>NC_041753.1:2086019-4486019 GCF_004115215.2 Ornithorhynchus anatinus | reverse complement strand
CCGCACCTTTGGCTACAGGTCCGCCGGGCCCAGCTGACCGGCTACAACTTCCAGCTCGGTGAGGGGGCCCAGGGGCCGGGGCGGGGCGGGCGGGGGGGGGGATGACCCCCGATTGTCCCTTAATGAGCGGGAGGCCTCCCCTAACCCTCCTGCAGCCTAACGTTGGCGCCCATCAGGATCAGGGGAACGGGCCACGCGAGCCGCCGGGCGGAGGCGGGAGCCCGCGACGCCCGACTTCTCAGCTCCACCCGCGCCCGGCCCCCGCGGGGCCGATGAACCCGGGAGGGAGGGAAAGGGCGGGAGTCTTCCTGACGACGAGATCAATTATTCAGTTAATTGATTGGCGGTGGCGTCTCTTCGACCCCGATCGGGGACGCCCCCCTCCGACGCGCCCTGCCCCTTCTGGCTGCGGCGCCGGTGACCCCCCCCCCCCGGGCTCCGGTGGAAGGTGGGGGTCTCGACCCCAGTCCCCCGTCCTGGGAGAAGAGAGGGAGGGTCCCGGGGCCCAGACCGGCCGGCCCTCTCTCCCATCTCCGTCTGCCCTCCGGTCTCTCTCTCTCCCTCTCCTCTGTCTCTGCCTGAACCTCTGATCGTACGTCTGTCCTCCCTACCCGTGCCTCTCCTTTCCTTCGATGTCTCTTCTCCATTTCTCCACCTGTCTCCCGCCCGTCTCTCCTCGCCTCTGTGTCTCTGCCCGTCTCTGATGCATCTCCTCCACGTCCCTGCCCGTCTCTCCGCGGGTCTCTTCCTCTCCCGCTGTCTCCCTCACACCCTCCTCGTCGTATATCTGCCTCTTCCCCCGGTCCCTCAGCGTCCTCCGTGCCCCTGGCTCCCCTCGCCCCCGTCTCCGGGACCCTCCCCGGCGTCTCCGCGTCTGTCCCCCGGGGCGGTTGGGCGTCTCCGTGCCCTCGTCCCCGGGGCCCTGGGGCGCGGGGGCGTCCGGGCCTGACCCCGACCCCGGGCCCCGCAGCGGTCGGGCCGACGGAGGAGTCTCGGGGCACCGTCAACGTCCGGACCCGGGAGAACCGGCGGCTGGGGGAGCGGACCCTGCGGGCCGCGGTGGAGCGGCTGCGGGAGCTGCAGGACGCCAGGGTCCCCAACGCCGAGGAGCTCTTCTGAGCCCGGGGGCCCGGAATAAAGGGCAGAGCGAGCCCGCCGCCGCCGTGTCCGTGTCCGTCTGTGGGGTCGGGGGGTCGGGTCACGAGGTCCCGGCCGGATGGGACTGGGATTGGGCCCGGGCCTGGGAGGAGCGGTGAGTCACGGGCCCGGAAGGCCGGGAAGGGCCGGGGGAGGGCGGGGGGCGGAGAGGGCGGGTCGGCCGGGCTCAGCCCCGTATAAAGGCCGGGGAGGACCCGACCGGGCCACGGCCACCGCCGCCGCAGGACCAGCCGCGCCACCGCACCGCACCAAAGCCCTCCCGTCCTTCCCTCCTTTCCTCCTTCCTTCCCTCCGCCCCGATGGGGCCCGCGCTGGGCCCGGTCCGCCCGGGCCTGGGCCTTTTCCCGTTCCTGCTCCTCGTCGTCGTCGCCGCCGCGCAGGGAGGTGAGATTAGGACGGGGAGACGGGGAGCCAGCCCGTCTGTGCGCCTGCGCGGGGAGCCCGGCCTCCCCCCAACCCCCCCCGCTCCTGCGTGTGCGCATGCGTGAGGAGCCCGGGCCGGGGGGAGCGGGTGGCGCGCGTGCGCATGCGCGGGGCCGCCCGCCGCGCCCCCGAGGGGCGGGAGGCGGACGGAGGGAGGCGCGCGTTGATTGATTGTTCGATTGATTGATTGATTGACCGATGATGGGTTTAGCGAGTGACGCGGGCAGGAGCGGCCGGGCCGCCCGAGCCCGCTGTGGGGGCGCCGCCGCCCGCCCCTCCCTCGCCGGCGCGCGGGATGCTCCCGGGCCCCGAGAGCGCCCCCGGGCGGCGGGGGAGGAACGGCCTCCGCCCCTCCGACAGCCCGGGCCTGGATCCCTTCTCGAGGTCTCTGCCTCTCCCGCCATCCGTCCCCCCGTGGTCTCTCCTTCTCTACGTCTCTGTCTCCCCCCCATCTCGTGTCTCTCCCTTCTCGCTGTCTCTCCCCCATCTCTCTGCCTCTCCCCTATCCCCCGTCTCTCTCCCTTTCCTCTACGTCTCTGCCCGTGCCCGCCATCACCCGCCTCTCTCCCCTCCCGCTGTCTCTGCCTCCCCTTCCACTTCCGTGTCTCTCTCGCTGTCTCTGCTCCCCTCCCATCTCTCCCTTCTCTTTGTCTCTGCCTCCCCCATGTCTCTCCCTTTTCGCCGTCTCTGCCTCTCCCCCGTCTCTCGTGTCTCTCCCTTCTCGCTGTCTCTGCCTCTATCGTCCGTGTCTCCTCCCTTCTCGCTGTCTCTCTGCTCTCCTCCCCACCCGTGTCTCTCCGCTTCTCTTCCGTCTCTGCCTTTATCGTCCCAGTGTCTCTCCCTCCTCGATGTCTCCGCCCTTTCCCCCATCCCCCGCGTCTCTCGCTTCTCGCTGTCTCTGCTTCTCTCCCTCCCCGTGTCTCTCCCTTCTCGGGTTCTCTGCCTCTCCCCCCCCCCCCGTATTCTCGCTTCACCGTGTTCATCATTCAATCGCATTTCTTGAGTGCTTTACGGTGCAGAGCACTGTACTAGGCGCTTGAAAGTCCGACTGGGCAACAGGGAGAGACAATCGCTGCCACAACGGGCTCCCCGGTCTAAAGGGGGAGACAGATAACAAAAGAAAACAAAACAAGGGGTCTCTGCTCTCCGCCCAATCACCTGTCTCTCCCTTCTCGCTGTCTCTCTGCCTCTCGGCACCCGCCCCCGTCTCTGCCTGGGTTGTTCTCCCGGTCCCCCGAGCCCTGGTGCCCCCTCCCTGCCCCGCTTTGGGGCGAAGGGTTGCCGGACACCTTCTCGGGGCGAGGGGAGACCGAGGCAGCCTTCCCCCGCTTTCTTATTGCGGGGCAGCAGCCGGGGAGGGGCCGGGGGTCGCCCTGCCGGGACCCCCCGCCTCCCCCGGCCTCGAGCCGGGGAAAGGGGGGTGGGGGATCGGGGTCCCCCTTCCCCACCCTGCCCGTGACTCGGTTGGCTCTCGCAGGCCTCGGCCCGGGCCGCGCGCGTTCCTCCGGCGGGGGGAGGAGAGGAGAGGGGAGGGGGCGTGCGTCCATCCGTCCGTCCGTCCTTCTCCCCCCTCCGGCAGGCGGACTGACCCCCGTCCTTCCCTTCCCTCCATCCCCCACCCCCCAGCCAGGGACCCCCAGGGCCAAAAGAGAGGCCACCCCCGGCGCCCCTCCGGTCCGACCAGAGCGAAGGTCAGGGGGCACGGGGGCGTGGGAGGGCACCAGTCCGGCTGGGTGGGGTGTGTGGTGTCCGCGTGTGGGTGTGTCGCGTCGCGCCTGGGTTTTGACCGTCTGCCCTCTGCTCATCCGACCCCCCCGGCCTCCGTCTCAGTGGGCTTCGCCGGCCCCCCGGCTCCTCCGACCCCCGGGACCCCGGCGTCCCAGACTTTCCTCCCCCACGGTGGGATCCCCCGACCCCCTCCTTGCGGACAAGAGACAAGGTGCGGCCCCCGACGACCCTTGACCCCGGCGGGGGCCCGGCGGGCTGGGGAGGCGGGCCGGGTGGGGGGCCGGGGGTCGGTGGGGCCGGTGGGGGGGGGGGCGGGCCGGGTCGGGGGCCCCGGCCCCCCGCCCCCCGCCCCCGGCTGAGGCCCCCGGGCCCGCCCTGTCCGCCGCGCCCAAGTGGAGTTCCCCCGGCCGGCCCCAAGAGATGCTGCAGGAGGATGTCCCGCTTGCAAGAGAGAAGGCTGCGTGACCCCCCGGCCCGAAGCCGCTGACCGCCCCGGAGCCCCTCGCCGGTCCGCGCGCGCCCCCCCCGGCCCCCGACCGCCCGCTCACCCTCCTGTCTCCCGCTTCCAGTGGGTGTCAAAGACCAACCCCAGAACAGGCCGCCAGCCCGCCGCCTCTTGCCCGCTGCAGAAAGAAGGTGCGTGACCCCAGGGGGTCACGCCAGACCTCCCCCCAGCCTCCATGCCCCCCCCCGCCCCCAACCTCCCCATCCATCACTAACGGCTCTGCCACTTGTCAGCTGTGTGACTGTGGGCAGGTCACTTCACTTCTCCGGGCCTCAGTTCCCTCATCTGGAAAACGGGGACGAAGACTGTTTGCCTCACGTGCAACACCCCATTACCCTGTATCTCCCCCAGGGCTTAGAACGGTGCTGTGCACATAGCAAGCGCTTAACAAACACACAACATTATCATCATTATTATCGATCGGCGACTATCCGCTGAGCAGCTATTGCTTATGGAGCCCTGTACTAAGCACCGGGAGAGTCCCCAGGTCGATCCCCCCCCCACGCACTCTACGCACCCGAAGTGGGCCGGGAACTGGGTCGGACCGGATTATCCGGTCCCTACGCCGGCGCCTGGTACGGTGCTTGGGACGTAGTGAGCGCTTGACAAATACCCCGGCATTAATAACCGATCGGAAGGGAAGAGATAACACGTAAAAACGATAGGCAGAAACGTGGACGCAAGCACACCTAAGTACGCGCAGAGAAGGCAGCACGATCTAGTGGTTAGAGCCCCCGGCCTGGGAGTCGGAGACCTGGGTTCCGATCACAGTTCTGCCACTCTCCCGCTGTGTGACCTCGGGCAAATCCCTTCACTTCTCTGGGCCTCGCTTCCCTCATCTGAAAATGAGGATAAGAACACGAGCCCGTGTGGGACGGGGACTGTTGTCCACTTGATGACTAGGATCGACCCCAGGGCTTAGGACGGCGCTTGGCACATAATCATCATCATACCGCTGGTGTCTGTTAAGCGCCGTTCTAAAGCCCTGGGGTCGATCCAAGGTCATCTGGTGGTCCCCCGGTGGGGGCTCGCCGTCTTCACCCCATTTCCCAGATGAGGTCAGTGAGGCCCAGAGAAGTGAAGTGGCTCACCCAAGGTCACACAGCAGACACGCGACGGAGCTGGGGTTAGAACCCACGTCCTCTGGCTCCCCAGCCTGTGCTCTTTCCGCTAAGCCACGCTGCTTCTCCAAGTGATTAATAATAATGATGATGATGATGGTGTCTGTTAAGCGCTTACTATGTGCCAAGCACTGTTCTGAGCGCTGGGGGAGATACCAGGTGATGAGGTTGTCCCACGTGGGGCTCAGTCTCCATCCCCATTTTTACAGATAATAATAATGTTGGTATTTGTTAAGCGCTTCCTATGTGCCGAGCACCGTTCTAAGCGCTGGGGAGACACAGGGTCGTCAGGTGGTCCCACGTGAGGCTCGCCGTCTTCATCCCCATTTTCCATCTGAGGGAACTGAGGCCCGGAGAAGTGAAGTGACTTGCCCACAGTCACCCGGCTGACGAGTGGCAGAGCGGGGATTCGAACCCATGACCTCTGACTCCCAGCCCGGCCTCTTTCCCTGAGCGCAGAGAAGTGAAGTGACTCGTCCAAGGTCACACAGCAGCCCAGTGGCGGAGCCCAGGATTGGAACTGCCACTGTTATTAATTTTATTCTCAGCCCAGCATTTAGAATGGTATTTGACATATAGTAAGCGCTTAACGAGTACCGTTCAAAACGAAAAAGAAAGCAGTCCTTCCTCCCCCGTACTCCCGGCTTGACCCCCTCCCTTCCCGTCCCTCTCCCCCCGCTCCCAGCAGCTGCGAAGTCAGCTGATTGGGGGTGCTGACTCTTTCCCCCCTCTCCGCAGTGGAGACCCCTCAAAAGCTGGAAGACCCCCCTCTCCAGAAGGAGCAGGAGCCCAAGCCGCTGCCCCTGGGGCAGAAGGAAGGTGAGGAACGGACAGGGGGCAGGGGGCGGGGCGCCCGGACCAAGGGATAGAATTCAGCAGATACCGGAAGAGCAACCCCCGGGGGGGGGGCGAGGATTGGGGGCCAGGGCGGGGTCCCCCTCCGGCCGCGGCCCGCCTCACCGGTCGCCCCCCCCCCGGCAGCCTCCCAGCGCCGAGGCGGCGGGGCCCCGGAGCTGAACCAGAAACACAACGAGGGTGAGTGTGCCCCCCGCCGAGCCCCCCCCCGCCCCGTGCCCGCCTCCCCTCCCCCCAGAGACCCCCCGACCCCCGGGCCCGGCTCCCCGCCAGCTCCCTCTCCTCGGCCCCGCCTCCCCCAGAGACGCTGCCCCCGTTCCTGATCCACGGCTGGCCCGCGCGGCAGCAGGCCGGGGGCTCGTCCTCCTCCTCCCCGGCGCGGTGCCCGCAGGGCGCCCCGGCGGGCGGCTGGAGCAGCCGGCTGGACGGCTTCCCCCCCGGCCGGCCCACCCAGGCCAACCTGGAGCGCATCTGCCTGCCCGCCCGCCAGCGGGTCACCTACGGGCCCTGGAACCCTGCCCCAGACCGGCTTCTCCCACCTGAGCCGCCAGGGCCAGGCCCTCAACCGGCTGGAGACCGGCTACGGCGCCTGCTGCCTCCGCCAACACCGGGGAGCCCAGCCTGGATTGCGCCCAGGCTGGTGGTGAGCGGGCACGGGGGCCGGGCGGGCCGGGGGGCCGGGGCCGGGGGGGGCCGGGGCGGGCTGACCCTCCTCCCTCTCCCCCCTCTCGCCCGCGTCCCCGCCCGGTCTCCCCACGGCAGTGGGCCGAGGCCCTGGGCCAGTTTCTGCGAGGCCGAGTTCTCCCATCAAGACCAAACCTCATCGCTGCTGCCCGGAGCGCGGCCCTCGCGCCTCGCCTGCTTCGAGGCGCGGGCCCCCCGGCCCGACTACCGGCCGCGCCCGCCCTGCCCGCGGCCCGACGCCCCCGCGGCCCGGGGGCCCCGGCCCTTCCCCCGGGGAGCCGACCCCCGGCAACGTGGAGAACATCTGCCGCCTCCCGCCGCTTCCGCTCGCCGGTCCCCGTCCCGGGCGAGGAGCCGGGAGAGCCCCGGGAGCTGGGGCCGCTGCGGAGGCAGGCGCGGGCCCTGGGAGGCTGGAGGCCGAGTTCAAGCGCTGCTGCGGGCGGCGGCGAGGGAACGTCACCTGCGCCCGCCGCGCCGTAAGTGCCCCCGCCCTCCGGCCGCCGCCTCTGACCTCTTGACCCCACCCGACCCGCCCGGAATCGTGCCCGGCCGTCTCGGACCTCTGACCTCCATACAGCCGGCCCTCGCCCCGGCCGGCCGCCGCGCCCTCTGACCTCCGTCGGTCGTCTCCGTCTCGCTTGGCCGTCTGACTCTGACCTCCATCCGTCGCGGACCCCCACCCGGCATCGCGACCCCTGGCCTCCGGCCGGTCGCCCGCGCTGTCCGTTTGGCCGCCTCTGACCTCTGACCTCCATCCGTCCCGACCCCCATCCGGCCCACGCCGACCTCCGACCTCCCTCGACGCCTCCCCCGGTCTCGCTGGCCCGTCTCTGACCTCCATCCGCCTCTGACCCCCCCCCGTGACCATCACCGGCCCCCGACCTCCATCCCGTCTCTCGCATCCGCCCGGCCATCTCCGACCCCTGGCCTCCGCCTGTCTCTGACCACCCCCTCCCCCGATCCGGCCTCCGCCGACCCCTCACCCCGGCCGGCCCCGACCCCCGAGGTCATCCGACGGTCTTCGGCTCTAGCCTCGCCCCGGCCCTCTCCGACGCCCGCCCGTCGGCTTGACCCGTCCTCTGGTCGGGGGGGCGGGGAGGGGGCCGTCCAGGAGGAGCGTGGGGGGCGAGGCGCGGCCCCGCTGAGCCCCCGCCCCTCTCTCCGCCCCCCGCAGTGGAAGAGACCTTGGACGACTACTGCGGCAGGAGCAGGCGGTGAAGACGCGCCCACCCCCTGCTGCCACGACAACCCGGCCCGGCCCGCGACGACTGCTTCGCCCGCCGCGCCCCCTACCCCGACTACGACCGGGAGCTGCTCACCCTGGACCTCAGCCGTGTCACCCCCGAGCTCATGAGCCAGATCTGCGGCTACCGTCAGGTCCTCACCAAACAGTGAGTCCTCCGGCCCCCCCTTCCTCACGGCCCCTCTCCCTTCCTCGGGGTCCCCCGCCATTCCTCCGCCCCCACCCCGTTGATCGGAATCCCACCCCCCCCCCCCGTTCTTCAGGGCCCCCGCCCTTCCTCAGTGCCCCGCCCCCATTTCTCGGGACCCTGCCCCCGTTCCTTTAGGACCCCACCCCCGTTCCTCAGGGCGTCCCCTCCCCATTCCTCGGGGACCCCCTCCCAGTCCTCAGAACCGCCCCCTCCCATTCCTCAGACCCTCCCCCCTCCATTTCTCAGGACCCCCCCCCCCGCCCCCATTCCTGGCTTAGCGGCGAGAGCCCGTACTGGGGAGTCAGAGGTTGTGGGTTCTAATCCTCGCTCCGCCACCTGTCAGCTGGGTGACTCTGGGCAAGTCACTTCACTTCTCTGGGCCTCAGTTCCCTCATTTGGAAAATGAGGATCGAGGCTGTGAGCCCCACGTGGGACAACCTGAAAACCTTGTATCTCCCCCAGCGCTTAGAACAGTGTTTGACACACAGTAAGCGCTTAACAAATACCATCATCATTATTATCATTATTATCGTTGCTCAAGAGCCCGCCCCCGTTCCTCAGATGCCCCCATTCCTCACGGCCCTGCCCTCGTTCTTCACGGCCTCGCCCCCATCCCTGTGCCCCGCCCCCATCCCTCAGGACCAACCCTCCATTCCTCAAGACCAGCCCCCCACCGTCCCTCAGGACCACCCACCCTCAGGACTCCCCCTTTTCTTCAGGGACCACCCCCTCTTCCTCAGGACCCCCCCCTCTCAGGACCCCCCCATTCCTCAGGACCCCCCTCCACCATTTCTCAGGATCACCCCCTATTCCTCAGGACCCCGCCCCCATTCCTCAGGACCCCCCCACCATTCCTCAGGACCCCCCCCATTCCTCAGGACCCTCCCACCATTCCTCAGGACCACCCCCTCTACCTCAGGAACCCCCATTCCTCAGGACCCACCCCCATTCCTCGGGCTCCCCCCGCCCCTGCGCTGGAACAGGGGCTGCCCCGACGCTGACCACCAGGGGTCGCCGTGTCCCCGGTTTGGCCCAGCTCGGGCTCTGCCGCCCCCTGCCGGGCAGTGGCGGGAGCGCCCTGCCCCCCCCATCTGCCCCCCATCCTTATCTGCCCCCCCTTATCTGCCCCCCCCCCGCCCTCCTGACCCCTCGGACTCCTGGGTCCCCCCACTCCGCCCACCTCTCCTCCGCCTCAACCCGAGCCCACCCTCTGAGACGCCCCCGTGGCCCGTGGAGGGTCTGTCCGGTTGCTGAGGGTCTGTCCGTTCCCTTCCCCCCCACCCTTTCTCCTCTCTCTCCCCCTCCCCAGTAAGCAGATCCCGGGGTTGATCCATAACATGACGGCAGTGTGCTGCAACCTGCCCCCGGACAACCAGAGTCAGTGCGCCGAGGAGGAGGTGAGCGACAGGCCGCCCCGCTCCCGGCCTCGGTCTCCCCCACCCCCGGGCTTCCTCTTGCCATTTCCAACGGGGAGGCAGAGCGGAGTCGGAGACCCTGGGTTCGAAGCCCGGCTGCGTGACCTCGGGCTGGTGACCTCACTTCTCTGGGACTCGACTCCCTCTTCGGCAAAATGGGGATCGAACAAAAAGGATGGTACTCGTTAAGCGCTTACCGCGGGCCTGGCGCTGTCCTAAGCGCCGGGGTAGATACGAGGTCATCAGATCGCACCCAGTCCCTGTCCCACACGGGGCTCCAACCCCATCTGCTTGTATCCACCTGAGCGTTCAGTACAGTGCCTGCAGAAAAGTAAGTGCTTAACAGATACCACAATCATTAATAATAATGATCCCAGCTCCCCCACTTGTCTGCTGTGTGACCTCGGGCGGGCCGCTCCACCTCTCTGCGCCTCACCTACCTCATCTATAAAATGGATTGATACCGTGAACCCCACGTGGGAGAGGGACTGGGTCCACCCGACGAACTTCAATCATTCAGTCGTATTTACTGAGCGCTTACTGTGTGTAGGGCACTGTACTCAGCGCTTGGAAAGTACAGTCAGAGAAGCAGCGTGGCTTAGTGGAAAAGAGCCCGGGCTTGGAGTCAGAGCACCTGGGGTTCTAATCCTGGCTCCACCACTCATCAGTTGTGTGCCTTCGGGCGAGTCACTTCACTTCTCCGGGCCTCGGTTCCCTCATCTGGAAAATGGGGATGAAGACTGGGAGCCCCACGTGGGACACCCTGATGACCTTGTATCAACACCTTGTAAGAACAGTGCTTGGTACATAGTAAGCACTTAACAAATAGCATCGTCATTATGATTACAATTCAGCAACAAAGAGAAACGATCCCTGGCCGCATTCAGTCGTATCTATTGAGCTCTTACCGCGGGCAGAACACTGGACTAAGCGCTTGGGAAGTGCAATTCAGCAACAGATAGAGACAATCCCTGCGCACAACAGACTCACGGTCTAGAAGCGGGGGAGACAGACAGCAAAACAAGTAACTCACATCTACCCCAGTGCTTAGAACAGCGCTTGGCAGCCCGGCTCAGTGGAAAGAGCCTGGGCTTCGGAGTCAGAGGTCATGGGTTCGACTCCCGGCTCTGCCACTTGTCAGCTGGGTGACTGTGGGCAAGTCGCTTCACTTCTCTGGGCCTCAGATACCTCATCTGTAAAATGGGGATTAAAACTGTGAGCCCCACGTGGGACAATCTGATCACCCTGTATCCCCCCTGCGCTTAGAACAGTGCTTTGCACATAGTAAGCGCTTAACAAATACCACCATTATCATTACCAGAGTTATTATTATTATAATATGATTATTCCAGCTCCCAACTCCCCCTCCAGCCTCGGGGCAGGGGGAGAGGGATGCGGGGGATGGGGGGGCGCTTGTAGCTCCCTGGCCTGACCCCGCACCCCCTCCCCCCAGAAATCGGCCTTCATCACCAACCTGTGCGGGCCCCGGCGGGGGTCCTGGCGGGACCCCGAGAGCTGCTGCGACCGTCAGCCGGGCCGCAGCCAGAACTCCTGCTTCAACAACCACTACCTGAACCAGGTAGCCCTGGTGGCCGGAGAGCCCGGGCAGCCCCAGAGCCCGAGGACCCCGGGCCCCGGGGACGCCCAGGACCCCCGGGACCCGGAGGCCGAGGCCGAGTTCCCCGAAGAAGAGGAAAAACAGGCCGACTAGACCCCTCCCTCCCACCCAAACCTACGCACGATTTCCTCCAATAAACACCTCTGCCGTGGGGCCGGGCCTCCGTCCGTCTGTCCGTCTGCCGCTGGACCTCATTCGGGGACGCGGCGTCGACTCCCCGCGGGCCCGAGAGTCAGAAGGACCTGGGTTCTCACCCCACTTGTCTGCTGGGTGTCCTCGGACAGGTCGCTTCACCTCTCTGGGCCTCAGTTCCCTCCTCCGTAAAATTCATTCATTCATTCAATAGTATTTATTGAGCGCTTACTATGTGCAGAGCACTGTACTAAGCGCTTGGAATGTACTGATGTACAAAATGGGGCTGAAGCCTGTGAGCCCCACGAGGGACAGGGACTGCGTCCGACCTGATTAGCTCAAAACAGGCCCAGCGCTTAGTAAAGCGCTTGGCACGTAGTAAGCGCTTAACAAATCACATCATTATTATTATTCTGAGCGGAACCCTACCCTCAGCTCACTGTGGGCAAGGAATGTGTCTGCTCTATGTGGCTCAGGGGAAAGAGCCCGGGCTTTGGAGTCAGAGGTCATGGGTTTGAATCCCAGCTCGGCCACTTGTCGGCTGTGTGACTTGGGGCAAGTCACTTAACTTCTCGGTGCCTCAGTTACCTCATCTGTAAAATGGGATTAAGACCGTGAGCCCCACGTGGGACAACCTGATTCCCCTGTGTCTACCCCGGCGCTTAGAACAGTGCTCGGCACATAGTAAGCGCTTAAATACCAACATCATCATCATGTTGGACTCTCCCCAGTGCTTAGCACAGTGCTGTTCACTCAGTAAGCGCTCAATCAATTCTATCGATTGACTGAGCCCCGCAGGTCCAGGAATCCCCGTCTGGGCGCTGGGAGGGGCCGGCAGATGGCTCAGTCTGAAAGGAATCGATCGATCTTATTTATTTATTGAGCACTTTCATTCAATCATATTTATCGAGCGCCTACTGTGTACTTAGCACTTCCACTGTACTAAGCGCTTGGAAGAGCAATTCAGCAATAAAGAGAGACAATCCCTGCCCACACCGGGCTCACAGTCTAGAAGGGGGGAGACGGACGTCAAAACGAGGAAACCGGCATCGATATAAATAAATAAAATTATAGATCTATACACGTCAAAACAAGTAAACAGGCATTAATGTAAATAAATAGAATTATAGATGCAGACATAAATATATACAAGTGCTGTGGGGCGGGGAGGGGGTAGAGCAGAGGGAGGGAGTTGGGACGACGGGGGGGGGGAGCAGAGGAAAAGGGGGGGCTCAGTCTGGGAAGGCCTCCTGGAGGAGGTGACCTCTCAGTAGGGCTTTGATGGGGGAAAGTGTGATTGTTCGGCAGATTTGAGGAGGGAGGGCGGTCCAGGCCAGAGGCGGGACGTGGGGCCGGGGTCGACGGCGGGCCGGGCGAGAAGGGGGCCCGGTGAGGAGGTGAGCGGCACCGGAGGAGCGGAGCGTGCGGCCTGCGACGGGGAAGGAGAGAAGAAAGGTGAGGCAGGAGGGGGCCGGGGGATGGATGGCTTTGAATCCAAGAGTGAGGAGTTTTTATTTAATAACGTTGGTATTTGTTAGGCGCTTACTATGTGCAGAGCACTGTTCTAAGCGCTGGGGAGATGCAGGGGAATCAGGTTGTCCCACGTGGGGCTCACAGTCTTAATCCCCATTTGACAGATGAGGTACTGAGGCCCAGAGAAGTGAAGTGACTTGCCCACAGTCACCCAGCTGACAAGTGGCCGAGCCGGGATTCGACCCCATGACCTCTGACTCCAAAGCCCGGGCTCTTTCCACTGAGCCACGCTGCTTCTCTGATTCATTGAACACTTACTGTGTGCAGAGAGCCATTGGCATCCTTGAGCGGGTTTCCTTCAGGGGTTCGGGCTGAGGCCCTCCGGCCCCTGCCCCTTTCCCCGCTCCCCGAGGCCTCCTCCACAAGGCGGGCCCACAAGGATGGAGCGGGCAGAATGGGGGTGTGGGTCGGGGGCGGACCTGGCCCCCGGGGGTGGGCGGCCTGGGGTCCCCAGACTCACCCCAGAGGCGGGACCCGGGTTCCTACTGTTCTTAGATGCGGTCACTAGACAAGGTCTCAGTCTTTCTTTCCGGACTCCCCCGAGGACGGAGGCCGGGCTGAGGGTGGAGGCCCGGCCTGAGAGGGTCGCTGGGCGGAGGGTGGTGGCTGGCTGAGGCCGGAGGCCGGCCGGCCTGAGAAAAGCTGCTGGGCTGAGCTGTTGGTGGAGGCTGGGCTGGGGGGAGGTCGCCGGGCTGAAGATGGAGGCCGGGCTGAGAGAGGTCAGTGGGATGATGGTGGAGGCCGGGCTGAGGGAGGCTGCTGGGCTGAATGTGGAACCTGGGCTGAGGGAGGCCTGTGGGATGATGGTGGAGGCTGGGCTGAGGGTGGAGGTTGGACGGAGGAAGGAAGCCGGGCTGAGGGAGGCCCGTGGGATGATGGCGGAGGCTGGGCTGAGGGAAGCCGCCAGGCTGAGGGTGGAGGCCTGGCTGAGAGAGGCCACCGGGCTGATGGTAGAGGCTGGGCTGAGGGAGACCACTGACCTGAGGGTCACCCTTGGGCTGAGGGTAGAGGTTGGACTGAGGATGGAAGCCGGGCGGAGGGAGGCCTCTGGGATGATGGCGGAGGCTGGGCGGAGGGAGGCCGCCGGCCCCAGGGCGGAGGCTGGGCGGAGGGAAGTCGGGGCAGGCCGAGATGGGCGGAGCCGGGACCAGCGCCTAGGCAAAAGGAGGTCACTTGAGAAAGAACTGGGCCAGGCACAGCCCGACTCGGGAAGATGGGGAGGCACTGATGAGAATAATACAATAATAATAGTATTTGTTAATAACGATGATAATTATTATGGTGTTTGTTAAGCGCTTACTATGTGCCAGGCACGATACTAAGCACTGGGGGAGATACAAGCAAATTGGGTTGGTCACAGTCCCCGTCCCATGTGGGGCTCACAGTCTCAATCCTCATTTTTCAGATGAGGAAACTGAGGCCCAGAGAAATGACTCGCTTAAGGTCACACAGTCTCAATCCTCATTTTCCAGATGAGGAAACTGAGGTCCTGAGACATGACTTTCTTAAGGTCACACAGTCTCAATCCTCATTTTCCAGATGAGGAAACTGAGGTCCTGAGACATGACTTTCTTAAGGTCACAGAGTCTCAAGCCTCATTTTCCAGATGAGGAAACTGAGGCCCTGAGACATGACTTGCTTAAGGTCACAAGTCTCAATCCTCATTTTCCAGATGAGGAAACGGAGGCCCAGAGAAATGACTTGCTTAAGGTCACACAGCAGACAAGTGGCAGAGGCGGGGTTTAGAACCCATGACCTCTGACTCCCAGGCCCAGGCTCTTTCCACTGTGCTCTGCTGCTTCAAGCATTTGCCCTGTGCTAAAAATTGCACTAAGCACTGGGCAGACACAAGACAATCGGGATCGACAGAGTGGGGGTTCCCGCTCTAAGGGAGAGGAAAAACGGGGATCGAATCCCCATTTCGCAGCGGGGCTCAGTGGCAAGAGCCCGAGCTGGGGAGTCAGAGGTCGTGGGTTCTAATCCCGGCTCTTCCGCTTGTCGGTTGTGTGACCTCGGGCCGGTCACTTAAGTTCTCTGGGCCTCAGTTCCCTCGTCTGGAAAATGGGGCTGGGATGATGCCCCACGTGGGCCAACCTGATGACCTTGGATTCCCCCCAGCGCTTAGAACAGTGCTTGGCACACAGTAAGCGCCTGACAAATACCCACATGATTATTACCCCATCTGTAAAATGGGGATGAAGCCAGTGAGCCCCACGGGCGACAACCTGATGACCTTGTTTCTACCCCAGCGCTTAGGACAGTGCTTGGCACATGATAAGCGCTTAACAGATACATGATGATGATCTCTGGGCCTCAGTGACCTCATCTGGAAAATGGGGATGAAGCCCGGGAGCCTCCCGTGGGACCACCTGATGACCCTGGATCTCCCCCAGCGCTTAGAACAGTGCTTGGCACATGATAAGCGCTTAACAAATACCATGATGATGATTATAGTGAGAGGTTAGCAAAGCCCCTAAGTATCCTAATTATTCCCCTTCGTGGGGCCTTGGCGGGGGTCGCCTGAGGCCTCGCCGCCCTCCCGCTCTCCCGGGCTCCCAGCAACAGCGGCCCCGCCCCCAGAGGCCCGCCATTGGCTGCCGCCGCCCCGTCCCCCGTCGCCATTGGCCCGCCGACCCGTCCGTCACGGGCCGGGCCTCGCTCCCGCGGCGGCGGCGGCGATTGGCGGGCCATGATGTCACCTCCCCGCCTCGCGCTCCCCCTTCTCCGGGCGCCCATTGGCTCCCGCGGGGAGGGGCGTCCGTGACGTCAGGCGCCACGACCGCCATTTTGGCTGAGCCAGCCCAGTGACAGGAGCCGGGCGGCGGACGCGGCTCGTGCCCGTTTCCCCCGCCCCCTCCCTTCCCCCTCTCCCGCCGCCTCAGCCCCGCCGTCGCCGCCGCCATGTCCCAGAGACAGGAGGCCGAGAACGTCTCTGAGGAGGCCGGCGAGGAGAAGCAGGTGAAATGGCGGGGGGGGGGGGCGCGGGCGGAGGTGGCGTTGGGCTGCGGGGGGGAGGGGGCGGGTCCGGCCTCCCGTCGCCGCCCCATTGGCCGCGGGGATCCCGCACTGCCTGCTGATTGGTCGCCCCGCCTGCCGCGCGCGGGGCGCCCCGCCCCCTACTGGCCGCTTTCCGTCGCGGTTGGGTGGGCCGCCTTTCCGTCGGGTGGGCGGCGCCGCCTGATTGGACGGTGGGTCTGTCCGTCTCGGCCCGGGGGGGCGGGCAGGACTCCGCGCCGGGCTCCCATTGGCTGCGGCGGGAGGGACCGGACCAATGGGCCGGGGGAGGCCCGAGGAGGCCGCGCGGGGGTCACGTGTTCGGGGGGGGGGGGGGGGCGCGCGGCCAGACACCCCCCGACCCCCACCAGCCCTGGGAGACAGGAGATCTTGACCTCCATTCATTCATTCATTCATTCACTCATTCATTCACATTTAATAATAATCATCATAATAATGTTGGTATTTGTTAAACGCTTACTATATGCCAAGCACTGTTCTAAGCGCTGGGGGTGGATACAAGGTCATCAGGTCGCCCCACGTGGGGCTCCCAGTGTCCATCCCCATTTTACAGATGAGGGAACCGAGGCCCAAGGTCATTCACTCATTCAGTCGTATTGATTGAGCGCTTACCATGTGCAGAGCACTGTGCTAAGCGCTTGGGATGGACAGTTGGGCAACAGATGGAGACCATCCCTGCCCAGTGACGGGCTGACGGTCTAAACGGGGGAGACGGACGGCAGAGCAAAGCAGAAGATGGCAAAAAGAAGACAACATCTGAAGATAAATAGAATCAAGGGGATGTACATCTCATTAACAAAATAAGTAGGGTGGTAATGTGTGCAGAACACTGTACTAAGCCCTCAGAAAGTACAGTTCGGCAACAGAGACTCCCCACCCAACAACGGGCGCCTTCCATGACCCGCCTGCCCCGATGACTAGCGTTGTTACTGCCCCCTTTCACCTTGGCCACGCGCCGGTTTACATTGCAGCGGGAGGGATTGAGGTTAGACCTCAGAGCGGGCCCCAACCTCCCGCTTCCAGTCAATTGGGGGTGGGAGGAGGGTCTTCTCGAAGACGCCTTCTTGGCCCGATGGACTGTGGGCGTGAAGGCCGGGGGCGGGTGGTCAGAGCGGTCAGCGATGGACGGGGAACCGATCCCGGGGAAGCCCCCGAGCCACGTGGTGAGCTGGCAGTGCCGGGAATCCGAGGTGTCCGCAGCAGCTGGCTCTTTCCGTCCCGGAGGAAACCAGAGACGCCAGGCCCGGTGTGGGTGGGATGCCCGAGGCGGAGGCCTGTCCGCCTTGGGCGGACCCGAGGAGGGAGACCCCTCCGAAGATGTGACGCTGCCCGGGGGCGGCATTACGGGTCATCTCTCATCCACCCGTCTTTCAGTCCATCGGTGGTCTGCATTAAGTGCTTAACATGCGCAGAGCGCCGTACTAAAAGCTTGGACGAGCCCAATATGGATGGTGGACACTCTCCTGGCCCTCGAGGATCTTATAATTTAGCGAGGTGGACGACATTAAAATAAATCGCGGAGAGGAGAAGTGACAGGTCTAAAGATGCGCACCTGAGGGGCGGCGGGATCTAGTGGATTGAGCCTAGGGCCTGGATTCTAATTCAGGCTCTGGCGCCGCCCTGCCATGTGACACTTGATTCTCTGTGCCTCGGTTACTGCATCTGCAAAATGGGAATTAAGACCCCGTGTGGGACAGGCGCCGGGTCCAACCTGATTAGCTTGTATCTACCCCGGTGCTTAGTGCGGTATCCGACCCACAGTAAGCACCTAACAAGTGTCATTAAAAAGAAAAAGTGCTGAGAGGATGAACGTAAGTGATGACGAAGGTGATGTAGAAGGGAGAGAGGGTATAGGGTGGGGATATGGAAGGCTTCCTGGAGGAGATATGATTTTAGCCGGGCTTTGGAGATGGGGAAGAGCGTCTAAATAGGGAGGGAGCTCAAGGCCAGAGGGAAGACGTGAGCAGGGGGTGGACGGCGACAGAGACGAGACGGACGCCCAGTGAGAAAGTCGGCGTTAAAGGAGCGAAGCGTGCAGGCCGGGTTGGAGGGAGCGAGCTGACTGAGCGCCTTAAATCTGAGGGTGAGGAGGAGTTGGTTGGATTTGGAGCCGGGCGGATGAACACTGGAAGTTTTCGAGGAGCGGGGAGACCCGGACCCGACGGTTTTATAGAACGACGGGCTGGAGAGGGGAGAGATGGAGCGGTCAGTGAGGAGGCCGCTGGCAAAGAGCATGGCCTAGTGGCCTGGGAGACAGGAGGACCTGGGTTCTCATCCCGGGTCTGCCCCCTTGTCTGCTGGGTGACCTCAGGGAAGTCGCTTCATTCCTCCGAGCCTCAGTTTCCTCATCTGTAAAATGGAGATGAAGACCGTGAGCCCCACGTTTGACGGGGACCGTGGCCAGCCTAGGACGGTGCTTGGAAACCATAGTAAGCGCTTAACGAATACCGTCGTCGTCGTTAGTATGATTGATATCATTCGGCCGTGGCATCAGTCAAGTCAGAATACGTTCAGCCCGGTAGCATTTCTATGGAGAGGAAGGGGCGGATTCCAGAGATGAGGGGAGGGTGGATTCGACGGGGTTTGGCAAGAGACTGAATTTGCGGGTCGAAGGAGAGAGACGAGTTGAGGATAATGGCCGGCTTGTGAGGCAGGGAGGGGGCTGGTGGGGTCTACAGTGATGGGGAGGACCCGGTTCGGGTGGGGAGGTGAGGAGCTCCGTTCAGTTAGCGGGACCGGCGGGGCATCCGGGGAGAGATGACCTGAAGAGATGACTGGAAACCCCAGACCGCCAAGCAGGAGAGAGTTGGAGATTTGGGAATCGTCATCCGTCAAGAGATGGGAGTCAGAACCTTAATAGTGGTATTCGGTAAGTGCTTACGGCGTGCCAAGCACTGTTCTAAGCACTGGGGTAATCAGGTTGCCCCTCGTGGGGCTCATCCCCATTTAACAGGTGAGGTAACTGAGGCACAGAGAGGTTTAAGTGACTTGCCCACAGTCACCCAGCTGATAAAACCTTGGGAGCGAATGAGTTCTCCAAGGGAGCGGGTGTAGTTGGAGAGCCGCCCTCTGCCCTGGGCAGGTTTGGGGCGCTGTGGGGAGCGGGGGCCTGAGCTGCCTGCGTGTCCCGCCCCCTCCCACCCCCACGCATTGCCCCGCGGGCTTTCCCTGCCCCGGGGGGAGCGAGCCGGGGCGGCTAGTGACTCCGGTGGGGGCGTGGGGTCCTGGCCCCTGGCCTTCCCTGGGAGCTGAAGTCCCTGCCGCTCTCTCTTCCCTTGGCGGAGCTCTGGAGACCTGAGGGAGGAGGAGGAGGAGGAGGGTCTGGGCCCGGCGTCCGAGGCTGGGGGTCCCACGCCGAGTTCCTGGAGCAGGGAGGGGACGGGTTGAGGCGGTCTGGCCGTCCCGTGGTTTGATCCTCTGACGGTGCCTCTTCCCTCAGGACTCGCAGGAGAAGGAGGGCGTCCTGCCCGAGAGAGCCGAGGAGGCGAAGCTGAAGGCCAAGTACCCCGGCCTGGGCCAGAAGCCCGGGGGCTCCGACTTCCTCATGAAGAGGCTGCAGAAAGGGGTAGGGGCCGGGGCTAGGGGCGGTGGCACCTATGAGGGTCCCGGGCGGGTGGGGGGCGGGTCCCGGCCTGACGGACGCCCTCCCCTCCTCCCCCCCGGCCCTTCCAGCAAAAGTACTTCGACTCGGGCGACTACAACATGGCCAAGGCCAAGATGAAGAACAAGCAGCTGCCGAGCCCCGGGCCCGATCAGAACCTGGTGACGGGGGACCACATCCCCACCCCCCAGGACCTGCCCCAGAGAAAGTCCTCGCTCGTCACCAGCAAGCTCGCGGGGTAACCTGCGCGACACCCCACCCCCCCCCCGCGACCCCCTGCCCCTAGGCCTCGCCGCGGGGGTGGGGGGCGGGAGGGAGGAAGGGAGGGAGGGAGGGACCGCGGCCCGCTGAGGGGGGCTTCCGTGGGCGGAGGGGCCGGGCGCGGGAAGGGGTCTCCCGTCGACGGGGCGGCCTCCTCGCCGCCCCCTCACCGAAGGGGAAGCCGCTTCGCGCGTCCGGAGGTCCCTGCCGCCCGGTCAACCCGGGGCCCACGGCCCCAGCCGGGAAGCGCCGCGGAGCGGTCGGCCTCGGTGGGGCTCCTGGGGGCGAGGCCGGGCCCGGGGAGGGCGGGGGCCTCGAGTGAGTCGCCCCCGGGACCCGGGAAGCCCGGACGGAGGCCTCACCTCGCAGTGAGCCCCAGAAATGTCTCGGGGGGCGACCCGGACGGAGGGCCGGGGGGGAGAACGCGACCGGCCGCCGATGGCTCGACCGAGGGGGGCGGGACGGGACGCGGAACTCGGGGGGTGGGATCGAAGGGGGCGGTCCGCCCCCGCTCTCTGCTGCTAAAAGTTGCGTCTGAGCCGGGGCGGGCGTGGGGAGCGGGGGCCGCCTCGCCCTCGGCTTTCTCCTTTGGCCCCCCGCGACCCTTCTCCCCGTCTCCGTCCCCGTGAATATGTATATAGGACACACCCACCCACCCCCAACGCCTGTCCGTTTGTACATATGTGTAACTCCAAGCCTGGCGCCTGCCCTGTTTGTACATATATGTAACTGACGCCCACCGGGCCCACCCTCGCTCTGGCCGGCAGCGGGGGGACGCGGGGAGGAGGGGCGGCCATTGGGAATGGACTGTACAGTGCCCGACCGCCCCGACCTCGTTGTACATAGAGACGCGTCTCCTATATATAGAGATATATATATATATATATATTATATAAATATACAGATCTAATTTTGTACATTTCCTTGGTCCAATCTCCCAGAGTCCTCTCTGCCTCTTTTGCGGGGGGTCTTCCTGTCAGAGCAGCCCCGCCGGAGGGCCCGGCCGCCAGGGCCGGGGAAGGCGGGGGCCGGTTCGGGGATCCGGGAGGTCCCCCCGCAGCCCGTGGGCCGGACCGTCCCAACACTCCCCGAATTCAGCCTGTTTCCTCTTTGCTCCAGCCCCGGCGGCCTCCGGGCGGGCCGGGGGTGGGGAGGCGGGGACGTGCTGCTGCCTAGGAGAGGGCGAGTCGAGATTCGTCGTCTTCCTCAAGGAGGAACGAGGGCAGCTGGGGTGGGGCGACGAGCCCGCTGCTGGGGCTCGTGGGCACCTTGGGCGTGGGGAGAGCCCGGGCGGGAATGTCTGTGGGGAGGCCACGTGTCGAGCGAGCGCTCGACAAGTACCAAACTGAGATGGGCAGTGTCCGCTGCCCTCGGCCCGGCCAGTGGAGATTGCTGCCGGCCCGCTCTATCGCCACCGCCGGCCCCGGGCGGCCTAGGTGGAAGGAAGGCAGTGGGAGGTGCCATGGGGGAGAGCTGGAGGGGCAGCCCCGGCCAGAGAGGCAGACCCCGACCCCGGGGGTTAGGGGGAAAGAGACACGGTTCTCCCCGCGGGGGCCGGAATCGGCCCGCGGGGGGAACGGAGCACGCGCTCCGGCCAGTACTCCCGCCCGGGGAGAGGGCCGGGGGTGGCCGGCCAGGGGAACAGGAGGGGCTCGATGAGCCCATTCAGGCGTGGAGATGGATGGCACGGAGTCATCCTCACCCTCCCGCCCTCCCCCAGGGCCACCAGCCCATGGGGCGCAGTGGCCGGGCAGCGTTTTGGTGAGATTGCAGCAGCACTGTGCCGCACTCTCCGCCCGGCCCACGCGCCATTGTTGGGGTTGGCCCCGCCAAGGGGCCGGGGGAGTGGTCTTCCTTCTCCATGTGATAATAATGACGGTGTTTATATTTCATGCACACTGAATGGCAAGCACAGTGTGCTAAGCACTGGGACTGATACAGGATAAGCGGATTGAGCACGGTCCCCGCCCCACATGGGCTTCTCAGTCTAAGAGGGAGGGGGAGCCGTTGTCTTTGTCCCCGTTTCACAGATGAGGAAACTGAGGCTCAGAGGTGTTAGGTGACACCCTCGAGGTCACACAGCAGATAAGTGACGGAACCGCCTTCCGCCTCCCCGTCTCCTCCGTGCTATAGAAGGCCCGATGGGGAGGGGGAGAGTGCAAGAGATTAAAGTGAGGGAACTTTAGCTTCTCACCCTCGGCAGAGAAGCTGGCATGAGGGCAGATAGTCCCAGACCCCCTGAGGAGACACTGGGGTGTAATTCGGAATAGGGGCTGGGCCCCAGGACGGGGGTCTGTGGGAGGACGGGCCCTTTTCAGTGGCGGTCACAACCTGAGTCAGTTGACATTCCTGCAGGGGAGGGAAAGGTGGAAAACAGTGAGCACAAAGATATTCAACTTCTGAAAAGGGAACTAGGATAAAATGTGAAAAAGCTAAATGGAGAAACTTTAAAAAAAAAAATAAATGGGGGTGGGGTGGGGGGAAACGGGACATCCGGAGGCTGCTTAAGAGTCCCTGTATTAGCAGCTGGGATAAAATACGTGTCACCGAGTGCAAATGAACAGAAACCCTGCATGGATAAGCAGCAAAAAAAAAAAAAAAAAAAAGGGTCACTAGAGCATAAAAGGTCGGTGCAGACAAGTCAGCGGGATGGCCCAAGAGGAGTTTTGAAAGACCTCTTGCAAGAGAAGCTTAAGTGTTTTCCTAGCAAGAATGCATTTGGTGACTAACTCAGGCAGGGGGAGGCGGGGGCGGGAAGGGACATTCTGGGAGGAAAAGGAGTTAGAGAAGGGACTACCTTTTTAGGAAACTCTGTAAACTCTGAGAAATGTTCTCCTCGCCAGTTGGCTGGGTAGAGCAGTCTGGCTAGAGGCCCTGGATAAAGTCGTATACCAAACAGAGGAAGTAGCAAGACGGGGGCCACCCACCAGAAAATCCCCAAGGGGCTCAGGGTTCCACAACGGTCAAGGACGAGCGTGCAGCCTGTCGTTACAAATGGCCACTTTCCCTCGAGGGCTAGCGGGCCACCGGCCACCTCCCAGAGGGGCTCCGTGGGAAACTCCGACGTGGACCCCGGGGCCTCGCCCCCAGACCCGGCAACGGGCTGAGGTCCACGGACGGCGGGGCGTACGCGGATGGAACCCGGACCCGATGAGGAGAGGCAGCCGATCGATCGGTGGTATATTTTTGAGCGTGTGCAGAGCACCGCGCCTGGAAGAGGATGAGAAAGTGGACCCCGATCCCTGCCCAGCCTCAGCCCCGGGACCTGTTTTATCGAACGGTTTTGAAAATGACCCGGGATCGGTCTGTGAAGGGCACGGGTCTCTTGGGGACCCCGGAGGCCTCGCCGACTGAGCCGAAGCCGAGCCGTAGGGCCGGGTCCGTGTTTTCCACTCGCGTGGTACCTTCCCGGGGTGCCGTCCACCTCTCCCCGCTGTGGGCGTTCAGTCGATGATACCCCTCCCTAGCGGCCCCCACCAAAGAAAAAGCGGAGTCATTGTCCCCGTGGTGACCGTAAACTCCTCGTGGGCAGGGAGCTTGTCCCCTGACTCGTCTTGGAGTCTCCTAAATGCTCAGTACAGTGCTCTGCACCCAGGAAGTGCTCCACAAATGCCGTCGACTGATAGACGGGGAGGTGACGATGATGATGATGGTATTTGGTAAGAGCTTCCTATGTGCCAAGCACCGTTCTAAGCGCTGGGGAAGATACAAGGACATCGGGTTGTCCCACGTGGGGCTCCCAGTCTTCATCCCCATTTTCCAGATGAGGTAGCAGAGGCACAGAGAAGCAAGTGACTTGCCCAAAGTCACCCAGCTGACACGTGGCGGAGCTGAGATTAGAACCCATGTCCTTCTGACTCCCAGGCCCGAGCTCTATCCCCTACGCCACGATGCCCCGACGGAGCCGCAGAGGCCAGGCAGCGAATCAGTACGGGTGACTGAACGCCAACTCGGGGCCGAGCGCTTGGGAGAGCCCAGTAGACCCGTCGGCGGCCCCCGGGGAGCCACCAGACGAAGAGAAAGGGCCGGGCGTCACCGAGAAACCCGGCCCGCCCGTGTCTCGGCCACCTTGGCTCTGGTAGTCCTGTCCCGGGGATGTCCCGACGGGGTGTATGTGGGGGTGACGGCGGGAATTGGGGTGGAGCGCCAAACCTCCGGAGGGGCACGTGACGGCGTTAGTGTTGCTCGGGCTCTCCCGTCCCCGCCTGGCCGTGTGCCCCGCTGGGGTTGGGGGTGCGGCGAGAGCGAGGAGGCGGGCCGTGTCGGGGGCGAGGGGAGCACTCGGATTTTTCCAGCAAAGACCTCGTGCGGGCCCGGTGCCGTTAGGCCGTGGCGCCTTGGCCCAGTCGCCGGGGTGGCCGCCCGCGCCAGCAGCCCGTTTCCGGGCCCCTCCGCCTGTCGGGCCGCCCCGAGCGGCCCTCTGGAAGAAGGAGAGGGGAACCGAGGGCCCGGAGAAGCCTCCACACGATGATGGGCCCAAAGTCAGGACCTTCGGGGCCGGAGAGGCCCGGGGCGGGGCGGGGAGGTGACCCCAGGGGTGGACCGAACCCTGGAAGGCAGCGGGGAGGGGAAGCTCCCCGGATCCCACGTCGCCGGGGTGAGGGGGCAGCCGTCCAAGTGGGGAAATGCGCGCGGGGCCGACCGAAAGAAAGCACCTCCTCACCCGACTGTGCCGGCCGGAAGAGAAGCGTTCCCTGAATGCAGGGGTGGGAGGGTGCGAACGGCGTGTGGTGTGGGAGGGGGTTTTCTGTCACCGTGGATGTGGGCGGGCCCGGCCCTCGCCGAGAGGACGGACCACCGACATGGTCCTCCGAGCAGCCCGTTGCTGTGGAGACGGATCCCTGGCCGGATGGAGCGTGGGTCCGGCCCGGGGTCGGTGTTTCTTTTTTTTTTCTCTCTCTCTCTCTGTCTGTCTCTCTCTGTCTCTCGGTGTCTCTGTCATCCCAGGCCTGGTTCTCTGAGGAGGCAGGGGGGTGGGGGGCGACCCCGTGGCTCGGGCCCGGCCCCTCGTTTTACTGTATCTTCTGTGTTCGTCCGCAGCAGCCAAGTTGAGTGACGCTCCTCGGGGCTCCCGCCAGACTCAGACGCTCGCTGCCCTTGCCCCCCGGCCGGCCCCGGCCCCCGCCCCGGCAGTCGGGGGTCGGGGGAGGCTCGGGCTGGGGGTCTCCGCCGGGGCGGCGGTCCCCGCCGACGGCGTCCCAGCGCACAGAGCCCCCACCGAGACCCCGACTTGTCGATTGGCTCCCAACCCCGCCCCTTGGCGAACTCTCTGGGCCGTCCTGGGCGGGCGTGGGGGTGCCGGGGGTTGGGGGGAGCCGGACACCGTGGCCGGTGGAGACCCCCAACCACTCCGGGACGCTGAGGCCGGTGGCGGGGGGAGCCCCGGCTCCGGGCCGCGGCAGGACCAACGGGACGGTCCAGGCGTCCGGGCTACGTGTCCGCCGGGAGTCAGCGGGGGCGGGGAGGGGGCCGCTCCCCCCGCACCGGGGACCCTCGGAGCCCGGTGGGACTTTTTCAGTATTTGAAATAAAAAAGAAAAAATCCACAAGGCGAGGCCGCCCTCAGGCAGGGCCCGTGTGTGTTCTTCGGAGCGGAGGGCTGCGGAGGGTGGGGTGGCCGGGTGGGGCGGGGGTCCCGCTCCGGCCTCCACTAGCCTCCTCTGGCCAGGCCCTTCCTGCCAGTGGCCAGCATGGGCCGGGAGGCGGCCCGGGGTCCCCCCGATGCCCTGCCGGCCGAAGGGCGGCCTGGTCCGCGCCCGGCCTGGTCCCACCCTGCGGCCTCCCCGCCCCGGGGCTGGGCCCTGGCCTCCTTCCGCCCCCCGCGTTCACCCCGACCCACCCCCG
Source organism: Ornithorhynchus anatinus (assembly GCF_004115215.2). Lineage (NCBI taxonomy): Eukaryota > Metazoa > Chordata > Mammalia > Monotremata > Ornithorhynchidae > Ornithorhynchus > Ornithorhynchus anatinus. Next base: position 4,460,694 of record NC_041753.1, on the reverse strand, counting down.
CAGACCTTGGGCAGAGGGGCCCCTGCCCCGCCGACTCTCGCTTGGCCTCCTCGACCCCGTCGGAGCCCGAGCCCGCCCGGTCCCCACCGCCCTCCGGGAGCCTCCGCCGCCAGCTGGGCCTCTCCCTGAGTGGGGTCAGGATGAGGCCTCCGGGAACCCCCCGCCCTCACCCCCCATTCCAGCCGGGGCCGGGAAACCAGGAGAAGAGGCCGAGGGCCGGGGCCGGGGGGGGAGAGGGAGCGGCAGAAAGGGTGACCCCCTGGGCTGGATGTCATCCCTCTGGCCGGCTCCAGCCGGGCCGTCCTGAGTCACGACCTCCTCCCCACCTCCTCTGTCCTGACTCATTTCTTCCTGTCCCAGCTGGGGCTCCCACCCCCTCCCCCGACCCCTGTCCCCGCTGGACGTTTGCTCCTTAGACCACGAGGAAGCCAAATATTTAGGCTACGATGACCACCTTGGGCGGAGAGGAGGGGGCGGTTTGTTTCAGCTCCTCTCTGGGATCGGGCCCGGGTTCACGGCCGCCCCGCGTCGGGGTTGCCGGGGTGGGGGTTTCCATCCTTCGGCGTGAAACCGACTCCCCTCGGGCGGAGGGGGGGGGCTCCGGGCGGCGACCTCACCCTCCCCAGGTTGGCGAGGCCCCAAGCTGTCGCCGTGGAGACGGCCGAAAACAGACGGTTGCTATGGGGGAACCCGGGGACCGTCACGGGACTGGGTCTAGTGACTGGCTCTAGGGGTGTGGTGGCGATGATCGTCATCATCATCATCATCATCATACTCAGAGGTATTTATTGAGCATTTGCCGCGCGCGGGGCTCCGTACGGAGCCATCCGGAGCCCAGCCGCTAGACGCGTCCTCCGCCCGCCGCGAGGGGAAGACGGACGCGAACAGAAATGAGTTACAGATGTGGACATGAGTGCGGTGGGATGGGTAGCGGATGCCCCGGGGTCACGGATGCAAGCGCGGAAAAGGAGCAGAAGGGAGAGGGAGCTGGGGGCAAGGGGGCTTAATCTGGGGAGGCCTCTTGGAGGAGGTGTGACCTCAATAATGCTTTGAAGATGGGGAGAGTGGTGGTCTCGGGGTGGGGAGGCGTTCCAGGCAAGGGAGAGAAGACGGGGGCCCGGCGAGGGAGCCGGGGCTAGAGGAGCGGAGGGGTGAGGCGGAGGTGACCCTCACCCTGCCAGATCCCCCTCGGGGGTCTCCCTGCCCCCCCAACCAGCTTGGGGGGGGGGGTCACTTCCTCCACGGCCGCCCGGGGCGAGGACTATTTCTAGGCCGCCCTTTGTCCTGGCAGTGGCGGGGTGGGGGAGGGAACCTCTGATTCACCCAGGGACTCTCTGTTCTGGTGGGGGAGGGGGAGGGCACGGGGCCAGGGCCAGAGGGCAGCCCCTGCCCACCCCCCGCCCCTCGCCCCTGCCCGGCAGGAGGGACCCAGAGTCCGCCTGGGGCCTGGGCTGATGACCCGGGTGGGAGCCTGGGCCTTCTGTCCCCCGGGAGGGCAACCGAGATTCATTGATTGATTCATTCGGGGGGCCGTGGGGCATCCTGCCCCCACCCACCAGCCCCCACGCCCCCGGCCCTGCGGGTGGCCCGGCTCCTCTCCACGTGGGTGGGCCTCACCCAAACACAGCCGGGCCTGGTGGGCCCGAAGAGGTCGAGGGGGGGTGTCTGCACTGGCGGGGCGGGGGGGGTCCCCGGAGGGGCCAGAGCGGAGCCGGAGGACCGGGCAGCGGGAACTCCGGCTCAGCCCGCCGTGGCCCCCCCGGGAGTGAATCGCTCTGGCCCGCTCCCAGGCCGGGAGAGGGTGGGAGAGCTGCCGGGCCCAGTGCTCCGCGCACGGTCAGCGCTCCGACGGAGGCCGCCGTCTGCCGGATCACCCCGGACTTCGGCCTCCCTCTCGATGTCCTCTCCCCGCCCTCCCCGTCGCTCCTTCCGGGGGGGGGGGAGAAACCTCTCGGATCCTCCCCGTCCTCCTCCTCCTCCTCGCGACGCTTCCTCCGGGAAGCCTTCCCAGATTGGCCGGCGGCCCCCGCCGCCACCCCCGAGCCCGCCGCCGCCCTCGCCGCGCTGCGGCCCGGCGCCGAGCGCTTCGGTCCCTGTCTGCTGTTGGGCCAGCCTGCCTCCCCTCAACTACTGAACTTCTGAGTAGTAAAAATAAATATATCAGTTTGACATATGTAGTGTTATATATATATCAGTCGTCGTATATATCTAAATCGCAACACCCTCGGGCCCTAATCAATCCATATTCAATCGTACTGATCAGTAGTAATAATAAGAATGACGACGGTGTTTGTTAAGCGCTTACTATGTGCCGTGCACTGGTCTAAGCACCGGGGGGATACAAGCAAACGGGGTCGGACCCCGTCCCTCTCCCACGGGCTCCCAGTCTCCGTCCCCATTTACCAGATGAGGGAACCGAGGCCACCGAGAAGCGAAGTGACTGACCCGAGGTCACACGGCAGACGAGTCCGGGATTAGAACCCATGACCTTCTGACTCCCAGGCCCGGGTTCTACCCCCCCCCCCCCCCCCCGCCATGACTGAGCGCTTACTGAGGGGCAGAGGAGTGGAATAAGCGCCTAGGAGAGTCTGCTATACACCAGAACTAGGAGACGCATGCCCTGCCCTCGGCGAGCTTACCGTCGAAGTCACAGTCCGCTCCATCTGCCGCTCTGCACTCGGATCCGGACCCCTTAAGCTCACGGGCAAGAGCTCGAGCTCGGGAGTCGGAGGTCGTGGGTTCTAATCCCGCCTCCGCCGCTTGTCAGCTGGGTGACTTTGGGCAAGTCACTTCACTTCTCTGGGCCTCAGTGCCCTCATCTGGAAAATGGGAGTGAAGACTGGGAGCCCTACGTGGGACAACCTGATTACCCTGAATCTACCCCAGCGCTAGAACAGTGCTTGGCACATAGTAAGCGCTTAACAAATTCCAACATTATTATTATTATTACTATCCACCCCACCCTGAGTCCCATAGGCCTCACGTCCGTATCCTTACATTCTGCTGCCTCCCCTGTCATTTCGGCGTAGCAGATAAGAGCCCGGGCCTGGGAGTCAGAAGGTCATGGGTTCTAATCCCGGCTCCGCCACTTGCCTGCGGTGTGACCTCGGGCCGGTCGCTTCACTTACCTGGGCCTCAGTTTCCTCATCTGGAAAATGGGGGTTGAGACTTGTGAGCCCCATGTGGGACAGTGACTGGGTCCTACCCGATTTACTTGGTTCCACCCCAGCACTCAGTACAGTTCTAGGCACATAGTGAGCGCTTAACAAACACTGCAATTATTAGGGAAGCAGCATGGCGTAGGGCATAGAGCACACAGGTTTGGGAGTCAGAAGGTCATGGGTTCTAATTCCGCCTCCACCACTTGTCTGCTGTGTGACCCTGGGCAGGTCACTTGGCTTCTCTGGGCCTCAGTGACCTCATCTGTCAAACGGGGAATAAGACTGTAAGCCCTGTGCGGGACAGGGACTGTGTCCGACCCGATTTGCTTGTATCCACCCTGGTGTTTAGTACAGTGCCCGGCACAAAGTAAGCGCTTAACAAATCCCATAATAATTATTATTCTGTTAATGTCTAGATGTCTGTTTCCCTTCCTCGACTGGAAGCTTCTTGTGAGCCACGGAGGGCGTTCTCCAACTTTGTTCTAATTACTTTCCCAAGCGCTCAGTCCAGTCCTGAGCAGCCCGGAAGTGCTCAATAAATACCATTGATTGTCAGCTTCATCCTTTCCCATCTCCCCCATCAGGAATTGATTTTCAAGTGTGTCTCCCTTGCTAGACCAGAAGCTCCCCGAGGGAGGGACCGGGTCAGGTAGGGAAAAAGCACGGCCTAGTGAAAAAGGACGGGCCTGGGAGTCAAAGGATCTGGGTTCTAATCCCGGCTCCACCATTGGTCTGCTGTGTGACCTTGGGCCAGTCATTTCACTTCCTCAGTGCCTCAGTTACCTCGCCTGGAAAATGGAGGTCAAGATTACGATCCCCCCCCCCCCCCCCCCCGTGGAGCGTGGACTATGTCCAACCCAATTAGTTTCTTATCTACTCCAGAGCGTAGTACAGTGCCTGACACAGAGTAAGCGCTTAACAAACACCCTTAAAAAATAAAATAATAGTTCTATTGTACTCTCCCAAGTGTTGAGTATAGCATGACGCAGTGGAAAGAACATGGGCCTGGGAGTCAGAGGTCTTGGGTTCTAATTCTGACCTCGCCACTTACTTGCTGTGATTTTTTTTTTTTTTTTAAGGTAGTTATTAAGCACTGACTACGTGCCAAGCACCGGGGTAGATACGAGCTAATCATGTTGGACACAGTCGCTGTCCCTCGTGGGGCTCGCAGTCCTCATCCCCATTGTACAGATGAGGGCACTGGGGCCCAGAGGAGTGAAGTGACTTGCCCGAGCGAGGTCACACTGCAGACCTGCGGCCGAGCTGGGATTAGAACCCGGGTCCTCCCGGCTCCCAGGCCTGTGCTGTCTCCATAAGGCCATGCTGCTTCCCATGATCTTGGGCGAGTGTGATCTTGGGCAAGTCACTTCACTTCTCTGGGCCTCAGTTCCCTCAACTGCAAAATGGGGATTCAATACCTGCTCTCCTTCCTACTTACTCTGTGAGCTCCAAGTGGAATCCGATTAGTATAGTGCTTGGCATATAGTAAGCACGTAACCAACTCCACAATTATTATTTCAGTACTCTGCACACAGTAAGCACTCGATAATAATAGTGGCTCAGTGGAAAGAGCCTGGGCTTCGGAGTCAGAGGTCATGGGTTCGACTCCCGGCTCTGCCACTTGTCAGCCGTGTGACTGTGGGCGAGTCACTTCATTTCTCTGGGCCTCAGTTCCCTCATCTGTCAAATGGGGATTAAATGTGAGCCTCACGTGGGACGACCTGATGACCCTGTATCTCCCCCAGCGCTTAGAACAGTGCTCTGCACATAGTAAGCGCTTAACAAATACTAACATTATTATTATTATTATTAATAACTGCGGCCTTTGTTAAGCGCTTATTATGTACTAAACAGAAGGGTGGATCCAAGCACGTGGGGCTCTGTCCTGGCTCACAGCCTTCACCCCCATTTTACAGATGAGGGAACTGAGGCTCAGAAGTGAAGTGACTTGCCCCGGGTTACACAGCAGATAAGTGACGGAGCCGGGATTAGAACCCTTGACCTTCTGACTCCCAGGCCTGGGCTCGATTCATTCATTCGATCGTATTTGTTGAGCGCTTACTGCGTACAGAGCGCTCTAGTACACGACTGGAAAAGTACAATACGACAAACGGTCACATTCCCGGCCAAGCTGCTTCTCGCTGTGGAATCAATAAATGAGTCAGTCATATTTACTGAGCGCTTACTGTTCGCACGGTATTTAAGCGCTTGGGAGAGGACAGTAGAACTGTAAACGGACACATTCCCTTTCTACAACGAGTTTACAATCTCCACCAGCGGTTATAGAAATGAATAAATGATGTAGAGGGACATAAGCGCCGTGGGGCTGGGAGGGGGCGATGAATAAATAGCACTGATTACGGAGCGCTTAAGAGAGCACGAAGAACACGAGAAGGACTCTTAGAGAGACACCAGAAGGAGGCCACGGGAAGAAGAGAGGTCTGGGAGTCAGGAGCCCCGCGTCCCGGTCCCAGCTCTGCCCCAGGCCTACTGAAGCGGTCAATCAGTCGGGCACATACCGTGTGCTGAGCACTGGGCTAAGCATTTGGGAGACAGCCATAGAGTCAGTAGACCTGAACTCTGCCCTCAATAAAAGTCAAGAGGTGGAGACGGACACTCAAATGAATTAGGGGGAAGTAAGTCATGGGGTATAGACTGTAAGCTCACTGTGGGCAGGGAATGTGTTTGTTTATTGTTTTATTGTCCTCTCCCAAGCAATTAGTACAGTGCTCTGCACACAGTAAGCGCTCTATAAATAGGACTGAGTATAAAGATATGCCCACGAGCGCTGCCGGACAGAGGAGGCGAGTCCCCAAGGGATACTCAGGGGCCGAGGTGCCAGCTCAGGAGGGAGATGAGAGATTATTCAGTGAAGACCCCCCCGGAGGAGATGTGACTTTAGGAGGGTTTTGTAGAGGCGGCGGGCGAGCCATGGTGTGCCGGGTGGGAAGGGGTCGAGGCGGGGGGCAGAACGCAGAAGCAGCGTGGCTCAGTGGCAGGAGCCCGGGCTTGGGAGTCCGAGGTGGTGGGTTCCAATCCCGGCTCCGCCACTTATCAGCTGGGTGACTTTGGGCCAGTCGCTTCACTTGACTCAGTTCCCGCATCTGGAGAACGGGGATGAAGAATGCCAGTCCCACGTGGGACCACCTGATTGCTTTGAATCTCCCCCACTGCCTAGCAAGCGCTTAACAAGTACCGTGATTATTATCACTCTTAATAATAACGCCTAGTGCAGCGCTCTAGGCATAGTAAGCGCTCGGTAAATTACGACCGATTGAAGTCCCGGGCCGGTGTGGAGGGGAGGGCAGGAGCAAGAGGCCGGTGGCGGGTCGGGTCCCTCGGACGGGCTCTCGCCCATCCCCACGGTGCGGATTTGGTGACCTCTTCAGTTCCTTCACCCTCCGACTGTCCCGGTCCCCCCGGGGGGTGAGAGGGCGAGGGGGGCGTTGGGACCCCAGGTGTCCGGGCCCGGAGGAAGAGGAGGGGAGGCAGAGGGGCGCAGGGCAGGCGGCCCAGCGGAGCAGAGGGACGAGGACAGCGTGCCAGCCTGTGGGCCGAGGCCCAGCTGGCTCCACCCGGTGCCCGCCGGGGAGGGGGCGAGGGTGGGAGGGGGCAGGCCCGCTGTTTTCCCCCCAGTTTCCTCTAGCCGTGTTACTGCAGGATGTGGAGCAAGCGGGTTCTCAGAAACAAAGGGACACCGGAGGCGGAAACCTGCTTACATCATTCCTCTCCTCGAGGCGGAGGAGGCAGGGGCCGGGTGGAACTTGCCGGGCGGGGACCGGGCCCGCCACCTGCCGCTTTCCCGAAACCCCGTTCCGTTCCCCCCGCCCCGCCTGTGCCTCAGTTTGACCATCCTACGGAGGGCCGCCCCCGCAGGTCTTCCCGCCCCTCTCTTCTGGTCCTCATGGGAGGCGTGGAAGGAGTACTGGGATTCGGGCAGGGGATAGAATGAACCCTGGCCCCTTCTTTTTATGGTATTTATTATTACGGTATTTCTTAAAACACTTACTATGTTCCAAGCACTGTTCTAAGCGCTGGGGTAGATGCAGGGTCATCAAGTTGTCCCATGTGGGGCTCACAGTCTTCATCCCCATTTTACAGATGAGGGAACTGTGGCACAGCATTCAGTAGGATTTATTGAGTGCTTACTATGTGCAGAGCACTGTACTAAGCGCTTGGAGTGTACAGTCGGGCAACAGTTGGAGACCGTCCCTGCCCCGCGCCGGGCTCACGGTCTAAACGGGGGAGACAAGACAGCAAAGCGAAACAGAACAAAACAAAACAAGCAGTCTAGCGCAGACATCAAGATAAATAGAATCATAGAGCTATACACATCATTAACAAAATAAATAGGGTGATAAATAATATATACAAATATGGCCAGAGCTAGGGGGAAGAGCAGAGGGTGGGGGAGGGGGGAATGGGGAGGGGAGGAGGAGCAGAGGGCAAGGGGGGCTCAGTCTGGGAAGGCCTCCTGGAGGAGGTGACCTCTCAGGAGAGTTTCGAAGAGGGGAAGAGAGTTACTTACCCCAGGTCACACAGCAGACAAGTGGAGGATCCGGATTAGAACCCACTTCCTCTGACCCCCAAGCCCGTGCTCGGGCCACAAGGCCACGCTGCTATTTGTTAAGCGCATACCATGTACTAAGCGCTGGGTTAGACACAAGGTAATCAGCTTGGACACAGTCCCTGTCCCACAGAGGGCTCACGACTTTGTCCCACTTTGCAAAGGGAACCGAGGCCCAGGGAAGGTAACAGACTTGCCCAATATCCCACAGCAGACAAGTGGCAGAACCAGGGGATAATAATAATAATAATGGTGTTTATTAGGTGCCTAGTATGTGCCAAGCACTGTTCTAAGCGATGGGGTACATACAAGGTGATCAGGTTGTCCCCGTGGGGCTCACAGTCTTCATCCCCATTTTACAGATGAGGGAACTGAGGCCCAGAGAAGTGACTTGCACAAAAAGTCACACAGCTGACAGTCCCCTGCTAGACTGTGAGCCCGTTGTGGGTAGGGACTGTCTCTGCTGCCCAGTGTTCTACACACAGTAAGCACTCAATCGATACGACTGAATGAATGAATAATGTTGGTATTTGTTAAGCGCTTAGTATGTGCCCAACACTGCTCTAAGTACTGGGGGGGGGAGATACAAGGTCATCAGCTTGTCTCATGTGGGGCTCACAGTCTTCATCCCCATTTTCCAGGTGAGGCCCAGAGAAGTGACTTGCCCAAAGTCACCCAGCTAAGTGGCGGGGGCAGAACTAGAACCCACGACCTCCGAGTGCCCAAAGTCACCCAGCTGATGAGTGGCGGGGGCAGAATTGGAACCCACGATCCCTGACTCCCAAGCCTGAGCTCTTCCCACTAAAACCACGTCCTTCTGACTCCCAGCCTGGGTTCTAACCATTCAACCACCTCGCCTCCCCCCTCTGAGAGCTCTTCAGGGGCAGGAGGGTTCTGATAATGAGGTGCGACGTGGCTTGGCGGAAAGAGCCCGGGCTTGGGAGTCAGAGGTCGCGGGTTCTAATCCAGACTCCGTCGCTGGTCTCCTGGGTGACTTTGGGCAAGTCACTTCACTTCCCCGGCCCCGCCACTTGTCAGCTGTGTGACCATGGGCAAGGCACTTAACCTCTCTGTGCCTCAGGGACCTCATCTGTCAAATGGGGATGAAGCCTGGGAGCCTCACGTGGGACCACCTGATGACCCCGGATCTCCCCCAGCGCTTAGAACAGTGCTGGGCACATAATAAGCGCTGAATACCAACACTATTATTACTGTCATTATTATTATTCTCTGGGCCTCAGTTCCCTCATCTGGAAAAAGGGGGTGAAGACTTGGAGCCCCGCGGGGGACAAGACAACCCGATGACCCCGGATCCCCCCCTGCGCTTGGAACATTGCTTGGCACCTAGTAAGCGCTTAACAAATACCAACATTATTCTTAATAATTCCGTTAGAGAACGATGGAGGGGAAGGGGGGCGGTTTCCGGGCCGCCTCCCCTTTGGGATGGAAAATTCCAGGCCTCGCTTCGCCTCCCCCCAACGACTGGGGAGTCGAGGCCCCACCTGACACGTGACCGCGGGGAGGGGGGACCCTCGTCACGTGACGGAGGAGACGCGCCCCCGTCACGTGACTCCGGGGGAAACGACGGCCCAGGGGGAGGCTCCGGCCCCGCCCCCTTCCGCTCTGGCCCCGCCCCCTGCGCGCGGCTCCTCGAGGCCCCCCCCCTCCCCCCTCCGACGTGCCCTGCGTGCGTCGGCCGACTTCCGGTGGGGCGCTGTTGCCCTTGTTTGGGCAAGGAGGGGCGTGTCCCGGCCGGCTCCCCTGGCCTCCCTCCGCCTGCCCGCCGACCTCCCCTCCCCGGTGACGCCACCGCGTCCGGCCAGTCCTAAAACCGTGCCGGGCGGACGCCGGCTCCCAGTCTTCACTTCCGCCTCGTCGGAGCGGAGTGCCGGAGCGAGGAAGATGCTGGGCCTGCAGAAGAACGCCGTCATCGGCCTCAACCTCTACTGCGGGGGCGCCGGCAGCGGCGCGGGGGCCTCCCCGCCCGGAGGGCGCCTGCGGCCCGACAAGGCGGCGGCGGTCGGCGAGGGCCCGGCGGCGGCGGCGGCGGCGGCGGCCCGGCGCGCGGGCGGGGGAGGGGAGGCCGCGGCGCCGCTGATTGGCGGAGGCGCCGGCGCGAGCCCCTCGGCGGCGGCCGGCCTGGGGGTCGCGCGCCCGGCCCCCATTGGCGCCGAGGGCCCTGACGTCATCGGGACCCTCGCGCCCGCCCGGCGCGCGCCGCCTGAGGGGACGGAGCCGCCGCCGCCGTCGGCCGCCGCCGCCGCCGCCGCCCTCCTCCGCCCCGAGGACGAACTGGACGGCTACGAGCCCGAGGCCCCGGCCAAACGTCCGGCCCACCTGGCCGTGCTGGACCTGCCCGGCCAGGCCGGCGGCTCCCTGCCCTCCACGCCGCCGCCCGACGACCGCGACGACATGGCGGACGGGCTGTACCGCCAGTCCCTGGAGCTCATCACCCACTACCTCCGCGAGCAGGCGGCCGGACGGAAGGACGAGCCCCGGGGCCGGGACCGCCGGGCGCTGGAGACCCTGAGGAGGGTGGGCGACGGCATCCAGCGCAACCACGAGACCGCCTTCCAGGGTGAGGGAGGCCTCCGGCGCATGCGCGAAGCGGGCGCGCCCCTCCCCCCCCCTCCGTCCTACGTACTGAGCGCCCTCCCGGAGCCTAATGGCACCCCTCCCCCCCCCCCCGTCCCCTCTCCCCGCAGGCATGCTCCGCAAGCTGGACATCCAGAAGGAGGAGGACCTGAAGGCCGTGTCCCGCGTCGGCACCCACGTTTTCAACGACGGGACGACGAACTGGGGCCGCATCGTGACGCTCATCTCTTTCGGCGCCTTCGTGGCCAAGCACTTGAAGAGCATCAACCAGGAGGGCTGCATCGACCCCCTGGCCGAGAGCATCACGGAGGTCCTGGTGACCACCAAGAGGGACTGGCTGGTCAAACAGAAAGGCTGGGTAAGGCCTGCCGGGGAGCCCGAGGACGCGGGTTCTAATTCCGGCCCCCGGCCCGCCGCGTGGCCCTGGATGAGTCATCGCGCCCCCGACCCCTCAGTTTCCTCCTTCGACGGGTGGGGGTTCGAGAAGCCCCTTCGGACCCGAGGGCCTTGTGTCCGTCCACCCCCCGGGGGGGGTTACAGTCGCCCTTGGCCCATAGGTGTCCTTATAAATATATATAAATATGTGCTATAAACGTCACGTATCAGGATTGGGCTTTGCAGAGACTCTGTGTGGGGATGGGGGAGAAAAATCTCACCCTGGAGCGGCACCAGCGACGTGGCCTGGGGGTGGAGGGGCGAGACAGTGGCCCAAAGGAACAAAACCAATTCCCAAAGCGGAATTTGGGAGGCATTTGGGCCTCCTTGGGTGAGTGTGAGCAGCCAGAGGCCTCGAGGCGGAAACGGCAGCCTGGGCTTAGCGGGTGTCCCTTAACACGGACGCCTCGCCCCGGGGCGCGGAGGGGGTGGGCTTCCGGGCCTGGCGGAGAGGGAGGGCTCTGGCTTTAAAACCCCTTTCCCTTTCACCCCCTTCCAGGAAGGATTTGTGGAATTCTTCCACGTGGAGGACATGGAAGGCAGCGTCCGGAACGTGCTCCTGCTCTTCGCCGGGGTGGCCAGCCTGGGAGCCGGCTTGGCCTATCTAATAAGATGATGGGGGGACCCCCCCCCCCTTCCCCCTCGGACGCTCAGAGACTGACTTCACATCGGAGCAGACCAGCCCCAGGCGCCGGCCACCCGTCGGAACTGTCGCTTCTGCCGCCGGGAAGCTTTATTTATGAAGCCCAGCGTCCAGCCGCCCAGAATTGGCACCGACAGGCACCGAGCGGCGGCCCAGCCAGGCAAGAGGGTTTGGGCTGGTTTGGGGACGGATATTAACAGAGCCCGGTCGCCGCTCCCCCGAAGAGCCGTCCTCTCAAAGAAGTGGAAGAGAACCGGTTCGGGAGGTTGACGTACAGCTGAGGTTGACGTACAGCTTGGAAGCCAAGCTCTCGTGTTCGTTTTTTTGTTTTTTTTTCCCCTTGGAGTTTCCTCCCCCCTCCCCCCTTTTTGCTTTTGACTTTACAACCCGAAAATGGGGGCCACTCGGAGGAGAGCTCCGTTGGGGGTTTGGTCTTGTGTTCCACGTTAGGGTGTTTTGGTTTTGGTGGGGTTTTTTTTTTTCCTCTTGGTCGGGAGCCAGGCCCCAAGGAGGGTTAGGAAAGGCTCAGCGTCCCCAGGGAAGTTTCCTGAAATGAAAACCGAAGCACTAGCACTCTCCCACCCACCCACAGAAAGGTTTACACAGCTCTCCTCCCCTCCCTTAAAGGAAGTGGTCTTAAACTGATGAGGCCAGCCAGGTTAAAGAAGGCGAAAGGAGGGTCCTCCTCTTCAGTTCCAGGGCAGTGAGAAAGGTCAGCGTGGCAGTCTCCTCTTTCTCCTCCGCCCCCTCCCCCCAGCCCACCCATCCCCCTTAATCCCTGGGAGGCACAATTACTCAGTTTCCCTCCAGCTGGTGGCCTGCCTCTTCTGGCCCCAGGCCCAAGTGATTAGACCCCCCCCCCTCCCCCCGAACCGTCCGTCCCCCACCCCGTGTCCATCAACAAGTGCATCAGGAGCTCTTGGAAGCAGACTGTAAACTGTACATGTGTTCATACCTGTAAAAACTGTATATATATTTTTACAGAACTTTATTTCCCTGAAGTGGTATAAAGGAGGATTTTACAAACAACGTGGCAGCGTTGGGGGGTGGAAAGGAAGCTGGTGTTGTGAGGTTCGGAGGAGTGAAGCGCTTGAGTCTGGCATGGCGTCCCGGTGAGGTTCACTAAAATGCCCGCCGGTGGCCAGATCCACGCTGAGCCAAAGCAGGAGTCATTGCTGATTTTTGGGGGGGCGGGGTGTGGTCGTGAGGTCTCGGACTTTGGCGGGGCTCGGAAACCACCGACTCACAGTTGGGCTTTGACCGGATTTTAATGCTCCATTGCAGACCATATCCCCGACCCCCGGCCCCTATTTCGACCTCCCCCCATCCCCTTGGCCCCGGAAATCGGAACGTTCAATGGGGCTCGGGCCCCAGTTTAGACCCTCCGACCCTGCAGCCTTTGGTTTCCTCCGTGCGACCGGGATCGGATTTGAGTTGCCGGGTCTGGCTTCTGGACTGATCACCCCCTCCAATCCCCCCTCACCCCGGCTTCAACTGAAATCGGTGGCTTCCTTGGAAATGTCAGTAGAAGAAAGTGCAAAAGTGGAGCGTAAACATGGTGCTATTTATCAGGCTTTGCTCGCCCCGGCCGAGGCCTTGTCTGGCAATAAACTCATGTTTTGTTAAGAGTTGTTTTAAAATTTACTCTTCCAGTGGGTCCCAGGAGTCCCTCTGTCCAAAGCCCCGGTCAGTCTCTACCTTCTGACCAGGTTTGCATCCCCCCCCCCCTCCAATTCTGCCCCCCGCTTTTATTTGTCCCAGCCTCCCCCGACCCGGGACTCTTTTGGAATGACCAGTATTGGGGAGGGAAGCAGCTGAAAGGGCCTGCTCTTTCTGTCGTCCTCCCCCAAGCGCTTACTACAGTGTCCCGCTCCTCCTAAACGCTCAATGAATATCATCGATCGACCCCTCTCCCCCTCCCCACTGCTCAGGGTCTGGGGATCGCCCAAGGCTGCTTTCGATTTTGTTTTCCGCCTGAGTGCCCTCATCTCTCCGGAAGAAATGCGCCTTAACTTTCCTTGTAAAGCCCCTCAGCGTTTGGGGTTGTTTTTTTAAAATTTTTTTTATCTTTCCCAGAAATAGAAGCGACAAAGAATTTCCTCCCCCCCCCCCCCCCCGGGAAGAAGGGGGTGGGGGCGTGAGGGGCCAAGGGTGACTTAAAAAACCCATGAAATGGGTGGCAGGCGAAGGCTTGGAGAAGGTGTCAAACCTCAGAGGGTGGCAGAGAGCCGGGGAGGGGGGTGAGGGGCGGCTGCCCCGTCCTGCACCCCCAACCTATTGCCGTCGCCCAGCCCCGTCTGACCTTTAGTTTGTGGATCAGATGGGGGGGGTGGGGAGGGGGGAAATGGCGGGGCTCCCCCCTCTGCAGCCCCAGGAACCGAAAGCACTTTACAAACTGTTTTAAACAGCCTCGCAGCCCCTGCCTACGTGTGCAGAAAGCCCTGCTCCTAGGGGAGGGGATTTGGGGGAGGGGGTCCTTCCCCCCCCCCCCCCCCCAGCAACGGACACGGGGCCTCGGTTGCTTAGAGGGGACCCCTCCCCCCTGCCACCCACCCAGGTGGGTCGCCAAAAATCGAGTTAATTTTGTTTCTTTTTGACTTCCTGTTTTCCTGAGAAGAGAATAATAAATCTTTTATTTAAATGCAAGGCCGCGGTGTGGGTCATCCGTTGCAACGCCGGACGCCTCGTCGCCACCCCGGTTTACCGCCGTCCCCCCCGTTGGAGCCAGCTGAGTAAATAGGCCCGAGTTCGAGTGATCCTGCTCTCCTAAAACCGCCGCCCACCCCCGTGCCCAGTGGGCACCGAAGCCCGGAGGGCACGTCCAGGTGGTTTTGTTCTTCGTTGGCTTATTTGGGGGCGGGGGAGGGTCAAACTCCCTGCCCAAGGCCCCAAAAATCCCCCTTTGACATCTTTCCGCGGTTTGGGGAGGGTTGGGTGCTTTTTTGGGGGTGGGGGTGGACTCGTTTTGAGTAATTTCAGTATCACATCCCCCAGCCCCCAACACATAAACGTCGCCGTCCCCCCCCCCCCCCCACTACCATTCTGAGGTGAAAAAAGTAAACAAATGGCCTCCGCGGGGCAGGGAAGCGAATCACCATGGCAATGTGCAAATGTGAGGTTTTGCAAATGGGTTTTCGGCTGCGTACTGGACGGGGCTCGCAAAGGAAGAGGTGCCGTCCTGGCCCGGCCCTGCCCGCCCTTCCTCCGGTCCCGGGAGGCGGGCGAGAGATGAGATGAGTGATTCTCGCTCTTCCGCCCTGGAGCGAGGCAGGCCATCACAAAGCCACAATGTTTTCACTGTGTGATCGAAATTTCAAAGAGCTGTTTGTGTACGAGGCCGGGCCCTCTGCGGGACGGGGTGGGGGGAGGGGAAGAGGGAGTGTCGGGGGAGGGGGAGCCCTGGCAACCCCCCCCCAGCCTGGCCACCTATGACTTCCATTTCTGGGAGACTCATCTCCCCCCCAAGTGGTATTTCTTAAGTTCTTATTATGTGCCAGGCCCTGTACTAAGCGATGGGGTGGAGGCAAGGTAATAATAAGAATGACGATGGTGTTCGGTAAGAGCTTAGCGTGTAACAGGCGCTGTCGTAAGCGCTGGGGTAGATCCAAGCTAATGGGGTTGGACCCGATCCCTTTCCCACACGGGGAGCTCAGTCTCCATCCCCACTTTCCGGATGAGGGAACTGAGGCTCAGTGAAGCGAAGGGCCGAGCCCAAGGTCACCCAGGCCCGGCCCTGTGGCTGCTAGGCCCGGCTGCTTCTCAGCAGGCCTCGCCCACCGTCTTTTAACTTCCTGTTTACTCCCTCGGGGGCTGACCTTGCTAAACGTTGTGCCCTTGGGTGAAAAAGGCGGGGTGCCCCAGGGAAACCCGAGGAGGGCGAGCGGAGGGGTTGGGTTGTGCCAAAGGCCAGGGCGATCGGTCGGGTCCCGGACTCCGGCCTGGAAGCCCGCTGCGGGCAGGGAACCTGGCTACCGACTTGGCATTCTCATGCGTTCTCAAGGGCCTGCCGGGGGCTCTGGATGAATTGGATGGATGGATGGATGGATGGATGGATTTCTCCCGGTGGACCCCCCGCCTCGCCCCGCTCTGCCCGGCGGGGCTGCAGGGTTTAGGCTTCCTCCTCCTCAGTTTCATGGCTCGAAAGAGCTTCCTCCCTTTCCTCCCCTCAAGGTTGTAACCGCTGTTATCTCAGCTATGTGAGGCATGTGGCTGGGGGGGAGGGTGGGGGGAGGTGGGGCCCCAGGCGATGGGGCCTGGAGTCCGGCATTCTTCAGAGATAAACCTCCTTCCTTCCTCGGGGCGGCGAGGGGGAGGGCAGAGCCGGCCCGGCCTGGTTTTCTGTTGTTTTGGAGGGAGGAGCCGGGGCTGAGAATGGAAATCCACTGAGGAGGGGGCTACCTCTGGCGTGGATGACCTTTAACCCCCAAGACAGCGGGCGCCTCCTCCCTGTGGCCCCGTCCTGGACAACCTGGGGGGGTTGCAGGGCAGGAAGACACACATGCACTGCTCTCCCGGTGGTCCCGAAGGTCCCCCTCCCCATCAATAATAATAATAATGATGGTATTTTTTAAGTGCTTACTACGTGCCGAGCTCTCTTGCAAGCGCTGGGGGAGATAGACCCCGATTAGACTGGGAGCCCGTCGTTGGGCAGGGATCGTCTCTATCCGTTGCCGAATTGTACACTCCAAGCGCTTAGTACAGTGCTCTGCACATGGTAAGCGCTCAGTAAATACTATTGAATGAGATACAAGATCATCAGGTTGTCCCCCGTGGGGCTCTCGGTCTTCGTCCCCCTTTTCCAGATGAGGGAACCGAGGCACAGAGAAGTGAAGTGACTTGCCTAAAGTCACACAAGTGATTGAGAGGGGATTAGAACCCACGACCTCTGACTCCCGAGCCCGGGCTCTTGCCACTAGGCCACGCCGCTTCTCGTATTTATCAATCTATCAATCGTATTTATTGAGCGCTTGCTTTATGAGGGGCACCGGGCTAAGCGCCCGGGAGAGGAAAGAGCCCCGGCTTGCGAGTCAGAAGTCATGGGTTCTGATCCCGGCTCTGCCACTTGTCAGCTGTGTGACTTTGGGCAAGTCACTTCACTTCTCCGTGCCTCAGTGACCTCATCTGGAAAATGGGGATGAAGACTGGGAGCCCCATGCGGGACAACCTGATCACCTTGTATTCCCCCCCACTCCCGGCGCTTAGAACAGTGCTTGGCACATAGTAAGCACTTCACAAATGCCATCAGTGTTGTTATTATTGTAATTACAGAGTTGGTAGACCCCTACCCAAGATGAGCTTCCAGACTAGAAGGCGCTGAGGGCGCCAACCTCTTGTGATAATCCTCCGGGCTCTGGACTGGACACCCCCCAGGCTCTGTGGATATGTTCACTGGGGAGGGATTACTGTGGTATTAAGCGCTTATTGCGTGCCAAGCCCTGTGGCGAATATTTGTATTGGTGTCTGTCTCCCCACTTCTAGACTGCTGCGGGCAGGAAACGCGTCTGTTTATTGTTGTGCTTTCCCAAGCGCTTAGTACAGTGCTCACAGTGCACCGAATAAGCGCTCATTAAATGCGCTCGCGCAGCAGACAAGTCAGTTCTCTGTGGGCAGGGAATACGTCTGTTTGTTGTATTGTACTTTCCCCAGCGCTCATTACAGAGCTCTGCACACGGTAATCGCTCAATAAATACGACTGAATGGATGAGTGAATACAAGATAATCAGGTCAGACCCAGTCCCTTTCCCCCCTGGGATTCAGCCTCTAAGTAGGAGGGAGAGCGGGTTTTTAATCCTCATTTTTACCGGTGAGGAAACTGAGGCACGGGGACGTTAAAATGATTCTGATTCTCAGGCCCGTCTTCGAGGGCGGCTGCAGGGGCCGTTGGGAAAAGGGAGAATCGTCGCCATCTGCCAATCGTTCCCTAAAGCAAAAGCCCGGCGGCTCTCTAAATTTACGCAGGGCACCGAAACCCATCCTTGTATGGCGAGAGGCTTCTCTCCCTCAAGGCCTTGAAGTGGGGGAAGCTCAAGGGGGGGGGATATGGAGGGCGGGTTGGTGACGGGGTGGGGTCCTCGAATGCCCTTGAAAATTGTTTAGTTTCCTCTAAACAAAGGGCCTCCCTTCTCTTCCCCGAGGCCGGGCTGGTCTTTCGATTATTTTTTTTGTGATGGTATTTAAGCATTTATTAACATGCCGGCACTGTACCGAGCACTAGGGGGGATACAGGATAAGCCGGCTGGACAGTGGCCCAGATAATAATAATAATGTTGGTATTTGTTAAGCGCTTACTATGTGCGGAGCACATGGCGCTGGGGGTAGATACAGGGTCATCAGGTTGTCCCACGTGAGGCTCACAGTCTTCATCCCCATTTTCCAGATGAGGTCACTGAGGCCCAGAGAAGTGCAGTGACTTGCCCACAGTCACCCAGCTGACAAGTGGCGGAGCTGGGATTCGAACCCGGGACCTCTGACTCCCAAGCCCGGGCTCTTTCCCCCGAGCCGCGATGCAGATGGGGTTCACAGTCTGTCCCCCTTTTACGGCCGAGGGAGCCGAGGCCCAGAGAAGTGAACCGACTTGCCTCGGGTCACACAGCAGACGAGAGGCAGAGTTGTGATTGGAACCCAGGTTCCTCAACTCCCAGGCTCTTTCCTCTAGGCCACGCTGCATCTGATGATGACATCCGACCTCTTCCCTCTCCTTTCCCACCAATCGACTACCCCTCTCCCCTTCCCGATTATCCTGGGAGCTCTGGCCGGGAGGACTTAGGGGCAGGGAACGTGTCTGCTTATTCTGTTGCACTTGAACTCTCCCAAGTGCTTAGCAGAGTGCTCTGCGTATGATAAGCGCCCAATAAATACCATTGATCGATTGATGTCTACCAACGCTGTTATGCTATAGTCCCCCAAGCACTTAATACGGTGCTCCGCACGCAGTAAGCGTTCCGCAAACACGATCCCGTCGGATAGACTGACCGACCCCGCCTGGAAGAGCGGCACTGTGGCCTAGGGGGTAGAGCACGGGCCTGGGAGTCAGAAGGACCTGGATTCTAATCCCGTCTCGGCCACTCATTCATTCAGTGGCATTTATTGAGCGCTGACCGAGTGCAGAGTCCTGTACCCAGCGCTTGGAAAAGTACAATTCGGCAACAAATAGAGGATTCCCTACCCCAACAACGGGCTCACGGTCTAGAAGGGGGGAGACAGACAGGAAAACGAAACAGTCCGCTGGGTGACCTTGGGCCAGTTGCTTAACTTCTCCCTCCTTCAGTTACCCCATCTGAAAAACGGGGATGAAGACCGTGAGCCCCGTGGGGGGCAGGGACTGTGTCCAACCCGATTTGCTCGTCTCCAGCCCAGCGCTTAGTACAGTGCCCGGCACACAGTAAGCGCTTAAGAAATGCCACAATATGCTATTATTATGGGTAAGGGCAGCCCGCAGGCCTGCAGCTGTCTGCAAGGCTGGGTTAGGGTGGCTCAGTGGAAAGAGCCCGGGCTTGGGAGCCGGAAGTCATGGGTTCGAATCCCAGCCCTGCCACTTGTCAGCTGGGTGACTGTGGGCAAGTCACTTCACTTCTCTGGGCCTCAGTGACCTCATCTGTCAAATGGGGATGAAGACTGAGCCTCACGTGGGACCACCTGATGACCCTGTATCTACCCCAGCGCTTAGAACGGTGCTCTGCACATAGTAAGCGCTTAACAAATACCAACGTTGTTATTAAACTGGGCCGTCCCAGCAGGGGGAAGGTTTTGACGGTGCGTGCGGGCCGTAAGTGGCCCCCTGCCTTCTTTTTTCTCCTTCCCCCTCCTCATTTTCTCCCGTGGGAGCCCGGACCTCGACCGTTCACATCCCAGCACGTCGATCCGGTGCCCCCCGGACCACCCACGACCGCGCTCCCGCCGTTCGGCGCCTGAAACCCACCCCGGCCTCATCAGGCCCGCATTCCTTTCGGGATTCTCTCCTCGCCGTCGCCTCCCGTGCACACGTCCGTAAGCCTGTGCGTGCCTGCGTCCCTACGCCTGCGTGCGAGCGGGCCGGCCTGGCTCGGGAGACAAGGTGTTCACGGAGACGGGCCAGGCCAAGAACCAGATGAGGAAAAGAATGTGTTTCGAAGCTTGGGTGGCATCCAGGAGCCGGGGGTGCTGGCTTTTCGTTCTGCTTTTGTCTGTGCCCCACATTCCATTCCCCTTTTAAACCGTCTCCATTTTCTCTCTCCTCCCCAGACTCGGAGGAGCCAAGATGTGCGGGAGAGAGAGCCGGGGGCCTCAGTCGGTCGCTAAATTTACTGAGCGCTGACTGGGTGCAGGGCACTGGACTGAGCGCCTGGCAGAGGACAACATCAACAGACACGTTCCCTCTCCACAGTGAGTTCACAGTCTCGAGGGGGAGACGGACGTTCCAGACGTTAGCTGTCTTACCCTCTCGACGTTACAGTCTAGAGGGGGAGACGGACAATAAGAGAAATAAATACATTTCAGATCTGGACTTGAGTGCCGGGGGGCCGGAAGAAGAAAGGGAGCGGGTCGGGGCGAAGCGGAAGGAAAGAGGGCTTGATCAGGGAAGGCTTCTGGGAGGAGACGGGCCTTCCCTCAGAGAAGGCAGCCCACCCAGACGGTCCTGGGCCACCCCCCGGGCCCCCTCTGGAAGTCCTCCCGGCCGTCTGACCTCCTCCCATGGCTTCATCTCTTGTTTAGGGTGGAGTGAGGCAGGAGGGGGAGGGAAGGAGCAGCTGGTTTGGCCCTGCCTCCTTTGTATTGAAATTTCCTGCGGCCTATTTGTTTATTTCCTTCTCATTTCCCAACTTCGTGGGGGGTGGGGGAGGGAGGCAACGACCCAAGATGGCACCAGCCTCCCGTTTCCCCCTTCTCCCTTCGCCCCCCCGAGACCCCACGGACCAAGGTTTGGGGGGGAGGCCGGTGGAGAGCACTGGGGCGAAGGGGTCGAGCACGATCGTGCTCTCGAGTGCTCTCCAGCAGCCGTGACGTGCTGCTCCTCGGTTGGGGCCCGGCCCCCAGAGGGAGATGAAATCTTTTCTCAGAAATCCCCGCCTGGAGGCGGAGGAAGGGTGGGGGTGGGGAGAGAACAGGCCGCACCGACAAAGAACCCAGTTTTTTAATCGAATCGGGGGCCCGCCTGAGTCGTAGGAACAGCTGGCTGCTTCTGGGTGGGTGAAGGAGAGAGGAAGAGCTTACCTCCCCTCACTCCATCTGCTGCATCCAGCCCCCTCCCCCTCTCCTGGGGGACCTGCTCAAAAACCCTACTGTCTCGGGGGGGGGGGGGGGGTGTCTACAGCGACCCCCCACCCCCCAACCTAGAAACCCGGACCAGGCCCGAGGGAAGGCCCTTCTCTTATCTAGGGGGTTAAGAGGTCTCCGTTCCGACCCGTGTGGGGGTCTCTGCGGGGCAGAGACCCAGAGAGATGGAGAAGGCAGGGTCGGGGGGCTTCCCCTCCGCACCCCCGACCCCCGTCCGTCCCTGTCCGGTTCCCACGGCCTAGGCCTAGGGAGGAGCCTCACTGGGAGTAGGCAGGCAGAGAGTCCAGAAGGAGTCTGGGAATGGGGTGGGGCAGATCCAAACTTTGATCTCCAAACAAGAGTTTCCTTTGAGGAACCCAGGAAGGCCAAAGTCCCCGTGCTATTTATTCTGCCCCCCCCCCCCCCCCCAGCCAGGACTCCGGAAAGGGAGCCGGGCCGGGGACACTGACCGCCCCTTGTCCCGTGAGGCCGGGGAGGGCCGGGGGAGGGGGCGGGGGACGGTGCTGGCCCCAGCGGGCCGGGGTGCGGGGGTGGCTGGCTTGGCCTCGGAGAGTTTTCGCTGTCATCAAGAGAGCAGAAGCAGGCAGAGACCCAGGGACTTTCCCAAGCTGCCCCGCTTCCAGGAACCGCTCGGCCCCGTCCCCCCCTCGGCCTCGGCCCCGGGACCCCGGCCCCTCTCCGCCCCTCCGCTCCGCCCCGGGCCAGAGAGGCGGTCTCCCTTCCCCTCAGCGCCAGGTGTCCCGCTCCTTGACTCAGTTTACCTTCCCCTGGAGGGGCTGGCTGGGAGGAGGGGGAGGAGGAGGAGGAAGTGCTCGGTTTTGCAAAACTTAGGGAGAGGGGAAGCGAAAGCGGATCTGAGGGGGGAGGGAGGGCGGTGTTTGACGCACGGCCTGCTCCCCAACCCCCCACCCCTTCTCCTTCCTCCACTCTTGCTGCTCTTTGAGCTCAACCGGGGTGAGAGCTTCCCCCCCAACCCCCCACTGCGCAATACACATCCGGTGGGGCGGGGGGGAGGGGAAGGGAGGGGAAGGGGCGCTCGAACCCCTCCACATCCATGCCCCTGTTCCAGGACCTGTACTCTCCCCCTGCCCTCCAGGCCGGGGGCCGGGATGGGGGTGGGCTCCCGAGAGAGGGCTCCCCACCCAACAGAGGCGCGCACCCTTCCTCTCCAGGCCTCCCTAGGAATGGGGCGGTGGGCATCCCTGGCACCAGGCGTCCTGGTTCCCGGCTTCCTGCTCTGTGGGTCCAGAAAAGGGTTGGGGGCGGGGGGAGGGGGGTGGTCAGCTTCCCCCACCGTCCCCTCCCCCATCGGGGGCAGCTGGTCCCCGGGGAGAAGCGGGTGGGGTGGTTGGTTGGGGGGGGGGAGGGGAGGGAGGCAGGGCAGGTGTTTACCCCGGGGGGCGGGGGTTTCCCTGCCCAGCTGCCAGCCTCGCCCGGTGCCCCCTCCAGCCCCCCCTGCCAGGCCAGGACCCCCGGGGAGGGGGAAGGGATGGGAGGAGGGGAGGGGGTCTCTCCTCTGCGGCCTTGTCCAACAAGGGGAGCGGCGCATGGGGTAAAGTCCGGGGGTGGGTCCGGCCCCTTTTACCCCCTCCCCCCCCGGACAGGGGAGGATGAGGAAGGGGACACTCACCCACCTGGTCCATGGGGGCGGCTCGGAGGGGGGACCGTCTCCCCGTCCCCGATTGGCTCCCCGGGGGGGCGGGGAGGGCCAAACCCCAAAGCTGCCCAGCAACAGCCCTCCCCAACCTCCCCCGCCCCCGGAAATCAGCTGTGGTCGGCCTCCTCCACGCTCAGTGCTGTCTCCCCGCCTTGTCTCTGCTTTTCTGGGGCCATGTCTCTGTCTCTGCCTCCGTCTCTACGTTGTGTGTGTGTTTCTGTTTATTTCTATTGATGCAGTTAATGCCTGTCCACTTATTTTGTTCTGTTTTCCGTCTCCTCCCTTCTAGACTATGAGCCCGTTGCTGGGCAGGGATTGCCCCTGTTGCCGAATTGTACTTTCCAAGCGCTCGGTACAGTGCTCTGCCCCCACTAAGCGCTCAATAAAGACGACCGAATGAATGAACTGTACTTTCCAAGGGCTCAGTACAGTACTCTGCCCCCAATAAGCACTCAAAAAAGACAATGAATGAACTGTACTTTCCAAGCGCTCAGTACAGTACTCTGCACCCAGTAAGTGCTCGATAAAGACAATTGAATGAACTGTACTTTCCAAGCGCTCAGTACAGTGCTCTGCCCCCAGTAATTGCTCAATAAAGACAACTGAATGAACTGTACTTTCCAAGCACTCAGTACAGTACTCTGCACCCAGTAAGTGCTCAATAAATACAACTGAATGAATGAACTGTACTTTCCAAGCACTCAGTACAGTGCTCTGCCCCCAGTAATTGCTCAATAAAG
The DNA here is from genome assembly GCF_004115215.2 of Ornithorhynchus anatinus. Classification (NCBI taxonomy): domain Eukaryota; kingdom Metazoa; phylum Chordata; class Mammalia; order Monotremata; family Ornithorhynchidae; genus Ornithorhynchus; species Ornithorhynchus anatinus. The sequence goes on along the minus strand of NC_041753.1, from coordinate 4,437,644 downwards.
ACGACTGAATGAATGAACTGTACTTTCCAAGCGCTCAATACAATACTCTGCATCCAGTAAGTGCTCAATAAAGACGACAATGAACTGTACTTTCCAAGCACTCAGTACAGTGCTCTGCCCCCAGTAAGCGCGCAATAAAGACGACAATGAATGAACTGTACTTTCCAAGCGCTCAGTACAGTGCTCTGCCCCCAGTAAGCGCTCAATAAAGACGACAATGAATGGACTGTACTTTCCAAGAGCTCAGTACAGTGCTCTGCCCCCAGTAATTGCTCAATAAAGACGCCTGAATGAATGAACTGTACTTTCCAAGCACTCAATACAGTGCTCTGCACCCAGTAAGCGCTCAATAAATACAATTGAATGAATGTGTGTGTGTGTGCGGCGGGGGGGGGGGTGTCTCTTCTCCCTATTTCCGCATTTATCTCTCTCCGTCTCTCAGCCCACTCCTGGTGTCTCTGTCTCTCCTCCCTCCCACCACCCCCTGTCTCCCTGGTCTCTGGATGTGTCTCTGTGCCGACAGAGACAGGGAGGCCAATGGCGGATCTCTGGGGGGAGACACAGAGACAGCGACTCAGAGGCGAGACAGAGACCCCGTGTCTCTGCCTGCCGGTCGGTCTCTGCCCCCTCCCCCCGCCCCATGCCGCCCGTCCGGGTCTCGGTTTCCCCCCCACCGGTCCCGGGGGGATTTTTTGGCCAACACCTGCCGGGGCCTCGCTGCGGCGGACACCTGGGTGGGGGGGGGGGGACGGGGGTCACGGGGTCACCGCCCTCCCTCTCCGGACGAGCAGGCCTCAGCCGCTTTCGTTTTCCCCTTCTCCCCGTCCCCCGGGGCCCTTTCGACCCCTTTTTTCTCCCCCTCCCCCCCCAGCTGGACCGGGTGGTCGTCGGGGACCCCCGCGGGGCGGCCTGGGGGGCCTTGAGTCTTCCTCAAAGGGGGAGACCCCGCCCCTCCACGTGTGGGGAGGGGGCTCCCCACAGTCGGGGGGCGTGGGGGACGGACGGACTCGGGCGCTGGGGTTTAAGGAGGAAAAAAGGGGTGAGCAGGTTGGGACTTGTCTGGGCGCCCCCCTTCCCCGCCCCCCGCCTCAGTTATTTACCTTGAGAGCTGGCGGCGGCAGGAAAGGGGTGGGGAATGACGGAGGGCCGGAGGAATGTGGGCCTGGCAGGACACGGAGTACAGTATAACTGGGGCCCCTCCCGGCCTCCCCCCTCCAGACACCCGGCACTGGGAGCCCTGCCCGGGACCCAGGCATCCTGCCCTCCCGGCTCCCCCACCGGCAGCGGCAGCAGCAGCCGGGGGGCTCCCATCCTCCTCCTCCTGCCCCCCCGGGCCATTGGCTCAGTCTGCCTAAGTCAGGGCAACTGGAAAGGACCGGACGGCAAAGGGGATTGTGGGAAGACACGAGGTTGCCTCTCCGGAGGGAGTCGCCCCCCCCCCCTTAATGAACCCCGGTTTCAGAGACCCCCCACCCCACCCCCAGGAGCCTGGGATGCAGCGTGGCTCAGTGGAAAGAGCACGGGTTTTGGAGTCAGAGGTCATGAGTTCGAATCCCACTGGTCAGCTGGGTGACTGTGGGCAAGTCACTTCACTTCTCTGGGCCTCAGTTACCTCGTCTGTAAAATGGGGGTTAAGACTGTGAGCCCCACGGGGGACATCCTGATTCCCCTGTGTCTACCCCAGCGCTTAGAACAGTGCTCTGCACGTAGTAAGCGCTTAACAAATACCTACATTATTATTATGCAGCGACCCCCTCTCCCCAAGAAGGAGAGAGGCCTACAGAAGGGAGGGAGGCCTACTGGAAAAAACAGAGGCCTCGGAGTCAGGACCACCCGGTTCCAATCCCGACTCCCACTGCGTGCCCTTAGGCCGGTCGCTTGACTTCTCTGGGCCTCCGTTCCTTCCCCGTCCTCCCTTCCACTGAAGAGACTGCCGTCCGGGGGTGGAGCGGGGACCGGCCGAGCCAATCCTCGTGTGTCTAGCACGTGCATGCGAACCAGGATGATTACTATTATTATTTAGAGAAGCAGCGTGGCTCAGTGCAAGGAGCCCGGGCTCGGGAGGCAGAGGGCACGGGTTCGAATCCCTGCTCCGCTACTTAGCCGGGTGACTGTGGGCCAGTCACTTCACTGGGCCTCAGTTCCCTCATCTGTCGAATGGGGATGAAGACCGGGAGCCTCACGTGGGACGACCTGATGACCCTGTGGCTCCCCCAGCGCTTAGAACAGTGCTCTGCACAGAGTAAGCGCTTAACAAATACCAACATTATTTGTTGTTGTTGTTGTTAGAGTGGCTCGTCCGGGTTGGCGGCGGCCGGGCCTTCCAGGATCCCAGCGCGGCAACTGGAGTTTAACTGGGAGAACTGGCGCCCTCTGGCGGCCAATCACGTGGTCTGCACACGGCGGCGTCGCTCTCCTCCCCGCCCTTTGTGAAGCGCTTCCTATGTGCCGAGCACTGTTCTAAGCGCTGTGGGAGATCCAAGGTCATCGGGTTGCCCCACGTGGGGCTCACAGCCTTCCTCCTCCTTTTCCAGATGAGGTCACTCAGGCGCGGAGAAGTGAAGCGACTTGGCCCAGGTCACCCGGCTGACAAGCGGCGGAGGCGGCGTTTGAACCCACGGCCTTTGACTCCCAAGCCCGGGCTCTTGCCACTGAGCCACGCAGCTTATCTGGATCATCATCATCGTCATCACGGTACTCGTTAAGTGCTTACTCTATGCCAAGCACTGTTCTGAGCGCCGAAGGGAGATACAAGATGTGAGCATTGGTGGTTCGGTGGTAGAATTCTCGCCTGCCACGCGGGAGGCCCGGGTTCGATTTCCGGCCAATACAACTGCTATGTTGCCGTTAACTACCCAATTTCGGGCCCATCATCTTTTTTGTTGCCGATTTGTACATTCCAAGCACTCAGTACAGTGCTCTGCACATAGTAAGTGCTCAATAATACTATTGAATGAATGAATGAATGAATGAATACAAGGTCATCGGGTTGTCCCACACGGTGTTCGCAGTCTTCATCCCCATTTTACAGATGAGGGAACTGAGGCCTAGAGAAGTGAAGTAACTTGCCCAAAGTCACACAGCTGACAAGTGGTGGAGCGGGGATTAGAACCCATGACCTCTGACTCCCAAGCCCAGGCTCTTTCCACTAAGCCACACAGTTTCATCGTGGTTCTTGTTAAGTTCATTCATTCATTCAATAGTATTTATTGAGCGCTTACTATGTGCAGAGCACTGTACTAAGCGCTTGGAACGAACAAGTCGGCAACAGATAGAGACCGTCCCTGCCCTTTGACGGGCTTACGTTCTAATCTGGGGAGACGGACAGACGAGAACAATGGCAATAAATAGAATCAAGATAGAGTCAAAATAGAGTTAAGTGCTTACTATGTGCCAAGTACCATTCTAAACGCTGGACTAGATACAAGTTAGATCGGATACAGTCCCTGCCCCACATGGGGTTCACAGTCTTCATCCCCATTTTACAGATGAGGGAACTGAGGCCCGGAGAAATGAAGTGCCTTGTCCAAGGTCACCCAGCAGACACGTGGTGGAGCCGGGATTAATAAGAATAATAATGATGGCATTTGTGCTTACTATGTGCTAAGCAGTGTTCTAAGCGCTGGGGATGATGCAAGGTGATCAGGTTGTCCCACTTGGGGCTCAGAGTCTTCATCCCCATTTTACAGATGAGGTAACTGAGGCACAGAGAAGTGAAATGACTTGCCCGAAGTCACACAGCAGACAAGCGGCGGAGCCAGGATTAGAACCCAGGACCTTCGGTCTCCCAGGCCCGTGTTCTACCCACTAAGCCACGCTCCTTCATCATCGTCATCGTCGTCATCATCCATCGTCAATGGTATTTATCGAGAACTTACTTCTTTTTTTTCTAATGGCATGTGTTAAGCACCCTCTGCGTGCCAAGCACTGGGATGGATACGAGCTAATCAGGTTGGACACAGTCCATGTCTCTTGTGGGGCTCACAGTCTTTATCCCCATTTTACAGATGAGGGAACTGAGGCCCAGAGAAGTGAAGCCACTCACCCGAGGTCACACAGTAGACACACGGCGGAGCCAGGATTAGAACCAGTTCCTTCTGACTCCCAGACCCGCCCTCTATCCCCTAGGCCAAGCTGCTTACTGTGTGCAGAGCACTGTACTAAGCCTTTGGGAGAGTAGAATACAACAGAGTTGGAAGACGCATTCCCTGCCAACTGTCACCTTTACCACTCCCTTCCCCTTCCCAAATCCTGGGCTGAGCCCCACTCTGGGACACTTGAGGCCTGAAGCCCCCTCCCCGCCCCAACCCAGGACCCAGGACCCTGACTTTCCCCTCTAGACCGTAAACTCGTTGTGGGCAGGGAATGTGTCTGTTATACTGTCCTCTCTCAAGCGCTTAATACGGCGCTCTGCACACAGTAAGCGCTCAATAAATACAACTGACTGATTTACCATCCTCCCCACCCCCCACCCCCGATCCCGACACCCCTCGGGCACGATTCTCCTTTCCCGATCTTGGCTGGGGTCCCCGGCGGACAAGAACGAGGGCCGGTGTCATACTCATCTTTTAATAAAAAATAAATTAGTCTGGGAGGAGGGCGGGGTGGAGGCAGAGGTGGGACTTGGGAGAAGTCGGGGGTGGGGAGGGTGGGATGTATGTAGTCCACCTGCTCCCCGTCCCCCATCCCCAGCACCAGGGACACGGTGTGTGGCGGGCAAATGGCGGGGTGGGGGTGGGGGGCAGAGCCTGGGGGACGTAGCTGGGGCCCAGGGGACGGCAAATACAGTTTCGGGGCGCGGGAAGGGCGGCCTGGCCGGGACCGGGGCCCCTCGGAAGTCTCGGGGAATGGGAAGTACATTTCCGGGGGTTCAACCAACGTCAGCGAGGACACCTCCTGCCTGGATGGACACGGACGTGAACACACATAGACTCGCATCCCCAAGGGCCCCCTCCACGGGGGTTGAAAAGACCCCAGAATGGCAGCTTTCTGGCCCGTTAGCATTTGGCCTCCTGTCTCCTTTCCATCCCCACAGGCCCCATTAAAATCCCTGCTCTCTTTCCGCCGTCACCAAGTTAGCGTCCCTGCTCCTAACCATCTCCGCCCGTCACAGGCGCCTCCCGATTCATCCCGAAATCTCCCCCGACTCTCTACCCACAAAGACACACACACACACCCCTAAAGCGACCTACCCCCCCCCCCCCCACGGCTCAAACACACCTGCCCTCCCCTAGACCCTCCTCGAGCCGCAGTGCCAGGATACACGCGGGGAGATGGAGGGAGTCGGGCCTCGGGAAGGTGCGTGTCGAGGGGGGCGTCTCTGCCCCCTGCCCCCTCTCAGCCCGGCTCGGGGGTCCCCCGGGGCGGGGCCGGCGCGAGGGAGCAGGAGCGGCAGCAGGACGCTTGGTAGGTGGGGTAGACGCAGAGGCGGGCCTGGACCACCAGGGAACAGGTCGGAGACGAGTCTTGGCAGCGGTCATCTGGGGAGGGGGACGGGGTGGTGAGGAGGGTCCCTCCGGGGCTCTGGGCACCCCCCACCCGGGACCACGATCCCCCCCCCCTCCCCCCGCAGCCTCGGCCCTCCCCCGGAGGACGGGTCGGGGGTCGGGGCCCTTACCCGGACGCTGGCTGCAGGGTTGGTTGTTGCAGGACTGTCTGCGGGGCGGGCGGAGGGCGGGAGGGCAGCGGGCGCTCAGGGTCCGGTTGACCGTCAGGCACTGGACCTCCCTCAGCTGGACGCCCCCCAGGCAGGAGCGCGAACACTAGCGAGAGGGCCGGGACGGGGGCCGAGGGTCAAACCTCAGGTCCCGCGGGGTGGGGAGTGGGGAGGGAGGCTGGGAGAATGGAGGTGGTGTGGGCGGGGGGCCGGGGGAAGGCTGAGCGGGATCGGGAGGAAGGAGGATTCTTCGGGGAAGGGGGTGGGAGGGAGATCAGACCTAGGGGGGCTACGGAGGGAGAAACGGGGGAATTTCTGTGTGTGTGTGTGGTATGTGCTAAGCGCTTACTTTGTGCCGGGCACTGTTCTAAGCGCTGGGGTAGGGAGAAGCTAATCAAGTTGGACACGGTCCCTTGTCCCACAGGGGGCTCACGGTCTTCATCCCCACTGGACAGATGAGGGAACCGAGGCCCAGAGAATAATAATAATAATAATAATAATGTTGGTATTTGTTAAGCGCTTACTATGTGCCGAGCACTGTTCTAAGCGCTGGGGTAAACACAGGGGAATCAGGTTGTCCCACGTGGGGCTCACACTTAATCCCCATTTTACAGATGAGGGAACTGAGGCACAGAGAAGTTAAGTGACTTGCCCACAGTCACACAGCTGACAAGTGAAGTGCCTTGCCTAAAGTCACCCAGCAGACAGGTGGCGGATCCGGGATTAGAACCCAGGTCCTTCTGACTCTCAGACCAGGGCTTCATCTCCTAGGCCACGCCAGGGGCAGGGCGAGATGCACCCCTTTCTCTAGAGCCCCCCCATGAGGGTGGGCCAGGGGATGGAGGCTGGGGGGGGCTGGGTCGAGCAGCCGGCGGCGGGATGGGATGGGGGTCCGGTGCGTTGGGGGGTGGTCCCACTCACAGGGCTCCAGGCGGTGGAGAACCAGCGGTCTGTGCAGTCTCCCCCATGGCAGGGCTGCAGGGTGGGGGGCCGGGGCAGGGAGGAGCATTCGGCCGGGGGGACCACCGAGGTCTCGGCCCCCCGCCTCCGCACGCAGATCACGTCTCGCCGCTGGCTGCCGGGCCCGCAATCCACCGAACACTGGGCGGGGGTGGGGGCGAAGAGAGAGGGAGGGGGGATGAGGCCCTCAGTTCGAGTCCTACCAACGGACCCCTCCCTCCCCCGGGCCCGGTCACCCCCTCCCCACCCCCACTTGCCCCGCTCACCTCGCCCCAGGGTCCGGCGAACCAAACCCGCGAGTCCCGGCAGGGTCCCGAGCTGCAGGCCCGCATCTCCGCGGGGCGGCTGGCGGGGGGGCAGCTCCCCTCCCCCGGCCCCCACTCGCCGCCGCCCCCCGGCCCCTCGCCCTCCCCCGCGCCCCCGCTCCACAGGCAGATCACCGAGCGACGCTGGATCCCCGTCCCGCAGTCGGCCGAGCACTGCGGTGGGGGGGAGCGAGAGCGGACCGGCCGTCAGGGGGGGAGGGGGCGTGACGTCGGGGGGAGAGGGAGGGGGCACCATGGGGGGGAAGAGGTTCGGTGGTTGAGAGGGGGCTCAGGTTTGGAGAGGCTGGCGTCAGTGGGTCATGGCTACCCCCGCGATTAGTACAGTGCCTGGCACATAGTAAGCGCTTAACAAATACCATTATCATTATTACTGGGGATCCGCAGGCAGGTTGGGGGGACCCGGGGGGGCGGGCTGGGATCCTGGGTCACGGGGGGGGCCCAGAGGTCATGGAGGGGTCAGGGATTGCGGGGGGTTAGGAGAGATGGGGCCTAGATGAGGGGTTTGGATTGGCGGGTCGGGGGAGGGCGGGGGAGGGTCCCACCTTGGGGCTCCAGGCGCTGTGGAACCAGGTGTGGGCGCAGGGCCCCATGTGGCAGGGCTGGCTGCTGGGGGGCCTGGGGGGTCCGGGGCGGCAGTCGGCCTCGCTCACCTCGTTGCCCTGGTTACTGACGCAGCGAACCTGGCGGCTCCGCAGGCCCTTCCCGCAACGCACCGAGCACTGGGGGTGTGGAGGGGTGGGGGGTGTCTGTGGGACCCCCCACCCCTGTGCCCTAAATCTCCTCCAGACCTCCGGGGCCAACCCCCCCGCCCCTACCTGCTTCTGACCTCGAGGACCCACCCCCTCCTGACCTCCAGGCCCCTTCCCCACTGACCTCCAGGTCCCACCTCCCACTGACCTCCAGGCCCTGCCCCCCAAATTCTCCGGACCTATGGGCTTCTCTCCAGGCCCCTCCGCCCCCAATCTCCAGGTCCCACCCCCTGCGGACTTCAAGGCCCCGCCCCTGACCTCATCTAGACCTCAGAGCCTTCCCCCTGCAGCCCCCCCACCCCGCCCCTCTGCTCCCCCCTCAGTCCCCAAACCCTGGGCCCAGTGCCCGGCTGACCTGGCTCCATGTGGACTGCACCTCCCAGTGCCCACAGAGGCGCTGCTGGCAGGGACGGGTGGCGTTGGGCGGGGCGAGGCGGGCACAGCGCTGGGGCGGCACGGACGAGCTGCCCTCCCCGAAGTCCTGGCGGCAGCGGAGCTGGCGGTGCTGGCTGCCCGGCCCGCACGACCGGCTGCAGGGTGTCCACTCGCCCGTCTCCCAGCTGGGCCCCACACACGGGCGGGCGGACACACGGACACGCGGGGTGGCGGGGACGGGGCGAGACGCAGGGGGGACGGTTAACCATCAGAGGTCTGACCCGATCCTGACCGGCCCTCCTGCTCCCCTCCCCAGTCTTCCCCCCAAGGCCAGGAGAGACCCCCGGCCCCCTAGCCAGCAGCCCCCCTCCCGTCTCGTCCCTGCCCCAGCCCTTCCCTGCTCCCTTGGGCGGGGGGCCGTGGAGGGGAGGGCACCCGGGGGCCGGGAGAGGGAGGAGGAGGAGGCCAGGGGCGTGTGGGGCGACTCACTATGGTGGACACGGGGGCCCGTGGCAGGACTCCGGGGTGGCGGGTGGCCGGGGGTTGGGAGCGCACTCGCTCTCGTCCAGCTCCTCCCTCCCTTGGCGGGACGTGCACTGGAACACGGGGCTCCAGACTCCTGCGGAGGGGGGACGCGGGAAGCCTGGGTCCCTCCGTCTGTCCCGACCCTCCCCAGCCCCTCTCCCGGGGTAAACCTCTCCCTCCGTCCTTAAATCGGCTCCTCAATCAATCGATCAACCGGTCGATCGGTGGTCTAGCGGCGGAGGAAAGCAGTGTGGCCGAGGGGATAGAGCCCGGGCCTATCCGGGTTCTAATCCCGCCTCCATTTGTCTGCTTGGGCAAGTCACTTCACTTCCCTGAGCCTCATCTGGTAAATGGAGATGAAGACTGTGAGCCTAATGAGGGATAGGGACTGTGTCTATCTCAATCACCTTGTATCTACCCCGGAGCTCAGTTCAATGTTCAGCACGTAGTGAGTGCTTAAAAAATGCCACAGTTATTATTATCGACATGCACTGAGCGCTTACCGTGTGCAGAGCCCTGTAATGAGCGCTTGGGAAAATACGATACAATAGAGTTAGAAGACAGAGTTCCTGTTCTCAAGGAGCTTACGGTCGAGCGGAGGGGAGGGACATCGGTGCCACTGACCGGACAGTGCTCTCCCAAGCGTTTAGGACTGTGCTCAGTAAATAGTAGAGATTGACGGTGTTTGATAAACAGGGGTCGGGAGAGTAGTGTGGCCTAATGGATAGAACTCGGGTCTGGGAGTCAGAGGACTCGGGTTCACGTCTCTGGGCCTCAGTTTCCTCATCTCTTCCCCCGTTTAGACTGTGAGCCCGCCAGTGAGCAGGGACTGTCTCTATCTGTTGCCGAACTGTACATTCCAAGTGCTTAGTACAGTGCTCTGCACACAGTCAGCGCTCAGTAAATACTGTTGAATGAATGAATCTGTAAAATGGGGATTAAGACTGAGAGCCCCTCGCGAGACAGACTGTGTCCAACCTGACTATTTTGTAACCCCCTCAGCGCTTAGTTCAGTGCCTGACAAATAGTAAGCGCTTAACAAATACTATTAAAAAAAAAAAGGAGATGAATCCTGCAAGTGGGGAACGCTTAACAAATACCATAATTATTGCTATGTTATTATTATTACTATTATAAAAACAGAGGGTCTCGGGTTAAGGGGCGGGGCAGGGGTCCAAACCTTTTCCACAGGAGGTGGAGCAGTCGGTCTGCCCTGATCGTCTCCAGTAGCCGGCCGGTGTCCCGAACTGGGGTCCCGGGAGAGGCGGGGCGGGCAGCGGCGGGATCCGGACCTGCCGCTGCAGGATCCCCGGGGGCCGGGCCGGGCGGGGGGCCGGGCCAGGCCGGGAGTTCAATGCCAAGGCTCCTGGGGGTGGGGTGAGGGAGGCGCTTAGGGCCTGGACCCCTCCCACCACCAGCCAGGTCCTCCCTCCTTTCCCGGCTCCCCCGCCCTCCCCGTTACGATGGACACTCGCCTGGTTGGAGCCGGGGCCCGGGGGTCTCCGTTGGGGGGGCCCCGGGGTCCGGGAGGGGCAAGGATATGAGGTACTGATAGGAGACCCCCGAGTTCTCCTCCTGGAAGATCATCTGGGGGAAGAAGCGGAAGCGGGCGGTCACTCGGACCAGATGCGAGAGGCTTCTCCTCCGCCAACTCACCGGGCCCGGTCCCCACCGCACACCTCTTCCCGCCCCCTTCCCGCTCCCCTGCGGCCCTCCGGGCCCCCCCGGTCCTCCCCCCGTCGGCCCCACTGACATAGACGTCCACGGGGTGGGTGGTGGGCCCCTCGGCGGTCAGGCTCTCTCCGGCCCCGTCCTCCCGGGGCGGCCGCTGGTACCGGAACACGGTCCCGCCCGCGGGGTAGCTTCCGGGCGGGTCCACGGCCCAGTTCCCGTTGATGATGGATTTGCCCCCGGGGCCGCGCAGGGCTGAGAAGAGGGGAGAGGGCGGGGGTCACCCGGGCTTCCCTCGGCCGAGGGACTCCCCGGTCCACGGAAGGGACAACTCCCGCTTCCTCCAATCTTATCACCCCCACCCCGTCCCAGTTGTTGGTTAGTCTAACCACGCTCCCTCCCACCGTACTCCCGGACTGTGTCCTGTGACTCTGGCCTTCAAAGCCTTATTGAAGGTTCACCTCCTCCAAGAGGCCTTCCCCGACTGAGCCCTCCTTTCCTCTTCTCCCGCTCTCTTCTCTTCTGCTTTGCTGTCTGTCTCCCCCATTTAGACTGTAAGCCCGTTATTGGGCGGGGATTGTTTCTATCTTTTGCTGAATTGTACATTCCAAGCGCTCAGTACAGTGCTCTGCCCGTAGTAAGCACTCAATAAATACTACTGAACGAATGAATCCTCCTTCCCAACCCCAAACCGCTTTTGTCCATATCCCTCATTTATTTATTTCTATTGATGTCTGTCGGGATGGAAAACTCATTGTGGGCAGGAAATGTGTCCAACACTTAGTACAGTGCTCTGCACACAGTAAGTGCTCAATAAATACTATTCACTGACTGACTGACTGATGTGCGTTTGCGGGGGCAGCGGGAGCCCGGGGAAGGATCGAGGAACTAGCTGGGTCGGTCCGTCAGTCAGTCGGTCATACTTATTGAGCGCTTACTGTGCGCCGAGCACTATACTAAGCGCTTGGGAGACGACTGTAACAGACAAATCTCCGGCCCACAACGAGCTTACAGTCTAGAGGGGGAGAAACTCGGTTAGATGCCCCAAAATAGGTGGTAAAACCTTATCCGTAAACTTGTTGGGGGCAAGGAATGTGTTTGTTTATTGTTATAGTGTACTCTCCCGAGCATTTAGTACAGTGCTCTGCACACAGTCAGTGCTCAATAAATACTAGTGAGTGAGTGAATGAACGAACCAGATATACGTTTTGTAAAGACCACTAAGACCCCTTCCATCCTTCTCAAGGGGAATGCTAACCTTCTCGCCTTTCAGGGTGGGGGGCCGGGGGGTCCCGGGGGCGGGGGAAGGGACGACGACAGGGGAAGTAAACCGTCTAGACTGTAACCTCATCGTGGGCAGGGAACGCGTCTATCTATTGCGGTATCGTCCTCTCCCGAGCGCTCAGTACAGTGCTCTGCACACAGTGAGTGCTCAGTAAGTACCACAATGAATGAACGAGTGAGCGAGTGAAGAGGGAGGTCTCACCGAGGTAGTTGTTGGTGTGGCGGAGCTGGGCGAGGCGGAGCCGGGTGGCCCCGGACGGGACGGTCAGCAGCTTCTGGTAGCCGAGGGGCTGCCCCGGCTCCGTCAGGTTCCCCGACACCAGGCGGCAGGAAGAGCCGTCCCCCCCGCACACGCCACAGGTGTCCGGACGACGCTCCGACCCCAGGAGCCCATCGCAGCCGGGACTCTGGGACGGGGCGGGGGAGACGGGGTTGGGGCGGCGGGGAGGACGCCCCACGGCCGTCCGGCCCCCGCTCCGACCCCGGGATCCCGTCTCCCGCCCCCCTCCGCCGGCCCGGCCCTCACCAGACAGCGGCCGGCCACGCAGATGTCCGCGGCCCCGGGGTGACAGGGCGTCCCGTCCTGGACCGTGTCCGTGTGCCGGACGTAGAAGCGGAAGCCGCGGGGGCGGCAGTTGAGCTCGCAGCGCTGGGAGCCCTGCACTGGGGGCGGGGGAGGGCAACAGGATGGAGGGAGGGGTCACCCCTGGGGGCACCGAGGGGGATCCGTAGGACCGGCGGGCGGTCGGTCGGTCGATAGCGAGCGCTCACTGTGTGCAGAGCGCTGGACTGAACGCTCGGGAGAGTCCAATACAACAGACGCATTCCCTGCCCACGGGGAGCTTCCAGTCCGGAGGGGGAGACCGACAGGAATATGAATAAGTAAATGACGGAAATGGACATAAGGGATCACCGGGGTGGGTCACGGGAGGTTGGGGGGCCGGGGGGGGGTCACCCGGGGATCGTGTGGGGCAATCCCTGGGTTGGCGGGGAGGGGGCGGAGGGGGGAGGCAATGTCAGGGTCACGGCAGCGGGGGGGGGCGGGGTGCCAGGGGACTTCTGGGTCAAGCGAGGTTGCGGCACGGCAAGCAAAAGTCCGGGGGGGCAGAACGCCACAGCCGGGGAGAGGAGGTCAGCTCGGGGCGGGGAAGGCCGGCGGGGTCGTTTTAAGGGGCGGCCGGGGTCCCCCCGACCTTTGCCCTTCCTACCCCAGCCCGACCCCTCCGTCCCCCCCAGCTGCCCCCTCCCACCCTCTCCCGGTCAGTCACACTTTCCAAACTCTGTTCCAGCAGCTGACGCCCAACCACCGCCCCCACCCCCCCAGCCCCTTCTGGACTCCCCACCCCCCCGCCCCCTCCTTCCCCCCCCCCCAGCCCCTGGCAACACAAAGAGCCATCTGTGCCTGCCCTGCCCCCCCACCCCCCCATGGCTTATCTGGCCGGGGACGAAGGCAGCTCCAGACTGCGGAGGGGAGAGGGCAGGGAGACGGCGGGGAGGAAGCAGACAGAGGTCAGACGGACGGACGGACGGATGCACCCGCACCCCCCCGCACGCACACGCAAACGTGCCCCAAGCAGGTCTAAGGCAACCCGGTTGATAGAGAAGAGAAGCTGGCAGGGGCAGAGGAGGAAAAAGGGAAGAATCCAAAGCGGGACCACCCTGAGGGCGAGGTCACGGGGCCGGGGCCTGAGTTTGAATCTCACCCTCCGTGAAAGGTTCCCACACGTAGCGTCGCCCCATGAACTCTTGCGGGTTGAAGGCGGCACACTGCAGGGCCCGGGGGTCCGGACGGTCCGGGGGGCAGGGCTGGGGGCGGCGGGGAGAGGGGTTGGGGATGGGGGATGGTGGGGGGCACCCGGCGGGTTAAGGGAGAGAGAGAAATGACTCGGGGCGGGTGGCTGAGAGGGGAGGTGTGCTCCAGTTCAGCCCCGAGCCAAAGGTCCAGCTAAACGGCCGAGAGCCGGGGTTCTGGAGGGCGAAGGGAGGGCGGCTGGGTCAGGGGAGGGATGGGGGCTGCAGGAAGAGGGGGAGAGAAAAAAAAGCTGGGGTTCCCGGTGTCCCCAAGATCAGATTCACCTCCTGGCTGCAGGCTCGAAGCTGCTCCTTCTCCCCGGGGCACAGAACAGCAGAGGAGACCGGGGCAAACAGGTTCCAGAGGGGCCCGGGTGGGCCGGGGTGACCGGGGGGCCTGGGGAGGCCGGAGCTCAGCAGCGGCAGCCAGTCACCTGAGCTGGGGGGGTTCGACTCCCCCCGGGCCATCCAGGGCCGCCCCCCGGACCACACTGCTTCCTCCTCCCGCCCCTGGGCCCGCCGTCCTCCCTGCTGAGGCCCCTGCAGGAGGCGGGCCCGGGCTGGCATGGTTTTGGGGGTCGGATTCCTGAAGGACGGGGTGATGGGGGGCTGGACCGGAGAGGGCTTGGCTCGGGAGGGTGCCGTCTGGGGGGGCTTTTTTTCTGGGGGTGCCGTCTGAGGGAGCTCGGCTCTGGGGGCCTGGGCTTTGGGAGGTGGGGTCTTGGGGGCCTGGGTTTTAGGGGGCAGCTCGGAGCGGAGGGGGTGGGTTTGTGGCAGGAGGTTTGGCGGCAATGATTCCGTGCCAGGCGGTCCGGGCCCGGGGGGCTGGGTGAGGGGTGGCTCTGTTTGCGGGGGCTCCGTCCTGGAGGAGCGAGGGGGCCGCGTCGCGGGGGCTTGGGCGTCAGAAGCCCGAGTCCCCAGGGTCGGGGGAGGCGAGGCCGGCGGAGGCTTCCGGGGGTGTCGACGGGGCCGGTGCAGGGGCAGGGCGAAGGGGACTCGCCCATACCCAAACATCCCCGGTTTGATGGGCTCTCGCACCCGTGATCTGCGAAGACCGAGGGGGAGGGAAGGGAAAGGAACCAAGGATCGGGATGGGAGGAAGTGGGGTCGCGGGGGGAGGAAGGAGAGGGAAGGGGAAGAAACGGGAGGGAAGGAGAGGGAAGGAGAGGGAAAGGAAAGAAATGGGAGGGAAGGGAAGGGGAAGAAATTGGAGGGAAGGGGAAAGACGGGGAGAAAAGGAGAGGGAAGGGAAGGGGAGGGAAGGGAAAGAAATTGGAGGGAAGGGGAAAGAAGGGGAGGAAAGGAGAGGGAAGGGAAGGGGAGGGAAGGGAAAGAAATTGGAGGGAAGGGGAAAGACGGGGAGAAAAGGAGAGGGAAGGGAAGGGGAGGGAAGGGAAAGAAATTGGAGGGAAGGGGAAAGAAGGGGAGGAAAGGAGAGGGAAGGGAAGGGGAGGGAAGGGAAAGAAATTGGAGGGAAGGGGAAAGAAGGGGAGGAAAGGAGAGGGAAGGGGAGGGAAGGGAAAGAAATTGGAGGGAAGGGGAAAGATGGGGAGGAAAGGAGAGGGAAGTGAAGGGGAGGGAAGGGGAGGGAAAGGGAAGAAATGGGAAGGAAGGGGAAGAAATGGGAAGGAAGGGGAGGGAAGGAGAGGACAGGGGAGCGAAGAGGGCCGAAGTTAGGTTTAATACCGGTGGGAATCTCTCCAATCCGTCCAGACGACCTGCTCTCAGCCCCGCCCCCTCATTCCAACCCCTGCTCCCAGATTCCCAGCCCCGCCCCTCCATTCCCAGCCCCCCCCCCCCCCACCTCGACGCTGGGCGTCCAGATTCCCGGCCCCTCGGCCCCCCCCCCGGCCAAGACCGGTCTCACCTTCGGGCGGCGGAAGGGGTCTCTCGGAGCTGGTCCGTCCCCGGGGGGGGCGGCAGGGGCCCGCCCCTCCCCCGCCCCCTCTCCCGGGGCTGCGGCTTGTAGAGGGGGAGGGCGTCCGGGGCGCGGGGGTCCCGGGCGGGGGGCGGCGGGGGCTCGGGCGGCGGGGGCGGGAGGAAGCCGGGGGTCGCCGACAGGGCGGGGGGCGGCCGGCAGGTCCGGGCCCGGCGCTGCACCCCGAGCCCGCAGGGCTGCGAGCAAGGAGCCCACGGCTCCCACGGGCCCCAGGACCCCCCGGGGACCCCCGCCACGCCCCCGGCCTCCGGCGGAGGGGCCGGCCGCGAACGGCGGGGGCCCATCTGTGGAGGGCGACAGGCAGGGAGGAGCCGGGGGGGCCGGGGACGATGGAGGGGGAGGGGGCCGGGGGGCGGTCAGGACCCCCAGCCGAAGGGAGCATGTGGGGGGACAGAGGCAACTGGAAGGGAGAATAGGGTGGGAGGGCGAGATGGAGGTCATTGGAGAGGACAGTAGGGTGGGGGGACGAGATGGAGGAAACGGAGGGAAGAATAGTTGGGGGCGTGAGATTCACTCAGTTGTATTTACTGAGCGCTTACTGTGTGCAGAGCGCTGGACTAAGCGCTCGAAGGTGGAGGGAACTGGAGGGGAGAAGAGGTGGGGGCGAGAGATGAAGGGAACTGGTGGGGAGAATGGTGGGGGGGTGAGGTGGAGGTCAGTGGAAGGCAGAATTGGGTGGGGGGTGAGGTGGAGGTCATTGGAGTGGAGAATAGAGTGGGGGGAGTGAGATGGAGGGAACTGGGGAGGGGCTTGGCCAGGGACCTCCCCCCCCCCCCCCCCCCCCCCACCTCGTACCCCTCACTCACCTTCTGGTCCAGGCAGAGCTGGGGGAGCAGCAAGCTGAGGGCTAAGGACAGGCTGAGCCTGGGGGAGGGGGGCGAGGGGGGCACAGTCAGCCCCAGGGGATGGGGGAGCACCCCGCTCCCCCCTCCCCCCCCCCCCCCCCCCCCCCCCGCCGCCATGCGGGTCCCCCTCTCCTCACCGGCCGGCCTCCATCGTCCACTTCGTCGAGGCCCGGGGCGGGGCCTGCTATTCCAACATGCGCCAACGGCCAGGGGAGGCCTGGAGGCCTGCCGGGAGGAGGCCTGCCGGGAGAGGAGGGTCTCAGCCCCGCGGCCCCCTCACCCTCTGTCTCCCCCCCCTTCTGGTGGCCGCCCAGACCCTCCCCCTCGGGTTCCCTCAGGCCCCCAGCCTTCCTCCGGCCTTAATCCCCCTCCCTAATCTGGAGCCTCCGGTATTTCTGGCTCTCTCCTCCCCAGCGCCGGCCCCCTCCCCCCAACCCATCCCCGGCCTGGCACGCAAAGCGCTGGGGGGTCCCGCGACCCCTTCCCATCCTGTCCCCCCCTCTGCCTCTGTGCCCCAAACCCTGGGGGCCGGGGGGGGGTGTCTCCTTTCACCTGCACCGAGCGGATCTCCGAGGAAGGAGAAGACTCTCCGGGTCTCCCTCACTCCCGGGCCTCTCCCCCTGGCTGGAGGTCCTCCCTGGGGTCTAGCCTCCCTCCCTCCCGCTGTAATCTCAGCTTCCCCCACCCCACCTCCACCCCTCCACAACTGCCACCTCCTCTACTCTGCTTTCCAGGAAAAAAAAAAAAAAAGCCCAAAAAACTTCGTGTTTCTGCTAGAGCCAAAAGACGCAAGAGGGAGACAGAGCTGGAAAGAGATGAGGTAGTCAGAGACAGTCAGCTGCAGAGAGACAGAAATCAGAGATGGGGGGAGATGATGTTCCTTCCTCTCTCCAGCCCCTCCCCACCGCCCCCCTTCTATTTCTGGGTGCCCTCTCTGTCTCTCCGGTCTCTCCTCTTCCTTTGGGTGTCTCCGTGTCTCTCTGGTCCCCACTTTTGCCTCTGGGTGTCTCTGGGTGTCTCTCTCTGTCTCCACGTCTCTCTGTTCTCTGCCTCTGGGTCTCTCCCGGTCGTCTCTCCGTCCCCTGTCCGGTCCCCCGGAGGCCTCCGCTGGCCCCAGTCACCGTCTCTATCTCTCCGTGTCTCTGCCGGCCCTACGCGTCTCTGTCTCGGTGTCTCTGTCCGGGCTGCTCCCAGGAGAAAGCGGGGTGGGGGGCTGAGAGGTGGGGTGGGGGGGGTTGACGTGAATCCCGGGGCTCCGGCCAGCCCTGACGCCCTTTCTGGACGCCTTCGGGCCCCACCCTCTCCCTGACTAGGCCTCCCCGCCCCTGCCATGGCCAAGGGAGGCGGAGATCCAGAGAGATGGTCACTCGGGGACAGAGATAGAAACAGGGGCCGGCAGAGACGGACCTCAGGGAGAGACAGAGGTGGTGGAGAGACAGAGATGGTGGAGAGACGGAGAAACAGCCCAAGCCCCCCGGCCCCTCTTCCCCTCGCTGATCTTTGACCTCTCCGGGTCAGGACCTGCGGCGGCGGAGGAGGAGAGCGGGCTGGGCCTCGGAGCTTCGGGAACCACGTGCCGTCTTTTAAACCCTTTCCCTCCCGGTCTTTCCCGTTGGAGAGATGATGAGGATGAGGAGGATGGTTTTTGTTAGGCCCTTATTGTGTGCCAAGCACTGTTCTAAGCGCTGACGACGACCTGGCGGAGGGTCTCTGTGCTGACACCCGGCCCGAACAGAGGGCCTGGTCCCGGGCCCGGCTGCCCCACCCCCGGGCCCAGGCTGCCCCCCCCCCCAGGTTCAAGCTGCCCTCTATCCGGCTTCGGGCCGGGCACGGTGCCCCGGGGTCGGATTACCACTTCAGGCCAGGACCCGGGGACGGAGAAGGAAAATAGGAGGGCTCGGCGGGGGGAGGGGGCGGGAAGGGCAGGGCCGACCCCCCCCCATCCCTCCTCTGGGCTGGGGGAGACAGGTGGACACGCACACACCCTCACACACACACTGGGACCTCAGTTGTGGGGGGTAAAGGGCGTGTCTCTGCTCCTCTGAGGGTCTCTGCCCCGGGAACTTTGGGGTCCTGGGCCTCTCTGAAGCGCATCCCGGGGGGGTGGGGGGCCCTTCCCGCCTCGCCCCCGCGGTCCGAGGATCCAGGAGTCCGAGTGTCCGGATCCAAGCCGCAGGGCCCGGGAGGGACGGGGCAGGGGCCGGGGGGAGGACGAGCGCGACAACCGGGGCTCCTTACCCTGTTCAGTAGCGGCCCGGTCCTGTCCGGTTCTGTCCTGTCCGGTCCGGTCCGGCCTCTTAACCCCTCTGCCTCCGGCCTGGACCGGCTCCGCTCGGCTCGTGGATTGAACCTCGCTCGGCTCCGGCCCGCGGCCCCGCCCCCAGCCCCTCCCCCCCCACGTCCCGCCCCCCGGTGTCCCGCCCCCCGAGGAACCGCCCCGCCCCGGCCGGAGACCCTCCGGCTCTGCCCAGCCCGAAGATGACCCGAAGATGACCCGCGGACACCCCCCTGCCCCCCACAGGCCGGGGAAAGCTGGGAGGTGGGGAGGGGGGGAATCCCCATGTCTGCCCCAGGGGATGGAGGTCGAGGCGGGGAGGGCGGGAGGTTGGGCTTAATAATAAATAATGATGGTATTTGTTAAGCGCTTACTATGTGCCAAGCACCGCTCCCACGTGGGGCTCCCAGGCTTCACCCCCATTTTCCAGATGAGGTCACTGAGGCCCAGAGAAGTGAAGTGACTTGCCCACAGTCACCCGGCTGACAAGTGGCGGAGGCGGGATTAGAACTCACGTCCCCTGACTCCCAAGCCCGGGCTCCTGCCACTAAGCCACGCTGCTTCTCTGTGAAGCGCTTACTATGGATCCAGTGGGGTGGATAGAAGCAAATCGGGTCGGACACAGGCCCCGTCCCACGTGGGGCTCACGGTCTCCATCCCCATTTTACAGTTGAGGGAACTGAGGCCTAGGGAAGTGAGGTGACTTGACCAAGGTCACGTAGCAGACGAGTGGCGGAGCCCGGATGAGACCCCAGGACCTTCTGACTCCCGGGCCAGGGCTCTACTCACTAGGCCAGGATGCTTCCGCTTGGGGGGGGCGTGGGGGGGGCATATGTGTGTGTGTGTGTCTGTGTGGTGGGGGCGGGGGGACAACCGGAGGCGGGGGGACCGACCACACTCTGCCTGAGAGACAGAGATAAAGAGAGACAGAGAGAGATCCCAAGACCCCCCTCCCTCCCGGGACGTGCCTCCCACCCAGGGAAGAGGGGAGGGCCGCCCGGCGGGAAGCGGGGGCGCAGGGCCACGTAAACGAAATTCATATGCCCCAACAAATTAATTTTGTTGAGTTTCAGGAGTGAGAGGTGGAGATGGGGCCGGGGGCCACACGATGGACATTCCAGAGACCCCAGACCCACCACAAGGTCCTAGATTTCCGGGAGAAGCGGGAAGGGGGAGAGGGAGAGATGCTCCTTCTTCCTCCTCCTCCTCCTCGGGAAGGGGGCGACCCCGGATCCCGTCGGTGGGACTGGAAGGCGGAGAGGCCGCCGAGGGTCCGGCCGAGAGAGACGGGCCGGGAGAGAGAGCCGGGGAGACCCCGGGGGAGCTACGGGGGGAGACGGGGTGGGAGCAGAGATCCAAGGGCAGGGGAGACCCGGGGACAGTAGGGGAAGAAGGGCAAAGGGGGCGGGGGAGAGGGAGGCCCCAGCCGGGCCAGGCCAGGACGGCCGGACGCCAGGACCGGATACCAGATGTGCACATCTGCCCACGCCAAGAGGAGGCCCACGCCCGGCCGGGGAGGGTGCAGGGGGTAAACTGAGGCAGGGGCTTTAAGAGCGTTAAAACGCCCTCCCGTCCATCGACACCTCGCCCTCCCCCCCCACCCTCCAGAAAGCCCCCTTTAGGGAGGATGTCGGGGTCCCCCCTGCCTCGCCCCTCCCCATTCCCCGCCACATCTCCCGGGGGTCGGGGAGCCGGGGAAGGAGTGGGGGGGGGTCGGGGAAAGGGGGTCGGCAGGGGGTGGGGGTGGGGAGAAGGAACCCAGGAATCCGGGCGCCCCGGATCGGAGGGAGGAGAGCGCTTCCGCCAGTGTCCGCCAGGGGGCGACGGTCTCCGCGTCCGCCTAAGACGGAGCCACAGCGGCCCCTGGTGGCCGCGGCCCGAGACCGGCGGAGCCACGAGATCGATCAATAATAACGACGATGGTATTTGTGAAGCGCCTGCTCTGTGCCAAGCACTGTTCTACGCGCTGGGGACATACAATAATAATAATGTTGGTATTTGTTAAGCGCTTACTATGTGCAGATCACTGTTGTAAGCACTGGGGGAGATACGGGGTCATCAGGTTGTCCCACGTGAGGCTCACAGTTAACCCCCATTTGACAGATGAGGTCACTGAGACACTGAGAAGTTAAGTGACTCGCCCACAAGTCACACAGCTGACAGGTGGCAGAACCGGGACTCGAACCCATGACCTCTGACTCCCCAGCCCGGGCTTACAAGGTCATCGGGCTGTCCCACGGGGGGCTCACGTTCTTAACCCTCTTTTTCCAGATGAGGGAACTGAGGCACAGAGAAGTCTAGTGGCTTGCCCAAGGTCACTCAGCAGACAAGTGGGGGTTAGGACCCACATCCTCTGACTCCCAAGCCCGGGCTCTGTGCACTAAGCCACCCCGCTTCTCTAGGATCCAGGTCAAGGGGGAGGGAAGAGAGGGAGATCGATCGCATTATCCGTGAAGGCGGGGAGAAAGCGAGCAACGGAGGGCTACAAGGAAGAGAAGCAGAATGTTCTAGTGGAAAGAACTCGGGCCTGGAAGTCAGAGGACCTAACTTCCAATCCCGCCTCCGCCACTTGTCTGATGTGAGACCTCGGATAAGTTAATTCACTTCTCTGGGCCTCAATTACCTCATCTGTAAAATGGGACAGGGTCTGCATCCAACCTGATCGGCTTGTATCTACCCCAGCACTTGACACATAGTAAGACATGTCATCCGCGTCATAGCAGGACGTCGCCAGGCTCCTCAGAAAGCTACAGTGGCTGCCGATCGACCTCCGCATCAATCAAAAATTCCTCACCATTGGCAGCGTGGCTCAGTGGAGAGAGCCTGGGCTTCGGAGTCAGAGGTCATGGGTTTGACTCCCGGCTTTGCCACTTGTCAGCTGTGTGACTGTGGGCAAGTCACTTAACTTCTCTGTGCCTCAGTGACCTCATCTGTAAAATGGGGATTAACTGTGAGCCTCACGTGGGACAACCTGATTACCCTGGATCTACCCCAGCGCTTAGAACAGTGCTCTGCACATAGTAAGCCCTTAATACCAACATTATTACTATTATTATTTAAAGCAGTCCAGCACCTTGCCCCCTCTTACCTCACCTCATGACCCTCCTTTTACAACCCAGCCCGCACACTCCGCTCCTCTGCTGCTCACCTTCTCACTGGGCCTCCGTCTCGCCTGTCTCATCACCGACCTGCCCCATGACCTGCCTCTGTTCTGGAACACCCTTCCTCTTCTGACGGATAACTACTCTCCCCTGCTTCAGAGCAGCGTGGCTTAGTGGAAAGAACCCGGGCTTGGGAGTCAAAGGTCATGGGTTCTAATTCCGGCTCCGCCGCTTGTCAGTTCTGTGATCGTGAACGAGTCACTTAACTTGTCCGTGCCTCAGTTACCTCATCTGTAAAATGGGGATGAAGACTCTGAGCCCTTCCTGGGGCAGCCTGATTGCATCGTATCTACCCCAGTGCTTAGAACAGTGCTTGGCACATAGTCAGCACTTAACAAATGCCATCATTATTATTCAAAGCCTTATGGAAGGCCCATCTCCTCCAAGAGGCCTTCCCTAAGCCCTCCTTTCCTCTTCTCCCACTCCCTTCCGCATCGCCCTGACTTGCTCCCTTTGTTCTTCCCCCCCTTCGCAGCCTCATACGCTTACGTCCGTATCTGTCATTTACTTATTTGTAGTGACGTCTCCCCCCTTTAGACTGTAAGCTCGCCGTGGACAGGGAACGTGTTTATTGTTGTATCGTACTTCCCCAAGGGCTTAGTACAGTGCCCTGCCCACGGTAAGCGCTCAATAAATACGACTGAATGAATAGGCGCTTAATAAATATCATTATTATTAAGGGCGGCGCGGGCTTTAATTTGGCTCTCCGTCAACAGACGATGCGCACTGGTGACCGGCAGGGGGCGCCAGGGAGCCCGACCGGCAATGGCCACTGTTGGCCGCCAGGGGGCGCGCGGGGAGCACAGCGCCGGCCAGCAATGCGCGCTCCTCGCCGCCAGGGGGCGCGCGGGCAGCGGGCGGACTTGAGAGTCGGAGGTCGTGAGTTCTAATGCCACCTCCGCCGCTTACCAGCTGGGGGACTTGGGGCAAGTCACTTCACTTCTCTGGGCCTCAGTTCCCTCATCTGGAAAATGGCAAGACCGGGAGCCCCACGTGGGACAACCTGATGATAATGTCGGTATTTGGTAAGCGCTTACTATGTGCGGAGCACTGTTCTAAGCGCTGGGGGAGATACGGGGGTCATCGGGTCGTCCCACGTGAGGCTCACAGTTAATCCCCATTTGACAGATGAGGGAACTGAGGCACAGAGAAGTGAAGTGACTTGCCCCAAGTCCCTGATCACCTTGTATCGCCCCCACGCCCGGAACAGTGCTTTGCACAGAGTAAGCGCTTAACAAATACCACCCCCCTCATCCACGGCGGCGGCCGGGAACGCGCGCTCCTGGCCGCCGGGAAACCCGGCACCGGCGGGGCTCTTCCCGGGCCCGGGGCTCCCCCCACCCCTGATACACCCCAACTCCTCCCCGCCCCCTCCCTCCCCGGCAGCCCCTCCAGAAAAGAGGAAGGGGCGCCAAGCCCTTCGTGCACAAAGGCGAAGCTCCAACAATCTAAAAGTCCTTTATTTCCGGTGAATCTAGACCCGTTGCCCCGGGGCGGGAAGAGGGGGCGGTGTGAAGAGGGGGCACACAGCAGCAGGGAAGGGCGGGGGGCGGAAGATAAGACGCCCCCCATTCCTCCCCTCCCCCTTCACCCACAGACCCCGCCCCGCCCCCTCTCAAACCAGCCCCGGACCCCCAAGGTGGGGGAAGGGGTGTGGAGAAAGGGGAAGGGGGTTCAGGGCCACCCTAACCCCCCCGTCCCAGGCTGGAAAGGTGAGGAGAGAGACTGCAGCCTTGGGGGTCGGGTGGGGGGAGCTAGCTCCAAGCTCAATAAATTATGCGGGTCCCGAGGAGGGGGGCGGGCGGGGGTCGCCAGTCTCTCTCCAGCCCCGACTCCCCCCCCACCCCCGGCCCCACCGGGAGTGGGGGGGGAGGGCGTCCAAGCAAAGGGATGTGGGCGAGGGGGCCGGGGTCAAGGGTCAGGGGTCAGCACCGCGGTTTCACCAGCAAATGCCCAGGCGGGAAGGGGAGGGGGGATCCATATAAAAACATCCTAACTACGGGGTGGGGGGGCCGGGCCGGGGTGCGGGGTGTGATCAGAGGGGCGAGGTCACACCAGGAAAGAAGATGTCTGTTTGAACTCGCCCTGGGGACAGAGACAAAGGGTCTGTGTCACCCCACGAGCAGCAGGCGGGTCCCCCGGTCCTCCCCCGCTTACCCCCTTCCGTACCTGGATGCCCCCCCCCCACCCCCCTACCCCGCACATACACTCACATCACTGCGGGCAGACGGTTGGCTGTAAATCACCTTCTTGCCCGAGCTCCTGAAAATGAAGGGAAGCGGCGATGAGTGAGGCGGGGGGCTCCTCTTCCCCCCCATCTCGCCCCTCCTTTCCTCCCAGCTAATGACCCAGACCACCCTTCCGCTCGTCCTCCCCGCTTTTGGGCCCCCCCCCCCCCGCCCACCCCTCCCATTCCACCCTCATCAGTCGGGCACTGTCCCCCACCCCTACCCTTTCTCCATCCCCGCCCACGCCTTTTTTCCTGCCTAGCTCTCTCCTAAATCCCTTCCTCTCCATCTGGGACGGCCAGAAGCCCGCTTCTTCCAGGAAGTCCTCTTGGACCAGCTCCCGCCCCGGTCACGGGACAACACCCCCGCGGATTCCCCTTCCCTCCACTTCCTCCCCGGGCCGGGTGACGGATCTCTGGGCTGTGGGGCTTCTCCTTCCCCCGGGCTTTCGCTGTTCTCTCTGCGGGGCCGAGGGCTTCCGCGGGCAGGGCAGGGCGCCTCGGGCCCGGGGCTTCCACTCCGGCTGCTCCCCTGTACACTCACCCCTTCTTTGTCCCTGGAAGAGAAGAGAGGAAAAAGGAAGCATGAGGATGGCGGCTGGGTTACGGGACGGGGCACGCGGGAGACGGGGAGAGCAAGGGGTGGAGGGGAAGCGGGGGATCTGGGGGGGAAGCGGGGGACGGGCAGGTGTGGGGGGGGGGTCCTCACTGTTGAAGTAGCCGCGGCTGTAGGCGAACCAAACTGCGAAAGCGAGCAGGCCGAGCAGGATGAGGGACACGATCACGGCCGCCACGATGCCGCCCACGTTCACCTCCGCTGCGGGGAGGGGGGAGACCAGGTTAAGGGCCGGAGGGGGGCGTCCCGGATCCCCAGGGAACCGCCCCCCCACCCCGATCCCCACCCCGGGGGGCCCCGCCTGCCCGGCCCCCCGCTACTCACAGGCCTTCATGCGCACGGCGTCGGACTGCTGGGCCTGCCCCACGCCGTTCTGGGCCCGGCAGCTGTACTCGCCCGAGTCAGACGCCGATAACGGGTCGAAGATCTGAAGACGGGATGGGCGTGAGCGGAGGCGGGCCCACCCCCGGTCCCCCGGCCTCCCTCCGGGCCCACCCCGGTCCCCGTACCAGCTCCCCGGTGTAGAGGTTGATGGTGTAGGAGGAGTTGCTGAAGGCGCGGCTGCTCTTGGGGTTGGGGGGCAGGGGGACGCCGTCCCGCAGCCAGTGGTACTCGGGGGGCGGGGACCCCTCGTCCTCTGAGCAGGTCAGCACCACCCGGTGCCCGATGGTGGCCGACGAGGGGACGCTGATCCTGGGCTTCGACGGGGGCACTGCGGGGCGGGGGGGGAGGGGACCAGAGGAGGGGGTCTTGAGCGGGGTCCGGGCCACAAGGACTGAGCCCAGACTGAGCCCCCCTTTTCCCTCTGCTCCCCCTCCCCCCCCAGCACTGTGAACATTTATATATATTATTTATTACCCTATTTATTTTGTTAAGGAGGTGCACATCTCCTTGATTCTATTTATCTTGATGAAGTTGTCTTGTTTTGGCTTCACTCTGTTTTGCTCTGCCATCTGTCTCCCCCGATTAGACCGCGAGCCCGTCACCGGGCAGGGACGGTCTCTATCTGTTGCCGAATTGTCCATTCCAACCGCTCAGTCCAGTGCTCTGCACACAGTAAGCGCTCAATCAATACTATTGAATGAATGAATGAATGAATGGCGGGGCCGGGATGAGAACCCAGGTCCTTCTGGCTCCCAGATCTGGGCTCCGTGCCCTCGGCGGTCAAGCCGGGGACGCAGGCTGAGGGCTGGGCGGGCACGTACCCAGCACGGTGAGGTAGATGGTGGCCTCGGCGTAGCTGGCGCCGCCCGGGTCGTTGACCATGCACATGTACGTCCCGTTGTCCTTGCGCGTCACCGACTTGAACGTGATCCCCGACGGGGAGAAGGTCACCCGCTGCTCGTAGGGGGCTGGGCGCGGGGCGGGAGGGGGCTGTGGTTGGCCGGGGCGGGGAGGGGGGGTGGACCTGTCCGGTCCCCCAACTCCCACACTCCAAACTCACCAACCCATCTCCCCCTCCACAGAATACATAAACTGCGGTATCTGTTAAGCCCTTACTACGTGTCAAACACCGTACTAAGCGCTGGGGGTGGAAACGAGATCATCGGGTCCCACGTGGGGGCTCCCGGCCCGAGCCGGAGGGAGAACGGGGACCGAATCCCCTTTTTGCAAGTGAGGCAACCGAGGCCCGGAGAAGCTAAGCCCGGGGTCACCCAGCGGACAAATGGCGGAGCCGGGATTAGAACCCGGGACCTCCGACTCCCCGGCCCGGGGGTGGGTGGGGTCTTCTCAAGAGGCCGCGCTGCTTCTGAACGCGCCTCCCCGGCGTTCTTCTCCGAACTCACCGGTGATCTTGTTGTCGTAACACACCAGCACCGAGTTGCCGCCCTGCCCGAACTTCCAGACGACGTTGGGGTTTTGGAACCCGGAATACATGCATGACAGCGTGACCTCTGCAGGGGTGGGGCCGGGGGTCAGGGGAAAGAAAAGGAAAAAAAAAATCTATCTTGGTATTTAAGTGCTTACTTAGGGGCCGAGCACCGTTCTAAGCGCTGGGGTAGACATGAGATCATCGGGTTGGACACCGTCTCCGTCCCGCGTGGGGCTCCCGGTCTTCATCCCTGTTTTATAGATGAGGGAACTGAGGCTCAGAGCAGTGAAGTGACTTGCCCAGGGTCCCCCAGCAGATGTGTGGCGGGGCCGGGATCAGAACTCATTTTCTCCATTGATGCCTGTCTACTTGTTTTGTTGTTTGTCTCCCCCCTTCTAATAATAATGTTGGTATTTGTTAAGCGCTTCCTAATGTGCAGAGCACCGTTCTAAGCGCTGGGGTAGATCCAGGGTCATCAGGTCGTCCCACGTGAGGCTCACAGTTAATCCCCATTTTACAGATGAGGGAACTGAGGCACAGAGAAGCGAAGTGACTTGCCCACAGTCGCACAGCTGACAAGCGGCAGAGCTGGGACCGTGACTGTGAGCCCGTTGTCGGGTAGGGACTGTCTCTGTTGCCAAATTGTACTTTCCAAGCGCTTAGTACAGTGCTCGGCACCCAGTAAGCGCTCAATAAATACAACTGAAGGAATG
Source organism: Ornithorhynchus anatinus (assembly GCF_004115215.2). NCBI lineage: Eukaryota > Metazoa > Chordata > Mammalia > Monotremata > Ornithorhynchidae > Ornithorhynchus > Ornithorhynchus anatinus. The sequence continues at coordinate 4,410,718 of NC_041753.1, read as the reverse complement.
AATGTTCTCGGACTCCCAGGTCCCTGCTCTCGCCACCAGGCTTTCCCAGATTGAGCCCTCCCTTTCCCTCTGCTCTATCCCCTTCCCCTCCCCGCAGTACTTGTGTATACGTCCATTTATTACTCTATTTTATTAATGATGTGCCTATATCTATGATTCTATTTATCTTGATGGTGCTGATGCCTGACTACTTGTTTTGTTTAGCTCTCTCCCCCTTTGAGACCGTGAGCCCGTTGCTGGGCAGGAATTGTCCCTGTTGCCGAGCGCTCAGTCCAGTAAGCAGTAAGCGCTCAGTAAATACAATTGAATGAGTGAATGTTTCCCGTGAGGATGCTGGGAATCCCTCATCCCGCCCCGTCCCTCCCGGCCCCCCATCGTTCCCTCTCACGTTTGTGCTCTTCCTCCCGGAGGATTGGAGTTTTGGTGTGGACGGTGCCTTGGCCCAGAACCCCGGAGGCTGTCGGGAGAGAGAGGGGCTGGTGAGGCGAGGAATCACCGGGAGCTGCACCCGGTCCCGTCTCCCCCGGCCCGACGGCCGAGCGCGAGGCGGAGACCCGCTCCCCCGGTGACTCGTTCGGCGGGAGACTGGAGGGTTTGACGTGGGTCCGTCTCCCCCCTCCTGGACCAGAAGCAACGAATGTCCCCACCAACTCGGCGGTACTGGCCTCTCCCAAGGGCTCGGTCCAGGGCCCCGCGTAGAGTAAGCGCTCGATAAATACCGCGGATCGACTGTGTGTGGGTGTGAGACAGAGAGAATGAGCGCTGGTTGGGGGAGAGGTCCACTCCGACCTCTAGATCCTTCACTGGTGCCTCCCCCGGCCCTGAGGACCCCAATATCCAACCCAGGACTCGGACTCTGCGGCATCTGAGGGGACGGCGACACCCCCCCCGCCCCACCCCGGACCCAACCCTGTCTAGACTGTAAGCCCGCTGTGGGCAGGGACCGTCTCTCTTTACTGCTGTACTGTACTCTCCAAGCGCTCAGAACGGTGCTCTGAACACACTAAGCGCTCGATAAATACGACCGACCGACGGTCCCGGCCCCGCCAGCCTGCCCCTAGCCGGACCCTGACCCACGACCGCTCGCGCTCCCTTTCCCGCCCCCGTTAGGATCTGGTCTCGTCTTGGCCCGACATCAGGGGGTATTTATTGAGCGCTTGCTGGGTGCTCAGGAGAGTCCAACAGGACAGAGTGGGTAGCCACGTTCCTTGCCCACAGTGAGCTCCTCGCTGCCTCGCCCCAGCTGGTCCCCCCTATCCCGGGCACAGGCCTCGGGGTGCTGGGCCTCGCCCCCGGCCCTCCCACGTCGCCGACTGACCCCTCGGTGTCGGTCATCCCCCGCTCCGGCCCCTCACGGTGCTGTCCGGATGGAGAGAGCGACACCCGCTCCTCTCGCCCCTCAGTGACGCTCAACTCCACACGTCCCCCCACCCAGTTCCCCCGCTCCCACCTCGCCCTCCCTGCCCTTTCTATCCCGCCTCAAAACCCACCTCCTCCAGGAGGCCTTCCCGCCCTGATCTAACCCGCCTGACCCGCCCCCGCTTTGGTCTCGGCTGAATCTTTGTCCCTGGAGGGGTGAGGGGCTGTGGGAGTGGTCCCGGGGTGGGGATGGGGGGGCCGATGGGATCCCGGCGGTCCCAACCCCACCACGCTCGGCTCCCGGGGCCCATCGAGCCAGCAGCGGTGGCGGCGGGCACGGCTGGAGGGAGGGCAGGACAGGGCAGGACAGGGCAGGGCAGCCCGTCCCTCCCTCCCTCTGTGGAATTTCCGGTTCTACCTGCTTAGCTCCTCCCCGACCCTGCCCGGCGGAGGCTTCTCCCCGCCGGGAGCGTTTGGGGAGCGGTGCCAGGGAGCCTCCCCCCAGCGCCCGGCCCGGGGCCCCACCCTTCCCTCCCCCATCCCCGGGCCACCGACTCAGGACTCTGGACCGAAACGTCACGTCCCGGAGAGAGCGGAGTGGGGAGGGCGTGCGGACGGGAGGACGAAGGACGGGTGACAGGCCCGGGGGCGGCTCGGGGTTTCGGTGCCGGCGTCGGAGAGCGGAGGGGTCGGTCTGTTTCCCCGGCCTGCCCCTCGGAAGAGAGACGGGGGAGAGGGCATCCGGGCGCCCGGCCTCTGGACCCCGGGATGGCGTGGGGGGCTGAGGAGACCCCACCGTGCCCCTCCGCCCCGAGAAACCCACCCACCCTACTCCGGCCCCACCACAGCCCGAAGCTGGCCCTGGCACGGGGCAGCCCACAAACACGACCGCTCACCCCGTGTCACCCATCCAGACTCCCACACCCCATAAACACCCCTCCTCCGGGGCCGAGACACAGGCACGCACCCACCCCCCGATCGACCCCACCCCCTTAACCCCGGGGGAGGGGCGACCCAGCGTCCCTCCCCTCGACTGGCACCGCTGCGGTCTCCCCCAGGGCCTGGGGGGCTCAGACCGTGAAGGCCCGCCGGGCCCCAGCTCCTTCTTTGGCCCCGAAGCCCCATCTTGGGCGTCCGTCCCGACTGTCCCGGGTCTCCTCATGACAATTAATAACAACTGAGGTATTCGTTGAGCGCTTCCTTCGTGCCAGGCACGGTCCTGGGAGCTGGGGCGGATCCAAGCAAGTCGGGTTGGACGCAGTCCCTGCCCCTCACAGGGCTCAAAGTCTTAATCCCCATTTGCCGGATGAGGTCACCGAGGCGCGGAGCAGCCGAGCGCCTGGCCCGAGGTCACCCGGCGCCGTCTACCCCGGTGCTTAGCACACGGTGCCTTTACGCGTCCGACGGCCACTCCGCCCGCGGCAGTCATGAAGACGCCGTTATCGATCGCTCGACGTCTTTACCGAGCGCTTACTTTGTACAGAGCGCTGGACTGAGCATGACATAACTGTTAAAAAACCTTCCCTGTATTTATTTATTTGGTCTCTCTGCCTTCTAGTCGGTGCTTTCCTCGGGGGCAGGAAATGTCTCTCTCCTACCGCACCCTCCCAACCCCTCGGCACAGTGCTCTGCATAGAGAGCACTATACCGAGCGGATCATCACTACCAAAGATCGATTGATCGATTCCACCCCCGTCCCTGTAATTACCGCCTTCAGTCTGCTGTGTGCACTGGGGAAGGCGCCGCCTCTCTCTGGGCCTTGGTTTCTCTCCCCATAGCCCCTCCATACGACCCCCGTCCGTATGAAGCCACTTGACTTCTCTGGGCCTCAGTTACCTCATCTGGAAAACGGGGATGAAGACCGTGAGCCCCACGTGGGACAACCTGCTTAGCTGGTATCGATCCCAGCGCTTAGAAGAGTGCTCGGCACATAGTAAGCGCTTAAACAGCATTATCATCATCATCAACTCCCCTCCCGCTGGCCCCCACCGACCCTCTGGACTGTCAGCTAGTTCTGTGGGCAGGGAACGTCTGTTTATCGTTCTCCTGTCCTCTCCCCAGTGCTCAGAACGGTGTTCCGCACACAATAAGCGCTCCGTTCGATTGAATGAGAACTGGAGGGGCTTCCCCTTGCACACGGTAAGCGCTCAACGAATACGACGGACTGGCTGACGACCACCCCCGCCCCGCCAGGCTTCCTCTCCAAGGGGCAAGGAGAGGAAACTAGGGCTTTCTTTGTCCTTTCCTGGTTCCTGTGGGTCCCGGGGGATGGGGAGGGAATGGGAAGTCAGGGAGGAAGCAGGCTGGGGCGGACCAGCGAGTGACTCGTTCCTCTCCCCGACCCCTCACCCCCCTCCACTCCTGCCCTCCAAGGGAGACCCAGAGACTCGTGTCTCTGCCTCTCTGAACCCCTAAGGAAGTAGCCGGGATTCGGGGAGGCTGCGACAGGAAGCCCGGGGGAGACACATGGGTGGACAGGACGTTCCCCGGGTCCCCCCGAATCCCGGGGGAGGGGACGCCGGGTTCCCGAGCTCGGCCGGGGAAGGGCGGGGAGGAGCGAGAGCTGCTGGGAAGAAGCAACGGCAGCAACCGCTTCCTAAATCCACCCTCCTCGTTCCTAATAGTAATCACTGGACTATTTGCCGAGCGTTTACTATGTGCCGGGCACTGCTCTAGGCGCTGGGGTAGATGAAAGGCACTCGGCTTGGAAGGAGTCCCTGTCCCACGTGGGGCTCACCGTCTTCATCCCCATTTTCCAGATGAGGGAACGGAGGCCCAGAGAGGTGAAGCGACTTGCCCACGGTCGCCCAGCGGACGGTGGCGGAGCCGGGATTAGAACCCAGGTCCTTCTGACTCCCAGGCCGATACCCTGCCGTCCCACATCTGGATTGTCAGCAGGTCCACCCCTCCCCCTGCGACTCCCTTACTTAATGTTGGTATTTGTTAAGCGCTTACTATGTGCCGAGCACTGTTCTAAGCGCTGGGGTAGACACAGGGGAATCAGGATGTCCCACGTGGGGCTCACAGTCTTCATCCCCATTTTACAGATGAGGTCACTGAGGCCCAGAGAAGTTAAGTGACTTGCCCACAGTCACACAGCTGACAAGTGGCAGCGCTGGGAAATTCATGACCTCTCAAGCGGGACGTCTCCTCCAAAGCAGTGGACGCGACCCAGGCTTCCCTCTCTGGTCCCCGCCTCTGGTGTCTTCCCAGCCCCCTCGTGACTAGGAAGTTCCTCCTGAAGTCTAACCACCATCCTTCCCACTGCCATCTCTAGCACTGGCTGCCCAAGGGGGATTCCGGCCCGGCCACTGCCCCCGTCCTCGGGTCTCCCCGGTTCCTCAGAGGGATGGGATCTGTGCCCCTCCGACCTGGGGGGAGGGGGCCATCGTGAGGGACAGTTCGGGGGAAGGGTCGCCCTCGGTGTCGCCCTGGGGCGAGTCGACTGCTGGGCAATCCTCTCTCTTAGGTGCTCAGTAAGGGCTCAAGAAAAACCATCTTGCCAAGCCCCAGCCCCCAAGCCAACCCTGGGCCTGGGAAAGAGGGCGGAGAGCCTCCCCCTTATCAGTTCCCCAAGGCCAACCCCTTATTTATTCAGATTCGTGTCCCTCTCCCCCTCCGTAGGCTGTAAGCGGTGGGAGGGAACGCGTCTGCGTGGCTCAGTGGCAAGAGCCCGGGCTTGGGAGTCAGAGGTCACGGGTTCGAATCCCGGCTCTGCCACTTGGCAGCTGGGTGACTGCGGGCAAGTCGCTTCACTTCTCTGGGCCTCCGTTCCCTCATCTGGAAAATGGGGACGAAGATTGTGAGCCCCACGCGGGACAACCCGATGATCCTGTATCTCCCCCAGCGCTTAGAACGGCGCTCTGCACATAGTAAGCGCCTAACAAATACCAACATTATTATTATTATCCTGTTGCACCGTGCTCCGGACATGCTCCTCATCACCATCATCATCGTGGGATTTGCTAAGCGCCTCGAACAGAGGGGTAGAGACGGGGAAATCAGCTGGTCCCATGTGGGGCTCACGCTTTCAATCCCCATTTTCCAGATTCATTCATTCAATAGTATTGATTGAGCGCTCACTACGTGCAGAGCACTGGACTAAGCGCTTGAAATGGACAAATCGGCAACAGACAGAGACAGTCCCTGCCCTTTGACGGGCTTACGGTCTAATCGGGGGAGACGGACAGAGAAGAACAAGAGCAAGAAGCAGAATCAAGGGGATGAAAGATGAGGTCGCGGAGAGAAGCAAGTGTCTTGCCCGAGGTCACCCAGCGGATGTGTCTGGATCAGAACCCACGACCTCGGACTCCCCCGCTCGGGCTCTTGCCCCTTGCGCTCGGGAAACACCTCCAAACAGGCGGCGCGGCTCAGCGGCAAGAGCCCGAGCGGGGGAGTCCGAGGTCATGGGTTCGAATCCCGCCGCTGGCCAGCTGCGCGGCTTTGGGCGACTTCTCTGGGCCTCGGTGACCTCATCTGGAGAAGGGGGATGAAGACTGGGAGCCCCACCTGATGACCTTGGATCCCCCCCCCGGCGCTTAGAACAGTGCTTGGCACCTAGTAAGCGCTTAATATTATCCCCGTTATTCTTCTTGGAGGTGGGCCACGTGGGCCATCGACCCCCGACCTCGGCCCAAAGGGGCGAGGCGGCCGCGCGCACGCTCGCACCCCCGCACGCGCACGCACCCCTTTTTTCCAGGATGACCCGAAGCGTGGGGGGCGAGGAGCGGAAGAGGGGGCCGGGGGGACGCCCCCCACCCCGGACTTCAACTTTTTCGCCACTTGTTGAGCGCTTACTAGGTGCGAAGCGCTGCTGTCCCGTCCCCCTCCCCTCCCCCCTCCACCGGCCGCATCCCCGCGAGCCCACCTCCAGAGGGGCCCGCTCAGACCCCGCCCTGACCTCTGACCTCTGACCCCCCCGGGCCCAACGGACGGCCTCTGTCCCCCGCCCCGCACTCACAGAGAGAAGCCGCCACCGCCGCCGCCACCGCCGTGAGGAAGAGGAGCCGGAGCCGCAGCCCCCCGGCCCGCGCCGCCATCCCGACCGCGGGAGCCCCACCGACGCCGGCCGCGCCCAGCCTGCCCGGCCGCCAGGTGGGAGCCCGCCCCCCGCTCCTCCCCGCCGGCTCCCATTGGCCGGCCGCCCGAGCGCGCCCGCTCCCATTGGCTCCCGCGCCCGTCGCTCCCCTTGAGTGACAACCCCCCCGCCGGCAGGTGCGGCCCCTCCCTTCCCCCCCGCGAGACCCGGCCCCGCCCCCGGCCCCTCACAACGCGCTCCGATTGGTCCGGAGCGACCGCCCCCGCCAGGTGAGGTCCCGCCCATCGCCGTGAGCGATTGGCCGGCAGCCCACCTGGGCCGGCTGGTGATTGGCCGGAGGGGCGCTCCCCGGCCACGCCCGTCCCCGGATTGGCTGGGAGGTTGGCAGGTGGAGGGGGGGCACGGGGACGGGCCATTGGACGAGAGCCCCGGAGGTGGCTGCCTGTCTTGAAGGAGGGGCGGGATTGGGAGCGTGGGTGAGGTGAGGCAAGCCAGGTAATAATCATTCATTCATTCACTCACTCATTCATTCATTCACTCACTCACACAGTCATTCACTCTTCATTCCCTCACTCACTCATTCACTCACTCATTCATTCACTCTTCATTCCCTCACTCACTCACATTCATTCACTCATTCACTCTTCATTCCCTCACTCACTCTTCATTCCCTCACTCACTCATTCATTCACTCTTCATTCCCTCACTCACTCATTCGCTCACTCATTAATTCACTCTTCATTCACTCACTCACTCACTCACTCACTCCTTCACTCACTCATTCATTCACTCTTCATTCCCTCATTCCCTCACTCATTCATTCACACTGCATTCATTCACTCACTCGCTCTTCTTTCCCTCATTTATTCATTCATTCACTCTTCATTCCCTCATTCATTCACCCTTCATTCCCTCATTCCCTCATTCATTCACTCTTCATTCATTCACTCACTCACTCTTCATTCCCTCATTCATTCATTCACTCTTCATTCACTCACTCATTCATTCTTTCATTCACTCATTCCCTCACTCGTATTTATTGAGCGCTTACTGAGTGCAAAGCACTGCACTAAGCGCCTGGGAGAGGACACTTGAACAACAAACCATCCACATTCCCTGCCCACAGCGAGCTCACAGTAATAATCGAGGTATGTGTTAAGCACTGACTACGTGCCAGGCACTGTACTAAGCGCTGGGGTGGACCCAAGCCAAAAAGGTTGGACACAGTCCCTGGCCCTCGTGGCTCACCGTCTCAATCCCCATTATACAGAGAAGCAGCGTGGCTCAGTGGAAAGAGCCCGGGCTTTGGAGTCAGAGGTCATGAGTTCGAATCCCGGCTCTGCCACTTGTCAGCTGTGTGACTGTGGGCAAGTCACTTAACTTCTCTGGGCCTCAGTTACCTCATCTGTAAAATGGGGATTGAGACTGTGAGCCCCACGTGGGACAACCTGATTCCCCTATGTCTACCCCAGCGCTTAGAACAGTGCTCGGCACATAGTAAGCGCTTAACAAATACCAACATTATTGTACAGAGGAGAGAGCTGAGGCCTACAGAAGTGACTTGCCCAAGGTCACCCAGCAGACAGGAGGCAGAGCCGGGATTAGAACCCATGACCTCGTGACTCCCAGGCCCGGGCTGGCTGCTTCTCTAAGGTGATGAGCATTTGGCTGTGAAACTCCTTGCAAGCAGGGAACGTTGTGAAATGTAACATTCTTTCTTCCCAGGGGATTTGGAACGACCAGAGCTAAATCTGGGCTGCTCCCGAGAAATCCTGCAACCAACTTCCTTATTTCCCCAATCGAAAGGATACAAAAGCCACCCACTTCCTTTTTCCTCTTGGCTTCAAAAGCACTGTGCCACCCTTGGTAATGACCAATCGTTTTTCCTGTTTGGGTTTGGATGTTTCTTTCGCTTTATCGGGCCCCAACCGCTCCAACTTCCTCGTTTCTGCCATGACGCATGTTTTCACTACCCTTTTTTTTGGATCTACAACACTGTTAGGGAATTAGGGAATGTTCATCGAAACGTGTGGTATTTGTTAAACGCCCACTAAGTGCCGAGCGCTCTACTAAACGGCGGGGCAGACACGGGTTAATCAGGTGGGGCACAGTCCCTGTCTCACAGGGGGCTCCCAGTCTAATTAGGAGGGTGAATAGGGATCGGATCCCCATTTTACAGACGAGGAAACTGAGGCCCAGAGAAGTGAAGTGACTTCCCCGAGATCACAGAGCGAACAAGAGGCAGAACCGGGAGCAGAACCCAGGTCTTCTGTTTCCCGGGCCAGGGATGAAGCGGCGTGGCTCAGTGGAAAGAGCACGGGCTTGGGAGTCAGAGGTCATGGGTTCGAATCCCCGCCCCGCCACTTGTCAGCTGTGTGACTGTGGGCGAGTCGCTTCACTTCTCTGCGCCTCAGTTACCTCATCTGTAAAATGGGGATGAAGACTGTGAGCCTCACGTGGGACAACCTGATTATCCTGTTTCTACCCCAGCGCTTAGTGCTCTGCACATAATAAGCGCTTAACAAATACCAACATTATTATTATCATTTCCACTAAGTCACACTGCTTCCCTCGGCCCCACAGCACTTATGTCCATCCATTTATTCATTCAATCCTATTTACTGAGCGCTTACTGTGTGCAAAGCACTGTACTAAGTGCTCAGGAGAGTACGCTATGACAACCGACGCATTCCCTGCCCACAGCGAGCTTACAGTCTGGAGGGTGAGATGGACATTAATACAAATAAATAAAAAGATGGATATGGACATGAGTGCTGTGGGGCTGGGAGGGGGGAACGAATGGAGCGAGTCAAGGCGACGTAGAAGGGAGCGGGAGAAGAGGAAAGGAGGGCTCAGTCAGGGAAGGCTTCTTGGAGGAGGCGGGCCATCGGTAAGGCTTCGAAAGAGGGGAGAATCGTCGTCTGAGGGATCCGAGGAGGGAGGACGTGCCGGGCCAGAGGCGGGATGTGGGCGAAAGGTCGGCGGCCCGAGAGACGAGATCGAGGTTCAGTGAGTAAGTTGGCATTAGAGGAGCGACGTGTGCGGGCTGGGCTGGAGGAGGAGAGCAGCGGGGTGAGGTGGGAGGGAGCGAGGAGGGGTTTGAGGGTTTTAAAGCCGGTGGTGACGAGTTTCGGTCTGATGCGGAGGTGGACGGGCAACCACTAGAGGTTCTTGAGGAGAGGGAAAACGTGGACTGAATGTTTGCGTAGAAAAATGATCCCGGCAGCAGAGTCAAGTATGGACTGGAATGTGGAGAGGCAGGAGACTGGAAGCTCACCAAGGAGGCCGATATAATAATCAAGGCGGGATAGGATAGGGACTTGGATTAACGGTGCCCCAGCGCTTAGTACGGTGCCCGGCACATAGCAGGCGCTTAACAAATGCCATCATGATGATTAGTATCACGGTAGCGGTCTGGATGGAGCGGAAAGAGCGGATTTTTACGATGTCGTGAAGATCGAACCAACGGGATTTAGTGATAGATTGATTACGTGGGTTGAATGAGAGAAAGGAGTCAAGGATAAGGACAAGTTTACGGGCTTGCGAGACAGGAAGAGCGGTGGGGCCGTTTACAATGACGGGAAAGACAGGGGAAAGTTCCGGTGGGAAGATAAGGAGCTCTGTTTTGGGCATGTTAGGTTTGAGGTGATGGAAGGACGTCCAAGTAGAAATGTCTTCGGGCCGGAGGAAACGCGAGACTGCAGAGAGGGAGAGAGATCGGGGCTGGAGATGGGGATCCCGAACTCTGCCCTTTGTCAGCTGTGTGACTGTGGGCAAGTCACTTCACTTCTCTGGGCCTCAGTTCCCTCATCTGTAAAATGGGGATGAAGACTGTGAGCCTCACGTGGAACGACCTCCTTCCCCTGTATCTACCCCAGCGCTTAGAACAGTGCTCTGCACGTATTAAGCGCTTAACAAATACCAACATTATTATCTGGGAATCACCCGCGTCGAGGTGGTAATTGAAGCCGTGGGAGCGGATGAGTTTTCCAAGGGAGTGAGTGTAGGTGGAGAATAGAAGGGGACCCAGACCTGAATCTTCAGGGACCCCCACAGTTACGGGGTGGGAGGCAGAGGAGGAGCCCGTGAAAGATGTCCCCGCAACACACACGTCCTCTGCAAGTGGGGGAGACGGAACACAAGCCAAGAGTGTTCACAGAAACATGTATGTGACATGCATGTTTAGGATAGGAGTTCATTCATTCATTCATTCAATCTTAACGAGCGCTTACTGTGTGCAGAGCACATTACTAAGTGCTTGGGAAAGTACGAGCAGTCCATCACCTCGTCCCCTCCCACCTCACCTCGCTTCTCTCCTTCTACGACCCAACCTGCACATTTCACTCCTCTAGTGCTGACTTTCTCTCTGGGCCTCCATCTCGCCTGTCTCAGCGCCGACCCCTGGCCCGCGTCCCGCCTCCGGCCTGGAATGCCTTCCCTCCTCAAATCCGACAGACAATTACTCTCTCCCCCGCCCACTTCAAAATCTTAGCATCTCCAAGAGGCCTTCCCAGACTAAACCCCATCTTTCCTCATCTCCCCCTCCCTTCTGCGTCGCCCTGACTCGATCTCGTTGCTCTTCCCCCCTTTCCCAGCCCCACAGCACTTATGTATAGTTCGGTAATTTTGCTTATTTGTATTAATGTTTGTCTCCCCCGCTCTAGACTGTGAGCTCGTTGTGAGCAGGGAATGTCACTGTTTATTGTTGCATTGCACTTTCCCAAGTGTTTAGTAATAATAATGTTGGTATTTGTTAAGCGCTTACTATGTGCCGAGCACTGTTCTAAGCTCTGGGGTAGACATAGGGGAATCGGGTTGTCTCACGTGGGGCTCACAGTCTTAATCCCCATTTTACAGATGAGGGAACTGAGGCACAGAGAAGTTAAGTGACTTGCCCACAGTCACACAGCCGACAAGTGGCAGAGCTGGGATTCGAACTCATGAGCCCTGACTCCAAAGCCCGTGCTCTTTCAGTAAGCGCTTAATAAATACGATTGAATGAATGAATACAACTATAAACAGACACATTCCCTGCCCACAACGAGCTTACAGTCTTGTCTTATGCCTGTGCATGTGCCATGTAGTACTAATAATAAGAATTGTAGTATCTGTTAAGCGCTTACTAGGTGCCAGGCACTGTATTAAGCGTTGGGGAAGACACAAGCAAATCAGGTTAGACCCAGTCCCCGTCCCACGTGGGGCTCACAGTCTCAAACCCCATTTTCCAGATGAGGGAACTGAGGCCCAGGGAAGTGATTTGCTCAAGGTCACCCAGCAGACAAGTGGCGGAGCAGGGATTAGAACCCAGGACCATCTGACTCCCAGGCCTGGGCTGTAGCCACTACGCCATGCTGCTTTCCGGATCTAGACAGGGAGCACCTTTCCTATACGTCTGTGTAAATGTGTAGTCGTCCCATTCACGTCCAGAACCGTTTGGGGGACACCTTTTCTTCGTGGGCACGTGTGTGCGTGCGTGTGTAGGCATGTGTACCTGTGGGCGTCCCACCCATGTCCAGATCTGTACAAGGAGCGCGTCCCTCATTCATTCACTCATTCATTCATTCAATGGTATTTATTGAGCACTTCCTGTGTGCAGAGCACTGTACTAAGCGCTTGAAAAGTACAATTCAGCAACAGAGACAATCTCTGCCCGACAACGGGCTCGCAGTGTAGAAGCGGGGAGACAGACATCAAAACAAGTATATAGGCATCAATAGCACCAATATAAATAAATAGAATACTAGATCTATACACATCATTAATAAAATAAATAGAATAATAAATCCTCCTCCCTCCCACCCTCCGCCAGATTAAACAAGCAGCAAGGATTAAACTTCCCGGTCCGGGAGGAGGAACCAAATTTCCCACTCCCAGTCCTGGGAGCGGCAGCCGTAATAAAAACATCCCAACCGGGACATTTGGGATGGGCTCGGCATGGGGGAGGGGAAGGGGGGAGGAGCCTGGGTGGGAGTCAGAGGTGGTGGGTTCTAATCCCGGCTCCGCCGCCTGCCAGCCGTGCGACTTTCGGCAAGTCACTTAACTGCTCGGTGCCTCAGTGACCTCATCTGTAAAATGGGGATTAAAGCCATGAGCCCCACGTGGGACAAACCGATCACCTGGTGTCCCCCAGCGCTTAGAGCAGTGCTTTGCACATAGTAAGTGCTTAACAAATACCACCATTTTTAATTTTTTTAACCATTCATTCAATAGTATCTATCGAGCGCTTACTATGTGCAGAGCACTGTACTAAGCGCTTGGAATGGACAAATCGGTAACCAGGCACCGAGCGCTGGGGTAGATAGGAGTTTATCAGGTAGGACACAGTCCCTGTCCCATAGGGGACTCCCAGACCTAGCCCCCATTTTACAGATGAGGGAACCGAGGCCCAGAGAAGAGAAGCGGCCTGGCCAAGGTCACCCAGCGGACGTGATGGAGGAGCCGGGATGAGAACCCACGACCTCTGACTCCTAAACCCGTGCTCTTTCCACCGAGCCACGCCGCTTTTTTCTGGTCTGACCAGGGTTTGGGGCCATCCATCCATCGAGCGATCGATCGTCAGTGGCACCGGGCGCCGGAACGAATCCAAGGGAGCTGGTGGACAGAGGGATCCCCTTCCACAAGGATCTTAATCAGCGGTATTTATTCATTCAGTGGTACTTATTGAGCGCTTACTGCGTGCAGAGCACTGCGCTAAGCGCTTGGAAAGTAGAATTCAACAACAGAGACAATCCCTGCTCCCAAGGGGCTCAGAGTCGAGCGGCCACCGTGTGCCGAGCATGTGTTGAGCGCCCAGGCCGTCCCCTGTGAGTGGGCAGGACCCCTGGCCCGAGGAGGCTGACGATCTTTGTCCCCTCCGGGTCTTTCTTCTTCACTGCCCGGCTTGGTCCTTCGGGCTCCAGTCCCCATAAGCCCGGGGGGGGCAGGTTGGGGGGTGGGAGGTGAGTGCCTCCCCCGCCTCCCCGAGAATCCCAGGCTCCGGCCGGTGTGGGTGGCCTGCCGGCCCGCCCGGCCCGCCCATCGGGCAGAAGACGACGAGATTTTCCTCCTGCTCCTCCTCCTCCTTTTCCTCCTGCTCCTCCTCTCCCTTCTCTTCCCCTTCCTCCTGTTCCTCCTGCTCCTCTTCCTCCACCTACTTTCCCCTCCGCTCCCCCTCCTCCTGCTTTTCCCTCCCGCTCCTCCTCCTCTCCCTCCTCTGCTCCTCCTCCTCTCCCTCTTCCCCCTCCTCTTCCATCTCCTCCTCCTCTCCCTCTTCCCCCTCCTGCTCCTCTCCCTCTTCCCCCTCCTGCTCCTCTCCCTCTTCCCCTTCCTCTGCTCCTCTCCCTCTTCCCCTTCCTTCTCTCCCTCTTCCCCCTCCTGCTCCTCTCCCTCTTCCCCCTCCTCTGCTCCTCCTCCTCCCCCTCTTCCCCCTCCTCTGCTCCTCCTCCTCTCCCTCTTCCTCTGCTCCTCTTCCTTCTCCTCTCCCTCTTCAGGCCCCTCCCCCGATGCTGTAGTGAGCGCCCCACTCCCCAGGCCTGGGAGTCAGAAGGTTGTGGGTCCTAATCCCTACTCAGCCACTTGTCTGCCATGTGATCTTGGTCAAGTCACTTGACTTCCCTGGGCCTCGGTTCCCTCATCTGGAAAATGGGGATTGAGACCGTAAGCCCCACGTGGGACAGGGACTGGGTCCGACCTAATGAACTTCTATCTGCCCCAGGGCGTAGTACATTGCCTGGCACAGAGTAAGTGCTTAATAAATACTCTTATTATTATCAGCACCAAGACACCAAGCCCCACCCCTGGTCTCCATGACACCACCCACAGAACCCTCAGAGATCCGGGCAGACACAGACCCTGTCCCACGTGGAGACTCGCTCTTTATCCCCATTGTAGAGATAACCGAGTCCCAGTGAAGTGACTTGCCCAAGGTCATACAGCAGACGAGTAGAGGAGCTGGGACTAGAACCCAGGTCCTTCTGATACCTAGGCCCGTGCTCTATCCACTAGGCCATGCCTGCTTCTCGTTTTTACGGGGAGGGGAGAGCATGGGAATGAGAGGTGGGAAGCAGCGTGGCACAGTGGAAAGAGCACGGGCTTTGGAGTCAGAGGTCATGGGTTCGAACCCCGGCTCTACCACTTGTCAGCTGTGTGACTTTGGGCAAGTCACTTAACTTCTCGGTGCCTCAGTTACCTCATCTGTAAAATGGGGATTAAGACTGTGAGCCCCACGTGGGACAACCTGATTCCCCTGTGTCTACCCCAGCGCTTAGAACAGTGCTCGGCACATAGTAAGCGCTTAACAAATACCAACATTATTATTATTATTAGGTGGGGCGTACAGAGGATGGGATTCCTCCCCTCCCCCCAACTCCCAAATTATGCTGTCTCCTTCCCTTAGATTGTAAACTCCTTGAAGGAAGGGGGTAAAGCCCTCTAGTCTTTAATTTCCTTCTAGAATATAAACTCACTGCGGGCAGAGAACGTGTCTGCTAATTCTGTTGCACTGTACTCTTCCAGAAGCTTAGTACAGTGCTCTGCACGTAGTAAACGCTCAATACGTACCACTGATTGACTGCTTGATAAAAATAACGATCACGGTATTTCTCCGGCTCTTAGTATGTGTCAGGCACCGTTTTAAGGGCTGGGGTAGATACAAGGTCATCGGGTTGGGCAAGCTCCCTTTCCCATACGGGGCTCAAGGTTTTAAAACTCATTTTACAGACAAGGTAACGGAGGCACAGAGAAGTGAAGTGGCTTGCCCAAGGTCACACAACAGACAAGCGCCGGAGCCTCTGGACGTCCAGGCCGGCGCGCTGTCCACTGGGCCGGACTGATTCCCCTTGATCAATCGGTAACCCCGCCTCCTCCCCTTCTCACACTCCCTTTCACCTCCGCTAATAATAATAATAATAATAATAATAATAACTGTGGTATTTGTTAAGCACATACTGTGTGCTGAGGTGGATACCAGCAAATCAGACTGTATCCCACGTGAGGTCCCCAGCCTCAATCCCCACTTTCCAGATGAGGCGACCGAGGCCCAGAGGAAGTGAAACGACTTGGCCAGGGTCACCCAGCAGAGCAGTGGGGAAGCCCAGACGCAGGACAGGCCATGGAATCTTTTTAGCAATTTAATTTTTTTCTTCTAAAAAAAAAAAATTACAACCCTGAAGCCCCTGGGGATGGGGAAGTGTGGGAGGGCGGGGGGGGGGGAGGGGGGGAGGGATTCAGCCCGGGACCACCCTCCGGACTTGGCTAATCGTTTACCCCAGAGGGCAGGGCCCGGGGCTTCAAGCTGCCAAAGCCTCCCTCCTCCCCGCCGTCCCCCCCCGCCGGGCATTCGGGGAGTCTTCCTCCCAATCCCGGCCCAGTGCCGGCTCGGAGCCTTCGGGACTCGAGGGGGGCCCGTGGGCAGGGGAGGAGACGCCGGTGCATGCAAGACACTCGTGAAAGTGTGTGTACGTGTGTTTGTGTGGGTGTGTACGCGCGCGCGCCGGCACACACGGAGAAGCCTCGGGTGTCAGCGGAAAAGGGGCCATAGCAACCCGGGTCTCAGGTTCAGGCGGGAGAGGAGGCGGCAGGAGTTCGCGTGGACCCTCCGGGGTCGGGGGGCGAGCCGGGGAGGCGTCGGGGGGGCGGGGGGGAGGTCTCCACTCCGCCCGCCCCCCCGGGGGGCGCCGCTCACCACGGGGCCCGGGGCGGAGGGGCCGGACCCCCGGACAGGGCGGGCGGCATCCCCCCCAGTCCCCCGCGGGCCGAGGGCCTGGGACGCTCAGTCTGTGCTCGGCCCTGGGATCGGCGGAGGGGGGCGGGGGGTGCCCGGGGTCGTGGGGGGCCGGAGGGGGGGCCGGGCCGGGGGGAAGCGGGGGTCCGCCCCGCCCGGCTCCGCTCGGTCCGAGTTCAGTTGGCGTCGTTCTTGATGACCACTTCCACTCCGTGATGTCGCAGCTGGGCCCGGAGCAGGAGGTTTTTGTTCTTTAAGTCGTCCACCTGCGGGCGGGGGGGGGGGGGCGGGGTGAGGGTCCCGGACCGGCTGGGACGCCCCCAGGTGCCCGCTACCGATCCGAGGCCTCACCCCCCCCCGGGCCCCGAGTCGCCCCCCGCCCACCCCCTCAGCCTGGGGTCCTTACGGTAATAATAATTACGGTATTTAAGCGCTTACTATGTGCCAACCACCGTCCTAAGCGCCGGGGCAGAGATAAGGTAATCGGGTCGTCCCACCTGGGGCTCACAGTCTTAATCCCCATTTTCCAGATGAGGTCACTGAGGCACAGAGAAGTGAAGTGACTTGCCCGAAGTCACACAGCCGATAGGTGGCGGAGCCGGGATTAGAATTACGGTCTCCGTTGAGCGTCGACTATGTGCCGGGCGCTGTACCGAGCGGGTTGGACACGGGCCCTGTCCCACGTGGGACTCACAGTCTGCATCCCCGTTTTCCAGATGAGGGAACTGAGGCACGGTTACCTGCCCCTTCCGCCCTCTCCCCGGCCCCCAGGCTCCTCGGCAGGAGTCGGCCGCCCCCCGCGCCCCCTTCCCGCCCCCCTCCATCCCTGCCCTGCTAATCATGACGATCGCGGTATTCGGTTAAGCGCTTCCTCTGTGCCAGGCACTCTACTAAGCGCTGGGATGAATACGAGCGAATCGGGTGGGACCCAGTCCCTGACGGGGCTCCCAGCTGTCACCCCCCATTTTCCAGAGGCGGCGACCAAGGCCCAGAGAAGCCAACTGACTTGCCCGAGGCCGCGCAGCAGACAAGCGAGAAGCCGCACGGCGCAGTGGAGAGGGACCGGGCCTGGGAGTCAGGTCGCGGGTTCTAATCCCGGCCCCGCCCTTGTCTGCCGTGTGACCTCGGGCCAGTCACTGTCACCTTTCTGGGTTCCCTCATCCGGAAAACGGGGTTGGAAACCGTGAGACGGGGACTGTGACCAACCCGACCGGCCCGGCACCCACTACAGTGCCTAGCGCAGAGGGAGCGCTTGAGAGATAACACGGTTGTTCTTAGTTAGGCGGCGGAGCCGCGACTAGAACCCCGTGACGGTGGGACTCCCCGGCCCGCGCTCTACCCACTAGGCCAGGCTGCTTCCCCACGCCCTCTGCCTCCTCCGGGAAGCCGTCCCGGGGCGAACCCGGTGCCGACCGATCGGGGACCGACCTGCTGCCTGAGGACCTTGTTGTCCAGCTGCAGCTGGTCCAGCCCCTGCAGCTCCTCGGACAGCCGGTGGTTACTCTGCCGGAGCTCCTGGATGTAGTCGCAGGCCTTGGACAGGATCCCGCCTTTACTCTGCACGGGGCGGGGGGGGGGGCCGGGGGACGGCCTCAGGGGCGGGCGGCGGGACCCCCCCACCCCCCCCCCCCGCCCCGGCGGATCCCACCCCGGGGGCCCGGGCGGCCCGCCCACCTCCCGGGGTCGGGCGGGAGCGGGCCCCCCGGCCCCCGCCACCCACCTGGCCCGACTTGGTGTTCTCCATGGAGCAGTCCGGGATGATCTTCGACAGCTGCACGATCCAGTTGTTGATCTTGTCCCGACGCCGGCGTTCCACTGAGCGGGCAACGGATTGATTGAGCGCTCCCTGTGCGCGCAGCACTGGGCGAAGCGCTTGGCAGAGGACGATACAGACCGGACCCGTTCCCCGCCCGCACTGAGCTGACGGTCTCCGGGTTACAGTCTCATTCATTCAGTAGGATTTACTGAGCGCTTACCATGTGCGGAGCACTGTACCGAGCGCTTGGCGGGTACAGTTCGGGCAACAGATAGAGACCGTCCCTGCCCGGTAACGGGCTCCCAGTCGAAACGATTACGGTGCTTGTTGTTAAGCGCTTACTGGGTGCCCAGCACCGTTCTAAGCGCTGGGTGGACACGGGTTAATCAGGTTGGACGCAGTCCCCGTCCCCCGTGGGGCTCACGCTCTTAATCCCCATTTTACAGGCGAGGGAACCGAGGCCCAGAGAAGCGAAGTGACCTGTCCAAGGTCACCCGGCAGATACGGGGCGGAGCCGGGATGAAGACTCAGGTCTTTCTGCAGCGTGGCTCGGTGGAAAGGGCATGGGCTTGGGAGTCGGAGGTCACGGGTTCGAATCCCGGCGCCGCCACTTGTCAGCCGTGCGACCGGGGGCAGGTCACTTCACTGTGCCTCAGTTCCCTCATCCGTAAAATGGGGATGAAGACTGGGAGCCTCACGTGGGACCGCCTGATGACCCTGTATCTACCCCAGCGCTTAGAACAGTGCTCTGCACATAGTAAGCGCTTAACAAATACCAACATTATTATTATTATTATTACTACCCACTAAGCTAGCGTGCTTCTCTACAGAGCCGACAGCCTAGAGGGGTGTTGGCTAAGGTGTCCCCTCCCTTTCTCCGGACCCTGGGGGGAAACGGGGCGGGGTGAGGAGAGGGAATCCGAATTGGGGAATCTGGATTCATTCAATCGTAGTAATTGAGTGCTTATTGAGCACTCTACTGAGCACTTGGGAGAGGACAATACGACACTAGTCACATTCCCCACCCACACCGAGCTCACAGTTTCGAGTGGGGGGGAGACCGACACGTCAATTCAAATGAATAAAATGACAGATGTGGACGTAAGCGCCGTGGGGTTGGTCGGGGGGGGGGGGGGGATGGGGGAGAGAAAAGCGAGTTGGGGGCGACGCAGAAGGGACTGGGAGATAAGGAAAGGTGGGGCTTAAGGGGGGGAGGCCTCTTGGAGGAGACGGGCCTTCGATAAGGCTCTGAAGCCGGGGGAGCGTGGCTGTCGGTGGGATGAGAGGAGGGAGGGCGTCCGAGGCCAGAGGTGGGTGGCGAGACCGAGGGAGCGGAGTGTGCGGGCTGGGTTGGAGCAAGAGAGAAGCGAGGTGCGGTAGGAGGGAGCGAGGCGGTGGCCTGCTTTAAAGCCAATGGCGAGGAGTTTCTGTCTGAAGCCGAGGTGGATGGGCAACGGGGAAGTTTTCTGAGGAGCGGGGTGACCCGTCCCGAACGCTGCTGGGGGAAAATGATGCGGGCAGCGGAGTGAGGTGGGGGCTGGAGCGGGGAGAGACAGGAGGCCGGGCGGTCGGTCGCCCAGGCGGGACCCGACGAGCGGCCGTATTAACGCGGGAGCCGTTTGGATGGAGAGGAGAGGGCGGATGTTCGCGACGCCGGGAAGGACAGACCGGCGGGATTTCGCGATGGACCGAACGCGCGGGTTGAATGAGAGGGAGGAGCGGAGGCCCGGGTTACGGGCGGAAGCGGCGAGATCGCGGGGGGGGCTCCTCCTCCTCCCGCCCCGCCGCCCCCCGCCGCCCCCCCGGACGTACCCTCGTTGTGCTGGGCCCGCCGCTTCTCGTCCCGTGTCGTCCGGGGCGCTTCCGACTTCCTGCGGAGGCGGGGAGGGTCCCGGGGGGGGTCACTCGGGAGAGCCGGGGGCCGGCGGACGCCGCCGGGAAGTCCCCGTGGGGCGGCGGGGGGGCGGGGAGGGGGTCCCGGGTCGCGGCGGTCACTCACGGGGAGTAGGGGTGTGTCCGGGGAGCGATGGAGCGCTGGGCGCCCCCCTGCAGCACTTCCTGCGGTGACATCATGACGAAGAACTGGCCTGGCGGGGGGGGGGGGGGGGGAGGCGGAGGCCAGCGGTCAGCGGGACTCGCTCGGGCCGAGCGGTCGGCGGGGCGCCCGCCCCCCGCCCGCCGCGCGCTCTCTCTCACCGGTGCCGGGGGGGGTGGCCTGGCCCAGCAGGCCCTCGGAGCCCTGGGCGGCGACGACGGCGGCCGCGCCGGCCCCCCCCGCGGCCGCCCCGGCCCCCGCCCCGGCCACCGCCCCGCCGTCCCCGACGGCCGAGCCGGGGAAGTACGTGTAATGCGTCTCCGCCGCCGCCCCGTCCGTCTCCACCGCGTCCTCGCTGGTGAAGGCGCCCTGGATCACCGCCTGCGGGGAGGGGGGCTCCGTCAGGGCCGGGCCCCGCCGCCCCCGGCCCCCCGCCCCCTCCGCGGGCCCCCGCCCTACCTGGGTCATGGACTGACCGGCGGGGTAGCCGCTGATGGCCCCGGCGCCCTCCGTCTGGCCGTCCAGCTGGCCCTCGGCCACCTGGATCACCCGGTACATCACCTGCGGGGGCGGGCGCCCGATGAGATCCGGCCCCCGGGATCCCGGCCCCCGCGCGGGTCTCCGTGTGTGTCCGCGCCCGAGCCCCCCGCCCGCCGCCCCCTTACCTGGGCTCCCCCGTTCTCTGTGCGGAAGACATACTTGACGTTGGGGTCGGGGAAGGTGGTGGCCGACTGGATGCTGGCGATGGCCACGCTGGTCGGGTCCTCCCCCGTCGCCACCGCGCCTGGCCGGGGTCGGGGGAGGGGACGGCGCTCAGGGTGGGGCGGACCGGGAGGGCGCGGGGGAGGGGGGCACCCACAAAATAATATTAACGACCACGGCATCCGGTAAGCGCTCGCGCCGTTCTAAGCGCTGGGGGAGACACAGGGTCGTCAGGTGGTGTCCCGCGAGGGGCTCCCGGTCTTCATCCCCCTTTTCCAGATGAGGTCCCCGAGGCCCGGAGAAGGGGGACCGACTCGTCCGAGGTCACCCGGCGGACGAGTGGCGGAGGGAGAATCGGAACCCGTGACCTTCTGACGCCCAGGCCCGGGCTCTAGCCACCGGGCCGCGCCGCTGTTAGGCCCCAGCCCTCGTCCTCCTCTGTCCCGCCACGCCAACCCCCTCACCTTCCTGGATCTGCACTGTCCCTTCTTCTGTTTCAGTGGCTTTCTGCTGCCTGTGGGAGCGGGGAGAGAGATGGAGACAGAGAGACACAGAGACAGTGTGTGTGCGTGTGAGTGATTCATTTAATGTTGGTATTTGTTAAGCGCTTACTATGGGCAGAGCACTGTTCTAAGCGCTGGGGTAGATAAAGGGTGATCGGGTTGCCCCACGCGGGGCTCACGGTTTTAATCCCCATTTTACAGTTGAGGGAACTGAGGCACAGAGATGTTAAGTGACCCCCCCCCCCCCCCCGCAGTACTACTACTAATAATGATGGCATTTGTTAAGCGCTTACTAAGTGCCAAGCACTGTTCTAAGCGCTGGGGGGATACGAGGTGATCCGGTTGTTCTTCACCCCCATTTTCCAGATGAGGTCAATGAGGCCCAGAGTGAAGTGACTTGGCCAGTCACACGGCGGAGAAGCGGCGGAGCCGGGATTAGAACCCACGACCTCGGACTCCCTCCTGAATGACCTCCCGGGGACGGCCCACGAGGTGCCCGCGACGACTCACCCCTTCATGTCTCTGTCGGTGGGAACATCCGAGGAGTCTCTCCGGCTCTTCCGCCCGGGGTCTCTCTGTCTTTCGCCTCAGGGCCCCGCCTGACACGCCCTTGGGGACGGATAATGAATAGACCGTAAATTCACGGTGGGCAGGGAACCTTGTCCTCTCCCAAGAGTTGAGTGATAATAACAATGTTGGTATCTGCTAAGCGCTTACTATGTGCCGAGCGCCGTTCTAAGCGCTGGAGGAGATACGGGGTCATCAGGTCGTCCCGCGGGAGGCTCACAGTCTCCATCCCCATTTCCCAGACGAGGCAACTGAGGCCCAGAGAAGTGAAGTGACTCGCCCACGGTCACCCAGCTGACAAGTGGCAGAGCCGGGATTCGAACCCATGACGTCTGACTCCCAAGCCCGGCCTCTTGCCACTGAGCCGCGCTGCTTCTCTACTACAGCGCTCTGCACACGGTAAGGGCGCGATAAATACGATTGAACGAATACCACCGAATAATTGTGGTATTTGTAAGCGCCGGGGCGGTTACGAGCAAATCGGGTCGCACACGGTCCCACGGGGGGCCTCACGGACCCCATCCCCATTTTCCAGACGAGGTAACCGAGGCCCGGGGGAGGGAAGCGACTTGCCCTAGGTCCCGCAGCAGACAAGCGGCGGAGCCGGGATTGCTGCGTTCAATCCGTCGAACAATGGTATGTACTGAGCGCTTACTATGTGCAGAGCCCTGTACGAAGCGCTTGGGAGAGTATAATACGGCCGAGTTGATAGACACGTGCCCTGCCCAGAGGGAGCTACTGAATTCCTGCTCTGTTACAGAAAGATAGCAGGGCTTAGTAGAAAGAGCCCAGTCCTGGGTGGCGGCGGGACCTGGGTTCTAATCCACGCTCCGCTTGCCTGCTGTGCCACCTCGGGCAACTCGCTTCGCCTCTCTGGGCCTCAGCGTTCTCATTTCTGGGGACTCGCTGTGGGGCGGGAACGTGTCCGCCCACTCCGTTCTGCTGTCCCCAAGCGCTCGGTCCAGCGCTCTGCCCAGAGTAAGCGCTCAATAAATACCGTCGATGATGACGACGATCTATAGAATGGGAAGTAGATATCTGCTCTTCCTCCCCCTAAGGCTGGGGGCCTCAAGTGGGCAAAGACAGGGTCCGGGCTGACTGGATTGGAGCCGCCCCAGTGCTTAGCACGGAGTAAGCGCTGGACAAAAACCACAGTTATTATTACTCTCCGGAGCACTTACTACAGTGCTCCGAACTCGAAAGGCACTCCATAAATACCATTAATATGCATCCTCGCAGGTCTCCGTCAAAGATTTATAAAGATGCGGGGGGGGGGGGGTTCTGCCGCTCTGTTTTACCACCAGGGATTCACTCCGTCATATTTAATGATAATGTTGGTATTTGTTAAGCGCTTACTATGTGCAGGGCACCGTTCTAAGCGCTGGGGGAGATACAGGGTAAACAGGTTGTCCCACGTGAGGCTCACGCTCTTAACCCCCATTTTACAGATAAGGTAGCTGAGGCACAGAGAAGTGAAGTGACTTGCCCGAGGTCACCCAGCTGACGAGTGGCCGAGCCGGCATTCGAACCCACGACCTCTGACTCCCAAGCCCGGGCTCTTTCCACGGAGCCACGCTGCTTCTCTAAGTATCCATTTACTACTTCTTATTTCTTTATTATTTCTTACTTATTAGTATTACTTAGACTTATATAAGTATATACTTAATACTTATTAATACTTATCACTTACTTCTGTAAGTATGCATTTATTGAGTGCATACTGTGTGCGAAGCGCTGTGCTAAGCGCTTGGGAGAGGACGACACGACCATAAACAGACACAGTCCCTGCCCACCGCGAGCTGACAGTCTAGAGGGGGAGACCGTCAGTAATTCGATGGGATTTACTGAATGCTTACTGCGTGCAAAGCACTGGACTAAACGCTTGGATACCTTCCCTGCCCACAACGAGCTGACAGTCAAGTGGGGGCCACATTCAGTCAGCTGTATTTACTGAGCGCTTACTATGTGCAAAGGACTGTACTGAGCACTTGGGAGAGGACAAGAAGCAGCGTGGCTCAGTGGAAAGAGGCCGGGCTTCGGAGTCAGAGGTCATGAGTTCGACTCCCGGCTCTGCCACTCGTCAGCCGGGTGACTGTGGGCGAGTCACTTCGCTTCTCTGGGCCTCAGTTCCCTCATCTGGAAAATGGGGATTCACCGTGAGCCTCACGTGGGACCACCTGATGACCCTGGATCTCCCCCAGCGCTTAGAACGGTGCTCGGCACATAGTAAGTGCTTAACAGATACCAACATTATTATTATTATTATTATTAAACAGACACATTCCCCGCCCACAGCCAACTGACAGGCTAGAGGAGGAGACAGTCAATGGGATTTACTGAGCGCTTACGGCGTGCAAAGCACCGTACTAAGCGTTTGGGAGATGACGCTGTAGCAATAAACCGACACATTTCCTGCCCACAACGAGCTGACAGTCTCGGGGGGGGGGGGGGGGGGGGAAGTCAGTCAGTTGTATTTATTGAGCACTTACTGTGTGCAGAGCACTGTACTAAACGCTTGGGAGAGGACAACCGACACACCCCCTGCCCACGACGAGCTGACGGTCCCCCTCCCTTCCGCGTCACCTCGACTCGCTCCCTTTGCTTCCTCCCCCGCCTCCCGGCGCTTATGTCTGTATTTATAATTCTATAAATATAGATTATACTTATCAATTACCTATATTGACGCCTGTTTTCTTGTTCTGCCGTGTACATATCTCTAATTCTATCGATGTATCTGGACGCCCGTTTACTTGTCTTGACGTCTGTCTCCCCCCCGTGAGCCCGTCGCGGGCAGGGACTGTCTCGACCTGTTGCCGAACGCTACTCTCCAAGCGCTTAATACAGCGCTCCGCGCGTAGGAAGCGCTCAATAAATGCGATTGAATGTAGAGATGTAGGCCTACGGACATAAGTGCTGTGGGGGGAGGGAAGAGCAAAGGAAGCGGGGAAAGGAGGGGGAGCTGGGGAAAAGGGGGGTCTCCCTGGGGGGGAGTTGGGGGGAAAGCCCCCCGGGGGTCAAGGGCAGGGGCGGGGGCAGGCCGGACTTCTCCAAGGAAGGGGAAAAAAAGAGAGGAAGTAAAAGTGAAAGTGGCCAGAGACTAAAGCAGCGGCTGGTGGGGGGGGAGAGGGAAGCTTTGGAGCCCCGGCCAGGGTCTCCCCCAACCCCTATCATTCATTCAACCGTATTTATGGAGCGCTTACTGTGGGCGAAGGACTGTACTAAGCGTTGCGAAACACGGGGTCACACAGCAGACGAGCGGTGGGGCTGGACGGACGCCTCTCTGCTCGTGGCGGTGTCTGTCACCCCGCTTCTAGACCGCGAGCCCGTCGTCGGGCCGGGATGGTCTCGATCTGTTGCCCAGTCGGACTTTCCCAGCGGTCGGTCCAGTGCTCTGCACACAGTAGGCGCTCAAGAAAGACCATCGAATGGACGTACGAATGAGAGGGCAGAAGAACAACAAGGAGACGCGTTCCCTGTCCACAGGGCGCTCACTGTCTAGAGGGGGGAGGCAGACGTTAATAGAAATAGATAAATTCTATAGTAAGCGCTCAATAAATACGGTTGAATGAATAAATAAATAAATTACATCTGGGACCAACCCCCAGAGGCCTCCCTTCTGCGCTGAGAAGCGTTGTGGCCTAGGGGCCCGGCCTGGGAGTCGCAAGTCGGGCTCATCCCGGCTCCCCGGCTCGTCGGCTGTGGGACCTTGGGCCCGTCACTTCACTTCTCCGGGCCTCAGTTCCCTCACCTGCAAAATGGGGTTGAAGATCCGGAGCCCCATGTGGGACGGGGACCGGCCTGATCAGCTTGGATCCACCCCAGCCTTTAGAAAACAGCACTTGACAACACGTCAAGCACTAGACAGATCCTGTTATTATTATGTATCATCATTATTATTATTATCCCAGGCCTGGAGGAGGGTTCCATTCTCCCACGGGGTGGGGGGGCGGGGCTGGACCCCCTACCCTTGGGAGAGAGATGCTCCTGGGGGGGTTAGGACCCCCGGGGTGGGCTGGGGGAGCCGGCCTGGGGGATGGAGGCTGGGGAGACTCTTCCCAGGGATTGGGGGGGGGGGTTCAGCTTGCGGACACAGTTCTGCACCCGAGCCCCCAGCCCCTCTGCGGGGACCCAAGAGTCTGAATCCCCGCTCCAGCTGGAAGGGGGAGAGGATGGGGGAGGAGAGTGGGAGGAGGAGGGGGGTGGGTGGGAGGAGGATGGGAAGGGGATGGGAAGGGGATGGGGGGTGGGTGGGAGGAGGATAAGAAGAGGATGGGGGGTGGGAAGGGGATGGGGGTGGGAGGAGGATGGGGGGATGGGAAGAGAATGGGGGGGGATGGCAGGAGGATGGGGGGAAGATGGGGGGATGGGAAGAGGATGGGGGAAGATGGGGGGATGGGAAGAGGATGGGGGGGAGGATAGATCGATGCCCCCTCCTGCCGTCACCAGGGTGGCCCAGCCCCCATCAGGACCTGCCCCCCATCCTCCCCCTTCCCCCCCCGGCCCCGGGTCCCCTCCCCCGCCCCCGTCCAGGCGGGGACGCCCCTCCCCCACTCACCGGGCGTCGCCCCCCCGCGTCCCCGCTTTCTCTCGATCGCGCTGTGCCAGTCCAGCCCGGAGCTCCTCCATGGGCGGCCGCCTGCTCATGCGCAGTGGCGCCCGGCCGCCATCCACCTGCCGGGCGGAAGTGGCTCCGCCTGCCCTCTTCCGCGGGGAGGGGGGAGGGGGCAGCCCGGACGCGGCGCCCGCTTCCGGACGCCGCCATCTTGGTGCGGGGCACGGGGGACGGGGCCGGGCCGCCAAGGGGAGGCAGTGGCGCCCACGGGACCGTCCTCCCGGACGCCGTCGGGTCGGGGGACAGGCGGGGGTGGGAGGAGGCCGGCGCCCGCCACCCCGCACTCGAAAAGAGAATAGAAAAGTCGCCGGCGGGACGCGGAATCCGCCATATTGGTCCCGGGCGATCGGCTGCCATTGGGGTCAAGGGTCAAGGAGGGGCCATCTTAGGGGAGGGAAGGGAGGCTGAGGTCGCCATCTTTGTGAAGGGCAGCGGCTCTTGCGCCATCTTAGGTCAGGGCCGAGGCGGGGACTGGCCTTCCTTCGCCGTTGCGGTCGGCGAGGAAGGGGGGCGGACCCCGGACGGGCCCTAAGAGGACATCCCCCCTTTGGAGCTCCTAGGCTGAGGAGTGGCGATGATGATAATGCTATTTGTTAAGCGCCTGCTACGCGCCAGGCACCGTACTAAGCGTCGAAGAACCACAAATACACCGGAAGTAGCGCAGCTCGGTGTCAAGCGCACAGGCCTAGGATTCAGAGGATGTGGGTTCAGATCCCGCCCCTCGTCTGCTGTGTGACCTTAGGCAAGACACTCAGGTGGTCGGCCTCAGTTACCTCATCTGCGGGATGAAGACCGCGAGCCCCGGGGCGGGGGGACGGGGACCGTGTCCAGCCTCATGACCTCGTAGCCACGCCGTTGCTTCGACCGGTGCTTGGCGCGGAGGTGCTGAACCGATCCCGAAATAATAATCATCATCGTTATTAGCCCCGCTCGGCCACTTGTCAGCTGTGTGACTGTGGGCAAGTCACCTAACCTCCCTGTGCCTCAGTTCCCTTATCCGTAAAATGGGGAGGAAGACTGGGAGCCCCGCCCTGTATCTCCCCCAGCGCTTAGAACAGTGCTCTGCACATAGTAAGCGCTTAACAGATACCAACATTATTATTATTACGTGCACAATAGGTGACAGACCTGCAAAATGCCCTTCCTGCTCTTTTAGAGAAGCAGCGTGGCTTCGTGGCAAGAGCCCCGGCTTGGGAGTCAAAGGTCGTGGGTTCTAATCCCGCCTCCGCCACTTGTCTGCTGTGTGCCCTTGCAAGTCACTTCACTTCTCTGGGCCTCAGTTCCCTCATCTGGAAAAATGGGGAGTAAAAAATGTGAGCCCCACGTGGGACAATCTGATGACCCTGTTTCTACCACAGTGCTTAGAGCAGTGCTCAGCGCATAGTAAGCGCTTAACAAATACCATCATTATTAGAGAAGCGGCGCGGCTCAGTGGAAAGAGCCCGGGCGTGGGAGTCAGAGGTCATGGGTTCGAATCCCACCTCTGCCACTTGTCAACTGTCCACTTCTCTGGGCCTCGGTGACCTCATCTGTAAAATGGGGGTTAACTGTGAGCCTCATGTGGGACAACCTGTATCTACCCCAGCGCTTAGAACAGTGCTCTGCACCTCGTAAGCGCTTAACAAATACCAACTATTATTATTTAAAGTCCTCAATGGCCGGTCCCCCTCCTACCTCACCTCGTTGCTCTCCTACACCGACCCGGCCCACGCACTTTGCTCATTCATTCATTCATTCTATAGTATTTATTGAGCGCTTACTATGTGCAGAGCACTGTATTAAGCGCTCGGAATGGACAATTCGGCAACAGATGGAGACCATCCCTGCCCATTGACGGGCTCATCCAAGGCCTACCTACTCACTGGATCTCCGTCTCGTCTATCTGGCCGCCGACCTCCCGGCCACGTCCCGCCTCTGGCCCGGCCCATCCCTCCCTCCCATCTGACAGACAATGACTCTTCCCACCTTCGAAGCCTCCTCGTTGAAGGCCCGTCTCCTCCGGGAGGCCTTCCCCGGCTAAGCCCTCAGTTCCTCTTCCTCCGCTCCCTTCTGTGTCGCCTCTAAACTTGGATTTTCCTCCTTTGATCACCCCTCCCTCAGCCCCGCAGCGCTTATTCATTCAATCGTATTTATGGAGCGTTTACCGCAGGAGGAGCACGGTATTAAGCACTTGGGAGGGTAATAATAATAAGGAGCGATCGATTGATCGCTCTCCAAAAGGTCTTCCCCAACTAAGCCCTTATTTCCTCCTCCCCCAACTCATTCATGCATCCATTCAGTCGTCTTTATCGACCGCGTTTATCGATCAATCAAGAGCCCGGGCTTGGGAGTCAGAGGTCATGGGTCCGAATCCCGGCTCTGCCACTTGACAGCTGTGTGACTGTGGGCGAGTCACTTCACTTCTCTGGGCCTCGGTGACCTCATCTGTAAAATGGGGATGAAGACTGTGAGCCTCACGTGGACAACCTGATGACCCTGTATCTACCCCAGCGCTTAGAACAGTGCTCTGCACACTGTAAGCGCTTAACAAATACAAATCCAACAGTATTATTATTATTAATAAGCCCTTGGGAGGATACAACACAGCAGTTAACAGTCACATTACCTGCCCACAATAAGTCTTATGTAGGTATCCATAATGAGTTTTTATTATTAATAATAATAATGATAATAATGATGTTGGTATCTGTTAAGCGCTTACTATGTGCACAGCACTGTTGTAAGCGCCGGGGGAGATACAGGATCACCAGGTTGCCCCACGTGAGGCTCATAGTCTTAATCCCTGACTCCCCCTCTAGATTCAAAGCTCGTCGTGGGCAGGGAACGCGTCCATTCACTCAGTTCTATCATCATTTCCCAAGTGCTTAGTACAGCGCTCTGCACATGGTAAGCGCTCAATACATACCACGGATTGATTGCCCTTTGCTCCCTCCCACAGGTCAGGTTGGAGCCGGGACTTGATTCATCATCATCTTCTCTCCCCTCTCTCCAATTTCAGGTAGGAGGAAGAAATGAAGTACAGAGATAGAAATGTTTATTCAAGCGTCTGTTCAATTATTCGTTCTGATAACTCCGTAAATATTTTTACGCCGCTCTCCCCCTCTAGAGAGTCACCTCCTCATGGGCAGGGAATGTATGAATAGTAATAACGATATCCGTTTTGTCGCGTGCGCTACACGCCCATTGGGTCAGTCAGTCGATTGTATTTATTGAGCGCTTACTGTGTGCCAAGCATTGGACTAAGCTCTTGGTAGAGGACAATATAATAAATTGTGGTATTTGTTAAGCGCTTACTATGTGCAAATCACTGTTCTAAGCGCCGGGGGATACAAGGTGATGAGGTTGTCCCACGTGGGGCTCGCAGTTTTAATCCCCTTTTGACAGATGAGGGAACTGAGGCACAGAGAAGTGACTTGCCCAAGGTCACACGTGCGTTCTGTTTATTACAGTCACTCTGGACACGTTCTGTTTATTACAGGCACTCTGGACTTTAATCTCACGGTGGTCAGGGGATGTGTCTGTTTACTGTTATATTGTACTCTCCCAAGTACTTAGCACAGTGCCTTGCACGCAATAAGCGGTCGATAAATCTGACTGAATGAATGAATGAGGTGGGGGCGGAGGAAATGAGGGTTTAGTCGGGCTGTTAATCGATCAATCGATCCATCATTCATTCGATCGTATTTATTGAGCGCTTACTATGTGCAGGGCAGCGTGGCTCAGTGGAAGGAGCCTGGGCTTCGGAGTCAGAGGTCATGGGTTCGACTCCCGGCTCTGCCACTTGTCAGCTGTGTGACTGTGGGCGAGTCACTTCACTTCTCCGTGCCACAGTGACCTCATCTGCAAAATGGGGATTAACTGTGAGCCTCACGAGGGACAACCTGACCACCCTGTATCTCCCCCAGCGCTTAGAACGGTGCTCGGCACATAGTAAGCGCTTAACCAATACCAACCTTATTATTATTATTATTAGAGACGTGACTTTAATAAGGCTTTGCCGGTGGGGAGGGTGATTGTCCGATATTAAGAGGGAGGGCGTTCCAGGCCGGAGGCAGGATCTTGGCGAGAGGTCGGCGACGCGATGGAAGAGATCGAGGTCCAGCGAGTAGTTTGGCATCAGAGGAGTGTGAGGCCCGGGTCGGAGGAGGAGAGCAGCGGGGTCTATTTATTGCGATTAAGTTGTCTTGTTTTTGTCCGTCCGTCTCCCCCGATTAGACCGTGAGCCCGTCGTCGGGCAGGAATCGTCTCTATCTGTTGCCGAACTGTCCATTCCAAGCGCTTAGTCCAGTGCTCTGCACATAGTAAGCGCTCAATAAATACTATCGGATGAATGAATGAATGAGAGGGGGCGAGGGGCTGGAGGGCTTTAAAACCGGTGGTGACGAATGTCTGTCTGATGCGGAGGTGGACGGGCAACCGCCGGAGGTTCTTGAGTTGCGGGGAAACACGGACTAAACGGTTTTGTAGAAAAGATTCCCATTTCCCATTTCTCATTTCCCCATCCTCTCTGCGTCACCTACGCGCTTGGCTGTAGAATCCTCAAGCACTCTGCTAATAATAATAATGTTAACGTTGGTATTCGTTAAGCGCTTACTAGGTGCAGAGCACTGTTCTAATCGCTGGGGGAGATTCGGGGTCATCAGGTTGTCCCACGTGAGGCTCACAGTCTTCCCCCGAGACCTTCGCAAAATAATAATAACTTGTACTCAATACACGTCACCCCATACTAAGCACTGGGGTGGAGACAAGACGACCGGGCCGAACGCCGTCCCTGTCCCACATGGGGCTCACAGTCTAATAATAATAACGGTGATAATCGCTGAGGCGTTGGTTAAGCGTTTACTACGTACTGTACAAAGCATCGGGGTGGATACAAGCAGATCGGGTTGGACGCAGTCCCTGTCCCACGTGGGGCTCACGGTCTCCATCCCCATTTTCCGGACGAGGTCTGAGTGGGAGGGAGTAGGATCTAACCCCCTTTTCTACGGATGAGGGAGACGAGGCGCCGAAAAGCAAAGCGACTTGCCGGACGTCACGGAGCGGACGGAAGCTGGAGCCGGGAGGAGAAGCCCGGTCCCCTGACGCCCGGGCCCCGGCTCCTAGGCCGCGCTGCTTCTCCCAACCAGGGCAAGGAAGACGGTCAAAAATCCAGTGCGGGTTTATTAAAACATAGTTCTATTTTTATTGGTATTCTTCTTCCCATCCTCTTACCACTTCCCATCGGTACCGAAAGAGAGAAGCTTAAGCTTCCCTCGGCTGTTACGGGATCGATGGCCGAGAGGAAGAGGGCTCGGGGGCGGTCCAGGACCGCCCCGTTTATCGAGCCGGCCCACACGGTCAACAGGGCCGGACGCCGCGCGGGCCCCCGTAGGCCGGGGCCTTCCCCGAAGCCTTGGCGGAAAGGTTCGGTCTCCCGGATGGGTCCTGCCGGAATCCACGCCCGGGACCGGAGTCATCCCGGTTCGGGGGGCGAGAGCCGGGGTCCCCGAAGTCTCGTCTGTCCCTCCTCGCACCTAAAGCTCCCCCCCACCCCCCGGGGCCGCCCCCTCCGACGGGACGGTCTCTGCTTTTCGGAAACCTGGGTTCCGGAGGTGGGGCGGGAGTGGGGAGTCCCTGCAGCCCCGGCCTGGCACAGGGGGTGCAGATCAGCCTCTCCCCTCCCACCCGGCCGTCTCCCCCTCCCCAAACTGGTGCTCAGAGCCCCGCCCGGTCCCCCCCCTCCTCCTCCTCCTCCCCCAGGCCCGCTGCCCGCACCTCGAAAGCGTAGGAGCTGCGTTGGAGAGGGACGGGGGACTCCAGGGGGCGGGAGGCCGGCGGGGGCAGGCTGAGCCGGCTGCGGGGGTCAGCCCTCTCCGAGCCCCCGAGCGGGGGGTCCCGGGGCAGGGTGCAGCCCACGCAGCTGAGGGGCCGGGGGCCGTGGGGAGAAACGGGGCCGCAGGGCGGGGGGCCGCAGGTCTGGGTGCGCCGGACGGCCGCGGGGGCCTGCGTCCGCTGCCGCTCCCGGGCCAGCGCCACGGCCGCGTCGAAGGACAGGCTGCCCCCGTTCCTCCAGGAGGCCCTCTGGGCCCGGGCGGCCGAGACCCCCTCCGCGGGCGAGCCGTCCAGCCGGCCGGGCCGCGGGCAGGGGGCCGCGGGGGCCACGTGGATTTTGCTGGTCAGGGCGCAGGGCACCTTGGCGAACTGCGGCTTCGGGGGGACCACGGGCACGGAGCGGACCTGCTGCACCCTGACCAGGGTGGAGGCCAGCCGCATGCCCACGCTGCCCGTGGGGCTGGGGGGCGGAGGGGAGGGGCACGGGGGCCAGCGCTCCGGTGCCACGGGCCTCGGGTAGCCCGGGCCCACCGGCTCCAACCCGGCGGCCGCCGGGGGCTGGGCCCCCGTGGCCAGGGGGCCGTTTTCTCCTCCCTCCCGGCCTCCCTCGGCCTCCCGGGCCCCCGAGGCCTGGCCGTCCCCTTCAGCCTCTCCCTCGGGGCTCTCCCGCTCCCTCCCGTCTTCCCCGTCCCCGCTCTCCCTTTCCCCTCCCGCCTCCTCTCGCCTCTCCTCGGCCTCCTCCTCCCTTCCGGGCTCGGCCACTTGCCGCCGCCCTCCGACTCTCCGGCTCCCCTCGGCCTCTGGACCTTCCGGTGCCCGGGCCTCCCTGAGACCCACGTCCCCGCTGGCCTCTCCCTGGACCTCCTGGCCTCCCCCAGCTCCTTCCTCCTCTCTGATCCCCCCATCCTCTCCATTCACCTCCTCCCCTCTGGCCTCAGGGTCTTCTAGGCGGCCTGAAGCCTGGATCCGCTCCCGTTCCATCTCCTTTCCAGCCTCCGCCTGGACCTCCTGACTCCCGTTGGCTTCTCCTGGGGCCTCCTGACCTTCTCCGGCCCCTCCCTGGAACCGCAGACCCCCCGTAGCCTCTTCCTGGGCCTCCTGACCTCCCCTAGCCTCTTCCTGGCCTTCCTGTCCTCCCCTAGCCTCTCCCTGGCCTTCCTGACTTCCCCTAGCCTCTCCCTGGACCTCCCGACCCCCCCTAGCTTCTTCCTGGACCTCCTGACCTCTCCCAGTCTCCTTCCGGACCTCCCGACTGTCCCCTGCCTCTTCCGGAGCCACCCAGCCTTCCTCGGCCTCTCCCAGGACCTTCTGACCTCCCCCCGCCTCTTCTCGGACCTCCTGACCCGTCCCGGCCTCCTCCCGGACCTCCCGACCTCCCTCGGCCTCTCCCGGGATCTCCCGACCTCCCTCAGCCTCTTCCCGGATCTCTGCACCGGCCGTGGGCCCTTCCTCCTCCCGGAGTCCCGCGGCCTCCACGTTCGCCTCCTCCCCTCCGACCTCGGGGTCCGCCTGGGCCTGGGTCTGGGCCTCCGCCCGGTCTCCGGCCTCCACCCGGACCTCCGCCTCTCCCCCAGCCTCCTCTCCCTCGCCCCCGACGGCCTCTGCGGACCCCTCCTCTCCTCTGGCCTGTCGTCCTCCCCCACCCCCATCCCCCCCGGCCCCTCCCCCTCTCCACGCCTCCTCGGGGGCCCAGCGGGCCTCGCCGTCAGGGGTCCCGGACCCCAGCAGGGGGCTCAGGTCGTCGTAGGCGCTCAAGAAGACATCGTCCCCGCTCTCCTCCGGCGTGGGGGCCCTGCCGTCCAGGGAGCAGCAGGCGGGAGCCAGGACGAAGGGCGCCTCTTCCAGGGACAGCTCGTCCAGGGGCGGCTCCACCGAGAACTCCTCCACCTGGGGGGACGGACGCGGGCGGACGGAGGGCCGGTCACCCTGGGCGCCCTCCCGGCTCCGTCCCCTCCCACTCCGCCGCCCGCACGCTCACCTGCAGCCCGGCGCCTGAGTAGAAGGGGTCGCCCACGTAGAGGGGGTCATCGTCCGCGAGGGAGAGGGGCCTCGGGAGGCGGCCGCCGGCCCCCTGCCCCTCCCCGCCGCCCCAGTCCTGCTCGGAGCCGTTCAGGTCTTCCAGGAAGGAGAAGGAATCCTGCACTTCCTGGGACAGTCGAGCCACCTCTGTGCCGGCCGCCTCGGCGGGGACGGGGACCGGGGACGCTTCTGCCTTCTCGTCTGCGGGAGGGGAGGGAGGGGATGGTCCTGGGGGGGGGGGGGGTCACCTCTCCATCCCCGCACCCACCCCCCGGTCTGGCCTCGGGGAGCCATCGTGGCACGGGGCGAGGAGGCCCAGCCGTTTAAGTCCGATCGTCCAGCCTGATTTGCTTGGATCCTCCCCAGCGCTTAGCACAGTGCCCGGCACACAGTACACGCTTAACAGATACCATCGTTATCATGACCGGCTGAACGGCCAGGCTGACCGGCTCTCCGGCTCAGGTCCATCTGACCGGCGGCTCTCCTGATCCCCCTCGATCGATCGTATTGATTGAGCGCGTACTATGTGCAGAGCACTGTACCGAGCTCTAAACGGGCACTCTCTGTGCCAAGCCGGCATCTCGGTAACGGGGCGGATCGGAGGTGGGCGAGGGAAGAGTCTGCCGAATCTGTTCTTTTCGCCCACCAGAAACCCCCCGACGGCACACCCTTCCTTACTATTAATAGTGGTATTCACAGTAAGCACTTAGTGCTGTACTAAGCGCTGTACGATAAAAGATAATAAAATGAAATCAAATAAATGGTGGTATCTGTTAAGCGCTTACTCTGTGCAAAGGACTGTTCTAAGAGCTGATCCGGTTGTCCCACGTGGGGCTCAGTTTTAATCCCCATTTGACAGAGGAGGTAACTGAGGCACAGAGAAGTTAAGTGACTCACCCAAGGTCACACAGCTGACTAGCGGCGGAGCCGGGATTAGAACCCGTGACCTCTGACTCCCAAGCCCGCGCGCTTTCCCCTGAGCCGCGTGGCTTCTCTATCGGGTTGGACATCGACCCGGTCTCTTACTGGGCTCGTGGTCTAAGTAGGAGGCAGAACAAAATATTTCATCCCCATTTTACAGATGAGGAAAGTGAGGCACTGAGAAATTGAATCCCGGCCCCGCCACGTGTCTGCTGTGTGACCTTGGCCGAGTCACTTCACTTTCTCCTGGCCTCAGTTCCCTCATCTGTAGAATGAGGATTAAGACCCTGATCCCCACGGGGGACCGGGACCGTGTCCGTCCCGAGCAACTTCTATCTACTCCAGCGCTCAGCACATAGTAAGCGCTTAACAAGGTCCGTGATAATACTAATAAGAAGCAGCGGGGCTTCGAGGCCCGGGCTCGGGAGTCAGAGGTAGCGGGTTCTAATCCCGCCTCCGCCATTTGTCTGCCGTGTGACCTTGGGCAAGTCACTTAGCTTCTCTGGGCCTCAGTGATCTCATCTGTAAAGTGGGAATTAAGACGTGGGACAACCTGATGACCTTGTATCTCCCTCAGCCTTTAGAACAGGGTTTGGCAGATAGTACGCGCTTAATAAATACAATCGTAATAATCGTCATGGTATTTGTTAAGCGCTGGGGTAGATAGAAGCAAAGCGGGTTGGACGGTGTCCCCGTCCCACGTGGGGCTCACGGTCTCACTCCCCATTTTCCAGATGAGGGAACTGAGGCCCAGAGTAGTCAAGTGGCCCCCAACGGACAAGTGGAAGCGCCTGAATTGGAGCCCATGACCTTCCGACTCCCAGGCCCGTGCTCTATCCACTACGCCCCCCTCCTCCGATTGCCGCTTGTCACAGCGTGGCTCAGTGGAAACAGCCTGGGCTTGGGAGTCAGAGGTCATGGGTTCGACTCCCGGCTCTGCCACTTGTCAGCTGGGTGACTGTGGGCGAGTCACTTCACTTCTCTGGGCCTCGGTTCCCTCATCTGTAAAATGGGGGTGAAGACTGGGAGCCTCACGTGGGACAACCTCATTCCCCTGTATCTACCCCAGCGCTTAGAACAGTGCTCTGCACGTAGTAAGCGCTTAACAAATACCAACATTATTAACACCTCCATTATCGTTCGGGAACTACAAGTCCCAGAATCCCCTGGGGGAGGAGGCAAGGCGAGCCGGGAGAGCGCATGTGCGGGGGAGGAGGGGGTGCGCGCGAGGCGTCCTGTTGCCAGGGAGACGGGCGGGGCCCTGAGGGCGTGGCGGGGTGGCGCATGCGCACGGGGCCCTGAGGGGGGGGTGGACAGGCACGTGCAAGGAGGCCTCGAGGGCGCGTTGGCCTTACCGACGTTGGAGGCGTTTTCGGCGTTGGAGTCGTTGTCAGCGTTTTCGGCGTTTTCGGCGTCAGCGTTAGCGGCGTTTTC
The DNA here is from genome assembly GCF_004115215.2 of Ornithorhynchus anatinus. Classification (NCBI taxonomy): domain Eukaryota; kingdom Metazoa; phylum Chordata; class Mammalia; order Monotremata; family Ornithorhynchidae; genus Ornithorhynchus; species Ornithorhynchus anatinus. The sequence continues at coordinate 4,374,261 of NC_041753.1, read as the reverse complement.
GGCGTTTTCGGCGTTGGCGGCGTTGGCGGGTCGGGGCAGGAGGGCGGGACACTCGAGGCCGCGGGTGAGGCGGGCCAGGCTGACGTTGGACACGATGGTGGGCGGCCCGCTCAGCATGGACGTGATGTGCGACGGCAGGTTGACGTTGTAGGGGTCGGAGATGTGCACCCCCGCGCAGCGCTCCGCCCGCGAGCAGGGACCCCGGACCCCCACCCCCGGCCGGCCCGCCCGAGGGGTCCCCGGGGCCGAGCTCGTCTCCGTCCCCGCCTCCGGGAAACCCTCCGCCGCCGCCGCCGAGACGTCCTCCTGGCTGTCGCCATCCAACGGGCCCGGCCGGGGGCTGTCGGAGCCGGGGAGCTCCTCGGACTCTGCCGGGGGAAGGGATGGGATTAGTTCATTCGTTCAGTAATATGTATTCATGCGGTAGTGTCGACTGAGCGCTTACTATGTGCAGAGCACTGGACCGAGCGCTCGGAATGGACAAATCGGCAACAGATAGAGACGGTCCCTGCCCACTGACGGGCTGACGGTCTAATCCGGGGGAGACGGACAGACATAAACAATAGCAATAGTCAGAACCAAGAGGAAGAACATCTCATTAAAACGATAGCAATAAATAGCGTCAAGGGGATGTACAGCTCATTAACAAAATAAATAGGGTAATAAAAATATATACACATGAGCAGAGTGCTGAGGGGAGGGGAAGGGAGAGGGGGAGGAGCAGGGGGAATGGGGGCTTAGCTGAGGGGAGGTGAAGGAGGGGTAGAGGGGGAGCAGAGGGAAAAGGGGAAGCTCAGTCTGGGAAGGCCTCTCGGAGGAGGTGAGCTCTAAATAGGGTTTCGAAGAGGGGAAGAGAGTGAGTTTGGCGGAGGTGAGGAGGGAGGGCGTTCCGGGACGGCGGGAGGACGCGGCCCGGGGGTCGACGGCGGGACGGGCGAGAACGGGGGGACGGCGAGGAGGCGGGCGGCGGAGGAGCGGAGCGTGCGGGGTGGGCGGGAGAAAGAGAGAAGGGAGGAGAGGTAGGAGGGGGCGAGGGGATGGACGGCCTCGAAGCCTAGAGGGAGAAGTTTTCGTTTCGTGTGGTGGTTGGACAACCACCTTCAAAGCCTTAGTGAAGGCCCATCTCCTCCAAGAGGCCTTCCCGGCCTGCACCCTCTTCAGTCAGTAGTATCTATCGAGCGCTTACTATGCGCTGAGCACCGTAGTAAGCGATTGATTATATTGATGGGATTTGTTAAGCTCTTACTACGTGCCAAGTATTGTTCTAAGCGCCGGGATAGATACAAGATGATGAGCTTGTCCCCCGTGGGGCTCACGGTCTTAGTCCCCATTTGACAGAGGAGGGAACCGAGGCCCAGAGAAGTGAAGTGACTTGCCCACCGTCACCCAGCTGACAAGTGGAAGAGTCGGGATCGGAACCCACGACCTCTGACTCCCAAGCCCGGGCTCTTGCCACTACGCCACGCTGCCCTCTTCTCCCCGGCCCTTCTGCGTCGCCCTGACTCGCTCCCTTTCTTCATCCATTCTCCCATTCAGTCGCACTTATTGAGCGCTTACTGGGTGCGGGGCATTCATTCATTCATTCATTCAATTGTATTTATTGAGCGCTTACTGGGTCCAGAGCACTGGACTGAGCGCTTGGAAAGTCCAATTCGGCAACCGATAGACGATCCCTACCCAATAACGGGCTCACAGGCTAGAAGGGGGAGACAGACAACAAAACAAACCCAGTAGACAGGCGTCAATACCATCATTCATTCAATCGCATTTATTGAGCGCTTACTGGGTGCAGGGCACTGTACTAAGCGTTTGGAAAGTACGATTCGGCGACAGATAGAGACAAGATCTACCCAACAACGGGCTCACCGTCTAAAAGGGGCCCCAAACCACCTGTGTCCCCCTCCCTCATGAGCTGATTTCTACTCATGTCCGTCTCCCTCTCTAATAATAATAATAATGTTGGTATTTGTTAAGCGCTTACTATGTGCCAAGCACTGTTCTAAGCGCTGGGGTAGACACAGGGGAATCAGGGTGTCCCACGTGGGGCTCACAGTCTGCAGCCCCATTTTACAGATGAGGGAACTGAGGCACCGAGAAGTTAAGTGACTTGCCCAAAGTCACACAGCTGACAAGTGACCGATCCGGGATTTGAACCCATGACCTCTGACTCCAAAGCCCGTGCTCTTTCCACTGAGCCACGCTGCTTCTCTGGACGGTCAGCTCTTCGAGGGCAGCGAATGTGTCTGCTGATTATAATAATTCTAATAATGATGGTATTTTTTCAGCGCTTACTCTGTGCCAAGCACTGTTCTAAGCGCTGGGGGAGACACGAGGGAATCAGGTCGTCCCATGTGGGGGCTCACAGTCTTTATCCCCGTTTTACAGATGAGGCAACTGAGGCACAGAGTGAAGTGACTTGCCTAAATAATAATGTTGGTATTTGTTAAGCGCTTACTCTGCGCAGAGCACTGTTCTAAGCGCTGGGGGAGATACGGGGTCATCAGGTCGTCCCACGTGAGGCTCACAGTCTTAATCCCCATTTTACAGGTGAGGGAACTGAGGCACAGAGAAGTTAAGTGACTTGGCCCAGGTCACCCAGCTGCCAAGTGACAGACCCGGGATTCGCACCCATGACCTTTGACTCCCAAGCCCGTGCTCTTTCCACCGAGCCACTAAAGTCACACAGCCGCCAAGTGGCGGAGCCGGGATTAGAACCCGCGTCCTCTCCCGAGCCCAGGCTCTTTCCAATAAGCCACGCGGCTTCACTGTTGCTTCTGGGGGCTCTCCCTAGCGCTTAGCTCGGTGCTCTGCACACTGTAAGCGCTCCGTAAATAGGATGGAATGAATAAACGAATGAAGGACACCCCCCAAGTCCCGCCGCCCCGGCAGCTCTTCTTACCGTCACAGACAGCGCAGACAGCACTGAGGGAGTCCATGCTCTTGGCCGGCCGCAGGCTCCCCTTGCCCAGCTTCTCCCCTGGGGAGCGGGAGGGTTTAGGGGGGCGGAGGAGGGGGGCTCCCCTCCTCCATCCTTCATCCCCCCCCACCGCCGACCCCACACCCCCTTCACCGTCCTTACCCCCACGGTGGGTTTTCCTTTTGGTGTCGTGCCCGGACCGGCCCAGGTTGAAGATGGACCTCCACTTCCTGACCTTCAGTGAGCCCTTTCTCCTAATAATAACAATAATAATAACGGCTAAGCGCTTCCTGTGCGTCCGGCACTCTTCTAAGCGCTGGGGTGGGGGTCCAAGCAAATTGGATCGGGCGCAGTCCCTCTCCCGTACCGGGCGCGCGGTCCCAATCCCCATTTGACAGAGGAGGCAACTGAGGCCCAGAGAAGTGAAGTAACTCGGCCGCCCGGCCGACGAGCGGCGGAGCCGGAATTAGAACGCGGGACCTCCTGACTCCTGGGCCCGGGCTCTAGCCATTAGGCCGCGCTGCTTCTCCCGGGTGGGGGAGAGGACGGGGGGGGCAGGGGTCCGGGCCCGGGGGGAGGGGGCAGGAAGGACGGAGACCCTGGGCGGAGGGTGGGTTTGAGGGGGAGGGGGAAGGGAGGTGGGGAGGGCGTTACTTGTGGTCCCCGATCTCTATGATGGTGTGGTATGGCCGCATCTGGGGGGGCCCGTCTCCGGCCTGCAGGATGCTGGGCAGGTGGCTGGAGGGGCTCCGGCCGCTGACCTCCTCGAAGACCCCCGGCCCGACGGGGGCTCTCGGGACCCCCAGCAGCAGGGACCGACGCCCGCCCTCTGCTTCTCCACCTGGGGGGCGGGGGGGGAAGCGGGGACGTGTCGGGCTCTCCTCCGGCCTGGGCTGGACCTCCGGAAGACCCCTTCCCTTCCTCCCGCCTCCAGGACCAAGCCGGGGTCCCCCGCCTCACTCGACGGTCCCTTGGGGGGGCCGGCCGGGTATCTCTCAAGTGCTTACTACGTGCCAAGCACCGTGCTGAGCGCCGGGGCGGTTACATGCAAACGGGGTTGGGCACGGTCCCGTCTCGCGTAGGGCTCACGGTCGCGGTCCCCATTTCCCAAATAAGGGAACTGAGGCACGGAGAAGCGAAGAGACTTCCCCGGGGTCACACAGCAGACACGTGATGGAGCTGGGTTAAAACCCCGTGACCTTCTGCCTCCCAGACCCGTGTTCTATCCGCTACACCATTCATCCAATCGTATTTATTGAGCGCTTACTGTCTTTGTTATTAATAATAATAACGATGGTATTTGTTAAGCTGTTCTAAGCACCGGGGTAGGGACAAGGGTCATCAGGTTAAGCGTTCGCTCTGTGCCAGGCATTGTACTAAATGCTGAGGGGGGAAGACGAGCGGATCGGGTTGGACGCGGCCCCCGCCCCACGTGGGGCTCCCAAGTCTTCATCCCCATTTTATAGATGAGGGAACTGAGGCCCAGAGAAGTGAGGGGACGAGCCCAAGGTCACACAGCAGACACGTGGCGGAGCCGGGATTGGAACCCACCACCTTCTGACCCCGAGGCCGGTTCTCTATCCGCTAGGCCACGCAGCGGGGCATTTTAAGACGATCAGGCCGGACGCGGCCCCCGTCCCCGACCCTGGCCGGGGTCCGGGTCTCCGGACGGACTCACCGGGCAGGGGGGCGCCTCCGAACAGCTGCTGGACGTGCGTGAGGACGAACTCGACCACGATGGACTGGACGCGCACCTCCATGAAAGCCGCCGTCCCGTTGAACCCCGACGCCTCGATGTCCTTCGACCTGGCGGCCCGAAAGGGGCTGAGTCGGGCCCGCGCGGAGGCCCCGGGGTCCGGCCCGGCGTTTCCTCCGTCCCCGGATGTCGGGGAGGGCTGGGCGGGGAGGGCGGGGGAGAGGAGGGGGTCTCACCGCAGCAGGTTGGGGGCCCACACGATGGCCAGGTTGCGGGCGTGCATGTTGGTCTGGGCGCTGAACGATGCCATGTGGACCAGGTGTCGCATGAGGAACTCCAGGGTTCTGCGGGGGCGAGAGGAGGGCGGGCTGATGGAGGCCCCGGCCCCCCCCAGCCGGCGGCCACCCCCCGCCCGCTCCGTGCGGCCCCCGGCCCCCCGGCCCGCCCCCCCGCCGACCTGTAGTGTGGGTCGGGCAGCTCCCGCAGGACTTCGCCGATCTTCACCAGGCGCTCGGCCTCCATCTGAACGGCCACCGCCTCCTGGGGGCCCGGAGGGGGAGGTCGAGGCGGGCGGGGGGGACCCCCCAGCCCCAATCCCCCGACCCGGCCTCGCCGACCACCCCTGCCCGGCTCGGGATCCCCCCATCCCGGGCCCGCCGCAGGATAAGAAACCACTTCCTCGTGGCACTGGGCCTTCGATCGATCGATCGATCGATCGATCGATAGGTCCGGGGTATTTATTCATCTCTAACTACGTGCCGAGCACTATACTTAAGCCCTCGGTTGAGTGTTAGGCACTCTGTTGTTTCAAGAGAACAACATAACAGAGCGAGCCGGCGCAATCCCGGCCCACGCCAAGCTTACGGTCTAGTGGGTTTATCTGTAAATTTAATAATGTTGGCATTTAAGCGCTTCCTGTGTGCAGAGCCCTCGTTCTAAGCGCTGGGGGAGATACGGGGTCATCAGGTCGTCCCACGCGAGGCTCCCAGTCTTCATCCCCATTTTCCAGATGAGGTCACAGAGGCCCAGAGGAGCGAAGTGACTTGCCCAGAGTCACCCTGCTGACAAGTGTGGCTCAGTGGAAAGAGCACGGGCTTGGGAGTCCGAGGTCATGAGTTCGAATCCCGGCTCTGCCACTTGTCAGCTGTGTGACTGTGGGCGAGTCACTTCACTTCTCTGTGCCTCAGTTCCCTCATCTGTAAAATGGGGATTAACCGTGAGCCTCACGTGGGACCACCTGACGACCCTGTATCTCCCCCAGCGCTTAGAACGGTGCTCGGCACATAGTGAGCGCTTAACGGATACCAACGTTATTATTGAGTGGCAGAGCGGGGATTGGAACCCATGACTTCTGACTCCCAAGTCCGGACTTTTTCCACTGAGCCACGCTGCTTCTCCATGAAGCAGTGTCAATTCATCCAGTCGTATTTCCTGAGCGTTTACCGTGCGCAGAACACCGCACTGAGCGCTTGGAAAGTACAATTCGGCGACAAACAGTCCATCCCTCCCCAACGACGGGCTCACAGTGGGCGGGGAACCTGTCTACCGACACCCTTCTTCTGCACGCTCCCAACGGCTTAGCGAGCGGGGAACGTGGCTGTTATACTCTTATACCGTCCTCTCCCAGGCGTTTAGTACAGTGCCCCGCACACGGTAGGCGCTCAGTAAATACGATCGATTGATCGACTGACTGGGGGCGACGCCAGGTAAGCCAATTGCTCGTTGTCCCTGCCGCTCCGTGGGGGCCCAGGACCCGGGGATTCCGACTCCCGGCTCCCCGGCTTCCAGGCCGAGCCGCCCGCTTTAAACGCCAATTCTAACTGCATGGGCTCGGCACGTTGACGGGCGACCGTCGCCCATCTCATCCGCCGAACGGTATCTACTGAGCGCCTACTGCGTGCACAGCGCCGTATTAAACGCTTGGGAGAGGACAGTACAACAGTTAGACACGTTCCCCGCCCACAGCCAGGCGACAGTCGTGTCTTCTAGGATGGCTAGATACGGATGTGTATCTAATATCGATAATAATAACGATAGGAATAATAGTATTAATAACTGACTGTCCCCCCGTTTTCCATCGCCCTGGCAATCTAGGGCGGCTCGATGGGTGTGGGTATCTAATAATGATAAACTCGATAAGAATTAAGAACCGTGGTGTCGGTTAAGCATTTACCACGTGTGCCAAGCACTGCGCTACGCACCGGCGTCGCTGCAAGTTACCCAGGTGGGGTGCGGCCCCTGTCCCGCATGGGGCTCACCGGCCAAGGGGAAGGGAGAAGAGGTGTACCTTCTCCATTTTACGGATGAGGAAACTGAGGCCCAGCGGAGCTCAGTGACCCGCAGAGGCTCCGCCGGGATTAGAAGCCGGGTCCTCTGACCCCCAAGACTTTCCCGGGCGATTTTCCAGACGGGGTGTGTCCCCCCCCCCCCCAAGCCCCGCGACCTCCCGCCTCCCCCCAGCGTCCTCCCGCCGGCCCCACTCACGGCGAACTTGTCGTAGAGTCGGTAGGTGAGCAGGGGGTCGGGTAGCTCCCGGAAATAGGCCTTGCACAGGGAGGAGACACAGTGGATGTCCTGCAGGTAGACCTCCTTCCCCAGATCCGGCTTCCTCTCCGCCTCAAATTCCTGCCTGGTTCGCGGGGGCGGGCCCGCACCGGCGGGGGGGGTGGGGGAGACGGGGCTTGGGGTCAGAGATCGGGGCCGGCTCCCTGTCGGGGGGGGGGGTCGGGGGAGCCGGAAGGAGGGGAACGGGGTCACCGATTCCGGGGTGTCTCTCTGAGTCTCTCGTATATCCGGGGAACCTCGCACGGAGGGGATCGTTCATTCATTCATTGTATTTATCGAGCGCTTACCGTGTGCACGGCACTGTACTGAGCGCTTGGGAGAGGACGAGAGAACAACACACAGGACACATTCCCTGCCCGCAACGAGCTCACAGTCTAGAGGGGGAGACGGACATTCATATACAGACATAAATAAATCACATAGAGAGATCTGTGCCTACGTGCTTTGGGGGTGGGAGGGAGGATGAATGAGGAAAGAAAGTCAGGGTGATGCGGAAGGGCCCGGGAGAAGAGGAGGGAGGCTTAGGGAAGGCTTCTCGGAAGAGAAGCCTGGCATTAGAGGAGCGAGGCGTGCCGGCCGGGCCGGAGGGGGAGAGCGGCGAGGTGAGGCGGGCGGGGGCGAGGGGACGGAGTCCTTTCAAGCCGACGGTGAGGAGCTCTGGGGTGACGCGGAGGTGGCGGGGCAACCGCCGGAGTTCCTTGAGGGGCGGGGCGGCGCGGTCTGAACGTTTCTGAAGGAAACCGATCCCGCCGGCGGAGGGGGGTACGGACTGGAGCGGGGAGAGACGGGAGCCCGGGAGGTCGGCGGGGAGGCCGACGCGGTCATCCAGGCGGGAGAGGAGACGTGCTCGCGTTGACGTGGATGCAGTTTGGACGGAGAGGGAGGGGGCGGGTGGGTACGGGCGACGCTGTCAGGGAAGAACCGACGGGATTTAGCGACGGCTGGAGTACGGGGGTTGAACGAGGAGTCAAGGATAACGCCGGAGTTACGGGACCGTGAGACGGGAGGGACGGTGGTGTCGTCTACAGTGACGGGAAAGCGAGGGGGAGCGCGGGGTCTGGGCGGGAAGATCCGGAGTTCGAGTCGACGGGGAGGACATCCAAGGAGAGGTGTCTCGAAGGCAGGAGGAGAGGCGAGACCGCCGAGAGGGAGAGACATGGAGATCTGGGAATCACCGGCAGAGAGGCGGGAGTTGAAGCCGTGGGAGCGGATGGCTTCTCCGAGGGAGGGGGTGGAGCCGGAGAAGAGGAGGGGAACCCGGGACTCAGCCCCGAGGGACCCCCGCAGTTAGGGGGCCGGAGGGGGAGGAGGAGGAGGAGGCGGCCAAAGAGACCGAGAACGAGCGGCCGGAGAGATCGGAGGAGAACCGGGAGACGGCAGATCACAGGTTGGGCGGTGCGGGAAAGCGCGCGGATGCGTGTTCCCCCGCTCCAGCTCTCTGGGCCGCCCCCCGACCTCGGCCCCGTTCCTCTGCCCTTTCCATCCATTCCTTCAGTCGCCTTTATCGAGCGCTTCCTGTGTGCGGAGCACTGTACTCGACGCTTGGGAGAGTCCAATGCGACAATAAGGAGGGAAGACCCCTGCCCACCACGAGCGCCTCAAGGTCCAGGAGCTCCCCAGCTGCCCCCTCGCCCCGTCGGGGCCCGCCCCTTGTCGTCCCCCCGGGTCATCCCGCCGGCCGGTCCACCCCTCCCCCGGCTCACCGAAGCCGCTGGATGTTGGAGGACACCCCCGAGAGCCGGTAGATCCCGTCCACCACGCCGTGCTCCTCCACAAACTCGGAACAGCTCCGCAGCACCTGGGGCACTAAAGGGGGGCATCGAGGGGGACACCGGGGGCGGGGGGCAGGACGTTAAAGACGTGGAAGGCAACACGGCCCAGTGGTAAGAGCCCGGGTCTGGGACTCAGAGGTCGTGCGTCCTAGTCCCGGCTCCGCCACACGCCTGCTGTGTGACCTTGGGCCAGTCATTTCACTTCCCCTGGGCCTCAGTTACCTCATCTGTAAAATGAGGATTGAGACCCCCACAGTCCCTATCCTCCGTCCAACCCGTCTACCTGGTATCTATCCCAGCGCTTAGAATAGTGCTTGGCACGTAGTAAAGTGCTTAACGAACACCATAGTCATTCAATCGTATTTCTGGAGCGCTTACTGTGTGCAGAGCACTGGACTAAGCGCTTGCATAATTATCACTATTATCACCCCACAGGCCCCGGGGAGGAGGGTGCGGGCGGCTGGGCCCGGGCCGAGGGAGCCAGACGACCACGGGGGAGGGAGGGAGTGGCATTTATCAATCGGTCTGTCAGTCGGGCGTATCTATTGAGCGCTTACTGCGTGCAGAGCACCGTGCTGAGCGCTTAGGAAAGTGCCACAAAAAGCCCCGGACGCCTTCCCCGCCCGCAAGAAGCTTCCACTCCACGGAGAGAGACGTAAAAATGTTCCCGAATGGAATGACCTGAATAAATACGCGACGGTACAGCGAAGCAGCGTGGTCTAGTGGATAGAGCCGGGGCCTGGGAGTCGGAAGGTCCCGGGTTCTAATCCTAGCTCCGCCCCTTGTCTGCCGTGTGACCTGGGGCATGTCACTTCACCTCTCCGAGCCTCAGTTCCCTCGTCTGGAAAATGGGGATCGAGACGGTGTCCGACCCGATCGACTTGTATCCACCCCAGGGATTAGCACAGCGGCTGGCACACGGTGAGCGCTGAACAAATACAATAACCAAAAAAGGACAGAGGCCGAGAGGGGCACGATAAAAAAAAAATGGTGGTATTTGTCAAGCGCTTACTATGCGCAAAGCACCGTTCTGAGCGCTGGGGGGATACAAGGCGAGCGGGTCGTCCCACTTGGGGCTCCCAGTTTTAATCCCCATTTTCCAGATGAGGGAACTGAGGCCCAGAGAAGCGAAGTGACTTGCCCAAAGTCACACAGCCGGCAAGCGGCAGAGCCGGGATTCGAACCCGTGAACGCTGACTCCCAAGCCCGGGCTCCTTCCCCTGTGCCATGCCGCTTCTCTAATAGATAGACTGTGAGCCTCACGTTGGACAACCTCATTGCCCTGTATCTCCCCCCGCGCTCAGAACAGTGCTCTGCACCTAGTAAGCGCTTAACAGATAACATTATTATTATTATTATTAGTTTACAAAATCCCGGAGGGAGCGGGCGGGACCGGCTCCTAATCACCGTTGGTGAAAGGCAGCCCCATCAGGGTGAGAACGTCGGGTCGGAGGGGTCCCCCGGATTCATTCATCCGGTCGTATTTATCGAGCGCTTACCGTGTGCAGAGCGCCGTACTGAGCGCGTGGGTGAGGACAGTGTAATAAACGGACACGTTCCCTGCCGCCGCCGAGCTTCCAGTCTAGAGACAACGAGCTTAGCATCTACGCTGATGCCAAAAGGCGACAGGTTCGAGTCCAACCAAAGGAAAAGAGGGGTTTCAATTTGGAAGGCGTCAGTCGGAATCTCGTCGCCCAGATTAGCAACGTGACACCCGTGTGTCCGTCCTCCCTATCGTTGCCAAGAAAACGCTCCGCGTCCACTGCCGGAGCGACGGCAGACTGGGGCTGGGGCGTTCTGGGAGAGATGCGCCCGTGGCTGGGCGACCTTGGGTGAGTCACTTATCGTGGCTCAGTGGAAAGACCCCGGGGCTCGGGAGTCAGAGGTCATGGGTTCGACTCCCGGCTCTGCCACTTCTCGGCTGTGCGACTGTGGGTAAGTCACTTCTCTGTGCCTCAGTTCCCTCATCTGTAAAATGGGGATTAACTGTGAGCCTCACGTGGGACCACCTGATTCCCTTGTATCTACCGCTATGGGTCGGCGACGACTGGACGACGGCGGAAGACAAGAATTTCCTGCTAAACTGCAAGTCCCTTGAGGGCAGGAATCTTGTCTCCAAACCGTAGACATTCTTCCAAGCTCTCAGTACAGGGCTCCGTACGCAGCAGGCCGTCAGTCGGGTAAAGTGACTTGCCCAGGGTCACGCAGCAGCAGATGAGAAGCGGAGCCGGGACGAGAACCCAGGCCCTTCTGACTCCCAGGCCCCGGCTCTACCCACTAGGCTTCTCACTGGAGACCCTTTAGCCGCCCCCCGATTCCCACCACTCCCCGGTACCGGAGAAGATTCCCGAATTCCCCGAAAGCATTCGATCCCCGGGCACCTTCTCCTCCTTCCGCTTATTCCCCCCGATCCCTCTTTCCGCTCTGGTAATCCATCCGTCAGTAATAACGTTGGTATTTGGTAAGCGCTTACTATGTGCCGAGCACTGTTCCAAGCGCTGGGGGAGATACGGGGTCATCGGGTGGTCCCACTCGAGGCTCACGGTCTTCATCCCCATTTTACAGATGAGGGAACTGAGGCACCGAGAAGTCAGGTGACTTGCCCCAAGTCACGCAGCTGACAGGTGGCGGAGCCGGGATTAGAACCCACGACCTCTGACTCCTAAACCCGGGCTCTTTCCACTGAAACAGCACGGGACTACGGGGGAGGCGGAGAAATGTTCACAAACAGAATGACCTGAATAAAGGCGGGACGGGAAGGTGAAGCGGCGTGGCCTAGTGGTTAGAGCAGAGGCCCGGGAGTCAGAGGGTCATGGGTTCTAATCCCAGCTCTGCCACTTGCCTGCTGTGTGACCCTGGGCAAGTCACTTAACATCTCCGAACTGTCCATTCCAAGCGCTCGGTACAGTGCTCCGCACATAGTAAGCGCTCAATAAATACTATCGAATGAATGAATCTCTGTGCCTCAGTTCCCCCATCTGGAAAATGGGGAGGAAGACTGTGAGCCCCACCTGGGACCACCTAATTATCTTGCCTCTACCCCAGCGCTCAGAACAGTGCTTGGCCCACAGTGAGCGCTTAACAAACACCGTAATTATCATTATTATTAAGACTACGAGCGCCACGTGTCCAACTGGATTTGCTTGTCTTCCCCCGGGGCATCTACTACAGTGCCTGGCACCTAGTGAGCACTTAAGAATCCCGGTTATTATTATCATTATTATTTTCGTTCGATCTTCACCCCATCTCCAACCCCACAGCACTTACGTACGTAGCTTTAAATTATATATTATAAATTATCGATTCGTATTAATCTCTGTCTCCCCGCCCTAGACCGTGAGCTCGTTAGAGGCGGGGAACTGGCGTGAGAGTCAGAGGGACGTGGGTTCTAATCCCGCCCCCACCACCCGTCTGTCGTGTGACCTCGGGCAAGTCATTTCATTCCTCTGGGCCTCAGTTCCCTTATCTGTAAAGTGGGGATTAAGACGGCGAGCCCTATGTGGGGCAGGGATTGGATAATAATAATAATAATAAAGTCGGTATTTGTTAAGCGCTAACTATGTGCAGAGCACTGTTCTAAGCGCTGGGTAGATCCAGGGTCATCAGGTTGTCCCACACGGCTCACAGTCTTCATCCCCATTTTACAGTTGAGGGAACTGAGGCACAGAGAATTCATTCATTCATTCAATAGTATCTATTGAGCGCTTACTATGTGCGGAGCACTGGACTCAGCGCTTGGAACGGACAGTTCGGCAACAGATAGAGACGGTCCCTGCCCTTCGACGGGCTTACGGAGAAGTGAAGTGACTCGCCCACAGTCACACAGCTGACAATGTTGGTATTTGTTAAGCGCTTACTATGTGCAGAGCACTGTTCTAAGCGCTGGGGTAGACACAAGGGGATCAGGCTGTCCCACGTGGGGCTCACACACTTTTAATCCCCATTTTACAGATGAGGTCACTGAGGCACAGAGAAGTGAAGTGACTCGCCCACAGTCACACAGCCGACGAGTGGCAGAGCTGGGATTCGAACCCGTGACCTCTGGCTCCCAAGCCCGGGCTCCATCCACTGAGTCACGCTGGATCCCAGCTGAATAATCTGTATCTACCCCAGCGCTTAGTGCAGTACCTGGCACATAGTAAGCACTCAACAAAAAGAAAAAAAGGCAGGGAACACGTCTGGGAATTCTGTTGTGCTGTACTCTCCCAGGTGCTTAGTTATAATAATAATAATAATAATAATGTTGGTATTTGTTAAGCGCTCACTATGTGCAGAGCACTGTTCTAAGCGCTGGGGGAGATCCAGGGTCATCAGGTCGTCCCACGTGAGGCTCGCAGTTCATCCCCATTTCCCAGATGAGGGCACTGAGGCCCAGAGAAGCGAAGTGACTCGCCCACAGTCACCCAGCTGACGAGCGGCAGAGCCGGGATTCGAACCCACGACCTCTGACTCCCAAGCCCGGGCTCTTTCCACGGAGCCACGCTGCTTCTCTGGTACAGCGTTCCGCATCTGGGGAGCTGCTCAAGGAATACTATCGATTGGTTGATCGATTCTTTATTGAGTGTCTGCCGGGTGCAGAGCACTGTTCGAAGCACTGGGGAAAGTACGATGCAACTGAGAAGCAGCATGGCATGGCTCGGGCCTGGGAGTCCCAAGGTCACGGGTTCTAATCCCGGCTCCGCCACCTGTCTGCCGTGTGACCTTTGGCAAGTGGCTTCACTTCTCTGTGCCTCAGTTACCCCCTCTGTAAAATGGGGCTGGAGACCGTGTCCGACCTAATGTGCTCGAATCCGCCCCGGCGCTTCATTCAGTGCTTGGCGCATAGTTAGCGCTTAACAGATACCTTTATTATTATTATTACTATTAGCAGAGTCCGTCGTTGGGCGGCGATCGTCTCTGTTGCCGAATTGTCCATTCCGAGCGCTTAGTATAGCGCTCTGCACATAGTAAGCGATCGATAGCAGCGTGGCTCGGTGGAGAGAGCCCGGGCTTGGGAGCCAGAGGTCATGGGTTCGATATCCCGGCTCTGCCACCTGTCAGCCGTGTGACCGTGGGCGAGTCACGTCACTTCTCTGTGCCTCAGTTCCCTCACCTGTAAAATGGGGATTAAGACTGGGAGCCTCACGTGGGACGACCTGATGACCCCGTATCTCCCCCAGCGCTCAGAACGGCGCTCGGCACGTAGTAAGCGCTTAACAAATACCAACGTTATTATTATTATTATTAATGAATACTATTGAATGAATGAAAATTGAGGAGGATCTTGTTTCTATCTCCCCCGCGGGACCGCAAGCTCTTTGAGGGCAGGGATGGAGTCTGGCGATGCTATCGTATCTGCCCAGGTGCTCAGTACAGTGCTCCGCACCCAGCCAGCGCTCCGTAAACCCGCTCGATGGAGTGATCGGGCCGGGGCGGCGGACGGGATGGTGAACATAAACCTTAGAGGGAAGCGGCGTGACCGCGTGGGTAGAACCCGGCCCCGGAACTCAGCACCCGGGTTCGTGATCCCGGCAGAGCAGGATCATTAGGGATCACCACCTCAGTCCCCGTTTTCCAGAGGAGGGAACTGAGGCACGGAGACACGAAACGACTCGCCCAAGGCCACGCCACAGACAGCCGGGATTAGAGCCCGCGTCCTCCCGCCTCTCGGGCCTGTGCTCGATCCACCGGACCTCGCCGCTTCCCTGCCTGTAACGATTCCCGGCTCTGCCGCTTGCGTGCTGGGTGCGACCTTGGGCGAGTCACTTAGCTTCTCCGTAATGTTGGCATCTGTTAAGCGCTTACTAGGTGCCGAGCGCCGTTCTAAGCGCTGGGGGAGATACGGGGTCGTCGGGTGGTCCCACGTGGGGCTCGCGCGCTTTTAATCCCCATTTTACAGATGAGGGAACCGAGGCACAGAGAAGTGACGGGACTCGTCCACGGTCACCCGGCTGACGGGCGGCGGAGCCGGGAGTGGAACTCACGACCTCTGACTCCGAAGCCCGGGCTCTTTCCACTGAGCCGCTTCTCCGCGCCTCGGTTTCCTCATCTGGAGAACGGGGTAAGGTCCCCGCTCTCCCTCAGGGTGGGTGAGGGAGAGGCAGCGAGGCGTAGAGGGCAGAGCGCCCAGGCCCGGGAGTGAAAAGGTCTGCCGCGCGCCTGCCGTGTGACCTTGGCCAAGTCACTTCCCTCCTCTGGGCCTCCGTTACCTCTTCTGTGAAAGGGGACTTCAGAGCTCGAGCCCTGTACGGGACAGGGGCCGGGTCCAACCTGCCTACCTCGTACCCGCCCCAGCGCTTAGAACGGCACTCAGAGAAGCGGCGCGGCGCCAAGAGCCGGGGCTCGGGAGTCAGGGGGCGTGGGTTCTGATCCCGCCTCCGCCCTCGTCTGCCGGGTGACTTCGGCCAAGTCGCTTCCCTTCTCTGGGCCTCAGGGACCTCATCTGTCAAACGGGGAGCAAGACTTCGAGGCCCCGCGTGGGACAACCCGACTGCCTCGTGCTTGGCACGCAGTAAGCGCTTCACAGACACCGTCGTTATTCTGACCTGGCCCACGCTAAGCGCTTCCTTCGTACCCTGATACTGATAATCATCGGACCGGGAACGAAATAGGGGACGAGATAGGGGACGGGGCCCGATGAGGGCTTGGCGCACAGGAAGCGCCCCGCCGACGCCACCGGTGGCAGGACGGCGTCGGGAAGGGGACGGGTAGAGGAGGGTCCCCCGCTCTGCGTGCCGAGCCCCTTCCCCAGCTACAGTCGGGGCACCCGGCTACCCGTAGCCCCCAGGTGCGGGCGGTTGCCCGCGGGCCCGGCGGAGCCCCTTTCCCAGGTGGCTTTAGGGGGGCGGGGGGATTCCCCGAGGGAGGGGCCCGGGGAGGAGCCGGGGTGGGCCTCCCCTCCCCGGGGGCGGCGGGAGGAGGAAAGGGGAAGGAGGCGCCTGGGTGCGGGCGAGCCTCGGTGCGGAAACCAGGCAGCGGGGTGGGGTGGCAAAGAGGAAATGACAGATTGGGGGGAGAGGGCGTGCTTTCTGCCCCCCCGGGGGGGGCCGGGGAGGGGTCCGCTCCTCTTGCGCGCCGGCCGCCCCGCGCGCCGGCGAAGCGGGCCGAGGCGCCTTCGACGGGACGGTCGGTCGACGCCATCCCCACCCGGCGGGGTCGGCAGGGTGACCGGACCGCTGCCCGTCAAGTCGCGCCCATGCGATCGTGGCCACCGAGCGCTAACTGGGCGCGGGGCGCCGTACCGGGTCCGCTCCGACGAGACCCGGGCCCGTTCCCTGCCCACAGGGAGCTGAGGGTCTAGGGGGGCGGGGGGAGCTCAGATCTCCTCGAGGCTCCCGAAGCGCGGCGCCCCCGGCCCTCGAGGAGGGGCCGGAGGGGGAAGGGAGGCCTTCGGGCCCGACGCCCCCGCCCCCGCGGCTGAGACGCTCGGTCCGTCGCCCCGGAGCCGGCCGGGGGGTGACGACGGCTGTCCGGGGGCGGGAGTCGAAGGGGGCTTCTGGGCCGGCCACCGGGGCGTGGCCGGGGCCAAGGGCGCTCTCCGGGCACCACCGCGTCTGGACTCCTCCGGCCCTCTCGGGAGGAGCCGGGGGCGAGGGGCGAGGCAGGTGGTACTACCGGGTTCCGCCCAGGTCTTCGAAGGGCCCGGTCCCCCCGCCGGCTCCCCCGCCCCCAGCCCCACCGCCGTCCGCCCCCCCGTCGGCGGGGCCCCCGGCCCGGCCCGGTCCCTCTGCCCGGCTCCGTTTGGTCCCTCTTCCCCCTCCTCGCCGTCGCTTACACAACCCTCCGGGTGCCGCCCCGGCCCCCCGAGTCACATTTCCTCTCCCGTTGGCCGACTCTCGGTCTCGCTTTCGCCGCCCGGGTGGCCGCCGGTCGGGTAGGGCCCGGCCTCGCCGCCGGGACCCCGACCCCGGCCCCGACCCCCGGCCCTGCCCCGTCCCGGCCTCGCCCCCGGGCCCGCCCCGGGGGACCCCCGCTGTCCTCCACCTCCGGCCCGTGCGGCCTTCCCCGCCCCCGCCGGCCGGGCCTTACCGTCCTGGCCGGAGTGCTGCAGGTGCTCCAGCAGATCGCACCCGAACACCCGCTCCTTCGAGCCGCCCTTCTTCTTACCCTTCTGCCGAGACTTCATGGCGGAGCTTCGGGGCGCCCGGCCCCCCGCCCCCACCCCCACCGCCCCGGGTCCCAAGGCCTACGCGTCTCCCATGGGGTTCCTCTCCCGCCCGGCGGCGGAGGCGGCCGGGGACCCGGTCGGCCCCGGGCCCCGGCGGTGGGGGGGCCGGACTCCGGGACGGGTCGGGGGGCGGGCGGCTCCCGGCCCAAACCCCGGTGCCCGGCGCCACGCGGAAGTGGTGATGGGGGGGCGGAGGAGGAAACGATCGCGGGCCCCGGACGTGAGACGTAGCTCACGGCCCCTCTCTCTCTCTCTCCTCTCTTCCTTCGCCCCTCTTGGCCGTGGAGGGTGAGGAGCGGGGAGGGCACAGTGGGGGTGTGTGTGCGGGGAGGTGGAGGCCCAGGGAGGGGGAGAGAGGAAGTCTCTAGCCTCGTACCGCTTCCTGTTAAAGCATCTCTTCAACCACAGGGCGCTGGGGTGGGGCGAGACAGAGGACCCGGGGAGACGAGGCCCGGCCTCGGCCCGCCGGCCTCGGGGACGGACGGGGGGCCGCCGATCGCTCGGGCTCGGGCCGGGCCGGGGGGGGGGGGGGTGGGGACGCGCGGCGGGAACGGCTCTGGCCTCCGGGGAGGCCCCGGGGCTCGGCTGGGCCCGTGGGCTGCCACCCAGACCCGGGGACTGGAGGTAGCCGGGTGTCCCGAGGCCCCGGAGGTCCCTCCGCTCCACAGTTACGACGACGACGACAGTAATGACGACACCGTCTGTTGAGCGCTTACTACGGGCCAGGCACCGTCCTAAGCACTGGGGGGGGATGCAAGCTGATCAGCTTGGACACAGTCCCCGTCTCACACGGGCCTCACGGTGGTGCCCGGCGCATAGCGCTTGCAAATCTCATCGTTATTAATCCCCATTTTAATCATCATCATCATCGTGGTATTGGTCAAATGCTTATGCACCGGGCACTACTCTGAGCGCCGGGGCGGATACGGTAATAATGACGACACTTGCGGTTTTCCTTAAGCGCGGCCCAGCCACACGATCCGCCGGCTCGCAGTACGAGCGAATCGGGTCAGACACGGTCCCCGTCCCCCGTGGGGCTGCCGCTCTCGATCCCCATTTTCCAGATGAGGTCGCCGAGGCCCAGGGAAGCGAAGTGACTCACCCAAGGTCACCCAACCGGGCGAGTGGAAGAGCGGGGATCGGAAACCGGGTCCCCCCGACCCCCAGGCCCGCTAGGCCAAGCCGCTTACGGGACGGGGAGACTCTCTCTCCGTCCCCACCGGCCGGACTACGGTCATTCTTTCGCTCGCTCAGCGGGACGTCCCGAGCGCCTTCGGCGCGCAGAGCGCCGTGCTAAACGCTTGGGAGGGGCCGGGCGAGGCCGGGCCCGGGACGAGGGCCCGGGGTCGGCGGGGAGGGAAGGGGAAGGCGCAAGGAACGAGGCCGGGTCCGCGGGGAGAGGTCAGCGAGGGGTTTATTTACAAAACGAGCCGTGTGGGTGGGGAGACGAGGTCCCGCGTGTGCCTGTACTGTACAGCTATGTACACGTATGTATAGGGCGCTATGTACACGGTATTTACACGGTATAGGCCGGTGCCCCGCGCCGAGGACCTTCCCGTCATCGTCCGCTACGGAGCGGGGCTAGTCCCGCGTCCGCCCTCCTGGCCGGGGGGGGCGTTTGGCCGTACAGGCGCGTACACGCCCGCCCGCTCTCCCCCGTCCCCATCTCGGGGAGGGGGTCTTCACGGGGACGCCGGCGGCTTTCGGTCGAAAGGGGGTCCGCGGTCGACTTCTTCCCCGGTGTGCGCCCCCCAACAGCATCGGGGGTCCGGGCGGGGGGATTCCCAGAGGGGTGGGGGTCTCGGGGGAGGGGGTCCTGGATCAACCCCCCCTCTCCATCCATCCGGGGGGGGGGGGGGTTGGGCTACACTTCCATTCCTCCAGAGAGGCCCCCTCCCCGAAGCCCCCGGGGGCGGGCGAAGCCTTCTTTGGTCACAGCTGGATGTGGGGGGCTTGGGGAGGGGGGGAGAGGGGGTGCAGGGACCCGGGCAAACCCTCCACCCGGCCCTTCTCCTGCGCATGCGCCTCGGCCGCCAGGGGGCAGCGCCGGCCCAGGCCCGCCCGTTGCCACGGTAACCCCGGCGGCATCCCTCCCCCCCCCCCCCCGCCGGTCGGAGGATGCTCCGCGTCTCCTCCCCGACCCCCCCCCCCCCCCCGCCTCAACCTAATACTGCTCCGGGGGCCCTCGAGGGGCTCACGCAACGACCCGCACTCGAGCTGGGCCGGGGGGCTTCGGGGGAGGGGGGAGGGGGCCCGGGAGCGCCCCGGACCTCGGCGGGGGGTGCAAGGGAGAGCGGGGAGGGGGGAGGGGAGGGGGGGAGGGGCTCAGACCAGGTGGCCCCGCCCGTTGATGTAAATCCCGTTGCCCGCGGTGGGCTTGGCTCGCAGGGTCCCGTTCTCCTGCACGAAGTGGCTCATGGCCTGCTTGATGCCCGCGTCGCGCTGCTGCTCCTCGTCGTCCTCCGCCCGCGCCAGCAGCTCCGTCTGCGTCTCGATCTCCCGCACCGTGGTCAGCGTGGAGTAGCTGCGGCCCTCGGGCTCCTCGCTCTGCTGGCACGGTCGCCGCGGGGCGAGGGTTACCGGTCACGGGCGGGGAGGGACGGGGCCGGCCGGGGGGGCCCGGGGGACGGGGGGGCGGCCCGGGGAGGGGTACGAGGGCTGGGGCTGGGGGTCGGGAGGAGGGCAGAGAAGGGCCGGGGGCCTGGGAGCGAGGGGAAGGCCGCGCGGGGCACGGTCAAGGAGGCCGGGGCAGAGGGGAACGGGCGGCGGGGCGGGGCGGGGGGGGTCCGAGGTCAAGGGCAGGGGGTCCCGGGACGCCGGGGCGCCCGGGCGGGGGCTCGGAGAGCGAGAGGAGGCGGAGGGCGAGGAGGCGAGGGGCCCGCCTCGCTCGGCCACCCGTGAGCGGTGGGCTAGGCCTCGGGCCCGGCCCTTCGGCGGAGGGCACCGGGGAACCCCGACGGCGGAGCGGGGCAGAGGGGCGGGGGGCCGGTCGAGGGGGCCGGAGGGGGCGAGGATCCCCGTCTCTGGGGGGAGACGGGCCCGGGCCTCACCATGACGGAGCAGCTGCTGTTGTCCTTGAGACTGTCCGGGTGGCCGTCGGCCCTCAGGCCCACGCTCTCCTCCTGCCGGGGACCGAGAGGGGCCGGTCGGGGCGGGCCTCCGGACGCCGGACCCGTCCACCGCCCCCCGCCCTGACCTCCGCCCTGCCGGTCGCTCACCTGGGTCCGGGGGTCCGAGTGGTGGGAGTGCAGACGGCGGATGGAGTTCTCCCTCGTCAGGGTCAGCTCCTCCTCGCTGCCGGACGGGGGGCGCGGAGAGAGACGCCGTCCGGGTGAGGGACGTCTCCCTTCGGGTCCCCTCCCCGGGGGTCCCCGGCCCGAGAGGGACTCTGTGTCCGTGTGAGCACGGGTGGGTTCCCCCGCCTGGCCTCCCCCCCGCTCCGGGACAATTTATGGTACTCGTTGAGCACTTACTATGTGCTGAGCACCGCGGGGGAGACGGGATGACCGGGTGCGACACGGTCCCTGTCCCGCTTGGGGCTCACAGTCTAAGCGGGGGGGGAAGAACAGGATGGAATTCCCCGTTGTGCCGGCGAGGAAACCGAGGCCCGGGCCAGTGGAGTCCCCGTCTGGACCGTGAGCCCGTCGCGGGCAGGGAACGCGTCCGCTGTATCGTTTCAGTGTCCTCTCCCAAGTGCTCCGCGCACGGTAAGCGCTCGAGAAATACGACTGGATGAATCAACGGGCAGGGATTGGATCCCCAATTTGCAGATGAGGAAACTGAGGCCCAGACCGGCAAAGCGCGCACCCCCCACCCGACCGTAAACTCGCGGTGGTGGGCAGGGGATGTCTCCGTTCTGTTGTTCCGTCGTCCCCTCCCAACTGCTTAATCCGGTGCTCTGCGCGCAGTGAGCGCTCAGTAGATACCACCGACTGGCTGGCTGACTAAAGTGACTCGCCCGAGGATGCCCGGAAGGCAAGCGGCGGAGCCGGGATGAGAACCCGGGCCCTCCGGCCTCCAGGTCGGGGCTTCCGTCGAGTCGTATCTACTGAGCGCTGACTGCGCGCAGAGGACTGTACTAAGCGCTTGGGAGAGTACGGTATCGCGACATGACAGACCCGCTCCCCGCCCACGGTGACCTTACGGTCTGGAGGTGGGCGGCAGACACGAGTAGGGCAGGGAGTGTCTCTATCTGTTACCGATTTGTACATTCTAGGCGCTTAGGACGGTGCCCTGCACATAGTAAGCGCTCAACAAATACTATCGAATGAATAAATAAATGACGGCAACGGACCTAAGGGCTGTTTGGCGGGCGGGGGGGATGAATAATAATAATAATGATGATGATGATGATGATGATGATGATGGCATCTGTTAAGCACTTACTATGCGGCCAAGCACTGTTCTAAGCGCTGGGGGTTGTGACAAGGTAATCAGGTCCCCCCCCCCCCAAAGGGGGCTCACGGTCTTAATCCCCATTTCACGGATGAGGTCACCGAGGCCCAGAGAAGCGAAGTGACTTGCCCAAAGTCACACAGCCGCCCGGCGGCGGAGGCGGGATTAGAACCCACGACCTCTGACTCCCAAGCCCGGGCTCTTCCCGGGGGAGCCGGTCAGGGTGACGCAGCAGGGAGTGGGCGAAGAGGCGGAGGGAAGTCGGTCGGTCGGTCGGCCGGTATTTACCGAGCGCTCACGGCGGGCGGGGCACCGTCCCAAGCGCTTGGGGGAGTCCGACCGAACGGTCGACGGACGCGGTCCCCGCCCGCGAGGGGCTCCGTCCGCTCGACCGTCTGCACTCAAGCGTGCGCGAAGCACCGCGCTAAGCGCTCGGGGGCGTACGGCGGGACGACGGAGGGGGCGTGGGCCGCCTCCCGGCGGGGCCGGGCCGGTCCCCGGGGTCCCCCCCGTCCCCCCCCCCCCGTCCCCCACTCACTATTTCTGCGAGAGCCTCTGGGTCTTGCGTCGGTGGTAGAGGGACATGAGCACCACGGCGGCCACGAGGAGGCAGAGGAGCAGGGCGGCGATGACGCCCACCGCCACCACCGACGCCGACACCACGTCCACCGGCGGGCCCTCCGTGTCCGGAACTGGGGCCGGAGGGGCGGAGGGGATGGGCGGGCCCGCTTGGGCGGCGGCCCCCCTCCCCGGCCCCCCCGGACCGGCCGGCCTTCCCGCCGCCGGGCCCCGCCGCCCCCCGCCTTCTCACCTTTGACGTCGACGACGACCCGGCTCTCGCGGGCGGACACGGCGTTGCTCACGCGGCAGACGTAGGTGCCGCCGAGGTCGGGGGTGAGGGCGGGGAACAGGAGGGTCCCCTTGTCCGCCCGCACCCCGCCGGGCAGCGGCCCGTCCAGCCTGCGGGCCGGGAGGAGGGAGGGGAGGGGAGGGGAGGCCGGTGAGCCGACGGGCGCCGGGCCGGCCCCGGGCACCGGCCGCCGACGTGCCCGGGCGGCTCCCTCCGCCCCGGGGGTGACGTCACCCCCGGCCGCCCGCCCGTTCCCACGGTGCCCCTCCTCCCCGTCGACGGGCCCGGACACGGGCAGAGCCGCCCGGCCTGACCTCCCCTCCCTCCGGCCCGCCGCCCCCGAACCCGGCCCGACCCACGCCCGGATCCGGCCCGTGCGGCGGGTCCCCGGGGCCGCACCGTGGGTCGGGGACGCCCGCGCGGGTCCACGCCCCGGCCCGGGTCCCCCCCCCGCCTCACCGGGTCCAGTTGAAGGAGGGGGGCGGCTGCCCTTCGCCCAGGCACTTCAGCATCGCCCCCTCCTTGCCCTCGTGCCACTCTTCGGGCTCCTCCAGGCCCCACACGGACGGCTCGGCCAGGTCTAGGCGGGACAAGAGACGGGGCGCTCGGGCGAGGGGCCGCCGGCTCGTTCGAGCGTTACCGACCGAGCGCTTGCTGGGCGCGGAGCGCCGGGCTCGGCGCTGGGGCTCGGAGGCTCTGCCTCCCGCCTTGGACCGCCCGCTCCCCGTGGGCAGGGGTGGCGTCTACCGGCTCCACCGTCTCGGACTCCCCCCGGTACTTAACGGGGGGCTCCGCACCCAGGAAGCGCTCAATAAATAACACGGATTGGGGATCCCCTCTCTTAGTAATAACGATGGGATCTGTGAAGCGCTCACTACGTGCAAAGCACCGTTCTGAGCGCCGGGGCGGGGGGATACGAGGTCATCAGGTCGTCCCACGTGGGGCTCCCGGTCTTCACCCCCGTTTTCCGGAGGAGGGAACCGAGGCCCGGGGAAGCGGAGCGACCCGCCCCAAGTCACCCCGCTGACAAGCGGCGGAGCCGAGATTAGGCCCCGCGACCCCTGACTCCCCGGCCCGGGCCCTTGCCGCTGCTTGCGGAGAGGACGGGGCCCGGGCCGGGGAGGCGGAAGGACCTGGGTTCCGATCCCCGCTCTGCCGCGTGTCCGCTGGGTGACCTGGGGCGCGTCGCTTCGCTTGTCCGGGCCTCGGTTACCTCGCCCGGAAAACGGGGGTGAAGAGCGGGAGCCCCGCCTGGGGCGGGGACCGCGTCCGACCCGATTAACTCGGAGCTACCCCCGGTGCTTGGCCCACCGTGGGCATTCAATAAATGCCGCGATCGCCATTATCATTCCAGCGCCGTCCCAGCCACGGAGGCCACCGCGGGTTAATCGGGTCGGACCCGGTTCCCGTCTCGGTGCTCGGCACCCGGCGGGCGCTCAGTAAGTAAGTACCCTCGATCGATCTGCGTCCAGGAAGTGCTCCGTAAACATCGCTGATCGGGGGCCCCGCCTTTCCGGAGCTCGTATTACGGGTCGGGCACCGTCCGAGCCACTGAGGCGGCGCAGGTTAATCGGGTCGGACTCACGTGGGGCTTATGGTCTAAGTAGGAAGGAGAACAGGTTTGGAATCCCCATTTTCCGGTTGAGGAAACAGAGGCAAAGAGAAGCTCGGTGACTAGCCCGAGGTCACACGGCAGGCAAGGGGCAGAGCCGGGATGAGTCAGTCAGTCGACTGTATTTATTGAGCGCTTACCGCGGGCGGAGCACTCTACTGAGCGTTTGGGAGACTACAGCTGTGTGACCTTGGGCAAGTCACTTAACTTCTCTGCGCCTCGGTTACCTCATCAGGAAAATGGGGATTAAAACTGTGAGCTCCACGCGGGACGACCTGGTCACCTTGTATCCCCCCCGCCAGCGCTTAGAACGGTGCTTTGCACGTAGTAAGCGCTTAACAAATACCATTACTGTTACTGTTGTTACAGTGTGATACTACGGCAGCGCGGCTCAGTGGAAAGAGCCCGGGCTTGGGAGGCGGAGGTCGAGGGTTCGAATCCCCGCCGCCCGCCAGCTGGGTGACCTCGGGCAAGTCGCCTCACTTCTCTGGGCCTCCGTGACCTCATCTGTCAAATGGGGATTAAAAACCGTGAGCCCCACGTGGGACAACCTGGTCACCCTGTATCCCCCCACCAGCGCTTAGAACAGTGCTCTGCACATAGTAAGCGCTTAACAAATACCAACGTTATTATTATTGTTAATAGAAAAGAGGCGTTCCCTGCCCACTAGGAGCTAGTCTAGAGGGGGATTAGAACCCGGGTCCTCGGACTCCCGGGCCCGTGCCCTCTCCGCCTACCTCCGCCCTCCACCCACGCCCCCCGAGCCCGGAGGACCTCTCCCCCACCTCCCCACGGCGCCCGTTTAGGTCCTTAGCTGCCCATCTCTGCCATCCCCCCATGAGCATCGGTTAACTAGGCCGTCTATAAGCTCCTTGTCTGCCGCGTGACCTTGGACGAGTCACTTCGCTTCTCCGGGCCCCAGCGGCCTCATCTGTAAAAGGGGGATTACGATCGTGACGCCCCCGTGCGGGACAGGGACTGTGTCCCACGTGACGCCCTGGTGCCGACCCCTGCGCTTAGAACAGAGCTCGACGTGCGGAAAGCGCTTCACAAACGCCGTCCTTGTTAGTGAGCGTTGGGTAAATGCCGTCGATTCTTAGGGTATTTTTAAAAGGGCTTTCCAGGTACCCAAGTACATCCAAAATAATCAGAGGAGGCCCAATCCTTGCCCTTCACGGGGCTTCTCGTCGAAGAGGGAGGGACAGCAACTGTCGTCACGCGCGGTACTGGGTTGTGTTATATTGAATTTTTTAGGAGCAGCACGGCCTAGAGGCCAGGGCCCGGGAGTCAGAAGGACCCGGGTTCTAATCCCGGCTCCCTCCCTTGTCTGCTGTGTGACCTCGGGCAAGTCACTTTGCTTCTCCGGGCCTCCGTTCCCTCATCTGCAAAATGGGGATTCATTCATTCATTGGTACTTATTGAGCGCTAACTGTGCGCAGAGCATTCATTCCTTCAGTCGTATTTATTGAGGGCTCACCGCGTACTAAAGGCTTGGGAAAGTCCAACAGGACAATAAACGGTGAGCATCCCTGCCCACGGCGAGTTCGTTCATTCATTCATTCCGTTCCGTCGTATTTATGGAGCGCTTCCTGTGTGCAAAGGACTGTACTAAGCGCTCGGGAGAGGACGGTACAGCACCAGACACATTCCCTGCCCACAACCAGCTCACAGTCTAGAGGCGGGGAGACGGACATCCGTACGAGTGGAGACCGCGGGCCCCGTATGGGACGGGGACTATGACCATCCAACATAGTCCTTTCATCCTCCCCAGCGCTTAGAACGGCGCCCGGCCCATAGGAAGCGCTTAAAAGATACCACCATTATTTTTATTATTGTTGTGAGTCTCCCAAGTGTTCAGTCCAGTGATCCGCACGGGGTAAGCACTCCATAAATTCCGGTGACGGTGGAGGATCTCATCTCCGTTTAATGGGGGGCCCAGAGAGGTTCGGCCACTAATAATAATAATAATGTTGGTATTGAGCGCTTACTATGTGCAGAGCACTGTTCTAAGCGCTGGGGAGGATACAGGCTAATCAGGTTGTCCCACGTGAGGCTCACAGTCTTCATCCCCATTTGACGGATAAGGGAACTGAGGCACAGAGAAGGGAAGTGACTTGCCCGCAGTCACGCAGCTGACAAGCGGCGGATCCGGGATTCGAACCCATGACCTCGGACTCCCACGCCCGGGCTCTTTCCACCGAGCCACGCTGCTTCTCTGCTTACACGCGACTGCAAGCTCAGCATGGGCAGGGAATGTGTCCGTCTATTGTTCCTTCGTCCTCTCCCAAGCGCTTAGTACAGAGCTCTGCGCAGGGTAAGCGCTCAATAAATACGATTAAGTGAAAGCCCCTCGAATGAGAGCCACCGGCAGGTCTTGGGACGGAGCCGGGATGAGCGCCGGGGTCTCCGGACGTCCGATCGCCTTCCCTCGTTGGATGGTATTTATTGAGCGCTTACTGCGTGCGGAGCGCTGTACCGAGAACTTGGCAGAGGAACGTAGAACAATAAACGGGCACAGTGAGCTCACGGTCTAGAGGGGGAATCGGACGTTAGTAGAAATCAGGCAATGAGAGAGGTGGCGTGGGGCGGGGAAGGGGGGATGAATAAAGGGGAGCGAGTCGGGGCGACGCAGGAGGGAGTGAGAGAAGAGGGAAGAGGGGCGCAGTCAGGGAAGGCCCCGTGGAGGAGGCGGGCGTAGTCAGGGAAGGCCTCGTAGGGGAGATGATGTCGGTATTTGTTAAGCGCTTACTATGGGCCGCGCACTGTTCTAAGCGCTGGGGGAGATACAGGCTCATCAGGTCGTCCCACGGGAGGCTCACGGCTCATCCCCGTTTTCCAGATGAGGTCACCGAGGCCCAGAGAAGTGAAGTGACTCGCCCGCAGACACCCAGCTGACGAGCGGCAGAGCCGGGAGTCGAACCCATGACCTCTGACTCCCAAGCCGGGGCTCTTTCCACTGAGCCGCGCTGCTTCTCTATGAGCCGTCACTCAGGCTTTGAAGTGGGAGGGTAACCGTCAATCATTCATTCACTCCACTCTATTTACTGAGCGCTTACTGTGGGCAAAACGCTGTACTAAGCGCTTGGGAGAGGCCGGTAGAACAGTGAGCAGGCGCATTCTCGGCCCACGAGGAGAGTCTAGAGATTGGCAGATTTCGGGCTCGACCTGGTTAATAATAATAACGTTGGTATTTGCCAAGCGCTTACTAGGTGCCGCGCACTGTTCTAAGCGCTGGGGGAGATACAGGGTCATCAGGTTGTCCCCCGTGGGGCTCACGGTCTTTATCCCCATTTGACAGATGAGGTCACTGAGGCACCGAGAAGTTTGCCCAAAGTCACGCAGCTGACGGGCGGCGGAGCCGGGATTAGAACCCATGACCTCTGACTCCTAAGCCCGGGCTCTTGCCACCGAGCCTCCCCCGTCCGCAGCGGCCGCCCCCCACCGCCACTCACAGGCCACGCGGAGCCGGTGGGTGATCCTCTTGTCCTCGGGCAGGCCGGGGTGAGACACGACGCAGGTGAGCGGCTGCCCGTTCATGCCGCGGCTGGGCACCAGGTGGAACTCGGTGGTCACGGCGGCCGAGCGGGGCCGGGCGGCCGAGCGGCTGGTGGCCGAGCCCTTGACCGGCGTCTCCCAGGACACCGTGGGCTCCGGGCTGCCCTCGGCCGTGCAGGAGGCCGCCAGCGTCCGGCCCTGACCCTCCTCCAGCGGCGGCCCCGGGTTCAGCGTGGGCAGCGGGGGCACTGCGGGGGCGGAGGGACGCTGACGGGCGAGGGCGGACGGGCTCCGGTCGCCCCGGTCTCGCTCTCCCCCCCGGCCCAGCCGCCCTGGCGTCGCACCTCCGGGTCTCGGGCCTCCCGGCCCCGCTCCCCCTGAGGGTCGCGCCCCCCGGTCCCGCATCCCCGGGTCCACTTTCCCCGGGCACACTGGCGTCACACCCCCTTGTCCCGTCGGCTGCCCGCCCCGGGACCCGGTTCCCCCGCCTTCGCATTCCCCCCAGACCCACATCTCCGGCCTCAGTCGCCCCCAGGCCCATCTTCCCTGACCCTGCAACCCCCGGCCTCGGCGTCCCCCCCGGCCTAGCACTCCCCGGCCCACACCCCGGTGTCCCCCCGGCCTTGCCCTCCCCGGCCCCCCCGGCTCCCCGCCCGCGGCGGCCTGGGTCCGGACCCTCACCGAGCACCCGGAGGTTGAGCCGGGCCTGGAAGCTGCCGGCCGGGAAGGTGCTGACGCGGCACTCGTAGTCGCCCTCGTCGGCCTGCACGGCGTTGCGCAGCAGGATGGCGCCGTCGGCCGGGTCCCGGGGCTGCGGGCGGGCGGGCAGGGCCACGTGCCCGGCGTAGGCCTCGCTCACGTGCAGCCCGTACTGCGCGTTGAGCAGCGCCAGCTCCCCGGCCCCAACCCGGGCCCAGGCCACCTGCTCCACGCGCTCGCCGGGCTCGCCCCGGTAGAAGCAGGGCAGCTCGGCGTCCTGCCCCAGCACCACCGTCACCTCCGCCGGGGCCTCCAGCTCGCCCGCCGGGCACTGCCCTGCGATGGGGAGACGGGGGGACGGGAGGAGAGAAGAGAGGGCGCGGGACGCCCGTCAGGGGCACGGCAGGGCTCACCGGGCCGGGGGGGCAGAGACACGATGGGGAGGGTGACAGAGAGAGAGAGGGAATGGGGCCTGAGAGACAGAGACCTGGGGCGGAGACAGAGACAGGAGGGTGAGAGACAGAGAGAGAAATGGGGACTGAGGGGCAGAGAGAGACACACACGCCGTCGTTGGGCAGGGACAGAGATGGGAGGGTGAGAGAGAACGAGAAATGGGGACCGAAGGGCAGAGGAGGAGAGAGAGAGTCTGAGGGGCAGAGACAGAGACCTGGGGGGAGAAAGAAGGAGAGCGAGAGAGACTTGGGGGCAGAGACCGAGGCCTGGGACGGAGAGAGACACGCACAGTCTTGGAGCAGAGACAGAGATGCGGGGCGAGAGAAAGAGACTGAGGGACAGAGACAGAGCCCAGGGGGGAGAGAGAAGGAGAGAGAGAGACTGAGGGGTAGAGACAGGCATGGGGCAGAGAGACACACACACAAAGTCTTAGAGACAGAGACAGGAGGGAGAGAAGGAGAGAGAAATGGGGACTGAGGGGCAGAGACAGAGATGGGGAGAAAGGGAAAGAGAGTGAGAGACTGAGGTACGGGGCAGAGAGAGGAACGTACCCAGTCTTGCTGCAGAGACAGAGACGGGGGAGAGAGAGATGGGGATCGAAGGGCAGAGACAGAGGCGTAAGGCAGAGACAGAGGCACGAGGCAGAGAGAGACACACACGAAGTCTTAGGGGCAGAGACAGAGATGGCGGGAGAAGGAGAGACAGAGAGATTGAGGGCCAGAGAAAGAGGTCTGGGGCAGAGAGAGACAGAAACTGAGGGGTGGAGACAGGCATGGGGTAGAGAGAGAGATACGCAAAGACCGAGGGACAGAGACATGAGTCACAGGGACAGAGATATGGGGCAGAGAGACAGTGACTGGAGGGCAGAGGTGGAGACACTGATCGTGGGGAGAGACAGAGATATGGGGCAGAGGGACGCAGAGTCAGGTAGCAGAGAGAGACAAAGAGAGACACAGATCAGAGATATGCCAAGGGGTAGGGAGAGATAGAGAAAAGGGCCTGAGAGAGACAAACTGAGATGCAGGGTCAGAGACAGACAGGTCAGAAAGAGACAGAGATCTAGGCCAGAGAGAGACGCGGATGGGGCAGACTGAAATAAAGGGTCCCAGAGAGGCAGGGTCAGTCGGAGCCAGAGATGGACACGTGGTCAGAGACACGGGCCCGGAGAGAACGGCAGGATCCAGGCCCTGGCCGAGAGCTGGGATGGGGGCTCCGGGTTGGGGGGGAGGCAGAGAGGCGGACGGGGGGGGGCGGGGGTCACCCTCCCCGCTTCCCACCCGGGGAGAGGATCGTGAGGACAAGGAAAACCGGGGAGACGGGGTCTGAGGGTCCCGGCGGGGGTAGAAGAGGAGAACCAGAGAGGTATGTGAGGTGCAGGGATTCCGGTGGAGGGGATGGATTAAGTAGGTGAAATAGGACCGAGGACTTCCCCCGTGGCTGCCTCAGTTTCCCCCAGAAGATATCCATCCCGGGCCCAGGGTGGAGGGAGAAGGGTCTGTAGGAATCTGGATGGGCGGGGGGGGGGGGAGGACCCTGGGTCCCCCTCCCAGTCGGGTGCTACTTCCCCTTGAGGGCCGCACTGGGGAACTGAGGCCCAGAAAAGAGCCGCCCCCACCGACCCAAGCCCAGTTCAGACCCGAGGGGTCCCGTGCCCGCCCTGGGCAGACGGGGCAGGGGCGGGGGGCCGGGGAGGAGCAGGAATGTTGCCGGGAGCCCCGGACGGGACAGACCAGCCGGTTCACATTCTGGGCCCTGAGAGCCGCCGGTGACGGCCCCACCCACCCCCCCCCCGCCGGCTCCCAGCCCGACTCTCCAGTCCCGCCGGGCCCCCCTCCCTCGCCCCCTCCGGCCCGCCGCTTCAGCCCGGGGGACGGGACCCAGGGGTCCGGACCGCCCCGTCGCCCCCGAGGCGCTGAACCGAACCCACGCGACCCCCGGATCCTCCTCTATTGGGTTCCCTCCCGCACACCGGGAACACTGGGACCTCCCCCGTGAACCCGACCGGTTCCCACACGCGGTGGATCTCGGGCGCTGCCACGTCGGCCGGGCCGCACGGCCGCCGGGTTGGCCGGGTGAGGCTGTCCGGCCTCCCCTGCCTCCACCGAACCCCAGGGGCCGGAGCGGGCAGCCCAGCCGTCGGGTGGACCTCGCTGGCATCCATCGCCGCCCCCCTGCAATCCTGGCGTGGGGCTCCGGGAGCCCGGGCTGAGCGGCGGGATGTCGACCCCATCTAAAGGTCCCCTTGTCGGTGGAGGCCGGGAGATGAATCCTCCAACCCTATCTTTTTTTTTTTTAAAAAAAAATGGTATTTTTAAGCGCTCTCCTAAGCATTTAGTACAGTGCTCGGCACCCAGTAAGAGCTCAGTAAATCCGACTGAATGAACGGATGTGCCGGGCGCCGTTCTAAGCGCTGGGGTAGATCCGAGCTAATGAGGTTGGACACGGTCCCCGTCCCACACGGGGCTCCCGGGCTTCACCCCCGATTTACAGATGAAGAAACTGAGGCACAGAGAAGTGTCCAGATCCTTCTGAGTCCCGGGCCCGGGCTCCATCCATTAGGCCACACTGCTTCTCCTCCCCAGACCGGCCCATCCTAGGAGCCCGGGCGGCAGTGCCGGCCAGGCCTCAGCCTGCCCGGCCCATCACGGGGAGGACGGTGCCAGCGGGAGGTAGTCTGGGGGCGTTGGGGGTGGGGGGGACGTAGACCTGCTCCGGAGAGAGGCTGGGGGGGTGGGAAGGTGGGGAGGGGGGAGATTTCTCCTGTTCTACAAAGTAACTAGGGGGACCAATATCGTCCCGCTCCGGAGAGATGCTGGAAGGCTGCCTGCCCTGCTCTGGACAGAGACTGGGAGAGACTGTCCCGCTCTGGACAGAATCTGGGGAGACACCGTCTCTCTCTGAGCAGAGACTGCGCAGGAGACTGTCCCGTTCTGGAGAGAATCCGGGGAGAGACTGTCTCTCTCTGAGCAGAGACTGAGGGAGGCTGTCCTGCTTGGAGAGAATCTGGGGAGAGACTGTCTCTCTGAGAGAGACGGAGGGAGACTGTCCCGCTGTGGAGAGAATCCGGGGAGAGACTGTCTCTCTGAGCAGAGACGGAGGGAGACTACCAGGCTCTGGAGATAATCTGGGGAGAGACTGTCTCTCTGAGCAGAGACGGAGGGAGACTACCAGGCTCTGGAGATAATCTGGGGAGAGACTGTCTCTCTGAGCAGAGACGGAGGGAGACTACCAGGCTCTGGAGATAATCTGGGGAGAGACTGTCTCTCTGAGAGAGAGACTGCCCTGGAGAGAATCCGGGGAGAGAATGTCTCTCTCCGAGCAGAGACTGAGGGAGACTGTCCTGTTCTGGAGAGAATCCGGGGAGAGACTGTCTCTCTCAGAGCAGAGATTGGGGGGCACTACCCGGCTCTGGGAAGAGAGGCTCGGGGGAGACTGTCTCCCTCTGGAGAGAGGGGCTGGGGGAGAGACCGTCCCGCTGTGGAGAGATGCTGGCGGGGGGATAAGGGGGAGGCTACCTCACCTCCTTTCTCAGTGGAAAGAGGAGTCAGAGGTCATGGGTTCTAATCCCCACTCCGCCACTTGTCAGCGGAGTGACTTTGGGCAGGTCGCTTAACTTCCCTGGGCCTCAGTGACCTCAGCTGAAAAATGGGGATTAAGACTGGGAGCCTCACGTGGGACAACCTGATGACCTTGTAACCGCCCCCCCCCCCCCCCCCCCCGTGCTTAGCACAGTGCTCGGCACATAGTAAGCGCTTAACAAATACCATCGTTATTATCTCCCTACCAAGTCCAGCGTTGAAACCCCGGGGTCCGACCCAGCTCGGGCCTCGGTTCGCCCCGCGGGAGAGGCCTCTGGCCTCCGCACCGGAGAAGGGGAGAGGCCGGCCTTACCCTTCCGTGACCTCTAGCCCGTAAGCTCCCAGAGGGCGGGGACGGCGTTACTCATTCTATTCTACTGTCCTCTCCCGAGCGCTCAGCACAGTGCCCGGCACACGGTGAGCGCTCGATGA
This sequence comes from Ornithorhynchus anatinus, assembly GCF_004115215.2. Lineage (NCBI taxonomy): Eukaryota > Metazoa > Chordata > Mammalia > Monotremata > Ornithorhynchidae > Ornithorhynchus > Ornithorhynchus anatinus. The sequence goes on along the minus strand of NC_041753.1, from coordinate 4,341,651 downwards.
ACACCATCGACTGATCGGTCGATGGATCGGCTCTCCTCCTCCCGGTCTCCGCCCCGCGGATCGAGCCGGGGACCGCAGGCCCCCGCCCCGGGACCCCCCGGGTTAGATCCGGCTCGGATTCGTTCGTTCATTCAGCCGCATTTATTGAGCGCCCGCTACGTGCAGAGCACTGTACTAAGCGCTCGGAATGTACAATTCGGCAACCGACAGAGACCATCCCCGCCCAACGACGGGCTCCCAGATGTGAAGCGGCGCGGTCTAGCGGCTGGCGCCCGGGCGTCGAAAGGACCTGGGTTCTAATCCCGGCCCCGCCACGCGTCGGCCGCGTGAGCTTGGGCAAGTCACTCGGCTTCTCCGGGCCCCCGGTCCCTCATCTGGAAAACGGGGACCGATGCCGCGATTCCCACGTGGGACAGGGACTGGGCCCAACCTGCTGATCTCGTGTCTACCCCGGCGCTCCCACCCAGCAGCGGCAGCGCCTAGGCCTCCCGGGTCGCCCCCCGGCCCCGGCCCCCTCTCCCGGCGGCCGGGGCGTCGGGGCCGTGACGTCACCGGCCCAGGGGGAGACGCCAGCCCCGATGGTTGACGTCACCCCCCGGCAGCGGGACCGGGCGGCCGTGGCGAGGGCCGCCGGGTGGTTGGCGGAGGGGCGGGGTGTTTCCGGGGATGCGCGAGGGGGGTTCCCTGGGGTGCCGGTCCCAGCTGGAGGGGCGGTGTCCCCCCTCCGGTCCCCCCCTCGGCCCGGGGGTGCTCGCCGGAGGGCCCCGGGGGGAGGGGGAAGGGGGCGCGGCGGTGAGTCAGGAGCGTTTCCAGAGCCGCAGCCGCCAAGTTGCGCAAGGAACAGGCCCGACTGGCCGGACCGGGCCCCCCTCATCATCTCCACCGCCGCCCCGCTCTGCGGCCCTCCCTTCGGGGGACCCCGCCCGCCCTCTCCCGGCACCCCCAGCCCCGCTGCCCAGAGGGAGGGCCGGGGGCCGGGCTGCCCCGGTGGGAGGAGACCGAGGCCCGGGAGTGAGGGGCGACAGTTAGGCCTCGTCGTGCCTACTCTGAGCCCGGGGCTCCGGGCGGCCGGCGGGGAGGAAGCCAACGCGCACGTGTGCGCGGGCGTTGAGGGGAGCGGGGGGCTCCGGCACGGGGGCCCAACTGGGATCGACCAGTTTGTCTCTCCGGAGGTTTGAGCCCTCTGCCCGGTGCCAAGCGATGCCGACGGGGCATCCCTCCCTGCCCCGCCCGGCTCCGCTGCCAGCTTCTCGTCCCCTCCCCGCCCCTCCCACGGGGGAACCGGCTCCGATGAGCAGAGCGGGCCCCGCCAGGGCAAGGGTGTCCTCACCCGAGGCGCGGGAAGGGGTTGTGCCCCGTGGGGCGGGGGCCGGGGGCGGGGGCGACGGAAGCGGTCATTTTCGCCCTCGCCAAAACGAGGAGGGAGGGGGAGAGAGGAGCGCGGCTGGTAGGAAATGCCTACTTAGGTCCCCCCAGCGAAATCAAAGCGCCCCACCTCCCCGCCAAATTAAAAGTTCCCACCCTGGAATTCGCCCTGCCGCAAGGTAACCGGCTCCCCGCCCCCCCCCCCCCCAACCCCTGACTCCGCACCCGCTCCTCGATTGCTTCCTGGGTGGGGTCTGACGGTGCCCCCCACCCAGCTCTCCCAGTACCCCTGCCCTCCTTCCAGCAGTTAGCAGGGGAACTTCGACTACCCACCCGAAAATCCAGGGCGAGGAGAGTAGCCCGGCGGGGCTGTTCCCTCTGCTCTGCTCCTTCCGTTCCCAGTCCCCCGGGTCCCCGAGGTGTGAAGCTGCTCTCCCCACCACCCCGGGCTCTAATCTTATTATTATTAGCGATAATTATATGGAAAAGCGCTTACTACGAGCCGAACACCGTTCTGAGGGCTGAGGGCAGATCAGAGGCGGGCCCCGGCCCACACGGGGCCTAGAGTCTAAACGGGAGACGGGACGGGGATCTAGTTCCCATTTTAGAGACGGGCAGAACGAGGCCCGGCGCTCAGCCGAGCGAGTGGCCGAGCTGGGATTGGAACCCGGGTCTCCCGCTGCCCGGGCCCCCGCTCTCCGGCCGGAGAACCCCGTCCCTCCTCTTGATCCCCCTCCAGGCCGTGGGGGGCAAGGGGGCGGGAGGGGAAAGTCCCCTCCCCGCTCTGCCCCCTTCCCCGCTCTGCCCCCCTCCCCAACCTCCATTACTCTAAGCCCCCTGCTTAGCCAGAGTTTAGCTGCCTGGGCGAGACGCCCATTCTGGGGGAGGGGGCTGAGGCACAAAGGGAGCAGACAACAATAGGAGGGAGAATGGGGGGGGGTCGGGGGAGAGATCTGGGGGGGAGGGCAGCCCCCAGGCCCGGCCCAGGCGCAGCGGCTCCCAGCGCAGATAAGTCCCCCTAAAACCCCTGGAGCCAAAGTCTGAGCCAGGCTGAGTCACAGCGCTCCGCTGCTCCGTGGGTGGGTGGGTGGGAGACCCGGGCCCGGCGGCTCCCAGCCCCTCTCCCCCTATACCCCACCCCCGGGCGAAGGGAGGAGGCCGGGAGGAAGTGTGGGAAAGCAGGGGGCTCTCCGTAAGGAGGGTGATCTGGGGGACCACTTGGGGCCTTTCCCGGACTCGGGGAGAGCTGAGGCTGGGAGAAGTTAGAGCGGGGGGATTCCGGTGATAACTCCCTGGTCAAAGGGAGAAGGAGGAGGGGGCGGCCGGGTGTGGGTGTGCGTGTGGGGGGGGATTCTCCCGATTGCGGTGGATCCAGGGGGGGCTCGGGGTTGGAGGGGAAGCCCAGAAGGCTGTGAGCTCTCTGCTTCCAGCTGAGATTCCAAAAGAAAGGCTGGGAGTGGATGATGCCCTCGACTCTTCGCTGTGACCTCTGACCTCTGTCCCCTTCAGGACACCGGCCCTGGGCCTCCCTCTGGCTCCCCGCCAAGGTCCGTACAGGCTCCCGGTGACCCCCGACCTCCCCTCAACGCACACGGGGCATCTCCCAGCGTCCCTCCCTCCCACGGCCGGGCCGGGCTCCGGGGTGACGCCCGCCCCGCGCCCCCCGGCCGCTGCCCGTCTCCGGGGCAGAGAAGGAGGGAGCGGGCGGACGCTCGTCCGGGCAGACAAAAGGGCGCTGGGGCTCTGCGTGTCTGTGGCACCTCGGCTCGCAGCCACCGCTGGGCTGGGCGGGTGGGGCCGGGCCCAAGGGCTTATTGCTCTAATGGCCCACATGGTGGGGGGGGGGGGCGAGAGGCACGATCTGGGGGCCCCCCGCCCCACTCCCTTCCTGCCTCTCTACAACCTTTCTCCGCCGCCCGGCCGTCCTGGCACCCCTGGGGGGGGGGGGGGGAAGGGTGGGTGAGTGGGGGGGGAGGGGATCTGGAAGCCAGGTCCCTTCGCTGGGGAAACTGAGGTTGGAGAGGCTCCCCAGGAGCTCCTGGTTCCCAGCCTCCCCCTCCCCCATTCTTGGCCCTGCACCTGTCTTCTTGGGGGGCCCGGACTGTGCGACAGAGCCCCCGGCCCTTCCTCCGTGCGGAGGAAGGGGAGAAGGAGAGGTGTGGGTGGGGGGTGGGGAACCTTCCCTCGGATTCCCTCCTCCCCGTCAGAATCCGGATCCTGACCCTATTGGGGGGGGGGGGCGCATAGCAAGGGGGGTGCAGACCCCACCCTCTCCCCAACGGGAGAAGCCGCCGGGAAGACTCGAGACCCAGGCCAACCCGTCCCCGACGCCCCGAAAGTTTCCCGGAGACCGAAGGGAACGGCTTGCTGGGGGGGTCCGACTCCTCCCATCCCACCCACGGATGGGTGTGGATAGACCCCCCACCCCGGACCCTCCCCCAGCTCCGACAGACGGGGGGACCCCCTCCCCGCTAACGTGCCCTATCCCTCGCCCCTCGGTAGGTTAACTGTGGCGGGGGGGCGGGGGAGGACGCTGCACCTGTTTGACCCCCTGAAAGTTGTGGGGGGGAGAGGGGGGAGTTCCTGCCGCCGACCCACCCCCCGTGTGGGGTTTTTGGGGGTGGGGGAGACCGGAGGCAGCCGCAGCCCGGAGGCACCCCACCCGGACTGCCGGGCACCCCGCCCTGCTTCCCCCACCCCTCACCTCCCTCCACCCAGGCACCTGCCAGAGACTGCCAGGGGGCCGGGGGCGGGGCGGGGGGGGATTGGGTAGTCTCACGGAGCTACCGGGGTGTCCACCCAGCCCGGGAGGTCCAGGGCCCACCCGCCCCGGCCCCCCACCCCCCTGCTCTCGGACCCTTCGAACCGGAGCGTTCCCTTCCCACCCCCGCCCCCCGTCCTTCGCACCCAGGCCGTCCCAAACCCTGAGTCACCACGGGACCGGCTCGGCCAGAAATCGGCCCGGCACCGGTCACTCGGTGCCCCTCGGACCGGCCTCCCCGCCCTCCGTCCCCCGTCGGTCCGACGGCCCGGTCGCCCCGGCCGCCGGCCACCCCCGACCCCCTCCGGGCCTCTCCGGGCCTAGGCCCCTGCCCCGAAGCTCCGGGGAAGAAGCGAGAGGGAAGTGGGGAAGGGGGTCTCGGGGAGAGACTGAGACCCGGACGGGGGGTGGGAGGAAGAGGGGGAGAGGGACGAGACAGAGGGTGGGGGGCGTGGGAGGGACGGCCCGACGTCTCTTACCTGGAAAGGTGGTGAGGAGCAGGAGGAGCGGCGCCAGCCGGGCCCCCGCACCCACCATGGCGGCGGCCGGGGCCGGGGACGCCGAGGACTCGGAGCTGTGGGGGCGATGGGTCTCACCCCCCGGGGAGCTCTGGATCCCCCTACCCGGGCCTGGCACACACCCACCCACCCGCCCGCCCACACGCTCACACGCGGGCAACCGAGCCCCGGCCTCCACCCGGGGTAGAAAGAGGAAGGCGGCCCGGTGGCGGTCGGCGGGCCCGGGCCGGCCCGGGTCCTCCCGTTGAGCCGGGGTCGCCGGGGGTCCCCGCCCCCCCCGGAGCCGTGACCGGGAGCCCGGAGCTTCTCCCAGAGCTCGCTTCCCACGCCGCCGACGGCAGAAACCTGCAAACCTGCTCGGCAGGTCGGAACAGGTGCGTCTCCGGGGGCCGGGCCTGGCACCCCCCGCCAGCCACCGCCGGCCCGCCCCCACGGGACCTGCCCGCTAATGAGAGAGCCGGGGGCCGGCGGAAGGCGGGGACCCACGCGGGGAGGGACCGGGGGTCGTGGGGAGCACCGACTCCGGGCCCGGGGCAGGGCCGCCCGACGACGCCGGGTCGCCGGCCTACCCCTCCCCGCCGCCCGGGTTCGGTTCCGGCTCGACCCGGGGACGGGCAGAGCCGGGATGCCCGGAGCCGGCGCCGTCGTGGGCCCCGCGGCCTCTGACCCGGCCTGGGCCCGGCTCTTCGTTTCTGGTCGGGCCTCCCTCCCGGCGGTTGGGGTTCACCCGGGCCTCCTGCTGGGCCCGGGGCTGACCGGGTGGGCCGTCGGGGGGAGGCCTTTGGGGAAACCAGAAATAGACTATGCCTGGCCACTTGCTTTGCCTTATTTAGTTGCCTGTCTTCCCCCTTCTAGGCTGTAAGCTCGGCGTGGGTAGGGATTGTCGCTATTCGTTGCCGAATTGTACCCTCCAAGCGTTCGGGCCAGTGCTCAGCACACAGTAAGCGCTCAATAAATACGACTGGATGAATGCATCAATGAGTGGCTGAACACCCACCTGTCCAACTCCCAGATGAGTGCCAGAGCACCCCTCGACCCCCCAAAGGTCTGGGCTCATTGTGGGCAGGGAACGTGTCTTTTATTCTTACCCTGGACTCTTCCAAGTGCTTAGTACAGTGCTCTGCGCACAATAAGCGCTCAATAAATGCAGCTGATTGACTGAGAGGGTCTCCCCCCACCATCAACACACACACTCCCTTCCTTCTTGATTCCTGGGGTCCGCTCCAGTCCCCTCAGTGAAGGGTCCCGCGGGGTGGGGTGGGGGTGGATGGCAGTGGCTCTGTGGAAAGAGCCAGAGCTTGGGAGTCAGAGGGCATGGGTTCGAATCCCGGCTCCGCCACCTGCTGTCAGCTGTGTGACTTTGGGCAAGTCACTTCCCTTCTCGGTACCTCAGTGACCTCAGCTGTCAAATGGGGATGAAGACTGTGATCCTCACGTGGGACAACCTGATGACCCTGCATCTCCCCCAGCGCTTAGAACGGTGCTCGGCACCTAGTAAGCGCTTAACAAATACCAATATTATTATTATTATTATTATCCTCAGGGGTGAGGGGCGGTTCCCCAATTTTAACCATCATCATCATCATCCTCACCCAGATTGTGGAAGTTGGGAAGAGTCCACCCTGGACTGTAAATTCCTCCTGAGCAGGGATCGTGTCTACCTCCTCTAGCGTACTGTATTCCCCCGAGTGTTTATTCCAGTGCTCCACACCCAGTGAGCGCTCAATAAATACCTTTAATTGATTAGTGGTGGAGAAGCAGCGTGGCTTAGCGGCAAGAGCCCGGGCTTGGGAGTCAGAGGATGTGGGTTCTAATCCCGCCTCCGCCCCTTGTCTGCTGCGTGACCTTGGGCGAGCCACTTCACTTCTCTGGGCCTCAGTTCCCTCCTCTGGAAAATGGGGAGGAAGACTGGGAGCCCCACGTGGGACAACCCGATGACCTTGTATCTAGCCCGGCGCCTAGAACAGTGCTTGGCACATAGTAAACGCTTAACAAATACTTTTCTTACTATTCTTCTTATTAGCGGCCATGGTATTTAAGCACTGACTGTGTGCAGAACGCTGGATTTAACCCACAGGTGTCCCTAAGGGGGCTCACAATTTAAGAGTATAAATTGGGAGAAAACTGGAGACTCGATCTGTCTGTCTCACTCTCTGTAGAAAGACATGGGTCTCCACCTTCCTTGACCTTCCGGTCTCAAGGGGACGAAGAGGGACACAGAAGGACCAAGGAATCAAGCCACGATATTTACTGAGCGCTCACTGTGCGCTAAACCCTTGGGAGAGTCCAGTAGAGCGATAAACAGACGCATCCCCTTCCCCCACCGAGTTTACAGTCTAGATGTGGAACCGCTTCCTGGAGGAGGTGGCTTTTGAACCTGATCGGGAAGGAAAGGAGGTCACCTGGGTGTTTATCAGCCGTCCTCCCTGGGGCGCTTCGAACCTGGGCCTCCAGAGCGCAAACTCTGAATCGTGGCGGAGGAAAACGTCGACGGAATTAGGGGTGACGGGGTTGGGGGGGGGCATATTAATGTCTGTCTCCCCCCTCCCCACCCCCTCGACTGTAAGGTCGCTGCGGGTAGGGAATGTGTCTGTTTATTGCGCTGCGGGTAGGGAATGTGTCTGTTTATTGCTGTGTCGGACTCTCCCGATGACTTAATTCAGCGTTCCGCCCAAGGTGAGCGCTCAGTAAATACGATCGAGGGCTGGGGCTGAGACTACGGAGAGAGGAAGAGTCGGAGAGGCTGGAAGGGAGAGAGACACCAAGTCACCTGCCCCTCCCGGGGAGGGGGAGGAGGCTGAGGTTCCTGACTTCACTCCGGCCTCCGCCTCACTGGTGGCCCTCGCCCTAATAATAGTAAAAATAATAACTGCGGTGGTTGTTGAGCCCTTACTACGTGCCAGCCACTGGCTGAGTTCTGGCAGCTCCCACACAGTCCGTCCCACCTGGGGCTCACGGTCTCCGGGGGAAGGAGAAGAAGTCATCTCTCCCCATTTTCCAGATGGGGAAACCGAGGTGCAGAAAAGACCGGAGAGTCTAAAGGCCTCTCTAGACCGGGAGCTCACTGTGGGCCGGGAAGGTGTCTGTTGACTGTTGCACTGGACTCTCCCAAGCGCCTAGTACAGTGCTCTGCACACAGCGCTCAACAACTATATGATTGAATGCAGGAAAAGCAAGCCAGCTCTCCTGAGGCCCGGCCCTGGACTCTTTCCAGGCTGCTTCAGTGCTCCCAGTGAGGGGTCCAGGGTGTAGTTTGGGGGGGCCGGGGGAAGCGAGGATCGGTTCTCGCCGGGGCGGGGTGGGATTTCTGGGTGGGCTTCCCCAGCTGTGGCAAGGGCAGGGAGGGTCGGGGGTGGGGGGGAGAGGTTGGCACCCATCTCCCTCCTGCCTCGACTCCTCTTCCCTTCCTCCCGCCAGCTCAGCCGCAAGCAGGCGAGAGACAGGACCCCCTCCAGCCCCCCCCGGGACCCTCCCCAGGAGCCCCCGCGAGCATCCCTCAGCTCCCCCAGCCCCCAAGCGCTCCGAGATTCCCCCAGCCCCCTCCCCCGACATACCACATATACCCTTTTACTCCCTCCTCGTAAATTTATTTTACTGCCTCTCTCCCCCGGAGACTGTAAACTCTCCTAGGACAGGGGGTCAGGTCTTCTAACTGCACTGTACTCTCCCCCAACCTCTTGGTGTCGTGCTCTAATAATAATTTTGGTCTTTATTAAACACTTACCCTGTGCCAAGCACTATTTTAAGCACTGGGGTAGATACAAATTAGGTCGGACACAGTCCCCGGCCCCCATGGGCCTCACACTCTTATCCCCATTTTACAGATGGGATAATAATAATGGTAACGTTGGTATTTGTTAAGCGCTTACTCTGTGCACAGCACTGTTCTAAGCGCTGGGGGAGATACAGGGTCATCAGATTGTCCCACGTGAGGCTCCCAGTCTTCATCCCCATTTGACAGATGAGGGAACTGAGGTCCAGAGGAGTGAAGTGACTCGCCCACAGTCACACAGCTGACGGCAGAGCCGGGATTCGAACCCATGACCTCTGACTCCCAAGCCCGGGCTCTTTCCACTGAGCCACGGTGCTGTGATAATTGGGGCACAGAGAAGATAAGTGACTTGCCCTCGGTCACCCGGCAGACATGTGGCGGAGCCAGGATTAGAACCCAGGTCCTTCTGACTCCCAGACCCGTGCTCTATCCACTCAAACCACTACGCCCCACTGCCTCTTCTGATTGATAGATTTCCTTTCGTGGTATTTGTTCATTCGTTCATTCAATCGTATTTATTGAGCGCTTATTGTGTTAGGTGCGTACTATGAGCCAGGCACTGTACTAAGCACTGGGGTAGATGCAGGCTAATCGGGTTGGCCACAGACCCTAACCCACATGGGGCTCACAGTCTTAATCCCCACTTTCAGGATGAGGAAACTGAGGCATAGGGAAGTGAAGTGACTGGCCCAAGGTCACGCAGCAGACCAGTGGAGGAGCCGGGCTGAGAACCCAGGTCCTTCTGACTGCCAGGCCCGGGCTCACTGCTTACATACCATGCACACCCTATTACTCCCCCATCTGTAATTTATTTTACTGCCTTTCTCCCCCATAAACCGTGAGTTCCTTGAGGACTTGGGAATCAGGTCTTCTAAGTGCGGGCTTGGTTTAGCGCCCGGCAGATAGTATTGATTGACTTATTGATTTCTTATGGTGTTTGTCAAGGGCCAGGCTCGCTTATTATTATTATCAACTTGTATCTACTCCCTGGCACAGAGATCCTGGCCAGGGAGTAGATACAAGTTCATCATCATAATAATAATGTTGGTATTTGTTAAGCGCTTCCTATGTGCCGAGCACCGTTCTAAGCGCTGAGGGAGATACAGGGTCATCAGATTGTCCCACGTGAGGCTCCCAGTCTCCATCCCCATTTTCCAGATGAGGTCACTGAGGCGCAGAGAAGTGAAGCGACTTGCCCACAGTCACCCAGCTGACAAGCGGCAGAGCCGGGACTCGAACCCACGACCTCGAACTCCCAAGCCTGGGATCTTTCCACTGAGCTACGCTGCTTCATCAGGTTAGACACAGTTCATGTCCCGCATGGAGCTCACAGTCCGAGAGATCTTGCAGCAGTCTTTGTTTTAGAAGAGAGCATCGGGGCAGCTGGGGGAGGAGGAGGGCATGGAGGGTTATTATTAATAATGAGTAATAATGTTGGTATTTGTGAAGCGCTTATTCCGTGCCAAACACTGTTTTAAGCACTGGGGTAGATACAAGATCATTCATTCATTCAATCGTATTTACTGAGCGCTTTACCGGGTGCAGAGCGCTGTACTGAGCGCTTGGAAAGTTAAATTCAGCAACAAAGAGAGACAGTCCCCGCCCACCACAGGCTCACAGTCTAGAGAAGCAGCGTGGCTCAGTGGAAAGAGCCCGGGTTTGGGAGTCAGAGATCATGGGTTCGAATCCTGACTCCGCCACTTGTCAGCTGGGTGACTGTGGGCAAGTCACTTCACTTCCCGGGGCCTCAGTTATCTCATCTGGAAAATGGGGATGAAGACTGGGAGCCTCACGTGGGACAACCTGATGACCCTGTATCTCCCCCAGCGCTTAGAACAGTGCTCTGCACATGGTAAGCCCTTAACAAATACCAACATTATTATTATTATTAGAAGGGGGGAGACGGACATCAAAACAAGTCAACAGGCAGCAAAACAGCAAAACAAAAAGTAGGCCGGCATCAATACCACCAAGATAAATAGAATCATAGCTATAGACACATCATTAATACAATAAATAGAGTAATAAGTAATATAGACAAATATAGACAAGCGCTGTGGGGAGGGGAAGGGGGTATAGAGCAGAGGGAGGAAGGGCGCTGGGAAGGGGAGGAGGGGCAGAGGGAAAGGGAAGGCCTCCTGGATCTACCCCAGCGCTTAGTACAGTGCCTGGCATGTAGTAAACGCTGAACAAAGACCATACAAAAAACAAATAAAACCGGATTAAAGGGTGAACCACATCCCGAGAGCAGAGATGCCAATGGAGGCCGCGAGGGATTTCGGGTTAACCGGCCTGGCTCCACAGGACTGGGCGGGCGATCTGCCCGGGAACAGGTGACGTCAGTCAGCCTCGCGCCCGGGATTGGTTGGGGAGGGGGCGGGGCCAGAGAGAAGGGCCGGGTGGGGGGAGGGGCCCCAGGGGGGTTGGAGGGGAAAGCCGGCTGATTTACTACTACTACTACTACTAATAATGATGTTGGTATTTGTTAAGCGCTTACTATGTGCGGAGCGCTGCTCTAAGCGCTGGGGGAGATGCAGGGTCATCAGGTTGTGCCACGTGAGGCTCCCAGTCTTCATCCCCATTTTCCAGATGAGGTCACTGAGGCCCCGAGAAGTGAAGTGACTCGGCCAAAGTCACTCCGCTGACAGGTGGAGAAGCCGGGATTGGAACCCATGACCTCTGACTCCTAAGCCCGGGCTCTTGCCACTGAGCCACGTGTATTAAGCTTCTCTGTGCCTCAGTTTCCTCATCTGTAAAATGGGGATTGGGATTGGGAGCCTCACCTGGGACAGGGACTGGGTCCAACCCAAATTGCTGGTATCCCCCCCAGTGCTTAGTACAGTGCTTGACACATAGTAGGAGCTTAATGAATACCACTGTTATTATTATTATTGTTACAAGCACATCCGGTTGGACACAGTCCCCGTCCCACGGCGGGCTTGGAGGGGGTGGACAGCTGATTTAGGCCCCCTCTAATAATAATAATTATTAGCTGTACCTACCCCAGCGCTTAGAACAGTGCTCGGCACATAGTAAGCGCTTAACAAATACCAACATTATTATTATTATTATTATTATGTGAGGGTGAGGGAAAGGGGTCAGCGAGGGGGCCACAGAGAGAATAGATACCAAAGAAATTTAGACAATGAGCACGGCCTAGTGAATAGAGCACGGACCTGGGAGTCAAAAGGACTTGGGTTCTAATCCCGACTCAGCCACTTGTCCGCTGTGTGACCTCGGGCGAGCCACTTCGCTTCTCTGGGCCTCAGTTCCCTCATCTGTCAAATGGGGATGAAGACCGGGAGCCCCACGTGGGACAACCTGATCACCTTGTATCCCCCCTAGCGTTATAGAACAGTGCTTCGCAAATAGTAAGCGCTTAACAAATGCCATCATTTATTTTTCTTTTCGAACAGTGCTGGGCACAGAATCAGCGCCTAATACCATAATTATCATCACTTCTCCGGGCCTCGGCTACCTCAGCTGCAGAATGGGGGATTTCGACCGCCAGCCCCATCCCGCGGCGCTTAGAACGGCGCCTGGCACGTAGGAAGGACCTGATGGATATCATCCAAAAGGTAAAAAATAATAAAAGAAACGAAGGTGGCAAAATCGGGCCCAATCCCCGAGGCCGCGCGCAAACTCGGAGGGGGCTGGAGTCCCCCCATTCCTCCCTGGCCGCTCCCCGAGTCCGGACAAGGCCCCGACGCTCCCCCTCCATTCATTCGTTCGTTCAATCGTATTTATCGAGCGCTTGCTATGTGCAGAGCACCGTACTAAGCGCTTGGAATGGACAATTGGGCCACAGATGGAGAGCGTCCCTGCCCGCCGACGGGCTGACGGTGTAATCGGGGGAGACGTCCGGCCTTCCACCGGCTGGGGAATCTTCCCCTTACTGGTCTCGCAGGTGGCAATCAGGGTTTGTCCGGGCAGGATGCCAGGGGGCTGCCTCGGGACCCCACCCCGCCCCGATGGGACTTGGAGATCTGCAGGCTCTCGGGGGGCGGGGGCCTGGCTCGGGGGGAGGAGGGCGGGGAGAGGGGGGCGCCCCGGCTAATCATTATAATTATCCCGCTGCGGCGGATGGTATCTTCCCGCTTCCGAGGCGCTCGCCCTCTTCCCACGGGTCCTCGCCTGCCTTCCGCCCTCCGTCCCCGGCAGGGCAACCGAGGCAGGCCCCAGAGGCCAGGGAAGCGGCGCGGCCTCGTGGCTACGGCCCGGGCCTGGGACTCGGTAGGACCTGGGTTCTCGCAGTAACCATCTCCCCGAAAGGGGACTTGAACCCCGGACCCTCAGATCGCCCCGGTTTAACGGTAAGAGGCCGGGCGCTTCTCTGGGCCTCGGTTCCCCCATCTGTAAAATGGGGATGAAGACTGGGAGCCCCGTGCGGGAACCGCTTGCCTTCATTGCTTCCTTCGATCGTATCGACTGAGCGCTTACAGCGTGCAGGGCGTTGTAGTAAGCGCTTAAAGTTACCATCCGCCCAAACGGGGGCTTGAACCCCGGACCCTCAGATCGCCCCGGTTTAACGGTAGGAGCCCGGGCGCTTCTCTGGGCCTCGGTTCCCCCATCTGTAAAATGGGGGTGAAGAGAAGCAGCGTGGCTCAGTGGAAAGAGCCCGGGCTTGGGAGTCCGTGGTCATGGGTTTGAATCCCGGCTCTGCAGGCACTTCACTTCTCTGCGCCTCGGTTACCTCATCTGTAAAATGGGGATGAAGACTGTGAGCCTCACATGGGACCACCTGATGACCCTGTAAATCTACCCCAGCGCTTAGAACAGTGCTCTGCACCTAGTAAGCGCTTAACAAATACCAACATTGAGACTGTGAGCCCAATGCGGGACAACCTGATTACGTGGTATCTACCCCAGTGCTTAGAACAGTGCTTGTAAGCGCTTAATAAATGCCATCGTCATTATTATTATTATTAAAAGTCCGATGGTCTGCCCACTGAGCTATCTGGGCTTTCATTCATTCAGTCATTCAATGGTATTTTATTGAGCGCTTACTCTGTGCGAAGCACTGTACTAAGCGCTTGGGAGAGCACAGTACTGGCTGCTGAGTGATCTTGGGCAAGTTATTTTACTTCTCTGGGCCTCATCTGTAAAATGGGGGTGAAGACTGTGAGCCCCACATGGGACGGCGACTGGGTCCAACCTGATTAGCGTGGATCTGCCCCAGTGCTTAGTACAGTCCCTGGTGCCTAGTAAAAAAATATCAGCAAAAAAATACCATTACTTAATACATAAAAAAATACCATTAAAAAGAAAATGGTCAGGAGGTCAGGCGGAGGATTGCTGGCATCCGGAAAGAGCCCGGGTTCGGGAGTCAGAAGTCATGGGTTCTAATCCCGGCTCTGCCACTTGTCAGCTGTGTGACCGTGAGCAAGTCATTTCACTTCTCTGTGCCTCAGTTACCTCATCTGTAAAATGGAGATTAACTGTGAGCCTCACGGGGGACAATCTGATTACCCGGTATCTCCCCCGGCGCTTAGAACAGTGCTCTGCACATAGTAAGCGCTTAACAAATACCAACATTATTATTATTATTATCTTTCCCCCAGGGCCTCTGGTCTCCCCAACCCCCAGTCCCTTCTCAAGCCATCAGTGCTATCTATTGAGCGCTTACTGTGTGCAGAGCACTGTTCTAAGCGCTTGAAACCTTCTATACCCTCTGTACCCCAGCCCAGATGTCCTATAGGAGCAGCAGGGAGGAGTGGATGGAGCCCCGGCCCGGGAGTCAAAGGACCTGGGTTCTAATCCCAGCTCCGCCGCTTGCCTGCCACGTGAGCTGAGGAAAGCCGCTTCACTTTTAGACCGTGAGCTTTCGTTTAGTCACTTTCTTTTAGACCGTAAGCCCGTCGGTGGGCAGGGTTGGCCTCTATCTGTTGCCGAATTGTCCATTCCAAGCGCTTAGTCCAGTGCTCTGCACATAGTTAGCGCTCAATAGATACTAGTGAATGAACCTCATGACTTCTCTGGGCCTCGGCGACCTCCTCTGTAAAACGGGGATTGAGACCGTGAGCCCCGCGTGGGCCAGGGACCGTGTCCGGCCCGGTCTGCTTGTATCGACCCCAGCGCTTAGAACAGCGCCTGGCACACAGAGAAGCAGCGTGGCTCAGTGGAAAGAGCCCGGGCTTGGGAGTCAGAGGTCATGGGTTCGAATTCCGGCCCCGCCCCTCGTCAGCTGTGGGACTGTGGGTGAGTCACTTCACTTCTCTGTGCCTCATCTGTAAAATGGGGATTAACCGTGAGCCTCACGTGGGACAACCCGATGACCCTGTATCTGCCCCGGCGCTTAGGACAGTGCTCTGCACCGAGTAAGCGCTTCACAGATACCAACATTATTATTATAGTAAGGGCTTAACGAGAACCAGTGTTATTTATTACTATTTTTATTTAACCCCTTGGGGTTGGGAAGGAAGGCGGGGAGCGGGTAGAGCGTGAGGGGCACGATGGGGAGGAGACGGCTCTTCCCGGCGTCCCCCTACCTCCCTCCCCTCGACCCCCCGACAAATCCCTTCTCCAATCCCGCTCCCTTTGTCGCCTTCGGCCGCACCCCTGTGTCCTCCCACCTCCTTCCCCCTTCCCTTGACCTCTTAGATAAGTGAAAGTGGGAAGAGTCAACACAGAACAGGCCCCGGCGTTTAGCGGACGAGTGTGTCGAAATGTCTATCTGTGTGTGTTTGTGTGTCCTGGGCTGGGCCGTCATTATCCGAGCGAGAGTCTCGAACGGGTCGCTCGGGACCCCGCGACAGAAGCGAGACGCAGTCCCTCGCCATCGAGGGATTTACACCCTTCCCGGCTGCTCCCGGAGGAACCTCGGGCGTGTGGCCCCGCACGGCGTATTCGAGGGTGATCCCGTGCGTCCGTGTAACGCCTCTTTCTCTTTCTTTCCGGCTCCGCGTCTCCGTCGCTCCCCCTGGCAGGCCGAACACCTCGGCCAAACCAGTTGGGGAGGGTTGTTGTGCTGAACTTTCTGTTTGTAACAGTGAGACTTAGAGATGAGTCAGGGAGGGGCAGGCATGGGGAGAGCCAAGAAACTCTCTCTCTGTCTGTCTCCGCGTCTCTCTCTCACGCACAGAGATCGACAACCCTCCCGGGGAGCTCCCGCCACCCCGTCCGTCGCCGCCGGTCACACGAACTCACCCTCATCCCTCCCGCCCCCTTCTCCCCCAGATACTCACACGTACACCTCCCCCGGCCGACCCACGGGCAGGGCAGGGGAGACGGGCCCAGTGAGTAAGATCCTGTTGACGTCCTCGCTCAAGGGGGATTGGGGGTGGGGGGGGGGGTGTTCGGGACACTGGGGCTCGGAGAGGGTTGGGGGGCGGGGAGGAGAGTAGGGCGGGAGGATGCCCATTAGGGCTGGGCCCCGCTTGCTGCCTCAGTTTCCCTGCGGCAGGGGGTAATTGGTGCGGGGGTGGTGATTGGAGATGAAAGCTGGGGCCCTTCCAGCCTTGATTCCCTCCATCTCCCTGTCCCTGGGGCGGGGGCTGAGGCAGTCGATGGGGAGGGGGGTGGGAAAGGGGGGGACGGGGAGTGTCCCCACCTCCCCCGACCCCCCTAAATCACCGCAAGTCCAAAGGGTCCCGCTTTCCTCCTCCATTCTTTCGTTAGAAGAAGACAGGCAGTTGGCAAAATAATTGTCCTTATAATCCATCCCCCCTTCTTCCCTAGATCCCTCTAGACTGTGGGCAGGGAATGTGTCCGTTTATTTTCTGCTGTCCCCTCCCGAGCGCTTAGTACACGGCGTGACTCGGTGGCAAGAGCCCGGGCTGGGGAGTCAGTGGTCATGGGTTCGAATCCCGGCTCCGCCACTTTCATTCATTCATTCAGTAGTATTTATTGAGCGCTTACTATGTGCAGAGCACTGTACTAAGCGCTCGGAATGGACAGTTCGGTCAGAGAAGCAGCGTGGCTCGGTGGAAAGAGCCCGGGCTCGGGGGGGGGGGGTCAGGGGTCATGGGTTCGAATCCCGGCTCTGCCACTTGCCCCAACGCTTAGAACAGTGCTCTGCACAGAGTAAGCGCTTAACAAATACCAACATTATTAACAGATAGAGACAGTCCCTGCCCTATGATGGGCGTACAGTCTAATCGGGGTTTTCAGCTGTGTGACTGTGGGCAAGTCGCTTCGCTTCTCTGGGCCTCAGTGACCTCATCTGGAAAATGGGGATTAACCGTGAGCCTCACGTGGGACGACCTGATGACCCTGGATCTCCCCCAGCGCTTAGAACAGTGCTCTGTACGTAGTAAGCGCTTAACAAATACCAACCTTATTATTATGATTACGCTGCTCTCACTAAGTAAGCTCTCAATACGATCGAATGAACAGTAGGACAAGTGGGGAAACTGAGGTAAAAGGGAGGGGAGTTGGGGGGATAAAGCCAGGAACCCCTCTGGACTGGAAGCTCCTTGTGGGCAGGGAATGTGTCTCCCAACTCTGTCGTTCAGTGCGCCACAGTTAGTAAGCGCTCAATAATAATGATGGCATTTAAGCGCTTACTATGTGCCAAGCACCGTTCTAAGCGCCGGGGAGGATACAAGGTGCTCAGCTTGTCCCACGTGAGGCTCCCAGTCTTCATCCCCATTTTCCAGATGAGGTCACTGCGGCCCAGAGAAGTGAAGTGACTTGCCCAAAGTCACCCAGCTGACAGTAATGATGGTATTTGTTAAGCGCCCACTGCGCTAAACGCCGGGGTGGATGCAAGCGAATCGGGCCGGGCCCAGTCCCCGTCCCACGGGGGGCTCCCGGTCTCCATCCCCATTCTACGGATGAGGGAACTGAGGCCCAGGGAAGTGAAGTGACTCGTCCGAGGTCACACAGCCGGCACGTGGTGGAGCGGGGACTAGAACCCAGGACCTTCTGACTCCGGGCCCGGGTCTAACCACCACACCACGTTGCTTCTCATAATAAATAGCAGCGTGGAGGGGTAGGGGGCCGCGCCCGGACTTGCCTTCCCCTTCTCCCCCTTACGCAGGGACTGGCGGGCGCGGAGGGATGGGGGATTGGGGGCCGTGGACCAGAAGCGGAAGCGGCAGTGGCCAGAGCCCGCGCTTGGGAGGCAGAGGACGTGGGTTCTAATCCCGCCTCCGCCACTCGCCTGCTGGGTAACCTTGCCCAATAATAATATGATAATGTTGGTATTTGTTAAGCGCTTACTATGTGCCCAGCACCGTTCTAAGAGCTGGGGTAGATCCAGGGTCATCAGGTGGACCCACGTGAAGCTCCCGGTCTTCATCCCCATTTTCCAGATGAGGGATCTGAGGCCCAGAGAAGTGACTTGCCCACAGTCACCCGGCTGACAAGTGGCGGAGCAGGGATTCGAACCCGTGACCTCTGACTCCCAAGGCCTGGCTCTTTCCGCTGAGCCACGCTGCCCAATCCACTTCACTTCTCTGTGCTTCGGTGACCTCCTCTGTGAAATGGGGATGGAGACCGGGAGCCCCACGTGGGACGGGGACGGGGTCCGACCCCCATTTGCTCCTATCCCACCCAGTCCTTAGTACAGTGCCTGGCACCTAGTAGGCGCTTAACAAATACCACCGTCATTATTATTATAAAGCATGAGGCGTGAGAAGCATGAGAAGAGTCGTGAGAAGGAGGAGAAGCAGCGTGACTCGGTGGAAAGAGCCCGGGCTTGGGAGTCAGAGGTCCTGGGTTCTAATCCCGCCTCCGCCCCCTGTCAGCCGTGTGACTTTGGGCAAGTCGCTTCACCTCTCGGTGCCTCAGTGACCTCATCTGGAAAATGGGGATGAAGACTGGTGAGCCTCAAGTGGGACAACCTGACGACCCCGTATCTCCCCCAGCGCTTAGAACAGTGCTCGGCACATAGTAAGCGCTTAACAAATAACATTATTATTATCGTCTGCTGTGTGACCTTGGGGAAGTCACTTCGCTTCTCTGGGCCTCGGTGACCTCCTCTGTAAAAAGGGGACGGAGACTATAATAATAATAATAGTGTTGGTATTTGTTAAGTGCTTACTATGTGCAGAGCACTGTTCTAAGCGCTGGGGGAGATACAGGGTCATCAGGTCGTCCCACGTGAGGCTCACAGTTAATCCCCATTTTACAGATGAGGGAACTGAGGCACAGAGAAGTGAAGTGACTCGCCCACAGTCACACAGCTGACAAGTGGCAGAGCTGGGAGTCGAACTCATGACCTCTGACTCCGCAGCCCGGGCTCTTTCCACTGAGCCAGACTGGGTTCCACCCCATTTGCTTGTAATAATAATGTTGGTATTTGTTAAGTGCTTACTATGTGCCGAGCACTGTTCTAAGCGCTGGGGGAGACACAGGGTCATCGGGTCGTCCCACGTGAGGCTCACGGTTAATCCCCATTTTCCAGATGAGGGAACTGAGGCCCAGAGAAGTGAAGTGACTTGCCCACAGTCACACGGCTGACAAGTGGCACCTCTGAGTATCCACCCCAGCGCTTAATACAGTGCCTGGCATGGAGTAAGCACTTAATTATTATTATTATCATTATAATAAAGCATTTACCGGTCCTTCGCCCCGCACTTCCTGGGAAGCGGGATGGACTTCCCTCTAGTGGTAAATCCCTCCATCTGCCTTAAAATACAAAGGAATCTGTTAAGCGCTTACTATGTGCCAGGCTCTGTAGTAAGCGCTGGGAAAAATCCAAGCCGATGGGGTTGGACGCAGTCCCCGTCCCACGTGGGGCTCACAGGCTTCAGCCCCATTTTACAGAGGCCGTCAACTCGCTGTGGGCGCGGGTTCGTGTCTGGTTATTGTTGTGTCGTCCTCTCCCAA
The DNA here is from genome assembly GCF_004115215.2 of Ornithorhynchus anatinus. Classification (NCBI taxonomy): domain Eukaryota; kingdom Metazoa; phylum Chordata; class Mammalia; order Monotremata; family Ornithorhynchidae; genus Ornithorhynchus; species Ornithorhynchus anatinus. The sequence goes on along the minus strand of NC_041753.1, from coordinate 4,322,462 downwards.
GCGCTCAGTACAGTGTTTTGCACACAGTGAGCGCTCAAGAAATGCGGCTGAACGAATGACTGCTTTCCCCCTGCTGCTCACCCTGGGTTTTCCCCGGCTTCCCCAGGGATAATAACAATAATAATGATAATGTTGGTATTTGTTAAGCGCTTACTATGTGCAGAGCACTGTTCTGAGCGCTGGGGTAGATATAGGGTAATCAGGTTGTCCTCCTCACCAAGAGAACGAGGAGCTGTGGCCTTGGGAAGCAGCATGGCGTTGTGGATAGAGCCTGGGCCTGGAAGTCAGAATAATAATAATAATAATGGTATTTATTAAGCGCTTACTATGTGCCGAGCACTGTTCTAAGAACTGGGGTAGTTACAAGGTAATCAGGGGGGTCCCACGTGGGGCTCACAGTCTCCCCATTTTACAGAGGAGGGAACTGAGGCCCAAGGAAGTGAAGAGACTTGCCCAAGGTCACACAGCAGACAAGTGGCAGAGTCAGGATTAGAACCCACATCCTCTGGCTCCTAAGCCCGGGCCCTTTCCACGAAGCCCCGCTGCTTCTTTAAAAATCCACTTCTCCCCGTCGGGGAATCAAACCCCGGTCTGCCGCGTGACAGGTGGGGATACCCGCCACTCTCCTAACGAGGAACGGCCCAGGAGGTCATGGGTTCTAATCCTGACTCCGCCACTTGTCTGCCGCGTGACCTTGGGCAAGTCACTTGACTTTACTGGGGCTCAGTTCCCTCATCTGGAAAATGGGGAGTGAGGTGAGCCTCACACAGGATGGGGACTGGGTCCAAGCTGATTCGTTGGTAACCCCCCCCTCCGGTGCTTAGCACAGTGCCTGGCACATAGTAAGCGCTTAAATATCACGATTATTATTATTATTGAGTAGGAAACGATTCCCCGCCCTATTCTAAATCCCTCTCTCTCCCAGGGCCTAGGAGAGCAATGTGGCCTAGTGGATAGAGCCCGGGCCTGGGAGTGCTTCCTACATGCAGAGCTCTGTACTCATTCCTTCATTGTATTTATTTTAATAATGATATATATATATATCTATAATTCTATATATTTACATTGATGCAACCGATGCCTGTCCACTTGCTTTGTTTAGTTTTGTTGTCGGTCTCCCCCGTTCTAGATACAGTGTGGCTCAGAGGAAAGAGCCCGGGCTGAGAAGTCAGAGGTCGTGGGTTCTAATTCCGACTCCGCCACTTGTCCGCTGTGTGACTTTGGGCAAATCGCTTCGCTTCTCTGGGCCTCAGTGACCTCATCTGGAAAATGGGGATGAAGACTGGGAGCCTCACGTGGGACAACCTGATGACCCTGTATCTACCCCAGTGTTTAGGACAGTGCTCGGCACATAGTAAGTGCTTAACAAATACCAACATTATTATTATGATTAGACTGAGCCCGTTGTTGGGCAGGGGTTGTCTCTATCTGTTGCCGAATTGGTCTTTCCAAGTACAGTGCTCTGCACACAGTAAGCGCTCTAGGAATACGATCGAATGAATCGTATCCATTCATTCCGTGAATTCAGTCATTCAATCGTATTTCCTGCGTGCAGAGCACTCTCCTAAGCGCCCGGGAGAGTCCAATACAACCACAAGCGCCTAGGAGAGCGCTCTGCACACCGTAAGCGTTCAATCGGAGGAGCAGCGTGGCTCAGTGGCAAGAACCCGGGCTGGGGAGTCCGAGGTCGTGGGTTCTAATCCCGCCTCGGCCGCTTGTCAGCTGGTTGACTTGGAGCAGGTCACTTTGCTTCTCTGGGCCTCAGTGACCTCATCTGCAAAATGGGGATGGAGCCTGGGAGCCCCGCGGGGGGCACCCTGACTACCTTGTATCTCCCCCAGCGCTTAGAAGAGTGCTTGGCACATAGAAGCAGCGTGGTTCAGTGGAAAGAGCCCGGGCTTGGGCGTCAGAGGTCATGGGTTCGAATCCCGGCTCTGCCACTTGGCAGCTGTGCGACCTTGGGCAAGTCACTTCACTTCTCTGGGCCTCAGTTCCCTCATCTGTCAAATGGGGATTAACTGTGAGCCTCACGTGGGACCACCTGATGACTCTGTATCTCCCCCAGCGTTTAGAACAGCGCTCTGCACATAGTAAGCGCTTAACTTTATTAGTAGTAGTAGTAAGCGCTTCGCAAATGGCATCATCATCATTATTATTAGTAATAAATACGAGTGATTGAGCGGGCCAACGCAGGAGCGCGAGCCGCCCGGGCCTCGGCGTCCTCTGGTTGCCAAGGTGACCGGCCCCGCCCCCTCCGCGCGCCTCCCCTCGCGCGCCTCCCTCCGCGCGCGCCCCCCGGCTCCGTCACCATAGTGACGCGCTCGCTTTCCGGCCGCCCGGCTTGGGGGCCGTTGCGAGGAGACGGGCGCCGTTGCCGGGGCGACGGGCGGGAGGCCGAGCACGTGACCCTCCCGCGCCGCCCCCCCCCCCCCCCCGCTCTGGCGGCCTCTGTCTCTCTGTGTCTCGGTCGTCTCTCTGTGTCTCTGTCTAGTCGATGGCGGGGGCGGGGGGCCCCGGGTGGGCGTGGCGGCCGGTGGCGCGCGACCCGCTGCTGGCGCGCGCCTTCCACTCGTGCACGGCGCTGCGGGGGCGGCTCTACCTGGTGGGGGGGCTGCTGGAGGGGGGGGCGCGGGCGCCCAGCGGGGACACGGTCACCTTTGACCCGAAGGCAAGGCGCGCGGAGGCCTCTGGGAAGGAGGAGGCCGAAGCCCGTCTGGGAGTAGAGCATGAGGAGGCCGAAGCCCGGGTGGGAGTAGAGCATGAGGAGGCCGAAGCCCTTGTGGGAGTAGAGCGGGAGGATGAGGACGAAGCCCGTGTGGGAACAGAGCATGAGGAGGACGAAGCCCGTGTGGGAGTAGAGCGGGAGGACGAGGACGAAGCCCGTGTGGGAATAGAGCATGAGGAGGACGAAGCCCGTGTGGGAATAGAGCATGAGGAGGACGAAGCCCGTGTGGGAGTAGAGCGGGAGGATGAGGACGAAGCCCGTGTGGGAATAGAGCATGAGGAGGACGAGGACGAAGCCCGTGTGGGAGTAGAGCATGAGGAGGCCGCAGCCCATGCGGCGGTGGGGAGGTTGCGGGGCGGGCCTCGGCGGAGCCACCACGACGCGGCGGCGGTGGGGGGCCGCTGGCTGTGCGTGGTGGGCGGGTGGGACGGGTCCCGGCGCGTGTCGGGCGTGTGGGTGCTGGACGCGGCGCTCGGGGCCTGGGAGGCCTGGGCCGCGGGACCCCGCAGCCGCCCGCCCGCGGGGCTCAGCGGCCACACGTGCACGCGCCTGGACGACCGCCAGCTGCGCGTGGCCGGCCGCGAGGGCGGGACCCGCACCCAGCGCCGCTACGGCAGCGTCTACACCCTCCGCCTCGACCCGCGCGCCCGCACCTATAGGTGACCCGTTCGGTCCTATTTATGGAGCGCTTCCTGGGCGGTCCCCATTGCTTCTAATGATGATATCTGAGAAGCGCCTGCTGGGGGGTCAAACACTGTTCCAAGCGCTGGGGGAGATACGAGGTGATCAGGTTGTCCCACGGGGGGGGCTCGCCGTCTTCATCCCCATTTGACAGATGAGGTCGCTGAGGCCCAGAGAAGTGACTCGCCCAAAGTCACACAGCTGACAAGCGGCGGAGCGGGGATCGGAACCCGTGACCTCCGACTCCCAAGCCCGGACTCTTTCCACCGCTGCTTCTCTAGTGGGGGAGACAGACGTTAATTGATGATGTTTAAAGATATGCACGTAGAAATACATATGATCCCCGTCTCCCGCTCCCCCCTTCATGTCTCCCCCGTCCCCAGCTACCGGGAGGAGGACTGTCACACGGCCTCCCGCTCCGGTCACTGCGCCGCGCTGCTACGGACTCCTGGATCCCGCCCCGGCCACCAGCTTCTGCTCTTCGGAGGCTGCAGTTCGGCCGAGCCCGACCTGGCGGGGCAGTGGGGCCCCGGCGAGATCCAGGTAAGGGGCGTCCCCTTCATCACCGGCAACCTTAATCATCATCCATTCATTCAGTCGCATTTAGTAAGCGCTTACTGTATGCAGAGCACTGTACTAGGCGCTTGGGAGAGTACGACCCAACGATAATTGGTTGACGTTCCCTGCCCCCAACGAGATCTAGAGGTGAGGAGGCGGAAATCAATACAAATAAATAAAATGACGTATTTTACGTAAGTGCTGGGGGGCGAAGGGAGCAAGGAGGGGAGACACAGAAGGGAGCGGTGGTGAGGAAAAGGGGGGGCTTAGTCTGGGAAGCCTTCTTGGAGGAGAGGGGCCTTCAGTAAGGCTTTGAAAGCGGGGAGAGTCATTGTGGGATGTGAGGAGGGAAGGCTTTCCAAGCCAGAGGCAGGATGTGGCGAGAGGTCGGCAGCGAGGTGAGAAGGTTAGCGCCGCCATGCGCCGAGCGCCGTGCTCAGCGCCGGGGTAGATAAATAATCATCGTACCAACGGTGGTACTTGTTAAGCGTTTACCATGTGCCAAGCACTGTTGTAAGTTCTGGGGGAGATACAAGCTAGGCAGGCCGGCTCCGTTCCCCGTGACTGTCCCCCCTCCTCTCCCGGCCCCGCAGGAGGAGCGGACCCGCGCCCCGCGCCTGACGGAGGGGCTGTCCCGGCTGGTGTCCGGGGCGCGGGCGTCTCGGCGGGGCCCCGGGGGGCTGCGCTACCATTCCTGCTCCGTGGTCGGCCCCTTCGCCGTGCTGTTCGGCGGCGAGAGCCTGACGCGGGCCCGGGACACCGTCTGCAATGACCTGTACATCTACGACACCCGTGAGACCCCGCGAGGGCCCGGGAGGGTGCGGGGGGCGGGGAGGGAGGGGGGGCGGGCCCGAGGCTGACACCCCCCGCCCTCGGACCCCCAGGACCGTCCCCCCCGAGCTGGTTCCACTTCCCGAGCACGGACAGGGGGCTGAAGCGAGTCGGCCACCGCACCTGCCTCTGGGATGACCAGCTCTACTTGGTGGGGGGCTTCGGCGAGGATGGCCGCACCCCCAGCCCCGAGGTCTGTACCTTGGAGCTCTCGGCGTGACGGGGGAGGGGGGAGAGAAAGACACCCCCCTCCCCATCCCGAGCTCATCGGGCCCTTCCTCTCCTTCCTCTCTCCCACCGCCTCATTAAACGTCCCCTGGTCGCCGACCTCTGCCTCGCGGCCTCTTCTGTTTCTGGCGGGAGGGGGCCGGACATTCGCGCCTCCCCCCGCCCATTCAACCCTTCATTCAGTCCTACTTGTTGAGCGCTTACTGTGAGCAGAACACTGGACTGAGTACAACGGAGAAGCAGCGTGGCGCAGTGGATAGGGCCCGGGCCTGGGAGTCAGAGGGTCGTGGGTTCTAGTCCTCGCCCCACCACCGGTCTGCTGTGTGACCTCGGGCCAAACACTTCGTTTCTCTGGGCCTCAGCTCCCACATCTGTAAAATGGGGGTGGAGACTGTGAGCCCCTCGCGGGACAGGGACTGTGTCCAACCCCGTCTGCTCATCTCTACCCCAGTGCTCAGTATAGTGCCTGGCACAGAGCGAGCGCTTCACGGATACCATCACCGTTATCACTCTCATCATAATGTTGGTATTTGTTAAGCGCTTACTATGTGCCGAGCACTGTTCTAAGCGCCGGGGTAGATACACGGGCTTGGGAGTCAGAGGTCATGAGTTCGAATCCCAGCTCTGCCACTTGACAGCTGTGTGACTGTGGGCAAGTCACTTAACTTCTCTGTGCCTCAGTTACCTCATCTGTAAAACGGGGATTAACCGTGAGCCTCACGTGGGGCAACCTGACATGACAATACAACGACAGAGAGACACCGTCTCTGGTCCGTCCAACCGACCTGTTCCCCGCAGATGCGTCCAGCCGTCGTGATCAAACCATTTAATTAACAAAATAATAGTACAAGAGCAGCAACTGGGAAACCCAAGAACAGTTAAGGACGCGACAAGGGGGTGGTGGGTGGGGAGCGACGAGGGAGGGCGCGGGGCTCCGGGCCGCCTAGGAGACCAGTACGCCGGCCGAGCCGGTCTTGGCGCCGGCCCCTTCGGAGGCGCCGGACTTGGAGGCCGGCTTGTCGTCCTCCCCCATCAGCCGGATGTTGTGTTTCTCCCGGAAGTCGTTCAGCTCGCGGCCCTTGGCCTGCAGCTGCTGGCTCAGCGTCTCTATGATCTTCTGGATCTGAGGAAGGGGCCGGTGAGGCGGGGGGCACGGGGACTCGGCCCGCTCCCCCCGCCTCCCCCAGCTCCCGAGCTCGCCCGCCCTCACCCCCCGGCGTCCCCCGCCCGCTCGCCCCCTCACCTGCTCCTTGTTGCTCTCCAGGGCGGGCAGCACCTCCTTGACCGTCCGCTCCACGAGGACCCCACCCACCATGCGGTAACACTTCCGCGTCGCGTCCACGTCCCGGAGCGTGTCGATCACCAGGCTGGGGAGGGGAGACGTTGGCACACGCGTGTGTGTACGTGGGGAGGGTGGGAGGGGGTGCCCTTCTCCGTCCCTTTGCCCCCCGACCTTCCCCAGCCTCACCTGTGTTCGTTCAGCTCCATCTCCAGCTCCGCCGCCTTGGACGCCAAGCCTCGCTGCTCCTGCCGCAGCCGGTTAAATCCGGCCACCACCTTACGGGGTGGGGAAAAAGAAAACACGGGAGGTTTTCCCCCCTCCGACTAATTCGCGTGCGCTTTCCCAAGCGCTTAGCTCAGTGCTCCGCTCAACTGATACTCCCGACGGACCGTCCACCTACTTTCACCGTCAGCCCCTCGCGGACTGCAGGCTGGGTGTGGATTAACGGGGGTTTGGGGCTCTCTGCTATTTCACTGTATTTGGTGGGCGCTTTCTATGTGTTAAGCACTGTTCTGAGCACTGCGATCGATGCCCCTTCATCAGGTTGGATTCAGTCCCCGGCCCACATGGGGCTCACACTTTAAATCGTCTAAATTTAGTGTCGTTTCTGGAGCGACACCCTCGCAGAGAGGGCTAAGATCTCTTGGCTCAGGGGCACCCAACTACTTCCTCTGTATCTACCCCGGTGCTCAGAACAGTGCTCGGGCCCACAGTATGCACTTAATACCGTCATTATTGAGAAGCAGGGTGGCTTAATGGAAAGAGCTCGGGCTTGGGAGTCAGAGGTCGTGGGTTCTAGTCCCGGCTCCGCTACCTGTCCAGCTGTGTGCCTTTGGGCAAGTTGCTTCACTTCTCTGGGCCTCAGTGCCCTCATCTGGAAAATGGGGATGAAGACCGTGAGCCCCACGCGGGACAACCTGATGACCTCGTATCTATCCCAGCGCTTGGCACAGAGTAAGCGCTTAGCAAATATCATCGACCCCCCTGCGAGGCCCTCCCCCGCATCTCAGCACCCTGATCCTTCCCGGTCCCCTTGTTCATGAATATAGAGAGATGACGCTGGCCCTCTTTAATAATGTTGGTATTTGTTAAGCGCTTACTATGTGCAGAGCACTGTTCTAAACGCTGGGGTAAACAGAGGGGAATCAGGTTGTCCCACGTGGGGCTCACAATCTTCATCCCCATTTTACAGATGAGGGAACTGAGGCACAGAGAAGTTAAGTGACTTGCCCACAGTCACACAGCTGACAAGTGGCAGAGCTGGGATTCGAACTCATGAGCCCTGACTCCAAAGCCCGTGCTCTTTCCACTGCACCACGCTGCTTCACCCCATCCTCCCACTCAAAATCTGCTCCAGCGGAATGGGCTGATGGAAAGGGCACAGGAGTTGAAGCCTGAAGACCCGAGTTCTGGTCCCAGCTCCACCACTTGCCCGCCGTGTGACCTCGGGCAAGTCACTGAACTGTGTGCCTCGGTTTCTCCACCTGTAAAATGGGGGTTCGATACCCGTTGTCCCTCCACCGTATATCGTGAGGTCCGCGTGGGGCCCGGCCTCTGTCTAACCTGCCCTGGAAGCAGCGTGGCCTAGTGGGTAGAGCCCGGGCCCGGGAGTCAGAAGGTCCTGGCTTCTCGTCCCGGCTCCGCCACTTCTCTGTGCCTCAGTTCCCTCACCTGTCAAACGGGGATGAAGACTGGGAGCCCCACGTGGGACCACCTGATGACCTTGTATCCCTCCCGGCGCCTAGGACGGTGCTGGGCACGAAGCAGCGTGGCTCCGTGGAAAGAGCCCGGGCTGGGGAGTCAGAGGTCATGGGTTCGAATCCCAGCTCTGCCACTTGTCAGCTGGGTGACTGTGGGCAAGTCACTTCACTGGGCCTCAGTTCCCTCCTCTGTCAAATGGGGATTCAGACTGGGAGCCCCACGTGGGACCACCTGATGCCCCTGGATCTCCCCCAGCGCTTGGAACAGTGCTCGGCACCCAGTAAACGCTTAACAGATACCAACATTATTATTATTATAGTAAGCGCTTAGCAAATACCAACATTATGATTATTATTCTAGTAAGCGCTGAACCAATAGCATGGTTGTCGTCGTCACCTCAGGCCCGCTCCCCTCCGGCCCCGCCCCCCGGCAGGGGGCGCCCCCACGGCGCATGCTCCGCCCCCTCCGCGCGCCCCCGTCCCCTCTGCGCATGCCCCGCGCACGCCCCGCCCCCTCGCGCAGGCGCCGCCCTTTCCCGTCGCCGGGCGGGGGGGCGGGGAGGGCGCCGGTCCTCCTGGTGAGCGCGCCTCCCACCCCTGGCACGTGCCGCGTGCCCGAGCGCCGCCCCGCTTCCCCCTCCGCCCCGCCCCGCTCACCTGCTCGGCCGACACGGATCCCTTCCCGGGGCCGCCCCCGCTCCCGCCGCCGCCGGCCCCGCCGTTCTTGCCGCTCCGCCCGCTCCCGTCCGCCATCTTCCTCCCCTCCCCCCCCCCCCGCGTCCCGACCCTCGCTGCGCGTCCGGCCCAACGCCCGCCTCTTTACGTCACATCCGGCCGGCCTCAGCTCCCCTCCCCTCCGCGCGAGCGCCATCTTGGTTGAGGGCGCTGGCGGGCGGGGCCGCCATCTTTGTTGGGGGCAGGAGCCCTTCCGGGTGCTCTTTGGCCCCGGAGGCGCGTCGGCCGCCGAAGCCGCCGCGGTCGGTGGGACGGGCCGGGTCGGGTCGGGAGCCGCTCCCCACGTTCCCCCCCCAATTCGGCCTCCATGTAGGGACCCTCCCCCTCTTCCTTTCCCCCTCCTACTCCCGCTTTCCCCTCCGCCCTCCATCACGTGGTGGAGGAGCAAAGGGCACGAACGACGGTCCGGTCGATCGGACGGACGGACGGACGGACGGACGGACAGCCCCCCCCCTCATCCTCCCGTGGGTGGGGGGCCGCACCCAGACTCAAGTCCCCTCCCCAGGCCGGGAAAAGGTGGGGTGGTGGGTGGTCCTTCCGCAGGATTAGGGGTTGGGGGAGGGCCGGGGTTCCTGACCCGTCCTGTCCTCCGTCGCAGGCTGGGCCCAGCCCGCCGCACCCCCCGCCTCCTCTCCCAGCTGCTGCCCCGATCCCCGAGGCGGGCGCCCCAACCTAGGTAACGGCTACAGGCGGTGGGGGCTGGGAGGGGCGGGACCCCCCACCCCCGGCTCCCCTCCCCCCCCACCCCCCCGACTCCCCTCTTCCAGGTGGCGGGCCATGTCTTCGACGCCGGGCCCCGGGCCGCCGCTGGTAGCCGTGTGCCAGGTCACCTCGACGCCGGACAAGGAGCGCAGCTTCTCGGGGTGCGCCGGGCTGGTGCGGGAGGCGGCGGCGGCGGGGGCCGTGCTGGCCTGCCTGCCCGAGGCCTTCGACTTCATCGCCCGCGACCCCGCCGAGACGCTGCGGCTGGCCGAGCCGCTGGCCGGGGACCTCATAGGCCGCTACGGCCGCCTGGCCAGGTAGCGGGGCGCGGGGCCGGGTCCCCCGCCGGGGCCGGGGGCGGCCGGGGGGCGGGGGGGGTCCTCCGCGGCCGGGGGGACCTCCCAGGGCCGCCGTCTCCCCCGTCCCCCCAGGGAGTGCGGCCTCTGGCTGTCCCTCGGCGGATTCCACGAGCGCGGACCGGACTGGGAGACCACGCCGCGGATCTACAACTGTCACGTGCTGCTGGACGGCCACGGTGACGTCCCCTCCCCGGAACCCCGGCCCGCCCCCCCCCCCCCCGACCCCTCGGGCCGCCCCCGCCCCGTGCCAACGCCACCTCCCCTCGCCAGGCGCCGTGGTGGCCACGTACAGGAAGACTCACCTGTGTGACGTGGAGCTGCCGGGGCAGGGGCCCATGCGGGAGAGCGGCCACACGCTGCCCGGCCCGGCGCTGGCCGCCCCGGTGGACACGCCCGCCGGCAAGGTGAGAGGGGCGGGGGCCGGCGGGCGGGATCCCGGCCGGCGCCCCGGCCCCCTCCTCACCGCTGTCCCCCGCCCTCCCGCCCAGCTGGGCCTAGCCATCTGCTACGACCTGCGCTTCCCGGAACTCTCTTTGGCGCTGGCCCAGGCGGGAGCCGAGATCCTCACTTTCCCCTCGGCCTTCGGCTGCATCACGGGGCCCGCCCACTGGGAGGTGAGACTCTGTCCCGTCCCGTCCCCCGTCCCGGGCCCCCCTCGACCCCCGTGGCTCACCGGGCCCCCCCCCCCCCCCGGCCCCGTGCAGGTCCTGCTCCGGGCCCGGGCCATCGAGACGCAGTGCTACGTGGTGGCGGCGGCCCAGTGCGGGCGGCATCACGGCCAGCGCGCCAGCTACGGCCACAGCCTGGTGGTGGACCCCTGGGGGACCGTGGTGGCCCGGGGGTCGGAGGGGCCCGGCCTCCTCCTCGCCCCCGTCGACCTGGACCACCTCCGCCACATCCGCCGCCAGATCCCGGTCTTCCAGCACCGCCGGCCCGACCTCTACGGCCACCTGGGCCGGGCCCTGGGCGGCCACCCGACCGGCGACCCGGGCCCCTGACCCGCCCGCCCCGCCGGAGCCAGTCGGGACCCGGATGCAGTCGCTCTTTATTTCAAGAAAATCCGAAGCTACACGGGGCTCGGGGGTGGGGCGGGGGGTGAGGGGGGGGACGGGGCACCCCGCTGTGAAAAATACAGAGTCCAGAGAGGCGGCTGGGTGTCTCCTCCTTCCGGGGACGGGGAGGGGCGGGACGGGGCTGAACCGCCCGGCCGGGGAGGGGGGGAGCCCCGGCCCGCAGCCGCGAGTCGGCTCCCGCGCGGCCGTGCCCGCGGGCGGCGGGGGACCGCCGGACGCGGCCGGCCCGGGGGAGGCTCGGAGCGGCTGCCCCCTGCCCGCCCCGGCCCCTTTCCTTCTCTCCTTCCTGAAACCGCCCCCTACTTGGAGCGTCGGGGGGCGGGGAGGGGGCGAGCGGCCACCTCAGCACCACGGTCCAGGGTCCGCCGTCCGGTCCGGAACCCAGCCCCCCCAAACCTTCATCGGCAGCACCGGCGGGCCCCTCCGCCCGCGACCGCTCCCCCTCGCCCCGCCAGCCCGGGAGGAGGCAGGTGCCCGAGGCGACCTGCCCCCTCTCCCCTCGCCCGCCGGCCTCTCCCCCGCCGGACCGGAGGGGCTCCGAAGGGCGGGCGGAGGGGAGCGTCAGATTCCTCTTCCTTTTTTTTTTTTTTTCTTCTTCCTCTCTTCCTTTCACCAAAAACAAAACAAAACAAAAATTCCGAGCGGGGGCCGCGGCCGCCCCCGGGCCGGGGGGGCGGGGAGGGTGGGCCGGGGTCGGGGGAGGAGGGGTCCGCCGGGTCAGGGCAGCGCCTGCAGCATCAAGTTCCTCAGCAGTTTCTGGCGGCCCAGCTCGTAGTCCTCCTCGTCCACGTTGACCAGCAGCTTGATGGCCTCGTGGCCCACGGCCTGCTTGAGCGAGTCCGTGATGAAGACGCCCTTGAGGGCCTCGAGCAGCGAGCCGTTGATGTAGTCGCGCCAGAAGGCGTCGAGGTAGGTGAGCTCCGAGAACTTGATGTCGCAGATGATGGAGCCGAGGTCGCGCGACTTGAGGATGGTGTTGGCCTGGTTGAAGCGCTCGAACTGGCGCTCCAGGGGCTCCTGCTTGTTGGAGAAGACGTTGCCCTGCAGCGCCGACTCGTGCTGGCAGTACTCGGCCCGCACCCGCAGCCTGATGTCTGGGGAGAGAGAGGGGCCCGGGGATCAGGACTCGCACCCGCCGCGCGACGTCTGGGTCGGGGGGGGGGGGGGGGGGGGGGGAGACCGGGAGGGACCAGACGTCGGCCCGGGGGGGAAGAGTCGTGGGATCCGTGCTCGCCCCGGGCCCACGGCCTGAGGTCTCCTGGGGGCGGGGTGGCCCCGAGGTCAGCACTCGGCCAAACCCGCAGCCTGATGTCTAGCCGATGGGGAAGAGATAGAGATCTCTGCTGGGCCCGCACCCCCGGCCTGACGGAGGAGGAGGAGGAGGAGGAGGAGGAGGAGGAGGAGGAGGGGAAGAGAGCCGGGTGTCGGTATTCAGCAGCTCCCGCGGCCCGATGTCTAGCGGGTGGGGAAGAGGCAGGGGATGGGTATTCGGCCGCACCCCGACCTCCGGGGAGGAGGCAGGTGAGAGATCGGGACTCCGTTCTCCACCCGGCCGTAGCCCGACGTCTAGGAACGGCAGGCCGCCCTGATGGGACCCGGAGGTCCCTGAGGGCGGGACTGAGCCCCCCAGCCGGGGACCTCAGGTTGTTCCCTCTAAGACAGCCGGTCGAGACCACGTACTGAGCGCCTCGTGCGGACGGAGCCTCCTCCCCGGCCGGCGAGGGAGGTCCCTGCGGCAAGGGGCAGCGGCGCCGAGCAGGGCCGGGGGGATGAAGGGGAGTTAGGGTCCCCGCCCCGTCTCTCTCACCGCACGTCTGCTTCTCCTTGGGGTCGGGGGTCACAGCCTTCCGGCGTCGCCGCTGGTTCCCGAGGGCGGCTCTGCCCCGGGCCGGCCGCTTGCTGCACATCTGGGGGCCCGTGGGGGAGCAGCAGACCACGGGGTAGTGGGGAGGCACTGGGGGGCCGAGGGGCCGAGACAGAGACGGAGAGAGAAGGGACCGTGAGGTGGGCACACGGGCCCGCCCCCTCGACGTGAGGCCGCCGGTTCGGGGCGGGGGGGGGGGGGGGGACCCGCCGGCCGAGGGTGGGGGTGGGCTCACCTGATTTCGGGGGCTGGGGGGGCCCGGGCTCCGGGCTGCTCTGGGCCCGGGGGGTGACGTAGCGGATCGACGTCTCCTCCAGGTACTTGTCCACGAGGTCGGGGCACACTGCGGGGAGGAGGGAGGGAGGGAGGAGGGGCGATGGGCCGGCGGTCACCCCCCGCGGGCCGCCGGCCCGGCCCCGGGGCCCGCCCCCGTACCTGCCCGCCGCCGCCGCAGCGTGACGTAGGGCAGCAGGTCGTGGCGCGTGATGATGCGCAGCAGCTGCAGGACCTGGCGGAAGTTGCTCTCGTCGCAGCGGCCCTGACGCTCCAGCGCCAGCAGGAAGTCCCGGCCGCTGCGGATCAGGCCGCGCTCGTGGTCGTCGATGACGTCGACGAAGAGGAAGGACAGGACGCGCACGTCGCGGTGGGTCAGGTGGGCGCCCACGATGTCGAACATGCGGTGCAGGCTGTACAGCCCGTGCTCCCGCTCGCCCTGCTCCTCCGGCCACGCCTGCCCCGCCCGCCGCTTGCGCCCGCCCGCCGCCATCCCCCCCGCCGCCGCCGCCGCCGGCTGGGGGTCGGAGGCGGGGAGGGGCGGGGTGGGGTCCGGGGAAGGGCGGGTCAGGCCGCGGGGCTCCTGCGCTCGGTCCCCGTCGGCTCCGGTGGGCTGCGGGGATGGATGCGTCGGTCCCGGCCCCGGTCCCCGCCCCGGACGCTCCGAGGGTCAGGCGTCTCCGGCCGCCGAGACCGGGGGCGGTCCGACCGGCTCCCGCCCGGGGCCGCTGCCCCTCGGCAGAGCAGGGGAGGGTGAGAGCTCGCCTCGGACCCCGGCCCGTCCCCCTGCCCTCCCGCCCCCCTCCTCTCTACGGGCTGGGGGGGGGGGGGGGGGGGTTGGTTATTGCTGTCGCTCAATGGCATTTGTTAAGCGCTTCCTAGGCGCCGGCCACTGTTCGAAGCACTGGGGTAGAATCAAGCTAATCAGGTTGGCCGCAGTCCCTGTCCCGCGTGGGGCTCCCCGTCTTCGGCCCCACTTTACAGATGAGGGAACCGAGGCCCAGAGGAAACGAAGCGACCTGCATCGCTCGCCCACCGGACAAAGTGGCGGAGCCGGGATCGGAACCCGGGCCCTCGTGACTCCCGAGCCCGGGCTCTAGCCGCCGGGCCACACTGCTCAACTTCCCAGCGGGGGAGAGAAGCCGAGACCCCACGGGCCGGCCTGGTTCCTCTCCCCCTGCCCCGGGGGGCCAGAGTGGAGGGGCGTAACGGGGGCAGGCCCCCCCGAGCCGGGCCTCACGGACGACAGAGCGGGCAGCAGCTAGGCCCGGGACGCCCAGGCAGGCCGCGGGGCCAGGCCGGTCCGTTTCCTTCCGGCCCCGTCCCGCTCCCCTCGCGCTTCTTTTCCCGCTGCCCCCGAGTCCCCTCCCCGGGTGACGGGCCACCTCCCGCCTAACCCCCCTACTCGGGATAAGCCCCCCGCGGCAGGAGGAGGGGTTGGGGGGGGGTCCTGTGCCCTTCCCGCCACACCCACCTTTGCCAGCTGCTCGGCGTCCTGCGGCCCCTCCTGGCGCCGACGTCCCAACCGGCAAAACAAAGAGTGGAGTCGGTCCCCCGTCCCTCTGGACCCGGGCCAGCCGGGGTCACGCACGGGCAGGGAGGGGGCCGGGCTCTCTCTCACCCCCACACACGCGGACGGTCACCCAGATGGACCCCCCGAGGGGTCTCCAACCCACCCCCCGATCAGATGCGGAGAAGCGGCGCGGCTCAGTGGCGGGAGCCCGGGCTGGAGAGTCAGAGGTCGTGGGTTCTAATCCCCCCTCCGCCACTTGTCAACTTCTGTTGCCGAACTGTCCGTTCCAAGCGCTTAGGCCGGCGCTCTGCATGTAGTAAGCGCTCAATAAATACTAACGAATGAATGAACCGGTCAGCCGTGGGACTTGGGGCGAGTCACTTCACTTCGGGCCCCGGTGGCCTCGTCTGCGAGCCGGGGATGAAGCCCGCGCGGGACGATCCGGTCCCCCCGTATTCCCCGCGCTCAGAACAGGGTAAGCGCTGAAAAAATACCATCGTTATGATTAATAATAATAAGGTGGGTATCTGTTAAGCGCTCGCTAGGTGCCGAGCACCGTGCTAAGCGCTGGGGGAGACACGGGGTCATCAGGCCGTCCCCCGTGAGGCTCCCGGTCATCCCCCCTTGCCAGACGAGGCAACCGAGAAGTGACCGGCCCACGGTCCCCCGGCTGTCAAGTGGCAGAGGCGGGATTCGAACCCACGACCTCTGACTCCCAAGCCCGGCTTCTTTCCCTTGAGCCGCGCTGCTTCTGCTACGGTTGGTAGGGGCCGGGCCTGAGCCGAGCCCCCCGTTCCTTCGGACCCTCCGGGGGGGCTTCCACCCCCCGACCCACCTAGGCCCCACCCCCCCCCCACCCCCCTCGGGTCAACGGCTGCCCCATCCCCCAGAGGCGTCTGGGTAAGGGCAAGGGTAAGGGCGGCTGCCCCCTCCTCGCTTCTCCCCGGGCTCCAAGGCCCCCCCGGCCTCGGCCGGCCTCCCTCTGGCCTCCGGACAGGAGGGCGGACCCCGGCCCCGCCGCCTTTTCGTTGTGCGAAGCCCCCGGGCGGCCCCCTCCTCGGGGCAGGCGGAGCAGCCAGGACCGGAGGGAGGGAGGGAGGGAGGGAGGGGTGCCTCGCCCCCTCCCCGAAGCTGCTGCTGTTGCTGCCCCTTTTTCTTACCTCCCCCCCTCGACCTTTCACCTCGCCCCCCCCACCCCCCAGGTGCGCACACACACACACACATACACACACACACCCCCGTGCCCTCCCCCCCCGGGCGCCCCTCACTCTCTGCTCAGGCTCGGCGCCGCCATGTTGGGTCCATCAGCTCGGCCGTCCGGGCCGCGGAGCAGCATCCGGGGTCCCCGTCCCCGTCCTCGCCGCCGCCACGGGCGAAGGGAAGAGAGCGGAGCGGAGCGGAGCGCAGGGGGGCGGCAGTTGTGAGCGCCGGGGGAGGAAGGGAGGAAGGGAGGGAGGGAGGGAGGGGGCGGCCGCATCCGGGTCCCCGGCCGCGCCTGCGTCGGCGCCGCCCGACGTCAGGGGGCGCCGCGCGCGCGCCCGCCGCCGCCTCGGCTTCAGCGGCCGCGGGGAGAAGGGGCGCGGGCGGCCATCTTGGAAGAGGGCGGCCTGGCAGCGGCGCGCGGCCCGGGGTCGGCGGCCTCACGGCCGGCGGGGAGGCTGGGGCCCGGAGGCCATGTTGGGTGGGGGCAGCCTGGCAGGGCGCGCGCCGGCGCGAGGCGCGGGGAGCGGGCCCGGGCGGCCATTTTGAGGAGGGAAAGGCGGCCGGGGAGGGCGGCGGGCCGGCGGCCATCTTGGCTGAGGGCGGGTCTTTGCATCGCCTCGTGATTTTTTTCCTTTTATTTTGGGGCTGGTCTCGGGGGAGCCGGGCGCTGTACTAAGCGCCGGCGTAGATTCACCCGATAGTATTTACGGAGCGCTCCCTGTGCGCGGAGCTAAGCGCTTGGAATGGACACTTCGGCAACAGATAGAGACCCTCCCGGCCCAAGGACGGGCTCACATGCGATAGTATTTCTTGAGCGCTTACTATGTGCAGAACCCTGGAATGAGCGCTTGGAATGGACAAGTCGGCAACATGATAATAATAATGTTGGTATTTGTGAAGCGCTTACTCTGTGCAGAGCCCTGTTCTAAGCGCTGGGGGAGACACAGGGTCATCGGGTGGTCCCCCGGGAGGCTCACAGTCTTCACCCCCATCTTCCAGATGAGGTCACTGAGGCCCAGAGAAGGGAAGTGACTTGCCCACAGTCGCCCAGGTGACGAGTGGCAGAGGCGGGATTCGAACCCATGACCTCTGGCTCCCAAGCCCGGGCTCTTTCCACCGAACCACGCTGCTTCTCAAAGAGGCAGCCTCAGCAGCTTCCAACCTCAGCAGGTTGGACACGGTCCCTGTCCCACCTGGGCCTCCCCGTCTTCGCCCCCGTTTTCCAACGGAGGGAACCGAGGCCCGGAGAAGCCGAGTCACTCGCCCGAGGTCACCCAGCAGATGAGGCGGAGTGGGATTAGAACCCAGGCCCTTCTGACTCCCCGGCCTCGGCTGGCTCCCCCTTCTAATAATAATAATGTTGGTATTTGTTAAGTGCTTACTCTGTGCTGAGCACTGTTCTAAGCGCTGGGGGAGATACAGGGTCATCGGGTCGTCCCACGTGAGGCTCCCAGTTAATCCCCATTTTCCAGATGAGGTCACTGAGGCACAGAGAAGTGAAGGGACTCGCCCACAGTCACACAGCTGACGAGTGGCAGAGCCGGGAGTCGAACTCATGACCTCTGACTCCGAAGCCCAGCCTCTTTCCAGTGAGCCACGCTGCTTCCCCTTCTAGACTGTGAGCCCGTCGTTGGGTGGGGATGGTCTCTATCTGTTGCCGAACTGTACTTCCTAAGCGCTTAGGACAGTGCTCTGCACACAGTAAGCGCTCAATAAATACCACTGAATGAATAATAATAATAATAGTATTTGCGAAGCACTTACTATATGCCAAGCACTGTTCTAAGCGCTGGTGTAGATACAAGGTAATGAGGCTGTCCCACGTGGGGCTCCCAGTCCTTCATTCAGTCGTATTTACTGAGCGCTTACTATGTGCAAAGCACCGTACTAAGCACTTGGAATGAACAGTTTGACTCACAGTCTTCATCCCCCTTGTACAGATTAGAGAACGTGGGCCCAGAGAAGTTAAGGGACTTGCCCAAAGTCACACAGCAGACAAGTGGCGGAGGCGGAATTAGAACCCACGACCTCCGACTCCCAAGCCCGGGCTCTTGCCACTAAGCCACGCTGCTCCTATAATGATGGTATCTGTTAAGCGCTTCGTATGTGCTAAGCACTGGGGTAGATACAAGGTGATCAGGTCGTCCCCCGTGGGGCTCCCAGTCTTCATCCCCGTTTTACAGAGGAGGTCACTGAGGCCCAGAGAAGTGAAGTGACTTGCCCAAAGCCACACGGCGGACAAGTGGCGGAGCCGGGAGTAGAACCCACGACCTCCGACTCCCCAGTCTGGGCTCTTGCCACTAAGCCACGCTGCTTCTCTAAGCGGAGCATAATTTATCTATAGATGCGAGCAAATCTGAAGAAGCTACAGTGGGATCTCCAGTCTTGAAGCACGGTGTGGTGGCTAGAGCCCGGGCCTGGGAGTCAGAAGGTCATGGGTTCTAATCCCGGCTCCACCCCTTGCCTGCTGTGTGACTTGGGGCAAGTCACTTCACTTCTCTGGGCCTCAATTCTCTCATCTGTAAAATAGGGATTAAGACCGTCAGCCCCACATGGGACGGGGGTCCAACCTGATTTGCTTGTATCCACCCCAACGCTTAATTCAGTGCCCGATACGTAGTAAGCGCTTAACAAATACCATAATTATTCTTATCACGATTATGACTAAGGAGGCGATGAGTTGAAAACGAGCAGAGGGCGACCCTTCTTAACCAGGTGAAATCCACTCCCGCCATTGTCAGTGTAAATTGAAATCATCGGGCATGAACTTTCCACAGTCACCCCAGTCCCTCAATGGTATTTACTGAGCGCTTCCCGTGTGCACAAAACTGTACTAAGCGTTTGGGAAAGTACGATACAACAGAGTTGACAGACACTTTCCCTGCCCACGACGAGCTTACCGTCTAGAGGGGGAGAAAGACATATATATATAATATTTAATCATATATTAAATAATTCTCCTCTCGTCTAGCGTACTCCCCGCTTGGCCTCGTTCTTGCTTCCCGGCCGTATGGCAAAAGACGGTCGCCTGTCTAATAATAATAGTAACTGTGGGGTGTGTTAAACACTCGTTATACGCCAAGCCCTCGCTGAGCACAAGGCGATCAAATCAGACACACCCTGTATCATATAGGCCTTAAAGTCAAGTATTTCATCCCCATTTTACAGATGAGGAGACTGAAGCCCAGAGAAGTTAAATGACTCCCCACCCCAACTTTGAGACTGTAAACTCGTTGTGGGGAGGGGCTGTGTCTGTTTATTATACTGCCCTCTCCCAAACGCTTAGTGCAGTCCTCTGCACACCCAAAGCGCTCAATAAATTCGACTGAGTGAATGATTTTGCCTGAGGTCACGCAGCAAGAAGGAGTTGCTATTGTTCTTGTCTGTCCGTCTCCCCCGATTAGACCGTAAGCCCGTCAAAGGGCAGGGACTGTCTCTATCTGTTACCGATTTGTATATTCCAAGCGCTTAGTACAATGCTCTGCACATAGTAAGCTCTCAGTAAATGAATGAATGAATGAGTGCAGCCCAGTGGAACACACGCAGGCCTGCCAATTGCCTGATGGGTGACCTTGGGCTAGTCACTTCACTTCTCTGTGCCCCGGTTCCCTCACCTGTAAAATGGGAATGAAATATCTGTTCTCCCTCCTACTTGGCCTTGTGAGCCCCGTGTGGGACAGGGACTGCACCCAACCTGATTAATTTGTACCTAGCACTTAGGAACCCGACCCTCTGCGTCAAGCACTGTCCTAAACGCTGGGGTGGTGACAAGCAAGTCGGGTTGGACATGATCCCTCTCCCACTCGGGGCTCACAGTCTTCATTCCCTTGGACAGATGAGGTAAACTGAGGCCCAGAGAAGTGAAGTGAATTGCCCAAGGTCACCCAGCAGACGAGTGGCAGAGCCGGGATTAGAACCCGCATCCTTCTGACTCCCCAGCCCGGGCTCTAGCCGCTAGTCCTCTAGGCTGTAAGTTTGCGGTGGGCAGGAAACGTGTCTGTTTATTGTACTCTCCCAAGCGCTTAGTACAGTGCTCTGCACGCAGTAAGCGCTCAGTAAATAGGATTGAATGAATAGGCCGAGGTCAGGCCCTGAGCAGGTGATCGATAAGTACCACTGATTGTTTGATGGGTGGGTGGGTTGATTGAATAAATAGGTCCCTCCTGATGCAGCGTGGAGGAGTGGGTAGAGCACGGGTCTGGGGGTCAGAAGGTTGTGGGTTCTATTGTTGCTTCTGCCCTGCGTCAGCTGTGTGGCCTTGGGCAAGTCACTTCACTCTGCCTCAGTTTCTCATCTGTAAAACGGGGATGGAGACTGTGAGCCCCAGGTGGGACCGAGACTGTGTCCAACCCGATTTGCTGGTATCCACCCCTCTGCTGAGTCCGGTGCCTGACACACAGTAAGCGCTTAAATACCATGAAATATTAAAAAAAAAATTATTTGTGTAAGCGAGATGCCTTCGATCTAACCTGGGCACCCCTGGAAACGGTGCAGAGAGAGGAGGGTTAGATTGAAGGCTTTGTGAGGGCGGGGATCACGTCAGGTCTCTCTACGGCACGCGGCCCAACTGCTGTATTCTGCTCAACGTTGTGCACCTTTCTTTTTTGTGGTATTCGTTAAGCGCTTGCTACTGTACTAAGCAGCGTGGCTTAGTGGAGAGAGCCCAGTCCTGGGAGTCAGAAGGATATGGGTTCTAATCCTAGCTCTGCCACTTGTCTGCGGTGTGACCTTGGGTGAGTCACTTCACTTCTCTGGGTCACCTGAGTTACCTCGACAGTAAAATCAGGATGAACACTGTGAGCCCCATGCAGGACAGAAACTGTGCCTGTGCCCAACCAGATTTGCTTATAATGAATCCTAGTGCTTAATACGGTGCCTGGCACATAATAATAATGATTATGGTATTGGTTAAGCGCTTACTATGTGCCAGGCATTGTGCTGGGGTGGATACAAGTAAACATAGTAAGTGCTTAAGAAATGCCACAATCATTATTATTATTAGACTGGTGCTTGGCACATAGTAAGCGCTTAACTACCATAATTATTATTATTACTCCCCAGGATGGGTGACCGCCACGCTTTCTGAGGGCACTGGCTGACCAGTGCCAGGGTGCTTAGGGTGCAGTGCTCTCCCAGGCGTTTAGCTGTGTGACTTTGGGCAAGTCACTTAACTTCTCTGTGCCTCAGCGACCTCCTCTGTAAAATGGGGATTAAAGACTGTGAGCCCCACGTCGGACAACCTGATCACCTTGTATCCCCCCCAGCCCTTAGAACAGTGCTTTGCACATAGCAAGCACTTAACGAATGCCATCATTATTATTATTGTATCTACCCAGCGCTTAGAACAGGGCTCGGCACATTCATTCATTCAATAGTATCTATTGGGCACTTACTATGTGCCGAGCCCTGTACTAAGCGCTTGGAATGGACAAATGGGTAACAGATAGAGACAGTCCCTGCCCTAATCGGGGGAGACGGACAGACAAGAACAAAAACAATAGCAGTAAATAGAATCAAGGGGATGAACATCTCATTCAAACAATAGCAACCAGAATCAAGTTCTATCAATAGAATCACATAGTAGGTGCTTAACAAATACCAAATTATTATTATTATTACAGTGCTCTGAATGTAGTAAGCGCTCCGCAAATATCACTGAATGAATGAATGAACGAATGAATGAATGAATGGATGGACGAATGATTGAATGAATGAAGGAACGAATGAATGAATGGGCGGGACGGAGGGGCTTCGGGCAGAAGTTCCGGGAAGATGATGTTGCCGGCGATTGGTCCGATCCCGGGTGACGTCACCAGGGGGCGGGGCAGAGCCACCACCCGGGCGGATCCCTCCAGCGCCCCCCTGTGAGGAGAGGAAGAACGCCTCCACCCTCTACGGCGCATGCGCCCGCCCCGAGGCCGGGGTGCGTTCGCCCCTCCTGCGCATGCCCAGCGGGGACGGGTGGCCATTTTGAAGCCTGGCCGAGGAAGGATAGGCTCGGCGTGATGGGGGTTGCCCCTCTTAGGAGGGTTGTACCGAATCCTCCGATGAGAAGGGTAGCGTTTGGACCCCTCGCGAGGGACCTGTCGTAGTGGAAGGGGGGGGGCGCCGCCATGTTTACTCTTGGCAACCTGGGGTGGGGAACGGAACTGAGGCCGACGCCTCGCCCGTCGCCATGTTTACTCCTGGCAACTGAGTATGGGGGGGGGGCCCGCTGAGTGAGGCCGGGAAAGGAAGATGACGGCGGGAAGGTCGCTGTCGTCTCCGGCGGTGGCTCTTTCAAGAGAACTAGGTGACTTGGGTCTCGGCGGCGAGAATAAGGGCGGGCCCGGCGAGCGTTCCCGTAGTAAAGATGGCGGCGCCCGGCGCTTGCCCGCCGGGGGAGGAAGCCACTTCCGGCGGGCGTGCGGGCCCGCAACTAAGATGGCGGACGAGGCAACGCGGCGGGCGGTGTCGGAGATCCCCGTGCTGAGGACCAACGGCGGCCCCCGCGACCAGGAGCTCTGGGTCCAGCGGCTCAAGGAGGAGTATCAAGCGCTCATCCGGGTCGGTGCCTCCTCCTGACCGTTCGCCACATTCGCATCAGCAGCATCGTGGTAAAAGGATGGCGTTTGCGAGGCGCTTACTGGGTGCCGAGCACGGCTCTAAGCGCTGGGGACATACGGGGTCGTCGGGTTGACCCGCTTGGGGCTCCCAGTCTCCAGCCCCATTTCATTAATGCAGTACTTTATAACGATGACGGGACGTGGGAAGCGCGGACTCTGTGCCAAGCACTGTGCTAAGCGCCGGGGGGGAGGCAAGGTCACCAGGTTGTCCCCAGTCCCGCTTAATGATGGCATTTGGGAAGCGCTTACTGTGTGCAGAGCACTGTGCTAATTGCTGGGGGGGGATACAGGGTCATGAGGTTGACCCACCTGGGGCTCCCAGGCTTCATCCCCATTTTCCAGAGGAGGGAACTGAGGCCCAGAGAAGGGAAGCGACTCGCCCAAAGTCACACAGCGGCCAAGTGGCGGAGGCGGGATTAGAACCCACCACCTCGGACTCCCAAGCCCGGGATCTTTCCGCTAAGCCACGTAAGCGCTTATTGGGTGCCAAGCCCTGGGGTAGATGCGAGGTAGGCAGGTTGGACCCAGTCCCTCGTCCCACATAATGATGGTATCTGTGAAGCTCTTACTATGTGCTGAGCACTGTTCTAAGCGCTGGGGGGGGGGATAGAAGGTCATCAGACTGTCCCCCGTGGGGCTCACAGTCTTCCCATTTTCCAGGTGAGGTCACTGAGGCCCAGAGATGGGAAGCGACTTGCCCAGAGTCATACGGCTGACGATTAATAATCATAATAACAATGTTGGTATTTGTTAAGCACTTACTACGTGCCAAGCACTGTTCTAAACGCTGGGGGGGATACAAGGTCGTCAGGTTGACCCACGTGGGGCTCCCCGTCTTCATCCCCATTTGACGGATGAGGTCACTGAGGCCCAGAGAAGCGAAGTGACTTGCCCACAGTCGCACAGCTGACTAGTGGCGGAGCCGGGATTCGAACCCATGGCCTCTGACTCCCAAGCCCGGGCTCTTTCCACTGAGCCACGCTGCTGCCAATAGGCTCCGGGTGGGTGCCGCTTCCGGGCCCCCCATTGATGATGATCATCGTACTAATAGTAAGGACCGTGGTACTCGTTAAGCACTTACCTTGTTCATTCAGTCGTATTTATTGAGCACTTACTGTGTGCAGAGCACTGGACTAAGCGCTCGGAATGGGCAATTCGGCATCAGAGAGAGACCATCCCTGCCCAACGACGGGCTCACAGTCTAAAAGGGGGAGACAGACAGCAAAACAAGTTGTCAGGCACTTGATCAAAATAGATCGATAGCATCGTAGATATAGACCCGTCATTAAAATAAATAGAATAATAAATAATATGGACAAATAGGCACCAGGGCTGTGGGGAAGGGAAAGGGGAAGAGCAGAGGGAGGGAGTCGGGGGAATGAGGAGGAGCGGCGGGAAAGGGAGGGCTCAGTCTGGGAAGGCCTCCTGGAGGAGGTGAGCTCTCAGTATGCGGCAGGCACTGTATTGAGCGCCGCCGTGGCTACTAGCGGATCGGACACCGTCCCTGTCCCACGGGTTCACAGCCTCAATCCCCGTTTTCCGGATGAGGAGGGAACCGAGGCCCAGAGAAGCGAGGTGACTTGCCCGGGGTCACACAGCAGACAAGTGGCGGAGCGGGGATTAGAACCCGGGTCCCTCTGACTCCCAGGCCCGGGTTCTCGCAGCTACGTCATCAGTTTGGCTTCACCCCTTTGCTCCGAGACTTTGGGGGGCAGGAAAG
This sequence comes from Ornithorhynchus anatinus, assembly GCF_004115215.2. Classification (NCBI taxonomy): domain Eukaryota; kingdom Metazoa; phylum Chordata; class Mammalia; order Monotremata; family Ornithorhynchidae; genus Ornithorhynchus; species Ornithorhynchus anatinus. Next base: position 4,298,410 of record NC_041753.1, on the reverse strand, counting down.
GGGGTGGGGGGGAGGCAGACTTCAGATAGGGAATGGGGGGGGGAGGCTCAACTGCCCGGCTTAGAGGGGCCCTCTGGGCCCGAAGGTACCTCAGTCAGCGGGCAATCGTGTCTGCTTTTTGCGGTGTCGTCCTCTCCCAAGCGCTTAGTACAGGGCTTTGCACAGAGCGAGCGCCCAATAAATAGGAATGAAGTCTTTCTCGCCCTTGGCTGAGGGCCGCGCCCTGAAGGGTTGGGAGGGAGGCAGTCCGGAGCAGTGGCCAGAGCACGGGCCTCCGCCACTTGACTGCCGGGTGACCTCGGGCAAGTCACTTTTCCGGGCCTCAGTTATCTCATCTGGAAAGTGGGGGTGGAGACTCTCAGCCCCACGTGGGACGGGGACGGTATCCACCCCGATTTGCTTACATCCACCCCAGCGCTTAGAACAGTGCCTGGCGTAGAGGAAGCGCCTAACAAATGCCGGAGTTATTAGGGGGTGCCAGTGAAGACGCCTCCCGTTCCCTGACCTCCTCTCCCCCGCCCCGACATGGAAGGGGATCCCCCTAGGTGCCCCCCACCCCCCCGGTGCCTCTCTTCCCTCCTCTCATCCTGGCTTAATGGCAAGAGCCCGGGTTTGGGAGTCAGAGGTGGTGGGTTCTAATCCCACCGCCGCCCCTTATCAGCTGTGTGACCGGTGGGCAAGCCGCTTCACTTCTCTGGGCCTCAGTTCCCTCATCTGTCAAATGGGGATGAAGACTGTGAGCCCCACAGGGGGACAACTTCATTACCCGGTATTCCCCCCCCGCAGCGCTCAGGACAGCGCTCGGCACATTAAGTGCTTAACAGATACCGTCGTTATTATCTTCACCCACTGCCTTCCGCGTCACCCGACTCGCTCCCTTTCTTCATCCCCCGTCCCAGCCCCACACCGCTTACGTGCGTCTCCGGCATTTATTTTATTCGTATTAATATCTGTCCCCCCCCTCGGGACCGAAGGCTCGCTGTGGGCGGGGGATGTGTCTCCCTATTGTCGTCCTCTCCCAAACGCTTAGTACAGTGCTCTGCCTAGAGGAAGCGCTCAATAAACAGGATTGTCCGACTGACCGTTTCCCCCCGACCCCCGGACGTGGCGTGGGGGGATCCCGGGGAGAACGGGGGGAGCTGGACTCTGCCCCAACCCCCTTGGGTGACCCTCCCTATGAGAAGCAGCCGGACCTCATAGAAAGAGCCCGGGCGTGAGCGTCAGAGGACGTGGGTTCTAATCCCGACTCCGCCGCGTGTCTGCCGGGTGACCTTGGGCGAGCCACTCCACTTCTCTGGGCCTCGGTTCCCTCATCTGAGAGACGGGGATGAAGACCGTGAGCTCCACGTGGGACGCGGACCCTGTCCAACCGGATTAGCTTGTATCTTCCCCGGTGCTTAGAACGGTCCTTGGCACATAGTAAGCACTTAGCGAGTACCACAAGATTGTTGTTAATAATATCATATATAATCAGATGGTATATTAATATAACAATGTGTTGCTTGTTCATTATTAGTAATTAATAGTAAAGTAAGGCTCAGCCCCCGGTGATCCAGGGAACCGACGGATTGTCCGTGCCGCCGCCCGGGGTCCAACGGGGAAATCCAGGATTCCCACCCCATCCCCGCCCACCCCCAACTCCTCCAAACGCAAAATCACCCCATTCTCCATTCCTTTCCTTTCCGAGGGACCGGCCCCCCCCCGTCCTTGGTGTGAGCGGCGGGTCTCTGCGGTATTTTTTAGACGGGGAGGAGGAGGAGGGACTCGTTGAGGGCAGGGATCGTGTCCCTTCATTGTTCTGTCGTCCCCTCCCAAGCCGTCAGTCCAGGGCTCTGCACACGGGAAGCGCTCAGGAAAGACGGTGGGATCGACCGAGTCGAAACGACGACGGTCTCCGTCAGGCGCGTCCCGCGTGCCAGGCCCAGGTGGGACACAGGCGGTTGGGGTTGGACGCAGTCCCCGTCCCCCGCGGGGCTCGCGGGGCTCGCTCCCCGTTTTCCAGATGAGGTCCGCTGAGGCCCAGAGGAGTTGAGCGAGTTGCCCGAGGTCGCACAGCAGAGGAGTGGGGGAGCCGGGATCAGATCGCCGGGCCGGGAGGGACCCCGGCCGGCCCGACACCCGCTCAGTTACCCGCTCTGTCTCATCCCTCCCCCAGTACGTGGAGAACAACAAGAACGCCGATAACGACTGGTTCCGGCTGGAGTCCAACAAGGAGGGGACCCGGTAGGTGGGGCCAGAGCCCGGGCTTGGGAGTCCGAGGTCATGGGTTCGAATCCCGGCTCTGCCGCTGGGCAGCCGGGTGACTGCGGGCAAGTCACTTCACGTCTCTGGGCCTCAGTGACCTCATCTGGAAAATGGGGATGAAGACTGGGAGCCTCACGTGGCACCACCTGATGACCCTGTCCCCAGCGCTTAGAACAGTGCTCTGCATATAGTAAGCGCCTAACAAATACCAACATTATTATTATTGCTGAGCGCTTGGGGGAATGCGATATAACAGACGAGCTCCCGCCCGCGACGAGCTGACAGTCTAGAGGGGCCTCAGTTTCCTCAATCTCTGTTCTCCCCCGCAGCTTAGCCTGTGAACCCTATGCGAGGCAGAGGCTGGTTCCGACACGATTACCTTGGCTCTGCTCCGGCGCTTAGAACAGCGCTTCGCGCACAGTAAGCGCTTAAATATCCCAATTCCTAGTACAATTCGCTTGTATCCGCCCCAGCGTTCGGTCCAGTGCCTGGCACACAGTAAGCACAAAGACCATCGTGGTTATTGTTAACAAATACCCCGGTTATTGGTACAGTTTGCTTGTAGCCAACCCGACGCTGATCACAGCGCCCGACGCACGGTACGTGCGTATCGAAGGCCGTTCGTACGGCGCTCGACAGAGGTAGTGCTCAATAGGTTCCGTCGACGGATCGCGACCAGGCTGAGGTCATTCTCTCCCTCTGTTGTAGTTGGTTTGGGAAATGCTGGTTCATCCACGACCTGCTCAAGTACGAGTTTGACCTGGAGTTTGATGTGAGTGTGAAGGTGGGGGCGGGGGGGTGGGGGACCTGGAGGGGCTCCTCGGGGTGGGGGGCGTGGATGGAAGATGCTGGGGGTTGGGGCCGAGGGGGGCGGCGGGGTGCCTTGGGGAGCAGGTGTGAGATCAGTCGAGGGAGAAGGACCCGTGTGTGTGTGTTTGGGGGGCGGGGGGTGAGGTAGGGAGGGGCGTCGACCGTCCCCTCTCCCCTCCAGATCCCCGTGACGTACCCCGGGACCGCCCCCGAGATCGCCATCCCCGAGCTGGACGGGAAGACGGCCAAGATGTACAGGTTGGGATTCACCATTCGGGCGGTTTGGGGTCGGACCCCGTCCCTCCCGTCCCCCTACCACGGGGAGGGGCCTCCGCGGGCCGGGGGTCCGGACCACGACCGAGAGGTGCCGCCGCATCCCTCCGCCCGGCCCCCCAGGGTGGGGCGGCTCTTCTCTAAGGCCACCCGACAGGCGTCCGGGTGGTTGTCCGGCCCCCCCCCCCTCCAGCCCACACACGGAGACCCGCGCGGGCGTAGCGGCGGGAGGAGCCTGAGACCCCGTCCGCCTCCCGTAGGGGCGGAAAGATCTGCCTGACGGACCACTTCAAGCCCCTGTGGGCCCGGAACGTGCCCAAGTTCGGCCTGGCCCACCTCATGGCTCTGGGGGTGAGTCGGAGAGCGGGCGGGGTGGAGGCCGCGGACCCCGGGGAGGAAGGGGTCTGCCGGGATGGGGTCCCCTGGAGGGGAGGGTCAGTCTCGTCGACGGTCACGGACGGGGAGCGTGTCCGCTAATGCCGCCGGAGTGTCCTCTCCCGGCGCTTAATAGAGTGCTCTGCCCACGTAAGCGCTCACTGGATACCGGCGGTTGACTGAGCGTCCCCTCCTCCACCTCCCCACGAAGCGGCGTGGCTCAGTGGCAAGAGCCCGGGCTGGGGAGTCCGAGGTCGTGGGTTCTCATCCCGGCTCGGCCGCCTGCCGGCTGCGTGACCTGGGGCACGTCGCTTCGCTGGGCCTCGGTTCCCTCATCTGGAAAATGGGGATGAAGACCGGGGAGCCCCATGTGGGACCACCTGATCACCTTGCATCCCCCCCCCCCCCCGCCGCCCAGCGCTCAGAACAGCGCTTTGCACGTAGTAAGGGCGTAACAGATACCACTCTGATTATCGTTAGTTGGGTCCGTGGCTGGCGGTGGAAATCCCCGACTTAATCCAGAAGGGGCTGATCCAGCACAAGGAGAAGTGAGGCGGCCAGTCGGTGCTCCTGCCGCCCGGGAGGGGCGCGAAGGGAACGGTAAGGGGGTGACGCCCCGGCCGGCCGCCCTCCCTCCCCGCCCCCCGGGGGACTGGCCGAGCGCACCCCTCGGGCTGCCCGGACTCCTTCTCCCGGCGGCTGCCGGCTTTATTCCCCCCTCTCCCCCGCAGGTGTCCGCCCCGGTCCCGGAGGCCGGGAGGGTCCCCCGCCTGGGGGACGACGAGAAGAGGGGGGACCCCCTTCCTCCCCGTCCCCACGGGCTCCCCAGGATGTGCCTACGAAGACGCCTCTGCCCTCTCCCCTCCCGCCCCCGGCCCCCAAATAAACGCTTCCGCCCTGCTGCCCCCTGGGTTCCTGAGTCTCTGGGGGGCGGGATGGAAAGGGGGGCAGGAGTGGGGGGCTTCCTTCTCTCCGGGCCGGCCGAGTCTCTGGGTTAGAGGCAGCGTGGCGGATAGACCCCCGGCCTGGGAGTCAGAAGGTCACCGGTTCTAGTCCCGGCCCCGCCACTGGTCTGGCGATGATGATGGTATTTGTTAAGCGCTCACTGTGGGCCGAGCACTGTTCTCAGCGCTGGGGGGGGGGGATGCGGGATAAGCAGGGTGTCCCGCGTGGGGCTGACCGTCTTCATCCCCGTTCTCCGGATGAGGTGACTGAGGCACAGAGAAGTTAAATGGCTTGCTCCGGGTCACGCAGCAGACAAGAGGCGGAGGCGGGATCAGAACCCACGACCTCTGACTCCCAAGCCCGCGCGCGCTCCAGTAAGCCTCGCTGCCGCTTCTACTGTGTGGACCTGGGCACTTCTCCGTGCCTCGGTTCCTTCTGGAAAACGGGGCTTGAGCCCGTGAGGCCCACGTGGGACGGGGGCCGCGTCCAAGCCCGTGTGCTAGTCTCGTCCCCAGCGCTCAGTCCAGTGACCGGCACACGGTAAGCGCTTAACCGATGATTATCATTAGGTCGAGCCGACAGAGAAAAGGGCCCTACCTCCCGTCTCTCGCACCTTACCCGCCGACCGGGACCTGGGAAGTGGAAGGATATTTTGTTTTCTTCCTCACCTCGCCCTCCCCGACGAACCGAGGGCCTCTCTCTCCTCCCCTTCCAGCCCCGCTGCCATCCTCGCCACCCTCGACCCTGGCGCCGTGCCCCCGCGCGACACTGAACTTCCCCTCTGCCCCTTTCCCCCTTCTCTCTCTCCTCCGGAAGAAGCCACAGCCCCCTCAACTGTCCTTCCCATCTCCCTCGTGCCCTTAATCCCAGAGCGGGGAAAAGAACCGGCGCGGCGGGAAGAGGAGTGGGGGCCCAGTGGATAGAGCCCGGGCCTGGGACTCAGGAGGCCACGCTCTTTTCGGTTACCCGGCCTGTGACCTTGGACGTGTCACTGAACAGAGTAAGCAGCCTTAACAGAAATACCATTTGGAAGGACACCCCCACAGAAAACCGCCCCGGGCCTCAGTTTCTTCCCTTTTAAAAATGGGCCCAAGCTACCGCGAGTCCCGGGTGAAGCGGCGGGGCTTGGGGGGGGATGGAATTTGGGCCCGGGAGTCAGAAGGACCTGGGTTCTAATCCCTACCCCGCCTCAAGTCCGCTGTGCGACCTGGGGCAGGTCATTTCGCCTCTGTGGGCCTGAGTCACCTCGTCGGTTCGTTCAGTCGTATTTATCGAGCGCTTCCTCCGTGCAGAGCCCTGTACTAAGCGCTTGGAAAGTCCAACTGGGCAACAGAGACAACCCCCTACCCAACGACGGGCTCACGGTCTAGGAAGCGGGGAGACAGACGACAGAACCAAACCAGGCGACGGGCAGCAGTAAAGTGGGGATTGAGACGGTGAGCCCCACGTGGGACGGGGACTGTGTCCATCCTGACTAACTTGTATCCACCCCAGTGTTTGGAGCCGTGCTTGGCACAGAGTAAATCCTTCATTCCGTGGGAGAGATCAGTTAGTTGGTAGCTATCGCCAAGCTTGGCCAATAGCGCTTTACCGATAGGTCTGTTGTTATTTCTGTGACCAGGAAGCCGGACTGTAGGCGACCCCCTAAGTAGGCTTGGGAGTCAGAGGTCGTGGGTTCTAATCCCGGCTCCGCCACTTGTCGGCTGCGTGACTTGGGGCAGGTCACTTCACTTCTCTGGGCCTCAGTGACCTCGTCTGGAAAATGGGGATGAAGACTGCGCGCCCCACGTGGGACAACCCGATTAACTTTTATGCACCCCAGCGCTCAGAACAGGGCCTTGCACATAGTAAGCGCTTAACAAATACCGTCGTCATTATTATTCTCTGAGCCTCAGTGACCTCATCCGTAAAATGGGAATGAAGACGGTGAGCACCACGTGGGACAACCCGATTAACTTTTATGTACCCCAGTGTGTAGAACAGTGCTTTGCACGTAGTAAGCCCTTAACAAATACCATCATCATCATCGTTCTTCTCTGAGCCTCAGTGACCCCATCTGTCAAGCGGGGATGAAGACCGAGCCCCATGTGGGACAACCCGATTAGCTTGCATCTCCCCCAGCGCTCAAGAACAGTGCTTGGCACATAGTAAGGGCTTAGCAAATATTATTATCATTATTCTCTGAGCCTCAGTAACCTCATCTGTCAAACGGGGATGAAGACCGAACCCCATGTGGGGCAACCCGATTAGCTTGCATCTCCCCCAGCGCCTAGAGCAGTGCTCGGCACATAGTAAGCGCCTAACAGATACCATCGTTATTATTATTATTATTAGCGGTCGAAGGGGAGAGGAAGGCGGCGGAGCGCCCCCGCCCCGTCGAAATAGAGCCTGCTGTCTCTTTAAGAGGAAAAGGGGCGGGGCCGGGTCGGCGTCGCTCCGGTTGCTAGGGCGACGGCCGCCCGCAAGAGAGGCGCAGGCGCAGTCGGGGCGGGTGAAGCCGGGCGCTCGGGGGAGGGGGGAAAGGGCGGGGCCGGGCCGGCGTGGCTCCGGTCTCCGTGGCGACGGCCGCGCAGGCGCCCAGGAGGGTCGGGCGGAGGGGGAGGGGGGCCGCGCAGGCGCAGTCGGGGCGGGTGAAGCCGGGCGGCCGGGTGCCCGGCGGGAGGGACAAAGATGGCGGCGGCGGCGGGCCGGGGCGGGCCCGCAGGGGCGTCCCCTCGGGGCGGGACCGGCCGGGCCTGAAGCGGGTGCTCGGCCTTGCCCCGCCGGGCCCCGGGGGAGGGGGAGGGGGAGGGGATGGGGAGGATGAGGACGGGGGCGATGCCGATGCCGATGCCGCTGCGGTGGGAGGGCCCGAAGCGGGCGAGGCCTCGGGCCGGGGGTCGGCCGGCCGGTCCCCCCCGTCCCCGCGTCCCCCGTTAGCGGCCTCCCGGGCCCCTCCGCCCGTCGGCGGCGCCCGCATCCCTCGGCCCGCCCACGGCTCCTCCTCCGTCGCCCCGGAGAGCCGGTGGGCGGCCGGGGGTCCCCGCCGCGCCGGGCCCCGCGCCCCGCGCCGGGGAGGCCGGGCTGGACGCGGCGGTCGGCGGCCGGTCCGGCGGGGGCCGCCGCCGCCGCCCGCCCTCTCCCCCTCGGGGGCCCGGGGCCGGCGGCGGCGGCGTTGGCGGCGGCGTTGGCGGCGGCGGCGGGGGGGGGCCGGTCCTCAGCGTCCCCGCCTCGGGCGGCCGCGGCTGGTGGGCTGCGGGCGCGGCGGGGGCGGGCGCCATGCCCCGGGAGCCCCGCGGCGGGGCCCGGCGGCGGGCGCGGAGCCACGAGCGGGGCGGGCCCGGGCCCCCCGCCCCCGGGCCCCCGCCGCCCCCGCCGCCCCCGCCGCCCCGGCCCCCGGCCCGGCCCCCGGCCCGGCCCGCCTCGCCGCCCCCCGCCCGCACCAACCTGTCCCGCTCCAAGTCGGTGAGCAGCGGGGACCTGCGGGGCGGCGGGGGCCGCGGCGGGGAGCTGGGGGCGGCCCTGGGCCGGCTGGTCCTGCGGCCCGAGCCCCCGGCCCTGCGCCGCTCCGCCTCCCTCCGCCGCCTCGGGGGCTTGGCCCCCACCGCGCTGCTCGGCCTCCGGACCCCCGGCCCCCGGCCCCCCGGCCCCCGCCCCCGCCCCTGCCCCTGCCCCTGCCGAGCCGCGCCCGCGCCCTCCCCGGATCCCGCGCTCCCCCGACCCCGACACACGGTGAGGACCCCCGCCCCCCGGCCTCAGACGCCCGCCCCTTCCCCTTCCCCTTCCCCTTCCCCTTCCCGGATCGCCCCCCTCCTACAAACCGGCCCTTTCTCACCCCGGGCCCCTTCCCCTCAAACCGTCCCTTCCTCTCCCCAGATCCCCCCCCCCCCCCTCCAACTGTCTCCTCCTCCTTTCCTGGATCCCCCCCCTTCCCGTCCCTTCCTCTTCCCGGTTCCCCCTTCCCCTCGGACCGTCCCTTCTTCTTGCCAGCTCCCCCTCCTACCGACCGTCCCTTCCTCTTCCCGGCCCCCTTCCCCACAGACTGTCCCTTCCTCTTCCCAGTCTCCCCCCAGATTGTCCCTTCTTCTTTTCAGGCCCCCTCCCCTCGCATTGTCCCTTCCTCTTCCCGATCCCCCTCCCCACCGACCGTCCCGTCCTCTCCCCGGGTCTCTCTCCCCCCAAAACCGTCTCTTCCTCTCTCTTTCCAGATCCCCTTCCCCCCAATCTCTCCCCAGATCCTCCCCCCGCCCCCCAAACTCTGTCCCGAACCCATTCCACGGAGACACCGGTCCCTGGGGTTCCGGCCCGCCCCTCCCCCTTACCCAAACCATCCGCCCCTTCTCTCCCCTGTGTCCTCCCCGTCCCCGATCCTCCTCTCCGCAAACCGTCCCCTCCGTTCCCCAGACCTCCCCCTCCACCCCTCCTCTTTCCTAGATTCCCTCCCCCCGGAACGGTGTCCGCCACCCCTCCGTGGAGACCCCCGTTGCCGGGGTTCCGGCCTAGCTGAGCCGGGAAGCTCTGCCCTCTGCTCCTCCACTGACTGCCCCGCGGGGCCGACCCGGCCCGCACCCTCCTCCCCTTACCCACCTCTGGTCCCTCTGGTCCGCGGCCGATTGATCCCCCGGGGGCCACCCGGCGGGGCCGGGCCGGGAACGGGAGCGGGAGGGGGGTGGACGTGGAGGGCCAGAGCCGCCACCGGGGCCGAGAGCCGGGCTCGGGCGGGCGGGAGCGGGCGTCGCGGGCCGGAGGGGACGACGGGGGCCGGGGCGGGCCTCGCGGCGGGGAGGGCGGCGGGCGAGGAGGGCGGCGGGCGGGCGATGCCGGAGCTGGGCCGGCTGCCCCGGGAGCTCCGGCGCCGGGCCGCGCGGAGGGGAGGGGCGGCCCTGCCGGACACCGTGGGACCCTCGGCCGTGCTGGGGCCGCTGCTGGTGGCCGGCGAGGTAGCCGGGGGTCGGGCGCGGGGGGACGGGGCGCGGGGCCCGGGGCCCGGGCGGGAGCCTGAGCCGGTCCGTCCGGTCCCGTCCTCCCACCGCAGGCTCATCACACGCTGCTCCTGGGATCGGGCCACGTCGGCCTCCGGAACCTGGGGAACACGGTGAGGACCCCCGTGGAGCTCGCCGCCCCGGGGTCGGGGGGGGGACGGGGATCCGGGGGCCCAGCCGGTTGGGGCCCTCCGGCCCCGAGGCCTCCCCTCCCGTCCGTTCCCCCTCCGTCCGTCGGCGAGCGCGGGATGGGTGCCGAGCGGCGCTTGGGAGAGGACGCCCGGACGGGGTAGGCGGACCCCTGCCCTGTCCCCCGTGCCCCCGCAGTGCTTCATGAACGCCGTGCTCCAGTGCCTGAGCTGCACGCGGCCGCTGCGGGACTTCTGCCTGCGCAGGGACTTCCGGCTCCATCCCAGAGCGGGCCGCACCCAGGAGCTCACCGAAGGTAGGGGGTCTTCCGTCTTCCCCACCCCTCTCTCTCCCTCTCCGTCTTCCCCTGTTCGGCCCTCCAGTCCCGCCCCCCCGCCCCCTAACTGACCCTCCGCTCCCCAACGCTTCCCGGACCCGGCCCGGCCGGCTTTTCCCTGACCGAGCCCCCCCCCCGGTCCCCCGCCCCCAGCTTTCGCAGACGTGCTGGGAGCCCTCTGGCACCCCGACTCGTGTGAGCCCGTGAACCCCGCCCGCTTCCGCGCCGTCTTCCAGAGGCACGTCCCCGCCTTTGCCGGGTACAGGTGAGCGGTGGGTGGTCCGGGGAGGGGCCCGGGGGTCGGGGGTGGAGCCGCCCGGGGTCGGGGGGGTGACCGGTCGGGGCCCCCAGCCAGCAGGATGCTCAGGAATTCCTCAAGTTCCTCATGGAGCGGCTGCACCTGGAGATCAACCGTCAAGGCCGGCGCCCCCCGCCCATCCTGGCCGAGTCCTCGGCCCCCTCGCCTCCCCGCCGGGGGACCCCCCTGCTCGACGAGGCCGTCCTGAGGTGAGGCTGCTCGCGCCCCCCCTACCTACCCCGCTCCCCCCTTCTTCCTTCTCGTCCCGCCCCGGTCCCCCCCACCCCCTCGAAGCCCTCACCCTCTCCACCTACCCGTGGGTTTAGCGGCGATGGTGATGACCGTGGGTATCCGTTAAGCGCCCGCTCCGCGTCAGGCAGCGTGCTGAGCGCTGGGGCGAGACGCGCGCACCGATGGTGTTTGTCGAGCGTTTGCTGTGTCGAGAGCCCCGTGCTGACCGCTTGGGAGAGGACCGTACGAAAGAGTCAGTAGACACGAGCCCGGCTCACCAGGACTTTACGGTCCGGCGAGGGAGACGTAGAGTTATTTGCGGGTTGGAGGAGAAGGAGAGGCGGGTCTGCGAATCCATCGATGGTTGGTATTTAACTGAGTCCTTACCGTGTGCCGAGCGCTCGGTAAAACAATCAGCGGGACACGTTCCCTGCCCGTAACGAGCTTACGGGCTAGAGGGGGACCGGGTGAGCGCCGGAATAGGAGAGCGTGGAAATCGACAGGGACAGAAGTCTCCCCAGTGGTTTCGAGGACGATGGAGCCGGTGGAGAAAACATGGCCCTCTTTCTCTCCATCCCGTTGCTTTCCCGAATCCCGCTCCTGGCTTCCCTCTCTTTCTTCTCTCTTTCTTCCCTCTGTCTCTGCCCTTCTGCCCCCACCCCCGGCCCCGGGCTGAGGGTATTTAGGGGAACTGGGAGGTCGGAGGGCCCCGACCCCCCGGTGCTGCTGAACAGTGGGAGACCCGGGGCAGTGGGAAGCGGCACGGCGTGGTGGATAAGAGTCCGGACCGGGAGTCGGAAGGACCTGGGTTCCGATCCCAGCGGAAGGAGCCCGGGCTTGGGAGTCAGAGGACGTGGGTCCTAATCCCGGCTCCGCCACTTGTCAGCTGTGGGACTTTGGGCCAGTCGCTTCTCTGGGCCTCAGTTTCCCTCATCTGGAAAATGGGGATGAAGACTCTGAGCCCCACGGGGGACAGCCTGGTCACCTTGTATCCCCCCCCCCCCCCCCAAGTGCTTTGCGCTAACAAATACTATCATTATTATTAATTATTATTATCCCGGCTCCGTCCCTTGCCTTGCCGTGCGACCGTAGGCAGGTCGCTTTACTTTTCCGTTCCCTCCTCCGTAAAACGGGGCTGCAGGCCGGGAGCCCCGTGTGGGACGGGGACCGGGTCCAACCCGATGAGCCCGCGCCCAGCCCGGCGCCGAGGACGGGGCCGTAGCGAGCGCCCGGCGGAAAACCGCACAGGGGGAAAGAAGGGAGAGAAGGGGGAAGGACGGGCAGGTGCGCCCGGGGCCGGGCGACGGGGCGGGCGGGCGGGAGCGGCCGGGCCTGAAGCCGCCGTCCCCGCGGTCCCGCAGTGACGACGAGCGAGCCAACCTCATGTGGAAGCGATACCTGCAGCGGGAAGACAGCAAGATTGTGGGTACGGGGGCCCCCGGGGGGGCCGGGGGCCGGGCCCGGGGCCGCGGCCGGGGCGGCGGGGCGGGGGAGCCGTAGGCCTCGGTGGACCCGGTGCCCTCTGCCCCGTCTCCCTCCACCCCCGCCCCAGATCTGTTCGTGGGCCAGCTGAAAAGCTGCCTCAAATGCCAGGCCTGCGGCTACCGCTCCACCACCTTCGAGGTCTTCTGCGACCTGTCGCTGCCCATCCCCAAGGTGCGCGCCCGCCGGGCCAGGGGGGCGGGCCGGGGGAGGGCCCCGGGGGGTCCCGGGGCTCGTTCATGCTCCGCCCCCCTCCCCCTCCCCCAGAAAGGGTTTGCCGGCGGGAAGGTCTCCCTGCGAGATTGCTTCAACCTCTTCACCAAGGAGGAGGAGCTCGACTCCGAGAACGCCCCGGTGAGGAGGGTCGGGGACACGGGGGCGGAGGGGACGTAAGGGGGGACCCCCGCCACCCCCCGCTGACCCCCCGCTGACCCCCCGGGCCCAGGTGTGTGACCGCTGCCGGCAGAGGACGCGGAGCACCAAGAAGCTGACGGTGCAGAGGTTCCCCCGCATCCTCGTGCTGCGTATCCTCATCGCCCCCCCCCGACCGCCCCCCCGGCAGCCCCGGGGAAGCGGCGCGCCTCAGCGGACGCGGGCCCGGCCCGGGGAGTCTCATCCCGGCTCCGCCGCCCGTCCCCTGGGTGGCCTCGGGCGAGTCGCTTGGCTTCTCCGCGCCTCGGTTCCCTCGTCCGTCAAATGGGGACGAAGGCTGTGAGCCCCGCCTGGGACGGGGACTGGGGCCGACCCGATTGACCCGCATCCACCCCGGGGCTCAGAACAGCGCTTGGCGCCCGGCAGGCGCTGAAGGAGTACGGTAATATTTAATCGTTACTATTACTCATCGCCGAGCGGGCCTCGGCCCCCAGGGGCCTGAGCCCCACGCAGGGGTCCCCCCAGGGTCGGGTGCTGCCGATCCGTCCTTCGCCTCCCCCCCCCCCCCCGCCGCCATCCCCACCTCCCGGAATTAGGCGTTCAGCCCCGAGGGAAGACTGGTGAGGGCAAGGGGTGCAGGCAAGGTGGGCAACCCCCGGGTGGGTGGGTGGAGGGGCAGGAGGGAGTCACCTGCTGCTGCTCACGGGGGAGAGGGGAGCCTTCTATCGTGACGGGGCACCCGGGAGGGGGCAGATAGGCGGAGAGGTGCCCCGAGTCCCCGCAGGTGCCCCGTGCCCCTCTTCCGGTCTCCCGCGAGTGGTCCTTAATGGCGGCTCAGACCTCAACCGCTTCTCCGCCGCCCGCGGCTCCATCCGGAAGACTTCCGTCAGCGTCGACTTCCCCCTGCAGCAGCTCATCCTGGGAGACTTTGCCAGCGACAAGGCCGGTGAGGCCTGCTGGGGGTGGGAGGGGAGCGGGCCCCGGCCGGGGGTCGGGTGGAGGGGGCAGCCCGCCCTCTGACCCCTCCTCCGCCTTCCCTCCCTCCAGGGAGCCCCGTGTACCAGCTCTACGCCCTGTGCAACCACTCGGGCAGCGTCCACTACGGTCATTACACGGCCCTGTGCCGGGGACAGACCGGTTGGCGCGTCTACAACGACTCCCGGTGAGGACCCCCTCACGCCCCTCCTCCGGCCCCGGGTGGGGGAGGAGAGATGAGACCCCCCCCCCCCCGGCCCCGGGGGTTTGGCTAGACTCGTTCGAGAGATCGGGGGGGGGGGAGGACCGCCCCCCCCCCCCCCCCGGCGACCCTCTCCCCCTCCACAGCGTCTCGGCCGTCAGCGAGAACCAGGTGGCGTCCAGTGAGGGCTACGTGCTGTTCTACCAGCTGGCGCAGGAGCCCCCCCGGCGCCCGTGACCCCAGCGGCCCCCTCCCCCCAACAAACGCGTGTGACCCCCGGTCCCTCTAACCCTCCCCCTCCCCCCCAACCATCTGTGACTCTCTCCCCTCCCCCCACCCCCCCGGTCGCCCCTCACTTACCTCAGAGACAACTATTTTTGTGTCTTTTTAATCTGGGGGGACCCTGTCACCCCAGTATTTTTTTATTGGACAAAAGGCCCCCCCCATCCCCCTCGCAACATGTGTACAGCCCCCCACCCCCGTGTACAGACCCCCTTAGTTTCCCAGCCTCATGTTTGGCAAATAAATTTACTAAGAAACCCGGTATGTGCGGTGGTGCCAGGAGGGTGATCTGGGTGAGAGATTCGCCCTCTCCTCCTTCCTTCCCCCCTCCTTCCCTCCCGTTCCCTTCCTCCTACCCCCTCCCCTTTTCCTCCTCCCCTTGCCCTCTCTGCCTCCCCCTCTCCTCCTCCTTCCTCCTTCCAGCTCCATCCATCCCCTCATCCAGCCCCAGCCGGCTTCTCCTGGGAGAGAAACTGAGGCCAGACCCCGGTGATAGGATGCTGAGATCTTTTAGGCGCTTGCTACGTGTCAGGCGCCGTTCTGAGCGCTGAAGTAGATCCGACTGAATCAGATGGGAGACGGTCCCTGTCCCACCTGGGGCTCCCGGTCTTCATCCCCGTCTTGCAGATGGGGGAACCGAGGTCCGGAGAAGTGAAGTGACTTGTCCGAGGTCACGTAGCGGACGAGCTGGGGGGAGTGGGGGACTTCGAGGGCAGTGAGACGGCGGGAGGGCGGGGGTTGGTGAAAAGAGCCGGACGGGGAGCGCGGGGATCGTCGCCTGTCGATTTTCTACTTTTTGAAGCGGTCGCCGCGGGAGGTGGGCCGGCGGGGGACGGGGCAGGGTCGCCATCACCGTCCGGGTCGCCAGGACTGTGGACTGTGACTGTAGGATTCCCCTGTGGGCACTGAGAGTACAAAGACGGATCTATAATAAGAAGAAGAATGGTGATATTTGTTAATAATAATAATAATAATAATAATGGTATTTGTTAAGCTCTTACTATGTGCCAGGCACGCGGGGGTGGGTCCGAGTAAATCAGGCAGGACCCAGTCCCCGTCCCGCGTAGGGCTCGTAGTCTCAATCCCCATTTTACAGATGAGGTGGCCGAGGCCCGGTGGGGATTAGAACCCGGGCCCTCCGGACGCCCACGCCCCGGGCTCTATCCGCTAAGCCACGCTGCTTTTCTATTTTCCCGGAGCTTACAATCTAGTCCTATCGAGAGGACAAATGGCAGAAAATTGAGGTCCAAGGCTTACAGAGATGCCCGTAAGGGCCACGGTAAGAGGAGCGGAGAGAATGACTCGGGGAGGGAGGGAGTCCGGGTAGGCTTTCTGGGGGAGGAAGCAGTGTGGCCTGATGGATAGAGCGCAGACCTAGGAGTCAAAAGGACCTGGGTTCCATTTCCAGCTCCGCCACTTGTCTGCTACGTGACCCTGGGCAAGTCACTTCACTTCTCTGTGCCTCACCTATCTGTGGAATGGAGATTACGACCGTGAGCCCCACGTGGGACGGGGACTGGGTCCGACCTGATTAGCTTGGATCTAGCCCAGCCCTTAGAACAGTGCCCGGTAACTAGTGAGCGCCGCTTAATAGCGGAAAAAAATAAAAGGGAGAAGGGCCTCCAGGAGCTTTTCCGTCGATCAATCAGTGGTACGTCTTGAGCGCTTACTTTGTGCGGAGCAGAAAGAGGAATATAGCGGAGGTGGTAGATAAATTCCCAGCCCACCCTGTGCTGACACTCTAGCGGTGGGGGGAGAAGGAGGGATGGGGGTTTGTAGAGGTGGCGGGTGGGAGTCGCCCCTGTGGGGTCTCCACCGTGAGGGTCCGTGGGTTGAGAGCCCAGCCAGGGGGAGGGGGCTAGTGGAGGGGGGAGCCTGCGAGCCCAGGGCTTCGAGGCCTCTCCTGCCTGATGAGGGAGACCACGAGGCGCGGCCGAGGACTCGGAAGAAGGGGAGCGGTGGCGTCCGGAGCGGAGTCCGCGACGACGGAGACTCTGGACGCCCGTGAGGTCGGGGCCGGTGGAGAAGGGGCAGAGGCCGGAGGCGGGGAGGCCGGGGAGGAGGTCGTAGCGAGGGCCCCGGCTCCCGCCGGTGCCTCGATCCGGTAGAGCCGGGCACCCTCAGGGGAGACTGAGGCGAGCGTGACCGTGGTGGCCGTCAAGGGAGGAGGCCGCCCCGCGGGCCCGGGTCCCGGGGGCGCCCGGAGCCCGTAGAACTGGGCAGCTGGAGCGCAGGCCGAGGCAAGCGCGAGTGTGGCCGCCGGGAAGGGGGGTGGAGAAGGGGCAGGAGGCCGCAGGCAGGGAGGCCGGGGAGGAGGCCGGAGCAAGGGCCTGGGTTCCACGGGCGCCTCGAGCTGGTAGAGCTGGGCCCCCGGGCCCCAGGATGGCATCGCCAGGGTCGGCGGGGTGGCGGTGAGGTGTTGTGGTGTGTTGGTGTGTAGCGAGGGGGGCAGCTGTGCACTGAGGGAGCAGAAGCGTAGAAGCGGCGTGGCTCAGTGGAAAGAGCACGGGTCGGGGAGTCGGGGGTCATGGGTTCTAATCCCCACCCCGCCACCTGTATGCTGTGTGACTTGGGGCCACTCAACTTGACTTCTCGGCGCCTCGGTTCCCTCATCTGGAAAATGGGGGTGCAGACCGGGACCCCCACGTGGGACCCCTGGATCTCCCCCAGCGCTTAGAACAGTGCTCGGCACATAATAAGGGCTTAACGGATACCAACATTATTGTAATTAGGGAGGGAGGGGGGAGGGGCTACTGTGAGCTCGCGGTGGACGGGGAACGTGTCGGTTTATTGTTGTGCTGGACTCTGCCAAGAGCTTAGTCCAGTGCTCTGCATTCAGTAAGCGCTCAATAAATACGAGTGAATGAATGAAGGAATGAATGAACGAATGAACGAACGAGTGAGTGAATGAATGAATGAACGAGAGCTTAGTCCAGTGCTCCTCACCCAGTAAGCGCTCAGTAAATACGAGTGAATGAGTGAACGAATAATAATAATAATGTTGGTATCTGTTAAGCGCTTACTACGTGCAGGGCACTGTTCTAAGCGCTGGGGGAGATACAGGGGAATCAGGTGGTCCCACGTGAAGCTCCCAGTCGTCATCCCCATTTTACAGATGAGGGAAACGAGGCCCAAGAAGTGAAGTGACTCGCCCGCAGTCACCCAGCTGACGAGTGGCGGAGTCGGCATTCGAACCCATGCCCTCTGACTCCCAAGCCCGGCCTCTTGCCACGGAGCCACGCTGCTTCTCTTGAAGGAACGGGGAGAGGGCGGAGGAGAACTTAGTCCGGTGCTCCGCGCTCAGTTAAATACGAATGAATGAAAAATGAGTGGATGAGCGAACGAAGGAGCGAATGAATGAAGGGGCAGGCCTCCCCACCCGGCGCGAAGCCAAGCGTCCAGACGAAGCTTGGCCTTCGTCGGCCTCCATCGCTTCGGGCCGCGCCGCTCCACCAATCAGAGCGGGGGAGGTGGGCGGAGCCAAGCGGGTCTCTAGGCGACTTGAGGAAGACGGCGAGGACGGCGGCCGCAGGGGTCGAAATAGTGCTGAAAGCGTAGTTTTTTTTTTTTTTTCCCCCCCCACCTTTTCTCCTCCTTCTCCCTCCCTTTCCACCCCCGGGACCTGCGGGAGCTGATAGTGCAGGGCGGGACTTTTATCGGCATCTGGACAAAAAAAAGAGGCGGGGGAGAGGAGGAGGAGAAGAAGAAGCAGGGTGGGACCTGCCTGATTCCCCCCCCCCACCCCCTCTCTCCTTCCTTCCCTCCCCCCCAGTCCTCGCTCGCCGGTGAGTTCCCCGAAATTGTTGTTGTTGGGGGGGGGGGGGGGTGTCTCTTCCTCCTGCTTCCCTCTCTTCCCTGGCCGGGGAAAGGCCGGAGAGAAGCAATCAATCGATCGATCGTATTGATGGAGCCCTTACTCTGTGCGGGGAAGAAATCAGTCGGTGGTAGCGATTGAGCGCTTACTATTCCTTCAGTAGCATCGATTGAGCGCTTACTAGGTGCAGAGCACCGGACTAAGCGCTTGGAATGGACAGATCGGGAACAGAGACGGTCCCTGCCCTTTGACGGCACCGGCCTAAGCGCCTGGGAGAGCAGAATGCAAGAGAAAGACGGAGGGCGAGTCGGGGGGGGGAAAGCTGGACAGACGAAATCCATCAGGCAGGAGAATCCGTTGATAATAATGATAATGTTGGTATTTGTTAAGCGCTTACTATGTGCAGAGCACCGTTCTAAGCGCTGGGGTAGACATAGGGGAATCAGGTTGTCCCACGTGGGGCTCCCGGTCTTCATCCCCATTTGACAGATGAGGGAACTGAGGCCCAGAGAAGTGAAGTGACTCGCCCAAAGTCACCCAGCTGCCAAGTGGCAGAGCCGGGATTCGAACCCATGATCTCTGACCCCAAAGCCCGGGCTCTTTCCACGGCACCACTATGATCGAGCGCTTACTATGTGCGGAGAAGACAGCGATCAATCAGTCGCGTTTACGGAGCGCTTACTATGTGTAATAATAATAATGTTGGTATTTGTTGAGCGCTTACTATGTGCCGAGCACTGCTCTAAGCGCCGGGGGAGATGCAAGGTCAGGTCGTCCCCGTAGGGTGGGAGCCCGTCGTTGGGCAGGGATGGTCTCTATCTGCTGCCCAATTGGACATGCCAAGCGCTTAGTACAGTGCTCTGCACAGAGTGAGCGCTCCTTGGGTACGATCGCATGTAGTGAGCGCTCGGGAGAGCGGAAGGCGCCAGAAAGACGGAGGGCGGGCCGGCAGGCTGGAGAGAAGGAATCCCATCGATTTACTAAGCGCTTCCTCTGGGCAGGGCACTGTAGTAAGCGCCCGGGAGAGCCGGGGAGAAGACACCCGTCCGTCATTCGAGCTGATTCAGAGGTTCCCGTGTGCGGGCCGCTCCACACCCGCCGCCCCGCCCCGGCCTGCGGCCCCCGGTGTCCGTCCCGGTGCGTCCCGTCGGTGCCCGGGCCGGGCCATGACCCGCACGGTGGTGGTGCTGGGCGGGGGCATCAGCGGCTTGGCGGCCTGCTACCACTTGAGCCGGGTTCCTCGGCCCCCCAAGGTGAGCTTTCCCCCGCGCCCCCCGTTTGGCCTCCCCGAATCGGCGGCGGAGTTGGGGAGCGGGGCGGACGCGGGGCGGCGGCCGAGAGACTACGACGCCCAGAATGCCCCACGACCCGGCCCCTGTGCATGCCGGGAAGCGCGGCGCCGCCCTCCTCGCCCCAGCGAGGTCCCGCCCGCCTCGGTGCATGCTGGGAGTCGTAGTCCCATCCCCACCCTCTCCTCCCCCCCCCCATCCCACCTCCGCCGTTACCCGCCCCCCTCAGCGTGGAAGAGGGAGTCCTTCTCCCACCTCGGTGCATGCTGGGAGTTGTAGTCCACCCCCCCTCCTGCCCTCATCTCCCCCTCCGCCCCAGGATGGGAGGGGGGCCCCGCCTCGGTGCATGCTGGGAGTTGTAGTCCCATCCCCTCGAGCGCGGCAGAGGGAGCCCCGCCCATCTCGGTGCATGCTGGGAGTGGTAGTCCCAACCCCACCCTCTCCTCCCGCCCCATCCCACCTCCGCCGTTACCCCCCCCCCTCAGCGTGGAAGAGGGAGTCCTCCCGCCTCGGTGCATGCTGGGAGTTGTAGTCCACCCCCTCTCCTGCCCTCATCCCCCCCGCCCCTCGGTGCATGCTGGGAGTTGTAGTCCCATTGCCCCATCGTCCTGCCCCTCCCCCCCCAGCATGGAAGAGGCGGTCTCTCCCTCCTCGGTGCATGCTGGGAGTTGTAGTCCATTCCCCTCCTCCTGCCCCCCCCATCCCCCCTCCCCCCAGCATGGAAGGGGGAGTCCCTCCCATCTCGGTGACTAATGAGAGTTGGAGTCCCATGTGCCCTCATCCCGCCCCCGTCCCTCCTCCTCTCCCCCAGCATGGAAGAGGGAGCCCCCCCCCCCCCCATCCTCAGTGCCCGCTGGGAGTTGGAGTCCCAGCCCCCCCTCCCCCGGTCCTGCCCCCTCCCCCCACCCCCCCTTCCACAGGTGGTGCTGGTGGAGGGCAGCGAGCGGCTCGGGGGCTGGATTCGCTCCGTCCGCGGCGAAGACGGCGCCGTCTTCGAGCTGGGACCGCGGGGCGTCCGGCCGGCGGGCGCTGCGGGGGCCAGGACCTTGCTCATGGTATGTAATGATGATTATTAATAATGACAAGTCGTCGCCATCCTCATGCTGTTGGTATTTGCCGAGCACTTGCCCTGTGCCAGGCGCTGTTCTAAGCGCTGGGGCATGTACAACATAATTCATTCAGTAGTACTTATTGAGCGCCTACTATGTGCAGAGCTCTGTACTAAGCGCTTGGAATGGACAAATCGGCAACAGATAGAGACGGTCCCCGCCCTCTGACGGGCTCACGGTCTGATCGGGGGATGAAGGACGGACAAGAGCAGTGGCAATAAATAGAACCGAGATAAACATGATCAGGTTGGACGCTGTCCACGGCCCTTATGGGGCTCACAGTCGATCGATCGAGCGTATCTGTCGGGCGCTCACTGGGTGCCGGGCACCGTACCGAGCGCTCGAGAGAGGACGCTACGCTATAAAAGACACATTCCCTTTAGAGATGAGGGAACTGAGGCCCGGAGGAGTGGAGTGACTTGCCCAAGGTCACCCAGCAGAGAAGTGGCAGAACTGGGATCAGACCCCAGGTCCTTCCGACTCCCAGGCCCGGCCTCCAGCCCTTGAGACCGTGAGCCCCACGTGGGCCGGGGGCCCCGTCCGCCCCGATTTGCCCGCATCCGCCCCGGCGCTCGGCAGAGTGCCTGGCACGTAGTCGGGGCTTCACGGATGCCGCGGTAATCATCATCGCCCGGGGCGGCGAGGGGTGGGAGAGAGGGACGCTGCCCCCCCGGGGGCGAGCGGTCACCGTCCCCTCGGCCCGGGGCGACCGCCCCCTCTCCCCGACCGCAGGTGTCGGACCTCGGGCTGGACGCCGAGGTGCTGCCCGTCCCCGGGGACCATCCGGCCACGCGCAACCGCTTCCTGTACGTGGGGGGCTCCCTGCACCCCCTCCCCACTGGCATCAGGTACCGCCCGCCGGGTCCCTCTCACGCCCCTTCCCCGCCCGGTCCGAGACCCGGCCCCGCCGTCGGCCCTCGGCCCGGGAGCGGCCTCCGTCCGCCGTGGCTCTGGGGAGCCCCTCGGATCAGCCCCCGCCGACTCCGGTCTCCCCCAGGGGTCCCGGGGGCGGGGGGGGGCCGCGGGGAGACCGGCCCCGGGGCCCCCCTCCCCCGTGACCCCCACAGCCCCTCACCCTCTCCGGCCGTGCGTACGGTCACCCGGGATTGGTGTCGGCTCGTCGCGGGCGGGGAATGCGTCCGTCTGTTGTCGGCTGGTACTCTCCCGGGCGCTCAGGGCACAGTAAGCGCTCAATAAATCCCACCGACGACTGACCGACGGATTGACCGTCAGGGGTCTGCTGCGCACGGCACCCCCTTTCTCCAAGCCGCTGCTGTGGGCCGGGCTGCGGGAGCTGACGGTGCCGCGCGGCACGGAGCCGGACGAGACCATCCACGGCTTCGCCCAGCGCCGCCTCGGGGCCGAGGTGACCTCCCCGCGTCGCCCGAGACTCCCCCTATTCACCCCGGGGCCCCCCGAGGACCTACGCTCAGAGCAGCGTGACCTAGTGGCTGCGGCCAAAGCCCGGGAGTCGGCAGGGACCTGGGTTCTGATCCCGACTGCGTTATCGGCTGGGCGACCTCGGGCGAGTCACGCGACTTCTCTGAGCCTCGGTTTCCTCGCCCGTCAAATGGGGATGAAGACCGTGAGCCCCACGGGGGATACAGACCAGGTCCAACCTGATTAGAGAGGCGGCAGCGTGGCTCGGTGGGAAGACCCCCGGGCTTGGGAGTCGGAGGACGTGAGTTCTAATGCCGGCTCCGCCACTCGTCAGCTGTGGGACTTGGGGCAAGTCGCTTGACTTGTCTGTGCCTCAGTGACCTAATCTGTCAAATGGGGATGAAGACGGTGAGCCCCACCTAGGACAACCCGATGACCCCGTATCCCCCCCCAGCGCTTCAAACAGTGCTCGGCACCTAGCAGGCGCTTAACTGCCGTCATTATTATTATTAGCTTGAATGACGACGACGGACTCTGTTAAAGCGCTTACTCCGTGCCGGGAGCCGTTCTGAGCGCTGGAGTAGATACGAGCTCGATCGGGTTGGAGCCAGCCCCGTCCCCCGGGGGCCTCCCAGCGTCCATCCCCGTTTTCCGGCTGAGGGAACTGAGGCCCAGAGACGCGAAACGGCTCGCCCGAGGCCACGCAGCAGACAGGGGGCCGAGCCGGGATGAGGACCCAGGTCCTTCTGCCCGTCAGGCCCCGTGCTCTATCCGCTAAGCCACGCTGCTTCCTTCGAATCTCCCCCACCGCTTAGTACAGCGCCTGGCGTAAAGAAAAGCCAACCCCCAGATTTCCCGGGGCGGTCGGGGAAGGGGGCTGGTCGGGGGGGGCTCGTGGGGCCCGAGGGGAGGGAGGCTGACGGGGTCTCCCCGGCGGCAGGTCGCGCGCCTGGCGGTGGACAGCCTGTGCCGAGGAGTGTTTGGGGGCGACAGCCGCGTCCTCAGCGTCCGCTCCTGCTTCCCCAGCCTGTTCCAGGCCGAACGGAGGCACCGCTCGCTGCTGCTGGGGCTCCTGCTGGCACGGCCGGGTGAGCGCCGCGCCTTCCGGCGGAGGGCCCGGCCTCGGGAATTGCGATCCCGGCCCCGCCGCTTCTCAGCCGGGTGACTTTGGGCAAGGCGCGTCACTTCTCTGGGCCTCAGGGACCTCATCTGCAAAATGGGGATGAAGACCGGGCGCCCCACGGGGGGACGCCCCGATCCCCTCGTATCTCCCCCAGCGCTTAGGACGGCGCTTGGCATAGAGTAAGCGCTTAAATACCGTTATTAAAATGGGGATGAGGACCGTGAGCCCCACGTGGGACAACCTGATTATCGCGCGTCTTTCCCAGCGCTTGGCACTTAGTAAGCGCTTAACGCATACCGTCGTCATTATGAGGAGGGGCCTGAGCCCGGGCCGCGGAGGGGCCTGGGTTCTAATCCCGGCCCCGCCCCTTGTCTGCGGGGTGACCTTGGGCGAGACGCTCCTCCGGGCCTCCGTTCCCTCATCTGAAAATGGGGATCGAGACCGAGCCCCACGTGGGCCAGGGACCGGGTCCGACCCGACTCGCTCGCGTCCGCCCCGGCGCTCAGCACGTAGTAAACGCCTAACGAATAGCGCGATCGTTATTAGGCGGGGTGGGGGGAGCCCCGACCTCAGAGCCGCCCTCCGGGTGACCGTCCCCTCCCGCCCGTCCTTCCCAGAGCGCGGCCCGCGGGCGGAATCCGATCTGATCGGGCGGGCGCGGGCGGAGCGCTGGAGCCAGTGGTCGCTACGCCAGGGGATGGAGACGCTCCCGCGGGCCTTGGGCGCCCACCTGGGCCGGCGCGGCGTCAGCATCCTCCGCGGGAGGCCCGTCCGCCGGCTCGGCCTCCGGCCGGGGGGACGCTGGCAGGTACGGGGGAGGGACCGGGCGGCCGGGCCGCGGCGCCCCGACCGTCGGCTCGGCCCGGGCGGGGAACCCGTCCGTTTAGGGTGAACGATGACGGTATCTCGTTCATTCGGTGGTACCGAGGGGTTTAGGTGCCGTAGGGCTGGGGAGGGGAACAGAGGGGGCGGGTCAGGGCCAAGCGGAAGGGAGGGGGAGAAGAGGAACGGGGAAGCTTAGGCGGGGAAGGCCTCCCGGAGGAGACGGGCCTCCGATGAGGCTCTGAAGTGGGGGGAGGGTGGCTGTCGGATTTGAGGAGGGAGGGGTATTTGTCGAGCGCTCACTGTGCTTAACGAACACCCCGATAATCGCGACGGTTCATTACTAGGTGTCTCTGGGGGACGGCAGCCTGGAGGCCGATCACGTCGTTAGCGCCATCCCAGCCGCAGGTGCCGCGGGGGGCGGGGAGGGGGGGGTTTCTGGGGAAATGGCCCCCCGGTGGCTCTCCCTGCTCCCCAGCTGACTCTCCGCCCCGCCCCCCCAGAACTGAGCCGGCTGCTGCCCCCCTCGGCCGCCCCCCTGGCCGAGGCCCTGGGCCCCATCGAGGCCGTCTCCGTGGCCGTGGTCAACCTGCAGTACCCGGGGAGCCGGCTGCCCGTGCAGGTGGGTGAGGGGGAGGGCGGGTTGGTGCGTGTTGGGGTGGGGGGAGGAGAGATGCCGCCTGCCGACCCATCGCCCCCCGCCCCGCAGGGCTTCGGCCACCTGGTGCCTTCTTCGGAGGACCCCGGCGTCCTGGGGATCGTGTACGACTCGGTGGCCTTCCCCGAGCAGGACGGGAGCTCCCCCGGCCCGAGACTGACGGTGACCGTTGCGGGCTGGGGGGTGGCTTGCCCGGGTTGGGGGGGGGGGGGGGGGGGGGGGGCGGAACGTCCTCCCTCCTCAAATCCGACGATCCCTCTGACCCCCTTCCGAGCCTTACGGAAGCCCCACCTCCTCCAAGGGGCCCTCCCTGACTGCACCTCCTCTCCCCCCGCTCCCTTCTGGGTCACCCTGCCTCGCTCCCTTTATCCGTCCCCCCGCTCCGCCCGCAGTGTATTGTTATTTTGGACTGTCCGGTGCTCCGCCCGCAGTGAGCGCTCAGCGGATAGACCTGAACGGGCGGACGGGGCCGCGGGGGCCCGGGCCGGGGGTGGGAGGGCGGCCCGCTCACTCGCGTTCTCCCCGGCCCAGGTCATGCTCGGCGGCTCGTGGCTGCAGGGGCTGGAGGCCGAGGCGGGCCGGGGCGGCGAGGTGGCCCCGGCCCGGCTCCTCCGGCGGGCCCGGGAGGCCGTCGCCGCCCAGCTGGGGCTCGAGGAGCCGCCGGCCCGCAGCCTGGTCCACCTGCACCGGGTGAGGGGGCGGGCGGGCGGACCCAGGGGGAGGTCAAGGGGGCCGAGAGGGGCGGGGACGGCGGAGCCGGGGGAGGGGAGGAGGAGGGAGGGACCCCCTTCTCACTCTCCCTCCCTCGGTCCCCAGCGCTGCATTCCCCAGTACACACTGGGCCACTGGCAGAGACTGGGTAAGTAGGGGCAAGGCTGGGGAGAGGGGAGGGGGACCGCCGGAGTCTGGACGGGGTCGGCGGGGGGAGCGGAGAGAAGCAGGCCCGGCCACGGCTGCGCCCGTCCCCCTCCCCAGAGTCGGCCGCCCGCTTCCTGTCTGCCAGCCGCCTGCCCCTCTCGCTGGCCGGGGCCTCGTACGAGGGCGTCGCCGTCAACGACTGCATCGAGAGCGGCCGGCGGGCCGCGGCCCGGGCCCTGGGGGCCGACCCCTGACCCCCGACCCCAATAAACCTGCAGGAACGGGCGCGGCCCCGGGCCTCGGCTCTTTCCGGCTGCCCTCGGACGCGGCGACGTCGGCGGGGTGGGGGGGGGAGGCGCCGGACGGACCAGTCCCTTTATTAGAAACATATGAAACCCCAGTATCCCCGGTCGGGGGGCGAGGCGGGGAGGGGATGCCCCGCTCGCCCCCGCATCCCCCAGAACCGGCTTTGACCTGAAAGAGATCGTCCCGCCCCATCCCCGGCCCTCCCCTCCGGCCCCGCCCCGGCTATAAATAGAATAAATACATTCCCCTGGGAGGGGATCGGCCCCGGTCCTTCTCCCGGTCTTCGTCCTCGGGGCGGGGGGGGGGGGACCCAGCCCCTCACGCCGTCTCCGAACCTCACGCTTTGGGGGGAGCCCAGCTCCGGCCTCTCTTTCGCAGGGGGCGGGGTGCGTCGGTGGGGGGGGCCCCCGCCCGGCGTCCGACGGCGTTAGGACGGGGGTCCGTCCGAGGCGGGAGGGTGGGCGCCGGCTCCGACCCCGCGATTCAGTTCTGCGTTGCGTGAGGCCCGTGGGCGTCCCGGGGGGCGGTGCGGTTGGTGGGGGGCGGGGAGGCGGGGGGGGGGCCGGCGCCGGGGGGCCCGGGGGGCGCCGGGGGGCCGGGGCCCGGGGGGCCAGGGCCCCGGGGCCCGGGCCGGCCGGGGGTCGGTCCCGATGTCGGCCGTGATGTTGGTGTAGAGCGCGCCCAGCTCCCGGGCCAGCAGCCGGTAGGTCAGCGAGTTCATGCCGTCCTGGGTCCAGGAGCGCTGCGTCCGGATCAGCAGGTCGAACCTGGGCGGGGGACGCCGGTCGGACTCCGGTCCGCGGAGCCCCCCGCGCCCCACCCCCCGAGATTCGGCGGCCGGGGAGGGGCCGGGAGCTGGGTCGGGGTGGGCCGGGCGGCTCCCCACCTGTGCGGGTTCTCCTCGTTGCCCTTGTCGCCCCGATGCTTCACCATCTTGTAGTGGCCCACGGAGACGGGCGGCCGCAGGATCCTCATCCCGGCCAGGCGCACCCTGGGGGCGGGGGAGGGCTGCGGGTTCGGGGGGGAAGGCCGGGC
The DNA here is from genome assembly GCF_004115215.2 of Ornithorhynchus anatinus. Classification (NCBI taxonomy): domain Eukaryota; kingdom Metazoa; phylum Chordata; class Mammalia; order Monotremata; family Ornithorhynchidae; genus Ornithorhynchus; species Ornithorhynchus anatinus. Next base: position 4,272,100 of record NC_041753.1, on the reverse strand, counting down.
TCGGGGCGGGGGCGGGCCGAGGGCCCGGGGGTCCCCGGGCGGGGAACCGGGGCCGGAGGAGGACGGAGGGAGGAGTCGGGGCGGGGGCCGGGGAGACGGGGGAGGAGACTCACCTGGCGGCGATGTCGTCGTCCTCTCCCCCCCACCCCCAGTACTCGTTGGGGAAGCCGTTCATCTTCAGGTACTGGTCCGGCGTGAGGGCGGAGACCCCCCCGAAGTACTGCGGGTACGGGAGGCTGGAGGGGGAACGGCCCGTCAGCGCGCGACGGGACCGGGGGGGGGGGGCGGGGGGGGGGCGCGGGCGGGGCCGGCCCGCCGGCCCGGCCCACCTGTAGCCGAACTTGTTCATGGCGACGGCCACGTGGCGGGGCCCGGCGGGGTCGCAGACGTAAAGGTTGTGGTCGTTCTCGGGCAGCAGGTCGACGTCGTGGAGGAAGAGGCAGTTCCACTCCTCGTCCTTCAGCGCCTCCCGCACCCCCACGTTCAGCAGCTTCGCCCGGTTAAACGTCCCGTTTCCGGCCTGCGGGCGGCCGGGGGCAGGGGGTCGCCCGGTCGGTCGTGTCGTATCGACCGAGCGCTTACTGGACGCGGAGCCCCGGACTGAGGACTTGGGAGAGGACAAGAGGACGGGGTAACGGATGCGCTCCCTGCCCGCCCCGAGCTTAGGGTCTAATAATAACCGTGGTACCCGTTAAGCGCTTACTAGGTGCCGGGCGCCGAGGCGGATACCGGCAAATGGGGTTGGACACGGTCCCCGTCCCCCCGGGGGCTCGCGGTCCCGTTCCCCATCTTCCGGATGGGGTGACCGAGGAGGCCCAGAGAAGCGAGGCGACCGGCCCCCGGGTCACGCAGCGGACGGGCGGCGGAGCCGGGATCGGAACCCACGACCTCCCGACTCCCAGCCCCGGGGCCCGGCCCCCGCGCCGCGCGGCTTCCCCGTCTGCTGGGTGACCCCGGGCGAGTCGCTTCGCTTCTCTGGGCCTCCGTTCCCTCATCTGGAAAACGGGGAGGAAAAGCGTGTCCAAACTCATTAACCTGTGACTACCTCAGCGCCTAGGACGGCGCTTGGCGCACGGTAAGCGCTTATCGTTATCATCACTGTGATGAATAGCAATCGTCATCATACTAATGGTATTTGTTAAGCGCTCGCCGTGGGCCGAGCACCGTCTTAAGCGCCGGGATAGATAACGGGCTAATGAGGTGGTCCCCCGTGGGGCTCACGGTCTTCATCCCCGTTTCCCAGATGAGGTAACTGAGGCCCAGAAAAGTGAGGCGATTTACCCAAAGTCACCCAGCCGACGGGGGGCGGGGGCGGGATTAGAACCCACGACCTCGGACTCCCCAGCCCGCCACTGAGCCGCGGCTTCCTGGCGGGGAGGCAGACGGGTGTGACTGGGGGGGGGGGGCCTTACCTGGTGGACGACGTAGATGCCGTAGGCCAGCTGCTGGCGTTGCAGGAAGGGGTGCAGGTGGTAGAGCAGCAGACGCAGGTGGGGCTCGCGGGCCCGGTGGGGGATGATGACGGCCGTGCGGGAGCGGGGCTCGCAGCCGCCCGGCCGGTAGCGGCCCCCCGGGCCCACCCGCGGGTTCCGCTCGGCGATCCGCCCCAGCGACGGCACCGGGCTGAACGAGACGGACACCGGGCCCACTGGGCGGGGACGGGGCGGGGGTCAGGGCCCGACGGATCCGGGGCCCGATCGGAGCCCGGGGGCGGCCCCATCCCCTCTCGGCGGGACGTGGAGTCCTCCGGGAGGCGAGGGGGGGAAACCTCTTGGGAAAAGGGACCGGGGTGTCCAGTCGGGGGACGAGACGGCCGCGGGAGGGGCAGGGATCGTTACTGTTCGGGAGCCTCCGGAAGCCCTCGTGAGGAGAAGGCCGCCCGCAGCCCGGCCCTGGGCCGAGGGGGGCGCGGGGGGTCAGAGCGCAGCAGGAGAGACTTCAGGGGGATAGGAGGGGGCGCTTCCCGGCTGCCGGGAACGGGTGGGGGGATCTGAGATCGAGGGGCGCCACGCCCCGGTCTCCTCCCGTCCCGGACGGATTGGACGGTCGCCCGCTCGGAGGCGGGGGGCCGGACCGGCTGAACTCAAGCCTCGAGATCGCGGCGCGCGGGGGGACGGGGAGGAGCGGGCGATCCGGCGCGGAGGGCAGAGGACCCCGGGGGGGGGGGGGGAGTGAAGCCACGGGGGGGCGTCCCTCCCCCCGCCCCCGGCCCAACCCCCGACTCACCGAGGAGCGGGGAGCGCTCGGGGCAGTAGGGCAGGATGGCGGGGGCGCCCGGGGGCGGCCCGGGCAGGCGGCTGAGGTTGGCGTAGACGTCGTGCGGGTGGGAGTAGTCGAAGGCCGGGCCCGGCTCGCGGCCGAACAGGGCGCTGAGGCTGCGGAAGCCGCCCAGGGACAGGTACATCATGACGGCCAGCTGGGAGCCCACCAGCAGGGCCAAGGTGCAGGGTCGCTCCAGAAGCCGCCGCAGCATCCTGGGGGGGGCGGGGAGAGGGGGGAGAAGGGCGGGGGAGGGGGCGCCGGGGGGGAGGGGGGCTGGGGCGGGGGCAGAGACGCACCGTCAGAGACACCGACCGGCCAGCGGGAGGTCACGGACGCGGGCGCGGAGGGGCCGGGAAGGCCGGGAGCCGGAGCCCGGCAGAGGCCCCGGAGACGCAGCGCGGAGATCGGGTGAGACACCCGGGGGCCGAGAGACACGGGAGAGACCCAGGCAGGAGGACAGAGAGACGCCGGAGCCGGGGAGCCCCGGGGACTCCGGGCCGGCGCCCCAGCGAGACGCGGTCGGAGAGACCCCCGGAACGGCGGGGGCCGGGATCGGATTCGGGCTCATCCGGATAGGGACGGGGGCCGAGGCAGCGGGACAGCCCCGCGGGAGGAGGGACGGGAAGATGCGGGAGAGGCGCCGCCGCCGCCGCCGCCCCCTCCCCGGGGTCAGAGACGGGGAGGGGCGGGAGGGAGACCCTTGGGATCGGAGCCGGGGAGCCGGAGAGACTCCGGGTTCAGAGACAAGGACTGGACGGCGGAGGGACCCCTCGGGATTCGAGCCGGGGGGACGGCCGCCCCCCACCCCCCGACACACGGTCAGAGTCAGACATCAGACCGTCCGCGCGCACGCACGGCAGCAGAGGGACGGTCAGAGACGGGGCCGAGGGGCGCAGAGAGAGACGGGGCATCGGATTCAGCGGTGGGGAAAGGGCCCACCCCCAGCTGTGGACCGGAAGCTCCCCGGGGGCGGGCGGCGCGGCCGCTTATCGTCGCGCCGTCCTCTCCCAAGCGCTCGGTCCGGCGGCCCGCACGCGGTAGGCGCTCGATCGATAGATACCGCCGACCGAAGGAACGTCGGGAGGGCGGGAATTGGGGACGGCGGGGGCCCCGACGTCGACCGGGAATTTCCAGCCCGCCGAGGTCGGTGAGGTCAGAGTCCGCCGGGGGGCGGGGGGGGGGGGGTCCCGGACGGCCGCGGGCCGCTGACCGCCGACTCCCCCCGGCCCGGAGGACCCCCGGATGTGCCCGAGCTGCCCCAAATCGGGGGGGGGGGGATCTCGCTCAGGGCTCCAGCGGTCAAGGGGTGAGGTGGGCCCCGCGCCGGACCTCGTTCAAACCGTCGTATTTTTTGAGCACTTCCTCTGTACGGAGCACTGTACTGAGCACTCGGGGGACTACCCCGTAACAGAGTTGTACCCTACCCACAGCGAGCTTAAGGTCCAGAGGACCGTACTATGTACAGAACACTGTACTGAGCACCGGGGGAGAATCCACTAAACAGCATCTCTAGCCCTCGGGGGGCTCACCGATCCGGTATTCTTCCAGGCGGTCCGTCGGGGGTGTTTCTCGAGCGCTCACCGCGCGCAGAGCGCCGTACTAAACCCTCGGGAGAGAATGACAAGAGAACGGACCCGTCCCCCCGCCCACGGGGAGCTCACGTCCTCCCCGCACGCGAACCCCGCTTCTCCGCCCCAGGTCCAGGCGGGCGTCGGGTGAGGATTCGCGGGGGGATGGAGGGCACTCACCGAGGTTCAGGCCGTCTGCGTGGCGGGGAGGGGGGCTCCGGGCAGGTCCGGGGGGGCGGGACGGCGCGGCATTCTCCGAGACCGGGAATGCTGAGACGGGAGGGAGGGAGGGTTGGGAAGGAGGCCTCGCCACCCGCCCCGCTCGCAGCCCCCGGGCAGGCGGGACGGGACGCCGGCGGGACGGGACGCCGGCGGGACGGGACGCCGGCGGGACGGGACGCCGGCGGGACGGGACGCCGGCGGGACGGGACGCCGGCGGGGGAGCCCCGGAGGGGAGGGCCGGAGGAAGGTCCCGGAAAGCGGGATCCCCCGGCCCCTCCGTCCCCCCCCACGGATCCGTCGAGCGCTTACGCCGTTGCCGGGCCCCGTTCCAAGCGCCGCGGCGGTCACGGGCTCATCGGGCGGGGCCCGGCCCCCGGCCCGCGCGGGGCCCGCCGTCTTCACCCCCCTTTATACGGGAACGGAGGAGCGGGGCGCCTCGCCCGAGGTCACGGGGCGGATAGGAAGCGGAGCCGGGATGAGGACCGGGGTCCTTCCGACGCCCGGGCCCGGGCTCTAACCCCTAGGCCACGACGCCGCTCTCCCCCAGGGACGCCCAGACCCCCGGGGGAGGAGGGCGGGAGCCCAGCCGGCCCAAGCCTGCAGGCTGGGGGGTCGGGGGGTGGGTGGGGGGGGGACCCGGGCTCCCTGAGGCCCGAGCTGGGGACAGAGCCCAGAGTCCCCTCCCCCAGCGGCTGGGAAACCAAGGAGTGCCAACACAAACAGCCCCGAGGTGCAGAGGAGGGACGAGAAAGGCCAGGGGAGCCGAGCTCCCCACCCCCGTCCCCAGGCGGAGAAACAGAGCGAGGGGGGAGAGGGGAGAGGGGGTGTGAATGGGGGAGGGGGGCTCCATCCCCTCTACGCCCCCCCCCCCCCCGGGGGCCTTCCCGGAGGAGGGAAAGCAAGGCGGGGCGGAGGAGAAGGCGGAAATGGAGCAGGGAGAGGGGGAACGGAGCGGGGGAGAGAGGGAGGAGGGGGCCGGGGGGGTCCGATCCCAATCCGGGCTTCCCCCTCCCCCTCCTCCAGGGTCCTGCTCTCCCCCCAAAAGAGGGGGGCTCCCGCTTTCTCTCGGGACCCTCCGGGGCCCTGCCCCCCCCCCCCCCCGGTCGCCAGTTATCCGGGCTCCTGCTTTTCGCCCCCTCCCCCCCGCCCCCCCAGCACGGTCGGGGCCCAAGCGGCCCACACCAGTTATCCGGGGGGCTGCTCTCCCCTCCTCCCCCCCGGTTACCCTTTGGGCCCCTGGCGTCCCCCGCCGGTTACCCGGGGTCCTGCTTCCCCCCCCGGGACTAGCCGGGTCCCTGCTCCCCTCGGTCAATTATCCGGGGTCCTGCTTCCCCCCCCCCCAAACACTCACCGGGCCACCGGGCCTCGCACTAGTTATTTAGGCCTCCGCTTCCCCCCTCCCCATGCCTGGGGGTCCCGCTCTTCCCGCCCCCCCCAACCCGATGATCCGAGGTCCTGCTCCCCCCACCCGAGACTACCCGGGGTCCTGCTCCCCCCAGCAGTTATCCGGGGACCCGCTTCTGCCCCAAACGCTAGCCGGGGTCCGGCTTCCCCCACAGACGGTATCCGGGGTCCCCTTCCTCTCCCTCACACCGGTCATGGGGGGGGGGGGGGCTGCTCTCTCCCCCACACCAATTATGGGGGGCCCGCTTCCCCCACCCACCAATTACCCGGGATCCCGCTCCCCCCCCATGCCAATCATCCGGGGTCCCGTTTTCCCTCCCCCCCAACACCATTTATCCGGGGTCCTGCTCCCCCCCAATTATCCGGGGTCCTTCTATCCCCCATCGATCATCCGGGGTCCCGCTTTCCCTCCCCCCCGACACCAATCATCCGGGGTCCTGCTCCCCCCCCCCCCCCCGCCAATTAGCCGGTCCCCGCCGGGCCCCCGCTACCTGGGCTGGGGCCCCCATCACGGCCGGCCTCGCAGCCGGGCAAAGACCGCCGCCGGCGCCATCTTGGAAACGGGCGGGAGGGGCGGGGCCGGGGCCGTGACGTCACGGGGCGGGGGAGAGCGCGAGGGAGGGGGGCCGAGAGGACCCGCCCCGCCCCTCCCCTCCGGCCGAGGCCACGCCCACCTCCCGCCCGGGCCCCGCCCCTCGACCAATGGGCAGGCCCGCTGGCCCGGGCCCCGCCCCCCGCCGCCCACGCCCACACGGCCCAGGCCACGCCCCCTTCGCTCCAAAGCCCCGCCTTTCGCCCCCGGCCCCGTCGATCTCCCTCCAAAGCCCCGCCCGCCTCCCCTCTCACGCTCCGCCCCTCACCCCCATAATCATAATAATAATAATAATAATGATGACGATGTTGGTATTTGTTAAGCGCTTACTCTGTGCAGAGCGCCGTTCTAAGCGCTGGGGGAGATACAGGGTCATCGGGTCGTCCCACATGAGGCTCACAGTTCATCCCCATTTTCCAGATGAGGGAACCGAGGCCCAGAGAAGTGAAGGGACTCGCCCACAGTCACCCGGCTGACGAGTGGCAGAGCCGGGAGTCGAACCCGTGACCTCTGACTCCCAAGCCCGGGCTCTTTCCACTGAGCCACGCTGCTTCCCAATGTTGGAATCTGTTGAGCGCTTACTATGTGCAGAGCGCCGTTCTAAGCACTGGGGGAGATACAGGGTCATCGGGTTGTCCCACGTGGGGCTCCCCGTCTTCGTCCCCATTTTACAGAGGAGGGAACTGAGGCCCAGAGAAGTGAAGCGACTCGCCCACAGTCACCCAGCTGACAAGTGGCAGAGCCGGGATTCGAACCCATGACCTCTGACTCCCAAGTCCGGGCTCTTTCCGCTAGAGCCACGCCGCGACAATAATGATGATAGTTGTTAAGCACTTACTGTGTGCCGAGCACCGTTCTAAGCGCCGGGAGGGGGACACCAGGTCATCGGGTTGCCCCACGTGGGGCTCACGGTCTCAATGCCCATTTTAGAGATGAGGGAGCTGAGGCCCAGAGAAGTCAAGTGACTCGCCTAAAGTCACACAGTTGACAAGTGGCGGAGGCGGCATTAGAACCCACGACCTCTGACTCCCAAGCCCGGGCCCTTTCCATTGAGCCACGTTGCTTCTCCATTCATTCGATAGTATTTATTGAGCGCTTACTACGGGCAGAGCACTGGACTAAGCGCTTGGAATGGACAATTCGGCAACAGACGGAGACCATCCCCGCCCAGTGACCGGCTCACGGTCGAAACCTCTCCCTCCCTTTCCGGACTCAGCCCTCGCCTCGCCCCTTGCCCCCTCCCCGTCGAGATTCCGGGATGCCCTCGGACTGCGGCCTCCGGACCCGAAATCTGACGTTTCGGGGAGGCGGGGAAACTGTCTGGATCACCTTGAGACTAACTCCCTGCGGATAGTCATTCGTTTCATTCGATCGTATTTATTGAGCGCTTACTGCGTGCGGAGCACTGTTCTAAGCGCTTGGGAGGGGCCAACAGAGCAATAAACAGCCACGCTCCCTGCCCTTAACGAGCTTACAGTCTAGAGGGTGAAACGGGTTCCTCAACTCTGTCATATCGTACTCTCCCAAGCGCTCGGTACAGTAATAATAATAGTTGTGGTATTTTTTGAGCGCTTACTACGTGCGGAGCACTGTTCTAAGCGCTTGGGAGAGGATAACAGAGCAATAGACGGCCACGCTCCCTGCCCATGACGAACTTACAGTCTAGAGGATGAAACGTGTCTCTCAACTCCGTTATAGGTACTCTCCCCAGCGCTCGGTACAGTAATGATAATTATGGTATTTATTGAGCGCTTACTGCGTGCAGAGCGCTGTTCTAAGCGCTTGGGAGAGGCTAACAGAGCAATAACCAGACACGCTCCCTGCCCATAACGCGCTTTCAGTCTAGAGGATGAAACGTGACCCTCAACTCTATCGTACTCTCCCAAGCGCTCGGTACAGTAATAATAATAGTTATGGTATTTCTTGAGCGCTTACTACGTGCGGAGCACTGTTCTAAGCGCTTGGGAGAGGATAACAGAGCAATAGACGGCCACGCTCCCTGCCCATGACGAACTTACAGTCTAGAGGATGAAACGTGTCTCTCAACCCTGTTATAATAATGTTGGTATCTGTTAAGCGCTTACTATGTGCCGAGCACCGTTCTAAGCGCTGGGGTAGACATAGGGGAATCGGGTTGTCCCACGTGGGGCTCCCGGTCTTGATCCCCATTTGACAGATGAGGGAACCGAGGCCCAGAGAAGTGAAGCGACTCGCCCACAGTCACCCAGCCGACGAGTGGCAGAGCTGGGATTCGAACTCATGAGCCCTGACTCCAAAGCCCGTGCTCTTTCCAATGTACTCTCCCAAGCGCTCGGTACAGCAGTGATGATTATGGTATTTATTGAGCGCTTACTGCGTGCAGAGCGCTGTTCTAAGCGCTTGGGAGAGTAAGCAGACACGCTCCCCGCCCATCACGAGCTTACAGTCTAGAGGGTGAGACGTGACTCTCAGCTCCATCGTCCTCTCCCAAGCGCTCGGTACAGCAATAATCGTAATTACGGTATTTGTTCAACGCTTTCCGCGGGCCGGCCACTGGGCCGACCGCCGGGGCGGACCCGATCCCTCGTCCCACGAGGAGTTTACCGTCTCGATCCCCGTTTTACAGACGAGGTGACCGAGGCCCGGAGAAATGAAGCGCCTTGCCCAGGGTCAGGCGGCTGACGAGTGGCGGAACCGGTGACCCGACTCCCAGAGCCCGGCTCCGTCCGCTCCGCCATGCTGCCTCTCACACGGTAGAGACGGATCGCCGGGGTGAGAGGGGCTGAGAGGAGATCGGGCTGGAGGGGGTCTCCCCGCCTCCCCTCCCCAACCCCCGGCCCCTCGGCCCCCGGGATCATCCATCCCTTCCCTCCTCTCTACCTCCTCCCCTCTTCTCCCCCGGAGCCGAACCCCCACCGGACGGGGCTGGGCGCGGGTCAGCGGGGGTCCCTTCCCCCCGATCCTGCCGCCTCCCCGCACCCGTCCGCCTGCCCCGGTCGGCGCCCGTGGGCCGGGCAGCCTCCCGCGCCGATGCCCAAGACGGGGGAGGCCGGGCCTCGGGGGCCCGGGGGTCCGCGACGCAGCCGACCCTGCTGCGGCTGACCCGACGGGCCCGAGGGAGGCCGGGGACGGACCCGACCCGGTCCCGCCGCCTCCGGGGTCCAGACGCGGGCAACGGTCATCTAGGCCGCAACCTTCCTCCACCCCCGGACCCTTCCCCTCCGTCCCCCCGATCCCGTCACTGAGGGAAGAGAGGTGCCCGCCCCCTCCTCCCGCAGAGTAGCACGGAGCCCGCGACTATAAATAACGGAGTCGGGTTTATTAGAAAACACAAAGCAAATTACACGACCCCCCCCCCCCCAAACGCAGCCCCTTCCCCACTCCACCTCCTCCCTCTATAGGGGTCACGACACGCACGCACGCACACAGACGCTCACACAGTCTCTCTCTCTGGGACCCCCACCCTTCAGGAGCAGGGGGCCGGGGGGCCGGCTGAGTTTCGCCACGAGTCTCCCGTCCCGGGGCTCGCCGCCGAATAAATATCCAAATAAATACGGGCGCTGAGGCCCGCTCCCCCCCACACCCGCTTCTTCCTATGACCGACGTGGGGGGGGAGCGGGGAGGGAGGACGGGGGCCGGGGGCGAGGACCCCTCCCCGAGAGTCGGGCTCACCCAGGGCAGGGCCGGCCTGCGGGAGAGAGGAGGGGTGGGTCCGGCCCTCGCGGCCCCCTCCCCCCCGTGTCCGGGCACAGAGCGGCCCCCTCGTTACCGCCCCCACCCGCGCCCCCAGTCCGCGATTTCTCGGGGTCGGTTCGGGGGGGCGGGGGGAGAAGGGTTCAGTTCCCCCCGGGCCGCGGACGCCGGCGGAGAATCTCTAGGATGCGTGCCCGGCGGCGGATCCAGTCCCGGGTGGCGGGGCGGGGGGCGGGGGGCGTGGGGGGCGCGGGGGGCCGGGGCGAGAAGAAGGTGTAGCGGAGCCGGGGCACCCGGGCGCCGCCGGCCACCAGGGCCTGCAGGGTGAGCGGCCGGGCCAGGGGCCCGCGGCCGGAGAGCGTCTCGGCGGCCGCGGTGGCCCCGCTGTAGCGCAGGCCCGCGCCCCCGGGCAGCGCCACGTCGGCGGGCGAGGGCAGCAGGACGTAGTTGCCGTTGAGGACGTAGGTGCCGTCGGGCAGCCGCAGGGCCAGGTAGACGCCGTCGGCCCCGGGCCGCGGGCCCCGGCCGGGGTCGGGGGCCGGGCCGGGGTGGGCCTGCTGCCGCACCAGGATGTGGGTGGCGCCGGCGGGGAAGGTGACCACGTCGTTGTAGCCGTACCTGGACGGGAGGCAGAGGCGGGCACGATCGGCTTGGGGCGGGGGGGGGGGGAGTCCCGGCACCCCCTCCCAACCTCCTAATCGTCACCGCGGGTATTTGTACGCGCTGGGGTCGACGCGAAGCCGACGAGCGTCCCGTGTAGGGTTCGCGGTCTTCATCCCCGCCTGAGAGATGAGGGAACGGAGGCCCGGAGGATAATAATAATAATAACGTTGGCATTTCGTCAGCGCTTACTATGCGGCGGGCGCCGGTCTAAGCGCCGGGGGAGATCAGGGGGTCATCGGGCGGTCCCTCGTAGGGCTCACGGTCTCCGTCCCCGTTTGAGAGATGAGGGAACAGGAGGCCCGGAGACCGACCATGATAATGTCGGTATTTCTTAAGCGCTTACTACGTGGCCGGCGCCGTTCTAAGCGCCGGGGGAGATGCAGGGTCATCAGGCGGTCCCACGTAGGGCTCACGGTCTTCGTCCCCGGTTGACGGACGAGGGAACCGAGGCCCGGAGAGGCGAAGGGGGTCGCCCGAGGTCACGCGGCAGACGTGTGGCGGAGCCGGGGTCGGAACCCGGAGCCGCCCCCTCGCCCCTCGAGGCTGCCCCTATTCGTTCGGTCGCATTTACTGAGCGTCTACGGCGCGAAGAGCGCCGTGCTGAGTTCCCCCCCTCCAGACACCGTGACCCGGTGGAGAGAGCACGGGCCCGGGGGGGTCAGAAGGACCTGGGTTCCGATTCCGCCTCTGCGATACTGTTAAATCGTACTCTCCCAAGCGCTCAGTACGGTGCTCGGCACACAGTAAGTGCTCCGTAAATGCCACCGACTGAATGAATGGTCTTAACTTCTCTATGCTTCGGGTTCCTCGTACGGAAAACGGGGAGGAGAGGAGGGAGATGAGGAGGGCGAGGGGATAAAGTGCTTCAAGTGCCTAGTGGCTACAGCCCGGGCCTGGGAGTCAGAGGTCGTGGGTTCTGATCCCAGTTCCGTCACTTGTCTGCCGTGTGACCTCGGGCAAATTCGTTTCTCCGTGCCTCAGTTCCCTCATCTGGAAAGTGGGGATGAAGACCGTGGAGCCCCACGCGGGGCAGGGACGGTGCCTCACCCGATTTGCTTGCATCCTCCCCAGCGCTTAGCGCGGTGCCTGGCACGTAGTGAGCGCTTAACAGATCCCATCGTTATTATTATTATTATTATTATTATTATTAATGATGGGTGGGGAAAGAGGTTCCCTTGGTCTTTCAGAGTCTCTGTAGGGGATGAATTCACCAAGCCGGCCTCCTTCTCGGCAAGGTTTGCAGAGGGCTTTGGATCGTGATACTCTCCCGAGCGCTCAGTACAGTGCTCTGCACAGAGTAAGCGCTCAATAAATACCACTGGTGATGATGCCGATCACTTCATGGATGAGATGTCCAAGGCGGTTCACTAGAGGGGAGTCACATATGTTCCCCCCAAGATCCCGGTGCCACTTTTCTTTTTTATGGTATCTGTTAAGCACTCGCTGCGTGCCAGGCACTGTACTACGCGGCGGGGTAGGCACAAGATAATCGCACTGGGCACCGTCCGTGACCCACACAGGGCTCACGGTCTCCATCCCCATTTTATAGATGAAAAGAGATGTTTACAGGAGAAACATCGTGGCTCAGTGGAAAGAGCCCGGGCTCGGGAGTCAGGGGTCATGGGTTCTAATCCCGGCTCAGCCGCTTGTCCGCTGTGTGACCTTGGGCAAGTCACTTAACCTCTCTGGGCCTCAGTGACCTCATCTGTAAAATGGGGATGAAGGCGGTGAGCCCCACGGGGGCCAACCTGATGACCTTGTACCTCCCCCAGCGCTTAGGACGGTGGCCGGCACGTAGTAAGCGCTTAACAAATCCCAACATTATTATTAGTATGCGGTCACCGAGGCTCAATAGACGTGAGAGAAGTGAAGCCATCTGCCCGAGGTCACGGAGCAGGCGAGGGGTGGAGGCGGGATTAGAACCCAGATCCTTCCGACTCGCAGGCCTGAGCTCTAGCCATCGGGCCACACCGCCTCTCGGTTACTCATCTGTGGGAGTCGGTAGCCCAGGCTGGGGCGAGGAGGGGCCGGATCTCGGAGGAGTGGGAGGTGATGTCCCCCGACCGCCCGCCCTCTCCCCCCACCCCAGATGCGCCAGACCATTCCTCTCGCGCCCCGCGTTCGAAGCCTTCCTGCAGGCCCATCTCCTCCGGGAGGCCCTCCCAGACTAAGCCCCCCTTTCCTCGCGTCCCACCCCCTTCCGCGTCGCCCTGCCTCGCTCCCTTTATTCATCCCCCCTCCCCGCCCGACACCGCTCATGTCCCCGGCTCTCATTTTATTGATTTCCCCTTGAGGTCCGTCTCCCCCCATTCGCGGGCAGGGAACGTGTCCGTCGGCCGTCGTGTCGGCCTCCCCCTAGGGCACCCGGTAAGCGCTCGGCGGGGACCCCGGGACCCCCCGCCCCCGGCCCCGCACCTGGGTTTCCTGAAGGAGCCGGAGACTTTTTGGCAGGAAGAACCGTCTCCCCCGCACACCATGCACTTATCGAACTTCTTCTTGGAGCCGATGACGCGGTCGCAGCCGGCGTGGATGCAGCGGCCCTGGACGCAGACGGACGGGCCGTCCGGGGAGCAGGGCGTCCCGTCGGCCACCTGCGGGCCGGGCGCACACGTCAGCGGGGTTGGGTTCTGTTACGTGGTGTCGGTTAAGCGCTAACTCCGCGCCAGGCCCCGGGCTGAGCGGTGGGACGGGGGACGGCGGCCGAATTTACGACTGAACGAATTCTTTTCCTCGTAAGGTATTTGTTACGAACCGAGAAGGAGGATGATGGCGTTTGTTAGGCGCTCGCTGTGTGCCGGGCACCGTACTAAGCGCCGGGGTGGGTACGGGCGAATCGGGTTGGACGCAGTCCCCGTCCCACGTGGGGCTCACAGTCTCCATCCCCATTTTCCAGACGAGATAACCGAGGCCCGGAAAAGTGAAGCGACTTGCCCGAGGTCACACAAAGGGTTAGAACCCAGGACCTTCTGACTCCCAGGCCCGGGCTCCAGCCTCTACGATAACAGTGGCATTTGTTAAACGCTTACTATGTGCCAAGCACTGTTCTAAGCACTTGGGGGGGGGGATACAAGGTCGTCAGGTTGTTCCACTTGGGGCTCGCAATCTTCATCCCCATTTTCCAGATGAGGTCCCTGAGGCCCAGAGAAGTGACTCGCTCAAAGTCACGCAGCTGACAGGTGGCGGGGGCGGGATTAGAACCCACGTCCTCTGACCCCCAAGCCCGGCCTCTTGCCACTGAGCCACGCGGCTTCTCCGCTGTGACGTCAGGTACTTACCACGTGCCGGGCACTGGCCCGAGCACCGGGGTGGGGTGGATTTTTATTTATTTTTTTTACACGGCATCCTCTAGCCGCTCACTATGTGCCGGACACCGGACTAAACGCCGGGGTAGGTCCAAGCCAATCAGGTTGGCCACAGTCCCCGTCCCACGTGGGGCCGACGGTCTTAATCCCCATTTTCCAGATGAGGGAACTGAGGCTCAGAGAAACGAGATGACTAAGGTCCTGGGGTTGGGGGGACGCTAGAGTCCGGGCCCGAGAGGCAGAGGGATATGAGTTCTAATCCTGGTTCCGCCACTTATCCGCTGCGTGATCTTGGGCAAGTCACCTCATTTCTCCGGGCCTCAGTTCCCTCGTCTGGAAAATGGGATTAGAGGCTGCGAGCCCCCCGTGGGACGGGGACCGTGTCCAACCCGGTTTGCTCGTACCCCCCCACCCCCAGCGCAGTGCGGCCTGGTGGATAGAGGACGGTCCTGGGAGTCAGAAGGTCGTGGGTTCTAGTCCCGGCTCCGCCACCTGTCTGCTGGGCGACCTTGGGCGAGTCCCTTCGCTTCTCCGGGCCTCGGTTCCCTCGCCGGGAAAATGGGGCTCGAGACCGCGAGCCCCGGTGGGACGGGGACCGCGGCCAACGCGACTAGCCGGCACCTACCCCGGCGCTTAGAACGGTGCTCGACGCATAGGAAGCGCTGAAGAAATGCCGTCATCGTGATTATCACGGTACCCGGCGCGCGGGGAGCGCTTCGGAAATCTCCTCCTCCTCGTCATCGTCCTCATTATCGTTGGTCCGAAAGCACCCGCTCCCCCCCGGCCCCTCACCCTTGGCTCCAGGACGTAGTAGTATCCGAGGGCCCGGGCTTGGCAGGTGAGCTTGCACCGGTCCTGGGGGGCCACGCCGCTGTATCGGGGGACCCAGTCCATGGGCCCCGGGAAATTCTTGAACAGGTCGGAGCGGAGGTTGAAGGCGGCGCACTGTTCCTCCCTGAAGGTCAGCGCTGCGTCCCCCCCCGCCAGAGACACACCGTCAGAGACCCCCGACCCCGGCCGGACCGTCCCCCCGGCTCCCCGCCGGCCCCCCCCCCCCGGGACCGCCGCCGGCCTCCTCACCGTTGCCCCGGGCGCAGTCCTGGGTGTTGCAGGAGCGGAAGCGGGCCCGGCGGCCCTCGCAGTACTTGCCCCCGTTGCGGGGGACGGGGCGGGTGCAGTCGCGGGAGGAGAACTGGACCCCGCCGCCGCAGGTCCGCGAACACTCGCCCCACAGGCCCCAGGGGCCCCAGCCGCCCGCCAGCGGGGTCTGCAGACAGACGGGACCGGGGTGGGGGGTGGGGGGGGGGAGAGACGAAGAGCTCGGTCAGTCGATCGTATTTGTAACAATAATCACCTCCGCGTGTCCGTTAAGCGCTCACCGGGTGCCGGGGCCCAGACTGAGCGCTGGGGTGGGAACGAGCAAATCGGGTCGGACACGGTCCCTGTCCCACGTGGGGCTCACGGTCTCCATCCCCGTCTTACAGGTGACGTAACCGAGGCCCAGAGAGGTAAAGCGATTTGCCCAGAGACAAGGGGCAGAACCGGGATTAGAACCCAGATCCTCCGACTCCCAGGCCCGGGCTCTTTCCACTAGACCACCCCGCCTCTCCAAATTACCACTGATTGAGCTCTAGACTGTACGTCCGTGGTGGGCGGGGAACGTGTTTACCGACTCCATCATATCCTCCTCTCCCAAGCGCTTACCACAGTGTTCCGCACCCAGTAAGCGCTCAACGGACTGGAAGCTCATCCTCTAGACTGTAAACTCGTTGCGAGCGGGGAATGTGCCCGTTTATGGTTCTACTGTAGTCCCCCGAGCGCTCAGGACAGCTCTCTGCGCACGGTGAGCGCGCATAGGTTCTAATCCCAGCTCCACTCCTTGTCTGCTGGGTGGCCTTGGGCAAGTCACTTCCCTTCTCTGGGCCTCAGCTTCCTCATCTGTAAAATGAGGATCGAGAGCGCGAGTGGATTGTCTCTGTGGCTGAATTGTGCTTTCCAAGCGCTTAGCGCGGTGCTCTGCGCGCAGCAGGCGCTCAATAAATACGCTTGAATGAATTAGTAATAATGACAACAATGATGATAAAAAATACGGTTGGATGAATGAATGAAGAATGGGTTCAAATCCCGACTCTGCCGCTTGTCGGCCCTGTGACCTCGGGCAAGTCACTTCACTTCTCTGTGCCTCGGTGACCTCGCCTGTCAAATGGGCATGAAGACCGTGAGCCCCACGTGGGACGACCTGATCACCCTGTATCTCCCCCCAGCGCTTAGAATAGTGCTTTGAACCTAGTAAGCACTTAACAAATGCCACCGTTATCATCACCATCATTATTATTATTATTATTATTTAATTACGATTGAATGACCGATCTGTTATTTGAGGTGAGGAGCCTGCCCTATCCCAGCGCCCCCTGGTGGACCTCGAGCCCGGTATCAATGATGATATTATTATTAATAATAACGGTGGTATCTGTTAAGCGCTTACTATGTGCCGAGCACTGTTCTAAGCGCTGGGTCAGATACACGGCGATCAGGTTGTCCCACATGGGGTTGATAGTCTTCATCCCCACTGTACAGATGAGGGAACCGAGGCCCAGAGGAGAAGAAGAATAACGTCGGTATTCGCCAAGCGCTTCCTATGTGCCGAGCACTGTTCTAAGCGCCGGGGGAGATACGGGGTCATCGGGTCGTCCCACGTGAGGCTCGCCGTTAAATCCCCATTTTACAGATGAGGCCCAGAGAAGCCAAGTGACTTGCCCACCGTCACGCAGCTGACAGGCGGCGGAGCCGGGATTAGACGGAGCCTTCCCGGACTAAGCCCCACTTTTCCTCATCTCCCACTCCCTTCTGCGCCGCCCCCGCTTGCTCCCTTTGCTCTCCCCCGGCCCCCCCCCCCACCCGCGAACAAATCTGTCATGGATTTATCGCCGTCGCCGTCCGCCTCCCCAGACTGTGCCTCGCTGCGGGCGGGGACCGTCACCGTCGCCGAGCGCTCAGAACGGCGCCCCGCGCAGTAAATACGGCCCCGCGGTCGAACGGAGGAGGTCGGCCGCCTCACGGGGTTCCGCCCGGCCGGGGGCCCACCCGCTTCAGGCCCCGGCCCCCGTGTCCCCGCCGTCCTTACGTGGAAGTCTTTGAGCTGGGCGCCGGGAAGGCAGACGCCCCCCATGCAGGCCTGGGAGGGCCCGCAGGGCGTGCCGTCGGCCCAGGGCGAGTGCTTGGTCTGACACATGGCGTGCCCGTTCAGCCGGCCGGAGCACCACAGGGCGGCGCAGGGCGGGGGCAGCTGCGGGCAGTGGCGGGAGTCGGGGCCGAAGGTCAGCTGGCACTGGCGGTCGGCGTCGTAGTTGCTGCCGGGGAAGGCCGCCGGCAGGCGCAGCGGGGCCGGGGGCTTGTCCAGGAGACAGTGTCCTGGGGAGGGAGAGGCGGGCGGAGGTCACGGCGGGAGGGAGCCGGGGTCCCGTCCAGGAGCCGGTGTCCCGGGGGGCCGGGCGGAGGTCAAAGGGGGAGGGCGGGGTCTCGCCCGGGAGACGGCGTCTCGGGGAGGGAGAGGTGCCGGGGGGGGGGGGGCGTAGGTCACGGGGGTCTCATCCAGGAGTCGGCGTCTGGTGGGGCGGCGGGGGTCTCATCTAGGAGACTGCGTCCCCGGGGGGGCAAGTCACAGGGGAGAGCTGGGGTCTCCTCCGGGACCCAGGGCCCTGGGGAGGGAGAGGTGGAGAGGGGGGCGTAGGTCACAGAGGCAAGGTGGCGTCTCGTCCGGTTCTGCCACTTGTCAGCTGTGTGACCGTGGGCAAGTCACTTCACTTCTCTGGGCCTCAGTTCCCTCATCTGGAAAATGGGGATTCACCGTGGGCCTCACGTGGGACGAGCCGGTGACCCTGTCTCTGCCCCAGCGCTTGGAACGGTGCTCTGCACCTAGTGAGCGCTTCACAGATACCCACGTTAGTATTATTAGACGGCGTCCCGCACGGGGGTTGCTGATCCCAGGGGGAAGGGGGGGGCTCGTCCAGGAGACGGCGTCCTGGGGAGGCGGAGGTGAGGGGGCGCGGAGGACACCGGGGGAAAGTGGGGTCTCGTCTCGGAGAGGGTCGCTCTGCAGAAGGCGGCGTCTGGGGGAGACCGGGGAGCTCCGGGTGCGAGTGGAAGCGGGGAGCGGCGCCTTCCGGGGCTCCGCGGTTCTCTTCGGGGACCCGGGCGAGGGGTCCCACCCACGCCGGGGCGGAGGCGGGTCCCGCTCCCAACCCGGCAGAGGACGTAGGAAGGAGCGGGAAGGAGGGAAGGGTGGGGTGGGGGGAGGAGATCCTGACCGTGGCCGTTGTCCAGGAAGTCGGTGATGAAGCGGGCGCTGCAGGGCGACCAGGTCTCCTCGGGGTCAACGTGGGCCATGACGGGCGCCATGACGTGGCGGGCGGAGCCCCCGGCCCGGTTCAGCTCCGCGCACGGCTTGGAGTTGTCGTGTAGCATGTTGAAGACGTGGCCTGCGGGGCGGGCGGGCGGGGAAGAGGGCGGATGTAGGGCCCGTCGCCCGGGTACCTCGGCCACCCCTCGCCCCTTCCGTCATCCCGGCCCCCGCGCCCCGCCTCGGCTCCCGCCACGCCCCGCTGACCGAGCTCGTGGGCGGCGGTGAACGCGGACTGCAGCCCGTCGTCCTCCACGATGGCGCAGCTCCGAGCGGGGTCGCACACGGTGCCCACGTCCGCCATGCCCAGGGTGTCGCAGGTGGAGACGCCGCACAGGTCCTGGGCGAGGGGGAACCGTTGGCAAGTGGCGGGGGCGTGTGGGCCCAGGGGGTGGCCGGGGAGGGGAAGGCGGGCCGGTCGAGCGGCCCGGGCCTGGTGTCCGTCAAGCGCTCGCCACGCGGGAGGCGCGCTGCTAAGCGCCGGGGTGGATACGTGCAAATCGGGTCGGACGCGGTCCCCGACCCCCGTGGGGCTCCCGGGCTCAATCCCCGTTCGGCAGATGAGGGAACGGAGGCCCGGAAGAGCAGAGCCACTTGGCCGGAGTCACACGGCCGACCCGTGGTGCGGAGCCGGGCCGGGAGCGCGTCCGTCCGTTGTCGTATCGTCCTCTCCCGAGCGCCTGCACGCGGCGAGCGCTCGGGAGGTACGACCGGATGAACGGACCCACGACCCTCTGGGCGGGAGTGCCCGGCCCGCCGCGTGACCCCGGGCAACCCGCTTCACCTCTCCGGTCCTCACTCTTCACAGCGACGCCCGCCTCTCCCCCCGTCCCGGGGCGGAAGACGAGACCGCGGGGGGGGACGGGCTTCGTCGGGGCCCCGGGGGCCGGGACCGGCCCACACCTGGCGGGTGAAGAGGATGGCGACGTCGAAGTGGTCCGGGTCGGAGTCCTCGGGCGGGTTGAGCCCGCGCTGCCAGGCGCAGAAGGCGCGCAGCGTCTCGGCCGCGTTGGGCCCCACCGGCGGCCCCTCCTCGCCGGGCCCCAGCACCACCAGCCGCGTCACCACCAGGCTGACCGGGTTACGCAGGCTCGGGTGGCGGAAGGCCTTGGCGGCCGCCGCCATGACCGTGAGCAGGTAGCGCTTCAGACCCTCCCCGTGGAAGGCCGCCATCTTGTCGTCCGCCACCACCAGGGTCTCCACGAAGCGGTTGACGGAGGCGAAGCGCTGCGGGGCCGGGAGAGCTGGGGATGAGGAGGGGGCGACCGGGGGGGGGGGGGAGGGATCCGGAGGGCCGCCCTCCTCCGGCCGCCCGCGGGCGTCGGGGCGCGGCTTCCTCCCCTCCCGGGACCGCCACCCCGGGGTGCCCGGGGCGGATCCGGTCGGCCGCGCGCGCCCGTCTGGCTGGGATGGGGCCGGGTTGGGGGGGGGAGGAGGGGTCTCTAGGGTAACTCGGAGGATTGGCCTCTCCGGGGTGGGGGCGGGGGGGAGCGCCACGTCTGCGGGCCACGTAGCCCGGGGGATAGCGTTGGCCGGGCCCTCTCGAAGGGAGGAGCCGCGGGGGGCTTCCCAGTGGGAGTCGGGGCTAGGGGGGCCGGGCTGCTGCGACGTGTCTGGGCCGTGTGGGGGGAGGGGGATGGAAAGGGAGGGTCTGAAGGATCCGGGGGCGGGAGGGTAGACGGCGGGCCAAGCCGGGGCAGATATCCAGGCGGGAGCGGGGAAGAGGAGAGGCGGCGTCTGGTCTGGATTAAAGGGAGGGAAGTGGAGGAGCGGGGGGGATGAGGGAGGAGGGTGACGGGAGATGCCCCGGGCCCGCCAGCTCCCCGAGGGTCTCCGAGGCCTCGCCGGGCCCGGGGGGGGGGGGCGGGGGTGGCCGGCCGGAGGGGAGGCCGGAGAGGGAGCGGGGAGGGGCAAGAGGGAGGAAGGAAGAAGTGGGTTTGGATGGTGACTCTGACCCTTCCCCTCTCCGGCCCGGAGGGAATTCCCAGGTTGCGGTCAGCTTCCCGCCCTCGAGGTTAGGGTGACGGCATGGGGCGGGCGAGGCGAGGCGGGGCGCGGGAGGGGGTGTCGGGGCGGGGCGGGGGGGGGGGAGGGAGGGCATCACGCGGGACCCGGCCGGCCCGGCTCCCCCGCCCGGCCGGGACCCCCCGGGGCCCGACCCAGCCGGGGTCAGAGGGGAGCGATAGGGAGGTCAGCGGGAGGAAGAGGAAGGCCGACGGGGGTCACGGCGGTACGGCCTGGGAGGGAGAGGGGCTGAGGGTGAAGCAGGGGTGTCACAGGCGGCCCCCGGCCCCGACGGCCTACCTTGGTCCTGCGGGGAGCGGGGCCGGGCCCCCCGAGCCGGCCGCCGACGCTGCACATGGTGCCCCCGCTCCGAGAGGGGCTCCTGCGGCTGAGCACGTGCGCGCCGGCCCCTCCGGCCGAGTTGGGGCCGCCCCCGTCCAGGGGCCGCAGGTGCAGCTCGGCCCCCCGGTACTGCAGGACGCCCAGCAGGCCCGACCCCCCGTCCCAGTGCAGCGCCGCCACCGACTCCGGGTCCCCGTTGACCGAACCGGTCAGGTAGGAGCCCGGCTCGGGCCCGTCCAGCGCCGGCGGGGCCCGGCCCAGGTACTGCACCGTCAGGCCCTCGGCCCGGACCCCCGGGTCCCGCTCCAGGGCCAGCTCCAGCGTCTCCCCGAAGGCCGGCAGGCGGAAGAGCAGCGGGCCCGGGGAGTCGGGGCCCGGCGGGAGGCTGCCGTTGATCCTCCGGAGGAACACGATCTCCTCCTCCCCGGGCCGGGCCGGCCGGGCCGGGGGCGGGCGGGTCGCCAGGAGCAGCAGCAGCAGGGTCGGGGTCGGGGCCGGGGACCGGGAGGACGTCGAGGACGAGGAGGGCGGGAGGAGGAGGAGGAGGAGGAGGAGGAGGAGCAGGGTCGTCCGGCCAGGGGTCACGCCGGCCGGGAACATGACGCTCCCCACGCGGGCGAGGGCAGGGACGCGGAGGTCCGGGGAGCCCCCGCGTCGGCGCTCCCGGCCTCGGGAGGCTTCCGGCTCCCTTAGGGGAGGGTGGTCGTGGGGGGCTCGGCGGGCTTGGCTAGTCTGACTTTTACCGGGGCCTACCCTTCCCTCGGCCCCTCCGTTTCAGATCGACTGTTCCATCTGCGGGACCTCTGTCTCTCTCCTTCGAACCGTCCCTGTCCGTCTCTGCCTTCCCCCCTTCCTCTCTCCACCTCACCCCCTTCTCTCTCCCCTCTTCCCCCCCTCTCTCGTTGTCTCTCTCTCCACTCTTTTCTCTCTGTCCACTCTTCGGTCTCTCTCTCTCTTCCCTTTTCTCTGCCTCCCTCCCTCTCTTTCTCTCTCCCACCCTCCGTCCAGCGGGGTTCTCTTCTGTCTCTGCCCATCTCTGTCACCCCCCCCCGGCTCCTTTAAGTGCAGCGGGAGGCTGGGATTGGCAGAGAGGAGCCCCTACTCTCGCAGACTCCGCCCAGCGATCCCGCTAAACTCTGTCGGGAGGGATGGAGGGGGGGGGCGGATGGTTCCGTCCCTTCCAAAAAAATCCGACTTTCAAAGGAAACTGAGTAGGGGGAGGGGAATCCCCATATCCCACCAGAGCCAGCTGATGACACAGCTATTTTCCCGTGCACCCTCCCGCCCCCCCCCTTCCCCATTTTCCAGACTGCTCTCAGCTGTTTCCTTCCTTAGGAGAATGGTTGGGGGTGGGGGGGAGTCAAGGGAGGGTTGGGGGGGGGGGGTGGGAACCAGAGCTAAATCCGGGGGCGGGGATTTGGGGGTGTCAGACTAGGGGAGTCGGAGCCGACTCTTGTCTCCCGGCGTCCCTCTCCCCCCCGGGCCGGATTAGCCTTCTTCCCCTCCCTATCCCCCCCAACGCCTCCTCTCCCCCTCTTCCTGACTTCCCCGTCTTCTTGGCCCGGTTCCCGTTCCCCTCCGGCCTTCGCCCTTCCCAGCTTCTGACCGCCTCAGCCTCTGTGTCTCCCCCCAACTCCCGCAACCGCCTTCCAGCCTGCAACCTCCCCCTTTAGCCTCCTCCTTCCTTCTCTCCCCTTCCCCAGTCGAAGCTAAGCCTCCCGGGGGCCCCCCCACCTCTCAGTCCTGCTTCCACCCCCCGGCCCTTTCCCTCACAGCGTCTTCCTGCCCCTGTTTTCGGGGCCCCCCCCCAGGCCCCCTGCCCTCTCCAGAAGAACCGTCCCCCTTCTCGTTCCTCAGCTTCACGCGGGGCAGGGAAACGGGGTAGGAGGAGGGGCAGGAATTGGTCGGAGCCCCGTTCCGCCCTGACTTTCTTCTCCTTCCCCCCCCCCCCCCTCGTCCTCTATCCCGTCCGGGCACCATCTTCCCCACCCCAAGCCGTTCTGCTCTCTATGTTCCGTGGAGATCCCGATCTCCACGGCTGTCCTGCTCTCTAGGGTCCCAAGAGGGGGAGGGGGTCGCCGTGCTTCTATCCTTCACCTCCCCCCATATGCTGCTCTCTACGGTCCCACGGTGGGGAGGAGGTCGTCGGGTTGCCCCTCTATCCTGCCTCCCCCCCGTATTCTTCTCTCCGTAGTCAGTCGGGGGGTGTCAGCCCATGCCCCTCTATTCCGCCCCCCCGACTTCTCAGCTCTCTCCGGTCAGTCAGGGGGGTGTTGCCATACTGACCCTCTGACCCGCCCCCTTCCCCGATTCATCTTCTCTGTGTGGTCAGTCAGGGAGTTGTCGGATCGGTCCTCTCCCCGTCCGAGGGGTGGTCGACCTGACCCCGCGGTTGGGGACGGGGGTGGGGCCCACTGGCCCTGGACCACCCATTCTGGGAATTCCCCCTTCCCCTTCCCCTCTCCTTCTTCCAGGAGATGCCGAGACACCCCCCCCCCCCCCCCCACGGCCCCTCGGCATCCCTTCTTTGTGCGGCCCCGCCCGGCCCGTCCTCTCTCCCCTGCCCACCCCTCCATCCTGCCCGACGGGTCCGCATCCTGCCCCGTCACCTTCCGTTTCCCAAATCTCCCTGCCCTCGGAGCGGGGGTGTCTGTGTGTCATTCCCCCCCGTATCCCATGAGTTTCCACCCTCCACCTGGGCAGGGAGAGGGCCCGGGCAGGAAGCGACGGGATCAGGGCCGGGCCCGGGGACGAGGAAGGGGCAGCTGGGGTCTTGGGGGGGGTGGGGGGGGCGGTGGGAAGCCGCCCCCGGGAGCGGAGAAAGGACAAAGGGGGTGACGCGGCCGGAGACAATGGATCTCAGAACTCTGGGGCGGGCGGCGGGCGGCACGGCCGGCCTGGCCGGGGGGGGCGGTGAGGACATCACACCCACACGCGGACGCACGCACACACACACAAAAGACGCGGTGTGTGTCCCCGCGCCTCCCCCCACCCCTCCACTCTGCCAGCCCACCCTCCTCTCCCCAGGTGGAGATCCGGGGGGTCCCGGCCCCACCCCGCCCGCCGCGTCCCCCCGGCCGAGCAGAGGCGGGAGAGGGGACAGTCCACAGGAGGGAAGCCGGGGTGGGGGGAGAAGTCATTCGTTCCTTCGTTTATCCGTTCATTCGGTCGCCTTTACCGAGAGCTCGCCGTGGGCCGAGCCCTGGGACTAAGCGCTCGGGCGAGGACGGCGCAACAGTAACGAGACGCATTCCGTGCCCGTAACGAGCGGTGGGGAGACGGACGTTAATAGAAATAAAGAAATGACAGATGTGGACACGAGCGCCGTGGGGCTCGGAGCGGGGGTGGACAGAGGGAGCCAGTCGGGGCGTCGCAGAAAGGGGTGGGAGAAGAGGGAAGGGGGGCTTAGTCGGGGAAGGCCTCTCGGAGGAGGTGTGATTCCGGTAGGTAAGGGGCGGGGATCTGCGCCCCCCCCACCCCCCCCCCCCCACCCCTCTGCCCGGCCACCCGGCCTGGCGCGTTTCCCGTCGGGTCAACCGATCCATCTGTCGTACGTCCTGAGCGCTTCCCCGGCGCAGTACGCCGTACTGAGCGCTTAGGAGGGGACAACAGATCGTTCATTCATTCAGTCGCATTTATTGAGGGCTCACTGTGTGCAGCGCCCTGTCCTAAGCGCTTGGGAGAGGACGCTATGACGATAAGCAGGCACATCCCCTGCCCACAACGAGCTGACAGTCTAGACGCGTCTCCTCCGGGAGGCCTTCCCACAGGGGGTCCCCCTTTCCTCGTCTCCCTCTCCCCTCTGCCTCGTCCCGACTCCCTCCCTTTGTCCATCCCCCCTCCCCAGCCTCACAGCACTTTTATCCGTATCTGTAGTTAGTTTATTTACAGTAATGTCCGTCCCTCAGGACTGCGGGCTTGTTGCGGGGCAGGGAACGTGTCTGTTTATCGCCGCGCCGTCCTCTCCCGAGAGCTCGGAGGAGCAGCGCGGCGGAGTGGATAGAGCACGGCTCTGGGAGTCGGAAGGTCACGGGTTCTAATCCTCGCTCCGCCACCGGGCGACCTTGGGCTTGTCACTTCACGTCCCCGGGCCTCCGTTCCCTCATCTGTAAAATGGGGATTGAGACCGGGAGCCCCACGTGGGACGGGGACTGCGCCCAACCCCATTTGCTTTTATCCACCCCGGCGCTTAGTCCAGTGACCGGCACGCATGCGTTCACACAATCGTACTTATTGAGCGCTTACTGTGTGCGGCGCACCGTACTAAGCGCTTGGAAAGGTCAAGTCAGCCGCAGGGTGAGACGATCCCGGCCCACGACGGGCTCACGGTCTAGAAGGGGGGGGGGAGACAGGCATCCGAACAAGTAAACGGGCATCAAGGGCTTCACGAGTTCCACAGTTATCGTTATGGTGATGATTATTAGAGGAGGGTCGGGGAGACAGAGAGGGGGGACACGTTCCCGGCCCCCGGCCCGGCCTCCCCTTGGCCCAGGACGGGGCGCGTTCTGCGAAAGGAACTCCCGGAGGGGCGTGCGGGGAAGGCACGGAGTTTTTTCCCACTCACACAGTGGCCGGGGAGGGAGGAGAAGACTCAGTCGGTGGCCCAGCTGGGGCTGGGAGGGTCCGGGGCCGACCGAGGGGGGCTGGGGGGACCGGGATTGAGACCGTAGTCGGGGCCGGGTGTGGGGGGAGGGGAGGAGGAGGAGCCGGTTCTCCTTTAAAGCTGGAAATCGGCCCCTCTCCCGGGGCAAATCGGTCGTGGGAGCCGGAAGCGGAGAAGCGGCTCCGTCTCCTTCTGGAAGATCCCAACTTGCCGAGAAGTGACACTGGTCTGTTCCAAGATTCTTCATTCGTTCGCTCACTCGGTCAGGCGGATTTATGCGGGCATTCACGCATTTCGTTCATTCATTCGACCGTATTTATTGAGCGCTTGCTGCCAGCCGAACACCCTAGTAGGCGCTTGGAAAGTACAGTTCAGCAACAGAGAGAGACAATCCCGGCCCCGAACGGGCTCCCAGTCTAGAAGGGGGGAGACGGACGGCAAAACGAGTCCACGGGCATCGATAGGGATGAGGACCGTGAGCCTCACGTGGGATAAGCTGATGACCCTGTATCTCCCCCAGCGCTTAGAACAGTAAGCACTTAACAAATCCCAACATTAATAGCATCGATATAAATAAATAGAATTACAGATATATATACACGTCGGAACAACTAAATAGGCATTAATATAAAGAGAATTATAGATCTCTATGCACAAGTGCTGTGGGACGGGGGGTAGGGCAGACGGAGGGAGTCGGGGCGATGGGGGAGGGAAGGGGAGCCGAGGAAAAGGGGGGCTCGGCGTGGGAAGGCCTCCTGGAGGAGGTGAGCTCTTTGAAGGGGGGAAGGGAACTAGTTTGGCGGAGGTGAGGAGGGAGGGCGTTCCGGGCCGGAGGGGGGACGTGGGCCAGGGGTCGACGGCGGGACAGAGCGCTGTACTAAATGCTTGGGAGAGGACGATCTACGTATCCGTCATCTATTTATCTGTACTGGTGCCTGTCTCCCCGCACCCCCGAGACTGTACGCTCGCTGTGGGCAGGGAACGTGACAATAATAATGTTGGCATTTGTTAAGCGCTTACTACGTGCAAGAGCACTGTTCTAAGCGCTGGGGGAGACACAGGGGAATCAGGTCGTCCCGCGTGGGGCTCACGGTCTTCATCCCCATTTTCCAGATGAGGGAACTGAGGCCCAGAGAAGCGAAGTGACTCGCGCACAGTCACCCAGCTGACAAGTGGCGGAGCCGGGATTTGAACCCATGACCTCTGACTCCAAAGCCCGGGCCCTTTCCACTGAGCCACGCTGCTTCTCGTGTCTACTGATGGTTGTATCGTACTCTCCCAAATGCTTAGTACGGCGCTCGGCACGCAGTAGGCGCTCAATTAAACCCGACTGAACGAATGAATGCAATCCAACGATAAACAGACACGTTCCCTGCCCACAACAACTTTAGAGTCTAGATTATCGTCCCACCCCCCTGGGAGGGGTTTGGGGGGGGAGAGGTCGGAGGTCAGTCATGCCCCTTCCCCTCTTGGAGGGGCGGGGGTGGGAGGGTGGGGTGTCCGGTCAGTTCCGGGCTACCTAAGACCCCAGAACCACACAGACGGGTCCGACGCGGGCCGGGTGCGGACGTCTCTCCCCCCGGCCTGGCCGCGGACGGGGTTGATCGGCCCATCGATCGTATTTATTGGTTATTAGCACCCGCAGAGCATTGTACCAAGCAGCGTGGCTCAGTGGAAAGAGCGCGGGCTTGGGAGTCAGAGGTCCTGGGTTCTAATCCCGGCTCCGCCGCTTCTCAGCTGTGTGACCTCGGGGAGTCGCTTCACTTCTCCGGGCCTCAGTTACCTCATCTGGAAGATGGGGATTAACACCGTGAGCCCTACGTGGGACAACCTGATGACCTTGTATCTACCCCAGCGCTTAGAACAGTGCTTGGCACGTAGTAAGCGCTTAACAAATACCGACCTGCTTCTTCTAGGCGCCTGAGTGAGTACTACGCAATAGGTTTAACGGACATATTCCCTGCCCAAAACAATTTTACGGTCTGGAAGGGGAGACAGACGTTAATAGAAACAAATAAGTGATCTAAAGGATCTGGGTTCTAATCCAAGTGTCCGCTGTGTAACCTTGGGCAAGTCGCTTCACTTCTCCGGGCCTCGGTTACCTCATCCGTAAAATGGGGATTAAGCTGGTGAATCCCCTGTGGGACGGGGACTGCGTCCAACCCCATTTGCTTACATCCAGCCCGGCGCTTAGAACGGCGCTTAACAAATCCCACACTTCTCATTATTAATAACGATAGCAATAATAATAAAGAGCTGTGGGGTTGGGAGCGTGTGCGTGGGGGGGGTCAGGCTAAGGATTTCCAGAAACGGGACATCGAGACCCCCCCCCGCCGACGTCCATTCCTTCCTTTCTTCACTCGATCGTATTTATGGAGCGCTTAGTGGGTGCAGAGCACTGTATTAAGCGCTTGGAAAGTCCAATTCGGCAACAGATAGAGACGATCCCTATCCAACAACGGGCTCCCGGTCTAGAAGCGGGGAGACGAACCGCAAAACAAAACAAAAACAAGTAGAGAGACAGAGTCGCCCCTCTCCCCCTCCTCCAGTCAAGCAGTGGTATTTATGGAGCGCTTACTGTGTGCGGAACGCTGTACTAAGCGCTTGGGAGAGGACCCTACAACAGAACGAGCAGACACGTTCCTTGCCCGGGACGAGCCCACAGCCCGGCCGGGGAGACGGACCTTCGCGTAAATAAAGATGTACTTTATAAAATTGAATCGAAAGCTTCGCCGTCAGTGCTGTGGGGTTGGGGGTGGGGCGTGAAAAGAGACGGTGAGCCCCAGCGCTTAGTACAGCGCTCGGAGCATAGGAACCGCCGAACAGATGTTATTATTATCCGTTCCCGGACTTGGCCCGGGGGGGGAAGTCTGGGGGAAGCTTCGCAGAGCTCGCACGTGGGGCTGGATGGAGCTCTGCGGCTCCCAGCCTCCGTCCACCCCGTCCATCGTCCCCCCCCCCCTCCGCCCCCCAGATGCCCCCAACCCTTCCCCGTCCTCGCGGCGTCTCCCCCCTTCCCGCTCCGGGTGGCCTTGGCTCCCGGTTCGGATCTGGCCGGGGATCCCGGCCCCGCCTGCTCCCCAGCCCCCCGCTTCCCACTCGGAGGCCGCACATCTGGAGGCGAGGCGTGTGGGTGTAGGGCCCGGAGCGGGGCGGGCGGTGGGCTTGCGGATGTCGGATTGGGGAGGGGGGCCGGGGGTCTCCTGGCCGCCGCTCACACCGGGACGCCCCGCACCCCGACTCTCCTGCCGCTGTTCCTGAAAGGGAGGGCTTGGCCCCTCTCCCTGGAAGCGTTGAGGTCCAAGCTTTAAATTCTAGATTATAAATGACTTATTTATTTATTCATAGCAACGTCTGTCTCCCCCCCGTAGACTCTCAGCTCGTTATGGGCAGGGAACGTGTCTGCTGACTCTTTTGTTTTGGATTCTCCCGATAATGTTGGTGTTTGTTAAGCGCTTACTACGTGCCGAGCACCGTTCTGAGCGCTGGGGGAGATACGGGGTCATCGGGTGGTCCCACGGGTGAGGCTCCCAGTTAATCCCCATTTTACAGATGAGGTCACTGAGGCCCAGAGAAGTGAAGTGACTGGCCCGAGGTGACGCAGCCGACAAGTGGCGGCGGAGGCGGGATTAGAACTCGTGACCTTCTGACTCCCAGGCCCGTGCTCTCTCTGCAAGGCCACGCTGCTTCTCTTGTGCCCCGCACAGAGTAAGCGCTCCATAAATATAATGGATCGATCGACTGACGGTGGCCCAGACGCGCAAGGCTGGGGCGCATCCGGAAGCAGCGTGGCGCAGGGGATAGCGCCCGAGCCTGGGCGTCGGAAGGTCATGGGTTCTAATCCCGCCACTTTGCCGCGTGGCCTTGGACAAGTCACTTCTCCGGGCCTCGGTCGCCTCATCCGTAAAATGGGGATTGACTGGGAGCCCCGTGTGGGACAGGGACCGTTTCCGACCCGATTTGCCTCGTGGCCGGTCCGGCGCTTAATACGG
This sequence comes from Ornithorhynchus anatinus, assembly GCF_004115215.2. NCBI lineage: Eukaryota > Metazoa > Chordata > Mammalia > Monotremata > Ornithorhynchidae > Ornithorhynchus > Ornithorhynchus anatinus. Next base: position 4,243,075 of record NC_041753.1, on the reverse strand, counting down.
TGCCTGCCACGTAGTAAGCACCGACCAAACACCACGGACATTACATCTGGGTTCTGGGATGTCCCTGGAGGGAGTTGGAGGGGGGCAGGGGAGAGCAGGGGGAGGGGGCTAGAGGCCGCCCCCCCAACCCCCATCCGGGGTCAGCCCTAACTGTGGGACCCCCTTTCCCAGGGCACGATTGATCGGCTGATTGGGAGCCCTCCCGGTGCCCCCATCCCCCCCGATTAGACCGTAAGCCCGTCGACGGGCGGGGACCGTCTCTATCTGTTGCCGATTTGTCCATTCCAAACGCTCAGTACAGTGCTCTGCCCTTGGGAGGGACAATAAACAGACACATTCCCTGCCCACGAGTTTACAATCTAGAGGGGTGGAGACAGACATGAATATAAATAAATAAATGAACGTCATCAGATAGGAAAGCCCATCATCGGGCAGGGATTGTCTCTATCTGTTGCCGAATTGTATATTCCAAGCGCTTAGTACAGTGCTCTGCACGTAGTAAGCGCTCAATAAATACTATTGAATGAATAGGAACATAAGCGCCGCGGGGCTGGGAGGGGGAAGAACAGAGGGAGCAAGTCAGGGGGATGAAGAAGGGAGTGGGAGAATAATAATAATAATAATAAATAGCGTTAAGCACTCACTATGTTTCTAGATTATAAACCCATTGTGGGCAGGGATTGTCTCTATTGCTGAGCGTCTAGCCCAGTGCTCTGCACACAGTAAGCGCTCCCTAAATACGCTTGAATGAACGGATGAATGTGCCCAGGTACTGTATTAAGCACTGGGGTGGATACAACCAAATCGGGTTGGACACCGTCCCCGGCCCGTATGCGGCTCCTGGTCTCAATCCCCATTTTGCAGATGAGGTGACCGAGGCCCAGAAGTGAAGTGACTCGCCCAAGGTCACAGAAGTGAAGTGACTTGTCCAAGGTCACACAGCAGACACGTGGCAGAGTGGGGGTGAGGACCTTCGGACTCCCAGGCCAGGCTGTACCTGCTCCACTAAAGGAGGGTTTAATCAGGGAGGGCCTCTTGGAGGAGATGTGCCTTCGATAAGGCTTTGAACAGTGATAATAATGACAGTATTTAAGCGCTCGCTCAGTGCCAAGCACCGTTGTAGATACGAGGTCATCAGGTTGTCCCACGTGGGGCTCGCGGTCTCAATCCCCATTTTCCAGGTGAGGCAACTGAGGCACGGAGAAGCGAAGAAGAAGAAGAAGAAGGGAGAGTTCCTAGAAGAAGGCTTCCTAGAAGAAGGCAACTGAGGCACGGAGAAGCGAAGAAGAAGAAGGGAGAGTTCCTAGAAGAGGGCTTCCTAGAAGAAGGAGGGAGAGTCACTGCCCGTGGTGGGGGAGGACCGGCAGAAAAGAGAGAGAGCCCGCCTGGTGCTTGCCCACAGTAAAGATGGAGTCCGGGCTCCGCGCTCCGGGCGGCGATGAAGGCCAGCCGAGGCCCCGGATGCGGCCGGGTCCGCCCTCTTCCAAGATGGCGCCCCGGCTCCGCCCTCTTCCAAGATGGCGCCCCAGCCCCCGCCTGGGCCAACGGCCGTGAAGCCGGCGGGGGTCACTTCCGCCCGCTTCTCCTTCCTTCAAGTGCGGCGGCGGTGTCAGGGGGAAGATGGCGGCGCTGAGGGCGGTGGGACGGCTCCGGGGCCTTTCGGGCCCGGTCCTGAGGCCCGGCCTCGGGTTGCCCGCCCAGCCCAGCAGGTGAGGCCGCGGAGGGCCGGGCCCCCTTCCGAGGGACCCCCCCCCCCCAAACTCCCTCCCCTCGCTTAGGACCGGCCCGGGCGGACGCAACGTTCCGCACACCTCCGGCCACCCCCGCTTCCCTCCACCCCATCCCCGTTAGGCGCTCACTATGTGCCAAGCACTGTTCCGAGCGTCGGGGTAGGCACAGGGGCATCAGATCGCCCCACGTGGACTTCATCCCCATTTGACAGACGAGGTCACTGAGGCCCAGGGAAGTGACCGGCCCAAGGTCACACAGCAGACAAGCGGAGGAGGCGGGATTAGAACAATAATAATGTTGGTGTTTGTTAAGCGCTCACTACGTGCAAAGCACTGTTCGAAGCGCTGGAGGGATACAAGGTCATCAAGCGGTCCCACGTGGGGCTCCCAGTCTTCATCCCCATTTTCCAGATGACAAAACTGAGGCCCAGTGAAGTGACTTGCCCAAGGTCACCCAGCTGACAAGTGGCGGAGCCGGGATTAGAACCCACGACCTCTGACTCCCAAGCCCGGGCTCTTGCCACTGAGCCACGCTGCTTCTGGGATCCAGCGTTTAGAACAGTGCTTGGAACATAGTAAGCGCTTAGCAAGTACCACCATTTCCACCCTTCTCCTTCCCCTCAGGACCCTGTCTTCCTCTGACCCGTAAATCACCTTCCCCGCCTTTCACTGCTTGACCCGCAGCAGCCCATAACCCTCCTCCAAATCTGCGATCATTAGTAATTATAGTAATAATTATAATAACTGTGGGCCTTGTGAAGCGTTTACTATGTGGCAGGCCCTGTACTAGGCGCTGGGGTGGATACGAGCAAATGGTGTTGGACTCAGCCCCTTGTCCCACGTGAGGCTCGCAGTCTCGATCCCCATTTTCCAGGTGAGGTCACCGAGGCCCAGTGAAGTGATCTGCCCGAGGTCACACGGCAGAGAAGTGGCGGAGCGAGGATTAGAACCCATGACCTTCTGATTACCAGGCCCGGGCTCTTGCCACTATGCCGCGTTTGTGGTATTTGTTAAGCGCTGTGTGCCAGCCCCTGTTCTAAGTGCTCAGGGTAGATGATGATAATAATAATGTTGGTATTTATTAAGTGCCTACTATGTGCAGAGCACTGTTCTGAGCTCTGGGGTAGATACAGGGTCATCGGGTTGTCCCTCGTGAGGCTCACAGTCTTCATCCCCATTTTACAGGTGAGGTAACTGAGGCCCAGAGCAGTGAAGTGCCTTGCCCACGGTCCCCCCAGCTGACGCGTGGCGGAGCTGGGATTCGAACCCATGACCCGCGACTCCCAAGCCCGGGCCCTTTCCACTGAGCCACGCTCTTCCCATTCTGACCCCCGATATCCCACCAGTCACCCAGCCCCCCGTAAATTCCCAGAGCGGGAAGGTTTGGATTATTGTGCACCGGGAGGGTTGCGTTGCCCTTTTACGTTTGGGGCAGGGGTCTAACTCTAGGGGGGCAGTTAGGGGCGCCCAGAGGTCAGAAGCGGGGAAGCCGTTGCTCGGATTTGGGGTGCACCTCCCGTTCCTTCTCAGTTGGGGACCAGGCCCCTTCTGGTATGACTGTTGGCCCCCCCAACTCCACCCCGGGGAGAGGGGTCCCGAGTTTCCCTTGGTGAGATGCCCCTAGGGCGGAGCTGGGCCCCCGGACCCGCTTCCTCATTTCCTTTCCTGCCTCCCCCCTCCCTCCCCTCAAATCTGTCCCGCTTAGATTCTTCAGCGCCTGCCGCTGTCGGCCCATCGGCCGCCTCTACCGCCTAAAAGTAATCACAGTTGTGATATTTCATTCATTCATAATAATAATTGGGGTATTTAAGCGCTTCCTACGTTCCAGGCACTGTACTAAGCGCCGGGGTGGATACGAGTAAATCAGGTTTCTGCCTGCTAGGGACGAGGGCGGTGGATGGATAATCCCCAAATCCCCCGGTGAAGCGGCACGGCCCGGTGGGTAGAGAAGGGGCCCGGGAGTCCGAAGGACCGGGGGGCTACTGGTGGAAATCTAGACGTCAGGCTCACGGTCTCCACCCCCGTTTTCCAGATGAGGTCACTGAGGTCCAGAGAAGCGAAGGGCCCTGCCCAGAGTCACACAGCAGACAAGTGGCGGAGCCGAACCCACGGTCAGGGTGGAGTAGAGGGAGGGAGCCGTGGGCCGAAGGGAGGGGGTTTATTTAGGACCGGGAGACGTGGGCACGTTTGAAAGCGGTGGGGAAGAAGCCACGGGAGGGTGAATAGTTGACGATGGCGGTCGGGGAGGGAAGAAGGGAAGGGGCGAGTGTTTGGATAAGATGCGAAGGAATGGGGTCAGACGGGCAGGTAAGGGGGGCTGCATTGCGAGAGAAGGCAGGTCTCCTCTCGAGACACCGCCGGGAAAGATGGGAGAGTTAAAGAAGGGGCAGGGGAGGTTTTCGGGAGATCCCACTCCAGACAGTGTCAATTCTCTTAAAAGGGTAGGTGGCCCGGTCGCCGGGGGCAAGGGATGGCGGGGCGGGGAGGGCGTTGAGTGTCCGGAACAGCCGGCGAGGGCGATGGTCACGGGTGTCGATCGGTGGAGAGATCATTTTGCCCGGCGGAGCCAGAGCACGCCGGGATGAAATCGCAGCGGGCAGAGTCGGCCCGGTGTCCAGATTTCCACCAGCAGCCCCTGCCCCCCGGTCCTTCGGACTCCCGGGCCCCTTCTTTATCCGCCAGGCCGTGCTGCTTCGCCCGGGGATTATCCATCCTCTGCCCTTGTCTGCAGCAGGCAGAAGAATAGTATTTATTGAGTCCCCACTGGGTGCGAAGCACTGTACAAAATCCTTGGGAGTAATTTGCGCGTCTGGGTCGACGTCTGTCTCCCCAGCTGAAGGCCGTAAACTCACTGGGGGCAGGGAGTGCGTCCGTTTGTCGTCGCGTTGTGCCCTCCCGAGGGTTTACGCAGTAAGCGCTCGATAAATAGGACCGAGTGGATGAGAACACGATAGGAGACGAGAAGTTTGCAGTCTGGCTGAGCGTCTGGATGCGGTTGAACGGTCAGTTTAGTCATTGAGTTTCCACTTCTTGTAAATACTTTTTAAGAGCCGCCTTCCTCCCCCTCCTCTCCCCCATTAGAGTGGAAACTCTCTGTGGGCAGGGAACCCAGCCTGTGCTTCTGTTTTACCTTCTCAAGCACCTAGGCCGGGGTTCTGCACGGCAGAGGCTCCGTGAGTACGATCGTTGCTCAGAACGGGGCTGGGCACCTAGGAGGCGCTTAACAGATACCGTGACGACGGTGATTCCTCCCGGGATCCGTCCAGAGATCCTGCTGGAATGTGAGCTCCTTAGGGGTAGGAGGCCCTTTCTCTAGCCGACAAGCAGCCGGAGGACAGTTGGGATCCACTTGGCGGCTGGGTGACCGTGGGCAAGTCACCTCCCCTCTCTGGGCCTCAGTGACCTCAGCTGGAAAATGGGGACTAAGTCGGCGAGCCCCACCGGGGACAACCTCATTACCCTGGATCTCCCGCAGCGCTTAGAACAGTGCTCTGCACCAACGTTGTTATTATTATCCTGGTCCTGAGTCAGAGAAGCAGCGTGGCCTAGTGGTTAGAGCCCCGGAGGACCTGGGGTCTCATCCCGGCTCCACCGTTTGCCTGGCTGTGTGACCGTGGGCAGGGCACTTTACTTCTCTGGGCCTCCGTTCCCTCGTCTGGAAAAAGGGGGATTAGGTCTGTGAGCCCCGTGTGGAGACCGCGTCCGACCTGATTAGCTTCTCTCTACCCCAGCGCTTAGTACGGTGCCTGACACGTAGCAAGCGCTTAACGGATGCCACAGTTATTATTAACGTCGTCGGGATCGTTTCCAGCTTTAGCAGCCGCGGCTAGTTCCCAGGCGACAGGTGAAGAGGGGGTCGGTAGCCGGGTTTACGGGACGTCCTCCCCGTTCTCTTCGCGCCCCCCCATCCCACCCGCTCCCCAGCCCGGATTCAGACCACATTGAAGGTGAGAGACGTATATTAACGTCCGTCTCCTCCGATAGTAATAATAATAATAATTGGGGTATTAAGCGCTTAGCGTGTGCCGAGCACCGTCCTAAGCGCTGGGCAGATACAAGGCGATCAGGTTATCCCGCGTGGGGCTCCCAGTCTTCATCCCCATTTTCCAAATGAGGTCACTGAGGCCCGGAGAAGTGACGCGACTCGCCCAAAGTCACACAGCCGATGGGCGGCAGAGCCGGGATTAGGACCTCTGACCCCCCCAAGCCCGGCCCCTTTCCGCCGCGCAGCTTCTCGTATCTCCGGATGTGACGGTCTCTAGACCGTAAGCTCGTGTGGGCGGGGAGAGCATCTGTTGTCTTACGTCGTACTTTCCCAAGCGCCCAGTACGGCGTCCTGCCCACCGACGACGCTCACCGAGTAGGATCGGCTCGCCGATGACGGCCGGGGGGCGGTGGGGGCCGGGCCTCATCCGTCTTAAATCCCACGGAGGGAGCGTTGGGGGGGGGGGGGGAGATGGGACGGGGGCGTCCCTGGCACCCGGCCTCCTCCTCCCCGCTGACCCGCCTGCCTCTCTGCAGAGGAGCCCGCCAGTGGCAGCCAGATGTGGAGTGGGCGGAGCAGTTCGGGGGGGCCGTCATGTACCCCAGCAAGGGGACCGCTCACTGGAAGCCCCCACCTTGGAACGGTGAGTGTCTCCCCCACCCCGCCTCCCCCGGCCCATCTGGAACGGCGGAGTCCCGTTCCCTCCTCCCCACCCCTCTGGTCCGGGAAGGGTGAGCCCCGTCCGGGCCGCCCCCCCGCTTTCTGGAACGGTGAGCCTCCACCCACCCCCGGGGGCTCCGGCGAAAGGCGGGCGTCGGGGGGAGGTGGACCTGTCCCCCCGCCTCGGCCCCCGAACTGAGGGGATCCCCCCCCGACCCCGCAGACGTGGACCCCCCGAAGGAGAGGAAGGTGGCCAACGTGACCCTGAACTTTGGGCCCCAGCACCCGGCGGCCCACGGGGTCCTGCGGCTGGTGATGGAGCTGAGCGGCGAGATGGTGCGGCGCTGCGACCCCCACATCGGCCTGCTCCACCGCGGCACCGAGAAACTCATCGAGCACAAGACCTACCTGCAGGTCGGGGGGGAGGGGGGATGGACCGCGGGGAGGAGGGCGTCGGGGGCGGAGCCCGGGGGGGGTCTCCCCAACCCGTCCCCGGGGGGCCGAGATCAGACCGGGGTCTCTGAGGATCCGGGTCGAAGACCCTCCCCCCGGGGGGACCGGGTCCGGTGCTGCGGATGGACTTCTGGCTCCCCTCACCGACTTTTCCTCCTTCCTCTGGCTCCCCCCCCCCCCGACTCCGCCCTCCCCGGGGCCAGGCCTCCGCCCGTCCCGGCGTCGGGGGGACGGACGATGTCGGCCGCCTGGCGGGGGCCGGGGCGGGCGGGGAGGGGGGCCCACGGCGGGCCGATGCCGGCACCCGAGCCCGTCTCTCCGTCAGCTCCCGCACTCCCCCGCCCCGGCCGCTCTCCCGATCGCGTGAGTCAGCCGGCCCCGTTTCCCGGTCCCGGCGCCGACGGGGGTGGGTAGGGGGTGGCCTGGGGGAGGTGCCGGGCCACCCCGAGGGGGAGATGGGGGGACCGGACTGTCCCGCGACTCCTCAACGCCGATCAGCCGGCCCTTTACGCGCGTGAGCGCCGCGTCCGGGGCTGGGCCTCGCCCACCCCTTCTCCCCGGAGGAAAGGGGTCGCCGAATTTAGGGAACTCCTGCCCCGCAGTGACGATCTCCGTGCCCCCCCCCCGCACGGGCCCTGACGATCTCGCCGGCCCCGGGGGTCACTTCCCGCCAGGCCCGGCCCCACGCGTGTGACGTTGTTCTCCCTTGAGGGCGGGGGGCGAGCGGGGGGCGGTGGACGCACACGGCGTCGGGAGGGCTGGTGGGAGGAAGGGGGGAGTAGCTCTGCCCTGCGTCCCGCCCCACCCCCCGGGGTCTGTGGGAATCCCAGCTGCCGTTGCTGCTGCCTTCGCCGCGTCCCCGGCTCCCCCCCCCCGCCCCAGGCTCGCTCGCGGGGGCCCCGCGGGGCCGGTGAAGGCCCGGGCCGCCCCGAGGCGCGTGGGGGTGGCCCCTGGCCGGAGGGTCTGACCCGGTCGCCCACGCAGGCCCTCCCCTACTTCGACCGCCTGGACTACGTCTCGATGATGTGCAACGAGCAGGCCTATTCGCTGGCCGTGGAGAAGCTGCTCAACATCCGGCCGCCCCCCCGGGCCCAGTGGATCCGAGGTAGGGCCGGGGACCCCCTCCCGTTGCCCTCGCCCCGGCTCCTCCCCCCTCGGACCCTCTGACCCGCCCCCCGTCCCCTCCTCTCCCCGCAGTGTTATTTGGGGAGATCACCCGCCTGCTGAACCACATTATGGCACTGACCACCCACGCGCTAGACATCGGGGCCATGACCCCCTTCTTCTGGATGTTTGAGGAGAGAGAGAAGGTTGGCGGGGGCGGGCCGGGGAGCCGGGGTGGGGGGCGGGGAGGAGGGGCCGGGGGTCAGGCCTAAGACTTCTCCCCGCCGCCGTGTCCCCCCAGATGTTCGAATTCTACGAGCGCGTGTCCGGAGCGCGGATGCACGCGGCCTACATCCGGCCCGGGGGGGTGCACCAGGTGAGTCCCCCGGGCTCCCCCGCGGGACGGGGGGGGGGGGGGGCCTCCCCCCGGGGTCACCGCGCTGGTCCTCCCCGCTGCCCCCGCAGGACCTGCCCCTGGGCCTCATGGACGACATCTACGAGTTCGCCAAGAACTTCTCCCTGCGCATCGACGAGCTGGAGGAGGTGAGATGGGGCTCGGGAGAGTTGCCGTGCCGGGGATCGCCGGTTGCAGAGGGTTCCGGGAGTAACTCCCGTCCCGGTCTCCTCTCGTCTCGGGTCCCACCTCCTCCTCTCGCCCCTCCCCGTCCCCCCGGGGCACCCCGTTCCTGCCCACCGCCCCCCACCCGGAGGATTTCTTCTCTTTCCCCCGGCTCGAGTCCGTCGGCCGCCGCCGGGGGGCTCCGGCCCCCGGGCTACCACCGGCGGAGGGGGCGGTCGGGGAGGCGCCGGTCCGCCCGTGGCCTCCCTTCTCCCCGGCCTGACCCCGCCGCGCCCGGCAGATGCTGACCAACAACCGCATCTGGCGGAACCGGACGATCGGCATCGGCGTGGTGACGGCGGAGGAGGCCCTCGACTACGGCTTCAGGTCGGTCGGCCGTGTTTATCGGAGAGGGCGGAGCGCCGCGCCGAGCGCGTGGGGGAGTACGGGGTGACGGTAGAGAGACGGAGGCCCCGCCCCCGGCGAGCTTCGGGTCTAGGGGCCCGGCGGGGAGGGGCGGGACGGGGGCCGACCGGCCGGTCTCCCCCACCGCCTCCGCCCCGTCCCTCCCTCCGCAGCGGGGTGATGCTCCGGGGTTCGGGGATCAAGTGGGACCTGCGGAAGACCCAGCCGTACGACGTGTACGACCAGGTGGAGTTCGACGTCCCCATCGGCTCCAACGGGGACTGTTACGACAGGTGAGGGGGGCCCCCTCCCCTCCTCCCTTCCTCCCGCCCCCGTCCCCCCCCCGCGACGGCCCAGGGCGGCCCGGGCGCCGCCGCCGCCTCCGGTGGTGACCCCGTCCCCCTCCCCTCGCTCCCCCTCTTCCCGCCCCTCGCCCGGCCCCAGGTACCTGTGCCGCGTGGAGGAGATGCGCCAGTGCCTGCACATTATCCTCCAGAGCCTCAACAAGATGCCCCCGGGCGAGATCAAGGTGGACGACGCCAAGGTGTCCCCCCCAAAGCGGGCCGAGATGAAGGTGGGGAACGATAACCACGGTACCCGGTCGGCGCTCGCTATATGCCGAGCCCTCTTCCGAGCGCTGGGGTAGATTCGGGTTAGGTTGGACGCGGTCCCTTGCCCCCGCGGGGGAATCGCGCCCTCGATTCCCTTTTTCCCGACGGGGGAACCGAGGCCCGGAGCAAGCGAAGGGACTCGCCCACGGTCACGCGGCAGACACGTCGGGGAGCCGGGAGGAGAATCCGTGACCTTCTGACCATCGTGACCGTGGTATTCGTTAAGCGCTTACTAAGCGCCCGGCAGTATACCGCCCGAGCAGGTCGGGTCGGGTGCAGGTCCCGTCCCGCGGGGTCCTCACGGTTTCGGTCGTTTTCCGGATGAGGTAACGGAGGCCCAGACGAGTAGAGTGACTTCCCCGAGGTCGCCCGGCAGTCAAGAGGCAGGACCGGGATCGGGACCTCCAGCCCCGTGACCCCCGGGCCCGCGTCGGAACCGCCACGCCGGGCCGATTCCCGGGCCCGGGCCCCATCCCCTCCCCCCCGCCGCCCGCCCCGCCCGTCGCCCCCGATGGGACCGGGGGGGGGGGGTCGGGGCCGTTCCGGTTGCACGTGGCTCCCCCGTCCCCTCCTTTCCGTCTCCCCCGTCTCGCCAGACGTCCATGGAGTCGCTGATCCATCACTTCAAGCTGTACACCGAGGGCTACCAGGTGCCCCCCGGGGCCACCTACACAGCCATCGAAGCTCCCAAGGTGAAGGGATGGAGGCGGGGGGCGGGGGCGGGGGGCGGTCTGGGCGCCGAGGGGTCGGGAGGGCAAGGAGCGGGGGGCGCCGCGGCGGGCGCCGCCGGGGAAGGGCCCGGCGCCGGTTCGGGGGGCGGCCGGAGACTGACGTTCCTCCTCTCCCCTCCCCGCCCTCCCCGCCCAGGGCGAGTTTGGCGTCTACCTCATTTCGGACGGCAGCAGCCGTCCCTATCGCTGCAAGATCAAGGCGCCCGGCTTCGCCCACTTGGTGAGAGGCCGCCGGGGGCCCCCCCCCCCCCCCGGCCTCCCCTCTGACTCCCCAACCCCTTAACCGCCCCTCCCTCCCCCCACCCCCGCTCTCCCCCAACCTCCTGGTCTCCCCCAACCCGTCCTGACCCGTGTCTGTGTCCCCCTCCCCCAGGCCGGCCTGGACAAGATGTCCAAGGGACACATGCTGGCAGACGTGGTGGCCATTATCGGTAAGGGGACGCGGGAGGGGTGGCGGGGGGGGGGGGGGCCCTGGGCTGGGAGGGGGTCCAGCGGCGACCGTCTCCCCCTCCCCACAGGCACCCAGGACATCGTGTTTGGAGAAGTGGATCGGTGAGGGGCAAGAGCGACTCCCCCCTCCCCCCCGAAGATAGCCCCCCCCCCCCACCCCCGCCCCGAGGAATCCGCGTGTGCACGCGCGTCCGTTCGCGATCCGGACGGGGGAAAGGAAATTAATAAATTAGCTGCTCCGCGGCCACTCGACCCAGCCCGGCCTCCTCTGTACGTCACGTCGCCGTTGCTCCTTCGCTTTTTCTCCTCCCCCCTCGCCCCTCCCCCCCCCGCCCCCCCCACCGACCAGCTCTGGTGTTAGTTGGGGTTCAGAGGGTGTGGGAAACGGGGGTGCTGGGCATCCGAAGCAGCAACCCCAGTCACTTCCCCCACGTCTTCCCCACCTTCCCACTTCCTCTTTCCCAGATCCGCTCTTCCTCTTTCCCCCGCTCGGGGCGGCCCGCGTCCGCCTGTGGTCACCGCCGCCCCTCCGAACCGCCCACCCCCCCCGTCCCGTCCCGTCCCGCCCGGCCCGAGAGCCGGGGACCGCGGGCGGGGGGCGGCGGAGAGGGCTCGCCGCGTCTCCCCGGGGGAGCGGGAGCCGTCGGGGGGCCGCCCGGGGCCGGGGTCGGGAGAGCGGGGAGCCGAGGGGGGTGGGCCGGCCCCCCTCGACGGGAGCCCGGGCTCCCGGGCCTCCCCCTCCGGCGGGTCCGGGCCCCGCCCAGGCCCCAGGAAGGAGAAGGGGCCGAAGCCGTGGGGGGTGGGGGCGGGGGGCGGGGGGGCGGGGCAGGAAGGGGTGAGTCCTGTGGTCAGGGAGCTGCAGGCAGAGCTGCACACACTCTCCCCGCACGCCGGCCCTCCTCCAGCCAGCCAGCCAGCCCGGGGCCCCGGCCCGAACCCCCCTCCTCCCCCGCCACCATGACTCCCTGGGCCGTGGAGCTGCTGCTGCTCCTGCTGCTGACGCAGGAAGCGGGTGAGTCGGGGGGCCGCGGGCGGGGAGGGCCGGGGAGAGCCCGGGGGCCCACCCGCGGGACCGCCGCGCCCGGCGGCCCCGACGGGCGAGGCCGACCCCCGGGGGGACCCCGACGCGGGTCCGAGGACCCCCGCCCCCGGCGGGACCCGACCTCGCCCGCCGCCCGGGAGCCGGGTGGGAGGTCGGGGACGGGGAGGGGACGGGTGCCGGGCTCCCCCGGCCGGGGGCGGGGGCGGCCTGGAAGCCACGGCCCCCGCCGAGCCCCCCCGGCTGCCCCGACGGCTCCGAACGGAGCCCGGGGGGAGGGGAGCGCAGGCGCACGGCGGGGGGGGGGGGGGAGGCGGAGCCCGGTGGACGGCGGGGCCGTGGGGGGCCGGCGGAGGCCGGGGGTCGGGGGACCGGGTCGCCGCCCGGTCCGGACCCGGAGGGGGAACGGAGACGGGGCGGCCGGGGACGGGGGTTCCCTCCGCGGGCCCCGGCTGGGGGCCCCCCCCCGCCCCCGAGCCCCGCGGCCGTCCCGCCCCGCGGCCGCCATCTTATCGACGGCTCTGCCGAGGGGTGGGTCGGGCCCGGCCGCACGGCGCTCACGGCCGTCTCCGACATTTATTCGATCCTGTTAATGCCCGTCTCCCCCTCTAGACCGTAAGCTCGTCGTGGGCAGGAAACGCGGTGTCACGTTGCACTCGGACGCTCAGTCCGGTGCCCCGCGCCCGGCAAGCGCTCGATAGCTACGACCGACGGATTAGGTTTCTGGCCGGAGCCAGGCTCCCCGTCGGCCGATCGACGGCGTCCCTCGAACGTGTGCACCCGGGGCCGGGCTCCCCGTCGGTCGATCCATCGGCGGTGTCCGTTGAGCGATTACGTGGAGCTGTCCGGCGTGGCCTAGTGGTTAGAGCCCGGGCCCGGGGAATCGGGAGGACCTGGGTCAGTCGATGGTAGTTATCGAGAGCTTACTCCGCGCGGGGCGCTGTACCGAGCCTTCGGGAGAGTACGGTAGAACGATAAACACGTCCCCTGCCCACGTCGAGTTTACGGCCCCTCGAGGGAGCCTACGGTCTAGAGGGGGTCCCGATCTCGGCCCCTTGTCCGCGGCGTGACCCTGGGCGAGTCACTTCACTTCTCTGTGCCCCGGTTACCGTCCCTACGACGGGGATTAAGACGGCGGACGAGGACCGCGTCCCACCTTTGAACTTGAATCCACCCCAGCGTTTAGATCGGTGCCCGGCACCTAGTAAGTGCTTAAGGAACGCCATTTAAAAGAAAAAAAATGTTCGGCAGAGAACGGTAAAACCGATGGTGGGCGTGTTCCGGGCCTACGGGGAGCTTCTCCTGGGCTCGGTTGACCCGAGCGATCGTATTTCTCGAGCGCTTACTACGTTCAGAGCACCGTTCTAAACGCTTGGGAGAGTACGCTATGACACGCGTCCCTTGCCCACCGCGGGCTTACGGTCCAGAGGCGTTACTAGAAGCAAATAAAATGACGGATACGGCCGGAGGCGCCCTAGGGCCGAACGTAGGGAGCCACCCGGAGGGGAGTCGGTCGATCGAATCTGTCGAGCGCTCACCGGGTGAGGGCCGCCGGGCTGAGCGGCGGGAGAGGCCACGGAGGCGGGCGCGCGCCGCTCTCGCGCTCAGAGTTGGGGCCCCCCGGCTCGGGACTCTGGGCGTGGCGGCCGGGGGGGGGGGTCGACGACGGTAGAATAAACCCCCTCTGCCCACCGCCCCCCGCGGTCACCCCCGTCCGGCGGGGCCTCTCCTCCCGCCTCGGTTCCCCTCCTGGGGTTCGGCCCGTCTCTCCCGCCTCTCCCCGTCCCTCTGCCCCTCGTCTCCGGGCTCCCCCCCCCCCCCCGGCGCCCCCTCCCCCGGCCCCAGCTGAGGTTTCGGTCTGTGGCGAACGAGCGGCGCCGGGGACCCGGGGGGAGCTGCGGTCGCGGGCCCCACCGAGAGGCTCCCGGGGAAGCGGGGGAGGGGAGCCCGCCGGTCGTCCCTCCGCCCCGACTCGGGGCCCGGCCTGGGGTCGGGGGGGGCGGCACGGGGGTCCCGCTGGCCCCCAGCCGTCGGTCCGGCCCCGAGCGCCCGTCCGCTTTCCTCCTCTGGCCCCAGCGGCCCTGGCCGAGCCCGAGCTGTGCTACATCCTGGACGCCGTCCTCTTCGCCTACGGCATCGTGCTCACCCTGCTCTACTGCCGTCTCAAGGTACCGGCCGCTCCCCGGCGGGGTCGGGGGGCGCGGGGTCGGGGGGCGCGGGGGCGGGGGGCGGGGCGGTACCTCCACCCCGCCGTCCTGACTGACCTCGTCTGAGGCGGCGGGGGGGAAGGACGGGACAGGTGGGTCCCCGGCCCCTGTCCTTCGAGAGGCCCCTCACTGGCAGAGGAGGAAGAACCTCTATATATCTGCAATTCATACTGATTTATTCACTTATATTAATAATAATAATGGTATTTACATTTGTTTATATGTATATGTTTGTATATATATTTATATATATTCGCGTCTAGCTCCCCCTCTAGACCGTGAGCCCGTCGTGGGCCGGGAATGTATCTGTTTCTTGTTCTCTTGTCATCTCCCAAGCGCTTATTACAGTGCTTTGCACACAATAAGTGCTCAATAATCACAATGGATTATCTGCGTATATATATATATATATCTGTAATTATTTATTTCTACTAACGTCTGGCTCCCCCTATGAGCTCGTCGTGGGCAGGGAATGTGTCTGTCTGTTGTTCCGTTGTCCTCCCCCAAGTGCAGGTACGGTGCTTTGCATTCAATAAGCGCTCGATTATTACCGTCGAATGAATGAATGATTGCATATAGCTGTAATTCATTTATTTCTATTAATGTCCGTCTCCCCCTCTAGACTGTGAGCTCGTCGTGGGTAGGGAATGTGTCTGTTGTTCTGGTCTTCTCTCCCAAATGCTTAGTACAGCGCTTTGCACGCAGAAAGTGCTCAGTAATCACGAATGAATGACTATCTGTATATGTATAGCCCTAATTTATTCATTGATTTGTTTCTAATATTAATAATAATAATAATAATGTTGGTATCTGTTAAGCGCTTACTATGCGCCGAGCACCGTTCTAAGCGCTGGGGTAGACACGGGGGAATCAGGTTGTCCCATGTGGGGCTCACGGTCTTCATCCCCATTTTACAGATGAGGTAACTGAGGCACCGAGAAGTCAAGTGACTTGCCCAAAGTCACACAGCTGACAAGTGGCGGAGCTGGGATTCGAACCCATGACCCCTGACCCCAACCAAAGCCCACGCTCTTTCCACTGAGCCACGCTGCTTCTCAAGTAGTTTATGTATATTAACGTCCGCCTCCCCCTCCGGACTGCGAGCTCGCCGTGGGCAGGGAATGTCCGTGGTTTCGTTGCACTCTCCCAAGCGTTTAGTCCAGTGCTTTGCGGGCAGTAAGCCCTCAAACCGAATGGATGGTAATAATGACCATGGCATTGGTTAAGCGCTTAGTACGCGCCCGACACCGTACTGAGCACCGGGATGAAGACGAGCAAGACGATACCCGAGACGATACCGGGAGCGGACGGTCTCGGGGAGGAATGACGGGGCAACCTGGGAGGCGTCCCGGAGCCGGCGGGGGAGGGGGGCAGAGGAGGGCACCAGTTACGGGGGTCCCCGGCTGGCAGAGGAGGAGGTGGGAGGGGAGGGGATCGGAGGGGACGGGGTCAGGGTGCGGCTCCGCCGCGGTAACCGCGTCCTCTCTCCGGCCAGGTCCAAGTGAGAAAGCAGCCCGAATCCTCCGTCGGCTTCGAGGTACGTCGCCGGCCCGCCGCCCCCCTCGCGGTCTCCCCCGCTCTCCGCGTGTCCCCCCCCCCCCCCGGGACCCCCACGACTCTGCCCTCGCCCGGGATATTCGGGGCCGGGGGGCCGAGGGGACGTCGGGTCTCCGTGGGAAGGCCCGGGTTCTGAACCTCCCCCGCTTTGTCTCTCCAGAAATCCGAGGGGATCTACACGGTGAGTGACCCCCCCCCCCCCCCAATCCGTCGGTCGATCGATCCTATTTACGGAGCGCTTAGAGCGTGCGGAGCACTGTGGTGAGCGCTTGGGAGAGTGCAGTGGAGCCTCGTCGGGAGACACGCTCCCCGCCCGCCACGACCTTACGGAGGAGGCGCGATGTGAATGACGACGACCGAGGACATCCCGAGTGCCGAGGGCTGTGCGCGGGGCCGATAAAGGGAGCAGATCCGAGCGCAAGGAGGACGCGGAAGGGAGCGGGAGAAGAGGAAACGAGGGCCCGGTCGGGGCCGGCCTCTTGGAGATGGGCTTTAGTTCGTTCGGTCGGATTTACGGGGCGCTTACTTGGTGCCGAGCACTGTTCTGAGCCCTTGGGAGGGCACGGCGCGACGATGATCAGACGCGTGCCCCGCCCACCACGCGCTTCCGGTCTAGGGGAGCTTTTGAAGGTGGGGAGAGCGATCGGTGCGTCCCCCTGCTTCCTCGGCGTATTTATCGAGCGCTTACCGGGTGCCGAGCGCTGCGCTAAGCGCTTCCCGCCGAGAGACGGGGCATGGCGGGGGCGTCCCGTCCGGCCGGGGCCCGGAGTCGGGGCGCGTCGGGAGTGCCGGGTCGGCGGGATGGGTGGGGAGGGGAAGATCGGGATCAGACTCGGGGGCGGGGAGGGAGAGTTGGTGACGCGCCCCCTCCCCTCCGCGCTTTCCTTTCTCCTCCCCCAGGGTCTGGGCAGTCACAGCCAGGAGACCTATGAGACGCTGCAGCATGAGAAGACCCCGAAGTAGCCTGGGGGATCGGCGGGACCCTGATCCCACCCCCCCTACGGATCCCCCTCCCAGCCTTCGCTGGGGACGGGCCCACCCGCTCTCTTTAGGCCTTTCCCCCCTACTCTTCCTTCCACGCCTCGGTCCCGCCCCCTCAGCGATACGGAACGATAAACGTCCGCCGGCCCCTTCTGCCCGGTCCCCCGCCGCCTTCCAATAAAGCTGCTGCTGTTTGGACCCCCCCCCCAGGTCCGGTCCGAGCTCCTCTGACCTCTGTCCCGGGCGGCGGGAGAGGTGTCAGAGGAGGAACCGTCCAAACCCCTCCGGCCCCGGTCTGGGGGAGGAGACCGAGGGGCGGGGAAGGGGTACGGGCTTTGTGACAGTGTTTTAAGCGTTCGCTACGTTCCAGGGCGCTGAGGTAGGTACAAGAAGAAGCGGCGTAGCTCAGCGGAAAGAACCCGGGCTTGCGAGTCGGAGGTCATGGGTTCGAATGCCGGCTCCGCCACTTATCAGCCGTGGGACTGTGGGCAAATCACTTCTCTGGGCCTCGGCGACCTCATCGGTCAAATGGAGATGGAGACCGTGAGCCTCACGTGGGACAACCTGATCGCCCCGGATCTCCCCCAGCGCTTAGAACGGTGCTCGGCCCATAGGGAGCGCTTCACAAATACCAACGTTGTCGTCATACGACATAATCGGATCGCCCCGCCCGATGACCTCTGACTCCCCAGCCCGGGGTCTTTCCACTGAGCCACGATGTGGGCGAGGGGTCGGTGGGGAGATTGGGGGGGGGGGGGGCCGATGGGAAGGGCTGAGGGGGTCGGATGAGGAAAATGCCTCGGGACGGGGGAAGAGGCATCACGGTTGAGTCCATCTAGGAAAACTTCCTGGAGGAGACGGATTTGGCGGGCGGGGGAGCGGCGCGAGGGCCCTCCAGCCAAGGGGAGGGGAGGACAGAGAAGCGGCGTGGCCTGGCGGATAGAACCCGGTCCTGGATTCTAATCCCCGCTCCGCCACCGGTCTGCCGTGTGACCTCGGGCAAGTGACTTGACCCCTTAGCTCATCGGTAAAATGGGGGTGGGCACGGGGACCCGATCGGCTCGCGCCTACCCCAGCTCTTAGCGAGCGCTTAACAGACGCCATAAAAGCTAAAAACAAAACCCAAAACCGTTCCCCGCCCCGGCCCTAAGAGACACACACACAGGTCGACTCTCGGTGTTTATTTAGAAAAGCGGGCCGGCCGAGGATAAGGTGGGAAGGTCTCGGGTGGGGGGGAGGGGTGAGGACGGGGCGCCCGACCCTCCGGGCCGACCGCGGCCTCAGTTGCCGACCGCCTGCTTGCCGGACTCCACCAGGCTGCTGAAGAAGTCCAGCAGGTCCGATCCCGCCTTCTTGGCCAGCGGGGTCAGCTGCTCCTGGGTCTTCTCGAAGTAGGCCCTGGGGCGGGGGAGGGTCGTTGAATGGAGCCCCCCCCCCCCCTCGGGACCAAGGCAGGGGTCCCCCCACCCCCCCCACGGAGTCAGCGGCGGGACCCCCCGGCATCCCCATCCCTAGTTCAGATGCCCCGCTCCTTCATCCGGTCCTATCTACCGGGCGCCTGGCGTCCGCGGAACGCCGTACTGAGCGCTCGGGAGAGCGCGGTAGAACGACAAGCAGACACGTCCCCCGCCCGCAGCGGTATGAGCCCGGGCCGGGGAGCCGGAGGATGTGGGTTCTAATCTCGGCCCCGCCACGCGTCTGCCGCGTGAGCCTGGGGGAGCCGCTTCGCTCCCCTCGGCCTCGGTGACCTCAGCCGTACAGGCGGGACGGGGACCGGGTCCAGCCTGGAATCTCTCGGCGCTCAGGACGGGGCTCGGCACGTAGAGAGCGCTTAGGAGATACCGTCGTCGTTTTCACGGTCTAGGGGACGGGCTTATCCCTTCGCTCGGCTCCTTCCTCCTCTCCAGTTCCTTTTCGGGTCCCCCCCCTCCCCACCCCCAACCCTCCTTCCCGCCCCCCACGCACTTGGCCTGGGCCTGTAGCTCGGGGGCCTTGACCTTGTCCACCAGGTCTCTGCTGTAGTCCGTCAGAGTCTGGAAATACTGGCCGAAGAGGCCCTGGACCCCGGCCTCCTCCGCCTCCCGGCGGATCACGTGGCCTGGGGAGGTCAACGGGGTCAGGGTGAGCCAGGTCCCCACCCGCCCCCGACTCCGGCAGCCGGGGTTCGGGGGCACCCCGGGGCTCGGATCCCGGGGATCCGGCCCGGGAAACCCGCCCCCGGCCCCACCCCGCCACCCCTCCCACCTTCTAGGCCGCAGACGGTCAGCAACACCACGGTCAGTGCCAGGAGCTTCATGGTGACGGGCGGGGCGGCGGCAGAGGGTCCTGGAGGGGCACGGTGGGGCGGAGGAGTTGAGCGGAGGGCGGAGGGGCCCGGGGACGACTCGGTACAAGCGCTCGGTACGGCACCCGGTGGGCGCTCGCCCAACACGGCCGACCGACCCCTCCGACCCCTGGCCTTTGCCTCATTCGCGCCGGGTCGATCGGCGGTGCCGTCCCAGCGCTCGACCGTGCGCGGGGCACCGTACCGAGCGATCGGGAGAGGACGATCGCGCGTCGCCAGACGCGTTCCCGGCCCGCGACGATTCCCCGGTCCGGTCTTCCCAGACCTCCTCTCCCTGCCCCCCCCACAGGTTCTCACCCCCCTCCCTTCGGATTCGCCCCCGATTCCGGCCTCGGGGGTCCCGACGAGACTTGGTGGGAGGGGGGGGTCACCCCTTCCTCCCGACAACCCTAGGCCCCGGCCCCCTCACCTGGTCCGAGTCTGGCGCCGGCTCCGTGGGTCAGGCTGTGCGGGGTTGGGGGCCTAAATACCCTCCCAGATCCCCACCCCCGGCCCTCGTCCCCATCAGGTGACGCGTGGGGGGTCGGGGAGGGGGTGGGGGGTGAGGGGCAGCAGGCCGGGGTAAACAGGGCGAGTCTAAGGGTCGGAAGGGGCGGGGGCGGTGAGCACGATCCCGGTCCGGAGGGAGCGAGTGGGGAAACCGAAATCCGTGGGTCCCCAAGAGTGGGGGACCGTGGCGTCTGACCCGCCCCCACCCCCTTCGCGGGTCCTCAGTTTCCCTCTCCCACGGGAGCGTGCCGGGCACGCGCTGGGGAGGCGGGCGAGGGGCTCCTTCTCCGCTCCGGGGCATCAGACTGGGGGGGGGGGGGGGCGCGGGGAGGTGGGGTTGAATGCTGGGGGGGGGGGGCGGTCAGTCAATCGTACTTATTGAGCACTTAGAGTGTGCAGAGCACTGTACTGAGCGCTTGGGAGAGGACAAAAGAACCATAAACAGACACATTCCCCGCCCACAAGGAGGGTACAGGCTAGAGGGGGAGACGGACGTGAAGAGAAATAAATGAGGACGCTGAGAGGCTGAGTTGGGGTGGGGGGGCAAGAGATGGAGCCTGGGGCGGACAGGGGCGGAGCGGGGCGGGGGGATATCGGGGTGGAGGGTGGTGATCGGAGGGGGTGGGGGGCGTAGACCAGTGGAGGGAAGGGAAGGAGACCAAGAGGAATTTGGGGGGACGATGGGGTCCTTCCCTCACTGACGTCCCTCGTCCCGGGTGGGGCCGGGCATTCATTCGATCATTCGTTCCATTGTATTGATTGAGCGCTTACTGGGCGCAGAGCACTGTACTAAGCCTTTGGGAGAGGACAAAAATAAACACACGTTCCCCGCCCACAAGGAGCTTACGGTCCAGAAGAGGACACGGAAGAGGACACGGACGTGAATAGAGAGGAATGAAAGCCGGAGTTGGACATCGGCTGTGGGGCTGGGAGGGGGGGGATGAATAAAAGGAGCGAGTCAGGGTGACGCGGAAGGGAGCGGGAGAAGAGGAATGGGGGGGGCTCAGTCAGGGAGGGCCTCTTGGGGGAGATGTGCTTAGAACAGTGCTTTGCACACGGTAAGCGCTCAATAAATACCATCGAACGAACGAACGAACGAGGCCGACGAAGTGGCGACCCGGCAGCACGGCCCGGTGGCTAGAGGCCGGGCCCGAGAGTCAGAAGGATCCGGGTCCTGATCCCGGCTCCGCCACTCGTCTGCTGGGCGGCCTGGGGCGGGTCACTTCACTTCTCTGGGCCTCAGTGACCTCATCTGTTAAATGGGGATTGAGACCGTGAGCCCCACGCGGGACAGGGATGGGGTCCAACCCGATTTCCTTGTATCCACCCCGGGGCTTTGTACGGTACCAGGCACGTAGTAAGCGCCTACCAAACACCACGATTATCGTTCACTCATTCAATCGTATTGATTGAGCGCTTACTGTGTGCAGAGCACTGTACTAAGCGCTTGGGAGAGTCCAATACAACAATAAACAGACACATTCCCTGCCTGCAACGAGTTTACAGCTAGATGCAGGGAGACGGACATAAATATATATATATATATATATATATAAAAGGACGGAGATGGACAGGAGCCCCCCCAGGACCGAAACATTTAGTCCAGTGCTCTGCACACAGTAAGCGCTCAATAAATACGATTGAATGAATGGATGAGGCAGCTCCCTTCTCTCCCCATCCCTCCTGCACCCCCTGCGGGCGGTGGCGAGAGGCCGGGGTTTGGGAGTCGGAGGACGTGGGTTCTAATCCCGCCTCCGTCCCTCGTCTGCTGTGGGACCCTGGGCAAGTCACTTGATTCGTCTGGGCCTCAGTTCCCTCATCTGGAAAATGGGGATGAAGATTGTGAGCCCCCCGTGGGACAACCCGGTGATCTCCTATTCCCCCCCTGCCCCCCCAGTGCTTAGAACAGTGCTTGGCACACAGCCAGCCCTTCACAAATATCATCGTGATGAGGAGGATGATTATAAGTACGGGGTCAGGGATGTGGGTTCTAATCCCACCTCCGCCTCTCGTCCGCTGCGGGACCTCGGGCAAGCCACTTCCCGTCCCTGGGCCTCAGTCCCCTCGTCTGCAAAATGGGGATGAAGACCGTGAGCCCCACGTGGGACCACCTCGATACCTGGTGTTCTCCCCCGCGCTTAGGACAGTGCTTGGCACATAGTAAGCGCTTCACGGACACCCTCCTGATGCTCTGCACACAGTGAGGGCTAATGCGACTGAAAGGACGGTGAGGAGGAGGACCGTCATGGGTTCTAATCCCGGCTCCGCCACTCGCCAGCTATGGGACCTCGGGCAAGTCACTTCACTTCTCCGTGCCTCAGTGACCTCCTCTGTAAAATGGGGATTAAAACCGGGAGCCCCACGTGGGACAATTTGATGACCTCGTCTCCCCCGCAGCGCTCAGAACAGTGCTTCGCACATCGTCAGCGCTTAACAGACGGCACCGTTGTTATTGTAAGTGCGGGACCCGGGGCCCGCTCGGCCGGCGCTGAGTCAGCGGGGGCAAAGATCGCGCTCCGGCCAAGGACCTGACCGCCCCCCGACCCCTCCCCCACCCCCGACCTCCGACCTCCGGCCCTGGAGATAAGGGGGGAGGGGGGAGAAGGGAGGGGGAGGGGGCGCGCACTTACTCCCCTCCTCCCAGCCCGCTCCGCCCACCCCTCTCCGATCGCCCCGCCCCCTTAGCTGTCACTCCGAGGCCTCCTCGTCATTCTATTGGTCCGCCCCGGGACGCGGCCTGGCCCTCCCATTGGTGGAGCGCCGCCGGCCGCCTCGCTCCGAACGCCCCGCCCCTTCGGCTGTCACTCCGAGGCCTCCTCGTCATTCTATTGGTCCGGACCGGACGCGGCCTCGCCCTCCCATTGGTGGAGCGCCGCCGGTGCTCTCGCTCTCTCTCTCCCCCCCCCCTCCCTGCCCTCTGCCCGGGTCCAAGATGGCGTCCGCGGGCGTGGGGAGAGGCCGGCGCGAAGCCGCGGCGCTGCCCGTCCCCAACATGGCCGCCCCCACCAAGATGACCGGGGTGTGCGAGGGGGAGCGGGGCGGCCGGGTGGCCTGAGCAGGTGGGAGCCCTGGGCCCAGACCTGGGGTTTTTCCGTCGGGGACGAATTTGGTGATGAGAGGGGCTGCTGTTGGTGGTGGTGTCTACAGGGAGGGAGACGATGGGACCCCGGGGCGTTAGACTCCGAGCTCGTTGCGGGCGGGGGATGTGTCTCTTTCGGGTCAGAGCCGGGCGCTCAGTACAGTCCGCCGCGTCCATGCATTTCTCGGCCATGCAGTCGTGCTTATTGCACGCTCACTGTGTGCTAAGCGCTCGGGAAAGTACGACACTTTTGCTCGACGACGAGCTCCTCCGCTCTCCCCCCCCCCCCCCCCGCCCCTCCCCACCGCACTTGCGTATGGTTGGATACATTAGGTATTACGCTCTTTTATTCATGATGTGAATATATATCCACGATTGTATTTATCGATTTGGATGGTATCGATGCCCGATCAGTTTTGTTCTGTCGTGTCTCCCCCCCTTCTAGGCCGTGAGCCCGTGGTCGAGCAAGGACCGTCCCCATCTGTCGCCGGATTGTCCATTCCAAGCGCTTAGGACAGTGCTCTGCACACAGTAAGCGCTCACGAAAGGCGAATGAATGAATGAGGGGGGTGGAGTGATCGACTGCTATTTTATCGATGCTCCCTTCCCCTGCTCACCCCGCCACCCTTTCTCCCCAGGGGCAATAACCAGGGCCATGCCAGGAGGGCCGGAGCGGAGCTGGATGGTGGGGAGGGGCCGGAGGACTCGGTAGGACCCCCTTCCCGCGGGATGGGGAACGCGCTGGGCCTGGGAGTCGGGGGGCGCAGGAGCCCCCGGCGCGAGGAGCCGCTGCCCAACCCGGGGAGCTTCGACGAGTTGCATCGCCTATGCAAAGGTGAGGCGGAAAGTTAGAGTATTTAAGCGCTCGCTGGGTGTGCCAGGCGCCGTTCTCAGCGCTGGCGTAGATGGGCGTCGGGTTGTCCCCCGTGGGGCTCCCGGTCTTGGTCCCCATTTGACAGATGAGGGAACCGAGGCACAGAGAAGTTAAGCGACTCGCCTGAGGTCACAGGGCAGAGAAAGGGCGGAGCCGGGATTAGAACCCACGTCCTCTGACCCCCAAGCCCGCGCTCTTGGGCCGCTGGACGTCTGGGTGCCCTCTGGAGGGAAAGGGGATCCGAAGGCCGTGGAAGTAGGGCTCGTTTCCCTCCTTC
The DNA here is from genome assembly GCF_004115215.2 of Ornithorhynchus anatinus. Taxonomy (NCBI): domain Eukaryota; kingdom Metazoa; phylum Chordata; class Mammalia; order Monotremata; family Ornithorhynchidae; genus Ornithorhynchus; species Ornithorhynchus anatinus. The sequence goes on along the minus strand of NC_041753.1, from coordinate 4,219,540 downwards.
ACTCCCCTCCTCTTGACTTTAAATGGTGGTATGTGTTAAGCGCTTACTATGTGCAAAGCACTGGGGGATACAAGGTAATCAGGTTGTCCCACGTGGGGCTCGCAGTTTTAATCCCCATTTTACAGATGAGGTAACTGAGGCACAGCGAAGTTAAGTGACTTGCCCAAAGCCACACAGCTGGCAAGTGGCGGAGCCGGGATTCGGACCCATGAACTCTGACAGCTGTTTTCCCGTTCCCGCTCGGCAGCGGCGGGGGGGGCTTATTCCCATTTCGCGGCCGAGAAAACCGCAAGCAGAGAGGGCAGAGCCTAGCCCGGGTCACCCAGCGGCGCGGTAGCGGACCTCGGGGCCCCTGACTTCCAAATCCGAGTCCCTCTTCCCTCTCCACCGCCGTACCCTCGTCGTCGTCGTGGTTTAGCGGAAAGAGCCCGGGCTTCGGAGTCGGAGGTCGTGGGTTCCAGTCCCGGCTCCGCCGCGTGGCAGCCGCGTGACTTGGGGCAAGTCGCTTCTCTGTGCCCCAGTTCCCTCATCTGGAAAACGGGGATGAAGACCGTGAGCCCCACGGGGGACAAACCCATCACCTCGTATCTACCCCCGCGCTTTGAACGGTGCTTGGCATGTAGTGAGCGCTTAACGGATATACACATAGTTATCATCGTTATTATTATTATTTTCATCGCCACCCCCAACTCATCACCTCCTCTCCCCCGCGCCTCCCCAAGACGTGTTCCCGCCGCAGATCGAGGGCGTGAAGCTCGTCGTCAACAAGACCCTGAGCAGCCACTTCCAGGTGATCCCGGAACCGCCCGTCGGCCGTGGCGGGAGTCGGAGCGGAAGAGGGGGTTGCGGCCGTCTTCCGGTCGTGACCCGGTGGGGCGGGACAGAAGAGGGTCCGCAGCCGGGTGAGGTTGCTCCCCCGTGGGCCCCCGTTCCTTCCTGCCGGGCCTCTCTTTGAAACTCTCATCCCTCTCCATCCCCGTCCGGCCAGACCTTGTGGGTGGGTAAAGATAAATAGGTGTGGAGGGGGGAGGTTATTGCGTGCGTGGGTGCGCGTACCTTGTCCTGGTCCACCGAGCCGGATAGCGGCTCCCTCGTTGGCACGAGATCGGGAGGGGCCGGGGCCGGAAGACTTCAGGGCTTTATTGGCTCGCCCGCCCTCAGGTGACCCACACGGTGCACATGAGCACCGTGGGCCAGTCCGGCTACCACCTCCACGCCGCCTACGCCGGGGACCGACAGCTGGGACCCAACGAGGTGAGGATCTGGGTGGTCGGAGCCCCGGTCCCCCCCCCGGGGCGGGGGGGGGGCGTATGGGTGAGCGGGTGGGGCGGGGGAGGTCTGGGAGGACCCACGTGTCCGGCGGCCCCCCACGTCCCAGATCTCTTCCGTGCCCATCCTACCCGGTGAGGGGGCTGGGCGCCATCTTGAAGCCTCGGCGTCGGGTCCCGGTGATCGGGGGGTGGTGAGATCGGCCGCCCGTTTCACCTCTTCCGCCCCAGGCGTTCCCCGTGTTGGTCGGGGACGTGGACAGCAGCGGGAACCTCAACGCCCACGTCCTGCACCTCGTCGCCGAACGCCTCCGGGCCAAGGCCGTCTTCCAGGTGATCCCCCCCCCCCCTCATCCCCCCGCCGTCGGCCCCGGGACCCAGGGCCGGGACTCGGGGGTGTCTTCGTGTGTGTGTGGAGGCTGGGGGCGGTCCAAGGGAGACGGGACTGGATTTGCGGAAGAGCCGGGGTCACGTCCTCTAATTCTGTCGTCCTCTCCCAAGCGCCTAGTACGCGGTAGGTTCTCGTTACGTGCTGTCGGTTGAGTGATGGGGAGGACTGGAAGACTTCTGTCCTGCCTCCCCCTAGACCCAGCAGGCCAAGTTCCTGACGTGGCAGTTCGACGGGGAATATCGAGGGGACGACCACACGGCCACCCTGACGCTGGGGAACCCGGATCTGCTGGGGGAGTCGGGTGAGGGGGACCCCGCGCCGTCTCAACCCGGGTCCCGCCGCTCCCCGCCGTCGGCCGGGAGGGGGGCGGTCCCGTCCTCCCCGACCCGCCGGTTCGCCCCCGTCTCCTCCCCGCCCGCCCCTCCCCTCGCCCGCCGCGTCGGTCCCACGGGGAGGCCCCGGGGGACCTCCCCTCCAACTCCCGGCGCGCCCCCTCGGCCTCTCCCCCCTCCCTGCCTCCGGCTGCTCCCCGAAACCTATTCCCCTCCCCCTCCGCTAACCCCCCCGGCGCCCCCTGACCCCCGTGTCCCGTGTCCCCTCCCAGTGATCGTGGTCGCTCACTTCCTGCAGAGCTTGACGCGGCGGCTGGTGTTGGGTGGGGAGCTGGTCTATCACCGGCGACCGGGCGAAGAGGGGGCCATCCTGACCCTGGCCGGGAAGTACTCGGGTATGGCGGCGGGGGACGGGCCGGGGCGCGAGGGGAGGGACGGCCCGGGGGCCGGGGGTCCCCCGGGGCCCCTGCCGGTCTAGCCGCCCTCTGACCCCGGCTCGGCCGCCCCCCCGCCCTTCCCCGTTCTCGTAGCTCCACGATGGGAGGCGACGCTTAACGTGGGGTCGGGCGGGGCCCACGCCAGCTATTACCACGGGGCCAACGATCAGGTGAGAGCCCCCTCCTCTCCCGCCCCCGCTCGGCCCCCCACCCCACCCCCGGCCCTCCTTGACCACCCGTCCCGCCTGCCCAGGTTCAAGTCGGGGTGGAGTTCGAGGCAAACACGCGGCTGCGAGACACGGCCTTCTCCTTTGGCTACCGGCTGACCCTGCCCCAGGCCAACATGGTGTTCAGAGGTGAGGAGGGGGCGTCCTCTACGCTGAAAGCTCGCGGGCGGGGAGCCCGCCTCCCAACTCTCTTGTACCGAGCTCTGCGCTCAATAAGCGCTCGATAAATACCATCGCTTCCTTTTTTTTTTTTTAATAGATGGTATTTGGTAAGCGCTCACTACGTGCCACGCGCTGTTCTAAGCGCTGGGCTAAACACGAGGAAGTCAGGTGGGGTGTACAGTCCGTGTCCCACGTGGGGCTCGCGGTCTTCGTCCCCTTTTTCCAGTTGAGGCGACGGGCCCAGAGAGGTGAAGCGACCTGTCCGGTGTCCCCCGGCGGGGAAGGGGCGCGGCCGGGATTAGAACCCGGGTCCTTCCGACTCCCAGGCCCGGGCTCTACCCAGTAGGCCCCGCTGCTTCTCGTCGATGACGGTGACGACGAAGGGTGACTGAGGAGGGTGCGACCAGAGCGGACAGGGAGAGGGGGACGGGATTGAGGGTCGGAGGAGGAGGAGGAGGAGGAGGGTGAAATCTGAAGGATCGGGCCGTTGGGTCGTCATTACGTCCCCCTCGCCAGGAGGGTCCCGAACGAAGGACGATGGACGTCCGGCCGGACCGGACTGGAAACCGGCGGGGGGGGGTCTCGATGGGGCTGGGGTTGATGCGGGGGCTCCTCGCATGCGGCAAACTCCCTCCCCCGGGGGCTTCTCTCCCCTCTCCCCTTGCCAGGAAGTGACCTGGGCCCCTTTCTCTCCCTCCCTCCCCAACCCCAGGCCTACTGGACAGTAACTGGTGCGTGGGTGCGGTGCTGGAGAAGAAACTGCCCCCTCTCCCCGTCACGCTGGCCCTCGGCGCCTTCCTCCACCACGGGCGCAACAGATTCCACTGCGGCTTCAGCGTCACCGTGGGCTGAAGGGCACCGGGGAGTCGGGGGGGAGGCCCCCCGCACCCGGCCCGCCCGCTCAGAGGCAGGGGGTCCTCGTCCCCGAAGACACTGAACTCTTTTCTCTTCCCCGCCCGCCCCCCACTCCGTCCCGGCCCCTCCCGACGACGGATCTGTCGGAGAGGAGTCGCCGTGCACGCGCAGCGCGATGGGGGCCGGGCAGGACGTCGGGGAAGCCGAGGAGAAGCCCCTTCCCACGCGACCTCCCCTTCCTCTCGAGGCGGACGGAGTCGGTTCCTCCCCCTACTCTAGTGGCGGGGGCGGGGGCGGAGATGGACCCCCCACCCTCCCTAGGCCCGCCTTCGCCGTCGCTCCAGCCTGGGTAGCCCCTGGGTGGCGCGGGCCGGGGGAGGAGGGGCCGCCCCCCACCCTCTGTATTAAAGTCCTCCCCGCACCCCCCGTCCCCTCCGCCCCTTCCTTCGAGCCGGGCGGGTCGGGAGGACCCGAACCACGGGTGGGGAAGGGGTCGTCCCGGCGTGGTTCTGACATTTTCCGAGAACGGGGTGCGCACAGAGCAGGGCGTGGGACGGTCGGTGGGGTGGGTCGGGGGGGGAAGGGACCCGGGCCCGTCGGCCGGCGCCCCGGAGGGGCCGGGCGGCAGCCCGGTGCCCTACCTGGGGGGCGGGCGGGGGCTCCGGGCCGCGTCAGCTGCAGATCTCCTGGAGCAGCGGCATCATGACCCACAGGCCCTGAATGTGCTGCACCTGCCGGCCGTATTCCACGTTGATGCTCCGTAGCTCCGTCAGCAGCCCCAGCAGCTTGGCGTAGAGGAGCCTGCGGGTGGGAGGGCACGGGGTGGCACGGGCGCGGGGACTCCGGCGTCCCCGGCCTCCCCCCGAGGCCCGGACGAGGCCACCCCCCCCCCGGGGGAGTCAAGGGTGGAGATTGAGGGCTGATGGTCTGGGCCCTGAGGTCAGAGCGAGGGGGAACCGGCTGAAACAACCCTGGTAACGCTTCCTCTCCGTGGCCGTTGGAAGGAAGTTGTGGGTAGAAGGACGGAGGTAGAAGAAGATAATGTGGGATTCGACAAGCGCTTACTAGGTGCCGGGCACGGTCCCCGGCCCACCCGAGGCTCCCAGTCCCGCTCCCCATTGAGAAGCAGCATGGCTGTATGGAAGGAGCCCGGGCTTGGGAGTCGGAGGTCGTGGGTTCTAATCCCCCCTCTGCCCCTCGTCTGCCGGGTGACCTCGGGCAAGCCACTTAAGGTCTCTGGGCCTCGGTTCCCTCACCTGTAAACGGGGATTAAGACCGTGAGCCCCGCGTGGGACAACCTGATGACCTTGTATCCCCCCCCCCAGCGCTTGGAACAGGGCTTGGCCCATAATAAGCGCTTAACAAATACCGTGATTATTATTATTATAGTAAGCGCTCAACAGATATCATCATTATTCTTCTTGTAGAGATGAGGTAACTTGGGCCCCAGAGAGCTGAAGTGACCGGGCCCAGCTTACACAGCGGACAGGTAGCCGAGTCGGGATTAGAACCCAGGACCCTCTGTCTCCTAGGCCCACGCTGGATCTGTTAGATGGGGGTAGAAGGAAGGAGGTGGGGGTGGTCACTTTCCGTGGCCTGCAGCCAATCCCGGCTCCGCTACCTGACCTTGGGCAAGTCACAATTTCTCTGTGCCTCAGTTCCCTCATCTGGAAAATGGGGATGAAGACCGTGAGCCCCACGTGGGACAACCTGATGGCCCTGTGTCTCCCCCAGGGCTTAGAACAGTGCTTGGCACACAGTAACCACCATTATTATTATTATAAGCGCTTAATAAGTGCAATAAGAGCTGGTCTTCCCACCCCCTTGCTGGATGGGCGGAGCTGCCCTATCGGCGGTTTTGGGGAGGGGGGTTTCTAAAGTGTGCATGCGTGGCGGGAGGTGGGCGGCCAACACGTGCCCCACGCGGGGCAGGGTTTAAATTCCCAAAGCCCGACAACTTCGTTCAATAGTATTTATTGAGCGCTTACTATGTGCAGAGCACTGTACTAAGCGCTTGGAAGGTACAATTCAGGAACAGATAGAGACAATCCTGCCCATTGACGGGCTTACAACTTGAGAGGCCCTCCCTCCTTCCCCGCTCGGAGGTCCAACCCCCCATTTCCTCCCCCAGTCCCCCCAGTACCTGCCCTGGGCCCAGGGTCTGCGCCTCTGGATGTATCCTTGCAGGGTCAGCGCCGTCTCCTCCTGCAACCGGTCAATCTGCTCCCGCTGGGTCACCCCGGGCCGGTCTGCGGGACAGCCGGGTTAAGTCCGTGGGTGGAGTGGGGAGGGTCTTCATGCTGTCTTTCTTGGGGCTCCCGGTAAGAGAGAGTTGAGGTTGGCGTGGAGGGTAGGGAGAGGCTACTTAATAATTAATAATGCTGGTATTTGCCGAGCACTGTTCTAAGCGCTGGGGTAGCTACAGGGTCCTCAGGTTGTCCCACGTAGGGCCCACGGTCTTCATCCCCATTTTCCAGATGAGGTCACTGAGGCACCGAGAAGTCAAATGACTTGCCCGAAGTCGCCCAGCTGACAGCTGGTGGAGCCGGGATTAGAACCCATGACCTGTGACTCCTAAGACCGATAATGATGGTATTTGTTCAGCGCCTAGTATGTGCCAGCCACTGTTCTAAGCGCTGGGGGAGACACAAGATAATCAGGGTGGACACGGTCCCTGTCCCGCCTAGCGCTCCCAATCTTCACCCTCGTTTCACAGATGAGGGAACTGAGGCCCAGTGAGGTGAAGCAGCGTGGCTTAGTGGAAAGACCTCGGGCTTGGGAGTCAGAGGACGTGGGTTCTAATCCCAGCTCCGCCGCTTGTCTGCCGCGCGACCTTGGGCAAGTCACTCCTCTGTGCCTCAGTTACCTCATCTGTAAAATGAGGATTAAAAGCGTGAGCCCCACGTTGGACAACCTGATCACCTTGTATCTACCCCAGTGCTTAGAACGGTGCTTGACACGTAGTAAGTGCTTAATAAATACCATGATCATTAATAACGGTGGTATTTGTTAAGCGCTCAAGGTCCCTCAGCCGACAAGTCGCTGAGCTGGGATTAGAACCCGTGACCTGCTGACTCCCAGGCCCGGGCCCTAGCCATTAGGCCATGCTGTCCCTCTGCCCTCTGGTCAATGAGGAAATGCACGAGGATCGACTGAGCGCTTACTGGGTGCGGAACACGGCGCTGAAGGCTTGGGAGAGTACGCTAGAATCGGTAGGCGTGATTCCCGGGTTCGTTAAGCACTCGCTACGTGCCCGGCACTCTACCAAGCGCTGGGGTAGAGACGCGGTACTTGGATGGGACACGGTCCCTGTCTCACGCAGGGCTCACAGTCTCAGCCCCCATTTTACAGATGATGGAAACTGAGGCACCGAGAAGCAAGCTTCCCGCTCAAAGTCACACAGCAGACAAGTGGCAGACTCCCAGGTCTTCCGACTCCCGGGCCGGCGCTCTTTCCTCTAGGCCTCGCGGCTACTGCCGGGAGTCCTGCCCTCACAGAGCTTACATTCATTCGGTCATTTATTCATTCATTCGATTACAAGCCTTGCTGGAGACCCTGGGGGCAGAGCGGGGCGGGGAGGGGCCGGGCGCTCACCTGGGGAGAAGAGCGCCAGGGCGGCCATGAGCACGTATTCGGGTTCCTGTAGCTGGAGCCGCCGCAGGGCCACGTGGAAGCGAAACAGCCCCTCCAGAAAGTCTTCCTGGAAGCCCACTGGGCGGGCGGCGGGTTCAGGGCCTGTCGCTCCCCGGCCCGATCCGCCCCTCCGGGGTCCCGAGCGGAGGCGCCCCCCGCCTCCGCCCTCCCCCGACCCCAACGGCAGCCAGCCCGGCCCTCACCGTGGATGGCGTCCTGTAGGGTGTAACGCAGCGGGCCGCACAGGAAGCTGTGGTCCTGGGCGCAGAAGACCAGGTTGAGCTCGATCTCGCCCATCTCCAGAGCGGCCCCCTTGAGCAGGGAGATCTGGTCCTCCATGGGCAGGGACCTGGGGGGCACGGAGGAGGGCGAGGACCTGAGGCGCTCGGGGGGGAGGTGATTGGGGGGGGCCGGGGGGACAGGCGAGGCGGAAACGGGTCGCAGACTCGCTGAGAAGTCAGGCTGAGGAGCAGGCGGGGCCGGGGAGGGGATGGGGGGCCGTCACCGGGGGCTGTCGGGGGGCCGGCCGGGAGGGTGGCTCACCGGAAGGGGGGCAGATCCTTGGTGAACTTGATGATCTGCTGTATCATGAAGGTGCTGATGTCAGCCAAGTGAGTGAGGAGCGGGAACACGGGGGGTGGGGAGGTGGGGGGCGCCCGGGACTTGTTGTGGACGAACAGGTGGTCTGGGGGCTTCAGAAGAAAGCGGGTGAGCGTTCCCGGCCCCGGAGCCCCCCGCCCCAGGTTCGCCCAGGGCGGGGAGCAGACCCTTCGCAACGCCCCCGAAGGCTCGGAGCCCCCCGCCCTGGGTCTAGCCCCAGCCCCTCCCCTACCAGACTGGACCAGCCCACCTCCCCGGGACCCCTTCTCTGGATCTCTCCCTATCTCTGTTCTCTGTCTCCACTCCTCCAGGCCAACCCCCTTCTCCCTCTTCCTGTTCTACTGTCCGCCCCCGGAGCCTCATCCCTGTTTTTCTTTTTTTTTTAATGGTATTTATTAAGCACTTACTCTGTGCCAGGCACCGTTCTAAGCACTGGGGTGGATACCCAGTAATAAGTTTGGACACAGTCCTTGTCCCACATGGGTCTCACGGTCTTAATCCCCGGTCTACACCTGAGGGGACCGAGGCCCAGAAAAGTGAAGCGACTCGCCCAAGCTCCCCCGGCAGGCGAGGGGAGGAGCGGGACTAGAACCCGGGTCCTTCTGACTCCCGGATCCATGCTCCATCCACCAGGCCCCTCTGCTTCCCACGGGCCTTCCTGCTTCCCGATCCTCCCTGGGACCACCGGAGAGTCGAGCCCAGAGCATCTCAACCGTCGCCCCCGCCCTTCGCCTGCTCCCCTCCCACTCCAGGGTTCGGGGTTCCAGCGGGGTTTGGGGGGGAGGCTCACCCGGAACTGCACAAACTGGAGGAACATGGGGACCACGTGGCGGGCGTGGGCCCCCAGCAACAGCTGGATCAGCCCCTCCTGCTCCTTGCTCAGCTGCCCAAACGCCCTCTGCACCCGCTGCTGGGCCCGCCGGGCCCGCCGGAGAGCCAACGTCTCCGCAGACAGAATCACTGGACCGGGGGGAGACAGAAGGCGGGAGGCATGAGAGAGGCAGGGTGGCCTAGTGGATAGAGCGGGGGCCCGGGAGTCGGAAGATCCGAGTTTTTCCGCCTCTTATCTGACAGACGATTACTCTCCCCCGCCGCCCCCTGTTCAGAGCCTTATTGAAAACACACCTCCTCCATGAGGCCTTCCCTGACCAAGCCCTTCTTTCCTCTTCTCCTACGGCCTTCTGCGTCGCCCTGACTTGCTCCATTTATTCATTCCCCCTCCCAGCCCCGCGCCACTTACGCACATATCTCTGTCACTTCTCTTCACTTCTCTGGGCCTCAGTTCCCTCATCTGTAAAACGGGGATGAAGACTGGGAGCCCCAGGTGGGACAGGGACTGTGTCCAACCTGATCTGTTTGTCTCTACCCCAGTGCTTAGAATAGGGCCTGGCGCAGAGTGTTTCTCAAGCACCCTAATTATTACTATTTGAGGGTTAGGGACTTGGGGCTGCAGGGAGGGAGTGGAGGGGCAGCCTTACTGTCCTTCCTCATGCCCGCGTCCAGGCACTTCTGAAGCCGGCAGGCCGGACACTGGCGCCGCTGGGCCTTGGTGACCACGCAGCAGCGGGTGAAGGGGCAGGTGAGGCTCGTCCCCTTGCTGATCGTGCGTCTGGTGGGGAAAGACGGGAGGCCGTGTGAGGGTGGGGGCTTAGATGGTGCGGGGGACTCGGGACGGACCCATGAAGGACTGCGGGGGATTGTGGGGAGAGTGTGGGTGGGCCTGGGGGGTGTCTAAGGGGGGTCTTTGGGGTTGTTTGGGGAGGTGGATGTGGGGAATAGGGAGTGAACCGTAGAGTCCCTAGGGCTTTGGAATACGGGGGTCTGCGGAGTGTCGAGGGGGGGTCTTTGGAGGTATTTGGGGAGAGGACTGTGGGAACCCTGGGGGGTGATCCATAACGTCTCAGATATGGACCGTGGGATGTCCAGTGCTTGCAGAATATGGGGTGTCCGTGGAGTGTTTGAAGAGTCCTCGGGGTCCCTGGGGAGAGCGTTACGCGGACATCTGTGGAGACACTGAGGAGGGGTCTGTAGGGTGACGCTGGGGACTATCCAGTGCTTGTAGAATATGGGGTGCCCGTGGAGCGTTTGAAAGGTCTTGGGGGTCTCGGGAGAGGATTGTGGGGACGTCTGTGGAAACACTGAGAAGGGGTCTATAGGGGAAAGCTAGTGCTCGTAGAATATGAGAGGTATGGGGAGTGACGGGGGTCTTTGGGGTGTCTGGGGGCATCTGTGGGGACAGCAAAAGGGGGTCTGAGGGGCACCGGAGGCGGGCTAATGGTGGCGTATGGCGGACGGGACGGGGGACCGCCCGGAGGCTCTTCGCGGAGGGTCGAAGGATAGGGATCCGTGAGGTGGGGGACGGGGCGGGTCGGTCCTCTCACCTGAAGAAGCCCTTACAGCCTTCGCAGGTCAGGGCGTGGAAGTGGTAGCCGGTGGCGTGGTCCCCACACACGGCACAGCTGCGGACCTCCCCCTCTCCTGCCCCGGGGCACGGGCCTTCACCGCCCGACATGCCCGGTCTCTCCACTGGCACCTCCGTCCGTCTAGGCACGGGCGGGCAACGGGCCCGGGGGACAGCCCGGGGCAGGACAGGATTCAGTAGCCTCTCCCCGCAACCCCGTCTACTTCTGTCTTTTCTCTACCTGTTGTCCGAGGCCGTCCTGCCGCCCAGGGCTGCTTGGCATTCCCTCCCCTAATTCTTTTCTTCTCTTCCCCAGCTTTCTGTCTTACCATATTGCGCCCCCCCCCCCTCCCCACCCCTCCAAATCCCCCCATTCTACTTCAGTGCCCCACGGGGCCCTGAGGTTAGGAACCCCCCTCCGACCACCCTCTCCTAGACCCGGACCCTCCTCCTGCCCAGACCCTATCCCACCTCAGCCCTCGCCTCGGCCCCCCGTATCGTCCCCCTCCTCCCCCCACCCCCCTGCCCCAAATCTAGGCTCAGAGGGGTTTCGGTACCTGGGGGTAGAGGATTGTGCTGGCGGAGGCTCGGGGCGAATAGGGGGAGTGCACCTTGGACCTAGGGCAGAGGCCAGGCTGGAGCTCTTTTTCTCAGAATCCCCGGAACGCTGGCACCTACTGCCGGATAGGCGGGGTGGGATTGGGAAGCGGACGGTGTGGGGGGCGGGGGAAGGTCGTGGGATTTCACGAGCGCTTAGCCTTGTTCCCTGGTTGATCTGATACCTGGCCTCCATCCAGAGCTAACACAGAGGTACACGTGTGTGTGTGTGTGTGTGTGTGTTGTGGTGGGGGAAAGGAAGTGTATTTGCATTTAAATGAGCAAATAAGTGGTTTTGTGCAAACTATACCCTTGCGGGGTGGTCTCGAGCTTTCTTGCACATGTTCCCTCTCGCCGTCTATGGTCACGTAGCTATTTTTTGGTCCGCGTCTTGGGAAACAGCAGGGCCTAGCGGAAGGAGACCGGGCTTGGGAGTCAGAAGACCCGGGTTCTAATCCCCGCTCTGCCACTTGACTGCTGTGTGTGACCTTGGGCAAGTCACACCTCTGAACCTCAATTTCCTCCTCAGCAAAAGGGGGACTAAACCCTCCTCCCTTTAGCTGAAACCGTGAGCCGCAGGTGTGATGGGGACTGTGTCCAACCGGATAACCGTGTATCTATCCCGGCACTTAGAACAGCGTGTGGCACATAGCCCGATGTCCTAATAATTAAAATTACAGGGATTTGAACGTGCAGGTCTATATTTTTGGGTCTCGGGGACGCTGTGTCCATCCGCTTATTCCCGTTTTTGACTGTGTCAGTGACTCTGGCTACGAAGGGAGATTCTTTCTCACTGCCTGTGTGTTTCTCCTTTCGTGGCGAGTGCCAGAAACCGGCTGTCCTGACCACCGAACTCCCTTTCTCCGTCCTTCACCATCCCCCACACTCTCACAACGCTCGCGTAGTAGTCCCCCCCATCTCCTCTCCCACTCCATCTCACACCAGACTCCCCCGCCATAATCCGCCTGACACATTTTCCTCCTTCACATTTCCTCCCTCCTGAGACTCACTCTGCTCTCTTGCTTCCCACCCTCCCCTCGAACCTCTCCTCCCATTCTCCCTCTCACGTTTTTGTTCGTTTGGTTTTATCGTATTTGCGAAGCACTTACTCTGTGCCAGCCACTGTACCGAGCCCTGGGGTGGAAATAAGATAATCGGGTTGGACCCAATCCCTGTCCCACCTAGGGCTCGGAGTCTTAATCCCCATTTTTCAGATGAGGGAACTGAGGCACGGAGAAGTCTACTTGCCTGTCTGCTTGTTTTGTTTTGTTGTCTGTCTCTCCCCTTCTAGACTGTAGCCCGGTGTTGGGTTGGGATTGTCTCTATCTGTTGCCGAATTGTACAGTGCCCCGCACACAGTAAGCGCTCAATAAATACGATTGAGTGAATAAATGAAGTTAAGTGACTTCCTTTCCTCAATCCTACCTCTCCCTCTCTTAACCCTCCGCCTTCAGTTCGCCCCTAATGCTAACACTCTCAGACTCTCACCTGCCTTTAGTTTCTCACGCATGACTTTAACCATCCTGCTTGGGATCCCCCCTCCCTGTCACGCTTTAAGACTGTGAGCCCCACACGGGGCCACCTGCTTACTTTGTATCTCCCCCAGCGCTTAGAACAGTGCTTGGCACATAGTAAGCGCTTACCAAATACCATAATTATTATTATCCTGCTTCCCCCGCTGACTCCAAACCCCGATCCCTCCACTCCGCTTCAGTTGATCAGTAATAATCCCGATGGTATTTGTTCAGCGCTTACTATGAGCCGGGCGCTGTATTAAGCGTTGGGATGGATTCAAGCCAATCTAGTTGGACACCGTCCCTGACCCACGTGGGGCTCACGGTCTCGATCCCCATTTTACAGACGAGGCAACTGAGGCCCAGAGAAGTGAAGTGACTTGCCCAAGGTCACAGAGCAGACGAGTGGCAGAGTCAGGATTAGAACCCATGACCTTCCGACTCCCAGGCCCGTGCTCTATCCACTAGGCCCTGCTCCTTCTCAATATAACTCATAATGTCATTGAGAAGCAGTGTGGCTCAGTGGCACGGGCTTGGGAGTCAGAGGACGTGGGTTCTAATCCCGGCTCCGTCCCTTGTCCGCTGTGTGACCTTGGGCAAGTCACTTCACTTCTCTGGGCCTCAGTTCCCTCATCTGTCAAATGGGGATGAAGACGGTGAGCCCCACGTGGGACAACCGGATGACCTCGTATCTACCCCAGCGCTTAGAACAGCGCTTGACACATAGCAAGCGCTTAACAAATACGATTATTATTATTATCATTGTAACCTGGAGGCGGGGGAACGGACATTAATCAGGGAAGTCCTCCCGGTGGAGATGGGATTTCAGAAGCGTTTCGCCCGTCGCAGAATCTCCGCCAAACTCTCCCCTCACCCTTTTGGGAACGACACTTTTTCCTCCCACTTCCTCCCTCCGGCTTTTCCCCTCACACTTTCCCCCGACCCGTGTCGGCTGCCGTTATCCGCCATGAGAGGCAGCGTGGCTCAGTGGCAAGAGGCCGGCCTTGGGAGTCAGAGGTCGTGGGTTCGAATTCCCGCTCCGCGGCTTGCCAGCTGGGCGACTTGGGGCAAATCCCTTCACTTCTCTGGGCCTCAGTCCCCTCATCTCTAAAATGGGGATTAAAACTGTGACCCCACGTGGGACAACCTGATGACCTTGTATCCCCCCAGTGCTTAGAACAGGGCTTGGCACATCGTAAGCGCTTCACAGATACCACCATTATTATTGTTGCTCATCCCGCCTCCCGTCCACTGCGTGACCTTGGGCCAGTCACTTCACTTCCTCTGTGTCTCATCCGGACAAATGGGGATGAGGACTGGGAACCCTACGTGGGACCCCCGATGACCTGGTACCTACCCCAGCGCTTAGGACCGTGCTGGGCACAAATACCAACATTATTATCTTTACTGGGGAAGCAGCGTGGCTCAGTGGAAAGAGCCTGGGCTTCGGAGTCAGAGGTCACGGGTTCGACTCCCGGCTCGGCCACTTGTCAGCTGGGTGACTGGACAGGTCACTTCACTTCTCTGTCCTCAGTGACCTCATCTGGAAAATGGGGATTAACTGTGAGCCTCACGGGGGACGACCCGATGATCCTGTATCTCCCCCAGCGCTTAGAACAGTGCTCTGCACAGAGTAAGTGCTTAACAAATACCAACATTATTATTATTAGCGTTATAATTATTTCTGCCTCCCCCCTTCCCCGCCTCACACCTTTCCCGCCCCGCCTCCCCCTCCCCCCAGCTCGCGCTCTCCCTCGCGCTCTTTCCCTCGCAATTTTTCCCCTCACGCGCGTGCGCCGCCCCCCCTCCCCCAACTCGGCGCGAGCCGGTCTTATCCTAGTTTGGAAATGCAGCAAACGGCCGGGCCGGCTCCCATTGGCCGACGGCGGCCGTCACTCGATGGCGGGAAGGGCTCCCATTGGCTAGACGGAGGGGGAGGGCGGGCCGGCCCCGGGGAGCCGGCTATAAAGGGCGCGCGCCGGGGTGGGAGGGGGGGAGCGCGTGCGCGCGGCGGTGTTTGACAGCGGCCTCGGCGGCGGGGCCGGGCGAAGCCAGGCGGGAGCCCCCCCCCCCCGCCCGACGGGACACCTTCCCCTCCCCCCCCGCCCTTCACACTCCCCCCTACTCCCCCTTCCCCCCCGGTGACCCCTGACCCTTCCCCGCCCCCTCCCCACCTCTCCTTCCTCCCACGTGCCCGCCCCGTCTGGCAGCGATGAGCGAGGTGAGAGCCCGCGCGCTCCCCTCTCCCCCCCATCCTTTACCTGGGGTGGGGTGGGGTGGGCTGGGGAGCAGTGAGGAGGGGTGGGATGTGCATCCTGAAGACCAAGGGGGAAGATTCCCACACTCCCCCTGGCGATCTTGACCACCCCCCTTTGCCCCTGCGGAGGGGAGAATCCAGGGTGACACGGGGACGGGGGGTATCTAGGCAGGTGCCAGCTCGTCGGGGGAGTTGGGGAGCCTCGGGGGCTGCCATCTGGGGGTGATGGAGGGACCCCCGCCGCTGCCCACCTTTCCCCGGCCGCGTCCCTCCTCTTCCCGCCTTCTCTCTAGAGACGTCTCTGTCTTTCCCAAGGTCACCCCAGCCCCCCGGGGGTTCTGCTTCCCAATCTGGGGTTTAATCCACAGAGCCCACTTCCTGCTGGTGTAGGGGTGGGGGGCAGTTAGGGCCGGCGCCAAACTTTCCTCTGCTGGCCCTTGGGTTTGTCCAGGCGAGGTCCCCGTCCCTCCCCCCAACTGTCCACCCTTCAGACCCTCACTTTCCCCCCGTCCCCCACTGCCTCTCTCCTCTTTTCCCCCTTCTCCTCCCCCCTCTTGGTCCCCCCCCCCCCCCAGCGGGGCTCCCCCTCCTGAGGTTATTCCGGGGCAGTCCCTCCCCCAGCTTCTTCCCGGGAGCTGAGCGGCGTTCCCGCTCTCTTGCCTCCCCCGGTTGAATGGCACTTCTGCGCCGCCCCTCCCCGCTCCGTTTCCCCCCTCCCCCCAACCCCTTCCTCCCACCCGTGTCCCGCGGGAGACCACCACCCCACAGTTGAGATCCTCACCCTGGTCGCTGGAGGTAGATGGAGCAACGAAGAGAAGGAAAGAGCGTTGCCCGGGAAGGGGGTCTCAGATAGAGACCTCCTTTCACCTCCCCCCACCTCATAAGGGAGCGCCGTGTGGGCAGGTTGCGCGGGATCTGACTTAAATACGCATCACTAACCCTCCTCCTTTGGAGTTAAGTTTTTGGGTGCGAAGGTCGTCGGGTCGGGGATGACCGTCCCTCGAGGATCCCAGCCTCGGAGGCTGGTGGGGGTGAAGGATGAGGGTCAACGGGTTGGGCCCTCCGAGGCCTTGAGGACTCGGCTCGGCCATCGATTTGGACCTGGTGGGCCACAGGGAGTCCAGCGAGCTTGGAAAACTCCAGCCCTCGACCGGTTCTCCGTGACGCGAAGTTCTCGCTTCGTCCCTTTCAGGCCTGCCGTTCTGTCGGATCGATCTGCAGAGCTGTTCCCCTGCCGCCGCCCACCTTTCCCCGGCCGTCCCCCGCTCCTCTTCCAGCCTTATCTCTAGAGATGTCTCTGTCTTTTCAAGGTCACCCCAGCCCCCTGGGGGTTCTGGTTCCCGATCTGGGTTTTAATCCACAGAACCCACTTCCTGCGGGTGGGGAGGACCAGCCCCGGGTGGGGGGCAATTAGGGCCAACCCCGAACTTCCCTCTGCCGGCCGTGTCCCCTGGGTTTGTCCAGGCGAGCTCGGTTCTCCCAGTGTTCATGCGTTCATTCATTCAATAGTATTTATTGAGCGCTTACTATGTGCAGGGCACTGGACTAAGCGCTTGGAATGAACAGGTCGGCAACAGATGCAGTCCCTGCCCTTTGACGGGCTTACGGTCTAATGGGGGGAGACGGGCAGACGAGAACAATGGCAATAAATAGAGTCAAGGGGAAGAACATCTCATAAAAACAATGGCAACTAAATAGAATCAGGGTGATGTACATCTCATTAAACAAAATAAATAGGGTATTCCCTATTTATTCCCTCCCAGGGTCCCGTAGGAGCTTTTAGGAGAAAGTGACGCCCCTTAAGGTGGGTTTTAATGGCAGGATGGGCACAGACGCCCCCTGCCCATCCTCCTTCCTCTCTGCGATGGTTTTCGCCCCTCCCCCCCCCCCCCGAGGAAGGTTGGTCCCCCCTCGGCTGTTTCTAAATTTGAAATTCGCCAACGAGGCCGTCCCTTGGGAGTCCAAAAGGGAGGACTCGGCTTGGAAAACCCGTAGCAGGGAGGGGCAGGGGAGGGCGAGGGGCAGACTGCGGTCTTGGGACCCCCGGGTGGGCTCAAGGGCGAAGGCGGCTGGTAGCCATTCGAGGCTTTCGGGGCCGGCAGGAGGGAAGGAGGTGGGGTTGTGGGGGGGGGGCGTCTCCCCGGCTGTCAGCTCCAAGTAGAGCTAAATAGCAATTTAGCCGTCGGGGCCGTCATCCCCGAGGGGATGGATATTTATAAAACTCCAACGGCAAGAAGCTGAGCCTCCCGGGGCGTGCTGGGGGGGCGGGGGGGCGTCGTCCCTGCCCCCCCCCGGAGCCCCTCGGGCCCCGTTTTGTTTTCTTCCACCCGCAAAAGCCGTTGTGAGAAACGGAAGTGGGGGGCCCCCGGGGGGGGCGGGGAAGCCCCGGGGGGGCCCGTAGCTGCCTCGATTTTGCTAGCCCGGCGCCTCGGGCTCCCGGCCCACCCCCATCCCCGGGGAATGGGAAGCTCGGGAATTCCCGGGGGGAGCTTCCCAGAGGCTGGTCCTGGCTGAGCCGAAGCTGGGGGTGGGGGGGAAGCCGGCTTCGGGGCCCCAGCCCCCCACCCCCGTCACTCAGGACTGCAGGTGCGCCTGTCCGTGTCTTTGGGTGCGAAACTGTGCGATGGGGGCTTGGTTCTCGTTGGGATGGGGCCGGGCTTTCTCTGAGCATCAGGCTCCGGGATGGGGGCCCCCCGCCGCCCTGCCCGGTGACCCCAGTCTCGGCGGGGAGGGGGGGAGGGGGCGACCGACCCCCCCCCACAGCTCCTTGGGGGGGCCTGCCAAGCGTCCCCACCCTCCCAGCCCCGTTTCGCCTTCGTCCGCCCCGCCCCCGGCTCAAGTGGGGGGCGGCCTGGCGTCGGGGAGGGGGGAGATAGAGCCATCGTGGGGGAGCGGGAATCGATCCATCGAGGGGGAGGGGAAGGAAGCCACCAGGCCGGAGGGGGTGGGGGGGACCCCGAGGCCCAAACCGCTCGGGGCCCTCAGGTGAGCCACTCTTCCTCCTCCTCCTCCGGGGGTCCCCTGGCTCCCCCCGAGCCCGGCTCGCTGGGGGGCCTCGGATCCCCCGGCCCGTCCCCTTCCCCCCCGGCCGCGGGCACACGCAACATCCGCACGAATGGACGGTGTCACCTTGACGGACGAGTGTTTCCGCCGTGACCTCCCCCGGGACCGTCGAAGCCGCGGCGACCCTCCCCGCCCGGCCTCAGCTGGCCCCAGCGTGACAGTGAGCGTGTGAGCGACCGTGACCGAGCGCGCCCCGGGGGCTCCCAGACACCCAACGATGAGCCTGTCGTCCCCCTTCCTCCGAAGAGAGAAGAAACTGAGGCCCGGGTGACTCCACGGCTAGCCTGCTCTCCCACACCCCCACCTTCCCCTACTCCCCTTGGGCTGCTCTGGGGGGCTCGGGAGGAGGAGGGGGACGGACCCTGGAAGAGCCTTTCCTCCCAGAGGGGAACGGCAGCTCCGTGGAGCTCGGCCTCTTGGCAGAGCGGGGGAAAGCCTGCCGGGGCGGGGGACGTGGGGAGGGGGTTCTCACAGCGGTGTACATCACCGGGATTTCCCGAAGCTAAGCCCCCCGGCCGCGGAGGGGGTCGGCCGTGGCACCGGAAGGGAGGAGGGGGTGGGGAGCGGGGGGCTCTCTCCGAAGCTCGGCACCCCGACTAGGCCCGGAGTAGGGTGGGGGCGGGCTGGGAGGGCAGGCCGCTTCATTCAGTCGTTTATTGCATTCCGTCGTATTTGTGGAGCGCTTTCTGTGTGCAGAACACCGGACTGAGCGCCCGGGAGGGGCAGTACACCAAGAAACAGACACGGTCCCTGCCCGCAATGAGCCCCTTGGGAGCCGAAAGGCTCAGGTTCTCGGGGTCTCACTTGGAGGCAGGTGCACCCCGAGTTGGACCCGGGGGGAGGGTCGGGGGAGGTGGGAGGGGGGCTAGATTTGTGTTCTCTAGGGTGGTCTTTACCCTGTATCGACCCCAGCGCTTAGAACAGTGCTCGGCACAGAGTAAGCGCTTAACCCGTGCCATCGTTATTATTGACCGGAACCCCTAACCCCCGCCCTGAGAGGAGGAAGAGGACCTTGTGACTTAACTTCTCTGGGCCTCAGTTCCCTCATCTGCGGAATGGGGGATTCAATCCCTGTTCTCCCTCCTACTTAGACCAACGGAACTGATAGAGAAGCGGCACGGCCTAGGGGATAGAGGCCGGGCCGGGCCGGGGAATCAGGAGGACCCGGGTTCTAATGCCGGCCCCGCCACTTGTCTGCTCTGTGACCTCGGGCAGGTCACTTCACTTCTCTGGGCCTCAGTTCCCTCATCTGGAAAACGGGGATGGAGACCGTGAGCCTCAAGTGGGACGGGGACGGCGTCCAACCCGATTACTCCATCGCTTAGTACGGTGCCTGGCGCGGAGTAAGCGCTTAAATAATCTAATCATTACTATTATGTCGCGCGTGCTTTAATGCTTAGAACAGTGCTTGGCACGTAATAAGGGGCTCAACAAACTCCGCTATTTAGGAGGAGGAGCCCCTCAGGCTGGGACCTAAGGGACTTGCCCCCTTGGGGTCCCCTTTCGGGGAAACGGGCAGCAGTGAGGCCTGGGGGACAGAGCCCAGGCCCGGAAGTCCGAAGGACCTGGGTTCTGATCCCGGCTCCGCCACTCAGTCTGCCGCGTGACCTCGGGCAAATCGCTTCACTCAGTTTCCTCATCTGTGAAATGGGGATGAAGACAGTGAGCCCCGTGCGGGATGGGGACCGGGTCCCACCCGATTAGCCTGTATCGACCCCGGCGCTTAGGACAGGGCTTGACGCGTAGTAAGCGCTTAAGAATACCGTCATTATTATGATGATTCGAACCTAGAGGGTCCTCCCGCCTTCTGGCGGAGCCAGCCCGCCCCCCCCGCCCCCACCCCCCGGTGACCCCGTTAGACCGCAGGGAGATTAATACGTTTATTACGTGCGATTATCACCGGGAGGCAGGCAGTCCATTAGAGATGGGGAAGCAAGCGTGGCTCAGTGGAAAGGGCTTCGGAGTCAGAGGTCATGGGTTCGACTCCCGGCTCCGCCGCTTGTCAGCTGTGTGACTTTGAGCAAGTCACTTAACTTCTCTGTGCCTCAGATACCTCGTCTGTAAAATGGGGATTAAAACTGCGAGCCCCACGTGGGACAATCTGATCACCCTCGCTTAGAACAGTGCTTTGCACATAGTAAGCGCTTAACAAATACCACCATTAATATTATTATTAGAAATAAATGGCCCCCCCCCCCCCCCCGATGCCCAGGGGAGACTCAGCCCTGGGCTCAGCAGTCACACAACCTCGTTAGGCTGGGCTGGGAAGCCGGGCCGGGGTCCAGGACGCCTGGGTTCTCCGGCCACCGTCCGAGGTGGAGGAGATGGATGGGCGCTTGGGAAATAATAATGTTGGTATTTGTTAAGCGCTTACGATGTGCAGAGCACCGTTCCAAGCGCTGGGGTAGATACAGGGTAACGAGGTCGTCCCACGTGAGGCTCACAGTCTTAATCCCCATTTGACGGATGAGGTAACTGCGGCACAGAGGAAGGGAAGTGACTTGCCCACAGTCACGCGGCTGACAAGCGGCAGAGCCGGGATTCGAACCCATGACCTCGGACTCCCAAAGCCGGGATCTTTCCACCGAGCCGTGGGGGAGAGAGATTCCTGGGCTCTAGCTGCACCCCGCCCCGGGGAGGGGTCGAGGGGGGGGGGGTGGCCCGTGGGAGAATCTGGGAGGTCGGACTCCCCGTTCCCGTCTCGGTCTCTGGCCGGATCTCGGGGGGTGACCCCGAGCGGATCTCGTGGCTCGGTGGAAAGAGCCCGGGCTTGGGAGTCAGAGGTCATGGGTTCGAATCCCACCTCTGCCGCTTGTCAGCCGTGTGACTGTGGGCAAGTCACTTCCCTTCTCCGTGCCTCAGTTACCTCATCTGTCAAGTGGGGACTAAGACTGTGAGCCTCACGTGGGACGACCCGATTACCCTGTATCTACCCCAGCGATTAGAACGGTGCTCTGCACATAGTAAGCGCTTAACAAATACCGACATTATTATTATTATTATTATTATCTCTGTGGGTCTCCGGTTTCTGCGGAGGGGCCGGATGACTCTTCGGCGGGGTCCCTGCAGAGGCCGCGGGGAGGAAGGGATTGGGGGCCGCCCTGCCGAGGGGCTCAACCTCGGGACCCCCTTCTGCCTCCCCCCGCCTCCGGGCTCTTTGCCCAGTGACCTTCAGGGATAGCTGGTGCCAGAAAGGGGAGCTAAACAGCCCTCCCCCTCCCCTTCCCCGCCACATTCTGGGTTTCTTTCTTATGGCGTCTGTTCAGCGCTTACTATGTGCCCGGAGATAGGGACAGGCCAATTGGACACAGTCCGTGTCCCACATGGGGCTGACTGTATTAATCTCCATTTTGCAGATGAGGTAACGGAGGCCCAGTGAAGTGACTTGTCCAAGGACATTCAGCATTCGTTCAATCGTATTTATTGAGCGCCCACTGTGTGCGGAGCACACCGCTGATAAGCGGCGGAGCCGGGACCAGAACCCGGGTCCTTCTGACTCCCAGGCCCGGGCTCTATCCGCCAGGCCAGGCTGCTTCTTTACTTCCCGCCGTCTGGCTCCTTTCAGTTATTATTTCTTAAGTGTTTTCTACGTGTCAGAGTCCGAAGGTCACAGGCTCGACTCCCGGCTCCTCCGTTTGTCCGCTGGGTGACCTCGGACGAGTCACTTCACTTTTCTGGGCCTCGGTTACCTCATCTGGAAAGCGGGGGATTGAGACTGGGAGCCCCACGGGGGACAGAGACTCTGACCAAACCGATTTGCCCGTATCCACCCCAGCACTTAGTAGGGCGCCTGGCACGTAGTCAGCGCTTAACGAATACCACAATTTTCAAGCATCTTTCTAAGCCCTGGGGTGTCAGGGGAAGCAGCCTGGTTCAGTGGAAAGAGCCCGGGCTTCGGAGTCAGAGGTCATGGGTTCGACTCCCCTTGTCGGCTGTGTGACCGTGGGCGAGTCACTTCACTTCTCTGTGCCTCAGTTCCCTCGTCTGTCAAATGGGGATTAACCGCGAGCCTCACGTGGGACGACCTGATGACCCTGACCCCAGCGCTTAGAGTGCTCTGCACGTAGCGCTGAACAAATGCCAACATTATTATGATTATTACAAGTCAATCAGATCGGACACGGTCCCTGTCGCACGTGGGGCTCGCGGTCTTTATCCCCATGTTGCAGGTGACGTAACTGAGGCCCAAAGAAGTGAAGTGGCTTGCCCGAGGTCACACAGCAGGCGAGTGGCGGAGGGCAGCGAGGTGCCTATTCTTACTTGCCCAAAAGTGCCCTCGCGTGCCCAGCCGGAGGCCCGGGAAGTAGAGTTCTGTGCCTGTGCGAAACGAGCAGCCCGGCGTAGTGGCTAGAGCCCGGGCCCGGGAGTCAGAAGGTCACGGGTTCTAATCCCGCCTCTGCTGTGTGACCTTGGGCAAGTCACTTCACTCCCCTGGGCCTCATCTGTAAAATGGGGAGACTGTGCGTCCCATGTGGGACAGGGACTGTTGTCCCACACGGTCTGCTCGTATCTACCCCGGTGCTCAATACGGTGCCCCGGCACATCAGAATGACGGGGTTTGTTAAGCGCTTACTATGTGCCAAGCGCTGTTCTAAGCGCTGGGGAGGATACCGGGTTAGCAGGTTGTCCCCCGTGGGGCTCCCAGCCACTCCCCATTTTACAGATGAGGTAACCGAGGCGCAGAGAATAATAATAATGTTGGTATTTGTTAAGCGCTTACTCTGTGCAGGGCACTGTTCTAAGCGCTGGGGGAGATAATCAGGTCGTCCCACGTGAGGCGCCCAGTCTTAATCCCCATTTTACAGATGAGGGAACTGAGGCCCAGAGAGGTTAAGTGACTTGCCCACAGTCACCCAGCTGCCAGGCGGCAGAGCTGGGATTAGAAGTCACGGCCTCCCAAGCCCGGGCTCTTCCCACCGAGCCACGCTGCGTAGGAAGCGCTTACCGAACGCCACACGATTATTATTATTACTCCCGGGCAGGGCCCCGGGGTGGGTGGGGAGGTCCAGATAGCTTTCGGGGAGAGCGGGGAACCGACCTCCCTGCTCCCCGCCTCCTCCTCCTCCTTGCCCTCCCCCGGCTCCGGGTGAGCTCCTGGCTGCTTCCGGGGAGCAGCGGGGTGACGCGATCTTGTCAGGCAGCGGTTGCTATGGCAACCCCATTAGAGATGAAAGAAGGGAGAGGAGGCATGGGGGGGGGGGGGTGAACCAGGTCTGGGAGTTGGTGGGGGGCGGCTGCTGGGGAGGGAGAGAGACTGAGCCACGGAACGAGTAAGGGGGCTCATCCGAGTACACCGAGGGGTGGACGTGGCTCGCCTCCCCCTCCTCCTTCCTCCATCCCCGTCGGGTCGATCAATCAGTGCTATTTATTGAGCACTTACGGTGGGCAGAACGCTGGATTCGGCCCTCGGGATGATAACAATAACGTTGGTATTTGTGAAGCGCTTACTATGTGCAGAGCGCCGTTCTAAGCGCCGCGGGAGATACAGGGTCATCGGGTTGTCCCACGTGAGGCTCACGGTTCGTCCCCGTTTGACGGATGAGGTAACTGAGGCCCGGAGAAGTGAAGCGACTGGCCCACCGTCACACGGCTGCCAAGTGGCAGAGCCGGGAGTCGAACCCCCGACCTCTGACTCCGAAGCCCCGGGCTCTTTCCGCTGAGCCACGCTGCTTCCCCTAAGGTACAGTCCCTGTCCCACATGGGGCTCCCGCTCTTAGTCCCCATTTTACGGTCGAGGGAACCGAGGCCCAGAGAAGTGAAGTCACCCGGCAGACCCGCGGCAGAGCCGGGATTAGAACCCAGGCCCTTCTGACTGAGCCGCACTGTCTCTGGGGAGGACCGGGACGAAAGCCCAGCGGGCGGTGGGTTGGCCGAGGGCGCCCCGTCGTCCTCTACGCTCCCCCGGGGGCGGTTAGATGCCGGGAGGTCGGGTTCGGGGTTGGGTCCTTGCCCTAAAATGAGTCCCTCTTCCCTCCCTCGGCGCTATGGGGAAGGTGAATTCTACGCACTGGCGTGCGTAGGGGGAGGGAGCCGGAGTCGATGGGTGGAGATTGAGAAGTAGTTGGGCCTCGCGGAAAGAGCCCTGGCCTGGGAGTCGGAAGACCTGGGTTCGAATCCCAGCTCCGCCACTTGCCTGCCGTGTGACCTCAGGCAGGTCACTTCACTTCTCTGGGCCTCAGTGACCTCATCTGTCAAACGGGGATTAAAAGCGTGAGCCCCCCGTGGGACAGCCTGATTACCCGCTATCTATCCCAGTGCTCCGCACATAGTAAGCGCTCAGGAAATACCGTTGAACGAAACGCTATCGATGAACAAATACCATGATGATGACGATGATGATCACCTGGCTGCTGCGTTATCTTGGGCAAGGCATTTAACGTCTCTGTGCCTCAGTTTCCTCATCTGTCAAATGGGAAACTGACCATTTTCCAATTTGCCTCAGTTTCCTCATCTGTCAAATGGGGGTTAAGATTGTGAGCCCCATGTGGGACAGGGACCGGGTCCAACCTGATCGTCCCGTATCTTATCGAGCGCCGTCGAGTCGTTTCCAACGCACGGCTACTCCGTGGATAGACTTTCTCCGGAAAGTTCTGTCCTCCGCCATAATCCGCCACCTGTCGAACGGTTCTTCCGTTATCGTCGTTACGGTCTCTGTCCATCTGGCCGCCCGTCTGCCTCTTCCGCCGTTTCCCCGGACTCTTCCTAGCATTAGCGTCTTCTCCGGAGAATCCGTCCTCCCGATTAGGTGTCCAAAATACGCTCATCCAGATCGAGCCGTTGGGCCTTCCAGAGACCACCTGGGTCTAATTTGCTCTGAAACCCATTCATTTGTTCTCCGGGCGGTCCGAGGTACTCGCCAAAGCCGTCTCCGACACCTCATTTCGAAGGAATCGATGTTCTCTCTAGCCTGGGTTTTCACAGTCCGGCTTTCGGATCCATACGGCGTCGCCGGCAACACCGCGGAGGTGACGGTTTGGATTTTTGCGGCGATTGTTACATTTCATGACTTTTTCCAGGCTCTTCGAAGCAAGTCTTCCTAACGTTAATCTTCGGCGTCGTTCCTCTGTTGTTGACTATCGATCCCAGGAGGGAAAAACTGTCAACCCTTTCAATCTTCTCTCCATCCACTAGGAATGGATTAAAACTTCCAGGCGTCATGATCTTTGTTTTCTTGACCTTCAAATACATTCTTGTATCTACGCCAGCCTGGCACAGTGCCTGGCACACAGTGAGGGCTTAACAAATACTATGGTCAGTATTTATTATTAATCGTATTTATTGAGCTCTTATTGTGGGCCAAGCACTGTACTAAGCGCTTGGGAGTGTTCAATATAATATCAAACACAGATCCTGCCCAGATACCCTTTTTTTTTAAAAAAAAAAAAAAAGAAGGGGGAGGGGGTCGGGATGGGTCCTTGTCCTAAAATGAGCCCCTGGTGATCCTCTCTTCTCCCCACGGTGCCATGGCCGGAATGAGTCTCTCTCACAGACACACACAAAATGGGGGTGGGGGGAGAGGAGGAGGGAGAACCTGCCTGGTGAATAATAATAATAGTAATTCTTGGCTACAGGCAAATCAGTGGGGCCGGTCCTGGGAGAGGGAGAAGGATGTTCCCAGGAAAGCCTGCATCCCAGGTCTGCGAGCGAGGGGGTCGTCCCTGCTCCCCGCCCCCCGGGAAGCCCCTGACAATCACCACCGCAGACGGAGGGTCGGGGCTCTTGGCCGGCCCGGCCCGCCGGAGGGCGGAAGGCTCGTGACCTCAAAAAAACCCCAAAGAACTAAATCCAGAAGAAAAGGGAGTTGCTATTTTGGGAGCCGGAGAGCTGGACGGGGCTCCAGGGGACAGGGTGGGAAGGGCCAGCCGGGGGAGAGGAGGGAGGGAGGAGAGGGAGAATGGGAAAGTCCCTTGGTCCTGGCTTGTCCTGCAGGAAGCGCTGCAGGGAATTCCTGTGGGAAGTTCCCAACCGATCGATCAATCCATGGTATTTATTGAGCGCTTCCCGGGTGTACTTATTGAGCGCTTGGGAGAGCACAGTACATCAGAGTCGGTAGGCACGTTCCCTTGTCCACTTGCTGACTGTGTGCAGGACACTCTACTGAGCGCCCGGGAGAGTACAGTATAATAGAGTCGGTAAATAGGTGGGGAGTTTCCCGTCTAGACGGGGAGACGGGCATTAATAGAAATAAGTAAATGATGGATATGGACGTGGGGTGAAGAAGGGGTGCCGATCCAAGAACGGAAGGGAGTGGGAGAAGAGGAAACGAGTCGGGGAAGAGTCCCTCTCCCGGAAAAAGGGACTGTGGTGGAACAGGGGCGGGGGGGGGGCAAAAGGGGAGGAGGGAGGGTCTTCTGGCTCTCTTTCTCCTCGTAACGCGCCTCAAATGGACGCTCCTTTCCAACCGGACCAAGCCAGGCGATGGGACAGGCCGGGTGGGGACTTCACCGCAGAGGGGGATAACGATGGGTCGGTCAAGTTGCAGTTATGGGGCCGGGCCTCCGTTCAACCATTCGTTCACTCGCTTGTATCTAGCGAGCGCTTACTGAGTGCAGAGCACTGGACCGGGCACTTGGGAGAAGGCAATATGACCACAGACTCATTCCCTGCCCACAGTGAGCTTCCAGTCTAGAGGGGGAGACGGAGCCGAGTAGAAATAAATAAATGGCGGATACGGATGGAAGTGGCGCGGGGCTGGGAGGGGGTGATGTGTAAAGGGAACGAGTCAGGGCGACGCAGAAGGGAGCGGGAGAAGAGGAGAGGAGGGCTTAGGGAAGGTCTCCCGGCGGGGGCGACCGCGACCACGATGGGCAGGGTCCGTTCTGAGAGGCCCGTCAAGGGGCCGTGGGAGGACGAGGCGGGGAGTGCGGAGGAAGCGGAGGCGAGGGAAGGAAAGGCGGGTCCGGGGGTGGGAAGGCGGAGAGGGCACCCGAGGCCCCGAGATCGAGGGGCGCAACTCACAGCTGGGTAACGGGAGAAGGGCCCGGCGGCGGGGCTCGGAGCTGGGGAGCCGGAGCCGGTGAGCCCCGGCGGGCGTGGGGAGAGGCTCCCTCCTCCGGGCCCCATCCATCCCACCCCTCCACCCCCCCGGGGCCTCCTCGCCCCCCGGCCGTACCCGGCCTTCTCCCCGGGGGCAGCCCCCGGCGGGCCGGGGAGGCGTCAGCAGGCCTTGCCCGTTGCCGGGAAACGGCGGCTGGCAGCGGAGCCGATGACGCGTGGAAACAGTTCGGGCCTTAGGGTGGGAGGTTGCGGGGGGAGGGTGACCCCAGCCGCCAGGGAGGGGTCAGCCTCCGCCGCACGGCCCCGATCCCTCCCGCTTTGCGTCCTCTTGCCCGGGGGCGGCGGGCCGGGGGAAGGCCCCGGTCACCGCCGGCCCCGGCTTCACAAATCAGGGACGGGGTCACCCGCTGCCCTCTGGGGGAAGGGAAGGAGGCTGGGGCGGGGGCTTCCCGGCAGTCGCCCGTCGCCGTCGATTCGACGGGGCTCGGCCTCCGACCGCCGGGCTTTTAGCCTGTGTGCCCGGGGGCTTGAGGCCGGCTCGCCGTGGGCGGGAGATGTGTCCGTCGGGTCTCCCAAGCGCTTAGTACAGTGCTCTGCAAACACCAAGCGCTCAACCGGTAGGACGGATCGAGCGAGTGGGCCGTGAAGCGGGGCGGGAAGGAATTGGGAGAGGGGAGGGTCAGGCGAGGAGGTTCTGGGAAGCTTCCAAGGAAGACTGCCAGGGCGCGGAAGTGGACGCCGAGTCGGGGGCGACCTGCCCCCCGCCTCCCACGCTCGCAGGCGGTCACCAGGGGTAAGCGGGAAACCGTCGCTGAGGCGCGACGGGCAGGTGACCGCTGGTATCTCTCTGGCGTTGGGAAGGTTCCCCACCAGGCACCCCCAGTCCCCCCACTGGGCCTCCCGTAGCTGGGACCGAGGGAGGTCCGGGCCCCCCCCCCCCGCCCCCCAACTCTTCTAACTCCCCGTCTCCTCCCCTCAGCTCCGCACCAGCGAGCCTCCTTCGGCCAGCCAGGCTTCCGGCCCCGAGGCCAAGGGTGAGTGGGGTCCAGGGCGGCCGGGAGGTTCCGGGGGGCGGGGAGGGGGAGCCCCGACCCCCGGGGCCCAGGCCGCGGACAGCGCCGGAGGGCCGTGTGCGTTGGGGAGGGGGACGGCCCGGGCCCGGGGAGGGAGGGGCCCGTTCATCGCCGCCGTCCCCCGCGCAGGCAAAGCCGGGGACGCCAAGAAGGCCGAGGAGGAGGAGATCGACATCGACCTGACGGCGCCGGAGACGGAGAAGGCGGCCCTCGCCATCCAGGGCAAGTTCCGGCGCTTCCAGAAACGGAAAAAGGACCCCAGCTCCTGAGCGGCCCCTTACCCCCGCCCCCCCCCGCCCCCTCCCCGGCCCCTTCTCCCACGGCCCCCTACACCCCCGGCTCCTCCGACTCCCCGAACGCCACGCGCTCCCGAGCCCGTCTCCCATCCCCGGCCTCCGGCGCGCGTCGGGGCCCGGGAGCCCGGTCGCAACCAGGCCGGGGGCGGCGAGGGGAGCGTCCGTCTCCTCGCGGACTGATGGGGCGCCGGGCCGCCCCGCCCGGCGCCCGCGGCCTCCTGGCGGGGACCGGGCGCCGCTGAGATCGGGCAGGTGGGAAGGGCGAGCGGGGCGGTCCGTGGGCTAGGGGGCTCCGGGGGCAGGGCGATGGATGCTGCGATTACGCTTCAGGTGATCTATTTATTCCCCCTCACCACTTCCTCCACTGCCCACTCCCCCAACGAGCCGAGCCGAGGGGGGGCTGAAGGAACCTCTTCCCCCCGCTGCCCCTCTCACCCACCCCTCCTCTCTCGTCCACCCCACCTAAGCAGCTTTCCGCGTCAGTGCACGATGGGTAGATTAGAGAGGCCGGAAGCGGGGCCGGGCCCAGGCCCGAGGGGGGCGACTCGATGGGGGTGGGGAGGCCCTGGGTGAGGAGGGGGCGGGGGCGGGAGGGAGAATCAGGCCCGAGGCCGGGCAGCTGGCAGGGGCAATTTCTCGGGACCACCGGGCCGCCTCCCCCGACCCCCATCCCCCACCTCCCGCACTCCCCGCCGACCCCTCGCGGGCCCTCCAAGCCCGGATCCGCGGTCCGGTCACGTCCTGCCGCCTGCGGCGTCCGCCGTGGAGCCCCTCGCCGCCCTTCTCCGCCCGCTCCCCAAGTCCAACGCGGGGCAGCCCCTCCACCATTTTAGCATGTTTATAACTAATTAAAAAATCTCAAATCGGGCGTCTCTGCCCCTCTCGCTTCCTGGTAAAACGGAGGGGGGAGTTGGAGGGGTGCCGAGGGTGAGGGAGAAGCGTGGGTTTGGGGGACGTGGTTCCAGGCAGAGCCCCGGCTTTTCGTGAGGCGGAGAGCTTGGCCTTGCATCCTCGCCCGCCAGACTTTGCTTTCGCTTTGACCGTCTCCCCCGCCCCGGTTCCTCGTCTCCCGTCGTCTCCCGTCGTCTCCCGTCGTCCGTTTCCCCCACCGTCCCCCACAGCTTGCGGTCCTTCGCCACTACCCCGGCCCGTCCTCTTGCCCGGCACGGGGTTGGTATCTGCTGATTCTGGACTTCCTGCCCTCTGCAGCCCTCGGCCCCTCCCCACCCCCTTCTGGTTCCCCTTTCCCCGAAGCCTTGAGAGCCTCTCTCTTTTTCTTGAAAAATGGTCTTTGTTTAAACGCTTACTACGGGCTACGTGTTAAGCACCGGGGTGGACACAGACTAATCAGGTTGGACTCAGCCCTGGTCCCCCGTGGGGCTCACGGTCTTAATCCCTATTTTACAGATGAGGTAACTGAGGCCCAGAGAAGTCAAGGTCACCCAGCAGACAAGCGGCGGAGCCGGGATTAGAACCCAGGGCCCCCCGTTTCCCGGGCCCCGGCTCCATCCTCTAGGCCACGCCGCCTCTCCTCCGTAGTCTCCGTCTCCCCCGCTTCCAGCTCCCGCGGATATCCTGAGCCGAGAGCCTTTGCCCACTGGCAAACCGTCGCTGGATCCGATCCTCAGGGTGGCCCGGGAAGGGTTAGGGGGCGGGGGAGAGGGTCTCTCCCACTTCCTCGTGAAAATCACGGGAGAGAGACAGAGCCGATAGGTGTGGAAAGGTCAGTGTTTATTACGGGTGAGAGAGGGATCTGTGTCGGGGGCGGGGGCGGAGGGGGAAGGGAACGTCCGGACCGCGGAGACCCCCACGGCGGCCCCCTCCGCCCGACACGGCCGGGGCCGGGCCTCCCGTCTTCCCGTTCCTGGATTCCGTCGTTCCTAAGATGTTCCGTGAGGCCGGATCCCCTCCCCTCCCGAAGCGGGGCTCCTCCGGCCCCCCGCCCCCGTGTCTCTCCCCCTCGGCCCCCCGCCCGGGCCGGTCCCCCCCAGCCTCCCCCTCTCGCTCTAAGGTCACGTGGCTGTCGGGGGGGCGAGCTGGGGGCCGGGGGGAGCTCAGAGGTCAGGAGTCAGAGACCCCCGCTGCCTCTCTTCAGGGGAGCGGTAGACTGAGGGGTTGGCGGGGGGCACCCGGAGGCAGCCGCATGACGTCATTGATGCTCAGTCATGGGGGGGCGGGGAAGGGGGAGCCGGGGGGGGGGTGGCGGAGGGTCCTGGGAGAGGTCAAAACACAACAAAACATAGAAGGATGAAAAATAAAATCCCAAACCAGTCCTCGGTGAATACCTGATCCAGGGGGGGGTTAACCTGGGGAGGTGGGACGGGGAGGGGGAAGAGAGTCGGGGGGGGATGACCAGAGAATTGGGGGGAGGGGGAGGAGGCTCGTCTCCTTTTCTCAGTGCCCGAGGGAGGCGGACACCAAACACACAGCCCTGCAGAGAGCAGCGGGGGGCTGGGGGCGAGAGGGCAGGGGTCCCGGGGCACCGTGGGGTGGAACGAAACTTACATCTCGGGGAGGGCCTGGGCGGGAAGGCTCAGGGGGCCGGGAGGGCGACGCTCGGGGGGGGAGAAGAAGAAGGGGTGTCGCGAGGGCCGGGGTGGCGGACGGCGGGAGCGGGGCGGTCAGGGGGCCGGGGGTGGGGGGCGTCCCCGGGATCACTTGTCCGAGTCCAGGCCGATCATGTTCTTGAGGGCGTTCTTCAGGCTGGTCCGGCTGGGGGACTTGACCGCGGGCCGGAGATCCGCGCCGCCCGCCTGGTCCCCCCGCAGCTCCATCTCGATGACCACCACCTTGGGGCCGCGGGGAGCCTCCGCCCCCGGCCCCCGGCCCGCCGCCCGGCCCGCTGACCGCTATTTCTTATCCTTGCGGGAATCCCCCGTGCCCTTTGACTTTTTGTCGCCGGCGGACTTGGTGAGGCGGCTGTGGTCCAGCATGGCGTACAGAACCGGGGTCTGGAGGGCCGTTGGGGGCGGGGAGGGGGAGGGCCGGTGAGGCTCAGACGTCCCCCGGCCCCCCCCCCTCCTCCTCCCCCCGCTTTGCTCCCCGCCGGCTTCACGCCTCTCGAAGCCTCCCGTCTGGGCCACCCCCTCCCCGTCTGGCTCCCCGATCCCCGCCCGTCCCGAAGCCGGACGCTTTGGGATTTCGGAGGTTTCCCTCCCCTCGCCCGCTGCCCTCCGTCCCCCCCCGCCCCCCAGACCTGCTCCGATCCCCACTCTCTCCTTCGCAGCGCGTCCCTCCGCCGGCCCTGAGGCCTGCGTCCCGTGCCGCCCCGGCGACCGCCGGAGAGAAGCGGCGTGGCCTAGCGGCTAGAGCCCGGGCCCGGGGGTCAGAAGGACCTGCGGTCCTAACCCCCGCTCCGTCGCTTTGCCGTGCGACCCCGGGCGAGTCACCTAACGTCCGTGGGCCTCGGGTACCTCATCCGGAAAACGGGGATTGAGACCGTGAGCCCCGGGCGAGGCGGGGACCGCGTCCGGCCCGATCTGCGTGTATCTACCCCGTCGCCTGGCACGGTGCCTGGCACGGGGCGGACGCTCAACGAGCCCGACGGGCTCCGGGCTCCTCCCCACCGGCCCCCTTTCCTAACGGGACCTTAACCGAACCCCGCGGAGGGGCTCCCCCGGCCAGGAAGCCTTCGGGGATCGATCCCGCCCACACTCCCGCGGGCCCGGCGCCCCGGGCCTGGCCGCGTCCGGATGGCCCCGGGGACGTGGATGGGGGATGATGTCGGTATTTGTTAAGCGCTTACTATGTACCGTTCTAAGCGGTGGGGGAGATACAGGGTCATCGGGTGGTCCCCCGTGAGGCTCCCGGCCTCCAGATGAGGTCACCGAGGCCCAGAGAAGTGACTCGCCCGCAGTCACCCAGCTGCCAAGTGGCAGAGCCGGGATTCGAACCCCTGACGTCCGACTCCCAAGCCCGGGCTCTTTCCCCTGAGCCACGCCGGCCTCCGCTCGGGGGGGGCTCCAGAGGGGAGAGGGCCCGCTCCCCCACACCACCCGACTGACCTGCCGGCCACGCTTGGAGTCCTTGCTGGGCTTGTGCGGTTTTCCCTTCTCCATGGCGCTGCGGGAGGGAGGAGGGTGGGACGTTGGGGACCCCCCCGGGGGACCCTCCTGGAGCCCCCCCCTCCGTCCGGCCCCGCCCCCTCCCCGTACCTGAGCCTCCTCTGCAGCGCTGCCCGGCGCCGGAGCCAGCAGTAGCGGACGAGGTACCCGAGCAGGACGAGCAGCAGCACCAAGCCCAGGACGCCCCCGATCACCGCCCCCAGGATCAGCCCGTAGCGCGTCGGCACTGGGGGGGGGGGGGCGAGGGAGAGAGACGTCGGAGGAGGAAGGGGCAGCCCCCACATCCCGGCCTGACGCTCTGCCTTCACCCCTACCCGGATCTGACTCTCCCGCCCGTCCCCCCCGACGGGATGCTCCTCTCCTCCCGTCGTAGGGCCTGGGCGCTCACTGGGGGCAGAGCACGGTCCTAAGCGCTTCCCGGCCGGGGAATCCCGTCCACCGACTCTTCCGTTGGATAGGGGCCGAAGCGCTTAGTAATGTTGGTGTTTGTTAAGCGCTTACTCTGGGCGCCGGGGTAGATACTGGGTCATCGGGTTGTCCCACGTGGGGCTCCCAGGCTTCATCCCCGTTTTCCAAATGAGGGAACTGAGGCCCAGAGAGGTGAAGTGACTTGCCCAGGGTCACACGGCTGACAGGCGGCAGAGCAGGGATTCGAACTCATGACCGCCGACTCCCAAGCCCGGGCTCTTTCCACTGAGCCACGCTGCTTGGGACGGCGCCCTTCACCCAGTGAGCGCTCCGTAGATACCCCTGATCGATCGGTCGATCGGCGGGGACGGCGTCGGCCAACTCTGTTGGACTCTCCCAAGCGCTTAGGACAGTGCTCTGCACCTAATAAGCGCTTCATAATAAGTCACTTCACTTCGCTGGGCCTCAGTTCCCTCATCTGTAAAATGGGGATTGACTGTGAGCCTCACGTGGGACAACCTGATGACCCCGTATCTCCCCCAGCGCTTAGAACGGTGCTCTGCACATAGTAAGCGCTTCACAAATACCAACGTTATCATTTTTATTCATAAATAGCCCTGATTGATCGATCGAGCAGGGGCGGCGGCGGCCAACTCCGTTGGACTCTCCCAAGCGCTCCGGACGGCGCTCCGCGCCCAGTAAGCCCTCCACGAATGTCGCCGATTGATCGGCAGGGGCGGAGAAGCAGCGTGGCCTAGGGGTAAGAACACACGCTTGGCAGTCAGAGGTCGCGGGTTCTAATCCCATCTCTGCCACTTGTCTGCCGTGTGACCTCGGGCAAGTCACGTAACTTCTCCGGGCCCCGGTTACCTCATCTGCAAAATGGGGATAGAGACGGCCGTGTGGGATGAGGATTTGTCCGACCTGATTATGTCGAATCCGTCCCAGCGCTTAGAACGGTGCGCCCTGTAAGCGCTTAAAAATACCATGATGATGATTATTATTATTAGCAACTCCGTTGTAATAATGATGTTGGTATTTGTTAAGCGCTTACTATGTGCCAAGCACGGTTTTAAGCGTCCGGTACGGTGCTTGGCGCCCAGCGAGCGCTCCATAAATGCTAGAGAAGCAGCGTGGCTCAGTGGAAAGAGCACGGGCTCTGGAGTCAGAGGTCGTGGGTTCGAACCCCGGTTCGGCCGCTTGTCGGCGGGGTGACTTGGGGCGAGTCACTTCACTTCTGGGTGCCTCAGTGACCTCATCTGTAAAATGAGGATTAAGACCGGGAGCCCCACGTGGGACGACCCGATTCCCCCGTGTCTACCCCAGCGCTTAGAACGGTGCTCGGCACATAGTAAGCGCTTAACGTATGCCAACATTATTATTATTACTGATTGAACGATACGGCCCCCCCTCCCCATCCTCTCTCCTAGGTGGCTATGCCCCCCTCGCCCCCCCATTTTGCCCCAGCACCCCTTTCCCACCTCCCTGGGCTCTGCCCCTTTCCCCTCCGGGGCTTCCCCCTCTCCGGCCTCCCGTCCCCACCGCCAGGCCGCGGATACCTTTGTCGAAGACGTAGAGGGTGACCTGCGACGATTTGCCCACGATGTCCGGGGGGTTCTTGACGTCGCAGGTGAAGGTCCCGTTGTCGCCGTAGTCCAGGTTGTGGATGACGATGGAGCCGTCTTTCCAGCGGGCGTCCCCCACCCACTGGATCCGCTCCTTGAAGACCCCCACCTCGTCGATGTACGGCTGCCCCTTGGCGTAGTGGAAAATCTGGAAGGACGGCGGGCGAGGGGAGGCTCGCGGGGAGATCGGGCGGGGAGCCGGTAGCCCGAGGGGAAGGGTCGCTCAGAGGAGGGTGGTCCCCATCCCAGCTACTGCTTGCACGCCCCCGCCCCCTCCTCCCCAGCTCCCGGAATCTCCCGGCTCCCCCCGGGGCTAAATTTGGGGGTCCCTCCTCCCCACCCGCAGGAGCCGGGAGCCGTCAATCCCCCCCCCCGCAGTCCCCCTTCCGCCCCCCGCCCCCACCCCCTGAAAGCCTCAAGTGGGACAGGCCGTGTCCGATCTGCACAGAGTTTAGCACCCCAGAGTTTAGCACAGCGCTTGCAACTCATTAAACCTCATCTGCAAAATGGCATTCGAAACTGTGAGCCCCGAGCGGGACGGGGACCGTGTCCAACCCGGTTTGGTTGCCTCCAGACCCTGGCGTTTAGTACGGTGCCCGGCACGTACCGATGCCGTGATCGCTATTATTATCATTACGTAGGAGGCGCTTCCCAAATGCCACGGTTCTCACCGCTAATCGTTACCGTGCTCAAGCGCTCAATTCGGGGCTTAGCACGATGCCTCGCACGGAGTAAGCGCTCCGTGAGCTCGTCGTGGGCAGGGATCGTCCCTCTTTATGGCTGTATCGTACTTTCCCAAGCGCTCGGTGCGGTGCTCTGCACCCGGGAGGCGCTCAGTAAATACGACAGCACGGACAAGTGAATGAACGGATCCCGGCCCTCACCGAGATGGCATCGCGGCCGCCCTCGGCTTGGAAGCGCCAGGTGAAGGAGACGTCTTCGGAGAGCCACTCGCTGGACCAGAAGGAGCAGTGGAGGGTGACCTTGGAGCCCACCGTTCCGTGAACCTCCCGGTCCGTGTACACCACGATGGCCCGCGCCGGGGCCAGCACTGCGGAGGGAGAGAGGGATGGAGACCGGCGGGTCACCACCTCGGGGGCCCGGGGTCGTGGGAGCGGGAGAAGCGGCCTCGAGCTCGGGCGGAGTGGATAGAGCCCAAGGTCATGGGTTCTGATCCCCGCTCCGCCCCTTGTCTGCTAGGTGACCTTGGGCCGGTCACTTCCGCTGGGCCTCGGTTCCTTCGTGTCAAATGGCGACGGAGACCGTGAGCCCCACGTGGATTTGCCTGGATCCACCCCAGTGCTTAGTACAGCGCCTGGCACATAGTCAGCGCTTAACGAATACTATTATTATTATTATTTTCATAGATCTGCATCGACCCCGCGTCTCTTTTCCCCCTCCCGGGCGTGGCCGGGAAGGACGGCGACGACCCCAGCGGATCTTTGGAATGTCGGACGAGAGACGAAGGCCGAGTCTCTGGGTTCTTCGTCTCTGTGTCCCCGCTTAGCTCTGCGTTACCCTCCGTCTCCCGCCTTCTCCGGCTCCGTCTCTCGGGACTCCCGTTTCCCACCCTGCCTCCCTCCGTCTGCCTCTCTTCCCCGCCACCTCCTCCGCGTGTCTCGTTTTCTCTCCACTGATGATCGTACTTTTGGGGTCTGTTAAGCGGTCACTACGTGCCAGGCGCCGTACTAAGCGTCCGGGTGGATACGAGCAGATCCAGTCGGACCCGGTCCCTGTCCCACGTGGGGATCCCAGTCTCGATCCCCATTTGTGTCTCTGCCTCTCCCTCTCCTCCGCTTCTATTCCCATCTCTTTCTCCGTCTCCTCCGCCGTCTCTCGCTCGCTCTTGCCCTCCTTCGGTCTCCGAGCCTCTCCCCTTTTCTCTCCGTCTCTGCGTCTCTCTCCGTCTCTCCTCCCACTCAAAGAGCAGAGTTTTAAAGTCCGGGCCGGCTTACGGGGCGTTGCCGAAGGAGCCGTTTTCTCCCTGTTGCCCCGGGAATTTGGGTGGAAGGGATCGCTCTCCTTTCCCCTCCCGAAACCCCGGCCCCCGCCCCCCGGAAACACACCCTCTTAGGACGGAGAGGGTGGGGGGAAGCCTTCCGAGCCTGCGGGAGAAGAATGTGGGGTGGCGAGGGATTTCCTGAGGCTCCGCTCCAACCTCAGGTCCAGGGAGGGAGTGGGGATGGTGCCCCGCAAGCCCTCCCCGGCGGGCCCCAGAAACAGTTCTGCCCTCTGAGAGAGCGGGATCCGGCTCCACCGACTCCCCCCGTCTCCGCTCCCGCCCTCTCCTCCCCCGGTCCCTCCTCCTGTCCTGCCCCCCCCGCCCGGCGTCCGCCGCCCCTCCCCGCCGCCCCTTCCCACTCCCTCCCGGGCATCGTCCGGCTCCCCCCGGATTCCCGGCTGGCATCCCGCCCACCCCGCCGCCCACTCCCACCGGAGCCGAAAGGCCTCGGGCCCAGCCGGACACTGCCCCATTGTGGGACCCCTCCGGGGGCGCCCAGGGGAGGCGGCGGGGGTCGGCCGTCCTGCCCCGCCCCGGCGCGCTGAGTCAGCCCTCTGGTTTTCCTCTGAGTCTAACCCCCGGCCCTCCTGCTGTAGTTTCATCCTGGCTCCCGACCACGCCCTGACGCTCTCCCCTCTCCCTGACGGCTCTGGGGCATAAGATGGTGCCCGGGAGAATGGGAGAAAGAGATAGAGACAGAGACTGAACGCCTCCCCCTCTCTTCTCCAGCTCTGGACCCTCTCCCCCAGATACCACAGCCTGCCCATTTCTCGGCCGTGAAACTGAGGCCAAGGGTGAGGCAAAGATCTAAAGACCCCTTGAGTCCTGAACCTTTTCCCTTTCGACGCCCGCCCCCCCCCCCCCCCCGCCACCTCACCCCACCCCCATGCCATGCCGATCCCCTCCAGAGCCTCCTCGACCCTCCCGCCCACCCCCTCCTAATTCCACCTCCACCACTTGTCTGCCGCGTGACCTCGGGCAAGTGGCTTGACTTCTCCGGGCCTCGGCCCCCTCATCTGTAAAACGGGGATTAAGACCGTGGGCCTCGTGCGGGACAGGGACTGTGTCCAACCCCATCATCTTGGATCTACCCCGGCGCTCAGAGCGGCGCCTGACGCCTAGGAGGCGCTTAATAAATACCACTATTATTATTATCCCCTTGCCCCCCACCCCTCCCTCGAGCCCTGCACCTGCTTTGGACTCCCCCTCCGCTCTCCCCCCTCCGCCCTGACCCGTCCGCCTGCCCCCCCCGCCCCGGCCCGAGGCTCCCCGCCCTCACCCGCCGTGGCCCGGATGGGGAAAGGGAGACCCCCATGGGGGACGGGGCGAGGAGCCGGGTGTCCGGGCATCCGGGCCGGGCAGCCGCACTTACCCAGCGAAGAGAAGAGCAGGGCGGCCAGGACGGGGCCCGGCGGGGCGGCGGCCGCCCCTGAAGCCATGGCTGGGAACGGGGCCGGGGCCGAGGGGGTCCGAGGGGCAGGGAGAGCCTGGGGTAGAGCACTGAGTGGGGGCTCCTGGAACCTGCTAAAAAACCCCCTGGGCTCCGGGGTGGCAGGGGCGGGCGCAGCTGGTGGCCAATGGCGACGTGGCATGTGCTCGGGGTGGGGAGGGCGTGTGTGTGAAGGGAGAAGGGGGTTCTGGCGGGGGGCGGGCGGGAGGCCGGGGGGGGGGGGGACCGGGCCCAGAGGGGGCATTGTGTGCCCCGTGTGTGTGTGTGTGGGGAGGGAGGGGGGGCGCATACCTCCCCACACAGACCCCTTTGTGTCGGCCCTCCCCCCCCCGGCCGGCCGCCTCAACCCCCAGGAATGTGGGGAGGGGGAGAAGGAGACCCAGAGAGAGACAGAGACGACGAGAGACAGCGAGCTGGAGACGGAGACCCGAGGGGAGGCCGAGACGGCCCGACGGACAACCGGAGGGAGGCGGCCTGAGAAATTTAGCCATGGGCGGAAAAACGCGCGGTCAGGAGCGGAGACGGGGGAGACGGAGAGAGACAGAAAGGGAAAGGCGGGGGCAGAGGGAGACGATAAGAGAGGGCTGAGATGGAGAGAGCTGGAGACGAGGACCGAGTCCCGGGGATAGAGAGACGGAGACGGGGGCTAGAGGAGCGGATGTGGTGAGAGATAGGGACAACGGTTGACGGGGACAGAGGGACACAGAGAGATCGAGACAGAGCTAGGCCGTAGAGACGGAGGAAGAAGTCTAGGGGATCCCAGGGAGGGAAAAAAGCCAAGGCACAGACAGAGGTCGAGTCAGCGGGGCAGGGACAGATGGACGGGAGAGAGCTGGGCCTGCTGGCTGACCTCGGGCAAGTCGTTTCGCTTCTCTGGGCCTCAGTTTCCTCATCTGTCTCTCCTTCCCTGGTAGACTGGGGGTCCCGTGTAGATCGGGGACTAGGTCTCAGCTGGCTATCTCCTATCCAGAGCTCGACACACTCCATACCCTCGTCATTATTTCCTCGACTCAAACCCTCTCCCAGTTAGCGAGTCCTTCCTGACGTCTAACTTCAATCCCCCGTGCTGCTTTCTCTCACTCCCGTTTCTGCTTCCAGGGCTGTTGTGTTCCTCCTGGGCCTCCCCTGGGACCCCTTTTAATAATAATAATAATAATGGTACTCGTTAAGCACTTAGGAAGAGCCCAGGTCTGGGAGTTTGAAATCCCAGCTCCGCCCCTTACCTGCTGGGAGACCTTGGTCGAGTCACTTAACTTCTCGGTGCCTCAGTTTCCTCATCTGTACATGGGGGATTCGATACCTTTTTCTCCTCCTACTTGGTGAGCCTTAGGTGGGACAGGGATTTTTTTTTTTTTAACAGTATTCGTTAAGGGCTTACTCTGCGCTAGACCCCGTACTGAGTGCCGGGGTAGATACGGGCCAGTCGGATCGGACGTGATCCACGTCCCACGTGGGGCTCACGGTCTTCGTCTCTATTTTATAGAGGAGGGAACTGAGGCACAGAGAAGTGAAGTGACTTGTCCAAGGTCACACAGCAGAGAAGTGCCCCACTGGGGCCGATCGTCACACAGCGCGTCTACGCCAGAGCCCCACTGCTTATCACATAGTAACCGCTTAACACACGCCACTATCGATGTGTTCTATTGTACTTTCCCCAGTGCTTAGTACGGTGTTCTGCACACAGTCAGTGCTCTCAGATACCAACACATCAGGGAAGCGG
The DNA here is from genome assembly GCF_004115215.2 of Ornithorhynchus anatinus. Taxonomy (NCBI): domain Eukaryota; kingdom Metazoa; phylum Chordata; class Mammalia; order Monotremata; family Ornithorhynchidae; genus Ornithorhynchus; species Ornithorhynchus anatinus. The sequence goes on along the minus strand of NC_041753.1, from coordinate 4,180,168 downwards.
GCCGGCCCAGTGGACAGAGCACGGGTCCGGGAGTCGGCAGGACCCGGGTTCTAATCCCGGCCCCGCCGCACGTCTGCCGCGTGACCGCGGGCAAGTCATTTCCTTCGCTGCGCCTCATTTATCTCGTCTGCAAAATGGCGACTGCGACAGTGAGCCCCAAGTGGGCCGAGGGGCGCGTCCAACCCGACCAGCCTGTATCTACCCCGGCGCTTAGAGCGGTGCTTGGCCCGTCGTAAGAAGCAGCGTGGCTCAGTGGAAAGAGCCCGGGCTGGGGAGTCAGAGGTCGTGGGTTCTAATCCCGGCTCCGCCACTCGTCAGGCCCTTGTAGGCAAGTCACGACTTCTCTGGGCCTCAGTTCCCTCATCTGTAAAATGGGGATGGAGACCGTGAACCCCATGAGGGACAGCCTGATCACCTTGCATCGCCCCCCCGGCGCTCAGAACGGTGCTCTGCACGTAGTAAGCGCTGAACGAATACCGTCGTTATTATCCATGGGTGGTCCCGATACCGATGATTCTTACGATCCTGATCTGCCCCTTGCACCCGTCTGAACTGCCGCCCCCGGCTACCACCCCCTCGACTCGGGCCTGAGCCGGTGGGCGTTCCCCCCCCCCCCCCCCAGTCCAGCGCCGGATCCCGGCCCCAGGCATGACGGGAGCACAAAGGGACTCTGTTTCCCCTTGGGGTGGGCGTCCTGCAAATGGGGCAGCTTTGAAGCAGAGTCTTGGGAGTCGTGGTGGGTTGGAAGGATTTCCAGTTTGGACCAGTCAGTGGAGACTTGGTGGTGGGGAGAGGGGCGGGCAGAGGAGGGAGGGAGAGGAGCGGGGGGGGGGGGGCGTTGGGGAGACTGAGGCCCTGGGGGGAGAGGGGCGCAGGGACTTCGGATGATGATCATCGCAATTACTCGGTGCCGGGCGCCGGACTAAGCGCCGGGGTGGGCGCGAGCGGATTGCGTTGGCCGCGGTCCCCGTCCCACGTGAGGCTCGCCCCCTTAGTCCCCGTTTTACAAATGAGGGATCCGAGACGCCGAGAAGCGAAGTGGCTTCGGTAAGCGCTCAGGAAATACGATCGGATGAACCAGTGGCCGAGCTGCAATCGATAATAATCAAGTTGGCATTTGGGCAGCGCTTACTATGTGCGAAGCACCGTTCTAAGCCCTCGGGAGGATACAAGGTGATCAGGTTGTCCCACGTGGGGCTCACCGTCCTCATGCCCGTTGGACAGATGAGGTAACTGAGTCACAGAGAAGTGACCTGCCCGGGGCACTGACAGGCGGCGGAGCCGGGATTTGAACCCGTGATCTCTGGCTCCCCAGCCCGGGCTCTTTCCACTGAGCCGCGCTGCTTCTTTAGAACTCAGGACCTGCTGACTTCCAGATCCAAGCTCTATCCACCAAGCCGGACTGCTTCCCTTCGCCCTTTTCACGTACTGCTTCTCGGCCCCGCTGGGGCGAGCAAGCCCGGCAGGTCCGCTCTCAAAGCTGGAGAAAAATGGCTCTGACCAACGAGGGTCGTAGCCCCCCACTGACCCCTGGAGTAGGCTACTAAAGGCAGGGGCAGGGGCTACCGAAGGCTGTGGACAGCAAACCCCTGCAAACGAAAGACAAACCGCATGCCCAAAAGCGGCGTCTCGAACGTATTTAGCAGTCCGCAGATCATCTTCTACCTACCCTGCCAGAGGGTTATGCATTCAGTTGTATCTATTGAGCGCTCACTGTTCGTTCAATAGTATTTCTTGAGCGCTTCCTATGTGCAGAGCACCGGCACTGAGTGCTTGGAACGGACGGACCGGCAACAGACAGGCGCGGAGGACTGTGCTAAATGCTTCTCATTTAGCGTTCTATCTTCCCTGCCAGAGGGTTATGCATTCAGTTGTATTTATTGAGCACTTACTATTCATTCAATAGTATTTATTGAGTGCTTACTATGTGCAGAGCGCTGTACTAAGCGCTTGGAATGTACAAATCGGCAACAGATAGGCGCGGAGGACTGTACTAAGCGCTTCTCATTCAACTCCCGGAGAAGCAGCGTGGCTCAGTGGAAAGAGCGCGGGCTTGGGAGTCAGAGGTCACGGGTTCTAATCCCGGCTCCGCCGCTAGTCAGCTGGGTGACCTTGGGCCAGTCACTTCACCTCTCTGGGCCTCAGTTGCCTCATCCGTCAGATGGGGAGCCCCACGTGGGACAACCTGATCACCTTGTAACCCCCAGCGCTTAGAACAGTGCTCTGCACATAGTAAGCGCTGAATAAATACCAACGTTATTATTCTCATGTGTACTCTTCCAAGCACTCAGGGTGGTCTGCTCACCGTATGCGCTCGATAAATACCACCGATTGTCCACTTATTGGACCGCACTCTCCTGAGCATTTAGTATAGTGCTCTGCGCACGGCGGACATTCAGTCAAATCGATTGATTGATGACCGATGGATGGATAATAATAATGATAATGATGGCATTTGCTAAGCGCTTACTACGTGCCAAACTGTTCTAAGCACTGGGCTACATACAAGGTAGTCAGGTGGTCCCACGTGGGGCTCACAGTCTTCACCCCCGTTTTACAGATGAGGGAACCGAGGCCCAGAGAAGTGAAGTGACTTGACCTGAGTCACACGGCTGGAGTCAGGATTAGAACCCACAACCTCGGACTCCCCAGCCCGGGCTCTTGCCACTGAGCCACGCTGCCTCTCTGATAATCTGTGACTCCTTTCCCTCTGCTCGAGGAGCAGCTGTTTGGGGGGTGCAGACCCCCCTCCAGCCTCCATGTTCTGAGGGACCAAACCTAAGCCCTTCAAAGCTTTATTGAGGGCCCATCTCCTCCAAGAGGCCTTCCCTGATTACACCCTCCTTTCCTCTTCTCTCATTCCCTTCTGCGCGGCCCCGATTTGCTCCCTTTATTCATCCCCCCCGTCCATATCGTCATGGAAATGGAGCCCCGCACCATTTATGTCCATATCGTCATCTATTTATATTGTCCGTCTCCCCCTCTAGATGGTAAGCTCCTTGTGGGCAGGGAATGTGTCCGTGTTTTGCTACTGTATTCCCCCAAACGTTTAGTTCAGTGCTCTCCACACAGTGAGCACTCGATAAATACGATCGAACGAATGCAGGAGTGGATAGAGCGTGGGCCTGGGAGTCAGGAGGTCATGGGTTCTAATCCCGCCTCTGCTCTGTGTGACCTTGGGCAAATCACTTTTGAGAAGCAGCGCGGCTCAGTGGAAAGAGCACAGGCTTTGGAGTCAGGGGTCATGAGTTCGAATCCCAGCTCTGCCACTTGTCAGCTGGGGGACCGCGGGCAAGTCACTTAACTTCTCTGTGCCTCGGTTACCTCATCTGTAAAATGGGGATTGAGACTGTGAGCCCCACGTGGGACAACCTGCTTCCCCTGTGTCTACCCCAGCGCTTAGAACAGTGCTCTGCACGTCGTAAGTGCTTAACAAATGCCAACATTATTAAATCACTTCACTTCGTGGCTCAGTTACCTCATCTCCTAAATGGGGACTGAGACTGTGTCCAACCAGATTTGCTTGTCTCCGCCCCGGTGTTTTAGTGCAGTGTGTGGCAAAGAGTGAGCGCTTAACAAATGCCATTATTATTGTTAACGAATATCCGTAATTTATTTACGTTAATGTCCGTGTACCCCTCTAGAGTCCTTGTGGCGCGTGGCTTGGTGGAAAGAGCCCGGGCTTGGGAGTCAGAGGTCGTGAGTTCTAATCCCGACCCGGCCACTTCTCAGCTGCGTGACCTTGGGCAAGTCACTTAACTTCTCTGCGCCTCCGTTACCTCATCTGTACAATGGAGCTTAAGACTGTGAGTGGGGCAGGGAAGCAGCGTGGCCTAGTGGCAAGAGCCTGGGCTTGGGAGGATGTGGATTCATTCAATCGTATTTATTGAGCGCTTACTGTGTGCAGAGCGCTGGACTAGTGCTTGGAAAGTACAATTTGGCAACAGATAGAACCAACAACGGCAGAAGCAGCGTGGCTCAGGGGAAAGAGCCAGGGCTTGGGAGTCAGAGGTCACGGGTTCGACTCCCGGCTCGGCCACTTGGCAGCTGTGTGACTGTGAGCAAGTCACTTAACTTCTCTGTGCCTGTTACCTCAGCTGTAAAATGGGGATCAACTGTAAGCCTCACGTGGGGACAACCTGATTATCCTATATCTCCCCCAGCGCTTAGAACAGTGCTCTGCACACAGTAAGCGCTTAACAAACACCAACATTATTATTAAACCGCGGCTAAGTATGGCGTCGAAGGAAAGGGTGGGAAGGCCGCCGTCCTCGAATCCTTCAAGAGCGCCTGCGCCGCTCCACGTGACGGGGGCGGCTGTCCCCGGCCGCCCGCCCCTGACGTCACTTCCGGCCCCAGAGGACTCGCAAGATGGCGGCCCTGTTGTTGAGGTGACTTGACCCTGAGGGGGAGGTGGGGCTGGAGGGGGCACCCCCGGCGGTTTAGACGGGCGCTCTGTTTCCGGGGCGGTGGGTCGGGGAGGGGGAGAGGCTGGGGTTGGGCCGATCAAGTCGAAGGGGGATGGGGTATTTGCCAGGTTCCCCCGCCATCCCTCTCCACCCCTCTGTCCCCCTGGCGCGCTCCCGGGAGGTGTCTAGTGGCGTGCTTGCGTGCGAAGCAGTACGCGCGCGCTCCCGACGCGCGGGGGGTGGTTGTTACGGGCAACGGTGTCCTGAGGGGCTGCACGAAGCCTAGTGCGCAAGCGCGCGCATGCGCTCACCTCCCCCCCCCCCGTGACCTTTTCCCTCCTCTCCCAAGTCACTTCACTGCTCTGGGCCTCAGTTTCCTCATCTGTCAAATGGAGATGAAGACTGTGAGCCCCACGTGGCAACCTGATGACCTTCTAAGTACCCCAGCGCGCTTAGAACAGTGCTTGGCACATACTAAGCGCTTATCAAATGCCACCCCAGTGTGGCTCAGTAGAAAGAGCCCGGGCTTGTGAGTTAGAGGTCATGGGTTCAAATCCCTCCTCTGCCACTTTAATTCATTCATTCAATTCAACAGTATTCATTGAGCGCTTACTATGTGCAGAGCACTGTACTAAGCGCTTGGGATGAACCAGTCGGCAACAGATAGAGACGGTCCCTGCCGTTTGACGGGCTTACGATCTAATCGGGGGAGACGGACAGACGAGAACAATGGCAATAAATAGAGTCAAGGGGAAGAACATCTCGTAAAAAGAATGGCAACTAAATAGAATCAAGAATCTAGAATAGAATAGAATCACTTGTCAGCTGTGTGACTGTGGGCAAGTCACTTCACTTCTCTGGGCCTCAGTTACCCCATTAGTAAAATGGGGACGAAGACCGTGAGCCCCACGTGGGACAACCTTTCATTCATTCATTCATTAGTATTTATTGAGCGCTTACTATGTGCAGAGCACTGTACTAAGCGCTTGGGATGAACAAGTCGGCAACAGATAGAGACGGTCCCTGCCGTCTGACGGGCTTACGGTCTAATCGGGGGAGACGGACAGACGAGAACAATGGCAATAAATAGAGTCGAGGGGAAGAACGTCTCGTAAAAACAATGGCAACTAAATAGAATCGAGGCGATGTACAATTCATTAACAAAATAAATAGGGTAATGAAAATATATACAGTCGAGCGGACGAGTACAGTGCTGTGGGGATGGGAAGGGAGAGGTGGAGGAGCAGAGGGAAAAGGGGAAAAAGAGGGTGATCTCTAGCGCTTAGAACAGTGCGTTGCACATAGCGCTTAACAAATTCCATCATTATTATTATTACTCCAGCGCCTAGAACAGTGGCACATAGTAAGCGCTTAACAAATGCCATCGTTATTATTATTATTTGGGCTTTTCCAAATGGCCCGGCGGGCTCCGGCCAACGGACACCAATAATAATAACAAAAAATCAACCCCTCCCTCTGCGTCAAGCCCTGTTCCAATCGCTGGGGTAAGAATAGTAGTAATAAATGGTATTTGTTGTTGATGATGGCGTTTGTAAAGCGCTTACTATGTGCTGAGCGCTCTTCTAAGCGCTGGGGTAGATCCAGGATCATCAGGTTGTCCCACGTGGGGCTCCCAGTCTTCATCCCCATTTTATTCATTCATTAGATAGTATTTATTGAGCGCTTACTATGTGCAGAGCACCGTACTGAGCGCTTGGAATGTACAATTCGGCAACAGATAGAGACAGTCCCTGCCCAATGACGGGCTTACAGTCCAATCGGGGGAGACAGATGGACAAAAACAAGACAACATAATCACGATAAATAGAATCAAGGGGATGTACAGCTCATTAACAAAATAAATGAGGTAATCGAGGCACAGAGAAGTCAAGTGACTTGCCCAAAGCCACACAGCACCAAGCGCTGGGGTAGATACGAGGTAATCAGGTTGGACACGTGGGGCTCACAGTCTTCATCCCCCTTTTACAGAGGAGGGAACCGAGGCACAGAGAAGCGAAGTGACTTGCTCAAGGTCACACACCAGACAAGTGGCGGAGCTGGGATTAGAGTAATAATAATTATGGTATTTGTTAAGCGCTTACTATGTGCCAACCACTGTTCTAAGCGCTGGGGTAGATACAAGGTAATCAGGGTGTCCCACGTGGGGCTCACAGTCATAATCCCCATTTTACAGATGAGGTAACTGAGGCACAGAGAAGTGAGGTGTCTTGCCCAAAGTCTCACAGCAGGCAAGTGGAGCAGCCGGGATTAGAACGCACGACCTCTGACTCCCAGGCCCCTGCTCTGTTAAGCCACACCTCCTCCAAGAGGCCTTCCCTGACTAAACCCTCCTATCCTCGTCTCCCACGCTCTCCTGCGTCGCCCTGAATTGTTCCCTTACCGCCCTTACGCGTGTATCTGTAATTTCTTTATTTCTATAAATGTCTCTCTCCCCCATTAGACTGTAAGCTCCTTGTGGGTGGGGAGTGTGTCTGTTTATTGTCGTATTGTACTCTCCCAAATGCTCAGTACAGTGCTCCGCACACAGTAAGCACTTAATAAATACGACAGACCGAGCGCTCGGACAGTCCACGACCCACACGGGACTCACAGTCCCGGGGGGACGGCAGGCGCTTAATACACAGACGCTTAAGCAGCGTGGCTCAGTGGAAAGAGCACGGGCTTGGGAGTCAGAGGTCATGGGTTCGAATCCCGGCTCTGCCACTTGTCAGCTGGGTGACTGTGGGCGAGTCACTTCACTTCTCTGCCTCAGTTACCTCATCTGCAAAATGGGGATTGAGACAGTGAGCCCCACCTGGGCCAGAAACTGTCCAATCCAATCTGCTTGTGTCCACTCTGGTGCTTAGAACAGTGTTTGGCACATTATAAGTGTCTAACAAAAATCACAATTATTATTGGTATTATTATTATTATGTCTTGGGGCAAGACGGATTAACATCGCCTGCAGTGTAGATTGGATTTGGGGGGGGACTGGATTATCTGGGTGCCGCTGATGAGGGAGACGTAGTGGTCCTGAGCCCAGCCCCCCACCCCTCCCCTTGCCCGTCCAAGCCCTTCCCCGTTTGGGTGCCACTGTCTCCTTGCCCAAAGGCCCCTGACTTCTCTGTGCCTCAGTTACCCCAGCTGTAAAATGGGGATTAAGACGGTGAGCCCCCATGTGGGAGAGGGACTGTGTCCAACCTCATTAGCTTGTGTCCACCCCAGCGCTTGGAACCGTGCCTGGCACCTAGTAAGCGGTTAACAAATACCATTTAAAAAAAAAAAACCCAACCCACTCCCACCCTCCCCCCAGGTCTGTGGTGCCAAGAGCGCGGAAGCCATCGGCCACTGGTTGCCCTGCGTGGGCAGCCTGGTGTGTTGGGAGCCGTGTTGCCAGTTACCCACGCCGGGCCCACCGGGTGGTCAGGGCTGCTGCCTCGGCCCAGGGCGAGCACGGCATAGCGGTCAGAGCCCGGGCCTGGGAGTCAGAAGGTCATGGGTTCTAATCCCGGCTCCGCCACTTGTCTGCTGTGTGGCCTGGGGCAAGACACCTCACTTCTCTGGTCCCCGGTTCCCTCATCTGTTAAATGGAGATTGAGTCTGTGAACCCCACATGAGACGGGGACTGCGTCCTACCCGATTTGCTTGTATTCACCCCAGCGCTTAGTACGGTGCCTGGCACGTAGTAAGCGCTTAACAGATACAGTTATCATTGTTATTATTATCCGTTGCAGCGCAATCCCCCTAGGAGCTCAAAGCGCTTTCCAGACCATTAATTGATGGTATTTAATAGCAGCGTGGCTTAGTGGATAGAGCCCGGGCCTGGGAGTCAGAAGGATCCGGGTTCTAATTCTGGCCCCGCCACGTGTCTGCTGGATGACCTTGTTCAAGTCAGTTGACTTCTCCGGTCCTCAGTTGCCTCATCTGCCAAATGGGGATTGAGAATGTGAGCCCAATGTAGGACGGGGACGGTGTCCAATCTGCTTAGCTCGTATCTACCCCTGCCAGGAACGGGGCCTGGCACATAGTAAGCGCCCACCGGGTACCAGTTAGACCTCGGGGGCCACCTCCCCCCGGGGTCCCGACCAGCGGGCGAGGCCCGGGGCAACGGCAGCCGGGGCCCTGCGGCCCGAGGAGAGGGCAGAGAGGGCGACGGGGTCTCTGAAGCCCATTGTGTCTCCCGGGGAAGGTTAATCCGGCGTTGGAGTCCGACCGCGACAATAGAGAGAGAGAGAAGAGGGAGCGGGAGCGAGCCGTAGATTCCAGCCCACACGGCCAAGCCCGCGCGGGACTGTGAGCCGGCCCGGCGGCCGGAATGCCCCGGGACAGGGGAATCACAGTTCCATCCTGGAGCTCCGGAGACTTGTTCCCACTTGTTTCTCCCGCCGGGGGAGGGGTGAGGAGGGGGCCCGTGCAGCACAATGGCATTGTTTTCCCGCAAGGGAGTCGGACGGCGGGGGGCGTCGCCGGGCCCGAGTCCAGGGAGCCACCCAACGGGGAAGGCGGACCCCCCCCCCCCAAGACAATAATAATATAATAATAATCGTGGGGTTCGGGAAGCCCTTACCGCGTGCGGGGCTCTGTACTGAGCGCTGGGGTCGTTCCAAGCAAATCAGAGTGGATACAGTCCCTGTCCCATATGGGGCTCTCGGTCGTAATCCCCATTTTCCAGATGGAACTGAGGCCCAGAGAAGCGAAGTGTTCTCTCCCAAGGTCACACGGCAGACAAGTAGCGGAGCCGGGATTAGAACTCGGGTCCTCCTGCCTCTCGGGCCCGGGCCCTTTCCGTCAGGGCACGCTGCTGACGGAGGATTCGGTCGTCGGCGTCCGCCTGGGCGGTAGGAAGGAGTATCTTTTCCCCATCGAGGCAAAGGAGTCACTGGCCGAGCCCCAGCCTCAGCGGGGAGGCCGTGTCTCTTTCTGCAGCTCAGAGATCTCAGGGTTCCCTCCAAAGGAGAGATGCCGACCGTACCCGGTCTTGCGCCCCAAGGCTCCTTCCCTAATAATGATAATACTAATAATATTTAAGTGCTTACTGTGTGCCAGGTGGGTACAGGCAAGCCGGCTTGGACCCGGTCCCTATCCCCATTTTCCAGGTGAGGCCCAGAGAAGTGAAGTGACTTGCCCGAGGTCACCCAGCAGACGTGCAGAGTTAGAAGCCTTAACCTTCCGAGAAGCAGCGTGGCTTAGTGGAAAGAGTAGAGGCTCCGGAGTCAGAGGTCGTGGGTTCTAATCCCGGCTCCGCCCCTTGTCAGCCATGTGACCTTGGGCAAATCACTTCTCTGGGCCTCAGTTCCCTCGTCTGGAAAATGGGGATGAAGACCGTAACCCCCCACTTGGGACAACCGGATCACCTCGTGTCTACCCCGGTGCGCGGAACAGTGCTAGGCACATAGTAAGCGCTTAACAAATACCAACATTATTATTATTATTATTCTGGCCCCCAGACCGGGACTCTGTCCATTAGGCCACGCCGCTTCTCTATTCAGTGGTTCGATTGCTGGGCCCGGGCCCTTCCCGCCCTGAAAGAGCTGTTCCCGACTCACTGTCGGTCTCTTTGGTGGGTAGGTGTAGGGAGGAGGGTGGTGAATGTTACCCCCTCTCCCGGCCCCCCGAGTAGGACGTGGTTGGTGGAGGGTCTCTTGTCTCTCTCTCTTGCAGACACGCCGGTCGGCATTGCCTCCGCACCCACCTCAGCCCCCGCCTCTGCATCCGGAAGTAAGTTTCTGGTCCCCCTCGCCCGAGGTTCGAAACCCCCCGTTGGGTCTTCCACGGTGGGGGGGGGTGGCCAGGTGAGGAGGTGGAAACGTGTCCCAGCCCGCAGAGGGATGGTGGGCAGAGGGGACGGGCCGTGGAAACCGTTGCGGGGCCGGTTGGGCTATCGTCAAGGTGGAGTCCTGCCCCAGGGGAGTCAACGTGGGGGAGGGAGCCGGAAAGGGAGGGGTCAGCGGTCCCAGAATCGCCGGAACCTGGAAGGAGACTTCAGGAGGTCGTCCGATCCAGCCCCCTGCCTCTGAGCGGCGAGACCCCCTGAGCCACTCAGGTCTTATGATGGCCCCTTTCAAAAAAGGGAAAAGCACCCCCGCAGATCCTCCCCGTTCCTCGCCCCCCGCTCCCAACATCGCAGCCTCCCTCGGTCCCCTGCCCCGGGATTTGGGTAGTGCTCCCTCACGTCTAACCAGATTCCCTGCTGCTGCAGTCCAGACCGGTTTCCTCTTAAGTCCTCCGGTCACGGGGGACGACCGGGAACGACCGGTAATTGGTCTCAGTCAGTCAGTCTCCGGAGTGCTTACAGTGTGCAGAGGACTGTACTAACTGGACTGGACAACCGGGAACGACCGGTAATTGGTCTCAGTCAGTCAGTCTCCGGAGTGCTTACAGTGTGCAGAGGACTGTACTAAGCGCCTGGGGGGATATAACGGTCACTTTCCCCTGCCGACAGACAACGAGCTGACAGTCTAGAGGACTGGAAGGCCTCCTCAGATGAGCCCCTCAGGGGCTTGAAGACTCTGAATAGGCCCCTCCTCAGTCCCTACCCCTCTTCCTTCCCCCGCGGCTGGAGCATCCCCCCTCCGGCTTCCACTCTCCGGACTTTATCTCCGCACGATCATGCTATTCCGGCCCTCCTAAAACCGCATCTCCCTCAGAAGGCCGTCTCTAATTAATTTCTATCTTTATATGAATTACCATCTCCGCTTTATCCTCCGCCACTTCCTCTCCCCGGACCACTTAAGTGCTCCCCCTCGCCGAAGCACTAATGCGCCCGTCTCATAAACTCCACGTCCGTCTCCCCTGCTGGATGTCAGAGTCCCCGAGGGCACGGGACGGTGTGTCTTGTAACTGCCTCGACTTCTCCCAAGGGCCTGGTCCATTCGTCCCCGGACCCGGCAGGCTCTCAGACAGAACCGTCGATCGGTCCGTCACGGTCTGTGCCGGCCGCGTCCGCCTTCCCGATCTTGCCTTCCTGGCCGGGCGGATTCTTCGTCCCCGTCGGGGGCCATCTGGCCCGATTCCCGCTTCGCGGAACTCCGGGTCTCTGAAGGCTTAGCCAACTTGGCTCCCCGGCTCCGTCCCCTTCCTCGGCCCGAGTCCCTCAGCTCTGGGTCCCGTGTGAAGGGCAGCCTCGGGCTCCCGACGTCCTCCCCGGAGCCCGTTGGGCTGTGCGGGCCTCGAGGGCCTTTCGTTACGGGCTACTTCTGTTGTACCGTCTCTTCCGAGCGCTCGATCCGGTGCTCTGCACACAGTGAGCGCCCGGTAAATACCGCCGATCGATCGAGGACGTTCCTGAATCCCCGCTGCCGTCTCCCTGTTTGTCGTGAGTTCGGCCAGTGTAACTGGTTCCCGTGGGGAATTCCTTGGGGAAGGTCCGTCCTGTCCCGTCCCGACCCACCGATGAACCGAAGCCCCCCGGGGTGCGGCAGGTGGCCTTGGTTTTTCTGAAGCCCCATAAGAGCCTTCCTACTCTAAGCCAACCTCCCCCGCCGCCCCTTTTTTTAAGGGTATTTGTTAAGCACTTACTACAGTGCCAGACTCTGTACTAAGCAGCGGGATAGACGCAAGCTAATCAGAATGGACACGGTCCCTGTCCCACATGGGGCCCTCAGCCTGAATCCCTGTTTTCCAGATGAGGCCCAGAGAAGCGAAGCGTCTTGCCCAAGTTCACACGGCGTACAAGCGGTGGGGCCGGGATTAGAACCCAGCTCCTCCTGGCTCCCAGGCTGAGCTCCGGCCACTGGGCCGTACCGCTAAGGGGGCGGGGATCCCGGTTGGCCGATCTGGGTTAGAGAATCTGGGACGACCCCCGGCCTTGCCCGGTGCCTAGGGGTCATTTAAGAGGCCGTTGGAGTCTCTGGAGAGCTAGCGGCTGGGCCTGTGGCCCCCTTGAGCCTGGGGGTCCTCTGTCGATTCCTCCGCTTCCCCCGGTCCCCAAAGATCTGACTGACGGGAGAGTCACCCCCGCCCCCTCCCTGTGCCCTCTGGACGGTCCCGGGGCCTTAGCGGAGTCACGGAATCCAGCCTCCCTCCTGGATAGGGGCGAAGCCGCGCGGGGCAGTTGCCCGTGGGGCAACCGGGCAAGTGCACGTGGCCTGGTATTAGTGCCCCGTGCCCCCGCTACCCAGGAGGCCTATTCCAGGCTCATCCCCGAGTCCCTCCCGTCTTCCATCCATTCGGGGGTACTTACTGATCTCCTCCTGGGCCCTTGGGAGCGTCCAGTGGGGATAGCAAGCCCGGGCCCTGCCCCGGAGACGCTTACAGTGCTCTGGGGAAGGGCGCGGCAGTGGACCGTGCAGGTCCAGCGCCCAGGAGCAGACACTTGGGTAGGACTGGCAACGAGCGGGGAGAGGAGAGGGGCGATACCGGAGTTTGGGGTGGGAGGGGCTTCGGCGGCCCTCGGGCGGTTGCCGCCGGGGGTCACTCACCCCCCCCCGGCCCCCGTTCCCTTGCAGTGCCGTCCCCTTGGGCACGACGGCCAAGGAGGAGATGGAGCAGTTTTGGAAGAAGAACACCAGCTCGTCCCGCCCCTTGTCCCCCCATATCACCATCTACAGGTAAGAGCCTCGCCCGGGGACGGGATGGCGGTGGGTCAGGGGAGCTGGGCAGCAGCGGGGGATCGACTGACGGGGAGGGGGACAAGCCAGAGGCCTCCCCCTCCTCTTCGTTCACCGCCTTCCGGACCGGAGGGGGCAACAGAAAGAGTGAAACCCCCTCTGAGGCCTTTCCTGACCATCCCCTCCCAGCACACACCATTTTTTTCTTTTTAAAAAAAGGACTTGTGAAATGCTTACTTTGTATCGGGCACCGTCCTAAGCACTTGGGCGGATATAAGCCCATCAGATCGGACCCAGTCCCTGGCCCACTTGGCTCACAGTCTCAATCCCCATTTTACAGGTTGAGGCCCAGAGAAGCGAAGTGACTGGCCCAAGGTCACACGGCAGACAAGTGGCAGGGCCGGGATCAGAAGCCAGGTCCTCCTGACGCCCAGGCCCGGACTCTAGCCGCTGGGCCAGCTGCTTTCTCAGCTCGGGGGGGCTTCCAGGGGGATTGATCTGCTCCCAGAACGTCCCAGTCTTCCCATCGCTCCCGCCTACTAGAACCACTGCATTTAGCCGAGGAAGCAACTGCCCCTTGGTCCGGGCGACTTTACCAAGGAGCAGCAACGAGCCTCAGGCTGGGAGTGTGGGTTAATAATAATGATGGCATTTGTTAAGCTCTTACTCTGTGCCAAGCACTGTTCTGGGCGCTGGGAGAGATACCAGGTTATCAGGTGGTCCCATGTGGGGCTCCCAGGCTTCATCCTCATTTTCCAGATGAGGGAACCGAGGCCCAGAGAAGTGAGGTGACTTGCCCAAAGTCACACAGCTGGCGGAGCTGGGATCAGAACCCGGGTCCTCTGACTCCCAAGCCCGGGTTCTTTCCACTGAGCCACGCCGCTTCTCGGGGGATCGATCCACGGACCGAGAGCCGTGGGTGGGGACCCTCGGCTTGGAAACGGCCGGGTAGCCAGAGGCGGCGGCGAGATTTTGGGGGCGTCCCAAAGTCTGGGAGGAGATTTTGTGGCTGGGAGGAGAGAAGGTAGCGTGGCCTAATGGATAGAGCCCGGGCCGGGGAGTCGGAAGGACCTACGTTCTAATCCCGCCCAGCCACTTGTCTTTGGGTGACCTTGGGTAAGTCACTCTACTTCTGGTGACCTCAGTTCCCTCATCCGTAAATTGGGGATTAAGACTGTGAGCCCCAGGCGGGACAGAGACCCGATCAGCTCCTATCTACCCCCCGCGCTTAGAACAGTGCCTGTCGCCCAGTAAGCGCTTAACAAATACCAAATAAAACAAATTGGAGCAGGGTCATCCGAGGAGAAGGTGTTTGCATTGGAGGTGCGGGGTAGGAGGGCCAGAGTAGGAGGGCCCAGGGCCGGGCAAGTCTCCAGGCCGAACCCCAGCTTGGGCCGCACGTCCTCGCGGTCCAGGTGAGAGCTGCGGGGTCCCGCCCCGGCCCCACCGCGCCCGTCCCCTCAGGCCGCCCTCGGCGACCGGCTGCCGCCCCGGCCGGGGCGGGGTGACTCGACACCCCCACCTCCCGAAGTCGGGAAGGCCGCGGCTGTTTCCGGAGCTGGGTCTCTCCCGCCCGGGCACCGGACGCCCAGCGCTTCAGCGGCCGTCGGGCTCCCTAAGTCGGCCCAGCGTCCCCTCTCGCCGGGCCGGGATCGCTGCTCTGTGGGACCGGTGTCCGGGTCCACCTCCGTACATTCCTCAGGCCTTTCCGCGCTCCCCCTCCGTCGGATTCCGGGAATAATTCCCGGGACCGAAATAGGTCACCGGGCTCAGACGAGCGCACCCCGGATGACGAGCGGGGGCCGGGGTCGTGGGGGGTTTCAGCCCCGGGCCCCTGAGGGGTGGGTTCCGGAAAGGTTGGGAGGAGGCCGGGCGGGGGCCGTCGGGGGTAGGGACTCCCGAGGGCTCCCTGGCGGCCCGGCCCCGGCGGGTTCTGGGGGCCCGGCCTAGTCTTCTCCCCCAGGTTCCTTCCTTGGATAAATCGAGGCCCGGGTCGGGGGTCCCCCGGCCCCGCTCCCCCTCCATCGGTCCGTCCCCGTGTCTTTCTTCCCCTGTAGCTGGTCCCTGCCCATGGCGATGTCCATCACCCACCGCGGCACCGGCGTGGCCCTCAGTGCAGGTGCGTAGGCGGCGGCGGCTGGACGGGAAGAGAGCGGGGGTCACGGGGGGGTGGGGCCGGGGCTCCCCGACAGCATCCGGGCAGACTTTGCCCCCCCCCCCGGCCGGCGCCTTACCCGTAATGAGTAACCAGGCGGTTCAGAGTCCACGTGGGCGGCCTCTGGCCGCCCCCCGCGTGCCCCTGGGTGGGGGTGGGGTCACGGGGGGCCGGGAACCGTCAGCCCTCCCCGGGGTTAGGGGACCGGGAGGCCGCTCGGCCAGAGGGCCCAGGTCCGGCACGAGGGAGGCTCCCTCCCGTCTTTGGCCGGCGAAATCCAACAGGAGGGTAGGGGGCCGAGAGCCCGGGGGGGCTGGGAGCGAGATCTGTGCCGTCTCCCCCACCCTCCCATCTCCCCTCGCTTTTCCGGTTTCTGCCCCCCTCTCCTCCTCGGACTGGACTGGAGCCTCTTCCCGTTCCGAGGTTGGCTCTCTTTCTGGCTCTGGAGGACCCCGGGAGGAGACCCTTGGGCAGCCCACTGTGACTTTTCCTGGGTTCCTTCTCTTTCCTAAATTATTATTAGTAGTAGTAGTAGTATTATCAAAACACTGGGATAAGGGCTGGAGGAGATACAAATAATAATAATCATAATAATGGTAATAATCGTGATGTGAAGCGCTTACTCGGTGACAAGCAACGTACCTAATCCGTCGGTGGTAATTATTGAGCACTTATTAGGTGCAGAGCACTGACCTAAGCTCTTGGGACAAGTATAAGTGGAATTATAGTTGGTAGACACGTTCCCTGCCCACAGCGAGCTGACGGTCCAGAGGACTGGAGCGAGTGCGGGTTAATTCCTGTGCCGTAAAGGACTCACAGTCTAAGTTGAAAGGAGGACCGGTATTGAGTCCCCATTTGACAAATGAGGAAAGTGAAACCGGGAGAAATTAAGTGACTTGCCCGAGGTCCCGCAGCAGGCCGGTGGCAGAGACGGGATTAGAACCCAGGTCCTCTGACTTTGGCCCGCGCCCTCTCCATTAGGACCTTCCCCGCGTCCTCGCCGATGGCGTCGGTGGCCCCCGGCGGGCCCCCGGTGCTGACCGGTGGCCGGTGGGAGGGCCTGGCTGTCGCGTAGCGGGGAGGGGGAGAACGGTCAGGCCACCCCGGCAGACCTGGGAGTAGAGGGGAGCAGCTCAGCTTGGATCAGAGACCCCCCGCCTGTTCTCTCAGGAGCCAGGACTTCCCGGCCCAGGCCCGTATCGACCGTCGGAACCTCCGAGGGCCGTTGCCTGAGGAGCGACGAGGCCTAGTGGATAGAGCAACGGACCTGGGGGTCAGAAGGATCCGGGTTCTAATCCAGGCTCCGCCATTTGTCTGTCGGGTGTCCTCGGGCAGGTTGCTTCCCTTCTCCGTGCCTCAGTTTCCTCACCTGTAAAATAGGGATTAAGCCTGGGAGCCCTATGCGGGACAGGGACCGTGTCCAGCCCGACTGTTTCATATCTACCCCAGTGCCTGGCGCGTAGCGAGCGCTTAACGGATACCACGATGCTTATTATTATTGTGCACGCGCGTCAGGGGAGGATAGGCCGAGGGCTCGGCGTCCCCCGGGGTGGCCCCCGGGACCCGGCCGAGGGGGCGGGGGGCAGCCGTTGGGTGGACGCAGGTGCCAACCGGGCCGAAGGTCGGGTGCCGGGGGCCGCGGAGGGACCCTCTGAGGGTTGCGGGGGGTGTCTGCCCCTGACCCGGGGGGGGGTCTGGGAAGCCGGAGCCGACGCTGCCCGGCTCGACCGGTTGCGTTTTGGTGCTGAGAGTGTCCCCGTTGCTCCCTGAGACGGGAGGGGGGGGCTGGCATCGCTCTCCCCTCTTCCTGGAGAGACACGGGGCGGGGTCGGCACAGGTAGGGAAGGGAGCGTGTCCCGAGTTGTATGTTATTTATTAAACTCCCACTCTGTGCCAAGCACCGTACTAAGTGCCCCGTCCACCAGGGGCTCACGGTGTCCGATCTGATGGTCGTGACTCCGCGCCAGCGTTCCGTACGACGCCTGGCACCTTGTAAGCGCCCAGCGGATCGCACACTGTGATCATCGGGGAATGGTCTTCCCCTCTCCCCGCCCCCGATCTCCCCCCACCGCGGAGCGAGGCTCCGCTGCCTCCCCTGCTCCCAGCAGCCCCTGGGGCTCGCCGTCGGGTCCTGTGAGCTGTGCCCGGGAAGGGCTGGGACGGGCCCGCGGTGGAAACGGTGGGTGACGGTGGAGAGAGGGGAGCCCGCCGGGCATCGACCGCCCCGGGGGCTGCGTCTCCCCTCCCCTCCCGTCCCCCAGGCGTCTCCCTCTTCGGCCTGGCGGCCCTGCTGCTGCCCGGCTCCTTCGAGTCTCAGCTGGAGCTGGTGAAGTCGCTGAGCCTGGGCCCGGCGCTCATCCACACGGCCAAGTTCGCCCTGGCCTTCCCCTTCATGTACCACACCTGGAACGGGATCCGCCACCTGGTGAGCGGGGGCCGGGTGGCTGGGGGGGGGGAGGGGGACGCGCCCGGGGCCTGAGGGCCGCTCGGCTGAGCTCGGGAGGCTTCTGCTGGGAGCCGGCCCCCCCCCCCCACCTCCCTCTCTGATCCCCACAACTCCCTCGCTTTCGGTCACATCCACTCGGCGCCGCCCGCCCCCCACCCTCCCCGCCTCCCTTATATGAACCGCACGGCTTCCCCACTTCCCGACTGAGCCCACAGCTCCCTCAGACTCCCGGTCTGAGCTCCCCATCGCCCCCGTCCTTGCCCGATGCCCCCCGCGGCATCTCCTAGCGAACCCCACAACTCCTCCCGTTCCGTTTAAACTCCTCGCGGCTCCCGCGACTCCCTGCCCGGGGTCCGCGGCCTCCCCTCCCCTAAACGCTCCGCCCGAGTCGTGCCCGCCGCTCTCCGTCCTGAATCTGAGGGACGGACGCTCTCCCTCCCTCCCATTCGCTCACTCTCCCTCCCTCGCACGGACAACTCTGTGGCTCCCGTAAGAGGATTGCAGATCGGCCTCCGGGCGGACGTTTAATGGACCCAGAGATTTGCGAGGGCCGAATCCATCGGTGCTGTTACGAAATGCTCCCCCCTGGTTTGGGGGCAGCTCCTCCTCCCCCTCGCCCCCTCACTCCAGAAACCGTTTCCCCAAGAGGCGGCTCGCACCCCCGGACCCAACGCCCCTCCTCCAGGCCCGGGAGGGTGGGGGGAAGGGAAAGACCCCTCTCCGCCGCCCCCGCCGAGGTTTGGAAGCCCCCGCCCCGCTTGGCTTTCCGGAGTGCTGATCCCTGCCCCCGCACACACCCCGGCGCACGTGTGCACGCGCAGCCTTCCCTCGTTCCACCTCCCTCCCCTCTCCCCCGCTTCCCGTGGGCCCCGTGAGAGCCGTTTGTCGTCGGAAGCGCCCGGAGCCTTTCCAGAAACCTTCCGAACGGCTCCCGATTCCCGCTCGCGCCAGGCCCTCCCGGCTCTCCTCTTGCTCGGCCGCCCACCCGCCGCCGTTTGACCTCGGGTGGGGGGCTTCGATTCGGCCTTTCCTAACTTCCTGCCCCCCTCGCCCTCCCGGGCCAGTTTGGCCTCCGGGCTCGCGGCGGGAGGCGATTCCGGGCCGGGGAGAGGGGCTGGCGTCGCCATCTGCTTTCTCTCCTGAGTGGGGGCCGTGGGTGGGGGTGTGTGCCTGGGTGGGGTGTCGGGGTTGTGGGGAGAAGGGCGACTCCCCTCGAGAAGCTTCGACTGCATTCCCTGAACGCTCTCTCTCTCTCCCCCTTCCTCTCTCCTCCGCCCCGCGCCTCGCAGGTGTGGGACCTGGGGAAAGGCCTGAAGATCCCCCAGCTCCACCAGTCGGGAGTGGCCGTCCTGGTCCTCACTGTGCTGTCCTCCGTGGGGCTGGCCGCCCTGTGAGGCGGCCCCCCCCCCCCGGTCCCCCCGTCCCCCACCCCTCGGCCGGCAGCACCGCCCCCTCATCACGCTGCTGCTGCTGCTGCGTGCCCTCCGTCAGCCGGCTCCCCCCGCAAGACGGCCGAGACAATGTGCGTTCTGTGGCCGGCCGCCCCGGGGAGCGGGGAGGGGCGCGGCGCAGCGGGTGCCGGATCCCGTGCGTGGGCAGGCGGAGAAAGGCCAAGCTCGCCCCTCCGTCCTCCGGTTCAGAGAGGGAGCCGGGCCCCGCCTCACGGGGAGGACTGGGGTGCCTGGGGCCTGAGGGAGAGGCGTCCTCCCTCCCCCCGCCTTGCCACTTCTGGAAAAACGAGCTTCTTAATTCCTTGTTTTCCACTCCCTATCCCCTGGCCGCATTTCCCGTCATTAAACCAACAACAGCCTCCCTGCATCGCTCCGTGCCTCCTCGCGACCGGGTCCGCCGAGCCGAGAAGGGGAGGCCCAGGAGGACGGAGCTGGCCGAGGAGATGCGGGGGGTTTGGGTTTTGGGGAGAGGGGTGGGCCCCGCGGGTCCGCAGTGAGGATGGGGCCGGGGATCTGGGCAACAGCCGCGTGGACCTCCTGTGAGGGAGAAGGGCCGACGGAGAGGTCTTGTCCGCTGTCACAGAGGGGGTCGCTCTCCCCCAGCCCCGACCCCACATCGTGCCTCAGGAGGAAGGGGCCTCACGTCTCCTGGGGTCAGTGGACAGGGAGGGAGGGGTTGGAAACCTGACCTGGGACCTCGTCCTCCCCATCTGGGCCCCCACCCCACAACAATCCGGGGAGACGGGGTTAGATGGAGGGAAGCAGGCGGGGCCCGGCCCCTCTGGCCCCGATCCCAGGCCCGATCCGACTCCCTCGTTTTGGCCAGATTGAGCGGAACAGGGCCGTGGGGAGGGCGTCTCTTGCCAACCGTTCCCCGGGCCCGCTGACCTTGGGGAGAGCACGTGCCGCCGGCCTGGCACGGGAACCTGGCGGGCGGCGGAGGCTCCGCCCGGTGCCAGAGGGGAGCGACGCGGGGACGAGGGCGGACTTCGGCACCGAGGCCTTGGGGCGACTCCCCTCTCGGGGCCTCCCGGCGTCCCCCGCGGCCTGCGGGGACTGGTGGGCGGCGGGAGTTGGGCCCCGGCGTCCGCTCTTGATTGTGTGCGGAGGGGTCACGGGGCTGGGGTTTGGGGGTGGCGGGTGCAGCCAGATGGGTAGAGTTTGGGGGGCTGGGCAGGCCTCGAATTGAGGACGCGGCCCATTTGGAGCCTGTCGGATCTCGGCTGAGGCTTGCCGCCCCTCCTTCCCCGGGTCGGAACCCGTGTCGGGAGTCACCGGAGGGAGCGTGACAAAGGCCTGAGAACAAGGGAAGCCCGGAGGGATGTATTTATTTCTCCATCCGACTCCCCGATCCTCCCCGGCCCCGCGCTCGGCCTCACGGCTCGCAGAGGGGCACGCTTAGCACGGACGAAGCCCGGCTGCCCCTCCGGCTCCGGGTCGGGACGTTGCCCGCGCCGCTGCCCGGTGGCACCTCTGGGCTGGGGCCCGAGTCGGGGGTCGGGGTAGCGGCCTTAGGGCCGGGGTCCGGGGTCCCCACTGCTCCGGTCGTGCCGCGGGAGCTCGGGGGAGACGGGCGGCTGGGACCCGGGTTGCGGGAGCTCAGAGGGGCACGGCCCTCGGAGGGCGGGCGGCCGGGGCCCGGGTCGGGGGCCTCGGGGCTGCGGGTCGGACTGTGGGGGCTCTGAGGGTCGCCGCCCTCGGAGGGGGGGCGGCCGGGGCCCGGGTCGGGGGCCTCGGGGCTGCGGGTCGGACTGGGGGGGCTCTGAGGGTCACCGCCCTCGGACGGGGGGCGACCGGGGCCCGGGTCGGGGACCTCGGGGCTGCGGGTCGGACTGCGGGGGCTCTGTGGGTCGCCGCCCTTGGACGGGGGGCGGCCGGGACCCGGGTTGGGATCCTCGGGGGCGGTGTTTTCAGGCTTGCGGGCCGCGGTTCCGGCTGGTTGAGTCGGACTGCGGGGGCCCGAAGAGGCCCGGATTTTGGAAGGCGGGCGACCGGGGGCCGGGGCCGGAGCCGGAGCCAAGGGAGTAGTCCCTTTGGGGGCTTGCGGGGTTGCGGTCCCTCGGTCGGGGACCCTTGGGCCTTCCTTGGGGGCCTCCGGCGGCTCCTGGAGCTGTGGGGTGGGGTGTGGGAGATGGGAGGGAGATAACAATGATTCTGGTATCTAAGCGCTTACTCCGTGCCAGTCACCTTACTGAGCCCTGTGGTGGATCCAAGCAAATCGGGTTGGACACAGAGTCCCTGTCCCACGGGGGGCTCCCGCTCTCAATTCCCATTTCACAGATGAGGTAACAGGCCCAGAGAAGTGAAGCGAGTTGCCCGAGGACAACACAGCAGGCAAGTGGCAGAACGGGAATTAGAACCCAGGACCTTCTGATTCCCAGGCCCGGGCTCTAGCCACTATACCATTTATATGGGGAGATAGAAATCTGCTGGTCAAGAGCGGCCCCTCTCCTCCTGAAGACCGCCCCCCCCGCCCCCGCCCTCTTCCTTTACCCACCCTAGCAGACCCTAATCCCGTCCCCTGCCCGATGGGGCTTCAGGAGTTGGAGGGCGCTAGGCTGAATAGGGACGGCCCAGCCTCCCACTTGACCACAGTGCGGGTCTCGGGGGAAGGCTTGGTTGGGAAGGGAGAAGAGGGGCGGGGGGGCTCAGGGAAGAAGGCATGGGGCATCGACTACCTTCCCCCGGATTTGGGGGCGCAGCCCGTTGCAGGCTTCGGTGAGGCTCCGGCTCTCCTGCAGCCAGTCGGTGAGGCGGGCGGCGCCGGCGGCCGATCTCGCCGTCAGGGTCAGCTGAGCCGGGGGGATCCGCAGGGGCATCTCCCACGTGCCCAAGAAGGTGCCCCAGGGCCTGGACTAAGAGGAGGGAAGATGGGGGCGAATCCCTTTTGATTCTCCCCAGGAGTTTCCCCTCCGAACTTAGGTCTGAGAAGGGACGGTGACTCTCCCCCACTTCAAAGCCTCATTGAAGGCCCACCTCCTCCAAGAGGCCTTCCCTGACTAAGCCCCCCTTTCCTCTTCTCCCGCTCCCTTCTGCGTCATCCTGACTCCCTCACTTTATTCATCCCCCCTCCCATCCCCACACCGCTTAGGTCCCTATCTGTCATTTATCGATTTCTATTAATCCTCTCTCCCTCTAGACTGTAAGCTCGTTTGGGGCAGGGACTGTGTCTGTTTATTGTTCTGTTGTACTCTCCCAAGCGCTAGTCCAGTGCTCTGCACATAGTAAGCTCAATATGTACAATTCAGAGTGAATGAATGATAGGAGCCCCGTCCCCTTCCGCCCAGCGACCCCCCCGGGATGCAGAAACCCCCTCTCCGTGGGGTCATCGCCTTCCCATTGCCCGGAATGGGACCGGGGTGGGGGGAGGATCTCACCTGAGAACGCGGGACTGAAGGTAGCAGGTGACCACGGTCGTTGGCGATGATCTGGGTGTAGCCGTCGTGGGTGGAAGGGAGCTGGGGAGGCAGAGTGAGGGAGGAGGAGGAGGGTTGGGGGAGAGAAAGGTGGAGGGAGGTCTGGGGCGGTTGGACTGTCGAAGGCAGGGGGCTGTCGGTCTTGAGCCCTTACTAGACCCAGAGCTCTTGGGAGAGGACGATATGACAATAAACAGACCCATTCCCTGCCCACGATGAGCTGACAGACAAGAGGGAGAGACAGAAACGAACAGAAATAAATAAATGATGGAGATGGACATAAGTACCGAGAGGCCGGGACGGGGATAAAGGGAACAAGTCGGCGACGCAGAAGGGCGTGGGAGAAGAGGAGAGGCGGGCTGAGGGCTTCTAGACTGTAAGTCATTTGTGGGTAGAGCATGGGTTTATGCATTCAATCGTATTTAGTGAGCGCTTACTGTGTACAGAATACTACTAAGCGCTTGGAAAGTACAATTCAGCAATAAAGAGACAATCCCGGCCCACACCGGGCTTACAGTCTAGGAGGGGGGAGACAGACACCAAAACAAGTAAACAGGCATCAATATAAACAGAATTACAGCCATATACACATCAAAATGTCAAAGGCAGCAGTATAAAGAGTTATATATGTCATATAATATTCTTTACCAAGTGCTTAGTAAAGTGCTCTGCACACAGCTCTTAATAAATAGAATCGATCGACTGACTTAGGGAAGGCCTCTTGGAGGAGGTGTGCCTCCAATAGGGCTTTGAAGGGGGAGTCATCGTCTGTGGGAATACTGAGCGCTCACTTTGTACAGAGCCCTGGACCGAGCGTTTAACGAGAGCAGGGATCGTAACAACCCACTCCGTCGCACTGTACTTTCCCCAAACGCTCAGTCCTGTGCCCTGCCCACAGTAAGCGCTCAATAAACTCAACCGTCGGACCGAAAACGTGGCTGATTGTACTTTAAATCTTCTTGAGAGTTGGATGAAGCCTCCCGTGGACTCTCCAGACGCTTTAGCCCAGTGCTCTGCACCCGGTAAGCGCTCGCAAAATCCGATCGAACGGACGAGGAGGGAGGGCGTCCCGGGCCTGAGGCGGGACGCGGGGAAGAGGGGGGCAGGAGAGGGCGGGGGGCAGAGGTGCCACCTTGGTTGACTTGGGGACGTTCCAGCAGGGGAGTGAGGCCCTGTAGGCATCTTCGTACTGCGGAGAGAGAGATCCCGATTACAGGCCGGATCTCGCCCCTTCTCTAGAATAGTGTTTGCCACATAGTGAGGGCTTAACAGATACCATCATCATCATCATCATCATCATCATCATTATTATTACCCATCGTCCTGCGCCATTTGCCCGGCCCAGAGACGTCTCTCCGCCCACCGCCTCACAAAGGAAGCCCCCTCTGGACCGGCCTCTTCCGTCTATTAATAATGGGAAGCAACGTGGCTTAGTGGAAAGAGCCGGGGCTTGGGAGTCAGAGGTCGTGGGTTCTAATCCTTGTCTGCTGTCTGACCTTGAGCCAATCACTTCATTTCCCTGTGCCTCAGTAACCTCGTCGGTCAAAATGGGGATTAAAAAATGTGAGCCCCCCACGGGGGACAATCCGATTACCCTGTACCTACCCCAGAGCTTAAAACAGTGCTCGGCACGTAGTAAGCTTAACAGATACCATCGTTACTATTATTCCTGTGGGCCGAACACTGTTCTAAGCGCTGAGCACTGTTCTACCCCCACCCCCTCCCTCAGGTTGAGTCGTCCCCCGCCTCGAGGGGTTGGAGGGGGACTTGGGGTCGGAGGAGGTGGAGAGGGGCGATCCCGACCTGGTTGGCGCTGTAGTTGGAGGCCATGGTCTCCCGGCTGTTTATCCCCGTCTCCTAGCAACGGGGGGGGGGGGGGGGGGGGGGGCCCGGGTCCTCCGGATCGATCGACCAATGAGAGCAGGGCGACTTCGGCCCCCTCCCACCCCCATCTTGGAACTAATCGATTAACCCTGGAGGCAGAGATAACAGATGAGAGACCAAATTGGACGGAGAGATAGAGGGCCCGAGTCCTCGAGAGACAAGGACTGATGGACGGACGGACATTCATTCAGTAGTATTTATTGAGCGCTTACCATGTGCAGAGCACTGTACTAAGCGCTTGGAATGGACAGATCGGCAACGCATAGACAGTCCCTGCCCTTGGACGGGCTTACGGTCTAATCGGGGGAGACGGGCAGACAAGAACAATGGTAATAAATGGAGTCAAGGGGAAGAACATCTCATAGAAACAATGGCAGCTAAATAGAATCAGGGTGATGTACATCTCATTAAACAAAATAAATCGGGTGATGAAGATATATACAGTTGAGCGGACGAGTACAGCGCTGAGGGGGTGGGACGGGAGAGGGGGAGGAGCAGAGGGAAAGGGGGGAGAAGAGGGTTTAGCTGCGGAGAGGTGAAGGGGGGGGATAGAGGGAGCAGAGGGAAGAAAGGGGGGAGCTCAGTCTGGGAAGGCCTCTTGGAGGAAGTGAGCTTTAGAGTATATATATGTGAATATATGTACATTTTAATGATTAGAATTCTATTTGTTTTCATCAATGACGGGTATATAATCTATAATTCTATTTATAATGATGCTACTGATTACCTGTTTCCTTGTTTTGAGGCCTGTCTCCCCCCTTCAAGCCTGGGAGCCCATTGTGGGCAGGGGTTGTCTCTGTTGCCGAATTGTCCTCTCCCAATCGCTCAGTACAGTGCTCTGCACCCAATAAGCACGATTGAACGAATGAATGGATGAATGAGTAGCTCTGCCCATTCTTCTAGGATGGGGCGCCCCCTGGCGGCCACCAGGGAAACCCCAACGGGTGCGAAGCGCCAATTTTTCTGGCCACTCTGATTTCTCTCCACCCACATAGTTTGGATTATTTTTTTAATAATGGTGGTATTTGTTAAGCGCTTACTACGTGTCCAGCACTCTTCTAAGCACTGGGGTAGCTACAGAGCTAAAAAGATCGGACCAAATTCCCGTTCCACATGGGGCTCAATCTTAATCCCCATTTCCCAGGTGAGATAACTGAGGCCCAGGGAAATGAAATGACTTGCCCAAGGTCACGCAGCAAATAGTGGAACTACAATTAGAACCCAGGTCCTTCTGACTCCCAGACCCAAGCTCCATCCACTAGACCACGTCCCTGCGCCAAGAGTTTGGATCTTTCTTGTTTTGTTTGGTGGCATTTATTAAGATCTTACTACGTACCCGACACTGTAGTAAGCGTTCTATATACCAATTAAGCAGGTCAGACAGTCCCAGTCCTATCTGGGGTTGTCTCAATCCCCATTTTCCCGATGAAGCAACTGAAGTCTAGAGAAGTGAAACGACTCACCCGAGGTCGCGCAGCAGACCAATAGCGGAGTGCAGTCTGGAACGCAGGTCCTCTGTGGCTTTCCCTTCGGCCCGGGATAAGGGGCCAGCTGGACTCAGCTCAGGATCGATCTAATGGGGGTAAGAGCTGAACAAGGCAGGGGCGGGAACTCGTTTCCGGTGGGAAGTGAAGCGATTCCGTCCCAGTACCGTCAGCCTTGTTCAAAACTCTAAATTGTGCTTCGCTTGGCCCCAAACCGCCGCATTCAAAGGGGCTAAAAAAGAAAAAAAGCACCCCCTCCCCCCCGCAATTTGACTTTAGAAGGATCTCGGCTACCTAGATGCCGGAAACCGTGGGGAAATTAAGTCACGACCACAGAAGTTTGCAATAAGTAGTTACAGTTCTTCGGTGAGAAAGTGGGTGGCTCTGAAAAGAGCCTTTGGGTGTTGGAAAATCAGGCGGCGGCAGGAAATCTACGCCCGTTCCCCGCGGATGCGGCGAGCCAGCTGGATGTCCTTGGGCATGATGGTGACGCGCTTGGCGTGGATGGCGCACAGGTTGGTGTCCTCGAAGAGCCCCACCAGGTAGGCCTCGCTGGCCTCCTGCAGGGCCATGACGGCCGAGCTCTGGAAGCGCAGGTCCGTCTTGAAGTCCTGGGCGATCTCCCGCACCAGCCGCTGGAAGGGCAGCTTGCGGATCAGCAGCTCGGTGGACTTCTGGTAGCGGCGGATCTCCCGCAGCGCCACGGTGCCGGGCCGGTAGCGGTGAGGCTTCTTCACGCCGCCGGTGGCCGGGGCGCTCTTGCGGGCCGCCTTGGTGGCCAGCTGCTTGCGGGGCGCCTTGCCCCCGGTGGACTTGCGGGCCGTCTGCTTCGTACGAGCCATCCTTTGACACCCCTTACTCCGCTCCTGCCTTCCCTGGAAACGAGTGAGAGGGGCGAATGCGGCAGCGCTTATTTATAGTCACCCCCACACCCTGATTGGGCCGGGCAACATTTGAAAAGCCCGCGCTGGGGTTGGATTGGTTGTGGACCTGCCCCTCTCCTCCACTAGCAAACGCGCTAAGCTTCTGAGTACCCGCCCTCTTCATGTCCGGGAGGAAAAAAAAAGGGGCGGCCGATATCTCGACTTCAAATCCCTCTTTTCTATCAGAAGGGAGTCACCGCCCCCCTCCCCCCCCATTTTTCTCTCCTTTTTCTCTGGTTTCACACCCAGTCACCCCGAGGTAGCTTCCGCGGTCTCCCTCCATCTCGGTCTAAATGCGTCTCACGCCATTTTGAAACTTCAACCTTGCGGGTTGACCACTAACGGCTAACCCGTAATTCAAACGCCTTGGTTCATATAGCTGACTTTTAGCACGTTGAGCTTTTCATAATCTATTCAGAGTATCTCGTATCCGGCCCGGCGCTCAGAACAGCGTTTGGAACATAGCAAGCACTTAACAAATGACTCATTATTATTCAATATCGTCTGCCTCCTCTTAACTCCTTTCCCCATGAATATCCGACAGACCACCTATTCCCGTTTTTCCCTACTAAAATCACATCTTCAAGAAGCCGTCCCAGATTAACTCCTCACTTATGTGCAGGCCCATCTTATTTTAATGCCTTTCTCCCCCTAATCTGTACGGATCGCATTTACCTACTCTCCTGTGTTGTCCTCCCAAGCCTTTAACACACAAGCAGTTGTGTACCCTTGATTGATTCCATACCTGTAATGAATTGAGGTGTTAAGATTTAATTGCTGGCAGGACGCCCAAGAACGCATTCGTAAAACTACAAGCGATAGCTCCTTTTTTGCACACGTGGATGGCTCTGAAAAGAGCCTTTGGGTTCAGATTGTTTCTCCTTGCCGGATTTATTTGCCTTTAGCCTTGTGGTGGCTCTCGGTCTTCTTGGGGAGCAGCACGGCCTGGATGTTGGGCAGGACGCCGCCCTGGGCGATGGTGACCTTGCCCAGCAGCTTGTTGAGCTCCTCGTCGTTGCGGATGGCCAGCTGCAGGTGCCGCGGGATGATGCGGGTCTTCTTGTTGTCGCGGGCCGCGTTGCCCGCCAGCTCCAGGATCTCGGCCGTCAGGTACTCGAGCACGGCGGCCAGGTAGACGGGCGCGCCCGCCCCCACCCGCTCCGCGTAGTTGCCCTTGCGCAGCAGCCGGTGGACGCGGCCCACCGGGAACTGCAGCCCGGCCCGGGACGAGCGGGACTTGGCCTTGGCCCGAGCCTTTCCTCCCTGCTTTCCACGGCCCGACATAGTGCTAATTCCTCACTACAAGTAGCTCAAAGAAATGTAAAATTCGGAAGATTGAAACCTCCCCCCTTTATAGGCTGCGCAGGAATCAAAGGCCGATATTTTGATTGGTCGAGAACGCTCACTACTCTGACCAATAGGAAACCTGAATTAGAATCCTCATATTTGCATACTAATTACGGGGATGACGAAAGCTCAAATTTCGTCCAATTAAAGGCTGGCAGATTTCAAGCCCTTATTTGCATATGCGCCGTATAAGTATCGGATCCCGAGCTCTGCGTAGTATTTTTCTGTTAGTTTTGGAGAGAAGTGATTTTTAAAATGCCTGAGCCCGCCAAGTCCGCTCCCGCGCCCAAAAAAGGGTCGAAGAAAGCGGTAACCAAGGCGCAGAAGAAAGACGGGAAGAAGCGCAAGCGGAGCCGCAAGGAGAGCTACTCCATCTACGTGTACAAGGTGCTGAAGCAGGTCCACCCCGACACGGGCATCTCGTCCAAGGCCATGGGCATCATGAACTCGTTCGTCAACGACATCTTCGAGCGCATCGCCGGCGAGGCTTCCCGCCTGGCGCACTACAACAAGCGCTCCACCATCACGTCCCGGGAGATCCAGACGGCCGTGCGCCTGCTGCTGCCCGGGGAGCTGGCCAAGCACGCCGTGTCCGAGGGCACCAAGGCCGTCACCAAGTACACCAGCTCCAAGTAGACTGCCAGTGAGACTTCTCGCTCAACGAACCCAAAGGCTCTTTTCAGAGCCACCCACATTTTCTGGAAAGAGCTATAGTCACTGCAGAGTTGAGCGGTTGATTACGTGTCTGATACTTTCTGCGTACCCATATCCAATTAATAGGTAAACTTTATATCACCAGGCAATGCAGAAAAGACAAGAAACCGGGGTAAAGAACTTAAGCAGGGAAGGCCTGTTGGAGAATAGAATGGTAACAGAATTCGTGAGAGTTAAGACCAGAGTGGATGGGAGGGAGAAATATATACGAGCCTTTGAGCTAACGAATGGATTTGGGGGGGCTTTCCCCAAACTTGTAAATAATGCCACTTAAATACTCCCCCTAACCAAAATTCAAGCAAGCAAAACAGTTCCCAAGTGATAGATGATCCTGAGAAGGACCTTCTGGATTCGGTTAACTTACTTAAGCTCCCAAGCTGTAAATGGCGCAAGCGTCTCCTAACTCTTGTGATAAGCCCTCTCTGGCAGAAGCTAAACAACCCCTGGGGGCTTCATCAGATGTGCATAGAAGTGGGTTTAACACCACAAATAGACATCTTAGTATCCTAATTGTAGGAATGAGAAGCATTTCCCCTCCCGTGAGATAATTTATATAGCGGTCCGGACCTCGGTGAAAACCTAAAAGGCGCCGGCGGGAAACGCGCCCCAATTGCACCTCCCCCCTCCACTCCCGCGGCGCCTCCCAGCCCCGAATATTTTAAGGATAGAACCAGCTGAAATGCCTCTCCTCGTAGGATCATTTTTGGAGTCGATAGCCTGAGTCTAACATCGGATTTTCCATGCCGCGGCTGTGAGCGGAGATTCATAAACGCAATCATTTCACTTCCTGGGTTAGAGGCGGGTGCAGCCCCTTTGCAGCAGCTTCCTCTAACCTCACTTTTGGCTTCAGTTCGTTCTTCCCAGTTCCCTTCTCTCAACCTTCCCAAAGAGGCAGTTTTCCAGGGGCGAAAGCAAATTAACGCCCCCTTTTTAAAAATACTTGTTAAACGCTTACTATGTGCCCGACACTGTGCTAAGCTCTAGGGGAGATACAAGCTGATCAGGGTAGACACAGTCCATGAAATAAAAACTGTTTTATTTGCTAAGGACATACTATATGCCAGGCACTGTATTAAGTCCTGGTGTGGTTGCAAGCAAATTAATAATACTACTAATAACTGTGGTATTGTTAAGCGCTCACTGTGTGCTAGGCACTGTACTAAGCACTGGGGTGGATACAAGCTAATTGGGTTGGTCACGGTCCCTGTCCTACATGGGGTTTACAGTCTCAATCCTCAATTGAGATTGTCTCAATCCCCAATCTCGTTTAGACACAGTCTCTGTCCCGAATGGGGCTCACAGTCTCAATCCCCATTTTACAGATGAGGTGTCTGAGGCACAGTGAGGTGAAGTATGAGAAGCAGTGGAAAGAGCATGGGCTGGGGAGTCACAGGTCATGAGTTCAAATCCAGATCTGCCACTTAGCTCTATGACTTTGGGCAAGTCACTTATCTGTGCCTCAGTTCCCTCATCTGTAAAGTGTGTATTAAGACTGTGACCTCCATGTGGGACATGGACTGTGTCCAACCTGATCAGCTTCTATCTACCTCAGTGCTTAGTACAGTGCCTGGCACATAGGCTCTCTCCTCCCTTAACTAATACCATTAAAAAAGTGGCAGATAGGAATTGGAACCCACGTCCTCTGACTCCTCTGCCCATGCTCCATCCACAAGGCCATGCTGCTTCTCACCCTCCTTCCCAGATGTAAACTTTCTTAAGCACAAACTCCACAGCAGTCTGATATTGGGGGGGGGGGGGGGGGGGGGGAAAGAGCCGAACCGCTTTAAAAGGTCCACTGATAACGGAAATGTCATATCCAGATATTGCTTGCAGTGACTAGAGTCACTCACTTGATTCCTTATTTTCTTGAGTGTAGGGACTGCGTCTGGGCTATCTATGCCCCTTCCCAAATGCTATGATGTGCTTTGCTTTGCTGTTCTTTGCACTCGATAGATTTTTCAATGCTCTTGATGATGAGAGAAACGATAGGGGGGATCAAAGAAAGGGAGGGGAGTGTGGACTGCGGAGTAGGGAGGGAAGGTAATAATAATGTTGGTATTTGTTAAGCGCTTACTATGTGCAGAGCACTGTTCTAAGCGCTGAGGTAGATACAGGGTGATCAGGTTGTCCCACGTGAGGCTCACAGTTAATCCCCATTTTACAGAGGAGGTAACTGAGGCCCAGAGAAGTGAAGTGACTTGCCCACAATCACACAGCTGACAAGTGGCAGAGCTGGGAGTCGAACCCATGACCTCTGACTCCGAAGCCCAGGCTCTTTCCACTGAGCCACGCTGCTTCAGAAAGATAATGGGCAATCCGGAGGGCGGGGCACGGAGGGGACGGCTGGGATTTTCTCCATTCATTCATTTAATCGTATTTATTGAGCTCTTACTGTGTGCAAAGCACTGTGCTAAGCGCTTGGGAGGGGACAGTAGAACATCAGACACATTCCCTGACCATAACCAGCTCACAGTCGAGGAGGAGACAAACGTTTAACCGTTTTTTTGGCCCGACGTGACAGAATCATCCCCCGGGGCCTGGACGTAACAGAATCAACGCCCGCCCCCGCCATCTTGTGTTTCCTCAGCGCCGCCCACGACCTCTCCCTCCTCTCCAAAATCTTTCCTCCCCTTCCCCTTAGCTCCTCGAGGCTCAGGGCGTCGGCCTCTCTCCTCCGGGGTCCAGATCTGACCAGACCTTCAATGCAGGGACCGTCATGGCCCCCATCCGCCCCCAACTGCCTTCCTAGAACCACCTCAACCGGTCGGGTGACGCTCCCCTGCCTGCTTTCAAATGACATTTCCCCCACCGGTTGGGTGCAAGGCAATAGCAGGGAGCTGGGGGGGGATTTTAGCGACGGATCTGGGGGGATGAGGGGTTTAGTTCCCGATCCAGGGGAGGTGGGGAGCCCCGCCAAAAACACAGCTGGAGCAGAACCGGGGGGGGGGGGGGCGGGGGAGGATGGCGATTGATTCTGTCACGTCGTGGGTTCTGCGAGGCAGTTGATTCGGTTTCGTCGGGGTGGGGCCTATATAAAGCGGGGGCTCCGGTGGGATGTGGCTCGATGGGACGGAGCAGGATGAAGTCCGGCCGCCGACCCTACCGCAGGACGCTCCGCGAAGCTTCCTCTTCTGACGACTTCGTAAAGCTGAAGACCAAAGGACGGGGGAAAAGAACGGGGGCTCCGGCCCGCGACAAAATTCCCCGGCACATCGCCGTCTTCGGGATCAACAAAGCCCTGACTCTGGCCACCTTCAGGGAGACCCTCCTGCCTGATGACAACCCCACGGACGGCAACACCCGCCGCAGGAGGGGCGCGAAAAGGGACGTCCTCGCCAACCTCCGCGTGGCCCATCCCGCTGCCAAAGGCCGCCGACCCACCCTCGGTGGGCCCAGAAACACCCTAACCAAACTGGAGAAACGCCCGACTCAAAGGAGCGGCAGAACGGCCGCGCCTCAGAGAGCTCTCGGCCCTTGGGAGATGGTCCCGAAAAGTCTGGCCAAGCGAATGAGGAAACCACGTTCGGCCGAGCCTTCCCGGGGGGGCTGCCCGGTGATGAGAATCATCAGAGGCCAAAAAGCTCCCGCTGTAAGTTTGAAGCGCTACAACTACGGCTAGGACCAAAGGGACCTGGAAGAGGAAGAAATAAAAAGCAGTAAAAAAAAAAAAATTAAGGAAAAAAAAGAGGTCAAGGCTGTCAGTACTGAGACAGACTGGTGTTGTCCACTCACCTTCCCAAAAACCCTAAGGCTCTTTTCAGAGCCACCCACGAACTCACCGAAAAGAGCAATGTAACACGTTTCAGAGAAGCAGCGTGGCTCAGTGGAATAGCATGGGTTTGGGAGTCAGAGGTCATGGGTTCAAATCCTGCCTCGGTCGATTGGCAGCTGTGTGACTGGGCAAGGTCACTTCACTTCTCTGTGCTTCAGTTACGTCAGCTGGAAAATGGGGATGAAGACTGTGAGCCTTATGTGGGACAACCTGATTACCCTGTTATCTAACCCCAGCGCTTAGAACAGTGCTCGGCACATAGTAATTGCTTAATACCAACATTATTATTTAATGCCGCTCAAGTTCTTTTCCAAACAACACGGTTGTTGTACGTCAGGGCTACTTTGGAGGATGTTGTGGACCCTGCTGTGACCTTGGGCAAATCACTTCATTACTTTTCCTGCCTCCTTCAGTTAAAAATAATGGTATTCGTTAAGTGCTTACTATGTGTGCCGAACACTGTTCTAAGCGCTGGGATAGATACAACATTATCAGGTTGTCCCACGTGGGGCTCCCAGCTGAGGCCCGAAGTGAAATGCCCAAAGTCACACAGCTGACAAGCGGCGGAGCTGAGATTAGAACCCACGACCTCTGGCTTCTCAAGCCCGGGCTCTTGCCACTAAGCCACGCTACTTCTCCCAGCCCTTACAAGTGTTTTGCACATAGTAAGCGCTTAACAAATACCATCATTATTATATACTTCGGCTATATTCCTGTCCTCCCTTTACAGGCTGCGATATTGACAGGAGACAAAGTGTCCCTGATGGTTTTATAAGCGATTCCGCTGTTTAGATCTAGGCTTGTGGTAAACACTTATAACTAAGGTAATCCGAGGAGACGCGATCGTTACCTTGAAACAGTTCCCAATTTTGTAATCTACTAATCGTAGATAACATCTGGCAGTATAAGTATCTTTAAGTTATACAGCTCCTCTTAAGGAACGTAGGTGGCTCTGAAAAGAGCCTTTGGGTGTCATAAGTACAGCGGGTCAGTGGGCTCTGCCCTAAGTAAGCAGTTAATACGTTTGAAAGAATTTAAGCCCTCTCTCCGCGGATACGGCGGGCCAGCTGGATGTCCTTGGGCATGATGGTGACCCGCTTGGCGTGGATGGCGCACAGGTTGGTGTCCTCGAAGAGCCCCACCAGGTAGGCCTCGCTGGCCTCCTGCAGGGCCATGACGGCCGAGCTCTGGAAGCGCAGGTCCGTCTTGAAGTCCTGGGCGATCTCCCGCACCAGCCGCTGGAAGGGCAGCTTGCGGATCAGCAGCTCGGTGGACTTCTGGTAGCGGCGGATCTCCCGCAGCGCCACGGTGCCGGGCCGGTAACGGTGAGGCTTCTTCACGCCGCCGGTGGCCGGGGCGCTCTTGCGGGCCGCTTTGGTGGCCAGCTGCTTGCGGGGCGCCTTGCCGCCGGTGGACTTGCGGGCCGTCTGCTTCGTACGAGCCATAATAATAATAATTTAAACAAAAGCAGCCTTCACCTCCTCTCCTCGGCAACAGATAGACTCCGAGGCGCAAACAGTTCCTATTTATACATCTAATTGTCTCCTGATTGGCCCGTAAACAGTCCAATGGCCTGCAGCCCAATGTGATTGGCCACTTATTAAAATCGCTTCAGCCTTGTTAGTATCTGATCTGTGTTTGTTCCTCCTCGAAGCTTGGGGTAATGACCGCCATTATCCTTTACGATGAGCGAAGTAGTCTATTAAGCACCTAGTAAAAATCGGGGGCGAGAATTTTGATCGTCCCTCGTTCGTCGTAAACTCGCGATCTACAGGGGGTGGGGAGAAAGGGAAGAACCGTGGCCCAGAGGAAAGAGCGCGGCCCTGGGAGTCAGAAGGTGATGGGTTCCAATTCCTCCTCCGCCACTTGTCTGCTCTTTGATCTTCGGCAAGTCACTTCTCTGTGCCTCGGTTACCTCATCTGTGAAATGGGGATTAAGGCTGAGAACCCCACGTGGGCCATGGACGGTGTCCAACTTGATGATCTTGCATTCAACCCTGTGCTGATTCATACAGTTCTTGGCACATAATAAACACTTAACAAATACTGTTAAAGATGAAAAGACATAAAATCGAAAGAAAGCTCTTGTCTCTCTTCCTCCTTTCCCCTTAGTTGTATATCTTCCTTAACTCTCGATTCCCTACTGTTCAACCCAAATCCCTAGCAAGCCATCATACCTATTTTGGCATATGCAATTATTCAACTGTTTATTGAATTGAAGGTTCACAGAGATTGTGTCCTAGTTTTTTGTTATGCGGCTCATCTCCTCTCTTCCAACTTTTGGATACTATTGTGTCCCTGCCTCGTCTGTTAGATTCTTAGTTTCTGTTGGCCGGGAATGTTTCCCCGCTGTTGCATTTTCCCAGGACTTCGCAGAAGCCTATCAGTGAAGTTCTGTGGTTACTGCTACACTATTATTACATTCTCTGTGAGTAGATAAGCTGAAGGTTCCCCTGGCCTGTTATTTTTCAGTCAAATATCTCTATTGCTTTACCATTCCAAATCTCCCATGTCAACTATGGTCAGTCAATGGAATTTATTGATCACTTACTGTGTGCAGAGCACTGAACTAAGCACTTGGGAGAATTCAGCAGAATTCATAGACACAAGCACGGTCCATCGGGAGACTGGAGGGGGAGAAAGACACTCAAATGAATTAAGGATGTGTACAAAAGTGTTGCAGGACTGAGGGTGGGGTGGCTAAGTGCTTTAAGGGCATAGAAACAAGTACATAGATGACAAAAGGGAGAGAGAATAGGGAAAATGAGCGCTTGGTTGGGAAGGCCTGGCCTCGAACACCTAACCTCTGTGGATCGAGGAGTTCCAGACCAGAGGCAGGAGGGGGGCAAGAAGTGGGCTAGAGGTGGGCAAGGGATGGGCAGTGAGATAGACGAGAGGTACAGCCAACATGTTGGCATTGGAGGAGTGGTTTGTCGGTCACCTTATAGTAGGAAATCAGAAGTTGATCGACTGCTTTAAAGCAGTGGTAAAATTTTTTTTTTCATGTGTTACGTGGGTGGGCAACCATGGGAGATTTTTGAGGAATGGGGAGACGTGGTCTGATTTTTTAGTAAAACGATTTTTTAGCAGCAGAGTTGAGGCCTAGACGGTATAGAAGGTCCTTGTAAATAAACAATGAATCTACCAAATATTCTACTCTCCTATGCAAGCAGCTGGGGTTCAGCCATTTCCTGAATCACATAACCATACAATCGAATAACAGCTTTTTTCTTGAGGGTGTAGGTGGCTCTGAAAAGAGCCTTTGGGTTCAGATTGTTTCTCCTTGCCGGATTTATTTGCCTTTAGCCTTGTGGTGGCTCTCGGTCTTCTTGGGCAGCAGCACGGCCTGGATGTTGGGCAGGACGCCGCCCTGGGCGATGGTGACCTTGCCCAGCAGCTTGTTGAGCTCCTCGTCGTTGCGGATGGCCAGCTGCAGGTGCCGCGGGATGATGCGGGTCTTCTTGTTGTCGCGGGCCGCGTTGCCCGCCAGCTCCAGGATCTCGGCCGTCAGGTACTCGAGCACGGCGGCCAGGTAGACGGGCGCGCCCGCCCCCACCCGCTCCGCGTAGTTGCCCTTGCGCAGCAGCCGGTGGACGCGGCCCACCGGGAACTGCAGCCCCGCCCGGGACGAGCGGGACTTGGCCTTGGCCCGAGCCTTTCCGCCCTGCTTTCCGCGACCGGACATGGCGACAGAGTAGCAGTACTCGACAACAAGTAGGGGAGGAGAATGTGGAACGCCTTACAGATAAGACCTTTTATAGTTAATGAGGGGATGTAATTGTCGGTTTGTGATTGGCTGTCACCCCATTTTCTAGCGACCAATGAAAAACCAGGATTTGAATCCCTTTATTTACATAGGCCTCACACATAAGCGCCGGTTCAAAACACCGCTGTTCAATCAGCCAGAATACCCTGGCTCTTCCCTTTTTTTTTTTTTCAAAGAAATGAACCCTTTCCCGTGTCATATTCATCTCAGTGGAAAGACCCCAGGCTTGGGAGTCAGAGGTCATGGGTTCGAATCCCGCCTCAGCCACTTGGGCAGCTGTGTGACTATAGGCAAGTCACAACTTCTCTGTGCCTCAGATACCTCTTTTGCAAAATGGAGATTAAGACGGACTCTCACGTACGACAACCTGTATCTCCCCCAGCGCTCTACACATAAGCGCTTACTACCAACGTCATTACTCATAATCAGTTTTACCAATAGTGCCATCTGTTAAGCACTTACTGAATGCAAAGCACTAGGATGGACCCAAACTTAATACCAGCACTAGTATTCTTATGCAATAATGGTAGAGCTCTTTGCGTGACGCTGTGGGTGGTCCTGAAAAGGACCGTTTGGGTTGTTGAAAGGGGCTTCAAGTCAGACTCAACCGCCGAAGCCGTAGAGGGTGCGGCCTTGACGCTTCAGAGCGTAAACGACGTCCATGGCAGTAACGGTCTTCCTCTTGGCGTGCTCCGTATAGGTAACGGCGTCCCGGATGACGTTCTCCAGGAAAACCTTGAGCACCCCGCGGGTCTCCTCGTAGATCAGCCCGGAAATGCGCTTGACTCCTCCACGGCGAGCCAAGCGACGGATGGCAGGCTTGGTGATGCCCTGGATGTTATCCCGCAGCACCTTCCTATGGCGTTTAGCGCCGCCTTTCCCCAGCCCCTTACCACCTTTGCCCCGACCGGACATCTTGTCAACCACTAACTGACTAACAAAGGCCGCGCAACGAGCTTTGCCTTATATACCCTGTAGTCCGACCTGTTTGAAAACTGCCGAATTGCCGGCGCGCTTTCCCGCCCCTTCCCCGCCCCCACCTTGGGAAACCACACCGCGGAGCCGCCGGCGCGGCGGGCGGGGGAAAGAACTGGAAGGAGACGAAGTGCATTGAGACACCCTTTCTTCCATTTCTTATCTGCAATGCGAGTTTTGCTTCAAATGTGATCTTGCGACACGGAGAGATTTCTTAGCCGTTCTCCGATATGCCAGAGACACGGTCCTTGCACCGTGAGATACTTTCGCTGAGGGATCGTATCTACCCATTCTATGGAATTGGACTTTCCCAAGCGCTTAGTACAGAACACGCAGCAAAACGTTTGATTGAATGACAATAAGGGCCGAGTACATGCCATTGCTTTTTAAACTGTGTTTATTAAGTGCTTACTGGGTAGCAGCTTAGAGAAGCAGCGTGGCTCAGTGGAAAGAGCCCGGGCTCGGGAGTCTGAGGGCCTGGGTTCTAATTCCGACTCTGCCGCTTGCCAGCTGTGTGACTTTGGGCAAGTCACTTAACTTCTCTGTGCCTCAGGTACCTCACCTGTAAAATGGGGATTAAAACTGTGAGCCCCACGTGGGACAACCTGATCACCTTGTATCCCCCAGCGCTTAGAACAGTGCTTTGCACATAGTAAGTGCTTAACAAATAGCACCTTTTTTTCTTTTTTAGTAAGTAGGCGTGGAGGATGTATAAAAGGTCAGTATAAGTAGCGTGGCCTAGTGGAAATAAGGGTAGGGATTGTCTCTATTTGTTCCTGAATTGTAATTTCCAAGTGCTTTGCATAGTGCTCTGCACACAGTAAGTGCTCAATAAATACGATTGAATGAATAATGATGGTATTCGTTAAGTGCTTACTATGTGCCCCGGCACTGTTCTAAGTGCTGGGGCAGATAAGAGGTAATCGGTTGTCCCCTGTGGGACTCACAGTCTTTAACCCCCATTTTACAGATGAGGGAACTGAGATCCAGAGAAGTTAAGTGACTTGCCCTAGGTCACACAGCAGACAAATGGTGGAGCTGGGATTAGAAACTCACGTTCTCTGAGGAGAGATAAGAGGACAGTGTCAGTGAAGTCAAGGTTGGATAATGTTTTCAGGAGATGGGGTTGGTCGACAGCGTAGCAGCTGAGAGGTCAAGGAGGATCGCGATGGAATAGAGGGTGTTGGATTTGGCAAGAAGGAGATCACTGGTGACTTTTGAGAGGGTAGGTTTTGTGGAATAAAGGGGATGGAAGCCAGATTGGCTGGGGTCAAGGAGAGAAATGGAGGAGAGGAATTTGAGACAGTGGGTGTAGACAACTCGCTCAAGTAGTTTGGAGAGGATTGGTAGGAGGGAGATGGGGCGATCACTCGAAGGAGCCTTGGGGTCAAGGAGAGGATTTTTTTAGGATGGGGAGACATGGACTTGTTTGAAAGCAGTGGGGAAGAAGCCACTGGAGAGTGAACAGTTGAAGATGGCTATCTATTAGGGTCAAGTATATCTTATGCTGGGGAAGATACAAGCTAATCAGGTTGGTCTAGGGGCAAAATGGCATGGAGATGTTGAGGGCAGGTGGAGAAGAGGAAGGAGGAACAAGGGAAAGTCATAATCGTGAACAATCAGAGGCAGAGTGGGGAAGCATGTCCTCCATCCCTCACCCCCAACCAGCTGGCCACCTACTTCATTATGAAAATTAACATCATTAGGTCTGAGCTCCCCGAAGTCACCCCTTCCCTTTCTCCATGTCCCCCAGCTCTTAACCCTCTCCCCTATTTTCCATCCTTCCCAGCAGTATGCTCAGAGGAGAGGTCCTCCCTTCTCGCAAGTGCCACCCCCTCCACCTGTGCTTCAGACCCCATTCCCGCTCACCTTATGAAAATTATCGCACCTTGCCTCCTCCCCTCTTTAACTTCCATCTTTAACTACTCACCCTCCTACGGCTTCTTCCCCGCTGCCTTCAAACATGCCCATATCTCCCTCATCCTAAAAAAGCCTTCTCTTGACCCCACTTCCCCTTCCGTTATCATCCTATTTCCCTCCTGCCCTTCCGCTCCCAACTCCTAGAACGTGTTGTCTCCACTCACTGCCTTGAATTCCTTAACTCCAGCTCTCTCCTGGACCCCCTCCAATCTGGCTTCTGTCCCCTCCACTCCACTGAAACTGCCCTCTCAAAGGTCACCAATGATCTCCTTCCTGCCAAATCCAATGGCTCCTACTCTATCCTAATCCTCCTCGACCTCTCAGCTGCCTTTCACACTGTCGACCATCCCCTTCTCCTCAACACATTATCTAACCTTGGCTTTATAGACTCCGTCCTCTCCTGATTATCCTCATCTCTCTGGCCGTTCATTCTCGGTCTCCTTCGCGGGCTCCCCCTCCCAACTACTAACTGTTGGGGTTCCTCAAGGGTCAGTTCTTGGCCCTCTTCTGTTCTCCAGCTATACTCACTCCCTTGGTGAACTCATTCGCTCCCATGACTTCAACTGTCATCTCTTCACAGATGACACCCAAATCTACATCTCCTCCCTTGTTCTCTCCCCCTCCCTCCAGGCTCGTATCTCCTCCTGCCTCCAAGACGTCTCCACCCGGATGTCGGTCCACCACGTAAAACTCAACATGTCCAAGACTGAGCTCCTTATCTTCCCTCCCAAACCCTGTCCTCTCCCTGACTTCCCTGTCACTGTGGATGGCACTATCATCCTTCCCGTCTCCCAGGCCCGGAACCTTGGTGTCATCCTTGACTCTTCTCTCTCATTCACCCCACACATCCAATCCATCACCAAAACCTGCCAATCTCACCTTCACAATATCGCCAAGATCCACCCTTTCCTCTCCGTCCAAACGGCTACCGTGCTGGTACAAGGTCTCGTAATATCCCGACTGGATTATTGGATCAGCCTCCTCTCTGATCTCTCATCCTCCTGGCTCTCCCCGCTCCAGTTTATTCTTCATTCTGTTGCCAGGATCATCCATCTACAGAAAAGCTCTGGGCATGTCACTCCCCTCCTCAAAAACCTCCAGTGGTTGCCTATCAACCTTCGCACGGAACAAAAACTCCTCGCTCTTGGTTTCAAAGCTCTCCATCACCTTGCCCCCTTCTACCTCACCTCCCTTCTCTCCTACTGCCCACCCCATACACTCCGCTTCTCTGCCACTCACCTCCTTACAGTCCCTCGTTCTCGCCTGTCCCGCGTCGATCCCTGGCCCACATCCTACTGCTGACTTGGAATGCCCTCCCTCCTCACATCCGCCAAACTAACTCTCTTCCCCTCTTCAAAGCCCTACTCAGAGCTCACCTCCTCCAGGAGGCCTTCTCAGACTGAGCCCTCCCTTTCCCTGTGCTTCTCCTCCCCTCCCATTCCCCCTTCTCCAGCCCTCTGCTCTTCCCCTTTTCCCTCCCCACAGCACTTGTGCATATTTGTATATATTATTTATTACTCTATTTATTTTGTTAATGATGTGTATATATTTACGATTCTATTTATCTTCATGATATGGACGCCGAACTACTTGTTTTGTTTTGTTCTGTTTTGTTTTGTTGTCTGTCTCCCCCGTTTAGTCTGTGAGCCTGTTGTTGGGCAGGGATTGTCTCTATCTGTTGCCGAATTGTACATTCCAAGCGCTTAGTACAGTGCTGTGCACATAGTAAGCGCTCAGTAAATACGATTTAATGAATGAATGAGTGAAAGGCAGAGAATTTGAGAACTAAGAAGGCTACATAAGGCGGGTCATTGCAGTCTTCTGCAGAGGAAAGGAGTTACAGAAAAAGAGGAAAAGGCTGGTTTCTCACTACTTTCCCCCTCCCACATGCCCCACCCATTTCCCCGGCCAGGGGTCCGGGAGGCATTTAACTTCCACCTCTCTCTGCCCCTTCTGGGTTTCACCCCTCTACGTGGTAGAGGTGGGTCCTGACTTGGGCACCCCTTGGGGAGCCCGGTGGGGAGGGTACTGTGGGGAGGGACTCGTTCCTGCCTTTCTTTGCTAGTCGGATTGTCTGTTTCCCAATGGGAGTCAAGCCACTGTCTCCTCTTGTACTGGAGTACCACGGTTTGTGAGCTTCTGAAAGGAAGGGGGAGGGTGGATGGGGACCCCCCAGCAGGTCCCTCCGGTAGGATGGGCGGGGGCAATGAGGCCCCTCCTGGCTTTTCTGCTGTTGGAGTTGCCATTCTGGAGTGTGGAGCAACAAGGTGAGGCGAATGCTTGTGTGTGTGTGTGTGTGAGTTTCTATGTGTGTGTCTTTGTGGTATTTGAGTGGGTTTGTATCTGTGTGGGTCTATATGTTTCTGGGTGGTTGTGTAAGATCGTTGTGGGCAGGAAACTTGTCTACCAACTGTTATATTGTACTCTCCCAAGTGCTTAGTCCAGTGCTCTGCAGACGGTAAGTGCTCAATTAATACATGACCGACTGATTGCCTGCGGGAGTCTGTATGTGTATCTGTGCGAATGTGTGTGTGTGGCCTAGTAGAAAGAGCATGGGCCTGGGAGTCTGAGGTCTTGTGTTCTAATCCTGGTTTTGCCATTTGCCTGCTGAGGGTCCTTGGGCAAGTCACTTCATTTCTCTCTGCCTCAGTTCCCTCATGGGCAAAATGGGGATTTAGTACCCGTTCTCCCTCCTACTTGGATTGTGAGTCCCATGTAGGACATGATTAGAGCCATTAAGGAGTAGAGAATGAGACAGGGCCCTGTTTGAAAAGGGCTGGTTGGGACCTCCTTTCTGAGCCAGCCTTGTGCCTTTCCCTACCCCTCTGGGAGGTGACTTTGTGGACTTTCATTCATTCATTCAATAGTATTTATTGAGCGCTTACTATGTGCAGAGCACTGTACTAAGCGCTTGGGATGAACAAGTCGGCAACAGATAGAGACAGTCCCTGCCGTTTGACGGGCTTACAGTCTAATCGGGGGAGACGGACAGACAAGAACAATGGCACTAAACAGCGTCAAGGGGAAGAACATCTCGTAAAAACAATGGCAACTAAATAGAATCAAGGCGATGTACAATTCATTAACAAAATAAATAGGGTAACGAAAATATATACAGTTGAGCGGACGGGTACGGTGCTGTGGGGATGGGAAGGGAGAGGTGGAGGAGCAGAGGGAAAAGGGGAAAATGAGGCTTTAGCTGCGGAGAGGTAAAGGGGGGATGGCAGAGGGAGTAGAGGGGGAAGAGGAGCTCAGTCTGGGAAGGCCTCTTGGAGGAGGTGATTTTTAAGTAAGGTTTTGAAGAGGGAAAGAGAATCAGTTTGGCGGAGGTGAGGAGGGAGGGCGTTC
Source organism: Ornithorhynchus anatinus (assembly GCF_004115215.2). Lineage (NCBI taxonomy): Eukaryota > Metazoa > Chordata > Mammalia > Monotremata > Ornithorhynchidae > Ornithorhynchus > Ornithorhynchus anatinus. Next base: position 4,137,609 of record NC_041753.1, on the reverse strand, counting down.
CAGGACCGCGGGAGGACGTGACCCAGGGGTCGACGGCGGGATAGGCGAGACCGAGGGACGGCGAGGAGGTGGGCGGCAGAGGAGCGGAGCGTGCGGGGTGGGCGGTAGAAAGAGAGAAGGGAGGAGAGGTAGGAAGGGGCAAGGTGATGGAGAGCCTTGAAGCCTAGAGTGAGGAGATTTTGTTTGGAGCGGAGGTCGATAGGCAACCACTGGAGTTGTTTAAGAAGGGGAGTGACATGCCCAGATCGTTTCTGCAGGAAGATGAGCCGGGCAGCGGAGTGAAGAATAGACCGGAGCGGGGCGAGAGAGGAGGAAGGGAGGTCAGAGAGAAGGCTGACACAGTAGTCTAGCCGGGATATAACGAGAGCCCGTAATAGTAAGGTAGCCGTTTGGGTGGAGAGGAAAGGGCGGATCTTGGCGATATTGTAGAGGTGAAACCGGCAGGTCTTGGTAACGGATAGGATGTGTGGGGTGAACGAGAGGGACGAGTCAAGGATGACACCGAGATTGCGGGCCTGCGGGACGGGAAGGATGGTCGTGCCATCCACGGTGATGGAGAAGTCTGGGAGCGGACCGGGCTTGGGAGGGAAGATGAGGAGCTCAGTCTTGCTCATGTTGAGTTTTAGGTGGCGGGCAGACATCCAGGTGGAGACGTCCCGGAGGCAGGAGGAGATGCGAGCCTGAAGGGAGGGGGAGAGGACAGGGGCGGAGATGTAGATCTGCGTAGACTTCTATATGTGTATGTGAATATGTGTGTATGTGTGTTTGTGTCTCTCTATGTTTGGGAGGAGGGGAGGTGGTGGGGGCCCTAGTGAAAAGTAGTGTTATCTTTGACCTGGAAATAGAGAGGCAGCAGAAGAAGTTATAATAATAATAATAGTTATGGTATCTTTAAAGCACTTACTATGTGCCAAGCACTCCTTTAAGAGTTGGGATAAATACAAGGTAATCAGGTTGTCCCCCATGGGGCTCACAGTCTTAATCTCCATTTTTCAGAGGCACAGAAAAGTGCCTTGACCAAGGTCAAACAGCGGACAAGTGGCGGTGGCAGGATTAGAACCCACGTTCTCTGACTCCCAAGTCAGTGCTTTTTCCACTAAGCCATGGCAGGGTTTCCCCAACGGCACCCAGGGCTGGGTTCAGGTGTCCTGTGCCACCCAGCCCCCAGCACTCACCCCTCAGCCCCTAGACCTCCCTTCTCCAGGACCCGGCCAACCGGAGAAGCTCCACGCTTGCCCCTTTGCATTCACCCCTTGCCCGAGCCCTTTTTCGCAGCAGAGGGTGAGGGTCTCTCCCACCAGCCTGGGCAGCCAGATGGTCTCCGTCTCCCTCTGTGTCTCTTCAGAGCCTCCAAAAAGCATTGTCATGGATCAGGTCCCGCACATCTTGGCCCACGAAGGCAGCACCGTCACCCTCCCCTGCAGCTTCTTCCACACCTGGACCCCGGTCCAGCCCCCACAGGTGACCATCATCTGGAGATGGCAAGATTTCCATGGGCCAGTGATCTTCGACTCCTCCAGGGATAAGCAGGGGCGCTACTCTCTCGTCGGGGATCCTGAGAAACATACAGGGTCTCTACAGATCAGAGACTTGAGGAAGACAGATGGCACCCTGTACTTCTGCCAGATCAGGGTTCTCACCACGGAAGGCATGAAAATGTGGCAGAACACCCGGGGGACGCTGCTGACCGTGATGGAGCCGGGTGAGTTTTCACCCTGCAAAGTCCCAATACGGCCCCCCTTCGACCATGGTTTTCCTTCTTTTCCCTCAGTCTCCTTCCTGGCCCCTCGGTCAGGAAAAATTTTCTGAGCACTGGGTGTTCAAAAAACCAGGAGCTTGAGACCCTGTAGAAAACACAGTAATTCCCTACCCACAGAGAGCACAGCAGATACAAGACACATTGTCCACAGGAGTAAGACCTGATGCTTCTGTTACGACAAGGACAACTTGGGGCACTGGGGAAAGAGGACAAGGACTGGGCTGGGGGTGATGATCGTCAAGGGAAGCTTCCTGGAGGAGGTAGCCCTTAGCTAGAACTTCAAGGAGGCAAGGAATTAAGTGACTTGCCTAAGGTCACACAGCAGACAAGTGACAGAATTAAACGTATACTGTCATATTGTGCTTTCTCCTGCTCTTGGTAGTGACCTGCACGCAGTAAAAACGAATACCATTGGTCTCCCTGTCTGAAATATAGAGTCCTCATAAGGCAGAAAGCAGGTTGTGGCAGTAGTCGTTGCAAAATTCCCATCTTCCTTTCCCATTTTCAACCCTCAAGACCGTGTCATGCAATGCGTCAGAACTCTTTGCGTGACCACTTGGGTGGCCCTGAAAAGGACCTTTGGTCGTTAGAAGCAAGCTCGGGCTGAAACTTAACCACCGAAACCGTAGAGCGTGCGACCCTGACGCTTCAGAGCGTAGACCACATCCATAGCGGTGACGGTCTTCCTCTTGGCGTGCTCCGTGTAGGTGACGGCGTCACGAATGACGTTCTCCAGGAAAACTTTGAGCACCCCGCGGGTCTCCTCGTAGATGAGGCCCGAGATGCGCTTGACGCCCCCGCGGCGAGCCAGGCGGCGGATGGCGGGCTTGGTGATGCCCTGGATGTTATCGCGCAGCACTTTCCTGTGCCGCTTGGCACCTCCCTTCCCCAGCCCCTTACCGCCTTTACCGCGCCCAGACATGACGAAGGCCACACACACATGAACCTCCCCCTCGCCCCCCAACGCGATTTATATAGGCGAGATTCCGACCTGTTTGAGAACTGCCGATTTGCTGCCGCGCTTTCCGCCCCCCTCCCCGCCCCCCCGTAGGAAACGAGCCCGCGCGGGAGGTCGGATGGGTGGTGTGATAATAATAAGAAGAATTATGGTGTTTGTTAAGCGCTTACTATGTGCAGAGCACTCTTCTGCTAAATTAATAACAGTTAATAACTAGGGTGAGGGAGGGGAGAAGAGACAGGGGTGACAGGAAGAGAGGAAGCGCATTGAGAAAGCACAGCGAAGAAGCAGGGGCCAGAGGAGGTGGGTTCTAATCCCGTCACCGCCACCTCTCTGCTGGGTCCCTTCGTTTCCCTGGGCCTCAGTCCCCTCATCTGGAAAATGGGGATGAGGCCCGTGAGCCCCACGTGGGACAACCCGATGACCTTGTGTCTACCCCGGTGCGGAGAACAGTGCTTGGCACGTAGAAAGCGCTTAACAAATGTCATAATTGTTATAGTGATTACGATGGAGCGTGGCTCAGAGGCTCAGTGGAAAGAGCTGGGCTTGGGAGTCAGTGATCATGGGTTCGAATCCCGACTCCGCCACTTGTCAGCTGTGTGACTGTGGGCAAGTCACTTCACTTCTCTGGGCCTCAGTTACCTCATCTGTAAAATGGGGATTAAGATTGTGAGCCCCACGTGGGACATCCTGATTACCCTGTATCTACCCCAGCGCTTAGAATAATAATAATAATGATGTTGGTATTTGTTAAGCGCTTGCTATATGCAGAGCACTGTTTTAAGCGCTGGGGGAGATAGAGGATAATCAGGTTGTCCCACGTGGGGCTCACAGTCTTAATCCCCATTTTACAGATGAGGTAACTGAGGCCCAGAGAAGTGAAGTGACTTGCCCACACTCACACAGCTAACAAGTGGCAGAGCGGGGATTCGAACCCATGACCGCTGACACCCAAGCCCAAGCTCTTTCCACTGAGCCACCCTGAGTGCTCTGTACAAAGTAAGCGCTTAACAAATACCAACATTATTATTATTACTATTATGGAGACAAGCGTTGTTCCTTTTCGTAGCCATAATTCTAAGTTGGCTTCAAACGTGATCTTGAGACATGAAAAGAAACCTTAGGCTTTCTCCGATAAAGTAGAGACACGGTACTTAGACTGTAAGATGCTTCTGATCGGGGTCGTGTCTACCAAGTCTATTGAATTGGACTTTCCCAAGCGCTTAGTTCAGGGCTCTGTGCACAAGAAAGCATTTGATTGATTGAATGACAATAAGTGCCCAAACGCATGCGGGACAGGGACTGTTTCCAATCTGATTTCTTTGTACCACCCCAGCACTTAGTACAGTGCCACACATAGTAACCGCTTAATAAATAATACAATGATTTATTATTATACGATGTACAATACGATGTATTAAGTAGCATGGAGGGTGTACATGGAGGATCAGAGTAAGTAGGGTGGCCTAATAGAAGGAGCATGGGCCCTGGAGTCAAAAGGCCTTGATTCTAATCCCAGCTCCTCCACTTTCATTCATTCATTCATTCATTCATTCATTCATCCATCCATCCATCCATCCATCCATCCATCCATCCATCCATCCATCCATCCATCCATCCACCCATCCACCCATCCATCCATCTATCCATCCATCCATCCATCCATCCATCCATCCATCCATCCATCCATCCATCCATCCATCCATCCATCCATCCATCCATCCATCCATCCATCCATCCATCCATCCATCCGTATTTAGTGAGCGCTTACTGTGTGTAGAGCACTGTACTAATCTCTTGGAATTTGCAATTCAGCAAAAGATAGAGAAAATCCCTGCCCAACAACGGGTTCTCAGTCTAAAAGGGGGAGACAGACAACAAAACAAAACAAGTAAGTAGTCAGGCATCAGTACCATCAGGATAAATAGAATCATAGATATATACACATCATTAATGAAATAAATAGAGTAATAAATAATATATACAAATATACACATGTGCTGTGGGGAGGGGAAGGGGTAGAGCAGAGGGAGGGAGTAGGGGGAATGGGGAGGGGAAAAGGGACAGAAGGAAAGAGAGGGATGAGTCAGGGAAGGCCTCCTGGAGGAGGTGAGCTCTCAGTAGGGCTTTGAAGAGGGGAAGAGAGTTAATTTGGTGGATGTGAGGAGGGAGGGCATTCCAGGTCAGTGGTAGGGCCAGGAGTCGATGGCGGGAGAGGTGAGAACGAGGCACAGTGAGGAGGTTAGTGGCGGAGGAGCAAAGTGTACAAGGCTGTAGAAGGAGAGAAGGGAGGTGAGGTAGGAGGGGGCCAGGTGATGGAGAGTTTTGAAGCCAAAACACTTGCCTGCTGTGTGACCTTGGGCAAGGCACCTCACTTATCTGGGCCTCAGTTTCCTTAATTGTAAAATGGGGATTCAATACCTGTTCTCCCTCCTACTTGGACTCTGAGTCCCAGGTGGGAAGGGACAATATCCAGCCTGATTAACGTGTATCTATCCCAGTGCTTAGAACAGTGTTTGACACATAGTAAACAGTAAACATTTAGCAAACAACATTAAAAAAAGGAGGAAGTGGGGAAAGAAAACAGGGGAAAGAGAGGAAGTTACAAACTGCTAGCTTCATTTGTAAACTCCTTGAAATCAGGGATCAGGTCTAGTAACTCTACTGTTCTCTAAAACATGCTTAGTATTTTCTCTTTTAATGGAATAGGTTAAGTTTTACTGTGTATCAGGCATTGTATGAAGTGCTGGGGTAGATACAAGATGATCAAGATGGCTCACAATCTTAACCCCCATTTTACAGTAGAGGTAATCGAGGCCCAGAAAAGTGAAGTGGATATTACATTTTTAATGGTATTTGTTAAGCACGTACTATATGTGGGGCACAGTACATATCTCATGTTGAGGTAAGTACAAACTAATCAGGTTGGTCTAAGGGCAATCTGGAATGGAGGTGTTAGGAGCAGTTAGAGAAGAGAGAGAAGAAACAGGGGAGGGTTATAGCCATATCAAGACGAAGTGGCATGTGGGTAGAGAATTAGAGGAAGGATATGTAAGGAGGATCATGGCAGCTCTCGGCAGAAGATGAGTGAAGTTTGAAGGAAAGAGGAAATGACTGATTTCTTACCACCCTCCCCATCAACATCCCCACCCATCCGGGATGCCTATAACTTCCACCTCTTCCTGCCCCTTCTGGGCTTCACAGCCTGCCCCCCCTCCCCCCCATACTGGTAGTGCTGGGTCCTGACTCTGGCACCTCTGGGGGAGCCCGGGGGTGAAGGTATTGGGTGGAGGGACTCGTTCCTGCCCTTCTTTCTTCATCAGATTGTCCTTTTCCCAATCGGAGTCAAGCCACCGTCTCCTAACCGTTGGAGAGCATCTGAAAAGGAGGGGGAGGGTGGACGAGGACCCCCAGCAGGTCCCCCCAGTGGGACGGGGAGGGGACAATGAGGCCCCTCTTGGCTTTCCTGCTGCTGGGGTTGCCATTCTGGAGTGTGGAGCAACAAGGTGAGCCGAATGTGTGTGTGTATGCATGTGTCTTGGTGAATGTTTCTGTGTGTGAGTATATGAGTATGTATGCATTTGTGTGGGTCTATGTGTTTCTGTGTGGGTATATAAGCTCGCTGTCATATTGTACTCTCCCAAGCACTTAGTCCAGTGCTCTGCACACGGTAAGTGCTCATTTAATATGAGTGACTGATTGATTGCTGAGTGTGTGTTTCAGTGTGGTTGCCTATATGTGCAAGTGTATCTATGTGAGTGCCTATCTATGCCTAGTAGAAAGAGCATAGACCTGGGAGTGCGAGGCCCTGTGTTCTAATCCTGGCTTTGCCATTTGCCTGCGGTGGGTCCTTGGGCAAGTGACTTCACTTCTCTGTGCCTCAGTTCCCTCATTGGCAAAATGGGGATTCAATACCTGTTCTTTCCTCCTTCACAGCTCCGGAGTCTCATGTGGGACACGATTAGAGCCAAAGAGGAGGGGGGGAGGAGGCTAGAGCCTGATTGAGAGGGGCTGGTTGAGACAGTCTGGAGCCCTTCCGTACCCCCATGGGAGGTGGGAAGTGTCTGTGTTTGTGTCTATATGGGGATGTGTGAGTGTCTGTATGTGAATATGTGTGTGTATATCAGGGTTTGGGAGCAGGGGAGGTGATGGGGGCCTAGTGAAGGATAGTGCTATCTCTGACCTGGAAACTGAGAGGTAGCAGAAGTGTGTCCCAGTGTTTCCCTAACAGCCACCAGGGCTGAGATCGGGTATCCCTGTGCCCTCCCAGCCCCCAGTGCTCACCCCAAAGTCCCCTGACCTTCCTTCCCCAGGATCCGGCCATCCTAAGAAGTTCCGCACTTGCCCCTTCACACCCACCCCCTGCCCGAGCCCTTCTTAGTGGCAGGGGGTGCGGATCTCTCCCTCCAGCTTGGGCAGCGGACGGTCTCTGTCTCCCTCCGTGTGTCTCCAGATTTTCCAAGAAACTTCTGCGTGGATCAGCTCCCGAGCATCTCGGCCCCCGAGGGCAGCACCGTCACCCTCCCGTGCAGGTTTTTCCTCACCTGGAGGCTGGTCCAGCCCACACAGGTGACCATCATCTGGAAATGGCGGAATTTCCATGGGCCAGTGATCTTTGACTCCTCCCAGGACAAGCAGGGGCGCCGCTCTCTGGTCGGGGACCCCAAGAAAGGTAACGGGTCTCTGCAGATCAGAGACCTGACGAAGGCGGATGAGACCAGGTACTTCTGCCGAATCCAGGCTCTCACCACAGAAGGGGAAAAGATAGTGCAGAATATAACTGGGACATGGCTCACAGTGAAGAGGCGGGGTGAGTTTCCACCCCATGACATCCTAATATGGCCCCCCTCCATCTACGGTATCCCAACTTTCCCCTAGGTCTCCTTCCTAGTTCCTCAGTCAGGAAAGATTTTCTGAGCACTAGGAAATTCATAAAACCAGAAGCTTGAAATCCTGTAGAAAATACGGTAATTCCCTATCTGCAGGGAGCACAGCAGAGTCAAGACAAGCACACTGTCCACATGAGTAATACGTGAGGATTCTGTCGTGACTAGAGCAGGCTAGAGGGGTTGGGGATAGAGAATGAGGAGGAGGAGGACAAAGACTGGATTAGTGGGTGGTGCTCATCAGGAGGAAGTGGCCCTGAGCTAGAATTTAAAGGAAGTATAGAGAAGTCAAATGGCTTGACCAAGGTCACACAGCAGACAAATGGTGGAGCAGGATTAGAATCCAGATCCTTCTGACTCCCAGGCCTGTTTGCTATCTGCTAAGCCATGGGCTTCCCGACTTGATTACCCTGTGCCTACCCAGTGCTTAGTATAGTGCCTGGCCCGATGAAGTAAGCGCTCAACAAATACCATTAAAAAAAGAATGCTTACTATAGTCCAATCACTGTAATCATCGCTGGTGTAGATGCAAAATAATCTAGTCCAACACCATCCCTGACCCACATGGGGTCCAATAGGATGGAGGACACGTATTGAATTCCTATATTACAGATGAAGAAACTGAGGCCCAGTAAAGTGACTTGTCTAAGGTCACACAGCAGGCACAAGGCAGAGCTGGGATTAGACATGGGGTCCTCTCACTCCAAGGCCTGTGCTCCTTCAATCCCAGATGAGATTCCTGGACCCATCTCCTCCCTTCCACATTTCCCATCCTTGTCCTTAGAGAGATGAAGCCTGTCCTTTCCTCCCCCTCCCCCTCCATCAACCCCCTCTCCACAGACCAGCTCTATACCCTGAGTTCTTTATGAACAGGAAACGGGTCTACCTACTCTGTTGTACTGTACTCTCCCAAGCACTTTATACAGTGCGTTGCACACAGTAAGTGCTCAATATATACAATTAAGTGATTAACTGATATCATTTGTTAAGCACTTATTATATGCCACGGACTGGGGTGGATGCAAGATAATCATGTTGGATACAGTCCCCGTCGACATGGGGTTCACAGTGGAAGTAGGAAGGAGTAGGATTAAATGCCCATTTTACAGATGAGAAAACTGAGGCACAGAGAAGTGAAGTGATTTGCCCAAAGTCACACAGCATACAAGTGATATAGCTGGGTTTAGAGTTCTCTCCTAGGCCATGTTGCTTCTCATGAACACTTCTCTAGGAAGCCTTTCCTGACTAATCTCATGTCTCCCCACTCCAGTTCTCTGCTGCTTCTTCAGACCTTCCTCATCACTTAAACAGTTGGGTCCTCTTACAAGAGCACGGGCTTGGGAGTCAGAGTTCGTGGACCCTAATCCCGACTCCGCCACTCGTCAGCTGTGTGACTTTGGGCAAGTCGCTTCACTTCTCTGTGCCTCAGTTACCTCAGCTGGAAAATGGGGATTAAGACTGTGAGCCCCACATGGGACAACTTGTTTATCCTCTATGTATCCCAGCACTTGGAACAATGCTTGGCACATAGTAAGCATTTAACAAATACCATTACTGTATTCATTACTATAAGTACCATTTTAAAGGGAACTAGTCAGGGTGAAGCCAAAGGGAGTCAGAGAAGAGGAAAGGAGGGTTTATTCAGCGAAGGCCTCCTGGAAGAGACGTGCCTTCAGTAAGGCTGTGAAGAGGGGAGAGTCACTGTCTCCTGGATATGAGGAGGGAGGGCCATTCTAGGCCAGAGGCAGGATGTGGGTGAGATGTCGGTGGTGAGATAGATGTGATGGAAGTACAGTGAGAAGTTTGGCATTTGAGGAGTGAAGTGTGCGGGCAGGGTTGTAGTAGGAGAGCAGCTAGGGGAGGTAAGAGAGGGTAAGGTGATTGAGTGCTAAAATCACACCTTCTCCAGCGCACTTTCCCTGACTTAATATCTCTTTTTCCTACCTAGTTACCTTCCCTTCGGTGACATTTATTTACTTGGGTCTAATCCCTTTAAGTGCTTTGCTCTTCACCCCTCCCCAGCCCCAAAGCACTTACGTCTATGTCTTTATACTCTGCCCCTTCCCCATTTGAAATTTAATTTAATGTCAATCTCCCCGACTAGATCGTAAACTCCTTGAGGATTGGGTTCATGTCTATCAACTCTACTGTAACTCTCTGTGCAATTCCAAGCACTTAATACAGTGCTCCGATTGATCGGTTGATTGATATTTTTTCTCCAGTGACACCAACAGCCACTTCTGAGCCTCCTGGGACCGAAGACAATTTTTCTTCCCCCTTTTGGCTCTTCTTCACCCCTGTGGACCTGGCTGCCTCCCTGCTTCTCTGTCTCTTCTTGAAGATCGGGACTTGTGTGGCTTTGTTCTTAGGGCTTCGTCGCCAGGAGAGCCTGCCCCATGCCAATCCTCCCGTCATAAGGGAGGTCCTCCCACACACTGACCTCTCTCTCTCTCTCCCTGTTGTCCCTTCCCACACAAAGCCCAGCACACTCAAGCTCCCCCCTCCAGAAAAACCAGCTCCCAGACCAGCCCAATCACCTCCATCTTAAAGACCCAGGTCCCCTTCCCCTACAGAATTATTTCTCCAGGGCCCTGGGGTGGGGGTGGGGGAATCACAGTGGGCATTGAGGGAATCAAGGGTGTGACTGGATAGTTCAGTTTCATCAGAAACACCAGAGAAGGGTCCTATTTTAACCCCCTCACCTTCAAACCCAGTATAATCATATTCTGATTACTGATTGACTACTGTTTGAGAGTGTTATCTCCAGTCTGATTAAATATTGATGAGTGAATGGTTCTGGATTTGGACTGGTTATATTAAAGCCTACCAGACATGTCCCTTTAAAATTGACTTAGTGAATGGGAGCGGGATTGGACATAGTTACTTGGCAATAAGTATCCATTGGCAGTTTCTGGACCACAGAGCATGGGCTTTGGTCTTCATTCATTCATTTTTATCTAGTGCCTACTATGTGCAGAGCACTGGACTATGAACTTGGGGGAGTAGAATAAAACAATAAACAGACAATTTCCCTGCCCACCATGAGCATACAGTCTAGATGGGGAAACAGACATTAATATAAATAAAGCAGCTACCAGAAATCTGGGGCATTGGAACAATCAAATAAAGGGGGAGATGGGGAGAAGGGGAAGAGAAAAGGAGCGAAGGGAAAATAGGGGTGCTAGGAATACTCTCCCAAGTAATGATTTAGGGAAAGGGCCACCCCCCATGTCTCTCCCTTTCCTTATGGGTGGCCCCTACCGATGTCATGGCCTCCTCTCTGGCCCTGCTCTCTTACAAGGCTTTTGAGGTCAGGTCAATTGGGTGTGGGGCAAAGTTGTGGGACAGTGATGTCATGGTGTGGTGAGAAGCAGCTTGGCTTAGTGGACTGAAGTCCACGGGCCTGGGAGTCAGAGGACCTGGATTCTAATCTCGGCTCTGCCAAATGTCTGCTGTGTGACCTTGGGAAAGTCCCTTCACTTCTCTACTTCTCAGTTACCTCATCTGGAAAAAGGGGATTGACAGTGTGAGCCCTAAGTGGGGCAGGGTCTGTGTCCAACCTGATTTACTTGTGTCTATCCCAGCGCTTAGTACAGTGCCTGGTACACAGTAAGCACTTAACTAATACTACTATTATTATTATTATTATTAGCTAACTTCTCTGTTCCTCAGTTGCCTCATCTGGAAAAAATGGGAATTAAGAGTGTAAGCCCAATGTTGGACAAGGGCTACACCCACCCAAGCATCTATCCCAGTGCTTAAAACAGTGCTTGACACGTAGTAATCATTTAACAAGTACCAGTATTTTTATTATTATTATGATTATCATTATCACTTATGGGTGGTGACGCCTTGGTTTTCCTGTGTCTCTGAGTTGTCCATGCAGTTGTCCAGACTGAGTAGGTCAGGGATTACTTAGACTTGTTGAATGCAAAATTTAAGAATAGTAGTAAAAATAATAACAATTTTACTAGTATAAACATATATACCCACATGCTGAGGTTGGGTATGAAGAAATAAGGACTGTAAACTCATTGTGGACAGGGACAGTGTCTGCTAATTCTGTTGTATTGCACTTTTCCAAGAGTTTAGTACAGTGCTCTGCACAGAATAAGCTCCTCAAGAGTGGGAATGGTGTCTAGCACAGAAGGCCTGTAGTACTCATAGACTGTGTCCAACCTGATTGCCGTATATCTACCTCAGCGCTTAGAACAGTGCTTGGCACATAGTAAGTGCTTAACAAATATAATTATTAATTTTTGTTATTGATGTCATTTTACGCAGGACTATATTCTCGCCCGTAGCCTCCTCACTTTCCTCCATATAACCCCCACTACTAACACTGTTTCTCAACATTTTCCCCAACTGCTTTGTTATGTCTGAAGGGAAGAGAAACAGCATAGCATAGTGGATGGAGCCCGGGCCTGGAAGTCAGAGGTCACGGATTCTAATCCCAACTCCGCCACTTGCCTCCTGTGTGATCATGGGCGAGTCTCTTAACTTCTCTGTGCAATTAGTTACCTCATCTGTAAAATGGGGATTTGAGACTGTGAGCCCCAGTGGGATAAGGACCCTCTCTAATTCCATTTGCTTTTATAAACTCCAGCGCTTAGTACAGTGACTGGCACATAGAAAGCGCTTAACAAATACTATTATTATTATTTGGATGGGGTCGCCCCGCCCCCAGTCCTCGGGCGATTAAAGTCCCGATTTGACCCCCTGACTTCTCAAAGAACCGGATTCACGAGGGACAAATGCCGTGACGCCACCTAGGTACGTGCTCAGAGCCCCGGACCCCAATAAAACCCACCAGGGACCCCCAGTTCCCCTCAACTAAACGAGTCTGAGCAATAGCAGAGCCTTCAACTACTCAGGCAAAGCCACCTAAGAGGCTGTGTTACTTCCCCCACGGAGACACGAGTTTGTCCCGAAAATTTCAGGAGCAGCAACTGGCTTTCTGTCCAGAACAGAGGCTAAGGATCTAGGGAATCAACCCCGAGTGGTCCGGCAACCGCAGGTATAATGTTTAATTAGCAATTTACGATGAAATCGGAAAGTTTTGTCCATCTTGACCGAATTTCGCCTGCAACCGAAGGGATTTTTCCAGATTTTTGAACGAAAGCGTGTGGTTTCACGAACGAAAAGGAATCCGAGGGAAGCTTGAGGGTCTTCCCCTCATATACCGCTAGAAATCAAGTCCAAGTATTCCTGAGAATTTTCGATATTTATCGTTTTTTGAGAGGTAACAAACACAACTCCGGAGCCGAGCGGAGAGGTCTGGGCCGGGAGCGAGGCGGGTTGGACAGCGCACCAATCACAGCGCAGCTCCGCCCTATAAATACACCCCGCGCTTGCAAAGGTCTCTCACTCTTTTGGTTCGTCCGACTTTCTCTTTTTGCGGAATTTTTTCCTCACTGCAGTCGCTATGTCCGAGACGGCTCCCGCTCCACCGGCCGCTCCCGCAGCCCCGGCCCCCGCGGAGAAGACCCCGACCAAGAAGAAGCCGAAGAAGCCGGCGGGCGGAGCCAAACGCAAGGCCGCGGGTCCCTCGGTGTCCGAGCTGATCACCAAGGCGGTGGCGGCGTCCAAGGAGCGCAACGGGGTGTCCCTGGCCGCGCTGAAGAAGGCGCTGGCCGCCGCCGGCTACGACGTGGAGAAGAACAACAGCCGCATCAAGCTGGGGCTCAAGAGCCTGGTCGCCAAGGGCACCTTGGTGCAGACCAAAGGCACCGGCGCCTCGGGCTCCTTCAAGATCAACAAGAAGGCGGCCGGCTCCGAGGGCAAGGCCAAGCCCAAAGCCAAGAAGCCGGCGGCGGCGGCTAAGCCCAAGAAATCGGCCAGCGCCGCCAAGAAGCCCAAGAAGCCTGCGGCTTCCGGGGCCAAAAAGAGCGTGAAAAAGACCCCGAAGAAAGCCAAGAAGCCGGCGGCGGCCAAGAAACCTGCCAAGAGCCCCAAAAAGGCCAAAGCGGTTAAGAAAGCAGCCAAGAGTCCGGCCAAGCCTAAGGCTGTGAAGCCCAAAGCGGCTAAACCGAAGGTTGCAAAGCCCAAGACAGCCAAGCCCAAGAAGGCGGCGGCGGCGGCGGCCAAGAAGAAGTAGAAAGGTCCTGCGTTCACTTTTCTCTTACACCCCAACGGCTCTTTTCAGAGCCACCCACAGATCTCAGACAAAGAGCTAGTTACACGTCGTTAGTACCTTGTTCCCTGGCGGGAGGGAGATAAGGCAGCTTCCTTAAATATTAATTCATTCACTCGTATTACTGCGTGCCAGCTTACTGCGTGCCAGAGCACTGCACAACATAATTAGCAGACGTGTTTCCATCATAGCAAATTTCCAGTGGAGAGGGAATGAGTAATGAATTCCATATATTATCAATTCTGCCGTAGGCCACTTTGGGACACTTTCCCAATTCTCCAGAATTTAGCATGCACACCGTAAGGAAAGTTAAATGTCACAACCCTGGTTAAGCGCTTACTGTGAGCCAGTTATAGCGTTTGTTAGACGATTGTGTGCCAAGCACTGTACTAAGCGCTGGAGGGCATAGAAGCAAATTGGATTGGACTGGCCCTTAGGCGCTCATATGCTAAGCACTGGAGTAGATAGCAGCAAATCGGGTAGGACGCAGTCCCTATCTCAGATGGGGCTCAGTCTCACTCCCCATTTTCCAGATGAGGTGGTAATTGAGGCCCAGATAAATCCACTTGCCCAAGGGCACACAACAGACAAGGAATAGAGCACGTATTAGAACCCATGACTCATTTACTACTTATTCCGTGCTCTATCCACTACACCCTGCTGCTTTCCTCCTTACGTAAAAATAATGTTTTTTTACCAACTGGAAAGTTCATTTGATAATGTTGGTTCAGCACTTAAATAGAGGTGGCTCTCATAAAAGAGCCTTGAGTGGTAGGGTTGGACTCTGCTAGAAGGTACGGAGAATTCAAGTACTCTTGCTCTCCAATAGCCTTTCTAAAGTGGCAGGCCTTTGGGCGATATACACGATGAAAGCCGGGCAAGAGGGCAATTTTTAAGGACTTCCTTCCTCTTACTAATGGCAGGGTAGAGGAGCCTTAGTGCTAGATGAGCAGCATAAAGGAGAAATGCTGATCTGAGACACGCGTCATTATTCAACCGAAAATAGAGCGTCAAAACAAGCAGTACGGCTCTTTAATGAGAACATGGGTGGCTCTGAAAAGAGCCTTTGGGGGTGTTTTGGATATTGCAAACAGGGAGGTTCAAGCCCTCTCTCCGCGGATGCGGCGGGCCAGCTGGATGTCCTTGGGCATGATGGTGACCCGCTTGGCGTGGATGGCGCACAGGTTGGTGTCCTCGAAGAGCCCCACCAGGTAGGCCTCGCTGGCCTCCTGCAGGGCCATGACGGCCGAGCTCTGGAAGCGCAGGTCCGTCTTGAAGTCCTGGGCGATCTCCCGCACCAGCCGCTGGAAGGGCAGCTTGCGGATCAGCAGCTCGGTGGACTTCTGGTAGCGGCGGATCTCCCGCAGCGCCACGGTGCCGGGCCGGTAGCGGTGAGGCTTCTTCACGCCGCCGGTGGCCGGGGCGCTCTTGCGGGCCGCCTTGGTGGCCAGCTGCTTGCGGGGCGCCTTGCCGCCGGTGGACTTGCGGGCCGTCTGCTTCGTACGAGCCATCGCGCCGGCAACTTACTCGGCAACAGGAACTAAACAGGGAGTAGCGGTAGCGGCTTATATAGGATGAAGTCTTTCTTGATTGGACAAAAAAATTTCAAAAGTCGCGCGCTCTCCACTGATTGGCTTTCTTTTGAAAAGTCTAGCTCCACCCCCGACTTTCCCGCTGCGAGCCTCCGTTTCGCCACTTCTCCGTTCCCCTCCTCTCCTTTAAAGGGCTATTTCCCCGCCCAACCAAAGGGACCGCCGATTTGCGTCTTCTGGCCTTGATTCCACCTTAGTTTTGAGAAGTTTCCTTTCTTCCAATTTTCAAAAATCCACCTGATCGTCCCTCCCACCCAGTGTTTTCCTTCCCTGTCAGTGTTCATTTTTCATTGGTTCTAGTTATGTTGTCTCCCGAACGAAACCTGTGGGAGCTTTTACTCTCACTTTTTATATGAACTTCGCCAGCGATTAGACGCTCACTGGCAAGGGGTGGGCTAATAAATAACTCGATTTTCTCTTCTAAGTGTTCAGTGATTACTTTTTTCCCATTTTCATGCGTACGTGTCCAACCCTTTAACTGAAAGTGTGGGTGGCTCTGAAAAGAGCCTTTGGGTTCAGATTGTTTCTCGGCTACTTCGCGTGGGGCTTATTTGCCCTTGGCCTTGTGGTGGCTCTCGGTCTTCTTGGGCAGCAGCACGGCCTGGATGTTGGGCAGGACGCCGCCCTGGGCGATGGTGACCTTGCCCAGCAGCTTGTTGAGCTCCTCGTCGTTGCGGATGGCCAGCTGCAGGTGCCGCGGGATGATGCGGGTCTTCTTGTTGTCGCGGGCCGCGTTGCCCGCCAGCTCCAGGATCTCGGCCGTCAGGTACTCGAGCACGGCGGCCAGGTAGACGGGCGCGCCCGCCCCCACCCGCTCCGCGTAGTTGCCCTTGCGCAGCAGCCGGTGGACGCGGCCCACCGGGAACTGCAGCCCGGCCCGAGACGAGCGGGACTTGGCCTTAGCGCGGGCTTTGCCTCCTTGCTTTCCGCGGCCAGACATAGTGGCAGTAAGCTAACAGCAATATAAGACCTTTCACAAGAGAAGGAATGCAGTGAGGGGGAGCTGCACCGATTACTCTTATAGGTTTTGCCGAGAGCCAAAAAGGAGCCATTTCATTGGTCAGAAAAAAATCCCTTTGTTAACTACAGCCAATAGGCCCTTAGAACTAGAATCCGGTCATTTGCATTGAGCGGAAACAGGATATTCTCCAATCAGAGGTTTTAAAAAGGAAACCTAATTTGCATGCATACCCTATAAATACCAGGCATCCCCAATTCAACAGTATTACGTAAGTTGGTAGGACCCCGCACTTTCAAAATGCCTGATCCGGCCAAATCCGCCCCGGCGCCCAAGAAGGGCTCCAAGAAAGCGGTGACCAAAGCGCAGAAGAAAGACGGGAAGAAGCGCAAGCGGAGCCGCAAGGAGAGCTACTCCATCTACGTGTACAAGGTGCTGAAGCAGGTCCACCCCGACACGGGCATCTCGTCCAAGGCCATGGGCATCATGAACTCGTTCGTCAACGACATCTTCGAGCGCATCGCCGGCGAGGCTTCCCGCCTGGCGCACTACAACAAGCGCTCCACCATCACGTCCCGGGAGATCCAGACGGCCGTGCGCCTGCTGCTGCCCGGGGAGCTGGCCAAGCACGCCGTGTCCGAGGGCACCAAGGCCGTCACCAAGTACACCAGCTCCAAGTAAGCTGCCCCTGAGGCTTCTCGCTCAACGAACCCAAAGGCTCTTTTCAGAGCCACCCATAGTTTCTCAGAAAGAGCTATAATTGCTTCACTTATCAATAAGTTTAATTTATTTGAGATAGAATATAATGGTATTCGTTAGGCGCTTACTATATGCAGAGCACTGTTCTAAGCGCTGGGGTAGATACAGGGTGATCAGGTTCTCCCACTTGAGGTTCACAGTTAATCCCCATTTTACAGATGAGGTAACTCAGGCACAGAGAAGTTGACTTGCCCAGTCACACAGTTGTCAAGAGTAGGGATGTACTGCCCACTCAACTAAAACTGCCAGTGAGACTTCTCACTCAGCGAACCCAAAGGCTCTCCAGAGCCACCCACGTTTTCCTTGAAAACTTTCTGACCTTCTAAGGGGGAGAGAAGTAATGGAACAGGAAGGAGAACAAGCACTGCTACGGTTGCTGGAAGGAGGGATGCAGCCAGTACTGATTGATATT
Source organism: Ornithorhynchus anatinus (assembly GCF_004115215.2). Classification (NCBI taxonomy): domain Eukaryota; kingdom Metazoa; phylum Chordata; class Mammalia; order Monotremata; family Ornithorhynchidae; genus Ornithorhynchus; species Ornithorhynchus anatinus. Next base: position 4,120,152 of record NC_041753.1, on the reverse strand, counting down.
TACTGTAGAGGTCGGGCCAGTTCGTGTTCTAGGTAAACGAGCTAATGGCAATGCTTAATTTGCTGTAGTTAATGTAAGTCGAGGGCCAGTAATGTGGCTTAGAAAGCAAACAGCTCTTTTAAATGAAATAGTGGGTGGCCCTGAAAAGGGCCTTTAGAATTATTAAGAGCAAGAAGAAAATTTAGCCTCCGAAGCCGTAAAGCGTACGCCCCTGCCTTTTTAGGGCGTAGACCACGTCCATGGCGGTGACGGTCTTCCTCTTGGCGTGCTCCGTGTAAGTGACGGCGTCGCGGATCACGTTCTCCAGGAAAACCTTGAGCACCCCGCGGGTCTCCTCGTAGATCAGCCCGGAGATGCGCTTGACTCCTCCGCGACGGGCCAAACGGCGGATAGCGGGCTTGGTGATGCCCTGGATGTTATCCCGCAGCACCTTCCTGTGCCGCTTAGCACCTCCTTTCCCCAGCCCCTTACCGCCTTTGCCCCGACCAGACATTATAACACCGAATCAGATACCCAATGCTGAACAACTAAGGTTTAAGTGAGGTCCCTTTATATACGCTGTGGGCCGACCTGTTTGAGAAAGGCCGAGCCGCGCTTTCCGTCCCCCTTCCTCCCCCCTCATCATAGGAAACGAGGCGGGGAAAATGCAAAATCATGGGCGCAGCGGAAAGGGGGAAGGGACAGAGAGGACGGGGTAGAGAGGAAGCATTCATTCATTCCTTTAATCGTATTTACTGAGCACTTAACTGTGTGCAGAGCAGTGAACTAAGCTCTTGGAAAGCACAATTCAGCAATAAAGAGAGACAATCCCTGCCCACACCGGGATTACAGTCTATTATTACCCTATTAATTTTGTTAATGAGGTGTACAGCCCCTTGATTCTATTTATCGTGTTTATGTTGTCTTGTTTTTGTCCCTCTGTCTCCCCCGATTAGATTGTGAGCCCCTTATTGGGCAGGGATTGTCTCTATCTGTTGCTGAATTGTATATTCCAAGCGCTTAGTACAGTGCTCTGTACATAGTAAACGCTCAATAAATACTACTGAATGAATGAATTAATAGAAGCTGCTTCTGTAATTCAAGGTTTGTTTTAGATGTGATATTGAAACACGAAAAGCCTTCCTCCCCGATATACAAAAGACACGGTGCTTAAACTGTAAGATACACGGTCAGGGGTTGTGTCTACCACTCTAGTGATGTGGACTTTGCCAAGCGCTTAGTACTCGGGACATAATAATAATAACAGTGATGGTATTTGTTAAGCGCTTATTATGTTCTTCTAACTGTTCTAACCGCTGGGGTAGATACATGGTAGTCAGGTTGTCCCAAATGGGGCTCACAACTTAATCCCCATTTTACAGATGAGGGAATTGAGGCACAGAGAAGTTAAGTGACTTGCCCAGAGTCACACAGCTGATTAGTGGCAGAGCGGGAATTAGAACTCACAAACTCTGACTCCCATGCCTGTGCTCTTTCCACTAAGCCACACCATTTCTCTACATATACTTTTAATGGTATTTGTTAAGTGTGTACTATATATCAAGTGCTATACTAAGCTCTGGGATAGTGGCTTAATGGAAAGAGCAATGTCCTGGAATGCCCTCCCTCCTCACTTCCCCCAAACTAACTCTCTTCCCCTCTTCAAAGTCCTACTAAGAGCTCACCTCTTCCAAGAGGCCTTCCCGGACTGAGCCCCACTTTCTCTCTGCTCCCCCTCTCCCCTCCCCTCAGCACTGTGCATATTTGTATATATTATTTATTACCCTATTCATTTTGTTAATGAGGTGTATATCTCCATGATTCTATTTATCTTGATGATGTTGTCTTGTTTTGTTTTTTTCTGTTTTGCTTTGCTGTCTGTCTCCCCCGTTATTGGGCAGGGATTGTCTCTATCTGTTGCTGAATTGTACATTTCAAGTGTTTAGTACAGTGCTCTGCACACAGTAAACACTCAATAAATACTATTGAATGAATGAATGAATGACTGTGAACCCCACCTGGGACAACCTGATTACCCTGTATCTACCCCAGTGCTTAGAACAGTGCTTGGCGCATAGTAAGCACTTAACAGATACCAACATTATTATTATTACTAGACTCTGAGTTTCCTTTAGATTATGAGCTCCTTGTGGGAAGGGAAAGTTCCTTGTCTCTCTTTATTGCTGTAATGTACTTTCTCAAGCTCTTTTCGTACAGTGCTCTGCACACAGTACGCGCTCAATAAATACGATTGAATGAATGAAAGACTACAAGTTAATCAGGCTGGTCCAGGGGCAAGTTTATATGGAGATGTTGGGGGCAGGTGGAGAAGGAGGAGAAACAAGGATGGTTATAGCCAGGAACAGGGGTGTAGTTGGCTTGAAAATTAGGGAGGCTGTGTAAGGAGGGACATGGAAGCTCAGTGCAGAAGTGGAAAGAAGAAGTTACAAGGAAAAAGGAAATGACTGATTTCTCATCACCTTTCCCCACCAATATAACCCACCCCTTTCTGAGGTCGGGGCCATATTTCATTTTCACCTCTTTCTGCCCCTTCTGGATTTTGCCCTCATTCCTGATCCAGCTGGGTCTGGATTCCCAACTCTCAGGGGGTGCAATATTAAGGGGAAGGTCTGGTTCCTGTCTTTCTGACCCTCTTCCACACTGATGCAAGGACTTGTCTCATCTGGTCCCTGGGTGCCATGGTTTGTGAGCATCTAAAAGGAAGGAGGAGTGTGGACAGGTATCATTATACCAGCTCCCCCAGGGGAGCAATGAGGCCTCCTCTGGCTTTGCTGCTGCTGGGGATGCCATTCTGGAGCTTGGAGAACAAGCAAGGTGAGCTGAATATGTGCATGTGTGCAGGTGTGCATTTCCACATAGGTGTCTTAATAATAATGTTGGTATTTGTTAAGCGCTTACTATGTGCAGAGCACGGTTCTAAGTGCTGGGGTAGATACAGGGTAATCAGGTTGTCCCCACGTGAGGCTCACAGTTAATCCCCAACTTCTACTGTGCTTTTTGTGTGGGTAATAATAACTGGTTTTTGTTAAGCATTTTCTATGTTCCAGGCAGCATACTAAGCGTTGTGGTGGATACAAGGAAATCGATGGGACATAGTCCCTGTCCAACACGGGGCTCACGGTCTCAACCTTTAACAGAGGAGGTAACTGAGGCCCAGAGAAGCAAACTGATTTGCCCAAAGCCACACAACAGCCAAATGGTGGAGCTGGGATTAGAACCCGTGACATGACTCCCAGGCCCGTGTTCTAACCACCACACCATGGGAACGTGTGTGTATATGTATCTGTGTTGGTGTGTAAGCTCATAGCGGGCAGAGAATGTGCCTATCAACTCTGTTATATTGTACTCGTCCAAATGCTTAACACAAGGCTCTGAACACAGTAAACACTCAGTGAACTCTGGGATTAGAATCCATGACCTCTGACTCCCAAGCCTGTGGTCTTTCCATTAAATCACACTACTTCTCGTGGTGATGAAGATGGGAGTGGGAGAAGAGGAAAGGAGGGCTTAGTCTGGAAAGGCCTCTTGGTAGGGATGTGACTTCAATAAGGGTCTGGAGATGGGGAGAGCAGTGGTCTGCCGGATTTGAAGAGGGAGGGCGTTTCAGGCCAGAGGCAAGACGTGGGCTAGAGCTCAGTGGTGAGACTAGATGAGATTGAGGTACAGTGAGTAGGTCGGCATTAGAGGCGAGAAGAGTGTGGGCTGGATTGTAGTAGGAGAGTAGCGAGGTGAGGTAGGAAGTTGATTGAATTCTTTAAGGCCTATGGTAAGGAGTTTTTGTTTGATGTGTAGGTGGATGGACAACCCCTGGAGTTTCTTGAGGAGGGGAGAAGCATGGATTTAACATTTTTGTAGAAAAATGATCCAGGCAGCAGAGTGAAGCATGGACTGGAGTGGAGAGAGGCAGGAGGCAGGGAGGTCAGTAAGGAGACTGACACAAAAATCCAGGAGGGATAGAATGAGTGAACGTATTAACATGATAGCAGTTTGGATAGAGAGGAGAGGGCAGATTCTAGTGATATTGCGAAGGTCAAACCTACAGGATTTAGTAATGGATTAAATATGTGGGGCGAATGAAAGAGGAGTCAAGGATAATGCCAAGCTTATGGGCTTGTTAGTTGGAAAGGATGGTGGGGTCATCTACAGTGATGGGAAAGTCAAGGGAAGGACAGGGTTCAGGTGGGAAGATATCTCTGGCCAGAGATCTTCTTGAGAGGCAGAGGCCGGGGATCTTCCCCTCCAGCCTGGGCAGCCAGATGGTTTCTGTCTCTCTCCGTGTTTCTGCAGGAAGCTATGGCGTGGCTCAGTCCCCGGAAATCTTGGCTCCCGAAGGTAGCACCATCACCCCCCCCTGCAGCTTCTTCCACCCCTGGAAGTTGGTCCGGCCCCTACGGGTGACTGTGCTCTGGAGATGGCAGATTTCCTACGGGCCAGTGATCTTCGACTCCTCCAGGGGCAACCAGGGGTGCCGCTCTCTGGTCGGGGACCCCGAGAAATATGCTGTGTCTCTGCAGATCAGAAACCTGACCAAGGCAGATGGCACCAGGTACTTCTGCCGGATCCTGGCTCTCACCACGGAAGACGTGAAAGAGTGGCAGAGCGTCGTGGGGATGCTGCTCACTGTGAAGGAGCGGGGTGAGTCTTCACCCCGCAGAGTCCCAGTATGGCCCCCCTCGATCATGGTTTCCCATCTTTCTCCTGGCTCCTCGGTCAGGGAAGATTTTCTGAGCACTAGGGGGTTCATAAAACCAGGAGCTTGAGATCTTGTAGAAAATGCAGTAATTTCTGCCCGGCAGGGAGCACAGTAGAGAAAAGACAAACATCATGTCCTCATGAGTAAGGCATGACAATTCTGTCATGACAAGAACCGGCTGGGGATCTGGGGAGAAAGAGGAGGAGGAGGAGGAGGAGGACAAAGACTGGGTTAGTGGGAGGTGCTCAACAAGGGAAGCTTCCTAAAGGAGGTGACCTTGCCACTCTTCTGCTCTGTGACCTTGGGCAACTCACTTCTCTTCTGTGGGCCTCAGATACCGCATCTTTTAAATGAGATTAAGCCAGTGAGCCCCAGTGGGATAGAGACGGTGTCCATGCTAATTAGCTTGTATCCAACCCAGCATTTAGTTCAGTATCTGGCACATAGTAAGCACTTATCAAATGCTACTACTATTATTAGTATTATTATCTCTGACCCAGAAACTGAGGCAGCAGAGAAAGTGCATCTCAATGTTTCCCCAGCAGCCACCCGGGCTGGAATCGGGTATCCTGTGCTTGCCCAGCCTCCGACACTCATCCCACAACCCCCGTATCTCCCTTTCCCAGATCTGGCCAACTTGAGATGGCCTGCACTTGCCCCGTCGCAACCACCCCCGGTCCGAGCCCTTCTTAAGTGGCAGAGGCGGGGGATCTCTCCCGCCAGCCTATACAGCTAGACGGTTTCTCTCTCCCTCTGTGTCTCTGCAGGAAGCTATGGCGTGGTTCAGCCCCCGGATATCTCAGCTCCTGAGGGCAGCACCATCTCCCTCCCCTGCAGCTTCTTCCACCCCTGGACGCTGGTCCGGCCCCTACGGGTGACTGTGCTCTGGAGATGGCAGAATTCCTACGGGCCAGTGATCTTCGACTCCTCCCGGGGCAACCAGGGGCGCCGCTCTCTGGTCGGGGACCCCGAGAAACATGCTGCGTCTCTGCAGATCAGAAACCTGACCAAGGCAGATGGCACCCGGTACTTCTGCCGGATCCAGGCTCTCACCACAGAAGGCGTGAAAGAGTGGCAGAGCATCGTGGGGACGCTGTTGACCGTGATGGAGTGGGGTGAGTCTTCACCCTGCAAAATCCCAATATGGTCCCCCTTCAACCTCCTTTCTGGCCCTTCGGTCAGAAAAATTTTTCTGAGCACTAGGGGGTTCATTAAACCAGGAGCTTGAGATCCTGTAGAAAATGCAGTAATTCCGGCCCGGCAGGGAGCACAGGAGAGACATGACACACGTCCACATGAGGAAGACATGATGGTTCCATAATAATAAAAGCATACTGGGGGCAGGAGGATGATGGGAGGGAGGGAGGAGGAGGACAGAGACTGGGCTAGTGGGTTGTGCTCATCAAGGGAAGCTTCCTGTAGGAGGTGACCCTGAGCTAGAATTTAAAGGAAGGGAGGGAATCAAATCAATTCCCTCCGTTCTGATCCTCAACTTCATATTTAATGAGCCCCATGTGGGACATGGACTGTGTCCTACCTATTTTTAAATTTTAAATGGTACTATAGTGCTTATTATTTGTTACTCACTGTACTAAGTGCTGGGTAGATACAAGCTAATCAATTTGGGCGCAGTCAATATCTGTGAGCCTCATGTGGGACAAGGACTCTCTTGTTTCTCGTCTGTACTCCAGTGCTTAGTTCAGCTCCTGCACATAGTAGCATTTAACAAATACCATTGGAAACCAAAAAAGATTTGCCCAAGGTTTCACAGCAGGCAAATGGTGGAATCAGGATTAGCACTCAGGTCCTTTTGACTCCCAGGCCTGTGCCCTAAATAGTCATAATGGAGTTTTTTAAGCATTTACTATGTGCCCAGCACTGTTCTAAGCGCTGGGGCACATACAGGTTGATTAGGTTGGTCACAATCCCTGTCCCAAATGGAGGTCACACTCTTTATCCCCCTTTTACAGATTTAGTAACTGAGGCCCAGAGAAGTGAAGTGACTTGCCCAAGGTCACCCTCCAGACATGTGGCAAAGAGGGGATTAGAACCCAGCTCCTTCTGACTGCCAGGCCTGTGCCGTATCCACTAAGCCATGCTGCTTCTCTCTGTCAAACAGAAACTCCCTACCATCCACTTTAAGGCACTAAGTCAGCTCTTCCTTTCCTCCCTGACCTCTCTCATCTCTCACAACTTAATGCCAACCTACTTGCTGTAGCTCGTACCCGTCTTTTTCTCTCTGTCGAAGCCTTGCTCATGTTCTCCTTGTATCTCCCCCAGCGCTTAGAACAGTGCTCTGCACATAGTAAGCACTTAACAAATACCAACATTATTATTATTATTATTCTCCCTTCGGCTTGTAACTCCTTCCCCCTTCCTATCCCGGAGCCCACCACTCCCGGCTTTGTCAGCCAATCCCAACCTTGAGCTTTTAGCGCCCCCTAACGTTGTTTTTTATATAATAATTATTATGGCATTTAATTATTATTATTATTATGACATTTAACAATAATAATGGTATTTGTTAAGCTCTTACTATGCGCCAGACACTGTTCTAAGCACTGGGGTAGATACAAGATAATCAGGTTGGCCATAGTCCCTGTCCCACATAGTCTTAACCCCCATTTTGCAGATGAGGTAATTGAGGCGCCGGGAAGTGAAGTGACTTACCCAAGGTCACACAGCAGACAAATGGCAGAGCCGGGCTTAGGATCTATGACTTTTTGACGCCCAAGCTCTATCCATTATGCCATCCATATCCCTGCTTCAGTTGAGAGTCAATCAATCAATTAATCAATCAATCATATTTATTGACCGTTTATTGTGTGCAGAACACTATACTAAGCGCTTGGGAGAGTATAATATGACAACAAACAGATTCCCTCCCTGCAGTGAGCATGCAGTCCTGAGGGGGAGACAGACATTAATATAAATAAATAAATTACAGATATGTACACAAGTCCTTTGGGGCTGAGAGGGGGGATGAATAAAGGGAGCAAATCAAGGCAATGCAGAAGGGTGTGGGAGAAGAGCAAAGGAGGGCTTAGTCAGGAAAGGCCTCTTGGAGGAGAGGTGCCTTAAATAAGGCTTTGAAGTGGGGAGAGACATTGTCGGATATGAGGTTGGAGGATGTTCCAGACCAGAGGTAGGATGTGGGAGAGAGGTTGGCAGTCGAGGTACAGTGAGAAGGTTAACATCAGAGGAGTAAAGTTTGTGGGCTGGGTTGTAGTAGGAGAGCAGTGAGTTGAGTTAAGAGGGAGCAAGGTGATTGAGTCAATAATCCAACCCCACCGCATTTATGTCCATGTTTTCATACTCTGCCTCTTCCTCTATTTGAAATTTAATTTAATGTCGGTCTCCCCGACTAGATCGTAAACTCTTTGAGGACTGGGGTATTTCTATCAACTCGGTTGTATTCTGCCCTTCCAAGCGCTTAATACAGCGCTCTGATTGATCACTTGATTGATATTCTCTCCCCAGGGAATCTAACAGCCACTTCTGAGCCTCCTGGTACCGAAGACACTTCTTCTCACCGCTTTTGGCTCTTCTTCACCGCTGTGGACTTGGCGGTATCTCTGCTTCTCTGTTTCTCCTTGAAGATCGGGATTTACGTGGCTTTGTTCTTAGGGCTTCAGCGCCAGCAGAGCCTGCCCTGCATCAATCCTCCCATCATAAAAGAGGGTGCTACCACCCATTGAGTCTTTCTCTCTCTCTCTCCCTGTTGTCCTTTCATACACAAATGCCAGTACACTCAGGCTCTCCCCTCCAGAAAAAAACAGCTTCCAGGCCAGCCCAATCACCTCCATCTTAGAGACCCAGTTCTCCTTCCCCTACCAGGTTATCGCTTCAAAGAGCTGGGGGTGCAGATCAGAATGGGCACTGGGGAGTCAAGAGTGTGATTGGAGGGTCCAGTTTCATCGGTAACACCAGAGAAGGGTCCTATCCTGACTCCCTCACCCCCATGCCCAGTATAATCATATTCTGATTATTGATAATGTTATCTCCAGTCCTATTAAATATTAATGAGTGAATGGTTCTGGTTTCGGATTGGTTGTATAAAGGATTGATCCTATATGTCCTTTTGGCAATGAGTATTGATTGGCAGGTGCTGGAGCGGAGAGCATAGGCTTTGATCTCAACATGGCTAAGAATAAAGTCCTTTGATTCAGGGGGATAATGATGTTATGATATGGTCATTTCTGGGTGGTTATCCCTTGTTCCTGTCCTCCTGTATCTCTGAGTTGCACCATATAGTTGTCCTGATTAAGACAGGAACTACTCACGCTTGTTAAATACCCAATATATTAATATTAATAATGACAATGAGAATAAAAATTGTATTCTTAACATGTACACACACATGTTGAAGTTAGATATAAAGAAATGTAGACCGTCAACTCATTGTGGCAGGGAATGTGTCTGTTATTTATGTTCTATTATAGTCTCCCAAGCGCCTAGTACAGGGCTCTGCATAGAGGAAGCTCCTTAAGGGCAGGAATGGTGGCTAGCACAGAGGGCCTGTGGTGGTCATAGACTGATATGTCAGGACTATATTCTCGTCCGTAGCCTTTCCTCCCAATAACCCCCAATACTCGTCCTGCTTCTGAACATTTTTCCCCAGCTGCTTCGTTATATCTGAAAGGAAAGAGATGGAGTCACCCCACCCCCAGCCCTCGGGGGATCAAAATCCCTATTTGACCCTCTGACTGCTCAAATAACCGAATTCACGAGGGACAAATGCCGTGACGCCGCCTAAATACCTGATCAGAGCCCCGGCCCCCAATAAAACCCCAAATAAATCCCCCATTCCCCTCAACTAAACGAGTCTGAGCAAGAGCAGAAGCTTCAACTACTCAGGCAAAGCCACCGAAGAGGCTGTGTTACTTCCTCCAAGGAGACATGAGTCTGTCCCGAAAATTTCAGGAGCAGCAGCTAGCTTTCTGTCCAGAACAGAGGCCAAGGATCTAGGGAATCAACCCCAAGTGGTCCGAGAGCCGCAGGTATAGTGGTTGATAAGCAATTTATGTGGAAATCGCAAAGTTTTGTCCATCCCGCCCGAATTTCGCCTGCAACCGAAGGGATTTTTCCAGATTTTCGAACGAAAGCGTGATGTTTCGCGAATGAAAAGGAAACCGAGGGAAGCTTGAGGGATCCCTTTTCTTATACCGATAGAAATAAAGTCAAGGTATTCCCGGGAATTTTCGATATTTATCGTTTTTTAAGGGGTAACAAACACAATTCGGGAGCCGAGCGGAGAGGTCTGGGCCGGGAGCGAGGCGGGTTGGACAGCGCACCAATCACAGCGCAGCTCCGCCCTATAAATACACCTCGCAGTCGCAATGGTCTCTCACTCTTTTGATTCGTCTGACTTTCCTTTTATTTGGGTTTTTTTTTAACTGCAGTCGCTATGTCCGAGACGGCTCCCGCTCCACCGGCCGCTCCCGCAGCCCCGGCCCCCGCGGAGAAGACCCCGACCAAGAAGAAGCCGAAGAAGCCGGCGGGCGGAGCCAAACGCAAGGCCGCGGGTCCCTCGGTGTCCGAGCTGATCACCAAGGCGGTGGCGGCGTCCAAGGAGCGCAACGGGGTGTCCCTGGCCGCGCTGAAGAAGGCGCTGGCCGCCGCCGGCTACGACGTGGAGAAGAACAACAGCCGCATCAAGCTGGGGCTCAAGAGCCTGGTCGCCAAAGGCACCTTGGTGCAGACCAAAGGCACCGGCGCCTCGGGCTCCTTCAAGATCAACAAGAAGGCGGCCGGCTCCGAGGGCAAGGCCAAGCCCAAAGCCAAGAAACCGGCGGCGGCGGCGGCTAAGCCCAAGAAATCGGCCGGCGCCGCCAAGAAGCCCAAGAAGCCTGCGGCTTCCGGGGCCAAAAAGAGCGTGAAAAAGACCCCGAAGAAAGCCAAGAAGCCGGCGGCGGCCAAGAAACCTGCCAAGAGCCCCAAAAAGGCCAAAGCGGTTAAGAAAGCAGCCAAGAGTCCGGCCAAGCCTAAGGCTGTCAAGCCCAAAGCGGCTAAACCGAAGGTTGTAAAGCCCAAGGCAACCAAGCCCAAGAAGAATACAGCGGCCAAGAAGAAGTAGGAAGGCCTTGCGTTAATTCTGTCTTCCACCCCAAAGGCTCTTTTCAGAGCCACCCACAGATCTCAGACAAAGAGCTAAGTACACGTCGTTAGTACCTTGTTCCTTGGCGGGAGGGAGATAAAGCGACTTCCTTAATTAGGAATGGCAATTACTGAGCGCTAAGTGCAGGCGACTGCACAATGTTTCCTGTCTAAAACGAATTTACAGCCCCCTCCTCCAGAATTTGGAATGCATATAGTGAAAAAATGCCAGAGGGGAACTATTGAAGCACTTTCAGGGGCTGGAGTGGGTAGAAGCAAATCGGGTTGGGCAGAGTCTCTATCTCACAGGGCTTAGTGTTACTTTGCAGATTAACTGAGGCCCAGAAGTGAGATCATTTGCCAATGGGACTGGAACTTGTCTCGGCAAGCAAGTGACAAAAGCAAAATTAGAACCCCATCACCTTCTGCCTCCATGAACCCTCTTCTATCCACCTCCATCAACTCTCTCCGGGGCTCCAAGATTTGCTAGTGTCAATACAGCACTTCACAGAAAATGTAGGTGGCTCTTAAAAGAGCCTTTGGGTAGTGTGGGTAGTTGGACTTAAGCCCTCTCTCCGCGGATGCGGCGGGCCAGCTGGATGTCCTTGGGCATGATGGTGACCCGCTTGGCGTGGATGGCGCACAGGTTGGTGTCCTCGAAGAGCCCCACCAGGTAGGCCTCGCTGGCCTCCTGCAGGGCCATGACGGCCGAGCTCTGGAAGCGCAGGTCCGTCTTGAAGTCCTGGGCGATCTCCCGCACCAGCCGCTGGAAGGGCAGCTTGCGGATCAGCAGCTCGGTGGACTTCTGGTAGCGGCGGATCTCCCGCAGCGCCACGGTGCCGGGCCGGTAGCGGTGAGGCTTCTTCACGCCGCCGGTGGCCGGGGCGCTCTTGCGGGCCGCCTTGGTGGCCAGCTGCTTGCGGGGCGCCTTGCCGCCGGTGGATTTGCGGGCGGTTTGCTTTGTACGAGCCATTTCTTAAAGCCTAAAACCTCTCTCGAAGTACAGAGATTACAGTATGCGTCAAGTTGCTGGTGCCATGAAATATATAGCCAAAGATCTCCCATGATTGGATGGAAAAAGATTTGAAATTTCCGCTCTATTTCTTAATTGGCTACTCAAAACGCATTCTTCGTACATTCTTTAGTTCGATTGGGTGAGGAATAATGGCTTCACGCCCCCCCCTTCTGCCCCCTCCTTTCTCTTTCGTTCACCGTTTATTTTCCCGCCCATTCCCACTCTCAAAGCAATGAATTGCCCTGAATTTTACTTCTTGCAGGGCCGGTAAACAACGGGCATGCTTTTTAGGACGAGCTTGGGAATTAGGGAGCAATTTATGAACAGGAAAATTACTGACACTGCACGGTGGAAATAAGGTCAACAGTTTTCTGAAGTTGCTTTTTGCAGAGAATATTAAGCTCTTAGTTAAGTAAAAACGACTCCTTTCATTCAATAGTATTTATTCGCTAGTGTTTATTGAGCGCTTACTAAGTGCAGAGCACTGTACTAAGCGCTTAGAATGTACAAATCGGCAACGGATAGACAGTCCCTGCCCTTTAACGGGCTTACAGTCTAATCGGACTCCTGCTTAGATACCGTCTGGAGAAAGAAGCCGGTGTACTTTAGAAAAGTATGTATATGAATGTTGGGCAGAGGAGGGTGATGGCGTTTATGAGCTAAGCGACCATTTATTTGATCAGTTTTATTGCAACCCGTAATTGAAATACTCGAATAGGATTGGATTCTCCACTTAGAAATTTGTTGACTTTGACTAGTTGTACTGAAGAATAATTTAAGTTTTCCTGGAATGACCAAAAAAACAGGTGTGCAGCCCTCTTATCGAGAGTGTGGGTGGCTCTGAAAAGAGCCTTTGGGTTCAGATTGTTTCTCGGCTACTTCGCGTGGGGCTTATTTGCCCTTGGCCTTGTGGTGGCTCTCGGTCTTCTTGGGCAGCAGCACGGCCTGGATGTTGGGCAGGACGCCGCCCTGGGCGATGGTGACCTTGCCCAGCAGCTTGTTGAGCTCCTCGTCGTTGCGGATGGCCAGCTGCAGGTGCCGCGGGATGATGCGGGTCTTCTTGTTGTCGCGGGCCGCGTTGCCCGCCAGCTCCAGGATCTCGGCCGTCAGGTACTCGAGCACGGCGGCCAGGTAGACGGGCGCGCCCGCCCCCACCCGCTCCGCGTAGTTGCCCTTGCGCAGCAGCCGGTGGACGCGGCCCACCGGGAACTGCAGCCCGGCCCGGGACGAGCGGGTCTTGGCCTTGGCCCGAGCTTTGCCTCCCTGCTTTCCGCGGCCAGACATGGTGATAAGAACTAGCCGCTAAACAAGTCTGTAAGCAACTAACAGACAGTGACTATAGTAAAGCGTGCCAGGATTATTTATAGTCTGTCCCGGGAGCCAAATTGAAAGCGTTTAATTGGTCAGAAATGCCTCGTGATGTACTAACCAATGGAATGCAGCGATTTGAATCCTCTCATTTGCATTGCGGGCCGACGGGGATCCTCCAATGAGATTTTGTAGATTAAAGCCTCTATTTGCATATTTCCTCTTTAAGTAGTGTGGCCCCGCTGGATGAAGACCATCTCTCTTTGAATTTCTGCCGTTTAGCTTTGTCTTTCGAGATGCCTGAACCGGCCAAGTCCGCCCCGGCGCCCAAGAAGGGCTCCAAGAAAGCGGTGACCAAAGCGCAGAAGAAAGACGGGAAGAAGCGCAAGCGGAGCCGCAAGGAGAGCTACTCCATCTACGTGTACAAGGTGCTGAAGCAGGTCCACCCCGACACGGGCATCTCGTCCAAGGCCATGGGCATCATGAACTCGTTCGTCAACGACATCTTCGAGCGCATCGCCGGCGAGGCTTCCCGCCTGGCGCACTACAACAAGCGCTCCACCATCACGTCCCGGGAGATCCAGACGGCCGTGCGCCTGCTGCTGCCCGGGGAGCTGGCCAAGCACGCCGTGTCCGAGGGCACCAAGGCCGTCACCAAGTACACCAGCTCCAAGTAGACTGACCCCCAGATTTCTCACGTCCTGAAACCAAAGGCTCTTTTCAGAGCCACCCACATTTTCCCTTAAAAGAGTTATAAGCACTTAAGAATCAAAAGCTGACTCCCAGTGGAGGTGCGGTCATGTTGTCCCAGTGATACCATGAACTCCCAGTTCCTACAAGGAATGTAAACTTGCTCAAAATTGGAAGAGACTGGTAATCCTCTATAGTCCCCTGAAACGGAAGGGTTTGCGAAGACATCTCGGCTGATATCAGGTAAACCACCAATTCCATGTAAACACATTCCATCTCGTAGGTTCCGGACAGAAGCCAGAGCTTCCTTTCAGAACCATGCATTTCTCTAACGAGTTTGAATGCTGCATTCCTAGCCGTTTTCATTTTATGGTACCTTAACACATCATCTTAGGTACGATCAAAATTTCATAATGGGACTCCGCTGAGAAAGGCTCTGTGCATCACTGTCTCACAGGCCAGGCACGGAGCAGTAGCCCAGGGCTTGAATAGGATTGCTCGGCTAGCTAGTTTTTTGGAGTGTAAATTAGTTGGTATTTGAAAGGGTTAGGGAATGCCAACCTCCCATTAGCCTTAATAATAATAATAATGTTGGTATTTTTTAAGCGCTTACTATGTGCAGAGCACTGTTCTAAGCGCTGGGGTAGACACAGGGGAATCAGGTTGTCCCACGTGGGGCTCACAGTCTTAATCCCCATTTTACAGATGAGGGAACTGAGGCACAGAGAAGTTAAGTGACTTGCCCACAGTCACACAGCTGACAAGTGGCAGAGCTGGGATTCGAACTCATGAGCCCTGACTCCAAAGCCCGTGCTCTTTCCACTGCGCCACGCAGCCTTTGAATTTAACATACGGTAGGGACTACATTTATTGTCTTGAACGAACAAATATCACCTCTTACTACAGTCCCCCCTGCCCCCGACCAGGACCGTGTACTTCATCGCCCTGCTTCTTTTGCCTATCATTCTACCTTAACTGCCTCTTTCCACTGTTTTGTTTTAGAGGAGCAGCATGGCCTAGTGACAAGAGCACGGGCTTGGGAATCAGAGATTGTGGGTTCTGATCCGGTGTCTGTTGTGACACTGGGCCAGCACTCACTTCACTATGCCCCAGTTACCTCATCTGTAAAATGGGGATTGAGACTGAGTCACAAGTGGGACGATCTGATTATCTTGTACTTACCCCAGGGCTTAGAGCAGTGCTTGGCACATGCTTTACTTCGTCATTATCAACTGCAAGATTTGACTTTCCTTGCTTCCTATAAACATAATCATCTCTACCGCACAGTATAGGGAGCCTATGAAGTACCTTCCAAGTTTTTTTCACCGCTTACAAGAAAGTGCATTTTACCCGCCTACTTTTGCGTTGCAGCTCTTCGAGTGTTGTTGTGGGCGGCCCTGAAAAGGGCCTTTTGATCATACAGGTTATTTAGAAACAGTCTAGCCTCCAAAGCCGTAAAGAGTACGACCCTGGCGCTTCAGGGCATAGACCACATCCATGGCGGTGACGGTTTTCCTCTTGGCGTGCTCCGTATAGGTGACGGCGTCCCGGATGACGTTCTCCAGGAAAACCTTGAGCACCCCGCGGGTCTCCTCGTAGATCAGCCCGGAGATGCGCTTAACTCCTCCACGACGAGCCAAGCGGCGGATGGCGGGCTTGGTGATGCCCTGGATGTTATCTCGCAGAACCTTCCTGTGCCTTTTAGCACCTCCTTTCCCCAGGCCTTTACCACCCTTTCCGCGACCAGACATGGTTAATTACAGCAACAAACGGTCGACAAAGAACAAAAGTAAGAAATAGGATGCTGGTTCTCCTCGTATAATTGGCAGTAGTCGGGCCTGAATTAAAACAGGATATAAAGCGGGAAACCAGCTCTGGGTTTTGTCTCCGCCCACAAAGTGATTCACAGACTATCATTAGGTCCTTATTTTTAATGGGTGTTTTTTTGTTCGTTTTTAACAGTATTTGTTAAACGCTTACTATGTCCCTAGGCACTGTTCTAAGAGCCGGGGGAGGTACAAAATAATCAGATTGGAGATAATCGCTGTCCCACAGAGGGATCACAGTCAATCCCTATTTTACAAGTGAGGAAATTGAGGCACAGAGATGTTAAGTGACTTGGCTCGGGTGACAGCAGACAAGTGGCGGTAAAGTAGAAGCGGCCTTTGTCTCCTTCCACTATGCGATTCACATTTCAGCAGTATGTTACTTCGTTGTTGTTGTTTTTTAGTGGTACTTGTTCAGTATACACCTCGTGACAAGAACACTGTTACCTGTTACTGTTACTGTTACTGTTACAAAGAACACGCTTTGAGTCTAGTTAATAAGGGTGGACCCAGTTCCTGTCCACAGTCTAAATTAGAATGCAAGAGGAGTTAATTCCCATGTTACAGATGAGGTAACTAGGCCTAACTCTTTCTTTTTTTTTTCTTTTTTCCCCCTTTTTTTGGAATATTTGTTAGGCAATTACTTTTTGCCAGGAGAAATACTAAGCACTGGGGTAGATAAACGTTATCAAGGTGGACACAGTCCCTGTCCCCAAAAGGGACTCACTTTCCAGATGAAAGAACTGAGGCCCAGAGAAGTGAAGTCACTTGTCCAAGGTCACACAGCAGACAAGTGGCTGGAAGCCGGAAGCGTTCTCTGTCTCACTCATTCATTCAATTGTATGAATGACTTTCTATTTACCGAGCACTTTACTAAACAAGTGGGACTATAGAATACAACAATAAACAGTGACAATCCCTGCCCGCAACGAGCTCACAATCTTCTCCCACAGTGTGATGCTCAGTTTATCATTATGGTACCTGGTTGTACCTAATGGTACTTGTTAAGCAGTTATTATGTGCCAAGCACTGTACTAAGCGCTAGAATTCAGGCTGATCCGGTTGGACCCAGTCCCTTTTCCACATGGAGCTCACGGTCTAAATTAGGAGGCATTGAAGTTCATTCCTACTTTACAGTTGAGGTACCAAGGCCACACTGCTTTTCATTTTTTTAATGGTATTTGTTAAACACTTATTATGTGCCAAGTGCTGTACTAAGTACTGGGGAAGATACAAAATAATGTTTGGACACAGTCCATGTCCCACATGGGGTTCAAAGTCAATTCCCATTTTATGGATGAGGAAACTGAGGCCTGGAGAAGAGACTTGTCCTAGAGAACACAGCAGACATGTGCAAAGAACCCCACCCTTTTTGTGATTGCTCCTCCTTATCCTCACTAACCATTCCTCCGACCTCAGCCTCCAGGTAATTGACCCCCTCCCTCCTCCCATCACCCTCCAAAAGAAGTTAAAGAAGCAGCGTGGCTCAGTGGAAAGAGCACGGGCTTTGGAGTCAGAGGTCATGGGTTCGAATCCCAGCTCGGCCACTTGTCAGCTGTGTGACTTTGGGCAAGTCACTTAACTTCTCGGTGCCTCAGTTCCCTCATCTGTAAAATGGGGATGAAGACTGTGAGCCCTACGTGGGACAACCTGATTCCCCTGTGTCTACCCCAGCGCTTAGAACAGTGCTCGGCACATAGTAAGTGCTTAACAAATATCAACATTATTATTACATTATTAAGTTCTGCCATCTTTTAAGGATGTTGAGTCACGAGAAAGGAATCCACTCACTCCACCAGGCCACCATGATATGATGTTTATTTAGAAAAGAAACTTCATTTGCAGGTTGACAAATTGGGAATGTCTAAATGTACAAATTCCAAATTCCCTCCATCAGTTGGATTTGTTGAGCGCTTACTCTGTGCAGAGCATTGTATTAAGCGCTTGGGAGAGTACAGTGCAATTTAACAACGAGCTTATGATGTAGAGACAAGCTTACATGGAATAAGCCACCAGGAACTAAGTGGTGAACAGCATGGCTGTGTCTTAGCTACACAGCCGGGTCCCTCGTAGGCGATGCGTCGGGGGGAGGGGGTCTCAGGAACACGTGTGTCATGGTCACAGCAGAGGGTAGCTGGCAACAGTAGCGATGCCACAGTGGTTGCCCCGGTCCTTAGACATGTAAACGTAGCCACGGTCTCCCCAGTGCTTGCCCCAACTGGAAAAAAACAGAGCATCTGAGTGGGGGGTGGGGTCTGGACAGGATTTTTAATTCAATAGTATTTATTGAGCATTTACTATGTGCAGAGCACCGTGCTAAGCGCTTGGAATGTACAATTCTGGGCCAAGAGCTTCCCCCAGAAGGCCCCAGACCAGGCCTGGACCACTTCCACCTCGCAGGTTGAGCCCTTGTAGGCTTGCCAGGCCAAAGGCAAATGGATCGAAGGGTGGGGCTACTTGGGATTGGAGGTGTCCTTTGTGCATTCACTAGCAGTCAGGGAAGGAATGGGGCTGTGACATCACTGTCCCAGCCCCTCTGGAAAACTATAAAAACAGCAGCCTATTCCACAGATGTCTGAATGCCCTGTGGGTATTCTAACCCCGACCACACCCCAAGGTTTCAGACCTAGTCTGGACAGATCATTTGAAAAAATGGGTTTGGGGGGAGCGGAAGAAGAGTTTGAAAATCCCAGAATGTCTTGCACACACTGCTAAATTTGGAAAGATGTGCCAAACCCTCCCTCCCTTTTCCTCCATTCAGAAGGGCCTCCAAGCCCTCCCATCACACCCACTCTACCTGTTCTTCACAATCCAATACTTCTTTCCAGCCTCGTCCTCTCTCTCGTAGCCGTAGCCCACCACCAGGACCGCGTGATCCAGGCTCTCACTGCTGCACTTGGGGTTGTAAAAAATTCCTAGAAAAGGCAAGCTGGGGTCAAGAAGGAGACCGGAAGGCCATTCAACATCCAAGAAGGAGCAAGATCAAAGCTGAACTCCTAGAGGCGAGAGAGGGGCTTACCTGATTGGTAGAAGCGGAAGGAGGTGGAACTGGCATCGATGCCCACGGAGACGGGCCCCACGGTGGCCACGGCCTTCATGAGGGCCTCCTCGCTGTGGGGAGGGATGTCCACAAAGCCAGTCACACGAGCCGTGGCACACTCGGGCTTGAAGGTGCACTGGGCGGTGTCCTAAAGGACGCAGAAAAATCCAGCTGGTCCCACAGTCCCCCAGAATTCCCAGTGGGACTGTCGAGCTCCATTACAGATTCTCAGGTGACCTTAGAGTGAAACCAAACCAGAGTGACCGGGAAGAATTTCCACTAACCTTGGCCGTGTAGGGGTAGCAATCCTCCGAGTCAATGCCCTGGTTTTCCAAGATGTACTGGAAGGCGAGATCCACAATCCCTCCATGGCAGCCTTGGTTCCCTTGCTGCCAAGAGCAGTCCACCAGGTTCTGTTCGCTCAGGGAGATCAGACGGCCCGATTTCCGGAAAAGCTGGCCCTCCAGGGCACCGGTCGTGCTAAAGGCCCAGCAGGAACCACAGTGACCCTGAGGGGGAGAGAGGAAGACCACCTGAGAAGATGCTGGGAAATGGGGCTACCTTGGTCAGTCCCAAGATTGCGTTCTCCTAGAGCCATAATAATAATTATTGCAGTTGTTAAGTGTTTACTATGTGCCAGGCACTGAACTAAGCGCTGGGGTGGGTACAAGCAAATCGGATTGAACACAGTCTCTGTCATACATGGGACTCACAGTCTCGATCCCCATTTTACAGATGAGGTAACTGAGGCCCAGAGAAGTGAAGTGACTTGTCCAAGGTCACTGGACATTTGTGGCAAGTGAGCAACCCATGGCCACAGCTGCTGATCCTCTTTTATCAGCCATTCCCTGACTAAGCCCTCCCCTCTCCTCTTCTCCCACTTCCTTCTGAGTCCTGTTGCTCTGACCTGCTCCCTTTTTTCAACCCCCTCCCCAGGCCCATAGGACTTACGTCCATCTCTGTAATATATTTTTTTATATTAATGTTTGCCTACCCCTCTAGACTGTCAGCTTGCTGTGGGCAGGGAATGTGCCTATTTATTGTTATTTGTTATTTGTTATTTATTGTATGCCCTACCAAGTGCTTTGCACTCAGTAAGCACTCAATAAATATGACCAAATGAATGAATTTGGGGAGTAGCTATGACAGATGTACCAGCGCTCGGATCCTGTCTTCCCCCTCAAGTAACCCACGAGGAGAATTCAGCTCATCAGGCTATCAGGTCACTGCGTCCAAGAGAAAGAGCTTATACCTGGTTCTTCACAGGAGTCACGTATCCGTGATCCCGCCAATCCACAGATGTGGGGACCTGGACAAAGTTGGCTTCCAGGAACGCCGAGCCATTGATCCTGTTTCCCTTGGAGAAGTGTCTTTCACCGGTCAGTATTTCCTGGAACTCTTCGTTGGTCTGAAATGAACATTAACAGAGCAGACTGAGCAACGGTGGGGTTGTTTGGAGCACTGTGCCTGGGGCCCAGGGATATGAGAAGCAGTATTTCGAAGTGGATAGAGCAAGGTGCTGGGAGTCAGAAGATCCTGGGTTCTAATCCCAGCTCTGCCACTTGTCTGCTGTGTGACCCTGGGGTCGCAGTCTTAATTCCCATTTCAGAGATGAAGGAACTGAGGCCCAGGGAACTGAAGTGACTTGCCCAGGGTCACACAGCAGACAAGTGGCAGAGTTGGGATTAGAACCCAGGGCCTTCTAAATCCAAGCCCGGCTCTACCCACTAGATCATGCTATTTCCTTCCAAATAAGCCCCTTTGGACTCACCAGGTCTCCAAATTGGTTCATTCCCAGCCGGTAGGTGTGGAGCCCCAGGCTCTGCTCCAGGTTGTGTAGTTCGATTGCCTTTAAATTCTCCTCCCACACAGTTCTTCTCCAGCCCTCCTCCGCCTTGAGGGAAAGCCAGAAATCAGAGCATAGATGAGTTTCTACTTTCTTGACTTTTTGCTCCAGTCTAAGGAACAAAACGTTCTCTGAGCCTTAATAACTGTTTTTGTCCCAGTGATTAGGGACCTCAGTGATCAATTGTATTTACTGATCTCTTTCTGCATACAAAGCACTGTACTAAGTGCTTGGGAGAGTACAGTGTAGCGTGGTTTAGTGGAAAGAGCCCTGGTTTGGGAGTCAGAGGTCGTGGGTTCTAATCCCGATTCTACCTTTTGCCAGCTATACGACTTTGGACATGTCACTGAACTTCTCTGGGCCTTAGTTCTCTCATCTGTAAAATGGGGATGAAATCTGTGAGCCCTATGTGGAACACTCTGATTGCTTGGTATCTACCCCAGTGCTTGGAACAGTGCTTTGCACATAGTAAGCACTTAACAAATGCCTTTATTATTATTAATGTAACAGAGTTGGTAGACACAATAAATTTACAGACTAGAGGGAGAAGCGGTGATAAATATAAATAAATTACAGATATATAAGTAAGTGCTGTGAGGCTGAGGATGGGGTGAATAAGGGTGGAAATCTAAGTGTAAGGGTGATAGAGAAAGGAGTGGGACAAGAGGAAAAGGAGGCTAAGTCAGGAAAGACCTCTTGGAAATGATGACCTAGTTGATAAAAACAGACTCTGTCCGAAGCAGCCTGAACACGGCCCTTCTGTATGGTATTTTTTAAGTGCTTACTCTATGCCAAGCACGATGTTCATTCCTGGGATGGATCAATCAATTAATCAATGATATTGACTAAGCGCTTATTATGTGAGCACTTGGAAGACTACAGTACAACAGAATTAGCAGACCTGTTCCCTGCTCACATCGAGAATACCTGATGAACAGTTCTGTTATGATTTCAGTCCCCAGTCTAGGTTTGGGAAATGGGCAAATACATTGAAGAGAGAGAAATCCCAACTGATAATAGAACCTCCTACATGCATGACCCTCTCAGATGGCATCTCTTACCTCGTGGTAGCTCTTCTGGTGCCAGTTTTTCCGTAGCTTCCAGTGTCTGTCCAGTTCTGAGTCACCCAGAGGAGCGCTGACTGCTAAACCCCAGCACAGGGACACCAGACACACAAGCAGATTCATGGCTTGTCCCCTACGAGGTCACAAAGAGGAAACTGTTTAGCGGCACTTTGCACAAGGCCAGCGGGACACCAGGTGGACTTATTCCCGGCCGGAATTCGTCCTCTCCAGCCCTCTGACTCGGTCATGCCCCTCCTCAGGCGGAGGATCCCCCAAAGGCTTCTGCCCTTTCTTGTCGTCTTCCCTTCCCCTTACCCAGCCTGCCCGTCTCCCTGTTCTTGCCCCTTCCTTTGGGTTAGATGTCCTCAGCCCGGCCCAGGACTCAATCGAAGAGAGTGGCCATTCCGAAAGAGTGTTGTGAACTCCCTGAGAGTTTGGTTCACACTGGCCTTCCTCCCTCTTTTTATGCTCCTGCTCTGGGCCCAACCTCTCCTCCTCCTTTCACACGTCCAGTGCTGAGCTTAAACCACTAAACTAAATGTGCTAAACCCCAGCACATTCACACCCTGAGCTGGTGGGTGGGAATGTTTCCTCAGTAAGCGCTTAACAAATACCACAATTATCATTCTTCTTATTTAGCCCCAGCATAGGGATACCACACACAAGAGCAGATTCATGGCTTGTCACAGGGTCAGGAGGAGGAAACTGTTTAGTGCCTCTTCTCACAGGGACAGAAGGACTCCAAGTGGACATGTTCCTGCCCGGGAATCCTTGCCACTCTGTGTCCCCCACTGAAGCAGAGAATCCCCCAGACGCTTCTGCCTTTTCGTGTCATCTTTCCTACCCCCTACCCACCCTGCCCATCTCCCTGGTCTTGCCCCTTCCTCCCGGTTAGATGCCCTCAGCCCGACCCAGGACTCACTTGAATAGAGTTGCCGATCCGAAAGAGTGTTGCGAGCTCCTTGAAAGTTTGGTTTTCTCTGGCCTTCCTCCCTTCTTTTATGCTCCTGCTCTGGGCCCAGCCTCTCCCTTTCCCCTCCTCCCCTGATCACATCTCAATGCTGAGCCTAAACTAGTTAACCCCCCTGAGCTGGAGGTTGTGAATGCCTCCCCAGTGCCCAACCAGGCACCAGGTCCTGTTATGTCAGGGGAGGGAGCCCTCATGCCAGTCCATCCTCGCAACCTTCACTGGCACCTCTTTCTCCCATCGGGTGTAATGCCCAGGAGAAGGCCTGGGTGGGGGGCCAAGGGAGTGAAGAAATACCAGTTTTATTCTGTGAGACATCAGCTTCTCCCCCCCTCCCCTAACCCTCAATCCCCTTTGACAGGGTCGATTGCATTGTCTCTGGCTTAAATCAATCAGAGGTGTTCACGGATTGTTTTGAATCCTTTTCCAACCTTGGACCATCGACCATTTTAGGAACACGTTCACACGGCTTCATGGACAAGTTCAAACCATGTCTTCACCCTGGGAGGCTGTTTATGGTGTAGTGAATAGACCACAGGCCTGGGAGTCAGAAGGTCGTGCGTTCTAATACTGTCTCTGACATTTGTCTTCTGTGTGGCCTTGGGCAAGTTACTTCACTTCTCTGGGCCTCAGTTACCTCATCTGTAAAATGGGGATTGAAACTGTGAGACCCGTGTGGGACAGGAACTGTGCCCAACCCAATTGTCCTGTATCTAGCCCAGCACTTAGAACAGTACCTGGCACATAATAGGAACTTAACATATACTATAATAATTATTACTATTATTTAGGGGGTGTGGGGGACTCCCAGTTGTGAACAAGGGGAGTGTGCCTGTGTAGTTGGGACAGGGAAAGGGTGGATGGACATTTGGAAGCAGGGAGGGGGTTTGGCTCAGGGCTTTCTCTCTTTCCCCGAGTTTGTCATCAATGCAGATTCTCAATGTCAGTAATCGGCTGCCTCACTGGAGATCCCAAGGAAATTGTGTCACCCTGGCCAAGTCGCTTCACTTCTCTGAGCCTCAGAGACCTCATCTGTCAAATGGAGATTATGACTGTGAGCCCTACATGGGACAGGAACTGTGTCCAACTTCATTTGCTTATATCTACTCCGGCGTTTAGTACGGTATCTGGAACATAGTAAGTGCTTAACAAATACCATTATTATTATTGTTAAATTAACAGCTCACTATGAGCATCAGATCAGGTAGAGGCCTAGGGTTGAGGGGACAACATAGAAGACAGTGTGAGGAGAAAAAAACTCAACTCTGAGGTTGGTTTTCCCCATCCCTGCACTTAGAGGAACATGGAGCCAGTACTTCATTCAATCATTTAATTGTATGCATGAATAATAATGATTATAGTTGTGGTATTTGTAAATCACATACTATGTGCTAGACACTGTGCTAAGTGCTGATAATAATGATTATAGTATTTTATAAGCACTTACTACATGCCAAACACAGTTTTATTCACTGGGGCAGATACAAATTCATCAGAATGGGCACGGTCCCTGTCTCACATGGTGCTCACAGTCTTAATCCCCATTTTACAGATGAGGTAACTGAGACACAGAGAAGCAAATGGCTTGCCCAAGGTCCCAAGTAAACAAATAACAGAGCCGGGATTAGAACCTTTTGTTTTACAGGCCTGTGCTCTATACACAAGGCCACACTGTTTTCATTCTTAATTTATTTATTTATTGAGATGCCATTTCCTCTCATTCATTCATTCATTCATTCGTATTTACTGAGCACTTACTGCAAGCTGAGCACTGTACTAAGCGCTTGGGAGAGTACAATATAACATAAACAAACATATTCCCTGCCCACAATGGGTTTATAGTCTAGCAGTTTAACAAATACCATAATCATTATTATCATTATTATTATCATCTTGGTGCCTATTTCATGCAGGGAAGGAAATTCTGCAGTGCCTGGCCTCCAGGAACCAGATGACTAGTGAAACATTTCTCTTTCCTGATTCGAAGCTCAGACCAGATCTCTGAACTCTTATTTTCATTCATTCATTCATTCAATCGTATTTATTGAGCACTCACTATGTGCAGAGAACTGTACTAAGCACTTGAAAAGTACAGTTCAGCAACAAATAGAGACAATCCTTACCCAACAACGGGCTCACAGTCTAGAAGGGAGAGACAGGCCATGAAACAAAACAAGTAGGCAGGCACCAATAGCATCAAAATAGATTAATAGAATCATAGATATATGCACATCATTAATAAAATAAATAGAATAATAAACTAGTGTTGTAGGGTTAGGAGGGGGTAGAGCAGAGGGAGGGAATAGGGGTGATGGGGAGGGGAGCAGGAGCAGAAGAAAAGGGGGGCTCAGTCTGGGAAGGTCTCCTGCAGGAGGTGAGCTTTCAATAGGGCTTTGAAGGGGGAAAGTGTGCTAGTTTGGCGGATGTGAGGAGGGAGGACACTCCAGGCCAGAGGTAGGACGTGGGCCAGGGGTCGATGGTGGGGCAGGCAGGAACGAGGCCCAATGAGGGGGTTAGCGGCAGAAGAGTGGAGTGTGTGGACTGGGCTGGAGAAGGAGAGAAGGGAGGTGAGGTAGGAGGGGGCAAGGTGATGGAGGGCTTAGTGAGGAATTTTTGCTTCATATGAAGGTTGACAGGCAGCCAATGGAAACTTTTGAAAAGGGGAGTGAGATGCCCAGAGCATTTCTGTAGACAGATAATCCAGGCAGCAGAAGGAAATTTAGACTGAAGTGGGGAGAGACAGGAGGTTGAAAGATCAGAAAGATCAGAGAGAACAGAAAGATTACTTCCAACCTAGCTGATTTCTCAGGGAATCCTGACAATTTCCCTTAGGTCATGGAGCACATTTCACTATGGCTCTCCCATGATCCTGCGGGGATTTGTGAGGGACCCATTTCCTCTGCTCCCTCTCATCCCCCTTCCACAGTGACCCCTGCCTTCTAAAAAGATGCAACATGGCCTACTGGAAAGAACACGGGTCTGGCAGTTTGAAGATTCTATGGTATTTGTTAAGCCCTCACTATGTGCCAGGTGCTGGATCTGGGTTCTAATAATGACTCTGCCACTCTTTTTAAAATGGCATTTTTTAAGCCCTTACCATGTGCCAGGGACTCTACTAACCACTGGGACAGGTATAAACACCCAGTAAGCACTCAATGAATACATTAAGCACTCAATGAATACATCTGAATGAATGGATGAACCCAGGTCCTTCTCACTCACAGGCTCATGCTCCATCCATTCGGCAGCACTGCTTCTCCAACCTCCACAACAATCTCACTTAGGTCACACAGTGCTTTTCACAGTGTCTCTCCCATAACCCTGCAGGAATTAGTGAATGAACCACTTCCTCTGTTGCCTTTCAAGCCCCCTCCACAGTCATCCCTGCCGCCTAAAAGAAACAGCTTAACCTACTGGGAAGTCTACCGGTCTGGCAGTTCAGGGATCTTTTATTTGTTTTTGTTTTTTGGTATTTGTTAAGCGCTTACTATATAATAATAGTAATGTTGCTATTTGTTAAGCGCTTACTATGTGCAGAGCACTGTTCTAAGCTCTGGGGTAGATACAGGGTAATCGGGTTGTCCCACGTGAGGCTCACAGTTAATCCCCATTTTACAGATGAGGTAACTGAGGCACAGAGAAGTTAAATGACTTGCCCAAAGTCACACAGCTGACAAGCGGCAGAGCGGGAGTCGAACTCATGACCTCTGACTCCGAAGCCCAGGCTCTTTCCTCTTAGCCACGCTGCTTCCCCATAGTACTATAGTGCTATAGTACTGCTGAGTACTAGATGCCAGGGGCTGTACTCAGCACTGGATCTGGGTTCTAGCCGCTTTAATTTTTATGGTTTTTCTTAAGCACTTACTATGTGCCAGATACTGTACTGAGTGCTGGTATAGATTCAGTGAAATCAGATTGGACACTGTCCGTGTTCCATTTAGGGCTCACAATCTTAATCCCCATTTTACAGATGAGGTAACTGAGGCATAGAGAAATTAAATAACTTATCCAAAGTCACACAGCAGACTCATGTCAGAGCAGCATCAGAACTCAAGCCCTTCTGACTCCAGGCCCATATTCTATCCATTAGGCCATGCTGTTTGTCACACTTCCCTGCTGTGTGAACATGTTCTATATCCTTTTCTGTAAAATGGGGTTAAATACCTGTTCTCCCTCTTAGACTGTCAGCTCCATGTTTTGTTTTCAGCATTATCCGTTACGCTCTATTTGTCATTTTATGTTCCAAAACCCCACACTCGCTGCATGTACAAAGAGGAGAAGAGGAGACCTTCCCCTGAGCTGATTGGTTACTGTTTCAATTCCTACATTAACGCAGATGCTATTTGATTGGGTAATGAACCTGCTTAAGCTCCCTTTTCACCGGTCGCCCCCGCCAGCCCCCTCTGATTTTTATTATTTTGTCCTTTTCTTTTTCCCCTCGAATTTTATTTGCTTTTACCCTGCAGGGATCACAGTGAGATCACAACTTCTTGAGCCTGCCAACAAGAATCTATCAGTTGTTATAGTGTACTCTCCAAAGAGCTTAGTATAGTGCTCTGCACACAGTACTCATTAAATACAAATGATTGATTGATTGATTTCTCTCGGTTCCACAGTTCACTGTGAATGTTTCAGTTAATGCTGGCTTTGATTTATTCCCATTATCAGTAATATCAGTATCCCTTCCCTCAGCACTGTACTCTTCCGCTCAACTGTATATATTTTCATTACCTTATTTATTTTGTTAATGAGATATACATCACCTTGATTCTATTTATTTGCTATTGTTTTAATGAGATGTTCATCCCCTTTATTGCTATTGTTCTTGTCTGTCCATCTCCCCCGATTAGACTGTAAGTCCGTCAAAGAGCAGGAACTGTCTCTATCTGTTACCGATTTGTACATTCCAAGCATTTAGCACAGTGCTCTGCACATAGTAGGCGCTCAATGAATGCTATTGAATGAATGAATAATACATTCTTTCTGATGAATACTTCTCTGTTCTTTCCCCTCCCTATCCTTCCGTTTCCTCACGTCCTTCCTGACATGCAAACTGATCTCTGGCCTGCAATTGTGAAATTATCACCAGGCACTATACTATGAGCCCCACGTGGGACAACCTGATTGCCTTGTATCCCAGCACTTAGAACAGTGCTCAGCACAAAGTAAGCGCTTAAGAAATACCATAATAATAATAATAATATACCAGGAGCTGAGGTGGAGACAAGCAAATCAGGTTGGACAGTCCCTGTCCCACGTGAAGCTCACAGTCTCAATCCCCATTTTACAGATGAGGTAACTGAAGAACAGAGCAGTGAAGTGAAGTGAAGTGTGTGACCTAAGGTCACACAGCAGAAAGTGGTGGAGCAGGAATTAGACCGAGGTACATTGAGAAGGTTAGCATTAGAGGAGCAAAGTGTGTGGGCTGGGTTCATGCTAGAAGGAAGTACACTGTAATTATCACTGTTAAATTTTTTAAGCACTTACTGTGGGTCAATTACTAAGCGTTGGGGTAGATACAGTGAATTAGGTCAGACATAGTTCCAGTTCCATAGGAGACTCACAGACTAAGTATAGCAATTGAAATCATTTGTGATGATTTAGTTTTGCAAAAGCTAGTCTCCATACATAAGTGACCCATTGAAGCCCCTCTACCAAAACAACGTGGGGAAGAGGAAGACATGCCCAAAAGGAAAAGGAAAATAACTACTCTCTGAATTTGTTTATACTTTTTTTTAATGGTATTTGTTCAGTGCCTGCTCTATGTTAAGGATTGTTTTAATTGCTAGGGTAGATACAATTAAACCAGGTTGAACACAGCCCCTGACCCACATGGGGCTCACAGTCTAAGTAGAAGGGAGTTAGTCATTCATGGTTATTAAGCGCTTACTGTGTGCAGAGCATTGTACTAAGCCTGGGAAGAGTACAATACAACAATAAACAGACACATTTCCTGCCCACAATGAGCTTACGTTCTATAGTGATCTTACATTCTAGGAGGGAGAATATTTATAATTTACAGATGTAGAAACTGAGGCATAGAGAAGTTGAGTGACTTGTCCAAGGACACACAACAAGCAACAGAGCTGGGATTAGAATAAGGTCCTCTGGCTCCCAGGCCCATGCTTTTTCCAATATTTGATATCCAAATTATCATGTGGGTCAGAATTTTTCTTTGAAAAGTACAGGACTAGTAAATTAGCTTATACTCAGAGTAGGTGTGTATGTATGTGAGAAGAGAGAGAGAGGGAGAAAGAGAGAGAATAGCTGGAGGATAGTGGATGTGGAAGGGATAGGTTAAATGAGAAGAGGTAGAGATGTGTGGCAGTGTGATAGACAATAACCCAATCACTCTTAAATCTTCTGAATTAATCAGTAGGTTGAAACGGATCTGGAGAGATGAATATCCATAAAGATGGCTAAGGATGAATGACCAAATGGAGGGAAAATTAGGGAATTAGATATTATATCCCTTACCATTTGGTCCGATGTCAAGGAGGGCAGATATCACTTTCTATAGAAGGCCATCCCCGATTAACCTCAACTCTCAAGGATTTATTCATGTATTTACTTGTGTCCAACTCTCGATTTGTGCCTGGCACCTTGTGATTCACGAGTTTGTTGTCTTGTTGATTGTTGATTCTCCCAAACTCTTCCACAAATCCTTCACACCTGTTTACCACCACCTTCTCCTGTTAATTTCAGTTAATTCCAGAATCAGTTAATTCCAGAAACCCAATGGCTGAAACTTTCAGACTATTAAAGCCAATAACAATCAATTAATCGTATTTATTAAGCTCTAACTGTGTGCAGACCACGGTACTAAGTGCTTGGTAGACTACAGTATCGGTACAATAAGTTGATAGGCACGTTCCTTGCCCGTAGATACGTTCCTCTAGACTGTAAACTCGTGTGGGCAGGGAATGTGTCTGTTTATTGTTACATTATACTCTCCCAAGCACTTAGTACAGTGATCTGCAAACAATAAGCGCTCCATAAGTAGGATTAAATGAATGACAATTCCTCTCCCCCACACTTCGAAGGCTTATTGAAAGCAAATCTCCTCCAAGAGGCCTTTCCTGACTAAACCCTCCTTTCCTTTCTCCCACTCCCATCTGCATCAACCTGATTTGCTTTTTCCCCCCTCCCAGACCCACAACTCTTCTCTGTGATTATTAATATACATCTGAAATGTATTTATTCATATTAATGTCTGTCTCCCCTTCCACACTGTAAGTTCGCTGTGGGCAGGGAACGTGTCTGTTTGTTGTTATATTGTCCTCTCCTAAGTGCTTAGTACGGAGCAAGTGCTAAAGAAATACAATCGACTGACTGGAATCGACCCTCTAACTTTTCAAAGTTGACTATTTTATGAACTCCAGTCCCAGGGAAACAGCCTGGCATAGCTGCACAGGGACCAAGTCAAAAGCCAAACCCCTAATGACCCCAATTTCCCTAAACTAAAGGAGTTTAAGTATAAGGGAGCGTTCGACTACAATGGCCAAGCTACAGAAGAGCCTGTGTTACTTCCCCCACGGAGACTCGAGTTTGTACCCAAAATCTCGGGGGTAACAGCTAGCTTTCTGGACTCGCAGGAGTCTAAGAACCTAGGCAGTCGACTCCACGGGGTTCGGCAACGGCAGGTATTAAAATTAATTAGGAATTTATAAGGAAAACGGAAAGTTTTGTTTCTCTCGACTGAATTTTGTCCCGAACTGCACGGATCCTTGCAGATTTACGGCATAAAACGCCAGGTTTTCAAAATCCCAAGAAGGCTGGGGGGAACCTGAGAGTTCGCTAAAGAGTCCGAGAGAGAAAGCGGGTGGATTTATTCGTCCAATATTGATATTTTTGACTTTTTTTGATGCTTAACAAACACAACTCGGGAGGTGAGCGCGGAGTCCTCAGTGGCTGCGAGGAGGGTTGGACAGCGCACCAATCACAGCGCAGCTCCGCCCTATAAATAGACTGAGCGTCGAGGGGAGGGCCACATCAGCTCCTGTCACTTTCTATTTTGCCTTTTTTTCCCCTCGTCTCGTAGGACCGGACTTTCTCGAGATGTCCGAAACGGCCCCCGTTGCGCCCGCGGCCCCGGCGCCCGCGGAGAAGACCCCCGCCAAGAAGAAGCCGAAGAAGCCGGCGGGCGGAGCGCGGCGCAAGGCCGCGGGTCCCTCGGTGTCCGAGCTGATCACCAAGGCGGTGGCGGCGTCCAAGGAGCGCAACGGGGTGTCCCTGGCCGCGCTGAAGAAGGCGCTGGCCGCCGCCGGCTACGACGTGGAGAAGAACAACAGCCGCATCAAGCTGGGGCTCAAGAGCCTGGTCGCCAAAGGCACCTTGGTGCAGACCAAAGGCACCGGCGCCTCGGGCTCCTTCAAGATCAACAAGAAGGCGGCCGGCTCCGAGGGTAAGGCCAAGCCCAAAGCCAAGAAACCGGCGGCCGCGGCTAAGCCCAAGAAATCGGCCGGGGCCGCCAAGAAGCCCAAGAAGCCTGCGGCTTCCGGGGCCAAAAAGAGCGTGAAAAAGACCCCGAAGAAAGCCAAGAAACCTGCAGCGGCGGCGGGGGCCAAGAAGGCGGCCAAGAGTCCGAAAAAGGCCAAAGCGGCTAAGCCCAAGAAAGCAGCCAAGAGTCCGGCCAAGCCGAAGCCTGTGAAGCCCAAAGCGGCCAAGCCTAAGGCTGCGAAGCCCAAGGCGGCCAAACCCAAAAAGGCGGCGGCGTCTAAGAAGAAGTAGGAAATGACTACTCCTATGTTCTATACACCCAAACGGCTCTTTTCAGAGCCACCCACAGGTCTCAGAGAAAGAGCTAAGTACACTGGTTTATGAACTGGGTAAAGGTGTACTGGCCCGTTTATCTCAGTGTCCTGATTGGGGTGTTATTGTCTGTCCTGGGGGGGGGGGGGGGGACGGGGCGCGTATTTTGTTCAAGACACTGTCATAAAAATGTTGGTATTTGTTAAGAGCTTACTATGTGCAGAGCACTGTTCTAAGCGCTGGGGCAGATATAAGGAAATCAGATTGTCCCACATGGGGCTCAGTCTTAATCCCCATTTTACAGATGAGGTAATTGAGGCACAGAGAAGTTGTGACTTGCCCAGTGACACGGCTGACAAGCGGCAGAGTCGGGATTCGAACCCATGACCTGACTCCCAAACTTGTTCTCTTTCCACTGAGCCACGCTGCTTCCTTGTAGTAAGCGCTTGGGAGAGCAGAATACCAGACACATTCGCTACCCACAACGAGCACTGTGGATTCGAGAAAAGGGCTTAGTGATAATAGGGGGAGGATCACGGACCCTAATTCTAATCCCAGTTGTCATTTACCTCTCCTGCAAAATGGGAATTGTTTCATGTGGGACACGGGCACACACAATGAGCCTGCAGCAACTCAGCTATTACTCAATCGTATTTTGAGGACTTACAATTGCCTAACGATACTAATCCCTTAGTACAATTCGGCAACAGACAGATACGCACTGAACAAATCCACGTATGAGGGTACAGTGACACAGCTCTTCAAAGACTTAGGTGGGTGGCTCTTAAAAGAGCCTTTGGGTGGTATAATCGGGATACTTATTCGGGAAAATTTAAGCCCTTTCTCCGCGGATGCGGCGGGCCAGCTGGATGTCCTTGGGCATGATGGTGACGCGCTTGGCGTGGATGGCGCACAGGTTGGTGTCCTCGAAGAGCCCCACCAGGTAGGCCTCGCTGGCCTCCTGCAGGGCCATGACGGCCGAGCTCTGGAAGCGCAGGTCCGTCTTGAAGTCCTGGGCGATCTCCCGCACCAGCCGCTGGAAGGGCAGCTTGCGGATCAGCAGCTCGGTGGACTTCTGGTAGCGGCGGATCTCCCGCAGCGCCACGGTGCCGGGCCGGTAGCGGTGAGGCTTCTTCACGCCGCCGGTGGCCGGGGCGCTCTTGCGGGCCGCCTTGGTGGCCAGCTGCTTGCGGGGCGCCTTGCCGCCGGTGGACTTGCGGGCCGTCTGCTTCGTACGAGCCATCCTGCACAACTGCTTTGCAACAAGAACAGTGGGTTAGAGCAGCCTGTTAACTCTTTATAAAGCCAGTTGTCTTCCTTGATTGGATGAAAAGTATTTAAAAATCCCGCGCTTTTCCGTGATTGGGTAACGCATTCTCCGCCTCTATATTCTTTCTGTACACTAGCTCTGTCTGCCACAGAATTCCTGACGAATAAAATGCTACTCCAGCGGGGCTATTTCCCAGGACTGGCGCTATTAATTGCGTCTTCATTTGCTCTCTTTTGAAAAGCCCGCGTTTTGTCTGGATTGGATAGCAGCATATTATTGTTCCACTCCCCACGCCAACTATATTCCCTGACTGGATTTTTCTCTTCCTTGCCTAGCAAAATCAGGACAGTTTCTTTTCCTGTGCACATAGCAACGAAATCAAATAAAGTGAACTACAGCAATGTAACAATGCTTGTTTCTCCAAAATAATCTTATAGGTCTAGTTTGATGTAAAGATGTAAACGTGGGTTCTAATCCTGGCTCTGCCACTTTTCTGCTGTGGGACCTTGGGCAAATTCACTTCACTGGGCCTCAGTTACCTCATCTGTAAAATGGGAATTGAGACTACGAACTCCATGTGGGACAAGGACTGTGTTCAAGCAATATACTTGTGTCCATCCCAGCGCTTACTACAGTGTCTAGTACATCGTAGTCACCTGACAAACCCCACAACTACTATTAATCATTGTTACTAGCTGGATGCGTCTATGTGGGTATCATTAAGGAGAGTCATGTTTTTAGCGCACACCAAATGTCCAGGCTGACTTCTTTATAGGTAAATCCTGCTCCTAAGCAGAAAGTGCTCACTAGTACACAAAGAACTATTTAGTGATCTGCTTTAGGAAGTAACAAAGTATTCAGTTCTTTTTCTGGAACTGTGGGTGGCTCTGAAAAGAGCCTTTGGGTTCAGATTGCTTCTCGGCTACTGCACGTGGGGTTTATTTGCCCTTGGCCTTGTGGTGGCTCTCGGTCTTCTTGGGGAGCAGCACGGCCTGGATGTTGGGCAGGACGCCGCCCTGGGCGATGGTGACCTTGCCCAGCAGCTTGTTGAGCTCCTCGTCGTTGCGGATGGCCAGCTGCAGGTGCCGCGGGATGATGCGGGTCTTCTTGTTGTCGCGGGCCGCGTTGCCCGCCAGCTCCAGGATCTCGGCCGTCAGGTACTCGAGCACGGCGGCCAGGTAGACGGGCGCGCCCGCCCCCACCCGCTCCGCGTAGTTGCCCTTGCGCAGCAGCCGGTGGACGCGGCCCACCGGGAACTGCAGACCGGCCCGGGACGAGCGGGACTTGGCTTTGGCCCGAGTCTTTCCTCCCTGCTTTCCACGGCCTGACATGACTACAGAAACAGCCAAACCTCTCGAGGAAAATAGAATGAAAAGCACGCCTAACGGTCACCTACTCTTGCCTTTTATAGCCCAAGCAGGAATCAAACTAAAGCCTCTTGATTGGTTTAGACAACTCCAGATCTAAACCAATGGGAGAGCTGAATTTGAATCCTAATATTTGCATACGATTTCTTAGGGAGTGACGAAATCTCAAATTCTATCCAATGACAGACTAGCAGAATTCGAGCCCTTATTTGCATACTCCCCATATAAGAATAAGTGTCCCAACACAGAGTAGGCATTTCTCTGTTAGATTGTAAGGGAAATCTTATTCTGACGATGCCTGAACCCGCTAAGTCCGCTCCGGCGCCCAAAAAGGGCTCCAAGAAAGCGGTGACCAAGGCGCAGAAGAAAGACGGGAAGAAGCGCAAGCGGAGCCGCAAGGAGAGCTACTCCATCTACGTGTACAAGGTGCTGAAGCAGGTCCACCCCGACACGGGCATCTCGTCCAAGGCCATGGGCATCATGAACTCGTTCGTCAACGACATCTTCGAGCGCATCGCCGGCGAGGCTTCCCGCCTGGCGCACTACAACAAGCGCTCCACCATCACGTCCCGGGAGATCCAGACGGCCGTGCGCCTGCTGCTGCCGGGGGAGCTGGCCAAGCACGCCGTGTCCGAGGGCACCAAGGCCGTCACCAAGTACACCAGCTCCAAGTAGACTGCCAGTGAGACTTCTCGCTCAACGAACCCAAAGGCTCTTTTCAGAGCCACCCACACTTTCCCGAAAGGGCTATAGTGCACTACCTGTCCTTTGCATTAGCTTGTATCTATCACTGCTTCGTACACACCATTTAAAAAGCTACCTACTTTGCTCGCTGTGCGTCAATGTACACGTTTTTCAGTATCAGCTCTCCGATTTTGCTGCAACGCTTAGAACAGCTTTTAGAAGTCACCACCGCCTATTACAGTTAAAAGCTGTGTTGCGTGCTACCATTCCCCCTCAATCTCCCCCACCTGGCTACGAATACAACTACTATCCTCTAGCCTGACTGCCAATGCTGTTGAATTGCAATTTCCCAGTCGCTTAATTCTCCACACGGAGTAAGCGCTCAGTAACCACTGATCAATCGAAGTTGCCCTTCTAGACTGGAACCTCGCTATGGGCAGGGAATGGGTCTGCTTATTTTGGTTTCTAATTCCCGAAAAGGGAAGGAGGGAGAAATGGATAAATTCCGGGCTTGGGAGTCTGAGGTCGGGGGTTCTAATTCCGCCTCCGCCATTTGTCTGCTGTATGACCGTAGGCAAGTCACTTATCTGTGCCTCTGTTGTTTCATGGGGATTAAGACTGAGCCCCACTTGGGACGACCTGATTTCCTTGCATGTCCCAGTGCTTGACACATAGGCGTTTTACAGAATACTAAGTACTTGAAAGCAACCTCTACCCTGATGCTTAAGGGGAGGAATATCATTACCTTTTCCATAAGCACCTCCTACTTGTCCTGAGGCCAGATTAATGCACCCCTTTTATCACCTGCTTTGGAAATCAAGTTCCAGCTCCTTAAGTGACACTGTGGGCGGCCCTGAAAAGGGCCTTTGGGTATTGTGGGCAACCAGCACAATCTAGCCGCCAAAGCCATAGAGGGTACGACCCTGGCGTTTGAGGGCATAGACCACATCCATGGCAGTGACGGTCTTCCTCTTGGCGTGCTCCGTGTAGGTGACGGCGTCCCGGATGACGTTCTCCAGGAAAACCTTGAGCACCCCGCGGGTCTCCTCGTAGATCAGCCCGGAGATACGTTTGACACCCCCACGCCGAGCCAGGCGGCGGATGGCGGGTTTAGTGATGCCCTGGATATTATCACGTAGCACCTTACGATGCCGCTTGGCACCTCCTTTCCCGAGGCCCTTACCGCCCTTGCCACGACCAGACATCCTACTACTCTAGTTGCCAACTCAAAGAGTAAAGATCCCGCCGTCTACATGCATTTATATTAGCCCTCACCCGACCTGATTGAGAACTCATAGAAAGAGGCGGGAAACTTGATGCTCTCGCGTCTCCTCCCCCAGTGAGGAAAGTTGCGGTGGAGATCTGAGGTTGATGACGGATGGAGGGAGAACAAAGGAAAAGGAAAACGTGGTAAGGGGAGGAAAAGGCGGAGAGTTTATGTTTTCATCATTTTTGTAAAATTGCACGTTTTTATTTCACTGATCTTTTCGAAAATGGACGCGAGGCTAAGGGATGAATTGAAACACCCAAACAATAATTTTGTCCTCAATTGGCTAAACGGTAAAACCTCCAGGAGACAGGAAACTTCTTAGGACACTTCTTCAGCCCCATGTGACTGACCCTCTGCTACAGGTAATTTTCTCTGTGCCACGGAATCCCCGCAGGTTCTTTTCCTTCAATAACCCTAAACTCCAGAGGTGGAAGCCCCATGGAGAAGCAGCGTGGCCTGGTGAAAAGAGCAAGGGTCAGGGAGTCAGAGGACCTGAGTTCTAATCCCAGCTCTGCCACATGTCTGCTTTGTGAATTAGTGGAAATCACTACGTAGAGAAGCAGCATGGCTCAGTGGCGAGAGCCCGGGCTTTGGAGTCAGAGTTCATGGGTTCGAATCCCGGCTCTGCCACTTGTCAGCTGTGTGACTGTGGGCAAGTCACTTCACTTCTCTGTGCCTCAGTTACCTCATCTGTAAAATGGGGATTAAGACTGGGAGCCCCACGTGGGACAACCTGATTCCCCTGTGTCTACCCCAGCGCTTAGAACAGTGCTCTGCACATAGTAAGCGCTTAACAAATACCAACATTATTACTACTTCCCTGGGCCTCAGATACCTCATCTGTAACTTGGGGATTAAAGCTGTGAACCCCTTGGGAGCATCATGTGTGCCCCTGATGATCGTGTATTTGCCCCAGGTCTTAGTACAGTGCCCCTGGAACATAAGGGCCTAAAAAAATACTACATATTCATAGTGTATTAAAAAAAGCCTGCAGTTGCTATTACTCCTTAGAACCAAGGAAGCCAATTTTCGATCAATCAATGGTATTTAGCAAGGGCTTACTGCGTGCAAAGCACTGTACTAAGGACTTGGGAAAGTACAGTATAGCAGAGTAGGTAGACATGTTCCCTGTCGACAGTGAGTTTACTATCTAGATGGAGAGAAAGACATTAAGTACATACCAAGAAGGTGTGTGACCTAGTGCAGAGAGCATAGGCCTGGGAATCAGAAGGACTTGCTTAAAGAGGAAAGGAATGAAGTTTGGAAGAGAGGGGGCATTAACTGGAAGGAGCTGTGGGATCAAGGAAGGATTTTTTAAGATAGGGAAGACAAGCATGCTTGAAAGCAGTGGGGAAGAAGCCAGCCAGGAATTTCCAGTTCTTAACTTCCCCCTTACTCCTGAGCCTCAATCAATCATATTCGTTGAGAGCTTATTGTGTGCAGAGCAAGCACTTCCAAGCACTTGGGAGAGTACAATATATTGGAGTTGGTAGACAGACCAGTTCCCTGCCCACAAGGAGTTTGAATTCAGAACTTGTTGAAGACCATTATAAGAAAGAAGGATGAGATGGAGAGAAAGACAACCTGTCAGACTAACAGTTTTCATTAGAAACTGTACCTCCGTGACCCTGTTGGAAAAAAGCTGTTCTTTTAGCGTGGCAAGCAGAAGAAAGAAG
Source organism: Ornithorhynchus anatinus (assembly GCF_004115215.2). NCBI lineage: Eukaryota > Metazoa > Chordata > Mammalia > Monotremata > Ornithorhynchidae > Ornithorhynchus > Ornithorhynchus anatinus. Next base: position 4,082,589 of record NC_041753.1, on the reverse strand, counting down.
CAAAGAGGAGAAAAGATGAAAGAGAGGCCTTCAATAGGGGCCTGATTTAATAATGTTGGTATTTGTTAGGCGCTTACTATGTGCAGAGCACTGTTCTAAGACACAGGGGAATCAGGTTGTCCCACGTGGGGCTCACAGTCTTAATCCCCATTTTATAGATGAGATAACTGAGGCACAGAGAAGTGAAGTGACTTGCCCACAGTCACACAGCTGACAAGTGGCAGAGCCGGGATTCAAACCCATTACCTCTGACTCCAAAGCCCCTGCTCTTTCCACTGAGCCACGCTGCTTGATTTTAAATACTCTATCACTATCCTGTGGCAATGTGTTTCATAGCCGGGTAGAAACAACATCATCAGGTTGGACACAGTTTCTCTAATCCAAATATCGTCTAAGAACTCTTACCTCTGTTCTTTTTTTATGTATTAAACGGTAGGTGTTAAGTGCTTAATATGTGCCAGACACTGTATTAAGAGCTGGGGTAGACACAAGATCACCAGGCTGGATAAAGTCTATGTTCCAGATGGACCCACAGACTTATTTATGAGACTTATGAGACTTATTATTTATGAGACTTATTATTATGAGAAGCAGCGTGGTGCAGTGGAAAGAGCACGGGCTTTGGAGTCAGGGCTCATGAGTTCGAATCCCAGCTCTGCCACTTGTCAGCTGTGTGACTGTGGGCAAGTCACTTAACTTCTCTGTGCCTCAGTTCCCTCATCTGTAAAATGGGGATGAAGACTGTGAGCCCCACGTGGGACAACCTGATTCCCCTGTGTCTTAGAACAGTGCTCTGCACATAGTAAGCGCTTAACAAATACCAACAAATACCAACATTATTATTTCCCGGTGAGGGATAGCGTTTAATCCTCCGCTCAAATGCCAATATCGAGCATTCAATCATTCATTCTTTCATTCATTCAAACATATTTATTAAGTGTGTTCTCTCAGGCCTTAACCAGTAACCTGATCTCTGTTGAGCACAATGGTCTGGAAATTGAGGGGAATTAAATATACAGAAATTTTCTGAGTGAAATTGCCATCTAATTGCAAATTTAATTTCACCCACCTCTCAATTATGCCCTTATTCCTTTTACTCACGTCCTCGCCTCCCACTCGCTTCTGCGACACCCTCTCACTTGGATTTGCACCCTTTATTCACCCCCCACACCTGGGTCCCACAGTACTTCCAGTACATTATATTAATTTTTGTCTCCCCTTCTAGATGGTAAACTCGTGTTATATTCTACCCTCCCAAGTGCTTAATACAGTGCTCTGAACACAGTAAATAGCCAGGATACAGCGCACAAATAGGATTTATTGTTTCATTGATTAAACAATTTACTTCCCTTGTCTTGTTAATAAGGAACTAACATAGAATGTTATCACTTTTTTGAAACATCTGTACCACTTTCTGAGAGAGCAATGTTATTCTTTGTATATTTGTATAAGCAGCATGGTTCAGTGGAAAGAGCACGGGCTTTGGAGTCAGGGCTCATGAGTTCGAATCCCAGCTCTGCCACTTGTCGGCTGTGTGACTGTGGGCAAGTCACTTAACTTCTCTGGGCCTCAGTTCCCTCATCTGTAAAATGGGGATTAAGACTATGAGCCCCACGTGGGACAACCTGATTCCCCTATGTCTACCCCAGCGCTTAGAACAGTGCTCGGCACATAGTAAGCGCTTAACAAATACCAACATTATTATTCTTTCTGTTATTATCATTTATAAATAATTTGTACATGTTCTTCCTTTCCGGGAGATAAGTTGTTTCTTGACACATATTAAACACCAAGTGAATGTGAAGCATTGGACTAAAGTGTCCAATGTCAAAAGAAGCAAGTGATGATCTCTTATTTATTAAGGACTTTTTATGCAGCAAACATTGTGCTAAGTGCTTGGTTGGGGAGGGGGAGGAATATAAAATAATCAGTTGAGCTACACTTCTTGTCCACATGGTGATCACTGCCTAAGGAGGAGGTCTTTTAAGAAGCCAGTCATAAATTCCTTGATTTCAAAGTTTACAATCTAACATGGGAGCAGAATGCATATAAATTATTTATGAAGAGTGGAAGCAGAAAGAATAATTGGAAGTAGTTAAGATGGTTTGATTGATCGATGGATGGTTCAGTAAGGTGTTAACTAGTCATGTTAGTTTCACACACAACTTAAGAACCTTTTAACTGCAGTTTAAATGATAACATTGAACTTGTCACATGAGTGGTTTTGAATTGGTAGGAGTGTCATATTTTAGTGGAATTTGGTGTGTTCAGTAGGTCCTAACAGATGCCCAGCTTTATTGTTTCCATTTTATACATGCGGAAAATGAGAAAGATTAAGTGATTCACACTGCAGCTTGGGCTATTTTGAGATTTTTATTCCAGTTCTTTTAAATCCCAGTGTCTTCATTTTTCCATGAACACATGTGGCTTCTCTGTGGTCTTTATAGTGTACTCCCTGTGTGTAGTACATTGTGCTAAAAGTTTGTAAAAGTATGATAGGAAGAAGAGATACTCCACTGAATGATAATGATGATATAGAACAGTGATGGGCACATAGAAAGTGCTTAAGAAATACCCTAATTATTATTATCATTTTTAAGTACCAAGAACTCTTCTAGATGCAGGGTAATTACAGAAACAGCCCCTATTCCACATTCCCAGTCGAAGAGGAATGGAGACAGATATATCCAAATTTTACAGATGAGGAAACTGAGGCACAGAGAGCTAAGTGACTTGTCCACAGTCACACCCAAGGTATATAGTGGAGCTGGGATTAGAATCTTCAGACTCCCAGGTCTTTGTGCTTTCCACTGTGTCGAGCACAATTTTAAACATGGGTGAGATACCAATTAATCAAGTAGAATACAGTCCCTGCCCCTCATGGGCCTCACACTTTTGGCCTAGGAGAGAACATGCATCAAATCCCCATTTTACAGAAGTGGAAAGAGGCATAGAAGTTGGGATTCGCTTAAGGTCAGAAAGAAAGCAACATGTAAAGCTAGGATTAGAACCCAAGTCTTCTGACTTATAGGCCCAAGCTCTTTCCATCAGCCCTCACGGTCCAAGTAAAATGACTGCCCTTTTTCCAGATAATGCCAAGGACTGAGTTTTGGGTGAAACGTCATTCAGGATTTGCCTTCCCTCCCAGAGCTCATTTTCCACTGGTATAGTGTTGTCCCTAGGTCAAAAGCTAGAGAGGCTTTTTACAGACTTCTCTCGCAATTTGAGATCCCCCTCGACTACAAAATATTTCAGGTGTTGAGATGCTCACTGGCAAGGAGTCTATTAACTTGATTTTCGTTAAGGTCTTTAGGTAGTTTTTTTCCTTTTGAATTTAGAAAGGAATGTAGAGAGCCAATATACGTCACCAACTCTTTTTAACTGAAAGTGTGGGTGGCTCTGAAAAGAGCCTTTGGGTTCAGATTGTTTCTCGGCTACTTCGCGTGGGGCTTATTTGCCCTTGGCCTTGTGGTGGCTCTCGGTCTTCTTGGGCAGCAGCACGGCCTGGATGTTGGGCAGGACGCCGCCCTGGGCGATGGTGACCTTGCCCAGCAGCTTGTTGAGCTCCTCGTCGTTGCGGATGGCCAGCTGCAGGTGCCGCGGGATGATGCGGGTCTTCTTGTTGTCGCGGGCCGCGTTGCCCGCCAGCTCCAGGATCTCGGCCGTCAGGTACTCGAGCACGGCGGCCAGGTAGACGGGCGCGCCCGCCCCCACCCGCTCCGCGTAGTTGCCCTTGCGCAGCAGCCGGTGGACGCGGCCCACCGGGAACTGCAGCCCGGCCCGGGACGAGCGGGACTTGGCCTTGGCCCGAACCTTGCCTCCTTGCTTTCCGCGGCCGGACATGTCTATAGTTGATAAGGTAATACCTGATTGAAGCCGTACGAACTGGAGACGATTTATACACTTTGCAGGGATTAAGGAAGAAGCCAATTGGTTGTTCAAGGTGGTCTGTGCCCTTCAAGCCAATAGGATTGGAGAATTGGGAAACCCTTATTTGCATTGCAATGAGTGCGTTTCCTCCAATCAGATCGAGGAGAGAGAAAACCTACTTTGCATATTCCCCCTATAAATAGGTTTAGCAGGCCTCAGAGTGCTACTATTTCTCTCCTTGAGAACTCCACCTTCAGCATGCCCGAGCCCGCCAAGTCCGCTCCCGCCCCCAAGAAGGGGTCGAAGAAGGCGGTGACCAAAGTCCAGAAGAAGGACGGGAAGAAGCGCAAGCGGAGCCGCAAGGAGAGCTACTCCATCTACGTGTACAAGGTGCTGAAGCAGGTCCACCCCGACACGGGCATCTCGTCCAAGGCCATGGGCATCATGAACTCGTTCGTCAACGACATCTTCGAGCGCATCGCCGGCGAGGCTTCCCGCCTGGCGCACTACAACAAGCGCTCCACCATCACGTCCCGGGAGATCCAGACGGCCGTGCGCCTGCTGCTGCCCGGGGAGCTGGCCAAGCACGCCGTGTCCGAGGGCACCAAGGCCGTCACCAAGTACACCAGCTCCAAGTAGACTGACCCCCAGATTTCTCACGTCCTGAAACCAAAGGCTCTTTTCAGAGCCACCCACATCTTCTCAAAAGGGCTATAATGTACTGCCTTCCATCAACTCTTTCATCAACCGTCGCTCATGGCACCTTGTATGCACTTAGATAATACCCCTTTTATAAACGATTAACGATATCTGCTCTCCCTTAGTCTACTCTAACGCTTAATATAGCGTTTGGAAGTTATCCAAGGCCTTGTTATGCTAGCGTTCTCGCCTTTCCTACCTCAATATGAATGCAAGAACCACTCTCCGTGCAGGTACTTTTGGACAGGGAAGGTTTCTGTTAATTCTGTTGCATTATACTCTCCAAACACTATCATAAGCAGCGTGGCATAGTGAAAAAACCCACGATCCTGGGTATCAGAAGACCTGGATTCTAATTTCTGCTCCACCTCGCTCGTGTGTGTGACCTTGGGCAAGTCGCCTACCTTCTCTGTGCGTGTTAACCCATCTGTAAAAGAGGAATTAAATCCTACTCCCTCCTACTTAGACTGAGCCCCATGTGAGATTGGCACGGCTTGGAAAAAACACGGACTTGGGAGTCAGAGGTCGTGGGTTCTCATCCTGACTCCACCACTTGTCAGCTGTGTGACTTTGAGCAAGTTATTTAACTTCTCTGTGCCTCCGTTACCTGATCTGTAAAATGGGGATTAAGACTGTAATCTTGTATCTTCCCCAGTGCTTATAAGACTGCTTGGCACATAGGAAATGCTTAACAAATATCGTGATTATTACAGACTCTACACATTGGCTGTCGTATATCCATGTTACCACTCAGCAAGAACTGCACATAATGAAGGGATTAGCGAGTACTATTATCTTGTAATACTTGTAATGTCGCCAGTCTTTCCCACTTTTCACGCACTGCGTTTTGCCCCTCCAAGATGGCCATCCGCCCCACCCACAATCCTCCGTATCACTTTTAATAAGATTCAAAGCCTTTGCAGAACACGTAGACCTGGTAGTCACGTGGACTCCAGGAATTATACTTTACCGAAGTATTACAATTTGTATTGAGAGAACAGCGCACGCTCTTTAAATGAGAATGTGGTTGGCCCTGAGAAGGGCCTTTTTGGGGGTGTTGGGACAAAGGAAAGCAAGCCTGAGGCTTTAACCACCGAAACCATAGAGGGTTCGGCCCTGGCGTTTAAGGGCGTAAACGACGTCCATGGCGGTGACGGTCTTTCTCTTGGCGTGCTCCGTGTAGGTGACCGCGTCCCGGATCACGTTCTCCAGGAAAACCTTGAGCACCCCCCGGGTCTCTTCATAGATGAGGCCAGAGATGCGCTTAACTCCTCCACGCCTTGCCAAGCGGCGAATAGCAGGCTTGGTGATGCCCTGGATGTTATCACGCAAAACTTTGCGGTGGCGTTTTGCGCCTCCTTTGCCCAAACCCTTGCCTCCCTTGCCACGACCAGACATGACTGCAAGATAACGAGACTAACAAGCAATCACGCAGGTTCTTTACAACGCTGATTGATATAGACCCTCGTCGGACCTGATTGAAAACTGAAAGGGCGCGGGCGGGTTCCAAAGGTGTGGTCACGTGGTCACGTGGGATTGAATTGTGCGAAGGGAAAGAGGCAAAAAAGGAGTTCAACCAAAGGGAGGAGGGAAAATGGGTCCCGATGAAATCTACTGAAACCATAACAATTATGGTGTTTATTATGTGCCAGCCACTGTACTCAGCGCTGAGGTGGGTACAGATAAATCGGGTTGGACACGGTCGCTGTCCCACGTGGGGCTCACAGTCTCCATCCCCATTTTATAGATGAGGAAACTGAGGCCCAGAGAAGTGAAGTGACTTGCCCATGGTCACACAGCAGACGAACGGTGGAGCCGGAATTAGAACTCATCATCTGCTGACTCCCAGGACCGTGCTCTGTCCACTACACCATGCTGCTTCCCCGAATACTGTTGCCATTATATTTCACCGCTCCCTCAAAGAAGAAATACTCACTTTCTTACTTAATTTGTAAATATTTCTGAGAAAACTAATAAAACCGCTCTAGCAATGTGGCCTATTGGAAAATGCATGGGTCCGGAAGTCAGGTGAACTGTTTTGGGCGGGGGGGGGGGGGTTGTATGTTCATTCATTCAATAGCATTTATTGAGCGCTTACTATGTGCAGAGCACTGTACTAAGCGCTTGGAATGAACAAGTCGGCAACAGATAGAGACAGTCCCTGCCGTTTGACGGGCTTACAGTCTAATCGGGGGAGACGAGAACAATGGCAATGTGTTAAGCACTCATTATGTGCTAGGCACTGTTCTATGTGCTGGGGTAAATCCAAGGTGATTAAGTTGGACACAGTCCATGTCCCACGTGGGGCTCACAACCTTAATTCCTATTTTACAGATGTGGAAAGTGAGGCCCAGAGAGTGGTTACTTGCCCACGTTCACACAGCAGACAGGTGGTGGAGTTGGAATTAGAACACAGGTTCTCTTAAGTCTCAGGTCTAAGCTTTAACTACTGGACGATGCTTAATGCCAGCTTTGTTTCCAAGCTTCCCCTTGCCAGAAAGTATTCCTCTGTTTACCCCTCTTTTCTCTTCCAGATTTGCTTCTCTGGAAGGCAGTCTCCATGTTCTTCCCTTTGCCTGCAATGTAACCTTGGGCAAGTCATATAACTTCTCTATGCTTAACTTTCCCTACCTTTAAAAATGGGAATACGGAACCTTTTCTCCCACTAAATTGTAAACTCCCAGAGGAGAATCTTGTCTACCAATTATTTTATGCTATGTTCTTCAAGCACTCATTACAGATTACTGAAGAGAGTAAGTGCTCAATAAATGCCTTTAAATGATTACTTGATTCTCCCTGTCCAAGCTATGGAACAGGACTTGTGTCTGATCACCTTATATTGCATTTATCTCAGCACTTAGTACAGTGTTTGGGACATGGCAAATACTTGCTTTAATGGTATGTTTTAAGCGTGTACTATGTGCTAGGCACTATATTAAGTGCCAGGTAGATCGACATTAATCAGGTTGTACACAATCCCTGTCCACATAGAGCTCACAACCTTAATCCCCATTTTACATATGAGGGAATTGAGGCATAGAGAAGTGATGTGATCAGCCCGAGGTCACTCAGCAGACAAGTGGAGCAGCTGGGCTGAGAACCTAGAGAAGCAGTGTGGCTTAGTGGAAAGAGCATGGGCTTTGGAGTCAGAGGTCATGGATTCAAATCCCGGATCGGCCACTTGTCACCTGTGTGACTTTGGGCAAGTCACTTAACTTCTCGGTGCCTCAGTTACCTCATCTGTAAAATGGGGATTAAGATTGTGAGCCCCATGTGGGACAACCTGATTCCCCTGTGTCTACGAGAAGCAGCGTGGCTCAGTGGAAAGAGCATGGGCTTTGGAGTCAGAGGTCATGAATTCGAATCCCAGCTCTGCCACTTGTCTGCTGTGTGACCTTGGGCAAGTCACTTCACTTCTCGGTGCCTCAGTTACCTCATCTGTAAAATGGGGATGAAGACTGTGAGCCCCACGTGGGGCAACCTGATGCCCCTGTGTCTACCCCAGCGCGTAGGACAGTGCTCTGCACATAGTAAGCGCTTAACAAATACCAACATTATTATTATTAACCTAGATCCTCTTGACTCCCAGGCCTGGGCTCTATAATAATGTTAGTATTTGTTAAGCGCTTCCTATGTGCAGAGCACTGTTCTAAGCGCTGGGGTAGATACAGGGTAATCAGGTTGTCCCATGTGAGGCTCACAGTTAATCCCATTTTACAGATGAGGTAACTGAGGCACAGAGAAGTTAAGTGACTTGCCCACAGTCACACAGCTGACAATCCACTTGGGCTATGCTGCTTCTCACTAATACTACAGTTATTATTATCAGTGCAGCAGCCACTTTCTTTTCATCAGTAATAGAGAGAAAGGTCCTATGGGCGCTTAGTACAGTGCTTTGCACACAGTAAGCACTCAATAAATACAATGACTTTCAGAACACTGTCAAACCTTTAACAATTCTTAATCATTGTCCTGCTTTGCAATTAATATCCAGTAGAGGGCGCCATTCCCCAGGCTTAAAGGAGCAGTCACTGCCGCCGGCTATTAACTATAATGGTATTTGCTAAGCGTTTACTATGTGCCAGGCACTGTACTAAGCACTCCAACCATTATCCAGCAATATTTTTGAACAATTAATCACTTAACCATTGGTATGTACTGAGTGCCTACTAAACGCAAGAGAAGCAGCTTGCCTCAGGGGAAAGAGTACGGGCTGGGGAGTCAGAGGTCAGGGTTCAAATCCGCTCCACCGCTTGTCAGCTGTGGTGATTTTGGGCAAATCACTTCTCTGTGCCTCAGTTACCTCAACTGCATAATGGGGATTAAGATGTGAGCCCCACGAGGGACAACCTGATTACCTTGTATCTACCCCAGGGCTTAGAACAGTGCTTGGCCCAGTCAGTAAGTTTAACAAATATCATCAACGTCACCATCTTGAGGGGGTGATATTATCTTCCCAAAGCGTCAACTCAAAAATGATTTGAAATGAAATTTGTACCCTGCCAAATTTCAGCTGTCCATAGTGATACTTTGAGGTTTTAGGTCGGTTCAAAGTGCAATTTTGAAACAGTTTTTCTGTATCCACCTCTGACAGCGCTCCCCGGGATATCACCCCACCCAAATACCTCCCTCTCCGCGCCTCCCCCTCACTTTTCAAAATCAGACTGAAAGCAGAGAGGCTTGTGTTGAAAGCAATGGAAATTCGGGAAGCAGCTGTAGTAAATTCGCTGAAGATGGTTCTCTGCCCTATCTTTCCCAAACTAGCATTACCATTCCTGCAGTATGACGGTGGCTTGAGTTTTCCAGGTATTTTTTATGGTGTTTGTCAAGGAATGTACATAGTAAGCTCTCGATAAATACCAGCGAAGCAGCGTGGTTTAATGGAAAGAGCACAGGCTTGGGTTTACCGTCTAGAACGGGGGAGACAGACATCAAAACAAGTAAACAGGCATCAATATAAGAAATAGAATTATAGATGTATATGTATCAGAACAAGTAAACAGGCATTAATATAGGGTTATAGAAATGTACACATAATATTGCATATAACATACATATTACCTTAGTTCTGGACAAACACTATGTGCTTAACAAATAATGCAGTTATTATTAGGAAGTGGAAACTGATGGAGTCAAAAATCCCTAAAAGAATGAGAAGTAGCATGGCTTAGTGGCAAGACCACGGGTTTGGGAATCAGAGGACGTGGCTTCTAATCCCGGCTTCACCGCTTGTCTGTTTTGTGGCCTTGGGCAAGCCACTTAACTTTTCTTTGCCTCAGTTACCTCATCTGTAAAATGGGGATAAAGACTCTGAGCCCCTCGTGGGACAAGTCAATTACCTTATATCTACCCCAGCGCTATCTCTTTCTATCCCTTTCCTCTTCTTCCACTCCCTTCTGCGTTGCCATGACTTGCTCCTCTTTTTCTTCCCCCACCCCCAACCCCACAGCACTTACGTACACGTCTATAGTTGATTTGTTTGTACTGGTGTCTGTCTCCCCACTCTAAACTGTAAACTCGTTTTGGGCAGGGAATCTGTCTGCTTATTCTTGTATTGTACTCTCCCAAACGCCAAGTACAGTGCTCGGCTTAAGGTAAGTGCTCAATAAATACGACTGAATGAATGAATCTCCATAAGAAGGTATTCAGGATGTGAAGAAGAGGTGTAAATGACGACTTGGGAAGAAACAAGGCAAGAAAGGGAAAGAAACAAAGTGTGAATGCCGGAGGGAAGGGAAAAGAGGGGAAGCTCATCAGCACCAGTTCTGCAAGAGAAAGCCCCAGGACAGCCTACAAAAGAGCTAAATTGTGGATTGAAACAGTCGTTTTCCACCTGTGTAATGAATGTCTGGCAGGGTGACGAGAAAAACTGGGACAACTTTAAAAAGCAGCATGACCCAATGGAAATAGCCTGGGCCTGGGAGTCAGAGGACCCGAGTTCTAAAGCTAGCTCTGCCACTTGTTTGACTTCGAACAAGCCACTTAAGTTCTCTGTGCTGCAGTTTCCTCAGCTGCAAAATGGGGATTCAATACCTGTTCTCCCTCTTATTTAGATTGCGAGCACCAAATGAGATCTGATCATCTCGTATCAGGGCAGGGTATCTTGGGCAGGGATTGTCTCTCTTTATTGCTGAACTGTATTTTCTAAGCACTTAGTACAGTGCTCTGCACACAGTAATCGCTCAATAAATACGATTGAATGAATGAATAATAACTGGGGCATTTGCTAAGCACTTACTATTTGGCAAACTCTGAATCAAAACCTGAGAAATAAACATGATAATCAGGTCAGACGCAGTCCATCCCCTACATGGGGCTCACAGTCCGAGAGGGAAGGAAGGTATTTAATTCCTCTTTTACAGATGAAGAACTCGAGGCACAGAGAGTAAATCAATCAATCAATCAATCAATCAATGGTATTTGTTGAGCATTTACTATGCGCAGAGCACCAAACTAAGCAGTTGGGAGAATAGAATACAACAAAATTAGCAGCCATGTTCCCTGCTAATAACGAGTTTATAATCTAGACTTAAAGTGACCCGATTAAACCTCATAGCAGTCCAGTGCTGGAGCGGGAATAAGAATGCAAGTCTCTTGACTTCCAGGTCTGTGTTTTTTCCACTAGGCCAAGGTCTTTTTCACTAATATCACCCTTCCTGCCTAGTGCTTTTTCCACTCTAGGCTGGCACGTGGAGGGCTCCAATCAATCTATAAATTGATCAGTGGTACTTATTGAGTGCTTACAGTATTACACGGGCTTTTCTGGACATTTTTGACCAGTTTCCATGTCTTGGCTGGCTAGGCAGCGTCAAGAAACATCCTTTTCAGTGAAGCAAGCAATAGCATTTATTGTGTGCATGGCATTGTTCTAAATACGTTGGAGAATACAAAGATTTGATAGTCTCCAGTCTCTCCCTCCCAAGATGTATTTAATAATGATGGCATTTCTCAAGTGCTTACTATGTGCACAGCGCTGGGGAGGATACAAGGTGATCAGGTTGTCCCAAGTGGGGCTCACAGTCTTAATGTCTATTACACAGAAGAGGTAACTGAGGCCCAGAGAAGTTAAGTGACTTGCCCAAAGTCACACAGCAGACAAGCGGTGGAGCCGGGATTTGAACTCACGACCTCTGACTTCCCAGCCTTTTCCACTGAGCCACGCTGCTTCTCTACAGTGATGTTCTAAAATATCATTTTCCACACATCTCTCCTCTCAAAAATCTTCAAGTCTTGACTATTGCTCTTCACATCAAGCTGAAACTGTTGTCTTGAAAGGCACTCTACCGGCTCGCTCCCTTTTACTTATTCATTCACTTTATCCCCTTAGAGTGGAAGATCATTCTTTATTTAGTATACAATTTCGAGCTTCTCAATATAATATAGTACATTGCATCCAGTGGTTACACAATAAATCATCTTCTTCCTCTTCTTATTTTTTTCCTTTTTCTTCCTCTTCCTCTTTACTACTACTATCATTACTACTAGTATTAATAATGTTGGCATTTGTTAAGTGCTTATTATGTGCCAAGCACTGTTCTAAGTACTGGGGTAGATACAAGGTAATCAGTTTGTCCCTTGTGAGGCTCACAGTCTCAATTCCCACTTTACAGATGAGGTCACTGAGGCACTGAGAAGTGAAGTGACTTGATCAAAGTCACACAGCTGACAGGAGGCGGAAACGGGAATAGAACCCATGATCTCTGACTCCTAAACCCGTGTTCTTTCCACTGAGCCAAGCCGCTTCTTCAGTACTAGTAGACCGTTACTATGAAAACTACTAGTATTATGACTAATATTATAACTACACAGCTCCCACTCTTCATTCTTCCCAAGCTAAACTTTTTACTCGGCCTCATTTTTTATTCTTCCACTTCTGGACATTCCTCTTCCCTCTTCCTGGAAATCCCTCATCTTTCAAATCTGTCAGACCAATTAATCCACCTAGCTATCGTGTTTATTGAGCACTTACTGTATGCAGAGCACTCTCCTAAGCTCTTGGGAGAGTGCAGGGGTTTAGTGAAAAGAGTCAGAGGTCATGAGTTCCAATCTCAGCTGTGCCTCTTGTCAGCTGTGTGACTTTGGGCAAGTCACTTAACTTCTCTGGGCCTCAGTTACCTCATCTGTAAAATGGGGATTAAGACTGTGAGCCCCTCATGGGACAACCCGATAGCCTTGCATCTGCCCCAGCGCTTAGAGCAGTACATGGTACATAGTAAGCACTAAACAAATACCACTATTCTTCTTATTATGATATTATTACAATACAACAGAGTTGCTAGATATGTTCCCTGGACACTAGAAACTTACCGTTGAGAGTGGGAGATGGGTATTAATATAAATAAATTATGGATATGTACATTAGTGCTGTGAGGCTGAGGGAGAAGTGATTAAAGGGTACAAATCTAAGTGCAGACCACAGATCTCAAACCATCGAAGTTCGTCTAATTTCATCTCCTCCAGAAAGTTTTCCCCAGTCGAAGTTACTTCTCCCTGGTCACATGTCAGTATCTTTTGTATTTCCATAGAAAGCACGCACTCAAAACTACTGGTGGCAAAATTGTATGTATCGATTTATATAGTTTACGCTATATAATCAGTATTCTACTAAAAAAGGTTTAATTAATTTGGATAGTCATATTCCCATCTCTTCTTCCTCCTATTTCTAAATAATTTTGTTTCAATTTCCCCATCAGATTGTCAACTCCTTGAGGACAGAGAGGTTGCCCTTCTACCTCCAAGTGTTTACTACAATACTCCTCACACTGTAGACTCTCAGGAAATACTACTGATCAGTTTGTTGGGTAATTGGTTGATTGGGGGGGGTGGCATGCCTCCAACATGGACTCAGAGACCTAGTTCAGTTGCCCCTCTAGACTGTAAGCTCGTTGTGGGCAGAAAACGTGCCTGTTTATTGCTACATTGTACTCTCCCAAGCGCTCAGTACAGTGCTGTGCACACAATAAACCCTCAATAAATACGATTGACTGGCTGAACTGATGGGCTATAAACTAGACTGAAAGCTGGTTGTGGCCAGGGAAATTGTCCATCAGCTCTACTATATTGCACTCTCCCAAGCCCTTAGCGCTCTACACACATGCTTGATTCATTCATTAATCTTACTTATGTGGCTTGCTGTGTGCAAAACTCTGTACTAAGCGCTTGGGAAAGTACAATATTACAATAAAAAGATTCGATTCCTGCCAATAACGAGCTTACATTGATTAAAAGGACTGACCTTCCCCTATTACCAGGAGCTGGGCAGACAGTAATATTTCTATCATCTCGGGATTCTTCTGGGACTACGCTTGGGGATCCAGACTGGACTCTAAACCCCCCAGTGACCCCCATTTCTCTAAATTATAAGCTTTTAAGCAACAACCCAGCTTTCCTCTCCGCAGCTTAAGCGATCTAGGAGCCTGTGTTATTTCCCCCAAGGAAACACCAGTTTGCCCCGAAAATGTCGAGGGCCAGAGCTGGTTTTCTGTTCAGATCAGAAGCCAAGGACCCAGAGAAACAGCCCCAGAGGATCGGAAGGCCGCCGGTCTAAAGGTTAATTAGCAATTTACATGAAAAACGGAAAGATTTAGTCCTCTCGCCTGAAGATCGTCGTTCGGAGAGGGGCTTCTTAGGAGTTTTCGACCGATTTTTAGTTGTTTCGTGAATCCCCAAGAGGATGGGTGAAACAAAAGGGATCGATCTTAGCTGCCGCGTAGCAAACGGTGGAATCCCTTCGGGGGATTTTTCGATATTTTCTCGTTTTCGAGCTCTAACAAACACAGATGGAGATTCGAGAGGGTTATCCTCGGCCGGCAGCGAGGCGGGCTGGACAGCGCACCAATCACAGCGCAGCTCCTCCCTATAAATACACCCTCAGAGGGGTCGGTTGCGCATTTGGAGTTGTTTCTTTGTTTTTTTCTCGGTGTTATTGGGTCTTTCAGGAGAAGACTCCCGCCATGGCCGAAACGGCTCCCACCGCTCCCGTCCCCTCGGCCCCCGCGGAGAAGACGCCCACCAAGAAGAGGGCGAAGAAGCCGGCGGGCGGAGCCAAGCGCAAGGCCGCGGGTCCCTCGGTGTCCGAGCTGATCACCAAGGCGGTGGCGGCGTCCAAGGAGCGCAACGGGGTGTCCCTGGCCGCGCTGAAGAAGGCGCTGGCCGCCGCCGGCTACGACGTGGAGAAGAACAACAGCCGCATCAAGCTGGGGCTCAAGAGCCTGGTCGCCAAGGGCACCTTGGTGCAGACCAAAGGCACCGGCGCCTCGGGCTCTTTCAAGATCAACAAGAAGGCGGCCGGCTCCGAGGGCAAGGCCAAGCCCAAAGCCAAGAAACCGGCGGCCGCGGCTAAGCCCAAGAAATCGGCCGGGGCCGCCAAGAAGCCCAAGAAGCCTGCGGCCTCCGGGGCCAAAAGGAGCGTGAAAAAGACCCCGAAGAAAGCCAAGAAACCTGCAGCGGCGGCGGCGACCAAAAAGGCGACCAAGAGTCCGAGAAAAACCAAAACGGCGAAGCCCAAGAGAGCGGCCAAGAGCCCGGCCAGAGCAAAGGCGGTGAAGCCCAAAGCGGCTAAGCCCAAGGCCGCAAAACCCAAATCGGCCAAGCCCAAGAAGGCGACGACCTCCAAAAAGAAGTAGAAAGGTCCGTCGAGAACTTTCTCTCGAACACCAAAGGCTCTTTTCAGAGCCACCCAAAAATCTCAGAAAAGGAGCCAATGATACTGATCCATTGCCAATCAGCTTCAGTAACGATGAGTAATTGTAATTGTGGAAAAAGGCCTACGAATAGAGAATTTAGCAGGGTGTAACAGGAGGAAGGCAGGTTTTTGGATGGGAAATGATGGGTAGTTATGACATTTTGTGGTTTCGTGAGGAGCAGAAATGCAGGAATCCCTTATCCCACATGAAAGACCGATATCAAACTAACTTTTAGATAGGGGAAATAGTAGAGTATAGTGCTGTGGAGCTGGGGGAGTGTAGTACAGTGTTGAGCACACAGTAAGTGTTCAATAAATACTGCTGATTGACTTACCTAACCCAGTATTTAACTGTATGGCTAATAGAGTTTAATAAATACTACAGTTAACAATTATTATTATTCAGTGATTGAGGAATTCTTTCTCCTCTGCCCCACCAAAATAGGATGCCCATAAAACAGCAAAGGATGTTTATTCATACCCCAAATCATATCAGAATCACTCCTGACGACCCGCAAAAACAACTAGAAAGACGTCAAAATGACCTGCTTGCCTCCTGTCTCTCCCCACACCAGTCTTTACTTCACTGTGCTGCCCGGATCATTTTTCTATGAAGAGTTCAGTCCATGTCTCCCCATTTCTCAAGAACTTCAAGTGGTGACAATCAGTCAATCTTTTTTCTTCTTTTTTTGGAAGGCTTACTATGGGCAGAGCACTGTACCAGGTACTTGGGAGAGTACAGGTACAGTGCCTGGCACACAGTAAGCGCTTAACAAATACGAAGTTGGTAGACACGGTCCTTGACCATAAGGAGTTTACAGAATAGAAGGAGGAGCTTAGAGACTATTATCTTCACCTATACAACAAACAGTCCCTACCATTGGCTTTAGAACACACAAACAGCTCGCCCCCTCCTCTGTCTGGTTGATTTCCTACCATAACCCAGCCGTCAACACCAACCTTCTCTAATGCCAAACTGCTTTATTGTACCTCGATCTCGACTTTCTGGTCGCCGATCCCTTGCTCATGTAACTGGCCTGAAACTCCCTCCCCCTTCATATTCATATTCAGCTTCATATTCAGCAGACCCCCCACGCTCCCCTCCTTCAAAGCCTGATTAAAATCGCATCTCCCTCGAGTGCTTCTCCAGCTAGGCCCTCATCACTTCTACTCTGTCTCCCTTCTGTGATACTTATGCACTTTAATTGAGAAACAGCATGATTTAGTGGATAGAACAAGGCCCTGGGAGTCAGAAGGACTGGGTTTGAAGTCTCGTTCCACCCCATGTCTGCTGTGCATCCTGGGGCAAGTCACTTCACTTCTCTGTGCCTCAGTTACCTCATCTGTAAAATGGGAATTGAGTGTTTAGCACCAGGGATTGTGTCCACCCTGATGAACTTACATCTATCCTAGTGCTTAGAAGAGTGCATGGCACATAGTAAGCATTTAACAGGTACTATTATCATCATCTGTAAATTTAAGCACTTGATGTGTTGTCCACCTTCTCCCTGCCGGCACTTAAGTACAGATCCATAACGTATTTTAAGGTCCGTTAGACTTTAAGGTCCTTATGGGTAGCGAACATGTCCACCCCCAACTCTACTGTATCATAATCTCCCAAGTGTTTAGTGGAGTTCTCTGCACACGGTAAATATTCAGTAAGTTCCATGGATTAATTGATTAATTAGGTATACAGTTCTTCAGGGAGAATAAGGATAGGAGGGTTCTTAACAGAACCTTTGGGTTGTGCAATCAGAAGAGTTGCCCTCTGAGAGACTCAAGTCCTCACTCTCTGAATTTAACGGAAAAGCTGGATGTCCTTGGGCATGAAGGTCACCCTCTTGGAGTGGATGGCGCACAGGTTGGTGTCCTTGAACAGCCGCAGGTAGGCCTTGCTCTCTTCTTGTAAGGGCCATGATGACTGAGCTCTCAAAGCACAGGTCTGTCTTGAAGACCTGGGTGATCTCTCACACCAGGCTCTGGAAGGGCAGTTTGTGGAACAGCAGCTTGGTAGACTTCTGGTAGCACTGGACTTTCTTCAGTGCCACTGCCCCAGACAGGTGACACAGACTTCTTCAGTCCTCCAACCAGTTTTGCCCCCTGTGGAATTAAGTGCAGTGGGCCATATGGGAATCATGAGGGCTTTAGCAATGCAATTATTTCGCTGCTGTGTAGAATAGGGAAAGGATCCCATCAAATAGACATGAGGCGATTTGAAATTTCCATCTAGTGATGTAATTGGTTATTGTTTCAATAATAATGACATTACTATTATTTATAAAATTTGAGCCCCGCTCCTTAGGCTCTTTTATGAGGCACACTTTTCATCCGTTCATCATCTCTGTCCAGGAAGTGACCTGGGCGGCTACCTTGGGTTTGCAAGTCTCAAAGAAGTCCACCCAATTTCCATTCACTCTTCCCCAGTTTCTCTTCTATCTTTAGTTTTGCAAAGTCCACACTGGGTCAGTGCAGCTACTGTTGTGTTGGCTGGATGAATGTTTTGTCCTGGGTCACCTTAAACCTTCTGGGGATTTTGCTGGGGATTTGCGGAATGATCCATTCCCCAGAGTTATATTGATCCATTGTTACATTGTAACAATGTTGTTTGTTATATTGTATATTGTTACATCCCAAGGATTTAGTACAGTGCTCAGCACTCACTAAGCATTCAATAAATACGATTGACTGACTTACTGGATTTTTATATGAGAAAAAAAGAAAACGTGAGCCTATGTTCATTCAATCTACTGAATTATTCCTATCGAGCTACAAAATGAAAATCTGTGATTGGCAGACTATATAGCCATCTTTCAGAAATAAGACGTTAGGTTTTTATAGACTAATGTGCTTTATTTATTAATTGAGCTGCCGTTTGACTGTAAATTCGTTGTGGGCAGGGAATGTGTCTGTTTATTCCTGCACTGTGCTCTCGCCAGTGCTTAGTGGAAAGAGCCAGGGCTTGGGAGTCAGACGTCATGGGTTCGAATCCCAGCTCTGCCACTTGTCAGCTGTGTGACTGTGGGCAAGTCACTTCACTTCTCTGTGCCTCAGTTCTCTCATCTGTAAAATGGGGATTAACTGTGACCCTCACGTGGGACAACCTGATTACCCTGTATCTACCCCAGCGCTTAGAACAGTGCTCTGCACATAGTAAGCGCTTAACAAATACCAACATTATTTTTAATACAATACTCAACATAAAGTAAACACTCAACAAATTGATGATTGACTGACTGACTGACCAATCAGAAAGAGAAGCGATGGCCAATAGAAAGTGGGAATTACAATCCCCTAATTTGCATAGCGGCAACTAAGCATCCTCCAATCAAAAGAACGAATGGAGAAACGCCATATTTGCATTCGCGCCCTATAAGTATCGAGCTGACGGAGAGTTGCACATTTTCCCTTGACTAACGGAGCAGCTTAGGTGTAACGATGCCTGATCCAGCGAAATCCGCTCCAGCGCCCAAGAAGGGCTCGAAGAAGGCCGTTACCAAAGTCCAGAAGAAGGACGGGAAGAAGCGCAAGCGGAGCCGCAAGGAGAGCTACTCCATCTACGTGTACAAGGTGCTGAAGCAGGTCCACCCCGACACGGGCATCTCGTCCAAGGCCATGGGCATCATGAACTCGTTCGTCAACGACATCTTCGAGCGCATCGCCGGCGAGGCTTCCCGCCTGGCGCACTACAACAAGCGCTCCACCATCACGTCCCGGGAGATCCAGACGGCCGTGCGCCTGCTGCTGCCCGGGGAGCTGGCCAAGCACGCCGTGTCCGAGGGCACCAAGGCCGTCACCAAGTACACCAGCTCCAAGTAAATTGACCTTCCGATTTCTCACGTCCTGAAACCAAAGGCTCTTTTCAGAGCCACCCACGTTTTCTCCGGAGGAGTTGTGATATGTCTTTGACCTTCCTGTCTTATCGAAACCTGGGTTAAAATGCGCCGAAGTGCTGTTTCGTCGCAGGAGATAAAGAATTCGAGCTGCATATTAGATGCTCAATCAATAGCACCGACTGATTGATCTGAGGGAAAGGAATATCATGAGAATATCAATACCTAATCACGCTAACTTCGGTTAAAAACGACTTGGGTTTTAGGACTCATTTAGTGTCATTTACTCACCACCAATGTGAAGAGCATTAGTAACCACAGCTCCTATCTGGGGAAGCTAAGCATCCAGTATGTATCATGACTGTAAAATCGGTTCAGCTCCTCACCGCAGGACTCCGGCGAGCGGGAGAGGCATGTCTGGCGGGCCTGTATAACTTCAAACAGGTCGCTGATTAGACAAAGGCACTATTTGAATAGCCCTCGACGCAGCCAGATGGCTCTCAATATGAGAAAAGTTGATTCAACACTTACTGTGCCAGACCTTGTACAGAGCGTTGGGGCAGATGCAAGGTCATCAGGTTGGAGAGCGGCAGAACCCATATTGAAAACTAGTTTTAGAGAAACCAAGCTACTGAACTGAAAACATTCTGAAAGCCTTACTATAGTATTTGTAAAGCGCTTACTATATGCAAAGCACTGGGGTTGATACAAGGTAGTCAGGTTGTCCCACGTGGGGCTCAGTCTTAATCCCCATTTTCCAGATGAGATAACTGAGGCCCAGAGAAGTTGTGACTTGCCCCAAGTCACACAGCTGACAGCTGATGAGTGGCGGAGCTATTCTAACCTAAAGAAGTAGCGTGGCTCACTGGAAAGAGGCCGGGCTTGGGAGTCAGGTCATGGGTTCTAATCCTAGCTTGCCGCTTACCAACTGTGTGACTTTGGACAAGTCACAACTTCTCCTAGCCTGTTACCTCATCTGGACAGCGATTATAACTGTGAGCTCCACGTGGAACAACTTAATAGACTGGTTCATATCCCCCCAGCGCTTTGCATATAATAAGCGCTTAACCAGTATTATAATCTTTGCAGAGTAGGCACTTAAATACTACCCTTATTAACTCAAGACCCGACTTCCAAGCCCCTGCTCTTTCCATAAACCCACGAACCTTATCACCCCTACAAACTCGACGTAAATATAGTTACCACTAACTACGTAGGCTTTTAAGCAGCAGCGGTCAGCTCTTTTTTGACAATTTGGGGGCCCTAAAAAGGGCCTTTTTTTTGATAGACCAGTGAGTCAGAACTTCAGCCACCAAAGCCGTAGAGCGTGCGGCCTTGGCGCTTCAGAGCGTAAACGACGTCCATGGCCGTGACGGTCTTCCGCTTGGCGTGCTCGGTGTAGGTGACGGCGTCGCGGATGACATTTTCAAGGAAAACCTTGAGCACCCCTCGGGTCTCCTCGTAGATCAGGCCGGAGATGCGCTTGACGCCTCCACGACGAGCCAAGCGGCGGATGGCGGGCTTGGTGATGCCCTGGATGTTATCCCGCAGCACCTTCCGATGCCTTTTAGCACCTCCTTTACCGAGCCCCTTCCCTCCTTTACCACGGCCTGACATTGCTACAGACCACCTCCAAACCTCCTAATGAAAAACACCACCCGCCCTGGTCGCTTATATAGGTCATTGTCCGACCTGATTGGAAACCAAACGCCAGGGCGCCGTCACGTGACCTCAATCTAAACCCCGCCCCTTCTCGCTTATTGGCTGAAGCCGCTCGTAGTCGGGCGGGGAGTGACGTTAACAGCTCGTCTCCTTGGCGACCCTTTTTATTAACCCAGCCCGGATCTCCTTCTCAAGCCCGTCGGTTCTACGCAATATGGGCGGCTTCTTCCCAAGAGATAATCAAATTTGACACCTAATAATAATAATTATGGTATTTCTTAGCAGTTTAGCATGTGCCGACCACTGTTCTCAGCACTGGGGGATACAAGGTAATCAGGTGGTCCCACAGGGGGGCTCACTGTTTTAATCCCCATTTTACAGATGAGGTCACTGAGGCACAGAGAAGTTAAGCGGCTTGCCCAGGGTCACCCAGCAGACAAGTGGCAGAGCCGGGATGAGAACCTGGGTCCTCCGACTCCCAACTTAACCATCGAGGCAATGTGATTCTAGAAGCAGCACGGTTTAGTTGAAAGACCGTGGGCTGGGTGCCAGGAGACTTGGGATGATGATAATAATAATAGGAATAATTGTGGGATTTGTTAAGCGGTTGGTATGTGGCGATCACTGTTCTAATCGCGGTGGTAGATACAAGGTAGTCAGGTTGTACTCAATCTTTTCCGCCCTTGTCTGCTGTGGGACGTTGGGCAAGTCACCTCTATTTGCTTGTTTCCTTATCTGGAGATGTGAGGATAAGATACATCTAATTCCTCCTCAGACTCTGAACCCCATAAGGGAAAGGGACTGGGTTTGTCGTAGTGGACAGAGCATGGTCCCGGGAGTCAGAAGGATCTGGTTTCTAATCCCGACTCTACCAGTTGTCTGCTGTGTGACCCTGGACAAGTCACTTGACTTCTCTGGGCCTCAGGTACCTCATCTGTAAAATGAGGATTACAACAGTGAGCCCCCTGTGGTACAGGGACTGTGTCTAACCTGACTAGTGTGTACCTACCCCAGCACATAGAAAAGTGCTTGACACATAGTAAGTGTTTAACAAATATCATTATTATTATTGTGTATACTTTATCTGCCTCTCCCTGAGAAGTGGCTAGTATATAGTCAGCATTTAAGAGTAGTACAATAATTTTTATTATTGTCATCATTATGGTATTTATTAAGCACTTACTACATGCCAAGCACTATTTTAATCACTGGGATAGATAAAAGTTAGTTTGTACACCGCCCCTGCCCCACACTGGGCTTAGACTCTTAATCCCCATTTTAGAGATGAGGTAGCTGAAGCATACACAATGAAGTGACTTGCCCAAGGTCACATAGCACACATTTGGTGAATCCGGGATAGAACTCAGGTCTTTCTGTCTCCCAGGCCAGTGGTCTATCCACTAAGCTATGCTGCTGCTAATAATAATAATAATAGTATTTGTCAAGTGTTACTATGTGCCAAGCACTGTTCTAAGTGATGGGGTAAATACAAGGTAATCAGGTTGTCCCACGTGGGGCTCACAGTCTCAATCCCCATTTTACAGATAAGGTAACTGAGGCACAGAGAATTTAAGTGATTTGCCCAAAGTCACACAGCTGACAAATGGAGGAGCGGGGATTAGAATCCACGACCTCTGACTCCCAAGCCGGTGCTCTTTCCACTAAAACCATGCTACTTGTATTTGCTATATGCTGTGCGTGGGTAGGGAAGAGATCGATACAAGATAATCAGGAGAGGCACAGTCCCTGTCCCACACAGGGCTCTCAGTCAACCAGCTTTTATTATCATTACATATCTTCTCAACAGAACAAAAGTGCAGACCAACTTGCTTGTCTGATTAACTTGTATTTATTCCAGAATATTCAACAGTGCTTGAAACATAATAAATACCTAAATACCTTGATGAAGGACCAGCCCCTCCTCCTAGCCCGCATTTGCCTGACTGAGATCTTCAAATTTTTACTCTCGATGGTTTCTTCCCCACTGCTTTCAAACTTTCTCATGTCCCCCTTTTTCTTAAAAAAAACCCACCCTTGACCCCAAAGCTCCCTTCGGTTATCACCAAATCTCCCTCCTACCATTCTTCTCCAAACTCCTTGAATGGGTTGTCTATACCAACTGTTTCAACTTCCTCCTCTCTATTTCTCTCTGTGATCCCCTCCAATTAGGCTCCCGCTTCCTTCACTCCACAGAAACCAGCCTCTCAAAGTTCATAAATGATCTCCTTGCCAAATCCATTGACTTCTATTCCAATCTAATGCTCCTCAACCCCCTTCTCCTGGAAACCTTACCCACCCTCCTCTTCAATGACACTGTCTTCTATTTCTCTTTTCTGGACACGCATTCTCAGTCTCTTTCGTGGGCTCCTTCTCTGCCTCCCACCCCCTGTTCTGGATCCCCTTCTATTCTCCATCAACACTGACTCTCTTGGAGAATTTTCTCTCCGATAGCTCTAACTGCTTTGGAAAGCAGCATGGCAGAGTGGATGAAGCATGGGCCTGTGAGTCAGGAGGCCATGGGTTCTAATCCCAGCTCTGCCACTTGTCTGCTATGACCTTGGGCAAGTCACTTCACTTCTGTGTCTCAGTTACATCATTTAAAAAATGGGGTTTGAGACTATGAGCCACCATGGGACGTGGACTGTGTTTACCCCAGTGCTTTGTACAGTGCCTGCCACTTAGTAAGTGTTAACCATATACTGCAATTACTACTTTTAAACTACCCTCAGTATGCAGATGCTTCCCAAATCCATACTTCCAGGTCTTCTCTCAACCTCCTTCAATCGTTTTCACTCATAATTTAGGCTGCATTTTGAAATTGGCAGTGACAGCCCCTTTTAGATACTTTGGAGGCCCTTAAAAGGGCCTTGTGTTACTTTAAAGTGAAAGACAAATAAATTAGCCTCTGAAGCCATAGAGGGTACGGCCCTGGCATTGGTGCACATAAACGATGTCCATTGCAGTGAACGTCTTCCTCTTGGCATGCTCCGTGTTGTTGACTGTGTCCCGGATCACATTCTCCAGGAAAACCTTGAGCACCCCACGGGTCTCCTCGTAGATCAGCCCAGAGATTCACTTGACCCCACCATGCTGAGCCAAATGGCAAATTGCAGGCTTGGTGATTCCCTGGATGTTGTCACACAAAACTTTCCTGTGGCGCTTGGCACCACCTTTGCCCAAACCCTTGCCACCCTTCCCATGACCAGACATGACTGTCAGCAGATCAGAGCAAATCTACGTTCCCCAGCGCCAGGCCCGAGTGTCTTTATAAGCTCTTCTCCAACCTGATTGAGAACCCTAAATCGCGGTTATGAAACTCCTGCCCTTATTCTGACATGACCTGCCCCAGAATTGTTGCCTGTATCCTGTTCCTCTCCCCCGACCCTATCCTCCTTCTCCTCACGTTCTTAACCCTGTCTTTACTTTCTTCTCTCATCCTGGATTCACTCATTCATTCATTCATTCAATGGTGCTTATTGAGCACTTACCTTGTGCAAAGCACTGTACTAAGCATTTGGGAGAGTACCATATAACAACAGACACATTCCTACACCAAAGAAATACATTATAGTTATATACATGTGTGCTGTGGAGATGGGAGGGTGGATAAATGAAGGAGCAAGTAAGAGCGGAGCAGATGGGAGTGGGAGGAGAGGAGGGTTTAGCCTGGATGAGCTGCTCCACGTTTTCCGTACTGTTCATCCTCTTGTATTTAAATATAAGATAATGTATTATGGTGGAAGGAATAGGAAGCAGATCTGAGGATTAACAGTTGAGTAGAACTACAGTTATCTTTTCCGGCCCACAGTGAGTTTTAGAAACAGTCGAGCGGCCCGTGGAAAACAGGAAAGAGAAGGCGAGGTACGAAGCAACAAGGCCTAGTAGAAAAAGCACGGTCCTGGAGGTCAAAGGGCCTGGATTCTAGTCCTACTCTTCCAGTTGTCAACTGTGTGATTTTGGTCAAGTCACTTCACTTCTCCGTGACTCAGTTTCCTCAGCTGTATAGTGGGAATTCAATACTTGTTCCCTCCTATTTAGACTGTGAGCCTAATGTGGGACAGGGGGTTTGTTCAACCTGATTAATTTGTAACTACCATACACTCCCTGTAAACGCTTAACAAATACCATAATAAATAAAGATATTACAAGGCAGTGGGAAGGTAGAAACAAACTAAAATTTAGGGTATGGACCTCTGCCGTCACCGTGTGGGCAGATACCATAATGACGGCAGGCCTACCACATCTTTCTCATCTCTCTGGCCTGGAGTGTTGTAATTCCCTCCCTCCAGCTTTTCTGTGGAGTTATGAACAATTGATTAGACGGGGAGAGGCATGAAGCAGAAAGACGGGTTTGCTTAGGAGGCTGATGCAATAACCAAGTTGGGATATGACAAGAGCCTGGTCCAAGTTTGTTTGGATGGAGAGAAATGGAAAGATTAAGATTAATGGAAGGATTCTTGGGAAAAACAGGCCATATTTTGTGAAGGACTGAATGTGAGAGTTGAAATAGAGAGAAAGGAGTTCAATTTAAGACCCCTCAAGGGAGATCATTTATGACCTTTGAGAGGCTGGTTTCTGTGGAGTGAAGGAGGTAGGAGCCAAATTGGAGGGGATCACAGAGAGAAATAGAGGGGAGGAAGTTGAAACAGTTGGTATAGACGGCTCATTCAAGGAGTTTGGAGAAGCATGGTAGGAGGGAGATTTGGCGATAACTGAAGGGAGCTTTGGGGTCAAGGGAGGGTTTTTTTAGAATAAGGGGGACATGAGCAAGTTTGAAAGCAGTGGGGAAGAAACCACTGAGAGTAAAGGTCTGGGAGGATCAGGAAATGGGAGATTGCAGGGTTGTCAGAAGCTAGATCTACCAAGATAGAAGTCAGTATCATCTGTCTAGAGCTGGTAGTTGAGGTCTGTGGAAATTGAGGCCAGCTGGTAGTCGAGGCCAGGTCTCCAAGGGAATCAGGGTAAAGCAGTGCAGACCAGAGAAAGCAAAAGACTGAGAAAGAGTCATCAAGGAGATGGAAGAACTGGAAGAACACTGTTCTTAAGCCAAACTTGTGTAGAATTTACGGAAGAGGTAGTCTTTAGTGTTGAATAAGACATAGTAGATATCATTAGAATTTGCAAGGAAGAGGGTGAAGTCTCAGTGGAATGAGGAGGGCAGAAAGTAGATATCAATGGGTCAAAGATGGGCACTGGGGGAGAATTGGAAGCAGATCACTTAAAGAGTTCCAAATGAATGGGAGAATGGAGATGGGGAGATCACAGGATTGGGCAGGGAGATCCAGAGAAGCATTGTTTTAATTATTGGAGGTCAGCAAGGGGAAAGAGCCATCTGGAATTTAGAGGTTGAAGATAATAATAATGATAATGGTATTTGTTAAGCACTTGCTATGTGCCATGCACTGTACTAAGTGTTGGATGGCAGTTGGGGAGGAAAAAAGTATACTTAGGGGACGTGAGGCCATTGAATCTGAAGTCAAGTGTAACATCTCCTAAGAGATAGCTGGTAATGATAATGATTAATAATAGTCCTAATAATAATTGCTATTCGTTAAGAGCTTATTATGTGCCTAACACTGAGCTAAGCAATGGGGTAGATATAATTCATTCATTCATTCACAAGTGTTTATTGAGCACTTTCCACGTTCAGAGCACTGTACTAGGTGCTTGCAAAAGTGCAACACAATAACACAAGACACATTCCCTGCCCACAATGAGCTGACAGTCTAGAAGGGGAGAGAGACATTAATATAAAAAAATTGCAGCTTATATTATTACATATAAGCTAATTGGAGCAGAAAGAGTCCCTGTTCCTCATAAGGCAGAGGGAGAAGAGCAGTGGATGCCCATTTTACAGATAAACAAAGAATACACAGAGAAGTGAAGTGAGTTTCCCAAAATCTTAACAGGCAAATGGGGGACCCAGAATTAGAATCGAGGTCCTCTGATTTCCAAACCTGTGCTCTTTCCACTAGGCCACACTGGGAAAGATGACTGAATACTTGTAGGGTTAAAAGAGGAGTATCAGAAGTTTATCAGATAATTTACTGTTTTAAATGTAACTTTATTATCTAGGCTTGATTGCTTCTTTACTCTAGGAAGGCAGGAAACACTAGATCCCTGCTGACATCTTTCTTGTAGCAATGAGCACCCTACTGGTCTATATCCTGGAGCTTCATTATCATCATTATTATTGTCATCATCATTATTTTCAATATATTTAAAGCTAAGCTATTACATGCAGAGCACTATACTGGACAGTTAGGAACATATAACAAAATTTGAAGATACAATCCCTGCCCTTGAGGAATTTGCAATCTAATGTTGGAGGCGGACACGCATTGGACACATCAAATAGGAAGAAGAGACAAATTAAATACGCAGCTGGTTAAAAAAGCAAACACAAGCAAAAGATATGGAGATTTTTGTCTTTATCCTGCTACGTTCAGGGACAGTAATCAAACTCATCTCGGTCCGAGACCCATTCGGGGTGAAACTAAATGGGTTGGATGGATCCAGGAGTAAATAACTCCAAAGGCAAAGCGATCGAGGAGCCTGTGTTACTTCTCTCGAGGAGAAGGAGGTTTAGCTTAAAAATATGGGGACGAGGAATTTACCTTAAGGGCCGATCGGAAGCCGGGAACCTTGGGAATTCTGAGATAGAGTTCGCAGACCTTGGAGAAAAAAGAGGAATTTCTTACAGGGGAAGAAATTCGAAAGTTTGATTCATACCGACCGAGTTTTGTTGTCAGGTGGAGGGAGTTTGAAAGATTTTTAGTCTCAGACTCTGTGCCTGATGAACCAAAAGTAAGTCTCCGGTTCCCGAAAGTCCACTCGTCGTTTTCCGATCGAGGTGGCGGGAATTCATTCGGGAGGAATTTATATTTTTTACCGTTTTTGAGCTGTAACAAACACAACTCGGAAGGCAAGAGGAGAGTCCTCTGCGGCAGCGAGGCGGGCTGGACAGCGCACCAATCACAGCGCAGCTCCGCCCTATAAATACACCCCGCAGTCGCGTAGTTGTTACTTTGTTTTTCAGGTTTTTCTTCGTCCTCTACGACTCGATCCCACCGGGATGTCCGAAACGGCCCCCGCCGCTCCCGCCGCCCCGGCTCCAGCGGAAAAATCCCCCGCCAAGAAGAAGGCGAAGAAGCCGGCGGGCGGAGCCAAGCGCAAGGCCGCGGGTCCCTCGGTGTCCGAGCTGATCACCAAGGCGGTGTCCGTGTCCAAGGAGCGCAACGGGGTGTCCCTGGCCGCGCTGAAGAAGGCGCTGGCCGCCGCCGGCTACGACGTGGAGAAGAACAACAGCCGCATCAAGCTGGGGCTTAAAAGCCTGGTCGCCAAAGGTACCTTGGTGCAGACCAAAGGCACCGGCGCCTCGGGCTCCTTCAAGATCAACAAGAAGGCGGCCGGCTCCGAAGGCAAGGCCAAGCCCAAAGCCAAGAAACCGGCGGCCGCCGCTAAGCCCAAGAAATCGGCCGGGGCCGCCAAGAAGCCCAAGAAGCCTGCGGCTTCCGGGGCCAAAAAGAGCGTGAAAAAGACCCCGAAGAAAGCCAAGAAGCCGGCGGCGGTGGCAGCGAAAAAATCGGCTAAGACTCCAAAAAAGGCCAAGGCGGCGAAGCCCAAGAAAGCAGCCAAGAGTCCGGCCAAGCCCAAAGCTGTGAAGCCCAAAGCTGCCAAACCCAAGGCTGCAAAACCCAAAGCGTCCAAACCCAAGAAGGCCGCGGCCCCCAAGAAGAAATAAAAATTTCCTCTCTGACTGTTCTTTCTTTCTACCCCAACGGCTCTTTTCAGAGCCACCCATATAAATCACAGAAAGAGCTAAACGCACTTAATTACTCCATGCTAGGAAAGGGATGTTCAGGGAAATCTACTCGGGTTACAAAGTAAAACCCAAGGGGATTTCTGCGGACACCCCTGCAAAGGGTCTAAAGATGTCCTTGGAAATGAATTCTATTATGCATATTAGACGGTAAGCTCGTCATGGACTGTGAATGTGTTTGCTAATTCTATTCTCCCAAACGCGTAGTACATTGCTCCGTGCAAGCGTTCGGTAAATACCATTGATTGATGCTGCTCTAAGTATTGCTTTAAGCACTGGGGTCTACTGAAGATCAACAGGTTGGATTCAGTCCTTGTTCCCCAGCGATTGAATTTCTGGATTTTGAGCCAGGTGTCAGCTGGGAATACTTGAGGATATTAAGGGATAGCAAGATTTTTAACCGACTTTTACAATGGGCTAAAGCTAAAGGATAATCACTAGGATCTAAACACTTTATATTGAACTCTTCTACAGCATGTATCCACATATCCGTAATTTATATTAATGCTTTTTCTCCTACACTGCGAGCTCCTTATGCAGAGAATATACCTATCAACTCCTGTATTGCACTCTCTAAGCACTTAGTACAGTGATCTGCACTCAATCAGCCCTCAATAAGTACCTTTGATTAGAGCAGGGGGCTTTTATAATGTATGGAAAGGCCTGAGATGCCTGATGAAAATGTTCTATACATCATCCCTTTTCATATCCGACAATTACCCCCCCCCTCCGACACTTCAAAGCCTTATTGAAGACACCGACTTATTGAACGCCTTCTCTGAATTAAACCCTTATTTCCTCTTTTCCCACTCCCTTCTTCATCGCTCTGACTTTGCTTCCATTACTTTCTTCCTCCCCCCGGGCCTGTAGCACTTATGTACATATCCGTAATTTATTTATATCAACGTCTGTCTCTCCTTCCAGACTGTCAACTCGTTCTAAGTATATAACATTCCTTAGGTTGTTGTGTTGTACTCTCGCAAGGACTTAGGACAGTGTCATTCACCCAGTAAACACTTAAAAGCCCGGGAGACTTAGTAGTAGAGAACCTACTTTTACTAGTCCCTGCTCTACCACTTATCTGCTGTGCGACCTTTTCTACTACTTTTTTTCTCTACTTTTGGTAGTAGAGAACCTACTTTTTCTGTGGGCAACCTACTGTGGGCAAGTCACTTAACTTCTCTGGGCCTCAGTTACCTCATCTGTAAAATGGGGATTAAGACTGTGAGCCCCCATGTGGGACAACCTGATTCCCCTATGTCTACCCCAGCGCTTAGAACAGTGCTCGGCACATAGTAAGCGCTTAACAAATACCAACATTATTATTATTATTATTACTTTTTCCAGTCCCTGCTCTACCACTTACCTGCTGTGCAGTGCTAAGTTAGTAACTTCACCTCTCTAGAGAAGCAGCGTGGCTCAGTGGAAAGAGCAGGGGCTTTGGAGGCGGAGGTCATGAGTTCGAATCCCAGCTCTGCCACTAATCAGCTGTGTGACTGTGGGCGTCACTTCACTTCTCTGTGCCTCAGTTACCTCATCTGGAAAACGGGGATTGACTGTGAGCCCCACGTGGGACATCCTGATTCCCCTCTGTCTACCCCACTGCTTAGAACAGTGCTCGGCACATCGTAAGCGCTTAACAAATACCAAAATTATTATTATTTTTTGTGCTTCCACCGCATCTCTAATGGTTGGTTATGAACCCTGTGGGGGATTGAGAGTATATCCATCTCGATGTTTAGTGTAGTGCATGGAACACTGTAAGCCCTCAATATCATGGAAGAAAAGGGGTAGAGTAATTCTGTGACTTGCAGATAATCGCTTCCCAAAAAGGGGATAATCCAAAGGCTTAAAAGCAATAAGTGCACTATGTAAAACACATTAGCTATACAGCTCTATATTGAAAATGTGGGTGGCTCTTAAAAGAGCCTTTGGGTGGTGCTAGCAGCAAGCAATGTCAATTAAGAGGTTTAAGCCCTCTCGCCTCGGATGCGGCGGGCCAGCTGGATGTCCTTGGGCATGATGGTGACGCGCTTGGCGTGGATGGCGCACAGGTTGGTGTCCTCGAAGAGCCCCACCAGGTAGGCCTCGCTGGCCTCCTGCAGGGCCATGACGGCCGAGCTCTGGAAGCGCAGGTCCGTCTTGAAGTCCTGGGCGATCTCCCGCACCAGCCGCTGGAAGGGCAGCTTGCGGATCAGCAGCTCGGTGGACTTCTGGTAGCGGCGGATCTCCCGCAGCGCCACGGTGCCGGGCCGGTAGCGGTGAGGCTTCTTCACGCCGCCGGTGGCCGGGGCGCTCTTGCGGGCCGCCTTGGTGGCCAGCTGCTTGCGGGGCGCCTTGCCGCCGGTGGACTTGCGAGCGGTCTGCTTCGTACGAGCCATTCTTACAAATACTCCGCACTAAAAAAATGAGAGAAAAAACCGCGCCTGTTACCGCTTTATATAGGCAATGTCTCACGTTCATTGGAGGGGAAAACCTAGTCTGGCCCCGCCTCTTTTCTGCTTGGTTGCTTGTTCAATCCCCAACCCGTTCAGTTTGACTCAGTGATGAATCCCCCCTCCTGGGCTTCCCTCCTTTCGAATGGTTGATTTTTCAGGATGCACTTTAGATTGCCCAACATATTCGGATCGGGCTACTGAGTTTTCATTTTCCCGTATTTGAATAAATTCTGTTGGTTTGTCGAGATCAGGGTACGGCTATTAGTGTACCAGCTCAACAGGAAGGATCCCTGCTTAATGTGCAAACACCAGGCCCACCACCCCCGAGGACTCAAAATCCCTCGTGTTAGTACGTTTCTCGGTTGCTCTGGTTTTTAATTTTCTCCGAGCAGGGATTTTCGGATTCCCCTGTTGGGTTGTGAAAATTAATTATTATGAAGAGCGTGTTTTCATCGCCAGTTAAGAAATCGGCATGCCGTTTTCTCCCTATTCCTCTCAACCTGCGGAGTTTTCTTGGGTAGGTAATTTTGAAATTCCAGTACTGTGTCTGGATTGAGCAGTACTGTTTCTGTTTTGTGCCCAGACACATCCATTACATCCGAGACAATACTATTCCTTTTGGTTGGAAATTCTGGCAACAGATAAAGCGCAAAGGTGTAAAGGGTTCTCGGTGACTATACGTTTGACCTAATTTCCATATTGAAACGGGTGTACAGAGTTTTGAAGGTTGGGATCTTAAGACTCGTGGATCCTATTTGATTTGCTTCCTCTCCTGATGGAGAAGGCTCACCTCCTCCAAGAGGCCTTCCCAGACTAAGCCCCCCTTGTCCTCAGCTCCCCCATCGCCTTTGCTCTACCCCCCCCCGCCCCACAGCACTTGTGTATATATATATATACATATCTTAATTTTATATTTATGCCTGTTTACTTGTTTTGATGTGTATATATTTATAATTCTATTTCTTTATATTCATGTAATTGATGCCTATTTGTTTTGATGACTCCCCCCTTCTAGACTGTAAGCCCATTGTGGGTAGGGACTGTCTCTATTGCTGAATTGTACTTTCCAAGCGCTTAGTACAGTGCTCTGCACACAGCAAGCGCTCAATAAATACGATTGAATACGATTCTGCATAGTGAAGGAGGAATTTTTTCACGAAATGATTTAGAAAATTGGACTGTCAAGCATTATGTCATTCGAACAGTTTTAATAGAATTAACCTCTAAATACATGTTAATACATATTTTCCTGTTTCCAGAAGGCGGGACTTGTTTGGAACTCTCCATTGTTTTTCTTTTCAAAAAGCCCGCGCTGTGCCGTCATTGGCCCCGCCTAAGAACGGTTTCAGAGAAGCCTTGCTGAGAAACTCGACGGCTTCTGAATTGCCATTTTATATCTGATTTATGTAGTTTTCAGGATTGCGAACGAATCCATGCACCCTTGTGCAAAAAAACCCAACTCAGTGACTTCCAGGGGAGTTTAGGAAGAGTTGTGCTTCGTAATCCTCCACCGTGTTCGCTCCTCTCAAAATAGCTCTCACCCTAGCATATGGGAGGCTGAAAAGGCAAGTCCCTGCTGTATTTGGCAGAGGCTAACTTGGTGAGCTGGTATTTGTAACACCTAGTGGGTTCTCTTGCCATTCTTTGCAAATGCAGTTCTGCCACCAGTCCGATCAGTGACCTTGGGGAAGCTACTTTGTGCCTCTTAGCTATAAAAGGGGGATTAAATCCTACCCTTATGTGGGTCAGAAACTAGTTTTTACTGTAGCGAAATAACCCCTTCCCTTTACTGCTTAGGAGAGAATTATTCCAAGATCATAGCTACCACCCTTACCATTCAGGGCCTGTTTATAAAGAACAAAGTTACTTTATATCGCTCCTGAAGCTAGTCGTGAGCAAAGTATACAGCTGCTTTTATTGACACTATGGGTGGCTCTGAAAAGAGCCTTTGGTTTGAAGTGATTTAAGGTGGCCCCGAAAATTTGCCTGTCCCTCCTCGGCCTTACTTGCCCTTGGCCTTATGGTGGCTCTCGGTCTTCTTGGGGAGCAGCACGGCCTGGATGTTGGGCAGGACGCCGCCCTGGGCGATGGTGACCTTGCCCAGCAGCTTGTTGAGTTCCTCGTCGTTGCGGATGGCCAGCTGCAGGTGCCGCGGGATGATGCGGGTCTTCTTGTTGTCGCGGGCCGCGTTGCCCGCCAGCTCCAGGATCTCGGCCGTCAGGTACTCGAGCACGGCGGCCAGGTAGACGGGCGCGCCCGCCCCCACCCGCTCCGCGTAGTTGCCCTTGCGCAGCAGCCGGTGGACGCGGCCCACCGGGAACTGCAGCCCCGCCCGGGACGAGCGGGTCTTGGCCTTGGCGCGAACCTTGCCCCCTTGCTTTCCTCGGCCAGACATGACTACGACCCTTAACCCTACCACCCTCTCAAGGCAAAGCAGAAACCCAAATCTATTGACGCCTCGCTAACACCACCTTTTATAGTTTCTCCTGGGATCCAAAGGACGCCTTTCTATTGGTCAGAATTGCCCTCTTCCGTTCTAACCAATAGAAGATAGGGACTAGAATCCTCTTATTTGCATACAGGTCATCTGTCCTTCCGAGTCCAATCACATGGACGCATTAGAACACCCTCATTTGCATTCGGAAATAGCATTCATTCATTCATTCATTCATTCAATAGTATTTATTGAGCGCTTACTATGTGCAGAGCACTGTACTAAGCGCTTGGGATGAACAAGTCGGCAACAGATAGAGACGGTCCCTGCCGTCTGACGGGCTTTGAACGCTTACTATGTGCAGAGCACTGTGCTAAGCGCTTGGAATGTACAAATCGGCAACAGAGAGACAACGAGGGTCGGGAATTCTGCGATCGTAATACTTCATACCAAATTTTAGTGGCCTTTGCTGGCTCGTCCACTTTGAAACCCAGTGCTCTTCAGAGTTACCCACCACAACTGAAATAACCGTAATGTTGTAGTTATTTTCAAACAAGTCCACCTTGGAAAAGTAGCGTGACCTAGTGGATAGAGCACAAGTCTGGGAGTCAGAAGGACCTGGGTTCTAATTCCGACTCCATGATTTGTCTGTGTCTGCCTCAGTTTGCTCACCTGCAAAATGGGGGTGAAGACTTGGAGCCCATGTGGGACAGTATCTGTGTCCAACCTGGTTAGTTTGGATCTACCCCAGTGCTTAGTACAGTGTCTGGCACATAGTAAGCGCTTAACACCTTAACAAAAAAGAGAGCCCATTCTTAACAAAAGTTTCCTCTGTTAGCCAGTCTGCATGTTTGAACACCCAAGTTTCTCCTCTTTCATTTTCAGGCCTGCCACTGTGTACAGGAACCATTTTTTAATTTATAGTTCGGGGCTGGCCTCGGCCCACGTCCTACCACAAATCTCCCTCAAATCCGCCAGACTTCTCTCCCCACTTTCATAGCCTTATTTAAGGTACATCTCATCCAAGAGGCCTTCTCAATTTAGCCCCACTTGTCCCATCGCTCACTCACTTCTGCGTCGCCCTGACTTGCTCCCTTTACTCTTCCCGTTTCCCCACTCCACGGCACTTATGTATATATCTGTAATTTCAATTATTTAGATTGAGTCTATTTGTATTGATATCTGTCTCCCCCCTTCTAGACTCTGAGCTCGTTGTGGGCAGGGATTGCCACTCTTTGTTCCTGCATTCCACTTCCCCACCCGCTTAGTACAGTGCGCTACACACAGTAACTGCTTAATAAATACGATTGAATGAATGACCAAACCGGTACTTTTGTCAAACTTAAAACCAGACCCGGCTTCTCACTTCCCTTGGGCAAACCCCAACTATGGGGAAGCTTCCATTCATAAGATACTTTTTGGGAGAAACAGTTAAAAGGGGCTTCAAACAAAATAATAATAATAATGGCATTTGTTGAGCGCTTACTATGTGCTCTGTTCTAAGCGTTGGGGGGATACAAGGTGATCAGTTTGTCTCACGTGGTGCTCGGTCTTAATCCCCATTTTACAGATGAGGTAACCGAGGCACAGAGAAGGAAAGTGACTTGCCCAAAATCACACAGTTGACATGCGGTTGAGCCGGGATTAGGCACCTCCTTTGCCTAGCCCTTTACCTCCCTTTCCACGCCCAGACATGGCTACAATGTGGCTAATGTTCAATAAAACGAAAGAGCTAAAATGTTGCCAAGGCCCGTATCGCCTAATTTTATAAAGCAGCAACAGACCTGCTTGAGAACTGAACAGGTTCCGTCTCGTCTCTGTTCTCTTGTTGGCAGGTGACGCGGAATGGCGCGAAAAACGTTTCCCCGCCCCCCCCCCCCCCCCCCAGCCCGTATGCTTATTTTCCATTTTACCTACGGGTTGAAACATTTCCTTAATTGCGGTATTTGTTAAGCGCTTACTATGTGCAAAGCACTGTTCTAAGCGCTGGCGGATACAAGGTGATCAGGTTGTCCCACGTGGGGCTCACGGTTTTAATCCCCATTTGACAGATGAGGTAACTGAGGCACAGAGAAGTTAAGTGACTTGCCCAAGGTCACACAGCAGACTAGTGGCAGAGCCGTGATTAGAACCTGTGACCTCTGACTCCCAAGCCCGCGCTCTTTCCACTGAGCCACGCTGCTTCATTCATTCAACTGGGCGCTTACCGTGTGCAAAATACTGTTGTAAGCGCTTGGCAGAGTACACTTTAAGACCGAACACATTCCTGCCCACAACAAGCTCACAGTCTAGAGAGCTGCCGTCCTGGATTTAACGGTCTCAACACCAGGGAGCCTAGTCTCCGATGTGTTTCTGGGCCTC
This sequence comes from Ornithorhynchus anatinus, assembly GCF_004115215.2. Lineage (NCBI taxonomy): Eukaryota > Metazoa > Chordata > Mammalia > Monotremata > Ornithorhynchidae > Ornithorhynchus > Ornithorhynchus anatinus. Next base: position 4,046,789 of record NC_041753.1, on the reverse strand, counting down.
TTTCTGTGGTTTTTGGCCTCTGATTTATCCCTCAACACGAGGAATAATTCAGCTATTTTATTGTCTGGCCAAGGTACACTGCTTCCAACTCCCCGGATTGCTAATGATTACTCTGCTATATTTTCCCAGGTGCTAATCTAGCACTTGACAAATATACGTCCTACCTCTGGCCTAGAATGTCCTCCCTCATATCTGCCAAACATACTTCCCCCGCTAAAAGCCCTAATGAAAGCTCACCTCCTCCCAGAGGCCTTCCTAGACTGGTCCCCCCTTTTACTCTGCTCTTCCCCTCCCCATCGTTCCTGCTCCCTCCCTCTGTTCTACTCCCTCCCCAACCCACAGCATTTGTGTATATGTACGTATTTATTGTTCAATTTATTTTATTGGTGTGTACACCTAATTCTACTCATTTATAGTAATACTATTGATGCCCTTGTTGTCCCTCCCCCCTTCTAAACTGTGAGCCCATCCTAGAGGGATTGTCTGTTGCCGAATTGTACTTTCCAAGCGCTCAGTACAGTGCTGTGCACAACATAAGCGCTCAAATACAATTGAATAGGTAATCAATAAATACTTATTCCATTTACTATGTGCCACGACAAGAGTATAATTTGGGAAAAGGAAATAGCCGCATTACAGTTCCTTAATGAGGAAGGGGGTGGCTCTTAAAAGAGCCTTTGGTTGTTACAAAATCGGGATAGACAACAAGAAGCCTAAGCCCTCTCTCCGCGGATGCGGCGGGCCAGCTGGATGTCCTTGGGCATGATGGTGACCCGCTTGGCGTGGATGGCGCACAGGTTGGTGTCCTCGAAGAGCCCCACCAGGTAGGCCTCGCTGGCCTCCTGCAGGGCCATGACGGCCGAGCTCTGGAAGCGCAGGTCCGTCTTGAAGTCCTGGGCGATCTCCCGCACCAGCCGCTGGAAGGGCAGCTTGCGGATCAGCAGCTCGGTGGACTTCTGGTAGCGGCGGATCTCCCGCAGCGCCACGGTGCCGGGCCGGTAGCGGTGAGGCTTCTTCACGCCGCCGGTGGCCGGGGCGCTCTTGCGGGCCGCTTTGGTGGCCAGCTGCTTGCGGGGCGCCTTGCCGCCGGTGGACTTGCGGGCCGTCTGCTTCGTACGAGCCATAATAAAATACAAAAACACTCCCAATCACTTTACACACCGAAAACGAGAAAAAAGGCCCAAACTGAGTCATTATATAGTACGTTAACTACGTTGATTGGCTAAATTCCTCCCTGTTTTCTGATTGGCTAAATCCCTCCCTGTGTTCTGATTGGCCAGTATTTCAAGCCTTTGCTCTGTAGTCGGTTTGGATAAGAAATTGTTTCTCCATCTCCCATCCCACAACACCCACGCTATTTTTCTTTTTCTCCGATGTACTTCATCGGGTTTTCACCTTGTACACATATGCTCACCTCCTGGGCAACAGGAATGATCATTGGTCACTTCATTCCGGGCAAGAAGTTCCGGGAATTTCTGCCGTAGGCAGGTTTTAACGAGGCCGAAGACACAAATAGCTTTCTGCTTTAATCTAGGTCTCCTAAATCCATAGCCATCCGTCCTCTATCTCCATTCCCTTGGGTTTTTCTTTGGTATATTTTGGAAAGCCTACGCTCCAGCCGGGCTTTACATGTCATCGTACACATGCTGAGAGAATGAGTTGGGGTTCATTCTGCTAACTTTAGGGTGATTAGCGTGAAATTAGAAAAACGGGTCTTTAATCATGATTTTTTGAGCACCTGCTTTGTGACTATCAAGCGTTTGGGTTATATTAGTGCCTGTGACTCTTGCTCCTTAAGTGAGTCTACTGGAGAAAGGTAAAGCTATCTCTAAAAGGATGCAAAAATTGCTTATATGGAACACTACCTCTGAAATTCAGATTACGATAATAATGATGATGATAATAATAGTGGTATTTAAGCTCTCTCTATGTGCCGAGCACTGTTGAACACAGGGGTAGATACAAGATAATCTGGTTGGATACAGTCCCGATCCTACATGGGGCTCAGTCTTAATTCCCTTTTAACAGATGAGGTAATTGAGGTACAGAGAAGTTAAATGACTTACCCAAGAGTCACAGAGCAGACATATGGCAGAGCTGGGACTAGAATCCACATCCTCTGATTCCCAGGCCCAGGTAAGGCACACTTCCTCTCTAATGATCCTCTGCTTTGTCTATGAACCAAGTGCTTTTGTGTGCACAAGAGAAACAGCTTTCTTTTGCTGAGAAGGTGGGTGGCTCTGAAAAAAAACCTTGTTTCAGTTTTATGGCAGCATGGGGAGCTGATTATTCTATCTTGGCCTTACTTTTCTTTGGCCTTGTGGTGCCTCACCATTTTCTTGGGCAACAGCACGGGCTGGATGTTAGACGAAACACTTCCCTGAACGATGGTCACTTGGCCCAACAGCTTGTTAAGCTCTTCATCATTGCAGATGGCCAGCTGCAGGTGGTGGGGGATAATACGAGTTTTCTTATTGTCACGGGCCGCATTGCCCGCCAATTCCAAGATTTCGGGCGTCAGTTGTTGGAGCTCGGCCCCGACTAACTCAGACGAGTTGCCCTTGCCGACGTACACGGCCAACGAGGAATTACAAACCGGCCGGGAACGACCGAAATTTGGCTTTCACACGAACTTTGCCCCTTCGCTCCCCGCGGGCAGGCATCGTAGGAAGTACACGCCCGTGACCAGCTTCTAAGACAAAAGGAAAATGTTGAAGTGATACCTCCTGCTGCTGCCCTTTAGAGCTTGTTCAGGGAAGCGGACTCAAAAAACTAAGATTATTTGAAGGCCACGAAACGCCATTGTGTACCTGACCACTAGAAGAGCGGGTTTTGAATCCGATTATTTGCATATCATTTATCCCTTAACGACCACCCTCTGAAAAGGGTCAATCAGATCTTGAAAAGGCGAGTCCTTACTTGCATTGCAAGCTCTATAAGTACAACTAGCTGAGTCTGGCTGGTGCATTGTCTTTTTTTTTTCTTTTTGGTTTCCCAACATGCCTGACCCCGCGAAATCCGCTCCCGCCCCCAAGAAGGGCTCGAAGAAAGCGGTGACCAAGGCCCAGAAGAAAGACGGGAAGAAGCGCAAGCGGAGCCAAGGTGCTGAAGCAGGTCCACCCCGACACGGGCATCTCGTCCAAGGCCATGGGCATCATGAACTCGTTCGTCAACGACATCTTCGAGCGCATCGCCGGCGAGGCTTCCCGCCTGGCGCACTACAACAAGCGCTCCACCATCACGTCCCGGGAGATCCAGACGGCCGTGCGCCTGCTGCTGCCCGGGGAGCTGGCCAAGCACGCCGTGTCCGAGGGCACCAAGGCCGTCACCAAGTACACCAGCTCCAAGTAAAACGACCGGGAGGCCTCTCGCACCCTCAAACCCAAGGCTCTTTGCAGAGCCACCCACCGTGTCCGAGAAAGCCGCTGTAACGACTGGGCTATTTTTAAATGAGGATCAGGACGGCTTTATGGGGTGTTTTGCATCAGGAACATTATAAACTAGGATGTTTCGATTGCCTAGAAGTTTCCCTATTTCGGTAGCCTAAGATGCTTTATTATTACTCACTTTTACAAGTCTGGAACGTGAAACCGTGGCGCTGATCCTTGCAGGGTCATGTGATATTCGCCCCAACCGTACATTTACCTAGATACCTTTAAATTATTATAAATTACTGGCTCATATTAACGTTTGTCTCCTAGACTGGGCAAGGGACGTGTCTGCTAAGTATGTTATATTGTACTCTCCCAAGCGCTTAGAACAGTACTCTGCACACAGCAAGTGCTCAAATACCATTGATTGGTATCTGGTAGTAATAATACTAATGATATTAAGCACTATGTGCCAAGTAGTGTTCTAAAGGCTGGGGGAAATACCTTTATCAGGTTGTCCCAGGGGTCTTAATCCCCATTTTACGGATGAGGTAACTGAGGCACAGAGAAGTTAAGTGGCTTGCCCAAGGTCACACAGCGGACAAGTGGCAGAGCAGGGATTAGAATTCACACCCGCAAATCCGTGCGAGCTCTCAGGTCCCTCCCTTTCACACTTGAGGACTGAACAAAGGGCAGGGTGGTCCTCCCAGTTCCGCCATCTGGGACTGCCCAGAGGGAGTGGACAGCAGCACTCTCTTGTTGAGAAACAGCATGGCCTAGAGCACGGACATGGGAGTCAGAAGCTCATGGGTTCTAATTCTGACTCGGCCACTTGACTGGTGTTTGGCCTTGAGCAAATCATTTCACTTCTCTGGGCCTCAGTTCCCTTATCTGTTACATGGGGATTGAGACTGTGAGCCCCATGGGCTGTGCCCAACCCGATTTGCTTCTATCTACCCCAGCGCTGAGTACAGGGCTTGGCACAAAGTAACACATGTCACAGTTATTATTATTCCCGCCTCGCCCCATCCGTGCACTGAGGATTTGGGACTGCAGGATGAAGGAATTGCTAATCCCCTCCCCCCCGCGCACGCCAGGACCCGCAGGACCCACCGGAGAAGTAGGCCAGAGACTCACCAAGGAGATAAAGTGTTAATCACCCATCAACAGCTAACGACTTGTTAGCGCTCGCCCATTCACTCCGGACGGGCGCTTTAACGACTCTCTAATCACCGTGGACTTGTAGATTCCTCCCAATTGGAACCTGCTGAGTCGCCACCTACAGTAGTCGGTAGTTGGCCACTGTGTTGGCCACTGGGTCCTCAGATTCATTCATTCATTCAATCGTATTTATTGAGCTCTTACTATGTGCAGTGCCCTGTACTAAGGGCTTGGGAAAGTACCCTGGAGCATTAAACAGTGACAACCCCTGCCCACAACGAGTTTACAGTGTAGACAGTTTACAGATCAACTGCGGCAGCTCCAGACTTTCTTTCTCTTACACCATAGCCGCCCCCCTCCCCCCCCCCCCAGTGACCTCTCCCTCGAATCCCCTCACCCCTGTCCCTTGCGTCTAGTACGCTTCACTTCTCTGTGCCTCAGTTACCTCATCTGTAAAGTGGGGATTGAGACTGTGAGTCCCACGTGGGACAAGGACTGTGTCCAACCCCATTTGCTTGTATCCACCCAGTGCTTAGTACAGTGCCTGGCACATAGTAAGCGCTCAACAAATACCATTATTATTATCATTATTATCTCCCTTCCCAAGTTACTCCCATCCAACCCCACCCCACCCTTTGAACCACCCCCACCCCCTTCCTCCTTTGCCCATCCCTACCATCCAGTCCCAGAGCTGCTCCTCATCCCCCTTCCCCCGTACTGGCCCCGGCCAGTTTACTCCCATCCAACCCCTTCCTGCCGTCCCGACTCCAAGCATCCTCCCTACACCCTCAGCCAAGCCCCAACTCCATCATGGGGAAGCTTCCCTTCATCCTAGATCTCTTCCTGACCCAGTTACTTCTTCTCCCTCTCCATCACTAAAACTTGGCTCTCCCCAGATGACACAGTCTCCTCTGCCACTCTCTTAGAGGGGCCCTCATCTCTTCCCATTCCTCCACACTCACTGGGAAAGGGAGAGGACTCATCCCTTCTCACTCCCCAAAGCGGCTTTCGTACCATCTCACCTTCCCTATCCCCCTTTTTCCCTTCCTTTGAAGGCTCACAGCCTCCTCTCTCTCCCAACTCCAATCCATTCTTCACTCTTCTGCAAGGATCATTTTTCAACGAAAGCGTTCAGCCCATGTATCCCCACTCCTCAAGAGCCTTCAATAGCAGCCTTTGCATCAAACAGAAACTCCGTACCATCGGATTTGAAATATTCACTCTGCTTGCCCCATCCTACCTCACCTCACTGATTTCCTACTACTACAGCCGAGCCCGTGCATTCCGCTCCTCTAACGTCAGGTTATTCGCTCACTGTGCCCCGATCTTGTTTATCTCGCCTCCGACCCCTTTTCCACGTCTTTCCCCTATCCTGGAACTCCCTTCCCCTCTTCATATGCCAAACGACCACTCTCTTCACTTTCAAAGCATCTCCTCCACGAGGACTTCCCCGATAAAGCCCTCTTTTACCCGGTTCGCCCTCCCTTCTGCGTCTTCTTGTGCACTTGGCTCTGTGACTTTTGTTATTTGCCCATCTCTAACCCCACAACATTTACGTGCATATCTTTAAATTATATATTATAAATTGTTTATAAAAAGCGTGGCCTAGTGGATAAAGTACAGGCCTGTGAATCAGAAGGACCTGGGTTGTAATCCCGACTCCGCCACTTGTCTCTTTTGTGACCTTGGGCGAATCATTTCACTTCTCTGTGCCTCAGTTTCCTCAACAGTATTCCTTCACTTTTTAACACTAATAACCCATAGTTATTCAAGAAAAACTAGGGTTTTCATGAACTGTTAAAAAGGAGAGCATTGGTGGTTCAGTGGTAGAATTCTCGCCTGCCACGCGGGAGGCCCGGGTTCGATTCCCGGCCAATGCAACTTTTACGAGAAAGACGCCCCTGCTTTAAATTTTTTTGGTCAAATGATGACCTAAGCAGTCGGTACGACCATTCTTTAGGTGCTCATTACGTACGAAACGCTACGGTAGCGCGGGAATAGGTGGGAAGAGATAATTGATAAATTAAATATGATACCAAGTTGCTGTCAAAATCTTGAAGGAGAAATACAGATGCTCAGGAGAAAAAATTAACGGGTAAAATTGAAACAAAAGCAGAAACAGCAGCATCAAAAGGTAATAATTCATTCCGTGACAACTGCACCAGCCCAAGCTTACTGTTCTGTCCCAACTTTCCTTAACAGAATTGTAATTGTGGAGCAAGTGACAGGGTTTAGAGGCCTGTTATAGACATTAGCAGCCTAGGATATTTGGGAAAATGTCGAAAAACTTTAAAATAAATTTCTAATATCAGTATTCTCTCTAGACTGTAAGCTCGCTGTGGGCGGGGAATGTGTCTACCAACTCTGTTATATTCCTATATTGCACTCTCCCAAGCGGTGATCTGCACAAAGTAAACGCTCAAGAAATACGATCGCTTGATCGATTGACTATATATTTGAGAGCTTTGAGTGGTTTTCAGCAAAAGTAAAGGCCTCTCCCCGTCGGGGAATCGAACCCCGGTCTCCCGCGTGACAGGCGGGGATACTTACCACTATACTAACGAGGAAAGCGATAAAAGGGCTTCTAAGGGTACATTCTTGTTGAAGAGGTTAACTATGGTGTATTTCTATGTTCAGAGTAAAATTCGTGATCATTTCCGCTATTCAAAAACAATCATTATCACTAATAATTTATTGATCCAGGCTTGGATGGAGGTGGGATTTTTTTGAGGACTTCATGATGGGGAAAAATGCGGTCAAGCTGGAGGAGGGCGGTATAGATAAGCGAATTAGCACTGGACACAGAGTGAGAGCGAAGATTAATGCCGTAGGTAATGTTTAAGAATACCGTATGAATGCTGTTAGTTCCGAGGAGTTCCAGGTTTCCCAAAAAGAAGACAGGGGAATGGAAAAGTAATCGATGGGGGTGTTGCAGAATAGAACAGAAGTTTGGATTAGAGGAGTGAAAGCGAAAATAAATCGTTCCCTGACCGGGAATCGAACCCGGGCCGCGGCGGTGAGAGCGCCGAATCCTAACCACTAGACCACCAGGGAAGTTGCTAAGGAGAGTTTCCAAATATTCTTCAGAGGAAGCCCGACTGCCAATTCGGTTCCAGATTTTAATTTTCAAGATGAAGGTGCAACTACTATCTAAAAATGATCGAAATGGAAGGGAGACTGGAGTTACAGTCGGAGTCAACCTATCAGCCGCGCCCCAGGGGCGTCTTTGTCAATTTCTAACAGCGTGAGCATTCCCTGCCCCGAAGCTCCAAACATTTATGGGGGAATATTTTATTCTCTTACGTTTGTTTCTTTCCCAGAAAGGGTAAGTTTTCCACTGAGGAAGATTGCATTGGAGACTTTAATAGAAAAATATGAGATTGCCTTTCTTGATATACCATCAACAGTGTCCAGGAAAAGAGGCTCGATCGTCGCTAATTTCTTAGGGAGACAGGCCGGATTTAGTCCTTGGTTGCGGTGCTCGGAGTCCTGGGGTCAAGATGGGGAAGGAGAAAAAGGAGGAGGAGAAGAAGAAAGGAAAGAATGGGAGCGAGCCAGGACAGATACGGAGAAAAAAACACAGTGTGCCGGGAAGGGTTAGGCACTGAATTGGCCGCTTGCGACCTGCGAAGAGGAACTAGAGTCGAAATAAAAATTGCTGGAGGCCCATAGCCGCTGAAAGATAAGGGATGATGTAAAGGTCAATCAGCTGGAAGGTTATTCATTCATTCAATGGTATTTATTGAGCGCTTACTGTGCGCAGAACACCGTAGTAAGCGCTTAGGGAAGTGCGCAGCGTGGTCCAGTGGAAAGAGCCCGGGTTTGGGAATCAGAGGTTCTAATCCCGGTTCTGCCAATTGGCAGCTGTGTGACTTTGGGCAAGTCACTTAACTTCTCTGGGCTTCAGTTACCTCATCTGTAAAATGGGGATTAAAACTGTGAGCCCCACGTGGGAAGACCTGATCACTTTGTATCCCCCCCAGCGCTTAGAACAGTGCTTTGCACATAGTAAGTACAAATATCATTATTATTATTATTATTATTACACGACAGCAATAAAGAGGGACAATCCACGCCCAGGGGCGCGGTAGGAAGGGACCGGTTTGAAGATCTGGCCCGATTACGTACCCCAGGGCAGAGAATAGCATTGGACACGTACTAAACGCTTAACAAATGCTATTAAAAAATCTTTTGGTTCCTCGCAAAAATGATTATTCCGTCCCTGGGTGGGCTCGAACCACCAACCTTTCGGTTAACAGCCGAACGCGCTAACCGATTGCGCCACAGAGACAGACATAAAAGCACTTTTCTCGGGCCCTCCTCCTGGTGAAGGAAATTTTTGCAGTAATAAGTGATTTTAACAGAGAAGAGAAAATCGAAGCCCGAGAGTAGGGCTCAGATGTTCTGCTCCCTTGGCCCGGTTGCAAGTTTCATTCATTCAATAGTATTTATTGAGCGCTTACTATGTGCAGAGCATTGTACTAAGCGCTTGGAATGTACAAATCGGCAACAGATAGAGACAGTCCCTGCCCTTTGACGGGCTTACAGTCTACTCGGAGAAAGACCCCCTGTGGGAAAAAAACCTTCCCTCTCACCTCACCTCCTCCTCTACCCCTAAAAGTTATATTTGTAAACCCCTGCCTGCCTGCGAGACCGTAAACTCGTTGTGGGCAGGGAATGTGTCTGTATATTGTTGCATTGTACTCTCCAAAGCGCTTTGTCCAATACAGTAAGCGCTCAGTAAATACGATTGAATCCTTAGTATTTCTGAACTTATATATGTACGTGCTCTATTATTCATCTTTCAGATTCTGAAAATAGAAGGGCAATAAGATCCCTTTACCTTCCAGTCTAGGTCCAAAGAAATTCTGTAGAGAGATTAAGTTATGGGAGCATTGGTGGTTCAGTGGTAGAATTCTCGCCTGCCACGCGGGAGGCCCGGGTTCGATTCCCGGCCAATGCAACAGTTGTTTTGCCTTTACCCAATTTCTGGCCTATCATCTTTTTCTTTACCTTCAAAGCCCAATATTTCTTTTTTGAACCACCCCAAGGTGCTTAGCTCTACACAAGTCTTTCACTATTAAAAGGAAGCAGACACGGTTCCTATGATAAGGAGCAAGCAGTATAATAGGAAAGATAAGACAAATGATCAATTCATGTAAAATGAATTAATGCATTTAATATTACATACATAACGCAAAAATGTTGTAACGCCCCACAACATTTATGTACGTATCTTTATACCACACTATTTTCCCTATCTGTAATTCAATTTAATGTCTATCTTCCCTGTACACTTTAAGCTTCTACCGACTTGTGCTCGACACCTTGTAAGTGCTCAACAAATGCCATTATTATTATTATTGTTTTTATGGCAGTCAAAAGACCTGGGTACCAGCCTGGAAAGAGAGTGGAAACTGGTAGCCAGAGTCCACAACCGGTCCACGGCCCCAGACCACCACCGAGGCCTGCTAAATGGCAGAGAGGCTGCTCGGTTTCCTACCATGGACGTCCAGTCCGCCCTCACCTCCAGCCTGGGAAGAAAAAGGAAACTCTTGCTCTGTCAAAGCTTTCTGAACTTTTGGAATGTTGAGAAGGATGCGGCTGTGCCTTTTGGGACAGTAAACTCCTCGTGGCCAGTGAACACGTGGACGAGTAGTGCTATATTGTACTCTCCCAAGCGCTTGGAAGATTCTCTCCAAGAGCACGGGGCTTGGCCCACAGTAAGCCCTCAATAAATATCATTGATTGATTCCTTGAATGATTGTGACTGTTGAAGAACTCTGCACCAATGCCCAACTGTTGTTGTATTTATCGTGTCCTTGTCTCAGATATTATATTGGCTTTTTTATTGTTTCTTAATCAGTTGTATTGGTTGAGTGATTGAGGAACTCTGTCACAATGCCTTACTTTTGTATTTATCGTGTCCTTGCCTCAGAGATTGTTTTGGGGTTTCTTAATCAATCAGTTGTATTTACTGAGTGATTATAGTGTGCAGAACATTGTACACTAAGCTTTTGGGAGAGTTCGATACCGGCCTAAAGGAGCTTACAGTCTAGTAGAGAGGACACCACTTCCTCCCCCAGTACACCTTTATTCTTCAATTGAGGGTCTCTAGGACCCCAGGGACTGAGTCTAATATTCATTCATTCAATCGTATTTATTGAGCGCTTACTGTGTACAGAGCACTGTACTAAGTGCTTGGGGAAGTACAATGCAGCAACAGAGATGATCCCTGCCCAACAATGGCCATATATATTTTTTTTCCCAGGCTTAGTGCACTATCTCTTGCCGAATTGTACTTTCCAAGCGCTTAGTACAATGCTCTGCACACAGTAAGCGCTCAATAAATATGAGTGAATGAATAGTTGGCACATAGTAAGTGCTCACATACTACCCCCAGTACTATTATTAGATTTAACATGGGACAGGGGAAACAGCATGGGCCTGGGAGTCAGAGGACCGCGGTACTCATCTTGGCTCTGCCACTTGCCTGTTGTGTGACCTTGGGCGAGTCACTTAACTGCTGGTGCACCGGTTTCCTTATCTGTAAAATAAGGCTACAATACCTGTTCTCTCTTCCTCTTAAACTGTGAGCCCTTTACAGGGTAGGGACTGTGTCTGCTCTGCTTGTCTTGAATATAATCAACTCCAGATCTTGGCACATAGTTAAATGCTTAACAACCACTATTACTATTATTATTGTTGTTGTATTACTACTATGGTAAGCCGCGTGACTTAGTGGAAAGGGCAGACGTTTGGGAGTCAGAGGATGTGGGTTCTAATACCTGCTCCGCCCCTTGGCTGCTCTGTGACCTTGGGCAAGCCGTTTAACTTCTCTGTGCCTCAGTTACCTCAGCTGTAAAATGGAGATTAAGACTGTGAGCCCCACGTGGGACAATCCGATGACCCCGTATGTACCCCATCGTTTAGAACAGTGCTTAGCACATAGTAAGCGCTTAAATACCATTCTTTCTTTACTCCTCCTTCTACTATTCCAACAGCTACTCGAGAAAGCAATAAATGTTGAACACCATCTGGAGGGACAGAGAAAAGAAAAGAAGAAAAAGAAAAATACATACCTGGAAAACATTTGGGGGGTTTAAAAAGTAAAATCTCTAATTTATAACGTCTGCCTTCCCCTCTAGACCAACATTATTAGGGAGAGGGAACAGGGCTGTTAACTCTGTTGCAGGGTGCTCTTCCAAGCGCTGAGTACAGTGCTCGATCAATCATTTCCCGAAATAAACCTTCAGCAATATATTCTGCCGTCCCAGAATCGAACCCCGATCTCCCGCGTGACAGCCAGGATACTCACCACTACACTAACGAGAAAATGATATCAACTCTTCGAAACAACCCTTTATCAGGAACATAGATCCGGATGATTGGCTATTTTATCACTGATTAGCAGGATCAAGAATCTCCAAAATTCTTCCTGGAAATCATTATCACGATAGCAGTTTCTCCCATTAAAAACAGACCAAAAAATGTTCCGAGGGTATCTCATTGGGAGATTTTTGTCTTGCATGTGATTGCGGAAGTCGTTTCGGGGCAGAAGTTGAGGCAAGTTATATCAACCCCCCCCAAAACGCTCTACCAACAAAATAAAAGGGTGCTATAATTGTGTGATTAGCGATTAGAGAGAAACTTAAAAAAGGCGACCTAAGAGGGTCAGGATGGCCGAGCGGTCTAAGGCGCTGCGTTCAGGTCGCAGTCTCCCCTGGAGGCGTGGGTTCGAATCCCACTTCTGACAACTCTTCCTTTTCCATCCTTAGCTGGAGCGGTTTTGGTTTCACTTCGCTCCTCGTTTATACTCCCACTTTCTGCTCCCAGAAAAATTTATAGAGGCGGCAGTAGGGAGGGATTGGGGTTTGTGGGTGGGGGAGCCTTTCTTTAGTATAAAGATGCAATTTGAGGCAGCATTCTGCCTCACACCCCTCCCAGAGGCGGATGAGGTTTAATTACACTTAAATCAACAGACAGATTTTCCTTGAGATCATATAATAAGAAGAAGAATTTTGGAAGTGGAGATAGGAGGGCAGGTGGAAGAAGAGAAATGAGCAGAATTTGTTGTAGGTGGAACTGGGGTGGAGTTGGACTTTATTATTGCCACGGAACAAAGCCCATGACTTTCTGCTGGGATTTCTGGGGGAATGGACGATCGAGTTGGAGAACCACAAAAGCCCTGCCCAGGCCGTTCAGGATTTCTTGCCTTCTGAAGTCGCAGGCACCACCGGTTTGCCTCCCCTTTTCCTCTTGCAGTGTTTAATGTGTAGCAGAGCAACACTGGGCCCACTGACTGGGGGTTATGAAAAGGATGGCAAAGGCTTTCTACAAAGGTAGAAATAGCCTAATGGAAAGAGCACAGGCCTGGAAGTAAAATGAGCTGGGTTCTCAACTCCAGCTCTGCCAGGTGCCTGGTGTGAGACCTTGGGCAAATCACTTCACTCCTCTTTCCTCCGTTACCTCATCTGTAAAATGGGGATCCAATACCAGTTCCCTCTCCTTCTTAGACTGTGAACCCTGTGAGAGACAGGAGTGTGTCTGTCTTGATCATCTTGTAGCTTCCCACTTCGCTTTTGTGTGCCTCAGTTGCCTCTTCTGTAAAATTAGGATTCATTACCTGTTTTCTCTCTCTTACTTCGATTGTGAGCCCTGAATATGACTTATCTTGTATCTTTGACCATGCTTTTTTCAAAATGATATTTAAGTGTTCACTATGTGTCAGGCACTGCACTAAATGCTGGGACAGATACAGTTGCCCGACTGCCTGTTTCGTTTTGCTATCTGTCTCCCCTTTTTAGACTGTGAGCCCGTTGTTGGGCAGGGATTGTTGCTGACTGCTGCCGAATTGTACATTCCAAGCGCTTAGGACAGTGTTCTGCACACAGTAAGTGCTCAATAAATACGAGTGAATGAATGAATGAATACAGGATAGACAGGTTGGACACAGTTTACATCCCACATGGAGCTAAGACTTAAACCCCATTTCATAGATGTGATAACTAAGGCCCAGAGAAGTGAAGTGATGTGTCCAAGGTCACACTGCAGACACTTAATAATAATAATAATTATTATTATGGTATTTATTAAGCGCTTACTATCTGCCGAGCACAGTTGTAAGCGCTGGGGTGGATACGAGGTAATCAGGTTGTCCCACATGCGGCTCACAGTTTTAATCCCCATTTTACAGATGAGGTAACCGAGGCACAGAGAAGTTAAATGACTTATCCAAGGTCACACAGCCGGGATTAGAACCCGTGTCCTCTGACTCCCAAGCCAATGGTCTTTCCACTAAGCCACGCTGCTTCCCAATAATAATAATGGTGGTATTTGTTAAGCGCTTACTATGATGTGCCAAGCACTGTTCTACACGCTGGGGCAGATACAAGGTAATCAGGTTGTCCCACGTGGGGCTCACACTCTTAATCCCCAAGGAGCGTGGCTCAGTGGAAAGAGCCTGGGCTTGGTAGCCAGAGGTCATGGCTGCCACTTGGCAGCTGTGTGACTGTGGGCAAGTCACTCCTCTGTGCCTCAGTGACCTCATCTGGAAAATGGGGATTAAGTGTGAGCCTCAGGTGGGACAAGTTGATGACCGTGTATCTACCCCAGCGCTTAGAACAGTGCTCTGCACATAGTAAGCTTTTAACACATACCAACATTATTATTATTTTACAGATGAGGGAATTGAGGCCCAGAGAAGTGACTTGTCCAAGGTCAAACAGCAGACAAGTGGCGGAGGCAGGACCTCCTCTGACTCCCAACCCAGGTCCTCTGACTCCCAGGCCCTTGCTCCTTTCTCTGGAACACGCTGCTTGACACAAAGCAAGCGTTTAACAAATGACACAATTATTATTATTATTATTAGGCATTCTGAGGGCGTCTGAGGCACGGCCTCGCCCGCCATTCCGTCGCGTTTCCAAGTCTCGCGAGAGCTGAGGCGGGCTAGGAGATCGCCCCGCCCCCTTCCCGCCAAGTTGCACGCGGGCCGCACTTCCGGTCTCTTTGGGCTGCCGACCGGCGTCATGGCGGTGGGCAAGAATAAGCGTCTGACCAAAGGCGGCAAGAAAGGCGCCAAAAAGAAGGTGTAAGTGGGGTCGGGGGGATCCTTCTGCGGCTCCCCTGGGGATGCCCGGCCGCGGTGGGGACGGGGAGGCCGCGGATGGCGGCGGATGGAGCCCCCGGGCCCGGCGGAGCTCTGCGCTCCCTCCCCTGCAATCTGGACTGTGGCGCGCGCTTCGCCATAGGCCAGATCCTTGCAGTTCGGGGGACCCCCATCCTTAGGTTCCAGGATCTCCCGACCCTCTTTTTCACTCGCTCGAAAGTATTTATTGAACGCTTACTATGTGCAGGGCACCGTACTAAGCGCTTGGAATGTGTACAGTTCGGCAACGGATAGAGACAATCCCTGCCCAGTGGCGGGCTCACAGCCTAAACATGTTGGCCTTTGTTAATAATAATAATGATGTTGGTATTTGTTAAGCGCTTACTATGTGCAGAGCACTGTGATAAGCACTGGAGTAGATGCAGGGCAATCAGGTTCTCCCACGTGAGGCTCACAGTCTTAATCCCCATTTTACAGATGAGGTAACTGAGGCACCGAGAAGTTAAGTGACTTGCCCAAAGTCACGCAGCTGACAGGTGGCGGAGCCGGGATTAGAACCCATGACTTTTGACTCCTAAGACCGCGCTGCATAGTTAAGCGCTAACTATGTGCCAGGCACTGTTCTAAGCGCTGGGGTAGGTACAAGGTAATCAGATTGTACCACGCAGGGCTTAGTCTTTATCCCCATTTTGCAGATGAGGGAACTGAGGCACAGACAAGTGACTTGCCCATGGTCACACAGCTGGCAACCGGAGGAGCTGGGATTAGAATCCGTGACCTCTGACTCCCAAGCCTTTCCACTCTGACTCTTTTCAGTGAGCCACTCTGCAATCTCCTGCTCGGTGATCCCCACCCCGATGCCCTCCCTAATGCAGGGCACCGGCCTCGTCCTCCCGCTCCTCTTTTTCCCCTTATAACATTGTCTTGTGGCTTCAGGGTGGATCCCTTCTCCAAGAAGGACTGGTACGATGTCAAAGCCCCGGCCATGTTCAACATCCGCAACATCGGGAAGACCCTGGTCACCAGGACGCAAGGAACCAGTAAGTCCCCTCCCGCATTCGGGTCTCTCTTTGATACCTCGTGGGCTCCTTATCCTGCCCCAGCTGCAGCGGATGCGATTGGTAGATAATCTGGAAAGAGGGGAGAAGTAGCAGCTTTGTCTCTGTTGCCAAATTGTACATTCCAAGCGCTTAGTACAGTGCTCTGCACATAGTAAGCACTCAATAAATACTATTGAATGAATTTGGCTTGGTCATAGAGGATTCAGAGAAGGGGTAGGGATCGGAGGATAGAGCTTTGGACTGGATGTTTGTGACCCAGTTTGCTCCAAATTGCGGCCAAGTTTATATGCTGGGCCAAGTCTCTGATTTTGTCATTGAATATATTGAGCACTGGCTGGGGGACACTTCTGAGTGCTTGGGAGAGTACAGTTCAGCAGAGTTGGTGACACGTTTTCTGCCCACAAGGAGCTTACAGTCTAGAGGAGGAGACAACTATAACTATAAGTAAGGAATTTAGAATATATAACTTAGGTATGTACATAAATTCTGTGGGGTTGCAAGTGGGAAACACAGATCTAAGCGCATAGATGATGTATAAGGGTCTTGTGCAGCCACCGTAGCATTGGAAAGGAAGGTGATTCACATTCGTTTGGTTCTGGCAAAGCGGAGGAAGTTCAAATAGCTTTTATATCTCTTTCCTTCCTATGTTATTCTCTCAGTGGTATTTACGGAGCGCTTGTTCTGAGCAGAGCATCCTATCAACAGCTTGGAAGAGAAGATGGCTAGATAAGATCTCTGCCTTCAGAGTGGGGCGTCTAGCAAAGGAGATTGGCATAATATACAGACAGAAGAAAAGAACAGGAAAAGGGATGTGTAGATGAGTTCATCCTGAAAGAGTAAGAGGTGTAAATTGATGCCCAAGGACTTAGTACAGTGCTCCGTTTAGGAAGCGCTCATTAAACACAACGGATTTAAGTGGGTGTGAATGCATAGCTGGGCATGCATAGCTGGGCATACAGTAGGTGTTCAGTAGATGGTGGCTGACTAGAGAGTGTAGGGTATAGGTCACTGTGTGAGGGTTTTGCTACTGGTTGTGTTGGGAAGCTACTGGGCTCACCTAGTCTTTGCTCTGGTGCGGGGACAGGTGTGTTGCTGGGTAACATTCAGCCTTGCATAGGTATGATTGGTGACTGACCTGTCGGACCCATTGCAAGATAGTCCTTGAACCCCAGGGGTCCTGTCCCAAGCAGTGCTTTTTTTTTTTTTGAATGGTATTTGCTAAGTGCTTACTATGAACCAAACCCTGTTCTAAGCGGTGGGATAGATACAAATTTATCAGGTTGGATGCATGGGTCTCCCAGTCTTAATCCTCGTTTTGTAGTTGAGGTAACTGAGTTTCAGAGAAGTGAAGTGGCTTGCCCAAGGTCCCTCAGCAGACATAACGGCGTCGGGATTAAACCCCAGGTCCTTCTGACTCCGAGGCCTGGGCACTACCCACGGGGCCACGCTGCTTTACCCGCCAAGGTGGTAACCCTGCCTCTGTCCTCCGCCCTGTAGAGATCGCGTCCGACGGCCTCAAGGGCCGGGTGTTTGAGGTGAGTCTGGCCGACCTGCAGAACGACGAGGTGGCCTTCCGCAAGTTCAAGCTCATCACCGAGGACGTCCAGGGCAAGAACTGCCTGACCAACTTCCACGGGATGGACCTGACCCGCGACAAGATGTGCTCCATGGTCAAGAAGTGGCAGGTGGGTCTGGCACCGGGTTGCGGGAGAGAGCCCCTCAGAGAATCTGTCTCGGTTTGGGGGGGGGTGATGCGGGGTGGGGTGTCGACAGGACCCTGGTGGTCCCCAGTTCAGGTTAGCACGAGAGGGCACAAGATGGGCAGGGATGTGTGATGACAAAATGTTTCGGTCCCAAATGACATTCCATGATTTGACTGTTGCATTTTTCCTGACATCCCCGCATTGACCCTCCGAGGGTCCTTGTCTGCCATCTTCCGATCCATTGGGTGGGGGTATCTGGAATGGTGGGTGGGGGAGAGGGTAATGGTGCTGGGCAAGACCCAGGGAAGGGGTGACTAAGGTAAAGATAAAGGTAAAGATAAGGTAAAGATGGTGGTTTCATTGACTGTGAACCAATCAGCGCGTTGAACGCTGAATGACACTGCAGAGGTAGGACCCAAAGAGGAAGACACTGTGGGTGGGATAGCTGATGGAGAATAATGTGGGGTGTGTACACTCACACCTCTTTCGGGGTAAGAAAACAGTGAGGTGTTGGTGAACTGTGTAGAGAATTTAAGTAGGAAAGATTATATTAGATGGGCTGGAACCGATTTGAAATCTCCCACCTCGCGTGCCCGCAGACGATGATCGAGGCCCACGTGGACATCAAGACGACGGACGGCTACCTGCTGCGCCTCTTCTGCGTGGGCTTCACCAAGAAGCGCAACAACCAGATCCGCAAGACGTCGTACGCCCAGCACCAGCAGGTGCGCCAGATCCGCAAGAAGATGACGGAGATCATGACCCGCGAGGTGCAGACCAACGACCTCAAGGAAGTCGTCAACAAGTTGTGAGTGGCCGCCCGGCGGTGGGTAGGGGAGGTGGAGGGACCCCGGACCCTCGCTGGGTGGCGAAGAGGCGTGGGAACGGGTGATGACCACATGTTTCGGTCCCAGATGACGCCGTGTGATTTCACCGTTGCGATTTTCTGACGTTCCCACGGCGGGGCCGCCTCTCGGGTTGGGGGTGCGGGGCATCTGATAACGCGGAGGGTCGGGGTATGCAGGATCCCGGACAGCATCGGCAAAGACATCGAGAAGGCCTGCCAGTCCATCTACCCCCTCCACGACGTCTTCGTGCGCAAAGTCAAGATGCTGAAGAAGCCCAAATTCGAGTGTGAGTGGAGCGGGAATCCTTCCCGTCGTCCCTGTTTACAAACATCCACGGCCCGTGGGTGTTGGGTGGGTCTTGTAGGTGGTGGAAAGGGTTCAATTCTGTTGTGTGGAGCCCATGGATCAGCTGCTGTACATTCAGTGCATGGGGACATTTCCAATCAATCAGTGGCATTTATTGAGTGCTTACTTGTATGCAGAGCACTGGACTAACACCATATAACCACCGGTGCCATAGGCCTGGGGCTGACGGCACAGTTTTCTTCCCTGTCAGGGTGGTCAGTCGGTTCACCCCGGGCCCGGTGGCAACCCGTGAGCCCTGCCCCATCTCTCTCTCTCCCCTTTCTCCAGTGGGAAAGCTCATGGAGCTGCACGGGGAAGGCAGCGGATCCAGCAAACCCTCCGGAGACGAGACGGGAGCCAAGGTGGAGCGCGCCGACGGCTACGAGCCACCCGTCCAGGAGTCCGTCTGAGGCCGGCACCTCGAACGGCTGGGGAATGAAGAACGTCACGGCTCCGGGCTGCCTTGCCTGGCCTGATTCCTGCGACGTGTCCGGCCAGTCACCGTGGAGCCCCGGGGAATTAGGGGAATTAGTCTCGGGGAACCTTTGCCAAGCAGGCGGCCAACTTCCCATCGTAGCCAAGATGGCGACCAAACTGGAGATCCCCTTCCCCTGCCCTTTGAGTTGCCCTTGACCTTTTACCGCAAGGAGAACAGAAAATATTTATAAAGAAACAAGCCTCTAAAAAAGTTGGCCCTTGTCTCTCTCTCCCCCCCTCCTCCTACTTCCTCCCCTTCTCAATCAAGAGGTTGGAATTCTCCCCTTACCCCTGCTATCGCCGGACAGTCGTCCTGGGGTTTTGGCCACAGCATTTATCAGCAGCCCCCTGCCCCACAGGTAGCAAAAGGGGTGACCCGTCCTCATGCCGACAGGGCATAAATGCAAAAGGTGAAACTAAGTGGCAGAGCCCCTAGGTGCTGATCAAGTGGCGAAGAGCCGCCAGTCCACCTCAACTCTGGGAAGCTGTGCGGAGGAAGGGTTTGTAGTGCTAGTGATTTACGTAGAGCCGTTCAGCTGGTCTCCAGTCTCCTTCCTGCCTGTCCCCTCCTCTCCCCCCTCCCCTCGGCCCTGAGGACAGCAGGTGAGTTGATGAGCGTGGCCAGTGGCTCTCTGCATAGGAGGCCCTAGTGACCAGGGCACCCCTCAGCCCACAGTTTCAGCCTGCTGAGCCGGTCTCCACAGGAGCTGAGGGGTTTTTTTTTAAATTAGAAATTCTCACCATGGAGTGCACAACCCTAACAATCATTTCCCTGCTTCCTCTGGCTTTTTTCATCCCTTGGTGGAGTTGGAATTTGGGGGTGAAGGGAGCTCCGTGCACGACGATATAAGGACCTGGTGGTGGTAATGATGGGCTTCTTGGTGGCCTTTTTGGGAGATGCAGTGTATCTTAGTGGAAGGAGTAGAGGCCTGGGCGTCGGGATCTGGGTTCTGTATCCATGTCTATGCCTTTTCTACAGAGTGTTCACAGGCAAGTCACTTATTTTAATTTTTTATTTTTCATGTTTAAAATTTAGCTTTATTTTTATTTATTTTATGCTTATTTTAGTACAGTCACTGTACTATGCCCCAGGATAGTAAAGTCCCACATGGGGCTCGCAGTCTGCACCCCCATTTCAGCTTCTCTGCCTCAGTTTGCTCATCTGTACAATGGTGATGAAAAACCTTTTCTCCCTCTGCTTTAGACCGCTCCCCATGTGGAACAGGGACTGTGGCTGATTCGATTATCAGCCCGAGGCAGATAAGCGCTTAAGAAATGCAAGTATTAGGGGCTCTGGACACCAGGCAACAGCAGAGGGGCATTTTTGCTCACATCTTTACTGGCATGTGATAACTGACCGCCGCCCACAACAGGGGAGGTCAGAACAGGAAACAGCAGGGAGAGATGATCTCGTTAGTCCTGTCACTAGAGGTATTCAGGATGGAATGTGCGAGAGTCAAGAGACTCTGGTAGGAAATCAGGGGAGACCCCATTTGTTGCCGAATTGTACATTCCAAGCCCTTAGTACAGTGTTCTGCGCATGGTAAGCGCTCAATAAATACTATTGAATGAATTTTCTCTCCCCTCCATAGAGGGAGTGGTTGAGATCAAACTCCTGCTTGGGGTAAGCGGATAGAAAAAGATATCAGTAGTATCGAGCAGTTGCTATGTGCAGAGCACTGTCCTAAGCACTTAGGAGAGACGTAGTCTACGCTGTTGTGGGCAGGGGATGTGTCTGCTTATTGTTGGACTCTCCCGAGTGATGGTGATGGTATATGTTAAATGCTTATTTGTGCCAAGCACTGGAAAATACAAGGTAATCAGGGCTCACAGTCTTAATCCCCAATTTACAGATGAGGTAACTGAGGCACAGAGAAGTGGCTTGCCCAAGGTCACAAAGACAAGCGGCAGAGCTGAGAGTAGAACCCACATCCTCTGACTCCCAAACCCGTGCTCTTTCCACTAAGCCACGCTCCGTCTGTGGCCCTGCACGCAGTAAGTACTTAGTAAATGTGACCGAATAAAAAAACAAATGCGGGCCCAGGAGCCAGAGGACTCGGATTCCAAAACCGGCTCTTCCACGTACCTTCCGTGTGACCTTGGGGGAGTCATTTCCCTGTGCCTCATTACCTTTATCTGCAAAATAGGGATTCAGTATCTGTCCTTTCACAGAAACTCAGAGTCCCATGAGGGGACCTGATCATCTGTAACCTAGTGCTTGACGTCTAGGGCGTAGCAAATATCACAATAATAATGGTACTTGTTAAGTGCTTACTATGTGCCAAGCGCTGTTCTAAGCACAGGGGTCTTGCTTTATGCCATCGAGTCGTTTCCGACCCGTAGCGACACCACGGACACGTCTCTCCCAGAAGGCCCCGCTCTCCATCCGCAATCGTTCCGATAGTGTATCCGTAGAGTTTTCTCGGTAAAAATATGGAAGTGGCTTACCATAGTCGCCTTGCATGCAGTAAACGCGAGTCTCCCTCGACTCTCTCCCATGCCGCTGCTGCCCAGCACGGGTGAGTTTTGACTCGTAGCAGATTGCCCTCCACTCGCCACTGGCCAAGCTAGGAATGGAACGGGTAGGCCTCCGCTTGACTTTCCCTCCCATAACTGAAACTGGTCGAGGCCTGGAAACTCTCCAGCTGTGACCCTGAGAAGGGTAAGCACTGGGGAAGGTACAAGTTAATCAGGTTGGACACAGTCCCCGTTCAGGATTGGGCTCGCGCTCGATCCCTACTTTTTTATAGATGAACTAACAGGCACAGAGAAGTTGAGTGACTTGCCCGAGGTCAGAGTTGACAGACACATCCCCTGACCACGGTGAGCTTACAGTCCGAGGGCAGGGGTGGTGGGGTGGGGAAATGACATTATTCAGGTGCAGTATCACTTAGGGGATGGAGGGGGGTTGGGATGGCAGACAAACGAGTCTCTGCACTGACCAAAGGCAGAGCGAGATCTGGTAGGAGTTGGGAAATTCCAATCCCGAGAAAGGGGAACAGCTGAGCTAGAGGCAGGGTGGGCCGGGCCGATTTCCCACAGGGGCACTCAGCTGGACCGCCTCCCCCATCCGTCTCCCACCCTGAGGTTCCCACAACAGGAAAATGGATTTGGCCTTAGTCAGCAAAGCAGCCTTCGGTTCCCAAAGCAAACGCTCTGCCTCTCGCACGAGGCCTGTCCGTCGGCTTGGCCCTCGGTTGCCCTGTTAGCCTGGTTTGGCTCAGGGCCATCGCGGGCCCGGGTGGAAGAGAAGGGA
The DNA here is from genome assembly GCF_004115215.2 of Ornithorhynchus anatinus. NCBI lineage: Eukaryota > Metazoa > Chordata > Mammalia > Monotremata > Ornithorhynchidae > Ornithorhynchus > Ornithorhynchus anatinus. The sequence continues at coordinate 4,024,459 of NC_041753.1, read as the reverse complement.
ACGAGGCAGGGAGTGGGAGAAGAGGAAAGAAGGGGCCTAGTCCAGGAAGGCTTCTTGAAGACGTCCCTTCAATAAGGCTCGGAAGGTGGTCATTGTGAAGGACATGGAGAAGGGAGGGTGTTCCGGGCCAGAAGCCGGACGTGGGGGAGAGGTTGGCGGCAAGATAGATGAGATCGAGGTACGGGATGGTGCTCACTAAATTCAGTTGACCAATCAATGTTATTAAGTGCTTGCTGGGGCGGGGCGAAGGGGACATTAAGATGAGTGAATTATGTATGTAATAACGACATTTGGTAAATGCTTACTATGTGCTAAGCGCTGGGGAAAACACAAGGTATTCAGATCGTCCCACCTGGGGCTCACAGTCTTAGCACAGAGAAGTTGTGACTTGCCCAAAGTCACAGAGCTGATAAGTGGCAGAGCCGGGATTAGAACCCGGGACCTGTGATTCCCAGGCCCGTGCTCTCCCCTAGGCCACGCTCCCATCTCCCAACTGTTATAGGGGATGAGTTTGGCTCTCAAGTCTTCGGGACTGAGAATGTGTGAGAAGGGATTGATTAATAACGGTAGTATTTGTTAAGCGCTTACTATGTGCCAAGCACTGTTCTAAGCATTGGGGTTGGGGGGGGAGAGGTACAAGGGAATCAGGTTGTCCTGTGTGGGGCTCACAGTCTTAATCCCCATTTTCCAGATGGGGGAACTGAGGCACAGAGAAGTGACTTGCCCAAGGTCTTAGTGCTGGTGATTTGCCAACCACCCCTTCAGGTCACTGCCAGTGGTGGTCCTATTGGGTAGGTAGGTAGGGGCATCACGCTTTGCTGTGTATTACTATTGTACTCTCCCAAGTGCTTAGTACAGTGCTCCGCACACAGTAAGCAGTCAATAAATACGATTGAATGAATTTTGTAGCCCCGCAATGTATCAATCGCTTTTATCGAGCACTTACCGTGAGCTGAGCGCTGTACTGAGCACTTGGGAGAGTACGATAGAATAATATAACAGACACATTCCCTGCCCACGATCTTACAGATGTGGCAAAGAGTTGCTTACTTAGTCACTGAAGACTTCTCTGCCCTAATTAGCCAGCTAGAATAACAGTATTATTTATTAAGTGCTTACTATGTAATAATCGTGGTATTTATTCAGCGCTTACTATATGCCAAACACCATACTAAGCACTGGAGTAGCTCCAGCGCTTAGAACAGTGCTCGGCGCATAGTAAGCGTTTAACAAATACCAACATTATTATTATTATCATCATTACAAGCTAATCAGGTTTGGCCACAGTCCCCATCCCACATGGATCTCACCCTCTAAGCAGGAAGGAGAACAGGCAGCGAACCCCCATTTTGCAAATGAGAAAACTGAGGCCCAGTGAAGTGACTTCCCCAAGGTCACCCAGCTGACCAGGGGCGGAGCCAGGATTAGGACCCAGGATGTCCGACTCCCAGGCCTACACCTTTAGACAATGCTGCTTTTCAGAAACCGAAGGACTGAATTAAACAATTTTTCCAAAACTCTCTCTCTTCCTTGGATCTAGTATCTTCACCGCAAACGGCACGGCCCTAGGAGGCCGAGCTGGGACTAGTATTTTGATCTCTTGGTTGCCAGTCACGCGCTTCCCATCATGCCAGCGGCAGGGGCTCCTGAACGTCCAAAGCGGGCAACAAATGGCGCCGATTGGTCGATAGACTGGAGAAGCAGCGTGGTTTAGTGGAAAGAGCCCGGGTTTCGGAGTCCGAGGATGTGGGTTCTAATCGCGCCTCCGCCACTTATCTGCAGGGGGACTTTGGGCAAGCCATTTCACTTCTCTGTGCCTCAATTATCTTTAAAATGGGGATTAAGTCTGTGAGCCCCACGTGGAACAATCTAAAAGGGAGATTAAGACTGTGAGCCCTTCGTGGGATAACCTGATTACCCTCTATCTACCCCAACGCTTAGAACAGTATTTGGCCCATAGTAAGAACTTAACAAATACCATTATTATTATTATTAGCTTGTGGAGAGCCCTCATTCTACCGGTGAGGGAAAGGGGGGTAGGCTATCAGTGACAACCCCTCTTGGGGTGTTTCCCAGTCACCACGACAGATTTTGGGATGTTCCACCCCGGCATCACGGGAGGCGGCCCAGCTGACTGGGCGGATGTTAGTATTGCTCCACAGGACCACAGGCGGCAGCTCGGGGGGCCTCTTTTCTCAGGAACTGGGAGCGGTTAGAGGGTTAGGGGGATGCGGAGAGAAGAGTCCGCTTCCTTCCCCTTTTCTTTAATCTTGCCAAAAGCCTCAGTCTCACCAGATCTCAGTCCCCCTCCGGCTGGTCTTGGCATTTCCATCCGACTGACATGTGGATGATGACCTTTCTACTGGTTCTGGGTGAGTCAGGGTGGGCCTCCGCCGGACTTTATATGGGCCCAGAGTCGCGGGGTGGACGGGGAGAAGCCTGGGGAATCTTTGCCCAGTTTTGGAGCTCGCAGGAGGACCTCTGACCTCTCCTGGGAAGGCCTCGGTCGCACCCGGGAGCAGGTAGGGTTTCCTCTCCTGGCCCTGGGAAAAGGGGTGCTGGGAAGAACTGGCACTGGGTGGGGGGAGAGGGAGGTCTGATTCCTCCACGGGTCCTGACTGGGTGACCGTACTGGATCGGGGTGGACATCTCGAGGAATCACGTTTTTAAAAGCAGCATGGGAAGCGCGGGAAGCAACACGGGCTAGTGGTTAGAGAAAGGGCCTCGAAGTCAGGAGGACCTGGGTTTTAATCCCGGCTCCACCTCTTGTCTGCCGCGTGACCTTGAGCAAGTCACTTTGCTTCCCTGGGCCTCAGTCACCTCATCTGTCACCTCATCCCAGACTAAGCCCCCCTTTTCCTCAACTCTCCCTTCTGCGTCACCTGGACTCGCTCCCTTTGCCCTTCCCCACCTCTCACCGCCCCACAGCACTTATGTAATATATGTATATATCTATAATTGTTTATATTGATGCCTGTTTACTTGTTTTCATGTCTGTCTCCCCCCCTTCTAGACTGTAAGTCCTATGTGGGCAGTGACTGCCTCTCTCTATTGCTGAATTGTACTTTCCAAATGTTTAGTACAGTGCTCTGCACACAGTAAGCGATCAGTAAATGCGATTGAATGAATGAATGAATGAATGAATAAATCTGTAAAATGGGAATTAAGACCGTGAACCCCATTTAGGACAGGGACTCTGTCCAACCTGATTACCCCAGCGCTTAGAACAGTGCTTGATACATAGTAAGTGCTTAACAAATACCGTAATTATTATCAAAAGGCAGAGGAGGAAAACGGGGGCTGGGTTGAAGACTGGCACGTCCTTTTCCTTGAGATCTGTTGCCCTCCTGAGCCACCCAAGCTGAGGACAGTCATCTCCCTGGGATAAAGACCTGGGTTCTAATCCCGGCTCCACCACGTGCCTGCTGTGTGACCTTGGACAAGTCACTTTGCTTCTCTGGGCCTCAGTTACCTCATCTGTAAAATGGGGATTCAGATTGTGAGCTCCATATGGGACAGGGCCATATGTCCAACCTGATAATCTACCCAGTGCAGAGAACAGTTCTTTGGCAAATAGGAAGCATTTAACAAGTACCAAAATAATAATTATTATCTCGTGTGCCCTCCTCCTTCTGAGCTTTGGTCTCAGTTCGTCTGGGCACCCCCTATCCGCCGGAACCCCTATCCTTCACCCTTCTCTTGGCGCTCACCTCCTCTCTCTGGTCTCTTGCAGCTCTGGGCCTTGGGCGAGCCGGTGAGTCCCTCCTCCTCCTCCCTCGGTTGGTCCCATTCCCCTCCTCCCTGCCCTGCCTCTTTACCTGGTAAGAAGGTCAACTAGGTCTACAGGATTAGACTCCCCCTCCCTTACCCACTGATCTTCCATGCCCAGCCAGGCCGCTTGCCCCAGAAATGCCCTGCCAGGGACCACCTTCCTCCACCGTTCCGATCCCTCCTCTTCTCCAGGAACCATGAGCCAGAGCTTCTGGAGTGACTGAGGGAGACTGGGGAGGGGAAAGAACTGCAGCGCACTGGGAATTGGGGGAGGTGATGAGTTCAGAGGCCCAGGGCCAGGGGAAAGCAATAATTGACCAAACAATCGCATTTATTGAGTGCTTAATGTATGCAGAGCGTGTACTAAGCGCTGGGGAGAGTACAATATAATAGTAGGCACGTTCCCTGCCCACAGCGATGCTCAACTCGAGGTGGGTCTCACACCCCAGAGGCCCTGGGATGAGGTCTTAATGTGTGAGAAAGGCGGAGTTGGTTAATACAGTGCTCTGCACGCAGTAAGCGCTCAATAAATACAATTGAATGAAAGTCCCACGGGCCACGGTGCCCTGAAGACACCAACTCTGTGACCCCCACAGAGTGTCCTCTCCCTCTCCCTCTGGTGCTCCTTGGAGACCCAGTTGGGTCAGATCAAACTCCCGTCCTCTCCCCACCCCTCCACCCCCGGCTATTGCTTGCGCTCAGGAGATTCACCCCCATCCCTCTAGACCCATAAGGAAAACAGCATGGCAGATGGATAGAGCACTGGTCTCGGTGTACTGCTGTGTGACCTTGGGCAAGTCACTTCACTTCTCTGGGCCTCAGTTCCCTCATCTGGAAAATGGGAATGAAGACTGTGAGCCCTGTGTGGGACAGGGACTGTGTCCAACCCGATTTGCTTGTATCCACCCCAGCATTTAGTACAGTGCCTGGCACAGAGGAAGCGCTTAACAAATACCAAATGCCATAATTATCCCTCCAGTCGACCTCCCGAAGGCCATGCTGACCCTGAACCCGCGTTGGGTCAGTGTGTTCAGGGAAGACAATGTGACCCTGAGCTGTAACGGCCCCTATTCCCCGGGGAACACCACCACCCGATGGTTTCACAACGGCATGGAAACCGGGACCCGGACCCCCACTTACAGCATCTGGGCCACCACCTCCGAGGACAGGGGAGACTACCGGTGCCAGACGGGGGGCTCCACCCTCAGCGACCCCATCAGGCTGGACGTCTACAGCGGTGAGTGCTGGGGCCGAAGGGTGTCGACAGAGACCCCCACCCAAGGCCCACGGGAAACAGGAAGCAACAGGTGGCCCGGGTAGGTGGTGCGATATAGATATGTAAATATATAAGTGCCACGGGGCCGGGATAGGGGATGAATGAGGGGAGCAAGTCAGGGCAATGCTGAAGGGTGTGGGAGAAGAGGAAAGAGGGCTTAGGGAATAATAATTGTGGTATTTAAGTGCTTACTGTATGCCTGGCACTGTACTAATCGCCGCGGTGATTACAAGCAAATCGGGTTGGACACAGTCCCTGTCACACGTGGGGCTCACAGTCTCAATCCTCATTTTACGGATGAGGGAACCGAGGCACAGAGCAGTGAAGTGACTTGCCTAAGGTCACAGAGCAGTCGAGTGGCAGAGCTGGAATTAGAACCCATGACCTGACTCCCGGGCCCGTGTTCTAGCCACTAAGGCAGGCCGCTCCTCCAGGCTTCTTGGACTCAGCTAGTCTCCCTGTCTCCTCCAGATTGGTTGCTCCTGCAGGCCTCCGACTGGGTGCTCCTGGAGGGGGATCAACTGACCCTCAGGTGCCGGGGCTGGAGGGACCAACTGGTCTACAAAGTGACCTTCTACCAGGACGGTACAGCCAGGATCTATTCCCTGATTCCTACTGACTTCTTCATCCCTCGGGCCAACAGGAGCCACAGCGGCTCCTACAACTGCTCTGGGATCATCAAGGAGGGTTCCTACGTGTCGTCGGCCCTCAACATCACCGTCCTGGGTGAGGAGGCGGGACTCGGGCTTGGGGTGACGAGGGCTCCCGCCGGGAAACAACACGGCCTAGTGGCCTGGGTTCTAATCCCGGCTCCGCCACCTGTCTGCCGCGCGACCTTGGGCAAGTCACGTCTGGGTGCCTCAGTTGCCTCATCCGTAAAATGGGGGTGAAGACTGTGAGCCCCACGTGGGATATGGACTGCGTCCAATCTGATTATGTTGTATCTACCCCAGTGCTTAGAACGCTGTCTCCCACGTAAGCGCTCAACAAATACCACAAAACAAACACCGGGCATCCTTGGGGCGCGGGGGACTGATCTGGGAAGCTGGAGGTTACCTTCCGTTGGGAGGATGGATGGAAAGTGGGGTCCTCGGCTCTTGTAGCCGTTTGGAGGGGGCGTTCTCTGGGCACAGTCCTTGGGCCTTGCCCTCTCCGGTCCCAACCCTAACGATCTGCACCCCTTAACCCCGGGTCTGCCCCTCTCCAGAGCTGTTCCCTCCGCCCATATTGAGAGCCGCCCCTTCCACCGAGCCCAGAGAGGGGAGCCTGCTGAACCTGACCTGTGACACTCGGCTGGACCCCCGCAGGCCGGACTCCCGGCTCCGCTTCTCCTTCTACAGAGACAACCGGACGGTGCGGGGCTGGGACGGCTCCCCGGAATATCGGATCCCGGTGGCCGGGAGTGGGGACTCCGGCTCCTACAGATGCGAGGCGGCCACGGACCCCCAGACCTTCTGGAAACAGAGCCCCGAGCTGTGGATCTGGGTGCAACGTGAGTCGGGGGAGGCTTAGGTGGGGAGGAGGAGAGCCGGACTACAGGAGGCAGGCCGTGCCTCTCTAACCTTAATCCTAACCACAACCCTAACTCTAGCCCTAAGCCTAATTGGTCCCCAGCTCTCTTAGGGACACCTGGCTCCCTCTTGGCTTTTTCACTGTGAAGCACTTTACCTAGTAAGCGCTTAACAGATACCAAATACATCCACACTCTGACACAGAGGAACTCCTCCTCCCAGGCATCCCCCATCACTGCAACTGGCTCCGTCTCCCCTGCCCCTCTCCGGGCGACCATCCACCGAAACCTTTTCTGCTAATTTCCTAGTTGGTCCCCAACGTGGTACAGTTGGATAGAGGTGCTGAGCCAGAGGGCCTGAATTTGACTGGCAGTGGGGTGGGTGGTGAAGTAGACTGATGATCTCCTTTATTCAAGGAGATAGCGCTTAGTATCTGCTTGGGAGAAGCAGCGTGGCGCAGTGGAAAGAGCACGGGCTTTGGAGTCAGGGCTCAGGAGTTCGAATCCCAGCTCTGCCACTTGTCAGCTGTGTGACTGTGGGCAAGTCACTTAACTTCTCTGGGCCTCAGTTACCTCAACTGTAAAATGAGGATTAAGACTGTGAGCCCCACGTGGGACAACCTGATTCCCCTGTGTTTACCCCAGCGCTTAGAACAGTGCTCGGCACATAGTAAGCGCTTAACAAATACCAACATTATTATTATTATTATTATTATTAGTAATATTAATAATAATAATAATACTGGCATTTGTTATGCGCTTACTAGGTGCCAGGCACTGTTCTAAGTGCTGGAGTGGATACAAGCAAATCGGTTGGCTACAGGCGCTGTCCCACATGGGGCTCACAGTCTTCACCCCCATTTTCCAGATGAGGTAACTGAGTCCCAGAGAAGGGAATTGATTTGCCCAAGGTCACACAGCAGACAAGGGGCAGAGCTGGGATTAGAACCTAGGTCCTTCTGACTTCCAGGCCTTCCCCTAGACCACGCTGCTTCCTAGTACTCTTCGCATAGTAAGCACTCAATAAATTCCATTAGTAAATTGTTTTACTTACATTTGAGTGAGAGGAGGGTGAAGCATCAGTAGGGAGGGGGAAAGTGCTTGGGAGCACCTGGTGTTTCTCAATTTGGGGAAGGGGACAGCCTCCTCTCTCGAGGGCAGAATTTCAGCCTCTGTCTCTGTCCTTTGCTCTTTCTATCTCCCCTCCCTCTGTCTTTCTCTCTGTCTCTTCCCTCCCTCTTGTCTCCCCCTTTTTAGGTACCCCATCCTGTTGTCCCCCAGTCTGGTTCCATGCCCTCTTCTACCCGGTGGTGGGAATCCTGTTTGCTTGGAGCACATTCCTGTACATCACACTACGAAGAAAGCTGCGCTGCCCCGTGAGAAAGAAGATGGACCGGAAATTCTCTTGGGGGTCCTACATGGGGGAACAGGGGGAGGAGGAGGAGGAGTGGTAGGAGCCATCAAGTCACCGGCAGCCCCCTCCGCCCTCCACTTTTCCTCCCCCTTTCTCAGTGTGCTTCCCTGGTTTAGCTCTCTGTAGCTCATCCGTGGCTTCCTAGCCTCTGTTAACGAGTCACTAACGCAGCAGGTTGGGCCTTGAGGAAAAAGCCCAGGTCTGGAGAATGTTTAGAGATGTGGAGTTTGGGAAGGAAAGTTTCAGCCCTCACCCCACCCCTCTGGCTGTTCAGGTGGAAACGGGAGAATTAAACCTGGACCTGGATCCTGGGCTAAGAAGCAGCGTGGCCTAATGGATAGAGCACAGACCTGGGAGTCAGATGGGGTTCTAATCTCGATTCTGCCACTTATCTGCTGTGTGACCGTGGCAAGTCACTTCACTTCTCTGGGCCTCAGTTCCCTCGTCTGTTTCAAGGGAATTAAGATCACGAGCCCCATGTGGGACAGGGACTGTGTCCAGTCTGATTAGCTTGTGTCAACCCCAGGGCTTAGAACAGTGCTTGTCATATAGTAAGCGCTTACCAAATGCCAAATCCTGCTCGCCTCCCCAATCTCCAGGCCCCGGAATTTCCGACACTTGACGGGGAGGGGAACTGTGGCCGAGGTGAAGAGATTCAGGATCAAGGTTAGAGAATAAAGAAGAACTTTCTTTTTCACCACGGTAGTGGGAAGGGCAGGTCAGGGAAAGGGGCGGGTAAAGGGGAGAGGGCTAGGGCTGGACCAGGTTGATGGAATCATGATGCTCACATTTTTTTTTTTTTTGGTTGTGGTATTTGTTCAGCATTAACTATGTGCCAAGCACTGCCCTAAACGCTGAGCTAGATACAAGATCATCAGGTCCTACATTGGGCTCACAATTTAAGTGGGAGGGAGAACGGGTATTGAATCCCCCATTTTGCGGACGAGGGAACTGAGGCACAGACCCAGATTCATACGGCAGGTTTCGTGGCAGAGCCAGGATTAGAACCCAGGCCCTCAATTCCCAGGCTCTTTCCACTAGGCTCTTTCCACTGGGCCTTCTGCTTCTCATGGAGGGGAACTGGAAACGTCGGATGAGGGGTTTAGGGAGAGAATCGAGAGGGGCTTGGGGTCTTCTGATCGTTTAGGGAAGAGTTTTGATCTTGGCAGTGACTACCGAATTGTCCTGGGCTGGAAAAAAGCAATCAGCAACTCAATAAAGCTTCCCTGCCTGGGACTATACCTGCTTAAAAATCTCTTCTATACATGGAAACCAGGCCTTTCCATTAATAAATTAATTCATTCATTCAATCGTATTTATTGAGCGCTTCCTGTGTGCAGGGCACTATAGTGAGCGCTTGGCACAAGATAGCAATGCAGCCCCAGTCCCTCTGAGCTTTTCCATTCATGTTATGTGTTCTGGACTTTGTCTAGCTGCTTGTGTGTAAAGGCTAAGTAGGATGGAGGGGGATTGAATCCCCATTTTACAGATGAAGTAACAGAGGAACAGAGAAGTCAAATGGCTTGCCTGAGGTCACACAGCATTCATTTATTCATTCAATCATATTTATTAAGTGCTTACTGTGTGCAGAGCACTGCACTATGCGCTTGAGAGAGTACAGTATGACAATAAACAGACACATTCCCTTAGAAGTTTAAACTCTAGTGGGAGAAGACAGACATCAATACAAATAAATTACAGATAGGGATATAAGTGTATGGGGTTGGGAGGGGGAAGAGTAAAGGGAACAAGGCGAGGCGATGCAGAAGGGAGTGGGAGATGAGGAGATGATTAAGTCTGGAAAGGCTTCTTGGAAGAGATGTGTCTTCAATAAGGCTTTGAAGACGGGGAGAGTCATTGTCTGTCAAATTTAAGGAGGGAGGACGTTCCAGGCCAGAGGCAGGATGTGGGCTAGAGGTCGGTGGAGAGACAGGTGAGATGGAGGCCCAGTGAGAAAGTTAGCATTAGAGGAGGGAAGTGTGTGGGCTGGGCTGTAGAAGAAGAGTAGCGAGGTGAGATAGGAGAGGGCAAGGTGGTGGTCTGCTTTAAAGCCAATGGTGAGGAGTTTTTCTTTGACGCGGAGGTAGATGGGCAACCACTGGAGTTTTTTGAGGAGCGGGGTGACATGACCTGAATGTTTTTATAGAAAACGATCTGGACAGCAGAGTGAAGATGGACTGGAGTGGCGAGAGATGGGAAGCTGGAGGTCAGCAAGCAGCAAGCACCTGCAATAATCCAGGTGGGATAGGATGAGTGTCTGTGGCAGAGTCAGGATTAGGACCCAAGTCCTTTGACTCTCAGGCCTGTGGGGAAGTAAAATACAACAATAAAGAGTGACAATCCCCGCCCACAACAAGCTCACAGTCTAGAGGAGGGGGGAGATAATCATTATGGTATTTACTAAGCACTTACTATGTGCCAGGCACTTTACTAAGCACTGGGCTCAATACAAGCTAATCCCCGTCCCAGGTGGGGCTCACAGTCTCAATCCCCTTTTACAGATGAGGTAACTGAGGCCCAGAGAAGCCAAGTGATTTGCCCACGGTCACATAGCAGATGTGTGGCAGAGTGCCAGGCCTGTGCTCTATCCACTGCGCCATGCCGCCCACTGAGACGTGATCCCCGTTGGGGGAAATAGGGTAATTTGCGATAATTTGACGTGAACGTCTCAGATAAAGACAAGCTATAGACTCGAAATGCAATTCTATCCGCTCCAGCTCTGGAGTGGACTTCCAAGGAGGAGGGCGGGCATCATTCCAAGGCCGGAGCCGTCTAGAAACCAACTAGGCAAATATCACCGTCCACCAAGCATCACGGTTTGAAGGGTTGCCCCGATTGATGTTATCTTGGTGTGTTTTGTTCTGTTTTGCTCTGCTGTCTGTCTTCCCCATTTAGACTGTGAGCCCGTTATTGGGCAGGGATTGTCTCTATGTTGCCGAATTGTACATTCCAAGCGCTTAGTACAGTGCTCTGCACATAGTAAGCGCTCAATAAATACCATTGAATGAATGAATGAACGAGGTGGATCTCACCCAGGGGGACACTTTTTGGGGGGAAGTGATGGGTCAAAATTATCCAGTGGGGAAATCTTGGACGTAATCAACAGGATATTTTGCTCGACAGGAAATTTTCCTCTAGACTGTAAGCTCTTTGTGGGCAGGGGACGTGACTGCTTATTGTTGCAACGTATTCTCCCCAACGCTTAGTACAATGCTCTGCACACAGAAGGCGCTCAATAAATATGATTGAATCTGAATCGCAACCCCTCCTCCCTCGTCAGTGACAATGATCAAGATACTAAGCAGCGTGACTTAGTGGAAAGACCACGGGTTTGGGAGTCAGATGAGGTGGGTTTTAATCCCTACTCCACCACGTGTTTGCTGTGTGACCTTGGGCAAGTCACTTCCCTTCTGTGTGCCTCAGTTCCCTCACTTGTAAAATGGAGATTGAAACTGTGAGCCCCACGTGGGGCGGCCCGATTGTCTTGTATCTATCCCGGCGTTTAGAACAGTGCTTGGCACAGAGTAAGGGGCTTAAGAAACACCATAATAATAATTATTATAGAGCTGAGAGGGAAATAGAAGAAAGAGCGACGACCCTAGCTCTTGGGGAATCGAAAAGCAAAATCACTTTCCCTGACCGGGAATCGAACCCGGGCCGCGGCGGTGAGAGCGCCGAATCCTAACCACTAGACCACCAGGGACGCTGCGAGTCGACTTCCAAAATAGAAGCCAAACACTAGTCAGCTTTGTGGCCCAATCCAGTGATTTAAAATGGAATCCTGAGTTTGGAAAAAGCAGAACAGCATCCCCAGCAGCAGCTATTCCCAGAAGCTGGCACACCAAGAATCCATCGCCACCAGCATGTTAGAGAGAGTCAGAGTGGAGCTAGAGGAGGTAGATCAGAGAGTTGGAGAGGCGTGAGGCAGCTGCCTACTCCTAACTAACCTCTCTGATTTCCTTCTCGAACCTAGCCCGCACACTTCACACCTCTAATGCCAATCTACTCCATCACCTTACCCCCTCCTACCTCACTTCGCTTCTCTCCTTCTCCAACCCAGCCTGCACACTTGGCTCCTCTGCTGCTAACCTTCTCACTGGGCCTCCATCTGCCCTGTCCCGCCACCGACCCTTGGCCCCCGTTCTACCCCTCTCCTGGAACCTCCTCCCTCTTCAAATCCACCGAACAACTACTCTCCCCTCCTTCAAAGTCTTACAGAAGGCACATCTCCTCCAAGAGGCCTTCCCAGACTAAGCCCCATTTTTCCTCATCTCCCACTCCCTCCCACGTTGCCCTGACTGGCTCCCTTTGCTCTTCCCCCCTCTCCCAGCCCCACAGCACTTATGTATATATCTGTAATTTTATTTATTTGTATTGCTGTCTGTTCTCCCCCCACACCTCCCCTCTAGACTGTGAGCTCGTTGTGGGCAGGGATTGTCACTCTTTATCGCTGTATTGTACTTTCCCAAGCGCATAGTACAGTGCTTTGCACACAGTAAACGCTTAATAAATATGATTGAATGAATGAATGTACCTCGATCTCATCTATCTCACCACCAACCCCTCTCCCACATCCTGCCACTGGTTGGGAACTCCCTCCCTCTTATCGATCAGATGATACCTCTCTCCACATTCAGAGCTTTACTGAAGACACAGCTCTCGAAGAGGCCTTGCCGGACCTAAGCCCTTATTTTTTCTTTTTCCACTTCCTTCTGCATCGTCCTTGAATTTATATTTCTTCCCTTTATTTACCCTTCCTTCAGTACCACAGCACTTAAGTACGTATCTGTAATTTATTTACGTATATTAACGTGAGAAGCAGCGGGGCCTAGTGGACGGAGCCCAGGCCTGGGAGTCAGAGACCGGGGTTCTCTTCCTGACTCCACCGTTTGTCTGCTGCTTGGGCAAATTACTTCACTTTTCTGGGCCTCAGTTTCCTTGTCTGTAAAATGGGGATTCATACTGTGAGCTCCATGTGGGACAGGGACTGCGTCCAACCCGATGATCTTGTTTATATCCAACCCAGCGTTCAGTACCGTGCCTGGCACATAGTAACAAATACCACAGTGAGAACATTAGTTTAGATTAATGCCCGTCTCCCCTTCTAGACAGTAACCTCATTGAGGACTGGGGACATGTCAACGAATTCTGTTCGATTATACTCTCCCAAGCACTGACTGCTCAATATTATTGATTGATACAGAGCACTGTAGAAGGCATATCTCCAACACGAGGCCTTCCCTGACTAAGCCCTCCTTTTCTCTTCTCCTACTCCCTTCTACGTTGCTCTGACTTCCTCCCTTTACACATCCCCCCTCCCATCCCCACAGCACTTATGTACATATCTGCAATTGATTTATTTCACAACTCTCTCCTCAACATTTCAGTGTTAGCCCAAGGCCTTGATTTGCTTCTATCCACCCCAGCGTTTGGTACAGAGCGACGCAGGAGGGAGTGGAAGAAAAGGAAAAGAGGCTTTAGTCAGGGAAGGCCTCTTGGAGGAGATGTGCCTTCAATAAGGCTTTGAAGTGGGGGGAGAGTCATAGATATGAGGAGGGAGGTTGTTCAGGACAAGAAGTGGTAGGGGAGAAGGGAGACAAAGTCTTCTATCTCAGGGACGGTGTCTGTATACTTAGTGAATGATAATGCTCCAGCTCAATGAAACAGTCCGTAAATGCAAAGAAAAGAAAAATGAAGGATTAAAATATCACTAAGGGAGGGGGCAAAATTAATAACGGAGGGGCATTGGTGGTTCAGTGGTAGAATTCTCGCCTCCCACGCGGGAGACCCGGGTTCGATTCCCGGCCAATGCAGACTTCACATTTTGGAGCATGAATTTTAATTCCTAATCGGATACAGGGAGTTGGTTACATCTAGCCCCTTTGGGCGTTGCGACGTCGAGACGAGACTCTTGGGCTCAGGACATTGAGATTGTAGAATCTTCGAAGGTAGATTTTCTGTCTTTTGCTGTGTGACCTTGGGCAAATCACTTCATTTCTCTGTGCTTCAGTTACTTCATCTCGGCCCCTTGTCTGCTGAGTGACTCTGGGCAAGTCACTTCACTTCTCTGTGCCTCGGTTCCCTCACCTGTAAAATGGGGATTAAGACTGTGAGGCCTATGTGGGACAGGGACTCTGCCCAACCCAAGTATCTTGTATCTATTTCAGCGCTTAGAACGGTTCCTCAGACATAATAAGCGCTTAACAAATATCATTATTATTATCATTATCTGTAAAATGAGGATTGATACTGTGAGCCCAATGTGGGACAGGGTCTTGTTCAAACCGATTTGCTTGTATTCCCCCCCCCCCAGCGCTTAATACAGTGCCTGGCATCCAGTAAGCCCTTTAACAAACACCACAATTATTATTATTATTATTATTATTATTATTATTTCTTTCGCTGTCGGTCCCCAAGCATCTGGTACAGTGCACTCTCTGGGGGAGCAATCTGTTACAAAGGTTGGACAAAGCGATTTAGGACAGGTGAGACTGGAAGAGCCAAAGGCCTGAGAGAAAACTAAGAGCCTCTAGAAGAGTCGTCCCTCGGGGTGAAGATAAAGCAGTCAGTGGTGAGATTGCATCCATGAATGTGAGTTTCTTGAGAGAGAATTTCTTTGACATTTCATTATTTCATTCATTCAATCGTATTTATTGAGCGCTTACTGTGTGCAGAGCACTGCACTAAGCGCTTGGAATGTACAATTCGCCTAGTGAAATGGGCTTTAGACCCAAAGAAAACAGCAGGGCATTAACCCAAGCAAATTCGACACTTTTGCTCAACTCACAAGAACTAAGGACATGAAACACGAAAGTGTGTGAATATTTTGGTTGGCATGAGGCTCAGCTGGAGTTGTATTTAGGGTAGATAAATACGATTGAATGAATGAATAGAGGGAAAATGAGAGATTATTGTGAAAGCAAGCACTATCCTCAATTCTCCGTGAATGCAGAGATTCATTCAATCGTATTTATTGTGCGCTTACTGTGTGTAGAGCACTGCACTAAGCGCTCGAGAGAGTACAATACATTCCCTGTCCACAACGAGCTTACAGTCTAGCAATATGCTCTGTCAGTGTTAAGAAATGACTCCTCCATTAAAAAAAAAATTCTGAGCAGCTGTGGCTAGGGTGGTCACTGACAGCACTAAAGAATTCTGGATTGTAAACTCTTTGTTGGTAGAGATCTTGTTTATGAATAATATAAGTAATATATTTATAATCATAATAATAAAAATAATGGTGGGGTTTGTTAAGTGCTTACTATGTGCCAGGCACTGTACTAAGCACGGGCATCAATGCAAGCAAATTGGGTTGGACACAGACCCTGTCCCACATGGGGATCACAGTCTCAATCTCCATTTTACAGAGGAGGTAACTGTAGGAAACTATTATATCGTATTTCTCCAAGCTTTTAGTACAGTACTCTGCACACAGTACTTATTCAATAAATACAACTGAATGATCTATTTTATTCCCCCATGCACTTAGAACAGTGCTCTGCACACAGTAAGCACTCAATAAATATCACGGGTTGACTAATTGGACTCCTTTGGCTCCCAGTGTTTATTTAAAATAATACATGTCAGTCAATCATATTTATTGAGCGCTTACTATTTGCAGAGGGTTGTACTAAGCACCTGCGAGAGTACAATAGAGCAATATAACAAACACATTCTCTGCCCACAGCGAGTTTACAGTCTAGAGGGGGAAATGAAAAGTTCCACTGATTAAAAAAAGTATATATTTATCTAGTGGAAGTGACTAATGTTCATATTTCTGCCCTTTCCTGGTGTCATTCATAAGTGACAGTTTCTGTAACTCTAAAAATAAGTATACCGAATATAAAGGCCTTATCAGTTCAGGAGTGGAGACAGACCAGCTGAAAACGTAAACTCATTGTGGGCGGGGAATGTCAGTCAATCGTATTTATGTCAACTCTTTGTTTTGTATTTCACAAGCATCCTGTACAGAGCACTGAACCAAGTGGGTGCTCAATAAGTGACATTACTAATATTCATAATGGTATTTATTAAGGACTTCCTATGTGCCAGGCACTATGCTAAGTACTGGGGTAGAAATAAGATTACTGGACACAGTCTCTGAGCCACCCAGACGTCACAGCTTTCAATTGCCCAATATAAAACTAAATGAATAAAGTTGTGGCTTTCCAAATTTTTGGAGAAAATTCCCATAGCAGAAAAGAGAGAAATCTCCAGAAAAGAGAGAAGTCTCACTCCCCTTGTCTAACCTAAGCTTCCCGTGAGCAGGGAATGTGTCTACCAACTCAGTTCAAATGTACTGTCCCAAGCACTTAATACAGAGTTCTGCCCAATAAATATGATTAATTGATTAAAGCAGAGTTAGTGGCCCTATTGTGGTGAAATTCTTCCTAGAGAATCCAAGTGACCTATCTCTGTACTGTGTTTTACTGTGGTCCTGTGTGGTATAATGTGTACAATATTTTAACAAGCAATCTGACTGATCTGATAGTAATAATAATAATGATAGTAGTATTTGTTAAGCGCTTACTATGCGCAAAGCACTGTTCTAAGCGCTGGAAGAAATACAAGGTTAGGTTGTCCCAGGTGGGGCTCACAGTCTTAATCTCCATTTTACAGATGAGGTAACTTGGGCACAGAGAAGTTAAGTGATTTGCCCAGTCACCCAAGCTGGCGGATCCGGAATTTGAACCCATGACCTCTGACTTCCAAGCCCGGGCTCTTTATTACCTATTGCTCCCAAAACATTTATTATAACAGTCCATTCAGATTTCTTATTCTCTTACTAATAGCCTGGTTTGTCATCACTATATCATTCCCCATAGGTATAATGAAAAGATAGTTTTCCCTAAGTCGTGGAATTGTTTTGCATTTTCCTTCCGCCAAAGTTACTTGCTCAATAAATGAAGGGAAGAAGGAGAGGAGGGCGAATTCTGTCCCTGGTTGGTGGAGAAAAAGGGTAAGAGGAAGGAGGGCAAAAAGAAGGCAATAGAAATCCAAATTATACTAATTGAGACCAGAAAGGCCATGGGTTTCAGCACAGGAACATAAGCAATACGAACGACGCTTCACCCAGGAGGTTTCCGTAGTGTAGTGGTTATCACGTTCGCCTCACACGCGAAAGGTCCCCGGTTCGAAACCGGGCGGAAACAGTTTTGTTTTTCCTAATTTTTATTTCCACCCCCTTCTCATGGAAACCAGCTCGATTTAATGATATTTTCTCGGCTGGTCCTCTGAAGTTCCGGGGGGCCCAGAGGGCGGAGAGCAAAGGTGGGGGGCGAGTTGTGGAGTTATGGGCGAAGGAGGCGTTCGTTGGGGCAGGCCTAGAAGGAGGAGCCTGGCTAGCTCCTTGTCCACACCGTTCTATCGTTCTGTTGTCCTCTCCCAAGCGCTTGGTACAGTGCTCTGCACCCAATAAGCGCCCATAAATACCTTTGATTGATTGATTGATTGATTGATTGCCAGCCCGCAGCTCGCACGGAAGCGCCGGACAGGATCTGTCACCACCCTGATCAAATTTCCATCCCCGCCTCCCCCTAGTTCCCGGGACCAGCCTCCGCTTCTGGGAAAATGGGGGAGTCTGTTATCTCCAGTCCCCTCCCGCTCCCCAGGTCTGCCACGTGTATGCTGTGTGATCTCGGGGAAGTCACTTAACTTCTCTGTTCCTCAGTTTCCTCAACTGTAAAATGGGGATTCGATACCTGTTCTCCCTCCTACTTGGCCTGTAAACTCTATGTGGGAATCTGTCCCGATCACATCTGTGAAATGGGGATTAAATCCTGGGACAGGGACTGTGTTCCACCTCATTAACTTGTACCTACACCACTGTTTAGAAAACTGCTTGGCACATAAGAAGAACTTGAAGCAGCGTGGCCTAAATCTGAGTTCTAAATCTGGGTCCACCAAATGTCTGCTAGCAGTGTGGCCTGGTGGAAAGAACATGGGTAAAATAAATGTCTTGGGAGCAATAGGTAATATAATCAGATCAGTCAGATTGCTTGTTAAAATACTATGCATGCTATACCACACAGGACCACAGTAAAACACTCTTCTCGGGAAATGCAGTAGAGCAATAGGTCACTTAGATTCTGTTGGCAGAATATCTGATCCTTCATTTGAGAGGAGGTGTCCTGTGCTCGCTTCCCAAATGGCGCCGCTCTTTACCCGCAAACGCAGCGAGAAACTGCCAAAAAATCAAGCCCACGGGGAGCAAAAAGCTTGTGGCAGCGGTGGGATTCGAACCCACGCCCCCGAAGAGACTGGAGCCTTAATCCAGCGCCTTAGACCGCTCGGCCACGCTACCTACCGGCGAAAGATGCCTTCTTGCCATTATTCATACTAACTGGATCTCCTATGTCCAAAAGGAAAATCAAAATTTCTATTGTATTTCTTAACTGTCTCATTTTAAATTGGCATCTGTTAAACCCGTACTGTGTGTCAAGCATTATAGTAGGTGCTGGGATTGATGTAAAGTAATCGGATTGGACAAAGTCCATGTCGCATGTGGGACTCACAGTCACAATCCCCATTTTAGAGATGATAATTGTGGTATTTGCTAAGTGCTTACTATGTGCTAGGCACTATTCTGAGCGCTGAGGAGGATACGAGATAATCAGGATGGACACAGTCCCTATCTCACATAGAGCTCGTAGTCTCAATCTCCACTTTACAGATGAGGAATTTGAGGCCCAGAGAAGTTAAGTGATTTGCCCAAGGTCACATAGCAGACTTGGGGCAGAGCTGGGGTTAGAACCCAGGTCTTACTGGCTCCCAGGCCCATGCTCTAGCAACTAAGCCATACTCCTTCAAGCTTTTATTATGAGCCAAGCAGTGTTCTAAACAATGGTGTAGATACAAATTAGTGAGGTGGGACACAGTCCCTGTCCCAGGATTTAATCCCCATTTCACAGATGTGATCAGGACAGACTACCACATAGAGTTTACAGGCAAAGCAGGAAGGAGAACAGATGGTGAATCTCCATTTTACAATTGAGGAAACTGAGGGACAGAGAAATTAAGTGACTTGCCCAAGGTCACACAGCATTCAGATGGCACAGCTGACTCCCACATACTCACATACTCTGACTCCCAAGGCCTATGACCTTTCCAGCGGGCCACACTACTAGCAGACAGTTGGTGGACCCAGAATTATAACTCAGGTCCTCTGACTACTCCCAGGCCCATGATCTTTCCATTTACTTGCTTTGTTTTGTTGTCTGTCTCCCTCTTCTAGACTGTGAGCACGTTGTTGGCCAGGGATTGGCTCTATCTGTTGCCGAATTGTACTTTCCAAGCGCTTCATACAGTGCTCTGCACACAGTAAGCGCTCAATAAATACGAATGAATGAATGAATTTAGGCCACGCTGATTCTATTGATTAATTAATCAACGATATTTATTGGGCACTCACTGCGTGCAGAGCACTATACTAAGCGCTCGGGAAAAAACACAAATATCTTAATAGGATTACGAGTAAAAGTAGGGAGTAATTGTATTTTATTGAGTGCTCTGAACAGTACCTGAATTATCAATCACTGTGCCCTGGAAAAGGCCAGGGTCAGAAATATTTCTTCCCTGGTTTTTTTTTTGGTTCTTTTTTTGTGGGCACAGTCCTTATGGTAGACACATTCCCTGCCCATTACGAGCCTACAGTCTAGAAGGGGACTGTAGGCTCGTTGTGGGCAGGGAAAGTGGCTGTTTATTATTGTAGTGTACTCTCCCAAGCGCTCAGTACAGTGCTCTCTGCACACAGAAAGCGCCCAATAAATACGATGGAATGAATGAATCAATGAATGAATATAGATAAGTAAATTACAGCTATTATGTACATAGGTGCTGAGGGACTTAAGACGAAAATAATAACTGTGGTACTGGTTAAGCTCTTACCGTGAGCGAAGCACTGTACTGAGTGCTGGGGTAAATGCAAGTTAATCAGATCGGACACGGTCCCTCTTCCATGTGGGCCTCTCTGTGTAAGCAGGAGGGAGAAAAGGTATTTAAATTCCCCGAAGGCAAAGGTCATTCCCCAATGCGCCCAGCTTTTGCACACAACGAACGGTCCGGATAGCCTGATCGGACTATCCCTCTAGCCTGTGAGCCCGTTGTGGGCAGGGATTGCCTCTCCTTTTTGCTGTATTGTAATTTCCAAGCGCTTAGTACAGTGCTCTGCACCCAGTAAGAGCTCAGTAAATACAACCGAATGAATGAATGAATAGGTGAAGGCGAATGCGGGGCCTCGGCTCCAGGAAGCAGAGGGCACCCCAATAAAAATAATAATTTTTAGTATTACTCCCTTTTCCCCCTCTCCCCACACATGCACAAAGCCCCCCATCCTTTTAGCTCTACTTTCCACCAGCCTCTATTCCATGCTAGAAACCCTTCTCCCACATCCGTCTCTCCCCGTCCCTGCTGTCTGGTTTTGCCGGGAATTTGCAGGAATAATGCCGCGGAGAAAGGTGTCTGGGAGTCGGGAGATGACAGTGGAATCGATCGTGGCTGGTTAAAGGGAAATATCCAAAAAAGAGGGGTGGAGATGCCGGGGATCGAACCCGGGGCCTCATACATGCGAAGCATGCGCTCTACCACTGAGCTACATCCCCCACTCTCCCACTTTTCATTTTCTAGCCCTCCCCTGCTAAACTAGATCTCAAACTATGCTGATTTTTATTATCCCTTTCCAATCAATCAATCGTATTTTTAAAGCCCATATTATGTGCAGAATTAGCAGACATGTTCCCTGCCTACAACGCGCTTGCAGTCAAGAGGGGCGATCTACATTAATAGGAATAAATAATGTATAAAGAAATTTCTCTCCAAGGTCAAAGTCCTGAAGATCTCCCCATCTTTTTTTTTTTAATGGTGTGTGCTAAGCGCTTACTGTGTGTCAGGCACTGTACCAAACGCCGGGGTAGATACAAGCCAATTGCGTTGGGCACAGTTTGTTGTGGGGAGGGAATGTATCTGTTTATTGTTACATTATTATTATTATCATTCTCTTCCAAGCCCTTAGTATAGTGCACTACAACACAGTAAGCGCTCAAAAAATGATTGAATGAATACAGTCCATGTCTCACATGGAGTTTCCCAGTCTGATGAGGTAACTGAGGCACAGATTGAGTGAAGTGACTCACCCAAGGTCACACAGAAGACAAGTGGCAGAGTCGGGTTTCGAACCCCGGTTCTTCTGATTCCCAGGCCCCTCCTCCATCCACTCCATCTGTGAGGAAAACTTTTAGGCTCGTCCTAACTTTTGGTCCTCGTTAAAGGACTAGTGGCCATTAGGTGAGAACCTATCCAAAGCCCACCCTCACCTCCTCAAAGCTCTCCTGCTTCCAGTTCCACTTTCCTTCCCTACTGTTTCCCAAAAGGTTTTCAGCATGCTATGGGGTCCCTTCTAACCTCTAAAAAAAAAAATAAATAAAAGATTCCCACCCTCCTCACTGACTCTCTTGAATTTCTCACTTTCCTATCATCTATCACCCCTTATCATTGCTTCCATTCCATTGTCCTGTCCCAAGCGCTTAGTACAGTGCTCTGTGCACAGTAAGCGCGCAATAAATACCACTAATTGACTGAATGATTCCAGACCAAACTTCATTTCCTTCCATCAACACTCTTCTCAATTCTCTGCAATGTGGTCACCACCCCTTTATCTCCTTTTGGCTATGTCCAATGGGTTCCAATCTCTTTGAGCTCTCTCCCTTTTTTATGGTATTCGTTAAACGCTCACTATGTGTCAACGACTATTCCAAGTGCCGAGGTAAGGTACCAGCACCTCCAATGCCTTTCCTTTTCAGTCTCTTTACCACAATTCAATTCCGCAGGGGATGTGTCTTATAGTGGGCTCTCCCAAGCGCTTAGTACAGTGTTTTGCACACAGTAAGCGCTCGATAAATACGATTGAATGAATTATTGAATGAATGAACACAGTACCTCCTAACCACAAAGGTGGGACCAAAATCTACCTCAATGGGGAAAATTTAGGCGGCTTCTCAGAAGCCCTGAGAAGTGAGGAATTGGGTGCAAAAGAGAAAATTGCATGCATTGGCCGGGAATCGAACCCGGGTCTCCCGCGTGGGAGGCGAGAATTCTACCACTGAACCACCAATGCCTCTTTTACGGTACATTTTTTCTTTATCCCATCGCCTAACCTTCCAATTTTGCCTCTTCTCCTCTTCCTCCCTCCACCTTCTCTTTCCCCAGTTACTCAGCTTCTTCTTCCTCCCCCTCCTACCCGCTATTCTCTCCCCTCCTCCTCTTTCCCCAGGTACTCAGCCCCTTCCTCCTCCTCCTCCTTCCCACTACCCTGCGCCACTTCTCTGTTCCCTCTACAATTTCCTCTCAGCTTCTCTCCAGAATCAGCATTCTCCTGGTTGCACAGGAGACTTCGGGATAATAATAGCATTTGTTAAGCGCTTACCATGTGCAAGGCACTGTAGTAAGCTCTGGGGTGTATGCGAGCAAATCGGGTCAGACACAGTCCCTGTCCACAGTCTTAATTTCCATTTTACAGATGAGGTAACTGAGACACAGAGAAGTGACCTTTGCGATTCTCTGGAAATAACCCAGTGACACCGGAGATTTGGGAATCTTGTGCGTCCTTTTCTTAACAGAAAGGTTAAGGGACCTGCCTAAGGTCACACAGCAAACAAATGGCAGAACCAGGATTAGAATGTAGGACCTCTGACTCCCAGGCCCGTGCTCTTTCCACTAATAATAATCATTATGGTATTTGTTAAGAAATTACTATGTGTCAAGCACTGTCTAAGCACTGGGGTAGATAGAAGATAATAATAGTAATGTTGGTATTTGTTAAGCGCTTACTATGTGCCAAGCACTGTTCTAAGCGCTGGGGGAGATACAAGGTAACCAGGTTGTCCCACGTGGGGCTCACAGCCTTCATCCCTATTTTACAGATGGGGCAACTGAGGCACAGAGAAATTAAGTGACTTGCCCAAGGTCACACAGCTGGCAAGTGGCTGAGGGGGGATGTAATCAGGTCGTCACACGTGGGGCTCACAGTCTTAATGTCTTAATTTCTATTTAAAGAAGAGGTAACTGAGACACGGAGAAGTTAAGTGATTTGCCCAAGGTCAAGGCCTCGCCGCTTCTGAGGGTGAGTGTGAGAGACGTTGAAAGAGGATCGTTTTATCTCTGATATTGCCTCCCCGGCAGTCATTCAGGCATCAATAACATCGACTGAGGCCAGAGATATCCTGTTCTAAGATCTCAGTAACATCTACTATACCTGCCAGATGGAGCCCTGATCCCAGGTGAGAGAATGGGGATGGCTCAGCATAAACCATCACCATTCTGGTGCTAAACATCCATTCGTGGTGAGCCTTTGTGAGTCACTAAAAATGCTGTCTTGAAAAAAGAATATACCGAGGTTGCCCAGGTTTCATAGAACTTTCATTCTATTCCCGGCTCTGTCACTTGTCAGCTGTGTGACTTGTGGGCAAGTCACTTAACCTCTCTGTGCTTCAGTTACCTCATCTGTAAATTGGGGATGAAGACAGCCCTGTGCGGGACAGAGACTCTGTCCAACCCAATTTGCTTGCGTTTCATAAATACTATCATCATTATTCAGAATTAAGAAACTAAGCAGAGGTTTCACCTCATCGGGCATATATTGTGACTATAAGATAACATACCGCAAGTCCCTGGTGGTCTAGTGGTTAGGATTCGGCGCTCTCACCGCCGCGGCCCGGGTTCGATTCCCGGTCAGGGAATGACTTTTATTTTTCTCAAAATCATGGGTTTTCCTTTCACCCGTACGGAGGTTTGACCAAACCGTTTTAAGAATCTTCTGACCCAAATCGTTTGCCCAATCTTCTAATTCAGGTCAGAGCGAGGAGGCGTCCTGTGGGCTAAGAATTCCCCAATCCTGGACCTCTTCTTACTTCCCTGAGTGGGATGACCCACTCAGTGAGCCTAATGTGAGAGAGGGACTATGTCCAACCCGATTTGCTGGTGTCTCTCCCCCCCTCCGCCCCCCAGTGCTTAGTACAGTACCTGACACATAGTAAGCGCTCAACAAACACCTTAATTCAATAAATACCATTGAATGAATGAATGGTCGCGGGGGAGCCCCGGGAGGCAGAGCGTCGGCGCCCCCTAGCGGTCCCCGGAGAAGCAACATGGCCTAATAATGTTGGCATTTGTTAAGCGCTTACTAGGTGCCGAGCACTGTTCTAAGCGCTGGGGTAGACACAGGGGAATCAGATTGTCCCACGTGGGGCTCACAGTCTTAATCCCCATTTTCCAGATGAGGTCACTGAGGCACAGAGAAGTGAAGTGACTTGCCCACAGTCACACAGCTGACACGTGGCAGAGCAGGATGGCCATGGGACTCAGCAGGACCTGAGTTCTAATCCCAACTCCGTCACTTTCAATCAGCAGTGTTTATCGAGCGCTTATTATGTGCAGATCACTGTATTAACCGCTTGGAATGTACAATTCGACCACAGATAGAGATAATCCCTGCCCAGTGACGGGCTCGGGCCAGTCACTTGATTCTCTGGGCCTCGGTTACCTCGTCTGAAAAGTGGGAGCCCTAAATGGGACAGGGACTGTGTTCAAACCGATTTGCTTGTCTCCACCCCAGCGCTTAGTACAGTGCCTGGCACTTAATAATAATGACAGTATTTGTTAAGCACTTACTATGTCAAGCACTGTAGATACAAGGTATTCAGGTTGTCCCTCGTGGGGCTCACAGTCTTAATCCCCATTTTACAGATGAGGTAAGTGAGGCACAGAGAAGTGAAGTGACTGGCCCAAAGTCGCACATCTGACAAGTAGCAGAGCAGGGAGTAGAACCCACGCCCTCTGACTCCCAACCCCGTGCTCGTTCCGCTAAGCCACGCTGCTTCTCAAGCGTTTAACAAATACCACAAGTATTATTATTATTCTCCCTACCTCAGTTTATTTTTCTGTAATAGAGGGGATTAAGAGTTTGAGCCCCATTTGGGACAGGGACTGTGTCCAACCCTTCTATCTACCCCAGCACTTAGCACAGTGCTTGGTACATAGTAAGTGCTTAACAAATACCACAGTTATCATTATTTAAGCAAACCAACGACAGAAAACATAGTAGGCATTTAATAAACACTACTATTAGTATTATTACTATTATTTATTACTACACAGCAAAGACCAACACGCCAAAGGATGTGACGGGTGAAGCTCGGGTTGGGGCCGGACGGGTTCCAAGGGGCCCCGGCCTTTCCGGGCGAGAGGGTGACTCCGAACTAATTATTGGGCTTGATGACGACGTAGCCCCTGTTCTCGAAGCTCAGGGACTCCCAGTTCAGGAGGTTGCCGCAGTGGTCGGGGTCAAACAACTCGAATTCGGAGAGGACGCGGTCCCACAAGCACAGGTCGCCGATCTCCCCCACGAAGGACTGGTCGAGTTTGAAGTCGCCCCCGAACGAGTCCTGCTCCTGGCCTAGGATCATTTGGCCTCCCGCCCCCACCTTGTAGCCCGCCCGCAGACCCTTCCTCACCAGGCGCTTCCCGTCCACCCACAGCTCGGCGATGCCCGTGGCCGACTCCCAGGTGGCACAGATGTGTTTGGAGTCCGGAGGGTCGGCGGCCGTCCTGAAGAGGACCCAGAAGCCGCCCACGCTCAGGCTGTACATCCCGGGACCCTCTTTGAAGAGGAGGATCTCGTTGTCCTGGGACTCGGTGGCATAGGAGAAGAGGCTGTAGGGGCGTGTGAGGTCACTGTAGGCCTGCAAGCAGATGGTGAACTCCTCCAGGGGCTTGTCCTGCTTGGGCTTCAGGACGGAGAAGCTGTTGGCCGACTCCCTGGGGAACAGGAACACTTTCCCGAACAGATCTGCTGGAAGGGCTGGAGGGAAGGTGGGGAGAAAGTGAGAAGCAAAGGGGTTCAGTCGGTCGATCTTATTTATCCAACGCTTACGGTGTACGGGGCACCGTACTAAGAGCTCGAGAGAGTAAAATAGAGCAATATAACAGACACATCCCCTGCCCACGGCAAGTTTACAGTCCAGAGGGAGAGAGCCTGGGCCTGGGAGTCAAAGGACCTTTCTTAAAACGAAAAATTAATGGTATGAAGCACGTACTCTGTGCCAGCCACTGGATTAAGCGCTGTGGGTCGGACACAGTTCCTCTCCTACGTAGGGCTCGCAGTCTTAATCCCCTCAAGTTTACTGTGTGCAAAGCTCTGTCCTAAGCGTCTGGGAGAGTACAATAGAACAATAAGTTTATAGTTCTAGAGCCTGGGCCTGGGAGTCAAGGACTCTTTGTTTAAAAAAAAATTATGCTATTTTTTAAACACGAACCTGGCTCCAGGCACTGGATTAAGCACTGGGTAGATACAAGATAATTGGGTTGGACACAGTCCCTGTCCCACATAGGGCTCACAGTCTCAATCCCCTTTTTATGGATGAGGTGACTGAGAAACAAGAGAAGTTAAGTGACTTGCCCAAGGTCACACAGCAGACAATCAATCAATGGTATTGAGAAGCAACATGGGTCGGTGGAAAGAGCCCGGGCTTGGGAGTCATGGGTTCAAATCCCGGCTCTGCCACTTGTCAGCTGTGTGACTGTGGGCAAGTCACTTCACTTCTCTGGGCCTCAGTTACCTCATCTGTCAAATGGGGATTGGGACTGTGAGCCCCACGTGGGACAACCTGATGACCCTGTATCTAGCCCAGCGCTTAGAACAGTGCTCGGCACATAGTAAGCGCTTAACAAATACCAACATTATTTATTGAGTGCTTACTGTGTGCAGAGCACTCTCCTAAGCGCTTGGGAGACTACGATATAACAATATAACAGTTGGTAGACACATTCCCTAGCCACAACGAGTTTTCAGGCTAGAGGAGTGGTGGAGCTGGCATTAGGAGTCAGGTCCTCTGACTCTCCGGCCCGTGCTCTATCCGCTAGGCACACTACTTCTATCTGCTCTGTCTCTTACCTGCCGTGTGACCTTGGACAAGTCATTTAAGTTCTCTGTGTCTCAGTTTCCTCAACTGTAAAGGGATTTGAAACCTCTTCTTCCTCCTAATTGGCTTATGAACCCCAGGTGGGTAAGGGACTGTGTTCAACCTGATTAACTGTATCTACCCCTCCACTTAGAGCAGCTCTTGACCTGTAGTACGTGCCTAATAAATACCATAAAAAAAGTTTGTCTCGCAGCAGCAGCAGCAGCAGCAGCAGCAGCAGCAGCAGCAGCAGCAGCAGGAGCTGTGTTGTCAAGAGTGTGGGATTGGAAAGAGACCGAGGTGCTATCAGATTTAGGGGTGATGTGAGTGGATTCTGCCTTGGAAATATCAAATCTCCTTTAACCCCCCCCCCCCCCCCCGTCTCACCACGGTTTATTTATTTGAATGGTATTTGTTAAGCACTTACTTCGTGCCGGGCACTGAGCGCTGGGGTCCCTGTCTCATGTGGGGCTCATAGTTTTAATCCCTTTTTATAGATGAGGTAACTGAGGCCCAGAGAAGTGAACTGATTTGCCTAAGGTCACAAGGCAGACAGGTGGAGAAGATGGAATTAGAGACCAGGTCCTCTGACTCCCAGGGCCGAGCTCTTTCCACTAGGCCACAATTGCCACACCAGTGCTTACTGGAGAGTGGCTCCCAGCAAGGCAGACCCCCTCTTCTGCCCAACGGCTCTCAACTCAGTCGGCCTTGCCCTCCCCCCCACCCACTTTCTTGCCCAGTCGTTCCCAAGGACGCTATCCTAGAAACAGCAGCGTGGCATAGTGGATAGAGCACGGGCCTGGAAGTCAGAAGGTGACGGGTTCTACACTCGGTTCTGCCACTTGTCTGCTGTGGGATCTTGGGCAAATCACTTCCCTGGGCCGCAGTTACCTCAACTGTAAAATGGGGATTGAGACTGTGAGCCCCACATGGGACAGGGAGTATGTCCAACCCAATTTGCTTGTATCCATCCCAATTTCTTGTATCTTCCCCAGTGCTTAGTAGTGTTCCTGGCACATAGTAAGCACTTAACGAATACCATAATAATAATTATTATTATCGTTACCCTCCACTTTCCAAACTGGGCCAACCCTGTCCCCCAGGCCCCAGAGCCTCCGACCCCCACCAGCCCAGAAAGGAACCCCCTACCATTCTGGGCAGAGGCTCCTGAGAGAGAGGTGAAGAGGAGCATCCACAAACATGACACCTCCATGCTGTCTCCTCCGGTCCACACGATGGAAAGCTGGTATGGCGGAGTCAGAGAACACAGGGGTCGGAAGCCTGTCCGCACCCTCGCCCTTCCGCTTCCTGAGGCAACGATGCCGCCTGGGTCCCGAGAGGGGCAGTTATACTCTCCGGGCTGGTGGGTGGTGCCAGCGCTATGCCAGTGATGGGTAGACATAAACAGAACGAGGAAGCAGGATCTATGCCCCTTTTGTCCCTTCTTTGCTCCCGTTTCCTTCCTCCTCCATCCCTTCTTCCATATTCCTTCCATCTGGCACAGTCTCCCAGCTACCCATCTCCTAAGTCCTCTTACCTCCCCTGGCGTCCTTCCCACCTCTGCAGTTCCTACCCCTTCCTCATTCATTCATTCAATCGTATTTATCGAGCGCTTACTGTGTGCAGAGCACTATACTCAGCTCTTGGGAGAGTACAATCCTCCGACTCCTCCAGTCCATAAGGGCCCTGCCTAGCAGAAAGAGGATGGAAATAGGAGACGGGAGATGCAAGATGAGAAAAAAAAATAAAATATGAGACTTGTTATGCCCTTATTATATGCCAAGCACTGTTCTAAGCACTAGGGTAGATTCAAATTAATCAGGTTGGACACAGTCCCTCTCCTACATGGGGCTCACAGCCTTAATCTCCATTTTACAGATGAGGTCACTGAGTTGGTAGACGCGTTCCCTGCCCACAGTGAGTTTACAGTCCAGAGGAGGGGACAGACAGTAGTAGAAATAAATAATTATGCGAGAAGAAGAGGCATCTTAGAAGGGGCCCTGGGAAACAGATTGTAGGGCTGCATTTTCTGGGACCTGTGAGGAAAGACCACCAGTCTCTAAGTTCCTCAAGGACAGGGATCATATTCTAACTCTAGTGGACACCCTCCAAGCATGTAGGACAATGCTCGGCATTGTATTTATTACATTACTTTTATTACATTATTACATTGAACTTACTTTGAATTTATTACATTGAACTCTCCACATCTTAATAAAGGCTCTGCATACAATAAGTGCTCAATAAATACGTGAAATAAACGAGTGAAGTCGCTTCACTTCTCTGTGCCTCAGTTTCTTCCTCTGTAAAATGGTGATTAAGACTCTGAGCCCGACGTGGGACACGGACTGTGACCGAGCTGACTAATTTGTAGCTGCCCCAGTGCTTAGTACAATGCCTGGAACATAGTAAAGGCTTAACAAATACCAACTACAAAATAAACAAATCAGTGCTACTGACTGAGCTTCCTACTGCCAACCTATTCACTTTAACTGGATCTTGGCTCTCGCGCCCAAGTCATGCCTCTGGCCTTTTACGCCCTCCCTTTTCATAAGTCCTCTCCTGACCTTCGAACCTTTGGTGAATAATAATAGTATTGATGATATTTGTTAAGCGCTTCCTATGTGCCAAGCACTGTTCTAAGTACTGGAGTAGATAGAAGGTAATCAGGTTATCCCATGTGGGGCTCACGGATTTAATCCCCATTTTACAGATGAGGTAAATGAGGCACAGAGAAGTTAAGTGACTTGCCCAAGGTCACCCAGCTGATAAGTGGTGGAGGCACATCTCCTCCAAGAGACCTTCCCTGACTAAACCTCATTCCTTTTTACCTACTCCCTTCTGCGCTGCCTTGCCTTGCTCCCTTTATTCACACCCCTCTCCCTGTCCTCAGCTCCACAGCACTTACATCCATGTCCATGATTTATTTTTATTAATATCTGTCACCCCTTCTAGACCGTAAGCTCATCGTGGGCAGGGAATATGTCGGTTGTATTGTTGAACCGTCCTCTCTCAAGCACTTAGTACAATGCTCTGCTCACAGTAAGCGTTCAATAAAGGCCACTGATCGATCGATCGATTGATTCTCAACTGGAGCAGGGGTAAGGAGGAAGGCGACCCTAGGGGATGCTAAAAGGCTCAAGAACGAGAGTTTTGGTGGCTTTCCGATGAGTCAGTCACAGATTATTAGATTCTCTGTCCTCCAGGGACAGAGAAAGGAAAGTTAGGGGTGTTGGTTGACTTTCTCTTCAGGAAGATGGATGTCCTGGAATCACCCATTTTCTCCAAGGAATCTGGTAGTCCTTTGGGAAAGAACGTCTTGACATGAATGGATTAATCAATCAGTCAATCAATGATATTTATTGAGCACTTGCTATGTGCAGAACACTGTACTAAGCTTTTGGGAGAGTAAAATACAATGGAATTAGCAGAAACGTCCCCTGCCCATAATGAGCCTAGGGTCTACGGGGATGATGGGTTGATGTCATGGTTTGATTGAGGCATTACCTGTGCTTGAGCTGAGGAGATGCTACCAAAGTGTGGTCTGTCCATAATAATAATAATTCTGGTATTTGTTAAACGCTTATTGTGTGCCAGGCGTTGTACTAAGCGCTGGGGTAGATACAAGCTAATCAGGTGGGTTACAGTCCATGTCCCACATGAGGCTCACAGTCTTAATTCCCCTTTTATCAGATGAGGTAACTGAGGCCCAGAGAAAAGCAGTGACTCGCCCCAGGTCACACAGCAGACAAGGAGCAGGGTCAGGATTAGAACCCGGGTCCTTCCGACTCCCAGACCAGTGGTCTACCTACTAAGCCATGCTACTTGTCTGGTCTGCGTCGCATTACCTCATCTGCACAATGGGGATTGAGACTGTGATCCCCAGGGGGACAGGGACTGTGTCCGACCTGATTTGCCCAGCGCTTTGACTGGTGCTTTGCACATAGTAAGCGCTCAACAAATGCCATCATTATTATTTGTTCGTCTCCCCTCCAGTATCTGGAACATAACAAGCGCTTAACAAATCCCACCATTATTATTATTATCATCATTCTCCTTGCGGACCGGGAACGTGCCTACCGACTCTGCCACATGGTACCCTCCCAAGAGGGTGCCCAGCGTGCGTGCGCCCTGTGTGTGGGTACTGTGTGCACAGTGCTCCGCACACAGTAAGCGCTCCATCAATAGGACCGATGAGTCGATCTGGGCGGATGAACCAGAGGAAAGAGCGAGTCCGAGCGCTGCGGAGGGCTGGGGGGGGGGGGAAGGAGACAGGTGATGTAGATGGACTTAGATACTGATTGTAGGTAAATAGTAAGTGTGTTGTGGGGAAGGCAGGGAGGAAGGGTGTGTCTGTGGGAGCCAGAGCGACTGGCTCCAATCGGACAAATCACAGAGCCTCCTTTCATTGTCTCCTCGGGTGTCGGCCGAAGATCATCCTGTTGGAAGAGACCCCAGAGAGCCAGGCCAAACCCACAAGGGACAACGGTGACATTCATGGCATCCCCACAGGTTCCAGGAGGAATGACTCGGAGAAGGAGGTCGGCGGGGAGGACAAGGCCTCAGAGCCCGGCACCCAAAACAATGCTCGCGTTCAGATTCCCGGATGTTCCTCCGGACTCCTGGAGTCTCTTGCCCCGTAGCTGAATGGGATAGGTGGACCACTCCGTCTACCAACCCCGGTACTCTCCAGAGCGCTTAGTACAGCGCTCTGCAGACAGCAAGTGCTCAATAAACGGCACTGATTGGAACACGTCTACCAATGCACTGTACTTTCCCAAGCGATTAGTACAGTGCTCTGCAAACAGCAAGTCCTCGATAAATACCGTCAGTTGCTTGGTTGGAAAATGTCTACCAAGTCCTTTATGTTGTACTCTCCCAAGCGCTTAGTACAGTGCTCCGCACACAGTAAGTGCACAATAAATAGCACTGATGGGTTGAGCGGAACTGGACTACCGACTTGGTTGTACTGTACTAAGCGCTTGGAAAGTACAATTCAGCAATTCAGCATGGACTTGGGAGCCAGCCGGTCATGGGTTCTAAATTCAGATCCACCATTTGTCTGCTGTGTGACCTTAGGCAAGCCACTTCTCTTCTCTGTGCCTCAATTCCCTCATCCGTAAAATGGGGATTAAGACTGCGAGCCCCATGTG
The DNA here is from genome assembly GCF_004115215.2 of Ornithorhynchus anatinus. Lineage (NCBI taxonomy): Eukaryota > Metazoa > Chordata > Mammalia > Monotremata > Ornithorhynchidae > Ornithorhynchus > Ornithorhynchus anatinus. Next base: position 3,992,385 of record NC_041753.1, on the reverse strand, counting down.
GGACAGGGACTGTGTCCAATCTCATTAGCTGGTATCTACCCAGTGAGAAGCAGCGTGGCTGAGTGGAAAGAGCCCGGGCTAGGGAGTCAGAGATCATGAGTTCAAATCCCGGCTCCGCCGCTTGTCAGCTGTGTGACTTTGGGCAAGTCACTTAACTTCTCTGTGCCTCTGTTTCCTCATCTGGAAAATGGGCATTAAGACTGTGAACCCCACGTGGGACAACCTGATCGCCTTGTATCCTTCCCAGCGCTTAGAACAGTGCTTTGCCCATAGTAAGCGCTTAACAAATGCCAACATTATTATTATTAGGACTGTGCCTGACATAAAGTAAGGGCTTAACTCATTCATGCATTCATTTGTATTTATTGAGTGCTTACCATGTGCAGAGAACAGTACTAAGCACTTGGGAGAATATAACAATTTACAGACCCATTCCCTGCCCACAATGAGTTTACAATCTAGAAGATGCACAAATACCACTGCTATTATTATCATCATTATTATTAAATTGGTATCGGCCCCAGTGTTGGCCGAGTTGTGTCTCTTGGGAAGCTTCAGTCCCATCAACCTAATCGGAAGGAGACGGAGAGATTCTTTTCCAAAGGGCCGAAGAGATGAGACCGAAGGCAGCCCCGGAGGCTGCGGACAGGAGCCGGGGGCCCCCTCTCCCTCGCAAGGAGTGACCAGTCGTGGAAACCCCAAGAACGGCTGGGAGCCAGGAAGGAGGTAACCAGCCTCCTCCCCACAGAGGGAACAAGAGGGGTCCTCCTAAAAGCAGCAGAGGGTTAAAGTGAGACCAACCCCCTGCCCACCCTCCAGCTGGACCAAGAATCCTGAGCAGTCCTCCTTGGTTTTCCTTCACCCCTTCTCCGGGGATCCTCCATCCCAGAATTTCTTGCTGCACAGGCTCAGCTCTTGCCCCTCTGTGGAGACAAGGAAGGAGACCATATGACCCCCCCCCCCCAAGACATGGGGAGGGGATGTACAGGGAGGGGGGAGGGCAGAGCCCCCCCAAAGGAGAGACTAGGCCCTTGGGTCCAAACCAACGGCAGGACTCCCGTTCGTGACGTTCTCATAATCGCTCATGGCCGTGTCCTGCTCTGCGTCCTCTTCCCTGCCTCTGTGGGGAGGTTCCTTCGAGGCCTGCTTTCCCTTCACGTCGGCGTACAGGACGGAGCCAAAATCCTGGAAAGGGGGAGCGGGGAGAGCGGATGGGTTAAGGACGAGGGTGATGGGGGTTTGCGGGGGGACCGGCCGGTTGGGAGGGATGGGGCTGATACCTGAGCAAGGTTCACTCACCTCTTCCACCACCATGGAGGACCTGGCTGAGGGGGAAGCTGTGAAGAGAAAAGTGAGTCCAAGATGGAAGATGGGTCCAGATGAATGCTCCCACGCTACTCCTTCTGGACTGGAAGCTCGCTGTGAGCAAGGAATGTGTCAACTAACTCTGTTCTACTGGACACTCCCACACAGTGCTCTGCCCACGGTAAGCATTAAGTAAGTACCTTTGATCGATCGATTATCCGACAATCGCTGTCACCAACCCTGCTTCAAAGCCTCACTGAGGGCACATCTCCTCTAAGAGACCTTCCCTGACTAAGCCCTCTTTTTCCTCTTCTCCCACTTCTGCATCGCCTTGCCTTGCTCCCTTTATTTACCCCCCTCCCGCCCCCACGGCACTTATGTCCATCTCTGTCATTTATTTATTTCTATTCCCGTCTGTCTCCCCCTCAGGTCCGTAAGCTCGTAGTGGGCAGGGAGTGTGTCTGTTTTACTGTAACACTGTACTTAAAAAAATAATAATAAAATGACGATGGCACTTGTTAAGTGCTTACTATGTGCCAAACACTGTTCTAAGTACTGGGAGGTTGTCCCATGTGGGGCTCACAGTCTTAATCCCTATTTTACAGATGAGGCAACTGAGGCACAGAGAAGTTAAGTGGCTTGCCCGAGGTCAAACCACAGACAAGTGGCAGAGTCAGGATTAGAACCCACTTCCTCTGACTCCCAAGCCTGTGCTCTTTCCTCTAAACCACACTGCTTCTCTGGACCTCAATTCCCTCATCTGAAAAATGGGAATTAAGACTGTGAGCTCTGTGTCCAATACGATTATCTTGTGTCTACTCCAGCCCTTAGAACAGTGCCTGGCAGATAGTAAGTGCTTAACAAGTACCATGATACTACTACTACTAATGATAATAATGCTCTCCCAAGTGCTTAGTACAATGCTCTGCACACAGTAAGCGCTCAATAAATAAGATTGATTGACTGACTGATTGATTAAGCCCCGACTTGGATCTGTCCCAGGCCTGGATCTGACAAACTTCCTCCATTTCCCCTTGGCCAGGACGAAAGACTTGCAGGATGAGTAGAGTGGGTGGCGGAGTGATACTTGGAGGGGGTGAGAGCCTCTCGTTTTGAATCGGCACTGGCCGGGCCTGAAATGGGGGCACCATTCAGTCAATCGGATTTCAATCGTGTTTACTGAGCACTTACTGTGTGCGGAGCACTGTACTAAGCGCCCGGGATAGTCCAATACAACGATAAACAGACACATTCCCTGGCCACTAACCCAGGGCCCTGCGTTGCAGGCAGAGAGAGCTGCAGCTGCAGGGGAAGCGTCTCCCCAGCTGCCATCCTCTAGTTTTACAAAAGTCTGGGTGGATATGAGGAAAAGACTGAGAAGCAGCGCGGCCCAGTGGAAAGAGTCCAGGCCTGGAAATCAGAGGACCTTGGCTCTAATCCTGGCTCCATCACGCCTCTGCTGTGTGACCTTGGGCAAGTCACTTCACAATAATAATAACTGTGGCATTTGTTAAGTGCCAGGCATCATACTGAGGCTGGGGTGGCTAGAAGACAATTGGGTTGGATACACTCCCTGTCAATCATGGGCCTTATTGCATTAATTCCCATTTTACAGATGAGATAACTGAGGCACAGAGAAGTGAAGCGACTTGCCCAGCAGACAAGCGGTGGAACCAGGATTGAACCCAGGTTCTTCTGACTCTCAGGCCCACGCACTATCCACTCGGCCTTGCCTAGTGGCCTCCTCTGTTCTCCTCTTCTCCCCCCATGCCACCCACATCCTGCTCCACTCCCTCCCTCCCTTGGGGGTCCAGGAGGGAAGCCCCCCAGGGTCCAGTCTCGATTCACTCACTGTCATTCCCCTGCAGGATGCTGAACTCGGAGTAGACCACGCTGCCGACTTCGCCGAGTTTCACTGGGAGAGATGAGTTGCCCCAGGAGTCAGAACCTCTTCCTCTCTTCCCCCTTCTCTTCCCAAACCCAATCCCTCCTTCCCAGCTCCACCCGAACCCCGCCTCTTCCCAGAAGTCATCCTAGATTTACCCTCTTCGCTTCCAGTCGCTGCTGGAAGTTCCCCCTCCCACCCCTCACTGTCCTGGCACCTTCTCCTCCCTCAAGTTGTTGCTGCTTCCCTTCGCCCCAGCCTTCAGGGTAGGGGGTCATATGACTCTCCTCCTGCTCCCAAACCCGTCCCTCACCCCCCACCCCATGGACCCCGAAACCCACCCCACCGAGGGGGGGAGATGGGAGAGTACCTACCATTCACATAAGTGGCCTGCGGCTCCTCCCTCATGACGGGGTCTGGGTCAGCGGAGCTCTGAAGGGTTCTAGGAGACAGAGGAGGCCGGGTCCCTCTCTGAGGGGACCAGGAAGAGAAGGAGTCCCCGGCTCCACCTCTGGACCCCCACGGTGCCTCTCTCCGTGACAGCCCCCAACCCTGGTCACCCCAGGCCCCCCAGCATCTATCACCTGCCCCAGGTGGGCCAAGAAGGTGACCACGGCAAGGAGAGATGACTCCCCCTCCCCGCCCCGGCTCTGATCCGTCACGATACACTCACCTGTCCGGACTCGTGGGAGGTGCCTCTCCTGCAAACATAGCATCGTTATTATTTTCAAAGAGAATCCCTGCCCCCCCCCCCCCCACCCAGGAGCTTACCGTCCAGCCGGTGCGACAGACACCGAAAGAAAGCAGCATGGCCTAGTGGAAAGAGCCCAGGGCCTGGGAGTCAGAAGACCCGAGTTCTAAACCCGCCTCTGTCTGCTCTGGGATCTCGGGTAAGTCGTTTAACTTCTCTGTGCCTCAGTTACCTCATCTGTTAAATGGGGATCAAATCCTACTCCCTTCTACCTACACCCATGTGTAACGTGGACTGTGTCCGAAGTGATTAACTTGTATCTACGTCAGCGCTTAACAGGCGCCATAATTACTAAATGAGAGACAGGAGGAAGTGAAAGAGAAGGGAAAACAAGTATTTTGCATTCACTCAATCATATTTATTAAGTGCTTACTGTGTGCGGAGCACTGTGCTAAGCGCTTGGGAAAGTACAATACAACAGTGCAGAGTGACAATCCCTGCCCACAACGACCTCATGGTCTAAAGGGGAAGACAGACAGTAAAATAAATTCATTGATAAATAAATTAATAGCATTTATTAGTTAGCTCATCTGTAAAATGGGGATTAAGACTGTAGGTGGCGCCAAAGTGCCAGTGTGAGATTTGAAGGACTCGAGGAAATCGTATTTATTGAGCGTTTTAATGTTGGTATTTGTTAAGCGCTTACTATGTGCCGAGCACTGTTCTAAGCGCTGGGGTAGATACAGGGGAATCAGGTTGTCCCACATGAGGCTCACAGTTAATCCCCATTTTACAGATGAGGTAACTGAGGCACAGAGCAGTGACTTGCCTACAGTCACCCAGCTGACAAGTGGCAGAGTACTAAGCGCTTGGTAGGGTACATTATAACAGTAAACAGACACTTCCCCTGCCCACAACGAGCTTACAGTCTAAAGGGGAAGACAGCCAGTAATATCAATAAATAGTACTTATCAGTTATCTGTAAAATGGGGATTCAGACTGTGACCCCCACGTGGGACAGGGACTGTGTCCAACTCGATTAGCTTGTGTCTACCCCAGAGCTTAATACAGTGCCTGGCACATAGTAAGCGCTTAACAAATACCATTAAAAACAAGCAAAGGAATACCGGAAGCAGCGTGGCTCAGTGGAAAGAGCCTGGGCTTCAGAGTCAGAGGTCATGGGTTCGACTCCCGGCTCTGCCACTTGTCGGCTGTGTGACTGTGGGCGAGTCACTTCACTTCTCTGGGCCTCAGTTCCCTCATCTGTAAAATGGGGATTAACCGTGAGCCTCACGTGGGACAATGTGATTACCCTGTATCTACTCTAGCGCTTAGAACAGTGCTCTGCACAACAAATACCAACACTATCAATACTTTTAATAAAAAAAAAGTTGCCTAGATGGGGAGTGTGTGTGTGTGTGGGTGTGTGTGATTTCTTGATTAGGAAGAGAGGAGGAGAAAGCAGTAACAGAGAGCTCAGCCCAACCTCCCTGCTTGAGCGAAGGTCTGGTTGAGGCCCCAGGTTGAGGGAAATAATCAAAGCCACGAACCTGTTTTCTTTCGGAATTTGAAGAAATACACAAGCAAGGCAGCAGCGACGGCGGCCACAAGGATCGTGGCCAAGGGTCCCCCCACGACCAGGCCGCTCCGGCTTCCTGCTGGGACTGAGGAGACAAATGAGCCCGGACACGGGGGATGGAGAATCAGAAAGGGTTCGATCGCCTCGCCCCCTCCTACCTCACCTCGCTACTCTCCTCCTCCAACCCGGCCCGCACTCTCCGCTCCTCTAATGCCAACCTTCTCACTGGGCCTCCATCTCGTCCGTCTCGCTGCCGACCTCTCGCCCACGTCCTGCCTCTGGCCTGGAATGCCCTTCTTCTTCATATCTCACAGCTGATCAGTCGCCGCACCTTCGAAGCCTCCAAGAGGCACATCTCCGAGCAGTCTACTCCGACTAAGCCTCCTTTCCTCTTCTGCCGCTCCCTTCTGCGTTGGCCTTTCACTCCCTTTATTCACTCCTCCCCCGTCCCCACAGCGGGAAAAATGCTCAATCAGTCTCTGGGATAGATTGATCCTGGATCTTCTCCCCGATTTCAAAGCCCTTATGGAAGTCACATCTCCTCCAAGAGGCCGTCTCTGACTAAGCCCTCCTTTCCTCTTCTCCCGCTCCCTTTTACGTCGCCCTGACTCGCTCCCTTTACTCATCCCCCCTTCCTGCCCTGCAGCACGTATGTCCATATCTGTCCTTTATTTATTTCCATTAATGTCCATCTCCCCCTCTAGACTGTAAGCTCCTTGTGGGCAGGGAATGTGTTTATGGTTGTATCGTACTCTCCCAAGTGCTTAGTACAGTGGTCCACGCTCAGTGAGCACTCGATAAATACGAATGAACGATTTGAGTGAACGCTGCAGGCTCCCAGCCGGTTCAGAAGGGCCCCCCACGACCTCAGCTAGAATAATAGTGATGGTGTTTGCTAAATGCTTACTATGTGTCAGGCTCTATACTAAGGGCCGGGGTAGATAGAAGCAAATTGAGCTGGACACGATCCCTGCCCCACATGGGGCTCACAGTCTCAATCCCCATTTTACAGATGAGGTAACTGAGGCCCAGAGGAGTGCAGTGTCTCGCCCCAGTTTACACGGTAGACAAGAGGCAGATCCTGGATGCTTGCGACCCCTCCGTCCACCTACCAACCCCGTCCCCCACATCAGCTCTGAGTCTCGCTCCCCGTCATTCCTTAGGGCTCCGGCCTTCCCCACCCCGCCGACCTCCCACTTACCCATCGCCGACAGAATCGCGGGCTCGCTGCTTCCGGTGGAGACCCTGTTCTCCGCCTGGCAGGAGTAATTCCCCGCGTCCTGCCCGGATGCCACCGTGAGGGAGAAGCAGGCGGCGCCTCCGGCCGGGGCCGAGCCGTTGCCCAGGACCCTCTCTTCGTGGTAAAACCGGTACCAGATCGGGGGGGAGCCCCTCTGGGCCTCACAGCACAGCTCCACCTCGTCCCCCACGGCGGCCCCGGCCGTCCCCAGGGTCAGGCGGGGAGGAGACACTGGAACTGACAGGAACAGGACAGGAAGTTGGCAGGCGTTGATTCCAAGCTCCTTGTGGGCAGGGATCATGTCTAGACTGTAAACTCATTGCGGGCAGGGAATTTAACTGCTTATTATTCTATTATACTCTTCCAAGCGCTTAGTACCGTGCTCTGCTCACTGTAAGCGCTCAAGCCTTTAGAACAGTGCTTGGCACATAGTAAGCGCTTCACAAATACCATTATTATTATTATTATTAATAATAATAAAAAAGGTTGATTGAATGTCTACTAATTCCACTGTACTCTCCCAAGGGATTAGTAATACTACTATTCATTCATTCATTCATTCATTCATTCATTCATTCATTCATTCAATCGTATTTATTGAGCGCTTACTGTGTGCAGAGCACTGTACTAAGCGCTTGCAAAGTACAATTGGTTACCTACCCAACAACTACTTCTTAGCAATACTACTCTATACGTCTACTCTATACTCTGTGCCTCAGTTACCTCATCTGTAAGATGGGGATTAAGACTGTGAGCCCCACGTGGGACAACCTGACCGCCTCGTATCCTCTCCAGTGCTTAGAACAGTGCTTTGCACATAGTAAGCGCCTAACAGATGCCATCATTACTAGACGAGGCCTTCCCTGACTAAACCCTCTCTTCCTTTTCTTCGGTTCCTTTCTGCGTCACCCCGACTTGCTCTCTTTTTTCATCGCCCCCCTCTCAGCCCCCCCAGTACTGTGTCCATAACTGTCATTTCTTGATTTCTATTATTGTCTGTCTCCCACTCCAGACTGTAAGATCATTGTGGGCAGGGAATGTGTCTGTTTATCGTTGTGGCGTACTCTCCCGAGTGCTTAGTACAGTGCTCTGCACACAGTAAGCCTTCAATAAGTATCGCTGACTGACAGAATGACTGACGGATTACTGTTACTACTATGACTTATGATGGTATTTGATAAGCGCTTGCTATATGTCAAGCACTGTTCTAAGCACTGGGGTAATTACAAGCTAATCAGGTTGGACACACTCTATGCCCCACATGGGGCTCCCACTCTTAATCCTCATTTTACAGGCGAGGTAACTGAGGCACAGAGAAGTGACCTGCCCAGGTTCAGGCAGCCAACGAGGGCGGGGTCAGGATTTGAACCCAGATCCTTCTGACGTCCAGTCCTGTGCTCTATCCCCCGGGCCATGCTGCTTCCCATCATTACTAATACTACCATTATTATTATTAGTACTAGTAATAATAATAGCAATAATTGCATTTGTTAAGCGCTTACTGTATGCCAGCCACTGGGGTAGATACAAGATGATCGAATCCAAAACTATCCCATATGGGGCCATAGGCTAAGAGGGAAGGAGAACAGGCATTTAATTCCTATTTTATAGATGGGGAAACTGAGGCCACGGAGAGGGTAAGTGAGTTGCCCAAAGTCACACAGCAAGCAGGGGAAGGAGCTGGAATGAGAAACCCGATCCCCTGACTTTCAGTTCTGGGTGTTTCCCACTAACCAACCTCCCAAGCACTTAGTACAGTGCTCGGGCAGACAGTCAGCGCTCAGTAAATACAACCGAATGAACGAACTGCTATTATTAAGAAGGGGACTCCCATCCCTCTCCTTCCCAAGCCCCAGCCCTCCCCAGACCTTGCCCCTCTAGATCACCGCCCGCAATGAGAAGCGTGGTCTTCGTTAAGCGCTCACTAACCCTGTACTAATCGCTAGGGGAGATTCGAGATCATCAGATCGGACGCAGACTCTGCCTCTCCAGGAGCTCACACGCAAAGTGGGAGGAAGAACAGGTATCGAAGCCCCATTTTACAGATGTGGAAATTGAGGCACAGACGAGTGAAGCGAGTTGCCCGAGGTCAGGCGGCAGACATTCGGCGGAGCCGGGATTAGAACCCAGGCCCGAGCTCTCTCCACAAGGCCGCACGGCTTTTCGGATTAACGTCTGTTCCCCTCTCTAGAACGTAAGCTCGGTGTGGGCAGGGAACATGTCTACCACATCTGAAGTAGGCTCATTATGGGCAGGGAATGAGATTGCTAATTCCGTTGTACCGTACTCTCCCAAGCACTCAGTACAGGGCTCTGCCGTAGTCGGCGCTCAATAAATACGACCCATCGATCCACCGATCCGTACTCTCCCGAGGGCTCAGTACGGCGCTCTGCGGATAGTACAAGCTCAATAAATGCCACCGACTGACCGATGATCGATGAATTGATCCGGGCTTCTCAGGTGACCCCGGTCAGGACCGCCCCCCCCCCGCCCCCCCCAGCTCCCACCGACCGAAGGGGGTGTGTGGAGGAGGTCGGCCTCTTCACCTGTCACGGTGACGTTGAGGCTGGCGCTGGCCACGGGGCCGAAGCCGTTATTGGCCGTGCACCAGTAGCGCCCCGCGTCCCTCTCCGTCACGGCCGGGAGCTCTAACGCGGACTCTTCCCTCGGCATCTTTCCTCCGCCCTCCCGGTACCAGGAGAACGTGATGGGCTCGGTGCCCTCCGCCACCGAGCAGACCAGTGCCAGCTTCTGTCCTTCGACTGCCTCCTCCTCGGGGGGCTGGGCCTTCAGGCTGACTCCGGAGAGGGGGACTGCGTCGGGGGAGACGGAGGCAAGGTGGGTGTGAACATTCCCCCTCCTCTCCTCCCCACGGTTACCACCTCCGCCGTACCCTCAGCCCCCCGGGCTCCTTCCTCCTGGTGGCCGCCCCACCGCCGCCTCCCCGCTCCCGGTAATAACGATAGCGGTTGAGTGCCAGGCGCTGTACCCAGTGCTCTGGTAATAATATCAACGGTGGCGTTCGTTAAGCACTTGCTACGCGCCAGGCACGGTGGTGGATACGAGCCAATCGGGGTGGACGCGGTCCCTGTCCCACCTCTGGTTCACGGTCGTCGTCCCCGTTGTACAGACGGGGGAACTGAGGCCCAGAGAAGCGAAGTGACCTGCTCGAGGCCCACAGAGAGACAGGAGGTGGAGCCGGTATTAGAACCCACGACCTTCCGACTCCCAGGCCCGGGATCTAGCCACCAGGCCACGCTGCCTCCCGGGACTTCGGGAATCTTGGTCTCGGGGAGTTTGAGGGCTTTTCCCGGGCAGCAGCCGCTGGGGTGACCGGCGGAGGCGGGGCGGGCGACGGGAGGGGACACTCACTTCTCACCGTGACGTCCAGCCACTGGCTGGGCACGGGGCCGTAGCCGTTGGCGGCGGCGCACTGGTAGCGTCCCCGGTCGCCGGGCCCGGCCGCGGGGATCTCCAGGGCCGTCGTCCTCTCCCGCCGCACGACTTGCTTCAGCAACCTCGCGACGCCCGCTCGGTGCCAGGAGAAGGTGATGGGCAACGTGCCCGCCGCCGCCGAACAAAACAGCACCAGCCTCTCCCCTTCCTTCACCTGACCCCCGGGGGGCTGGGACACCAGGCTGACTCCAGACACCCGGAATCCTGGCGCGGAGGAGAGGAAGGAGGGAACTTCATTCATTCCTTCGGTCGTATTTATTGAGCGCTTACTGTGTGCGGAGGACTGTACTAAGCACTTGGGAGAGGACGCTTCAGCAGTAAACAGACACATCCCCAGCCCACAGCGAGCTCGCAGTCTAGAGGGGGAGAGGGACGTTAATAGAAATCAATAAACGATGGGAATCTATGCAAGTGCTGTGGGGCTGGGAGAGGGGATGAATAAAGGGAGCGAGTCAGGGCGACGCAGAAGAGGGCGGGAGAAGAGGAAAGGAGGGCTTAATCAGGGAAGGCCTCTTGGAGGAGATGGGCCTTCAGTAAGGCTTTGAAAGGGAGTCACGCCGGGACAGGCCGCAATTTTTAGCCCTTCCCACTTACCCCGGTCCACCTTTTCTTAGTAACAACCACCACCTCTGGTGGTATAATAATAATAATAATGTTGGTATCTGTTGAGCACTTACGAAGCACTGGGGTAGATACAGGGTAATCAGGTTGTCCCGCGTGAGGCTCACAGTCTTAATCCCCTTTTTAACAGATGAGGTACCCGAGGCCCAGAGAAGTGACTTGCCCACGGTCACACAGCTGCCAGGTGGCGGAGCCGGGATTCGAACCCATGACCTGTGACTCCGTAGCCCGGGCTCTTTCCGCTGAGCTACGCTGCTTCGCGTATGAGTCCGTCTCTTATGGAGGCCCATGGCTGGTGAGAGACGGCGAGAAGCAGCTTGGCCTAGGAGTTACAGCCCGGGCCCGGGAATCAGAGCCCCTGGGTTCTAATCCCCACTTGTCTGCTGTGGGGCCTTGGACAAGTCACTTACCTTCTCTGGGCCTCAGTTCCCTCGTCTGTAAAATGGGGATTAAGAGCGTGAGCCCCCCCCCCCCCCCCGTGTGGAACGTGGACCGTGTCCAACCTGAATGACTTGTATCTACCCAGTGCTTAGAACAGTGCTTGGCACATAGTAACCACTTAGCAAGTGCCATAATTACTAGAGAAGCAGCGTGGCTCAGTGGAAAGAGCCCGGGCTTGGGAGTCAGAGGTCATGGGTTCCACTCCCGGCTCTGCCACTTGGCAGCTGTGTGACTGTGGGCGAGTCACTTCGCTTCTCTGGGCCTCAGTGACCCCGTCTGGAAAATGGGGATTAAAAAACTGTGAGCCCCTCGTGGGCCAACCTCATCACCCTGTATCTCCCCCAGCGCTTAGTACAGTGCTCTGCACCTAGTAAGCGCTTAACAAACACCAACGTTATTATTGTAATTATTATCATTATTGTCTGCTGTAAACTCCTTGTGGGCAGGGAATGCGTCTGCTTTATCGCACTCTCCCAAGCATTTAGTACAGTGCTTTGCACGCAATAAGCGTTCAATAAACATGATTTATTGATCGCTGTGTGACCTTGTGCGAGTCATTTAACTTCTCTGTATCTCAGTTACCTCACCGTAAAATGGGGATTAACACTGGGAGCTCTCTGTGGGACAGATACTGCGCCTAACCCAATTAACTTGTCTATACCCCAGGGTTTAGTACAATGCTTGGCACAGAGTAAGCGCTTAACGAAATGATTACCTTGTATCTTCCCCAGTGCTTAGAAAAGTGCTTGGCACAAAGTAGCATTTAAGAAATACCGTAATAATAATAATTATTACTAAATACCATAAAAAAGATGGGAAGGAGGGTGGGCAGGATTAGACTAGTACGGCGAAGCAGCAGGCATAGTGGACAGAGCACAAGCCTGGGAGTCTGAAGGTCTTGAGTTCTAATCCCGGTGCTGCCACTTCTCTGCTATGTGACTTTGGGCAAGTCACCTCACTTCTCTGGGCCTCAGTCCCCTCATCCGGAAAAGGGGGATTGAGATGGAGCCCCCACGTGGGACAGGGACCGTGTCCAACCTGATTTGCTTGTATCCACCCCAGCGCTTAGTACAGTACGCTGGTAAGCGCATAAAATATGCCATGGGTTCGAATCCAAGCTCCGCCACTTGGCAGCTGTGTGACTGTGTGCAAGTCACTTCACTTCTCTGTCCCTCAGTGACCTCATCTGTAAAATGGGGATTAAGCCAGTGAGCCTCATGTGGGACAACCCGATCACCCTGTAACTATCCCAGCGCTTAGAACAGTGCTCTGCACATAGTAAGCGCTTAACAAATACCAACATTATTATTATTATTACCGGGTTTGATTACCTGAGAATGCCAGGGGCTGCAACTTCGCGAAATTCCTTATCACCCCCTCCTCTCCCAGTTGTTAATCTCTTTCTGATCCTGCTAGGAGAGTCCTACTAGAGGTTGGAATTATTCACCGAATAATATTTACTGAGCGCTAACTATGGGCAGAAGACTGTACTAAGCGCTTGGAATGGACAATTCGGCAACAGATAGAGACAATCCTTGCCAAGGACGGGCTTATTGTCTAATCAGCGGGGGCTGGTTGGAGTTTGCAGAAGAGAAGGGGCTTCAAGAGGAGCAGGGTGACCTAGTGGAGCCAGGCCTGGGAGCCAGAAGATCTGAGTTCTAATCCTCGATTTGCTTGTATCCATCCACCCCAGCACTTAGTAAAGTGCCCGGCACATAGTAAGCGCCTAACGAATACCATCATTATTAACTGTTGCTGTCCCAGCTTCACCACTGCCTGCTGTGTGACCACGGGCGAGGCACATCACTTCTCTGGGCCTCAGTTTCTTCATCTCCAAAATGTTAAAATGTACATTTGTTAATGAAACGTACGTCGCCTTGATTCTATTTATTTGCTATTGTTTGAATGAGATGTTCATCCCCTCGATTCTATTTATCGCTATTGTTCTCGTCTGCCCGTCTCCCCCGATTAGACCGTAAGCCCGTCAAAGGGCAGGGACCGTCTCTATCTGTTACCGATTTGTCCATTCCGAGCGCTTAGTACAGTGCTCTGCACATAGCAAGCGCTCAATAAGTACTATTGAATGAATGAATGAAAATGGTGAATCACTTCCTGTTCTCCCTCCTACCTAGACTGTGAGTTCCATGTGGGCAGGAACTGGTGTCCAACCTGATTAACTTGAATTTACCACAGTGTTTAGAGCAGTAGTTGACGCAAAGGAAACGCTTAACGAGTACCATACTTATTATTCTCTGAGCCTCGGTTCCCTCATCTGTAAAATGGGACTGAAGAAGGTGAGCCCCATGTGGGACAGGGACTGTGTCCCACCCGATCGACTTGTTCTACCCCAGTGCTTACAGCAGTGCTTGGCACATAGTAAGTGCTTAACAAGTACCATGATGATTAATTCGAGAAGCAGCGTGGCTCAGTGGAAAGAGCCCGGGCTTGGGAGTCAGAGGTCATGGGTTCTAATCCCAGCTCTGCCACTTGTCAGCTGTGTGACTGTGGGCAAGTCACTTCGCTTCTCTGGGCCTCAGTTCCCTCATCTGTCAAATGGGGATTAACTGTGAGCCTCACGTGGGACAACCTGATTTCTCTGTATCTCCCCCAGCGCTCAGAACAGTGCTCTGCACATAGTAAGCGCTTAACAAATACCAACATCATTATCAATTACTATAATTCCTGGCCCAGGATGGGGGTCCGCCTTCCTGCCTCACAGACCCTCCGTCCCTCTTGCCACCGGTCCCCCCGGGCCCCTCCCCAGACTCACGCTGCACCCAGATCTGCAGCTTGGAGCTTTGTTTCAGGAGGTTGCCGGTCTCCATCATCACCAGGCACCAGTAAAAGCCAGAATCCCTCATCCCGGCCTCGGCGATCTGGTACTCTGGGGATCTAGTCCAGCTTTTCAGTGATCTGCTGCCTTTGTAGAAGGAGAAGAGGAGCTGGAGTTCAGGGGAGGCTGGGCGTGCCTCACAGGTCAGGGTCACTGGGGTCCCCTCCTCGGGTTCATTGGAAGGGGTGGCTTCCAACTGGGGTGTCTTGAACGGCTCTATGGAGAGGGGAAAGGAATCAGAGGGGTCGAAGGACGCCGAGCTCCAGGTCCCGGGGGGAGAGGGAAGACCAACCGTACCCGGACGGATAGTTATTGGACTCTTAGGTACTCTCCCAAGTGCTTAGTAATAATAATAGTAATAATAATTGTGATATTTCTTTAGCATTTACTGTGCGCCAGGCACCGTACTAAGCACTGGGGTAGATCTAAGGTAATTGGGTTGGACACAGTCCCCTGTCCCAAGCAGCTTGTCCCAGTGGAAAGATCTCAGGTCTGAGAGGCAGAAGGACCTGGGATCTAATCCCGGCTTCACTTCACCGCTCTGGGCCTCAGTTCCCTCATCTGTTAAATGGGGATTAAGACTATGGGCCCTACGTGGGACGTGGACTCTGTCTAACATGATTATCTTGTATCTACCCAAGTGCTTAGAACAGTGCCTGGTACATAGTGAGTGCTTAACCAATACCATTTCTTTTATCGATCCCCATTTTCCAGATGAGGGAACTGAGGCCCAGAGAAGTGAAGTGGCTCGCCCAAGGTCACACAGGAGACGAGTGGCAGAACTGGGATGAGAACTCAGATCCGTCTGACTCCCAGGCCCGGGCTCTAGCCACTAAGCCCTCCTTCTCCCCCGACATCCCCAAACACCCAGAACCCGGACCCTGCCTGCCTCCCGCCCCAGGCCCCAGCCCCGGTCCCTGACGCCATCCCAGCTTCTCGGAGCCCCTCGCACCTTCAACGTAAACGAGAACATCTTTCGAAAAGAATTCTTTTGTTGTCGAAAATAATTTCCAATCTAAGACACTGCAGGTATAGTTGCCGCTGTGACTGGCTTTCACGTTGGGGATAACTAGTGGTTCTTTCCAGGTCTTTGTTTCAAGGTGTTTTCCATTTTGGAAGTATTTCACTGAAGTTCCTAGGCGGACTGTTCGGCATGTCAGGGTCAGGGTGTCCCCCTCCATCAAAGAAAAAGGGGCCTGAAGAATCACCTTGTCTGAAAGAGGACAGGCACATGTGAGTCTCAGTGTGCCCCCACCCTCCCCAGCCCCAACAGACGTCGCAGCCCCCCTTTCTTATTTTGATGGTATTTGTCAAGCGCTTACTATGGGCCGGACACCGTACTAGGCACCGGGTAGACGCAAGCTAATGAGGTCGGGCACAGTCCCTGTCCCGCATGGGGCTCACAGACTTAATCCCCATTTTGTAAATGAGGGAACTGAGGCACAGAGAAGTGAAGTGACTTGCCCGAGGTCACCCGGCAGACAAGTGGCAGAGCCGGGTTTAGAACCTAGGTCCTTCTTTCTCTCAGGTCACCGCTCTACGCGCTAAGCCATGCTGCTTCTCTCTTCTCTTCCGTGAGAAGCGGCACGGCATAGTGGACGGAACAGGGGCCTGGGAGTCACGGGTTCTAATCCCGGCTCCACCACCTGCCTGCTGGGTGACCCTGGGCAAGGCACTTCACTTCTCTGGCCCAGAGTTGCCTCATCTGTAAAATGGGAATTGAGACTGTGAGCCTCACGTGGGACAGGGACCGTGTCCAACCTGATTTGTTTGTATCCACCCCAGCACTTAGTACAGTGCCTGACACAGAGTAAGCCCTTAACAAATATCATAATTATTATTATTCTCTCCTCTCCCTTCTATGTCTTCACCCCGCACCCCTGTCTAGCAGACTTTACAGCCCCTGCCCCTTCCTTCCCTCCTTCCTCGGGCCTCACTGCCTCCCCTTCCAGACTGTAAACTCACCGTAGGCAGGGAATCCATCTGTTTATTTTTATACCGTATTCCCCCAAGCGCTTAGTAACGTGCTCGGCACTCAGTAAGCACTCAATAAATACGGATGAATGAGTGAATGAATGAAGGAGCTCCCCTCAGCCCCAGCAGATCCTACATCGCTCTCTCCTCCCTCCTCTCCTCTACCCCTGACCCTTGACCCTGAGACAAAGGAGTCCATGATGGTCAAGGGGTCACTGTAAGAGACAGGATCCCGGGCTGGGTGGACCACGGGCCTGACCCTGTGTATGGTCCGTTGGCATTCCTTCCTTCCTTCATTCAATCATATTTATTGAGAGCTTAGTGTGTGCAAGGCACTGTACTAAGCGCTTGGGAGAGGACGATATAACAATAAACGGACACATTCCCCGCCCACAACGAGCTTACGGTCCGGAGGGGGAGACAGCCATTTTTAGAAATCAATACATGGCAGTTATGGACATAAGTGCTGCGGGGCGCTGGGAAGGGAGGGATGGATAAAGGGTGCAAGTCAGGGTGATGCAGAGGGAGTAGGAGAAGAGGAAAGGAGGGCTTCTTTGCGGATTGGGGTGGGGGGCCGGGGGAGAGGGGCTCAGGGGCTTCCACCCAGCAGAGAATGAAGAGAGCGCGAGTCCCTTACCCTGAGAGAATTCCACGAATATCGGATCACTTCTGAGAAATCTTCCTGTTTGGCACTGGTACTCTCCGGGGCCTTTAACCTCCAGAAGATTCCTCTGCCCGAACACTGGATTCTTGTCCTTGAACCACATGGTGGTTTGAAATCTACTGCTGACCTTTGAGGAGCCCCTGCACGTCAGTACCGCCTTCTCCCCCTTGAGTATGGGGGAGGGAGGAGACAGGGTCAGCTGTGACTTCTGGCCATCTGAGACAAGAAGGAAGTGGAGGAAAAGGAGGAGGAGGAGGAGGAAGAGGAGGAAGAGGCAGGAGAAGATGAAGGGAGGAAGAAGAGAAAGAAGAGGAGGAAGAGGAGAAAGAGGTGGAGGAGGGAGCGATGGAGGGGGAGGAGAAGGAGAAAGGGAAGAGAAAAAGGAGAAGGAGGAGGAGGAGGAGGGGGAGGAGGAGGAGGAAGAGGAGGAGTAGGGAAGGTGGAGGGGGATAAGAAGGGGAGAAGGAGGAAAGGAGGAAGAGGAGCAAGAGGAGGAGGAGTGAGGAGGAGGAAGAGGAGGAGGAGACGGAAAATAAGGGAGGGATGAGGGAAATGTGGAGAAAGGAGAACGGGAATGGAGGAAGGCATTGATGAAGGTGAGGGGGGGGGAGAGAAAAGAGAAAGGAAAGGAGGAAAGGAAAGAGAGGAAAGGGAAGGGAAGGAGGAGAACGAGAAGTCAGGGGAAGAAAGGGGAGCGGAGACATAAGGAGTAGGATGAAAAAGAAGAGGGAGGACGGATCAACCTCTGGAGAGAGCGCTCCTTCTCGCTCTCTTCTCCTCAAATTCCGAAACAGACCGCAATCCAGAATCCGTATGTCCTGGCCCCCCGCCCCCCTCCAGCCTTTCCCCCCCGACCCCGTTACCTCCCACTCCCCTTTTTCCCACGCATCATGCCGCCCCGTGATTCTCGGTCGTCCCCCCAACCCCCACCAAGGAATGGGGGGAAGGGGCTGGAGCAGTAAGAGGGACTCACCGATCGATTCTCCACCTGCAACTGTAAGAGACCCAAAAACAGAGGTGAGCGCCCGGGGATTAACGATGATATCTGTTAAACGCTTACTATGGGTCAAGAACTGTTTTAAGCTCTGGGGTAGATCCAAGCTAATCAGGTTGAACACAGTCCTTGTCCCACACGGGGCTCCCAGTCTTCACCCCCCTTTTACAGATCCTGTCCCCACCCCGGAAACCCCCCTCTCCATATAATAATAATAAGAATGATAATTAGAGTACTTATTAAGCACCTACTATGTGCCAGGCACTGCAGTAAGCCCTGGGGGGGACACAAGCAAATTCGATTGGACGCGGTCCCTGCCTCACGCGGGGCTCACAGTCTCAATCCCCATTTTCCAGATGAGGTAAAGGAGGCAGCACAGGGAAGTGAAGTGACTTGCCCGAGGTCACACAGCAGACGAGCGGCAGAGGCAGAATTAGAACCCACGACCTTCTGATTCCCAGGCCTGTACTTTACCCACTACACCGTGCTGCTTCTTATACTTGAGCCCCTGGCCCTGCACTCATCACAAACCCTCCCAGCATTCAGTCGGTGGTATTTTTTGAGCGCTTACTGTGTGCCGAGCGCTTGGACGAGCACGACAGCACTTGGGTGACACTTTCCCTGCCCACGAGGAGCTGACACACAACACCCACCCACCAGCTCCAGTGTGATTCAGAATCAGCCTCCCTCCTGTACAACCCTCCCAGTACCTCCCCTCAATCCACAGAAACCCCCCAACCCACTCACGACCCAGATTTACCTAGGACCAGCAAGACCCCCCACAGCAGCATGAGGCCGACTCCAGGGGCCCGGAGGGGGAGTTGACCCGGGCGTCGGCGGGGTCTCCCCGTCCCAGCAATCGGGGGGAACAAGTTCAGGCCGAAGCAGGGTGGGGGGCGTCTTCCCACGGTGGGGTGACGCTCCCTCGGCTGCGGGGAATCTCTCTGAGTGACGGAGTTCAGGGAGAAAAGAGGAAGTAGGGTTTACATCCCCTATGAGTTTCAATCTGCATTTCCCCAGGGCCTCGGGGGTACATGGGGGTGATGGGGGAGGGTGAGGAGGTGAGGGGGTGACCATGCCCCGCCACCGTTCCATCCCGAACCCTTTTTTAATAGCGTCTGTTAAGCTTTTACCGGGTCAGTCAGTCGATCTTATTTATCGAGCCCTTACTGTGTGCGGATGATAATGATAATAATCATTACGGTATTTGTTAAGCTCTTACAACGTACCAGGTACCGAGCACTGGGGTGGATGCTAGCAAATCGGGTTGGAGGCGGTCTCTGTCCCACGTGGGGCTCACGGTCTCAATCCCCATTTTACGGAGGAGGTAACCGAGGCACAGAGAAGTGAAGTGACTTGCCCGAGGTCACACAGCAGGCCCGCGATCTATCCGCCGAGCCATGCTGCTTCCGAACGCGGATCACTGTACTAAGTACTAAGTACAGTATAACAGGTACATTCCCTGCCCGCAACGAGCTTAGAGTCTGGAGGGGGAGACGAACATTAATAGAAATAAATCAATGACGGACATGGACATAAGTGCCACGGGGTCGGAAGGGGGGAGTGAATAAAGGGAGGCAAGTCAGGGCGATGCAGAAGGGCATGGGAGAAGAGGAAAGGAGGGTTAGTTTGGGGCCTCTTGGAGGAGGTGTAATTAAGCCATTAGTAATTAAGCGCTTAGTAATTAAGACCTTAGTACATTGCTTCGCACCCAGTAAGCACTCAGTAAATACGACTGAATGAATGATTGCTGGTAGACATGAGGAGGATGGGCGTTCCAGGCCACAGACAGGAAGTGGGTGCACTGGAGATA
This sequence comes from Ornithorhynchus anatinus, assembly GCF_004115215.2. Classification (NCBI taxonomy): domain Eukaryota; kingdom Metazoa; phylum Chordata; class Mammalia; order Monotremata; family Ornithorhynchidae; genus Ornithorhynchus; species Ornithorhynchus anatinus. The sequence continues at coordinate 3,972,889 of NC_041753.1, read as the reverse complement.
GAGGAGATCTCGAGTGTCAAACACTGCTCTAAGCCCTGGGGTAGGAACGTGTTAATTAGGTCGGATGCAGTCCCTGTCTTGCACGGGGTTTGGGGAGGAAGGGGGCCATCACAGTTTAAGTAGGAGCGAGTTCCTTCAGCTTCTGAGGCCCGGAGGGGTGTCCCCACCCGGGGCGGGAGGGATGGGTGTGTGTGTGTCCCATATGATTCCTTGGGCAGGAACCTGGAGAGGTCACTTGGTCCATCCCCCGGCCTCCTAGACTGTAAGCTCGCTGTGGGCAAAGGAATGTGTCTATTATATTGTTACACTGGACTGTCCCAGGTGCGCAGTACGGTGATCTGCACACAGTAAATGCTCAATAAACACGACTGACCGACCGCCTGACTCCCAGCCGGTGGACGACCGACTCGTCCCGGATGGGGAATTGCGTCCCATCGTCTTAAAACGTCTTCGTCGGGGAGGGAGACTCTACGGAGCCTCTCCGCGGCGGGTGCCAGACTGAAAATCATGGCGATGCCTCCCCCTTTCTCTGGGCCCTGGGGGTGGGCATGATGCTTGAGGCAGTGGGAGCCAGTGTCTTGGGGGACTGGGGGCGCCCCGGGACCCTCTTGTCTTACTCCAGCTGGCCCGCAAGTGTCAGCCCGCGAACTCGGGGGGGTGACAACGTGAATGGGGGGGAAGGAGTTGGTGGAATCGAGTTGAGATGGCGGGGTGGGAGAGGAGGGGGAGAGAGAAAAGACCGTAGGCATGATGTGGGTAGGGGACCCGTCTACCAACTCTGTCGTACTGTACTCCCCGAGCACTTAGTAGAGTGCTCTGCCCACAGTAAGTGCTCCATAAATATGATTGATTGACCGAAGAGAAGCAGTGTGGTCTAGTAGGACGATACACTATGAGCCCCTTGTGGGCAGGAATTGTCTCTCTTTGTTGCTGAACTGTACTTTCCAAGCGCTTAGTACAGGGCTCTGCGCACGGTAAGCGCTCAATAAATACAATCGAATGAATGAATGATGAGCGCGGGAGTCAGGGGACCCGGGTTCTGACTCCAGCTTCTCCACTCGTCTGTTGCGCGACGTCACTTCGCTTCTGGGTGCCTCGGTTACCTCATCTTCAAAATGGGGATTAAGGCCGTCAGCCCCTTGTGGGACCCGGACGGTGTCTCACCTGAATGACTTGTATCTATCCCGGCGCTTAGTTCAGCACATAGTAAACTCTGAGCAAATACCAGCCAAAAAAAAAGGAGCACAGAAAACCTCGGTGAGGACGAGTTGCCGGGCAGGATGTGGGCACTAGAGAAATATCAGAACGGGAACCTAAATCATCTACTAGCAGAACAAGGCCGTGGTGTCCCTTCTCTCCTCCCTGGGGCAGCCTGTTGACTGCTAGTTCTTCCCTGCTGGACCGCAACGGGGAACTGAGAGCAGAATTCAAATAAGCGCCGAGCATTTCCTGAGACGGGAGGCAAAAAAGAGTCAAGGGGGGTGAGGAGAGAAAAGGGATTCCGGCATCTCCGGCCAGGACCGGAACAGAGTTCGGCTACGGCCGGGGTCGGGCCTGGGCTCGGCCCGGATCTGGGAAAGGGCCTGTCTCCAGCTCGGCCTTCACTCTTCGGCGTGAATCCGACCCGTCCTCTCGGCCACCGAGGCCGGGGGGGAGGCGGAGGGGAAAGGTGGCGTAGGCCAGGTGCTCTTTCTCATGCGTAGGCGCCTTCGCTGGCCTGTGGAACCCGGTTCCTCTCCTGCACGTATATAGGGTTCACCCTCGTGCTTATTTAATCATAACGTTGGGATCTGTTCAGCGCTTACTATGTGCCAAGCACTGTCCTAAACGCTGGGTAGATACAGGGTAATCAGGTTGGCCCACGTGGGGCTCGCAGTCTTCATCCCCATTTTACAGATGAGGGAACTGAGGCACCGAGAAGTGAAGGGACTCGCCCCCAGTCACACAGCTGACAAGTGGCAGAGCCGGGACTCGAACCTCTGACTTCCGAGCCCGTGCTCTTTCTACTGAGCCACGCTGCTTCTCTACTTGCAGCTCAGCTCATCGTGGGCGGGGAGTGCGTTTGTTTACTGCTGTATTGGACTCTCCCTGAGCGCTTAGCACAGTGCTGTGCACACGGTAAGCGCTCAGTAAATAGTCACTGCCCGACTCAGCTGCTGCCCTTCCCGAAGGGGGAGGGGAGAGGGACCCCTCCCCTGGCCTGGAACTCCCTCCCCCTCCATATTATGATGATGATGGTATCTGTTGAGCGCTTTCCTACGTGTCGAGCACTGTTCTAAGCGCTGAGGTAGACGCAAGCTAATCAGGTTGGACACAGTCTACCAACTCTGTTACGTGATAACGATGTTGGTATTTGTTAAGCGCTTACTATGTGCGGAGCACCGTTCTAAGCGCCGGGGGAGGTAGCGGGGAATCAGGTCGTCCCGCGTGAGGCTCGCGGTTAATCCCCATTTGACAGATGAGGTCTGCTGTGTGACCACGGGCAAGTCACTTCACTTCTCCGTGCCTCACTTTCCTCGTCTGTCAAATGGGGATTAAGACTGTGAGCCCGACGTGGGACTGGTTATTATTTTAATATCTGTCTAGACAGCGAGCTCCTTGCAGGCAGGGAGCGTATCGCCCGTTCGTCCAGTGCGCAGTACGGTGCCCGGCACCTAGTAAGCGCTTAACAAAGACGCTCGTTATTATTCGTCCGTTCAACCGTATTTATTGAGTGCTTACTGGGTGCAGAGCACCGTAGTGAGCGCTCGGGAGGGGACAACAGAACAACGAACAGATGCGATCTCCACGACGAGCGTAAGGTCTGGAGTTCACGGTCGGTCGATTGACAGGTCCAGGCGGGTCCCGACCGGATGCCGGGGCAGAGACGCCGCTTCGCCCCGGGCCCACCCGGTCCCTCGGCCCCTCGCTGGGAGAAATGAAGAACCTCCAGTCTAGGTCGTCATGTCTCCCGGCGTCTCCCGGGACCCGGGGGGGGCAGCTAGCCGCAGTCTGTCCAAGAGCTGCCCCAGTGCTCCCCTGAGAAGCTGCATTTCCTGAAGCAGGAGAGTCACCTTCCCTTCCAAGTCACCGGCTGAATCTCCCGGGAGCGGGCCCGAGCGACGTGAAGCCGGGGGGTCCTCTTCGGGGGTGCTGAGTTCGACGAGTCCCCGGGCAGGGGTGCCGTTTCCAGCCGGAGGGGAGGACGACAGCCGGGCGGAGAGGGGTCGGGGGGTGGTGAGGGGCGGGGGAGTCTCCGGGCTGGATGTCGTGCTGGGAGGAGACACGGTCGGGGTGCCGGAGGAAGAAGCTACGGGAGATAATAATAATAATTGAATTTATTTGCATTAACGCCTATCTCTCCCTCTAGACAAATAAAGGCCCTCGTGGGCAAGGAATGTGTCTGTTATTCATTCAATCATATTTATGGAGCGCTTACTGTGTGCGGAGCACCGTACTAAGCACCTGTTACGTTATACTGTACTCTCCCAAGCGCTCAGTAGAGTGCTCCGCACACAGTAAGCGCTAAATAAAAACGATCGACTCACCAACCGACTGACCGAAAGGCACAGAAAGACACGGTCGGGTGGTGGGACCGGGTCAGCTGGTCCTTCCCAAGGGGCCTCTGAGCTTTGGGGCTTCCAACGACCCCCCGTGCTGGGCGAGGAGAGGGGAGGAAGGTGGGGTTCTTGGACACCCAAGGGAGAGGCAGAGAAGGGGAGGAACTGAGTGGGAAGAAAGGAGGAAAGATGGCGGGAAGAGATCTGTGGTCTAACGGAAAAATCACAGGGCCAGGATTCAAGACACCCGCGTTCTAGTTGAGAAGCAGCGTGGCCCAGTGGAAAGAGCACGGGCCTGGGCGTCAGAAGACCCGGGTTCTAATTCCGGTTCTGCTCACTGTGGGCAAGGAATAATAATGTTGGTATTTGTTGAGCGCTTACTACGTGCAGAGCACTGTTCTAAGACACAGGGGAATCAGGTTGTCCCACGTGGGGCTCCCACTCTTAATCCCCATTTTCCAGATGAGGTCACTGAGGCCCAGAGAAGTGAAGTGACTTGCCCACAGTCACCCAGCTGCCGAGCGGCAGAGCCGGGATTCGGACCTCTGACTCCTCTTGCCACCGAGCCACGCCGCTTCGCCAAAGGAACGCGTTTGCTTATTGTTCCACCGCCCTCTCCCGAGGGCTCAGGACGGTGCTCTGCACAGAGTAAGCGCTCAGTAAATACGATTGAATGAATACACGTGGACTTGTTTCCTCCGGTGGATATGACGTCCTCACCGTGGCTGCCCAGCCGGAACGGGGGGCTGCGTTTCTGGACCCCGCGACTCTCGGTTGCTGCCTCGCACCAGTAGGAGTCCAGGTCGTCCGTCTCGGCCGTGGGTGCGAGGGTGTGGACGGGGGCTCGGTCCCAGCCCCGCACCACCCGGCTGTGCTTGTAGAAGGAGAACTGCAGCCGCGTGCCCTGCTTCTGGGGGTGCAGTCGTGTCGCGCAGGTCAGGGTCACCCCCTTCCCCGGGCGGGGAGCCTCCGGGACCATCGCTTTCAGGACGGGTGGCGGAAACAGTTCTGTGGAGAGACCCCCACGGAGGGAGAAGGAGGAGAGGTGGGAGTCATTCACTCAATCGTAGGCTGATGAGCCATGGTGTTGGGTTGGGGGGTGGAGAGGGACGATGATGTTGGTATCTGTTAAGCGCTCACTATGTGCAGAGCACCGTTCTAAGCGCTGGGGTAGACACGGGGGAATCAGGTTGTCCCCCGCGGGGCTCCCGGTCTTCATCCCCATTTTCCAGATGAGGTCACTGAGGCCCAGAGAAGTGAAGCGACCTGCCCACAGTCACACAGCTGACAAATGGCGGAGCCGGGATTCGAGCCCATGACCTCGGACTCCAAAGCCCGTGCTCTTTCCACTGAGCCACGCCGGATCTCCCCTGTAGGCTGTAAGCTCTCTGTGGGCAGGCGATGTGTCGGTTATAGTGCCCTATTCTGCTCTCCCGAGCTCTAAGTACGGTTCTCTGTGCACAGTGAGCCCTGGATGGATTCAGATGATCGATCGATCGAGCGATAATCTGGACTGTGAAGCCACGGGGTGGGAATGGATAGTGGGTGGGTGACTCAGTCCCCTCCCTGGGTCGCTTTGAGTCTCCCCTCTCGACCGTAAGCTCGTTGTGGGCGGGGAGCCCGTCGGTTATATTCATTCGATAGTGTTCATTGAGCGCTACCTATGTGCAGGGCCCTGTACTAAGCGCTTGGAATGGACAAATCGGGAACGGATAGAGACGGTCCCTGCCCTCTGACGGGCTCACGGTCTAATCGGGGGAGACGGACGGACGAGAACGATGGCGATAAGTAGAATCGAGGGGAAGAACATCTCATTAAAACGATAGCAAATAAATGGAATCAGGGCGATGTACATCTCATTAACAAAATAAATAGGGTAGTGACAAAATACCCTATTATTGTTCTATTGTTCTATTAGACAATGTTATATGATATTAGACAACATTATATTAGGTTATATTGTTCTATTGGACTCTCTCAAGAACTCAGTACAGTGCTCAGCACACAGTAAGCGCTCAGTAAATACGACCGACTGATTGACTCTTTGGCCCTGGATCCTTCCCTCCCTTCCCCCCCCCCCCCCACCGGTCGGGATTCTCCTTCTGCCTCCTACTCCTCGGGGCTTGGTTGCACGATATCTGCGTATGTTGTCTCTGTTAAGCACTTCCAGTGCCGGGTACCGTACCAAACGCCGGGGTAGATACGAGAGAATCATTCGCTCATCCAGTCGTATTTATTGAGCGTTCACTGCGTGCAGAACACCGTACTAAGCACTCGGGAGAGGAAAATATAACGACGAACAGACACGTCCCCCGCCCGCGACCAACTTACAGTCTAGAGGATGAGCTCGGTTGGACACGGTCCTCTGTCCCGCATGGGGCTCCCGCTCTTAAACCCCATTTTACAGATGAGGCACCCGAGGCACAGAGAAGTGAAGTTCCTCGTCCAAGGTCACCCCGCATTTGAATCCAGGTCCTTTTGACTCCCCAGCCTGGGCCCTATCCATTAGGCCTCACCGCCTCTCCGTGGATGTATGATTTCTGGGCCTCCTTCTCCCTCCTCTTCCCCTCTTCCTCCCAACTCACCCCCCAAACATCCTGGTGGCTTTACCTCGGATGGAGACGGGCACCTCGGCCGAGAAGAGGGGGGTGCTCTCGACGGGCACGCGCATGGTCCCCGAACATCGGTAGCGTCCGCTGTGGCCGGTCTGGGCCCGGGCCACCGTGAAGTCGGTGCTAGAGGGCGAGGATCGGAGCGGCTGGCCGTCGCGGTAGTACTTCAGCCGGGACACCTCCTTATCGTACCAGCCCCGGCAGCGCAGCGTCAGGGCCTCGCCCTCGAACACGGGCCCGTAGGGCACCTGAAGGATCAACCAGTCTGGAGGTTTGAAGGGGAGACGGGGGGTCAAGACGTTCCCGCAACACCGACCCCACCCTTCCGTGAGTCCTGAAATTCTTTCCCCTCAAATTCCCCCCTCCCCGGCCCGCCCAAGCGGGATCTGACGGTCTGGTCCGGTTCTCGGAACACAGTTAGTGCAGTGCGGTGGATAAGGCACAGGTTCGGAAGTCAGAAGGTGGTGGGCTCTAATCCCAGTTCTGCCACTTGTCCGCTGTGTGATCTGGGGTAAGTCATTTCACTTCTCTGGGCCTCAGTCCCCTCATCTGTAAAATGGGGATGAGGACTGTGAGCCCCACGTGGGACACTTGATTATCTTGTATCTACCCCGGTGCTCTGAACAACGCTTGGCCACGTACCGAGCGCTTAACAGATACCGTTATTATCGTTGTTTTCCAGCCGAGATAACCGAGGCCTAGAGAAGTGAAGCGACTTGCCCAAGGTCATACCGCAGACGAGCGGCGCAGCCGGGACGAGAACCCATGACCTTCACATTCCCGGGCCCGGGCTCCACCCACTACGCCACGCGGCCCACCTCACCCCAAGCGTGGCTCGGCGGAAAGAGCTCGGGCTTTGGAGTCCGAGGTCATGGGTTCGAATCCCGGCTCCGCCACTTGTCAGCTGTGTGACCGTGGGCAAGTCACTTGACTTCTCTGGGCCTCAGTTCCCTCCTCTGTAAAATGGGGATTGAGACTGGGAGCCCCATGTGGGACAACCTGATTCCCTTGTGTCTCCCCCAGCGCTTAGAACGGTGCTCTGCACGTAGTAAGCGCTTAGCAGATACCAACATCATTATTATTACGGTTGTTACTTTGACGTGCCGCGTTCCCGGCCGACGATGCTCACCGCTGGACACGGAGAGGCGGAGGGGGTCACTGACGGGGGCGCCCCGAGTCTGGCAGCGGTAGACCCCGGCCGCCTGCACCTCCAGGCTCCTCCCTCGCGAGGCCAGCAGAAGGTGACCCCGGTACCACAGGATGCTGCTGTGTTTCATCTCCAGGATCAGGGGGTGGTACCCAGCACACTTCAGGACCACCCGCTCCCCCTTGAAGATCGTGGTCCAGGGCGGCTGCGGGGACACCACCGGTTTGGCCAGAGTGGCTGCAAGGGGACGGCGATGATGATAATAATGGTTGTGGGATTCGTTACGCGCTTACCGTGTTTCAGGTACCGTACTGAGCGCTGGGGGGGGGGGGGCGGGGATACGAGCAGAACACGGAGGACATTGTCGTTCTCCCACGTGGCGCCCGCGGTCTCAATCTCCGTTTTCCAGATGAGGTCACTGAGGCCCAGAGAAGTGACTCATCCAAGGCCACACAGCAAAGTGGTGGAGTTGGGATTAGAACCCATGACCTTCCGACTTCCAGGCCCGTGGTCTCTCCACTACACCACGCCGCTTCCCGCGAGATACAGCGCGGCGAAACCGGGGAGCGGACCGGAGACCTTTAGACCTTCGGGCTAAAGACCGATCCCTCAATACCTATCGATCAGTGTGGTACTTACCGTGTGCACAGCACTGTACTGGGCGCTTGGGAGAGTACGGTACAACAGAGTTGGGAGATGAATTCCCTGCCCCATAACAGATTTTCAATCTAGAGGGCAAGACAGACATTAGAAGTAACAAAAAAAATGATGGCTATGGACATGGATGCTATGGGGCAGAAAGAGAAGGGAATGAAGGGTGAAAATCAAGTGCAAAGGTGACGCAGAAGGGAGCGGGAGAAGAGGAAATGAGGGTTTCGTCGGGGAAGGCCTCTTGGAGGAGATGGGCCTTCGATAAGACTTTGAGGGTGGGGAGAGGGATCGACTGTCGGATAGCTGGGGGGGCGGGGGTCCCCGTAGCTATCAAGACCAATGGGGGAAGGGCACAGAGGGGCAAAGATAGCTTTAGGGGAGGGGAGGGGGACCTTGGATTAGAAGCAGTTTGGCCTGGTGGGTAGAGCACCTTCCTGGGGTAGCCTGGTCCTGAGAGTCAGAAGGACCTGGGTTCTAATCCAGCCTCTGCCCCTTGCCTGAAATGTGTCCTTGAGCGAGTCGCTTAACTTCCATGTGCCTCAGTTATCTCTTTCATTCAGTCAGTTGTATTTATTGAGCGCTTACTATGTGCAGAGCACTATACTGAGCGCTTGGAATGGACAGGTCGGCAACAGACCCAATCCCTTTCCAACAACAAGCCCGCGGTCTAAACGGGGGAGACAGACAACAGAACAAAATAGCACAGAACAAAACCAGTAGTCTGGCATAGCATCAAGATAAACAGAATCGTAGATAGATAAACATCATTAACAAAATAAATAGAGTCATAAATAATATATACAAATACGCACAGCGCTGTGGGGAGGGGAAGGGGGAAGAGCGGAGGGCGGGAGACGGGGGGATGGGGAGGGGAGGAGGAGCGGAGATGAGGAAACAGAGAGAAATGAAGTGATTTGCCCGAAGTGACAAAGCGGACAAATCACAAACTGTAAAATGGGGAGTGACACTGTGAGCCCCATAGGGGACAGGAACTGTGTCCAACCCGATTTGCTTGTATCCACGCCAACGCTTAGTACAGAGGCCGGCACGTAGTAAGCGCTCAACAAGTCCCGTAAAAAAAAAAAAAATGAAAGAGGGGCTCACCGGCTTCTCCGCCCGTTGGACCTGTAAGAGATCAGGGAGCAGAGATAAGGCAACTTCCTTACGGTGGGCTTCGGCAGAGCAGAAGCCGAACAGATGCGAGGGTCCCTGCCCCGGTTAGGAATGTCCTAAAAAGCTCTCCTCTCCCTCCCCCATGTGACCCGGGAGAGAGCGGGTCCCAAGGGTCCTCCCGTCTGCAGGCCGAGCCCAGATCACCGGGGCTCCACCACTTCACTCGCCTTCCAGCTTCCCCACCCAGCCCCCGTTACTCTCCCCTCTCCCCCAACCCACGTCGCTCCCTCCCCGCTATCCCGACTCTGGGTCCGGCGGGGAGGGGGGAGGCCGCGATGTTGTCCAGACTCACCCAGGAGCAATAAGGCGGTCAGCACCCACATGGTGACTCCAATCCCAGCTTCCCAGAGTCCACGCTGGAGTTTGGGAAAGTTATTTAATGGAGGGGAAAGTTGGAGGTGGGAATGGGGGGGATCCTTCTCGACCCCAGCCTGTTGAGGAAAGGAGAGCCAGGCCGGAGGGAGAAGTGGAGGGGGGGAGAAAGAGCCGCTAGCCCGTCCTCGGATCTCCGAAGAACGCCCTTCCCTCTCCACAGCCAAACAGGGGACCGGTTCTCACCTGAGGCCGGGACGTGGTCCGATTTTCTTCAGAGCTACTGCAGGGCCTCTGCTTCCTGAGCTCGCTTAGGGGAGAATTCAAGTTCTCCCGTAAATGTTTAATGGAATTTCCATCCCGGTAGCATATCGCCCTGGATGCGGTAGCCCGTTCTGCCCATCCAGCTGCTCTCCGAGCCAGGGAAGCCCTCTTTTTCATTTCATTTTTTTTTTATGGTATACGTTGAGTGCTTACTAAGTGCCAGACTTACTAAGAGACTTACTAAGTAAGTACTAACTTACCGTTGTAAGCGCCGGGGTACATACAAAATAATCTGGCCGGGCGCTGTCCGTGTCCCACAGGCTCATAGTCTTAATTCCCATTTTACCCATGAGGGAACTGAAGCACAGAGAAGGTAAGTAATAATAACGATAGTAATGTTGGTATTTTTTAAGCGCTCGGACCCCATTCCCTCTCACCTTCTTAAAACCATCGCCCCTGCCCTCCTCCCTTCCTTAACTTCTATTTTTAACCACTCAATCTCCAAGGGCTCCTTCCCCTCTGCCTTCAAACACGCCCACGTCTCCCCCATCCTAAAAAAACCCGCTCTTGACCCCACTTCCCCCTCCAGTTATCGTCCTATCTCCCTACTACCCTTCCTTTCCAAAATCTTAGAACGAGTCATCTACAATCGATGCCTAGAATTCCTTAACTCCCATTCTCTCCTAGACCCCCTCCGATCTGGCTTCCGTCCCCTCCGCTCTACCGAGACTGCTCTCTCTAAGGTCACCCATGACCTCCTTCTTGCCAAATCCAATGGCTCCTACTCCATTCTGATCCTCCTTGACCTCTCTGCTGCCTTTGACACTGTCGACCATCCCCTCCTCCTCCATACCTTATCTCACCTTGGCTTCACGGACTCTGTCCTCTCCCGGTTCTCCTCTTACCTCTCTGGCCGATCATTCTCGGTCTCCTACGCTGGAGCCTCCTCCCCCTCCCATCCTTTAACTGTCGGAGTTCCTCAAGGGTCAGTTCTCGGCCCTCTTCTGTTCTCCATTTACACTCACTCCCTCGGTGAACTCATCCGCTCTCACGGCTTTGACTACCATCTCTACGCAGATGACACGCAGATCTACATCTCCGCCCCTGTCCTCTCCCCCTCCCTTCAGGCTCGCATCTCCTCCTGCCTCCGGGACGTCTCCACCTGGATGTCGGCCCGCCACCTAAAACTCAACATGAGCGAGACTGAGCTCCTCATCTTCCCTCCCAAGCCCGGTCCGCTCCCAGACTTCTCCGTCACCGTGGATGGCACGACCATCCTTCCCGTCCCGCAGGCCCGCGATCTCGGTGTCATCCTTGACTCGTCCCTCTCGTTCACCCCACACATCCTATCCGTTACCGAGACCTGCCGGTTTCACCTCTACAATATCGCCAAGATCCGCCCTTTCCTCTCCACCCAAACGGCTACCTTACTATTACGGGCTCTCGTTATATCCCGGCTAGACTACTGTGTCAGCCTTCTCTCTGACCTCCCTTCCTCCTCTCTCGCCCCGCTCCCGTCTATTCTTCACTCCGCCGCCCGGCTCATCTTCCCGCAGAGACGATCTGGGCATGTCACTCCCCTTCTTAAACAACTCCAGTGGTTGCCTATCGACCTCCGCTCCAAACAAAAACTCCTCACTCTAGGCTTCGAGGCTCTCCATCACCTTGCCCCTTCCTACCTCTCCTCCCTTCTCTCTTTCTACCGCCCACCCCGCACGCTCCGCTCCTCTGCCGCCCACCTCCTCGCCGTCCCTCGGTCTCGCCTATCCCGCCGTCGACCCCTGGGTCACGTCCTCCCGCGGTCCTGGAACGCCCTCCCTCCTCACCTCCGCCAAACTGATTCTCTTTCCCTCTTCAAAACCTTACTTAAAAATCACCTCCTCCAAGAGGCCTTCCCAGACTGAGCTCCTCTTCCCCCTCTACTCCCTCTGCCATCCCCCCTTTACCTCTCCGCAGCTAAAGCCTCATTTTCCCCTTTTCCCTCCGCTCCTCCACCTCTCCCTTCCCATCCCCACAGCACCGTACCCGTCCGCTCAACTGTATATATTTTCGTTACCCTATTTATTTTGTTAATGAATTGTACATCGCCTCGATTCTATTTAGTCGCCATTGTTTTTACGAGATGTTCTTCCCCTTGACGCTGTTTAGTGCCATTGTTCTCGTCTGTCCGTCTCCCCCGATTAGACTGTAAGCCCGTCAAACGGCAGGGACTGTCTCTATCTGTTGCCGACTTGTTCATCCCAAGCGCTTAGTACAGTGCTCTGCACATAGTAAGCGCTCAATAAATACTATTGAATGAATGAATGAATATGTGCCAGGCACTGTACTAAGCACTGGGGTGGAGACAAGCAAATTGGGTTGGACCTAGTCCCTGCCCAACGTGGGGCTCGCGGTCTCGATCCCCATTTCGCAGGTGAGGAAACTGAGGTCCAGAGAAGTGAAGTGACCTGCCCAAGGTCACACAGCAGACAAGAACCCATGATCTTCTGACTCCCAGGCCCGGGCTACATCCCTCTGTGGGAAAGGGATATGCTTCTGTGTGAAAAGCGGTGTGGCCCAGCTGATAGCACACGGGCCTGGGCGTCAGAAGAAACTGGGTTCTAATCCTTGCTGCATCATGTGTCTGCTGCGTGACCTTGGGCAAGTCGTTTCGCTTCTCTGTACTTCAGTTACCTCATCTGCAAAGGGGTCATTAAGTCCGTGAATCCCATGAAGGTCAGGGACTCTTCCCAAGCTGATTAGCCTGTATCTTCCCCGGTCCTAAGTGCAGTGCTTGGCACAGAGTAAGTACTTAACCACTAAAAAAAAAAAAAAGAAAAAAAGAAAAGAGGGCTTCTCTGCCTCAGGGAGCAGCTGGAGGGGACGGAACAGGTTAGAGCATCCAAGGCGATATGCTAACGGGATGGAAACTCCATTAAACATTTATGGGAAAACCGGAACTCTCTCAGAAGCGAGGTCAGGAAGCAGAGGCCCTGCAGTACCTCTGAAGGAAATCAGTCCGTGTCCCCGTCTCAGGTAAGATCCTGCCCCCCGTATAGCCGTGGAGAAGGAAAGGCACTCTTCTGAGATCGGAGGATGGGCTAGCGGCTCTCTGTCCCCCATCCGCCTCTCCCTCCGGCCTAGTTCTACTTCCCTCAACAGGCCGGGGACGAGAGGAATCTCTCTCGCCCGCTCCCAACTTTCCCCTTCAATTAAATGTTTTCCCAAACTCCAGGCTGGACTCTGGGGAGACTAAGTCTGGGAGTCAGCGGGTGGGCACCGACCCGCCTTACTGCTGCCGGGTGACTCTGGACAACATCGCAGCCCCCCTCCCAGTTGGACCCAGAGTCGGTATAGCAAGGAGGGAGTGATGTGGGAAGGAGGGAGGGGAGAGTAATCGGGTCTGGATGGGGAAGCTGGAAGGGAGCGTGGTGGAGGAGCCCGGGTGATGTGGGCTCGGCCCGGAGACGAGGGGCACTCCGGGGACACGCTCTCTCCTTGGTCGCATGGGCGAGGGGAGAGGAGAGCTTTTCAAGGACAATCGCAACCGGTCAGAACTCTCATAACATCCGTTCTGCTTCCGCTCTGCGGCTGACCTCCCCCGCCAAAAGGAAGTTACCTTATCTCTAATCCCTGACCTCTTGAAAGTCCCGTGGGGCGACTAGCCGGTGAGCCCCTCTTTTTTTTTTATGGTATTGGTTAAGCGTTTTCTGTGCGTCAACCGCTATGCTAAGAGCTGGGGTAGATACAAACGCATCAGGTTGGACGCAGTCCTAACCGTCAGGCCGTGCTGCTTCTCGAGGGATTAACAAATACGATTAAAAGATCGGGGGAGGGAGAGAGTGAGAGGCTTCTGGAGGCTCAGGCTGGTTTCCTTTTGGTTTGCTATTTAGATAGAGTGGTCATCTGCCCCGTGTCCGGGGAGGGCTTTGAGGAGGGGAAGAGAGAGAGAGAGGGGAAGATGAGGGGAAGACCCAGAGGAGTACCCGGGAGCCTCCAGCTGCGTCTCTGTCAGTCTCTCGGGCACAGCTGGAAGGGGGTGGGGGCAACAGAGGGGCGGTGAGAATGAGGGGAACCCATGAGGCACGAGGTCCCCAGGTGGAAAATTCAAAATAGCAAACGGCTTCAGACCGGGGCCCTTCTGCAGCCTGGCAGATTTCTCTCTGACACAGGATAAGGCCAGAGAAGATACCAACCTTATCTCCCTCCCCTCCCACGAGGTTGTCCTCATCCAGGTCGGGGGGCCGGGGGGAAGGATGTAGCAGGCTGGGGACCCCCCCTCCTCTCTGCTCCCCCTCCCCCCCCAAGAGAGTAGCTGTCACTTATAGCCCTCCCTTCCCTCCCACTCGGCCCCGACCGCAGATGAGGTCCGGATTCAAGTTCATTCCTTCATTCGGTCGTACCTGTTGAGCGCTTGCTCTGTGCCGAGTGCTGTACTGAGCGCTTGGGAGAGGACGACATAACAATAAACAGACCATTTCCCGCCCACCGTGAGCTGGCGGGGGAGGACAGACATTGATAGAAGTAAATAGATGACAGAAATATATACATAAGTGCTGTGGGCCTGGGAGGGGGGGAAGAACAAAGGGAGCAAGGGGGGGGGGGGCGTTGCAAAAGGGAGTGGGAGATGAGGAAAGGGGGGCTTAGTCGGGGAAGGCCTCCTGGAGGAGAAGCCAGAGGCCGGGCTGATTTGCTATCAGCACAGTGCTCTGCACACAGTAAGAGCTCAATAAATACCAGCGATTGATTTTTTGATTGGAGTCATTACGTTTTTCACCGTCTTCCCCACCAACCCACCCAATTTACTCAGTCGACGTAAGCCCCGTGGCTTAGTAACAACAATAATAATAATGATATGTACCAAACGCCGGATTCAGCACTGGGATAAAAACAAGTTAATCGGGACAGACTAGTCCACGTAGAACTCACAGAGTAGGAAGGGGGTACTGAATCGGCGTCTGGCAAACGGGAACCCGAGGAACAGAGAAGGTAAGCGACTCAACCAAGGTCTCCCAGCAGACAAGTGGCCGAGCCGGCATTAGAACCCAGATCCTCCGACTCCCAGGCCCCGGGCTCTGTCCGTTAGACCCCACGGCTTCTGTTTCCCCTCCGCTGGTGAGAAGCATCAGCAGCGGACGCAGCTGTTCTCCAGCCCACGGGACCTGGGCTGAGGGGGCGTGGGCAGGGGCAAGACCCCTCTTGGAAGGGAAATCGAGGGGTCAGGGAGGGTGGGGGGGAGCACCTTATCCCTTTAGCCTCTCCCCCTCTCAATATATATCAGACAACCACTCTCCCCACCTTCCAAGCATTATCAGGGTCAAATCCCTTCCACGAGGCCTTCCCCGATGAAGCCCTATTTTCCCGGCCTCCCTTCTCCCATCCACTGGGATCTGTGACTTTTGGGCATCTGATAGTCTCCCCACCCTCAACCCCACAGCGCGCGTGTACATATCTACAAATTGCACGTTATAATTATTTGTTTATATTAATGTCCGTCTCCCCCTCTAGGCTGTAAGCTTACAGTGGGTGGGGAACGTGTCTGCCAACTCTATTGTACTGCAATCTTCCAAGCACTTAGTACGGCACTCCGCGCACAGTAAGCGCTCAGTAAATACCGTCGACGGCGATGATAATTCAAGGTATCTGCTCCCCTGGCCCCGAACCTCTATCAGTCAATTCGTTCATCTATCAAGCAGTCAATCGGTGGAATCCGTTGAGCATTTACTGCATCCAGAGCCCTGTGCTGAGCACTTGGGTGAGCACGATGCAGTAGGCGATCCTCCATCTTCTGAAACAACAGCCTCGGCAGGGAGGGCGAGTGTCACCTGTTGCCCGGGGATGCGTTCGGGAATCGGCGTGGCGAGAGAAAGAAGCCGGAGTCCTTCCTTTTTGGGAAGGACATAATTATTTAATTATTTGGGATGCCGCAAACTGAACTTCTCTTTCGGGAGAAATATGATTATTTAATTATTTGGACTCTACAAATTGAACTTCCCCTTCTGGGAGGAATGTGATCCTTTTTTTATACTGGGGCTTCCCTATCGGGAGACGTGTGCGTTCCCCGCACGTGTCGAAGCAGCTTGCTCCCACCCACGACCGCTTCCTACTCGGGAGGAATCCACCTACGGTAAGTGGGGTATTTGTTAAGCGCTTACAGTGTGCCGGACACTGTACTAAGCGCTGGGGTGGATACAAGCAAACCGGGTGGGACACGGTCCCCGTCGCACGTGGGGCTTCACAGTCTTCATCCCCATTTTAGAGATGAGGGAACTGAGGCCCAGAGAAGTGACGTGACTTTCCCAAAGCCACAGAGCAGACAAGTGGCAAACCGAGATTAGAATCCATGACCTTCTGACTTCGGATTTAAGTGTTGCTCGCCCGTGGCGAAGTAGCTCGTTCCCGCCCACGATCGCGTCCCACTTGCACATGGTGAAGCTCCTACTCTCTGCCCACGAGCGCCGAACGGGATACTCACCGGGCCCGTGGCCCCTCTCTTGGTGCAGACAGAGGGGGCATCCCACGTTCCGGGCAGGGGCGACGTGTGACGGCTGAGGCAAATCCTGGTCTGCTGCCCCCAAAGTCAGAGGCCTCAGGTATTTTTCACCCGCGCTCCCAGGCCATTCCCAGTTTCCACCCTCCGCTCGTTCAGTCTTTGCCCCCTCCTCTATATTTTATTCGATTGGTATGGGGGCGAGGGACTCCTTCCGTATTCCTGGCCTGGGATGTCTATCTAGCGGTTTTGGTTCCCCTCCGTGCTTCCGAGCCCCAGAGCTCAGAACCGAGCCTGGCACGTAGTAAGAGCTGAACAAATACCGTTGTTAATAATAATAATAATAATGATGTTGGTATTTGTTCAGCGCTTACTATGTGCAGAGCACTGTTCTAAGCGCTGGGGTAGACACAGGGGAATCGGGTTGTCCCACGTGGGGCTCCCGGTCTTAATCCCCATTTTACAGATGAGGTCACTGAGGCACAGAGAAGTGAAGTATTATTATTATTCTGACCTTGAGATGGCAGGTGCCTGGGTTCACCTTGACAGAGAGAGAGAGGAAAGCAGCGTGACTCAGTGGAAAGAGCCTGGGCTTCGGAGTCGGAGGTCATGGGTTCGATTCCCGGCTCTGCCGCTTGTCAGCTGTGTGACCGCGGGCGAGTCACTTAACTTCGCTGTGCCCCAGTGACCTCATCCGTAAAATGGGGATTGACCGTGAGCCTCACGTGGGACGACCCGATTTCCCCCCGTATCCACCCCAGCGCCTGGAACGGTGCTCGGCACACAGTAAGCGCTTAACAACTACCGACATTATTATTATTCTCTTTGCCTCCTCTCACTCCTCAAATTTCCGGCTGGAGGAGACTGAGGATTCCATCCGGTTGGATCTATTGCACCGAGGGGAGGGGGTTCAAGAGGAGCAGGGCAGGGGGCTGGCCCGGGGTGGTGGGGTGAGAGTAGGAGGAACCGGGACCTCTTTCACAAAAATTACGGTAACCTGTTATCCGCTCATTGCGTGCCAAGCACTGTTCTAAGCGCTGGGGTAGATTCAAGCGAGGTTGGACACAGTCCCCGTCCCCACAGAGGACTTACACTCCCAACCCCCATTTTATAGACGAAGTCACCGAGTCCCAGAGAAGTGGAGCGATTTACCCAAGGTCACACGGCAGACATGCGGAGGAGCCGGGATTAGCACCCATGCCCCTCTGATCCCCAGGGCCTGTGCTTCATCCATTAAGCCGCACAGCTCTTCCCTCCCCGGACCCCGTGGGAAGAGCCGCGCTGCGGAAACGTCCCCAAAGAGACCCAGAAACCGCGGGATCGATCATTCGACGGTGTTTATTGAGCACTTTCTGTGTGCGGAACACAGCGCTAAACGCTTGGGAGAGTCCAGTACCTTAGAGTTGGCTCCCTGCTCCCTACGAGCTGACGATCTAGAGATTGGAGGGGAGGTCACCTCACGACGCTTTGCAGGGGAAATTACCAGAAAAGACAGGGATTGTTCCCAAACTGGGAATGAGTCAGGAGATGTCGGAGGGTCAGGGAGTCTGGGAAGGACTGGAGGAAGGGGAAGAGAAATCGGGATGGGGGAGGGTAGACCGGGTGAGGAGAGGCACAGAAGGTGCTGAGGCTGAAGGAGAGAGGAGCACAGAGTTAAGAGGAGCGAGAGCCGTTTGCCTCTCTTCAATCCCCCGAGGGGACGCTGATCTTGGGGTCCAGGCAGTTGCCTCGGGCCTCGGCTTCCAGGTCCAACCGACTCAGAAGGGCTCTGACTGCCCGTACTTCCTGGAGCAGGAGGTTCAGCTGGGGGTCCAGGGTGGTCGGGGAGGGGGCCGGTCCCCCCTGGGGAGGTGGACAGCAGGTGACGCAGGATCTGGAGAGCGGGGGCTCCCTGGAAGGTGCTCCTGGAGGAGCCGAGGGATCCGGCGAGAGACGAGGAGCGGTTGCGGGTGAGGCTCCGGAAGAGGAACCTGAGAAGAAGACAACACGCTGTAGGAAGGGCCGCAAGCCCTAGAACGGATCAAGAACGATAACCCTGGGGGCTCCCAGAGAAGCAGCGTGGCTCGGTGGAAAGAGGCCGGGCTGGGGAGTCAGGGGTCGTGGCTTCTAATCTCGGCTCTGCCGCTGGCCAGCTGTGTGGCTTGGGGCAAGTCACTTAACTTCTCTGTGCCTCCGTGACCTCATCTGTAAAATGGGGATTAAAACCGTGAGCCCCACGTGGGACAACCTGATCGCCTCGTATCCCCCAGCGCTTAGAACGGTGCTTTGCGCATAGTAAGCGCTTAACGGATACAAAAAAAAAAAAAAAGGTTGGAGTGAAGGGGGTGGGGGGCAAGGGGAGGGGGAGGAAGGCAAGAAGCTCCAGATTCAGTCCATCCCCCTCCAGGCAGCGGGGACCTCAAAGTTTCTCACGAGGAGAAGAGAAGGCAGGGTGGTCTAGCGGATAGAGCCTGGGCCTAGTAATCAGAAGGACCTGGCTCCTAATCCCGGTTCCACCACTTGTTGCCGTGTGACCTTGGGCGAGTCACTTCACTTCTCTGGGCCTCAGCTACTTCATCTGTAAAACGGGGATTGAGACGGGGAGCCCCATGTGGGACAGGGACCGTGTCCATCCCGATTGGTTTGTATCCAACCCAGCACTTAGTACAGTGCCTGGCACCCAGTAAGCGTTTCACAGACACCACAGTTATTATTACTGATTATTAGGTAGTGACTCCTCATTTTCATTTTTCGTGATAATGTTGTCTTGCTTTTGTTTCGTTCTGTTTTGCTCTGCCATCTGTCTCCTCCGATTAGACTGCGAACCCGACATTTCAAGTGCTTAGTACAGTGCTCTGCACACAGTAAGCGCTCAATAAATACTATTGAATGAATGAATGAATTTGAGGTCTAGAGGGCCCCTGGCTGCCAGTCCCGTATCTACTCCAGTGCTCAGTACAGTGCCTGCAACATAGTAAGCGCTTAACGAATAATAATAATTATGGTATTTGTTAAGCGCTTACTATGTGCCAAGCACGAATACCATTTAACAAAAATGTTAAAAAAGAGAGAGGCTCTGTCTGAAACCTGACAGCGCCTAATATAGGATTAGGTTAGCCCTAGGAAGGGGATTCTGTGGGAGAGAAAGAGCTGGGGGGCCCCGAAGGGTGATAATAATAATTACGGCATTCGTTGGGCACTTACTCTGTGCCAGGTACCGTACTGAGCGCCGGAGGGGATACGGGCAAATCGGGTTGGACGGTCCCTGCCCCACGTAACACTCACGGTCTCAATCCCCATTGTACAGATGAGGTAACTGAGGCCCAGAAAAGCGAAGTGACTTCGCCAAGGTCACACGGCAGGCAAGCGGGGAGTCGGGACTGGAACCCATGACCTTCTGACTTCCTGGCCTGGGCTCTTTCCACTTCGCCATGCTGCTTCTCTAGGCTTAATCCCGACACCCCATAGGGGCAGACTTGGTTTCAGAAGGCCCTAGGTCTCCGGCCAAGTCCCCTCACATTCTTTCCTAGGGAGGGAAGGGACCCAGGCGAAAAGGAGAACTCCAGGGCTCCACCCCTCTAACTGCCCCTGACGGGCCTCAGAGCCGGGATTGGGGGGCCATTTTCAGGAGCTGGCGACCTCCTCAGCCCCTCTGCTCACCCCTCGCCCAGCCTGATCACCGTCTCCACGGTCAGCTGGGCCCTCCGCCACCCTTTCCCCTCTCAACTTGTTTCCCATCCTTCCTGGGGAAGTGCCTCCCCGCCGCCTTCCCCGTGAACCCTCTCCGGACTCACGCTGCACCCGGATCCGCAGCGCGGGGCTCCTTTTCCACACGCTCCCGGTGTCCGTGGCCACCTCGCACCGATAGGAGCCGGAGTCCCCGCTCCGGGCCGCCGGGATCCTGTGTTCCGGGGAGCCGTCCCAGCCCCTCACCGTCCGGTTGTCTCTGTAGAAGGAGAAGCGGAGCCGGGGGTCCGGCCTGCGGGGGTCCGGCCGCGTGTCACAGGTCAGGGTCAGCGGGCTCCCCTCCGTGGGCTCGGCGGAAGGGGTGGCTTTCAGCGTGGGCGGCGGGAACGGCTCTGGAGAGGGGCGGACGGGGGGGGGGGGTTAAAGGGTGCAGAGCCCCGAGTCTAGCAGCCGTCGGTCAATCGCGTTTATTGAGCACTTACTATCTGCGGAGCGCTCTACCAGCCGCGCGGGAGAGAACGGCATGACAGTATTAGAGACGCATTCCCTGCCCACGGTGAGTTCACAGTCAAGAAGGGGAGCTGGACGTTAATAGAAATCAATAAATGACAGATGTGGACACAGGCGCCGTGGGGCCGGGACGGAGATGAATGAAGGGAGAAGGTCAGGGCGACGCGGGAGTAGGAAAAGAGGAACGGAGGGCTCAGTCAGGGAAGGCCTCTTGGAGGAGATGGGCCTTCAATAAGGCCTTGAAAGGGGGAAGGGTAATGATCTGATTACCCTTTACCTACCCCAGCGCTTAGAACGGTGCCCTGCACATGGTAAGCGCTTAACAAATACCAACATTATTATGATTATCTGTTGGATTTGAAGGAGGAGGGCATTCCAGGCTCGAGGCAGGATTCGTTCATTCATTCATTCAATAGTATTTATTGAGCGCTTACTAGGTGCAGAGCACTGTACTCGGCGCTTGGAATGGACAAATCGGCAACAGATAGACAGGGTCCCTGCCCTCTGACGGGCTCACGGTCTAATCGGGGGAGACGGGCAGACGAGAACGATGGCGAATCGATAGGGTCGAGGGGAAGAACATCTCGTAGAAACGATGGCAACTAAATAGAATCGGGGTGACGTACGTCTCATCAAACAAAATAAATCGGGTGATGAAGATAGGGGGAGAAGGGTTTGAGGGAACGGGTCTGTGTCCAACCTGATTATCTAGTTTCTGCCCCAGTGTTTCGTACAGTATTTAGCGCATGATAAATGATTAACGAAGCATCTACGAGAAGCAGCATAACCTAGCGAAGAGAGCACGGCCCGAGGGTCAGAGGACTGAAGTTCCAATCCCGGTTCCGCCCCTCCTCTGTTGTGTGACCTCGGGCAGGTCGCTTCACTTCTCTGGGCCTCGGTTCCCTCATCCGTCAAATGGAGATGAAGCCTGGGAGCCCCGTGGGGGACCCGGACCGTGTCTTAGCTGATTAGCCTGTATCTACCCCAGCGTTTAGTACAGTGCCGGGCACAAATTCGGTGGGGGCAGGGAACGCGTCTACCGTTCTATCGTCCTCTTCCGAGGGCTCAGTCCGGTGCTCGGCCCACGGGAAGCGCTCAAGAAATATGATGGAATGAATGAATGAGCACCTCAGAGATTCCGTTAAAGAGACCACCGCCGTTATTCCCGACAGGAAGAGGGGCAGAAGAACCAGCTGGACTCCCCCTCTTAATAATGATAATAATGATGACGAGGATGATGGTGTCGGTTAAGAGCTTACTGCGCTCCAGGCGCCGTACTGAGCGTCCCGGTCCCTCTCCCGCTCCTCGCCTCGGACCTCCAAGGCCACGGCTCCGCTGAGGCGATGGGGAAGAGGAGCCCCGGGCCAAGCCGTCGCGATAGAAGGTGACGCGGGACAGCGGCCAGCCCCTCCGACTCCGGCAGCGAAGGACCGCGGCCTCGCCCTCCCACACCGGGGCCGGGGGGGCCTCCAGGATCAGCCGCTCTGCGGCGGAGGCCGGGAGGGGGTGAGGGGCAGAGAAGGGAGGTTGCTGAGTCGGGGGAGAGGGAGACCGTCAATCCATCAGTCAATGGAATTTAATAAGAAGAAGGAGAACGTTGGCATTTGGTAAGCGCTTACTACGTGCCGAGCACTGTTCTAAGCGCTGGGGTAGACACAGGGGAATCAGGTGGTCCCACGTGGGGCTCACGGACTTCATCCCCATTTTACAGATGAGGGACCTGAGGCACCGAGAAGTTGAGCGACTTGCCCAAAGTCACCCAGCCGACAATCAAATCATGTGGCTGGGAACCAGGGGACCTGGGTTCTAATTCCCGGCCCCTTCACTTGTCTGCGGTGTGACCTTGGACAATAATTATAATTGTAGCATGTGCTGAGCACTTACTATGTGCCGAGAACCGTTCTGAGGGCTGGGTTGGATACAAGGTATAATCGGGTTGTCCCACCTGGGGCTCACGGTCTTAATCCCCATTTTCCAGATGAGGTAACTGAGGCCCAGAGAAGCGAAGTGACTTGCCCGAGGTCACACAACAGACAAGTGGCAGTGCCGGGATTGGAACCCACGTCACTTCACTTCTCTTGGCCTCAAATGCGAAATAAGGATTCACTGCCTAATAATAATAATAATAGTGCTAATAGTAAATATAATAATCGCTGTGGTATTTGTTGAGCACTTACTGTGTGCCAGGCACTGTTCTAAGTGCTGGGGTGGATACAAACAGATCGGGTTGGACACAGTCCCTGTCCCACGTGGGGCTCCCGGTCTCAATCCCCATTTTACAGATGAGGTAACTGAGGCCCAGAGAAGCGAGGTGACTTGCTCGAGGTCACTCAGCAGACAAGTGGCAGAGCCAGGATTAGAACACATAACCCTCTGACTCCCGCACCCGTGCTTTATCCACTGCACCACGTTTTCCCTCCTAGTTAAACTGAGCCCCACGTGGGTCAGGTACCGGATTCAGCCTGATTAGCTCGTAGCAGCGTGGCTCAGTGGAAAGAGCCCGGGCTTGGGAGTCAGAGGTCATGGGTTCGAATCCCGGCTCCGCCTCTTGCCAGCTGGGTGACTCTGGGCGAGTCCTTTCGCTTCTCTCTGCCTCAGTGACCTCATCTGTAAAATGGGGATTAAGACCGCGAGGCCCCAAGTGGGACAACCCAATTGCCTTGTATCTGCCGCAGCGCTTAGAACAGTGCTCGGCACATAGTAAGCGCTTAACAAATACCAGCGTTCTTATCTACCCCGGGGGCTTGGAACAGTGGTTGACATATGGTAAGCACTTAACACATACTAAGAAAAAAAAAATTATTAGGGCATGTGTTAAGTGCTTACTATGTGCCAAGCACTGGGGTAGGTACGAGATACGTTGGACCCAGTCCCTGTCCCAGATGGGGTTTACCGTCTAAGTGGGAAAGAAAACAGGCGTTAAATCCCCATTTTACAGATGAGGGAACTGAGGCCTGGAGAAGGGAAGTGACTAGCTTACTATGTGCCGAGCACCGGGGTAGGTACAAGACAGGTTGGACCCAGTCCCTGTCCCATACGGGGTTTACCGTCTAAGTAGGAAAGAAAACAGATATTAAATCCCCATTTTACGGATGAGGGAACTGAGGCCTGGAGAAGGGAAGTGACTAGCTCAAGGTCACACGGCGGGCAAGTGGCAGAACCCAGGTCCTTCGACTCCCAGGTCTCTGTTCTTTCCAGTGGGCCCCGCTGTTTCTCAAAACGGGTTTGGAGGAGGGTTTAAGGAAACGAGAAGGTTCTGGGGCGGGGTATTCATTCAATAGTATTTATTGAGCGCTTACTATGCGCAGAGCACTGTACTGAGCGCTTGGAACGAACAAGTCGGCAACAGATAGAGACGGTCCCTGCCGTTTGACGGGCTTACGGTCTGATCGGGGGAGACGGACTATTCAGACTCTCTTCTGTGGGCTCAGGCTGAGGCGGCGTGGCTCAGTGGAAAGAGCCCGGGCTTGGGAGGCAGAGGTCATGGGTTCGAATCCCGGCTCCGCCACCTGTCAGCTGTGTGACCGTGGGCAAGTCACTTAACTTCTCTGCGCCCCAGTGACCTCATCTGTAAAATGGGGAGGAAGACTGTGAGCCCCACGTGGGACAATCTGATTAATGTTGGTATTCATTAAGCGCTTACTGTGTGCGGAGCACTGTTCATTCAATAGTATTTATTGAGCGCTTACTATGTGCGGGGCACTGTACTAAGCGCTTGGCGCTGGATTACCCTGTATCTACCCCAGCGATTAGAACGGTGCTCTGCACATAGAAAGTGCTTAACGCATACCCACGTTATTTTGAGAAGCAGCGTGGCTTAGTGGAAAGAGCCCTGGCTTGGGAGTCAGAGGTCGTGGGTTCTAATCCCGGCGCCGCCGCTTGTCAGCTGTGTGACTTTGGGCAAGTCACCTTACAACGTGGCTCAGTGGAAAGAGCCCGGGCTTGGGAGTCAGAGGTCGTGGGTTCGAATCCCGGCTCCGCCTCTTGCCAGCTGTGTGACTCCGGGCGAGTCCTTTCGCTTCTCTGTGCCTCCGTGACCTCATCTGTAAAATGGGGGTTAAAACCGGGAGCCCCACGTGGGCCAACCTGATCGCCTTGTACCCCCCAGCGCTTAGAACAGCGCGTTGCACGTAGTAAGCGCGTAAATACCTCCGTTTATTTATTTTTCCCCCAGCTGGCTCTGCCCAAGTCTCTTGACCTCATACTTTAAGCTTTCTTCTTCCCAACTCCTCCGTCTCTCTCTCCCTTCCTTTTTTTTTTTTTCTTTTTATGGTATTTGTAAAGCGCTTACTACGTGCCAGGCCCTGTTTGGGTGGGAGTGGAGACAGAACCCGCCTCTGAACTCACCACAGGACACGCTCAGATGGAAGGGCCTGCTGAACAGGTAGCCCACGCTATGCCGGCCGATGTCCTCTTTGGGGATCCCGTCCGTGTCGAAGAGGCTTTCCAGGGGTTTGATGAGCTTTCTCTTGTGGGAGTCGGGTCCTGGGGACTCCTCGCACCTCAGGGTCACCCTCTGGCCCGGGGCACGCGAGGGCCCGGAGGGCGGTTCGGGTTTTGTGGCCGGCGCTGCGGGGGAAAGGGAAGGGGAAGCGGACACGGGTCCCATCTGGGTGGGTGGGGATCGCCTTTCGTCGACCTTCCGAAGGGGCGGGGAGTCGCGGTCGGGGGGGCTTTTGGGATCCGAAAAGGAACCGGGGAGGCTTGAAGGGGGGTTCTAATAATCACGTTGGCATTTGTTAAGCGCTTACTACGTGCAGAGCACCGTCTGAGCGCTGGGGGAGGTGCAGGGGAAGCGGGTCGTCCCACGTGAGGCTCACGGTCTTAATCCCCCTTTCCCAGGTGAGGTCACTGAGGCTCAGAGAAGTTAAGCGACTTGCCACCCAGCTGACAAATGGCGGAGCGGGGACTCGAACCCATGACCTCTGACTCCCGAGGCGGCGCTCTCTCCACTGAGCCGCGCTACTTCACCCCCGCGGCCGGGCTCCGAGCGGCCTGAACGTCGCGGGGAGAGGATGGATGGGGGGAGAGAGAGAAGGGGGAGGAGGGTGGACGATGGAGCGATTAGCTTTACCCAGAAGCCTTGGCTCCAGTGTGGATGGAGTTATTGGTTTTACCCTTGACCCTTCACTCCGGTGTGGCTGGGGTGATCTCCGCCTGAGTTGGAGGTGGGGAGTCAATAGCTCTGAAGCGGGCAGAGCCCGTTAGGGGATCAATCCGGCGAGAGGGCCGGGGTC
The DNA here is from genome assembly GCF_004115215.2 of Ornithorhynchus anatinus. Classification (NCBI taxonomy): domain Eukaryota; kingdom Metazoa; phylum Chordata; class Mammalia; order Monotremata; family Ornithorhynchidae; genus Ornithorhynchus; species Ornithorhynchus anatinus. The sequence continues at coordinate 3,947,309 of NC_041753.1, read as the reverse complement.
TGTTTGGTGCGGGGCGGGCGAGGACCCCCCCCGAGGCCCGCCCCATATTCCGCTGAACTAGGGCCGGGGGCGTCGGGGGCGTCGGGGACGTCCGTCCGTCCGAGCCGGGGACGGGGAGGAGCAGTGAAAGAGACTCACCGGCGGCATATCCGCTGCCCAGAGCTGCAAGAGATAAGAAAGGGGAGATGAGTCCTCCTCTCTCGGGACGGGGGACCTGAGATGCTCCGGACCCCAAATGCCAGAATCCCAAGATACCGAAAGCGGCAAGGCCTAGCGGAAAGAGCATGACCCCGGGAGCTGGCGGTCTTGGGTTCTGATCCCCACTCGGCCGTTTTTTCTGCTGTGCGATCTCGGCTCTGTGGAGAGAGCGTGGGCTTGGGAGTCAGAGGTCACGAGTTCGAATCCCGGCCCGGCCACTCGTCAGCTGTGGGACCGTGGGCAAGTCACTTCACTTCTCCGGGCCTCAGTGACCTCATCTGGAAAATGGGGACGAAGACCGTGAGCCTCCCGGGGGACCACCTGATGACCCTGAATCTACCCCAGCGCCGAGAACAGTGCTCGGCACATAGTAAGCGCTTAACAGATACCGACGTTATCATCACTCAATTTCTCTCCGTCTCAGGGGTCTCACCGGCGGACCGTGAGATCACTGTGAGCGGGGGATGTGATCGTTATGCCGCTATACCGTTCCCTCCCGAGCGCTCAGTACGGTACTCTGCATACGGTAAATGCTCGATAGACACGATCGACTGACCGAAGTGCTTAGAGCGGTGCTCGGCACATAGTAAGCGCTCAACGAATACCGTTAATTATTATTACGGCGAATCGAGACTCCTTCTCCCTTCTGCTTAGACTGTGAGTCTCCTGTGGGATATGATGGCCTTGTATCTACCCAGCGCTTAGTACAGTGCTTGGCACACGGTAAGTGCTTAGCAAACACCACGGCTCAGTGAACGGAACGTGGGCCTGGGAGTTGCGAGGTCCTGGGTTCTAATCCTGACTCCGCCACACGTCTTTGTGACCTTGGGCAGGTTGCTTCACTTCTCTGGCCCTCAGTGACCTCATCTGTAAAATGGGGATTAAGAGTGTGAGCCCCATGTGGGACAGGGACTGTGTCCAACCTGATGAACTCGTATCTGCCCAGTGCTTACAGCGGTGCTTGGCACATAGTAAGCACTTACCAAGTGCTATTATTATTATGACTATTATTATTATTTTTTATTTGTGATTTTTATAACCCAGCCCCCTGCGTCCGAGATGCTTATGCTCTTTGCCCACCTCCACCCCTGATCCTCCCATCTCCCTACTCCCCCCCCGACCAGCTGAAACAGATAAAGTTCCAGAACCCGCAACCCTGACATCGACTCGGGAGCATGAAAACATCCTCCTCCGGCTTCCGGGCCCCAGTGCCCCCGAGTCCAGAGAGAGAGGGAGAAATCCCAAGATGAAAAGGACACGGGCCCGGGAGTCAGAGGGACCTGGGTTCCACCGAACTGTACGTTCCAAGCGCTTAGTACGGCGCTCCGCACATAGTAAGCGCTCAATAAATACTATTGAATGAATGAATTCCGGCTCTGCCCCGTGTCTGCTCCGTGACCGCGGGTCAGTCACTTCCCTTCCCTGCACTTCCGTTACCGCCTCCGTAAAATGGGGATTCAAGCCTACTCCCTCCTACTTAGCCTGGGTGCCTCGTGGGACGGGGACTATGTCCAACCTGTTTAGCTCGTACCTACCCCGGCGCTCGGAGCGGCGCTCGGCGCGTACTAAGTGCGGAACGTCATTCGATCGATCCATCAAGACCCTTTCCCCCCCCTCCCGGCCTCGCCAGATGGCCTCCCCGACCCCTCGGCACCGTGACTCAAGTTGCTCCGTCCCGTCACTTCTCGGCGTCCCCCTGGGGAGCCAGAATCCGGAGCCACTGGGAGAAGCCAAGCCTTCCTGCCCGTATGGGGAGAGGGGGTCCCGCCCCAACCCGGTCCTCAGCCCTCCAGCCCCCGACACCCAACGTTGCCCCCTCCCTCCCCCGCCGACTCACCCAGGACCAAGAGAGCCGCCCCCAGTGGCACGGCAGAGCGGCCCGGCCCTGGAGAAAAGGAGCTGCCCATCGGCATGGCGCCGGGAGTCTCTGCGGGGCGTCGACTGCTCCCGGCGTTATCGATCTGGGCTGGATGGGAAACTTCGCAGGTCGGAAAAAGGGGAAGCAAATCTCAACTGCCTCTTCGCCCCAGTTTGGGACTTCCTGCCTGTTTCCGGTCTTGCTATTTGACTTTCGCACCGCGAATCCGGAAGAGCCCAGGGTTGGAGTTATTTTTACGGTTGTGATGACGGCCCCTTTGATTTCAATACCTCTCTGAGGTAACTGAGGCCCGGAGGAGTTGTTCGTATTGTTGCGGTGACCGCCCCTTTGATTTCAATACCTCTCCGAGGTGACCGAGGCCCAGAGAAGTAAAGCGACTTGCCCGAGGTCACGCAGCAGACGTGCGGCGGAGCCGGGATTAGAACCTAGGTCCTTCTGACTCCGTGCTTTATCCGTTAGGCCACTCTGCTTCTCTAAGTGACAGGAGAAGTTGTCCCCTGCCACCGTCTCCAATCTGGTCTTTCCCTTTTAGGGAGTTTCCACTAGGTCACACTGCTTCTCGGATCCCGCAGCCAAAGCTCTGAGCTGGACGCCGGGGAGAGCAACGGGGGAAAGAGAGGACAGGGACGGGGTTAATAGTGTGGTTTTCGGGGTGGAGGGCCAGTGGCCGGAGGTTTGATTTCTGCAAGCAGGTGCTTTGGATTTCATCTCGTTATTCTAAGTGCCCCCGTGAGGCTTTTGATGTCGCCATGTTGGACTGTTAGCGACCACCCTAGGCAGAGCAGAGGATCCAAGGAGATCCCCGGCCAGTTCTGAAAAAGCAGATTAAGACTCTCCTCCTTTGCTGCTCCCACAAGGCCGAGACACAGTCTGTCAATCGATGGATCGTATTTCGTGGACGCTGACTGTGTTCAGAGCACCGTACGAAGCGCTTGGGAGAGTCCAATATAACGGATTTGGTACTGTCCCTGCCCACAACGAGCTTATAGTCTAGGGGACTGTAAAGAACTGGGCGGCCCATCCAACCTCCTTCCCTCTCACTGGGTCAGGCGGCCCCGTTAGATCACACGGTCTGAAAAACGGGAAGCCCCATCAGGGCCTTGGAAAATCCACTACTCCTACTGTATTCTCTCAAGCGCTCAGTACGGTGCCCCGTAACGTCAGTCAGTACTGTCACGTGAACCGATGGGTGGAGAACAGTGAGAAAGAGAAAGGGAGAGAAAGTACTTGCAAGGGGAAAGGGGATGTGGGTAGAGCCCGAGGTCCTGACGTGAACCAGCCACGGGGGAAAGGTCAGGGACCAGGTGGCTTCATCTCAGCAAAGTACCGGGTGGCTTCAGCTCGGCAAAATAAAAGTGTCTCCAACATCAGGGAAATAGATATGGAGCCTGTCTTGTTCCGATCATTGTGACTCCTGTCTTTTGTGTGTGGGGGGGGGGGGGGGGGGGGGGGGCATTTGTTTGGGAGGGAACAAAAGCGTTAATAGACACAATTCCTGTCCTCAAGAGACTTTCAATCCAGCAGGGAAGACAGACACCGGGAAAGATTTCAGTCAGGGGGAAGCAACAGGGTGAAAGCCCCTAATTCCCTCCCTTTCTACTAATGACTTCCTATCGACTTCCTGTTTCCCTACCCACCTGAGTCACCCAGACCCATCCAATTTCATCCCAGCGCACTCCGGCTGCACCTGGCTAACGCTAAGCACTGTGCTGGAGATGAGGTGCAGAACACTGTGCTCAGGCATCGCTCAGGCTCTTTTGCACGTTTTTAAAGGGCCCCTCCCAACTCCGACCCCCAACCTCCCTTCTTTGCCCTTCCCAGCAAGGGCCTGGGAGTCAGAAGGATCTGGGTTCTCGTCCGGGTCTGCCGTGTGACCTCGGGCAAGTCACTTCACATCTCTGGGCCTCAGTTCCCTCATCTGTAAAATGGGGATTAAGTCTGTGAGCCCCATGTGGGACTGTATGAACCTACCCCAGTGCTTAGTACAGTGCTGGCTTCAGCACTTAAAACAGTGCTTGGCACGTTGTAAACGCTGAACAAATACCAGAATTATAATTATTATTACATAGTAAGCGCTTAACGAATACCATTTAAAAACCAAGGGAAAACTCAATGCACGTTTACAAGGAAAGGGGCTAGGATGACCTTGGGAACAGTCTGGAATTCTAGGCCACAGCACTTATTTATATATCTGTAATTCTATTTATTTTTATCGCTGTCCGTCTCACCCCCTCTAGACTGTGAACCCGTTGTGGGCGGGGATTGTCACCGTTTATTGTTGGACTGTACTTTCCGAAACGCCTAATACGGCGTTCGCAAGCGCTTAATAAATACGACTGAATGAAAGAATGAAGAAATGAAACGACCCGCAAAGACGACCTCACAGTGGGCGTCACGCGATGGCCTCTGGCCCCAGCTGCTTGGGTGAGTGAGGGTGCGGAGGGGAGATGGTGATAAATTCACTTCGAAAAAAATCGCTATAAAATAATTTTCCATCGCTTGGGCAACAGGTGTTGGGTGAAACCCACGCGAAGGAAGGGTGGCTGGCAAAACCGGGGTGCAGCGGAGGGGTGGGGGGAGCAGTCAACCCTGCTGCAGATGGGGCCGGGGAGGGGCCCAAAGGCCCCAAGGGAGGAAGGGAGGGGAGGCTTGGGTAGGGCAGCTGGGGCAGCTACAGCTTAGCCCTTCCTCCCTTTGCCTCTTTTTCAGGATCGCCCAGGGACCCTGCCGAGACCCCCAGAGCCATGGGTTTCTGGTCGGCGGACGACTGGGGAGCGGGACGGGGTGGAGACTGCTGTGTCTTCCCCTTGAACCTGCTCTCCAACTTCCTCCTCGGAACAGTGGGCTAGCAGCTCTCTGCAAGATCCCTGAGAGTGCAGCCCGAGGATCCCCGCAGCAGCTTCCCAATCCAATCAGTCGTCTTTATTGAGAGCTTACTCTGTGCAGGCCACTGTGCTAAGGAGAATCTGATGCAACAGAGTTGATAGATGTGTTCCTCCTCCAAGAGGCCTTCCCTGACTAAGCCTGCCTTTCCTCTTCTCCCGCTCCCTTCTGTGTCAACGTGACTTTCTCCCTTCATTCATCCCCCCTCTCCCAGCCCCACAACACCTATGTCCTTATCTGCCATTTATTCATTTCTACTGATGTCGTGGGCAGGGAGTGTGTCCGGTTGTTGCTTTATCGTACTCTCCCAAATTCAACAGTGCTTGGCACGTAGGAAGCGCTTCACAGATACCATTATTATTATTATTATTATTACAGTGCTTGGCGCACACAGTGAGCACGCAAGAAATATGACCGAATGAATGAAAGTTCTTCGCCCCCTTCGGGGGGCCGAGGGGTCTCGTTGCCTCTCGTGATGTAGCCCCCCCACCCCCGGCACGGAGCTCCTCTGGGTTGACTAGCATGGCCGGGAGAGGCCTACGCTGGGAGTTGGGAAAGGGGCTTGGCCTCGGTCACTCTGGGATGGAGCTCTCTGGCTCTGCCCCCTTTTCTCCCCCTTGGAGATAAGGTCCCCCTCCTCTCTTGCCCCCTAGAGATCTCCATCTCCGGCCAGGCCAGGGCAGGGACAAGACGAGAGCCAGCAGGAGGAGACCGGTTGGCATCGGAGTCCAGAGCAGCACACGGATGCGTTCCGGGAAACCGCCGACTCGGGGAGCGGGACAGAGAGAAAAGGGGGAGGGGGTCACATAGACACTGACAATCCCAAAGGGTTTTTAAAGTGCAGGCGAAAACACTTTTATTCGACCACGCCAGCGCCCTCGCCCTCAGGATTATAGCGTCGATTTGGGTTCTGATCCCAGCTCCGCCTCTTGTCTGCCGTGTGACCTTGGGCAAGTCACCTAACGACTCTGGGTCTCACTTCCCTCATCTGTAAAGTGGGGGTTAACGCTGCGAGCCCCATGTGGGAGATGGACTGCATCCAACCTGATTAAACTCATATCTACCCTAGCGCTCAGTACAGTGCCTGGCACACCGTAAGCGCTTAACAAATACCATAAAAAAAAAAAATCTGAGGGCAGTTAGGTTCAGGAGGGCAGCCGTTCCTTAGAAATTCTGGGAATTGAACCGCGAGTCAGGGAGTCACGAGTTTGGGACGTTCTCATAATCCAGATGGTTTCGCTCTTCCTCTTCTTCATCCGGGACGTCCGTGTGCATGAGCAGAGAATAGGAGACCACATTCTCATCCTGGAGGCAGCAAGAGGAATGGGTACTGAGGGAAGGGCGTGAGGGAGAGGGGAAAGGGAGAGGAGGGGAGGGAGAGTGGGGGTCCGAAGGAGGAAGGGAAAAAGGGTGGGAGAGGGGAAGAAAATAGGGAGGAAGGGAAAGGAGGAGAAGGAATTGGAGAGGGAGAGGGAAGGAAGGAGGCGGTACTGACTTTGGTACAGTACTCTCCCAAGTGCTTAATACAGTGCTCTGCACACAGTAAGTGCTCAGTAAATACCACTGATTGTTAGGGGAGGGAGAGGAGTGAGGAGGAAGGGAAGGAGGCAGTGAGGGGAGAAGACAGTGGGAAGTGGAGGGAGAAGGAAGTAAGGAGTGAGGGGAGAAAAAAGTGGCGAATGAGGAAGGAAGTGGGGAGTAAAGAGAGGAGAAAGGAGGAGTGAGGGGAGAAGAGAATTGGAGTGGAGGGAGAAGTGGGGAGCGAAGCGAAATGGAAGTGAGGAGGGGGGGCAAGGGGGGAAAGAGAAGGGAAGAGAAGGAGGGAGGAGGAGGAGAGGAGAAATAAAAAAGGAGAGTCTCTTTGCAGGTGTCGGAGAATCACACTCACCTCCACCTCGGGCAGGATCTCAGGGGGTCTGGCTGTGGAGGGAAAGGGACGGGGTCGAGCGCTGGGATTGACAACGTGGCAGGGGGCTGGAAGCGGGGCTTTGCGGAAGCGGCGGGGGGGCTCGAGGCCACGAGCCGGGCTAGAAGCGAGGGGACGAGAAGACCCTTCTCTCCCTCCCGCCAGTATTTCAGTTGGGATGAGGGGTCCGGCCCCCAGGTGATGTCTATTCGCTTCTTAGTTGTAGTTGTGCTTTCTCTGAAGTGTAAGCAGCACGGCCTAGGTAAGCAGCATGGCCCGGTGGATAGAGCGTGGGCCTGGGACTCAGAAGGTCATGGGTTCTAATCCTCATATTGCCACTCGTCTGCTGTGTGGCCTTGGGTAAGTCACTTCACTTCATTGTCCCTCAGTCCCCTCATCTGTAAAATGGGGATTAAGACTGTGAGCCCCCTCCGGGTCAGGAACTATATCCAATCTGTTTCTATCTACCCCAGCGCTTAGTACAGTGCCTGGCACATAGTAAGCGCTTAACAAATGCCACAGTTATTATTACCCCTCTTGGAAGAGATATCCTGCCCAGAGAACTCCTCTCTAGTCTTTTTTTTGGGGGGGGACATTTTGTTAAGTGCATACTATGTGCCAGGCAGTGTGTCGGGTCCTCCGACTCCCAGGCCTGTGCTCTTTCCACGAGGCCATGCTGCTTCCCCATACTCTCCAGAACACTTGGTACAGTGCTCTGTACACAGTAAGCGCTCGATAAATACCACTGACTGACACCATATTATCTTCAAGGAGCTCGCAATTTAGCAAGGGAGATAGAGAAGATAGATAATAGATATATACTAAGTGCCCCTAAAATACCACTGATTGTTTGACTGTGGGATTAGGGTGCTGGTTTCAAATGACCCCAGCTCCCCCAAAATGCCTCCCGCCAAAAAATCTGGCCCGGACAGACCCCGGTGGGGAATTCACTGACCACCCTTAGCAGGGGTTTTTGGGGGGCGAGATGGCCTTTCTTTGCTCATGTAGGGAACGTGTCCACTAATTCTGCCATAATGTACAGTTAGAGAAGCAGCGTGGCCTCGTGAATAGACCACGGGCCTGGGAATCAGAAGGACCCGAGTTCTAATCCCCTCTCTGCTACCAAGTCTGCTGAGTGACCTTGGGAAAGTCATTTCACTTCTCTAGGCTTCGGTTGCCTCACCCGTAAACCGGGGATTGAGACAGTGAAACCCATGAGGGACTGTGCCCACCCCAATTTGCCGGCATCCACCCAAGCACTTAGTACAGTGCCTGGCACATAGTAAACGCTTAACAAATACCACAGTTAATAAATACCATCGATTGACTGATGGACCTGGGGTGATGCTTACATATATATATATATATATATTTAGTGAGTGGTATCTATTAAGCACTTACTATGTGCCAGGCACTGTTCTAACTGCTGGATGGTCAACCTACTAGACCCTAGATTCTCCCCACCCTCCCCCATCTCAGATTGGATGTCTGCAGAGCTGCCCCGCTGGCTCTAGGTTGCAGGGAAGGAGTGCAGTGCGATGGGGAGGGGGGCTCCCGGTTTCAGACAGACGGAGGACGGACGGACCCGAAGCACATTCCAACCCCCCACAGCGCCACGCCTGCAGCCCCAAACCCTCTGATGCGACTCCGTATCCCTCTCGGCCGCTTGGGCTTTCCTCTCTCCCCCCTCCCCCCAACCCCTCCCAGAGAGGACCGTGGGCACGGTGCTAACCCCCAGAGAAGGCTGCATTTCCTTGGGAATAAAGTGTTCCCCGAGAGGGGGAGGGATCTCCCTGGCTTGGGGTCATCCCGGCCCATCCGCTCCTGGTTTTTTTCCTCCCATTCCGAGCCGGGAATTAGCCATCTAGGATGGCTTGTTCTGGGCCTCTGCTCTGTAACCCCTATTCCCTGCTTCAGTCTCAACTCCTTTCCTTTCCTCTTCCCCCCTACTTCAAAGCCTTATTGCAGGCACATCTCCCAATCTTAGCCTTCCCTAAGCCCTCCTTTCCTCTTCTCCCACTCCCTTCTGCGTGGCCCCGACTTGCTCCCTTTATTCATCCCCCCCCCTTCCAGCCCCACAGCACTCTCGTCCACATCTGTCGCGTATTTATTTGTATTATTGTCCGTCACCCCCTCTAGACTGTAAGCTCCTTGTGGGCGGGGAATGTGTCTGTTTATTGCTCTACCGTACTCTCCCAAGGGCTTAGTACAGTGCTCTGCACACGGTAAGCACTCAATAAATACGATTAAATGAATGAATGAATCCTGCTCCACTTCCCGGCTCTAGATCCCTCCCTGACCCCAAGCATCCCACAGGAAGTCCTGTCCTCTGGACACCCCTTCTTTCAGGGAAATCTCGGGTTATCGGAGAGGGAGGAAAAGAGAAAGAGAGAGGCTGTGGGCTCCGTCCCATCTCGGTCCCAGGTGCTTCCCTTTTCCTGGGCCCTGCCCAGTCCGGGAGTGGGATACGGAATTGAGCGAGGGGTTTGAGCCTGCTGCCCTCACCCCAACCCCACTGAGCTTCACACAAGCGCCCCCCGCAACGCCCCCCCAACAAACCGCTGGCAAAATGGCAGTGCAGTAGGAGGGGCGGGAAGAAACCCCAGTGGCAAATGACACTCACCTGTATCCTCCGGGGGGGTTTCGTACCCATCCCCGTGCTCAGGGCTTTCTGAAGGAGCTGAGGAGGGGCACATTAGCAGGTTAGTAAGGGGGTTCGGGTAGAGGTTGGGGGTGCGGAGCCAGCAGGCACCGCCTCAGGACTGGATTGGAGAAGGGAAGAGTATCAGTTACGTTAGATTGGAAGCGTCCTGTGGGCAGAGAGTAGGTTCGTTCATTCATTCATATTGATTGAGTGCTTATTGTGTGCAGAGGACCGTACTAAGCGCTCGGGAGAGCACAAGAGGACAGTAAACCGACACATTCCCCGCCCTTAACAAGCTTCCTACATCCCTCCTGCATCATCTAGGCACTTGGATCTGTAATATTCCCAATATTCACCCCACCCTCAGCCCCACAGCATACAAATCCATAATCAATCATCTATATTAACGTCCGGCTCCCGCTCTAGACGTGCCTGCCAATTCGGTTGTGCTGTACTCTCCGGAGCATTTAGCGCAGTGCTCTGCCTAGCGGAGAGAGCACGGGCTCGGCCAGAAGGTTCTAAGCCCGGCTTTCCCGCTCGTCTGCTGCGTGACCTTGGTCAAGTCACTTAACTATTCCATGCCTCAGTTACCTCGTTTATAAAAAGGGGGCTCAAGACTACGAGCCCCGTGTGGGACATGGATTAAGTCCAACTTGATTAGCTTGTATCTACCCCATCACTTAGTCGAGTGCCTGGCCCATAGTAAGCGCTTAACAAATACCACAAAAACTAAGTGCTTGATGAATAATAATAATGATCTCGGCATCTGTTAAGCGCTTACTATGTGCAAAGCACTGTTCTAAGTGCTGGGGAGGCTACAAGGTGATCAGCTTGTCCCACGTGGGGCTCACAGTCTTAACGCCCATTTTACAGATGAGGTCACCGAGGCACAGAGACGTTAAGTGACTTGCCCAAAGTCACACAGCTGACAAGCGGCGGAGCCGGGATAAATGCCACGGATTGACCTGGCGACTGATTCTTTGCCCTCTTTGTGGGCAACAGTCAATAGTCAATAATCGGTAGTCAATACTATTGATTGGTTGATTGATTGTTTTTTAAATTCAACAGTCAGTTGTGTGGCAGCAAGAGTCCAAAGGCCAGCTGAATACTGGGCAAAAGACAGAGCCTTGCCATGTTATAATAATTACGATGGCATTTGTTTAGCTCTTACTGTGTGCCAAGCACTGTTCTAAGTCCCGGGGGAGATGCGAGGTAATCAGGTGGTCCCACGGGGGGGGGGGGGGCTCACGGTCTTAATCCCCATTTTACAGATGAGGTCACTGAGGCACAGAGAAGCGAAGTGACTTGCCCAGAGGTGACAGGTGGCGGGGCCGATATTAGAATCGACGACCTCTGACTCCCAACCCCGTGCTCTTTCCACCGAGCCACGCTGCTTCTCGTGCTATAAAGCCCGCTGTGGGCAGGGATTGTCTCGATTTGTTGCTGAATTGTAATAACGTTGGTATTTGTTAAGCGCTTACTATGTGCCGAGCACTGTTCTAAGCGCTGGGGTAGGCACAGGGGAATCAGGTTGTCCCACGTGGGGCTCACGGTCTTCATCCCCATTTTACAGATGAGGTAACTGAGGCAAGTCGCAAGTGAGGCGACTTGCCCAAAGCCGCACAGCTGACAGACGGCCGAGCCGGGATTTGAACCCCTGACCTCTGACTCCAGAGCCCGTGCTCTTTCCACTGAGCCGCGCTGCTTCCCAAGCGATTAGCACAGTGCTCTGCACACAGTAAGCGCTCCGTAAATACGATCGAATGAATGAATGAATAAAGCCTCAGTCTGCTCACAGAAGGAATAGTCGCGTGCTGTGCACGCAGTAGAAACTCAATGAATATTCTAATAATACTAATGACGGTCGCATTTATTAAGCACGTACTATGGGCCAAGCACTACCCTAAGCGCTGGGGTGGATACAAACAAATTGGGTTGGACACGATGGCGGGGACGGTGTCCGACCCGATCTGCTCGTAGCTACCTCGGCGCTTAGTAGAGTGCCTGGCACATAGTAAGCGCTTCACAGATACCACAGTTATTATTATTATCATTAGACCGTAAGCTCACTGCGGGGAGGGATTGCGCCTGTTAGATTGTCGTACTGTCCTCCCCTAAGCGCTTAGGACAGCCACCTGGGCGCTTACGACAGAGCCTGACACCCAGTAAGCGCTTCACAGATACCGCGGCTATTATCGTTAGACTACGAACCCGTCACTGAGCAGGGATTGTCTCTACCTGTTGCCGAACTGTACATTCCAAGCGCTTAGTACAGTGCTCTGCATGTAGTACGCGCTCAGTAAATACTATCGAATGAATTATTAGACCGTAAGCTCGGCGTGGGGAGGGAATGGGCGTGTTAGATTGTTGTATTGTCCTCTCCCAAGCGCTTAGGACAGTGCCCTGCACACAGTAAGCGCTCAATAAATATGAGCTTACAGTGTGTGTGTACCCAGGTGTAGTTTCCTGGGGTGTACGTGTGTGTCTACGGGGGTGGGGTCTGAGAGAGGGTGGCTCACGGAGCCCACGCAGACGATCGAAGGGGAAGAACGGGAGCACAGACCTGTTTTTCTCCAGATCTTGAAGAAATATACGAGAGCGGCGGCGGTGGCGAATGCGGCGGCGGCCACCCCGAGCCCGCAGAGTGCGGCCAGCATCCCCCACTGGCTCAGGATGCTCCTCCCTGGGCGGGAAGAGAGATCTCAGGATGAAGCCGGACCTTTTGGCCTGCAGAGCCAAGGCCGGAGATTTCCCCGTCCCCCGCTCTCGGCCCTAGGCGGGTTCTCCCCTCTCCCGAACACACGCGACCTCGGTAATAACGATAATTTTGTTTGGGAAGCACTGACTAAGCAGTGGGGCGGAGAGGAGACAATCGGGTCCCCTAGGGGACTCACACTGTGAATAGTCTGAGAAGCAGTGTGGCTCAGTGGAGAGAGACCGGGCCCGGGAGCTAGAAGGTCCTGGGTTCTAATCCCGGCTCCGCCACTTGTCTGCTCTGTGGCCTGGGGCTAGTCACTGGGCCTCAGTGGCCTCATCTGGAAAATGGGGATCGACAGCGTGAGCGCCCCGCGGGGACCGTATCCAACCTGACTAACTTGTATCAACCCCAGCGCTCAGAACAGTGTCTGGCACCTCGTGAGCACTTAAGTACCATAATTATTCATTCATTCAATAGTATGTATTGAGCGCTTACTATGTGCAGAGCACTGGACTAAGCGCTTGGAATGAACGAGTCGGCAACAGATAGAGACGGTCCCTGCCCTCTGACGGGCTCACGGTCTAATCGGGGGGGACGGACGGACGAGAACGAGGGCGATCAATAGAGTCGAGGGGAAGAACGTCTCGTAGAAACAATGGCGACTAAATAGAATCGAGGCGATGTACATTTCATTAACAAAATAAATAGGGTGATGAAAATATATACGGTTGAGCAGACGAGTACGGTGCTGAGGGGATGGGAAGGGAGAGGGGGAGGAGCAGAGGGAAATGGGGGGAAAAGAGGGGAAAAGAGGGTCCCCCCCCCCTCAGAAAGAAGAATTATTCATTCTTCTTAAGTAGGAGAGAGAACAAGGATTGAATCCCCCGTTTGCAGATGTCGGAACCGAGGCACAGAGAAGTGATGCGACTTGCCCAACACCTCAGAGCAGGTGAGTGGCCGAGCGGGGATTAGAACTCAGGTCGTCTGACTTCCAGGACTGTGCTCTATCTACTAGGCCTTGCTGCCCCCTCAGAGGCTGGAGGCAGACTTCGGCCCCCAGGCTGGCGAGAGAGAGAGAGAGAGAGAGAGTGACCAGTGAGCAGGGTCTGAGTGATACCGTCCCCCTTGGGGTGGAGACACATCCGTATCGGCCATCAGCCGATCTTGGCGATCATAACAAACCCTGGATTCCGGTCATTCTTCCCGTTGGCCCAGAGAGGAGGATGAGTGACCTCTCCAAGGTCACCCAGCAGGTCCTGGCCAAACCTGGACAGGAACCCGCCCCCCCCCCCCCCCCCGGCGTGCCCACTCCCAGGCCCGCGTTTCCTCCTTTGCAGCAGCGTGGCTCAGTGGAAAGAGCACTGGGAGTCAGAGGTCGTGGGTTCTAATCCCGGCTCCGCCACTTATCAGCTGCGTGACTTTGGGCAAGTCACTTAACTTCTCCGTGCCTCGTTGACCTCATCTGGAAAATGGGGATTGAGACCGCGAGCCCCACGTGGGACAACCCGGTTACCTTGTCTCGACCCAGAGCTTAGAACGGTGCTTGGCACATAGTAAGCGCTTAACGAATGCCAAAATTATTATTATTATCGACGGGAAACCCTTCCCTCTCAACCTCTCCCCTCGGGGGTTCCCTCCCCCGGCTCAGAGGGGAGGCCCTCACCTCGGACGGTGATGTTGAAGACGGACGACGTGAAGCGTTCGTGGCCCATGGACCCCGAGCAGAAGTAAGAACCGCTGTGGCTTTGGTTGGCCCGAGGGATGGAGAAATTGGAATTCTGGTGGAAGAACTTCAGGGCCTTGCCATCCTGGTAGAAGATCACTTTATACAAGGGGTGATTCTTCCAGCTGTGGCATCTCAGTACCACGGGTTCCCCCTCCAGGAACACCGAGCCGGTGGCCTGCAGCAGTAGCCAATCTGGAAGAGAAACGTAATAATAATTATGGTATCTGTTGAACGCTTAGTATGCGTCAGGCACTGTACTAAGTCCTGGGGTGGAGACGAGCAAATGGAGTTGGACACGGTCCCTGTCCCTCCTGGGGCTCACGGTCTCAATCCCCATTTTACAGCTGAGGTAACTGAGGCACGGAGAAGTGAAGTGACTTACCCGAGATCACACAGCAGACCCGGCAGAGCCCAGGGAGGCACAGGTTGGGAGGCCTCCGCTCGGCACCCGAGCCAGGGGCGTCGGGGTGAGTCAATAGTATTTACTGAGCGCTTACTGAGTGCAGAGCACTGTACTAAGCGCTTGGGAGAGGACAGTAGGGCAAGAGAACGGACACGTTCCCTGCCCAGAAGGAGCTTACGGTCTGGAAGGGGAGACAGACATGAATAGAAATAAATCAAATGGCAGACGTGGACAAAAATGCTGTGGGGTTGGGAGGGAGGGATGAATAAAGGGAATAAAGTCAGGGAGACGCAGAAGGGAGGGGCAGAAGAGGAAAGGGGGGCTCAGTCAAGGAAGGCCTCTTGGAGGAGATGGGCCTTCGGGAAGGCTTTGAAGGTGGGGGAGAGTCATCAGCTGTCGGATTCGAGGAGGGAGAGCGTTCCAGGCCAGAAGCAGGTTGCGGACGAGAAATCGGCGGTTAGACGAGATCGAGGTACAGTGAGAAGCTTGGCATTACACCGTGGTTATTAAACCTTCCCAAGCGTTGCTCTGAGGCGGACATGAACCTAAACAGCCAGGTTCCACTCCTCAAGGGAAGACACTGATGCCCAATCCCAGACTCTCACCCCTTGCCCTTTTTTTTAATGGTATTTGTTAAACACTTACTACGGTGCCAGGCACTGTACTAAGCGCTGAGGTAGATTCAAGCTAGTCAGGTTGGACGCAGTCCCCCTCCCAGATGGGGCTCACAGTCGTCATCCCCATTTTAGAGACCAGTCAGTGGCATTTGCTGAGGTCACGCTGTGTGCAGAGCACTGTGCTAAGCACTGTACTAACAATGTAACGGACACTTTCCCCGGCCCCAGAGATAAGGGAACTGAGGCCCAGAGAAGTGAAGTGACTTGTCCGAGGTCACGCAGCAAGTGGGGGGACTGGGTTTAGAACTCAGGTCCCTCTGACTCCCGGGCCCGTGCCATTCCCCCGTCTCCCTCCCTGCCCGCCCCCCAAATCTCAGCCCCCTCCTCCTCAGCCCTCACCGCTGTAGACGTCCAGCCTCACGGGATCGCTGAGCGCGGAGCCCCCCGTCCGGCACCGGTACTCCCCGCTGTCGTTGAAGGTGATCTCCTGGATGCTGTAGCTGGGGGTCTGGATCCCGAGGACCGTGCCGTTGTGGAACCACTGGGTGACATCCCCCGAAGGATCGGGGCTGCCACAGTTCAGCGTCACACTGTCCGTCCTGAACACATTGATCCATGGCGGGCTCAGGATCAGCACGGACTTCGGGGGGTCGTCTGAGGCGGGCAGAGAGGGGAGAGGGATTAGAAAGGAGACCTCTGAGAGTCTGGCACCGAACCACTCAGAGCGTATGTGGCAAAGATATCCAGATCATGCAATCGCAGACAGAAACTCCCAAATAATAAGAATTATATTTGTCAAGTGCTCACTATGTGCCCCGTACTAAGCGCTGGGGTGGATACCGGCAAATGGGGTCGGACACAGTCCCCGTCCCACTTGGGGCTCACGGTCTCCACCCCTATTTTACAGGGGAGGCAACGGAGGCCCAGAGAGGCGAAGTAACTTGCCCGAGGCACAGAGCAGACACACGGTGGAGCCGGGATTAGAACCCATGACCTTCCGACTCCCAGGCCCGGGCTCTATCCGCTACACCACGCAGCCTGGAGCCTGCAAGTTTCCACTGAATTTGCATGAAGCTGAAACCGACGGTCCTCGGGGCAACCGACGGACCTGGTGAGTAGCAGTAATAATAAAAATGGTACTTGCTGAGCACTTACTACGTGCCAAGCACTGTTCTAAGCCCTGGGGTAGATATAAGGTAAAGAGATTGGACAGAGTCTCGGTCCCCCATGGGGCTCGCACTCTTAATCCTCATTTTACAGACGAGGGACCTGAGGCCCAGAGAGGTTAAGTAACTCGACCCAGGTCACGGAGCAGACCCGCCAGATCCTTCGGACTCCAAGGCCCCCGCTCTGACCGCTCGGCCACGCTGCTTATTTGTCATCATACGTGAAGTTAGAGCCACGTGGGACGAGGACCGTGACCGACCTGATAAAACTCGTGTCGACCCCAGAGCTCAGAACGGTCATCGACAGACGGTAAGAGCTTAACAAATACGGGAAAAGAGAAAAAAAGCAAAGTTGTTAGATGAGCTGACTCAGTTTCTCAGATCCGGGAGGGGAAGATTCGGCCCCACCCCTGCTGTGGTTTCCTCAGAGCCCGGCAGAGCCGGCCTCGGTAGGCCTCGGGGACTCGGGGAGGGTTGAGGGAAAGTGGGGCGGTGCTGCGGGGAGACGATCGCTCGTCGACTCCTGTCCTCCGACCCGATAATGATAATAATAATAATGATTGTGATATTTGTCTTGTGCTTGCTGTGTCCCAGCCGCTGTACTTAGTACACAGTACTAGTACGTGGTATAGTGTAGCATAGCATAGTACGTAGTACCCAGAACAGAGTAATAGCGTACTAAGAAGCAGCGTGGCTCAGTGGAAAGAGCCCGGGTTCCGGAGTCGGAGGTCATGGGTTCGACTCCCGGCTCTGCCACTCGTCAGCTGTGTGACTGCGGGCGAGTCGCTTCACTTCTCTGGGCCTCAGTTACCTCATCTGGAAAATGGGGATTAAGATGTGAGCCTCACGTGGGACGACCCGATGACCCCGTATCCACCCCAGCGCTTAGAACAGTGCTCCGCACATAGTAGGCGCTTAGCAAATACCAACATTATTCTTATTACAAGCAAATCGGCTTGGACGCAGTCCCCGTCCCATGTGGGACTCACTCTTAATCCCCATTTTCCGGATGAGGGAACTGAGGCACAGAGAAGTTAAGTGAATTGCCCAAGGTCACACAACAGACATCGCCTTCACCTTCTGACTCCCAGCCCCGTGCTCTGTCCACTACATCATGTTGCTTCTCTCTAGGCGCCCAGCCCCTCCCCACCTCGCCGTCGGTCAGAAAGCGGGGGGCGAGTTGGGGGGCTGTGAGGCCTCGGACATCGAGTCTGCGGTTTGCTCCCCTAATGCCAAGCTACTCCCTCTGGCCTGGAATGCCCTCCCGCTTCGGATCTGACAGATCATCAGGCTTGGACCTCAGAGGACACGGGTTCTAATCTCGGCTCCTCCACTCGTCTGCGTTTAGCCTTGGGCAGATCACATCACTTCTTTGCGCTTCGGTTCCCTCATCTGTAAAACGGGGATTAAGACCGTGAGCCCCATGCCGGACGGGGACTCTATCCAACCCGATTTGTTTGTATCTCCCCCAGCGCTTAGTACAGTGCCTGGCACATAGTAAGCGCTTAACAGATACCACTATCATTACTATTACCTCCTCCAAGAGGCCTTCCTTGACTCGCCCCTTATTCCCCCAACCCCTTTGCTCGCGGGAATCAGAAGGATCTGGGTTCCAATTCGGGTTTCGCCACGTGTGTAATTTATCTGGAATTTATTGATTATCTATGGTGTATTGATTTATACTAATGTCTGTTGCCCCTCTAGACTGAAAGCTCAGTATGGGCAGGAAGTTTCTCTGTTTATTGTTACAGCGCACTCTCCCAAGTGCTTAGTACTCTACACAGAGTGCGCTCAATAAATAACAGTCTGACCGACACTTGAATACTCACCCCCACCCCACAGTACATATACGAACAGTGCTCGGCACATAGTAAGTGCTTAACAAATACCGTTATTATTATTATACGTTGCTGCTTCCCCTAACTGTAATTTACTTTCATGTCTGTCTCCCCCTCTAGACAAAAATTAATGATACTTGTTAAGCACTCACTCTGTGCCAATCACTGTTCCAAGCACTAGGGCAGATACAAGTAAATCATGTTGGACACGGTCCCCTGTCCCACGTGGGGCTCACGTTCTTAATCCCCATTATACAGATGAGATAACTGAGGCTCGGAGAAGTGAAGTGACTTGCCCAAGGCCACACAGCACACGTGTGGCGGAACCAGGATTGGAACCCAGATCCTTCTGACTCCCAAGCCCATCCTAAGCCATGCTGAACTCCCATGTAGGCTAAGCTAAGCTCCTTGTGGGCAGGGATCACGTCTAGCCACTCTAGCGTGCTGCGTTCTGAACGCGGCTTCGTGGCAAGAGCCCGGGCTTGGGAGTCAGAGGTCAGGGGTTTGAATCCCGGTTCTGCCGCCTGTCAGCTGTGTGACTTTGGGCGAGTCACTTCACTTCGCTGTGCCTCAGTTCCCTCATCTGTAAAATGGGGAGGAAAACTGTGAGCCCTCCGTGGGACAACCTGATTACCTTGTATCTACCCCGGCGCTTAGAACAGCGCTTGGCACATAGTAAGCGCTTAGCAAATATCAACATTATTGTTATTATTATTATTACTATTGATCGATTGCTCGTTTGATTAGGCAAGGACTCACCGGCTCGTCCGCCACCAGGAGCTGCAAGAAACCAGAGAAGGAAGATGAGTGAAGCCGCGGGGGTCGGGGTCTCATCCCCCCATACTTCCACAGGAGAAGGTCTGAGAGGCCGGTGGAAACGCTCAACGCCATTTATTTTTAGGTTGCGAAGGAGGAAGTGCCTTATGGGGTGGCCTGCAGCTAAGGCAGGTTGTCCAGCGTCGGAGGAGTTGGACGGGGAGTGAGGAAGATGGGGAGGTAATAATAATAATAACAATAACTGCGTTATTCATTAAGCACTTACTAAATGCCAGGATTGTATGGAGGGCGGGTGGTGTGTGTGTATGAAGCAACGTGGTCTAGTGGAAAGAGCATAGGCCTGGGAGTCAGAGGATGGGAGTTCTAATTCTGGCTCTGCCCCGTGCATGCTGTGTGACCTTGGGCAAGTCACTTAACGTCTCTGGACCTCAGTTCCCTCATCTGGGAAATGGGGATTCAGACTGTGAGGCCCACGTGGGCCAGGGACTGTGTTCCATCTGATTACCTTGTATCTACCCCAGTGCTTAGAACAGAGCTTGGCATATAACAAACACCTAACAGATACCATAATAATTACTATTATTCTTGCTAAGCCCTGGGATAGATACGAGATAATCAGGTCCCCCCAGGGGCTCACGGTCTAAGTAGGAGGGAGAATAGGTATGGAACCCCCATTTTGCAGATGTGGGAACTGAGGCACAGAGAGGTGAAGCGACTTGCCCAAGGTAGCACAACAGACAAGAGGCAGAGCCGGGATTACAATGCAGGTCTTCTGGCTCCCAGGCCTGGGGTCTTTCCACCAGGTCGAACTGTTTCTTTCCAACCCAAGGCTGCAAGGGGGTGGGGATGGGGGTTTAGACCCGAACACCACCCTCCCACTCTTGGTAATGGGGGACCAAGAGGGAAGCGGATGTGGGGATGTGGGGATGTGGGTTTGAGACCTGAGAGAGGCAGGTTTTATGGCTCTGTGAGTCTGTGAAATGGTCCCTAACTCGGACTTTGGTGTGTGGGGGGTGGGGAGGCGGAGGGGAGAGAAGGGAAGAGGGAAGATGAAGATAATAATAGTAATGATCGTTTTTGTTGAGCGCTTACTACGTGCCAGGCACCGTACTAAGCGCCGGGATGGATATAAGCAAAGAGAGCTGGACACAGTCCCCGTCCCACGTAGGGCTCACGGTCTCAATCCCCACTTTACAGGTGAGGTTACCGCGGCTCAGAGAAGTGAAGTGACTTGCCCAAGGTCACATAGCGACAGAGCGGAGGGAGGGGTCGATCTGCTAGAGTGATAAGATTCTTCAGAGCGCACCCCTCACCCCCCCCCCCCAGAGAGATAGCCACCCTCCAACCCTCACCCCTGACTCCCCAGAGACAATGAAATGGTTTCTGAGCTCCCATCCTGTTCACCCGGGTGTCTGTGCCCCAAAGTGGGGGCGGGGAACAGGGGAGATTTGCCATGCCTGCGGACGGGCGGTGCCCCTGCCCCACCCCGGGGCATCAAGCCCCCTGCCCTCCCTGGAGATGGGCACCAAGCCCAGTCAGGGGGAATAGAGACTTCTAGAGCAAATCCTGTCCTCAGTCGGAGCGACCCCCCCCCCCATTCTCTTTGCCTGAATATGCTGCCACGAGCCCCCCACCCCCACCCCCCGCCTAAGCCCCCCTACCTCGAGCCGTGGAGACCTAGCTTCCGAGGAGAGTCCGGCTTAACGGCCTCCCCCCGGTTTCCACCAACCACTCCTGGCTCTAGCCTTGCCAGCGCGGCCCAGTCCCTGCCTCCTACCTAGGTGGACCCAGTGACCCGGGAACAGTGCCCAGACCTGGGGCAGGATTCCAGGCCCCTCCCCCTGCTCTTACCCCCCCACCTCTCTAGGAATCCCCCTGCAGGGTCACTCACCCAACACCAGCAGAGCAGTCAGCAGCAGCATGAGGAAGAAGGGGGCTGACCGGACTTCAGCTTGAGGGTGGCCTGTGCTCGGGGCCGGGGGGACGGAGAAGGGGGGAGCCGAGGAGAACCCGGGGTCTCACAGCAGACCTCCGGAGGTCTCAGAGGTCTCCCCCGCCCCTGCACCGGGCAGAGTGATGGCCAGGGCCGAGGAGTCCCCCGATTATCTTTCAAAGAAAGAGGAAATGAGCCGTGGAATTTTGTCTCATTGCAGCGGCCCTCGGTCCCTCAGCCAAATCGCGGCTTCCGCCGCCCAGGCCCTGCCCACCCCCAGATGGGGGCAGGCCCCTGCCAAAACTCCCGATTCTGAGGAATTTCAGAAAAACAAATCCGCGACCTCCGCCCGCTGCCCCCGCTGGGGTGAAGGACAAGGCCTGGCCATCGAGCACGCCCCCTCCCCCAACCCTTGGCTGTTTTCCCGGGTCTCTGCACACACTGGTTTGGTTTAGTGGATCGAGCACGGGCCTGGGAGTCAGAAGGACCTGGGTTCTGACCCCGGGCCCACCACGTATCTGTTGTGTGTGACCTTAAGCAAGTCGCTTCACTGCTCCGAGCTCATCTGGCCTCATCTGTCAAATGGAGATTAAGAGCGTGAGCCCCACGTGGGACCGGGACTGTGTCCAACCTGATTAATTTGGATCTACCCCAGTGATTAGAACAGTGTTTGACACATAGTAGGCGCTTAATGAGTACTAAAATCATCGCTGGGGCAAGGCTGGGACACAGGGAGGGAAGGAGGGAGGGTTGGATGGAGAGAGGGAGGGAAAGAAGAGAGAGACAGAGGGAGGAGAGAATGGGGAGAAGGAGTGGGGAGAGGAACGAAAGGAGGGAAAGAAACGAGAGAAGGCCCAACTCTCCGAAGCGCTAAGTACAGTGCTCTGCACACAGTAAGTGCTCAGTAATAACGACTGACTGATCGAGATCGATAGGGAAAGAGGAAGGTAGGTAAGGAGAGGAGGGAGGGAGGAAGGAAGGGAAGAAGGGGGGAGGAAGCTCCAGACAGGGTGAAGGGTGTTAGCGAGACGTCGGTCGAGGGAGAGGGGAGGGTGAGTAGGTTATCTTGAGAGGAACGAGAGCTGCCCCTGTGTCC
This sequence comes from Ornithorhynchus anatinus, assembly GCF_004115215.2. NCBI lineage: Eukaryota > Metazoa > Chordata > Mammalia > Monotremata > Ornithorhynchidae > Ornithorhynchus > Ornithorhynchus anatinus. The sequence continues at coordinate 3,925,545 of NC_041753.1, read as the reverse complement.
CACCCAGATACCTCAGTAAGCCCACGGAGCACTGTACCCCTTCCAGATGCCACATTTCAGTGCCCAGGGTGGGCAGATGCCAACCTCCCTACCTACCTGACCCGAGGCAGCCCAGCCTAGTGGACAGAGCGCGGAGCTAGGAAACGAGACCCAGGTTCTAGTCTCAGTTTAGCTACTGACTTCCTGTGTGACTATGGGCAAGTCATATAGCTTCTTTGGGCCTCAACTTTGCCATCTGTAAAATGAGGATAAAGTACCTGCTATCTTTCCTTTTTTTTAAAAAAACCCCAAACCTATGGTTTTTGTTAAGCGTTTATTATGCGCCATGCACTGGGGTAGGTACAAGATAATCAGGTCCCACAGAGGACTTACAGTCTAAATAGATGGGAGAAGGGGTTCTGAACCCCCATCTGGCAGATGAGGAACTCAAAGCCCAGAGAAGCGAAATGACTCGCCGGAGGTCAGACTGCAGACGTCTGGATTACTGTGTCAGCCTTCTCTCTGACCTCCCTTCCTCCTCTCTCGCCCTGCTCCGGTCTATTCTTCACTCCGCTGCCCGGCTCATCTTCCTGCAGAAACGCTCTGGGCATGTCACTCCCCTTCTTAAACACCTCGGGTGGTTGCCTATCGACCTCCGCACGAAACAAAAACTTCTCACTCTAGGCTTCGAGGCTCTCCGTCACCTTGCCCCCTCCTACCTCTCCTCCCTTCTCTCTTTCTACCGCCCACCCCGTAGACTCCGCTCCCCCGCCGCCCACCTCCTCACCGTCCCCCGTTCTCGCCTGTCCCGCCGTCGACCCCTGGCCCACGTCCTCCCGCGGTCCTGGAATGCCCTCCCTCCTCACCTCCGCCGAAGTAACTCTCTTCCCCTCTTCAAAGCCCTACTGAGATGTACATCATCCTGATTCTATTTATTTGCCGTTGTTTTTATGAGATGTTCTTCCCCTTGACTCTATTTATTGCCATCGTTCTTGTCTGCCCGTCTCCCCCGATTAGACCGTAAGCCCGTCAAAGGGCAGGGACTGTATCTGTTGCCGACTTGTACATTCCAAGCGCTTAGTACAGTGCTCTGCACATAGTAAGCGCTCAATAAATCCTACTGAATGAATGAACCTCCTCCAAGAGGCCTTCCCAGACTGAGCTTCCCCTTTTCCCTCTGCTCCCTCTGCTGCCTCTCTGCCCCCCCTTCACCTCCCCTCAGCTAAGCCTCCTTCCCCCCCTTTTCCCTCTGCTCCCCCCCCTCCCTTCCCCTCCCCTCAGCACTGTGCTCGTCTGCTCGTTTGTATATATTTTTATTACCCTATTTATTTTGTTAATGAGATGTCCATCCCCTTGATTCTATTTATTGCTATTGTTTTTGTCCGTCCGTCTCCCCCGATTAGACTGTCAGTGGGCAGGGATTGTCTCTATCTGTTGCCGAATTGTACGTTCCAAGCACTTTGTACAGTGCTCTGCACATAGTAAGCGCTCAGTAAATACTGTTGAATGAATGAATGAAAGTGTCAGAGCCGGGATCAGACCCCAGGTCCTCTAACTCCCAGGCCCGGGCTTCTTCCACTAGGCCACGGTGATTCTCTAGACTTGTGAGTCCTGTGTGGCGGGAGTCCTTTGCCCGGCTGACTATCTTGTATCTTCCCCAGGGCTTAACGCAGAGTCAGTCCACAGTAAATACCACCTCGAAACTAACTCTGGTCTCTGCAGCGGGTGTGAAGTGGGTGTGAAGTGGGTGTGTGGGGAGGAGACAGCTTTCTACCCCCATTACACTCTGTCCAAGTTTTCTCCCAATAGTCAATCAATCAGTCGACGGTACTTATAGAGTCCTTACTCTGCGCATGGCACTGTACTAAGCACTCGGGAGAGTACGACGCAACAGAAATAGTGGAACCGCTTCCTGCCCCTAACGAGTTTACAATCTAGCCTAGTTTACAGTCTAGTCTGGTCTGATCTGACTCCGAAAATCCCCCTGACCCCCCGATAAAGACCACCCCATGTTCCTTGGGGACAGATAGGGCTCTCCCACAAGATATGAGAGTCTTGGAGAGGGTCCATCAATTAATCAATGGTATTTATTGAGTGCGAGCTCGCTGGGATATGGGAACGAATCTCTGTTGTAGTGTACTTTCCCAAGCGCTTAGTACAGTGCTTCGCACCTGGTAAGCGCTTGGTAAATACCACGGATTAATTGATCGCTTACCGCGCGCAGCTCACTGTACTAAGCCCTTGGAGAAGACCCACCCAATCCTATTTTTCTTGGCTTGTTAGCCTCTAGAAGCCCATCCCAAGTCCCACACCGATTGTTCCCTACCCAAGAGCCCCCCCAACGCCCCCCTGATTTCCCTCTGCCCCTGACACTCCAAATCTGTGGCGCCTGGAGCTATCAGCTCAAGGAAGCCAAAAAGGCCACACCGAGCCATTCGGTTTCATGTACTTGGGCCGGTTTCTCTTCCTCTTCCTGCTCCACTTGACCCTTGAAGTAAAATCTTGTGATTCCTTTTAGGTTCATCGGGTTTCTCGGCAGGAACAGGGATATTCCTCTTCTGGGCTGCCAGAAGCTTCCGGAAGGAGCCGGGGAGAAGGGCGAAGGGGGAGCGAGGGGTGTGTGTGGGTGTGTGTAAGCCGCAGATCGCCGCTGGTGGAAATCCAGATGTCAGGCTGAAACTTTGTCCGCTTCAGGTTTATCCTTGCGTTCTTCAACTCTGCCTTCTCCTCTGCCCGATAAATTTAATTCTCCACCCTTATCGACACCCTTGCCCATCGTCCTTTCCAGTTGTTCCAGACATTTAACTCCTTCCTCAAACCCCCTCTCTCAGTCTCCTCCCTCATCCCTTGCCCCTAATAACCTGGCCTCCTACTTTACTGAGAAAATTGACACTATCAGGTGTGATCTCCCTAAAATTTCCCCTATCCCTCCCCACTCCCTCCCCCAGCCTGCCCCTTCTCCAACTCTCCCATCTTTCCCAGCAGTATCTCTAGAAGAGAAATCCTGCCTTCTCTCAAAATCTACGCCATCCCCCTGCGCATCTGACCCCATTCCCTCGCACCTCATCACAACTCTTGCCCCCTCCCTTCTTCCCTCCCTAAGCCATCTTCAACGGATCGCTCTCCAGTGGCTTCTTCCCCACTGCTTTCAAACATGCTCGTGTCTCCCCTCTCCCATCTTCCTCCAGTTCCTCTTCCTTGGCTTCCTCCAGTTATTGCCCCATCTCCCACAGACCATTCCTCTCTAAACTCCTTGAGCAAATCGTATACATCCGCTGCCTCAAGTTCCTCTCCTCCAATTCTCTCCTCGACCCCCTCCAATCTGGCTTCTATCTCCTTCACTCCACAGAAAGCGCCCTCTCGAAGGCCACCAGTGATTTCCTTCTTGCCAAATCCAACGGCCTCTACTCTACCCTAATCCTCCTCGACTGCTCAGCCGCCTTTGACGCTGTCGACCAGACCCTTCTCTTAGAAACAATAACCAATCTTGGCTTCACTGACACCGTCCTCTCCTGGTTTTCCTAGCTCTCCGGCTGCTCATTCTCAGTCTCTTTCACGGGCTCCTCCCCTGCCTCCCACCCACTGTGGGACCCTCCTCTTAAACGGACCTTCTCACTGTACCTCGACCTCGTCTGTCTCAGCTCCGACCCCTCGCCCACGTCCTGCCTCTGGCCCGAAACCCCCTCCCTCCTCCTTACCTTGGGCAAGCCACTTCACTTTTCTGGGCCTCAGTCGCCTCATCTGTAAAATGGGGATTCAGTCATTCAATCGTATTTATTGGGCGCTTCCTATGTGCAGAGCACCTTACTAAGCGCTTGGTTTGTACAAATCGGTAACAGAGACGGTCCCTGCCCTTTGACGGGCTTACGGTCTAATCGGGGGAGACGGACAGACGAGAACAACGGCAATCAATAGAAGCGAGGGGAAGAACATCTCATTAAAACAATAGCAAATAAATAGAATCAGGGTGACGGACAACTCATTAACTAAATAAATAGGCTGATGAAGATATATACAATCGAGCGGACGAGTACAGTGCTGAGGGGATGGGACGGGCGAGGGGGAAAGGGGGGAGAAGAGGGTTTAGCTGCAGAGAGGTGAAGGGGGAGGGTAGAGGGAGCAGAGGGAAAAGGGGAGCTCAGTCTGGGAAGGCCTCTTGGAGGAGGTGAGCTTTCAGTAGGGTTTTGAAGAGGGGAAGAGAATGAGTTTGGCGGGGATGAGTCTGATGTGGGACGGGGGCTGTGCCCAACCGGATTTATAGCAACTCCAGCGCTTAGTACAGTGCCCGGCACACAGTAGGCGCTTAACAAGTACCAGAGTTAGAGTGTCACCGAGGCCAGAAGGGGGCGCTGTTAGGCCACCGTTGGCCTTCTGCAGAGGTAACAGGAGAGAGCAGCAAGGCTTTTCGTTTGGGTTCCCCCTCGGGGCCCTTCCTTCCTCCTGTCCAACCCCCTTTGGGTCCGTCCCTCCAAACCCGGAATGGTCCCCAAGGCTCTCCGATGCCAAGCCGGTGTGGATGTGCGGGTCCCTGTACTTTAGGGAAGCAACGTGGCCTAGTGGAGAGAGCACAGGCCCTGGCAGTCAGAAGGTCGTGGCTTCTCATCTCCGCTCTGCCCCTCGTCTGCTGGTTGACATTAGGCTAGTCACTTCACTTCTCCGGGCCTCAGTTTCCTCATCTGAAAAATGGGGATTGAGACCGGGACTCTGTTAAGCACTTACTACGGGCGCCGTTCTAAGCGAAGATACAGGGTAATCGGGTTGTCCCACGTGAGGCTCACGGTTAATTCCCATTTTACAGGATGAGGGAACTGCGGCACAGAGAAGTTAAGTGACCCGCCCACAGTCACACAGCTGACAAGTGGCAGGGCTGGGATTCGAACCCATGACCTCTGACTCCCAAGCCCAGGCTCTTCCCACTGAGCCACGCTGCTGATGCCTGCCACATAGTAAGCACTTCATAAATACCGTGATTATGATTATTATTTCACAAATACTTGTGACACAGGCTGCTCCCTGTCAGACCGGACAAAACGGCTTCTTTTTAAAAAAAATAGTATTTGTTAAGCGCTTACTGTGTGTTTACTTAGGCACTGTACTGAGCACTGGGGTAGATAGAAGCACATCAGGTTGGACACAGATCACATGGGACTCACAGCCTCAGTCCCCATTTTGCAGAAAAGGGAAATGAGGCCTAGAGAAGCAAAATGATTTGCCCAAAGTCCCACAGCAGACAAGTGGCAGAGCCGGGATGAGAACCCAGGTCCTTCTTATTCCCAGACCGTGCTCTATCCACTAAGGCACGCTGCTTCCCAAACTGATGATCTTGTAACTATCCCAGCACTTTAATATAGTACCTGGTACGTAATAAGCGCTTAACAAATACCATAAAAAAGGAGACTGTTTCATCTGCCTAGAGTATGTCTATCCCAGTGCTTAGTACAGTGCTTGGCACATAGCAAACCCTTAGAAGATAGCACAGTTAGTATAATTATTATCTGGGGTGCAAGGAGGAGGAGACAGGATAGAAGCTGGGGAGAAGGTCGAACTCCATTTTCCCTCTGGGTTTGAGACTGAATCAGCTGGATCACCACATGGAACTTTCATGCGATTCACTCAATTGTATTTATTAAGCGCTTACCGTGTGCAGAGCACTGTACTAAGCGTTTGGGAGAGTATTATGCAACGGTAAACAGTGACAATCCCTGCACACAATGAGCTCACAGTCTCGGGGGGGGGGGGGGGGAAGGGGACGGGGGGGGGGTGTTATCCCCTGAGCCATCAACGATGAGACATGAGACAGAACCATGGTGGGGCGGGGAGGAGAGGGGGGTTGGTTGGGAGAATTCTAGAAACTTCTGGCCACAGCAGCTTGGGCCCGCTGGGGGAAGTGAGAGGTCCCAGCAACCTGAACTGGGAGAGGGGCTGGGGGGAAGAGGGGCACTCATCTGTAAACTCAGACTGTAAACATATCTCAGTCAATCAATCAATAATTGAGCACTTACTGTGTGCAGACCACTGTACTAAGAGCTTGAGAGAGTAGAATATAGTCATAAACAGACACATTCCCTGCCCACAGTGAGCTTACATAGAGATGTGTCTCTAGACCGTAAGCTTGTCTCTAAATTGAAAGCTCACAGTGGGCAGGGAACATGTCTGTCAGCTCTGTTATATTGTTATAGTGTAGTCTCCCAAGCGCTTAGCACAGTACTTTGCACACAGTATGCACCCGATAAATGAGATTAATTGACTGATACAGTGAGAGAGGCTTTCAACCTGTCTTCCTTCCTTTCCTTTGGGGGTAGATGGCTGGGAAGCAGTGTTGCCTAGTGGACGGAGCCCAGGCTAGGGAGTCGGAAGACCTTGTGTGGTAATTTCCCAAGGGCTTAGTACAGGGCTCTGCACACAATAAACACTTAGTAAATACGATTGATTGATTGACCTGGCTTCTCATCCAAGCTCAGCCGATTGTGTGACCTCAGGCAAGTCACTTAATTTTCTCGTGCTTCAGTTCCCTCATCTGCAAAATGGAGATTTAATATCCGTTTTCCCTCCTGCGTAGACTGCGTCACGTAGGACCCTTTTGTTCCGATAAAACGATACGTGTTAAGCATTTACTATGTGCCAGGCACCATATTATCATTCTATTAAGTGCAGGGGTTGACACAAGCTCATCAGGTTGGAGCCCCTGTCCCACGTGGGGCTGGCAGTCTTAATCTCCATTTTACAGATAAGGGAACCGAGGTTTAGAGAAGTGAAGTGACTTGCCCAAGGTCACAGCGGACAAGTGGCGGAGACAGGATCGGAACCCAGGTTCTTCTGATTTCCAGGCTCTATCCGTTAAGCCACGCTGCTTCTCAGACTACTAAGGCCCAGGGCAGGATGCGTACACTGAAAAGAGGAGTGAAAATGTCGATAGAGCCAGTGACGACGGTAAGCAGTAAACAATAAACTGCTAACCACACGAGCTTTTTTAGGTAGCTGAAGGGATGACGCGAACAGAGGATGAATCAGACAGGGGATCTAGAGTCGCTAGCCAACTGAGGGCCGAGGTGGATCGGGATTAAACGGGCCTCTGCTCTGCCTGCCCTGTTGAGATGGGGAGGAGAAAGAAATCAGGCAGAGGGTCTCCTGGAAAGCTTGCCTGCTGTGTGAGCTTGGGCAAGTCACTTCACTTCTCTGGGCCTCAGTTCCCCCCATTTGAAAATGGAGATTGAGACTGGGAGCCCCAGGACAGAAGTGGACTGTGTTCAACCTGATTAGCTTGTTATCTTTCCCAGCGCTCAGTACAGTACCTGGCACATTGTAAGCTCTTAAATACCATAAATAAAACAGAACAAAATAGTTGGCGAGGGTAGTGAGGCTTTAAGTTATCTCCCAACTCTTCTTCCACCCCTTTTCCTCTCTCTCTCAGCCCCTTCCTCCCTCCCTCCCTCTCCCACTTCTTCCCTCTTTCAGCCCCTTCCTCCTTCACAACGCTCCTCCCTCCCTCCCTCACACCTCCTTCTCCCTTTTCTCTTTCCTTCCCTCCTCCTTCCCTTGACCTGCTACTGTCATTCAATGTCTCCCACGACCCTGGGGAGGAAATCCAACCGGTCTCCACGTCCTCTTCTTTCCAGGCTTGTCCTAGAGCCAAGGCTGGAATGGAGGAGCCGGCGGGGGGGGGGGGGGGGGCGGGGGAAGAGATTGAGGGGAGGTTGGGGCAGCTAGAGGCACAGCTGTAGGCTTTTGGGGGTTCCCCCTAAATTTTACCCTCCTGCCACTTCCTCTCCCTCTTCAGGAACCCAGCTAATTCATTCTATCCCAACCCACCAGACTTTGATCTGGCATGTCCCTGCCCAAATCCATGCAGAGATCACCAGTTGATGGTATTTTTTTTTAATGGTATTTGTTAAGCGCTTATTATGTGTCAGCCACTGCACTAAGCACTGGGGTAGATAGGAGCAAATTAAGTAGGACACGGTCCCTGTCTCACATGGGGCTCGTAGCCCCAATTCCCATTTTACAGATGAAGTAACTGAGGCCCAGAGAAGTGAAATGACTTGCCCAAAGTCTCACAGGAGACAAGTGGCAGAACCGGGATTAGAACCCAGGTCGTGCTCTATCCACTAGGCCATGCGGCTTCTCCCAGTCGATCAATCAAGGGTATTTATTGAGTTCTTACTGTATGCAGAGCACTTTACTAAGTCAGAAGGACCTGGGTTCTAATCCTGACTCTGCCATATTTCTGCTGTGTGACTTGGGCAAGTCACTTCACTTGTCTGGGCCTCAGTTCCCTCATCTGTAAAATGGGGATGAAGACTGTGAGCCCCCAGTAGGACAGGGCCCGTGTCCAGCCCGATTTGCTCGTACCCGCCCCCCGGCGCTTAGTACAGTGCCTAGCCCACAGTAAGCACTTAACAAATACCACAATTATTACTGTCATCGATTAACTCGAATGGACACCTCCCACTGGGAGAAAGCCACCAGGCTAGGAAGCGGGAGGACCTAAAGAGCCTAACCTCAGTTTCCACGGGCATTTCTCAGCAATGATCTCCCCCAGATCCCTCTCAGGTTTTTATTACCCCTCACCCCCGTTTTACAGATGAGGAAACTGAGGTCCAGAGAAGTTTCACAACTAGCCCAAGGTTGCACAGGAGACCAGTAGCACAGCTGGGACCCAAAACCCGGGCCTCTCAACTCTTTCCACCAGACCGCACTGCCCCTCCAGTTTCTCTTTTGATTCACCGGGCTCCGCCGAGGAGTCTATCTTCAAGAAACGGCCAGGGAAGCTGGTTGGGTGAGAGAGGAGTGAAGGCAGAGTGGGGAGTTTCCTTCCTCTTTTCTAATGCTGCCTTAGGCATTTCAGCTACCGGGGGGGCCCCATTCCTTGGGCCGCTCCCGACCGGCTTCATCCGAGGACCATGTGGCTGTTGGTAGCCCTGTCAGTCCTGGGTGAGTAGGGGGTAGGGGGCCGAGTGTGGGATGGGTTGGTCGCCTTCCGGCTGTTGGTTCTGCCTGTATTTCGTGTGTGTGTGTGTGTGTGTTAGGAGGGAGCAATTGAATTGCCTCTAGAAAGAGCAGGCCACCAGCTCTGAGTGGACTCAGGATACGGCAAATCCTGGATCACGTCCTCTGGACCCTCCCGGGCCGAGAAGCCGGGTGGCTCAGCGGAAAGAGCACGGGCTCTGGAGTCAGAGGTCACGGGTTGGAATCCCCGCTCGGCCACTGGTCAGCTGTGTGACCGGGGGCAGGTCACTTAACTTCTCGGTGCCTCAGTTACCTCGTCTGTAAAATGGGGATTAGGACTGTGAGCCCCACGTGGGACAACCTGATTCCCCTGTGTCTACCCCAGCGCTTAGAACAGTGCTCGGCACATAGTAAGCGCTTAACGGATACCGACATTATTATTATTATTATGGAGCCCGGGCGTGGAAGTCAGAAGGACCTGGCTTCTCACCCCCAGCCTCTGCCACTCATCTGCTGTGTGACCTTGGGCGTGGCTCAGTGGAAAGAGCCCGGGCCTGGGAGTCAGAGGTCACGGGTTCGAATGCCGGCTCTGCCACTTGGCAGCTGGGTGACTGTGGGCAAGTCACTTCACTTCTCTGTGCCTCAGTTACCTCATCTGGAAAATGGGGATTAACTGTGAGTCTCACGGGGGACAACCTGATTACCCTGGATCTACCCCAGCGCTTAGAACAGTGCTCTGCACCTAGTAAGCGCTTAACAGATACCACCGTTATTACTTTGCTTCTCTAGGCCTCGGTTCCCTCAGCTGTAAAATGGGAATGAAGACCGTGAGCGCCTTGTGGAACGTGGGCTGGGTCCAACCTGAGTAGCTCATATAATAATAACGATAATAACGACGAAGGTATTTGTTAAGCGTTTACTATGTGCCAAGCACTGTTCTATGCTCTGGGGTGGATACAAGGTAATCAGGTTGTTCCTCGTGGGGCTCACAGTCTTAATCCCCATTTTGCAGGTGAGGCAACTGAGGCACAGAGAAGTGAAGTGACTTGCCCAGAGTCCCGTAGCCGACAAGCGGCAAGGTCGGGATTAGAACCCTTGACCTCTGACTCCCAAGCCCGTGCTCTTTCCATCAAGCCACGCTCCTTCCCTAATCCAGCCCGGCACTTAGTACAGTGCCCGGCACACAGTAAGTGCTTAACAAATACTGAAAAAACAGAAAAAGGAAGGGGGAAGGGGATGACGAGGGAAAGGGAGGGAGGGAGAGGTCTTGCCATTGGCCCTCCGAGACCCCATCGTAACAGCAGGATACAGGAGACAGGTGAATGGCAACTGGAGTGGGCGAGGGGGCGGGTGGGAGGGAGTCTGGTCCGTGGATTCCCATGTAACCCCTGTGCCCATCCCGCCCCGGGCCTGTGATCATTCAACTTCCCAGTTTCACCCGCTCTGCAGGATCTGAGCTCATCTCTGCTCTGTGCTCTTTTGCAGCTACAGGAAACGGTGGAATCGGTAAGTGTGCGTGTGTGTTCGCGTGCTCTGAATTCTCAGAAATCCTCGGACCCTTCCCGGAAAGCCCGTCGGCCCATGCCCGATGTCGTCGCTGGTCTGTTCCCATCCAGCGTCTGCCTCAGTGGCAACAGGGTCCCCGCAGGAACCGGGTCCCGGCTGCCCTGCCGGACCAACGTTCTCATGGGCCATCCCGGGGGGGAGTTGATCATCCAACCCCTCTCCTCCTCCCTAGCCTTTCCTCTAATAACTGGGTATTTGTTAAGCGCTTACTATGTGCCTCTGTACTAAGCGCTGGGGTGGATACAAGCAAATCGGGTTGGACACAGTCCCTGCACTACATGGGGCTCATGTTTCAATCCCCATTTTACAGATGAGGTAACTGAGGCCCGGAGAAGCAGCGTGGCTTAGTGGAAAGAGGCCGGGCTTGGGGGTCAGAGGTCGTGGGTTCGAATCCCGACTCCGCCACTTATCAGCTGGGTGACTTCGGGCGAATCACTTCACTTCTCTGTGCCTCAGTTACCTCGTCTGTAAAACGGGGATTAAGACTGTGAGGCCCCACGTGGGACAACCTTCTATCTCCTCCAGCGCTTAGAACAGTGCTTGGCACATAGTAAGCGCTTAACAAATTCTATCGTCATTATTCTGCCTCCCAGGCCCGTGCTCTATCCATTATGTCATGTGGCTTCTAGTGCCTTAGTGTGGACTACTCTTCCGTACATTCATCCGTACCCTTCTGGCCCACCTGCTATCCCCCCTCCTCTCTAGATGTCCCCGCAAACCCAAGCCACCCTCTGTCTGACTGCAGGACGAGGGAAGGGAATATGATTGACTAACTGTGCAGGAGCACTGTACTAAACGCTTGGGAGAGTACAGCGCAACAGAGTTGCTAATCGTGTCCATAAGGAGGCCAGTTTTGCTTATCTCGGTTCTGAGAGTTTCCGGGCAGGGCTGTTGGCCTTAACTGAGCTGAAAGGACCCCAGATTGGGTTGGTTTTTTTTTTTTAGAATGGTATTTGTTAAGCACTTCCTAAGTGCCAGACACTGTACTGAACGCTGGGGTAGATAAAAGCTAATCAGGTTATACCCGCTCCCTGTCCCACATTGGCCTCCACAGTCTTAAATCCCATTTTACAGATGAGGTCACTGAGGCGTGGAGAAAGGAAGTGACTTGACCAAGGTCAGCCAGCTGACAAGTGATTAGAACACAGGTCCTTCTGACTCCCAGGCCCTGACTGTATCCGTCAGGCGACATTCTTCTCTGGAGCCCCATTCCGCTTTACTCCATATATTAAAGCTCCCTCCCCTCTCCACCCTTGGCGATTCCCAACCTCTGTACTCAAAATGAAAAGGTCCCACTAGGAAGATTGAAATCCCACAAAACCCAAAGGAGATGGGCTGTGTGAGCGTATTGTTGGCATTTCCTTAAATCTCCCCGTAGTCTGAGGTGGAAGTTGAAAAGGGCAGCCTCCCAGTCGACAGAAGGAAGCATTTCTTCTCTAGGTGGGTGAATTTGTTTCCCAAAGGAAACTGGACTGGTCAACAGGTTCTAGACTGTAAGCTTGTCCTCTAGACTGTATGCTCCCTGTGGGCAGGGAATGTGTCTACCATTGCATTGTGTTCTCCCAAACGCTTAGTACGGTGCTCTGCACACCGTAAGTGCTCAATAAATTCGACTGAAAGAATAAATTCACAGACGAGTGGTCCCTAAGGGGGAGAAAACTAGGGGTAGAGAGAGGAAAGTTAAAGGGATGAGAGGAGGGTGTCCAAGCCAGCATGGCATAGTGGATAAGAGCACCGACCTGGGAGTCAGAAAGTCACGAGTTCTAATTCTGGTTCTACCACTCATCTGCTGTGTGACCTTGGACAAGTCACTTTACTTCTCTGGGCCTCGGTGACCTCATCTGTAAAATGGAGATTGAGAACCGTGAACCCCACGTGGGACAGGGACTGTGTCCGACTTGATTTGTTTGTATCCACCCCACACTGCATGGCACATCGTAAGCTCTTAACAAATCCCATCATTATTATTACTAACCAAGAAGGACAGAGGTCCGGGACAGTCGGGTCCAGGACAATCGGCTCATGATTTTGCGATGGAGATGGAATGTTGGGCTCCTGTCTTTAAATGGCTCTCCCCTCTCTATCCCTCCTAAGCTGGTGCCCAGAAGTCTAGGCTGACCCTGGATCCAATATGGGTCAATGTGTTCACTGGGGACAAAGTGACCCTGAAATGCGATGACCCCAATTCACCGGGGATCACCCCCACCCAGTGGTTCCATAATGGTACGGCCTTGGAGACCCAGACCCCCAGCTACAGCATCGGGGCCGCCACCTTGGACGACAGTGGGGAGTACCAGTGCCAGATGGGGGACTCCAAGAAGAGCGACGTCACGCGGCTGGATGTGAGCCAACGTGAGTGAGGAGGTCGAAGGGGCTGAAGCTGGGGGGCCGGAAGGGAGACGGGGGCTCCCCAAGGGAACGGGAAGGAAAGAGAGTTTGGAATTCTCTGTCCGGGTCCTCCATTGGGGGTTGGAATCTGCCCGCTTAGGCTCGGGTCCGATTCAGATCCCCGGGCTTGGGAGAGTTTAAGAAATAAGGAGCGGTCAACCCGACAAGGCTCCAACCCCTGTGGCTCTGCCGTGTCTCTTCTAGATTGGCTACTCCTGCAGACGTCTGGCTGGGTGTTCCTCGAGGGTGAACCGGTGTTCCTGAAATGCCACAGCCGGAAGTACCAGACCTTGACCAAGGTGACCTTCTTCAAAGACCAAGAAGTAAAACGGTTTTTCAGGAGGAATTTCAACTTCTCTATCCCCCGTGCCACTCACAGTGACAGTGGGTCCTACCACTGCAGAATATGCATGGGCAGCCAAGACTACGAGTCGTTACCCATCTACATCACCGTCCAGGGTGAGGATCAGTCCAGCCCTACAGGAGGTGGGTGTAGGGGATCCGTGGGCTGGTCTGAAGAGCAGAGTAGCGGGAACCAGGGAGGAAAGTGGACCCTCCTAAGAGTCTCTAAAACTCCCTAAAGTGCAAAGGCCAGATTGAAGAGAGTGACATTCACTCATTCATTCAGTCAGTCATATTTATTGAGAGCTTATCGTGTGCAAAGCACTGTACTAAGCACTCGGGAAAGTACAATGTAACAATAAACAGACTCATTCCCAGCCAGGTGACAACCGGATAGCGGATCGAGCCCAGGCCTGGGAGTCCGAAGCATCTGGGTTCTAATCCCAGTTCCATCACTTGTCTGCTAGGTGACCTTGGCCAGTTCGCTTCACTTCTGTGGGCTTTGGATACCTCGTTTGTAAAATCAATCAATCAGTAGTATTTATTGAGTGCTTGCTATGTGCAGAGCATTGTTTAGATCACTTGGGAGAGTATGAAACAACAAAATTAGTGGTCACGTTCCCAGCTGATACAGGCTTATTGTTTAGAGGGGATAAATCGGGATAGATACTGTCAAATGGGTGGTGTCAAACCCGATTAGCTTGCATCTACCCCAGCTCTTAGTACAACCTGACAACCTGATAACCTTGTACTTATTCCAGCACTTAGAACTGTGCTTGGCACATAGTAAGAGCTTAGCAAATACCATCAAAATATCATCATTATTATTGCAGTGCCTGCCACATAGTAATTCCTTACAAATACCTTTAAAAATGCTTAGTAGAGTGCATTGAAATCAGTGGCCACTTAATATATGGTATTAGTTTCATCATTATTATAGTATCACGGTGTGATATTAAGCACTCATTTCTAGACTGTGAGCTTGTAGTGGTCAGGGAATGTGTCTACCTCCTTTTTGTATTGTTCTCTACCAAGTGCTTAGTACAGTGCTCTGTGCACAGTAAGAATGAGAAGCAATGTGGCCTAGTGGATAGAACCCAAGCCTGGGTTCACGAAGGTTCACGAAGGTTCTTCTTCGTGAACCTTCTTCTTCTTCTTCTTCTTCTTCGTGAACCTTTTTCTTCGAAGGTTCACGAAGGACCTGGGTTCTAATCTTGACTCTGCCACTTTGCTGTGTGACCTTGGGCAAGACACAACTTCACTCTGCCTCAGTTCCCTCATCAGTAAAATGTGCATTAAGACTGTGAGCCCCATGTGGGACATGGACCGCGTCCAATCTGATTACTTTGTATCTACTTCAGGGCTGAGAACAGTGCCTGGATTATAGGAAGTGCTTAACAAATACCATAAAAATAAATATTATTAACTGATAGATGCCAAAGCACCACACAAAGTACTGGGGTAGAACCAAGATACTCAGGTCAGACGCAGGCCCCCTCCCACACAGGGCTCACATCTAAGAGGTAGGGAGAGAGCAGGGATATTATTCGTATCGTATAGAGGAGGAAACTGAAGCTGTGTTAATCGGTAGCATCTGGAAGCCCCGGATATCTTCACCACCCATTTCCCAACCTTGATCCCAAAGACTGGAACTGTTCCCTGTCTCCTCTTCAGGTACCTCATCTTCATCCTGGATCCACATCCTTGTCTCCTTGGCAGTGGGACTCCTCTTTGCCATTGACACGGGCCTGTATGTCATTCTGCGGAGAAGGCTCGGCACACCGGAGACCAATAGGAAATTTCTAGAAATAAATGAGTGCCAAGAGAGCGGAGCCCATTTACCCCTTTCCCCGGAGGCCAAGAAAAGCATCGGCGGCAGTGGGAGGACACGATCCAGCCCTCCTTCTTCCCCTCCTTCGCCTCCGCCTCCGAGGACCCCCACCCCTGCTTCTCCCCCTCCTCCAGCTCAGGCCCCCAGGAGCCCCAAGAGGCTGCAGTTGGAGTCATCTCTTCCTTTCCTTAGCTCTTCTCCTAAAACTAGCACTTCCAAATCAGAATACCAACTCTTCCCACCCACATCCTGTCCTCCCCCAGACTGTCCAATCCCCGGAGACACCACCAACCCACCTCCCACCGTCCCAAGCCCGTAACCTCGGTTTTATCCTTGACTCATCTCTCTCGTTCGACCCACGCCATCGGGGGCTTTCACCGAGTCCTGTCGGTTCTTCCTTTGCAACATCTCTAGGATCTGTCCCTTCCTCTTCACCTGAACTGTCATCACGCTGATGCAATCACTTAACATATCACACTTTGCTGCATCACCCACCACTGACCTCCCTACTTCCTGCCTCGCTCCACCCCAGTCCTCTGCTGCCCGATTCGTTTTTCTCGAAAAAAACCCACCAAAAAACATTCAAACCAGGGCTCCCCATCCCTCAGAAGCCTCCAAGCGTTACCCATTCAGCTCCATATCAAAAAGAAACTCTTTGGCTTTAAGGCCCTCAATAAGCTCTCTCCCTCCTACCTTACTTTGTTGATTTCCTCTTTCATCCAAACTACACATTTAGTTCCTCTAACTCTAGTCTACTCACTGTACCTTCATCTCATCTGTGTTCCCACTGACCCCTTCGCCCACATCCTCCCTCTGGTCTGGCACTCTCTCACCCTTCATATCTGACAGACCACAATGCTGCCCCACACCAAAGCCCTACTAAAAAAAAAACCTCCTCCGAGAGGCCTTCCCTAACTAAGCCCTCATTTCCCTTATTCCCCTTCCCATCTGTGGGTCCTGTGCACTCAGCTCTGTTCCCCTTCAGCAATTGATATTCACCCACTCTCAGCACCACAGCACTGGTGCACATATCCTAGACTCTACCGTTTCCCCTTTTGGTAATTTATTTTAATTTTATTCTAGATTGTAAACTCATTGTGGGCAGGGAACGTATCTACCAACTCTGTTATACTGTGCTCTCCTAAGCCCTTAGTACAGTGCTCGGCTCATAGAGAGCACTCAATAAATATCATTGTTTGATTTACCTGTATTTTTCCCCTCAAGACTGTGAACACCTACCACTCTTTTTTCCCCTCAAGACTGTGAACTCCTACCATTCTACTGTATTGTAGACTGTAAGCTTGTTGTGTACCTGTTTATTGTTGTATCGTACTCTCCCAAGCGCTTAGTACAGTGCTTTGCACACAGTAAGCCCTCAGTAAAAACGATTTAATGATTGAACGACTTGGACTCTTCTTCAGTAAATACCACTGATCGATTTTTCGGCTCCTTCCTCGTTCCTTGAAGAACAACGTGCCTTAGTGAAGCAGCGTGGCTCAGTGGAAAGAGCCGGGCTTGGGAGTCAGAGTTCATGGGTTTGAATCCCGGCTCCGCCGCTTGCCAGCTGTGTGACTTTGGGCAAGTCACTTCACTTCTCTGTGCCTCACTTACCTCGTCTGTAAAATGGGGTTTAAAACTGTGAGCCCCACGTAGGACAACCTGCTCACCTTGTACCTCCCAGCGCTTAGAACAGTGCTTTGTACATAGTAAGCGCTTAACAAATACCACCACTTTTTAAATTTTTATTTTAGTGGATACAGCACTGTCCTGAGAATCGGAAGGACCTGCGTTCTAACGTCAGCTCCGACGCTTGTCTGCTGTGGGACCTTTGGCAAATCACTTCGCTTCTCTGTGCTCGTTTCCTCATCTGTAAAATGGGGAATGTCTATGAGCCCCACGTGGGACACCCTGATTCCTTGTATCCGCTCCAGCGCTTAGAACAGCGCTTGGCACACAGTAACCGTTTAACAAGAACCATAATTATTATTATCACTATTATGTGGGACATGGACTGTGTCCAACGTCATTACCCCCGTTTAGACCGTGAGCCCGTTATTGGGCGGGGATTGTCTCTATCCGTTGCCGAATTGTACATTCCAAGCGCTTAGTACGGTTCTCTGCACATAGTAAGCGCTCCATATATACTATACTGAATGAATGAATTCCCGCGTAACTATCCCAGCGCTTGGTACAGGGCCTGGCATATAGTAAGCACTGAACAAAGGATATTAAAAAATAAAATCGGCAACTCTAACCCCGTCCACCAATGAGCAGCGCGGAACTGAGTGGCGGACCTGATAGAAAACTGATCATCCCACGTCCGCCCCTCCTCCCGGCGCCTGAAGTCTTAGCGAACAGTGAGCGACTTAGCGAACAATGAGCTTTGCGCTGCTGGTGCTGGGGCGGTGGCGCGTTTAGCGCAGTGTCAGAAGGGGAGCCATGGTCTCTCTTCCCAGCTCCGTCGGGTAAGAGACCCCGGGTTAGGTTAGGTAGAGGGTTAGGGGCCCCCCGAAGTGAGAGACGGGGCTCCTCCCGCCTCCTCCCGTTCACGGCCTACTGCCCTCCAACATCTTAAGGACGGCGAAGTGGTCCAGGGAACGGTTCTCCCCGCCTGCTTTCGTCCAGTTCAGCCCTGAACTCATTCGTTCAATCGTATTTCTCGAGCGCGCATTCTGTGCCAAGCACTGGACTAAGCGCTTGGGAGAGTACAATAATGTCGGTATTTGTTAAGCGCTTACTCTGTGCCGAGCACTGTTCTAAGCGCTGGGGTAGACACGGGAATCAGGTTGTCCCACGTGGGGCTCACAGTCTTCATCCCCATTTTACAGATGAGGTAACTGAGGCACCGAGAAGTTAAGTGACTTGCCCAAAGTCACACAGCTGACAAGAGGCCGAGCCGGGATTCGAACCCATGACCTCTGACTCCAAAGCCCGTGCTCTTTCCACTGAGCCACGCTGCTTCAACGAACTGATCCATTCTTTGCCCATAGCGAGCTCAGTTCGTTTCTCAGAGGCAGCTTGGTATCTAAGGTTAAAGGACTTGTTTCTGCAAAAGCTGCGTGAACTTGGGCATGTCACTTCACTTCTTTGGGACTCAGTTGTGTGTCGACTGTGAGCCCCACGTGGGATATAGACTGTTGTCTAACCTATTTAGCCTGGGACTCAGAAGGTCACTGGTGCTAATCCTGACTGCCATTTGTTGGCTGTGTGACCTTGGACAAGTCACTTCACTTCTCTGTTTTTCAGGTCCCTCATCAGTAAAATGAGGATTGAGACACTGAGCTCCACATGAGACAGGGGATGTGTCCAACTCGATTTGCTTGTATCCACCCCAGATCTTAGTACAGTGCCTGGTATGTAGTAAGCACTTAACAAATACCATTATTATTATGAGTTTGTCAGCCCTTAGTTAAGTGCCCGGCACAAAGGAAGTGCTTAACAAATGTCCCCCACCCCCTAAAAAGAATGCTATGGAATGTAATGAAGATTTAAAGTCAAGTTTGTTTGGCAGTCGGGTGTTCGAACACCTGCTCAAAAGTCACCGATGATCTTCTTGCCAAATCCAAGGGCCTCTACTCCATCCTAATCCTCTTTGACCTCTCAGTTGCCTTCAACACTTTTGACCACCCCGTGCTCCTGGAAACATTATTCCGCCTCGGCTTCGTTGACACCGTCCTCTCCTGGTTCTCCTCCTATCTCTCTGGCCGCTCATTCTCGCTCTCCTTCGTGGGCTCCTCCTCTGCTTCCCACCCCCTAACTGTGGGAAGGGGGTCAGTTCAAGGTTCAGTTCTGGGTCCCCTTCTATTCTCCAACAACACCCGCTCCTTGGACAACGCATTCACGCCCATGACTTCAACTACTATCTCTAAGCAGATGACAACTCAAATCTTCATCTCCAGCCCTGATCTCTTTCCCTCTCCGCAGTCTTACATTTCTTCCTGTTTTCGAGACATCTCTACTCGGATGTTCTCCAGTCACCTCAAGCTTAACATGTTCAAAACAGAACTCCTTATCTTCTCACCCAAACCCTGTCCTACCCATGACTTTCCCATCACCGTAGAGGTCACCACCATCCTTCCTGTCTCACAAGCCCCTAACTTTAACGTTTTCCTTGACTCCTCTCTCTCATTCAATCCACATATTCAATCCATCGCTAAATCCTTTAGGTTCCACCTTCACAACATTACTAAAATTCACCCTTTCCTCCCCATCCAAACTGCTTCCCTGTCAATCCAATCATCTTAACCTGCCTGGATTACTGTATCAGCCTTCTCGCTAACCTCCCAGCCTCCTGTCTCTCCTCACTCCGCTCTATATTTCACTTGGCTTCCCGGATCATTTTTCTATAAAAACGTCCAGGACATGTTTCTCCGCTCCTCAAGAACCTTCAGTGGTTGCCCATCCACCTCCACATCAAACAGAAACTCCTCACCATCTGCTTTCAAGCACTGGATCACCTTGTCCGCTCCCACCTCACCTCACTACTCTCCTAGTACAACCCAGCCTGTGCACTTCACTCCTCTGGTGCTAACCACCTCATTGTACCTCGATCTCATCTATCTTTCTGCCAATCTCTCACCTATGTCCTGCCTTTGGCCTGGAACACCCTCCCTCCTCAAATCTGACAGACAATTATGCTCTCCCCATTCAAAGCCTTATTGAAGGCACATCTCCAATCCAAGCGCTTAGTACAGTGCTCTGCACATAGTAAGCGCTCAATAAATACTATTGAATGAATCTCCTGCGAGAGGCCTTCCCTGACTAGGCCCTCCTTTCCTCTTCTCCAATTCCCTTCTGTGTCACACTGACTCATCCCCCCTCCCTACCCCACAGCACTTATGACCATATATGTCATTAATTTCTAATAATATCTCTCTCCCTGTCTAGATTTTAAGATTAATTTGGGCGGGGAATATGTTTATTGTTCTTTTGTACTCTCCCAAGCACTTAGAACAGTGCTCTACACACAGCGAGCACGCAATAAATACGATTGAATGTATGAATGAATCACTCAATTTGCTTCCAATTGAGGATGCTCAAAACTTTTAAGCCCAGAGATAAGCGAGGTGGGGAAGAGGATGACAGTTTCTGACCTGATCTGTAAATATTTCTGTCTGACACCTCCCGTTAGAGGGTAAGCTCCTTGTAGAAGGGTAATGTGTGTTGTATATCATGTGTACCTACCCTAGAATTTGGTACATTTGCTTAGTAGATACTTCATAAATTTCATGACTACTCCTACCGCAAGCCTGGGGAACTTTCTCAGGTCCTTGGTGAAGTGCATTGTTTCCAATGACTGCTCAGTAAGTATTATCACTACTAATTAAAAAAAATGGTATTATGAACTTACTACACGCCAGGCACTGTGCTGAACGCTGGGCTAGACACAGTCCAACTGAAATGCGGTAGAGATGTTCTTCCCCTTGACGCTGTTTAGTGCCATTGTTCTTGTCTGTCCGTCTCCCCCGATTAGACTGTAAGCCCGTCAAACGGCAGGGACCGTCTCTATCTGTTGCCGACTTGTTCATCCCAAGCGCTTAGTACAGTGCTCTGCACATAGTAAGCGCTCAATAAATACTATTGAATGAATGAATGAATGAATAGAGTTGGTAAACATGATACCCGCCCATGAGAAACTTACAGTCTAGAGCGGGAGACGGACAAATAAACTGAAAAGCAGCATGGCTTAATGGCAAGAGCCCGGACTTGGGAATCAGAAGACGTGGATTCTAATCCTGGCTCCACCCCTTGTCTGTTGCGTGACCTTGGGCAAACCACTTAACTTCTCTGTGCCTTAGTGATCTCATCTGGAAAATGAGGGTTAAGACTGTGAGCCCCACGTGGGACGGCCTGATGACCTCGCATCTACCTCAGCACTTAGAACAGTGCTTGGCATATAGTAAGCGCTTAACAAATAGCGTAATTATTATTATTAATTTTTATTTAAATTAGAAATGGGGAAATGGCAGGGTATAAGGATGTATACGCAAGTGCCGTGGGGCTGAGGATAGGGCGAATGCCGTTGTCAAATGCCGTCGAGTTGTTTCCGACCCGTGGCGGCTCCAGGGACAGATCTTCTCCGCAACACCCCATCTTCATTTTGGTATGTAGTCCATAGAGTTTTCTCAGCAAAAAATACGGAAGTGGTTTACCATTGCCTTCTTCCAAGCAGTAAAAACTTGAGTCTCCGCTGTTGTCTTTGATCAAAATTTTGATCCCTTGATCACCCGCCTTTGACTCTTTCCTATGCCGTTGCTGCCCAACGCAGGTAAATCGACTTTAGCTGATGCTTCGGCTTAGACCATTCCATTCTGGGTAGCTCTGGCGAGAGAGTATCTCTCAGTGCTCTATGCTCTAAGCTTCATCGACGTATGTAAACTTTCCTGTCACAATCAGGAATTGATCCATAGGTGAGAGCACATAGTAAGTGCTTAACAAATACAACAATTACTATTATTATGGATTAACTCAACTGGACACCTTCCACCAAGAGAAGACTTCCACGCCGAGGAAGCGTGAGGATGTAGAGAGTCGCTTTAACTTCGGTTTCCGCAAAGATTTCCTGGCTACGATCTCCCTGGGTCCCTGCGAAGGTTGGTCAGGCTTTACTCCCCCCCGACCCAGCCCCATTTTACAGATGAGAAAACTGAGGTTCAGAACAGTTTCACGACTTGCCCAAGGTCACACAGCAGGGAAGTAGCAGAGCTGGGATTAGAAACCTGGATCTCTCTAATCTTGCCACCAGACCCCGCTGTCCCTTCAGTTTCACTTTTGATTTTCCGGGTTCTGCTCAAGAGTCTATCTTCAAGAAATGGCCAGGGAGCAAGGCTGATTGGGTGAGAGCAATTGGGGGAGTTTCCTTCCTCTTTTCTAATGTTGCCTTAGACATTTCAGGGCATTCCTTGGATTGCTCCTGCCGTCGACCGACTGAGGACCATGTGGCTGTTGGTAGCCCTGGTGGTCCTGGGTGAGTTGGGGGTCGGGGGCGGAGTGTGGGATGGGATGACAACCTTAGTCTCACCTTCCAGCTCATGGTTCTGCCTATGAAGTGTGAGTGAGTGTGTGTGTGTGTTGAGAAGAAGCAGTTGAACTGACTCTAGAACAGGCCACCAGCTCTGAGAGGGCTCCAGATGCAAGAAGTCATTCATTCATTTGTTCAATCATTTATTGAGCGCTTACTGTGTGCAGAGCACTGTACTAAGCACTGTACTAAACGAAGTCCTGTCTCGTGTCCTCTGGACCTTCCCGAGCCGAGAAGGAGCATGGCCTAATAGATGGAAGACAGGCCTGGGAATCAGAAGGATCTGAGATCTCATTCTGTCTCTCCCATTCACCTGTTGTGTGACCTTGGACAGTCACTTTGCTTCTCTGGGCCTCGATTCCCTCAACTATAAAATGGGGATGAAGACCATGAGCCTCACTTGGAACGTAGGCTGTGTCCAAGCTGATTCACTTATATCTATCCCAGTGCTTAGTACAGTACCCGGCACACAGTAAGTGCTTAACAAATAATAATAATGATGGTATTTGTTAAATGCTTACTATGTGCCAAAGATTGTTCTAAATTCTGAATACTAAAAAAAAAAAAAGTGGGGGGAAGGAATGAACCAGGGAAGGAGGGCAGGAGAGGTGGTTTCATTGGCTCTCTGGAGGATTCAGGCAGCAGGTGAACGACAGTGGGTGTGGGCATGGGTGAAGGGGTGGGTGAGAGGGAGTCCAGTATGTGGACTCCTGTTTAATCTATTCTTCATTCCACTGCCCGGATCATCTTCCTAAAGAAACGCTCTGGGCCTGTCACTCCCCTCCTCAAAATCCTCCAGTGGTTGCCTATCAACCTTCGCATGAAACAAAAACTCCTCACTCTTGGCTTCAGAGCTCTCCATCACCTTGCCACCTCCTACCTCACCTCCCTTCTCTCTTTCTATTGCCCACCCTGAACGCTCCGCTCCTCTGCGGCTCACCTCCTCACTGTCCCCTGTTCACGCCTATCCCGCCATCGACCCCTGGCCCACGTCCTCCCGCTGTCCTGGAACGCCCTCCCTTCTCACATCCGCCAAACTAACTCTCTTCCCCTCTTCAAAGCCCTACTGAGAGCTCACCTCCTCCAGGAAGCCTTCCCAGGCTGAGTCCCCCTTTCCCTCTGCTTCCCCCTCCCCCCCACCCTCTGCTCTTCCCCCTTCCCCTCCGCACTGTGCTCATTTGCATATATTATTTATTACCCTATATATTTTGTTAATGAGTTGTATATCCCCTTGATTCTATTTATCTTGATGATGTTTTTGTTTTGTTCTGTTTTGCTCTGCCGTCTCCCCCGTTTAAACTGTGAGCCCGTCATTGGGCAGGGATTGTCTCTATCTGTTGCTGAATTGTACGTTCCAAGTGCTTAGTACAGTGGTCTGCACAGAGTAAGTGCTCAATAAATACTAGTGAATGAATGAATAATCCCTTTGCCCATCCCTCCCTGATCCTGTATTTGCTCAACTTCCCAGTTTCACCTGCTCTGCGTGGTCTGAGCTCATCTCTGCTCTGTGCTCTCTTGCAGCTGCAGGAAATGGCAGAACGGGTAAGTGTTTGTGCCTGCTCTGAATTCTCAGAAATCCGTGGGACGCTTCCCAGAGAGAGACTGATGTTTTCATCCAGAGTCTGTCTCCGTGGCAACTGGAAGCTAGGAGGAAATGGGTGCACTGGCTGCACTCCTGGGTCAATGTTCTCATAGGTCATCCATCACTTCTCCTCCTCTCTAACCTTCTCTCTAGTGATTCAGCGTGGACTACTCACCCATGCATTCATTTGCACCCTCCCTAACCTTTTCTCTAGCGACTCAGGGTGGACTACTCATCTGTGCATTCATCCGCACCTTTCTAGCCCACCTGCCATCCCCCTCCAGTGTCTGTCACTCATGACAAAACAGCTGTCGAGAGGACAGAGGGCTGCAGCCTCCACCATGAATGGTCTGTTTTGGGGCGGGGCTTGGGGGTATTTGTTCAGTGTTTACTTTGTGCCAGGCACTGTTCTAAACACTGGGATAGATATAAGGTGGTCAGTCAGTTGTGTTAGCCGATTGTATTTATTGAGAGCTTACTGTGTGCGGGGCACTGTACTACGCGCTTGGGAGAGTACAGTCTCACAATAGAAGAGATTGCACACAATGAGCTTACAGTCTGGAGGGGGAGATGGACAATATAAATTAAGACAGTACAGATATGTATATAAGTGCTTTGGGGCTGGGAGAGGGGATGAGTAAAGGGAGCAAGTCAAAGTGGCTCAGAAGAGAGTGAGAGAAGAGGAAAGGGGGGCTTAGAGAAGACCTCTTGGAGGAAATGGGCCTTCGATAAGGCTACGGGGGAAGATTCATCAGTTAGATATGAAGAGGCAGGATGTGGGTGAAGTGTTGGTGGCCAGATAGATAATAACGTTGGTATTTGTTAAGCGCTTACTATGTGCAGAGCACTGTTCTAAGCGCTGGAGAATCAGGTTGTCCCACGTAGGGCTCCCAGTCTTAATCCCCCTTTTACAGATGAGGTAACTGAGGCACAGAGAAGTTAAGTGACTTGCCCACAGTCACACAGCTGACAAGTGACCGAGCTGGAATCGAACTCATGACCTCTGACTCCAAAGCCCGTGCTCTTTCCACTGAGCCACGGCCCAGAGAAGTGAAGTGACTCGCCCACGGTCACACAGCCGACAAGTGGCAGAGCCGGGAGTCGAACCCATGACCTCTGACTCCCAAGCCCAGGCTCTTTCCACTGAGCCACGCCGCTTCCCTATAGATGAGATGAAGGTCCGGTGAGAAAGCATTAGAGGGCCAAAGCGCATGGGCTGCTTTGGAGTAGGAGAGCAGCAACCCGTCACCCTCACGTTCACGGCTTTTTGAGTTGGGGTCTCAGTTACCTCATCTGTAAAATGGGGTTTAAGATTAAAAGGATTAAGATTAAGGGGATTAAGAGTGTGATTTATGAATCGATGCCTTGATCATGGCAGGAAAATTTGCGTACGCTGATGAAGCTTAGACTCAAGCTACCCAGAATGGAAAGGTCTAAGCTGAAGCAGCAGATAAATTCGCTTTACCTCTGCTGAGCAGCAGTGGTTTGGGAAAGAGTCAAAGGCGGGTGATCAAGTGATCAACATGTTGATCGGAGACAACGGCGGAGACTCAAGGTTTTACTGCACGGAAGCAGGCAATTCATTCATTCAATTGTATTTATCGAGCACTTACTGTGTGCAGAGCGCTGTGCTAAGCGCTTGGAATGTACAATTTGGCAACACATAGAGACAATCCCTGCCCAACAACGGGCTCACAGTCTAAAAGGGGGAGACAGGCAGCAAAACAAAACAAGTAGGCAATGGTAAACCACATCCGTATCTTTACCAAGAAAGCTCTAGGGACACACAGACCTTATGACAGAAGATGGAATGTTCTGAAGAGGGAGTCAGAGGTCGTGGGTTCTAATTCTGGCTCCTCCACTTGTCATCTGTGTCACTTTGGGCAAGTCACTTAACTTCTCTGTGCCTCAATTACCTCATCTGTAAAATGGAGATTAAGACCGTGAGCCCCATGTGGGACAACCTGATTACCTTGTATCTACCCCAGTGCTTAGAACAGTGCCTGGCATATAGTAAGTGCTTAACAAATACCATAATTATTATGGAGTCGCTATGGGTCAGAATCAGCTTGATTCATTCATTCAGTCGTATTTATTGTGCGCTTACTGTGTGTAGAGCACTGTACTAGGGCTTGATGACATTTTGAAGAAGAGGAGCGAGCACCCATGTGGGCAGGGACCGTGTCCAACCTGACTGACTTGTACGTACCCCAGAGCTTAGGAGAGTACATACTAAGTGCTTAACAAGGATAGTAATTTATGTATTTATGTATGTATGTATGTATGTATTTATTTATTTATTTATTTATTTATGTATTTATGTATTTATGTATTTATTTATTTCCTCCCCATTGTCATCATCACCATCATCATCATCAATGGTATTTATTGAGCTCTCAAAACTTGTCATGGGCAGGGAATGTGTCTGTTTATTGTTGTATTGTAGTTTCCCAAGCACTTAGTACAGTGCTCTGCACACAGTAAGTGCTCAATAAATATGATTAACTGACTGTGTGCAAGAGAACTTTACTAAGCGCTTAGGAGAGTACAATTCAGTAGTGTCAATAGTCACTTTCCCTGCCCACAGGGAGTCCGACCTTGCTTATCCCAGGTCTGAGAGTTTCAAGGCAGGACTGATGGGCCCTAACTGAGCTGAAGGGACCCCAAACTGTGTCTTTTTTATGGTATTTGTTAAGCATTTACTAAATGCCAGGCACTGTACTAGGCGCTGGGGTAGATATAAGCTAATCAGGTTGGACAGATTCCATGTCCCACATAGGGCTCATGATCTTAAACCCCATTTTCCAGATGATGTAGCTGAGGCTCAGAGAAGTGAAGTGATTTGCCCAAGGTCACCCAACAGACAAATGGTGGATTTGGGATTAGAAACCAGGTCCTTCTGACTCACAGGTCCCTGCTCTACCCACTAAGCCATGCTGGGAGTCAGAAGGTCGTGGGTTCTCATCCCGGCTCCATCGCTTGTGGCTGTGTGACCTTGGCAAGTCACTTCTCTCTGCCTCTGTTACCTCATCTGTAAAATGGAGATTGAGAACCGTAATAACAATAATAACGTTGGTATTTGTTAAGCACTTACTAGGTGCAGAGCACCGTTCTAAGTGCTGGGGAAGATACAGGGTCAT
Organism: Ornithorhynchus anatinus; assembly: GCF_004115215.2. NCBI lineage: Eukaryota > Metazoa > Chordata > Mammalia > Monotremata > Ornithorhynchidae > Ornithorhynchus > Ornithorhynchus anatinus. Next base: position 3,898,750 of record NC_041753.1, on the reverse strand, counting down.
CAGGTCGTCCCACGTGAGGCTCACAGTTAATCCCCATTTTACAGATGAGGTCACTGAGGCACAGAGAAGTGAAGTGACCTGCCCACAGTCACACAGCTGACAGGTGGCAGAGCCGGGAGTCGAACCCATGACCCCTGACTCCAAAACCCAGGCTCTTTCCACTGAGCCACGCTGCTTCCCAACGAGCCCCACACGGGACAGGGGCTACGTCCAACCCCATTTGCTTGTATCCGCCCCAGCGTTCAGTTCAGTGTCTCGTACAAAGTAAGTGCTTAACAAATATCATCATTATTAATATTAACCAAGGAGGGTGGAGGTCCAGGACCGCCAGCTTATGATTTCACCAAGCATCCTGTTGCCTTGGAGACGGAATCTTGGGAATCCCGCTCTTAAGTGGGTCTCCCCTCTCTCTCCCCCCTAAGCTGGTGCCCAGAAGTCTAGGCTGACCCTGCATCCAAAGTGGGTCAATGTGTTCATTGGGGACAAAGTGACCCTGAAATGCGACGACCCCAATTCACTGGGGAACATCACCACCACCCAGTGGTTCCGTAACGGTACGGCCTTGGAGATCCAGACCCCCAGCTACAGCATCCGGGCCGCCGCCTTCGACGACAGCGGGGAGTACCGGTGCCAGATGGGGGACTCCCACAAGAGCGACGTCATGCGGCTGCATGTGAGCCAAGGTGAGTGCCGAGTTCCCAGGGGCCGAGGTTGGGGGGGTGGGGAGGGAGACGGGGGCTTCCCAGGGGAACGGGAAGGAATAGGAGTTTGGACCTGTGTTCGTGTTCCGGAAGAAAAACCTCACAAGAAACACCTCACAGAACCTCACAACCTCACAACTCAGTGTTGTGTTAGAGCGGGTGTGTCCGAGACACGTTTATTACTAGTAGCGTTTCTTCTAGCCAGAGTAGGGAGTGACGGACGGGATTTCCTCGGCTAGACAAGGCCAGCTCAGCTCTAAGCAATCCAGAGTTTCTTCAGCTACAGCTGGTACAGCATCAAAATTGATCGGAAATTTACAGTGCAGGATAAATACACTAGGAAGGGCAGCAATAAGTCCACAGGGGAATTTTCCCATCCAGCCCCTGCTTTGTTCTCTAGGTTGATTAGATCCCAGGAGCAGGGCCAGATTCCTGATTAGATCAAGGGAGTAACTTCATCTGGTTTTAAGGTTATATGCTGCTTCTTCTGGAAGACCAAAGAATGAAGGAAAGAAGATAATAATCCTTGTGGTATCTGTTAAGCACTTACTATGTGCCAGACACTGAACTAAACGCTGGGGTGGATGCAAGCAAATTGCGTTGGACACAGTCCCTGTCCTAAATGGAGTTCGCAATCCCCTTTTTACAGATAAGGCAACTTTGGCCCAGAGAAGTGAAGTAACTTGCCCAGGGTCACTCAGCACACAAGTAGCAGAGCCTGGATTAGAAGCAGCATGAAGCAGGATGGTGTAGTGGATAGAGCGGGGACCTGGGAGTCAGAAGGTTATGGGTTCTAATCCTATCTCCACCATTTGTCTGCTGTGTGATGTGGGGCAAGTCACTTCACTTTTGTGGGCCTCAGTTACCTCATCTGAAAAATGGGGATTGGGACTGTGAGTCCCATGTGGAACAAGGACTGTGTCCAACCTGAGTTGTTTGGATCCACCCCATTGCTTAGTACAGTGCCAGGCACATAGTAAGTGTCTAACAAATACCACAATAATGATAATAGTAATTATTATTGTTAATAACGCAAGAACTTCTGACTCCCAGGCCTGTGCTCTATTCATAAGGCCATGCTGCTTCTGTGTTGTGAATTGCTTGCCTTGAGTTAATCAAATAACATACCCAGAGGCAATCAAGCAGACCTAGAGCTGAAACGGCTCTGGGAGAGAAGGGGGGGCAGATGCAAGACCTTGACCATTGTGCTTCTACAGTGTCCATTAGGGGATGGGGTCTGCCTGCTTAGGCTGGGGTCTGATACGATCCCCGGACTTGGGAGAGATTGAGAACAAAGGCGCGGTCAATCCGACTGGCCTCCGGCCCCTGTGGCTCTGCCGCGTCTCTTCCAGATTGGCTACTCCTGCAGACTTCCGGCTGGGTGTTCCTAGTGGGCGAACCGGTGGACCTGAGATGCCGCAGCTGGAAGGACCGGCCCTTGACCCGGGTGACCTTCTTCAAAGACCAAGAAATAATGAAGTTTGTCACAAAGAATTCCATCTTCTCCATTCCCCATGTCACTCGCAATGATCGCGGGTCCTACCACTGCACAGGACATCTGGGCAGCCAACTATTCGAGTCATTACCCATCAACATCATCGTCCAGGACGAGGACCGCCCCGCTGAAGGAGGTGGAGGTATGGGATTGGGAGGCTGGCCCGAAGGGCACAGGGACGGGAATTAGGGAGGAAAGTGGATCATCCTAAAAGTCTCTAAAACTCCCTAATGGGGAAAGGCCAGATTGGAGAGAGTGGCAGGTGGCAACTTCCGCTCCCCTCCCCCACACCCTCTGCTCTTTCCCCTTCCCCTCCCCTCAGCACTGTGCTCATTTGTATATATTATTTATTACCCTATTTATTTTGATAATGAAGTGTACATCTCCTTGATTCTATTTATCTTGGTGATGTTTTCCTGTTTATGTTTAGTTCTGTTTTGCTTTGCCGTCTGTCTCCCCCGTTCAGACTGTGAGCCCGTCATTGGGCAGGGATTGTCGCTATCTGTTGCCGAATTGTACAATCCAAGCGCTTAATATGGTGCTCTGCACATAGTAAGTGCTCGATAAATACTACTGAATGAATGAGTGAATGAAACTAGAGAAAAGGCATGACCTAGTGGTTAGAGCATGGCCCACCCCACCCCAATTTTTACTCCTTTCCCCCTCATCCTGCTCCCCTCAGGAGGCTGCCATCTGGAGCCCCCATTTTTAATAATAATAATAATAAATATGGCACTTTAGTGCTTACTATGTGCCAAGCACTGTACTAAGCGCTGTGGTACATCCATGTTAGGTGGACCCAATCCCTGTCCCACCTGGGGCTCACACTCTTAATCCCCATTTTACAGATGAGGGAATTGAGGCCCAGTGAAGTGACTTGCCCAAGATCGCACAGCAGACGTGCGACGGAGCCCGGATTAGAACCTATGACCTTCTGACTCCCAGATCCATACTATGTCTTCGCCCGCCCCATTTCCAAACCCTGATCTTAAAGGCTGGAACTGTTCCCTGTCTCCTCTTCAGGTACAACCCCATCTTCATCCTGGATCCACATCTTTTTCTACTTGGCAGTGGGACTGCTGTTTGCCACTGACACGGAGTCCATATATCAATCCGCGGAAAAGGTTCTGGACACCAGAGACAAATAGGTAAAGTCCAGAAACAAATGAAGAGAGTGGGGGCCATTAAAATGTTCTCCCGAGGGGCCAAGAGCAACATTGACAAGTACTGGTAAGCACTGAGAAGCAGCTTGGCACAGTGGAAAGAGCCCCGGCCTGGGAGTCAGAAGGTCATCCCTGATTCACCATTGCCTGCTGTTTGACCTTGGGCAAGCCACTTCACTTCTCTGTGCCTAATTTCCCTCATCTGTCAAACGACGGTGAGCCCCATGTGGGACAGGGACTGTGTCCAACCCGATTTCCTTGTATCCACCCCAGCGCTTAGTAACCATCCTCCCTCTCTCAGAAGCCCGGAACCTCGGTATTATCCTCGACTCATCCCTCTCACTCGACCCACGCCTTCCGTCTTTCACTGAGTCCTGTCGGTTCTGTCTTTGCATTACCTCTGGGATCTGTCGTTTCCTCGCCCACCGAACTGCCATCACGCGGATCCAAGCACTTAACATATCCCACTGACTGCTGCATCAGCCTCCGCACTGTCCTCCCTACCTCTGGTCTCTCTCCACTCCAGTCCTCTGCTTCCTGGATCATTTTTCTTAAAAAACAGTTCAACCCAGGTCTCCCCACCCCTCAGAAACCTCCAAGCATTGCTCATTCATCTCTGTATCAAACAGAAACTCCCTACCATTGGCTTTAAGACCCTCCATTAGCTCTCTTCCTCCTACCTTACTTCGTTGATTTTCTCTTTCAGCCCAGTCTACGCACTTTGTTCCTTTAACTTTAATCTACTCACTGTATCCCCAACTCACCTGTGTCACCACTGACCCCCTTGCCCACATCCTCCCTCTGACCTGGGACTCTCTCCCCTTTCATATCTGACAGACCATAATGCCGCCCCACTCGAAAACCGTACTAAAATCACATCTCCTCTTAAAGGCTTTCCCTGACTATGCCCTCATTTTCCCTATTCACCTTCCCTTCTATGTGGCCTCTGCCCTAGGATCTGTACCCCTCCAGCAACAGATATTCACCCACTCTCAGCCCCACAGCACTCATACATACGTATCCTAGATTCTGCAGTTTCTCATATCATTTCTACCATTTATTCATTTTAATTTTATTCTAGTCCGTAAGCTCACTGTTGGCAGGGAATGTATCTATCAACTCTGTTATATTGTACTCTCCTAAGTCCTTAGTATAGAGCTCTGCACATAGAAAGTGCTCAATAAATACCACTGATTGATTTATCAGTAGGCCTCCCCCTCAAGACTGTAAACTCCTACCAGGTTTATTGTATTATGTTGTGTTGTACACTCCCAAGCCTTCTATATATAACAGGAGCTCAATAAACACCACTGATTGATTTTCTGACTCCTTCCTCCTTTCTTAACCCTCGTTCCTTGAGGAGCAGGGCAGCCTAATGTATAGAGCACTGGCCTGGGGTCAGAAGGACCTTCATTCATTCATTCAGTCGTACTTATTGAGTGCTTACTGTGTGCAGAGGATTATACTAAGCACTTGGGAAGTACAGTTCAGCAAGAAATAGAAACAATCCCTGCCCACAATAGGCTCATAGTCTAGAAGGGGAGAGGCAAACATCAGAACATCAGTATCAGGCATCAGTAGCATCATTATAAATGAAAAGATTTATAGATATGTAGATATACACACAATAAAAATAAATAGAATTATAGTTATAAATATGTACATATATGCACACAAGTGCTATGGAACGTGGAGGTGGGTAGAGCAAAGGGACCTGCGTACTAGTGCCAGCTCTGGGACTTGCCTGCTGTGTGACCTTGGATAAGTCACTTCCCTTCTCTTTGCTTCAGTTATCTCACCTATAAAATGAAGACAATGAGTGAGCCCGTTATTGGGTAGGGATTGCCTCTATCTGTTGCCGAATTGTGCTTAGTACAGTGCTCTGCACCCGGTGAGCGCTCAATAAATACGAATGAATGAAGGTGGGACATGGATTCCGTCCAACCTGATTACCAGACACCTTCCCCAGCACTTAAAGCAGCCACAACAAAGCGTTGTGGGTGGAGATTGTCACTGTTCATTGTTGTATTGTTCTTTCCCAAGCAGCGTGGCTCAGTGGAAAGAGCGCAGGCTTGGGAGCCAGAGGTCATTCATTCAATAGTATTTATTGAGCGCTTACTATGTGCAGAGCACTGTACTAAGCGCTTGGAATGAACAAGTGGGCAACGGATAGAGACAGTCCCTGCCGTTTGACGGGCTTACAGTCTATGGTTCCGAATCCCGCCTCTGCCACCTATCAGCTGTGTGACTGTGGGCAAGTCACTTTCCTTCTCTGTGCCTCGGTTCCCTCATCTGTAAAATGGGGATGAAGACTGTGAGCCCCTGCCTGGGACAATCTGATTACCTTCTTTCTCCCCCAGCGCTTAGAACAGTGCTCTGCACACAGTAAGCGCTTAACAAATACCAACGTTATTACAGTGCTCAGCAGGCAGGAAGCGCTTAGTAGATACGATTGAATGAATGATTGAATATTGAATGAACGAACGAACGAACAAATGCAATTTAAAAAAAACCCAACCCAACCCTTTCACCAGCCTAACCTTTCTGACCAATGGGAAGCGTAGAACTGCTGGGCGGACCTGATAGGGAACAGATCAGCTCACGTCCGCCTGACCATGCTGGCTCCTGCCGTCTTTACGCGAATCATAAGCTCAGCACTAGCGGTGCTGGGGCGTCGGTGCGTCTATGGCAGCGCTCGCAGGCGGTTCCTCCCCACTCCCCCCATCCGCTTCCAGCTCCTTCGGGTAAGAGAACGGACGAGTGTCCGCAGCCCCGGAGCGGGAGCCCCCCCCCCCGCCCCCCGAAATGAGAAACAGGGCTCTTCATTCATTCATTCATTCATTCATATTTATTGAGCGCTTACTATGTGCAGAGCACTGCACTAAGCGCTTGGGATGAACAAGTCGGCAACAGATAGAGACGGTCCCTGCCGTTTGACGGGCTTACAGTCTAATCGGGGGAGACGGACAGACGAGAACAATGGCAATAAATAGAGTCGAGGGGAAGAACATCTCGTAGAAACAATGGCAACTAAATAGAATCAAGGCGATGTACCCTCACGGCCTACTGGGCCTCCTTGGAGGAGGGCGAAGTGGCCCAGGAAACAGTTCTTCAGCCTGTTCTCGTTCATTCACTCGTATTTATTAAGCACCTACCGTATGCGGAGCATTTTATTAAGCGCTTGGGAAAGTACAACAATAAGGAGTGACAGTCCATGCCCATAATGAGCTCGCAGTCTGGGGGTGGGGGAGACAGACATCAATACAAATAGACATCAGCACAAAGAAATAAAATTACAGATATATACTTAAGTGCTGTGGGGTTGGGAGAGTTTGGCACTGAATTCATTCCTCAGGGTCAACATGGCATTCAAAGATGAAATCAAAGGACTTGTTTATGCAAATGCACTTTCTGTCTGATGTGTGACCTTGGCAAGTGACTTCATTTCTCTGGGACTTAGTTATCCTATTTGTATAATGGAGATTGGCTATGAGCCCAGGTGGGGCATGAGCTGTCGTCCAACCTGTGTAGTTTGTATCCGCCCCAGCCCTTAGTACAGTGCCTTAGCACATAGTAAGTGCTTAACAAATACCAGCATTATTATTATTATTATTATTGTTACTGATTAATTCAACCGGACATCTCCCGTCAGGATAAAGCCACAAGGCTGAGAAAGTGTGAGGACCTACGGAGTCCCTTTAACTTCAGTTTCCGTAGGAATTTCCCGGCAGTGATCTCCCTGGGTCCCCGTGAAGGTTGGTCATGCTTTATTTACCCCCCCAACCCCATTTTACAGATGAGGAAACAGGTCCAGAGAGGTTTCACAACTTACCCAAGGTTACACCGCGCACTAGTAGCGGAACTGGAACCCGAAACCCGCGTCTTTCAACCCTTTCCACCAGACGACGCTGACCCCCAGTTTCTCTTTTCATTCATTCATTCTTTCAAACTTATTTATCGAGTGCTTACTGTGAGCAGAACACTATACTAAACGCTTGGGAGAGTACAATAGAACAATAAACAAACACTTCGCCTGCCCACAATGAGCTTAGATTCTAAGCCTCCTCATTTTAACTCCTCCACCACTGGCATCTTTGGTTTTGGTGAGAAGAGGAAGAGTACAAATTTAGGGGGAAGAGGTGTGTGGGAGAGAAGATAGGTGAGAAGGTTGTGGTCAGAGAGAGGCATTTCAGAGTTGGTGAGGGTAGAGATTGTGCAGTGGCTAGAGATGAGCTAGAGTGGGTGTCCAAGTTGGTGAGTGGGGGAGGTTGGGTGGAGCAGGAGGTCAGTGGGGTTGAGGAGTGATTGAAGAAGGGCGGCGGGAGGGTCGTCGGGAATATCTATGTGGGTCTTGAGGGTCATCGGGAATATCTATGTGGGTCTTGAAGTCCCCAGGGATCAATGTCGGCATGGAGAAAGAGAGAAGGAATGTGAGAAAGGGCTCAAAATGGTTAAAGAAGTTGGCGGCGGGACCTGGGGGAAGATAGATGACCGTTACTAGAATCAAGAGTTGGGGTAGAGGCGGATGATATGGGCTTCAAAGAAAGGGAAAGAATGGGATGCGGAAGATGGAATGGCTCAAAAGCCGAATTGGGACGTGAGAAGGAAACCGACACCTCCTCCTTTCCCTGTGATCCTGGGGGAGTGGGAGAAGATGAAGCCCTCTCTGAAGAGAGCAGCAGGGGAAACCGTGTCATCTGGGGGGAGTCAGGTTTCAGTGATGGTGAGAAGGAGCAGTGGCTGAGTCAGGAAAAGATCAAGGATGAAGGGAAGCTTCCCCACGATGGAGCGGAGGATCCACGGGCCACACTTGTTTGAAGACGTCGGGTGGGGCTGGGGGGTGGCGAAGAACGGGGGAGAGGACGGCACGAGGGTTGCCGTCCCTCGTGAGAGAGGTCGGATGGGAGTGAGTTGACAGGGCCCGGCTCGGGGGTGGGGAACGAGGGGTGGGGCTGTAACAGAATGAGAGCGATGAGGCAGAGAGGAGGAATGGGAATGACACAAGGGGTGGGTAGGGGTTGGGTGGAGGAAGGGAAGGGGGAAGTGTGGAGGAAGGAGAGGACTGGGCTGAGTCAACTGGTGAGGGGGTCGGAATTGAAGGGTCTTGGTGGGGTCAGTGAGGTTTAAGCCTTGCAGCGGCTCCGTCGAAGAGTCTCTATTAAAGAGTCGGCCAGGCAGGGAAGCTGGTTGGGTGAGAGCGGAGCGAAGGCCCAGTGAGGAGTTTCCTTCCTCTTTTCAAATGTTGCCTTAGGCATTTCGACAACCCACTGCTCCATTCCCTGAGCAGCTCCCGCAGGCTTCGTCTGAGGATCATGTGGCTGTTGGTAGCCCTGTCGGTTCTGGGTGAGTCAGGGGTCGGTGGCTGATTGTGAGAGGGGTTGGCGACCTTAGTTTCGCCTTCTAGCTCATGGCTCTGCCTGTAGTATGTTTGTGTGTGTGTGTGTGCGCGCGTGTGTGTTGGGAAGGAACAGTTGAACTGGCTCTTGAAAGAGCGGGCCGCCAGCTCTGAACGGGCTCTGGATGCCGGAAGCCCTGGCTCACGTCCCCTGCAGCTTCTTGAGCCGAGAATCGGCGTGGATAGAGCACGGGTCTGGGAGTCCGAAGGACCTGGGTTCTAAATCAAGCCCACAGTCTTGGCTCCTCTTATGCAAACTTCTCACTGTACCTCGATCTCATCGACCTCGCCTCCGACCTCTCACTCCCATTCTGTGTCTGGCCTGGAGCACCCTCCCTCCTCATATCTGACAGACGATGACTCTCCCCCCTTTTAAAGCCTTATTGAAGGGACGTCTCCTCCAAGAGGCCTTCCTTGACTAAGCCCTCTTTTCCTCTTCTCCAACTCCCTTCTGCTTCACCCTGACTTGCTTCCTTTATTCATCCCTCCTCCCAGCCCCACAGCACTTACGTAAATATCGGTAATTCATTTATTTCTATTAGTGTCTGTCTCCCCTTCTAGACCGTAAGCTCACTGTGGCCAGGGAATGTGTCTGTTTAATTGTTCTACTGTACTCTCCCAAGCGCTTAGTACAGTTGTCTGCCTGCAGTAAGTGCTCCATAAACCTGATTGAATGAATGAAGGGATGTATCCCTCCTCCACCACTCATCTGCTGTGTGACCCTGGGGAAGTCACTTCACTTCTCTGGATCTCAATTACCTCAACTGTAAAATGGAATGAAGAGTGTGAGCCCCATGTGGAACATAGGCTGTGTCTAACCTGATTTGCTCGTATCTATCCCGGTGCTTAGTACAGTGCTTGGCACACAGTAAGCACTTAACAAATACCATTTTAAAAAAGGGAGAGGGTAGGGGATGATCCGGGCAAGGGAGAGAGAGAGAGGTCTTCTCATCGGCCCCCTGGGGCCTCAATGTAACAAGAGGGTACCGGAGGCAGGTGAAGGGCAAAAGGTGTGGATGTGGGCGAAGGTCAGAGGCAGGGGGTGGTCCGAGGACTCCTGTGTAACCACTGTATCCATCCTTCCCCGACCCTGTGATTGTTCAACTTCCCAGTTTCATCTGCTCTGCAGGATCTGAGCTCATCTGTCTTCTGTGCTCTCTTGCAGCTACAGGAAATGGGGGAATTGGTAAGTGTGTGTGCATGCTCTGAATTCTGCATTCTCAGAAATCTCTGGGGCTCTTCCCAGAAGGACATCGGCCCATGCCCTACGCCATCGCTGGTCTGTCCCCATCCGGAGTCTGCCTCCTGGGCAGCACGATGCTTGGAGTAACCGGGTACTGGCTGCCCTTTCAGACCAGTGTTCTCATGGGTCATCCCGGGGAGGAGGAGCGGCGTCATCCAACACCTCTCCTCCTTCCTGACCTTTTCTCTAGTGCTTCAGCATGGACCACTCATCCATGCGTTCATTTGCACCCTCCCTAATCTTTCTTCTAGTGACTCAGAATGGACTACTCATCCGTGTATTTATTTGCCCACCTGTTCTCTCCCCCCTAAGCAGTAAAAGCCCATCAGGGATCCCTGGCTAGATCTCCCCAAGCTCAAGCCACCCTCTCTTTCTGACTGCGGGCAAGGGAGAGGGGAAGAGAGGAGGGAAACAGTCAAGATCTGCACCAAGAGGCTCAGTGAGTGGGCTTCATTTCCACCCAATGCAGATTTCATGTTTATCTGGAGGACAGAGATTTCCATAGTGAGTGGGGTCAGGGAGAAGGAGAAGGGAGGGGCGACTTCCTCCTGGGGATGGCCGGAAGGAGTCAGGAGAGTCTGAAAAATAACTTTCGGATGTGCCAAACCGTGGGGATAGAGGAAGCCAATGCTCTTTCAGGGTCATTTCCATGGCTACTTGGATTGGGCCCTCAGTCTCTTAAAGGGAAATGCGGATGAAGAGTGTGAGCCCCATGTGGGACAAGGACTGTGTCCTACCTGACTGACCTGTATCTACCCCAGGACTTAGAGCAGTGCTTGGCCCATAGTAAGTGCTTAACAAATACCATCACTAGCATTATTATTATTAACCAAGAAGGATGGAGATCCGGGACAACCAGCTCATATTTTCGCCAAGCATCCCTTTGCCATGGAGACTGAATCTTGCATTCCCGTTCTTGAGTGGCTCTCCCCTCTCTATCCCTCCTAAGCTGGTGCCCAGAAGTCTAGGCTGACCCTGCATCCAAAGTGGGTCAATATGTTCACTGGGGACAAAGTGACCCTGAAATGCGACGACCCCAATTCACTGGGGAACATCACCACCACCCATTGGTTCCATAACGGTACGGCCTTGGCGATCCAGGCCCCCAGCTACAGCATCCGGGCCGCCACCTTCGACGACACTGGGGAGTATGAGTGCCAGATGGGGGACTCCCAAAAGAGCGACTCCGTGTGGCTGGACGTGAGCCAAGGTGAGTTCCGAGGTCCAACGGGCCGAAGTCGGGGTGGGGGGAGGGAGAAGGGGGTTCCCCAGGGGAACGGGAAGGACCAAGAGTTTGGAATTCTCTGTCGTCCTCCACTGGAGCCCGGCCTGCTTAGGCTGGGGTCCGATTCAGAGCTCCGGGCCTGGGAGAGTTTGAGAACGAACGTGCGGTCAACCCGATGGGCCTCCAGCCCCTGTGGCTCTGCTGCGACTCTTCCAGATTGGCTACTCCTGCAGACCTCCGGCCGGGTGTTCCTGGAGGGCGAACATGTGCACTTGAGATGCCGCAGCTGGAAGAACCAGAACTTGGTCAAGGTGACCTTCTACAAAGACCAAGGAATAATGAGGTTTTACAGCCACAATTCCAGCATCTTCATCCCCCATGCCACTCACAGTAACAGCGGGTCCTACTTCTGCAGGGGATTCTTGGGCCAGGGAATCTATTCGTCTTTGCCTGTCAAAATCACAGTCCGGGCTGAGGGCCAGCCTGCTTCAGGAGGCGAAGGTAGGGGTTCCGTGAGCTGGTCGGAAGGGCACAGGGGTGGGAACAAGGGCGGCTTAGTGGCAAGAGCGCAGACTTGGGAGTCAGAGGTCATGGGTTCTAATTCTGGCTCCGCCACTAGTTAGCTGTGCGACTTTGGGCAAGTCACTTCACCTCTCTGCGTCTCTCTTACCTTATCTGTAAAATGGGGATGAAGACTGAGCCCCATGTGGGATAACCTGACTACCTTGTATCTCTCCTGGTGCTTAGAACAGTGCTTGGCACATAGTATGCGCTTAGCAAATACTGTCATTATTATTATTATTATCCTCTTAAAAGACTCTAAAACGCCCTAAAGGGGAAAGATCCGATTGGAGGAAGTGACATTCATTCATCATTCATTCAATCGTGTTTACTGAGCACTTACTGTGTGCACAGCACTGTATTAAGCACCTGGGAGAGTACAGTATATTCACTGTTATATTTACGACAACAATAACGTTAAGAATTAATTATTAATATTATTGATTAATAAATAATGAATAGTAATCATAGCATTATATGTATAATATTTATTTTTATAAACAGACACATTCCTTGCCAGGTGACAACTTCTCCTACTACCTAGAGAAGCAGCGAGGCCTAGTGGATAGAGCGTGGGCCAGGGTCCCAGTCCCATCGCTTGTCTGACGGGTGACCTTGGGCAAGTCACTTCACTTCACTGGGCCTCGGTTACTTTGTTTGCAAAATCAATCAGTCGACAGTACTTACTGAGCGTTTGCTATGTGCAGAACAATGTACTAAGCACTCGGGAGAGTATGATATGACAAAATAAGCAGACGTGTTCCAGCCTAGAGGGGATAAATTGGGATAAACCCTGTGACAAGGACTGTGTCACACCTGATTACTTGAATCTCCCCCAGCGTTTAGTACGGTGCCTGGCACATAGCAAGCGACTAACCAATACCTTTAAAAAAAGTGCTTAATAGAGTGTATTGAACTCAATGGCCGCTTACTATATGGTATTTAGTGTCATCATTATTCTAGTGTCATAGTTTTAGGGTATTAAGCATTTACCTCTAGACTGTGAGCTCGTAGTGGGCAGGGAATATGTCTACCTCCACTATAGTACTGTTCTCTCCCAGGACTGTGCTCTGCGCCTAGTAAGTGTGAGAAGCAGCGTGGCCTAGTGGATAGAGCCCAGGCCTGGGAGTCAAGAAGGACCTGGGTTCTAATCTTGCCTCTGCCACTTGTCTGCTGGGTGACCTTGGGCAAAACAGTTAACTTCCCTGAGCCTCAGTTCCCTCATCAGTAGAATGGGGGTTAAGACTGTGAGCTCCATGTGGGACACGGACCGCGTCCATCCTGATTGCTTTGTACCTACCTCAATGCTTAGAGCAGTGCCTGGCATATAGCAAGCGCTTAACGAATACCATAAAAATAAATAAACGTGATTAATTGGTAGATACCACAGCACCGTGTAAAGTACTTGTGTAGAAACGAGATAATCACATCCGACACAGGCTCTGAGCCACATAGGGCTCACATCTAAGAAGTAGAGAGAGAGCAGAGTATTATATCTATTTTATAGAGGAGGAAACTGAGGCACAGAGCGACCATGTTAATCAATAACTTCACCGTCCATTTCACCACCTTGATCCAAAGGCCGAAACTCTTCCCTGTCTCCTCTTCAGGTACAACCCCATCTTCGCTCTGGATCCACATCTTTTTCTACTTGGCAGTGGGAATCCTGTTTGCCATTGACACGGGCCTGTATGTCACTCTGCGGAAAAGGCTTTGCACCAGAGACAAATAGGAAGAGTCCAGAAAGAAATGAAGAGAGTGGGGCCCATTAAGATTTTTCTCCCGGAGGCCAAAAGCAGCACTGACAACAGGGGAAGGGAGCGATCCAGCCCTTCTTTTCCCCTTCCTCCAGTTCAGGCCCCCAGGAGCCCCCAGAGGCTGCGGTCGAAGTCAACTCTTCCTTCCCTTCGATCTTCTCACGGTAGCACTTCCGAATCAAAACTCTTCCTCTTCCTCCCCGAGACTTTCCCATCGCCGGAGACCCCGTCAACCTCCCTCCCTCCCTCCCTCCCAAGCCCGGAACCTCGGTATTATCCTCGACTCATCGTTCAGCCCTCGCCTTCGATCTTTCACCGAGTCCTGTCGGTTCTCCCTTTACAACGTCTCTGTCCCCTCCTCTTCACCTGAACTGTCACCACGTGGATCCAAGCGCTTATATACCACTTGGCTGCATCGGCCTCCTCACTGACCTCCCTACCTCGGGTGTCTCCCTACTCCAGTCCTCTGCTGCCCGGATCATTTTCCTCAAACAACAGTTCGACCCGGGCCTCCCCACCCCTCAAAAACCTCCAAACGCTGCCCATTCATCTCCAGAAAGTCTTTGCCATTCGGATCAGATCTCTCAGATCTCTCCCTCCTACCTTCCTTTCCTGATTTCTTCTTTCAACCCAATCTCCACACTTTGTTCCTCTCCCTTTAACGTGTTCACTATACCTCCATCTCATCTGTCTCACCGCTGACCCCCTTTGCCCACATCCTCCCTCTGGCCTGGGACTCTCCCCCTTCATATCTGACAGACCACAATGCTCCCCTCTCCAAAGCCCTACTAAAATAAATATCCTCCGAGAGGTTTTCCCTAAGTCCTCATTTTCCACATTCACCTTCCCGTCTTTGTGGCCTATGCCCTTGGATCTCTATCCCTTGAACAGTTGATATTCACCCACTCCCAGCCCCACAGCACTCGTATACATATTCTAGACTCTGACATTTCCCCTGTCGATAATTTATTTTAATTTTATTCTAGACTGTAAACTCGCTGCGGGCAAGGAACGTATCTATCATCTCTGTTATGTTGTACTCTCCTAAGCCCTTACTACAATGGTCTGCACTCAGAAAGTGCTCAGTAAACACCACTGATCGATTTAACTGTATGTCTCCCCCTCAAGACTATAGACTCCTACCACTCTACTATATTATACTCTCCCAAGCCTCCTGTACACAGAATAAAATCCATTGATTGATTTTCTGGCTCCTTCCTCTTTCCTTAACTCTCCTTTCTTGAGGAGCAGTGTTTCCTAGTGGATAGAGCCCTGGCCTGAGAATCAGAAGCACCTGCATTCTAGGGCTTTATCTGCTGTGGGACCTTGGGCAAGTCATTTCATTTCTGTGTGCTTCCGTGACCTCATCTGTAAAGTGGGGAGTAAGACCGCGAGCCCCCTGTGGGACGTGGACCGTGTCCAACGGGATGATGGTGTTCTTATCCCAGCGCTCGGTACACTGCTTGGCTATCTAGAGAAGCAGCGTGGCTCAGTGGAAAGAGCCCGGGCTTGGGGGTCAGAGGTCATGGGTTCGAATCCCGGCTCTGCCACTTGTCAGCTGTGTGACCGTGAGTAAGTCGGTTAACGTCTCTGTGCCTCAGTTACCTCATCTGTAAAATGGGGATTAACTGGGAGCCTCACGTGGGACAACCTGATTACCCTGTATCTACCCCAGCGCTTAGAACAGTGCTATGCACATAGTAAGCGATTAACAAATACCAAGATTATTGTTGTTGTTCTTCTTTCTTCTTCTTTCCTCTTCTTCTTTTTTCTTTCTTCTTCTTCTATAGTAAACGCTGAAGAAATGTAGTAAAAAAACAAACCCAACTCCTTTTCCAACCCTAACCTCTTCCGCCAATGAACAGAGCGGAACAAAAGCAGACCTGATAGGAAACAGGTTTGCTCACATCCGCTCAACCAGCCTGGCTCTTGACATCTTTGAGCAAATAGGAAGCTGAGTTTTCCTGGTGCTGACAGCGCCCGTTTATTGCCGTGATACTTTCATCCCTGTCGGGTAAGAGAACGGATGCGTGTCCGCAGTCAGGGAGCGGGACCCACCTGAAGTGAAAAAATAGTAATAATAATGGTGGTATTTGTTAAGTGCTCACCATGTGCCAAGCACTATTCTAAGACCTGGGCTAGATACGATAATAATAATGTTGGTATTTGTTAAGCGCTTACGACGTGCAGAGCACTGTTCTAAGCGCGGGGGTAGATACAGGGGAATGAGGTTATCCCACGTGAGGCTCACAGTCTTCACCCCCATTTTACAGATGAGGGAACTGAGGCACAGAGAAGTGAAGTGTCTTGCCCACAGTCACACAGCTGACAAGGGGCAGAGTCAGAACAAGGTCATCAGGATATCCCAAGTCGGGCTCATAGTCATAATCCCCATTTTACAGATGAGGTAACTGAGGCCTAATGATGTGACTTGCCCATAGTTCCACAGCTGATAAGTGGCGGAGCCGCGAAAGACGGGGGCTCCTCCTTCCTCCCCCCCCCCCCCCCCCCCCTGCTCACGGCCTGCTGCATCTTCAATGTCCTTAGGGGAGGGTAACAGTTCTAAAGACCGTTTTCTCCCCGTTCATTCACTCAGTCGTATTTATTGAGCGTTTAGTGGGTACAAAGCACTGTACTAAATGCTCGGGAAGTGCAATGTAATAAGCAGACACATTCCCTACTATAACGAGTTCCTGTTTGGCACTGAATTCGTTCCTGAGGGACAGGATGGCATCCAAAGATGAAGTAAAAGGACTCAGTTATGCAAAAACAGTTTTTGTGTGACCTTGGCAAGTCACTTGACTTTGAGCCTTTTTTTACTTCATCTGTAAAATGGGGATGAAGACTGTGAGCCCCTTGTGGGACATGGACTGTATCCAGCCTGATTATATATACCCCAGTGCTTAGAAAAGTGACTGGCACGTAGTAAGTGCTTAACAAATACCATAAAAAAAGAGTGCTTAGTAGTAGACTGTAAGCTCATTTTGCACAGGGAATGAGTGTAGTAACTCTGTTATATTGTCCTATTGTATTTTCCCAAGCACTTAATAGATTTTTCTGCACAGATAGTGCTCAATAAATACAACTGATTGATTGATGATTGGTTGATTAGCCCAGAGGCAAAGGAGAAGCAGAGAGGCGGCAGGGAGCTGAAGCCTCAATCAATAGTCAATCAAGGATGACGAGGCTTCCCCCCAGTCAAGATTCTGACCCTCTAGAAGCAGCATGGCCTAGTGGGTAGACCATGGCCCTGGGAGTTAGAAAGACTGTACTAAGTGTTTGGGAGAGTCCAATATAACAATAAGCAGACACATTCCCTGCCCAGAGGGAGCTTAAAGTCTAGAAGATGGGGGAGACAGACCTTAATATAAATAAATAAATTACAGATATGGACATAAATACTGTGGGGCTGGGAGGGGGGATGAATAAAGGTAGCAAGTCAGGACAATGCAGAAGGGAGTGGGAGATGAGGAAAAGGGGGGCTTAGGGAAGGTCTCTTGGAGGAGTTAGGCCTTCAATAAGGCTTTGAAGTGGGGAGAGTAATCATCTGTTGGATATGAGGAGGGAGGGTTTTCCAGGCCAGAGGCAGGACGTGGGCGAGAGGTTGGCAGCGAGATAGATGAGATTGAGGTACAATGAGGAGGTTGGCATTAGAGGAGTGACGTGTGTGGACTGTAGTAGGAGAGTAGTGAGGTGCGGTAGGAGGGCACAGACCGCCTGAATGCTTTAAAGTGGATGGTGAGGGGTTTCTGTTTATTAATGTTGGTATTTAATGTTGGTATTTGTTAAGCGCTTACTATGTGCCGAGCACTGTTCTAAGCGCTGGGGTAGACATAGGGGAATCAGGTTGTCCCACGTGGGGCTCACCGTCTTAATCCCCATTTTACAGATGAGGGAACTGAGGCACAGAGAAGTTAAGTGACTTGCCCACAGTCACACAGCCGACAAGTGGCAGAGCTGGGATTCGAACTCATGAGCCCTGACGCCAAAGCCCGTGCTCTTTCCACTGAGCCACGCTGCTTCTCCAGTTGGATGGAGAAGAAAGGGTGAATTTTAGCGAAGTTGTGACGGTTGAAATGACAGGATTTAGCAATGGGTTGAATATGTGGGTAGAATGAGAGAGAGAAGTCAAGGTCAACGCCAAGGTTACGGGCTCGTGAGACAGAAAGGATGGTGGTGCTGTCTACAGTGATGGGCAAGTCAGGGGGAGGACGGGGTTTGGGTGAGAAGATAAGAAGCTCTGTTTGAGACATAAATTAAGTTGAGGTGATGGCAGGACATCCAAGTAGAGATGTTTTCAAAGCAGGACGAAATATGAGACTGCAGAGAGGGAGAGATTAGGGCTGGAGTTGGAGGTTTGTTTATCACCTGCAAGGAGGCGATAGTTCGAGTCATGGGAGGAACGAATGAGTTCTCGGAGGAAGTGAGTGGGTATAGATGGAGGAATAGAAGGGGTCCCAGAACTGAAGTTTGAGGAACCCCCAAAGTTAGGGGTGGGAGGCAGAGGAGGAGCCAGCAAAAGAGGCTGAGAATGAGAGGCCAGAGAGATAGGAGGAGAACCAGGAGAGGATGGGGTCAGTGAACCTGGGGTTGAATAACGTTTCCAGGACAAGGGGGTGGACCACAGTGTAGAAGACAGCTGAGGGATCGAGGAGGGTTAGGATAGAGTAGAGGCCGTTGGATTTGGCAAGGAGATCATTTGTGGCCTCTATAGGCTAGAGGGTGAGAGAGACATTGATAAAAATCAATCGGTGGTATTTATCGAGCGCTGTACTAAGCACTTGAGAGACTACAGTGCAATAGAATTAGCAGACACGTTCCCCGCCCATAACGAGTTTACAGTCTAGAGGCTGAATGAATAAATACATTATAGATATATATATATAAGTGCTGTGGGCCTGAGGGTTTGAAGATGAGGAAGTTGTGGTCTGCTGGTTGGGAAGGCTTAGGAAGTTCAAAACAGGAGGATGGGCATAAACCGGAAGTCAGAGGCAGGAGAGACAAGAGCGAGGAACAGTGATTCGGTTTGCTCTTTTCGTTTGTTCGTTCCGCTGCTTTTTGTTCAGCGCTTACTCTGTGCCAGGCACCGTTCTAAGCCCTGGCATAGATGCAAACTAAATAGGGTGGACACAGTCCAAGTCCCCCACGGGGCTCACGGTCTTGTTCCCCACTTGACAGATGAGGTCACTGAGGCACAGAGAGGTTAAGTGACTTGCCCTACGTTCCACAGCGGGCAAGTGGTAGAGCCAGGATTAGAACGCAGGCGCAGGTCTATCCACTTTGTGACGAAAATGGTGTGTGAAAGGAGTTCACCTTGGGCCGGACCTAGGCTTCCCGTGGGGATCAATCGCTCAATCAACCGAATTTATCGAGCACTTACTGTGTGCAGTGCACTGTACTAAGCACTCGGGAGAGTATCCTACAACAGTTGGAAGACATGTTCCCTGCCCACAATGAGTTTACAGTCTAGAGGGGGAGACAGACATTAATATAAGTAAAATAAAATTACGGATATGTACGTAAGTGCTGTGGGATGAGGGAGGGGTGGATGAAGGGGGGCAAATCCAAGTTCAGGGGCGATGCAGAGGGGAGGGGGAGAAGAGGAAAGGAGGGTTTAGTTGGGGAAGGCCTCTTGAAGGAGATGGGCCCTCAGTAAAGCTTTGAAGCGGGGAGAGAATGTTAGGATTTTAGAACTCACCCAGACGAATCAGACTGAGGTGTCCAGGGCCCAAATAAGTCCTCTTTGGAACCCAATGGTAGCACCAGGCCGAGATAGGGCCCGGTGCAGCATGGCTTAGTGGTTAAAGCCCGGGCCTGGGAGTCAGAAGGCCCTGAGTTCTAATCAATTTGTCAGCTGTGTGATCTTGGACAAGTCACTTCACTTCCCTGGGCCTCATTTACCTCATCTGTAAACTGAGGATTAATGCTGGGAGGCCCATGTGGGACATGGACTGTGTCAATCATACATTCATATTTACTGAGCGCTTACTGTGCGCAGAGCATTGTGCTAAGCGCTTGGGGAAGCACAATACAACAATAAACAGACACATTTCCTGCCCACAAAGACCTTACAGTCCAACCCTTTAGCTTGTATCAACCCCAGCGCTTAGTACAGTGCATGACACACAGTAAGTGCTTAACAAATGCCATCGTTATTTTATGGTCATGACAGCCTTAAAATCCCAGACAGGATGGAGGCTGAACAGTAGAATGGGAGGCATTTTTTTTTTAAATGGTATTTTTTTTAATAGTGTTTGTTAAACCCTTACTAGATGTCAAGCACTGTTCTACGCGCTGGGGTAGATACAGGTTTATCGGACTGGACGCGATCCCTGTCCGATTTGAGGCTCACAGTCTTAATCTCCATTTCCCAGATCATAGTAATAATAGTATTTTTTAAGAGCTTATTATGTGCCAGGCACTGTTCTAAGCGTTGAGGTGGATACAAGCAAATTGGGTAGGACAGAGTCCCTGTCCCACGTGGGACTCACAGTCTCAATCCCCATTTTACAGATGAGGGAACTGAGACCCACAGAAGGGAAGTGACTCACCCAAGGTCACAGAACAGCCTCATGGCAGAGCTGGGATTAGAACTCGGGTCCTTCTGTCCCAAGTCCGGGATTTTTCCACTAGGCCACGCTGAGCTCTGGAGTGGATACATGATAAGGTGTCTCAAGACTAGTGCTGGAGAAAGCCCCAAGACCTTCCTCCAAGGGTGTGAAAAATGGTGTCCGTGGTTTTTAAAAACTAAGATTTGAAAGTTAGCACCAGATATTTGCCTGGGAAAGAGATTCAAGCTGAGAGTTGGGAGTGCTTGGAGCTTGTTCATCTCCCAGCCAGAAAGGGAGTTTTCCCATCTCTGTCCATGACCTCACATCTCCCTAACCACTAGGTCACTCAGTCAGTCAATCGTACTTATCGAGCGCTTACTGTGTGCCGAGCACCGTACTAAACGCTTGGGAGAGTACAATATAACAATTTAGCAGAAACAGCCCCTTCCCCCAACGAGCTTATAGTCTAGAAACTTACAGTATTTATTTCTAGAGAAACAGATAAAATTACTAAGTGGCAGATCAACCTTGCCTAGGTCATTGAGGACACCTGCCTGTGAAATTTGAGTAGTTATAATAATAATGATGGCATTCGTTAGACACTCACTATATGCTAGACACTGTTCTAAGCGCTGGGGTTGATACAAGCTAATCAGGTTGGACACAGTCCAAATCATCCATTCATTCAATCGTATTTAATGAGCCTTATTGTGTGTAGAGCACTGTACTGAGCTCAAGGAAAGTACAGTTCAGCAACAAATACAGTCCTTCTCCCACATGGGGTTCATAGTCTTAATCCCCATTTTCCAGAAGAGGCAACTGAGGCACAGAGAGGTGAACTGTGGGCAAGTCACTTAACTTCTCTGTGCCTCAGTTCCCTCATCTGTAAAATGGGGATTAAGACGGTGAGCCCCACGTGGGACAACCTGATTCCCCTATGTCTACCCCAGCGCTTAGAACAGTGCTCGGCACATAGTAAGCGCTTAACAAATACCAACATTATTATTATTTGCCCAAGAACTCACAGCAGACAGGGTGTGGAGCTGCGATTAGAACCCATGACCTTCTGACTCCCAGGCCCATGCTCTATCCACTACACCACGACCGAGTGCTAATTAGGGAGAGAACACTGTACTTAGCACTTGGGAGAGGACAATAGAACAATATAACATATTGTTCTCTCCCAAGTGTTTACTACAATGCTCTATCCCCAGTAAACGCTCAGTAAATATCACTGATTGATGTCTCTAGGCCTATAAACTTCTCTCTATACTGTCACCTTGTTGTGGGTAGGGAATATGTCTGTTTATTGTTCGGTTGTACTCTCCCAAACCCTTAATACAGTGCTCTACCCACAGTAAGCACTCAATAAGTTCAATTGAATGAATGAACGAGGCCCTTCACGCCATTTTCTCAGTGAAACACTCCCCAGGCGGAAGAAGCCCCGTCACTACTTTTGGCCGGCTAAGTACCGCCCGTCCCGGCCTGCGGTTCCCCCTCGGCCACAGGCACCCTCTGCTCCTCAAGGGGGATTACCCCGAGAGGGCCGGGGGCGCCACGCCCGTCTACCCGGCCCCCGTGCTCGAGCACCCGACGGCCGAGATCCTGGAGCTGGCGGGCAACGCGGCCCGCGACAACAAGAAGACCCGCATCATCCCGCGGCACCTGCAGCTGGCCGTCCGCAACGACGAGGAGCTCAACAAGCTGCTGGGCAAGGTCACCATCGCCCAGGGCGGCGTCCTGCCCAACATCCAGGCCGTGCTGCTGCCCAAGAAGACCGAGAGCCACCACCAGGCAAGGATCGGGACTCCCAGTTGCAAAACCCAACCACCGGAAACAGAGGACTCTTCTCAGAGCCACCCTTGCTCGGAAAAAGAACCGACTCCCGCTCTCTCGGCCTAGTGAGTGCACCCTGCGCTTGTCACGGATGAGGTCGTTTTTACGTGGTTTAATGATAATCTACGAGGAACCCGGGAGGCTGACCAGTGGAAACCTCACGGACGACAGCAAAGACGCACTCGCTTTGGCCTTGCGGCACAATTGCCCGCAAGCTCTGAGCCTCCCCCTCTTCTGTTCCTTTTCCCATGACAGAGCAGTTTCTCTTAGAATAACGTCACGCAGGCTTCCTGTCTTCTCCCCAGCCAGTGCGGCCTGGACCTCCTACAAATGTCCGTCGATCAACCATCTATGGTATTTGAGCGCTTACTGTTGTGCCGAGTGCTGTGCACCTGTGGATAGAATGTGGGCCTGGGAGTCAGAAGGACCTGGATCCCCGCTCCAACACTTGTCTGCTGGGTAACCTTAGGCAAGTCGCTTCACTTCTCTGGGCCTCAGTTACCTCATCTTTAAAATGGGGATTAAGAGGGTAAGCCACATGCGGGATGGGGACTGTTTGCTTGAATCCACCCCAAAGCTCAGTACAGTGCCTGGCACATAGTAAACTCTTAATACTACTACTACTAATTATGGTATTTGTTAAGTGCTTACTATGTGCCAAGCACTGTTCTAAGCGCTGGGGTAGATACAAGGTAATCAGCTTGTCCCACGCGGGGCTCACAGTCTTCATCCCCATTTTACAGATGAGGTAACTGAGGCACAGAGAAGTGAAGTGACTTGCCCAAGGCCATGCAACAGACAAGCGGCGGAGCCAGGATCAGATCCCAGGTTTGTGCTCTCCATGTTGGACTGTCTGACTCGATGATCTTGTATTATCACTCCAGCACTCAGCCCAGTGCTTGGTCACTCAATCAGTAGTATTTATTGAGTGCTTACGATTTGCAGAGCACTGTACCTAGCACTTGATACGCAGTATGCACTTAAATGTATGTCTTCCTTATTACTTAATGTTATAATTCCCCTTTTCTGTTTGGTCCCCAGTGAACTAAAAGTCTTCGGTCTGCCAGGAGGGCCAATTCAGTGCCGCGATCCAGTTCGGAGTGTTCCAAACGTGGTCTCCATCTGTAGGGCTGATCCAGTGATCTTAGATTTTTCAGGTCTGAAACTATGGTGGTCAAACTTTCAGAGGAACAGGCACCTGCCTGGGTGTTCACACACCCCCTTCTCCAAAATAAGGAAGTAGAAAATGAACAGAATAACCATTTCCTCATAGGTAGAAGCCTCTGAGATGTTTGTTGATGCCCGGATGAATCCACTGCCCACTTGAATACAGAAGTCTGTGGTTGGTAAAGGCTTTTTATGCATGTCTGCCCTGTTGGACAGTAAGTTTCTTGTAGGCAGGGGATGTGTTTCATTTCTGCTGTCCATTTCCAAGCACTTAGTAAGCGCTCTAGAATATAAGCCCCCTCTAGATTGTAATAATGATAATGATGATGATGGTATTTAAGTGCATACTATATGCCAAGCACTGTTCTAAGCGCTGGGGTAGATACAAGGTTGTTCCTCATGGGGTTCACAGTCTAAATCTCCATTTCCCAGATGAGGTAACTGGGGCACAGAGAGGGTTAAGTGGCTTGCCCAACGTCACAGAGCAGACAAGTGGCGGAGGCGGGATTAGAACCCATGTCCTCCGACGCCCAAGCCTGGGCTGTTTCCACAAAAGCCACTCTGCTTGGACTGTAAGCTCACTGTGGGCAGGGAACGTGTCTACCGACTTTGTTTTATTGTACTCTCCCGACAGTAATTATGATAATAATAATTAAGGTATTTGTTAAGTGCTTACTCTGTGCCAAGCACTGTTCTAAGTGCTGGAATGGACGCAAGGTTTGGACACCGTTCCTGTCCCGCATGGAGCTCCCGGTCTAGGTAGGATGGAGTGGAATTTAATCCTCATTTTACAGATGAGGAAACTGAGGCGCCAAGAAGTGAGGTGATTTGCCCCAGGTCACCCAGCAGTTATGCACCAACTAATAAATAAATACCATTGATTGATTAGTACAGTGCATTGCACTAATGGGTGTTCAATAAATACTGTTACCCCTTAAGAGAAGCAGCATGGCTCAGTGGAAAGAGCACAGGCTTGGGAGTCAGAGGTCGTGGGTTCAAGTCCCGGCGCCGCCACTTGTCAGCTGTGTGACTTCGGGCAAGCCACTTGACTTCTCTGGGCCTTAGTTACCCCATGTATAGTGAGCCCCACGTGGGACAACCTGATCACCTTGTATCCTCCCCAGCGCTTAGAACAGTGCTTTGCACATAGTAAGCGCTTAACAAATGCCATCATTATTACTAGTCACTATTAATGCTAACTACTCTTCTAATCCTGGGTCCCCCACTTGTCTGCTGTGTGACCTCGGGCAACCCACTTTACTTTTCTGTTCGCCAGCTACCTCATCTGTAAAATGGGGATTAAGGCTGCGAGCCCCACAGGGACAGGGCCTGTGTCTTACCCGACTTGCTTGTTTCCACCCCAGCGCTTAGAACAGTGCCTAGCGCGAAGTAAGTGCTTAACAAATACTACGATTCCTCTTCTTCTTCTTCGTCTTATTTCTACGGCTATTACTACTTTTGCTTCGAAGCATCAATTCCCAGACTGATCAAGGGCTAAGAGCAGTCAGATGGTTGGACAGTGCTCTGTACAGAGTAAGCGCTCAATAAATATCATTGATTGAGAAATGAATCCAGGAAATTCCCACCAGTGGTGATTATTTTTTCACGGCATTTTTAAGCACCTACTGTGTGTCAGACAGGGTTCTACCGCTGGGGCAGGTACAAGTTAATTAGGTCAGACAATCCCTGTCCCTCATAATAATAATAATGATTAATTATGACATTCGTTAAGCGCTTACTATATGTCAGGTGCTATTCTAAGCGCTGAGGTAGATGCAAGCAAATCGGGTTGAACACAGTCCCTGTCCCATCTAGGACTCACAGTCTTAATCCTTATTTTACAGATGAGGGAACTGAGGCACAGAGAAGTTAAGTGATTTGCCCAAGGTCACACAGCGGACGTGGCAGAGCTGAGATCAGAACTCATGACCTTCTGACTCCCAGGCCCCGGCTTTATCCCTGCTGCTTCAGCCCCGCATGGGGCTGGTGGTCTAAGTAGGAGGAAGAGCAGGTATTGAACCCTCAATTTACAGTTGAAAAAACCGAAGCGCAGAGAAGCGAAGGGACTCCCAGCAAGCAGCCGGCGGAGCTGGAATTAGAACTCTGGTCTTCTGACTCCCAGACCCGGGGCTCTTTCCTCTAGGTCACGTCGCTGCTCCATTTTGGTAGCTGAGGATTTCCCTCTGGATGCCTTTTGGACCCTCCCTGGGGGAAGAAGGAATTCTTGGGGTGCCGGCGGGAAACGCGGGCATTTCCCAGAAAGGGAAGCTAGTGAGGGTTAAGAACAGAGTTGGGGTAGCTTGGCTTCCTTCCTCATTTTTTTCGACTTGTCTCAAGAAGCTCCCTCACCCTGGCGCCAGTTCTTCTGGGAGGCTCACAGTGATCATGTGGCAGCTGATGACTCTGCTGATACTGGGTGAGTTGAGTTTCCGGTTTTTGAGGCTTTAGGAGAAGGGGGACTGAGACCTTGGGGGGAGATGGGGGAGGAGAGCGGGGGGCAGGGAGGAGGCCTTAGAGCGGTTGATGTGACCAGGGTAGCCTGAGCCTGGCTACCCGCATTTCAACGCCTGATGGAAGGCCCATCTCCTCCAAGAGGCCTTCCCTGACTGCATCCTCTATTCCTCTTCTCTCCCTCCCTTCTGCCTCGCTCCCTTTATTCATCCCCCCTCGCAGCCCCACAGCACTTATGTCCATAACTGTCATTTATTTATTTCTATTCAAGTCTGTCTTCCCACCTCTAGACCATAAGCTCGCTGTGGGAAGGGAGTGTGTCAGTTTATCGTTGTCTTGTATTCTCCCGAGTGCTTAGGACAGTGTTCTGTACACATTAAGTGCTCAATAAATACTACTGACTGACTGATTGACTTCTCTGCTGGTGTGAGACTTCTAGTGACAGGAAGAAAAGGGCAGAGCTGGCTCTGGGCAAGCTGACTGTGGTGGTGACTAAGTAACAATGGGGAACTGAGCACGAGCCTAAGGACAGTTTTTTCAGGGTATTTATTAACTGCTTACTATGTACCAGACACTCTACTAAGGGCTGGGGCAGATACAAGTTAAGCAGGTTGGCCACAGTCCCTGTCCCGCAAGGGGCTCACAGTCTTCATCCCCATTTGACGGATGAGGGAATCGAAGCACAGAGAAGTGAAGCGATTTGCCCAAGGTCACCCAGCAGACAGATGGCGGAGCTGGGATTAGAACCCAGGTCCTTCTGACTCCCAGGCTCGGGCTCCACTCACTAGGCCATGCTGCTTCAGGATCCAGGAGCATCCTGAGGATTAGGAAAGGGGGAAAGAGAGGCAGCTGTTTAAGGTTTGGGAGATGGAGGGGTCGCATTAAAGCATCTTGGGGTACCCTGGGGAATATCTGTAATTTATTTATTTCTATTAATGTCCTTCTCCCCCTCTAGACTGTAAGCTCGTTGTGGGTGGGGAAACGTGTCTGTATATTGTTGTATGCTCCCAAGTGCTTAGTACAGGGCTCTGTACATAGTAGGTGCTTGCTAAATATGATAGAATGAATGAAAGGGTGATATTTGTTTGCGGGGGGAAGAGCAAGGCTGGGAAGCAAGGATGGGCAAAGTGGGTTGCGCTGTGAGCAGATTCCTTGGATCCTTGGTGTCGGGCCGGGTACCCCCCTCCTGTGGCAACTCCACCCCCGCCAGATGATCCCCCCACTCGCCCTTACCTGCCGTTGACTCATCTCCTCTGCTTTCTTGCAGCTTGCCGTAGTGTGAGAACAGGTGAGTGAGTTGGACACTTTTTCCAAGAGAAACATTTGCTATCTTCACCCCGAATGTCACAGGATATGATGAAAGAACTGCCCTGCAGGGAGAGCAGGCCGCCCTCGCCCAAACCACAAACGGGTTCCTCGTGTATCTGTCTGCCCGAACCCACTGTCCTGGGGAAACCAACCGGTCAGTGAGTCTCACCCACCCACTCTCCCCTTGGAAGTGGGCCCAGGCGCAGCCGAGCCCTTTCTAGCGCAGAATGTGAGAGTCCATCTAAGTCCCGTTTCCCTGGGTGATCCCCGACGGCACCTACCAGGGAAGGTGAACGTGTTTCGTTTTGTTTTTAATGAGTTCAGCGCTTACTATGTTCCAGGAACTGTACTGAGCGCTGGAGAAGATACAAGCAAATCAGGTCAGACACAGTCCATGTCCCCCACGAGCCCCCCGGTTTTTCATCCCCATTTTACAGATGGGGTAACTGAGGCACAGTGGAAGTGAATAACTTGCACAGCTGACATGAACTGTGTCCAGCCTGATAATCTTTTATCCTACTTCAACACTTAGTACAGTGCCTGGCATAAGTATGTGCCAGGCACTGTACTAAGCGCTGGAGTGGATATGAGCAAATCAGATTGGACACAGTCCCTGTCCCACATGGGGCTCACCATCTTAATCCTCATTTTACAAAGGAGGTAACTAGGGTCCAGAGAATAAGAATAATGGCATTTCGTTAAGCGCTTACTACGTGCAAAGCACTGTTCTAAACGCTGGGGGGGGGGGGATACAAGGTGATCAGGTTGTCCCGCGTGGGGCTCACAGTCTTAATCCCCATTTTACAGATGAGGGAACTGAGGCACAGAGAAGTGAAGCGACTTGCCCAAAGTCACCCAGCTGACAAGTGGCGGAGCTGGGATTAGAACCCATGACCTCTGACTCCCAAGCCCGTTCTCTTTCCACTGAGCCACACTGCTTCTCTAAGTAAAGTGACTCCCCTGAACTCAGACAGCAGACAGATGGTGTCACCAGGATTAGAACCCATGACCTCCTAACTCCCAGGCCCATGCCCTTGCTTCCCGGCCCGGCTTCCGCATCCCCCTTTCCCCGCTCAGGCAGCGTTTTGGGGGTCCCGTCCCTCACCTGTTCTCTCCACCCTGCCTCCCAGCCGACCTTCGCAAATCCGTGGTGACCCTGAATCCGCCGTGGGTCAATGTGATCAGGGGGGACCCAGTGACCCTGAGCTGTTCGGATCCCGGCTCCCCGGGGGACGCTGGCACAGTCACTCGGTGGTTCCACAACGGCACGACCATCCAGGAACGGACCTCCAGTTACAGCATCCAGGCCGCCAGCTCGTCCGACAGCGGGCGGTACTCGTGTCAGAAGGGGGACTCTGCCCAAAGTGACCCCGTGAATCTGGATGTGATGGGTGTCGGTGAGTGCGGAAACTGATGAGACAGCGGTTGGGGTGGAGGGTCAGAGATTGGCCGAGAATGTCCCCGGGTGGGGGATGGGTTTGAGACGGCCTGTCCGGGCTCTGATGTGTGAGGGGAGAATATACAGCAAGGGGCGGAATCATAATAATAATAAGCGCTTTGATAAGCGCTTACTACGTGCCAGGCACTGTGATAATAATAATAATAATGTCGGTGTTTGTTCAGCGTTTACTATGTGCGGAGCAGTGTTCTAAGCGCTGGGGTAGATACGGGGTAATCAGGTCGTCCCACGTGAGGCTCGCAGTTAATCCCCATTTTACAGATGAGGTAAGTGAGGCACAGAGAAGTCAAGTGACTTGCCCACAGTGACTCAGCTGGTGGCAGAGCCGGGAGTCGAACCCACGACCTCCGACTCCGAAGCCCAGGCTCTTTCCACTGAGCCACGACTGTACTTAAAGCTGGGGTGGATACAAGTAAATAGGACTGGACACGGTCCCAGTCCCATGTGGGGTTCACAGTCTCAATCCCTATTTTACAGATGAGGGAACTGAGGCACAGAAAAGTAAAGTGACTTGCCCAAGGTCACACACAGACAAGTGACTGGTGGCCCCGTAGGCCTCGGGAAGAAGGGAGATGTGCGAGCTATAGTTTCTTACGAATTATATCTGCCTCCCCCTCTTGGTTCATGTTTTGGATGCTGGGGTTGTCTTGTTTTTTATAATGATAATAATAATAACGATGGTATTTGTTAATTGCTTACTATGTGCCAAGCCCTTTTCTAAACACTGGGGGGGATACACATTAATCAGGTTGGACACAATCCCTATCCCACATGGGACACTCGTGGCTTAGTGAAAAGAGCACAGACTTGGGAATCAGAGGTCGTGGGTTTTAATCCTGGCTCTGCCACTTGTCTGCTGTGTGACTTTGGGCAGGTCACTTGTCTCTGCCTCAATAACCTCATCTGTAAAATGGGGATCAAGATGATGAGCCCCACATGGGACAATCTGATTACCTTGTACCTACCCCCAGAGCTTAGAACAGAGCTTGGCACATAGTAAGCACTTAACATATGCCATCATCATCATCATCATCGTTTTAAAGCAAAGGCAACTGAGGCACAGATATTTTAAGTGACTTGGCCAACACACAGCAGACATGGGGCAGAGCTGGGAATAGAATCCAGGTCCTTCGGACTCCCACGCCTGCTCTATCCACTGATGGTATTTGTTAAGTGCTTACTACATGCCAGGCACTGTACTAACTGTTGGGGTAGATACAAGCTAGTCAGTTTGGACACATGTGGCTCATAGCGGCTCAGTGGAAAGAGCCTGCGCTTCGGAGTCAGAGGTCATGGGTTCGACTCCCGGCTCTGCCACTTGTCAGCTGTGTGACTGTGGGCGAGTCACTTAACTTCTCTGTGCTTCAGTTACCTCATCTGTAAAATGGGGATTAACTGTGAGCCCCTCGTGGGATGACCTGATTACCCTGTATCTCCCCCAGCGTTTAGAACAGTGCTCTGCACATAGTAAGCGCTTAAAAAATACCAAGAATATTATAACCTTAATAGGCATAGAGAAGCAGTGTGGCCTAGTGGCTAGACCCTGGGCCTGGGAGTCAGAAGGACCTGGGTTCTCATCCTGGCTCTGCCACCTGACTGTTGTGTGACCTTGGACAAGTCACTTCTCTTCTCCATGCCTCAGTTCCCTCATCTGTCAAATGGGGATTAAGACTGTGAGTCCCACGTGGGGCAGACACAGGTTCCAACCTGAAAGCTTGTATCTACCCCTGCACTTAGTACAGTGCCCGGCATATTCATTCATTCAATTATATTTATTGAGCGCTTACTGTGTGCAGAGCTCTGTACTAAGCACTTGGAAAGTACGGTTCAGCAACACAGGCAATCCCTGCCCAAAACGAGCTCGCAGCCTAGGAAGAATCACTGGGGTAGACACAAGGTAATCAGGTTGTCCCACATGGGGCTCACAGTTTTAATACCCATTTTACAGAGGCGGTAACAGAGGCACGGAAAAGTGAAGTGAGTTGCCCAAGATCACACAGCAGACAAGAGGCGGAGCCGAGATTAGAATCCATGACCTCTGACTCCCAAGCCCGCGCTCTTCCGGCTAAGCCGTGCTGCTCCGTGATTTGTAATTATTAGCTGCCCCCAACCACTCACTCCGCGCATTTGATCGAGAGCTGAGCGGTGGGGAGAGTCCGAGCCCAGCCCGGACGGTGGCCTGGCCCCTTCACGGGCCCCGGGGGGTTCAAAGCGCTGGGGTAGACACAGGGCAATCCGGCCGTCCCACGTGGGGCTCACGGTCTTAATCCCCATTTTACAGATGAGGTAACTGAGGCACCGAGAAGTGAAGTGACTCGCCCAAAGTCACACAGCTGACAAGTGGCAGAGCTGGGATTCGAACCCATGACCTCCGACTCCAAAGCCCATGCTCCTCCCACTGAGCCACGCTGCTTCTCACCTCACCGTGGGTAGGGAACGTGTCCGTTAGTTCCATTATCCTCCCCCAAGGGCTTAGTACAGTGCTCTGCGCCCAGTAAGTGCTCAATAAATACGACTGTCTGACCAACTTTAACTCTTTCGACTCTGTTTCTTCCAGACTGGGCGAACCTGCAGGTTAACGGCTACGAGTTCCCAGAGGGGGGGAACCTGTCTCTGAATTGCCGAGGCTCGAGAGACGTGTTCAGTAGAGATTACAAATTCTTCCGCGACGGCAAGACCTTGAAATACTCCTTATTTCCCCAGCACTTCATCTCCCATCTTAACTCCAGCCACAGCGGCTCCTACCACTGTAGCATCCGATCAAGAGATTCGCCTCCCATTACCATCACCGTCAAGGCTGGCATTTCAGCAGGTTGGTAACGGAAGCGTCAAGGTGGGTCCTAGGGGGACTGAGGATGGAAGGGGGCGGCTTCTCCTCCTTTCTCCTCCTTCCTTCTCCGTCTCTCATCTACCGCTCCCCTCCAAGAGTCCAAACCCTCGCTGTCTATCGGCCCACATGGGACAACCTGATTACCTTGTATCGACCCAGAGCTTAGAACAGTGCTTGGCACATAGTAAGCGCTTAACAAATACCATCAGTATTCATCTGGAAAATGGGGCTTAAGACCGTGAGCCCCACGTGGGACAACCTGATTGTTTGCACCTTCCCCAGTGCTTAGAACGGTGCTGGGCACGTAGTAAGTGCTTAACAAATATCGTAATTATTACTGGCCAGCCAGTGAGGCAGTTGTATTTATTGAGAGCTTACTGTGTGTACAGCACTGTACTAAGCGTTTGGGAGAAGCAGTGTGGCTTAGTGGATAGAGCCCCGGCCTGGGAATCAGAAGGATCTGGGTTCTAATCCTGGCTCTGCCACTTGTCTGCTCTGGGACTTCTCTTCTCTGGGCCTCATTGACCTCATCTGGAAAATGGGGATTAAGACTGGGAGCCCCATATGGGACAGGGGCTGTATTCAACCTGATTAATTTGTATCTACCTTAGCGCTTAGAACAGTGCTTGGCACATGGTAAGCGCTTAATAACAAGTACCATTCATTAATTACATTTTATTTCATTCATTCATTCAATCATTTATTGAGCGCAGAGCACTGTACTAAATGCTTGAGTCATTACAAAACAACAATAAACAGACACATTCCCTGTATTTATTGTACACTTTACTGTGTGCAAAACATTGTACTAAGCTTTTGGGAGATTACAGCATAACAATAGATGGACACATTCTCTGCCCACAATGAGCTTAGAGTCTAGCGGGGGAGACAGACAATAATACAAATAAAGAAATGACAGATATTATTTCAATTCAATTCAATAGTATTTATTGAGCGCTTACTATGTGCAGAGCACTGTACTAAGCGCTTGGAACGAACAAGTCGGCAACAGATAGAGACGGTCCCTGCCCTTTGACGGGCTTACGGTCTAATCGGGGGAGACGGACGGACGAGAACGATGGCAATAAATGGAGTCGAGGGGAAGAACATCTCGTAAAAACAATGGCAACTAAATAGAATCATTTATTATCAATTATTATCATTATCGCTATTATATTGTAACAATAAACAGACACATTCCCTGCCTACAGTGAGTTTACAATCCGAGGGTGGGGATTAGCAGTGCTGACGGTACATTGTACCCCCACATCTCAAACTGTTTTGTCCCTCCCTTTTAGTAAAGCCAAGTCACTTTCGTTCCTGGATTTTCCTCATTTTCTACCTGGTGGTGGGACTCCTGTTTGCCGTGGATACATTTCTCTGCGTCACCCTGTGGAGAAGGCTCAAGAGTCCGGTGTGGCAGTAGAAGCCTCAAGTAATGAACCAGTACGAAGAACCTCAAGGGAACCTCATTTGAGCAAGCGTGGCCTAGTGGATAGAGCCCGGGCCCGAGAGTCAGAAGGACCTGCGTTCTAATTCCGGCTCCGCCGATCGTCTGCCGGGTGACTCTGGGCAAGTCACTTCTCTATGCCTCAGTTCCCTCATCTGTAAAATGGGAATTATGCCCGTGAGCCCCGTGTGGGCCAGGGACCGTGCCGATCCTGATTACTTCTTTGTGCCTCAGCTACCTCATCTATAAAATGGGGATTAAGACCGTGACCCCCACTGGGGACAGGGACTCTATCCAAGCTGATTACCTCTCTGTGCCTCAGTTAGCTCATCTGTAAAATAGGGATAAAGACGGGGAGCCCCATGTGGGACAGGGACGGTATCCAACCTGATTATCTTGTATCTACTTCAGCGCTTAGTACAGTTCTTGGCACATAGTAAACGCTTAAAGGATACCATAAAAAAACGAAATTCCTAGCCTGTAGGGCAGCGTCGGCCTTGTATCTGTTCCTGGCATCTGTCCACGTTCCCCCCGGCTGGTCTCTGTGGCAAAGAAACATTTCAGTCCTTTCGTTTGGGTCTTGGGGCGAGAGGTCTCTCGTTCATTCAATCATATTTATTGAGCTCTTACTATATGCAGAGCCCCGTACTAAGCACTTGGGAAAGTACAACTCAACAAATAGTGACATTCCCTGCCCACAAAGAGTTTACAGTCTAGAGGTCTTTGAACCTGTCCAGGCCCTCATGATCAATCAATCAATGGTCGTTACTGAGCACCTACTATGTGCCCAGCACTGTACTAAGTGCTTGGGAGAGTAAAATAGAGTTAAAGATCCTATCCTTGACCCTCAAGGAGTTTGCCATCTAGAGGACCCTTCCCACAGGCTCTCCTCAGTGGTCCAGCAAGCGATCGATTTGGAGGCAGTGTGGCCTAATGGAAAGATCACGAGGCTGGGCGTCAGGAGACCCTGCTCCAGCTCTGCCACTGACCTACCGTGTGACCTTGGCCGAGTCACTTAATCTCTTTGGGCTTCACTTTCCTCATCTGTAAAGTGGGAGTCAGATTTGTGAGGCCTGTGTGGGACAGGAATTAAGTTGGATCTCAATCCTTGTACCTACTCCCAAGCTTAGCACATAGTAAGGACTTAATAAGTGCCATTATTGATAGTCATTTTGATGTGGATCCAGTGATATGGGTGAATAGATACCTTCCTCAGAGAAACAGCCCAGTGGATAAAGCACAGGCTTGGGAGTCAGAAGGACCTGGGTTCTAATCCTGAGCTCCGCCACCTGTCTACTGGGTGACCTTGGGCAAGTCACTTCATTTCTCCGGGTCTCCATTACCACATCTGTAATGGAGACTTTCTAGGCTGTAAGCTCGTTGTGGGCAGGGATGTGTTTATTTTTCTTTTGTTCTCTCACAAGCACTTAGTACACGGGAAGCAGCCTGTCTCAGTGGAAAGAGCACGGGCTTGGGAGTCAGAGGTCATGGGTTCGAATCCCGACTCCGCCACTTGTCAGCTGTGTGACTGTGGGCAAGTCACTTAACTTTTCTGTCCCTCAGTGACCTCATCTGTAAAATGGGGATTAAGACATTAAGCCTCACAAGGGACAATCTGATTACTCTGTATCTACCCCAGCGCTTAGAACAGTGCTCTGCACATAGTAAGCGCTTAACATTACAGGGCTCTGCATACTGTAAACTCTAAATAAATACAATTGAAAGAATAAAATGGGAATCGAGACTGTGATCCCTATGTGGGGTAGGGACGGTATCCAGCCCGATTTGCTTGCACCTATCCCAGCGCGTAGTACAGTTCCTTGCACATCGTGAGGACTTAACAAATACCACAATTACTATTATTCGCTGGGAGAAGTGGCAAGCGAGGTATTTTTTATCATATTTCATGCCAAATCCCAATCTTTGGTCCTTCTTTTGATATACCAGGGAATCCTTGTTCCAAAGGTCTTTCTGTGGCCCTAAAGAATTCTATTACACTTAAGGCGTCTTCTCATTTGCAGATTTCACATCTTGTGGGAGACTTACCTTACCTCAATTACCTCACTGCCTCTTCCTCTCCCCTTAAACCTCTGAAGTGCTCTTACTTGAATAGAGATTATAATCAAGCTTGGATTTCAGCGCTTAGTACATTATACTTGAGAGAGTACAATAGAATTTGTACTTAAGATCTCTGCCTTTGATCATTTGACAATCTATCAGGATTAAAAAGCCCATTTCCACGCTCTGTCATTAAGTAAGGAAAGGTCTTGAGTAAGTGATTGCAAGGTGTTAAAAGCCCATTTCCACGCTCTGTCATTAAACAGGGAAAGGTCTTGAGTTTGTGATTGCAAAGTGTTAGGATGTGAAGGGAAACCCTTTGAAAATTGAATGTGTAGATGTGTACATCAAACAAAGTAATTCGTAATCTTTTCATGTTACATGTTTGTATTACTACTTGATCATGTTTTTGAATTATTCAATCACCATTCAAAAATAAAAGTGTATATTGGTTAATTTTGGGGGGGTCTTGGCTATAAATTAATGTACTTTGAATTCCAATAGGAAACTAGACTTGGCTTAACTCTCTTGCTTAAGCCTCAATTTTCATGGCATCAATTGAGAACGCTAGCTGGGGTGTATCAGTAAAGGAATGAACCCCTTTCTTGGACGTTTCTCCTCTGGAGAAGAGGATGAAGGTCTGGGGTGTGGGTAATCATGAATCAATCATATTTATTGAGCGCTTACTGCGTACAGTAAGCTTGGGAAAATACGCTATAACAGAGTTGGTAGACGCATTCCCCACCAGCAAAGAGCTTTATCATCGTTATTAGTGTTATGCACACAGTAAGTGCCTAGTAAATACTATTGAATAAATACGATTGAATGAATAATGGTCTTTGTTGAGCACTTGCTATGTGCAGAGCACTGTACTAAGCGCTTGGGAGAGCACACTATCGCAGAGTTGGTAGGCACAGTCCCTGCCCACGACGAGTTATGCTATCCTTAATAATGATAATAATAATGTTGGTATTTGTTAAGCGCTTACTATGTGCCGAGCACTGTTCTAAGCGCTGGGGTAGACATAGGGGAATCAGGTTGTCCCACGTGGGGCTCACAGTCTTCATCCCCATTTTACAGATGAGGGAACTGAGGCACAGAGAAGTTAAGTGACTTGCCCACAGTCACACAGCTGACAAGTGAGAAGCAGAGTGGCTCAGTGGAAAGAGCATGGGCTTTGGAGTCAGAGGTCAGGAGTTCGAATCCCAGCTCTGCCACTTGTCAGCTGTGTGACTGTGGGCGAGTCACTGAACTTCTCTGTGCCTCAGTTCCCTCATCTGTAAAATGGGGATGAAGACTGTGAGCCCCACGTGGGACAACCTGATTCCTCTGTGTCTACCCCAGCGCTTAGAACAGTGCTCTGCACATAGTAAGCGCTTAACAAATACCAAATACCAAGTGGCAGAGCTGGGATTCGAACTCATGAGCCCTGACTCCAAAGCCCCGTGCTCTTTCCACTGAGCCACGCTGCTTCTCGGATCCTTCTTCTTGGACTCCCAAAGAGACGCTTTAAAATCTAGATTCTCAACCTGGTGTTGTGGGCAGTTGACTTCTTCAAGGGGGAGATCACACAATATACTCCTGGGGATCCCCAAGCACCTTGTATAAAACTCCTTTATTGTTTTCCCAAAGAAAATTCCCAGAGCCATTGGATCCAGGCCCAAGCATGACTGTGAACTGCGATTAGGGGTGAAAGAGGTAAAGGGAAGGGTGATTTAATAATGATGGCATCTGTTAAACGCTTACTACGTGCAAAGCACTGTTCTAAGCGCTGAGGTGGGGGATACAAGGTGATCAGGTTGCCCCACGTGGGGCTCACAGTCTTCATCCCCATTTTACAGATGAGGGAACTGAGGCACGGAGAAGTGAAGTGACTTGCCCAAAGTCTCACAGCTGGCCAGCGGTTTAGCCGGGATTAGAACCCACGACCTTTGACTCCCAAGCCCGGGCTCTTTCCACTGAGCCACGATAGCAGCGTGGCCTAATGGATAGAGCCCAAGGCTGGGGAGTCAGAAGGACCTGGGTTCTAATCCTGACTCAGCCACGTGTCAGCTGCGTGATCTTGGGCAAGTCACTTCACTTCTCTGGGCCTTAGGTCCCTCATCCCTAAAATGGGGATAAAATGCGCGACAGAGACTGTCCTACCCGATTTGCTTGTATCCCCACACAACGCTTAGTACAGTGCCCGGCGCATCGTAAGCGCTTAAGCACCAGTTTGAGGGCATAAGGACCGACCCCCTTCAATTTAGAAAAGGGGCACGCTGAGACTGTGAGCTTGTGGCGTGCAGGGATCATACCTACCAACTCTGCTGTATTGTACTCTTCCAAGCGCTTAGCACAGTGCTCTGCGCACAGCGCTCAATAAATGCCACTGATTGACAGACGTGGGTGGACATTCTACCAGAAGAAGGGGACAGAGAGAGGAGGCCAACCCACTTTTTGGAGCCTGCTTGGTCTCGGGCTCCATCTTCTGTCAAAATACGAAACCTTTCCGCTGGAAATTTGGGATTCGATCCCTCCCGTCTCCGGCGGATTTGAATACCATCGTATTTATTGAGCGCTCGCTGTGTGCAGAACAGTGTACTAAGCGCTTGGGAGTACGCTAAAAAGGCACATTCCCTTTATCCACATATGCCAATGGATTTTAGCCTAGCTTTAGAGCGACCTATTGGAAAGCCTCATTTTATTTGTATTGCTGTCCGTCTCCCTCCCCTGTAGACTTGAAGCTCGTTGCCCTCCCAAGCGTTTAGCACAGTGCTCTGCACACAGTAAGCGCTCAATAAACAGTCAAATGCAGAGCACTAATAGGGGAGAAATTTT
Source organism: Ornithorhynchus anatinus (assembly GCF_004115215.2). Taxonomy (NCBI): domain Eukaryota; kingdom Metazoa; phylum Chordata; class Mammalia; order Monotremata; family Ornithorhynchidae; genus Ornithorhynchus; species Ornithorhynchus anatinus. The sequence goes on along the minus strand of NC_041753.1, from coordinate 3,861,280 downwards.
GTTAGGAATTGTTAAGCGCTTCTGTGGTAGGGGGTCCTACGCGCTGGGGTGGTGGCTTAACGGAAAGAGCCCGAGCTTGGGAGTCAGAGGTCGTGGGTTCTAATCCCGGCTCCGCCATTCGTCAGCTGCGTGACTTTGGGCAGGTCGTTTTCACTTGTACGCCTCAGTTGCCTCCTCTGTAAAGTAGGGATAATAATGTTCGTACTTGTTAAGCGCTTACTATGTGCAGGGCACTGTTCTAAGCGCTGGAGGAGATACAGCGACATCAGTCAGGTCGTCCCACGTGAGGCTCACAGTTAAACCCCATTTTACAGATGAGGAAACTGAGCCTGGGGGGGGGGGTCACACGAGGGACAAGCTGATGACCTCGTTTCTATTCCAGCGTTTGACAGAGTAAGCGCTTAACAGAGCGAAGCAGCGTGGTTCAGTGGCAAGAGCCCGGGCTTTGGAGTCAGAGGTCATGGGTTCGAATCCCCGCTCTGCCACTTGTCAGCTGGGTGACTGGGGGCGAGTCACTTCACTTCCCTGTGCCTGTTACCTCATCTGGAAAATTGGGATGAAGACTGAGCCCCACGTGGGACAACCTGATTACTCTATCTCCCCCAGCGCTTAGAACAGTGCTCTGCACATACTAATCGCCTAACAAATACCGATACTATTATTATACCGTTATCAGCCCATAGAAAAGAACTACAGCAGTTTTGCGAGCGAGTGGGTGGCTCTGAAAAGAGCCTTTGGGTTCGTTGAGCGAGAAGCCTCAGGGGCAGCTTACTTGGAGCTGGTGTACTTGGTGACGGCCTTGGTGCCCTCGGACACGGCGTGCTTGGCCAGCTCCCCGGGCAGCAGCAGGCGCACGGCCGTCTGGATCTCCCGGGACGTGATGGTGGAGCGCTTGTTGTAGTGCGCCAGGCGGGAAGCCTCGCCGGCGATGCGCTCGAAGATGTCGTTGACGAACGAGTTCATGATGCCCATGGCCTTGGACGAGATGCCCGTGTCGGGGTGGACCTGCTTCAGCACCTTGTACACGTAGATGGAGTAGCTCTCCTTGCGGCTCCGCTTGCGCTTCTTCCCGTCCTTCTTCTGCGCTTTGGTCACCGCCTTCTTCGACCCCTTTTTGGGGGCTGGGGCGGACTTGGCGGGGTCAGGCATGGTTGCTACTACTGCCCCTCACAGACTACCAGTAACAATACCTCTCCGTCGAAGGGCCCTCTTATTTATAGGATTCCTTATGTAAATGAGGGTTTGATTTTGCTTCAATCTGATTGGAGAGTAAGCGGGAGTTCCGTATGCAAACGACAGGATTCCAGTTCTGCTTTTCTATTGGATAACACGAGCAGGGTTCATTCTAGCCAATCAAAACGCTTCACTTTGACTCCTCGCAGAACGTATAAAAGGACCGCGCTCGCACTTTCTTAATATTTTTTCTACTTGATTTTGTTGGTTGTTGCCGCTATGTCTGGTCGGGGAAAGCAGGGAGGTAAGGCGCGCGCCAAGGCCAAGACCCGCTCGTCCCGGGCCGGGCTGCAGTTCCCGGTGGGCCGCGTCCACCGGCTGCTGCGCAAGGGCAACTACGCGGAGCGGGTGGGGGCGGGCGCGCCCGTCTACCTGGCCGCCGTGCTCGAGTACCTGACGGCCGAGATCCTGGAGCTGGCTGGCAACGCGGCCCGCGACAACAAGAAGACCCGCATCATCCCGCGGCACCTGCAGCTGGCCATCCGCAACGACGAGGAGCTCAACAAGCTGCTGGGCAAGGTCACCATCGCCCAGGGCGGCGTCCTGCCCAACATCCAGGCCGTGCTGCTCCCCAAGAAGACCGAGAGCCACCACAAGGCTAAGGGCAAGTAAAGCCGGAAAAACCTAGATTTCTCAAACCCACTGAAACCAAAGGCTCTTTTCAGAGCCACCCACCCTGTCAAAAAAAGCTGTTACTACTGAATTTTTGCAGGGGATGTTGACAGTGTAAAATGCTACTAACAAAAAACTCTTTCCCACCAAAGATGTGTTCATTCATTCATTCACTAGTATTTATTGAGCGCTTACTATATGCAGAGCACTTTACTGAGCGCTTGGAATGTACAAATCGGTAACAGAGACGGTCTCTGCCCTTTGACGGGCTTGCAGTCTAATCGGAGAAGACTGAGCAATTGTGTGCTAAACATTTGTGCCAAATGCTGTTCTAAGCTCGTGGAGTGCAAGTACAGTCAGGGTGGGATACGGTAGTCCCTGTCCCTCATGTTCACATTTCTGATCCCCATTTTATAGATGAGCTAACTGAGTCACCTGCCCATTTTCACTCAGCGGATGAGAGAGGATCAGAACCCAGGTCCTTGATTTCCAGGCCTGTGCTGTATCCACTAGACCATGCTGCTTCTTGTCTTAATCGTCTCTGACCCATAGCGACACTATGGATACATCTCTCCCAGAGCGCCCCATTCTCCATTTCCATTCGTTCTGGTAGTGTATCCATAATTTTTTTGGTAAAGATACAGTAGTTTACCATTGTCGCCTTCTGCGCAGTAAAGCACCCTCGACTCCCATGCCGCTGCTGCCCATCACGGGTGAGTTTTGACTTGTAGCAGATTGCCTTCCGCTCGCTAGCCACTGCCCAAGCTACTAATGGAATGGTAGCCTCTGCTTGAGTCTCCCTCATGGGTTCGAATCCCGGCTCGGCCACTTGTCAGCTGTGTGACTGTGGGCAAGTCACTTAACTTCTCTGTGCCTCAGTTACCTCATCTGTAAAATGGGGGTGAAGACTGTGAGCCCCACGTGGGACAACCTGATTCCCCTGTGTCTACCCCAGCGCTTAGAACAGTGCTCTGCACATACTAAGCGCTTAACAAATACCAACATTATTATTATTAGCCGAGACTGGTAGATTACTGGAAATCTGTAGGTGTGACCTTGAGAGGGGATGCTGCTTCTAGTCAACTTCAAGTAGGTAATAGCCAGTTCACTAAATTAATGTTAGAGAAAGCTAATAGTTGATATCTGGGGTTGAGCTCCTAAGACATGAGATCGCAGAGTTGTAGCCTTGCCTCAACTTTATAACAGCTCTGATCTTAGTACAGAGGATAGGAGTAGGCGAAAAAGGAACAACAGTGAGATGAACGTGAGCTGCTAACTCATTTATTTACTAGCTGAGGCATCCATTCATTTGCATTTCATTCAAACGTATTTACAGAGCACTTACTATGAGCAAAGCACTATGTGAAAGCAATGGGGGAGCCAGGGTCAGCTCCTCTAGATCTAGGAGCATTCATGCTAATAGTCTCCCTGATAATTAAAATTCAGCTTTCAGTCCTGAACGTTATATTGGGAGACATGAAAAGATGTTCTCGAATGCAATTAAAAATAGGAGCAGTAACTGGAACGCTTTAACCATCAAACAAGAGTCCTAATGAATTGGATTATCGATGAAATGGTAATCAACCACGTCCCAACGTGGGATTTTCTAACGTTTTCATCCAATCAACTCGGACATTTCATTATCAGAGGCCCGGGTAAGCCAGTTCTATGTGATTCTCACTGCTGTAGAGGTAATTTTTGAATGCAATCTTCGCCCCCTATCAAGTATGCAAATTCAACTGATTGAAGCGAAAATTGTTTAAATAACGTCCTTGCAGGCCAGAAACATTTTTGAATCCAGACCAGTTCATTTAAGTCTTCCCCAACTAAGCCCTCCTTCCCCCAACTCCTTATTCATTCATTCAGTCGCATTTATTGAGCGCTTAGTGTGAGCAAAGGACTGTGCTAAGCGCTTGAGAGAATACAACATAACAATAACCAAGCACAGTCCCGTCCACAACCACCTCACAGTGGAAGAAAACCAGTGAAATTTTCGAACAGAATGCAAACATGATATGCTTAATGGAGACGGGGGCGAAACGAAAACCAGACAAAAATCTATAAAAGGTAAAAGGTTTGCCTTCTCTACCCTCGCCTTCTGTGAACTTAAGCGCTTAGTACAGTGCTGTGCCCAGAGTTAAGTGCTTAATAGAGATGAATAAATGAAATGTGACCGTTAGAAGCGTTTAGAAAAGAAGGGGCGGGGTTTGAGGCGGGGCGGACCTCGTGAACGCTGGTTTCAATCAGGTCCGACTTTGGGCTATATATAAACGGCGGCGCGCCGTTTTCTTACCGTTGTTCTTTGGGTTTTGAGGGAATAGTCTTTTAGCCTTTCAATATGTCTGGGCGTGGTAAAGGCGGAAAGGGACTGGGAAAAGGCGGTGCTAAGCGGCATCGGAAAGTGCTGCGGGATAACATCCAGGGCATCACCAAACCCGCTATCCGCCGTTTGGCCCGTCGTGGAGGAGTCAAGCGCATCTCCGGGCTGATCTACGAGGAGACCCGCGGGGTGCTCAAGGTTTTCCTGGAGAACGTGATCCGCGATGCCGTCACCTATACGGAGCACGCTAAGCGGAAAACCGTTACCGCTATGGATGTCGTCTACGCCCTTAAACGCCAGGGCCGTACTCTGTATGGCTTCGGTGGCTAAACTTTTCTTTTATTAACCCAACAAACTAAAAGGCCCTTTTCAGGGCCGCCCACAGTATCACTTAAAAGAGCTGGAGCGTTCAATTTATGTAAGCTATTACTAAGCTGGTCAAAACTCCCAACTATAAGGACGTCTAGGTTATAGTGTTGAAGGATGGTTAAGGAAGGTAAAGAGAATCTTGACTTCCGTTGTGGTGTAACCGTTGGGAGGTGAATCAGGTGTACAGGTCACCTAACGGGTAGCCAAAGGGTAGTTGCTACGGCCTTTTCGTGAATGAGTATGTGGGGCTGAAGGGAGGTTTTAGTTTTGGAGCGAGAAGCATAGATATAGTACTTAGAGCTGGTGTATTCGGTGACGGCCTTGGTCCCTTCGGATACGGCGTGCTTGGGTTGCTCCCCGGGCAGCAGCAGGCAGACGGCCGTCTGGATCTCCCGGGACGTGATGGTGGAGCGCTTGTTGTAGTGCGCCAGGCGGGAAGCCTCGCCGGCGATGCGCTCGAAGATGCCGTTGAGGACGAGTTCATGACGCCCATGGCCTTAGACGAGATGCCCGTGTCGGGGTGGACCTGCTTCAGCACCTTGTACATGTAGATGGAGTAGCTCTCCTTGCGGCTTCGCTTGCGCTTCTTGCCATCTTCGGCGTTTTGGTCACTGCCTTCTTGAAGCCCTTTTTGGGGGCTGGAGCGGATTTGGCTGGCTCAGGCATAGCGTTAAGAAACGACTACGGCTCTTAAAACAGCGCCTTCTTTGCGAGGAAGGTAAACTTATGAATTCTGGTTAAAAATAGCTCATTCTGATCAGAGGATGCTCTTTATTTTACGCAAATTAACGGATTCTAAATCCTACACCTTATTGGATGACCATAAAATGGAAAAATTTTAACCAACCAAAAGACTCCCTGCGTTACCTATATAAGGTCACTGTTTTACTGAGGTCTTAATATGTTTTTAGGATTCTTCTGAAGGTTGTTGGGTCTTGCCATTCACTATGTCTGGCCGCGGAAAGCAAGGAGGCAAGGCTCGCGCCAAGGCCAAGACCCGCTCGTCCCGGGCGGGGCTGCAGTTCCCGGTGGGCCGCGTCCACCGGCTGCTGCGCAAGGGCAACTACGCGGAGCGGGTGGGGGCGGGCGCGCCCGTCTACCTGGCCGCCGTGCTCGAGTACCTGACGGCCGAGATCCTGGAGCTGGCGGGCAACGCGGCCCGCGACAACAAGAAGACCCGCATCATCCCGCGGCACCTGCAGCTGGCCATCCGCAACGACGAGGAGCTCAACAAGCTGCTGGGCAAGGTCACCATCGCCCAGGGCGGCGTCCTGCCCAACATCCAGGCCGTGCTGCTGCCCAAGAAGACCGAGAGCCACCACAAGGCCAAGGGCAAATAAAGCCGGGGAATGCCAGACTCCTCAAATCTAGTGAAACCAAAGGCTCTCTTAAGGGCCACCAACAACCTCAGAGAAGGAGTTGTTCCCTGTTTCATTGTGTTCAATAGACAATGAGTTGTCTATGCAAATATAAGTGGAAAGTCAATACTAACTCACAAACTACTACTAATGGAAGCGCTAGTGTTTTTATTTGGGGGTGATAATTAGCCTAATCAAAGCATCAGTCTTCCAAACCATATTCGTTGTCCCCAAACTCCAGACACTTTTTGAGGTTTGCACAGAAGGCAGGAACCGAACATTTTCTCACGCATTGCCCTCCAAACTTGTTCAAAAATCGTGCCTTTGTACATAGCGTACGGAGGTTGGATGAAGGGAGGATAGTGGTGGGAGCTCTCAATGTGGGGAAGACTAGTGAAAAAGAACAAATTTAAATCAATAAGCACGTCCCTTGGGAAACGCTCAGTCACAGAAAAGCAATGTTGGTGATAGTGCAGGGAGGCCGCGATTGCTCTGAAAGAGGTGATTGGTGATCGTTCCCAACAGAATTGTTGAGCAGGCATTCCCAACAGAATTGTTGAGCAGGCACTGAATCCCCATTTTACAGATGAGGAAGCTGAGGCATAGAGAAAGGTCAGTGAGGCATGTATCTTGCTCGAGGTCATACAGCAGGCAAGTGGTGGATTTGGGATTAGAACCCAGATCCTTCGACTTCTAAAAATAAAAATGGTATTTGTTAAGCGCTTACTATGGGCCAAACAATGTTCTAAGCACTTCCAGCTGATCTTTGCTGACCAAAAGGAGGTAGAGACCCTGAAAAATAAAATATCTCAGAACTCCATGTAATGCCAAAACAGAGGAACAATGAAGTCCTGGGATTTAACTATGAAGGCGAGGGGAAATTGGCGCGCGCGGGAGCTTTATCCAGGAGAGCGGCACATTATAAAGAGGATTGAAAGTCCCCAATCCTGGAAGACGACGGGAATTTCGTCTCTTTTCACAGCCAATGAACAAGAACCTCTATCCATATAAGAGGTGGAACAGCTCAAAACTGCTCCTATTTCCAGGAGGGGCGAGCAAAATCGAGTAATCACGTAGTTATGGCACGTACCAAGCAGACGGCCCGCAAGTCCACCGGGGGCAAGGCGCCCCGCAAGCAGCTGGCCACCAAGGCGGCCCGCAAGAGCGCCCCGGCCACCGGCGGCGTGAAGAAGCCTCACCGCTACCGGCCCGGCACCGTGGCGCTGCGGGAGATCCGCCGCTACCAGAAGTCCACCGAGCTGCTGATCCGCAAGCTGCCCTTCCAGCGGCTGGTGCGGGAGATCGCCCAGGACTTCAAGACGGACCTGCGCTTCCAGAGCTCGGCCGTCATGGCCCTGCAGGAGGCCAGCGAGGCCTACCTGGTGGGGCTCTTCGAGGACACCAACCTGTGCGCCATCCACGCCAAGCGCGTCACCATCATGCCCAAGGACATCCAGCTGGCCCGCCGCATCCGCGGAGAGAGGGCTTAAATATTTCATCGCAATCACCAATCTCGGATACCCAAAGGCTCTTTTCAGAGCCACCCACATCTTCCGCTGAGGTGCTGTGTCACAAATTACATGGTCATTTAGAACTCAATGGGGGTGAGCAGGTTAAAAATACCTGCCTGATGCCGAGGATAAATAGGGTGGAGAAAATGAGCCAAGTTGGCGAAAGGCCCAGTTTTATTAAACGTTAAACAGAGAGATCCGAGGGTTCTAATGAGGTTCCTGCCCCACATGAGCTCCCACTTCGAGGATGATGTAGCAGGCACATAGAAGGCCCCAGGGCATACAACAGCAGCGACGGAGCTAGCATTCAATGTTGGCGGGGCGTCTAAGTTGGATGTGTAAGTAAATGTGTATTTGTGTTAATGTCTTCCTTTCTAGACTCGCTGAAGTTAGAGAATGACTGTTGGACTATACTAATTGGTCTGCAGAAAAGAAGCGCTCAAAAACTGATGGAATGAACCCCCACCCCCCCACAAAATGTTTTTAGCTCTTTTTCTGAAATTTGTGGGTGGCTCTGAAAAGAGCCTTTGTGGTCCTAGAGTTCGCAGTACAGCACCTTACTTCTTCTTGGACGCAGCCGCCTTCTTGGACTTGGTGGTTTTTGGTTTCGCAACCTTTGGCTTGGCTGCTTTAGGCTTTACCACTTTAGGTTTGGCGGGGCTTTTAGCCGCTTTTTTGGGCTTGACAGCTTTGGTCTTTTTCGGACTCTTGGCCGCTTTCTTGGCTGCCACCGCCGCCGGCTTCTTGGCTTTCTTCGGAGTCTTTTTCACGCTCTTTCTGGCCCCGGAAACCGCAGGCTTCTTGGGCTTCTTGGCAGCGCTGGCGGGTTTCTTGGGCTTAGCCGCGGCCGCCGGTTTCTTGGCTTTGGGCTTGGCCTTGCCCTCGGAGCCGGCCGCCTTCTTGTTGATCTTGAAAGAGCCCGAGGCGCCGGTGCCTTTGGTCTGCACCAAGGTGCCTTTGGCGACCAGGCTCTTGAGCCCCAGCTTGATGCGGCTGTTGTTCTTCTCCACGTCGTAGCCGGCGGCGGCCAGCGCCTTCTTCAGAGCGGCCAGGGACACTCCGTTGCGCTCCTTGGACACGGACACCGCCTTGGTGATCAGCTCCGACACCGAAGGACCCGCGGCCTTGCGCCGCGCTCCGCCCGCAGGCTTCTTGGCCTTCTTCTTGGCCGGAGATTTCTCCACCGGTGCCGGGACGGCGGGTGCAGCAGGAGCCGTTTCCGACATGGTGATAGGTCTTTGTCCTCTAAAACCGCAAATAAAAAAATAAGCCCCGCAAAAGAAAGTGGCAGCCACTAGTGTAAACGGACCCCCTCGGAGGGTTGTATTTATAGGGCGGAGCTGCGCTGTGATTGGTGCGCTCTGTAACCCCCTCGCTGGCCGCCAAGGACTTTCGTCTGGGCTCACGAGTTGTGTTTGTTCCTCCCGAAAAATCCAAATAAATATAAATCCCCCCACATGTAATCCATCATTTTTTGACCGGAAAACTACTAGGAGACGCTAAATATTCGGACTCTTTCTTTTGGTCCATGAAATAGAAAGCGCGTTGATAAAAATGCTGAAAGTCTCCTCAGGTGTGGACAAAACTCAGTGGGCAGGAATAGAACTTTCTATTTTCTTTCTCTATAATATACTGTTTTTTCTTCCCCGCGTTCTGGGATCGCTGCCATAGTGTTCCACGGGTTCCCTAGCTCCGATCTGCGCTCTGAGTAAAGTTCAGATCGCAATATTTTCACGATAAACCTTCGTCTCCGCGAGACAAGTAACACAAACTCCTCGGGCACGTTGCTTTGGAAATTGTTGGCTCCCGGGGTCCATAAAACTCGCTTAGTTTCACCGTGAGCGGGTCCCGAACCTAGTCGACTTGGTTTTCTGTGCCAGAGCAGCCCAAGGAGAATACACATTTTCCTTTTTTTTTTGTTTCGTAGCAGTTTTACATTGGTTTTGACTCGCCTTCCTATTCATCGATCTCATTCGTGTCTCCCCGTATTTACCATTGGATTGTAAATTCCTCGAGGCCAGGGACCATGACTTGACATTTTATCTCAATCTATCAATTAATCAATGGTAATTATTGATCGCTTACTATGTCCAGAGCTTGGGAGAATGCAACAGAATTATCAGACGTTCTCTGTTCACAACGAGGTCACAGTCTAAAGGGGCTTTGGTCTTTAGGACCTAGAACAATGCAGTTCAAACTAACATTCAACAGCAATTAACATTTTCATATTTATTTCCCTGCAATTTTTTGAGAGACTGTCCTCCCCTCTAGACTAAAACTCCTTGAAGGTAGGGAGCATGTATAAAGTCTATTACACTGCGTGATCCAAGATCGTAGTAAAGTGCTCTCTCCAGAGTAAGACTTCGTTACCATTATTATGGTATTTCTTGAGCTCTAACTGCATTTCAAGCAATGGTATTTATTGAGTGCTTACTATGTGCAGAGCACCACATATATAGTGTAAATGCCTGTCTACTTCTTTTGTTTTGTTGTCTGTCTCCCCCATTCTAGACTGTAAGCCGTTGTTGGGTAGGAATTGTCTCTATCTGTTGCCTGAATTGTACTTTCCAAGCACTTAGCAAAGTGCTCTGCTCCCAGTAAATGCTCAATAAGTACAATTGAATGAATGAATGAGTGAAGGGGTGAATATCAAGTGCTTAAGGGATACAGATAAAAGTGCAAATATGCTTCCATAAATATGAGATTAATAATAGGAACAATAACAGGTAATTATAGGAAGCAGGATAACCTAGTAGATAAGGTTTAGGCCTGTAAGTCAAAGTTACCTCAACTGTAAAATGGGGATGAAGACTGTGAGCCCCATGACGGACAGGGGCTGTGTCCAACCTGATTACCTTGTATTTACCCAGTAATAATTATGGTATTTGTTAAGCGCTTACTATGTGCCGAGCACTGTTCTAAATGCTGGGATAGATACAAGGTAATCAAGTTGTCCCATAAGGGCCTCACAGTCGTAATCCCCATTTTCAGATGAGGTAACTGAGGCACAGAGAAGTGAAGTGACCTGCCCAAAGTCACACAGAAGACAAGTAGCAGAGCTGGAAATAGAACCCATGTCCTCTGACTCCCAAGCCTGGACTCTTTCCACTGAGCTTGGAACAGTGATCAGCATATAGTAAGCACTTAACATATACTATGATTATTATGATTATTATTAAGACCTGGGTTCTAAACCCGGCTCTTCCATTTACCCATCGTATGACCTTGGGCCACTCACTTAACTTCTCTGTGCCTCAGTTTATGCAACTTCACAAATGAGGATTCAATATCTGTTCTTCCTCCTTAGACTGTGAGTACCGTGTGGGACTTGATTATCTCGTATCTGTCCCCGTGCTTAGTACAGTGGTTGGCACAGAGTAAGAGCTTAACAAATACCACAGTTCTCATTATTATAATTATTAGGTGAGAAATAGTGTGCTAAACGCTAGAGTGGATACAAGGTAATCAGGTTGGACAAAGTGATGATGCTTCAAAGCTCTGCCTTTGTTACTGGGAGGTGGTAGAACAGAAAGACCGTGAGCTCCACATGAGTCAGGGACTGTGTCCAGGCTGGCTACCTTTTATCTACCCCAGAGCTTAGAACAGTGCTTAACACCTAGTAAGCGCTTAACCATTATCATCATCATCGTCATCATCACAGACCTCTGCTTTCCTGGAGAGGAGTCACTATACTTCAAAACACGAGAATCATCCTTAATGATATTCATTTGGAGAAAAATGCCTGCACAAGATATGACATATCATTATACGTTATTACCTGGCTATTAAATGCTTCACAACCACAGTGACCTGGAGTACAGTGCTGGTACAATAAATATGATTGAGTGAATGAATCAATCACTTCATTGGTGGTCTTTATTGAGCTTTATATTAATTGCTTGGAAAATGCCGCCCACCTCCTCACCGTCCCTCGGTCTCGCCTATCCTGCCGTCGACCCCTGGGCCACATCCTCCCTCGGTCCTGGAACGCCCTCCCTCCTCACCTCCGTCAATCTAGTTCTCTTCCCCTCTTCAAATCCCTACTTAAAGCTCACCTCCTCCAAGAGGCCAACCCAGACTGAGCTCCCCCCTTTTCCCCTCTGCTCCCTCTACCCCCCCCTTCACCTCTCCGCAGCTAAACCCTCTTCTCCCCCCTTTCCCTCTCCTGTCCCACCCCCTCAGCACTGTACAGTTGGCACTCAACTGTATATATCTTCATCACCCTATTTATTTTGTTTATTTTGTTTAATGAGATGTACATCACCCTGATTCTATTTGCCATTGTTTTTATGAGATGTTCTTCCCCTTAACTCTATTTATTGCCATTGTTCTTGTCTGCCTGTCTCCCCTGATTAGACTGTGAGCCCATCAAAGGGCAGGGACCGTCTCTATCTGTTGCCGACTTGTACATTCCAAGCGCTTAGTACAGTGCTCTGCACATAGTAAGCGCTCAATAAATACTATTGAATGAATTGAATGAATGAATGGAGGCAATTCCTACCCACTAGCTTTACACTCTTCAGGGGTAGATAGATATCAAACTGCAGAGGCACATAATTAATCATTGGATTGGTGTGTTATAACTGTGGTATCTGTTAAGCACTTACTACGTGCCAGGCACTGTACTAAGTCCTGGGGTGGATACAAGCAAAACTGGGTTAGCAAATTCATTCATTCAATAGTATTTATTGAGCGCTTACTGTGTGTAGAGCACTGTACTAAGTGCTTGGAATATACAATTTCACAAATTGCATTGGACACAGTCCTGTCCCACACGGGCTCACAGTCTCAATCCCCATTTTACAGATTTGAGGAAACTGAGGCACACAGAAGTGACTCACCCTAAGGTCACACAACAGACAAGTGGCAGAGCCGGGATTGGAATCCATTAGAATTGACTCCCAGGCCAGTGCTCTATCCACTATACCATTACATATGTCATCTTTGATCTTGGCACTGAGGTGCCTCCTTAACGTTTCTCACAAATGTCAGAATTCTGTCTGCTCATTTCATATTAAATTGCTCACGTGTGCCAGCAAGAGAAGCCTCCTGGGGTTAATTTTTTTTATTCTTTTGAACACACTATGATAGATACTGAAAGTCAGGTTGGATTGTCTCCATATGTGATTCTAGAGCTCCATGGAGACCAACCCATAGTACGAAGTGATTATCGAGTTCTGGAGTTCCTGGCTGTTCATTAGATTGGGAACATCTCAAGGGCAAAAATTACATCTCATCGTTTCGTTCTTCTATTTTTTTTAATGGTATTCATTAAGCGCTTCCTAGGTCAGTCAGCTGTAAGTCAATTGTAGCTACTGAGCACGTATGTTCTACTTCCCAAGATTAGCAAGATTTCAGGGCCCCCAGGCTATCAAAAAAGGAGCTTCTGTGATACTGTTTATATTCGGATCTGAATTCAACGTTAATGGCCATTGTTAGGTTTTCTGCATGAAGAAATTTGAAGAACTGCAAAACTCAGCTTGTTTTGGGGAGAGAAGTGGCTCTTTGTGTTTTTATCAGTGTTTTCAGTCTACCTACCCAATCTATAAAAATCGTAATGGCACATTTTATAAATATAAACCTGGGCCTGGTGAATAACTTCATAGGCAAATGAAAGATGCGATGTAATATTAATGAGAACAATCCTTGTCTCTACTGAGGCTAAGTCTAACTTAACAACTCAGAAATAATGATGGTATTTTTTAAGTGCTTACTATGTGCCAAACAATGTTTTAGGCACTGGGGTAGTGAGGTTGGATACAGTCCCTCATCCAAATAAGGCTCACACTCTCAGTCGTCACTTTACATATGAGGTAACTGAAGCCCAGAGAAGTGAAGTGACTTGCCCAAGTCACACAGCAGACAAGTGGGGGGGCTCCCATTTTATGTCTTTATTGAAACTCCCATTTTATTTCTTTAGCCAAACAGAATGAGCAAGGTCAAAAATGAACAAAACCGGCAGTAGCAAACCAAACCATACTGTTTAAGATGGGCCAATCATACTGTTTAAGATGGGCCAATCTTCCTTGCTCTTTAAATATCTGTAAAAACCAGGCTAACTGGTTACGGTCTGAGTAGATCGTAGTCACTTCATAAAATGGGCCAATTTCAAGATGAACTCCACCAACTCCGAAGAATCAGAACCAATTTTAATGAGAATGGTACTGCACGAAATTTGCCTTTTCCTAATCCTGATTATCTTTCTACAGAAACGCTCTGGGCATGTCACTCCCCTCCTCAAAAACCTTCAGTAGTTGCCTATCAACCTTCACATGAAACAAAAAATCCTCACTCTTGGCTTCAGAGCTCTCCATCACTTGACCTACTCCTACCTCACCTCCCTTCTCTCCTTCTCTGGCCCACCCCATACACTCCGCTCCACTAACGCTAGCCTCCTCACAGTGCCTCGTTCTTGCCTGGCCCGCCATCGACCCCTGACCCACGTCCTACCATGACCTGGAATGCCCTCCCTCCTCACATCCACCAAACTAACTTTCTTCCCCCCTTCAAAGTCCTATTGAGAGCTCACCTCCTCCAGGAGGCCTTCCCAGACTGAGCCCTCTCTTTCCCTCCTCCCTTCCCCATTCCCCCTACTCCCTTCCTCTGCTCTTCCCCATTCCCCTCCCACAGCACTTGTGCATATTTGCATATATTATTTATTACTCTATTTTATTAATGATGTGCATATATCTATGATTCTATTGATCTTGATGGTACTGGTGCCTGACTGCTTGTACTGTAAGCCCGTCAAACGGCAGGGACTGTCTCTATCTGTTGCCGACTTGTTCATCCCAAGCGCTTAGTACAGTGCTCTGCACATAGTAAGCGCTCAATAAATACTATTGAATGAATGCTTGTTTTGCTGTCTCCCCCTTTTAGACTGTGAGCCCGTTGTTGGGCAGGGATTGGGCCGAATTATACATTCCAAGCGCTTAGCACAGTGCTCTGCACACAGCAAGCACTCAATAAATATGAACGAACGAACGAACGAACGAACGAACGAACGAACGAACGAATGAACGAACGAATGAATGAATGAATGAATGAATGAATGAATGAATGAATGAATGAATGAATGAATGAATGAGTGAGTGAGTGAGTGAGTGAATGAGTGAATGAGTGAATGAATGAGAAGCAGGAAAGGGGCGTGATTACAGAGTGAACCACGTGATGTGCTACGGGTTGGTGGTTTTCAATCAGGTCGGACCATCTCTTATATAATTAGATTGACTGCTCTTTTGGCCTTTACTCGGTATTCGTTAGTAAGTGTGCGACTTTAGCTCTTCATTATGTCTGGACGTGGTAAAGGGGGCAAAGGGCTTGGGAAAGGAGGTGCTAAACGGCACCGTAAGGTTTTGCGGGATAACATCCAGGGTATTACTAAGCCTGCTATCCGCCGCTTGGCCCGTCGCGGAGGAGTTAAGCGTATCTCCGGTCTGATCTACGAGGAAACCCGCGGGGTGCTGAAGGTTTTCCTGGAGAACGTGATCCGGGACGCCGTCACTTACACGGAGCACGCCAAGAGGAAGACCGTCACCGCCATGGATGTGGTCTACGCCCTTAAGCGGCAGGGCCGTACTCTCTACGGCTTTGGGGGCTGAGCTGCCTTCAACATCCACTACAAGAAAGCAAACAAAGGTCCTTTTCAGGGCCGCTAAATAATCCAGAAAGAGCTGAGCACTCGCTCCTGTAACTTACCGCAATGTGTAAACCAACCGACACGGGTTTAGTGTTGGCTACTTAAAGCTGTAACGCCTGGGGCAATTAAAAAGTAATTGCTTGGGTTTAGACCCTGTCCCCATGGGGTTCACACTAAGAAGCAGCGTGGCTCAGTGGGAAGAGCCCGGGCTTGGGAGTCAGAGAGCATAGGTTCGAATCCTGGCTCTGCCACTTGTCAGCTGTGTGACTATGGGCAAGTCACTTCACTTCTCTGTGCCTCAGTTACCTCATCTGTCAAATGGGGATTGGGACTGTGAGCCTCACGTGGGACAACCTGATTACTCTGTATAACCCAGCGCTTAGAACAGTGCTCTGCATATAGTAAGCGCTTAACAAATACCAACATTATTATCTCCCATTTTACAGATGAGGTAATAGGCACAGAAGTGAATTAAGGCTAATTGCCATGCAGCACGATAGTCCTGAATTAGAACCTAGGTCCTTCTGATTGTCAGGCCCAAGATGTTTGCACTAGTCCTGATTCTCTTAAAACTCCGCTAACGTTAGTTGACAAGTGTTTTGTGCATAGCTTAGGTATTGGGAATATTCAATCTTTGGTAAAAAAAAAAAAAAAAAAAAAAGGAAATAATGGTAAATCGCACTCGTGAAAGAGCAGTTAAGCCATATTGTGGGTTGTGCAATTTTTAAGTGTTCGAAAAGCTGGTGAAATGACTCTTTAGTGAACGTAGGCATTTGGAAAGGGGATGAGCCACTGGTAGGGGACAATATTACGAATTGATTCCTAGTTTCAAGTGGTTTGATGTTTTCAAATTTCCTTTTGTGGCTACCTCACCTATCGATCAGCCAAGTCCATTTTTCTCCTATAGTAGTAAACTAAAATTGAAGTGATGATGCCCCCCTCCTTATCGTGGCACAAGGTTTGAAACTGTATCTGGAAGCAGCCCCGGAATGGAGGTGTTACCCTAAATGTTTCATCTCAAAACGTAGACACCCAACGTTAGCGCTTACTCAACGATTATGCTAGTAACGAAATGAGTGGTATAGCTTTTACGATGTCAGGTGTGATTCTGAATAGTCTTTGTGCTTAATTCATTTTAGTATTTATGAGCAGTTCACTCAGAACGGAGGTAGTTGGTGATGCCATTAGTGATGTCATTGGCCAAATCCCTGGCCAGCAGCGTTTGTCCCAAAATTGCCAAATCTGCATATAGCATAGTAGTTATAAATAATGATGACATTTAAGTGCTATGTGTCTAGCACCGTTCTAAGAGCTAGGGTAGGTACAAGTTAATCAGGTCGTCCCATGTGGGGCTCACAGTTTTAATTCCCGTTTTACAGATGAGGTAACTGAGGTAGAC
Organism: Ornithorhynchus anatinus; assembly: GCF_004115215.2. Classification (NCBI taxonomy): domain Eukaryota; kingdom Metazoa; phylum Chordata; class Mammalia; order Monotremata; family Ornithorhynchidae; genus Ornithorhynchus; species Ornithorhynchus anatinus. Next base: position 3,844,839 of record NC_041753.1, on the reverse strand, counting down.
AAGAAGACCCGAAGTCAGACAGCCGTTAAGTAGCAGAGCCGGGATTAGGAAAAACCTGACACCATTACAGATTGAGACAAAAGCGACTATAGCTCATTTCAGGAAGATGTGGGTGGCTCTGAAAAGAACCTTTGGTTTCAGGGTGAGAAATCGGATGGTCGTTTTACTTGGAGCTGGTGTACTTGGTGACGGCCTTGGTGCCCTCGGACACGGCGTGCTTGGCCAGCTCCCCGGGCAGCAGCAGGCGCACGGCCGTCTGGATCTCCCGGGACGTGATGGTGGAGCGCTTGTTGTAGTGCGCCAGGCGGGAAGCCTCGCCGGCGATGCGCTCGAAGATGTCGTTGACGAACGAGTTCATGATGCCCATGGCCTTGGACGAGATGCCCGTGTCGGGGTGGACCTGCTTCAGCACCTTGTACACGTAGATGGAGTAGCTCTCCTTGCGGCTCCGCTTGCGCTTCTTCCCGTCCTTCTTCTGGGCTTTGGTCACCGCTTTCTTGGAGCCCTTTTTGGGGGCTGGAGCGGACTTGGCGGGTTCAGGCATTGTGAGGGAGACCACACAGCAAACAACACGATAACGACATGTCGACTTTGGCGGGTCTGTCACTACTTAAAGGGCACATATGCAAATTAGGGCTTTAGTCTACGAAAATCCTATTGGAGGTTACCGGTCGTCACGTAATGCAAATAAGAGGATTCTAATCGCTGCATTCTATTGGTTAAACCTCACATTTGTAACCAATTAAAGGCTTCATTTGTGCTTCTAGCGTAAGCTATAAATTCGCCCCCTTGCTTTCTTCATTTATACTTTTGTGGAGTCTCTTCGGGAAGCACATACGTTCACGATGTCTGGTCGAGGAAAGCAAGGCGGGAAGGCTCGCGCTAAAGCCAAGACCCGCTCGTCCCGGGCGGGGCTGCAGTTCCCGGTGGGCCGCGTCCACCGGCTGCTGCGCAAGGGCAACTACGCGGAGCGGGTGGGGGCGGGCGCGCCCGTCTACCTGGCCGCCGTGCTCGAGTACCTGACGGCCGAGATCCTGGAGCTGGCGGGCAACGCGGCCCGCGACAACAAGAAGACCCGCATCATCCCGCGGCACCTGCAGCTGGCCATCCGCAACGACGAGGAGCTCAACAAGCTGCTGGGCAAGGTCACCATCGCCCAGGGCGGCGTCCTGCCCAACATCCAGGCCGTGCTGCTGCCCAAGAAGACCGAGAGCCACCACAAGGCCAAGGGCAAGTAAAACAGGACTCCTGAGTTTCTCCAAGCGACGGCAACCAAAGGCTCTTTTCAGAGCCACCCATATTTTCAAAAAAAAGGTTGTAACATGTAAGTTCTTAAATATGAACTCCTTTGCCGCTTATTTGATCAAGATTAATTATGGGTTCCCATTATGTGCAGGCTATGAATCATTCTGCAGATTGGATACAATGCGCTTGGAAGGTTTTATTGGAATAATTTGGGCAAGGTCTCCTCCCACAACGGCCCTAACTGCTAGAGGCTATTCGAGTTCTGCCTAGAAGTCTTGATGTAGCATTAATTGTACACCGTGAGTAATTAGTAAAGTGCCACGAAGGGCTTTAACAAATACCTACGTGACACAGGAGACGAATGCATGCTCAAATACAAAGTAAGTAATAATTTGGCATCAGGCAATGACAAGATCAAAACATTCAGCGCTGCTGACCAAGTTCAAGCGAGGTACTCCATTTACTTGTGATGGCATTTTCATTCTCTAACCTCCCCTCTCCTTTCCCCCAGGCTCCATTGTTCATGCGGGAAACATAACCGTCCGCTAGTAGTCTACTCAGAGCCGTTTTAAAGCATAAACATCTGAAAAATTTATGAATCTCTCTAGGTGTTTTCCTCACTAGAAAGGCCAGCAAGAGACGCACCACTAAAATCGGTGAGCTCGGGTTACTAAATTAATAATGGAAACGGCACTAAACGCCCTGACCAATCTGGTTTCGGCGCGGGCTTTTCAAACAACAGGAAAAGCCCACGAAATGGAAAAGGGGGAGGGAATGGCTAGTAGGAGAGAGATGAGCTATGGTGGATTCCCAACAAAGGATATTGTTTTAAATCAGTCGATTTTCCTAGTGACGCGAAAGTGGTTAATATGCGCTATCGAGCTATAATTTAATAACGAGAGAAGCAAAGAGACGTGCCCAGTCGGATGCTTGGGGGAGGGCCAAGTAGAGCGGATTTTTAAATTAAGAAAGTGGGAATTTGAATGGCCATTCATTAACCAACCAAATTGAAGAATGAGGCCGCGTTTTGAAAGGAAAGCCAATCAGAGCAGAGCACTGGACTGTCGCATGTTGCCATGTCCAATCAACGCAGGCTATTGTCTATAAGAGTAGGCAGCGCGCGCTTTCCACTTATTTTTCTTTATCATGGCTCGTACGAAGCAGACGGCCCGCAAGTCCACCGGCGGCAAGGCGCCCCGCAAGCAGCTGGCCACCAAGGCGGCCCGCAAGAGCGCCCCGGCCACCGGCGGCGTGAAGAAGCCTCACCGCTACCGGCCCGGCACCGTGGCGCTGCGGGAGATCCGCCGCTACCAGAAGTCCACCGAGCTGCTGATCCGCAAGCTGCCCTTCCAGCGGCTGGTGCGGGAGATCGCCCAGGACTTCAAGACGGACCTGCGCTTCCAGAGCTCGGCCGTCATGGCCCTGCAGGAGGCCAGCGAGGCCTACCTGGTGGGGCTCTTCGAGGACACCAACCTGTGCGCCATCCACGCCAAGCGCGTCACCATCATGCCCAAGGACATCCAGCTGGCCCGCCGCATCCGCGGGGAGAGAGCTTAATAACCTAGAGAGTCTACTTGCTTCACAATCTAACGGCTCTTTTCAGAGCCACCCAATTTCCTATTCAAGGACTGTAATGCTGTCACAACATTTTTTTTAATGTGTTGATTTGATTGCCTTTCAATTCAATAGTATTTATTTGAGTGCTTACTATGTGCAGAGCACTATACTAAGTGCTTGGAATGTACAGTTTGGCAACAGATAGAGACAATCCCTGCTCATCGACGGGCTTAGATGACAAGATGTGTTTTAAGTTCACATGGTAGGTAAGAGGCACAGACAGGATTAGAACTCAGGTCGTCTGACTCTCAAACTCACACCCTTTCCACTAGGCCCCACTGCCAAATTGTACATTCTAAGCGCTTAGTGCAGTGCTCTGCCCATAGTAAGCGCTGCTCAATAAATACTAATGAATGAATCAACACTACCTTTTCACATAGTAGGTGGTTTTGAATCCTCCTGAGGGGGAGAGGGAGTCAGATCATGGGTTCTAATCTCAGCTCCTTGTCTGCTGTGTCATCTTGGGCATGTCACTTTGTTTCTCTGTGGCTCAGTTGCCTATTTGTAAAATGAAGATTGAACCTGAACCTCCAGGTGGAACAGGGACTGTATCCAACCTGATTTGCTTATATGTACCCCAGTGCTTAACATAGTGCCTGACACATAGTAAGTGCTTAAACACTACAGTTATTAAGTGATGATGGGTGTGGTGGGTAACTATCATCCTAACCATTGGATTGTCCTGCGTCTGCCATGACTGGGCCTGTCTAGATGTTTTCCACTGCCCCATCAGGGGAGTTGTCTGTTTTCTCACTATACTGCTAATAGCAATTCATGACATGTGTTGAGTGCTTACACTGCAGAAAACAGTTCCAAGCACTTGGGAGAATGAGAGTTGCTAGAAATTACTTCTTCTCTTAAGGATAATAAAAATGACTAATAATGATTATTGTATTTGTTAAGCTCTTTATTCGTGCCCAGCACTGGGGTAGATGCAAGATACCTCCTACTTCACCCCCCTTCTCTCCTTCTACAGCCCAGCTGGTACACTCTGCTCCTCTGCCACTAATCTCCTCACGGTGCCTCATTCTCACCTGTCCCACCGTCGACCCCTGGCCCATGTCCTACCACTGACCTGGAGCGCTCTCCCTCCTCACATCCACCAAACTAACTCTCTTCCCCTCTTCAAAGTCCTACTGAGAGCTCACCTCCTCCAGGAGGCCTTCCCAGACTGAGCCCTCCCTTTCCCTCTGCCCCTCCTCCCGTCCCCATTCCTCCTACTCCCTCCCTCTGCTCTACCCCTTCCCTTCCACACAGCACGTGTATATTTGTATATATTATTTATTACTCTATTTTGTTACTGATGTGTATATATCTATGAGTCTGTTTATCTATTCTGATGGTATTGATGTCTGACTATTTCTTTTGTTTTGCTGTCTGTCTACACCTTTTAGACTGTGAGCCTGTTGTTGGGCAGGGATTGTCTCTATAATAATAATGTTGGTATTTGTTAAGCGCTTACTATGTGCCGAGTACTGTTCTAAGCGCTGGGGGAGACACAGGGGAATCAGGTTGTCCCACGTGGGGCTCACAGTCTTAATCCCCATTTTACAGATGAGGGAACTGAGGCACCGAGAAGTTAAGTGACTTGCCCACAGTCACACAGCTGACAAGTGGCAGAGCTGGGATTCGAACTCATGAGCCCTGACTCCAAAGCCCGTGCTCTTTCCACTGAGCCACGCTGCTTCCAAATTGTACATTTCAAGCGCTTAGTACAGTGCTCTGTAAGCGCTCTATAAATACAGTTGAATAAATGAATGAAAGATAATCCATTCGGGCAACTAATACTAATAATGATGGTATTTGTTGAGTGCTTATTGTGTGTCAAACACTCTTAGTAAGTGTTGGAGTAAATACAAGATAAGTCTCATAGACTATGAGCTTGTTGTGAGCAGGAATGTGTCTGTTATTATGTTGTACTTTCCCAAGTGCTTAGTACAGTGCTTTGTACATAGAAGGTGCTCAATTAATATGATTGAATTGCATAAATACAATACATTGGGATCACAGTTTAAGTAGGATTCAATCCACATTTTACAGTTGAGGAAACTGAGATACAGAGAAGTAAAGTGGCTTGCTCTGGATCACACAGCAAACTAGTGGTGGAGCTGGGATTAGAAACCAGATCCTCTCTGACTCCCAGGCCCACATTCTTTTGACTAGGTCTTGCTCCTGCAGTTACAAGAGCACCTGAAATTCCTTTCATCCCTGGTTGCTGATGCTGCCATTACCTGATCAATAAAAATGAACCAAATCAAGATGGGAAATTAGTGCAACCTCCTGAGAATAATAATTATGGTATTTCTCAAGTTTTCACTATGATCCAAGCACTGGGATAGATACAAGATTGTCCTCTCACCCGAAGTCCCTGTCCAACATGATTATACTGTATCTACCCCTAAATGTGGTAGAATGCCTGGCACAGCTGCATCTCATCTGTAAAATGGGGATTAAAACTATGAGCCCCATGTAGGACAGGGACTGTGGTCTTTCATTAGGCCAAGAGGGCAGGGTTCACCATGGAAGGGTGATGAGAGGGAACAGAGGAGCTTGTTCTCTCACTAATTCCTGCAAGATCATGGAAGAGACATAGCTAAGTGTGCTCTGCCAACTAAGGGAAATTGTTGCGTAGTTTCCCTGGGAGTTCAGCTGGGCCGGAAGGAGGATGCCAAAAGCTTGGAAATGTTTCACTGGACGTCTGGTTCCTAGAGGCCGAACACTTCTAAGGTTTGTTTCCCTGCACAGAAGTGCTACCGAGATGATACTAATAATGATAATCATAAATGCGGGTTTTTTTAAGAGCTTGCTAAGTGCCAGGCACTGTACTAAACTCTGGGATCAATATAAGCAGATCAGATTGGACCAATCCCTATCCCACGTGGGGCTCACAGTCTTAATTCCCATTTTCTAGGTGAGGTAACTGAGGCCCAGAGAAGTGAAGTGACTTACTCGAGGCCACACAGCAAACAAGTGGCAGAGATGGGTTTAGAACTCAGGTACTTCTGACTTCCAGGCCCAAGCTCTTTCCATTAGGCCATGCTGCTCATGGAGGACTTAATCATAGGCATCTGCCCGGCGGGCAGAAAGGATTATCTCTTCTGGATGCGGAGCGAAGGAGTCACTGGCCAAGCTCTGGCCCCAGTAGGGCCACACATGTCTCTTTCTGCAGCTCAGAGACTTCAGGTTTCCTCCAATGGAGAGAAGCTGACCATGGGGTTCAGCGTTCCTCTGAGGGGGTGGGTGAAAACTGAGCTCAGGGTTGAGCTTTTTTATCTTCACGCTGACTTCTATAATGTCCCCTCAGCTCTAGGCCTCTGCCTTACCTGGTGCTCACAATCAGCTGAGAACTGAATAATAATAATGGTATTCATTAAGCGCTTACACTGTGCCAGGCACTGTACTAAGTGCTGGGTGGTTACAAGCCAATCAAGATGGACAGGGTTCCTGTCCAATATGGGGCTCATGTCTCAATCTCCATTTGTCAGATGAGGGAACTGAGGCCCAGAGAAGTGAAGTGACTTGGCCAGGGTGACACAATTTCCCCGGGATCTCACAGGGGCAGCTCAGCCTGGCAGCTGATGATGGGCATCGAGAATCTGCATTGATGCCAAACTTCAGGAAACAGACAATGCCCTGAGCCTGCTGGGGATCCCCTCAGGACCATCCCCACTGTTCACAATTAATGTTGGTGTTTATTAAGTGCTTACTATGTGCCGAGCACTGTCTCTGGCACCCCCTAAACAGCTTCCCAGGGCGATGATATGGTTTGAACTTGTCCCTGAAGCCCCTTGAGCGTGATTCTAACTTGGTTGATCCTCCAACCTTGGACTGAGATTCAAAACAATCAGTGAACGCCACTGATTGAATTAGGCCGGAGACAATGCAATCAGCCCTGTCGAAAGGGGTTGAGGGCTAAGGGAGGGGTGGGAGAAGCTGATGTCCCACAGGATAAAACTGGTATTTCTTCACTCCCTGGGTCCCCACCCAAGCCCTCTCCCGGGTATTACACCCAACAGGAGAGAGGGGTGACACCGGCGCCCCAAGGACTGACTGGCACGAGGGCTGCCTCCCCCCGGACCGAATAGGAGCTGGTGACTGGTGTGGCAGAGTCAGGCAAGGCCTGGTATGGGCCCTGAGGAGTCATTCACACCCTCCAGCTCAGGGGGGTTAACTGGTTTAGGGTCAGTGCTGGAATGTGATCAGAGGAGGAGGGGAAGGGGAGAGGCTGGGTCTAGAGAAGGAGCATAAAAGGAGGGAGGGAGGCCAAAGCGAACCAAACTCTCAGGGTGCTCTCAACATTCTTTCAGAACGGCAACTCTCTTCAAGTGAGTCCTGGGCCATGGTGAGGGCATCTAACAGGATGGAAGGGGCAGGACCAGGGAGACAGTCTTGGTGGGGAAGATGAGGAGAAAGGGCAGAAGTGTTTGGGGGTGGGGGGGAATCCTCTGCTCTGAGGGGTGGGCCTGCTTGAGTCGGAGGGGCACGAGAAGGTGGATTCTGGCCCGGAAACATGTCCAGTTTGTGTCCTGTGGGAAGAGCCGCTGAACAGTTTCCTCCCTGTTACTCTGTAGGGGACAAGCCATGAAACTGCTTGTGTGTCTGCTGTCCCTGTGCTGGGGTTTAGCAGTCAGCGCTCCGCTGGGTGACTCTGAACTGGACAAACACTGGGAGCTATGGAAGAACTGGCACCAGAAGAGCTACCACAAGGTGAGAGATGTTATCTGAAAGAGTCGGGGATGTGAGATGCTCTATTATCAGTTGGGGTTTGTCTCTAAAATATATCTGCCCACCTCCCACACTGAGAACCTGGGGACTGAAATCGTGATTGAACTGTTCATGATGTATTTTCGTTAAAGGCAGGTCTGTTAATTCTGTTGTATTGTACTCTCCCATGCACTCACGCAGTAAATGCTCAATAAGTACCACTGATTTATCGGTTGATTCATCCCAGTATCTAACACAGTGCTTGGCTTAAAGGAAGCACTTAAAAATACCACAACCTAGAGTCAGGTTCAGGCTGAATTGGACAGTGTCCAGTTTTATCAATCAGGTCATCATTTCCGAGAGGTTTACCATGACTTAGCCCACATTTCCTTTTCTCCCACTCCCTTCTATGTCCCCCTTGCATTTAGATTTTCACCCTTCCTGACCCCATCCTCAGCCAAGCACTTTTGTATATATTCATAATTTATAATATGTCTGAGATTCCTCCTCTAGACTATAAACTCACTGTGGGCAGGGAGCATATCTTCCAATTCTGTTACATTGTTTTCTCCCAAGCACTTAGAACAGTACTCTTCACACAGAAAGAGCTCAGTAAATGTGACTGGTTACTGAGGTCTCTAAACAATGGGACAAAACAATTCCTAAGACTCAGAAAGGAGCCCCAGACTGGAGAGAAAGGTCATAAAAGTGAAAACTCAACCAGGCTCTGATTTCTGGCTTTCCCTCAAGGCGGAGGAGGGCTGGAGGAGAATGGTGTGGGAAGAGAACTTGAAGGTAATTGAACTGCACAACCTGGAGCAGAGCCTGGGGCTCCACACCTACCAGCTGGGAATGAACCAATTTGGAGATCTGGTGAGTATGGGTAAGGCCCAGGGGGTTCGTTCCGAGGGAAGCAAAGTGGCCCAGTGGATAGAGCCTGGGCCTGGAGTCAGAAGGCCCTGGGGTTCTAATCCCATCTCACAGCTTGTCTGCGTGTGACCTTGGGCTAGACACTTACTTCTCTGGGCCTCATATCTCATCTGTAAAATGGGGACTAAGACTGTGAGCTCCTTGTGAGACAGGGATTGGGACCAATTTGATTAACTTGTGTCTACCCCAAACACTATAATAATAATAATAATGATAATAATAATAATGGTATGCGTGGCTCAGTGGAAAGAGCACGGGCTTTGGAGTCAGGGCTCATGAGTTCGAATCCCAGCTCTGCCACTTGTCGGCTGTGTGACTGTGGGCAAGTCACTTAACTTCTCTGTGCCTCAGTTCCCTCATCTGTAAAATGGGGATTAAGACTGTGAGCCCCATGTGGGACAACGTGATTCCCCTATGTCTACCCCAGCGCTTAGAACAGTGCTCGGCACATAGTAAGCGCTTAACAAATACCAACATTATTATTATTATTATTAAGCACTTACTGTGTGCCGAGCACTGTTCTAAGCTCTGGGTAGTTACAAGGAAATCAGGTTGTCCCAAGTGGAGCTCACAGTTTTAATCTTCATTTTACAGATGAGGTAACTGAAGCACAGAGAGATTAAGTGACTTGCCCAAAGTCACACAACTGATAAGTGGTGGAGCTGGGCTTAAAACCCATGACCTCTGACTCCCAAGCCCGTGTGCTTTCCACTAAGCCACTCTGCTTCTATGGATACACTACCAGAGTGTTCTGAGAGCCCGGGGACTTAAATCGTGACTGAACTGTTTATAACATATTCTTGCTGATGGAGGTGGGGTATTCGGGAGGAGATGTGTCCGTGGTGTCGCTATGGCTCTTAGACGACTCGGCGGCTTAAGACAAGTCAAGACCCCCAGTATTCAATACAGATTAGTTTGTATCAACCCCAGTGCTAACAGTGCTTGACACACAATAAGCACTTAACAAATACCATTGTAATAAAGAGAACCTGGAAACTCCCTGTTGGACTGTACTTTCCTCAATTTATAATGACTGTGGTATTTTTTTAAGGGCTTACTTCACGCAAGCCACTGTACTAAGCGCTGGGGTGGATACAAGCAAATCAGGTTGGATACAGCCCCTGTCCCATATAGGGATAACAATCTCAAGCCCCATTTTCCAGATGGGGAAACTAAGGAGCAGAGAAGTGAAGTGAATTGCCCAAGGTCACCCAGCAGAGAAGTGGCAGCCAGGATTAGAACCCTGGATCATCTGACTCCCAGCCCCATGCTCTATCCACTACGAAATGCTGCTTCTCCTCTGCCTGGCGCCCAAGCTCAGTGCTCCGAACAATCCCATGGATGCTCAGTCTGCTCTGTTATTGCTCATTTCAGACCAACGAAGAGTTCCAACAAATGCTGATCAGTGAAAGACACTTCTCGGAGGGAAACAGGATCAACGGCTCGGCGTTCCTGGAAGTCAACTATGTCCAGGTCCCCACGTCGGTGGATTGGAGGGATCACGGATACGTGACTCCTGTGAAGAACCAGGTATAAGCTCTTTCAGTTGGACCCAGGAACCAATAGGCTGATAAACTGAATTCTCCCTGTGGGCCACCTGAGGGGGAAGATAGGATCATAGCCCTGGTACACCGGTCATGGCTGCTCCCAAATTAATTCACTCCATCCTATTTATTGAGCGCTTACTGTGTGCAGAGCACTGTACTAAGTGCTCAGTAGAGTACGAAATAACAGTAAACAGATACAATCCTTGCCCACAACGAGCTTACAGTCTGGAGGGGGAGACAGACTGTAAGAGAAATAAATAAATTGCGAATACGGACCTAAGTGCCGTGGGGCTGGGAAGGGGGGATGAATAAGGGAAGCAAGTCAGGGTGACGCAGAAGGGAGTAAGAGAAGAGGAAAAGAGGGCTTAGTCAGGGAATGGCTGATAAAAGAGCAGATCAGCAGCTCTGGGCATGGGGTGCTCACTTTTCACAAATGTTCAGGCTTTTCTCTCAGCAAAAGCAATCTTGGGATTGACCATAGCAGCCCTATTTCCCAGCAACCTCTCAAGCGATCTTCCTGTCTCCCCCTCAGGGTCACTGCGGATCCTGTTGGGCCTTTAGCACGACCGGTGCCCTAGAGGGTCAGCTTTTCCGGAAATCGGGCCGGCTGGTCTCCCTGAGTGAACAGAACCTGGTGGACTGCTCTTGGCAGCAAGGGAACCAGGGCTGCAATGGGGGGATCGTGGATTTCGCCTTCCAGTACATCTTGGAGAACCGGGGCATTGACTCAGAGGACTGCTACCCTTACACGGCCAAGGTTGGTGGAAATTCTTCCCGGTCCCTCAAGTTTAGTTGTACTCTACAGTCCCCTGAGAATCTGGGAGTCGATGCAGCTTCCGTGGAGCTGGACTGTCCCAGTAGGAATTCCGGGACCTGTTTGGTGGCCTGTGGGATAAGCTGGACTTTCCTTTCTCCTGCAGGACACCGCCCAGTGCGCCTTCAAGCCCGAGTGTGCCACGGCTCGTGTGACTGGCTTTGTGGACATCCCTCCCCACAGCGAGGAGGCCCTCATGAAGGCCGTGGCCACCGTGGGGCCTGTCTCCGTGGCCATTGATGCCCATCCCACCTCTTTCCGCTTCTATCAGTCAGGTGAGCCCCTTTCTCGCCTCTGAGTTCGGCTTCGATCTTGTTCCTTCTTGTATCCGTGAGGGACGGGGTAGGGGTGGGGGCTTCGGTTTCATTTTTGACTGTAGCTTGCCTTTTCTAGGAATTTTTTATGAACCTAAGTGCAGCAGTGAGAGGCTGAATCACGCGGTCCTGGTGGTTGGCTACGGCTATGAGGGAGAGGATGAGGCTGGAAAGAAGTATTGGATTGTGAAGAACAGGTACACGGGGTGTGATGGGTGGGCTTGGAGGCCCTTCTGATTGGAGGAGAGAAGAGGCACGGTCTGGCACATCTTTCTCAACTCCGGACTGTCTGCAAGGCATTCTAGGATTTTCAGACTCTTCTTCAGCTCCCCTCCAAATTCATTTTTCCAAATGATCTGTCCAGTCTAGAGCTGATACCTTGGAGTGTGGTCAGGGTTAGAATACCCACAGGATATTTGGGCATCTGTGGAATAGGCTGACATTTCTACGGTTTTCCAGAGGGAGCCCGGACAGAGACATCACTGCCCTACTCCTTCCCTGACTGCTACAAAGGACACCTCCTTTGCAATGGCTCAGCCTGCAAGGTGGAAGTGGTCCAGACCTGGTTAGGGGCCTGCAGGGGCAAGTTCTCAGCTCAGACCCCGTCCGGACCCCACCTGCTCACTCGGCTGCTCTGTTTCCTTCCAGCTGGGGCAAGCAGTGGGGAGACCATGGCTACTTTTACCTGTCTAAGGACCGGGGCAACCACTGTGGCATTGCCACAACTGCCAGCTACCCTCTGCTGTGATGATGACACACGTGTTCCTGAGACCCACCCCTCCGGCCCCAAAACACTGCCTACGAGGGACCTGGCTGTGTAACTAAGACATGGCCATAGAGGAACTGTTCACCTCCCAGCTCCCGGAAGGTCTTATTCTGTGTAATCTTGTCTCTATACTGTAAACTCGTGGCTTTATTGTGTTGTACTCTCCCAAGCACTTAGTACAGTGCTCTGCACCCAGTAAGCACTCAGGAGGCCTGGAGGCCTGATGCTATCTGGATGTTCGTATTTGGAATTTGTATATCCCTAATTTGTCAACCTGCAAATAAATTTTCTTTTCTAAAGACAAATCATATCATGGTGTCCTGGTGGAGTGAGTGACTCAACATCCTTAGCAGAAGGCAGAACTTCTTTTGGAGGGTGGTGGGAAAAGAGAGAGGGCCATTATGCCCAGGCTGAGGTGGGGGGCTCGGTTAGTGAGGATTAGGAGGGGCTGATCACAAATAGGGTAGGGGTCTTGCACATGTCTACTGTGTGATCTAGGACAAGTCTCTTCTCTGGGCCTCAGTTACCTCATCTGTAAAAGACTGAGCCCCATGTGGGACACGGACTATGTCCACTGCTTAGTACAACACCTGTCACAAAATAAGTGCTTAATAAATACCATTAAAAAAAGAAACAGAGTGGCCTAGTTTCCAAATCTATAAATAGGAACTAACTCCCTTTTACTCCTAATTTAGGCTGTGAGCCCCATGTGGGACAGGAACTATATCCAACCTGAGTAACTTGAATTCTAGTACTTAGTACGTTGCTTGGCACATAGTAACTGTTTAAGTATCATTAAATAAAAACAACCAAGTACCATAATGTTGAATTTTGCATCACACTGCGGGAGAAGATAAAGCCGGCCCTCTGGTTTCTCGCCTTGTCTGCTCTGTGACCTTGGGCAAATACTTCACTTCTCTGGGTCTCTGTTCCTTCATCTGGAATAGTAATAATAATAACAATAATTCTGGAATTTGTTAAGTGTTTACCGTGTGCCAGTCATTGTACTAAGTGCTGGGGTGGATGTAACCAAATCGGGTAGGACACAGTCCATGTCCCACATGGGGCTCACAGTCTTAATCCCCATTTCACAGATGAGGGAACTGAGGCTCAGAGAAGTGAAGTAACTTGCCCAAGGTTATGTAACAGACAAATGATAGCGCTAACTATGTGCCAAACCTGTTCTAAGTGCTAGGATGTGAGTCCTTTTTGCGGACAGGGACTGTCTAACCTGAGTATTTTACAACTACCCCAGTACTTAGTATAACTCCTGGCACATAGTAATCGCTTAACAAATACCCCCCTAAAAGCGGGGTCGGGGGGGGAGGGAAACAGCTTGGCCTAGTTACCTAATCTGTAAAATGGGAATTAACTTCTCTTGCATTCTAATTTAGACTGTGAGACCCATGTCTAACTGGGTCCAACCTGATTAACTTGATTCCCAGCGTTTAGCAGTGTTCTTGTCAAATAACGAGTGCCATTAAAAAACAGCAACGAAGTACCATATTGATGAACTGTGAATCACATAGTGGAAAGAGACAAAGACCACTTCTGGTTTTCTACTACCTGTCTGTTGTAGGACCTTGGCCACATCACTAAACTTCTCTGTGCCTCAATTCCCTCATGGGGATTGAACGCGATCCCTACGTGGGACAGGGGTTATGTCCGACCTGATTATTTTGTATCTACCCCAGCTTTCAGAACAGTGCCTAGCACATAGTAAACACTTAACAAATCCTTTTAAAGGCAGATTAAAAATCCCACCACCAATGAAGACCTAATGTTAAACTGTGAACCGCTTTGTGGGAGGAGACAAAAACCAGGTCTGATTTCCCGCCTTAATTCCGGGTTTCATTCAGGTCTAACTATTGCTTATATAAGGCGAGAAACAGGCTACTGCTTACTGCAGTTTGGTTGTGGTTAGTATTTAATCATGTCTGGCCGCGGTAAAGGGGGAAAGGGTCTGGGAAAAGGGGGTGCTAAGAGGCACAGGAAGGTGCTGCGAGATAATATTCAGGGCATAACTAAGCCTGCTATTCGCCGTTTGGCCCGGCGTGGAGGAGTTCAGCGCATCTCTGGGCTGATCTACGAGGAGACTCGTGGGGTGCTTAAGGTTTTCTTGGAAAATGTCATCCGGGAAGCCGTCACCTACACGGAACACGCCAAGAGGAAGACCGTCACTGCCATGGATGTTGTCTATGCCCTCAAGCGCCAAGGTCGTACTCTCTACGGCTTCGGTGGCTAGGCTTTCTTAATAGCCCATAATATGAAAAGGCCCTTTTTAGGGCCGCCCACCATATCACCTGAAGAGCTGCAACTTTAGGTTTCTAAAGTGAACGGGTAACGCGTACCGTTTCTTCTATACTGTAAAACCACTTTTCAGGTTGCTTATTTTGGATATAAGTTTTGAGGAAAGTTATGCGATCTTCTTTATAATAGCAGTGGAGACCCATCCTAAAAGTTTGGACTAATCCAAGTTGTGGTGCCATTTTATGAGGATTTATTTTATAAGGATAGGAGCCTGGTTCGTCAGAGAGGTGTGCATAGTTCTGAAAGGACAGTGATCAGACAGTATAGAACTGGTGGTTTATTCTCAAATTGGAACTGGAAGATGATCAAGTCAATCGCAATTTAGAGCAAGCTTACTTACGTTCGCTGTAGGAACTGTGTCTTCCCAAGCAGCGTGGCTCAGTGGAAAGAGCCTGGGCTTGGGAGTCAGGTCATGAGTTCGAATCCAGATTCTCCACTTGTCACCTGTGTAACTGGGCAAGTTACTTAACTTCTCTGTGCCTCAGTTACCTCATCTGTAAAATGGGGATTAACTGAGCCTCATGTGGGGCCACCTGATTACCCTATATCTACCCCAACGCTTAGAACAGTGCTCTGCACATAATAAGCACTTAACAAATATTATTATTAAATGACCTTTAGGCAACTGGAAGCATTTCATCCTTAATAAAAGTGCTCATAACTCTTTTGAGGGAAAGTGTGGGTGGCTCTGAAAAGAGCCTTTGGGTTCAGAGTGCGAGAAGGCTCGCGATCGATTTACTTGGAGCTGGTGTACTTGGTGACGGCCTTGGTGCCCTCGGACACGGCGTGCTTGGCCAGCTCCCCGGGCAGCAGCAGGCGCACGGCCGTCTGGATCTCCCGGGACGTGATGGTGGAGCGCTTGTTGTAGTGCGCCAGGCGGGAAGCCTCGCCGGCGATGCGCTCGAAGATGTCGTTGACGAACGAGTTCATGATGCCCATGGCCTTGGACGAGATGCCCGTGTCGGGGTGGACCTGCTTCAGCACCTTGTACACGTAGATGGAGTAGCTCTCCTTGCGGCTCCGCTTGCGCTTCTTCCCGTCCTTCTTCTGCGCTTTGGTCACCGCTTTCTTCGAGCCCTTCTTGGGCGCCGGGGCGAATTTAGCGGGCTCAGGCATCTTGGAAGAGAACACTAACAGCAGTGATTCAGGGAAGAATAGAGCAGCTAGCGGAGCCACAGTACTTAAATTGAACGTATGCAAATATGGGTTGGACTCTGTGAAATCTCATTGGAGGACACTCATCGACGCGTAATGCAAATGAGAGGATTCTAAGCGCTGCATTCCATTGGTTAATACAACATGAGGCATTTCTGACCAATTAAACGGTTTCATTTTGGCTCCCGATACAGACTATAAATAATCCTTGTAGTTCTTTATGTGTTCACTGTCTTCTAGCCACTTAGAGACTTATATAGCAGTCAGTTCTTATCACCATGTCTGGACGCGGAAAGCAGGGAGGTAAGGCGCGTGCTAAGGCCAAGACCCGCTCGTCCCGGGCCGGGCTGCAGTTCCCGGTGGGCCGCGTCCACCGGCTGCTGCGCAAGGGCAACTACGCGGAGCGGGTGGGGGCGGGCGCGCCCGTCTACCTGGCCGCCGTGCTCGAGTACCTGACGGCCGAGATCCTGGAGCTGGCGGGCAACGCGGCCCGCGACAACAAGAAGACCCGCATCATCCCGCGGCACCTGCAGCTGGCCATCCGCAACGACGAGGAGCTCAACAAGCTGCTGGGCAAGGTCACCATCGCCCAGGGCGGCGTCCTGCCCAACATCCAGGCCGTGCTGCTCCCCAAGAAGACCGAGAGCCACCACAAGGCCAAGGGCAAGTAAAGCCGCATCGAAGTGCTACGATTCCCGTAGCCAAAACCCTTGAAACCAAAGGCTCTTTTCAGAGCCACCCACTCTCTCGAAAAAGAGGGCTGCTCACGTGTTTTGTCCAGCGTTTCGTAAAATTGATTTCGGTATAAATAACTAGTAGAAGTCGACAACAATTTGGGGAGAGTCCAATCCCATTCAAATGTTACTTTAATTACGGATTGCAGTAAAATAGTTTCACTAAATGACTTTAGTACTAGTACTTTAAGACGTTAGTAAAGTTTTACTAAAGTTGCTTCGCTTAGCCCATGAACGCCATCACCCTGTCCCCAAAATTTATGTACATCCTTTGGAACTATTCTGCATCCCAAAAATGCACTTATTTCATCTAGCAGAGGATAGCTGGGTAGGGAAAACTCACAAAGCCAACTCAGAAAACATAACTTTTCTCACCGGATGCCTGTGCCCCCTCAGTAATTTTCCCCTTCAGAAATTGTTTCCGAATTTCCAAGCTCATTCCTGTGGAAGGTATGCCCGCTTTGGTCAGGGAGTGGGCCTACCAACTCAAGAGCTAAGTACAATACACTGTAGGCGCTCCATATGAGATTCATTGATTTATTCATTGATTTATTCATTTATTCATTGATTTATTCCAGTATTACAGAGGGAAAGAGGGATTAGAACTGAATTTTCTAAGGGAACCGAACAGTAGTAGGGCAGGCTTTTCAAAATAACAGAAATAAATGACAAAAGCAAGGCAGAGAGAAAGACAACTGGGTAGTGGGAGGAGGAATAGCATGTTGGAAAGAAGAAATACGTAAAAATGGGGCTCGGAGTAATTTAATTTCAATGGGAAGTGGGAAACAAATCACCGAAGAGGTAATTCTACTGGCTCTGCAAAAAGCAAAATCCAAGGCAATGGCTTTGAGGGAGAGGAAATGGGCGGGGAAATTAACCTTGAAAGTAAAAGGAGAAGGAGGGGTAGAGGGAGGGGGCTTGAAGGCATTATTTATTATCCAATCGAACAAAAGAATGCTTAAAAAAACCGCGGTTTTGAGTACCCAATCATGGCAAAGGGCGGAAATTTTAAATCTTTTCGCATCCAATCAAGGGAGATCTTTGGCTATATATATACAACGATAGCAGCAACAGAGCTTATTTTGCCTTTCAGTATTTCTGAGGAGGTGTTTAGGTAGTAGAAGATGGCTCGTACCAAACAGACCGCTCGTAAATCCACCGGCGGCAAGGCGCCCCGCAAGCAGCTGGCCACCAAGGCGGCCCGCAAGAGCGCCCCGGCCACCGGCGGCGTGAAGAAGCCTCACCGCTACCGGCCCGGCACCGTGGCGCTGCGGGAGATCCGCCGCTACCAGAAGTCCACCGAGCTGCTGATCCGCAAGCTGCCCTTCCAGCGGCTGGTGCGGGAGATCGCCCAGGACTTCAAGACGGACCTGCGCTTCCAGAGCTCGGCCGTCATGGCCCTGCAGGAGGCCAGCGAGGCCTACCTGGTGGGGCTCTTCGAGGACACCAACCTGTGCGCCATCCACGCCAAGCGCGTCACCATCATGCCCAAGGACATCCAGCTGGCCCGCCGCATCCGCGGAGAGAGAGCTTAAATATTTCATCGCAATCACCAATCTCGGATACCCAAAGGCTCTTTTCAGAGCCACCCACATCTTTCGCTGAGGTGCTGTGTCACAGATTACATGGTCGTTTGCAACCAAATGGGGAGGACAGGTTAATAATTAAAGCTTCCATTTTCTATAAAACGCTGTGCTGGCGTTATCAAGTCTTAGGAGAGTTGGTGAAAGGTGGATAGAGCACAGTGTTTGGGAAGTTAGTAAAATTCATTCACTCAATAGTATTTATTGAGCGCTTACTATGTGCAGAGCACTGTACTAAGCGCTTGGAATGAACAGGTCGGCAACGGGGGAGACGGACAGACAAGAACAATGGCAATAAATAGAGTCAAGGGGAAGAACATCTCGTAAAAACAATGGCAACTAAATAGAATCAAGGCGATATACAATTCATTAACAAAATGGTTTCCCTGCTCCCAAGGAATCGTCAACAATATGGGTTTTAAATGCTGCCCTCGTCTGCGAGAGCAAATCAATGTGAGCCCCCACCCAGGATAGGGACTGTGTCCAACCCGATTTGCTTGTATCTTCCCTAACGCTTAGAGCAGTGCCTGGCACCCAATAGTAATGAATACCAGAGTGTATCCGAAAATGGACCACGGAGAAAAAATTCACTACTAAGTAGTTGATTCCCCTTAAACTGACTGTAAATTCCTTCTGGGTAGGCAATGTCTGCTAATTCTTATTGTGCGCGGTCACCTGCTCACCATAAGGATTCTGTAACTACCGTTAATATGTAAGGAGGCTGCTTTATCTCCCTCTCGCCAGAGAACAAAGTAGTAACAGTGTGTACTTGGCTCTTTATCTGAGATCTATGGGTGGCTCTGAAAAGAGCCGTTGTGGTGGAAGACAAAGTTTAAGGCAGGACCTTCCTACTTCTTCTTGGCCGCCGCTGCCTTCTTGGGCTTGGCTGCCTTAGGCTTTGGAGCCTTCGGTTTAGCCGCTTTGGGCTTGACGGCCTTAGGCTTGGCCGGACTTTTGGTTGCTTTTTTGGGTTTGGCTACTTTGGCCTTTTTGGGGCTCTTGGTAGCTTTCTTGACTCCCGCCGCCGCTGCCGGCTTCTTGGCTTTCTTCGGGGTCTTTTTCACGCTCTTCTTAGCTCCGGCGGCCGCCGGCTTCTTGGGCTTTTTGGCGGCCCCGGCGGGTTTCTTGGGTTTCGCGGCGGCGGCCGGCTTCTTGGCTTTGGGCTTCCCTCTGTCTTCTCCGGCCGCTTTCTTGTTGATCTTGAAAGAGCCCGAGGCGCCGGTGCCTTTGGTCTGCACCAAGGTGCCTTTAGTGACCAGGCTCTTGAGCCCCAGCTTGATGCGGCTGTTGTTCTTCTCCACGTCGTAGCCGGCGGCGGCCAGGGCCTTCTTCAGGGCGGCCAGGGACACGCCGTTGCGCTCCTTGGATGCCGCCACCGCTTTGGTGATCAGCTCGGAGACCGAGGGACCCGCGGCCTTGCGCTTGGCTCCGCCCGCCGGCTTCCTGGCCTTCTTCTTGGTCGGGGCCTTCTCCGCCGGGACCGGGGCTGCGGGAGCGGCCGGTGGAGCGGGAGCCGTCTCGGACATAGCGACTGCAGTCGGGAAAAAAAATTCCCAAAAAGAGAAAGTCAGACGAACCCAAAGAGTGAGAGACCTTTGCAAGCGCGGGGTGTATTTATAGGGCGGAGCTGCGCTGTGATTGGTGCGCTGTCCAACCCGCCTCGCTCCCGGCCCAGACCTCTCCGCTCGGCTCCGGAGTTGTGTTTGTTACCTCTCAAAAAACGATAAATATCGAAAATTCTCGGGACTACTTGGACTTGATTTCTAGCGGTATATGAGGGGAGAACCCTCAAGCTTCCCTCGGTATCCTTTTCATTCGTGAAACCACACGCTTTCGTTCAAAAATCTGGAAAAATCCCTTCGGTTGCAGGCGAAATTCGGTCAAGATGGACAAAACTTTCCGATTTCATCGTAAATTGCTAATTAACCATTATACCTGCGGTTGTCGGACCACTTGGGGTTGATTCCCTAGATCCTTGGACTCTGTACTGGACAGAAAGCCAGCAGCTGCTCCCGAAATTTTCGGGATAAACTCGTGTCTCCGTGGGGGAAGTAACACAGCTTCCTCGGTGGCTTTGCCTGAGTAGGTGAAAGCTCTGCTTTCGCTCAGATTCATTTAGTTGCGGGGAATTGGGGGTCCCTGGTGGGTTTTACTGGGGGCAGGGGCTCTGAGCACGTACCTAGGCGGCATCATGGCATTTGTCGGTCGTGAATCCGTTTTTTTTAATCAGTCAAGGGGTCAAACCGGGATTTTTATGTTCCCAAGGACTGGGAATGGAGCAACTTCATCTTTTTCTTTCAGGCGTAACAAAGCAGGTGGGGAAAAAGTTAATAATAATAATAATGGTATTTGTTAAGCGCATTCTATGTTCCAAAGACTGTACTAAACGCTGGGGTAGATACAAGGTAATCAGGTTGTCCCACTTGGGGTTCACAGTCTTAATCCCCATTTTTCAAATGAGGTAACTGAGGCACGGCAGAATGAGTAGTGAGGGTGAGTGGGAGGAAAGTGAGGAGTCTACGGGTGAGAATATTGTCCTGTGTAAAATGACACATCCAATCTATGACCACCATTAGACACCATTCCTGCCCTTTAAAAGCTTACTAAACGCTTGGGAAAGTATCATACAACAGATTTAGCAGACATATTCCCTGCCCACAGTGAGTTTTTAATCTGTATTTCCTTATATACAACTTCAGCATGTGTGTATATATGTTCATACTAGTAAAATTATTATTATTATTGTTATTATTATTAATAATAAACTGCACATTCAGAAAATCTGAGTAGTCCCTGTCCTACTCAGTCAGGACAACTATATGGTGCAACTCAGATACTCAAATGGACAGGCCCAATGGGTCACTACCCGGAAATCCACACATAATTGATCCATAATTAACAAATACCATCATCATTATTATTATCATTATTATTAAATCACCACATCCTGACATCATGGTCCCACAGACCTTCCCCGACCCATAGGACCTGACCTCACAAGCCTTGTAATGTAGGAATGTGAGTTCAAAGCCCATGCTCTCAGGTCTAGCAGCTGTCAATCAATACTCATTGTCAAAAATCTATATAATAATAATAATAATGATGGTATTTGTTAAGCACTTACAATGTGCAGAGCACTGTTCTAAGCGCTGGGGTAGATATAGGGTAATCAGGTTGTCCTACGTGAGGCTCCCAGTCTAAATCCCCATTTTACAGATGAGGTAACTGAGGCACAGAGAAGTTAAGTGACTTGCCCAAAGTCACACAGCTGACAAGTGGCAGAGCCAGCAATCGAACCCATGACCTCTGATTCCCAAACCCGTGCTCTTTCCACTGAGCAACACTGCTTCTACAATCTCCTATTCACTAAGTCAGATTTAATGGCACATGGTGGTAGATCTTTATACAATCAATCCAAATCCAGAACCATTCAGTCACCAATATTTAATCAAATTGGAGATAATATCAAACAATAGCCAATAATCAGAATATGATTATACGGGGCTTGGGGGTGAGGGAGTCAGAATAGGACTCTTCTCTGGTGTTATCAGTGAAACTGGACCATCCAATCACACCCTTGACTGCCACTGCCCACTCTGATCTGCCATCCTAGCTCTTTAGGGAAAGGGGAACTGGGCCTCTGAGATGGAGGTGATTGGGCTGGTCTGGGAGCTGTTTTTATGGGAGGGGAAACCTGATTGTGCTCTGCTTTGTGTGGGAGGGGATAGCAGGGAGAGAGAAAGAGAGGCTCAGTGGACGGTGGAACCCCATTTGATGGGAAAATTGATGGGGGGCAGTCTCCCCTGGCGCCGGAGCCCTAAGAACAACACTACACAAATCCAGATCTTCAAAATGAGTGTTTCCAGAAGGTCTGTAAAGGGGAGAGCATTGGGAAGCTTGGCACAGAAGAAACATTTACTAATTAGCACAATTATTATGATGGTTTGGACACAGGAGACATCCTGGGTGAGAGAGAAGCAGTGTTGCCTCCTGGATAGAGCACAGGCCTGGGAGTCAGAAAGACCTGTGTTCTAATCCCCGTTCTGCCACTTGTCTGCTGTCTGATGTTGGGCAAGTCACTTAACATCTCTGTGGCTTAGTTACCGCCTCTGTAAAACGAGGATGAAAAATGTGAGCCCTTTGCGGGACCAGGACCATGTCCAACCCAACTTGCTTGTATCCATCTCAGAGTTTAGTACAGTGGCTGGCACATGTAAGAGCTTAACAAATACCACAATTATTACTGTTATCATTATTATTCATGGTAAGTTACTCTAAGAGGAACGAACAGTGAGAGCTAGGTGTAGTGGGAGAGGAGTAAGGTCAAGTGGGAAGGATGAAATTGAGTGAGTTCCTTAAAGCCAAAGGTCAGAGGTTTCTGCCTCATCTGTCTTGTCAGGAAGTTCAAGAATTAGGGAGGAGGGAGGGTCGAGCCCCAATCTTCCACTTCCAACAGGGCGGAGGATGTCTGTAAATCTACCAAACAATCAGCTGTATTCATTTAGGGTTTACAGAGTACAGGGCACTATACTAACAGCTTGAAAGAGTGCAAAATATCAGAGATGGAAAACATGTTTCCTGCTCACAAGAAGCTTATCTTGTAACTACCACAGTGCCTTGCACACACTAAGGCTTAACAAATAAAACCACTATATCAATCAATCAATCAATCAATCAATCAATCAATTACATTTATTGAGCTCTTACTGTGTGCAGAGCCATGGAAATGGGGATGATCGAGGGGGAAGGGGAGGAAAGAAAGGGCCCTGTTACTCTGTGGATAAGGATGGAGGATGAGGAAGGGAGGAAGTGGGTTTAGGAATCTATAACAAGTGGAAAAGCACAGGCATGGGAGTGAGAGGACCCGCTGTCTACTCCCAGCTCTGCCATGTGCCTGCTGTGGGACCTTAGGCAAGACACTTTTCTGGGCATCAGTTTCTTCATCTGTAATATGGGGATTCAATACCTGTTCTCCCTCCTACTGGATCCCATGGGCATCAGGGATAGTGTCTGACCTGATTATTTTGCATCTACTCCAGAACTACAGTGACTGGAATATAGTAAGCATTCTTTATTTTAATGGTTTCTGTTAAATGTTTACTATGTACACTGTACTAAGCCCTGGGGTAGACACAAGGAAATCAGGTGGGGAAGCGACCCAGTAGATAGCCCAAGAGCCTGGGAGTCGGGAGATCTGGGTCTAATGCTGGCTCTGCCACTTGTCTGCTACGTGACCTTGGGCAAGTCACTTAACTTCTCTGAACTTCCTTTAAATTCTAGCTCAGGACCACTTCCTTCAGGAAGTTTCCCGTGATGACCACCACCCACTAGCCCAGTCTTTGTCCTCCTCCTTCTCCTTCTCTCTCCCCAATCCCTGAACCTACCCTTGTCATGACAAAAACCTTCACAACTTACTCCTGTGGGCAACATGTCTCTCTTGTCTCTGCTATGTTTTCTATGAGCAGGGAATTACTGAATTTTCTACAAGATCTCAAGATCCTGGTTTTATAAACCCCCTAGTGCTCAGAACAATCTTTCCTGAATGAGGGGCCAGGAAGGAGATCTCAGGGAAAGATGGAAAACCATGGAAAGAGGGGGATCATATTATGACCTCGTCGAGCAGAGACTCGCCCATCATTGTCAATTTGAGCAATGTCCCATGCAGATTCTGCCACTCTTTCATCCTTTCCGTGGTGAGAAACTGGACCCGGTAGAAGTACCAGCTCCCATCTACCTTCGTCAGGTCTCTGATCTGCAGAGACCCGGTACGTTTCTCTGGGTCCCTGACCAGAGAGTGGAACCACCGCTTGTCCAGAGTGGAGTCGAAGATCACTGGCTCGTGGAAATCCTTCCATATCCAGATGAGGGTCACCTGTAGGGGCCGGACCAGCCTCCAGGTGTGGAAGAAGCTGCAAGGGAGGGTGATGGCATTGCCCTCGGGGGCCAAGATATCTGGGGTCTGAGCCACGCCATAGTTTCCTGCAGAGATACCGAGGGAGACAGAGACCGTCTGGCTGCCCAGGCTGGTGGGGGAGATCCCCGGTCTCTGCCACTCAAGAAGATCTCGGGCAGTGGGTGGGTGCAAAGAGGCAAGTGTGAAGCTTCTCAGGATGGCTAGGTCCTAGGGAAGGGAAATCTGGGGGCTGTGGGCTGAGCCCCGGGGACTAGGTGGGCAGAGGGCACCTGATCCCAGCCCCAGTGGCTGTTGGGGTAACACTGGGACAAACTTCCTCTGCTGTCTCTCAGTTTTCGGGGCACAAATAACACTACCCTTTACTAGGCCCCCACCACCTTCCATGAACCCAAACACAGACACACACACACATACAAACACACACACAAGCCTTCAGCTCACCTTGCTCTTGCTCCACACTCCAAAATGGCCACCCCAAGCAACTACAAAGCCAGGAGAGGCCTCACTGCCCCACCCCTAGCGAAGTTGCTGGGGGTTCCTGTCCATCCTCCCCCTTTCTTTCTGGTACTCACAAACCAGGAGGAGGAGAGATGAGTGGCCTGATTCTGTCAGGGAAATGAATAGTCAGGTGAGGAAAGAAAGTCTTCCCCCCACACCACCAAATGCCTCACCCCCCCCTGGATCCCCAGATATGCTGGAGTCAGGACTCTGCTGCCGAATTGTATATTTCAAACACTTAGTTCAGTGCTCTGCACATAGTAAGCGCTCAATAAATACTATTGAATGAATGAATGAATGAATGACCTGGCTGTAGCAGGTATGGGGGTGAGCCCTAGAAGGGGCAGAAAGAGGCAGAAGCTTTAATGTCCCCAGCCCCTGGCACCAGAAAAGAGTGGGGTATGTTGGTGTCGGAAGGTGGTAAGAAATCAGCCATTTCCCCTTGTAAATTCTTCTTTCCTCTTCTGTAGAAAACTTCCATGACCTTCCTTGCATGGGTTTCCTAGTTCTCAAATTCTCTATCTTTCAGACCACCCACCACACCTCTGCCCATGATTGCTTATGGCTACACCCTCTGTTCCTCCTCCCTCTTTACTTTTTAATAGTATTTGTTCAGCACTTTCCTTATGTCAGGTACTGTACCAAGTTAATCAGATTGGATATAGTCCATTGCCTATATGGGACTCCCTATCTTAATCCCCATTTTACCGATGAGGGAACTGAGGTTCAGAGAAGTGAAGTGACTGGCCCAGGGTCACACAGCAGACAAGTGTCTGCTAAGGGAAACAGCATGCATAATGGTTAGAGCACAGGCTTGGGAGTCAGAAGGTCATGGGTTCTAATTCCAGTTGCCCCCTTGTCTGCTGTGTGGCCCTGGACAAGTCAATTAACTTCTCTGTGCCTCAGTTATCTCATCTGTAAAATGGGGATTAAGTCTGTGAGACCCATGCAGGACATGGACTGTGTCCAACCTGATTTGCTTGTATCCACCCCAGGGCTTAGTACAGTGTCTGGCACATACTAAGCACTTAACAAATACCATCATTATAAGTGGCACAGTCAGAATTAGAGCACTTGACCTCCTGACTCCCAGGCCCGAATTTCTCTTTGTCTCGTTGCGATATCTGTAAAAGGGGGGGGTATGTGTCCCTTGATTATCCAGAGGCCCAAAATGGTGTACTAATGTTTTTTTATGGTTTTTTTTATGGGGAATCAGCCACTGTGTAAAGGAATCCCATAGTGAAACAAACGCATTCATAGGATCTTCTGGTCAGTATCTATAAATATCTATAAATGATATCTATAAACTGTGAGCTATTTCAGGGCAGAGAACGTGCTTTGCTTATGTTATATCTTCCCAATGCCTTTCCACTTAGGCATTCAGTAAATACCAATGATTAAGTGATTAATTGTTTAAAAACATCGCCGGATAATGCTTGAATGACAGTGGCTGGCAGTATTGACTGCTCGTTTTATCCTAGGGAATCGAGGAAAGCAGGACAATGCTAGAGAATTGAAGCTTAGTGGTCTGAAAGGCAAGCAAAACGAAGCTTTCTTTCCATTACTTCTGAAAAAAGAGTGGCTTCCGAACTGATATGGAACATGGACTATATCCATACCGATTACCTTCTAACTACCCCAGTGCTTAGAACGGTGCCTGGCACATAGTAAGTGCTTAACAAATACCATTTAAAAAAACCCACCCAAAAGACAATTCGCCTGATTCCCCGCCCCGTGCATTTTCCAATAGGCCACACTGCTATAGCAGTCTCATGAGTTTTCTCGGAAAGACCTACAGATGAAATCGAAAACTAAATATTTCTCCTTTGAGGGAGCAGTGAAATATCGGCAACAGTACTCGGTTGGATTTCAATACATTTCGGCTGCCCTCTTTTCCCCCCTCCTTTCGGCTCCCCCCTCCCTTTCGCGCGATTCGATCCCACGTGACCACAGGAGCCGAAATTCGAAGCCCGCCCGCGCCCTTTCAGTTTCCAATCCGGTCCGACCGCGGGCTATATAAGTGCGCGTTGCGGGGGCGGGAAGGTAGTTCGTTTCAGACGTCTAAGCTTTAGTCAGCATGTCTGGTCGTGGCAAGGGAGGTAAGGGCCTCGGAAAGGGTGGCGCTAAACGCCACCGTAAAGTGCTGCGCGATAACATCCAGGGTATCACAAAGCCCGCCATCCGAAGACTAGCCCGCCGCGGCGGAGTCAAGCGCATCTCCGGCCTCATCTATGAAGAGACCCGTGGGGTGCTCAAAGTGTTTCTGGAGAACGTGATCCGCGATGCCGTCACCTACACGGAGCACGCCAAGAGGAAGACCGTTACCGCCATGGATGTGGTCTACGCTCTCAAGCGCCAGGGCCGGACTCTCTACGGTTTTGGTGGTTAAAATAGCCTGTGTTTCCTTATTCTGACAAGAAACCCAAAGGCCCTTTTAAGGGCCAACCACATTCTCACTTAAAGAGCGTAGACTGGGGAAAAACTAAGAATGGGAATAGAAGAATTTTCTATTAATAAAAAAACTGAAGGGGAGGAGTATATTCTTGGGAGGTAAATCCTCATGAACTGTTGAGGCCCAGGGAAATTGACCAGCTCATTCTGGTTCCCAGGGCCGTGCTTTCTTTAGAGGCTGTCTTCACTAAATTATAAGCGCGTAAGGGCCTTCGTATCCCGTCGTCATCAGTATTTTTAGAGCGCTATGTTACTAGCGTACGACGGAGATGACTGTTCTAAAGAGTCATACACGATGGTAGATACAAGCTAAAACACGGGGGCCAAAGGTAGTGATGCATTATAGCCCTTCCGAGAATACGTGGGTGGCTCTGAAAAGAGCCTTTGGGTTCAGAGTGCGAGAAGGCTTGCGATCGATTTACTTGGAGCTGGTGTATTTGGTGACGGCCTTGGTGCCCTCGGACACGGCGTGCTTGGCCAACTCCCCCGGCAGCAGCAGGCGCACGGCCGTCTGGATCTCCCGGGACGTGATGGTGGAGCGCTTGTTGTAGTGCGCCAGGCGGGAAGCCTCGCCGGCGATGCGCTCGAAGATGTCGTTGACGAACGAGTTCATGATGCCCATGGCCTTGGACGAGATGCCCGTGTCGGGGTGGACCTGCTTCAGCACCTTGTACACGTAGATGGAGTAGCTCTCCTTGCGGCTCCGCTTGCGCTTCTTCCCGTCCTTCTTCTGGGCTTTGGTCACCGCTTTCTTCGACCCCTTCTTGGGGGCGGGAGCGGATTTCGCGGGGTCAGGCATACTGAATTCGTGGCTCTTCAGTCAAGATTTGTACTTGTTGACGGACAGCTAACGATACTTATAGGGGGCATATGCAAAATAGGGTTTCCCTGTTCTCGATTTGATTGGAAAAAACACGGTGACTGTAATGCAAATAAGGGTTTTCTAAACCTCTCAATCCTATTGGCTTGTAGGGCAGAGACCATCCCGAACAACCAACTGGGGCTTCTCACTTAATCCTTGCGAAACGTATAAATATACTCCAGATCACCCCCATTTTACATAGGCATTAGTTTAGTGTCTTTAAGCATGTCGGGCCGTGGAAAGCAGGGAGGCAAGGTTCGGGCCAAGGCCAAGTCCCGCTCGTCCCGGGCCGGGCTGCAGTTCCCGGTGGGCCGCGTCCACCGGCTGCTGCGCAAGGGCAACTACGCGGAGCGGGTGGGGGCGGGCGCGCCCGTCTACCTGGCCGCCGTGCTCGAGTACCTGACGGCCGAGATCCTGGAGCTGGCGGGCAACGCGGCCCGCGACAACAAGAAGACCCGCATCATCCCGCGGCACCTGCAGCTGGCCATCCGCAACGACGAGGAGCTCAACAAGCTGCTGGGCAAGGTCACCATCGCCCAGGGCGGCGTCCTGCCCAACATCCAGGCCGTGCTGCTCCCCAAGAAGACCGAGAGCCACCACAAGGCCAAGGGCAAATAAGCCCCACGCGGAGTAGCCGAGAAACAATCTGAACCCAAAGGCTCTTTTCAGAGCCACCCACACTATCAGTTAAAAAGAGTTGAGCATTTTGAATCGACCCTCGTTGCCGAAGAGTGCCTCGCCACTGGAAATATTTCATTATTCGGGGGGCTCGTCAACTGGGAGAAGTTTGTAAAAAGGAGCGAAGGCAAGTCCTGCAAGTTTTGGTTACTAGTCTTCACTTTTTAACGATTGCTTTGTGTGTGACCTTGAGCAAGTCACTTAACGTCTGTTTCTAATTCCGCATCTGCAAAATGGGGATTTGATGCCTCTTCTCTCCCAGGTCTGAAATGTGAGCCCCATCGTGGGCAGGGACTGTCTCCTACTTGACTAATTGCTATCTCACCCACGGTTAGAATAGTGCTTGATACAGCAGAACGGGCCAAGGGAGTCACGAGGATCTGGATTCTAATCCCGGATCCACCGTGTACTTGCTGTGTAACCTTGGGCAAGTTACTTCACTTCTCTGTGCCTCCGTTCCCTCATCTTCAAAATGGGGCTTCAATACCTGTTCTCAATCCTAATTAGGCATTGATCCCCATATGAGACCTAATTATTTTGTATCTGCCTCTCCAAGTCCCCCTTTCCTCTTCTCCCACTGCCTTCTGCATCACCCTGACTTGCTCCCTCTGCTCTTCCCCCCTCCCAGCCCCACAGCCCTTATGTACATATCTGTAATTGTTTTTTATATTAATGCCTGTCTTCTCCCCTCTAGACTATAAGCTCATTGTGGGCAGGGAAAATATTTATTGTTGTATTCTCCCAAGAGTTCAATACAGTGCTCTGCTCCATAAGCGGTCAATAAATACGATTGAATGAATGAATACCCCAGTGCTTTGGACAGTGCTTGGCACATAGTAAATGCTCGGCTAACAATAATAGTAATGATGATAATATTTGTTAAGCCCCTATTTTGTGCCAAGCACTGTTGCTTTCATTCAATCCCCCTGTAGACTGCAAACTCATTGTGGGCAGGGAATGTCGCTGTTTATTGTTGTATTATACTTTCCTATGCCCTTAGTGCAATGTTCTGCACACAGTAAGCACTTTATAAATACGTTTGAATGAATGTGTGCAGCGTAGTGTTCTAAACACTAGGGTAGATGCAAGGTAATCGGGTTGGACGTAGTCCCTGCCCACATGATTAGAACCCATACCATCTGACTCCCAGGCCCGTGTTTTTTCCACTATGCCACACTGCTTCTCATTGTTCAAGTACTATGATGATGATGATGATGATATAGTAAGCGCTTGACAAGTAAGAAGCAGAGTGATGTAGTGAATAGCACATGGGTTTGGGAGTCAGGTCATGGGTTCTAATTCTGACTCTGTCGCTTCTCTGCTGTGTGACTTTGGGTAAGTCACTCAACTTCTCTGTGCCTCAGTTCCCTCATCTGTGAGACAAGGACTATTATATTGTATCTAACCCAGTGCTTTCAAACATGCTTGTCTCCCCTACCTTAAGAAACCCTCTGGCTCCTTCCAGTTATTGACCCATCTTCCTCCTACCTTTCCTCTCCAAACCCTTTGAGCGAATTGTCTCCGTCTATTTTCTGTGTTCCAATTCTCTCTTTGGCCCCCTCCAACCTGGTTTCTGCTGGCTACATTCCACAGAAACTGCACCCTCAAATAATCTTTCCGAATCCAACCGCCCTTACTCAATCCTAAAAAAATCCTCAACCACTCAGGTGCCTTCAACACTGTCGAACACCCCCTTCTCCTGGAAACATTATCCAAGTTTGGCTTCAACTTTCCTCTAGTGCTTCTCCTCCTAACTCTTAGGCTGCTCCTTTCTCAGTTTCCTTCGCAGCCTCCTCTGCTGACTCCCACCCTTTAACTGAGGCCTTCAAACCTCAGTTCTGGGTCCTTCTGTTCTCTCTCTACACCCACTCCTCTCTAGAGAACTCATTTGCCCCTCTAAGATGCCATCTCTGACCAAGCCCTCATTTCCTCCTCTCCTACTGCCTTCTGTACTGCCTTTGAGCTAGGATTTGCCACCTTTATTCACCCTTCCCTCTGTCCAATAGAACTTTTCTTATAGTATTTGTTAAGAGCTTGCTCTGTGCCAGATTCTGTAATAAAATCTCAGGGAAGATGCAAGATAAGCATAGACTTAATCCTCATTTTACAGAGAAGGGACTTAAATATCAGAGAAGTGAAGTGATGGGCAGGGATTGCCCCTATTTGTTGCTAAATTTTACTTCCCAAGTGCTAGTACAGTGCTCTGCAACACAGTAAGTGCTCAGTGAATATGATTAAATGAATGAATGAATTAGTGAAGTGGCAGAATGGGCATCAGAACCCAGGCCCTTCTGATAATGATGATGATAAATGGTATTTGTTAAGTGTTTACCATATGCCAAGCACTGTTCTCAGCGCTGGGGGCGATTACAAGATAATCAGGTTGTCCCACATGAGGCTCACAGTCTTCATCCCCATTTTACAGATGAGGTAACTGAGGCACAGAGAAATTAAGTGACTTGCCCAAAGTGACACAGCTGAAAAACTGGCAGAGCCTGGATTAGAACCCATGACCTCTGACTCCCAAGCCTGTGCTCTTTCCACTGAGCCACATTTCTGATTCCCAGGCCTGTGCTCTTTCTGCCAGGCCATCCTCCTTCTAGATATGTACTTAATGTTTGTCTCCCCCTCTAGACTGTTAATTCATTCTAGGCAGTGAAAGTGTATACAAACTCTGTACAAACTCAGTCTTAATCCCCATTTTACAGATGAGGTAGCTGAAGACCAGAGAAGAATAATAATAATAATATGAAAATAATAATGATAACTACAGCATTTGTTAAGTGCTTAGTATGTGCCAGACACTGTACTAAGTGGTGGGGTGGGAACAAGCAAATTGGGCAGGATGCAGTCCCTGTCCCACAATGAGCTCACGGTCTCAATCCCCAATTTACAGATGAGGAATCTGAGGTCCAGAGAAGTGAAGTGACTTGCCCGAGGTCACTAAGCAGACAAGTGGCAAAGCTGGGATAATAATAATTGTGATATTCAGTTACCTCATTTGTCAAATGAGGATGAAGACTGTGAGCCCCATGTGGGACCTGATCACCTTGTATCCGCCCCAGAGCTTAGAACAGTGTTTTGCACATAGTAAGCGCTTAACAAATGCCATCATTATTATTATATTTGTTAAGCGCTTACTATGTACCAGGCACTGTACTAAACAGTGGGGCGGACACAAGCAAATCCGGTTTGAATTATTCTTTGGTTCCACGGGAACCTGTTTCAATTCATTCCTCATTCTCATTCAATCAATCAATCAATCAGTAGTAATTATTGAGCGCTTACTATGTGCAGAGCACTGTACTAAGCGCTTGGAATGGACAAATCGGTAACAGATAGAGACAGTCCCTGCCCTTTGACGGGCTTACAGTCTAATCGGGGGAGACGGACAGACAAGAACAATAGCAATAAAATTCTCGTGTCCATTTTCGAAACGATCGATGAAATAAAAGTGTGAAACTATAGAAATAATGAAAAAATGAAAATGCCATCCTCCACAGTCTTCTCCCCCTTACCCCATTTTCTTTTTCCTCCCCCTCCTGCCTTTCACCATCAACCTCAGATCTTGAACTCAACCCTCCTCCACTGCGGGGGGAGGAGGCTGCAGCTGCATCAAGTTTCCCGCCTCTATCTAGGGGTTTCCAATCAGGTCGGGTCGGGAATAATATAAGGAAGAGGGGAAAAAAGCGGCAGCATCATTTGGTTGGGGACTTTTCCCATTTAGTCGCGATGTCAGGACGCGGCAAGGGGGGAAAGGGGCTGGGAAAAGGAGGTGCCAAGCGGCACAGAAAGGTTTTACGTGATAATATCCAGGGCATCACCAAGCCTGCTATCCGCCGTCTGGCTCGCCGTGGAGGCGTCAAGCGCATCTCCGGGCTGATCTACGAAGAGACCCGCGGGGTGCTCAAGGTATTCTTGGAAAATGTGATCCGGGACGCTGTCACCTATACGGAACACGCCAAGAGGAAGACCGTTACCGCTATGGACGTGGTCTACGCTCTCAAACGCCAGGGCCGTACCCTCTATGGCTTTGGCGGCTAGATTTGCTTTTCAATTGCCCGCAGTACCAAAGGCCCTTTTCAGGGCCGCCCACAATGTCATATAAAGAGCTGGAGCCTAAGATATACAAAATAGGTCAATAAGGCCTCTATGAAATTTCAAGGTGAAGGGTAGGGAGTGCTTTTCAGGGCTTGGTAAAGATAAGACAGTGCGCCTAGAAATCTCAGGTCTGAAGTTGATGTAACTGGAGTACCGCCTTCTTTTATCGGGGTGATCAAGTTATGACGCGTCAATGCAGTGACTGGGCTGAACGCTTGACAGAGTACAATAGAATTCGAAGCCCATAGTGAGTTTATGTATTCAGGCGGGAAGTCTTGGAGTGCTAGCATATGAATGTGGAAGCAATGGTCAAAGCACTGCATTTGTCCCCCTTTCCGCCCTTCCCCTCTGCCCTAGGCTTGCTTGACTACGAGTGGTATGCCTGATGACTTGATCCAAGCAAATCGGGTAGTCAAGAGGAAACTATTCCCTTGTAGTATCTACTTAGAACAAAGTCCAGGGCTCAATGGAAAACTGGCTTTCTACCCTAAAGTATCCTATTATATCCTTATGAATGCTGCACCAAGTTTGTATTGGTTGAAACTGAGCTGGCATGGAGTAACAGGAATCTCTGCCTCTCACCCACCTCTGCCTACTTGTGCCAAAAGAAGTGTCTGACATATGCTCTTTAATTAAATACAACACAATCTGTAAAAAGCTTTTCTCCCAGTTTTCTATATAACAAAAACTGTTAGGCGCTTCCTATCTTGCGAGCTCTACATATGTTAAGATGCTAAATGACTTTTGGTGACACAGCGAATAAGACATGTTAACTTCTTAAAATGGTTGGGATAAAAGATGGGAATAGCAGTGTATTATAGCTCTCTTGAGAAGATGTGGGTGGCTCTGAAAAGAGCCTTTGGGTTCGTTGAGAGAAAAGCCTCGCGGTCAGTCTACTTGGAGCTGGTGTACTTGGTGACGGCCTTGGTGCCCTCGGACACGGCGTGCTTGGCCAGCTCCCCGGGCAGCAGCAGGCGCACGGCCGTCTGGATCTCCCGGGACGTGATGGTGGAGCGCTTGTTGTAGTGCGCCAGGCGGGAAGCCTCGCCGGCGATGCGCTCGAAGATGTCGTTGACGAACGAGTTCATGATGCCCATGGCCTTGGACGAGATGCCCGTGTCGGGGTGGACCTGCTTCAGCACCTTGTACACGTAGATGGAGTAGCTCTCCTTGCGGCTCCGCTTGCGCTTCTTCCCGTCCTTCTTCTGGGCTTTGGTCACCGCCTTCTTCGAACCCTTCTTGGGGGCGGGAGCGGATTTCGCCGGGTCAGGCATTATAAGATTCAATCGCTCTCTCAAGCACCTAGGAAAATGCTAATTTCTGGTCGGCACACTGATACTTATGGGGGGCGTATGCAAATAAAGGCTCGAAATCTGCTAGCCTGTAATTGGATGGAATTTAAAGTTTCGTCATGAACTGAGAGATAATATGCAAATATTAGGATTCTAATTCAGCTCTCCTATTGGTCTATGTAGTGATATTTCTAGACCAATTAGAGTATTTCACTTTGACTCCTGCGTTGTCTATAAAAACGGTGAACTAATAGCACCCCTTTCTCATTTCTGTTTTAGCTTCGATTGTTAGTGCTTTTGTACTACTATGTCTGGCCGTGGAAAGCAGGGTGGAAAGGCTCGGGCCAAGGCCAAGTCCCGCTCGTCCCGGGCGGGGCTGCAGTTCCCGGTGGGCCGCGTCCACCGGCTGCTCCGCAAGGGCAACTACGCGGAGCGGGTGGGGGCGGGCGCGCCCGTCTACCTGGCCGCCGTGCTCGAGTACCTGACGGCCGAGATCCTGGAGCTGGCGGGCAACGCGGCCCGCGACAACAAGAAGACCCGCATCATCCCGCGGCACCTGCAGCTGGCCATCCGCAACGACGAGGAGCTCAACAAGCTGCTGGGCAAGGTCACCATCGCCCAGGGCGGCGTCCTGCCCAACATCCAGGCCGTGCTGCTCCCCAAGAAGACCGAGAGCCACCACAAGGTTAAAGGCAAATAAACTCCACTCGCAGTGGCAGAGAGAAACAGTTTGAACCCAAAGGCTCTTTTCAGAGCCACCCACACTTTCAGAAAAAGAACTGAATGCTCGCTATTACTCCTAAAGCAGCTCGATAGTTCCTTGTCCCTAGTGTGCCAGATAACTACAGTTGTCACGTTCTTATGAAAACATTTTACTTAGAACAGATTTTTCCCATAAAGAAGTCAACCCAGACCTGTAGCTGGCAGTTAACATCCTTAATGTTTACCCATAGAATCAATTAGCTAGAAACAATATAAGATTTTAATCTACAATCATTTTCGAGATGAACTTGTTTACATCAACTAAGATGATCTAGAAGATTATTTCCGAGGAACGAGCATTGTTACATACCTATGGTTCACTTTATTCGTGTTTGTTGCTATGTGCACGGGAAGGAGATTGTAATGATTTTCCCCCTAGCCAAGGAACAGGGAAATCTGGACTGTATACAATGGGACAATAACCCGCTGCTATCCACTCTAGGCAAAGCGCGGGTTTTTCCAAATAAGGCAAACGAAGACGCGCCTACTACCGCCACTCTGAGAAAGTAGCCCCTCTGGAGTAGCATTTTCTATGTTGGGGATTGTGCGCAGATCTAAACAGAATACGAAGAGAATAGAGGAGGCGGGGAATACATTACCCAATCACGAAAAAGTGCGGGATTTTCAAATATCTCTCCATCCAATCGAGGAAGACATCTGTCTTTATAAAGAGGGAAAAGGCTGTTGCTGCTTACTGTTCTTACCGTCAACTAGTTGGAAGATATGGCCCGGACTAAGCAGACGGCCCGCAAGTCCACCGGGGGCAAGGCGCCCCGCAAGCAGCTGGCCACCAAGGCGGCCCGCAAGAGCGCCCCGGCCACCGGCGGCGTGAAGAAGCCTCACCGCTACCGGCCCGGCACCGTGGCCCTGCGGGAGATCCGCCGCTACCAGAAGTCCACCGAGCTGCTGATCCGCAAGCTGCCCTTCCAGCGGCTGGTGCGGGAGATCGCCCAGGACTTCAAGACGGACCTGCGCTTCCAGAGCTCGGCCGTCATGGCCCTGCAGGAGGCCAGCGAGGCCTACCTGGTGGGGCTCTTCGAGGACACCAACCTGTGCGCCATCCACGCCAAGCGCGTCACCATCATGCCCAAGGACATCCAGCTGGCCCGCCGCATCCGCGGGGAGAGGGCTTAAGTGTTCCCGAATAAGCATTCTTTTGATTATACCACCCAAAGGCTCTTTTAAGAGCCACCCACACAGTCTTTAAAGAGTTGTATCACTGCACCCTCAAACGTGGTGTTTGTTCAGCCCCGATTTGTCTCTTGCCGAATTGTACTTTTCAAGGGATTAGTACAGGACTCACCTAGTAAGCGCTCAAATATGAATGAATAAGCTGGGATTAGAACTCGGGTCCGGGTTGCTTTCTTACCACCCGTGTCTGAGTTTTCTCTATGGAACAGCTTCACCCCCTTTCCACTAAGCCCTCCTTTTCTTGATGTGATGTGTCTCCTCATAAGAGCTCACTGACTGACAAAATACACCCCCCTTCAGGACAGGTAACCCAAATCAGGACAGTGAGATAAACAGCCAAGTACACCTTTTACCCGGTTCATAAACCAATGTATTTAGCTCTTTCTCTGAGATCTGTGGGTGGCTCTGAAAAGAGCCGTTTGGGTGTAGAACATAGGAGTAGTCACTTCCTACTTCTTCTTAGACGCCGCCGCCTTTTTGGGTTTGGCCGCCTTGGGCTTCGCAGCCTTAGGTTTGGCCGCTTTGGGCTTCACAGGCTTCGGCTTGGCCGGACTCTTGGCTGCTTTCTTGGGCTTAGCCGCTTTGGCCTTTTTCGGACTCTTGGCCGCCTTCTTGGCCCCCGCCGCCGCTGCAGGTTTCTTGGCTTTCTTCGGGGTCTTTTTCACGCTCTTTTTGGCCCCGGAAGCCGCAGGCTTCTTGGGCTTCTTGGCGGCGCCGGCCGATTTCTTGGGCTTAGCCGCGGCCGCCGGTTTCTTGGCTTTGGGCTTGGCCTTGCCCTCGGAGCCGGCCGCCTTCTTGTTGATCTTGAAAGAGCCCGAGGCGCCGGTGCCTTTGGTCTGCACCAAGGTGCCTTTGGCGACCAGGCTCTTGAGCCCCAGCTTGATGCGGCTGTTGTTCTTCTCCACGTCGTAGCCGGCGGCGGCCAGCGCCTTCTTCAGCGCGGCCAGGGACACCCCGTTGCGCTCCTTGGACGCCGCCACCGCCTTGGTGATCAGCTCCGACACCGAGGGACCCGCGGCCTTGCGTTTGGCTCCGCCCGCGGGCTTCTTCGGCTTCTTCTTGGTGGGCGTCTTCTCCGCGGGGGCCGGGGCTGCGGGCGCAACGGGAGCCGTTTCGGACATCTCGAGAAAGTCCGGTCCTACGAGAAGGGGACAAAAAGGCAAAATAGAAAGTGACAGGAGCTGATGTGGCCCTCCCCTCGGCGCTCAGTCTATTTATAGGGCGGAGCTGCGCTGTGATTGGTGCGCTGTCCAGCCCGCATCGCAACCACTGAGGACTCTGCGCTCAGCTCCCGAGTTGTGTTTGTTAAGCATCAAAAAAAGTCAAAAATATCAATATTGGACGAATAAATCCATCCGCTTTCTCTCTCGGACTCTATAGCGAACTCTCAGGTTCCCCCCAGGCTTCTTGGGATTTTGAAAACCTGGCGTTTTATGCCGTAAATCTGCAAGGATCCGTGCAGTTCGGGACAAAATTCAGTCGAGAGAAACAAAACTTTCCGTTTTCCTTATAAATTCCCAATTAATTTTAAAACCTGCCGTTGCCGAACCCCTTGGGGTCGATTGCCTAGGTTGTTAGCTTCCTGCGAGTCCAGAAAGCTAGCTGTTACCCCCGAGATTTTGGGTACAAACTCGAGTCTTCGTTGGGGAAGTAACACAGGCTCTTCTGTAGCTGGGCCATTGTATTTGAACGCTCCCTTTGGCTTAAACTCCTTTAGTTTAGGGAAATTGGGGTGATTAGGGGTTTGACTTTTGACTTGGTCCCTGGGCAGGTATGCCAGACTGTTTCCCTGGGGCTGGAGCTCATAAAATGGCCAATTTCGAGGAGTTAGAGGATTTCTTCCGACCAAGGGTTGGTGGAGGAAGGCTCTCTCACTTCTTACAATATAGGGAATCTGTTTAGTAATAAGGGGAAAGTGTCTGGATTGAGACGGGACATATTAACCTTTTCTGATGGGCTAAAGGAAACCACAGTAATTTATGTATCTGGGCATTTCCAGTCAGTGTCCACGGGAATTCCAGGGGAATTTTGTGTTTTGCATCATCCTTGCGCTTAGATTTGTTCCCCTTTATTTACCCCTCCCTCAACTCCACGGCATTTATGTACATGCCCGTAATTTATTTATTTAAATTAATGTCTGTCTCCTAGACTGTAAACTCGTTGTTGGAAGTCGGTCAGTCAATAGTATTTATTGAGTGATTAATTTGTGCAGGGCTGTGTACTAGCGGATGGGAGAGGGCGATATAATAGATGCATTCCCCAACCACAACAAGTTTACAGTCCGGAGGAACTACAGGTAGGGAATGTGTCTACCAACCCTGCTTGTATGGATATATTGTAGACTACCAAGCACTTAGAACAGTGCTCTGCACAAAGTAAGGGTTCAATAAATACGATTGATTGATTGATGTTGGCTTCACAACAGATGAGAAGATGCAGCCACTGGGCTTCTGCAATTAAGTGACTGAACTTAACAGGATAACGTGGCGGGAAGTGGGTGAGAAAGGATTCTAGGAGAGTTCGGGAGAATCAACAATAACAATTAACTTGAGGTACAAATCTGAGTTGAACGCAAGTAAATGTCGAACCCTAATTTCCTGCCAATTGGACATCCATCCTAATGGATCGTAATCTATCCAGATCCCTATCAATTTACTGATAAATTCAGGAGATTTAAGAGTGAATGGGCCATGCTGCCTCATTCCCCTACCTCTTCTTGCTTTTCTTACTGCTTCCACATCCCCCTGCCCTCCAGCTATTCACTCTCTAATCTCTCCTTCTCTCTCTCATTCATTCATTCAATCGTATTTATTGAGCTCTTACTGTGTGCCCAGCACTGTACTAAGTGCTTGGAAAGTACAATTCGGCAACAGGGACAATCCCTAACCTTCAGCGAGCTCACAGTCTAGAAGCGGGGACATGGACAACAAAACAAAACAAATAGATGAGCCTCAATAGCGTCAATATAAATAAATAGAATTATAAATATGCACACAACATTAATAGAATTATTCGAAAGATGAATATGTACTTATACACACAAGTGCTGTGTGTCAGGGAGGGGGTAGAGCCGAGGGAGGGAGTAAAGGCGATGGGGAAGGGAAGAGGAGAAGAGGAAAAGAGGGGCTTAGTCAGGGAAGGTCTCCTGGAGGAGGTGAGCTTTTAGTAGGGCTTTGAATGGGGAAAGTGAGCTAGTTTGGTGGATGTGATGAGGGAGGGCTCTCTCTCTCTCTCTCACACACACCCATCAACTCTCACTGAACAGAACGACCAGTATTGTACTGTACTTTTCAACGATGAATTCTGACCCATATGATAATTTGGGTATCAGACGCTGGAAAGAGCAGGGGCCTCAGAAGCAGCATGACCTTGTGGGTAGAGAATCTACCAGGGAGTCTGCAGGACCTAGCTTCTAATGCCAGCTCCGCCGTTAGTCAGATGGGTGACCTTGGGAAAGTCACTTCACTTCTCTGTGCCTCAGTTACCTCATCTGTCAAATGGGATTTAAAGCCGTGAGCCCCACGTGGGACAACCTGATCACCTTGTATCCCCCAGCGGTTAGAGCAGTGCTTTGCACATAGTAAGCACTTAACAAATATGACAATTTATTTTTTTAAATTTCTTTTGTATCTACCCCGGCGCTTAGTACACTGCTTGGCACATAGTAAGCAATAACAAGTACCATAATAATAATAATAATAATAGTTAGGAAAGTTCTTTGACTTCCAGCCAAGAGCATTCTCCAAGACCCCTGTTGGCTTTAAAATGAAACCCTCCAGGTCAACTCGCTTCATTTGGGGCTCCGTATATTTAGGCTTGGAAGGGAGTTAGCTGGATCTCTCTCAGTGATACTAACTAAGAGCTTACTCTGTGTAGAGCACTGTACTTAGCATTTATCATGAATCAATCTGTGCAGAGCACTGTGCTAAACCCTTGGGGTAATGCTGCATAATTAGTGGACATAATCCCTGCCCTCAGTGAATTCCCGGTTTAGCAGGGTAGCCTAATTATTTTACGCTATCTGTTATTACAGATAAGAGGAAGATGGAAAAGAGGTAAGTATATGAGCTGGTGAGTTCATTTTGGGCAGAAATGTCTGTTATCATATATATATATATAGGTATTTGTTAAGTGCTTACTATGTGCAGAGCACTGTTCTAAGCGCTGGGGTAGATACAGGGTAATCAGGTTCTCCCACGTGGGGCTCACAGTCTTCATCCCCATTTTACAGATGAGGTCACTGAGGCACAGAAAAGTTAAGTGACTTGTCCACAGTCACATAGCTGACAAATGGCAGAGTCGGGATTCGAACCCGTGACCTCTGACTCCCAATCCCGGGCTCTTTTCACTGAGCCACGCTGCTTCCCATATTGTACTCTACCAAGCACTTAGCACAGTGCTTTGTACAGTATAAGTGCTCAATTAATGCAAATGAATGATTGAATGGTACTGAAGTAAAGAAGTTTATAAAATCCACACAAAAATGCTCTCTCATTGGTTTCTCCCTCTGTCAGCCTCTCTTCTTCTACCTTTCTCACCTTCAAATGGAGTCATGAGGCAACTCAGCATAACTGTAACTTCTCTGGGCCTCAGTTACCTCATCTATAATATAGAAATGATAGCTGCTTCTTCCTATACCACAGGGATCTTACGAGGACTGCAAGGTCACTGTGGGCAGGGAACGTGTCAACCAACTCTGTT
This sequence comes from Ornithorhynchus anatinus, assembly GCF_004115215.2. Taxonomy (NCBI): domain Eukaryota; kingdom Metazoa; phylum Chordata; class Mammalia; order Monotremata; family Ornithorhynchidae; genus Ornithorhynchus; species Ornithorhynchus anatinus. The sequence goes on along the minus strand of NC_041753.1, from coordinate 3,804,670 downwards.
AAAGATTTATATTGTACTTTCCCAAGAGCTTTTTACAGTGCTTTGCAGATACGAAGCCCTCAGTAAATACAATTGATTGACTGATTGATTAAATGAGACCATGGATATGACAGGGTCTGGGAAAAATAAAAGTGTTCGACAAATAGGAAGCGTGGCTCAGTGGAAAGAGCATGGGCTTGTGAGCTAAAAGTCATGGGTTCGAATCCCGGCCCTGCCGCTTGTCAGCTGTATGGCTGTGGGCAAGTCACTTCACTTCTCTGAGCCTCAGTTCCCTCATCTGTAAAATGGGGATTAAGATTGTGAGCCTCATGTGGGACAACCTGATTACCCTGTATCTACCCCAGACCTTAGAACAGTGCTCTGCACATAGTAAGCACTTAACAAATACCAACATTGTTATTATTATTATTAATCATTATTAGGCCTGGTGTATCAGAGGACCTGGGTTCTATTCCTAGCTCTGCCACTTCCCTACTGGGTAACCTTGGACAAGTCACATCTATACATTCTCCCTTCTACCTGGGGAGTGAGTGAGATAGGGGCTCTGCACAAGCTGATTATCTTTTATCTACCCCAGCACTCTGTAACCTGCTTGGCATATAGAAAGTGCTAACAAAGCACAATTATGATCATTTTTATTATTGAGAGAGGCCATAATTACCAACACCATTGCCCAGTTTTCCATAATTTTACCCCCAGATCTCAAACCCTCACCAGACTCCCAATTTCCAAGCAACTCTAGCCTGTCATTTTTTTCCCTCAGCCCCACAGTTTAGAGCTGAGTTATCCCTAAATCAGGGAAATCAAAGAGAGATGGTACTGTGCTTTAAAGGTGTTGAACCCCATGTGGGAAATGGACTATGTTCAACCTATCTGGATCTCCCCTAGTGCTTTGAAATGTCATATAATAAGTACTTAACTTACTATAAGAAAAAAACATAAAAAAATGGAAATCTGGCTACACTGGTTGCAGCAGGGAGAGGGGAGAGGAAGGGGGGCAAGATTTGGGACTGATAGAAGTTATAAGGGCAAGATAGAGCAACAAATGAGAAAGGATGGGTTGAGGACAAGGCAGAGTTGAGAGCAGGGCGCTACTAATATTAATTATGGTATTTATCCAGCACTTACTCTGTGTCAGGCACTGTACTAAGCCAGGCACTAAGCCCGGCACTATATTGGCTTCCTTTGCTCTCAAAACATACAGGGCCCTAAGCACCAGACTGTGAGGACAAGTAGATGGTTCCCTGCCAAAGAAATACCTTCCTATTTTGTTTTTTATGTCATGCGTTAAGCGCTTAGTATATGCCAGGCATACAAGTTAAGCAGTTTGGACACAGTCCCTGCCCCACCTGGGCCTCACAGCTTTAATCCCCATTTAGGTAATTTAGGCACAGAGAACAGAAGTAATTTGCCCAAGGTCACACAAACAACAGAGAAGTGATGGATCTGAGATCGAAACCCAGGTCATCTGACCCCTAATCCTGGACTCTTTCCACTAAACCACACTAGTGCTGTTTTCTGAGTCAAACTCTCCGTCACACACATCCGGTAAAGTCCGATGCTGTTTTCTGACTGTCAGGAAAAGTCCAGGTCTGTGCTTCACCGGATGAAATTATTGTTTCCCCCCTGGTGATTTTCAAATTCATTCTCCGCCACCTGTCAGCTGTGTGACCTTGAGCAACTCACTTTACTCCTCGGTGCCTCAGTTACCTCATCTGTAAAGTAGGGATTAAGACTGTGAGGCTCACGTGGGACAACCTGATTACTCTGTATCTGCCCCAGCGCTTACAACAGTGTTCGGCACATAGTGAGAGCCTAACAAATACCAACATTATTCTTCTTCAGATGGCCGTTCTTAGATGACTGTCCTTTTGACGCTATTGATGTCTACCTGTTCTTTGTTGTCTGTCTCCCCCTTCTAGACTGTGAGGCCGTTGTTGGGCAGGGATTGTCTCTGTTGCCGAATTCATTCATTCATTCAATAGTATTTATTGAGCGCTTACTATGTGCAGAGCACTGTACTAAGCGCTTGGAATGTACAAATCGGTAACAGATAGAGACAGTCCCTGCCCTTTGACGGGCCTACGGTCTAATCGGGGGAGACAGTCTAATCGGGGGAGTCTAATTGTACTTTCCAAGTGCTTAATACAGTCTCTGAACACAGTAAGCGCTCAATAAATACGAATGCAGGAATGAATGAATAAATAAAACGGATGAGCAAAGCCCAACGGGGGGAAAGGGGGCGGGTCACCTTTTCTGTTTACCGAGAGTCAATAAGGGGGAGGATCCACCCCGTCTGGCTTTCCCGCCTTCTCTTCAAGGTTTCAATCACGTCGGAACCATGGTTATAAAAGATTTAGTCGCAAGCCTGTTTAGGTTACTTTTCTGAGGGTTTTGTGGTCTTCTACTTCTGCTGCCATGTCTGGACGGGGAAAAGGCGGAAAGGGACTTGGAAAAGGGGGTGCTAAGCGGCATCGGAAAGTACTGCGGGATAACATCCAGGGCATCACCAAGCCCGCTATCCGCCGTTTAGCCCGTCGTGGAGGAGTCAAGCGTATTTCGGGGCTGATCTACGAGGAGACCCGCGGGGTGCTCAAGGTTTTCCTGGAGAACGTGATCCGCGACGCCGTCACCTACACGGAGCACGCCAAGAGGAAGACCGTCACCGCCATGGACGTGGTCTATGCGCTCAAGAGACAAGGACGCACGCTTTACGGCTTTGGAGGCTAAACTTTCCTTCCTATTCAACAATTCCAAAGGCCCTTCTCAGGGCCACCCACTTTCTCACTCAAAAGAGTTATTCGCTTAGTCTAAGTGCGTATTTTCTAAAGGGGGCTAGAGTTGGCCCTCACTTCGTAGTTATGAGTTCAGTTGTATTGAGCGCTTACGGTGTGCAGGACCCTGCACTAAGGCTTTAGGGAAGTGTAATACAGTAAGGAGTCAATTTCTGCCCACATGAGCTCCCAGTCTAGAGGGGAATACCGTAGAGAATGTTGGTTATTAACACTATTAGGTCCCCTTTGCCAGTGAGCGTCTCAGCACCGGTCATCAGAAAATCAGTTTCATGTAAGATCCCAATGTTTCTTGCATAAGTCTTCCACGTCCTCCGACTCCCATTTCCCTCGATCCCGTTCCCCTCCGGTTAAGACTACTCTTATTGATATCAACCTATATCCAACTCGAACGTTTATTAGAAATAAATGATCACCCTCACAGGATGCAGAGAAGAAAATAACGATTGAGCTCAGGTAGCACAGTTCTTTCGGAGAAAATGTGGGTGGCTCTGAAAAGAGCCTTTGGTTTCAGGGTGCGAGAAGGCTCGCGATCGATTTACTTGGAGCTGGTGTACTTGGTGACGGCCTTGGTGCCCTCGGACACGGCGTGCTTGGCCAGCTCCCCGGGCAGCAGCAGGCGCACGGCCGTCTGGATCTCCCGGGACGTGATGGTGGAGCGCTTGTTGTAGTGCGCCAGGCGGGAAGCCTCGCCGGCGATGCGCTCGAAGATGTCGTTGACGAACGAGTTCATGATGCCCATGGCCTTGGACGAGATGCCCGTGTCGGGGTGGACCTGCTTCAGCACCTTGTACACGTAGATGGAGTAGCTCTCCTTGCGGCTCCGCTTGCGCTTCTTCCCGTCCTTCTTCTGCGCTTTGGTCACCGCCTTCTTCGACCCCTTTTTGGGGGCTGGGGCGGACTTGGCGGGGTCAGGCATTTTAGGGAATATCTACCGATGGTGTCCTCAAAAAGAATACCACTCATTTGGTCTCTCCACCCGTACTTATAGGAGAGGAATGCAAATACGGTTTTCACCACTGTTCCATTTGATAGGTCCTAAAACATGCAAATATAGGGATTCAAATTCCCAGTTTCCATTGGACAAGTCATAGGGGCGGATGGACCAATCAAATGTCTCTCTCGTAAGCCTGCTACAAGGTATAAAAGAGCACCGCAGCGGCGAGGAATTCGCTTTCTTTATAGTCCTTCATAGCAATACTTCCCGCGTGCTCTTGTAGGCATGTCTGGCCGTGGAAAGCAAGGCGGGAAGGCTCGGGCCAAGGCCAAGTCCCGCTCGTCCCGGGCCGGGCTGCAGTTCCCGGTGGGCCGCGTCCACCGGCTGCTGCGCAAGGGCAACTACGCGGAGCGGGTGGGGGCGGGCGCGCCCGTCTACCTGGCCGCCGTGCTCGAGTACCTGACGGCCGAGATCCTGGAGCTGGCGGGCAACGCGGCCCGCGACAACAAGAAGACCCGCATCATCCCGCGGCACCTGCAGCTGGCCATCCGCAACGACGAGGAGCTCAACAAGCTGCTGGGCAAGGTCACCATCGCCCAGGGCGGCGTCCTGCCCAACATCCAGGCCGTGCTGCTCCCCAAGAAGACCGAGAGCCACCACAAGGTTAAAGGCAAATAAACTCCACCCGCAGTGGCAGAGAGAAACAATCTGAACCCAAAGGCTCTTTTCAGAGCCACCCACACTTTCAGTTGAAGAGTTGGGTCACTTAATATTGTTTATTGATGTCTGCTTCCCAAACGTGAAGAAGCCTCGCTAATCACATAGGGTTGCCAATGAGCATCACAACAGCGGGAACATTTCTTACACCGGGGTAGTCTCAGATGGCGAGCTTATAAAAAAGTGAGTAAAAGCCCCTACAGCTTTTTTCCTGGATACAACGTAATTATAACCAATGAAAAAATCAGCTCCGGGAGGGAAGGTATGTTCGGGAATGGATGATCAAGTGATTTTTTGAAAATTTATGACAAGGGGAATTTTAAAAACTAAAGTGGAATCACCCAATGAAGCAAGTAGGCAGTCCCTTTATTTGGGCGGGGAAATAGCTCGTCTAAAGAAGGGAGGGAAATGGAACAGCTGCGAAACGGTGGCCAGCGGCGGGAAAGGCGGAGTTGGAGCCAGAATTTTTCATGGGAAGCCAATCATTCATTCATTCAATAGTATTTATTGAGCGCTTACTATGTGCAGAGCACTGTACTAAGCGCTTGGGATGAACAAGTCGGCAACAGATAGAGACAGTCCCTGCCGTTTGACGGGCTTACGGTCTAATCGGGGGAGACGGACAGACGAGAACGATGGCAATAAACAGAGTCGAGGGGAAGAACATCTCGTAAAAACAATGGCAACTAAATAGAATCGAGGCGATGTACAATTCATTAACAAAATAAATAGGGTAACGAAAATATATACAGTCGAGCGGACGAGTACGGTGCTGTGGGGATGGGAAGGGAGAGGTGGAGGAGCAGAGGGAAAAGGGGAAAATGAGGGTTTAGCTGCGGAGAGGTAAAGGGGGGATGGCAGAGGGAGTAGAGGGAGAAGAGGAGCTCAGTCTGGGAACGCCTCTTGGAGGAGGTGAGTTTTAAGTAGGGTTTTGAAGAGGGAAAGAGAATCAGTTTGGCGGAGGTGAGGAGGGAGGGCGTTCCGGGACCGCGGGAGGACGTGACCCGGGGGTCGACGGCGGGATGGGCGAGACCGAGGGACGGCGAGGAGGTGGGCGGCAGAGGAGCGGAGCGTGCGGGGTGGGCGGTAGAAAGAGAGAAGGGAGGAGAGGTAGGAAGGGGCAAGGTGATGGAGAGCCTCGAAGCCTAGAGTGAGGAGTTTTTGTTTGGAGCGGAGGTCGACAGGCAACCACTGGAGTTCTTTAAGGAGGGGAGTGACAGACCCAGATCGTTTCTGCGGGAAGATGAGCCGGGCAGCGGAGTGAAGAATAGACCGGAGCGGGGCGAGAGAGGAGGAAGGGAGGTCAGAGAGAAGGCTGACACGGTAGTCTAGCCGGGATATAACGAGAGCCCGTAACAGTAAGGTAGCCGGTTGGGTGGAGAGGAAAGGGCGGATCTTGGCGATATCGTAGAGGTGAGACCGGCAGGTCTCGGTAACGGATAGGATGCGTGGGGTGAACGAGAGAGACGAGTCAAGGATGACACCGAGATCGCGGGCCTGAGAGACGGGAAGGATGGTCGTGCCATCAACGGTGATAGAGAAGTCTGGGAGAGGACCGGATTTGGGGAGAGCGCGACTTTAGAAATGTTTTTCGTCCAGTCATGACGGACTTCATCCTATATAAGCCGGTACAGCCTTTTCTCTTTAGTTCCTGTTGTAGGGTCGAGTACTAGCACAATGGCTCGTACGAAGCAGACGGCCCGCAAGTCCACCGGGGGCAAGGCGCCCCGCAAGCAGCTGGCCACCAAGGCGGCCCGCAAGAGCGCCCCGGCCACCGGCGGCGTGAAGAAGCCTCACCGCTACCGGCCCGGCACCGTGGCGCTGCGGGAGATCCGCCGCTACCAGAAGTCCACCGAGCTGCTGATCCGCAAGCTGCCCTTCCAGCGGCTGGTGCGGGAGATCGCCCAGGACTTCAAGACGGACCTGCGCTTCCAGAGCTCGGCCGTCATGGCCCTGCAGGAGGCCAGCGAGGCCTACCTGGTGGGGCTCTTCGAGGACACCAACCTGTGCGCCATCCACACCAAGCGCGTCACCATCATGCCCAAGGACATCCAGCTGGCTCGCCGCATCCGCGGCGAGAGGGCTTGAATCTCCCTTTCAGCTTGTAAGATTTAACCAAAGGCTCTATTCAGAGCCACCCCACGTTCTCATAAAATAGCTGTACTGTCAGCGCTCTCCTATTCAAGGAAAGCTCAGGTTACCTCCCCCTAGAGTCTCTTGCGTCTGCAAGAATTCTGCAGTTCTCCGTGCACCTCCCCCAACCTGTACTTTTTCTAGAAGCATGTTTATTCCCCTCTTTTCCCTCAATTATTGTTCTTGTCCCCTACTATGTGTCAAGCACCATTGGACAGTCCCTCTCCCCCACGGGTTTCAGTCTCTTCCCTTTTTATACAGGAGGCAACTGAGAAATGACGGAGATCAGCACCCAGGTGCTACCTCTCCAACGATTCCGAAGGGGATGTCCCCGCCTCAGTACAAGGTGTACTCAGCCCTTTTTTTTGAAACTTGTGGGTGGCTCTGAAAAGAGCCTTTGGGGGTAAAAGAGAAATATCACGAGGAAAACCCCTTATTTCTTCTTGGCAGCCGCCGCTTTCTTGGGCTTGGCGGCCGTCTTTGGTTTCGCCGCCTTGGGCTTAGCGGCTTTGGATTTCACCGCCTTCGGCCTGGCCGGGCTCTTAGCTGCCTTTTTGGGCTTAGCGGCTTTAACCTTTTTCGGGCCTTGGTGGCCTTCTTGGGCCCCGCCGCCGCTGCAGGTTTCTTGGCTTTCTTCGGGGTCTTTTTTACAGACTTCTTGACACCCGCTGCCGCTGGGGTTTTAGTCTTCTTCGGAGTGCCAGGTTTTTTCGGTTTAGCCGAGGCCACCGACTTCTTGGCTCTGGGCTTGGCCTTGCCCTCGGAGCCGGCCGCTTTCTTGTTGACCTTGAAGGAGCCCGAGGCGCCGGTGCCTTTGGTCTGCACCAAGGTGCCTTTGGCGACCAGGCTCTTGAGCCCCAGCTTGATGCGGCTGTTGTTCTTCTCCACGTCGTAGCCGGCGGCGGCCAGCGCCTTCTTCAGCGCGGCCAGGGACACCCCGTTGCGCTCCTTGGACGCCGCCACCGCCTTGGTGATCAGCTCGGACACCGAGGGACCCGCGGCCTTGCGTTTGGCTCCGCCCGCCGGCTTCTTGGCCTTCTTCTTGGCCGGGGATTTCTCCACCGGTGCCGGGACTGCGGGTGCAATAGGGGCCGTTTCGGACATGATCGCTGTGCTCAAAAACAAAGCGAACACAAAAAAACGGGAATCAACAATGCGAAAAGCGAGCGTCACCGCCCGGTGTATATATAGGGCGGAGCTGCACTCTGATTGGTGCGCTCTGCCACCCTCCTCGCCGGCTGCCAAAGATTCTCCTCTCAGCTCCCGAGTTGTGTTTGTTACAGCTCGGAAAAAGGAAATTATAATAAAATCTCATAAATAGTTTCCCTCGAATTCTATCTCATAATGAAGCCAGAATCCTCAGGATTTACTCGTTTTCTTTTTGCCTCAGGAAATGAAAGAATTTAGGCCGAAACTCGGTAAGAGCCCCCTCGACAAGCACCAATATTCATCCGACTGGAATGACAGTTTTAGGATTCTATGGAAATTGCTAATTGATCTTAATAGCTGCGACTACCGGACCCCTTGAGAGTGATTCCGTAGGTCCTTGGCCTCCGTCCTGGTTAGAAAGCCAGCTCCTCTCCCCCCAAATTTCATGTTAAGGTCGAGTGTCTTTGGGGTAAGTAACACAGACCTTTCGTTCACTCTGACCATGTAGCTGAAAGCTTTGCTGTAACTCAAACTCTTTGAATTTAGGGAAAAGGGGGTTACTGGAAGCTCGACCTCGGAACCCCATTGCTGAACAGGGTCCAGGGCGGCTTCTAAGGGTTTTGTGTTTTTCACTAGGGATCTTAGAGTCATATCTGGGGGTACGGGAGGTCTGATTCTACCCTTTAGAAAAACATGTGAGGGAGAGTGCTCTTGGATGAGAACTGTACCCCTTAAACACTTGAGAGTCACCCCACCCCCAGCCCCATAGCACTTATGTACATATCCTTATGCTCTTCCATTTCCCTGTCTTTAACTTATTCTAAGGTTTGCTTCCCTGTGTATACTGTAAGATCCTTATTGTTACAGATCACATCTATCAGTTCTGTGGAACTGTATTTTCCCAAATCTTCAGTATAGTCTTGTGCACACAGCAGTCATTACAACTGATTTTTAAAAGTCCTTGAGGTTCATTAGTTTCCTCCCCGGCTTGGATCTTTACCAATTCATTCTTTCTGGTAATAATAATAACCATGGTATTTGTTAAGTGAAGTGAAGCAGTGTGGCCTAGTGGAATAGCACGGGTCTGGGAGTCACAACCTGGATTCTAGTCCCTTTCTGCCACTTGTCTACTGTACGTCCTTGGGCAATTCACTTAATTTCTCTGTGCCCCAGTTCCCTCATCTGCACAGTGGGAATTCAGTATCTGTTCTCCTTCCTACTTAGACTGTGAGACCTGATTATCTTGTATCTACCCCAGCACTTAGTTCAGTGCTCGACACCTAGTATGGGCTTAAAAAGTACCACAGTTACAATTAGGGCTTTACTCTGTGCCAAGCACTCTACTAACTGCTGGGTTAAATACAGCAACAGCAAAAGATCAGACACAGCACTGTCCCCACATGGGACTCGTGATCTACTTGTTATTAACAATAATAATAAATACAATTGTGGTATTTATTAAGCACTTACTATACACCGAGGTCTGTACTAAGGACTGAGGTACATACGAAGCAGTCCTTGTGCCACAATAAGACTCATATTGATCCCCATTTTCCAGATGAGGAAACTGAAGCCTAGAGAAATTAAGTGATTTACCTAAGGTGAGCATGCAGGCAGTGTCAATTAGCCCTCCTTTTTGATCACTATTTCTTTTCTCTTCCTCCCTTTAAATATGGGTCTACTACAAATCGCCTGGTTTTCCTTGTGGTGGAGGGGGAGATCCTTGATCAACTCCCATTCCTCTCCCACCTCACCACCACACCCTAGTTAAGGACGTTTTATCTTCTCAGCTGGAGTACTGTACTAGCCTCGTGATTGGACTCTCAGTCAATCAGTCACTGAATCGTATTTATCGAGCACTTAATAATAATGATGACAATGGCATATGTTAAGCGCTTACTATCTGCCAAGCACCATTCTAAGCGCTAAGGTAGATACAAGGTAATCAAGTTGTCTCATGTGGGGCTCACAGTCTTAATTCCCATTTTACAGACGAGGCCATTGAGGCACAGGGAAGATAAGGAATTTGCCCCAAATCACACAACTGATAAGTGGAGAAGTCGGGATTTATAATAATAATGTTGGCATTTGTTAAGTGCTTACTATGTGCAGAGCATTGTTCAAAGCCCTGGGATAGATACAAGGTAATCAGGTTGTCCCATGTGAGACTCACAGTCTTAATCCCCATTTTCCAGATGAAGCAACTGAGGCACAGAAAAGGTAAGTGACTTGCCCACAGTCACAGAGCTGACAAGTGGCAGAGCAGGGATTCAAATCCATGACCTCTGACTCCCAAGTCCAGGCTCTTTCCACCGAGCCACGCTGCTTCTCTGACTTCTCTCTGCTTACGGTATGCAGAGCACTGTATTTAGCATTTGGGAGAGTACATTATTACAATACTCCCTGCCCCCAGAAAGCTTACAGTCTAGAGGTGGAGACAGACATTAATACAAAAAAATAATTTATAGATACGTACATAAGTACTGTAGGGCCAGGAGGCAGGATGAATTAAGGGAGGAAATCAGGGCAACTTGGAAGAAAGAGGAGGAGAGCTTAGTCAGAGAAGGCCTCTTGGAGGAGATGTTCCTTTAATAATGCTTTAAAGACAAGGTGTGCCCAATCAAAATATCCAGGCAAGATGAGAATCAAAAGAGGCCTACGGCAAGATTCTGGTTTTCTAAACCAAGCTTCCTGGCTCATTTCCTCATCACCTGGAATTCTAGTTCTGTGAGAACACCGACCTAAAGAGCCACCATGATTTACCCTGAACATGACTGGAGCTTCACTGTAGGCTAGAGTCCCAATCCCTTTGCAACATGGGCTTTTCAAATATTACCGCACCCGATTTAGGAAAACATAGTATTCGCTCACCTCCATTCAAGCCTTAACAGGAGCAGGGAGAAGTAAATCCCAAACTGCTTGGATTCGGGAGCTGCGTAAAAATTGCTAGGGGTCAGGGTTTCATTGAAGGAGGACAGATGGCTAAACAAAAGAGCAGCTTTTATACCATAATCGTCAGACTTCAGTCGCTGCCATTGTTCTTATGAACGATTATTAGTTGATAATTTTCCACTGAGTTCCTCCATTTCAGTAGGTTTCACCACGACGACTAACCCTGATACCTTCTATGCTTAATTTCTTTATTGTAGTAAGAAATAATAATAATAATAGTATTAGTTTAGCGCTTACTGTGTGTTAAGCACTGTTCTAAGCTCTAGGGTAGGTACAAGGAAGTCAGGTTGCCCCACGTGGGGCTCACAGTCTTAATCCCATTTTACAGATGAGGGAACAGAGAGACAGAGAAGTGAAGTGACTTGTCCAAGGTCACACAGCAGACAAGTGGCAGAACTGGGATTGGAACCCATGTCCTCTGACTCTCAAGACCCTGCTCTTTCCACTAAGCCACACTGCTTCTCTAAGAGAGGAGAGAAATGAAACTGAACCTTTTAATTCACAAAGCACCTAAAACCTCATAGTGAGAAAATGAAGCACTATTTATAAGGGGACAAGGGATTTGGGGGAAGCAAATGAGAAGGAAAGCCCCATTCATCTTAAATGGTAAAATAAAATAATTCATAGTACGTGTGATGAAAACGAAAGAAAAAGACACCGCCATGCCTACAAATAAAATTTATAATTATAAATAAATAGAATAGAACTGTCGTCGGGCGGGTTAGCGGGGAGCAAAGTGAGTGAGTCGTGGTGACGTGGAAGGAAGGCAGCTGAGGAAACGTGGGGCTCAGTCTGGGAAAGGCTCTGGGAAGAGGTGCACCTTCAGTAGGGTTTTGAAGGGGGGAAGAGTGATTGTCTGGTGGATTTGAGTAGGGAGGGTGTTCCAGCCCAGAGGTAAGACATGGCCCAGGGGTCGACAGTGGGACAGGTGAGAACAAGGCACAGTGAGGAGATTAGCGGCAGAGGAGCAGAGTGTGCGGGCTGGGATGTAGGTGCCCGCCCCTTGAGTAGGTAAGCCGAGCCACCCTGGCGGGCAGGGAAACGACCTCCTCCCTCTCCCCCTTCTCCCCTTCCTCCTTCTCCTCCGCTCCTTCCTCTTTGCCCCTCACCATCCTCCTCTTCTCCTCCCTTTTCCCTCTCTTCTTCCTCCTCTTCCCCACCTCCTCCTCTGCTCTCCCTCCTTTTCCCTCTTGTCCCCTCCTTCCTGTTCCTCCTCTCCTTCCTTTTCCTCCTCCTTTCTCCCTCTCCTGCTCCTTCCCTCTCCGTCTTATCTTATTCCTCCTCCTGCCCCCATCTTTTCTTCCTCCTCCTTTTCCTCCTGCCCCTTTTTCTCTTCCTCCTTTTCTTCCTCCCCCCTTTTCCTCTTCTTCCTCCTCCTTCTCTTCCTCTTCCTCCATCTCCTCCTTCCTTTTCCTTTCTCCTTCGGCATTCTCTTTCTTCTCTTCCTCCTCCTCCTTCCAGACTGAGCTCCCCTTTTCCCTCTGCTCCCTCTTCTCCCCCTCTCTCCTTCTCCCCCTTCCTTCACCTCTCCTCAGCTAAGCCCTCTCCCCAATCCCTTCCCATCCCCTCAGCACTGTACCCGTCTGCTCAACTGTATATATCTTCATTACCCTATTTATTTTGTTAATGAGATGTACATCACCTTGATTCTATTTATTTGCTATTGTTTTAGTGAGATGTTCATCCCTTCCATTCTATTTATTGCTATTGTTCTTGTCTGTCTGTCTCCCCCGATTAGACTGTAAGCCCATCAAAGGGCAGGGACTGTCTCTATCTGTTACCGATTTGTACATTCCAAGCGCTTAGTACAGTGCTCTGCACATAGTAAGCGCTCAATAAATACTATTGAATGAATGAGAGAAGGGAGGTGAGGTAGGAAGGGGCAAGGTGATGGAGATCTTTAAATGAATGAATGATTTAATGGTATTTGTTAAGCATTTCATTCAATAGTATTTATTGAGCGCTTACTATGTGCCGAGCACTGTACTAAGCGCTTGGAATGAACAAGTCGGCAACAGATATAGACAGTCCCTGCCGTTTGATGGGTTTACAGTCTAATCGGGGGAGACGGACAGACAAGAACAATTGTGTCTCAGTTCCATTTTGAGGCTGTCACTATTTATTGCGTCCATCAATCCAGAGAGGAACATTTATAATAATAATGATAATAATGTTGGTATTTGGTAAGCTCTTACTATGTGCAGAGCACTGTTCTAAGCACTGGGGTAGATACAGGGTAATCAGGTTGTCCCACGTGAGCCTCACAGTCTTCATCCTCATTTTATTCATTCATTCATTCAACAGTATTTATTGAGCGCTTACTATGTGCAGAGCACTGTACTAAGCGCTTGGGATGAACAAGTGGGCAACAGATAGAGACAGTCCCTGCCGTTTGACGGGCTTACGGTCTAATCGGGGGAGACGGACAGACGAGAACGATGGCGATAAATAGAGTCGAGGGGAAGAACATCTCGTAAAAACAATGGCGACTAAATAGAATCGAGGCGATGTACAATGCATTAACAAAATAAATAGGGTAAAGAAAATATATACAGTTGAGCGGACGAGTACAGTGCTGAGGGGATGGGAAGGGAGAGGGGGAGAAGCAGAGGGAAATGGGGGGAAAAGAGGGTTAAGCTGCGGAGAGGTGAAGGGGGGGTGGTAGAGGGAGAAGGGGAGCTCAGTCTGGGAAGGCCTCTTGGAGGAGGTGAGTTTTAAGTGCTCAGTGCTTAGAACGTGCTTGACACATTTACTATGTGCCAAGCACGTTCTAAGCACTGAGCACTGCTCTAAGCCCATCTTTTCCCAAAAATATTCAGGAACATAACTATCATATCAAGGCACCCTTTTAGAATTCCATGACCTTTTCCCATCCAACCCCCACAGTGACATCCTAGAGCTGTAGCCCTAGATGAACTCTGGCGTACATCTACCATGAAAAATTTCTTACTTGGCAAAGGTCAAATAAGTAGCATGGCCTGGTGGAAAGATCATGGACCTGGGAATCAGAGGACCTGGGTTCTAATACTGGCTCTGCCACATGACTGCTGCGTGTCCCTGAGCATTACTTAACTTCACTGTGCCTCAGTTACCTCATACATAAAATGGAGACTAAGAGGGTGAAACCCCCATGGGACTTAGACTGTGTCCAACCTGATTAGCTTTTATTTCATTTATTTATTCTTTCAAATGTATTTATTGAGCACTTACTATGTGCAGAGCACTATACTAAGAGCTTGGGAAAGTACAATAAAACAATAATAAAGAGTGACAGTCCCTGCCCACAACAGGGTCAAGTCTAGGTTGGGATCTAGTACCACTTTGGGAGTCTAACTAGTGACCTATTTATTCATTCAATCGTATTTATTGAGTGTTTACTTTGTGCAGAGCACCTATGATTCTCCCCTTCTCCCAACACCCTCTCCTTATATATTATTATTATTGTAATGTTACTTGTCAAGCACTTACTAGGTGCCAAGCACTATTCAAGCTCTGGGGTAAACACAAGCCAATCAGGGAGGAGAGAGACCCGCACTACATGGGACTCATAGTTACCCCAGCCTTTTAGTACAGTACCTGGCACATAGTAAGCACTTGACAAATACCAATTAAAAAATATAAAATTAGCTCCAGAGGGAGCCACAGGATCCACTCTACCCAAAAAAGGTGGTAAGTACCTTTTACAGGGCTTAAAGGATGAAATGCCATCTTCCCCTGTTAGAGTAAAACGGTACGATTTTAGGGCCAGATTCTTCTCATTGCTGATAAAGCAAATCACATCTCTTCAGTTACCTAAATTAGAAAACAAAAGCGTGTTCCTCCTGATTTTAGACTCTAGGCAGATTTATTCTTCTCCCTGCCTCAGTTCAAATCTCTTAAAACAAAGATTAAGACTGTGACCCCCCACATCGGGCAGGGACTGTGTTCAAATCGATTGTCTCGTAGTGGGCCCCAACCCTTAGTTCAGGTCCTGGAACGTAAAAAGGGTTTGACAAATACCAAATAAAACCCCTCCAAAAAGTCCCTGTGAGGCTCTGCAGTCATTAGCAGTAACTGTTTCCATCAGAATGTAGACTTTGTAACGCTCTGATTCCCAATACGAAATTGATAGACCATGAAAATAAAATGCGGGAGAGATAGCAGACGGTGAATGGAACAAAGGACACATAATCTGTTTCGATAAAATGGGCGGGGGGGGGGGAACCACGAGGAAGAGGTGCAACGAGAGAGATTACAGAGAGATTAGTAAATCAACGAGCTCTTTGATGACAAGGAGGATTGTAACAGTAACCAATCAGAAGACAGCGTGGTAGTAACCAATCAACGAGCTTCTTCGCCTATATAAGGAGCTTCAACGTGCGCTCGGCTTCACTAGCCCTTGCAGTGGTCAACTGGGACTAGTTATGGCTCGTACGAAGCAGACGGCCCGCAAGTCCACCGGGGGCAAGGCGCCCCGCAAGCAGCTGGCCACCAAGGCGGCCCGCAAGAGCGCCCCGGCCACCGGCGGCGTGAAGAAGCCTCACCGCTACCGGCCCGGCACCGTGGCGCTGCGGGAGATCCGCCGCTACCAGAAGTCCACCGAGCTGCTGATCCGCAAGCTGCCCTTCCAGCGGCTGGTGCGGGAGATCGCCCAGGACTTCAAGACGGACCTGCGCTTCCAGAGCTCGGCCGTCATGGCCCTGCAGGAGGCCAGCGAGGCCTACCTGGTGGGGCTCTTCGAGGACACCAACCTGTGCGCCATCCACGCCAAGCGGGTCACCATCATGCCCAAGGACATCCAGCTGGCCCGCCGCATCCGCGGGGAGAGGGCTTAAAATTTGTTCTATCTAACGAAACCAACGGCTCTTTTCAGAGCCACCCACATCTTTCGCTGAGGTGCTGTGTCACAGATTACATGGTCATTTGCAACCGAAGGGTTTGGGCGAATTAAGTTTTCATCATCTATTCAATAGTATTCATTGAGCGCTTGCTATGTGTAGAGCACTGTACTAAGCGCTTGCAACGAACAAGTCGGCAACAGATACAGTCCCTGCCGTTTGACGGGTTTACAGTCTAATCGGGGGAGGATCACTCTAATCATGATGCTGGCAAGGACAAATGGGGTGGGGAAAATGAACCAGGATGGCCAAAGTTTCAACTTTATCAGCATTAGACAACCAAGTTTAGCCGGTCGGCCGCATCTGCTGCGGGAGGACTTAAATTTATCCTTCAAAGTGCCCTTCTTATTATTCCATCCAAAGATTCTTATAACCACTGTCCCCAATTGCACTGGAAAGGTGTAATCACTTTAACAGTTGATATCAATGTTTTGGAGTAAAGTAAGATGGACACAGCATATCCTAGTCTGTACATTACTCCTAATGTTTTAAGCTTTGCGAGCAGGGAATGTGATTAATTCGGTTAAATTGCACTCCCAATTGGTCAGTACACTGCTCTGTGCACAGAAAATACTTGGTAAATACGGTTGATTAATTTCATGGGGCTCACAGCTTAATCCCAGTCTTACAGGGCACAGTCACCGAGGCACAGTCTTCCAGTCCGTTGTTGGGTAGGGATTGTCTTTTCCCAAATTGCAGTTTCCTAGTGCTCAGTACAGTGTTCTGCACACAGTAAGTGCTTAGTAAATGCAGTTGAATGAAAGAATGAATAGAGAAGTTAAATGAGTTGCCCAAAATGACAGCAGACAAATGTTTAAAGTGGGATTAAACATTTTAAACCAGGATCTGATTCCAGGGATTTCCAGGTCCATGCTCTTTCCTCTAGGACCTCCTACTTCTCTAGGTTTTTTTGGCCTTCTTTACAATTTGCCTCTTGATACTGACAGATAGTTCACTACTTGTGACTAAAGGTCTAGTGAGAGTTGTCAATTATATTTATTGAGCACTTTCAGCCTACAGAGCACTGTATTAAGTGCTTGGGAGAATATAACAGTCACATTCCCCGCCCACCATGAGGTTAGAGAATAGAAGGGGAGACGGACATCAATATAAATTGCTATATGTTAGAATGTGTTATTTACTGAGTTTGAATTTTAGTCAGAAGAGAAAGGTAAAATCATCTAGGTAAGAACACAGAAAAAAAGGGAGATCTGTATATGAATTTGTGTTTAATAGGATAAGAAACATTTGAGAAGCAGTGTGGCCAAGTAGAAAGAAGACAGGCCTGGAGATCAGAGGATCTGGGTTCTAATTCTGCATCTGCTGCATGTCTGTTTTGTGACTTGGTCAAATCACTTTAGTCTTCTATGCCTCAATTGTCTCATCTGTAAAATGGGAATTAAATACCTGATTTTCCTCCTATTTAGATTCTGGGTCCCATGTGGGATAGGGACATTGTTCAACCTGATTAACTTATATCTAACCCAGCACTTAGAGCAGTACTTGACACATAATGGGTGTTTTATAAGTACCATAATTTAGTACTGATGACAATTTAGGGGTAACAGTCAATGCAAAGAATCAGCAACTTAAGCCTTAATCATCTCCATTTAGATGCCGTTGAATTTATGATGCTCATTGCCTTGGACGAGATGCCCCTGTCCGAGTGGACCAGCTTCAGCACCGGGTACACGTAGATGGATTAGCTCTCCTTGCTGCTCTGCTTGTGCTTCTAGCCATCTTTCTTCTGCACTTTAGTAATGACTTTCTTAGACCCGTTTTTGGGCGCTGGAGCAGATTTAGCTGGCTCAGGCACAACGAGCACTTTTTGTTCTCCCTAAGAAAGTAGGGGTGTGTACCTTATGCTATTGATGCCTATTCGTTTTGTTGTCTGTCTTCCCCTTCTAGACTGCAAGCCTTTTGTTGGGCCTCTGCCTGTTGCCTAATTGTACTTTCCAACCTCTGAGTACAGTGCTCTGCGCACAGTAAGCGCTCAATAGATACGACTGAATGAATGAACACAATGCGATTGAATGAATGGATGGATGAATGAATGAATAGCTGATCACCTTAGTTAAGGAGCCTGCATGTAAATTAAGTATCCCAGGCTACTTGTTTTGTTGTCTGTCTCCTCCGTTTAGACTGTGAGCCCCTTGTTGGGCAGGGATGGTCACTATCTGTTGCCGAATTGTTCATTCCAAGCGCTTAGTACAGTGCTCTGCACACAGTAAGCGCTCAATAAATACGATTGAATGAATGAATTACATGATTGAATGAATGAATGAATAGCTGGTCACCGTAGTTACGGAGCCTGCATGCAAATTAGGTTTCTCTAGAGCTTCTCCCTATTGGACAAGAGGGGAAGGCGGAAATGCAAATGAGAGGATTCAAAATCTCACTCTCTATTGGTTGTCGACTTTGGCAGGGCCAATCGACCAATCAAATACCTCGCCTTCGTGGCCGCGCTCATCCTATAAAAGGGTGCGGTTTTCGCCCCGTCTGCATTTTGTTTTCCGTTATTGGGGAGACGTAGCTCTTGGCTTCGCTGGTCGCCATGTCCGGTCGCGGAAAGCAGGGCGGAAAGGCTCGCGCCAAGGCCAAGTCCCGCTCGTCCCGGGCCGGGCTGCAGTTCCCGGTGGGCCGCGTCCACCGGCTGCTGCGCAAGGGCAACTACGCGGAGCGGGTGGGGGCGGGCGCGCCCGTCTACCTGGCCGCCGTGCTCGAGTACCTGACGGCCGAGATCCTGGAGCTGGCGGGCAACGCGGCCCGCGACAACAAGAAGACCCGCATCATCCCGCGGCACCTGCAGCTGGCCATCCGCAACGACGAGGAGCTCAACAAGCTGCTGGGCAAGGTCACCATCGCCCAGGGCGGCGTCCTGCCCAACATCCAGGCCGTGCTGCTCCCCAAGAAGACCGAGAGCCACCACAAGGCTAAAAGCAAATAAGTTCGAGGAAAACCCCTACTTTTAACCACCTCCCCCCCAAAGGCTCTTTTCAGGGCCACCCACCACCCTCGATGAAAAAGCTGTTGCATTTTTTCCGTTCTCTTTTTAATAGCACTAATCCTTTAGAGAGAGGAAGGCTCTTGGAGAGCCTTCAGCACAAGGTGATTCGCCACAACGTTGTCTTCATTACACTATTT
This sequence comes from Ornithorhynchus anatinus, assembly GCF_004115215.2. Lineage (NCBI taxonomy): Eukaryota > Metazoa > Chordata > Mammalia > Monotremata > Ornithorhynchidae > Ornithorhynchus > Ornithorhynchus anatinus. Next base: position 3,785,969 of record NC_041753.1, on the reverse strand, counting down.
TATTGTTGAGATGTACGTCACCTTGATTCTATTTGCAATTGTTTTAATGCGATCTTTCCCCTTGATTCTATGTATTATTGCTATTGTCTGTCTGCCCCGATCAGACTGTAAGCCCGTCAAAGGGCAGGAACTGTCTCTGTTACCGATTTGTCCATTCCAAGCGCTTAGTACAGTGCTCTGCACATAGTAAACGCTCAATAAATACTATTGAATGAATGAAAGTCAAAGTCTCTTTTTGGAGTCATTCACACCGTCAAGGGAAAAAAAACCGCTGTTACTCCCGTTTTATTGTGTCCAGATCGGTAACTGAGTCCAGCCGAGCAGAGGCCTTATCTCTTTTTTTTCTTTTTTTTTTTAGGGAGGACACTGCTTCCTAACCCCTGAACCAGCTAACTCTGGTTCTGTGCCCAAGAAAGGGTCAAAGAAGGTGGTGACAAGCGCAGAAGAAAGATGGTAAGAGGAGCCAGCGGAGCCGTGGAAAGGGCTACGTTTACTTTTATTATTATTGAGTGCCGTCGAATCGTTTCTGATTCAGTTACTCCATGGATATACTTTGTCAAGAACGTCCTGTCCGGTGGCAGAATGCGCAACCTTACTGGTTTTTCGTTGTCATTTTAGTCTCATCTAGCTGCCGGTCTGCCCCTTCTACGTTTTACCAGGACTTTTCCTAGCATTAGTGTCTTCGCCAGAGAATTAGTCCTCCTGATGGTGTATCCAAAATTTGCTAATCTAAGTCGAGTCATGTGGCCTTCCAAAGACCACTTTGGTTTAATCTGCTCCCAAATCCAATTATTTGTTTTGCGGGCAGTCCGTGGTATTCTCAAAAGCCTTCCCCGCCACCACTTTCCCCGAATTCCTGTTCTTTCTATACTGCTTTTGCAAGTTCGGCTTTCAGATCCGTACATCGTCACTGGAAATACCATAGAGTTGACAATTTGTACTTTTGTGGTAGTTGTTACATCAGCTCATGTCATGAGTTTTTCCGGGCTCTTCATAGCAAGTTTTCCTAACATTAATCTTCGGCGTATTTCTTGGCTACTAGTTCCTTTATTATTGATTATCGATCCCAGAATAATGATAATGTTGGTATTTGTTAAGCGCTTACTACGTGTTCTAAGCGCTGGGGGAGATACAGGGTAATCAGGTGGTCCCATGTGAGGCTCACAGTCTTAATCCCCATTTTACGGATGAGGTAACCGAGGCACTGAGAAGTTAAGTGACTTGCCCAAAGTCACCCGGCTGACAGGTGGCTGAGGCGGGATTAGAACTCAAGACCTCTGACTCCCAAGCCCGTGCTCTTTCCACTAAGCCACGCTGCTTCTCCATAATAATGGTATTTGTAAGTTCTTACTATTCCAAGCACTGGGGTAGAAATAAGTTAATCACGTTAGACACAGTCCCTAGTCCCACAGCGGGCTCCTTGTCTAAATTTCCATTTTACACGTGAGACCCAGAGCAGTGAAGTGAATTGCCCAAGGTCACACCGCAGAAAGGCGGTGGAGCAGAGATTAGAACCCAGGTCCTTCTGACTCCCATGCTCTTGCTTTATCCACTAGGCCAGGTGGCTTCTTGGTTGTAGACTCATTAGCTCACCTCCTCCAGGAGGCCTTCCCAGACTGAGCTCCGCTTTCCCTCTGTTCTACCCCTCCCCATTCCCCCCTCCCCCCAGGACTGTGCATATTTGTATATATTATTACTCCATTTTGTTAATGATGTGTATATCTCTATGTGTATATATGTGTATATCTTCTATTTCTCTTGATGCTTCATTCATTCATTCAATAGTATTTATTGAGCGCTTACTATGTGCAGAGCACTGTACTAAGCTCTTGGAATGGACAAATCGGCAACAGATAGAGACGGTCCCTGCCCTTTGACGGGCTTACGGTCTAATCGGGGGAGACGGGCAGACGAGTACAATGGCAATCAATAGAGTTGAGGGAAACATCTCATAAAAACAATGGCAAATAAATAGAATCAGGGTGATGTATATCTCATTAAACACAATAAATAGGGCGATGAAGATATATACAGTTGCGCGGACAAGTACAGTGCTGAGGGGGTGGGACGGGAGAGGGGGAGGAGGAGAGGGAAAAGGGAGAGAAGAGGGTTTAGCTGCGGAGGGTAGAGGGAGCAGAGGGAAAAAAGGGGGGAGCTCAGTGTGGGAAGGCCTCTTGGAGGAGGTGAGCTCTCAGTAGGGCTTCGAAGAGGGGAAGAGAGTTAGTTTGGCGGAGGTGAGGAAGGAGGGCGTTCCAGGACAGCCGTAGGATGTGGGCCACGGGTCGACGGCGGGACAGGCGAGAACGGGGGACGGTGAGGAGGTGAGCGGCAGAGGAGCGCAGTGTGCGAGGTGGGCAGTAGAAAGAGAGAAGGGAGGCGAGGTAGGAGGGGGCAAGGTGACGGAGAGCTTTGAAGCCTAGAATGAGAAATTGTTGTTTCGTGCGGAGGTCGATAGGCAACCACTGGAGGTGTTTAAGGAGGGGAGTGACATGCCCAGAACGTTTCTGCAGGAAGATGAGCCAGGTGATGTCTGCGCCAGACTGCTTGTTTTATTTTGTTTTGTCTTGCATTGCTGTCTGCCTTCCCCCACTTAGACTGTGAGCCCGATGTTGGGCAGGGAATGTCTCTGTTGCCAAATTGTACATTTCAAGTGCTTAGTACACTGCTCTGCACACAGTAAGCACTTAATACTGTAATATCCCCGCTTCATATCAAGCAACGTTGGATAGTAGCTAGCTTGAGCATATTCACTAGCCCAATATGGGCTCACTTTAGCCAGGGCAGTTAGATTTCTTCACCTCTAAAATGAGGATGTTGCCCTAGTTAACCTCAAACCTTCACTCATTCAATCATATTTATTAAGCACTTACTCTGCGCAGAGCACTGTACTAAGCACTTGGAAAGTCCTATGTGGCCTTCGGAATCCATTGTATTTTGCTTAGCTATTAGCACCTTTTTTGTAATGAATTTAAATTGCAAAAGAGAGTCCCTTAAAGGGTCAGAGGCTTATAATTCTCCTGCATCTATTTAGGGACTGAGTGAATGCTCTATTTGGATGATCAGACTGGCCCCGCTAGAGCAACCCTTGCTTTTAGCTCCTTTTTTGAGGTCTGAGTGGCTATGCCCGATTTAATACTGTACCCAGCACTTGGTAAGTACTTTAAGAAATACCACAACTGATCATTTGCTGTGTGGGGCAACCAAGGGTGAAGGTTCTGGTCCAATATCTCCATGGTCAATAACTGAGTCCTTGACACCATCAGCAGTTGAGTTTTGGAGCTATAAAAACTGACTGTCCCTGGGAAGAGAGAGTAATCGGAAGCAGGTTTTACTGGGAAATATTTATTGTCGTTTTTAAAAAATATACTGTTTGCCAATGCCTTTTGCCAGTTAGTCGGCTATTCTTCCCTCAAAATACAGGCTGTGCCTTTCCTGTCCTTGGCAGGAGGTGGGCAGGGTTTGACACTGGGAAGGGAATCGGCCGCGGAGACGGCCAGAAAGGGATGGTGTCGCCCTCTGAGACAACACATTTCATTGACATCGGTGACAAGGGAAAACTTAAGGGATGGAAGACAGGCGTTCGTAGGACAAAAAATGTGGGGAAATGTTTTTGCTTTGACAAACAGGTAGGGCACGAGTAGTTGCTTTAGGGGTGAGGAGGGAGAAAGAGGTTGAGTCAATCGATGACACCTTCTTGCCTCCAGCATATCTTCAAGGCAACAAGCGGTAGAGGCTTCCAGCACCATCATCCTTCCGGAGATGGAGTACACCGATTACGAACTCCGGGAGCAATCAACACACGCTCGGCCGTTCCCCGATCCCCCACGCCTCTGTTGTTTGAACTCCGTTGGAGCATCGAGGTACGTGTTTCAAAATCAGGGAGCTGCGCGTCTTCCGACGCCGCATCCCATCCCACGTTCATAGATGTGGGTTGCCGATTTCAATCCTCGCAAACAAATCGCTAAAATCTCAGGCTATCAGTGATCATCACACTTGGGTGCGTGCTATTGCAGGCTGTTCAGAAACCGGGGGTGCTCTTCTCCTCGAGGTAGCAGCGTCTCGGCACCGATTTTTGGTCCAGATTTCTCCTGGGGGAAGGAGAATGAGATCGGTGTGAGGAGGTCAGGCCATGAGGGATCCCGATACCTATTTTTTTGGTATCAGTTAAGCGCTTACTAGGTGCCAGGCACTGTACTAAGTGCTGGGATAGATACAAGCTATTCAGACTGGTCACAGTCCTCGTCCCACATGATAATGGTCCTTGTTAAGCGCTTACTGTGTGTCAAGCACTGTGTCTAGCATGTGAGGCTCACAGTCTTCATCCCCATCTGGAAGATGGGGATCTTTTATCTTCCCCCCTAGACTGTAAGCTCGACGTGGACAGGGAACATGCCTACCAACTGCAGTAATAATAATGTTGGTATTTGTTAAGCGCTTACTATGTGCAGACCACTGTTCTAAGCACTGGGGTCAGGTTGTCCCACGTGAGGCTCACAGTCTTAATCCCCATTTTACAGATGAGGTCACTGAGGCACAGAGAAGTGAAGTGACTTGCCCACAGTCACACGGCTGACAAGTGGCAGAGCCGGGATTCGAACCCATGAACTCTGACTCCCAAGCCCGGGCTCTTTCCACTGAGCCACGCTACTTCTCAAAGTAGTAGTAAAGCGCCAGGTGTGACCCCGGGTGAGTCTTTTCACCTCTCTGGCCCGAAATCGTATTGCAATTCTCCCAACTCTTAGTGTCCTCTCCCTTACGCTTAGTACAGTGCTCTGCCCGCAGTAAGCGCTCAATAAATGCCCACGATTGACTGGGGATGGCCGGACGGGAGGTTACTTACCTTAAGCATCCCGTCCCGCTCCCACTTGAAGAGACCACAGTTGCTGAAATGGGAAGGAGAATCATCAGAGGTGTTGCCGTCTGCGGCAACCCCACCAGTCCCCATTTTCCAGATGAGGTAACCGAGGCCCAGAGACGTTAAATGACTTGCCCAAGGTCACGCAGTAGACGAGTGGCGGAGCCGGGATGACCTTCTGACTCCCAGGCTCTATCTACTGTGCCATAGTGCTCCTTGCCACGTCTGCCAGGTGACCTTGGGTAGGTAAATGGGGATTACGACTGTGAGCCCCATGCGGGACTGGGACCGTGTCCCCCCCGATTTGCTTGCATCCACCCCAGTGCTTAGTACAGTGCCTGGCACATAGTAAGCGCTTAACAAATGCCACAGTGATTATTGTGGGCAAGCACTGCTAGCTTTCTGTCGACAGACACTGTCTCTCCCCACTTCAATCAGTCGATTGTATTCACTGAGCACTTTTGATCTGAGCAGCGGCGTAAAGTATGGACTGGAGGCGGGAGAGACAGGAGGCGGGGAGGTCGACGCGGAGGCTGATAGAGCGATCGACGGGATGGGATAAGTGCTTGGATTAACGTGGATTCGGTTTGGATGGAGAGGGCGGATCTTAGCAGCGCTTTGCAGGTCGAGGCGACACTTCGTCCGGATCCGAACTGCTGACCGAACAGAAACGTTGGGTCCACGTTTCCCCACTCCTCAAGAGCCTCCAGGGGTTGCCCATCCACTCGGACGTCAAAGAGAAACTCCTCCCCATCGGCTTTAAAGCCCTCCATCCCCTTGCCCCTTCCTACCTCACCTCGATACTACCGTCCCAACCCAGCCCACGCGCTTCGCTCCTCTAACGCCAACCCGCTTACCTGCAATGCTTCTTGGGGAGCCTGTCCAGGGAGACGCTTCGGTTGCCGCAGGGGCATTTGAAGAAACGCTTCAGCCCGTCGTGCCACTGATAATTGTGGTTCTCGCTGACGCAGGTGTCCAACGGCTTGAGGTGGGTGTAGCTACACTGTACCCAAACCAGAAGAATAATTAGATTAATAATAATGATTATAATGGCATCTGTTACGGGCTAGGTGCCAAGCAAATTGGATTGGATGCAGTCCCTGAGTCACAAGGGGCTCACAGTCTTCACCCCCATTTTACAGATGAGGGAATGATAATAATTATTATCATTATGGTATTTGTTAAGCGCAGTCTCTGATTCAGAAGGGGCTCACAGTCTTCATCCCCATTTTACAGATGAGGGAATGATAATATTTATTATTATGGTATTTGTGAAGCGCAGTCCCTGAGTCGCAAGGGGCTCACAGTTTTCATCCCCATTTTACAGGTGAGGGAATAACAACAATAATGGTAATAATGATAATTATGGCATCTGTTAAGCACAGTCCCAGAGTCACAAGGGGCTCACCAGTCTTCATCCCCATTTTACAGATGAAGGAATAATAATAATAATTATGGTTTTTGTTAAGTGATTACTATGTGCCAAGCGCTGGGGTAGATACGAGGTAATCAGGTTGTCCCACGTGAGGCTCACAGTCTTCAACTCCATTTTACAGATGAGCTAACTGAGGCACAGAGAAGTGAAGTGACTGACCCGAGGCCCGAGAGGCAGAATGGGGATTAGAACCCACGACCTCGGACTCCCAAGCCCACGCTCTTTCCACTGAGCCACGCTGAACTGAGGCACAAGAGTTAAGTGACTCGTCCAAGGACCTTCCGACCGCCGGGCTCTACCCGCTAGGCCACGCCGCTTCTCGGTGTATTCGCGGCGAATGTTAAATTCCGGGGCCGTGGGGCAGGATGGCCCTCTTGATAAAGTCGGGGTTCGCTTCTGCTGCGACCCTGCACCCCGCCTGGCCGCACCAGCCCCCCTCCCGGAGGGCGGAGGCAAGATTTCCGGATGCCACCGTCAGAACGCGTGGGGAGCTCTGGGAGGCTCCAAACCTCGAGGAACGGCCGGGAGCGGAGGGGATCGTCCCTGACAAGTCGCACTGCTCTGCTGTCGCGGTCGCATCCACCCAGAGTCCTCTGAGTTCTCGCCCTGCCAAGCCAATGGAGGCGCTCCCCTCCCCGTCACAGGCCTCGGGGATCTGCGCTCACCCTTCCTCGGACACTCACCGTCTTGCACGTGACCACCCGGCACTTGACCTCCTTGGTGTTCCTCATCTTCTCCTCCATCTGCTCTTTCTTCACCAGAGGCTCGAAATAGCGTTCCTGGAGCTCCGCCTCGGCCTACGAGAACATCGCGGGGCGTGGGGAGAGGAGGAGGGGGGTGCTTAGGATGCTGCCCCCGAGGCCTCACGTACTCTGTCGACACTTCGGGTCCCTCCCTCCGTCTCCCCGGTCCCGGTGGAAGCTCCTCGCACGGAGGGATCGTGAGTTCGGAGCGAGCGCTTAGCACGGTGCTCTCCACCCCGTCGGGGCTCAATCAGTTGCATTTATTGAGCGCTTCCGGTGTGTAAGCGGTTGGGAGGGGACAGCGTAACGGAGCTGGTAGACCCGTTCCCTGCCCACCACGAGCTTACAGTCTAGAGTCAACAGTCAATAAATAGGATATTAATACTAATAATCGTGGTATTAAGTTTTTACTATGTGTCAGGCGCTGTACTAAGCGCTGGGTGGACACAGATCGGGTTGGACGCAGCCCCTGTCCCACTTGGGGCTCACAGTCTCGATCCCCATTTTCCCGATAACGGAGACCCAAAGTGAAGTGACTTGGCCAAGGTCACGCAGCAGACGAGTGGCGGGGCCGGGATTAAAAGCCAGGTCCTTCTAACTGCCAGGCCCATGCTCTATCCGCTAGGCCATGCTGCTTGTCTTTGATTCCCCCGACTAGACCATAAGCTCTTAGAAGCAGGGATCATGTCTTCAAACCCTATCGAATGCCCCCGAAAGCTCAGTTCAAGTGCTCTGTACCTAGAAGACTGTAAGCTCTTTGAGGGCGGGAAGTGTCTAGCTATTGTACTCTCCCAAATGTTCAACACAGTGCCGTTCACCCAGTAGACGCTCAATAAATATTACTGACGGACTCCCCTGCCAGTCTGTGAGGTCCAACAAGCTCCTTGAAGGAAGGGATCGTCTCGGTGGCTCCTTCGGTAAACAGGGAGATGGTCTCCACGGCTCCCGCCCGCTCAGAGATGGGTGGGGAGAAAGATTTCAAGCGCCGGATTGGCCTGGTGGGTGGCCCCTCACCTGCTTCAGGACCCCCGTGTGTTTGGACCTGGCTTTCAGGATGGTCTGGAACTCCTCCGATTCCAGGTAGGCCAGCTGTTCACGTCGCCTCTTCTGGGATGGTTCCAGGTCGTCTTCGCCTGGGGGGAGGAGAGAGGGAGAGGGGGAGATGGAAGTGGGGGGAGGAAGAGACGATGGAGGAAGAGAGAAAGGAAGAGGGGGAAAGAGAAGGATGGAGAGAAAGAAGGAAGGAGAGAGGGATGGATCGGGGGAGAAAGACACATCAAGCCTAAACGGTGGCTTTCTTTGGGCCCTTGTTTTGCTGTCTCCCCCGCTTCTAGACTGTGAGCCCGCTGTGGGCAGGGATTGTCTCTTTTTGCTCCTGAATTATACTTTCCAAACGCTCAAAACAGTGCTCTGCACACAGTAAGCGCTCAACAGATACGATTGCAAAAATGAACGAATGGGCCCACCAAAGCAATGGGTCCGGTGGAAATGACGCACTCCACCGTGGTGGTGTGCGAATCTCCCGGGAGACCGGCGGGCTGCTGACGGGGCCAACGGAGACAACCTGGTCCCCGCTCACGGTTTACGGCCACCGTCTCCCTCGGTTCCCTCGTCTGCAAAATGGGGAATTCAATCCCTGTTTTCCCTCCTGCTTAGACTAAGAGTCCCGTGTGGGGCCTGATTAGCTTGCATCTATCCCAGTGCTTAGTACAGTGCTTGGCTCAAGGAAACCGCTTTAACAAATATGACAACCGTTGTAATTATTGTTAAGTGACTAGCCCAAGGTCACCCAGCTCTGGGAATAGAAAGCAGGCCTTCTGACTCTCAGGCCCAAGCTCTTTCCAGAGTGGGAAGAAGAGACAAGACAAGAAGAAGGCGCGCAGGCTAATGGATGGAGCCCGGGCCTGGGAGTCAGAAGGACCCGTGCACTAACCCGAGCTCCGTCACGCGTCTGCTGGGTGACCTCGGGCGGGTCGCTTCACTTCTCTGGGCCTCCGCTCCCTCATCCGTAAAATGGGGATTGAGACTGTGAGTCCCACGCGGGACAGAGACCGAGTCCGACCCAATTCGCCTTAGCGCTTAGGACGGTGCCTGGCACATAGTAAGCGCTTAACGAATACACGATCGGGACCGCTCGGTTAGGGCGGGAGCCGAACCTGGTGGCGAGGAGGTAACAGCGTTGATTTCGGCCCGCTCGGCGACTTCCAGCACCTGGCCGGGATCCCGCTCTTTCCGTTTCACACCGTTGGGGTCCGACTTGGGAAGGATCTGGCCCTTGGCCCTCAGCTTGGTGATGGCGGCGAGCTGGGGAGGGGGAACGATATTAATGGTAATTACGATAGCGATCGTCACGTATAACGGTGATCACCAGAGAAGCAGCATGGAGTAGCGGATAGACCGGGGGCCTGGGAGTCAGGAGGTCATGGTTTGGATCCCGGCTCAGCCGCCTATCTGCTGTGTGATCTTGGACGAGTCACTTCACTTCTCTGGGCCTCAGTTAGCTCATCTGGAAAATGGGGATTGAGACCGTGAGCCCTGTGTGGTACAACCCGATAGGCTTGTAGCCACCCCAGCGCTTAGGACAGTGCCTGGCACATAGTAAGTGCTTAACAAGTACCGTAATTATTATTAAGCCATTTCAATTCTCTGTGCCTCGATCACCTCATCTGTAAAATGGGGATTAAGACTGTGAGCCCCACGTGGGACAACCTGACTACTTTATATCTACCCCGGTGCTTCAAACAGTGCTTGGCACATAGTAAGAGCTTAACAGATATCATCATTATTATTGTTGTGCTTTTTGTTAAGCGCTTACTGTGTGCCCGGCACTGTACTAAGCACTGGGGTGCTTAGTTCCCCATTCACCCCATCACTCCTTGCTTCCACCCCATCACTTATTACGATTAGAAGCACGGCACGCTAATCAGTGGCTATTTCTGGGTGGCTCACCCTTCACCTTGACTTTATCAAGCATCGTAGACAAGGGCATTATTGGGCTGGTGAAGCAAGTTGGGGATTATAGATCCCTAACCAGGAGAATGGAGGCTAATCAATCAAACAATTCATCGTATTTATTGAGCGCTTACTGTGTGCAGAGCCCTCTACTAGAGCCTCTCCCAGGCTGCCTGGGAGAGAAGGACATAACAGAGTGGGTAGACACTCTCCCTGCCCAAAGCTCACAGTCTAGAGAGGGACATCATTATTAATAATTGATCATTCTTATTAATAATCATGTCATATTACTAATAATAATTCTGGGACTTAAGTACTTACTATGTGCCGAGCACTGCTCTAAGCACCGGGGTGGATCAAAGTTATTCGGGTTGGACACGGTCCCTGTCCCACATGGGGCTCACGGCCTAAATAGGTGGGAGTAGGATTTGATCCCCATTACCCTATTTTGTCATTACCCTATTTATTTTGCTAATGAGATGTACATCACCTTGATTCTATTTATTTGCTATTGTTTTAATGAGACGTTCATCCCCTTGATTCTATTTATTGCTGTTGTTTTTATCCGTCTCCCCCGATTAGACTGTAAGCCCGTCAAAAGGTAGGGACTCTATCTGTTACCGATCTGTACATTCCAAGCGCTTAATATAGTGCTCTGCACATAGTAAGCGCTCAATAAATACTATTGAATAAATGAATGAATGAATCCCCATTTTCCGGATGAGGTAACTGAGGGAGGCACAGAGAAGTGAAACGACTTGTCCAAAGTCACACAGCAGGCATGTGGCAGAGCCGGGATCAGAACCTCTTGTCAGTGGGTCACCCCGCTTCTCGATATCATTAATACGATGAATAAGTGACAGATGGGTACGTAAGTGCCGTGGAGCTGAAGGAGGGGTAAATAAAAGGAGCAAATTCAGGGGCAAGGGTGACCCGGAAGATCAGTGGTATTTCTTGAGCGCTGACTTGACGGGGGTCCTGTCCTAAGCGCTCGGGAGAGTCCTGTGCGATACGATGAGCAGATACGTTCCCTGCCCCCCGCCAAGGAAGCAGCGTGGCTTAGTAAATAGAACATGGGCTTGGGAGTCAGGAGGACCTGGGTTCTAATGCCAGCTCTGCTGCGTGACCTTGGGCAAGTCACATCACTTCTCTGGGCCCCAGTTCCATCATCTGGAAAATGGGGATTAAGACTAGAAGCCCCTTGTGGGACAGGGACTGTCTGACCTCAGGGCTTCGAACATAGTAAGTGCTTAACAAATACTAGTGATATTATTATTATGTGGGACAGGGACTGTGTCTGACCCGATTATCTTCTATCAACCTGAGCCTTAGAACAGTGCTGGGCACATAGGAAGCATTCATTCAATCGTGTTTATTGAATGCTTACTGTGTGCAGAGCACTGTACTAAGCGCTTGGAAAGTACAATTCAGTAACAAATAGAGACCATCCCTACCCAACAGGCTCACAGTCTAGAAGGGAGAGGCAGACAACAGAACAAAACAAATAGGCATCAATAGCATCAAAATAAATAGAATTATAGCACTTACCAAACACCCCAATTATTATTATTATTATTATTATTGCGTGCAGAACGCTGTCCTAAGCGCTTGTGAGAGTCTGGTACAACCCTGCCTACAATGAGCTTACAGTCTGCTGGGCAGGGAGGAAACCCCCCAAGCTAAACTTCAACCGGGCCAAGGTGGTCGGGGGGGAAACACCGCTTACTTTTTTGGCTTCGGCGGAGGCGCTCAACTTCGGCCGCGGGCGGGGAGAATCGTCGAAGAGGAGGACGTCGTCTCCCTTGGAGAAGCCGCGGCCCAGCTTGGGGATCGGCGGGGAGGCTTTTCTCGCCTCCTCGGGATTCTCGGTCCAAGGCGGTGGGGACCGAAGGGGAGGCCTGTCAGGGGAGGGCCCCGGCGGCCGATTCTGCCCTTCGGCGGAGCTCTGGAGAAACCTGGAACGGTCGACGATGGGGAGCGTGCTCAGAGCCCGAGAGGTGTGCCCGATCCGTCCGTGATGTATATTGCACCAAATTCATCTGCGCAAAATTAGTGCTCCGCAAATGGGGGGTATTTAGTAAACCCTCGATCAATCAGCAGATGGGATTTAGTAAGTGCTCAAACGGTGACACTTTAGTCAGCACTCAGTGAATCAAAAGTATTTAGTAAGTGCTCAATCGATCAATAGGATCTAGTGAGCGCTCAATCGATGGAATTTCAAAAAAGCCTCAGTGATACTTACTGAGGGCTTACTACTAATAATAACAACTATGGTATTTGTTCTAAGCACTGGGGTAGATGCAAGGTAATCAGGTTGTCCCACTTGGGGTTCACAGCCTTAATCCCCATTTCCCAGCTGAGGTAACTGAGGCACAGAGAAGTTAAGTGACTTGCCCAAAGGCACACAGCTGACAAATAGTTACTCTGGGCATAGCCCTACAGAGAGCACTTAGGACAGTACAATATAACAACATAACAGACACGTTCCCTGCCCACAGTAAGCTCACGCTCTATAAATACCACTGATCGAGTGCTTATTTTGGGCAAAGCACTGTACTACGGTTTCAGGAGAGGCTCGGTAGACACATTCCCCGCCCACAGTGAGCCACGGCGATCGATCGGTACAGTGCCCCGCACGCAGTAAGCGCTCAGGACATAGGATCGAATGAACAAATGAAATCCCCGCGGCCCTCACCGCTCCTGTCGCTCTTCCGACCGCTTCTTCCTCATCTCCAACATCTGCTGCTTCTGCTGTTTCAGCAGGGCCGAGGCCGAGATGGAGCGGATGGGAGCGGTGGTTCCTGAAACCCGGGCCCCCCGCTCAGTGAGGGTCTCGCGGAGGGTCCGGGGCCGCCCGGGGCGAGGGTGGCGAGGTGGGGGAGGGGACGGCCGGGGGGGGGGGTGGGGAAGTACCTGGCACCTTCGCCTTGGCTAGATGCTGCTTGAGGTTTCTGGCCCCGAACGTAGGTAGATCCATGAGCTCCTTGAACTCGTCCGAGCACGCCAGAGTCTTCCGCGGGAGACCTGCCACGCACCGCCAGATCAGCACCCCCCACATCAGGGCAAGCCGGGGAGGCATATGACACCCCCAAAGCCCCAACCCATCAGTCCTTTATCCCAAGAGCCAAGCAAGTCTGGGCTTAAATACGCACACGCCATCAAGCGCTTACTCTATGCCAGGCACCGGCCTAGGCGTTGGGGTAATAATAATAATGTTGGCATTTCTTAAACGCTTACTTTGTGCAGAGCGCTGCTCTAAGCGCTAGGATAGATACAGGGTAATCAGATTGTCCCACGTGAGGCTCACGGCCTTCATCCCCCCTTTCCAGATGAGGGAATTGAGGCACAGAGAAGTAAAGTGACTTGCCCACGGTCACACAGCTGACGGGGGGCAGAGCCGGGATTCGAACCCATGACCTCTGGCCTCCCAAGCCCGGGCTCTTTCCACTGAGCCACGCTGCTTCTACTAGGGGTAGATACGAGCTAATCAGTCAGGCCTCTTGGAGGAGATGAAGCAGCGTGGCCCAGCGGATAGAGTGCGGGCCTGGGAGTCAGAAGGACCTGGGTTCTTAATCCCTGCTCTGCTTCTTGTCTGCTGGGTGACCTTGGGCAAGTCACTTCACTTCTCTGGGCCTCAGATCTGGAAAATGGAGATTAAATCCTCCTCCCTCACACTTTCGGCCCCACGTGAGACAGGACTGTATTCAACCTATCTATCCCAGCCCTCGGAACAGGGCTCGACACGGCGCAAGCGCTTAGTAAACGCCATGATAAAATGTTAATTATCTACCCCAGTGCAGCGTGGCTCAGTGGAAAGAGCACGGGCTTTGGAGTCAGGGCTCATGAGTTCGAATCCCAGCTCTGCCACTTGTCGGCTGTGTGACTGTGGGCAAGTCACTTAACTTCTCTGTGCCTCAGTTCCCTCATCTGTAAAATGGGGATTAAGACTGTGAGCCCCACGTGGGACAACCTGATTCCCCTATGTCTACCCCAGTGCTTAGAACAGTGCTCGGCACATAGTAAGCGCTTAACAAATACCAACATTATTATTATTATCATTACAACAGCGCTTGACGGAAAGGGCTTGAAAAATAATAATGATGATGATGATGGCATTTGTTAAGCGCTTTCTATGTGCCAATCTCTGTTCTGAGCGTTGGGGTAGATACAGAGTAATCAGGTTGTCCCCCGTGGGGCTCGCGTTCTTAAAACCCAATTTCGAAATGAGGTAACTGAGGCCCAGAGGAGTGACCTGTCCAAAGTCACACAGCTGATAAGTAGCAGAGCCGGGATTAGAACCCATGACCGCCGACCACGTGCCCTTTCCACTAAGCCACAATAATAATTATAACAACCTCTCCCAGCGTTTAGAACAGTGTTGGCTCAACGGGTACCGGCAAAAAAAGGAACGTGCGTCTTGCGCTACTGAAATATCACTTAATGGGAAGGAGGGGGAACCCCCATCGTGGATGGGGTTCGGGCGGTGGGGGGGTGGGGGCGCCCCACGACTCACCCAGCTTCTCCCTGGTCTCCTGAACGACGGCCCGTGAGCCCTTCACCACCAGATGGGTCAGGGTGGTCTGCGTCTTCTTCTTGGGAGCCGCCGCGGCCGCGCTGCAACGGCCGGAGGGACCCGGTGAGCGGTCCCGAGCCCCCTCCCAAGCGTTTAGCGCAGTGCCCCGCGCACAGTAAGCGCTCAACAAATACGACCGAGCGAACGAACCCTCGCCCGGGCCCCGCCCGCCTTACACAGAGGCCGCGTAGGAAGCCGAAGACACCCCTCCGTAGTAAAACCCGTCCTGGCACAGCCTCTCCTTCAGGCCGGCCCCCCGCCGGGCCATCTTCTTGGGGACCCGGCCCCCCGAGAACGAAGACTGCAGGTCGGCTCTCTTGGCGCTGAGCTTGCGGTACTGAGACTGCACGTGATACTGGCAAAACTCGCAGTCGCTCTGAGAGGCGGAAGAGGCACGGCGTGAGGGGCGGCGGAGCGGATGGAGCCCGGGAGTCGGAAGGTCGTGAGTTCTAGTCCCGCGCCGCCGCCTGCCTGCCGCGCGACCTCGGGCAAGTCACTTCACTTCTCTGGGCCTCGGTTCCCTCCTCTGGAAAACGGGGATTGGGACCGTATCCACCCCAGCGCTTAGTAAAGTGCCAGGCACGTAGTAAGCGCTTAACGAACGCCGGGATTATCGTGATTATTGTTAGGAGGGGTTCTAAGGCAAAGGAAGGGGGTGCCCCTCTCAAGCTCGACCCGCCAGCCCCCGCGGACGATGCAGTACCCACCAGGTTGACGGTCTGGGTGCAGGGCTCCCCATTCTTCTTCTTTGCCCGGCAGGTCCCCAGATCCAAGGCCTCTCCCACGATCAGGATCTTCTGAGCGTGATCCACCGTCAGGCAGACCTAGGACATGGGCAGGACACGGGGGGAGGAGGAGAAGGAAAAGGAAGAGGAGGAGGAGGAAGAAGCCGGGGAGAGACCGGGAATCCCTAATCGACACTGGAAGCTCCCTGAGAGCTCCAGTCCGTCCTTGCCTCGGCTGTGCCCGGTGCGTTCTTCTACGGAAACGTTCAGTCCTTCCCGCCCTCTCTCACCTCGTCCGAGCCCTCTTTCGGCTTCATGGGGTTGGCGTTGAGCAGGCCGATGACGGTGCCCTTGTCCGTCTTCCAGTGCTCCCTGTGAACCTCCCCGAACAAGAAGAGCGACACGGACTTGTCCAGGTTGTGCAGGTCGTTCAGGCTCCAGATGCTGAAGGTCTTCCCCTGCAGGGACCAGATCGGTCCATTCGTTCATTTGTTCAATCGTATTTATCGAGCGCTCACTCTGTGCAGAGCACTGTCCCGAGCGCTTGGGAGAGGACAGTGTAACAACCAACAGACCCATTCCCGGCCCACAAAGAGCTCACTGACCGGGCGCTTACTCCGGGAGGAGCGGCCGACGAGGGCCCTGCCCACAATGGGCTGCCATCTAGAAGCGCCATACCTGTAATCTATTATATATCCGCAATTCATTTCGTCATAATAACGCTAAAGATGATGGTGCTGGTTTAAGCGCCCACCATGTGCCAGGAACTGGTCTAAGTGCCGGGGTGGATACGAGCAAATCGAGTTGGAAAAGGCCCCTGGCCCAAGTGAGGCAAACTGAGGCCCAGAGAAGTCAAGCGGCTTGCCCAAGGTCACCCATCAGACAAGTGGCGGAGCCGGGATTAGAACCCATGACCTGACTCCCAGGCCCAAGTTTTATCCACTACACCATGGTGCTCATATACACAAATACATACGGAAACACATATACCCGTGTGTGTGTGTGTGTGTGTGTGTGTGTGTGTTTTATTGGGCTTGCTATGTGCCAGATCCCGACTCTGCCCCTCGTCAGCTGTGTGACTGTGGGCAAGTCGCTTCACTTCTCTGTGCCTCAGTCCCCTCATCTGTAAAATGGGGATGAAGACCGTGAGCCTCACGTGGGACAACCCCGTTCCCCTGTATCTCCCCCAGCGCTTAGAACAGTGCTCTGCCTGTAGTAAGCGCTTAACAAATACCAACATTATTACAATTATTATACTGTACTAGGCGCTGAGGCGGATACAAGGTAATCTGGTCACATTCCCCGTCCCAGAGGGAGGTCACGGTCTTCACCCCCGATTTCCAGATGAGGAAACCGAGGCCCCGAGAAGTGAAGTGACTGGCTCAAGGTCACACAGGAGACGAGTGGGGAAGCCGGGATTAGAATCCAGGTCCTCGTGGCCCCGCTGGCCCGGGGCTCGCTCAGAGCCCTCCCCCGACCCCGGAATGGAAGGAGATGGCTCACGCTGCTGGCGCTCTGCGGGGTGACTTTGTTCAGGATGACCCCGAACGTCACCCAGTCCATCTGGTCCAGGTTGCCGCTGGCCAGCTTGTCCCGGAGCTGAGGCAGGCGGATCAGCTTCCGGCCCGCCATCTTCCGACACATCTCCTCCGACGACACGCGGGGTCTCCTGGCGGCCCGGAGAAAAAAGCCCAAGTGTTCATCAGTGGCATTTTTTGAGTGCTTTCGGGGCCCGGAGCGCTGTGCTAAACCCTTGGGAGAGGAGAATAGGACAGGGTTGGTAGACACGTTCCCTGCCCACAACGAGCTAGAGGGGAGACAGAGATGAGGGCTTACTGGGTGCAGAGCACTGTACTAAGCACTTGGGAGAGGACACTGTAACACCGTGAACGCACCGTGGGTAAGAGAATTGTCTGTACTGTACAGTGCTTTGCACATAGTAAGCGCTCAATAGATACGAGGAAGTGAATGAATGAATAATAGAGTTGGTAGACCTGTTTAACTGTCCAAAAGGAGCTCACAGTTTAGAGGAAGTTCAAGCTACAATCAAACAATGATATTTATTGTGCCTTTATTGTGGACACACTGTTCTAAGGTCTTGGGAGAGGACACGTTAAAAGAGTTGGTAGACCGCCCCGGCACTTAGTACAGTGCCTGGCACGAAGAAAGCCTTACAGATACCATTATTATTTATTGAGCTCTTGCTGGGCGCAAAGCACTGTCCTAAACACGTGGGAGAGAATACTACACCACAGAGTTGGTAGACACACTCCCTGCCCGCAGAGAGCTTCCAGGGAGACAGACATCAGTGTGCTATTTATTGAGCACTTACTGGGTGCAGAGCACTGTACTGAACGCTTGGGAGAGGACACTATAACAGAGTTGGTAGACACACTCCCTGCTCACAAGGCGCTTCCAATCTAGATGGGGACAACCAACCCTTTCATCCTTCAACACAAGGGACTGTGGTCGATCTGTTTCTCTCCAATCCAGCCCGGCGCTCCGGCTTAATAAACAGAATAATTATTCCCCAGCAACCACACACATCCACGACCCCGATATCAATTCTTTTTTCTTGCTCACTGCTGATGTACTTACCCTGGGCATAGATCTTGGCACGCAGGACATGCTTAACGTAATAATTAGTTATTCCCAAGCATCCGCACATCCACTACCTCAATACCCGTTCTCTGATCCGTTTTCTTGTTTGTTGCTGATCTATTTTCCTCCTGGGCATAGATCTTGGCACACAGGACGTGCTTAATCCATATAATATTATCATTCCCAGGCACACCCACATCCATTCCCCCGATACCAATTCTTTTCCCGTTTTGTTTGCTGATGATCTATTTACCCCTCTGGAAACAGATCTTGACACGCAGGACATGCTTAATGTAATACACTGATGATAATAACGATTACGTCCACAATCTCGATGCCAATTCTTTTCCCTTTTTTTCTTGTTAGCTGCTGCTGTACTTTATCCCTCTGGGCACAGTTCTTGGCATATAGAACATGCTTAATATAATAATTATTATTCCCAAAGAGCCACACATCCACGGCTTAAATACCAATTCTTTTATCCGCGTTCTTCTTTGCTGCTGATCTACTACAGCCCTCTGGGCCCAGCTCTAGCTACGGAGGAGATGGTTAATATAATAATTATCCTACCCAAGCATCCACACGTCTTCTTCCCCAGTATCAATTCTCTTATCTATTTTCTTGTTTGCTGCTGATTTATTTATCCCGGACATAGATCTCTGCACTGAGGACGTGCTTAATACAATAATAATTATTCCCAAGCGGCCAGACGTCCACTACGCCAATTCCAATCCTTTTATCTGTTTCGTTTGCTGCTCGCCTCTTTAGTCGGTCAGTCAGTTGCAATCATCGATGACTTACTGTGTCCAGACCACTGTACTAAGCGTTTGGGAGCGTACAATATCACAAGCTGCCCCCGATCTTAAAGTCTAGATGGGGAGACGGTCCATTAAAGGAAATAAATGAATGACGGACACGGACATTAGTGCTGTGGGGGCTGGTGGATGAATAAAGAGAGCAAGTCAGGGTGACGGAGAAGGGAAAGGGAGAAGAGGAAGGAGGGCTACGTCGGGGAAGCCCTCTTGGAGGAGATGGGCCTTCGATAAGGCTTCGAAGTGCGGGAAGAATAACTGTCTGCAGGATATAAGGAGGGAGGGCGTTCCAGGACGGAGGCGGGACGTGGGTGAGAGGTCGGCGGCCAGATAGGTGAGATGGAGGCCCAGTGAGAAGGTTGGCATTAGAGGAGCGAATTGTGTGGACTGGGATGGAGCAGGAGAGTGACGAGGTGAGGTAGGAGAGAGCAAGGCGATCGAGTGCTTTAAAGCCGATGGCGGAGGAATTTGTTTGAAGCGGAGGTGGATGGGTAACCACTGGAAGTTCTTGAAGGGCGGGGAAAATCGGCCTGAGCCGTCCTGTAGAAAAACGATCTGGGCAGTGGAGTGAAGTAACTCTGTTTCATCACCTTCTCCCCAAGCGTTTAGGGCAGTGCTTTCCATCCAGCAAGCGCTCAATACATACTACTGACTTCCTGAAAGCAGTGGTGGCTGATGGCAGGTAAGGGGTCTACCAACTCCCTTATGGTGTACTTTTCCAAGCGCTTAGCACAGTGCTCTGCACACAGTAAGCCCTCGATAAATACCACTGACTGATTGAAATCAAGAGTGGCGGATGAAGGCAGGGACTATGTCCACCTACTCTGTCATGCTGTACTTTCCCAAGTGCTCAGCACGGTGCTCCACACACAGAAGCAGAAAAACAGCGTGGTGGAGTGGAGGGAGCAGGGGCCCGAGAGTCAGAAGGTCATGGGTTCTAATCCCGGCTCCACCACTTGTCTGACCTTAGGCAAGTCACTCACTTTTCTGTGCCTCAGTTACGTCATCTGAAAAAATGGGGATTAAGAGTGTGAGCCCAATGTGGGATGGGGACTGTGTTCCTACGTGACTAACAACCATCTACTCCAGGGCTCAGAACATACTAAGCGCTTAAAAAGCTCTATTATCAATAATAATAATCACTCAAATACCAGGGATCGGTATCATTCCTTACGGCTTCTAGTACGCATACCATGCGAGCCAGACCAGACCATCCCTCCCTCATTCATCCATTCAATAGTATTTATTGAGCACTTACTATGTGTAGAACACTGTACTAGGTGCTCCCTCCCCACCCGATCAAGGATAAGAGTCCCCTCAGAGGGGCTGACCAGACCTGCAGAATCTGGCCTGGAGGAGACCCCTCACGGTGGGGGAGGGAGGGGGGGCAAAAAGCAGCAGCCTGGGAGTCAGAAGGCCGTGGGTTCTAATCCTGACTCCGCCACTCATCTGCTGTGTGGCCTTGGGCCGGTCACGTCACTTCTCTGGACCTCAGTCTCCTCATCTGGAAAATGGGGATTGAGACGGGGAGCTCCACGTGTCCAACCCGATCTGCTTATATCCACCCCGGTGCTTAGTCCGGCGCCTGGCACGTAGTCAGCGCCGAACAAATCCCGCAATTATTAGAGACGCGGCAGAGATCCGCAGAGACGCTGACCTTAATCGAAGGCCGGAGAAGGCCTCCACGGGGACCGCCTGGCTGTTTTTTCCGGGGGATTTTCCGGGCGGCCCTGCGCTCCGGTGTCCGGGCGTCCAGTTCGTCTTGTTGCCAGGCACGGACCGGAGAGGCTGGGCAGGTCCACTCGGGGCGGGGGCCACCGGCGGCTTCCGCTGGGCTGGAAACAAGCGGGGACTCAATCGGTCAATCCACCAATCAGTCAGTCAATCCATCCATCAATTCATTCATTCATTCACATTTATTGAGCACTTACTCTGTGCAAGGCACTGTACTAAGCGTTTGGGAGTGTACAGTAGAACAACAGACACCTTCCTGCCCACAACGAGCTCACAGTGTCGAAGGGGAGAGAGATATTATTATAAACAGATGAATAAATACCGTCTAACCGCTTGGGAGAGCATCATAAGAAAGGGATGGTCGATAGGTTCCCTGCCCACAATGAGCTTACAGTCTAGGTAGTTCAAGCTATAATCAATTAATGGTACTTACTGAGCGCTTATTATGTGCAGAACACTGGTCTAAGCAATGGGAGAATCCGATACATAAGAGTTGGTAAATAATAATGATAATACTAATGGCATTTGTTAAACACTTGTTATGTGCTAAGCACTGTACTAAGCGCTGGAGTGGATATAAGCAAATCGGGTTGGATAAAGTCCCTGTCCCGACAGGGCTCACAGTCTTATGCTCACATTTAACAGATGAGGTAACTGAGGCACAGAGAAGTGAAGTGATTTGCCTAAGGTCACACAGCCGACAAGTGGCGGAGCCGGGATTAGAACTCATGACCTTCTGACTCCCAGGCCCGGGCTCTGTCCACTAGGTAGAAACTTTCCCTGCCCACAGTGAGCGTTCAGACTAGAGGGAATAATAATTGAGTTGTTTCTTAAATGTTTACTCCTGAGCGTGAAAACCACATACCAGGACATGGACCTGGCCCAATCCATCAATCAGTCAATCAATTGCATTTATCGAGCACTTGTTCCGTGCAGAGTAATAATAACGATAATAAAAATGATATCTGCTAAGCGCTTAGTATGTGCCAAGCACTATTCTAAGCGCTGGGGGAGATACAAGATAATCAAGTTGGCCCACGAGGGGTTCACAGTCTTCATCCCCATTTTACAGATGAGGTAACTGAGGCACGGAGAAGGGAAGTGACTTGCCCAAAGTCACACAGCAGACAACTGACGGAGCCAGGATTAGAACCCACGACCTCTGACTCCCTAGCTCACGCTCTTTCCACTGAGGCACGCTGCTTCTTAGCACTCTGAGAGCTCAGGCGAGTACAACACAACAGAGTCGGTGGACAGGTTCCCTGCCTTCACCCGCCACTCTGTTTTCACTCAGTGGTATTTACTGAGTGCTTACGGTGTGCTAAGCGCTTGGGCGAGCGCCACCACAGTCGATAGACACGTTCCTCGCTCTCGATGAGAAGCAGCGTGGCCTAGTGGATAGAGGACGGGGCTGGGAGTCTGAGGACCTGGATCCTCCTCCTGGCTCTGCCACTTGTCTGCTGTGTGACCTTGGGTGAGTCTCTTCTCTGTGCCTCAGTTACCTCACCTTCATAAAGAGGATTAAAGCCCCATGTGGGACAAGGACTGTGTCCAACACCATTGGCTCGTATCTAATCCGGGCACTTAGTACAGTGCCCGGCCCTAGTAAGCGCTTCACAGTCTGGAAATGTTATTTCTCTACGCCTCAGTCTTCCTTTCTGCACAATGGGGATTCGATTCCT
The DNA here is from genome assembly GCF_004115215.2 of Ornithorhynchus anatinus. Classification (NCBI taxonomy): domain Eukaryota; kingdom Metazoa; phylum Chordata; class Mammalia; order Monotremata; family Ornithorhynchidae; genus Ornithorhynchus; species Ornithorhynchus anatinus. The sequence goes on along the minus strand of NC_041753.1, from coordinate 3,763,857 downwards.
GTTCTCTCTCCCCCCTTAGATTCAATTCCTGTTCTCCCTTCCCCTTAGACTGTGAGCCCCGTGTAGGAGGGGCCTCCATCCAATCCGTCTTAAGTCTACCGCGGCGCTTCGTACAGCGCCTGGGACATAGCGAGCGCTTCTCGAACACGAGTGAAAAACAAAATTTCGCCTTCACCTCATGGAGGGGGCCCACAGGAACTTCGGTTGCACACGCCCTCTCCACCCGGCTGCCCCTTCGAGGGGGCTTTAGGGGGACAACCCGGCTCCTACCCCCAGCCACCGGGGGCCGGGCAACCTACCCGCAGGGGCGAGCCGCTTGCTTTTCGGCAAAGCGGGGACGTCCAGCTCGGTCGAAAAAGTGTCCGACTCCCGGAGGTTCTGGATCTTCTTTTCCCTCAGGGGGGCGGGTGCGGATCTGCCTGCGTCCGCGACGACGTAGCCAGCTATAAACCGACCCGGAAAAGGCGCTGAGAGTCGACTCGCCCCATCGATGGTATTTACTGAGCGCTTGCTCTGCGTCAGTCCGTCGGTCAAAGGAATTTATTGAACGCTTACTATGTGCAGGGCACTGTATTAAGCGCTTGGGACGGTCTGATAGATGCTTTCCCCGCCCACAACGAGCTTACGGTCTAGAGGGGGAGATCGGACAGTAATAGAAATAAAGAAATGACAGATACGGATGTAAGGGGCTGCGGGGATGAGGGGGAGGTGAATATCAAGTGCATAAAGCAGACCCTCCTTGAAAGGGAGCAATGTATAAATTGCCATTATTACATTTTCCCTGGCACTTAGTACAGCACTTAGGACTTAGCAGCCTTTCAATAAATGCTACCGATGGGTTGATTAATAAGGCTTCTTGTCTCTCTCTCCAACTGTAAGCTCCTTGAGGGTAAAGAACATTCATGTTACTTCGACTGTACTCACCCCTTAGTAGGCATTGAAGAAATACCACCGTTCACTCATTCAATCGCATTTATTAAGCCCCTACTGTGCGCGGAGCACTGGACTAAGCGCTTGGGAGAGTCCACTACGGTGGACATCTTCCCGCTCCACAACGAACTTACAGTCTGGAGGGGGAGGCAGACATTAATGTAAATAAATAACTGATATCGTTAAGTGTCGCGGGGCTGGGAAGGGGGAGGAAGAAAGGGAACGAGTCGGGACGACGCAGAAGGGAGAGGGAGAAGAGGAAAGGAGGGCTTAGTCAGGGAAGGCCTCCTGGAGGAGAGGCGCCTTCGATAAGGCTTTGAATCGGGGGCCAGTCATTTCTTACTGAGAGGTTTCCGGGGAGGGGGAGGCGGGCTGGCCGACTTGCTGATGGTCGTCATTTTCAGCTGCTCCTGTAACATCTTCATCTGCTTTTGAAGTTTCCGCAATTCCTCTGGGGGAGAGAAAGGTCAGAATGAAGGCCAGAGAGAGAGAGAGAGAGAGAGAGAGAGAGCTAAAATGCCCCATCGTCACACTGCAAATGTGGCATTAAAGTCCCAAATAAGGGATAAATTCAGGAAGCGGCTTCCAAATATTTGATATTCGCCCCACGCCCAACGCCACAGCGCTTAGGGTCATAGTTTTAAATCATAAATTATTTGTTTAGATTAATATCTGTCTACCCCTCTAGGCTGTAAAGCTCACTATGGGCAGGGACTACGTCTAATTGTTAGAACAGTGCTTGGCACATAGTAAGCGCTTAACAAATACCAACATTATTAATAATTATATTATTACAATATAGTATATAATTATATATTGTATAATTATATTACATTATTATAATAATAATGTTGGTATTTGTTCAGCGTTTACTATGTGCAGAGCACTGTTCTAAGCGCCGGGGTAGACACAAGGGAATCGGGTTGTCCCACGTGGGGCTCACAGTCTTAATCCCCATTTTTACAGATGAGGTAACTGAGGCAGAGAGAAGTTAAGTGACTTGCCCACAGTCACACAGCTAACAGGTGGTGGAGCCGGGATTCGAACCCCTGACCTCTGACTCCAAAGCCCGCGCTCTTTCCACCGAGCCCTTATTACTGTATCCTCCCAAGCGCTTACTACAAGTAAGCACTCGATAACTACCATTGAGCCATCGTTCGATTGAAGAGCACAACTGAACCTCATCGATTTACATTATCTTCTCTTTTTCATGTCTGTCTCCCCCTCTAGACTGCAAGATTTTGATGGGCAGGGACCATGTCTGCTAATTCTCTGGTAGTGTACTCTCCTGAGTGCTTAGTACAGTGCCCTGCACATAGCAAGCGCTCAATAAATATCACCGAGCGATTGATTGAATAAAGTATCTCACTCACAACTGAACCCGCGAATCACGTCACTCATTCGTTCCTATTCACGTCTGTCTCCCTCTCTAGACTCCAACTTCTTTACGGGCAGGGAATGGCGTGGTTCAGTGGAAAAGAGCCCGGGCTTCGGAGTTAGAGGTCATGAGTTCGACTCCCGGCTCCGCCACTTATCAGCTGTGTGACTGCGGGCAAGTCACTTCACTTCTCCGTGCCTCAGTTACCTCATCTGTAAAATGGGGATTAAGCCTTTGAGCCTCACGTGGGACAACCTGATTACCCTGTATCTACCCCAGTGCTTAGAACAGTGCTCTGCACATAGGAAGCGCTAACAAATACCACCATTATTATTACCATCTCTTTTGTACTGTACTCTCCCAAGCATTCAGTACAGTGCTCTGCACATAGCGAGCACTCAGTAAATACCAATGAGCGATCGAGTGACGTCTGTCACTCCCCAAAATTCCATCGATCGAGTGATGGAGTGAACTATCTCTTTCCCGACTGAACCTTCGCCCGACAACGCCCGCCGGAAAACCCAAAACTTCGGTGCGATGGAATCCAGGCCCCTTTATCCCGGGGGGACTGTTACCTTGCAAATCCTCGTTGCTCTTTTGGGGTGCAGGCCCGGGGAGGCTCTTGGGCTCCTCTGCCCCCTCCTCATCTTCAGAGAGGTCACCCACGTCGCCGAAGAGCGTGGCCACATCCTCTCTCCGGTTCTCCTTCTCCTCCTCCACGGGCTCCTCCTCCACGGGTTCCTCCTCCACGTAAGCTTCGCCGTCGTCCTCCGCATCAAAGAGCTCATCGTAGTCGTCGGGCTGGCCCACCCCGGGACCGCCGGGACCCCCGTCCTCGTTCTCCTCCAGGAGGGCGGCGAGCAGGGCCAGGTCATCCTCTTCCCCTGCACAGATAATAATGATAATCCCGGTATCTGTTAAGCGCCTACTACGTGCCCGGCACTGTTCTAAGGGCTGGGGGAGATACAAGGTTATCAGGTTGTCCCAGGTGGGGCTCACAGTCTTAATCCCCATTTTACAGATGAGGGAACTGAGGCCCAGAGAAGTTAAGTGACTTGCCCCAAATCACAGGGCTGATAAATGACGGAGCCGGGATTGGAACCCACGACCTCTGACTCCCAAGACCTACGCTTTCCACTAAGCCACGCTCCTTCTCTGATGGAAACCGGGGTCACGGCCTTCAATCCACCCATTAGTACTTCTTGAACGCTTACTGATAATCATAATTCTAGTAACAGTTCAGCGCTTAATAATAACAATGCACTAGTGCAGAGCACTGTTCTAAGCACTGGGGTAGATATAGGGTAATCAGGTTGGCCCATTTGAGGCTCACAGTCTTAATCCCCATTTCCCACATGAGGTAACTGAGGCACAGAGAAGTTCAGCGACTCGCCCACAGTCACACAGCTGACAAGTGGCAGAGCCGGGATTCGAACCCATGACCCCTGACTCCCAAGCCCGGGCTCTTTCCACTGAGCCACGCTGCTTCTCTAAGCTTACTTGGCTTACTGTGGGCCAAGCACTGTACTAAATGCTGGGGTGGATACAAGCTAAGTGGGTTGGACACAATCCCTGTCCCACCTGCGGCTCACTGTCTTAATCCTCCATTTTATGGAGGAGGTAACTGAGACCCAGAGAAGTGAAGTGACTTGACCAAGGTCACAAAGCAGACAAGTGGAGGAGCCGGATTAGAACCCAGGTCCTTCTGACTGGCAGGTTTGGGCTCCATCCACTAGGCTACAGTGCTTTCCATACTGTGGGCAGGCCAAAGTCCTAAGCGCTTGGGAGAGTAGGACACCACGATAATAATGGACATATTCCCTGCAGGGATGGTCGCTTGCCACAGAATAATAAAAATGTCGGTATTTGTTAAGCGCTTACTATGTGCCGAGCACCGTTCGAAGCGCTGGGGTAGATGCAAAGTAATCAGGTTGTCTCACATGAGGCTCACAGTTAATCCCCATTTTACAGATGAGGGAACTGAGGCACCGAGAAGTTAAGTGACTGCTGACAAGCGGCAGCCCCGGGATTCGAACCCATGACCTCTGACTCCGAAGCCCGTGCTCTTTCCACTGAGCCACGCTGCTTCTCTTAGCACCAACGACCATGACCGTGACGACGTCCTTGGAGTAGCACTGACTCCTAGTGACCGTACTAGCCTCTCCCCACACTAGTTAACTCAGCCCACCTATAATTCGTCGTGGGCAGGGAACGCGTCCGGTTATTGTTGTAGCTTGCTCTCCCCAGGTTTTCAAAAAGTGCTCCACACACGGTAAGCTCTCAATAAATGCGATCGAATGAATCACTGACATCGTAAGTGCTCAATAAGTACCATTAATTATCTGACCACCCAGTACCCGGAAACGCAGCACAAGAATAGCGGACAGAGTCTGGGAGTCAGAAGGTCATGAGTTCTCATCCCGGCTCTGCTGGGTGCTGCTGGGTGACCTTGGGCAAGTCACTTCACTGGGCCTCAGTTCCCTCATCTGTCAAATGGGCACTGAGACTGTGAGCCCCAAGTGGGACAGGGACTGTGTCCAACCCGATTTGCTTGCAGCCACCCAGTACTTAGAACAGTGGCTGGCACGTAGTAAGTGCTTAACAAATGCCGTAATTATTATTATTACTATTATTATTCCACCCTGTACTCACCATCCATTGTGTGAAGGTGGGACCTTCCGGAGAGTGGGAAAGCGGACCAGGTTGCCTTCACTGAAAAACGAGAGAACACCTGCATTAGACAGGCCCAGCAGGGCCTTTGCTAACAATACTAATAATTGTGGTGTTTGTTAAGTGCTTGCTATGCGCCAAGCACTGTACTAAGCGCTGGGGTGGATAGAAGAAAATCAGATTGGACACAGTCCCTGTTCCCCTTGGGGCTCACGGTCTTAATACAAAAGCAGCATAGCCTAGTAGAAAGATTTTACAGGCCTGGGTGGCGGTCAGATCACCGAGGTTTTAATCCCAGCCCCACCATTCGCCTGTTGCGTGAACTTGGGCAAGTCACTTAACTTTTCTGTGCCCCGGTTTCCTCGTCTGTAAAATGGGGCTCCTCTCTCCCCCTTTGATTGGGAAACCATAAGGCGCTGGGACAGGACCACCCTGATTTTCTCACATCACTTAGTATTATGCTTGGCGCTGAGTAAAGGCTTAGCAGATATCACTATTATCGTTCTGTGTCCGTCTCCTGCACTAAAGTACATCTCTTTGAGGGGAGGGGTTGCTTCCATTAATTACATTTTACTCTCCCAACCGCCTAGTGCAGGGCTCGGCACACAGTCAGTGCTCAATTAACATTACTGATTAATAAAATGACCAAAGTACTATTGGTTTACATAATTGCCTAAATCACTTTACAAGGGTCCGTGAGGTTGGCCCCATTCCCTGTCCTCGTCCCTATCAATCACTCAGTATATTTGTTGGTGCTTGCTATGTGCAGAACACTGTACTAAGCGCTTGGGAGAGTACAACTGAATTGGCAGATGCATTCCCTGCCCACAACAAGCTTCCATTCTAGAAGGGAGATGTAAGCAAATCCCCTCTCCCTCGCCTAGTCTTTTGGCTACCAGGATTCAAGGTTGAAAAGATCAAGTGATGAAGAGAAGCAGCAGAGCCCAGGCCTGGGAGTCAGAAGGATCCATTCATTCAATAGCATTAATTGAGCGCTCACTATGTGGAGAGCGCTGTACTAAGCGCTTGGAATGCACAATTCGGCAACAGATAGAGATCTGGGTTCTAATCCCACCACCGCACCTTCCCTGTGAGCGCTTAGTTCAATGCTCCGCTCCTAGCGAGCTCTCAATAAATACTATTGAATGAATGCTGTGCGACCTTGGACAAGTCACTTCACTTCTCTGGGCCTCAGTTACCTTCTCTGTAAAATGGGGATTGAGACCGTGAGCCCCGTGTGGGCCGGGGACTGTGTCCGACCTGATACAGAGCAGTGCTTGGCACACAGTAAGTGCCAAAAAGGACCGTTATTACTATCATTTGCGCGTACCTACCGCAACGCTTAAGGAAGAGTTTTTAAAATACCGCGCTTATTATTATTGCTCTTATTATCATTATTATTAGTAGTAATAAGACTAGCTAGATCCCGTTCCCCCCGACCTTAGAGGCGCCCCACACTCACCCCTGCGCTGCGAACAGGCCCCCAATCCGAAGGGCGCCAAAATTTTAACGAGGCCCCGCCCCCTGCGGGTCACGTGTCCCTCCAGACCCTCCCGGATTGGCTGATGGCCACAGAGGGCGCCACAGCCCTCCCGCCCCCGCTCCCTGGCCGAGGAGTGGGATCACGTGACGGCGGCCATGTTTGTTCGGGGCAACTCCATTTCCGGTGTCCGATTCGCTGGCATTGGTTCATTCATTCATTCATTCATTCAATAATAATAATAATGTTGGTATTTGTTAAGCGCTTCCTATATGCCGAGCATTGCTCTAAGCGCTGGGGTAAATACAAGGTAATCAGGTTGTCCCACGTGAGGCTCACAGACTTAAACCCCGTTTTCCAGATGAGGTAACTGAAGCACAGAGAAGAGACTTAATAGTAATAGTAAGTCCCTGTCCCACGTGGGGCTCAGAATCTCAATATCATGGATCGATTGATCGATTGACTGACTGATTAAAAGTTGACGGGTTTGTTGGCAAACCAGGCGAGGGAAATGAAGTCATGGGCAGGTCTTATCCCGGCGATTGCCCCTTATGGCCACACGATGGGAGTAGAAGATCAGATAATAAACCCAAATCCTTGAAATTTCTTTGACCCAACTCGGTAGGTCAATCACTCGTATTTATTGAGCGCTTATTATGTGCAGAACACCGTAATAAGCGCTTGTAACGGACACACTCACCTAACCACAACGAGCTTACAGTCTAGCCCGGGAGTCAGACATTAATAGGAATAATTATGGTACTTGTTAAGCCCTCACTGTGTGCCAGGCACTGTTTTAAGCACCGGAGAAGATACAAGTTCATCCGGTTGGACACAGTCTCTCAGTTTCTCAAACCAGGGCCCTGAAACCTTCCTTTCAGCCCTGGAGGCAGCAATCCACAGCTCGTTAGCTGTCCCTTTTTGACTTGTGAACATGCAGCTTTTATCTCCTTTCCCTTCCACCTGGATCCCTGTCCTGGCCTATTTCCCAGATCCTCTTACCTCTCTACCTCTCACCAACCCCCAGGCCCGGGGTCGAATAAGATTAAATGAATCTTATTCAGGGCAGTTGAATATGATTAAATGAATGAATGAACTTGGGGCAAAAACGGAGAAAGGAGAAACTCCCCGCTCCCCTTACTGTGGTATTTGTTTAAGTGCTTATTATGTGCCAAGTATTATACTAAACACTGAGGTACAAGCAATATATATGGATCTGACAAAGTCCCTGTCTCATTTGGGGTTCACAGGCAAATTAGGAGGAGCGGTAGTATTTAATCTCAATTTTATAAATGAAGAAACTGAGGCACAAAGAAGATAAGGGCCTTGCCCAAAGTCACAGGAGCAGCCAAGTGACGGAATGAGGATTAAAGACCAGGACCTCTGAGTCCTAAGCCTCTGCTATTACCAGTAAGCAACGGATAACAATTATAGTACTTGTTAAGAGCTTACTGTGTGCCAAGTACTGTTCTAAGCACTGAGGTAGACACAAATGAATCAGTTTGAACACAGTACCACAGTCCCATGTGGGACTATATGATATTCACATCAAAAACAAGTAAACAGGTTGGACACAGTTCCTGTCCTATGTGGGGCTCACCGTCTTAATCCCCATTTTAAAGATGGAGTAACCAAGGCACCGAGAAATGAAGTGACTTGCTCAAGGTCACACAGCAGACAAGTGGCAGAGGCAGGATTAGAACCCAGGTCCTCTCACTTCCAGGCCTGGGCTCTAGCCACTAGGCCAACTGCTTATGTAATTGACTAATTTCTTAGTTAGTACTAATAGACAAACTTAACACCGTGAGCAGCAAACTGTCTCCCTCCATGCCCCAGAGGTTTACCCCCCCGTTTCCTTTTTTGACAACAAGAAAGATACTCTGTATGTACCACAGCACTGAGAGCACTGGTAGAAACATAGTACGTACTTAACAAAATATCAGTTTTTAAAATACAGGTAATTAGGACCAGAAAATGATGACAAAGTAGATCCAAGCACTTATCCTATCAAACGTTGATTACTATATCAGCCTCCTTTTTGACCTCCCTGCCTCCTGTCTCTTCCTACTCCAGTCCATACTTCACTCTGCTGCCCGAATCATTTTTCTACAAAAACGTTCAGTCCATTTTGCCCCACTCCTTAAGAACCTCCAGTGGTTGCCCATCCACCTCTGAATCGAATAGAAACTCCTTACCACCGGCTTGAAAGCACTCGATCACCTTGCCCCCTTGTATCCTACAATTACTCTCCCCCTTGAAAGCCTTATTGAAGACACATCTCCTCCAAAATGCCTTCCCTGATTAAGTCCTCTTTTTCTTTTCTTTCTCTCCCTTCTGCATCTCCCTGACTTGATTCTTTCATTAATTCACCCTCCCAACCCCACTTAACATACACATAAGTAGTTTATTTCTATTAATATCTGTCTCACCCTGTAGATTGTAAGCTCCTTATGGGCAGGGAATGTGAGAGTTGTAGTCTTTTCCCCTCTTCAAAGCCCCACTGAGAGCTCACCTCCTCCAAGAGGCCTTCCCACACTGAGCTTCCCCTCTTCCCTCTGCTCCCCCTCCGCCCTCCGCTCCTCCCCCTTCCCCCTTCACCTCCCCTCAGGTGAGCCCCCTTTCCCTCGACTCCCCCCCTTCCCTCCCCTCAGCACTGTGCTCATTTGTATATAGTTTTATTACCCTATTTATTTTGTTAATGAAATGTACATCCCCTTGATTCTATTTACCGTGATAATGTTGTCTTGTTTTTGTTTCGTTCTGCCGCCTGTCTCCCCCGATTAGACTGTGAGCCCGTCACTGGTCAGGGATTGTCTCTGTTGTCGAATTATACATTCCAAGCGTTTCCTACAGGGCTCTGGACATAGTAAGCGCTCAGTAAATACTATTGAATGAATGAATGAATATTGTACTCCTCCAAGCGCTCAGTACCGTGCTCTGTACACACTAAGCGCTCAATCAATAAGAGTGACTGACAAGAATCTAGAAAAGTACCATTTAAGGAACACCGTTAGGGAGGAACAGGAAAAAAATAGGATTTAGTCAAAGGAAAATCCGAACGTGAAGCTGAAGTGGACGTGGGTTTCTAAATCACTAAAAGTGACCAAAGTGCTTAAAAATAGACCGATTTATAAATTAGGGGTGCTCAACACGAGGCTAAAGAGGAAGAAGGAGACGGGAGGGAGGGGGGACAGTAAAAGGGGATCTAATTGTCCAATCAAAATACAGCGGTGACGTGCTGAGTCGGATTTGGAAGGGACCAATCAGATCAGCCCCCGGGGTCTGTGTATGTTACGGCACCCAATCAGAACGGATTACGCTCTATATAAGCAGGCAGCCCGGGGTGGGCTTCCTACTTTTTAAAAAATCTACTTCGGTGCTATTTGAATTTCATCTTTTGTAGTACCATGGCTCGTACGAAGCAGACGGCCCGCAAGTCCACCGGGGGCAAGGCGCCCCGCAAGCAGCTGGCCACCAAGGCGGCCCGCAAGAGCGCCCCGGCCACCGGCGGCGTGAAGAAGCCTCACCGCTACCGGCCCGGCACCGTGGCGCTGCGGGAGATCCGCCGCTACCAGAAGTCCACCGAGCTGCTGATCCGCAAGCTGCCCTTCCAGCGGCTGGTGCGGGAGATCGCCCAGGACTTCAAGACGGACCTGCGCTTCCAGAGCTCGGCCGTCATGGCCCTGCAGGAGGCCAGCGAGGCCTACCTGGTGGGGCTCTTCGAGGACACCAACCTGTGCGCCATCCACGCCAAGCGGGTCACCATCATGCCCAAGGACATCCAGCTGGCCCGCCGCATCCGCGGAGAGAGGGCTTAAGTGTCCATTGCACTACAGGGGAGGAGAATCAGGAAAACACAAAGGCTCTTTTCAGAGCCGCCCATAACTTCACTGAGGGGTTGTTACACGTGTCTATAGAGTGTCCAAATTCTATTCCTTATTCGGGACATTAAACTAGTACTAAAAGAACTTCTACCGTAAGCACACAGTTTTGCAGGGCGTTATCGCCGTTTGTAACTTGGTTTAGTGCGATACAGGACCTAGGCTCGTCAAAGCGTAGAGCACAGGACATACGTGGGGCTTGTAAAAATAAGCTTTTCTCTGACCATTTCTCTCGTTGCTAGCTCTTGCCCTCAAATCACCATGTGAAGAAATTTCTCCCTTTACTCAATGAGGCCTGGCACTGTAGAGCAAGGTAAACGTTGGGTTTTGGTTTTAAAGCTAGATTTATTTTTTTTTTGCATCAAATCCCTGGAATGTGGGGTCCTGAGACCGAGGCTTCTCTTATCGATTCAAATCACAGATGTGCCTTCCAGTTATTAGCTATACCGGAAGCCCCTATAGAAATTATTAAGGCGCAAATGCTCAACTAGTAATTGACCAGCTGAATGACTGTTACTCAAGGTGTTGCACCGTCACTTGGTCTTTTCAATTTCACAAGGGCTCTTTTTTTTAAGTGTCGGTGTCCCGAAGTCTCCAAATCCATGTGGAAACAGAACGATAATTTTCCTTATATGGTATCAGTTAAGCGATTTCCATGTGCCAGGCACTGTTTTGGGCATCGGAGTAGATACCCCCTAACTAGACTGGACATAGTCCATATCCCACGTGGGCCTCCCAACTCAGTCTTTATCCCCCTTTGTAGATTAGGGAATTGAGGCACAGAAATGAAATCCCCAAGGTCCCAGCAGACACGTGGCAGAGGCGGGATTAGAACTCAGGTCTTCTCTCAGGCTTATTCCACTAGGGGGATCTTCCTAGTCAGAACTGCCGACCCGATGAGAATCGGCTCAGTCTGAACGGGGGGCAGGAACCCCAAAAGGGCACCGTTTCTTTATTAAGAAACGGCATGATAGATTTCTCCCGCCCCCTAAATTTCTCCATCTTTTTCCTCCGTCTCTTCCTGCCTCTCGCGAACAAAGAAAAGGGGCGGGGAGAACGGTTTCCCTCCCGCGCCCTTTCAGTTTCCAAAGAGGTCCGATAAACCTTCATATAAGCTTGGGGACGGGGAGGACGCTTTTACTCTTTGTAACTTTGACTTTTGCAGCCATGTCTGGTCGTGGTAAAGGGGGAAAGGGCCTTGGCAAAGGCGGCGCTAAGCGGCACAGGAAGGTTTTACGTGATAACATCCAGGGTATCACCAAGCCTGCCATCCGCCGCCTGGCTCGCCGCGGTGGGGTCAAGCGGATCTCTGGGCTGATCTACGAGGAGACCCGCGGGGTGCTCAAGGTTTTCCTAGAGAACGTGATCCGGGACGCCGTCACCTACACCGAGCACGCCAAGAGGAAGACCGTCACCGCCATGGATGTTGTGTACGCTCTGAAACGGCAGGGTCGCACGCTCTACGGATTCGGCGGTTAAAGACTTGAATAGCCTTTTGAAAAAAAAGAAAACCCAAAGGTCCTTTTCAGGGCCACCCACAGTGTCACCCAGAGAGCTTAATTGGCACTTTTCCTGAGGTGAGTGATTTCGACGGGCAAGAAGTGGCTTTCTGAGGAAGAAACTCCGAGTATGTTAGAGGCAAAGGAAGGGACCGAGTAATGTGCTAAAAGTGGGAAACGGGGAGGTCAGTGAGGGTAGGTGCCCGCAAGTATTTGAGTAGCAGCCCATGGGTGTCAGTGGGAGTTGGGGTTAGCCATGGTAGCAAATGTGATACTGGCTATGTCCACCTAATAATTGTATTTTTCAAGTGCTTGCTATGTGCTAGGCACTGTTATACGGTGGGGTGGATGCAAAAAATGAGGTTGGCTATGTCCCGGTCCCACATGGGGCTCACAGCTCAATCCCCATTTTACAGATGAGGGAACTGAGGTCCAGAAAAGTGAAGTGAATTGCCCAGGGTCACAGCAGGCAAGTGGCGGAGCTGGGATTAGAACCCTTAAACATCTGTCCACTACCCCATGCATAAGTGCCCACCACTTGAGGATAATCAAGTCCCACTAGCAGCTCACAGTCATTCTACACTTTTTTGCAAGTGAAGGACCCTGAGCCACAGCACTGACTTTTCCAAAGTCACAATTCCTGCCTCTCTCCCCTAGGCTACGGCGCTTAAGTAACCAGTGGAGAGTCTCAAAACACAAGAGATTGAAACTCTTTTTACCTCCGTTTTAGGACCAGGAAAAGGGTAAAGGTATCACAGACCTAATGTCACATCGCGCAATTGGTGGACGTTTTCCAAATAAGATAGCTGGCCCTGGGAACCATTACGGTAATGGTACGAGACCTTACTGGTATTTGCAGTTGGTTCATTCCGTAATTCCGTGACCTTGCAGGTAGCAAGACACCCTTACCAACTTTTCCTTTATATTTAAGGGAAAAACGCATGCAGCATTTTAAATCTAGACAAAGCAAGTGACTATAGCTCATTTTATGAGAGGTGTGGGTGGCTCTGAAAAGAGCCTTTGGGTTCGTTGAGCGAGAAGTCTCACTGCTAGTTTACTTGGAGCTGGTGTACTTGGTGACGGCCTTGGTGCCCTCGGACACGGCGTGCTTGGCCAGCTCCCCGGGCAGCAGCAGGCGCACGGCCGTCTGGATCTCCCGGGACGTGATGGTGGAGCGCTTGTTGTAGTGCGCCAGGCGGGAAGCCTCGCCGGCGATGCGCTCGAAGATGTCGTTGACGAACGAGTTCATGATGCCCATGGCCTTGGACGAGATGCCCGTGTCGGGGTGGACCTGCTTCAGCACCTTGTACACGTAGATGGAGTAGCTCTCCTTGCGGCTCCGCTTGCGCTTCTTCCCGTCTTTCTTCTGCGCTTTGGTCACCGCTTTCTTGGAGCCCTTCTTGGGGGCCGGAGCGGACTTGGCCGGTTCAGGCATTTTTACAGCAGAACAAACTCTCTATTTGTCTCAAAAGAAAGTAAACGTAAAGCGCCCTGTCCCCACTACTTAAAGGGACGGTATGCAAATTAGGGTTTTACTCAACGACGATCTCATTGGAGGATACTTATCTCCAATGCAAATGAGCGGATGCTAAACTCTGCATCCTATTGGGTCATTTTCCAACTTGCATTTCTGACCAATGAGGGCTTTCAATTTGGCTCCGGGAACAGACGATAGTTAGTACGCTCCGTGGGCTCGCTCACAGCTTCCTTATTTCTTAGGGGTTGTATTCGCTGCAGTTTTTCTTCAAAATGTCTGGCCGCGGAAAGCGAGGAGTATCTTTTCGGAGCCACCTACGTCTTCAAGGAGGGAGCGCTTTGTCATTCATTCAAATCCATGATGTTTGTTGATACCAGGAAACCCCAAAACGAGATATTCAAATTCACGGACTGAAGAGAATGGAGACCGTTAGTGAAGGACAACAGGAAAGGTGAAAAAGTTGAGGATTGGATATCCTGTTTCCACAGTAAAGCGGGAAAAGCTAAGAATCCCTGAACTCAGGGATCCTATCACTATCCTATCACTACTCAAAGTTCGGGCTCAAAGTAAGAGGCCAATTAGAGTGGCCAATCACAGGGCTTGTAAGCAGTTTGGAGACAACCAATCAGAGAAGAACGCGCGTTTTTCAAATTTCCAGCCAATCAATTAAAAGGAGTCTCTATATAAGAAGAAAGCAATTCTTTTCTAAGCATTACTAGAAGGTTGTTCCTACTATGTGACTTTTTTCTTCTGCTATGATCATTTCCTGCAGTGGGGTTAAAGACATTCCCCTACTCATCTAATTGAGCTGTAGTGCATTCGATTGGCATAGGGGCTAATCGTCTAAGTAGTAGCCGCTACCTTATTGTTCCCGGTTGGAGTGAGGTACCTCGACAATGGCTCGTACGAAGCAGACGGCCCGCAAGTCCACCGGCGGCAAGGCGCCCCGCAAGCAGCTGGCCACCAAGGCGGCCCGCAAGAGCGCCCCGGCCACCGGCGGCGTGAAGAAGCCTCACCGCTACCGGCCCGGCACCGTGGCGCTGCGGGAGATCCGCCGCTACCAGAAGTCCACCGAGCTGCTGATCCGCAAGCTGCCCTTCCAGCGGCTGGTGCGGGAGATCGCCCAGGACTTCAAGACGGACCTGCGCTTCCAGAGCTCGGCCGTCATGGCCCTGCAGGAGGCCAGCGAGGCCTACCTGGTGGGGCTCTTCGAGGACACCAACCTGTGCGCCATCCACGCCAAGCGGGTCACCATCATGCCCAAGGACATCCAGCTGGCCCGCCGCATCCGAGGCGAGAGGGCTTAAATCCTTTGCCCAATACCCCATGGCTCTTTTAAGAGCCACCTACATTTTCCATGGAAGTGCTGTAATGACATTATTTATCAATCTTGGGAGGGTTCGTAAATGAGTGGCATGTTTACAGGTGATTTAATCCCAAATTTTCTACTTTGCCCATAGTAATGCCACACACTAAATAGGATTGATTGCGAGGGGCTCATAGTCTAATCTCACTTTTACAAATATCTTCTCTATGACTTAATGACATTAAGTTGCCCAAGATAATAGTGACTATAACTCTAATCTAGAGAAGCAGGGTGGCTCAGTAGATCCAGCCCGGGCATAGAAGCCAGAGGTCATGAGTTCTAATGCCAGCTCTGCCGCTTGTCAGCTGTGTGACTTTGGCCAAGTCACTTCACTTCTTTGTGCCTCAGTTACCTCATCTGTAAAATGGGGATTAATTGTGAGCCTCACGTGGGACAACCTGATTACCCTGTATCTACCCTAGCTCTTAGAACAGTGCTCTGCACATAGTAAGCGCTTAAATGCCAACATTATTATCATCCCCTGTTACTATGTGATCTCTCAAAGGGAATTCAAGCTATAATCAATCAGTGATATTTATTGAGTGTTTGTGTTTGCAGAGCACTGTATTAAGCACTTTGGAGAGGGCTGTATAACAGAGTTGGTATGGTTGTATAACCCAGTTACTCTCTCGGCTTCAAAGCCCTACTGAAGGCACAGCTCCTCCGAGAGGCCTTCCCTAACTAAGCCCTCCTTTCCTTTTCTTCCATTCCCTTCTGTGTCACCTTGAGTTGCTCCCTTTATTCATCCCCCCACCCTGCACCACAGCATCTATGCACATATCTGCATTTTATTTATTTATACAATAATGACGGTTTTTGTTAAGTGCTTACTATGTGCCAGTCATTTTACAAAGCACTGAGACACTCCGTGTTAATGTCCATCTCCCTCTCTAGACTGTAAGCTCATTGTGGGCAGGCAATGTGTCTGTTTATGGTTCTATTGTACTCCCCCAAGTGCTTAGTACAGTGCTCTGCACACAGTAAGTGCTCAATAAATATGATTGAATGAACTTTTGACTGACAGGCTGCCCCATTGTCATAGTGGACTACTTGACCCTCTCACTACCAAGTTTCTCCTCTCTACTCCAGCTATATGCCTCTTCCTAGCCTTTTTCTTTTTTTTTAAAGGTATTTCTTAAGCACTTTCTAAGTGTCAGGCACTGTACTAAGTGGCAGGGTAGGTACAAATTAATAGAGTTGGATGCAGTCCATGTCCCACTTGGGCTCAGAGTCTTAAACCCCATTTCACAGAGGAGATAACTGAGTCACAGAGAATTTAAGTAACTTGTTCAAGGACACAGGGCACATAGAGTGGGGATTAGAGCTCTGATTCTCTGACTCCCAGATCTGAACTCTATCCACTATGTGACAATACTACTGTTGGAGAAGTACACTGGAGAAGTACTGTTGGAGAATACACTGCTGGAGAAGCAGCGTGGCTCAGTGGAAAGAGCATGGGCTTTGGAGTCAGGGCTCATGAGTTCGAATCCCAGCTCTGCCACTTGTCAGCTGTGTGACTGTGGGCAAGTCACTTAACTTCTCTGGGCCTCAGTTCCCTCATCTGTAAAATGGGGATTAAGACTGTGAGCCCCACGTGGGACAACCTGATTCCCCTATGTCTACCCCAGCGCTTAGAACAGTGCTCGGCACATAGTAAGCGCTTAACAAATACCAACATTACTGTCCTTTTTGATTTATTTAAATAATGATAATAATGATGTAAACAACAGCAATAACCATAATGGTGATATTTGTTAAGTACTTTTTACATGCTAGAATGGTAGCAAGTGCTGGATTAGTAATGGTAATTATGGTATTTGTTAAGCACTTAATTATGTGCCAGGCACTGTACTCAGCACTGGGGTGGATACAAGAAGATCAGGTTGGACCTAGTCCCTGTCCCACGTGGGGTTCACAGTCTCAATCACCATTTTACAGATGGAGGAACTGAGGCCCAGAGAAGTTAAGTGAGTGGCCCAAAGTCACACAGCTAACAAGTGGCAGAGTCGGGATCAGAACCCATGACCCTTGATTCCCCAGCCCAGGCTCTTTCCATTTCTCATTGGTTAGGTAGAAGATAATCAGATCAGACACAGTGTCTCTTCCTCATGAGGCCTCCAGACTACTTAAGAAGGGTGAACAGGTATTTTAATCCCCATTTTACAAATGTGGAAAACTGAAGTGAGGCAGTTAAGTGACATGGCCAAAGGCATGCAACAAAGTGGCTGAGATGGGATTAAAGCCCAGGTCCTCTGACTCCTAGTTTGAATCAATCAATGGCATCTATTGAGTGTTCACTGTGTGCTAAGCACTGTACTCAGCACTTGGGAGAGTGCACTACAGCAGAATTTGTAGACATGTTCCCAGCCTAGAATTAGCTTGCAGGCTCAGGGGGGAAACAGTCACCAAAACAAATTGTGGAAATGTAAATTGCTATGGGGCCGAGTGGTGGGTGAATAATAATAAATACTTATGGCATTCGTTAAATGCTTACTAAGTGCCGAGCACTGTTCTAAGCACTAGAGTAGATACAAGGTAATCAGGTTGTTCCACCCTGGGCTCACAGTCTTATTCTCCATGGTACAGATGAGGCAACAGAGGCACAGAGAAGTTAAGTGACTGGCCCAAAATCACACAGCTGATAAGTGGCAGAACTGGGATTAGAATCCATGACCACTGACTCTCAAGCCGGTGCTCTTTCCACTAACCCACACTGCTGCCAGGAGCTGAAAGGGAAGTAGCATGGCTTGGTGGACAAAGCTTGGGCCTGGGAGTCAGGAGGACCTGGGTTCTAATCCTGCCTCTGCCACATGTTGGTACTATTAATGTTATCACGGTATATGTTAGGGGCTTACTTTGTGCCAGGCAGGCACTGTACAGAGCGCTGGGGTGGATCCAAGCAAATAGGGTTGGACAGAGTCCCTGTCCCATGTGGCGCTCACAGACTCAGTCCCCGTTTTCCAGATGAGGTAACTGAGATGCAGAGAAATAAAGTGACTTGCCCACGGCCGCAGACCAAATGGCAGAGCTGGGATTAGAACCCCAGAGCCTAGTACATAGCAAGTGCTTAACAGATGCCATTATTATTGTTATCATCATTATGATCATCAAGTAAAGCACCCTGCAAACTGAAGAAGTCAATTCACTCATTTGACGACAGTGGTGATGTTGGTGATTTTGTGATAGTGATGTTATTTAAGTAAGGGATTTTGAGCTTTACAATAAAATCCCACCTAAAACGTTTTCTCAACCCTCAGAGGGGATATTTAAGCTCCCCTATCACCTCCTCTCACTTTGCTCCTAATAAGTGTGTATTTTGTGTCTGAGGGAGAGACAGAACGGCCCAGCCCCTGACTTACGGGTCACAGAAAACCTGAATTTATTCCAAAGCTCCGGATGCATCATTCCCAAACACCGTGAAGCCACCTCGGTACCACCTCAGGGACCCAGGTCCAAGGAGACGACCCCCCCAGGTGACCTCCATTTCCCTAAACTAAACATGTTTGAGCAATACGGGAGCGTTCAGCTCCACGACCAAAGGGACCGAGGAGTCTGTGTTACTTCCCTCACGGAGACCCGAGTTTACCCCGACGATCCCGAGGGCAGAAGCTATTTTCCAGGACGAGCAGGAGGCCAAAGACCTAGAGAATCACCCACCCGGGATCCGGAAGCCCCACCTATATAGATTCATTAATAATTTAGAAAGAAAGTCGAAAGTTTTGTGCTCGGCGCCTGGATATTGCCGTTCAGCGGGGGGATTCTTGCGGGTTCTAGAGTCGAGGCTTTACCTTTTTTCTTGGAAAATCAAACCGATGGAGGCCCAAGAGCCCCCTGCTCGATTTCGGAGGGAAATTGGGTGAGATGCTATAGGGAAATATGAAATGCTTCACCTTTTTTGGACGGGAACAAACACAACTCGGGAATCTGAGGGAGCGTTTCTGGCCGTCGGCCAAGCGAGCTGGACAGCGCACCAATCACAGCGCAGCACCGCCCTATAAATAAGACCCGCCGCAGAAGCGGGTTCATTCATACAACTTCTTGTTACTTTCGTTTTTTCGCGATCTTTTTCGGGCAGATTTGTTTTTTTCTACCATGTCGGAGACAGCTCCCGCCGTACCCGCCGCTCCCGCAGCCCCGGCCCCCGCGGAGAAGGCCCCGGTCAAGAAGAAGGCCAGGAAGCCGGCGGCGGGTGGAGCGCGGCGCAAAGCCGCGGGTCCCTCGGTGTCCGAGCTGATCACCAAGGCGGTGGCGGCGTCCAAGGAGCGCAACGGGGTGTCCCTGGCCGCGCTGAAGAAGGCGCTGGCCGCCGCCGGCTACGACGTGGAGAAGAACAACAGCCGCATCAAGCTGGGGCTCAAGAGCCTGGTCGCCAAGGGCACCTTGGTGCAGACCAAGGGCACCGGCGCCTCGGGCTCCTTCAAGATCAACAAGAAGGCGGCCGGCTCCGAGGGCAAGGCCAAGCCCAAAGCCAAGAAGTCAGCGGCCGCGGCTAAGCCCAAGAAATCGGCCGGGGCCGCCAAGAAGCCCAAGAAGCCCGCGGCCTCCGGAGCCAGGAAGAGCGTGAAAAAGACGCCCAAGAAAGCTAAGAAGCCTGCAGCCGCGGCGGCCGGAGCCAAGAAATCTGCTAAGACCCCGAAGAAGGCCAAGGCTGTTAAACCCAAGAAAGCGGCCAAGAGCCCGGCCAAGCCTAAGGCGGCCAAGCCCAAAGCGGCCAAGCCCAAGGCTGCGAAACCCAAAGCGACCAAGCCCAAAAAGGCAGCGGCGGCCAAGAAGAAGTAAGGTGTTTATCTCGTTGCCTTTCTCTTGAACCCCAACGGCTCTTTTCAGAGCCACCCACAGATCTCAGGAAGAGCTGATTACACTCTATTGCATCACTGGTGTTTTATTGGGCGTTTAGTTGCAGCGCAGGGGAGGGAAACCGGAAGGCCTCGGGGGGTGGGGGGGGAGGCTGTCTGGATGCTCAGCGAAGCATAAAGGGTTTTGGAGACATGTCCCCGCCCCGCAATTTATCCACCTAGCGTTTAATATACAGTGCCTGGAACGTTATTAAATTCCTATCCCGATTTTACAAGCGAGGTAATAAGCACAGGTAATAAGACAAAAGTAAACTTTGCTAAACTTCAAATACCCAAAGATGCCAGGTGAATTGCGCGGGTTGGAACACGGATACCCAACACCACCTATTATCTTCCCCCTCATCTGGAGACTCCTCTCCCACTTACAGTCCACATACTGCATTTTTTCAATGTGGCAGCCCCTCAGGGAATATGGGAGTGGCTCTTAAAAGAGCCTTTGGGTGTTGGAAAATCAGGCGGCGGCAGGAAATCTACGCCCGTTCCCCGCGGATGCGGCGGGCCAGCTGGATGTCCTTGGGCATGATGGTGACCCGCTTGGCGTGGATGGCGCACAGGTTGGTGTCCTCGAAGAGCCCCACCAGGTAGGCCTCGCTGGCCTCCTGCAGGGCCATGACGGCCGAGCTCTGGAAGCGCAGGTCCGTCTTGAAGTCCTGGGCGATCTCCCGCACCAGCCGCTGGAAGGGCAGCTTGCGGATCAGCAGCTCGGTGGACTTCTGGTAGCGGCGGATCTCCCGCAGCGCCACGGTGCCGGGCCGGTAGCGGTGAGGCTTCTTCACGCCGCCGGTGGCCGGGGCGCTCTTGCGGGCCGCCTTGGTGGCCAGCTGCTTGCGGGGCGCCTTGCCGCCGGTGGACTTGCGGGCCGTCTGCTTCGTACGAGCCATCGCGGAAACAAGAGATCACAAAAAGCAGCGAAAGGAACACTTTGTAAATGGGCCGACTGCTGGCTCCTTATATAGACGAAAGTCTGAATTGATTGGTCAAAAGAACTTCCTTCTCCTCCTCGCTCTATTCTCATTGGTTGTCATTTCAAAACCAGAGCTTCATTGTAGAGCTTGAATAGGTCGAGAATCGTCCCCTCACTTCACCAATCTCTCCTTCTCCCTCCCCCCTCTTTGCTATAAATTCATATTTCCGTAAATTGTCTTCCTCGAAACCCAAGATACACGACCGACCGACTGAGCGCTGCTTGTGAGAAGCAGCGTGGCTCAGTGGAAAGAGCATAGGCTTTGGAGTCAGGGCTCATGAGTTCGAATCCCAGCTCTGCCACTTGTCGGCTGTGTGACTGTGGGCGAGTCACTTAACTTCTCTGTGCCTCAGTTCCCTCATCTGTAAATAGGGATTAAGACTGTGAGCCCCACGTGGGACAACCTGATTCCCCTATGTCTACCCCAGCGCTTAGAACAGTGCTCGGCACATAGTAAGCGCTTAACAAATACCAACATTATTATTATTATTATTATTAAAATTAATAATAGTAATAACGATAATAATAATGAGTGTGGTACATGTTAAGCGCTTACTAGGTGCCAAGCACTCTGGGGTGAATACAAGGGTGGAAAAAAAATGTTACGACCTCTGCGTTGCGTATAAAAACGACATGTCAGAGACGAGGTTATTACTGTCTGCTGTGTGACCTTGGGCAAGTCACTAAACTTCTCTGTGCCTCAGTTACCTCATCTGTAAAAATGGGGATTAAAAACTGTGAGCCCCATTTGGGACAATCTGATTACCCTGCATCTACCCCAGAGTTTAGAACAGTGCTCTGCACATAGTAAGCGTTTAACAAATACCATAATTATTATTATTACTACTAGAGCTTCTTCCAGGACTAGTAGTAAGAGACTGTTGAGTGGCAGAGATTACCCTGGTAGTCAAGGCCAGCTCCGTTCCGATTAAACCAGAGCTTTCAGCATCTAATTTAATCAAAGAACAATACAGGATAAATAGATCAGGATGGGCATCAACTCCCCTTGGGGTGTGTTTTTCTACATCGTTCTCAAAGTGATTAAGCACACTCAACCCCACTAAAGGAGTAGCTTTTGTTTTTAGCTACTTCTACAGAAACAAAGTGAAGATGGGTTGTTAACCAGAGGCAGGCCTGCAGCTGAGACTAAATGCAGGTTAATGCAGGACCTTGGCCATTATGCTGCTACAGGAGCAAACCAGGTAGGACAAAGTCCCCAACCCATGTGGGCCTCGGTCTCAATTCCCGTTTTACAGATGAGGTAACTGAGGCACAGAAGTGAAGTGACTTGTCCAAGGTCACACAGAAGACATGTGACAGATGAAGGAGTAGAACCCATAACCTTATGACTCCCAGGCCTGTGCTCTACCCACTAAGCAATACTGCTTCCGTAGTATGACACATTTCCCTTTTTCCCTGGCACTAAAAATTTGGTTCCTTTCAGGTTTTCATAACATTCAACCTTTTTCCCTTTCCCCCTATCTCTCCAGTTCAGGACTTTATTTTAGACGATTTGAAAAGCCAGTGTATCCAAATTGACTTTACACTCAGAACCTCTGAGGGGTGAATGATCTAAAAATGGACAAGAATGGGGGCTCTTTTTCCCAGTCTACTTTTTCATTTAAAAAACAGAATCTCCTTACCCTCGGATTTCAAAGATCTAATCAACTCTTCCCTTCCCAAATGGACTGCACAGGTCTCCTAGTTCACACCCAGCACACTTCAATCCTCCAACTGAGATCTCTTCTCTCCCACCACTGACCCCTGACTAACCCCTGTCCACCCTTTGGCCTGGAACTCCTTCTCCTTTCTTATTTAACCATTCAACTATCTGTTCATCTTCAAAACTTTCCCAAAAATCACCTAAAAGCAGCGTGGCTCAGTGGAAAGAGCACGGGCTTTGGAGTCGGAGATCATGGGTTCGAATCCCAGCTCGGTCACTTGTCAGCTGTGTGACTCTGGGCAAGTCACTTCACTTCTCTGTGCCTCAGTTACCTCATCTGTAAAATGGGGATGAAGACTGTGAGCCCCACGTGGGACAACCTGATTCCCCTGTGTCTACCCCAGCGCTTAGAACAGTGCTTGGCACATAGTAAGCGCTTAACAAATACCAACATTATTATTATTAAAAGCAGTGTGGCCTAGTGGAAAGAGTAGGGACCAGGGAGTGAGAGGATCTCATTTCCAAATCTAACTTTGCTACGGGTTGGCTGTGTGACCTTGAGCAAGATACCTGTCTGTGCCTCAGTTCCCTATAAAACGGGACTTCAACTCTACTCAGCCCCAATGGGCCAGGGAGGGTATCCAAACCAATCAACTTGTATTTACCCCAGTGTTTAGTACTAAGTGCTTACTAAGACAAGTACAATAATAATTACCTCCTCCAAGAGGCCTTCAATAGCTAAGGCTTCATTTCCTTTACTCTCCACTCTGCTTATAATAATAATGGCATTTGTTAAGCGCTTACTACGTGCAGAGCACTGTTCTAAGCACTGGGGTAGATACAGGGTAACCAGTTGTCCCACTTGAGGCTGTCAATCCCCATTTTAAAGATGAGGTAACTGAGGCACAGAGACGTTAAGTGACTTACGCAGGCACACAGCTGACAAGAGCTCATGATACAGGCTGGGTTCCATCACCCTTAAACACTACATCACTCATCACACGTATATTCATATCCTTATACACTGCCACTATTCATCTCAGTGTTTGTCCATTTCGTCTTGGACAAGGCTGCGTTCTTTGGACAAGGAATGTACTAACTCTGTATTCTACTCTCATAAGTGCATTAGATTTTAAACACTCAATACCATGGATCAATCCATTTAAAATCTGTAACGAGACTGTCCCCCTCCCCCATTTCGCTTGATTTCATACCGTATTGCACAACTCTTTTTTGAGGCTGTGGGTGGCTCTTAAAAGAGCCTTTGGTTTCAAGTCGGGATTCGAAGAATCCTGGAGATCTGCTTGGACCTTATTTGCCTTTAGCCTTGTGGTGGCTCTCGGTCTTCTTGGGGAGCAGCACGGCCTGGATGTTGGGCAGGACGCCGCCCTGGGCGATGGTGACCTTGCCCAGCAGCTTGTTGAGCTCCTCGTCGTTGCGGATGGCCAGCTGCAGGTGCCGCGGGATGATGCGGGTCTTCTTGTTGTCGCGGGCCGCGTTGCCCGCCAGCTCCAGGATCTCGGCCGTCAGGTACTCGAGCACGGCGGCCAGGTAGACGGGCGCGCCCGCCCCCACCCGCTCCGCGTAGTTGCCCTTGCGCAGCAGCCGGTGGACGCGGCCCACCGGGAACTGCAGCCCGGCCCGGGACGAGCGGGACTTGGCCTTGGCCCGAGCCTTCCCGCCTTGCTTTCCACGGCCAGACATGCCTACAAGAGCACGCCGGAAGTATTGCTATGAAGGACTATAAAGAAAGCGAATTCCTCGCCGCTGCGGTGCTCTTTTATACCTTGTACCAGGCTTACGAGAGAGACATTTGATTGGTCCATCCGCCCCTATGACTTGTCCAATGGAAACTGGGAATTTGAATCCCTATATTTGCATGTTTTAGGACCTATCAAATGGAACAGTGGTGAAAACCGTATTTGCATTCCTCTCCTATAAGTATGGGTGGAGAGACCAAATGAGTGGTATTCTTCTTGAGGACACCATCGATAGTTATTCCCTAAAATGCCTGACCCCGCCAAGTCCGCCCCAGCCCCCAAGAAGGGCTCGAAGAAGGCGGTGACCAAAGCGCAGAAGAAGGACGGGAAGAAGCGCAAGCGGAGCCGCAAGGAGAGCTACTCCATCTACGTGTACAAGGTGCTGAAGCAGGTCCACCCCGACACGGGCATCTCGTCCAAGGCCATGGGCATCATGAACTCGTTCGTCAACGACATCTTCGAGCGCATCGCCGGCGAGGCTTCCCGCCTGGCGCACTACAACAAGCGCTCCACCATCACGTCCCGGGAGATCCAGACGGCCGTGCGCCTGCTGCTGCCCGGGGAGCTGGCCAAGCACGCCGTGTCCGAGGGCACCAAGGCCGTCACCAAGTACACCAGCTCCAAGTAAACTAGCAGTGAGACTTCTCGCTCAACGAACCCAAAGGCTCTTTTCAGAGCCACCCATAGTTTCTCAAAAAGAGCTATAATTGCCTTAATTTATTTTTTGAGATAGTACCGTATTCCACCGAACGCTTAAAGAATGTACACCCCACTAGGCTAAAAGTGTGGCAGAATGCTGTAGAGTTATGAACTCCAACTCCTTTTCAGGGAGTTTCAGATTGTAGACCTGCTCTGAGTTAGAAACTCTGTAATACTGCGTGGCCTGAAACATCTACCTTCGTCGGGGAGAGGTGGACCTGCCTTGAGCTTATTAAACAGCTTTCCTCAGGGCCTAAAGCAGTTATTAGTTTGCTTCTCCCATATTCTTGCTTGTTCCCCATACTCTACATTTTTTCTTTCCATGGGATAGGCTTTAGCATCTGTATCACCCACTAAATTACATGTTCCTGGAGGCCCGGGATTCATTCATTCATTAAATCGTATTTATTGAGCGCTTACTCTGTGCAGAGCAATGTACTAGGTGCTTGGAAAGTACAGTTCAGCAACGAAGAGAGACAAATTCCTGCCCAAAACTGGCTTACAGTCTAGAAGGGGGGAGATGGGCATCAAAACAAGTAAACAGGCTTCATTAGCATCCATATAAGTAGAAATATATGTATCAGTAAATAGGCATTAATTATAAATAAATGGAATTATAGATGTATACATATTTACACAAATGCTGTGGGGCAGAAAGGGGAGATAGATCAAAGGGAGAGAGATGGGGACGGGGCAAGGTGAGGAAAAAATGGGTGCTTAGTCTGAGAAAGGTTCCTCAAGGAGTGAGCATTCAGTAGGGCTTTGAGGGGGGAAGTGTCTTAATTTGGCGGATTTGAGGAGGGAATGGCATTCCAGGCCAGAGGTAAGATATGGGCCAGGGTTTGACAGCGGGACATGGGAGAAGGAGGCCCAGTTCATTCATGCATTCATTCAATAGTATTTATTGAGCGCCTACTATGTACTAAGCTCTTGGAATGTACAATTCAGCAAAAGATAGAGAAAATCCCTGCCAATGACAGGCTCACAGTCTAAACGGGGGAGATGAGAAGGTTAGTGACACCAGAGGAGCAGAATGTGTGGGTTGGGATGTAGAAGGAGAGAAGGAAGGTGAGGGAGGAGGGGGCAAGATGATGGACAGCCTTGAAAACGATAGTGAGGAGTTTTGGGTTGATAGGCAACCAGTGGTGATTTTTGAGGTGGGGGGGGGGGGTGACATGCCCAGAATGTTTCTATAGAAAGATAATCCTGGCAGCAGAGTGAAGTATAGACTGAAGTGAGGAGAGACAGGACTCTGGGAGATCATCAAGGATGCTGCTGCAGTAGAGTGCTTCGGTACTTAAGTACTAAGCAGTACAGTGCTTAGCACAGTATTCTGCACATAGTAAGCCTTAAATAAATACCACTGATTGATCAATGGGGATGTTAGCAGAAGCCATGGGAGCACATGAGTTTTCAAAGAGAGTGTAGGAGAGAACTCAGAAACGAGCCTTGGAGGACTCCCACAGATAAGAGGCAGAGCCTGTGAGACAGAAGGATCAGAGATATAGTGGAACCAGGAGAGGATACCTTCAGTTAACCCTTATCTGAATAATGTTTTGAGGAGAAGTGGGGAGTCGTCCATGGGTTTCAAAGCATCTTTAAGCATTATAATCATATTATCTTGTACCTACCTCAGCACTTAGAACAGTGTTTGATGCACTGTAAGCCTGTAATATATACCATTAAAAAAGGAGGATTAGGATGGAGTAGCGGCTTAAGCTTTTAGTACGGTGTAACACACATTAACTGGCGCTCAATAAATGCCGTTGACTGAATTTGGAGAGGACCCAGTACTGCTGTTGAAGTCTCGGAGATATTCAGTGGCCACCCCTAAAAAAGCAGGTCTTCTCTAGCTGGCAGTTGTGACACCTTCAATAGAGAATTCATTCATCCATTCATTCAAAAGTATCGATGGCTTTCTGTGTGCAAAACACTGTATTAATGTGGCTCAGTGGAAAGAGCACGGGCTTTGGAGTCAGGGCTCATGAGTTCGAATCCCAGCTCTGCCACTTGTCGGCTGTGTGACTGTGGGCAAGTCACTTCACTTCTCTGGGCCTCAGTTCCCTCATCTGTAAAATGGGGATTAAGACTGTGAGCCCCACGTGGGACAACCTGATTCCCCTATGTCTACCCCAGCGCTTAGAACAGTGCTCGGCACATAGTAAGCGCTTAACAAATACCAACATTATTATTAAGTGCTTGGGAGAGCACAATACAACAATCAACAGACACATTCCCTGCCCACAAGGAGAGAAGGCTGGTGGATACTGTTCACAGCTCTTTTGTGACTCCCTTTGGTCTGAGAACGTTCCTAAGCTTGATTCCACATAGGTTTGTCACAGCTTATTTTTCTCCTCTCCTCCAGCCCTCTGCCTTTTCCCAGCCATAGTGGAGAGACCTAGAGGGTCCCTCTGAACCGGAGATAGCGATTTAAAAAGGAATCTTCTCTTTCTTTCTAAAAGGTCAGGAGTTTTTAGGGATATTGTTGATTTAGGGGAAAGGAAAGCCAGGATTCAAGGATGACCCAACAGGGAAAAGAAAAAGTTAAAGCAAAGCAGAAAAAAAGGAATTATATTGCGGGGCTCAGTTCCAGGGGCTTTGGAGAGGCGCCCAGTTGAAATGTATTATCTTCATTCAGAGGAAATTAGATAAGTAGGGTGGCCTGGTGGATAGAGCAGGCCTGGGAGTCAGAGGAACCTAGGTTCTAATAACTCCTCAGCAAACTGTTTGCTGTGTGACCTCGGGCAAGTTCATTAATTCATTCAATCAATCGTATTTATTGAGCATTTACTGTGTGCAGAGCACTGTACTAAGCATCTGGAAAGCACAATGCAGCCATAAAGAGAGACAATCCCTGCCCACAATAGGCTCACAGCCTAGAGGGGGAGAGACAGATATCAGTATAAGTAAACAGGCATCAATATAAATAGAATTATAGATATATGATTTAACTACTCTGGACCTCAGTTATCTGTAAAATGGGCATTTAAATTTTGAGACCCACATGACAGACATCAATATAAGTAAACGTGACTCAGTGGAATGAGCCCGGGCTTGGGAGTCAGAGGTCGTGGGTTCTAATACCGCCTTCGCCACTTGCCAGCTGTGTAACTTTGGGCAAGTCACTTCACTTCCCTGTGCCTCAGTTACCTCATCTGTAAAATGGGGATTAAAACTGTGAGCCCCAAGTGGGACAACCCGATCAGCTTGTATCCCCCCAGCACTTAGAACCGTGTTTTGCACATAGTAAACACTTAAATACCACCATTATTATTTTTATTATTATTAAACAGGCATCAATATAACTAAATAGAATTACAGATATAAGGCTTAACTACTCTAAACCTCAGTTATCTATAAAATGAGCATTTAAATTTTGAATTCCACGTGGCATGTGGACTGCGTCCAACTTAATCGGGTTGAATCCACCCCAGAGTTTAGTACAGTACCTGCCACATAGTGAGCGCTTAACAAAACCCACAAAAAATATAAACTTTAAAAAGCCTGGGGTTGCATCAACTCAAAAACCGCTGGGGTTGCGGAGAGAGGGAGAGAAAGATAGAAATCTCTTTAAAAAAATCGCGATGAGGTATGAATTAGAGAAGGTAAGGTGAAAATGGGACAGCAATTAAGAAAAAAAAAGGGGGTTTTCCAGGCTGTTATCAAATTGAGTCTTTTTCCTGTCCTCGCTTCCTTCCCGACTTGAAATCAGAGAGGGCGGGTGCTTCCCGCCCGCGCTCTTTCAGTTCTCAAGCAGGTCGGACGTCAGGGTTTATAAAGAAGTGACGAAAAGAGTTCCACAGTTAGTTTTCTACTTGTGCTTGCTACAGCGCCAACATGTCTGGACGGGGGAAGGGTGGTAAGGGTTTGGGAAAAGGGGGTGCCAAACGCCACAGGAAGGTGCTCCGCGACAATATCCAAGGCATCACCAAGCCCGCCATCCGCCGCCTCGCTCGCCGTGGCGGTGTCAAGCGTATCTCTGGCCTGATCTATGAGGAAACTCGCGGTGTTCTCAAGGTTTTCCTGGAGAATGTGATCCGCGACGCCGTTACCTACACGGAGCACGCCAAGAGAAAGACCGTTACCGCCATGGATGTGGTCTACGCCCTCAAGCGTCAAGGCCGCACTCTTTATGGATTCGGGGGTTAGATTTCAAGTTGTATTGGTGGACAAAGAAAAACACAAAGGCCCTTTTCAGGGCCGCCCACAAATTCGTAAAAAGAGCGAGTTGCACTGTTTTTGACTCATTTCCCTTAAAGTGCTGGGGGTAAGTAACTTCGTTGTGAGTTACGTGCATAGTACAATTTTGGCTATTACAGTGTATTGATTATCGATAACGATTAGGCTTTGTGAAGCCTGCGTTGAGATTGAGGAAGAATTTGCCGCCTCCGCTTGTGAGGTGGCAGTTGTTTTATGGTAGCGAGAAATATCCTAGCGGAGGAAGCCTGGCCACAAATTAACACTCGGCAAATGGACTGTGGAGTTGTGCAGGGATTAAGACAGCCGCACGTGGAACAACGCTCCCCTCGTCCCCCTTCCCCTCCCCTAAACTGAGCCCCCTTTCCCTCTGCTGCTCATAGTAAGCGCTCAATTAATGCTATTGAATGAACGACCTATATCTACCCCAGCATTGTACGCATAGATGGAGTAGCTCTCCTTGCGGCTCCGCTTGCGCTTCTTGCCATCCTTCTGCGCTTTTGTCACCGCTATCTTGGAGCCTTTTGGGGGGGCTGGAGCGGATTTGGCGGGCTCAGGCATAGTGTCTCTGTTCTCACCGTTGCTCAAACAATAGTTATCAGAAACAACTTATCGCGACTGTATGCAAATAAGGTTTTGGGTTTTCCTCGTTCCAATTGGCCAGCACCCGCCGACACGTAAGACGAGTAAGCTCTTTTCATTGGTTAATGAGGTGCGAACCAATCAAACAGCTTCGTTGGCATCCCTTCAAGTGCTATAAAAGACGGGCAGCTACGCTCAATCTCACAGTTTTCTCCTCGACTTCAACTTGCTGCCTTTTTTTTTCTTTCAATATGTCCGGCCGCGGCAAACAGGGAGGCAAGGTTCGGGCCAAGGCCAAGTCCCGCTCGTCCCGGGCCGGGCTGCAGTTCCCGGTGGGCCGCGTCCACCGGCTGCTGCGCAAGGGCAACTACGCGGAGCGGGTGGGGGCGGGCGCGCCCGTCTACCTGGCCGCCGTGCTCGAGTACCTGACGGCCGAGATCCTGGAGCTGGCGGGCAACGCGGCCCGCGACAACAAGAAGACCCGCATCATCCCGCGGCACCTGCAGCTGGCCATCCGCAACGACGAGGAGCTCAACAAGCTGCTGGGCAAGGTCACCATCGCCCAGGGCGGCGTCCTGCCCAACATCCAGGCCGTGCTGCTCCCCAAGAAGACCGAGAGCCACCACAAGGCCAAGGGCAAATAAGCCCCACGCGCATTAGCCGAGAAGCAATCTGAACCCAAAGGCTCTTTTCAGAGCCACCCACACTTTCAGTTAAAAGAGTTCGTGGCACATATTTACTTTCTATATTCTCTTAAAAATCAAAAGGAAAAAGCTAGAACCCAGATTATTTGACTCCCAGACCCGAGGTCTTTCGCATAGGCTTCAGCTCTTTAATCCGTTATTATTTGAATTCTATTCTGACAACCCATCCCTCAGAGCTCTTGGCGGGAAAAACAGCTGATGCTAGATACATCATATTTAAGAACAAACCTGTTGCACTATAAATACTGTCACCCACCACATAGTAAGCACCTAATACCACCTAAAGAACGAAAATCGAGGTGAGACTCCTTGCCAGTGAGAACACCTGAAATATTTCGTCATCGAAGGGGATCTCAAATTGCGAGAGCAGTTTGTGTAGAAAGGTAAGGGTAAAAGCTCCTCTCCCATAGCATAGTAATAATAATGTTGGTATTAAGCACTTAGTATGCGCAGAACACTGTTCTAAGCGCTGGGGTAGATACAGGGTAATCAGGTTGATCCATGTGAGGCTCACAGTCTTAATCCCGATTTTACAGATGAGGGAACTGAGGAACAGAGAAGTTAAGTGACTTGCCCAGTCACACAGTTGACAAGTGGCAGAGCCGGGTTTCAAACCCATGACCTCTGACTCCCAAGCCCGTGCTCTTTCCGCTGAGCCACCCTGCTTCTCTAGTAGTCCATAGTAGTAGTAGTAATAGTAGTAGAATAGTAGTCAAACTCTACTGTTTGGCATTGTTCTGCTAAGTGTTCATGTACCATCGCATGGGGCCATAAAAAGGGAGAAGAATTGTTTGTGGTATTAGGTGCTTACTATGTGGTGGGCACTGTACTAAGCGCTGGGGTGGATCCAAGCGCTCAATAAATACGATGAATTGTTTGATTGATTAGCCTCCATTCTCCTGGTTAGGGATCTATAATCCCCAACTTTCTTCACCAGCCCAATAATGCCCTTGTCTACGATGCTTAATAAAGTCAAGGTGAAGGGTGAGGCACCCAGAAATAGCCACTGATTAGCGTGTCGTGCTTCTAATCGAGGGGGGTGGTGCCCCCGTCCCACGTGGGGCTCAGTCTCATTCCCATTTTACAAATGAGGTAAGCGGACCAGAGAAGTAAAGTGACTTGACCAAGGTCACACAGAAAAACGGTGGGATTTTAACTCATGACCTTCTGAGTCTCAAACCCATACTCTATCATTATGCCATGCTAGTTCTCCCAGTATTTAAACCCTATTATATAATTGAAGAAACAGGCCCAAGAAAGTAAGCGCCTCGTTCATGTTTCCCCAGTAAGCAAGGTACAACTAGAACCCAGATTATTTGACTCCCAGACCCGAGGTCTTTCGCATAGGCTTCAGCTCTTTAATCCGTTATTATTTGAATTCTATTCTGACAAACCATCCCTCAGAGCTCTTGGCGGGAAAAACAACTGATGCTAGATACATCATATTTAAGAACAAACCTGTTGCACTATAAATACTGTCACGACTAGAATTTTTCAGAGCCCAAACAAAAGCTGGCGACTCTGGAAGAATTTAAAATGATCACCTTAGTGGTCCGGTTGGGGTAGACATTCATTCCACTGATCGTATTTATTAAGCCCTTACTGTGTGCAGAGCACTGCACGAAGCGCTTGGGAAAGAGCAATAGAACAATAAACAGTGACAGTCCCTGCCCAAAACGAGCTCAAAGTCTCGAGGGGGGAGAGGAATCTGAGGGCTAAATCTAGAAATGGGAAGAATGTGAAAAATATGAGTAAAATAGCTCGAGGTTTAGGGCACGGCTACTTGGGCAGGGGGGTAGGACGAGACGGGTGATTGGGCATGAAAATTCGTCTGTAAAAGGAAAGTAGGTGGGCATGGAAGGGGGGGAAAACGGGGTGGAGCTAGATGGGGGCGGATTTTGTTCACTCATTAGCCAATAAAAGGTAGAAATGCTATAGACGGCACACGACCACTAAGCACTGCTTGGCTACCTGAAACTTACATTGTTGTCAACCAATCAACAAGAGATTTGGGTTATATAAGGGAACAACAGTCGCCCTCTAAGCATTCATTTGTTTAAGAAAAAGTAATTTTGGATTCAGCTATTGTGTTCTCTATTGCCCTATGGCTCGTACCAAGCAGACGGCCCGCAAGTCCACCGGGGGCAAGGCGCCCCGCAAGCAGCTGGCCACCAAGGCGGCCCGCAAGAGCGCCCCGGCCACCGGCGGCGTGAAGAAGCCTCACCGCTACCGGCCCGGCACCGTGGCGCTGCGGGAGATCCGCCGCTACCAGAAGTCCACCGAGCTGCTGATCCGCAAGCTGCCCTTCCAGCGGCTGGTGCGGGAGATCGCCCAGGACTTCAAGACGGACCTGCGCTTCCAGAGCTCGGCCGTCATGGCCCTGCAGGAGGCCAGCGAGGCCTACCTGGTGGGGCTCTTCGAGGACACCAACCTGTGCGCCATCCACGCCAAGCGCGTCACCATCATGCCCAAGGACATCCAGCTGGCCCGCCGCATCCGCGGAGAGAGGGCTTAGGCTTCTTTCTGTGCCCCTTCGGCTTTTGCCAACCCCAAAGGCTCTTTTCAGAGCCACCCGCTTTCTCGTTAAAGAACTGTAACTGCTGCTTGTTCATGTTCCAAACGTATACTGTTGTCGTGGTCCTTAAATTACTCTCACGGTCTCCGGATCTCGCTAGTCAAAACCCTTAAGTTCTAATTATCGGGCGGCCCAAAGGCTTTTCAAAGCCATCCACAATTTTATTGGGGTTAAGGGTAACGGCGGGGGCGGAGAGGGTAGCATTGAATCCCTGAAAATAGGACGGGGGAAAAAGGGATTAAATCCTATTTCCCCCTATTTGTGAGCCCCATGTGGAACAAGGACTGCATGCAACCTAATTCTCTTGTATCTTAATTCTCTAAACTGTAAACTCCTTGTCAGCCGGCAATGTGACTGTCTATTGTGATATTGTACTCTCCCAAGCTTTTAGTATACTTTTCTGGACATAGTAAACAGTCAATAAATATGATTGAATGAAATAATGAATAAATGAAAATTCCCCAGTGCTCAGTAAAGTGATTGGCACATTTTCTAGACCATTAACAGGGTATGGGCAGAGAAGGAGTTTAATAATAATAGTAATTATGGCATTTGTTAATCACTTACTACATGCCAAACACTGTTCTAAGTGCTGGGGTAAATACAAGGTAATCAGGTTGTCCCACGTGAGGCTCACAGTCTTAATCTCCATTTTACAGATGAGGTAACTGAGGCCCAGAGAAGTAAAGTGGTTTGCTCACGGTCAAACAGCAGACAAGTGGTGGAACCGGCATTAGAACCCACCTCCTCTGACTCCCAAGCCAGTGTTCTTTCCACTGAGCCACGCTTCTTCTCATACCTACGAACCAACTCCGTGCTTAACAAGTACCGAAGTTATAATAGTACAGTCGAACGCCTCACTCATAAGCATCCACCATTTCATTTTCATATAAATTGGTAGAATTCTATAGTTTGTAGGTGATCCCTGGGGACTTTAAGAAGTGTGAAACATGATTCCCCTAGACTGTAAGCTTCTTGTGGAGAGGGACCATGCTTACCAATTCTTTTATACATGCGCTTTTCCCAACACTTAGTACAGTGCTCTGCACACAGTAAGCACTCAATAATGCTACTGATTTCTTCCCCCCAAGAAACTTGGAGGAGAAAAGAAAACACAGTAGCATAAATGAGTTTACATGCTAAGTCACATTCAGTTCATCATTCAGTAGATGGAGAAGTGGACAAATTAATCAATAACAAATATGCAAATGGACCCACTAGAAAGTGTAACTCAGGGATATACATTTGGTTACCAATTATCATTAATTTTTTGTGGTATTTGTTAAGCACTTACTATGTGCCAGGCACTGTTCTAAACGCTGGGGTAGATACAAGGTAATCAGGACACTGTTCATATCCGCACATGGGGCTCACAGTTATAATCCCAGCTTTACCGACGAGATAACCGAGGCACAGACAAGTGAAGTGGCTTACCCAAGGTCACACGACAGAGCCAACACTAGAACCTAGAGCACAGTACTAAGCATCTGGGAAAGCACAGTATAAACAGTGACATTCCCTGGTCACAGTATATCCAGCATAACTCAGGACCTATTCATCCAGGATCCTCAGTATGTGGAGAATTGCTTTTTTGGATACTATAGTTTTTATTAAATTATTAATAAGTCTTTCAGTAGTGCAGTGGTTAATACTTGTCAACAGACTCAGTTCCCCTTTATGTTCCTTGACTTTTTTAATGCTAATTTTTAAGCATTCACTATGTGCCAGGCACTGTGCTGAGCTGAGGAAGATACAAACTAGTCAGGTTCATTCATTCATTCAGTTGTATTTATTGAGGGCTTACTGTGCGCAGAGCACTGAATTAAGCACTTGGATCCAATTCAGCAATAGAGACGATCCCTGCCCACAGTGGGCTAACAGTCTAGAATGAGGGAGACAAATATCAAAACAAGTAAACAGGCATCAATATAAATGAATAGAATTAGAGAAATATGCCTCTATACATGAGTGCTGTGGGGCAGAGAGAGGGGGGAAGAGCAAAGGGAGGGGGAGCTGAAGAAAAGGGGGCTCAGTCTGGGAAGACCTCTTGGAGGAGGTGCACCGTCAGTAGGGCTTTGAAGGGGTGAAGAGTGATTGTTTGGCGGACTTGAGGACGGAGGGTGTTCCAGCCCAGAGGTAGGACGTTGGCCAGAGGTCGGCTGTGAGACAGGCAAGATGGAAGTAGAGTGAGAAGGTCAGCATCAGAGGAGTGGAGTGTATGGGCTGGGATGTAGAAGGAGAGAAGGGAGGTGAGGTAAGAAGGGGCAAGGTGATAGAGAGCTCTGAAGCCAATAGTGAAGAGTTTTTGTTTGATATAAGGGTTGATAGGCAACCACTGGAGATTTTTGAGGAGGGGAACGTTTTTGTAGAAAGATAATCTGGGCAGCAGAGTGAAATATGGATTGAAGTGGGGAGAGGCAAGGGGTTGTAAAGTCAGAAAGGGAGCTGATGCAGTAATCCAGTTGGGATAGGATGAGTGATAGTCTCAACTGTATTTCTGGGTGGCCTTTGGAAAATTCATTCATTCATTCATTTAATTATATTTGTAGAACGTTTATTGTGTGAGAAGCACTGTACTAAGCGCCTGGGAAAGTACAATACAACACTCATTAGTGATATTCCCTGCCCACAATGAGTTCACAGTCTACAGCAAATTAGTTGACCTCTCTGGGCCTTGGTTTCCTCATCTGTACAACGATGACAAAATTCCTTTTCCCCTACATCTTAGGTTGTGAGACCCATATGGGATAGTGCTGGTATCCAATATGATTACATACATCTACTCCAGTGCTCTGGAACATAGGAAGTTCTCGATACGATGACAATTATACCTTGTGTTTAAATAATATTTTCTTTTGCATTACAGATATCTTCAATACTTTCTTTATGATCATGCCATCTGGATGATGGGGAATACATCTAGTATCATGTCCATATGAAGGTTAAAACTATACCTCGTGTTTCGCTAGGCTAAACGCTGCATAACTCAATTTCTGACAATTTCCCTGCGCAGATAGGAACTGAAAAGGGAGCTTTGCTGGATGGCTTTGAAGGCAACGCAGACAGGGAAGGGTGAGGGGAGGTTGATGTAACCTCGCCTAAATAAAAAGAGCATGGGTCTGGGAGTTAGAATTTCTAATCCTGGTTCTACACCTGTCTGATCTGTGGCCTCAAGCAAATCACTTAACTTCTCTGTGCCTCCGGTTACTTCAGTTGTAAAACTATGAGACAAGGACTGTGTCCACCCTGATCATCTTATATTTACCCCAGCATGTAGTACAGTGCCTTGCACATTGTCAGGGTTTAAGAAATTCCATTTATGACTCTCCTCTGCTTCAGAGTCCTCCAAGAGGCCTTTCCTGACTAAGCCTTCTTTTTCTCTTCTCCCACTCCTTTCTGCCTCACCCAGTCTTGCTCCTTTTTTTCATCCCCCCTCCCAGCCCCACAGCACTTATGTCCATATCCGACATTTAATAGTTATGGTATTTGTTAAGCACTTAACTATGTGCCGGGAACTGTACTAAGCACCACTGGGGTGGATACAAGCAGCTCGGGTTGGACACAGTCCTTCTCCCACGTGGGGCTCACAGTCTCAATCCCCATTTTACAGATGAGGTCGCCGAGGCCCAGAGAAGTGAAGTGACTTGCCCAAGGTCACACAGCCAAGTGACGGAGGCGGGATTACAACCCATGACCTTCTGACTCTCAGGCCGGGGCTCCAGCCACTACGCCACTCAGCTTCTCAATATATCATTTATTGATATAAACCTCTGTCTCTCCTATAGACTGTAAGTTCTTTGTGGGCAG
This sequence comes from Ornithorhynchus anatinus, assembly GCF_004115215.2. Classification (NCBI taxonomy): domain Eukaryota; kingdom Metazoa; phylum Chordata; class Mammalia; order Monotremata; family Ornithorhynchidae; genus Ornithorhynchus; species Ornithorhynchus anatinus. The sequence continues at coordinate 3,727,369 of NC_041753.1, read as the reverse complement.
GGAATGTGTCGGTTTATTGTTCTATTGGTTTCTCCCAAGCGTTTAGTACAGTGCTCTGCACACAGCGCTCAATAAATACGACTGAATGAATGTGAGTGTGTTGCTATTAGGCTCTAAGGCCACAGGGTGGCAGCAGAGCTTCGTACATTATATTAATGCCATAAATAAGAGGTTTTACCGCCCTCAACTCCTCTCCCCCAGATCCCATTTTCTCCTCCTTCCCTCCCGTCCTCCATTTGCAGGACAAAAGCTTCCAGAATCGGGGATCTCAAAACGAGCACAGAACATCTCAAACAAAACCGCATCCAACCTGATTCACTTGCACTATGCCAGCACTCGGAACGGTGTTTGTCAAAGAGTAAGTACTTAACAAGTACCATAATTAGAAGAATCAGTGTGTTTTAGTGGAAAGAGCCTGCCCTTGGGAAACAGAGGTCGTGGGTTCTAATCCCGGCTCCGCCACTTGTCTGCTGTGATTTCTTCACTTCTCTGGGCCTCAATTCCCTCATCTGTAAAATAGGGATTAAGACTGTGAGCCCCACGTGGAACAACCTGATTACCTTGTATCTGCCCTAATATTTAGAACTGTTCTTGGCACCCAGTAAGCGCTTAACAAATGCCATCATCATCATTATCGTCGTCGTCATCATCAACAAAACTGAGTTGTTCACAGCTCTTTTGCAGTTCGTGACAGCTATCACACACATTCGTGACCCCTATCACACTCTCCACACCAGTACCCAGCAACTAGCTGTCTTCCACTACACTGGACCTCGTCCAAGTGGCAGCAGAGAATATGATCAGTGCGACCGGAGGGCGATGGAGGTGAAAGAAAACATCTCTCTCCTCTTCTAAACGTTCGGGGGATTCTGGACAGCACTAGTAAAACCATAAATGGGGGCGGGGCAGAGAAGAGATCTACTCTTCCGGGTAATGGCAACGCGAGGAAGAGCAGTTTATAGGGAAAGAGATTGTTGGCAGGGGGAGGGATGGGTCTGAGGAAAATGAAGCACATTTGAGAAGCAGCGAGGCCTAGCAGAGAGTCAGAAAGACCTGGGATCTATTCCTGCTTACGCTACTTGTGACCTTGGGCAAATCCCTTTACCTCTCTGTTACTCATCTGTAAAATGAGAATTAAGACTGTGAGCCCCGTGCGGGAAATTGACTGCATCCAACCTGAGTAGTTTGTTTCTACCCTAGTGCTTAATACAGTACCTGGCACCTACTAAGCATTTCACAAATACAATAAAAGAATAAAAGATCTTCAACGCATTCACCGATTTCGCTGAGAGAATCCAACACGTCTTGTCTACCCCATCGACCAACCCTATTTATTGATCCCTTACTGCCTGCGGAACACTGTACTGAAGTGTTTTGAAGCAAACGATAGAAGACACATTCCATGACCACAACGAGCTTGCCGTCTAGATGGGGAGACAGACATTAATCTAAACGAGTTACAAATACGTACGTGAGCACTTTTCAGATGGGGGAAAGGGTGAAAATCTCTTCACGGATTACAAAAGCAACTGTGAAATAAACGATGAACTCAGGACATGAACTGGCATAGTTAAGGCACCCTTTCCCCTCCCCCGCGTGAACAAAGGCCGCTGAGGGAGGGAAAGGCAGTTTTTTCGCGCCCTTTCAGTTTTCAAACAGGTCCGCCGATAAAGGTTATAAGCCAGGCAGCTGGGCTACTGTTTCATAGCGCGAAAGGCTTAGCTTCTAATCATGTCAGGGCGCGGTAAGGGAGGCAAAGGCCTTGGAAAAGGAGGAGCTAAAAGGCACCGGAAGGTTTTGCGCGATAATATCCAGGGCATCACTAAGCCCGCTATCCGTCGCTTGGCCCGCCGTGGAGGTGTTAAGCGCATCTCTGGTCTCATCTACGAAGAGACCCGCGGGGTGCTCAAGGTTTTCCTGGAAAATGTGATCCGGGACGCCGTCACCTACACGGAACATGCCAAAAGGAAGACTGTCACGGCGATGGATGTTGTCTATGCCCTCAAGCGCCAGGGCCGCACCCTCTACGGCTTCGGCGGCTAAGTAGATCTATCCTTCTCAGGATATCAAACCCAAAGGCCCTTTTCAGGGCCACCCACAGTATCAGCAAAAGAGCCTAAGGGCACTGCTGTGTTTACGCCTACTCGATATTGGTACAAGCGTCTAGTCCAATAGTCGGCATTAGGGATGAATAGGTGGTTCAGCGTGCGATGTAGCCTCGTGGAGGAACTGATGAGAGGACTGCAGCTTTCTGGTTTGTAAATGTCGTTTCTCATAGAAAAGCCTTGGTCTCTTACGTCCACTTAATTCCCCACGCTGTTTGTCGTGTAGAGTTTGCTTCATCTCTAAAAGAAGTTCTCTCCTTTGAAGTCCTATGTAGATGGTTACCATGTCTGAAATACTTAGATTGTATCAACTACAATGCCCTATAAATGGCAAGTAGTGCTATTAATAAGCACCATATTGGGTTTATGAGGTCTCAAGGTTTTCCTTCCAGATTTGTCATTTTATGTCGATCCTCACAACTGTAAATTCTACTTATTTTGATTATCCTGTTTGTAAATGAACGCATATTTTGTCTTCCCTTTTTCTTCAAGGTATTAGGGGCTTATGTGCTATGCACAGTAAGACGCTAGTCAGGTTGGACCCAACCATTAATGCAAGATGGGGTCTCGGTCCTAATTCCTATTTTACAGATTAGGTAACTGACAAGAAGTGAAGGGACTTGTCCAAGGTCACACGAGGCAAGAGGCGGGGCTGGAATTAGAAATCAAACCTTGGTCCTCTGACTCCCAGGTCTGTGCTGTTATCCACTAGGTCAAGCGACTTGTGTAAACTCATTATCTACTGTGTGGCACACTACTAAGTGCTTGGAAGAGTACAATATAAGCTGGTAGGCACATTTCCTAGCCAAAAAGGCTACCCGCATTTAAAATTCATTTACTACTCGCTGCGACCGGAATAATCAGGCAGCGTTTGATATGAAAACCCAAAGCAGATCGATACATTGTCTACTAAGAGCTTTAAGTCTTTACCCAGCACTTAGTACAGTGTTTGGCACATCGTAAGCGCTTAACAAATACCATCATCATCACTTACACCAAAAGAGCAAAAGTTGACAATATTACTCGGGGGTAATCCTTGGTCTGGGAGTGGAATAGCATCCTTCCTGCCCAATCCAGTTGAGTGTCGATTTTTCTAAATCCTATACCTAGAAAAGCCCGCGACCTGGTTCATGGAGGAGAGGCGGGGGACATGACGTAATTTATTTAGAAGCAAGACCAGGTATCTTTGAAAACTAGAATAAATACAATTACTTGAAGTAATGCAGTTTCACAGAGTGGGGCTGAAATTGTGGAATTGAATTGAATTGAAGACCGGGCACCTGGTATTCGAGGAGAGGAGGAGGAGATTGGGATGGGAAATTAGGGCAGGGTTGGAAAAGGGCCGTTCTAGTCCAATCAAAATGGAGAAATAATTCTGAAGTCACTCTCAGGAACGAACCAATGAAAAAATTCGGCGGAGCATTCGAATGGTATGGCGTCCAATCACCTCGGCCCTTCGTCTACATAAAAGTCAGCCTAAGCAACCACTTGCTTCGTTTTCCTACTGGAGAAACGTGCTACCTCTTAACTCTCCTGATCATGGCTCGTACGAAGCAGACGGCCCGCAAGTCCACCGGCGGCAAGGCGCCCCGCAAGCAGCTGGCCACCAAGGCGGCCCGCAAGAGCGCCCCGGCCACCGGCGGCGTGAAGAAGCCTCACCGCTACCGGCCCGGCACCGTGGCCCTGCGGGAGATCCGCCGCTACCAGAAGTCCACCGAGCTGCTGATCCGCAAGCTGCCCTTCCAGCGGCTGGTGCGGGAGATCGCCCAGGACTTCAAGACGGACCTGCGCTTCCAGAGCTCGGCCGTCATGGCCCTGCAGGAGGCCAGCGAGGCCTACCTGGTGGGGCTCTTCGAGGACACCAACCTGTGCGCCATCCACGCCAAGCGGGTCACCATCATGCCCAAGGACATCCAGCTGGCCCGCCGCATCCGCGGGGAACGGGCATAAATCTTGCTAATCACACCACCCAAAGGCTCTTTTCAGAGCCACCCATATCTTCGTTAACGGAGCTGTATGACTTGGAGCGGTTTATCAATTCTTAAACTGGTAGGATTTTAGCTGTTACATGTCTTTGTGGTGCGCTTAGGGACTAAAAGTTCGTTTAGTCGTTTAACCAGGGGGCGTAACTAGCCCCGCCAAGGTCGCCTACGTGACAAAACTCGACTGACAACCCTCCCAATGAGCCCCAGTGTCCACACAAGGTTATGAATTTCCCCGTCCCCGAAAAGCTTAGTGGAAAGAGGACAGGTTCTAATCCCGAATTGTGCCACTTCTCTACCTCACTGTGACAACCACGTGGGATAACCTGATTCTCTTCCTTACCTTCCCCACCCTCAGCTGTTACTCTGATATTCCGGGATCCATATACACGCGCCACGCAGCACTTTAGAAATAAGCCTATACCAAACCTGGCGCCAAGTGCCTCTTTGGCCCCAAGCCAAAGTCGACTCGACCCACAACTCGCAGTGCGTTTAGCCCTTTGTTTGAGATCTGTGGGTGGCCCTGAAAAGAGCCGTTGGGGTTTCGAATAGTCTGGGGCCAACTCCTTACTTCTTCTTGGGCGCCACTTTCTTAGGCTTAGCCGCTTTAGCCTTGGCAACCTTGGGCTTCGCCGCTTTGGGCTTCACCGCCTTCGGCTTGGCCGGACTCTTGGCTGTTTTCTTAGGCTTCGCGGTTTTGGCCTTTTTCGGACTCTTGGTGGCCTTTTTGGCTCCCGCTGCCGGCTTTTTGGCTTTCTTCGGGGTCTTCTTCACGCTCTTCTTCGTAGAGGCAACGGGCTTCTTAGGCTTCTTAGCGGCGCTGGCCGATTTCTTGGGCTTAGCCGCGGCCGCAGGTTTCTTGGCTGTGGGCTTGGCCTTGCCCTCGGAGCCGGCGGCCTTCTTATTGATCTTGAAAGAGCCCGAGGCGCCGGTGCCTTTGGTCTGCACCAAGGTGCCTTTGGCGACCAGGCTCTTGAGCCCCAGCTTGATGCGGCTGTTGTTCTTCTCCACGTCGTAGCCGGCGGCGGCCAGCGCCTTCTTCAGGGCGGCCAGGGACACCCCGTTGCGCTCCTTGGACACGGACACCGCCTTGGTGATCAGCTCGGACACCGAGGGACCCGCGGCTTTGCGTTTCGCCCCGCCTGCCGCCGCCGGCTTCTTCGCCTTCTTCTTGGCCGGAGACTTTTCGGGGGCCGGGGCTGCGGGCGCAACGGGGGCCGTCTCGGACATGACGGTGAGAAATAATCCTAAATGGAAGAAAGACACTGCGACTAATGTGGCGGGCCGGCCGAGGTCGGGGGTATTTATAGCGCGGAGCCGCGCTGTGATTGGTTGCGCTGTCCAGCCCTCCTCGTTGCCAGCCAAGGACTCCCCTCTCGCCTCCGGAGTTGTGTTTGTTCCAGCTCGAAATAGGTCAAATATTAAAACTTTCCCCCAACCGATTCGCCCCATTCAGCCCCGGAAATGAAGAGAGGACCCTCCCGTCCCCCCTGAATGTCTCTCGATGAAAAACCCAAAACGCTTTCGATCAAAAAGCCGCCAGATAGCCTTCCGTTCCCCTCAGGATTCACCCGAGAAGGACAAAACTTTCTCATTTCCCGGGAAATCGCCAATTAACCTTTGTCACCGTGGCCGGCGGACCCCTTGGGGATGAATCCCTGGGTCCTTGGCTTCTCTCTTGGGCAGAAATCTAGCTTCTGCCCCCGAGATTTTCGGGACAAACTCGTGTCTCCGTGGAGGAAGTAACACAGCCTCTTCGGTCGTTTTGCCTGTGGAGATGCACGTTCTGCTGTTTCTCCAGCTAGTTTACTTTAGGGAATTTGGGGCTCACGGCGAGGCGGGGTTTGAGTTAGGGCTGGAGAGCTTGACCAGGTAACGAGACCTATTTTTAGTGTTTGGGGCTGAGAAATCGGAATGCGATTGATGCCTGTCAACTTGTTTTATTTTGTTGTCTGTCTTCCCCCTCCCCCCACTCTGGACTGCGAGCCCATTGTTGGGTAGGGATTGTCTCCATCTGTTACCGAATTGTACTCGCAAGCGCATAGTACAGTGCTCTGCACACAGTAAGCGCTCAATAAATACGATTCAATGAATGAATAAATCTTTGAGGAGTTCAGGCGATTTGATCGGGTTTCCTGCATCCCAGGGGACTCATAATAATAGTCATAATAATGATGATGGCATTTGTTAAGCGCTTACTCTGTGCCAAGCACTGTTCTAAGCGCTGGGGTAGGGCGGTTGGTTCAGTCTTCTATCCCTCAGACGCATTAATAAGGGATTAGTTTGGGGGTAATTTTCCTAGGCGTGGAGGTAAAGAAGCCTGTAGGAGAGTGGGTCCGTTGAAGAATTGGGAAAAGAAAACAATCTGCTCGCAAAAGAGCAGCAGAAGTGTGCCTCGCTCTCCCCTGAACCACCGCCAACCCCTAAGCCAAGTCCTGCCTCTGGCCTGGAACGCCCTCCCTGCTCTAAGGATGATGATGGTATTCGTTAAGGGCTTACTATGTGCCAAGTACTATTCTAAGCGCTGGGGTAGATACAAGGTCATCAGGCTGTCCCACGTAGGGCTCACAGTCTTCATCCCCATTTTACAAATAAGGTAACTGAGGCCCAGAGAAGTTAAGTGACTTGCCCCAAGTAACACAACTGATAAGTGTTGGACTGGGATTAGAACCCACAACCTCTGACTCCCAAGCTGGGCTCTTGCCACTCACCCACTCTGCTTTTCTATTCTGTCAGACAACCACTCTCCCCCGCTTCCAAGCCTTACTGAAGGCCCATCTCCTCCAAGAGGCCTTCCCAGACTAAGCCCCACTTTTCCTCATCTTCCACTCCCTTCTGCGTCACCCTGACTTATTCTCTTTGCCCTTCCCTCCTCCCAGCCCCAAATCACCTATGTAAATATCTGTAACTTTATCCATATTGATATCTGTCTCTCCCACTCTAAACTGTGAGCTCATTGAGCACAGGCAATGTGACTGTGTATTGTTGTACTGTACTTTCCCAAAAGCTTAGTGCCGAGGACAGTGTAAGTGCTCAATAAATACGATTGAAGGAATGAATGAGAGGCAGGAGGAAAATCAAGAAAGCACCGGGGCTGTAAATTCATATACTAAGTGGAGGGGAACCTCTTTGCGATCAAAAGATTCTGGATGGGCAATCGATCAATCAATCAATTGAATGTATTGAGTTTTTACTGTGTGCAGAGCACTGAAGTAAGCAATTGGAAGAGTACAAAATAACAGAGTTGGTAGAGATGTGTTCTGCCTACAGTGATCTTACAATCTAGAGGGACTGCTTGGTGGAGAGAACTAGGTTTCTTCATCTCCATAAGTAGCAAGAGCAAACAGCAGGAGTTTTCTGGGTTCTACTAGGTCGGGGAGGTTTAGGACTGAGCTGAGCCTGAGATTTTGTCAGGATGCCATTATAGAAATGAAGCCGAGAAGGCAAAATCCAAATTACAGGCAGCCTACAAGAAGTAGGAAGATGGGGTACTAATCCACCCCATTTCCCAGACTGCCCTTAGTACTAACATATCAGGAGGACTTAGATTCTAATCCCAGAACTGCCATTTGTCTGTAGTGTGATCTTTCATTCATTCATATTTTTTGAATTGAGCACTTATCGTGTGCAGAGCACTCTATTAAGCGCTTGGGAGAGAACAGTACAGCAGTCACATTCTCTGATCTTGGGCAAGTAGCTTCATTTCCCTGTACCTGTTACCTCATCTGTAATTAATTAATTATGGTATGCATTAAGCACTTACTATGTGCCAGGCACTCTACTAAGTGCTAGATACAAACCAATCGGGTTGGACACAGTCCCTATCCACGCAGGGCTCTCAGTCTTAATCCCCTTATGAGGTAACTGAGGAACAGAGAAGTGACTTGCCCAAGGTCTCACAACAGACAACTTGTGGAGACAGAATTAGAACCCATGACTTTCAGATTCCTAGGCCCATGCTCTAGCAACTATACCACACTCTTTCTCTGTAAAATGGGGATTAAGACTACGAGCCCCATGTGGGACATGGACTGTGTCCAAGCAGGGATTAGCTTGTGTCTATCACAGCCCAAGTACAGTGCCTACCACATAGTAAGCACTTAATAAATACCACAAAAAAGCAGGTATATGTCATTACCAAATACCTGGACCTAGATGGAGATATTGATCCCACCAAAAAATCTAGATTATTTTATGTCCACACTAGCATTTACCACAGTGCTTGGTTCCTAATAAGGGCTTAAAGAATACCTTCATCCTTATTTGTATTCATATTTTATGGGCCCACCAATCCAATCAATCAATCATATTTCCTGAGCATTTACTCTGTGAAGAGCACCATTCTAAGTGCTTGGTTGAGGGTAATATAACAATATAATAGAATTTATTCCCTTCCCCAAATTATCTTACAGTCTAGAGGGAAATCACCATTATTTCCCCATGACCTCTCTCTTAGGAAAGAATCTTCTGAGGAAATCCACACATGCTTCAGTGTTCTCTCATCAACAGCATAACTATCTTCACCATCAATATCCTCCTTATTATAATCATGATTATTGTGATTACTGTTATTGTTTTCTATAGAGTGCCTTGACCTAGGGATTCATTATGTCTAAGGAGACACTTGTGTGTCAATGAATCATAAATTCTTCCGGCAGGGGTCTACCTCATTCAATCAATCAATAAAAACAATGCTATTCATTGAGTGATTACTATGTCCAGAGTACTGTACTAAGCACTTGGAAGAGAACCATGCAACAGAATTAGCAGATGCGTTCTCTGCCCTTAACAAGATACAGTCAGAGGGGAGTCAGCATTATTGCCTCTTGATCTCTCTCTTAAAAAAGCATCTTCTGAGTCTGCTCTGAGGTGGAGGAGGGTAAATGTCCTCTTGAACTTCTAGCTGTTAAGACACAATTACTTTGAAAGGCATTTGTTCAGCGCTTACTATGTGTCAGGTGCTGTAAGAAGAGCTGGGGTAGATAGAAGCCGATCAGATAAGACGCAGACCCTGTCCTACATGAGGCTCACAGTCTTCATCCCCATTTCACAGATGAGGGAAATGAAGTACAGAGACGTGAAGTCATTCAATCGAATTTATTGAGTGCTTACTGTGTGCAGAGCACTGTACTAAGCGCTTGGGAAGTACAATTCAGCAACACAGACAATCACTGCCCACAACAGGCTCACAGTCTAGAAGGGGGAGAGAGACATCAAAACAAGTAAACAGGCATCAGTAGCATCATTATAAAGTGACTTGACCAAGGTCAGACAGCAGACAAGTGGTAGAGGCAGGAATGGAACCCAGGTCCTTCTGACTCTCAAGCCCGGGCTCTATACGTTAGGCTGCTCTGCTTGTTACGACACCTACCTGACTGGATTGCACGCAGTATATATGCACTGCCAGTATTACAAACAATAACAACTGTGGTCTTTCTTTATGAGCTTAGTATCTCCCAAGAACTGGGGTATATAATCAAGTTAGTCACAGTCCGTGTTCTACATGAGAAGCAGCTTGGCTCAGTGGAAAGAGCCTGGGCTTGGGAATCAGAGGTCATGGGTTCTAATCCTGCCTCCACTGCTTGTCAGCCGCGTGACTTTGGGCAAAGTCACTGAAACTTCTCTGTGCCTCAGTTACCTCATCTGTTAAATGGAGATTAAATCTGTGAGCCCTGTGTGGGGCAACCGGATTACCTTGTATCTCGCCCAGCGCTCAGAACAGTGCTTTGCAAGTAAGTTAGTAAGCACTTAACAAATACCACCATCATCATCATCATTATGGGGTTCCCAGTCTGAGAGGGAGGGACAACAGGACCTCATTTTACAGGAGAGAAAACAGAGAAGTTAACTGATTTCCCCAAGGTCACACACCAGACAAGTAGATGAGCAGGAAATGTATGTCAACTCTGCCTCAGTTGCCTCATCTGTAAAATGGGGATTGAGACTGTGAGCCCCATGTGGGACAGAGACTGTGTCCCACCTGATTTGCTTGTACCCACCCCAGTGCTTAGTACAGTGCTTGGTACATAGTAAGCACTTCACAAATACCATTATTCTTATAGTAAGAACTCAATGAATACCACTGATTGAGAACAGGGATAATAGTAATCATTATCATCATGGTATTCATTAAGTGCTTACTCTGTGCCAAGCACTGTTCTAAGCGCTGGGGTAGATACAAGGTTATCAGGTTGTCCCATGTGGGGCTCACACTTTTATTCCCCATTTTACAGATGAGGTAACTGAGGCACAGAGAAGGGAAGTGACTTGCCCACGGTCACACAGCTGACAAACAGCTGAGCTAGGATTAGAACCCATGACCTCTGACTCCCAAGCCCGAGCTCTTTCCACTAAGCCATGCTGCCTCTAAAAATAATAATAATACTGGTATTTGTTAAGCACTTAGTATGCACCATGCACTGTTCTAAGTGCTGGGAGAGATACAAGGTAAATAGTCTGTCCCTCATGGGGCTCACAGTCTTAATCCCCATTGTACAGATGAGGGAACTGAGGCACAGAGAAGAAAAGTGACTTGCCCAAAGTCACACAGCTGACAAGTGGCAGAGCCTGGATGAGAACCCATGATCTCTGACACCCACGCCCCTGCTCTTTCTGCTAAGCCACAAAGTCAGGTCCTTCGACTCCCTGGCCTGAGCTCTTTCCACTTTCATCTTTACCTATGTTTTTTTTTTTAAAGGATATTTGTTAAGTACTTACTATGTGCCAAGTACTGTACTAAGCACTGTGTAGATGCAAGCTAAGTACTTTGCTCACCATCCATGTCCATATTAGTTACATTCCTCTTTTTCCTTGTTGGGTAAATTTAAATTACTTAAGCTTTAATCCAATGTGCTACCCGTACTTTTTCCCAGATTTTTTTTTTTTTTTTGCTTGGAGATTTCTTTGGAGAACTGAAGTGCAGAGAAGTAATGTGGTCTAGTGGGTAGAGCACGGGTCCGAGCAGTCAGAAGGACCTGGGTTCAAATACTGCCTCTGCCACTTGTCTCCCGGGTGACCTCTTACTTCTCTGTGACTCAGTTCCGTCATCTGTAAAATGGGGATGAAGACTGTGAGCCCTATGTGGGAGAGGACTGTGTCCAACCTGATTCGCTAATATCAACTCCAGTGCCTAGTACAGTGCCTGGTATGTAGTAAGTCCTTAACAAATACCATAAAAAAAAAACAAGAAGTCACCATAGCTGAGGAAAACACAAGTGCTATGTAAGGAGAGAGACCCATCTGGCTAAGAATGGCTGAAGGATTCTTGATTATTAGGCTTCAGATTACTAAATGTTTCTTCCCCAAATGTCTTTCACCATGTGCAATGTAATCTTTAATAAAAAGACAGAGATTTCCTTACACCATGAGTACTCTTACCAGATTTACTGGAATGAGAACCTGCCATCAAATAGTTTCTTACCTTTCGTGAATACTGTTTTAAAAGCTGAAATTTATTTTAATGAGGAAGTCTGAACTTGTAACCCAGCTAAGAGTCTCTTTGATGTCACTGAAAGTTTTATATGAGTTGAGAGGACTGGGAAGATAATAATAATAATAATGGTAAGCATTTACTATTATTATTATTAGTTAAGCACTGACTGTCTGTCAAGCCCTGTTCTAAGAACCGGGGTAGGTACAAGTTAATCAGGTTAGACACAGTCCCTGTTGCACAAGGAGCAAGTAGGAAGGAGAACAGGTATTTGATCCTAATTTTAACCTGGGGAAACTGAGGCACAGAAAAGTTAAGTGATTTGTCCAAGGTCACACAGCGAGCAGTCGGCAGAGTCATGATTAGAACTCGGGTCCTCTGATTTCCAGGCCCAAGTTCTTTCCACTAGGCCATGTTGCGTCACTAATGATGATGATGACAGTTGTTAAAGTGCTTACTATGTGCCAGGCACTGTTCTAAATGCTGGGGTAGATACGGGAGAATCAGGTTGTCCCACATGGGGTTCACAGTCTTAATCCCCTTTTTACAAATGAGGTAACTCAGGGACAGAGAAGTTAAGTGCCTTGCCCAAAGTCACACCGCCAATTCCCAGGCCCATGCTCTTTCCACTAGGCTACGCTGCTTCACTAATGTAGGTACAAGATCATCAGACCACACTCCATCAATAGCATTTATTGAGTGCTTATTGTGAGCAGAGTATGTACTAAGCATTTGAGAGAGTACAATATAATAAATAGACACATTTTCAGCCCACAACAAGCTTACGGTCCCTTTTCCACATGTGGCTGATGGTCTAAGAGGGACTCAGAATGGGTTTTTAATCCCTAAAATTTCACTTGTCTTGTCTTATGCCATCAAGTCGTCTCCAACCCAGAGAGATTCCATGGACAGAATGCCTCACCTCCATCTGCAAACATTCTGGTGGTGAATCCCTAGAGTTTTTTTGATCCCCAAGTAGTTTACCATTGCCTTCTTCCGTGGAGTAAACTCGAGTCTCCGCCCTCGACTCTCTCCCATGACGCTGCTGCCCAGCAACGGGTGAGTTTTGACTTGTAAGCAGATTGCCTTCCCTTCACTAGCCACTGCCCAAAGCTGGGAATGGAATAGGTCAGCCTCTGTTTGGCTCTCCCGCCCGTATTCCAGACTGGTAGAATACTGGGAACTCTCCAGGTGCCATCCTGAGAAGAGAAGAGTCACCTGCACAAAGAATCCTGTCCACTGTGGGGAGTGAAACCGCCCCCCCCCCCTTGTTTTCCATCACTACAGTGGAAATTCCTTCTGGGTAGGAACTGTATTTTGAGCTTCTGGGGTTGCCCATCCACCTCTGAATCAAAAAGACACTCCTCACCATCAACTTGAAAGCCCTCCATCACTTTGCCCCCTCCTACTTCACCTCACTACTCTCCTACTACAACCCAGCCCATACACTTCGCTCCTCTAATGCTAACTTTCTCACCGTTCCTTGATCTCATCTATCTCACCGCTGACCCACATCCTACCTCTGGCCGGGAATGCCCTCCCTCTTCATACCCGACAGACAAATATTTTCCCCCAACTTCAAAGCATTGTTGAAAGGCCCTCCTCCAAGAGGCCTTCCCAGACTAAGCTACCTCTTTCCTTTTCTCCCACTCCCTCTGTGCCACCCTGACTTGCTCCCTTTATTCATCCCCCCACTCAGTCCCATAGCACTTATGTACATATCTCTAATTTTATTTATTTATATTAAAGTCTGTCTCCCCCCCGTCTAGATTGTAAAGTCATTGTGGGCAGAAAATGTGTCTTTTAATTGTACTCTCCCAAGCGCTTAGTACAGTGCTCTGCACACAGTAAGCACTCAATAAATACCCTTAACTGAACGAATGATTGATTGGCGAAGTTTGAGGAAGCAGCATAGCCTAGTAAGAAGAGCATAAACCTGGCATCAGAAGACCTGGGCTTTCACCCCAGTTCTACCACAGGTCTGCTCTGAGATCTGGGGCAAAATTCAGTGCCTTAGTTTCCTCATATTAAAAAGAATGTTAAATCCTCACACCTCCCACTTAGAATGTGAGACCCATATGGGATAGGGACTGTGTTCCAATTTAATTATCTGGTATTTAATCCAGTGCTTAGTAAAGTGCTTGGCACCTTGTACCACAATCACTTTTAAAATAACATCCGATTCACAAAATGGCCCAGCAAAACTTACTTTGAATTTTGGGAGGGTTTTGTTTCATCTCATCACCTAAAAACTGGTCCCAGCTCTGCCAGCGGCCTTCTGTGTGACCTTGGAAAAGTCGCTGAACCTTTCTGGTCTTCAGTTTCCATATAATTATCATTATTACAATCATTATTCTGGTATTCACTAAGCACTTACAATGTGTCGATCACTGCTCTAAGAGTTGGGGTAGATACGTTGAGTGCTTATCGTGTGCAGAGCACTGTACTAAGCTCTTGGGAGAGTACAATATAACAAACACATTCCCTGCCTGCAACAAACAGTCTAGAGGGGGAGGCAGATATTAATATAAATAAATAAACTTACAGATATGTACATTAGTGCTGTGGGGCTGGGAGGGGGAATGAATAAAGAGAACAGGTCAGGGCGACGTAGGATGGAAAGGGAGAAGAGGAAAGGAGGGCTTAGTTGGGGAAGGCCTCTTGGAGGAGATAGAGTCACTGTCCTTCTTGGGCTCGCAATCTAAAATGTGGATGAAATACCTAATCTGCATCATAACACTGGTATTTGCTAAACACTTCCTTGGTGCCTGGCACCATTTTAAGTGCTGGGGTAGATATGAGATAATCAGGTTGGACACTCCAAATGGGGCTCAGAAGTCTAAATCCCCATTTTACAAATGAGGGAACTGAGGCACAGTGAAGTGAAGGGACTTGCCCAAGGTCACACAGCAGACAAGTGGCAGCCCCAGATTTAGAACCCACATCCTTCTGACTCCCAGGCCATAATCTTTCCATGAGGCCCACAGCTTCTCCCAGATAGCAGTGGCATCTGATTCTGATTAATTTCTGTCATGAATGAACCACTTGGAAAGATTCGGGCTTGAAAAGGACTCGACCATCTGGATGCTGATGATTCCCAAATCTACCTCTCCAGACCTGACCTGGCCTGTCTGCTTGTTTTGTTTTGTTGTCTTTCTCCCCCTTTCTAGACTGTGAGCCCATTGTTGGGCAGGGATTGTCTCTATCTGTTGCCAAATTACACTTTCCAAGCGATTAGTATAGTGCTCTGCACACAGTAAGGGCTCAGAAAATACGATTGAAGGAATGCAGAAATGACCTTTTGCTTTCTCTGCAGTCTCTCATTTCCTCCAACTTTCATCGATGTCCTGTCAACACCTCCAACTTCATGTGTCCAAAATAGAACTCCTCTCCTCACCTTCCTTCCCCAAAATCTGTCCTTCCCCTGTCTTCCCTATCACTATAGGCAATACGACTATCCTCCTTGTTTCACAAGCCTGTAACCTTGGGCTCACTCATTCAATCCACATATTTAATCTGTCACCAAATTATTTTGCTTCTATCTTCAAAACTTTTCTAAAATCCAGGCATTCTTCTCCATCCAAACTGGTATCACACTGTTCCAAGCACTTATCCTGTCCTGCCTTGACTATGAGAAGCAGTGTGGCCTAGGGGCCAAAGGATGGGCTTGGGAGTTAGAGGACGTGGGTTCTAATCCCAGCTCTGCCACTTGTCTGCTGTGTGACTTTGGGCAAGTCACTTAACTTCTCTGGGCCTCAGTTACCTCATCTGTAAAATGGGAATTAAGACTGTTAGCCCCATGTGGGACAACCTGATTCCCTTGTCATCTACCCCAGTGCTTAGACCAGTGCTTGGCACAAAGTAAGCGCTTAACAAATACTGTAATTGCCATTATCATTATTCCATCAGCCTCCGCACTGACCCCCTGGCCTCCTCTGTCTTCCACTCTCTTGTATAGAAGGACTATTAAAGCCACAAACTTGTAATAATTGTGGTATTTGTTGAGTGCTTACTTTGTGACATGCACTGGGTGGATATAAGTAAATTGGGTTGGACGCAATCCTTCACCCATATGGGGCTCACAGTCTCAATCTCCAGTTTACAGATGAGGCAACTGAGGCACAGAGAAGTGAACTGATTTACCTAAGGTCACACAGCAGACAGTGGTGCCAATGTTTTGGTTTCTGAGTGGAACATATGGAAATTCTCAGAGACATAGGGGAAATTACAGCCACTTTGTAAAGTAAATACTACCCCTCATCATAAGGCCTTGCGCCATAAATGCAGCCAGGCTTGTCAGTGCTAGGAAATAACTGTCACGTATGAAAATAAACGCCCTCCCTCCTCACCTCCGCCAAACTGATTCTCTTCCCCTCTTCAAAACCCTACTTAAAACTCACCTCCTCCAAGAGGCCTTCCCAGACTGAGCTCCTCTTCTCCCTCTACTCCCTCTACCACCCCCTTCACCTCTCCGCAGCTTAACCCCCTTTTCCCCCCATTTCCCTCTGCTCCTCCCCCTCTCCCTTCCCATCCCCTCAGCACTGTACTCATCTGCTCAACTGTATATATTTTCATTACTCTATTTATTTTGTTAATGAAATGTACATCGCCTCGATTCTATTTAGTCGCCATTGTTTTTACGAGATGTTCTTCCCCTCGACTCTATTTATTGCCATTGTTCTCGTCTGTCCGTCTCCCCCGATTAGACCGTAAGCCCGTCAAACGGCAGGGACTGTCTCTATCAGTTGCCGACTTGTTCATTCCAAGCGCTTAGTACAGTGCTCTGCACATAGTAAGCACTCAATAAATACTATTGAATGAATGAAAATATCCAAGTAACTTTAAAGGCAGAACGAGAGGGCTATGACTGTCCTCTTTTTGAGTGAAATTCCAAACACAGCCACTGACCCACATGGGGCTCAGAGTTTAGTTTATTGTTATATTGTACTCTCCCAGGCACTTAGTATATGGCTCTATATACCATTGAATGAATGAGGTGGCTGAGTCAGGATTAGAACCCAGGCCTTTAGAATCCCAGGCATGTACTCTTTCTGCTGACCATTCAGAGAGAGCTTTGTAAATGTTCTGAAGACGGTAAACAGTCAGTAAATGCAATTGATTGATTGATTTTACTGTCATTATTATTGTTATTTTAGATTCCCCTTTAGCCATTAAAAAAGTATATAGTTCCAGATCACATATTCGCTTTCCATTGGATTCTTTGGAGCACTGACCCATTGCGTCCTGAGACGCAGGACGGTGTGGTGGATAGAGCCCAGGCCTGGAAGATGGAAGGTCATGAGTTCTTATCCCGGCTCCACAATTTGTCTGCAGTGTGACCTTGGACAAGTCACTTCACTTCTCTGTGCCTCAGTTCCCTCACCTGTGAAATGGGGACTGAGACTTTGAGCCTAATATGAGCTAGGGTCCTTGTCTACCCCGATTCGCTTGGGACAGTGACTGGCACATAGTAAGCACTGAACAAATACCATAATTATTAATAATTACTACCCTCCCACCCACTCCATCCCTCTGTCCCTCCTTTAACCCCACAATAGGCAAAATGCTCATGCTCTTTCCCAGCAACTACAGGCTGTCACCGATGAGGAAACAGTGACTGGAAATGTCTCTTGGTTTATGCCTCCAGGGTAAGACTGTGTCCCTGGAATTTCATCCACCCTGTCTGCAAAGAAGAAATTAAAGCGATTTTCAAAGAGGGGCCCAATTCCAAAAGCTCAAAGCAGTTGTCTGACTGAGAGGCCATTTTCCAAAACTAAAGATTTTTCTTTCGGTTTCTTGTTTGTGATATTTGTTAAGACCCTACTATGATCAAGCACTGCTCTGAGCATTGGGGTAGAAACCAATCAGGCCGAAAATCATCCCTGTCCCATATGGGGTTCACAGTCTAGGTAGGAAGGAGAAAGTGTCTACCACCTGTTAAACTATACTCTCCCAAGCTCTTACTACAGTGATCTGCACACAGTAAGCGCTGAATAAATACGACTGATTGATTGAGAACATTCATTCATTCATTCAATAGTATTTATTGAGCGCTTACTATGTGCAGAGCACTGTACTAAGTGCTTGGAATGAACAAGTCGGCAACAGACAGACAGTCTCTGCCGTTTGACGGGCTTACAGTCTAATCAGGGGAGACAGACAGACAAGAACAATGGCAATAAATAGAGTCAAGGGGAAGAACATCTCGTAAAAACAATGGCAACTAAATAGAATCAAGAACAGATATTGAATTCCCATTTTACAGTTGAGGAAACTGAGGCGCAAAAATAATACTAACTGTGGTATTTGTTATTGCTTACTAAGCGTTGGGGTAGATACAGGGAATTCGGGTTGGACACAGACCCTGCCCACATAGGGCTCAGTCTTAATCCCCATTTTACAGATGAGGCACAGAGAAGTTAACTGACTTGCCCAAGGTCACACAGCAGGCAGGTGACAGGGCCAGAATTAGAATCCAGGTCCTCAGACCACCACTTGCTTGCTGTTTCTAAGTGGCTTTCCCCAGATCACACAGCATCCCCACTTTTTGCTCGATACACTTTCCAAATTCATAGTTAAAGCTGAAGACTTAAAGCTGTAAGACTGAAGACTAAAGACTGTAAGCCCGGTGTGGGCAGAGATTGTCTCTCTGTATTGCTGAATTGTACCTTCCTAGCGCTTAGTACAGTGCTCTGCACATAATAAGTGCTCAATAAATAGGATTGAATGAAATAAATTATCTTTGAGGCACAGAAATGCAGACGGCTCTACGTGGTTCTCCCCTCTCTATTTCTCCTAGCGCTTAGTACAGTGCTCTGCACATAATAAGTGCTCAATAAATAGGATTGAATGAAATAAATTATCTTTGAGGCACAGAAATGCAGACGGCTCTACGTGGTTCTCCCCTCTCTATTTCTCTTCCCTCCCCTCCCCTTTTATCCCCTCTTTTCCTGTCCTCTTTCCTCCCCCTCCTCTCTCCCCACTTTCCTCCCCTCCTCTCTCCCCACTTTCCTCCCCTCCTCCCTCTCCCCACTTTCCTCTCCTTTCCCCTGTCCTCCCCTCCTCCTCTCCACTTTCTCCTCCTCCTCTCCCCACTTTTCTCCCCTCCTCCTCTCCCCACTTTCCTCCCCTCTTCTCTCCCCTTCTCCATCTCCCCTATCTCCGCTTCCCTCCCCTCCATCTCCCCTTCCCTCCACTCTTCCCCCCTCCTTCCCCTTCTCTCTTCCCTCCTCCCCTTCTCTCTCTTGCTCTCTCCTCCTCTCCTTTCTCCCCCCTTCCTCTTCCCCCCCGCCCCCATCCTTTCTCCTCCATCTCCCCTTCACTCTTCCCTTCCCTCCTCTCTCCACTCCACTCCACTCTTCTCCTCTCCTCTCCCCTCCACTCCCCTTCCTTCTCTTCTCCTCTCCTCTCCCTCTCCTCTTCTCTCCCCTCCCCTCCTCTTTCCTCCTCCCTCCCCTCCATCTCTCCCCTCACCTCCCCTGACTCCTATCCCCTTTGTCCTGCTCCTCTCCTTTGTCTCTCTCCCACCAGCGCGGAAGACCCACGTGATCGATCCCAAGCCCTGTGGCGCTTTAGGTTTCAAACCGGTCAGGCCCCAGTCACTATAAGGCTTTGCAAAGGCCGTAATCGCATACTCTTCTACAGTAATTGTAGGATTCGGAGTTGCAATTATGTCCGGTAGAGGAAAAGGTGGTAAAGGCCTTGGGAAAGGGGGTGCTAAGCGGCACAGGAAGGTTCTGCGCGATAACATTCAAGGCATTACTAAGCCCGCTATCCGCCGCCTGGCTCGTCGTGGTGGCGTTAAACGTATCTCCGGGCTCATCTACGAGGAGACTCGTGGGGTGCTAAAGGTTTTTCTGGAGAACGTCATCCGCGACGCCGTCACCTATACCGAACACGCGAAGAGGAAAACCGTTACTGCCATGGATGTGGTCTACGCGCTCAAGCGCCAGGGTCGCACTCTGTACGGTTTCGGCGGTTAGGATTCCAACAGCCTTAGTTAGAACTTGCTCAAAGGCCCTTTTCAGGGCCGCCTATTTTGTCACTTAGAGAGCCGTAACTAGGTGACACCTACCTAACTCTAAGGTTATATTGTGAAAAATTTAAATTGATGGCAACTCAGAATACCTAGGAAGATATTCTGAGACAACGTATACGGATGGAAGCGGGTTTGACTTCATTCTCTATTAATGCACTAGCCAGGAGGGGAGAGTGGTTGCCTAAAACTTTACCCTAACGATTTACATGAGGGAGACTATCAATAAAATGGGTGAGTCGGGAAAAACAGTTAAGTGGTTACCTTTTTCCCAATTCTCCAGAATCCCGTATTAAAAGCAGTTGACCTCAAAATCTCCTCTCCCTGCTTCCCTCTGTAGGCCTTGCACTTTTGTACTTCTCTCTATAGCAGCTACGTACGTATCCAGAATTTTAGGTTACTCCTATCGTGTCTCCCCATTTAAACTGTCGGTAGAAAACCCGTTTAGAGCATTCCTCTCCAAACGCTTATAATGATGATGGTATTAAGCGCTTACTATGTGCACAACACTGCTCCAAGCGCTGGGGGTGGGGGGCTACAAGGTCATCTGGTTGCCCCGCGTGGGACTGTCTTAATCCCCATTTTACAGATGAGGGAACAGGCAGAGAAGTTAAGAGACTTGCCCAGCGAGCTGACAAGTAGAGGAGTTAGGATTAGAACCCAGGACCTCCGCCCTGCATCTCATTACAGTGCTTATAATACTCCATACACAACAGTCGCTTATAGAGAAGTAGTGCTCAGACCCTTCATTATGAAAAGGTGGGTGGCTCTGAAAAGAGCCTTTGGTTTGAGAGCGCGAGAGGCCTCCCGATCGTTTTTACTTGGAGCTGGTGTACTTGGTGACGGCCTTGGTGCCCTCGGACACGGCGTGCTTGGCCAGCTCCCCGGGCAGCAGCAGGCGCACGGCCGTCTGGATCTCCCGGGACGTGATGGTGGAGCGCTTGTTGTAGTGCGCCAGGCGGGAAGCCTCGCCGGCGATGCGCTCGAAGATGTCGTTGACGAACGAGTTCATGATGCCCATGGCCTTGGACGAGATGCCCGTGTCGGGGTGGACCTGCTTCAGCACCTTGTACACGTAGATGGAGTAGCTCTCCTTGCGGCTCCGCTTGCGCTTCTTCCCGTCTTTCTTCTGGGCCTTGGTCACCGCTTTCTTCGACCCTTTCTTAGGAGCTGGGGCAGACTTTGCCGGTTCAGGCATCTTGGAAATGGTTTAACAGTAACAAGAAGTACACTGATTTCGCCTCCGGGTTACGCTTATTTATAGACACTCTATGCAAATCAGGCCTTGAGATTTGCTTCGTTGTGATTGGGCGTTTTTCAAAGATGCTGCCATCATTGGCTGAGCTCTATGCAAATTAAAGGATTGTAGGCGCATATTTCCATTGGCTGCTGAAACAAAGACTGTCTTAGGCCAATAGAAAACCTTCCCTTTCCCTACCAGCACAAGCTATAAATGTCCCTTAAATAAAGTGCTTTGAGTCAGCAGTTTATTTTGTTCTACGCAACTACTGCAGGAAGGCTCCTTTGTCGCCATGTCTGGACGCGGAAAACAAGGAGGCAAAGCCCGTGCTAAAGCTAAGTCCCGTTCCTCACGGGCTGGTCTGCAGTTCCCGGTAGGGCGTGTGCACCGGCTGCTGCGCAAGGGCAACTACGCGGAGCGGGTGGGGGCGGGCGCGCCCGTCTACCTGGCCGCCGTGCTCGAGTACCTGACGGCCGAGATCCTGGAGCTGGCGGGCAACGCGGCCCGAGACAACAAGAAGACCCGCATCATCCCGCGGCACCTGCAGCTGGCCATCCGCAACGACGAGGAGCTCAACAAGCTGCTGGGCAAGGTCACCATCGCCCAGGGTGGCGTCCTGCCCAACATCCAGGCCGTGCTGCTGCCAAAGAAAACTGAGAGTCACCACAAGGCCAAAGGAAAGTAAAGCTGCTGCAAAATAAACCGGGTTGTTAAATCCTCCATGAAACCAAAGGCTCTTTTCAGGGCCACCCACACTCTCATAGAGAGAGCTGCTACCATACTCGTAGTATGTAAATCAACCCTATACGACTGCACCGACTTTAAAAAACTGGCATTTTATCAGTATTACGCGTATCTAGAATCAACGAGAAAATTGGTACAATTGAGGTCCTCGCTTATTCCAATTTGCAGTAATAAGCAGGGAAAGACAAGTTGATTCCCTAAAACCTTAAATTAAGACCGGGGGTCTAAATAGAAATACCTAATAGGGTATTTACTATATGTTAAGCGGTGGGTAGATGCACAGTTCTTGCCCCACCTGGGGCTCACATTAATACCCATTTTACAGATGTAGCTGATTTTTTAAACATGGTTGGAAATAGTGCGAGATATTCGCCATTCATACAAATGCCCTTTTGTGGATTTTTGTGTGGGTGGGTTTCCATGGAACCTTACCGTTCAAGTTATTAGAGCCGCATCACTCCGGTCTCCTGCCCATTTTGCTCTCAAGGAGGTTTTGTACACACTGTGAAGAGAATACAAAGCCTGGGTCCGGATGAAATGGGGAAAGCCAACAACGGACGATTCCCGGTTACCGTACATTATTAAATCCCCAAAATTAAAAAAAAAATTGGAAGGAGGGGGGTGGGTGAAGCCCATCAAGCTTAGGCCCTGTGTGTAATGGTGAGTCATGCCCAATGAAACCGTAGGGTGGGGAGAGTTTTGAAATCTAACCAATCATCGAAGAGCGCGGGCACGCGAAAGTTGCCTCGTCCAATCAAGTCAATGTGTGTGCTATATAAGGGCCAGCAGAGGTTCAACTTCCTACTGACTTTCTTCAAGTGGACGTTTTAGGTGCTCCCCTGGTTCTCTTACTATGGCTCGTACGAAGCAGACGGCCCGCAAGTCCACCGGGGGCAAGGCGCCCCGCAAGCAGCTGGCCACCAAGGCGGCCCGCAAGAGCGCCCCGGCCACCGGCGGCGTGAAGAAGCCTCACCGCTACCGGCCCGGCACCGTGGCGCTGCGGGAGATCCGCCGCTACCAGAAGTCCACCGAGCTGCTGATCCGCAAGCTGCCCTTCCAGCGGCTGGTGCGGGAGATCGCCCAGGACTTCAAGACGGACCTGCGCTTCCAGAGCTCGGCCGTCATGGCCCTGCAGGAGGCCAGCGAGGCCTACCTGGTGGGGCTCTTCGAGGACACCAACCTGTGCGCCATCCACGCCAAGCGGGTCACCATCATGCCCAAGGACATCCAGCTGGCCCGCCGCATCCGCGGAGAGAGAGCTTAAATCCCTGACGTCCCTAATCGCCCTACCTCTACATTACCCAAAGGCTCTTTTCAGAGCCACCCACGATCTCACGAGGAGTGGCTGTAATGTGGTAATTTAACAGTTAAACGATTTCATAAACTCATGTTGGGGGGGTCTGGTGACCTTAAATAATGTTGGCGTTTGTTAAGCATTTATTATGTACAAAATATTGTTCTTAGTGTGGGGGTAGGTGTAAAGTAATCGCGTTGTTCCACACGGGGCTCAGTCTTATCCCCATTTTACGGAAGAGGTAACAGACAAATTAAGTGGCTTACTGCAGGTCACGCAGCAGGAAAGAACTAGAACCCACGTCCTGACAACCAAACCCGTGCATTTTCCACTAAGCTACGCTACTTCTCAAAGTATATCGCTTTTATTAGCGAAGTGTGCTCACATCCACTTCGTCCAGCGCTTACCACTTCGTAAATCCTTAACACGAACGTTGAAATGGCTATTTCTCTTTCCGCAAGGTTTATAAAAGGAGCCTCTGCTTTTGGTGGCCGCCATTTCGTGAACTGACAAAATGGTTTCTTCATCCTGCGGCTGCACTGCGGAATCACATCTTGTTGCCCTGCTTTAAGATGGCCGCTTCCTGTGTGTTTTTCTTGGAGGAAGTTCTCGAGCGATAGTTGCCATTACCAAAGATGGCACTGAGCTGCTGCAGAAAACCCTGCATTTTTTTTCTTTCATTTGTTAAGCCTTTATTATATGCCAGGCATGCCCTTTCCCAGATCTTTCACTTGCCCCATTTGCAGAGAAGAGGTTATGTCCCTTATTACCATCCAGCCTCTCAATCAGTCTGGTATTTACTGAGTTCTATGTGTGCAGAGAACTGTACTAAGCACTAGAGAGAGTATGGTACGATAGAGCTGATAAACATGATCCCTGTTCTCAATATTAGTAATGATTATAATCTTGGCATTTG
The DNA here is from genome assembly GCF_004115215.2 of Ornithorhynchus anatinus. Taxonomy (NCBI): domain Eukaryota; kingdom Metazoa; phylum Chordata; class Mammalia; order Monotremata; family Ornithorhynchidae; genus Ornithorhynchus; species Ornithorhynchus anatinus. The sequence continues at coordinate 3,703,624 of NC_041753.1, read as the reverse complement.
TTAAGTGCTTACTATATGCCAAGCACTGGGGCATATTCAAGATAATCAGGTCCCACATTGGGCTCACAGTCAAAGTATAAGGGAGAACAGGAATTAAATCCATATTTTTCAGATTTGAGGCCCAGAGAAACGAAGTGACTTGTCCAAGGTCACACAACAAACAAGTGGCAGAGTTGGGATTAGAACCCGGGTCCTCTGACATCCAGGCCCATGCTCTTTCTATTAGGTCAAACTGCTTCTCGGGCAGCATGTTAAAATAAATTACATAAGGTAAATGACAAGGTATCAAGCTATGTTTGTAAATGTTCATTCATTCATTCAATAGTATTTGTTGAGCGCTTACTATGTGCAGAGCACTGTACTAAGCACTTGGAATGTACAAATCGGAAACAGATAGAGACAGTCCCTGCCCATTAATGGGTTTACGGTCTAATCGGGGGAGACAGGCAGACAAGAACAATGGCAATAAATAGAGTTAAGGGAAAGAACATCTCATTAAAACAAGGGCAAATAAATAGAATCAGGGTGATGTACATCCCATTAAACAAAATAAATAGGGTGATGATATATACAGTTGAGCAGACGAGTACAGTGCTGAGGGGAGGGGACGGGAGGGGGGAGGAGCGGAGGGAAAGGGGGGAGAATGTGAAACTGAGGGTGGATGAATATCAATTGTTTAAGGGGTATAGATCTAAGTGCATAGGCAAAGCGGAAGGTAGGGTGAGAAGGGGAAATCGGAGCTTAACCACAGAAGACCTCTTGGAGGAAATGTGATTATAGGAGGGTGCTGAAGCAGGGGAAAGTGGTCTTCTGTCTGATATGAAGGGGGAGGGAGTCCCAGGCCAGGCCAGAGGAGGAGGTGTGGTCAAGGTAATAATAAAAATAATAATGGTATTAAAGTGGTTATTGTGGGTCAAACACAGTTCTAAGTGCTGGGTTGGATACAAGGTAATCAGGTTGTCCCACATGAAGCTGACAGTCTTAATCCCTATATGACAGATGAAGTAACTGGGGCCCAGAGAAGTGAAATAACTTGCCCTAGGTCATACAGCAGTCAGCAGCGAGATAGATGAGATCGATTTAGAGTGAGTTGGCTTTAGAGGACCAAAATTTGCAGACTGGGAGATAGTCTGTAGACCGTATACTCGTGAGCAGGAAACGTGTCTCCCAACTCCGTTACAGTGCTCTGCATACAGTAAGCCCTCGCCAAATATCATTGCCCGATTCATGGTGGAGACCAGCGAGGTAAGAGAGGAAGGGGAGAGCTGATCAGATATCTTAAAATGATGGTAAGAGGTTCCCCTCTAGTCTGTTGTCTGATTTTGGACAAGTCAATTCACTTCTCTGTGCCTTAATTTCTTCATCTGTCAAATGGGGATTCAGTCTTACTCCCTTCCTCCTACACTGTGAGCCCAAGGGGACAGGGCCTGTGTCCAACTGGGTAAAATTGTACATTACCTGGCGCATCCTCAGTGCTTGACAAATACCATAAAAAATACATAGATTGACTTGGCATCGATTGCTGAAAGAATGTATTTCTCCATTAGCATTTACAAAACAAATTTGCCAGTAAACTGGATACAGTGGGGTGGGGGAGGGGGATTCCCTTTTGCTGCAGTGAAACAGAAGGTGTATTCTAGAAGAACCTATTTTATTTATATTTTTGTAGCCTCTGATTTGATGGAAACTGTCGGTTTATGTGATAGTTTCCACCCCGACCGGCATTTTTATATACAACTCCCTCCATGATTTTTATGTCTGCCATGAGCTGAATTCACGCTTGCTGCTCATCGTTATTTTACTTTATTAAATAAAACACACAAGAACACTAACTAAAACGAGGCAGAGGCTGGGAAACACTAAAGAATGAGGCGTATCTGCCTCTGTGCACATGGCTGCTTCATTCTATTCTATTCATGGGGCTCACACTCTCAATCCCTATAAGGTAACTGAGGCTCAGAGAAGTGACCTGCCCAGGTCACACAGCAGAAAAGTAGCAGAGCTGGGATTAGAACCCATAACCTTCTGACTCCCAGGCCTGTCTGTGCTCTATCCACTATGCCATGCTGCTTCTCCAAGGTGCCTCTCTCCCATTCTGTATCCACTCTCAAGATTGTTGAAAAGCACTCCTCCTTCGCTATGGAAAGTATTGGGAGAGGAGTGACGGAAAAAAGAGCTATTATGACCTGAGCTTTTAGACTGTGAGCCTGTTGTTGGGCAGGGATTATCTCTGTCTGTTGCCGAATTGTACATTCCAAGTGCTTAGTACAGTGCTCTGCACATAGTAAGCTCTCAATAAATACGATTGAATGAATGAATGAATTTCTGAGTCAGAAGGACCTGGGTTCTAATCCCAGCTCCTCCACTTGGTGTTGGCCTCAGGCAAATCACTTCACTACTCTATGCCTCCGTTCTCTCATCTGCAAATTGGGGATTCATACCATGAGCCCCATGTGGATCAGGGACTTTGTCCAACTCGATTTGCTGGTTTCCACCCCAGTGCTTAGTACAGTGCCTAGCACATAGCAAGAGCTTAACAAATACTATTATTATCATTGAAGCTAATAAGGTTGGACACCAACATGGGGCTCACAGTCACAGTCCCCGTTTTCCAGATGAGGTAACTGAGACGCAGGGAAGTGAAATGATTCACCCAGGTTCACACAGAAGACAAGTGGCAGAGCCGGTATTAAAGTCCAGATGCTTCGGACTCCCAGGCCTGGGATCTAGCCACTTGGCCACAACAGTCACCATTTCTCATGGAGAGTCAAGCAGGTAATCTCGGGGTGGGTGACACAAGGAGGATGATGTTTTATTCTGGGTGTGGAAAGCTGCTCTGGGAAAACAGTCTGAGATTGAAATACAGCAAGTGGGGATAGGATTGATCACCTTGCCTTGGGGGAGGGAATCTGTCCGGCCTGATTAACTTGTATTCATTCAATTCATTCAATAGTATTTATTGAGCGCTTACTATGTGCAGAGCACTGTACTAAGCGCTTGGGATGAGTTGTATCTATCTCAGGGCTTAGAACAGTGCTTGACACATAGTAAATACTTAATAAATAAAATAACAATGATGATGACGATCATCCCCATCGTGCAGCTTTAACAAAGCAAATAATGTGGCAGTGGCTAAGCACTCGCTATGTGCCAAACACTGTTAGGCATTTAGGTGAAAACAATTCAGTCACACTAGCTGGGCTCAGTCTTATAGGGAAAAAGGACAGTTAATAATCCCCATTTTACCATAAGGATATTGAGGCATAGCAGGCAGGTGGTGAATCCATAGCTAGAACACAGGTCTTCTGACTCACAATTCTATTCTAAGCCCCTCTTCGGGACACATTTCCCTGGAACTTTCAACTCCCCCAGCCTCCATCCCTTCCCACCAGAGATGACTTCTCCCCCAGCTTAGTTGCAAATAAGGAAGGTAGCAGAACAGTGACGGAGACAGGGTGGGCCGCGATCAATCAATTAATAAATTAATCGAGGCCCGGTACTTCACAGTTGGGACAGTACACTACAACAGTTAGCAGACATGTTCCCTGTCCTCAGTGAGCTTACCATCGAAAGAGGGAGATACTAAAGTACATAACATTTAGCATAATTTAAAGGTATGTATATAAATGCTGTGAGGTTGACGGGGGAAGGGGGGTGTGAATATCAAATGCCCAAAGGCATTTTCACAGATCCAAGTGAAAAGACGGGGGAGAAGGGAGAGGGAGCCGCACACTTAGACCAGTGCTCGGCACATAGCAAGCGCTTAACAAATACCAACATTAAAAGACAGCTTAATCGGGGAAGGCCTCTCGGGAGACCTGTGACCTTATAATGCTTGGAAACTAATGGTTATTTATTGAACACTCACTATGTGCAGAGCAGAGATGGTCCCTGCCCAAAGCCTTACACTGGGCAGTGGATAATTGAGAGCTTCAGATGGGCTTGAGAGTTAGAAGGTCCTGGGTTCTAATCCCTCCTCCACCACTGCTCTATGTGACCTTGGCCTAGTCACTTTACTTCCCTGTGCCTCATTTCCCTCATCTGTAAAACGGGGATTGAGGCTGTGAGCCCCACGTGGGACAAGGACTTGATTCGCTTGTATCTACCACAGCGCTTAGTACAGTGCCTGGCACATAGTAAGAGCTTAACAACCACCACCGTGGGTTGGCAAATATCGGCATATCAAAAAATTACTTATATATACTTAGGTGCTGTAAGTCTGAGAAGGGGTGAATAAAGGACAAGAGGTTGGATGAGTGCTTGGGGTACATGGACAAGGATGCAATTTGAGGAAAGGTGGTGGGAAACGCCAGATTCCCGGCCTAAAAAGATGCCAAAGGAGACACGCATGAATCACTCCACCACTCGGCAGCTTTAGTGCCATAGGCGGAATTCCTTAGGTCGGTGCGTGGGCGACCCAAATTTGTTAGTGGACTAGCTAAAAATAATACACTGAAATCCGATAATCAAGAATAAGCTTCAGGGATATTGATTATAAGCAACGAATACACATATAATTCACTCGTAGCTAACACAATTGATGCTTACCCTGGAACACCAGGAAAAGGGCAACAGCTGCTCTCTGTGAGATAGTGGGCGGCTCTGAAAAGAGCCTTTGGGTTCAAAGTGCGAAAAGCCTCCCGGTCGTTTTACTTGGAGCTGGTGTACTTGGTGACGGCCTTGGTGCCCTCGGACACGGCGTGCTTGGCCAGCTCCCCGGGCAGCAGCAGGCGCACGGCCGTCTGGATCTCCCGGGACGTGATGGTGGAGCGCTTGTTGTAGTGCGCCAGGCGGGAAGCCTCGCCGGCGATGCGCTCGAAGATGTCGTTGACGAACGAGTTCATGATGCCCATGGCCTTGGACGAGATGCCCGTGTCGGGGTGGACCTGCTTCAGCACCTTGTACACGTAGATGGAGTAGCTCTCCTTGCGGCTGCGCTTGCGCTTCTTCCCGTCTTTCTTCTGCGCCTTGGTCACTGCTTTCTTAGAGCCCTTCTTGGGGGCCGGAGCCGACTTGGCGGGCTCAGGCATTACGACAAGACAAAAAGGATCGAAGACGAAAAAGAAAAAGAACAAAAAAAGGCCCTATTTGCCTCCTTTTATATCCCTCGTATGCAAATGAGGTCGTCTAAGGAGCCTCTTTTCTATTGGACAAAACGACGAAGGGGTGACAGGGCATGTGAATACCCCAAAAATTGCCTGAATGCTTTTCTCTCATTGGATAAATTTTAAAACTAGCCTGGGCCAATAGCCTTATTTCGATACTAACCCCGCCCCCCTGGAAGGCTATAAAGAAGCGTTCCGGGCTCATTTGCCGTTTTTCTCTTCTCCGCTTGCCCGTGTAGTGTGAGTCTGTCTGTCTTTTGCAATGTCAGGCCGTGGGAAGCAAGGTGGAAAGGCTCGCGCTAAGGCCAAGTCCCGTTCGTCTCGGGCCGGTCTGCAGTTCCCGGTGGGCCGCGTCCACCGGCTGCTGCGCAAGGGCAACTACGCGGAGCGGGTGGGGGCGGGCGCGCCCGTCTACCTGGCCGCCGTGCTCGAGTACCTGACGGCCGAGATCCTGGAGCTGGCGGGCAACGCGGCCCGCGACAACAAGAAGACCCGCATCATCCCGCGGCACCTGCAGCTGGCCATCCGCAACGACGAGGAGCTCAACAAGCTGCTGGGCAAGGTCACCATCGCTCAGGGCGGCGTCCTGCCCAACATCCAGGCCGTGCTGCTCCCCAAGAAGACGGAGAGTCACAAAGCTAAGGGCAAGTAAATCAATTCTGCTCGTCAGCAAGCGCCCGGATAACAACCACCAAAGACCCAAAAAAGGCTCTTTTCAGAGCCACCCACAACCATCAAAAGAAGGGCTTGTTTCGCTCTTTTCTGTGTAAAAGTATCTCGTCCGTTTTCACCATTAAATTATTAAACGATTATACAATACCATGAAACCGGATTCTTTTCTAGCGACTTTGAGCTTTGAAGGTTTACTAGCTCCTTTATTTGACCTTTTGGGTGGCTCTAAAAAGAGCCTTTGAGGAAGAGGTAGCCGAATTAGTGAACGGAAGGGGTTTCCGAATTATTTGCCCTTGGTAGGCTTATGGCTCTCGGTCTTCTTAGGCAGCAGCACGGCCTGGATGTTGGGGAGGACGCCGCCCTGAGCGATGGTGACGCCCCCGAGGAGCTTGTTGAGCTCTTCGTCGTTCCTGACGGCCAGCTGCAGGTGGCGGGGGATGATGCGGGTCTTCTTGTTGTCGCGGGCCGCGTTGCCCGCCAGCTCCAGGATCTCGGCCGTCAGGTATTCGAGCACGGCGGCCAGGTAGACGGGCGCGCCCGCCCCCACCCGCTCCGCGTAGTTGCCCTTGCGGAGCAGCCGGTGGACGCGGCCCACCGGGAACTGCAGTCCGGCCCGGGACGAGCGGGACTTAGCTTTAGCGCGGGCTTTACCACCTTGTTTGCCTCGGCCAGACATACCGACGGGAGATGACCGCACGACTTCTTCCTAAAGGAATAGAAAACGGACTGAGGGCAAGCATGAGCTTACGGCAATTTATATGGACTGCTGGCCGGGTAGAGGAGAAGTCTTTGATTGGCTCAAAGAAGCGCTGGGGGAAATAGCCAATGACAGAGAGAAATTAGGATCTAAATATTTGCATATACGAGGATGACGACAGAAGTAACAAAGCCCAATCGGAAAAAGACCATAGGGGAGAGTCATTTGCATATATTCTCTATAAGTACCAGGAACTGGGCCCTCCGTCGAGCTTATTTTCTTTATCTTCCTTGGAAAATTCTCTTTCGTAATGCCTGAGCCCGCCAAATCGGCTCCGGCCCCCAAGAAGGGGTCGAAGAAAGCGGTGACCAAAGCGCAGAAGAAAGACGGGAAGAAGCGCAAGCGGAGCCGCAAGGAGAGCTACTCCATCTACGTGTACAAGGTGCTGAAGCAGGTCCACCCCGACACGGGCATCTCGTCCAAGGCCATGGGCATCATGAACTCGTTCGTCAACGACATCTTCGAGCGCATCGCCGGCGAGGCTTCCCGCCTGGCGCACTACAACAAGCGCTCCACCATCACGTCCCGGGAGATCCAGACGGCCGTGCGCCTGCTGCTGCCCGGGGAGCTGGCCAAGCACGCCGTGTCCGAGGGCACCAAGGCCGTCACCAAGTACACCAGCTCCAAGTAAAGCGATCGTGAGGCCTCTCGCACTTTGAACCCAAAGGCTCTTTTCAGAGCCACCTACTTTGTCCGTAAAAGAGCTACCACTAGATTCTGCATGCTACTAGGTAGGATTGCCGTCCTTTTTTAGATAGGGGTTCTTTTCTGGCCCTTTGCAGCTGACACTTGGGTCTCTTTTTATAACTTCAGCAGAAGCGACCCATGGCAATTTCCACTTTTAAGATTAGACTAAAAAAAATTCACTTTGGGCTGCGAAGTAATGAACCCTATGGTTCTTATCCTCCCTGTCAGTCGCCATCAGTGGCTGACAAGTTTTACAGTTTGCTGCGGTGTAAGGTTGGGTGGACCTCCTTTTACTTAGAAATCTTACACTACAAAACTTACCCAGTGGAACTGCTCGGCGATGGGTTGGTCAGTAGTCGAGAATAAATTAAAAATCGGTGGGAATAACACATTTGGTAGGTTATTGATCATTTTATGGCGCAGGCCGGAAGGCAGGCATAGTTCTTTGGACCCTTTTGCCCTTTACAAATTAACACAACAACGTTATTAGACTACCCGAAGATCCTACGGTGCCCAATTCTTCCCCACACCCCCTTAAGTTTCATTTGCTTCTCAACTTACTTTGACATACTAACAGACTACCTAATCGCCCCTTCTAAGAAAGTACCATTAGGTTGTACCACCCCTTCTGGAAAAGAAAGTAGCATTTTGCAGCAGTCATTCAGGGGTAATGTAAAATTTAGCGCACGGCTCTTTAAGGAGAAAAGGTGGGTGGCCCTGAAAAGGGCCTTTAAGTATGCTATTGAGTCGAGAACGAAAAAAATTTAACCACCAAAGCCGTAGAGAGTGCGACCTTGGCGTTTCAGGGCATATACGACATCCATGGCAGTGACGGTCTTCCTCTTTGCGTGTTCCGTGTAGGTGACAGCGTCCCGGATCACGTTCTCCAGGAAAACCTTAAGCACCCCACGGGTCTCCTCGTAGATGAGTCCGGAGATACGCTTGACGCCACCACGGCGAGCCAGGCGGCGAATAGCAGGTTTAGTGATGCCCTGGATGTTATCGCGCAGGACTTTCCGGTGCCGTTTGGCACCTCCTTTGCCCAGACCCTTTCCGCCTTTACCCCGTCCTGACATCTTGCTATAGTTATCAGCCAACGAGCGAAAAAAGAGAGCTAACTGGTAAGGCTTATATAACACCGAGCCGGTCCTGTTTGAGAACTGAAAGAGCGTAGGAAGGGCGGGGTCGCAAAGGAGGCGGGTTTCAGCAAATTTACGTGGGAGCGGAGATCAGAGAAACGCCTCTTGCTTCATCTTGCTTATTCTGCTTATTGGTTCCCCGAAGCCTAAAGTATCTGGGTTCTGAAATCAATTGGACTTACTTCAGATTCAGATTTAATTGTTCCCTCTATGTAGCAGATTTGGCGTTTCTGGAGAACAGGATTAGAAACCGCGCTCGTCACCTCTGTGTCCTTAAAAGCGCTTCGCTGCCTATAGAGGAAATTCATAGATGACGTAGAATGAAGTGGAAAATAGGGTGATAAGGCGAGAGATTAGTCAAGGAAGGCAATTTGCAAAACAATGTGTGTGCTTCTCTCTCCCATTAGACTGAAAATTCATTGAATTAACGGATCATTTAAAAAGGTGATTATTCCTTCTCATTTTACTACCACTGCCAATATTGCCTTCTCTCTCCACCTCATAGCTTCCCACATGTCTCGTTACCTCTTCTACCCCGTTCAAGGATTTTTTTCACGCTCCTCAGCCCCCTTAGCATTTAAGTATATACATATCGTGGATTCTATTATTCCCCATACATGAAATCTACTTTAGGATCTCTCCGCTGTCAGATTACACATTGCTGGAGATCATGGATCATGCCTAGCAATTTTACTTTCATGAGTGCTTAGTGTATCGCTCTGCGAACAGTAGATGCCCAGTAATGTTAATGTTGGTATTTGTTAAGCGCTTACTACGTGCCGTGCACTGTTCTAAGCGCTGGGGTAGATACAGGGTAATCAGGTTGTCCCACGTGAGGCTCACAGTTAATCCCCATTTTACAGACGAGGAAACTGAGGCCCAGAGAAGTGAAGTGACTTGCCCACAGTCACACAGCTGACAAGTGTCAGAGCCGGAATTCGAACCCATGACTTCTGACTCCGAAGCCCAGGCTCTTTCCACTAAGCCACGCTGCTTCCCCAATATATACCAGTATATATGCCTTCCCCAGTATATACCAGGGATGGATCGATTGCGTATTATTGCTGACCGTGAACTCTGCAAGAACTGTTCTGACATCTCCCTGCAGACCTGATTTCAGCTCCAGCGTTGCTTAGCGATTCTGTAAATGCTAAAGAATTTTCTCCCAACCTTTTGGGAGACCGAGACCTAAAGACATTCCAATCCAGAGTTAAGTCTGGGACTCAGCTAAGTAGGGTGGATATACCCGAGAACCCCCTTCATCCACTGGTAAAACGACGTAGCAGACTGTGTTACTTCCCCCAAGAAGACACGGGTTGGTCCCGAAAATTTCGTGTGCAGGAGCTGGCTTTCCGGACAGAACTGAGGCCAAGGACCTCAGGAATCCAGGGGATGAGGTTGAAGAACGGCTGAAAAAGGAGGAAATTTCTAATTTACAAAGGAAAATGAAAATGCTATTTCCCTTGACAGAATCGTGAAAACGGATGAGGGATTTCTTGAATATTTTTCTCATAAAACGTCCGTCTGTGTGAACCAGAACAAACGTATCTGAAACCTGAGAGTTCTCGGGTCATTTTATGATTGAAATGAGTGCATTCCAGGTGGTTAATGGTGGTATATTTTGAGGTTTTTGAAATGCAACAAACACAACTCGGGGGCTGAGCGATGAACTCTCGGCAGGCAGCGAGGCGGGCTGGACAGCGCACCAATCACAGCGCAGCTCCGCCCTATAAATACACCCCGCGGTGCCAGCAGGTCCACACTGGTCATTTTCGAGTTTTTTCTCGTTTCTTACGCCTTAACACAATGTCTGAAACGGCTCCTATCGCGCCGTCTGCTCCGGCCCCCGCGGAAAAGTCGCCGGCTAAGAAAAAGGCCAAGAAGGTGGCGACGGGCGGAGCGCGGCGCAAGGCCGCGGGTCCCTCGGTGTCCGAGCTGATCACCAAGGCGGTGGCGGCGTCCAAGGAGCGCAACGGGGTGTCCCTGGCCGCGCTGAAGAAGGCGCTGGCCGCCGCCGGCTACGACGTGGAGAAGAACAACAGCCGCATCAAGCTGGGGCTCAAGAGCCTGGTCGCCAAAGGCACCTTGGTGCAGACCAAAGGCACCGGCGCCTCGGGCTCTTTCAAGATCAACAAGAAGACGGCCGGCTCCGAGGACAAGGACAAGCCCAAAGCCAAGAAACCGGCGGCCGCGGCTAAGCCCAAGAAATCCGCCAGCGCTACCAAGAAACCCAAGAAGCCGGTGGCTTCTGGGACCAAAAAGAGCGTGAAAAAGACCCCGAAGAAGGCCAAAAAAGCGGCAGCTGGAGCCAAAAAAGCGGCCAGGAGCCCGATGAAGGCCAAAACTGCAAAGCCCAAGAAAACAGCCAAGAGTCCGGCCAAGCCCAAGGCGGTAAAGCCCAAAGCTGCCAAGCCCAAGGCCGCAAAACCCAAAGCTGTCAAACCCAAAAAGGCAGCGGCGCCCAAGAAAAAATAAGGTGTTTATACTATTTTATCTTATACCCTCAACGGCTCTTTTCAGGGCCACCCACAGATTTCAATGAAAGAGCTAAAAACACTTTGCATTGCTTTTGGGGTGGGGAGCTCGGTGGAGAGAAAGGAGTTACCTCGTTAGTCCGAGTTAACGACCAAATGCAGCCTCCAGAAAATAATAGACATTCGGGAAACCTGGTCATTAGTGATGATTAATAGAGATAGAGAAGCAGCGTGGCTCAGCGGAAAAAGCACGGGCTTGGGAGTCAGAGGTCATGGGTTTGAATCCCAGCTCTGCCACTTCTCAGCTGTGTGACTTTGGGAAAGTCACTTAACTTCTCTGTGCCTCAGTTACCTCATCTGTAAAATGGGGATTAAGACAGTGAGCCTCATGTGGGACAACCCGATTACCCTGTAACTATCCCAGCGCTTAGAACAGTGCTCTGCACATAGTAAGCTCTTAACAAATACCAACATTATTAATTAGTGATAATGTGGTTATTGGATTCTGAGGCACCAAAAAACCTAAGGTGCCACGATATCTTGCCTAGTTTAAATTTTATCCTTACCTTGTTTGCTGGTCCTGTTTCATCGGTCTTAGGTTTGCCTCCTAAAAGACCTTTGAGGTTTCGGGGCCTTGATGAATTTTCATTCTTTCCCAGCTCCCGCGATTTTGCATTCCAAGTTTTAACATTACTATCCATAATGTCCAACTCCCAAAGGCCACCCGGCCTCAAGTCCACACCCGGCCCCATTCATCCCCTTTCTTTTCCACTTCTGTCCCGCCCTCTGGGAACGGATTTACCGAGTAACCCTTGAAAGCTGTAGGTCCTCCTACAATTAATTAATTCATTTAGTCATATTAACTGAGCGCTTACTATGTGCGGAACACTATACTAGGCGCTTGGAAAGTACAATTCGGCAACAGAGACAATCCCTACCCTACAACGGGTTTACAATCTAGAAGGGATAGACAGGCAACAAAACAAGAAAACGGACATCAATAACATCGATATAAATAGAGTTATCGATATATACACATCATTAATAAAATAAATAGAATAATAAATATGTACTCAATTTCTATCGGCCTATACAGAATGGTACAGAGCTACGATCGCTATGATTTAAAATCAAAAACGGAGCCATGCTACCCTTACTTTGAGTGCTGTGGAATAAAGGTGATAAAGACCAGTGATAAAGGTCTAATGACTGCAAGGACAAACTTTGTAGCGGGAGACAGCTCTTACAGGATGAATGTAGATTGAGTCAGTGTGATGCAAAAGACTCCCTCTAAGGCTCGTTGTGCACTGGAAACATGCTTACCAAGTCAGCTGTACTGTACTCTCCCCAACACAATAAGCGCTCAAATACGATTCACTCACTCTTTCAGGCAGCGGATCTATCCTGATCATATCGGTGGCTCTGAAAAGAGCCTTTGGTTTCGTTAGAGCAGAGGGATAGAGAGCAAGACTTCAGGCCTCTCGCCTCGGATGCGGCGGGCCAGCTGGATGTCCTTGGGCATGATGGTGACCCGCTTGGCGTGGATGGCGCACAGGTTGGTGTCCTCGAAGAGCCCCACCAGGTAGGCCTCGCTGGCCTCCTGCAGGGCCATGACGGCCGAGCTCTGGAAGCGCAGGTCCGTCTTGAAGTCCTGGGCGATCTCCCGCACCAGCCGCTGGAAGGGCAGCTTGCGGATCAGCAGCTCGGTGGACTTCTGGTAGCGGCGGATCTCCCGCAGCGCCACGGTGCCGGGCCGGTAGCGGTGAGGCTTCTTCACGCCGCCGGTGGCCGGGGCGCTCTTGCGGGCCGCCTTGGTGGCCAGCTGCTTGCGGGGCGCCTTGTGACCGGTGGCAGTGGGTAGTGCACAGGCCTGGGAGTCCAAAGGACCTGGGTTCTAATCCCGACTCTGCCACTTGTCTGCTGTGTGATCTCGGGCAAGTCACTTCACATCTCTGGACCTCAGTTCCCTCATCTGTAAAATGAGGATTGAGACTGTGAGCCCCACGTGGGACAGGGACTGTGCCCAACCCGGTTTGCTTGTATCCACCCCAGCGCTTAGTCCAGTGCCTGGCACATAGTAAGCGCTTAACAGATACCACAATTATTAAGATACCTGATGGGAGAAGGAGGGGAAGTGTTCGATGTTCACGAGCAGAAAGGAGCCTCAAAAAAGATGTTAACAATAGCCAAACTCTCCTCCCATGATCTCCAAAAAGATTTCATAGCCCAGTTTTAGGAAGCTTGTCCTGGATGTGAGGAAGTGGGGAAAAGACGATTTTCTCTCTTTACTGCTGTATTGTACTTTCCCAAGCTCTGAGTACAGAGCTCTGCACGCAGTAAGCTCTCAATAAATACGATTGAACGAATGAATTAAAGTCACTTTTGTAATAATAAGGATTAGTATGGTACTTGTTAAACTCTTGCTATGTGCCAAGGTTTGTTCTGAACTCTGGGGAAGATACCAGATAATCGGTCCCACATATAGCATTCATAATCAAAGAGCGTAGGATTTCATCCCCCTTTTACAGACGAGGTAATTGGGGCACAGAAAAGTTAAGTGTTTTGCCTAAGGTCACACAGCAGACACGTGGCGGTTAGAATTAGAACCCAGGTCCTCTGACTCCCAACCCAGGCTCTTTCCACTAAGCCACCCTGCTTCTCTTTATAGACCGTAAGTTCCTCGTGATCAATACTTAGACTGTACTTTCCCGAGCGCTCAGTTCAGCTCTGTGACCTTAGCAAGCGAGTAATAAATTTTGCTTGTTTCTTGTATTATCCTCTACTCCCATCATGTGGACATTTACAGCAATAGCGAGGATAATAGCTGCTTTCACTTCACTTCCCCCTCTCAGCTCCAAATAATTTCAACCCTAATAATAATAACGATATTTGTTAAGCGCTGACTATATGTCAAATACTGTTCTAAGAGCTAGGATAGATACATGCTAATCAGGTTGCCCACTTGGGGCTCACAGTCTTAATCTCCATTTTACAGGTGAGTTAACCTGAGACCCAGAGAAGTGAAGTGACTTGCCCAAGGTTACACAGCAGACAAATGGTGGATCCGGGACTGCAACCTAGGTCTTTCTGACTCCCAGGCCCGGGCTCTCTCCATTAGGCCACACTGCCTCCTTATCTTCCCTACCTTTCGGCAGGGGCACAGGAGTCTCCCTTTGCAATATCCCTAATCTTTTCTAAATCACGACCCTCTAGTTATATCAGGTAGCAAAGGCTCAGGGAGGTGCCCTGCCACTCACTATTGAATTCCTGGTAACTTATTTTCACCCATCTCTCTGGAAATACGTCAAAGTGGAAATGATGTTTTTCTATTCTGTGGAGGGAAGATGTAGAGAAAGAAGGAAGCTGCAAATGAGCAAACAAAAGGGAAATAATGTAGCCTAACGGATAGAGCCCGGGCCTGGGAGTCGGTAAGATCTGGGTTCTAATCCTGGCTCTGCACGGATGGTGTACGACTTGATTGGCTTGTCTCTACCCCAGCTTTCAGAACAGTGCCAGACACATAGTAGGCACTTGACAGATTAAAGCAAATTTTGCAAGATGCTTTTGGTTTCATTGCCAAACCAACCCTTCATCCAATTGACCAGTGAAGCAGAGAAGAGGGACTCCACCATGAGAAAATAAGCAAATAAGTTAGGGCCAGAGATTCAGGCTTCCAAAAGGAGGATCCTCTGTGAATTTCCCGCAAAAAAAAAAAAAAAAAAAAATGATTGTCATCCATCTAGGGGTAAAATTGAACTCAACATGCTTTAAAGAGAGGAAAGGACAAACCCCTCCCCCCCAGATCAATCAATCGTATTCCTTGAGTGCTCACTGTGTGCACAGCACTGTACTAAGAGCTTGGGAGAGCACAACGCAACAACAAACTTGTCCATCATGAGTTTCCAGTCTAGAGGGAGAAACAGACATTAATATAAATCAATTATGGATATGGACATAAGTGCTGTGGGGTTTGGTGGGGGCGAATATAGGGAGTGAGTCAGGTGATGCTGAAGGGACTGGGACCAATTTACCTGGGACTGGTTTGAATTTACCCCAGTCCTCAGTAGAGTGTTGGTATTTGTTAGTATTTGTTAAGCGCTTACTATATGCAGAGCACTGTTCTAAGCGCTGGGGTAGAGACAGGGGAATCAGGTTGTCCCACGTGGGGCTCACAGTCTTCATCCTCATTTTACAGAGGAGGGAACTGAGGCACAGAGAAGTTAAGTGACTTGCCCACAGTCACACAACTGACAAGTGGCAGAGCTGGGATTCGAACCCATGACCTCTGACTCCAAAGCCCGTGCTCTTTCCACTGAGCCACGCTGCTTCTCAATAATGTTGGTATTTGTTAAGCGCTTACTATGGGAAGAGCACTGTTCTAAGCGCTGAGGAAGATACAGGGTAACCAGATTGTCCCACGTGAGGCTCACAGATTTAATCCCCATTTTACATTTTAGAGTGCCTGGCACATACTAAGCGCTTAACAAACGCCATTTGAAAAAAAGAAATGAAGGTTAAACAAGCAGCTAAAGGGTCTTGACTCATCTGTAAAATGGGGATGAAAACTGTGAGCCCCACATGGGACAACCTGATCACCTCGTATCCCCCAGCGCTTAGAACAGTGCTTTGCACATAGTAAGCACTTAACGAATGCTACCATTTATTTAGAGAAGCAGCGTGGCTCAGTAGAAAGAGCATGGGCTTTGGAGTCAGAGGTCATGAATTCAAATCCCAGCCCTGCCACTTGTCAGCTGTGTGACTGTGGGCAAGTCACTTCACTTCTCTGGGCCTCAGTTACCTCATCTGTAAAATGGGGATTAAGATTGTGAGCCCCACGTGAGACCACCTGATTCCCCTGTGTCTACCCCAGCGCTTAGAACAGTGCTCTGCACATAGTAAGCGCTTAACAAATGCCAACATTATTGTTATTATGACTCTCTGAGGTTGCGACAGTGCTTCAGTCTTTATTACACACAGTCACAATTATCCATTAATTAGGGAATTTAGCACCTCTTCCACCTAAAAGAGTTACAACATTGTGCTAAGCCGCGGGGAAGAGACAGATAATCAGTTCGGTCACAGTTTCTGACCCACGCGGGGTTCACAATACAGGGAAAGCCAGAATCTTCTCCGCATTTTAGAGATGAGGATGATGATGATGACAATAGTTAAGCACTTACTATGTGCAAAGCACTGTTCTAAGCGCTGGAGAGATACAAGGTGATCAGTTTATCTCACGTGGGGCTCACAATCTTAATTTTACACATCCCATTTTACAGATGAAGTAACTGAGGCACAGAGAAGCTAAGTGACTTGCCCAACGTCACAGAGCTGACAAGCGGCGGAGTCGGGATTAGAACCCATGACTCTGACTCCCAAGCCTGTGCTCTTTCCACTGAGCCACGCTGCTTCTCAATGAATGCCTCTCTAGACATGAGGAAGGGAAGGGACAGAGAAGTGATGTGATCCATTCATGGTCACACAGGCGACGGGCAGAGCGGCAATAAGAAATAAGGTTTTCTCCTTCTCGGTCCTGTGCTCTTTCCACTAAACCTACAGCCTTGAAAAGCATGAAGATGGACAAGGACCTGTCCTTATTTTATGGTATTTGTTAAGCAGTTACTATGTGTGAATCACTGTTCTAAGTCCTGGTATCTCCCAGTTAATCAGGTCAGACACAGTCTCTTTCCCACAAGGGGCACACAGGCTAAGTAAGAAGGAGAACAAATACTGAATCCCCATTTTACAGTCGAGGAAACTGAGGCACACAGAAGAGAATTGATTTGGTCAAGGTCACAGAGCAGGCAAATGGCACTGCTGTAATGAGAGGACAGGGCCTCTGACTCCCAGGACTCTTTTTTTTTTTTCTACTAGGCCATGCTGCCTCCCAAATGGGAGAAGATCTATTGATCACCACAATTCCAGATACTAGGTCCACCCCCCAACCCCCCCAACCTCCAACCCAACTGCAAGCTAATTTTTCTCAGGGTGTTGGCAGGCCAAGATAGAGAAGAGAGAGAAGCAGAGGAAGCAGGGTGGTCTAGTGGATAGAGCCCAGGCTTGAAAGTCAGAAGGAACTGGGTTCTATGACCGCCTCCACCACTTGTCTGCCGTGTGACCTTTGGCAAGTCATTTCACTTCTCTGGGCCTCAGTTACCTCATCTGTAAAATGGGGATTAAGACTGTGAGCCCCATCTGAGACTAGGACTTTATCCAACCTGATTAGCTTGTATCTACCCTAGCACTTAGAACAGTTTTTGGTACTTAGTTAAGTGCTTAACAAATACCATTATTATTATCATTATTATTATCAATGGTGTCGAGCATTTTGGAAAAATAAAAGTGCTAACTGATTTTGGTATTTGGTATTTGGTATGGTATTTGTTAAGTGCTCACAATGTGCCAGGCACTTTACTAAGTACTGGGGTAGATGCAGGCTAATCAAGTTGGACACAGTCTGTGCCCCATAAGGCACATAGTCTTAATTCTCATTTTACAGCTGAGGTAACTAAGGCCCAGAATAGTTAAGTGACTTGCTCAAGATCATACAGCAGACAAGTGGCAGAGCAGCAGTAGAAGCCAGTTCCTGACTACCCGATCCATGTTCTATCCCCTAGGCCATGCTGCTTCTCACTATAGACATTCAAGGCACTCTCGTGATCATCATATGAATTCTTGGACTCATTGTCTCTCTTCTGAACCTGTAAATGGAACATGGCTTACTTCCATCACCATTTCCCACACCTCCTCCTTTTCCTGTGTCACTCCCAACCCTCCTTCCTATTGGAACGCCCTCGTTCCAATATATCCACTATCCACTATATAGAGCAGGAGCGTGGAAATCAGAAGGTCGGCGCAGCTTCGCCACTTTGTCTGCTGTGTGACCTTGAGCAAGTCACTTCACTTTTCTGGGCCTCAATTACTTCATCTGTAAATTGGGGATTGAGACTGTGAGCCCCGCATGGGACAGAGACTGGGTCCAACCCTGAATTGCTTGTATTCCCCACAGTGCTTAGAACAGTGCCTGGCACACAGTACGTGCTTAACCAATACTATTTTCTTTGTGCCCTGTCTCACAGTCAAACCCTCCCCTTCCAAAAGGTCACCTACTCCACCAAGCTATTTGTCATTAACCATTACCCCAAAACCTGTTCTACTATCCTTTTAATTTCCTCAACACTCTTGAGCACTTACGTATTTAGAAATCTAGTCGACCTTGGGACCTTGGGAGTCAAGACATCTGGATTCTAATCCCGGTTCTACCTTTTGCCTTGGACAACTCACTGAAAATTTCTCTGTGCCTCAGTTTCCTCTTTGCAAAAAAGGGGATTCGACACCTCTTCCCCTTCATACTTACACTGTGATCCCCATGTAGGACAGGAAATATGTTTGAAGGCATTGTCTTTTATGTACTGCAGCTCTTCATATAGTGTTTGGCGGATAGTCGAGCTTAATGAATACCACTATGATATTATTATGAACTATTATTGTTAGTGCAAATGGACAGGGAACCTGTCTGCCAACTCTGTGCTGTATTCTCCCAAAGGCTTAGTACGGTGCTCTGCACACAGTAAAAGCTCAATAAATGGTATTGATTGATTTCAGTTTATAATTCCTGGCACTATTTAATGATTGCCTGCAAGTGAATATAGGACCCTAAGCTTCTCATTTGCCTTTTAACTCTCTGCGGACAGGGATTGGGTCCAGTACGAATTCTATATGTTGCCCGGTACCATTATTTTACATCCATAATATCCAAATGGTCAAATTGGGCCAAGGGGAAAAAACAGAGCCGCCCCGCCCCCAGCCCATGGAAGATAGAGATCCCTTATTGACCCTCTGACTCCCCAAATTTGCGGATTCACAACCTCCAAATGTCGCGAAATCGCCCGGGCACCCCCTTGGAGTCTCGACCCCAAGACTAAACCCCCAGGGACCCCAATTTCCCTAATTTAAATGAGTCTGAGCACCAGCAGAGCTGGCGCTTAAACAGGCAAAGCGACCAAGGAGCCTGTGTTACTTCCCCCACGGAGACAGGACATTGTCCCGAAAATCTCGAGGAAAAGAGTGGGCTTTCGGGACAGACCCGCGGCCAAGAACCTAGGGAATCAGCCCCAAGGGGTCCGACAGCCCCAAGTAGAAAGGTTAATTAACAATTTACGCAGAAATAGGCAAGTTTTCTCCCTCTGGGCTGGATCCTGCCTTGAACCGAGGGGGTTCTCCCAGGATTCCAGCCCGAAGCTTTATGTTGCGGGAACCAAACTAGAAACGGGAGAAGCCTGGGGGTCGTATCTAACGGAATCGCTCGAAAAACAGTCCTTCTGCCGAGAGGAATTGTGAATATTTTACCTTTTCCGAGAGGCAACAAACACAACTCGGGAGGCGAATGTCGCGTCTGCGACTGGCGGCGAGGCGGGCTGGACAGCGCACCAATCACAGCGCAGCTCCGCCCTATAAATACACCCGGCCTCGGCAGCGGGGGCCCATTCGGCCAACTAGTTTGGCGACTGCTTTTTGCGTCTGGGATCTTCTTAGCCCTCGTCATGTCTGAGACGGCTCCAGCTGCCCCCGCGACCCCGGTCTCGCCCGCCCCCGCGGAGAAGACTCCGGCCAAGAAGAAGGCCAGGAAACCGGCGGCGGCGGGCGGAGCGCGGCGCAAGGCCGCGGGTCCCTCGGTGTCCGAGCTGATCACCAAGGCGGTGGCGGCGTCCAAGGAGCGCAACGGGGTGTCCCTGGCCGCGCTGAAGAAGGCGCTGGCCGCCGCCGGCTACGACGTGGAGAAGAACAACAGCCGCATCAAGCTGGGGCTCAAGAGCCTGGTCACCAAAGGCACCTTGGTGCAGACCAAAGGCACCGGCGCCTCGGGCTCTTTCAAGATCAACAAGAAGGCCGCCGGCGCCGAGGGCAAGGCCAAGCCCAAGGCTAAGAAGGCCGCCGCCAAGCCCAAGAAAGCGGCCGGGGCCGCCAAGAAGCCCAAGAAGCCGGCGGCCTCCGGGGCTAAGAAGAGCGTGAAGAAGACCCCGAAGAAAGCCAAGAAGCCGGCAGCGGCCAAAAAGGCAGCCAAGAGCCCGAAAAAGGCCAAAGCCGCAAAGCCCAAAAAAGCGGCTAAAAGCCCGGCCAAGCCGAAGGCGGTGAAGCCCAAAGCGGCGAAGCCCAAGGCCGCAAAGCCCAAGACGGCCAAGCCCAAGAAGGCAGCGGCGGCCAAGAAGAAGTAGGGAGGGCCTGCGCCAACTTTCTCCTACACCCCAACGGCTCTTTTCAGAGCCACCCACCGATCTCAGAAAAAGAGCTTAAATGCACGGCGTCACTGCCCTATTCCATTGTGGGAGGGAATGGGGAGAGGTCACTAACCGGGTGCCATACTGTTTCCAAAGCGGTGAATAAATATGGTATGTGTTAAGCGCTTACTATGTGCAAAGCACTGTTCTAAGCGCTGGGGGATACAAGGTGGTCAGGTCCCACGTGGGACTCACAATTTTAATCCCCATTTTGCAGATTAGGCCACATCTCAATCTAAATGTATCTTTCAAGTAGGAGGAGGTTGGGAAGTTTTAAGAGGATTCAGAGTTCAGTCCTGTGTATTTAGTAACCAAAAGGAAAAGATTTGAAAGGCAAGGTAGCGAGTTAAGTAATCTTACTGGAGAAATTGCACTGCTCTCGCTTCTAATTTGAGCAGCCCACCAATTTGCCTGAGTTACCGGTAGCGCTAACGGTATGCAAAGCGTTGGGAGAAAGTGCCCACCGGTTCCTGTACTAAGGCAGGGATGCAAAATGCCACAACACGAAAAATCACGAAGTGCGCGGGAACAACTGTTGGGAAGCTGCATAGGGCAGATAAATGAGCTGGAAAGAAGCATCGTTGAAAACAGACTTGGGTTCTAATCCCGAAAGTGCTATGTAATAATGTTGGTATTTAATATTGGCTATGTGAGCTTCACTTCTGGGATTCAGAATGAAAAACCCCATGTGGCACATGGATTTTTATACAGCCACTATAATTTCTCCTCAGAGGAAGTGATTGTTAACAGGGATTTCAGAATAAAGGCAATAGAGGCAATCTCCCTCTACTCTAGTGCTTAGCCTGGCTTAAGGCCTGTCATTAAAGTTGAAGCAATGGTCCCCAAAAATACCAACTAACGCAACAGCTCTTTCACTGAGAGTTGTGGGTGGCTCTGAAAAGAGCCTTTGGTTTCAGGTTATTTAGGTGGAAACGTAGGAATCCTACTGTTCCTCCTCAACTTTTTATTTGCCCTTAGCCTTGTGGTGGCTCTCGGTCTTCTTGGGGAGCAGCACGGCCTGGATGTTGGGCAGGACGCCGCCCTGGGCGATGGTGACCTTGCCCAGCAGCTTGTTGAGCTCCTCGTCGTTGCGGATGGCCAGCTGCAGGTGCCGCGGGATGATGCGGGTCTTCTTGTTGTCGCGGGCCGCGTTGCCCGCCAGCTCCAGGATCTCGGCCGTCAGGTACTCGAGCACGGCGGCCAGGTAGACGGGCGCGCCCGCCCCCACCCGCTCCGCGTAGTTGCCCTTGCGCAGCAGCCGGTGGACGCGGCCCACCGGGAACTGCAGCCCGGCCCGGGACGAGCGGGACTTGGCCTTGGCCCGAGCCTTTCCACCCTGCTTTCCACGGCCTGACATAATTCCACGAAGCTGTTTCAAACAGGTGCAGCAGGAAAAACTAAAATAGATTGGGAATGCGGCCTTTACCGCCTCTTTTATACCTTTTGGGGGTAGTTAAATGGAGCTGTTTGATTGGCCGGAGTTAATTGGGTTGTCAGCTACCAATAGGAGGTAAGGATTAGAATCCTCTCATTTGCATCAACTCATCACAGCACATCGTCCAATTGAAATTAAGTATACCGACGACCTAATTTACATATCGTTCGGTATAAATAATGGGACTGTAGTTTAAAATGTTCATTCCTCCTGCTTTTTTGTTAGCGACCTCTTTTCACATTATGCCTGATCCGGCGAAATCCGCTCCCGCCCCCAAGAAGGGCTCGAAGAAGGCGGTGACCAAAGCGCAGAAGAAAGACGGGAAGAAGCGCAAGCGGAGCCGCAAGGAGAGCTACTCCATCTACGTGTACAAGGTGCTGAAGCAGGTCCACCCCGACACGGGCATCTCGTCCAAGGCCATGGGCATCATGAACTCGTTCGTCAACGACATCTTCGAGCGCATCGCCGGCGAGGCTTCCCGCCTGGCGCACTACAACAAGCGCTCCACCATCACGTCCCGGGAGATCCAGACGGCCGTGCGCCTGCTGCTGCCCGGGGAGCTGGCCAAGCACGCCGTGTCCGAGGGCACCAAGGCCGTCACCAAGTACACCAGCTCCAAGTAAATTGACCTTCCGATTCCGCACCCTGAAACCAAAGGCTCTTTTCAGAGCCACCCAAGGATTTCCTAAAGTGAGCTATAACATTTACCCACTTTCACTTACTGGCTGTCATAAGAGTCTTCACTCCTTTCCGGAGTTTCCAATTTAGGAAAAACAGCCAGTGATTTTACAATATACGAAAAGAAATCAGTAATTTCTCGAGTCTCTTATTGAACTTTCCTGCTTCCCCAGCGGACGTGAGCAAACACGGTCACTCCCTCTTGCAATTTTCTTGATCGACCAACAGTCTGGGATAACTACATGTTAATGGGGTACAGGGTTTTAATTCATCCTTTATGAGAGCACATTCCCTACTTACTAGGAAAACATAGGAGTTAGGTAATGGGCTCTAGTCCCCACTCCCGAAAGAGCACGGGCTTGGGAGTTCTAACCCCACCCCCCCCCCCATTTGTTTACTGCGTGACCCTGAAACTTAGCCGAACCTCATCTGTAAAACGGGCATTGAGATTACTACCTAACCCAATCTTGCTTGGGTTCACCTCAGCACCTCGCACACAGTAAGCTTTTAAACACACGCACTTCAGCCCAATCCCCTTTTCGTTTTACTGAAATACCCTCCACAACCTTCAAGAATGTTCCAGCTCTTTGCTTGAGAAAGTGGGCGGCCCTTAAAAGGGCCTTTGGGTTTTTGCTGTGGTTTTGAGAAGAGCTCCTACAGCTCAGCCGCCGAAGCCGTACAGAGTGCGACCCTGGCGCTTGAGCGCATAGACCACATCCATGGCGGTGACAGTCTTCCTCTTAGCGTGCTCCGTGTAGGTGACGGCATCGCGGATCACGTTCTCCAGGAAAACCTTGAGCACCCCGCGGGTCTCCTCGTAGATGAGACCAGAGATGCGCTTGACGCCCCCGCGGCGAGCCAGGCGGCGGATGGCGGGCTTGGTGATGCCCTGGATGTTATCGCGGAGCACTTTCCTGTGCCGCTTAGCACCGCCTTTCCCCAGCCCCTTACCACCCTTCCCGCGCCCAGACATGATGCCCTCTCTAATCCTCCTCTAATGAGTAAACTAGAAGCCGCTCAGCCGTGCTTATATAGCCAAGAGATCGACCTCGTTGAGAACTACAGAGACACCACCTGATATTATGTCATTGCTTCTTTCGCCTCTGATTGGCTCTTCATCTGAGGACTCCATTTCCCCCTCCTCTGCCTAAAAAACGTTTCTTCACCTTATTCACCTCAAGTGGGGGGGTTGGGGTCATCAATCCGGCCCCCCCATCCTCAACTTAATTGGGGATTGGGTTATTGATGATTATAATAACAGTTATTATTACTAAGGGGGTTGCGGTTATAATTATTATATATTACAAATTCTTACATAATGCATCATATTATAATAACTATAGCATTATTATTATGGCTATTACTAAGGGGATTGAGTTATTCGACTCCCGGGAATGTGTGCATAGCACTGAACTAGGCCCTTGAGAGAGTACAGTAAGTATAGGAGGGAAAGCAAGTTCTGAATCCTCATTTTACAGGTGAGGAAACTGAGCCACTGAGGTTGATTCAATATAGATTGCAGCAAAACTCCCTTTCCTATATGCCCCAGTAGCTCTGAGTTGGTTTATTATCATAATAATCATTATATATTATATCATATGTTATTATATATTATACATTATTGCTACGGGGGTTGGGGTTAGCAATCCGTAGACTTCATTAGGGGAGGGGGGGCCACTTAAATTTTGATTAGAGGGGTTTTATTTATTTTTTCATTTTATGATTATTAGACTGCCTTTGAATAATGGACATTCTGACTCTGGGAAGAGTATCTGCCCTGTTCCTACAAGGGTTACCATGGCAGTGGAGGAGTGGGACTGAGAAGGAGCAGAAGCAGTAAGGCCTAATGGTAAGACCGCAGTCCTGGGTTAAAGGGTTCTAAGGCCAGCTAGACCAAATTGTGTTTGTGACCTTGGGCAAGTCACTTAACTTCTAAATGTCTCAGTGACCTCACCTGGGAATTAAATCTTCCTCCCTCTAACTTTGACTGTGAACCCCACGTGAGACAGGATCTGTGTCCAACCTGCTTATCTTGTATCTACCACAGCTCTTGTTACAGTGCCTGGCACATAGTAAGCACCAAGTACCATTAAAAAAAAAAGCAAACTGACTTCTCCCAAATCATCATCATCTCTGTAACCTCCTAGTCACAGCTTCTGAAGGAGCTAAAGTCCAGGCACTCCTCCCCACCCAAGACCATCACCCCCTCTAAAACTGGAGTCAGTCAGTCAGTCAGTCAATCGTATTTATTGACTATTTACTCAGTGCAGAGCACTGTGCTGAGCACTTGGGAGAGCAAAATATAACCATAAACAGAAACATTCCCTGCACACAGTGAGTTTACAGTCTAGAACAGGAGACAACCCCAAAGAGGTAACCACAGCCACACTGATGGCAACGCTTCGCTTTTTATATCGCAAGGTTAAAAGGGATTCTTGATTCTTTTCTGTGACAGGTGTTGATGATTACTGCAGTATTTGGAAGTGTTTACTATGTGCCAAGCACTGGATTAAGTGCTGGAGTAGATATAAGGTAGTCAGGTCGGACATATTCCTTCCCTGCCCCACATGGGGCTCACAGTCTAAGTATCTATCAATTAAATTAACTGAACGTATTTATGCATTCATTCATTCACTCCTATTTATTGAGCACCTGCTGTGTGCAGAAATCTCAGACAGAGTTCTTCATCTTCCCTCCCAAACCCTGTCCTCTCCCTAACTTTCCCATCATCATGGACTGCACAACCATCCTACCCATGACACAAACCTGCAAAGTTGGTGACATCCTTGACTCTGCTCTCTTATTCACCCCACACGTCTAATCCGTCACCAAAACCTGCCGGTCTCACCTTTGCAACATCGCCAAGATCTGCCCTTTCCTCTACATCCAAACCACTACCATGTTAGTACAATCACTCAACCCATCCCAACTGGTTTACTGCATCAGCCTCCTTTCTTGCCTCCCAACCTCCTGTGTCTCCCCACTTCAGTCCATACTCTGCTGCCCTGATTATTCATTCAATAGTATTTGTTGAGCGCTTACTATGTGCAGAGCACTGTACTAAGCGCTTGGGATGAACAAGTCGGCAACAGATAGAGACAGTCCCTGCCGTTTGACGGGCTTACGGTCTAATTGGGGGAGACGGACAGACGAGAACAATGGCAATAAATAGAGTCAAGGGGAAGAACATCTCGTAAAAACAATGGCAACTAAATAGAATCGAGGCGATGTACAATTCATTAACAAAATAAATAGGGTAACGAAAATATATACAATTGAGCGGACGAGTACAGTGCTGTGGGGATGGGAAGGGAGAGGTGGAGGAGCAGAGGGAAAAGGGGAAAATGAGGGTTTAGCTGCGGAGAGGTAAAGGGGGGATGGCAGAGGGAGTAGAGGGAGAAGAGGAGCTCAGTCTGGGAACGCCTCTTGGAGGAGGTGAGTTTTAAGTGGGGTTTTGAAGAGGGAAAGAGAATCAGTTTGGCGGAGGTGAGGAGGGAGGGCGTTCCGGGACCGCAGGAGGACGTGACCCAGGGGTCGACGGTGGGACGGGCGAGACCGAGGGACGGCGAGGAGGTGGGCGGCAGAGGAGCGGAGCGTGCGGGGTGGGCGGTAGAAATAGAGAAGGGAGGAGAGGTAGGAAGGGGCAAGGTGATGGAGAGCCTCGAAGCCTAGAGGGAGGAGTTTTGGTTTGGAGCGGAGGTCGATAGGCAACCACTGGAGTTGTTTAAGGAGGGGAGTGACAGGCCCAGATCGTTTCTGCGGGAAGATGAGTCGGGCAGCGGAGTGAAGAATAGGCCGGAGTGGGGCGAGAGAGGAGGAAGGGAGGTCAGAGAGAAGGCTGACACAGTAGTCTAGCCGGGATATAACGAGAGCCCGTAACAGTAAGGTAGCCGTTTGGGTGGAGAGGAAAGGGCGGATCTTGGCGATATTGTAGAGGTGAGACCGGCAGGTCTCGGTAACGGATAGGATGTGTGGGGTGAACGAGAGGGACGAGTCAAGGATGACACTGAGATCGCGGGCCTGAGAGACGGGAAGGATGGTCGTGCCATCGACGGTGATAGAGAAGTCTGGGAGAGGACCGGGTTTGGGAGGGAAGATGAGGAGCTCGGTCTCGCTCATGTTGAGTTTTAGGTGGCGGGCCGACATCCGGGTGGAGACGTCCCGGAGGCGGGAGGAGATGCGAGCCCGAAGGGAGGGGGAGAGGACAGGGGTGGAGATGTAGATCTGCGTGTCA
Organism: Ornithorhynchus anatinus; assembly: GCF_004115215.2. Lineage (NCBI taxonomy): Eukaryota > Metazoa > Chordata > Mammalia > Monotremata > Ornithorhynchidae > Ornithorhynchus > Ornithorhynchus anatinus. The sequence continues at coordinate 3,677,165 of NC_041753.1, read as the reverse complement.
TCTGCGTAGAGATGGGAGTCAAAGCCGTGAGAGTGAATGAGTTCACCGAGGGAGTGAGTGTAAATGGAGAACAGAAGAGGGCCGAGAACTGACCCTTGAGGAACTCCGACAGTTAAAGGATGGGAGGGGGAGGAGGCTCCGGCGAAGGAGACCGAGAATGACCGGCCAGAGAGGTGAGAGGAGAACCGGGAGAGGACGGAGTCCGTGAAGCCAAGGTGAGATAAGGTATGGAGGAGGAGGGGATGGTCGACAATGTCAAAGGCAGCAGAGAGGTCAAGGAGGATCAGAATGAAGTAGGAGCCATTGGATTTGGCAAGAAGAAGGTCATGGGTGACCTTAGAGAGAGCAGTCTCGGTAGAGTGGAGGGGACGGAAGCCAGATTGGAGGGGGTCTAGGAGAGATTATCTTTCTACAGAAAAGTTCTGGGCATGTCACTCCCCCAGTTGTTTCCTATCAACCTCCATATCAAACAAAAACTCCTCACTATTGGCTTCAAAGCTCTCCATCACTTTGGTCCTTTTTATCTCACCTCCCTTCTCTCCTTCTCCATCCCGGTCCGCTTACTCCGCTCCTCTGGTGCTAGCTTTTCACTGTGCCTCATTCTCATCTGTCCTGCCATCGACTCCGGGCCCACGTCCTACCTCTGGCCTGGAACTCCCTCCCTCCTCAAATCTGCCAAACAATCACTCTTTCCCCTTCAAAGCCCTACTGAAAGCTCACCTCCACCAAGAACCTTCCCAGAATGAGCCCCCCTTTTCCTCAAATCCCCCTTCCCTCTGGGTCGCCTCGACTTGCTCCCTTTGCTCTACTCCCCTCTCCTCATCCCACAGCACTTATGTACATCTGTATATATCTACAATTCTATTTGTATTGAAGTCTGTTTATTTGAATTGATGTGTATATATCTATAATTCTATTTATTTGTATTGCAACCTGTTTACTTTTTTGAAGTCTGTCTCCCCCCTTCTAGGCAGTAATCCCTATGTGGGCAGGGCTTCTCTCTTTATTTCCAAATTGTACTTCCCAAGCTCTTAGTACAGTGATCTGCATACAGTAAGCATGCAATAAATACAATTGAATAAATGACTAAGTGCTTGGAAAGTACAATTCAGCAATAAAAGAGAGATAATCTCTGCCCATTCCGTGCTTACAGTCTTGAAGTAGGGAGAAATCAAATAAGGAAACAGACATCAAGAACTTACCGGGTGCAGAACATTGTGCTTGGGAGAGGACAGTATGACAGTATAACAGACACATTCCCTGCCCACAGTGAGTTTACAGACTAGAGGATCAGCTCTCAGGAATGAGGGGGCAAGAGCAAAACAATTGAGAATTAAGGTCCCTAATAACCCTGCACCTACATGTCTCTGATGGATCTCTTATTAATTGGGACACCCCTTAATTGGAAAAAAGAAACCTCAAAATAAAAAAAAAAAACACCCAAACACTAACGTTGTGGAGCTGGGTGGGGGGAGGAAAGAACAGAGGGAGGGCTCCCAAACACCGTCCTGTTCTAAACAGTGGAACAGATACAAGGTAATCAGGGACTGCCCCACCTGTGGCTCAGTCTTTATCACCACTTTAGATATAGTAACTTGAGGCACAGAAGTTAAGTAACCTGGGCAAAGTGACAAAGAACATGGGGCAAAGTAGGAACTCTTTCCACTCACACTACTGCCTTAACTAATTGAGGACTTATTGTGTGCAAAGCACTTGAGAGAGGACAATTACATCAAATCTATCCCTGCCCAAAATAAGTTCCCATGGTGCTTAAGCCTTTGCCATGATACAAGGTTGGACATCCAAGGAGAACCACTCCACTACGTTTCTTACTTACATAGCTGGATCAGTACGTTTCACTGTTTCTTTAATGTAACGGCTCTTTAATGAGTAGATGGGTGGCTCTGAAAAGAGCCTTTGGTGTTACTAGAGCAAAGTGGAAAAGATTTAAGCTCTCTCGCCTCGGATGCGGCGGGCCAGCTGGATGTCCTTAGGCATGATGGTGACCCGCTTGGCGTGGATGGCGCACAGGTTGGTGTCCTCGAAGAGCCCCACCAGGTAGGCCTCGCTGGCCTCCTGCAGGGCCATGACGGCCGAGCTCTGGAAGCGCAGGTCCGTCTTGAAGTCCTGGGCGATCTCCCGCACCAGCCGCTGGAAGGGCAGCTTGCGGATCAGCAGCTCGGTGGACTTCTGGTAGCGGCGGATCTCCCGCAGCGCCACGGTGCCGGGCCGGTAGCGGTGAGGCTTCTTCACGCCGCCGGTGGCCGGGGCGCTCTTGCGGGCCGCCTTGGTGGCCAGCTGCTTGCGGGGCGCCTTGCCGCCGGTGGACTTGCGGGCCGTCTGCTTCGTACGAGCCATAACCAACAAGCAAAATCACTTCAGAAGCTCGAAAGAGAAATAGAAAGAGGCGCCTTGGCCTCTCCTATTTATAGAACTAGCCCTCTCCTCATTGGTCAGCAAATTTCGAAAATCCCGCCCAAACAGACAATTGGCTCCTCCGCCCCAATCCTTTCAAGGATCATAGACGCCGCTTTTTGATTGGCTTAGGCGTCATTCCTTCCTATTCTCCCCTTTTTATCTCCTCGTTAGTCATTTTAACTGCTCGTGGGTTTTCTTACCCGCCGACCTACGTTCTTCTTTACTTTCCCACCATGAAAAACTGCACGCTTAAAGATAACCAGATCTTACTCGCCTCCCAGCCAACTTTTTTCTAAAACTTTATCAACTTTCAGAAACGTCCTGCCCGCGGTCAGACCTCAATGCCCCCCAAAACGGGGGGGAGTATCCATTTACCATTTGAAAAGCCCGCGTTGAGACGGGATTGGATGATTTTAGGAAACGTTTCAGGGCCTCCCTTCCACGGGAAAACCAGTGTTGAACTCGGTTCTCAATTTTTGTTGAGCCAATGCATATATAGCTTTTTTAAAACTGAAAAAACTATTCTGAAGAGAGATTTATGTAACCTTTCCCATAAAGATTCTAATCCCAGCTCCGCTACTTGACAGCTGTGTGACTTGGGGAAAGCCATTTCTCTGTGCCCCAGTTAACTCATCTTCATCTGTAAAATGGAGATTAAGATGAGTGCCACGTAGGACAACCTGATTGCGCTATCTAACCCCAGCCCTTAGAACATGGCTCAGCAAATAGTAAGCTCTTAAATACCACTATTGTTATAATTAGAAATAAAGGCAAACAACGCACAAATTAGGGAATGTCCAAATAAATCCCCACCGTCCCCCGACCTGAAAGCTACAAGCCTAGCGTTTGATTTCCTGTACGTGAGACCCCTATTCTTTGGAAAGGTTGGGGCTTGGAATATATAGGTTTGAAAACTGCCACGGCAAGTGCTTCATCTCTTAATCTGAGAGTGTGGGCGGCTCTGAAAAGAGCCTTTTGGTTTCAGAAGCTTTTTTTAAATTAGACACAGGATAAATAAGGACTTCATTTGCCCTTGGCCTTATGGTGGCTCTCGGTCTTCTTAGGCAGCAGCACGGCCTGGATGTTGGGCAGGACGCCGCCCTGGGCGATGGTGACCTTGCCCAGCAGCTTGTTGAGCTCCTCGTCGTTGCGGATGGCCAGCTGCAGGTGCCGCGGGATGATGCGGGTCTTCTTGTTGTCGCGGGCCGCGTTGCCCGCCAGCTCCAGGATCTCGGCCGTCAGGTACTCGAGCACGGCGGCCAGGTAGACGGGCGCGCCCGCCCCCACCCGCTCCGCGTAGTTGCCCTTGCGCAGCAGCCGGTGGACGCGGCCCACCGGGAACTGCAGCCCGGCCCGGGACGAGCGGGACTTGGCCTTGGCCCGAGCCTTTCCGCCCTGCTTTCCACGACCAGACATAGCGATAAGACTTTTCTTCCTAGCGGCAAGTAGAAAATGCTAAAAAAAAAAACCTGCTTCTAACCGGGTGCTTTTATAGGTCGTATAGGTAGGCAAACGAAGTCTTTTGATTGGTTAGATTTCATTATCATACTGGCCAATAGAAAGCCAGCTTTCGAATCCCCTTATTTGCATACAAGTTAACCCAGTTTCTTCCAATCAAAAGAAAGTATAGACAAAACCTTATTTGCATACACTCCCTATAAATACCGGACCGCCGGGAGCTGGCTACACTATTTTCTCCATTGGCTAATTAAATTAAGATTTTCGGTATGCCTGAACCAGCCAAATCAGCTCCAGCCCCCAAAAAGGGCTCTAAGAAAGCGGTGACCAAAGTCCAGAAGAAGGACGGGAAGAAGCGCAAGCGGAGCCGCAAGGAGAGCCTACTCCTCTACGTGTACAAGGTGCTGAGCAGGTCCACCCCGACACGGCATCTCGTCCAAGGCCATGGGGCATCATGAACTCGTTCGTCAACGACATCTTCGAGCGCATCGCCCGGCGAGGCTTCCCGCCTGGCGCACTACAAACAAGCGCTCCACCATCACGTCCGGGAGATCCAGACGGCCGTGCGCCTGCTGCTCGCCCGGGAGCTGGCCCAAGCACGCCGTGTCCGAGGCACCAAGGCCGTCACCAAGTACACCAGCTCCAAGTAAAACGACCGCGAGGCTTTTCGCACTCCGAACCCAAAGGCTCTTTTCAGAGCCACCCACACCGTCTCAAAAGAGCTTTATCGCTTCTGTTTGACTTCCAAATTATTGTGTGGGGGGAATATTTAAAGCAAGTCCTGCTCTTGAGGTCAGCCAGTGGGTTTCATTTGCCCCGTTTGAATAATAACTTCCTACTTAAATATTTTAAGCTTTCGTGTGTTAGAGTAAGACGGAGGCTGCTTAAAAGGGTGGCAAATGCCTACTTTGCCTTTTAGGGAAGGAAATTTTAATGCGTTATTTCTTAAAAAATTTACTGTGACCACTTTTGCCCCCACCCAGGATCGGTCCGAATTCACTCGGTTCAGTTCCTAGGGGAATTGAAAGTTCTCCATTAAGGGATTAACATTGTTGGGAAGCGTTCTTAAAGAAATAACTACCGAAGGCGGGAAACAAGACTTGGGAGGGCGGGAAATTCAGAAACAAAAGGCTAATATAGAATTGGGCGCTAGGGGGTGGGCTCCTACCGCGAATATCTATTATTATAGTATTTGTTAATAATAATAATTACTGTGGTATTTGTTAAGTGCTTACTATGTGCCAAGCACTTGGATGTATTCAAGGTGATCATGGTGAATACAGTTGGGTCTCACAAGTCTAGATGGGAGGTAGTAGGATTTAGACTCTTTTTTACAGCTAAGGAAGGTGAAGCACAGAGAACCTAAGCGATTTGCCCAAACTCACCCAGCAGGCGCGTGGGAGAGCTGAAGTTAGAACCCAGGTCCTGTGACTCCCAGGCTCGTACTCTTGCCCAGGCTCGGAATCTTGCCATCTGGCCATGCTGCTTCTCAAGGCAATCTCCATTGCTGAGGCGGATCCAATTCATTTGTTCACCGCTTCGCTTTCATAGAAACTCCTGCCTTAAGCTTGATTTTCTTATCTGGATTCTGTGGGCGGCATTGACATTTTGCATGATATGCTCTGTACGAAATGCATAGGTAAGTTTCCCTGGTGGTCTAGTGGTTAGGATTCGGCGCTCTCACCGCCGCGGCCCGGGTTCGATTCCCGGTCAGGGAAGGAAATTTTTTTTTTCCCCTTACACACAATGGAATCTCCTTTTCTAAATTGTAAACAACTATGAACCAAGGATTTTTCAAGCATTCGTCCTCTGCTGCTTCCTCCCCTGAGCCTCTGGTCTGTAGCTTTTTGCGGCCAGGAAACGATTCTACTGTGTTTTATTGTATGCTCCCATGCGCTTAGTGCAGAGCGCTGCTCACCGTAAGCCCTCAGTCAATACGATTGATTGCTTGATTGGTGGCTATCCCGGCAAACGCTAAACCTAAAGCCTTGCCCTCGTCCGTTGAAATTATCCGAGCTCCCACCCTGTCACTAAGGGATCTTTCTCCGCTAGTGTGAACAAACTAACCCAGGAGGCCGCATTAGATGCTAATATCAACCTCGATTTAGCATCCCGCACTAAGGCTAATTGTTACAAAGCGATCCTGATTGTTCTGTTTGCCTTCCTATGCTTTTGTGAAGGAGCACAACTTCAGGTTTTCTTATAAAGTCATCCTCGTTAGTATAGTGGTGAGTATCCCCGCCTGTCACGCGGGAGACCGGGGTTCGATTCCCCGACGGGGAGGCCTTAATATTTTGGCGAGCCTTTTGTTTTGATGCTTGTTGGTAAGCGCTTGCTTTGTGGCTTAACAAATACCATCATTCATTCATTCATTCCTTCGTGAGCAAAGGGGTTGTGTGGTTGGAAAAGCTAAAGAGGTGAGATCGTAGTAGAAAGGATATTACCTGGGGAGAAGAAACAATTAACCTGAGAAGTACTCCTAGAGGAGGAGAGCTCCCGTAACGCATTCCGGCGATGCCAGAGGAGAAGCAGGATGTCTCACTGGATAGAGCATGGGCCTTGGAGTCAGAGGACCTGGATTCTTGCCCCAGCTCCACCACATACCTGCTGTGTGATCTCGGGTAAGTCACTTCACCTTCCTGGATCTCAATTCCCTCACCTATAAAATGAGGATAAAGACTGGAGACCACCTAGGCCTGGAAGTCAGAAGGACCTGGATTCTTATCCCAGCTCCGCCCCTTATCTTCTATGTCACCTTGGACAAATCACTTAACTGCGTCTCAGTTACCTCATCCGTAAAAGGGGATTGAGACTGTGAGCTCTATGTGGAACAGCGTCTGTATCCAACCTGATTAGCTTTATCGACTCCCGGGATTAGTACAGTGCCTGGCACATAGTAAGCTCTCAGTAAATGTACCTTTTTTTTAAAAAAAAAAAAAGGAGCCTCAAGTAGAACTTGGACTACATCAAACCTGATTAGCTTGTATCTACCCTGATGCTTAGTAGAGTGCCTGGCACATAGTAAAGCGCTTAACAAATAATTAACGATCCTCTTCCTAGTTGAAAGAGCCCGGCCCGGGAGTTGGAGGACCTGGGTTCTATTTCCGGATCTGTCAGTTGCTTGTTGTGTGACTTTGGTCAAGGCGTTTAACTTCTCTGTGCCTCGGTTTCCTCAACCGTAACATGGGGATTAAATACCCTCCTACGTGGACGGTGACCCCTGTGAGGGATAAGGACAGTGTCCGAACTTATTAACTTGTACCTAGTCCAGGATGTTAGACACATAGTAAGAGCTTAAAAAATACCATGAAAAAAACCTACCCCCAACCAGAATGTTTAAACCTTCTAGTTCTGTTGGCTAGCCACCCTTACACTTCTGCCCCTCCCCTGCTCTGCTTTGTCTAGAATCAAAACACTGAGATCCTACAACTTTCCAAGTATGTGCATCCTGCTTCTCTCCCCACTGCAGTCATTAATTCATTCACTCAATTGTATTTATTGAGCGCTTACTGAGTGCAGAGCACTGTACTAAGCGCTTGGGAGAGTCCAATACAACAACAGACACATTCCCTGCCCACAATCACAGTCGAGAGACCCGAGTCAATTGCCCACACATCCTCCCTCCCCGGCAAAATCCTGCCTGAATCTGAACTCCCTAAACAATTTGAATAACCCACTATCCCCACAACACATTAATATACGTCATCATCAGCCGTATATATTTATATTAATGCCTGTCTCCCCTTCTAGACTATAAACTCGAAGTGGGCAGGGGACATGTCTACTAACTGTTATATTGGACTCTCCCAAGAGCTTAGTACAGTGCTTTGCATACAGTAGCTCTCAATACAGACTGACTGAGAACTGTATTAGGCGCTTGGGAGAGTACAATACAACAGAATTGGTAAAAAAAAATTCGCTGCCCACACCGAACTTACAGTCTAGATTCAATCGATCCAACTGACTATGAGCAAAGCCACTGATAAAGGATAGTTGCTAACATATCCCCTGTTGCTTTTCCTATCTGAATTTATGTAAGCAGATGGATATGGGGAACTCCCTTGAGTGAAGATCAGAAGGTCATGGTTCTAATTCCGGCTCCGCCGCTTGTCTGCTGTGTGACTTGGGGCAAGCGACTTGGGCAGTGACCTTGGGCAAGAGATCCAGATCTCTGCGCCTGCAGTTCCCACATCTGTAAAATGGGGATGAAGACTGTGAGCTCATAGTGAGACACAACTGATGAACTTGTATCTACCCCCAGCGCTTAGAACAGTGTTTGGCACATAGTAAATGCTTAACAAATGCCAACATTATTATTATTATTATTATACGGTTTAGTTTGATAAAAGGTATGCATAAAAGCTGTTTCTGTAGCATTGGTGGTTCAAGTGGTAGAATTCTCGCCTGCCACGCGGGAGGCCCGGGTTCGATTCCCGGCCAATGCATTGGTTCTTTTTAATTTTGGGTTGCAGCCCAAATCATTTTGAAATCAATCCAAAAAAAAAATTTCTGTAAAAATCATTCAACACCATCCTTTCCCGCTGAATACTGTCGCTTTAGAATGGAGTAGAAAGTTTGATGATGTCAGAAGAGGGAAAAGAAAGAAAAATTAATCTCCCCGTCGGGGAATCGAACCCGCGGTCTCGCGTGACAGGCGGGGATACTCACCACTATACTAACGAGGATGTGAATAGGAGGTTTTTTTTAAGATTTCAGTTCTTCGAAAAAAGACATTCCAAAGTGGTTATTGTGTCTTTATTATCAAGGAATGTGTCTGCTTATTGTTATATTGGACTCTCCCAAGCGCTTACAGTGCTTTGCACACTGTAACCGCTCAATAAATAGGACTGGATGGAAGAATGCATAAGCGGATGAATGAACGAACGGACGGACGGACGGACGGACGGATGGACGGATGGATGGATGAGTTCATATTAGTAGAATTCTACAGAAACGCTCTGGGCATGTCACTCCCCTCCTCAGAAACCTCCAGTGGTTGCCTATCAACCTAAGCTTGAAGCAAAACCTCCTCACTCTTGGCTTCAAAGCTCTCCATCACTTGGCCCCCTCCTACCTCACCTTCCTTCTCTCTTTCTACTGCCCACCTCGTACACTCTACTCTTCTGCCGCTCATTTCCTCACGGTCCTTCGTTCTCGTCTGTCCCGACATTGACCCCTGGCCCACGTCCTTCCTGGAATGCCCTCCCTCCTCACATTCGCCATACTAACTTTCTTCCCCTCTTCAAAACCCTATTGAAAGCTCACCTCCTCCAGGAGGCCTTCCCAGACTGAGCCCTGCCTTTCCCTCTGCCTCTCCTCCGCTCCCCATTCCCCCTACGCCCTCCCTCTGCCCTACCCCTTTTCCCTCCCCTCAGCACTCGTGTATATATTATCTATTACTCTATTTTATTAATGATGTGTATACATCTATGATTCTCCTTATCTTCATGGTATTGATGCCTGACTACTTGTTTTCTTTTGCTGTCTTTCTCCCCCTTTTAGACTCTGAGCCCGTTGTTGGGTAGGGATTGTCTCCCTTGCCGATTTGTACAATCCAAGCGCTTAGTACAGTCCTCTGCATACAGTAAGTGCTCAATAAATATGAATGAATGAATACCTTCAATTCTCTGCTTTAGGCATTGCTTATTTCCCGGGCCTTCTGGATAAGAGAATGCTCTCCCTCCTCACATCTTCTAAACTAGCACACTCCCCCCCTTCAAAGCCCTACTGAAGGCTCACCTCCTCCAGGAGCCCTTCCCAGACTACGCCATTTTTGCTTTTGCTCCAAGCCCCCCCCCCCCAGCACGTGTTTATATGTACATATTTATAATTCTATTTATTTTATTAATGATGTGTAGACCTCTATAATTCTATTTACTTATATTGATGCCTGTCTCTCCCCTTTTGGACTGTGAGTCTGTTATAGGCAGAGACTGTCTTCACTTGTTGCTGAATCGTACTTTCCAAGCGCTTAGTAAAGTGCTCTGCACACGGTAAGCATTCATTAAATACGATTGAGTGTATGAGTAAATAATAAAATAAGGTCAGTAGTGACATCACAGCTCCTCTGTGGACACGTGAGCGGCTCTGAAAAGAGCCTTTGAGTATTGCAGTTCGAATTGGATGAGGCTTTAAGCCCTCTCGCCACGGATGCGGCGGGCCAGCTGGATGTCCTTGGGCATGATGGTGACCCGCTTGGCGTGGATGGCGCACAGGTTGGTGTCCTCGAAGAGCCCCACCAGGTAGGCCTCGCTGGCCTCCTGCAGGGCCATGACGGCCGAGCTCTGGAAAGCGCAGGTCCGTCTTGAAGTCCTGGGCGATCTCCCGCACCAGCCGCTGGAAGGCAGCTTGCGGATCAGCAGCTCGGTGGACTTCTGGTAGCGGCGGATCTCCCGCAGCGCCACGGTGCCGGGCCGGTAGCGGTGAGGCTTCTTCACGCCGCCGGTGGCCGGGGCGCTCTTGCGGGCCGCCTTGGTGGCCAGCTGCTTGCGGGGCGCCTTGCCCCCGGTGGACTTGCGGGCCGTCTGCTTCGTTCGAGCCATGACCTAGAAAGCACAACCACCCAGAAGAGATAGGGGAAAAACGATGGGTCATCCTCTTAGCGCGGAAGCGCTTTATTCACAACGTCGCGTCCCGTTTGGATGCAGCAATATTTAAAATTCCCTCCTTGTGAGCCGCTTGGATTCTTCTCCTCATTCATTCCGGTTTCAGCTGGACAGTCTCTTGGGTTATTGAATTTCCAAACCCCTGCACTTATTATTTCACCTTATAATAATAGTAATTGTATTTGTCAAGCGATCACTACCTGTCAAGCACTGTTCTAAGCGCTGGGGTAGATACAAGGAAATCGGGTTGTCCCACTTGGGGCTCCCAGCCTTATTCCCCATTTTACAGATGAGGTAACTGAGGCACAGAGAAGTTAAGTGGCTTGCCCAAGGTCCCACAGTAGACAAGTGGCGGAGTCGGGATTAGAACCCATGACCTCTGACTCCCAAACCTATGCTCTTTCCACTAAACATCGCTGCTTTTCCTCTTTCTCTGCAGCCTGACCTACCTGATTCTTCAATTCATTCATTCAGTTCATTCATTTGCGTTTATTAAGCACTTACTATGTGCGGAGCACTGTACTAAGAGCTTGGGTAAGTACAATACAATAAAGAGTGACAATTCCTGCATCAGAAATCGTCTCTAAATTGTTCTTAGGTAGGGTATAACATGCTGCAGCTTAGTCAGCAATGATATCTCGGGCAGACTCGCGTCCGCAATTGAAAAGGAACCAATTACATACACATTCAGTTTGTAAAGTTGATTGCTTTTGAGAATTTCATTTGGAGAAGTGGGAAATGGTTTATTCATTCATTCATTCATTCATTCATTCATTCAATCATATTTACTGGGCCCTTACTGTGTCCAGAGCACTGTTCTAAGCGCTTGGAGAGTACAATTCAGCAACAAAAAGAGACAATCCCTGCCCACAACCAGCTCACAGCCTAGAATAGGGAGACAGACATCAAAACAAGTAAACAGGCATCAATAACATCAATATAAAAAACTAGAATTTGAAATATCTATACACATCAGAAAAAATAAAACAGGCATTAATATGAATACATAGGATTATAAATATGTACATATATACATAAGTGTTGTGGGGCAGGGATGGGAGTCGAGCTAGTTGGGGCAGGGTTGGGTCGGGGGGAAGCTGAGGAAAACGGGAGCTTAGTTTGGGAAAAGAGATTCCATACTAGGTACTAATGTCTGCTATCAGAGAAAGAATCATCACAAGGTGAAAACCTGACAAGAAATAAGTTTTATAAGGTTTGATTATCTTCTATAAGATGATTGGAGAAGCACCATGGTTTAGTGGAGAAAGCACCGGCCTGGGGTTCAGGAAATCTAATCCTGGCTCTGCCACTGTCTGCTGTGTGACATCAGGCAAGTAAGTCACCTCGCTTCTCTGGGTCTCATTTACCTCATCTGTAAAATGGGGATTAAGAGTGTGAGCCCTGAGTGGGATCAGATAAGGGATGAGGCACAATAAATACGATTGAATGAGTCAACGAACAGGACTGTATCCAACCTAACTTGTATCTACCCCAGTGTTGGGCAGAGTAAACGCTTAACAAGGACCATAATAATTTTTCTATAACCTTCTTAAACTTCCAACAGGGTGAAAGTTGGCCCATTTCTACTTTTCTCCAAACCCCATATTCCTCGGTAAAACACTTGTTGATAATACACACTTAACAAGGGGTATTGCAGGAATGCAACTATCAGGTTGCAGAACAGAAATCAGCTTCGATTTTGAAAATTCGATAGTTCACTGCCTGGAAAACACCTAGGGACCAGTGGTCAAAAGGCTGCCCCCTAAGAGATGACTGGAGATAGAGTAACAGCTCTTTTGTGAGAATGTGGGTGGCTCTGAAAAGAGCCTTTGGTTTCAAGCTGTCTGTCCTTGTTCTTATTAGGTTGTTGTTTCTTGAATTTATTTGCCCTTGGCCTTGTGGTGGCTCTCGGTCTTCTTGGGGAGCAGCACGGCCTGGATGTTGGGCAGGACGCCGCCCTGGGCGATGGTGACCTTGCCCAGCAGCTTGTTGAGCTCCTCGTCGTTGCGGATGGCCAGCTGCAGGTGCCGCGGGATGATGCGGGTCTTCTTGTTGTCGCGGGCCGCGTTGCCCGCCAGCTCCAGGATCTCGGCCGTCAGGTACTCGAGCACGGCGGCCAGGTAGACGGGCACGCCCGCCCCCACCCGCTCCGCGTAGTTGCCCTTGCGGAGCAGCCGGTGGACGCGGCCCACCGGGAACTGCAGCCCGGCCCGGGACGAGCGGGACTTGGCCTTGGCCCGAGCCTTTCCGCCCTGCTTTCCTCGACCAGACATGGCGACGAATAGTATAAAATCCAAAGCTTGTTTACTAGAAAATAAAAACGTAGAGTGAGGAGTTGAGCTAAGCTTTCTTATAGAATTTGAAAGGATCCAAAGGGAGCGATTCTATTGGCCAGAGCATCCTTTGTCCTCCCAGCCAATAGAAAGATGACATTGGGATCCTCTTATTTGCATACGAAACAATAGTATCTCCTCCAATCAGAAAGGGCAATCCAGAAAACCTCATTTGCATGTGAGCCCTATAAAGGTAGAGCCCCGGAGAGGAAATAATATTGTTCTCTAAGTGGGTCTGTCTGTAGTCTCCTGATATGCCTGATCCCGCCAAATCCGCTCCCGCCCCCAAGAAGGGCTCCAAGAAAGCGGTGACCAAGGCGCAGAAGAAAGACGGGAAGAAGCGCAAGCGGAGCCGCAAGGAGAGCTACTCCATCTACGTGTACAAGGTGCTGAAGCAGGTCCACCCCGACACGGGCATCTCGTCCAAGGCCATGGGCATCATGAACTCGTTCGTCAACGACATCTTCGAGCGCATCGCCGGCGAGGCTTCCCGCCTGGCGCACTACAACAAGCGCTCCACCATCACGTCCCGGGAGATCCAGACGGCCGTGCGCCTGCTGCTGCCCGGGGAGCTGGCCAAGCACGCCGTGTCCGAGGGCACCAAGGCCGTCACCAAGTACACCAGCTCCAAGTAAAACGACCGCGATCCTTCTCGCACCCTGAACCCAAAGGCTCTTTTCAGAGCCACCCATATAATCTCAAAAAGAGCCATATTCACTTTTAATCCTAACCCTCTCTTCAGGCTCGCATCTCTTCCTGCCTCCAGGACGTCTCCACCTGGATGTCGGCCCGCCACCTAAAACTCAACATGAGCAAGACTGAGCTCCTCATCTTCCCTCCCAAACCCGGTCCTCTCCCAGACTTCTCTATCACCGTGGATGGCACGACCATCCTTCCCGTCTCTCGGGCCCGCGATCTCGGTGTCATCCTTGACTCGTCCCTCTCGTTCACCCCACACATCCTATCCGTTACCAAGACCTGCCGGTTTCACCTCTACAATATCGCCAAGATCCGCCCTTTCCTCTCCACCCAAACGGCTACCTTACTGTTACGGGCTCTCGTTATATCCCGGCTAGACTACTGTGTCAGCCTTCTCTCTGACCTCCCTTCCTCCTCTCTCGCCCCGCTCCGGTCTATTCTTCCCTCCGCTGCCCGGCTCATCTTCCTGCAGAAACGATCTGGGCCTGTCACTCCCCTTCTTAAACAACTCCAGTGGTTGCCTGTCGACCTCCGCTCCAAACAAAAACTCCTCACTCTAGGCTTCGAGGCTCTCCATCCCCTTGCCCCTTCCTACCTCTCCTCCCTTCTCTCTTTCTACCGCCCACCCCGCACGCTCCGCTCCTCTGCCGCCCACCTCCTCGCCGTCCCTCGGTCTCGCCCATCCCGCCGTCGACCCCTGGGTCACTTCCTCCCGCGGTCCCGGAACGCCCTCCCTCCTCACCTCCGCCAAACTGATTCTCTTTCCCTCTTCGAAACCCTACTTAAAAATCACCTCCTCCAAGAGGCGTTCCCAGACTGAGCTCCTCTTCCCCCTCTACTCCCTCTGCCATCCCCCTTTACCTCTCCGCAGCTAAACCCTCATTTTCCCCTTTTCCCTCTGCTCCTCCACCTCTCCCTTCCCATCCCCACAGCACTGTACTCGTCCGCTCGACTGTATATATTTTCGTTACCCTATTTATTTTGTTAATGAATTGTACATCGCCTCGATTCTATTTAGTTGCCATTGTTTTTACGAGATGTTCTTCCCCTCGACGCTGTTTATTGCCATTGTTCTTGTCTGTCCGTCTCCCCCGATTAGACTGTAAGCCCGTCAAACGGCAGGGACTGTCTCTATCTGTTGCCGACTTGTTCATCCCAAGCGCTTAGTACAGTGCTCTGCACATAGTAAGCGCTCAATAAATATGAATGAATGAATGGATGGATGGATGGATGGATGGATGGATGGATGGATGGATGGATGGTATCCTGTCAATTACTTTACTTCTGGTCTATGTGCTATGCGAAATAGGGGCTGTATTCAGTCGGATTTATTGAGCGCTTACGAATACCTATATTTGTACCTATCCAAGCATTAGAGTACTTGTTCAAATTAAAGCTAAAGTGCTGTTGTAGAAAAAATAATTTCGGTTGAACCTCCAATTTGTTCCATATGGAGCTCACCTTAATCTGCATTTGCAGTCAAGTGCCTTGTCGCACAGCAGGTAAGTGGGGGAACCGGTATTGGACCCCAGGGCTTAAGCCTACCAGGTCACACTTGGTGTTAGGTACACGGTGATAATTATATTGGTTAAACGCTTACTAAGGTAATAATACAATTATTGCAGCGAAGGGAAATGACCTGCCCCAAGTCACCCAGTAGAGAAATGGCAGTGCTGGGATTAGAACCCAAGTACTATGACTTTCAGGCCCATACTCTTTTCCACTAGGCCAATATATCTGGCTGTCTGAACTGGCCTTTCAGAGATCTAAGATGGTCTACCACTTACCTCTCGGGACACAATCATAGCCGCTAGTTCCCATCTTCCCCCTATCCAGTGAATAGAGGTGGGGAGATATACCCGTGATTCTTAAGCATCCTATTCCACTACATCTGTGGCCCAGAGACTGTTCTGAACCCTTAACTCGGTTGGTTGGCCTCTGCCCACCTCCCTAGGCCTTGGAAACGTACCCAAAGTAACTTGAGGCCAAAACTTCCACTCCGCACCCGCGATCTTGCCCTGCCCGAGTTTTTCAAACCAACGTCTACATGGGTTCAATAGCTTCCAACACTTGAATGCCTTCCGCCGATTTTAACCGTCTACACTCCCTATGCTTTCAACCACCTGCAGGCCCAACAGGTTTCACCCCGCCGGGGTCCACCGACAGGGGATAACGGACCATGCCTTGGCCTATCTTAACAAAGAGTTACGCGTTTCACGGTGCAATAGGAGCAAATTGAAGCGAGCTAAATAGGCTCGTTAGCGAAAGAACTAGAAATAATTAACTAGTTCGTACTCCATTCCCCCCCATTAAAAGCTCCATCATTCTACCTGGTGGTTTTGCATCGTTTCAGCTCTTTAAGTGAAAAGGTGGGTGGCCCTGAAAAGGGCCTTTGTAGAGCTATGGGGTCAGAACTGGACTTGGATGTTTAGCCGCCGAAGCCGTACAGAGTGCGTCCCTGACGCTTGAGCGCGTACACTACATCCATGGCGGTGACGGTTTTCCTCTTAGCGTGTTCCGTGTAAGTGACGGCGTCGCGGATGACATTCTCCAGGAAAACCTTAAGGACCCCGCGGGTCTCCTCGTAGATCAGCCCGGAGATGCGCTTAACTCCTCCACGGCGAGCCAGGCGGCGGATGGCGGGCTTGGTGATGCCCTGGATGTTATCACGGAGAACCTTGCGGTGCCGCTTTGCACCTCCTTTCCCCAGCCCTTTACCTCCCTTACCCCGGCCTGACATGGTGGTGAACAGAATTGAAGCAGCGCAAACAAAGCCTTTTTACTAAAGTAAGGCGGAAAGCGGCTCCACTGCCTTATCATATGCTTTTGCGGACCTGATTGAACACCGCAGACACGAGGTCCGCCCCCAGTTCGTCCCAACCCCGCCTCTTCCACTACGTGCTTTTCAGACCCACCCACCTCCTCAGAGCCAGGAGTTTCCTCTCCCACAGCGCTACCCTGACAGCGCCCCTAAAATCCGACCTCTCCCTCGGGAATCAATCTATCCACCAGTAGTATTTATTGAGCGCTTATATGCAGAGCATTGTAGTAAGCGCTTGGGAGAGTAAGCGCTTGTGTCTGTGCCGAATTGCACATTCCAAGCGCTTGGTACAGTGCTCTGCACATAGTAAGCGCTCAATAAATACTAATGAATGAATGAATGAGAGTACGGAGAAGCAGCGTGACTCAGTGGGAAGAGTGTGGGTTTAGGAGTCGGAGGTCATGGGTTCCAATCTCGACTCTAACACCTGTCAGCTGTGTGTCTTTGAGCAAGTCACTTAACTTCTCGGTGCCTCAGTTACCTCATCTAAAATGGGGATTAGGATTAATCACGTGGGACAACCTGATTATCCTATATCTACCCCAGCGCTTAGAACAGTACTCGGCACATAGTCAGCGCTTAACAAATGCCAACATTATCATTATTACTACAATATAGCAGATTTAGCAGGTACGTTCCCTGCCCATAATGAGTCGTTAGTGACTTGCCATGGAATTCTCATTCATTCAGTCAATCGCCTTTATTAATTCAACGGTATTTATTGAGCTCTTACTGTGTGCAGAGCACTGAACTAAACGTTCGGAAGATACAATTCGCCAACAAATGGAGACAGTCCCTACCCAACAACGGGCTCACAATCTAAGAAGAACTCTCTTTGCTGGAATGGTGCAGTAAACGGTTGCCTATTTCTTTCACAAACTCCTAGAACGTGTCATCTACACTCGCTGCCTGGAATTCCTCAACTCCAACTCTCTCCTGGACCCCTTCCGATCTGGCTTTCCGTCCCCACCACTCCACCGAGACTGCCCTCTCAAAGGTCACCCATGACCTCCTTCTTGCCAAATCCAGTGGCTCCGACTCTATCCTAATCCTCCTCGATCTCTCAGCTGCCTTTGACACTGTCGACCATCCCCTTCTCCTCCACACTTGGCTTCACGGACTCGATCCTCTCCTGGTTCTGCTCTTATCTTTCTGGCCATTCATTCTCGGTCTCCTTCGCGGGCTCCTCCTCCTCCTCCCATCCACTAACTGTAGGGGTTCCTCGAGGGTCAGTTCTTGGCCCTCTTCTGTTCTCCACCTATACTCGCTCCCTTGGTGAATTCATTCGCTTCCACGGCTTAAACTATCATCTCTACACAGATGACATCCAAATCTCCATCTCCTCCCCTGTTCTCTCCCCCTCCCTCCAGGCTCGTATCTCCTCCTGCCTCCTGGACGTCTCCACCTGGATGTCTGCCCGCCACCTAAAACTCAACATGGTCTAAAACTGAGCTCCTCATCTTCCCTCTCCCTGACTTCTCTGTCTCCACCCTCTGCTCCTCCCCCTTCCCCCTTCGTCTCCCCTCGGCCCTGTGCTCATTTGTATATATTGCTTATTACCCTATTTATTTTCTTAATGAGGTGTACCTGCCCTTGATTCTAATTATCTTGATAATGTTGTCTTTTTTTTGTTTTGTTGTGTTCTGTTTTGCTTTGCTATCTGTCTCCCCCGATTAGACTGTGAGCCCGTCATGGGGCAGGGATTGTTTTCTATCTGTTGCCGTATTGTACATTCCAAGCTTTTAGTACAGTGCTCTGTACATAGTAAGTGCTCAATAAATACGAAAGAAAGAAAGAAAGAAAGAAAGAAAGAAAGAAAGAAAGAAAGAAAGAAAGAAAGAAAGAAAGAAAGAAAGAAAGAAAGAAAGAAAGAAAGAAAGAAAGAAAGAAAGAAAGAAAGAAAGAAAGAAAGAAAGAAAGAACAGTAAGTGTTTAACAGATACCATTTAAAAAAAATACTCTAGCCCACCCTCCCCAGTCCCCAGGAAGGGCAGTTGAGTATCCCCAGCAGGGGCCTACAGGACGGACTCCCAGAACACTTCCATTGTATCCCAGATTTCTCCTAACGCAAAGAGGGAGAATCAGGGTTAGGGGAATTCCCACTTTTATGGGATTCCCCATTTTCCAGACACAAAGTCTGTCCCTTGGTCCCATCAGATAATTCTTAATTCCCACATCAGCGCTATTGCTGTTGTGGCTTTTTGTTTGGGTTTTGGTTTGCTTTGCTTTGTTTGATTTTTGGTTTTATTTTAGTTTTAATTGCATTCATTATGTGCTTACTATGGGTCAAGCACTCTTCTAAGTGCTGGGATAGACACAAGTTTATGGGATTCGACACAATCCCTGTCCCAACTGAGACTCACAGGACTTCAATATTCACCACCATGCATTCGCTTGTATCCACTCCAGTGCTTAGTACAGTGCCTGGCACCTATTAAGCCTTAACAAAAGCCATCATTTTTATTATTGTTATTAATAACAAATACCACAATTTTTGCTAATAGTAGTACTTGGACATCCGATTTCCAAGCACTAAAATTACCTGTGTTTGCAGCAAAATCACTCACCTCCCCGTCGGGGAACCGAAGCCCCATCTCCCGAGTGACAGGCGGGGATACTCACAACTATACTAACGAGGACCTGAGTGATAGATTTTTTAGAATTTCGGTTCTTCCAAAAGAGACATTCCAAAGTGGTTATTAGTGTCTTTATTATCAAGGAATGTGTCTGGTTATTGTTATATTGGACTCTCCCAAGCACTTACAGTGCTCTGCACACAGTAAGCGCTCAATAAATAGGCCTGGATGGATGGATGAATAAGTGGATAACTGAATGAATGAATGGATGGATGGATGGATGGATGGATGGATGGATGGATGGATGGATGGATGGATGGATGAATGAATGCTATCAATGAATAACAATGCTATCAAACTCCCAGAACGTTCTAAAGAGAAAATCCCAAGACTCCCACAATTTTTAAAAATTTGCTTAAAAGCAAGGGTAGAAGAATGTGCCGCTATTTAGGCCGGAAAAAGGGAGACTGAAGAAAGCTTTGACAACCTCCAGAAGCAACGATTCCTGATCCTTTAATTTTTTTCCATGCGTTCTTCCACATTTAAAGATATCCCCAAAAATGAAGCTTGTGGATGTCTCTGTGGCGCAATCGGTTAGCGCGTTCGGCTGTTAACCGAAAGGTTGGTGGTTCGAGCCCACCCAGGGACGATGATTTTTCTTTACTACACCTTCAATTTTGTTTCTGGCTCCAAATCCTCACTGACTCATGTAAGCAGGGGTATACCTTCTGCCATTTTCATGGCAAAAAAAAAGACCTCACAAGGGCAAGCCAATTATCCATCCCAAAACTTACTGTTTCTCCGAGGTTGGACACCACACAACTACTGAGGGAATCCAGCTAGATTCTAAACTCCTTGAGGACAGACAAGTGTCCTCTTGAACACCTCTGGGCATGTGGCCTGACATGAGTTGGGAGTCAGGAAACAGACCTGAGTTTGCATTTCAGCTCTGCCCTCACCTGCAGTGTACTTTGGGAAAATCACTTCATCTCTCTAGGCCTCAGTTTTCTCATCTGTAAAATGAGGATACCATGCTCCTTAGATTCTCAACCATGTAAGAGACAAGGACCGTAGCCATTCGTTCGTATTTATTGAGCGCTTACTGTATGCAGAGCACTGTACTAAGCGCTTGGGAAGTACAATTCAGAAACAGAGACAATTCTCTCTGATCTCATTATCTGTATCTACTCTAACCTTTAACCCAGTGCTTTGATGATAACAATAATAATAATAATATTTGTTAAGTGCTTACTGTTTGCCAGGCACTGTACTAAACACTGTAGTAGTTACAAGATAATTGGGTTGGACACAGTCCCTGTTCCACATGGGGTTCAAAGTCTTAATCCCCGTTTTACTCATGAGGTAAATGAGGCACAGAAAAGACAAGTGACTTCAAGGTCACACAGCAGGCAAGTGGAAGAGCCTGGATTGGAACCCATGTCCTGTTTCTCCCAGGCCCGTGCTCTTTCCCATAAATCACACAAACTGTTTCCTATCATTATTCTTAATAATTAGCCAGATACTGTACAAAGCCCTGGCGTAGAAACAAGTTGTTAGATTCGATACATTTCCTGTCCCACAAGGGGCTCACAATCTTATTCCCCATTTTATAGATGAGGTAATAGAGGCCCAGAGAAGTGAACTGACTCCGGCGAGGTCACACAGCAGATAAATGGTGGAGGCACTAGGCCACGCATCTCTAATCATCCTTATCACTGTCTCCGGATAGATCTTCACTGGAGAATAAGGACACAGGACTGGGTCCTGGAGAAAGTCAGAACAGTTTAGAGATTTGCCTTTCCTCTTATTCCAATCTAAACTCCTGGATCAGGATTTGAACCTCATTTTCCCCATCCTTGTCCCTCCCTCAACCCATGCCCCCTTTGTCAGTCACCTCAACAATACGGACGATGAAGCAGGGTGGTCTAGTGGGAAGCAGTGTGGCCTGATGGTGGATAGAGCACAGGCTATGGAGTCAGAAGGACCTGGGTTCTAATCCAAGCTCTGCCACTTGTCTGCTGGGTGACCTTGGATAAGAAATTTCCCGGACCCTTGGTTAACTAACTCATCTGTAAAATGGGGGCTAAACCTGTGAACCCAATTAATTGGTATCTACACCAGTGCTTAGTAGAGTGCCTGGCCTATAGTTAGGGCTTAACAAATACCACAATTATTATTATTATTGCTAACGAAGGTGATTCGAATCCTCCAAGAAAATTAGATTTCGAGGGCATATTCTCGAAAATGTATTTGGAGAGAAAATGCAAAACACTTTATACAGATTTCCTCGTTAGTATAGTGGTGAGTATCCCCGCCTGTCACGCGGGAGACCGGGGTTCGATTCCCCGACGGGGAGGTTAACGCATTTTTTAAAAAATATAAAAAAAAAGTTAATGCGTTTATTATCTGTCAAAAACTGCTCTAAACGCTGGGAGAGGTACGAGATAATGACGTCGGACAGAGTTCCTAATCCCTCATGGGGCTTCCAGGGACTAGGACTGAAAATTTGCAAAATGTCCCATCTACAGTCTAATCTAGCTCTGCCACATGTCTGCTGTGTGACTTCGGACAAGTTACTTCACCTCTCTGAGCCTCGGTTCCCTCATCTGTACAACGGGGATTAAGACTGTGAGCCCCATGGGGGACAGGGACTGGGTCCCACCTGATTAGCTTGTATCTACCCCGTCGTATAGTGCCTGGCATATAGTAAGACCTATCAAATACCATTTTTTTTAAAAAGTGTGGATTGACAAAACAGACTTTGCATTGGCCGGGAATCGAACCCGGGCCTCCCGCGTGGCAGGCGAGAATTCTACCACTGAACCACCAATGCTTGATAATTATACTTTCTAGGACCACCCTTATTACTTTGGTCCACCACAGATTTGCATTTTATTTAAATTTTTTTTAAATTTGGCAGGTCACTGGAGCAGAGAAACGATCCTTTTAGAGTTTCAATCACTTCCTCTTTCTCCTCTCAAACTCACCCTAATATGGAGGTTATTGCATTGTACTAAGAACATGGGAAATACGAAAGAGAAATATAAAATAGCAAGTCCACGAGACCTTACATTCTAACAGGGGACCCAGACACAAAAGCAGTGGAATCAGAATAAATAAATGGAAAAGTGAATGCACTACGTTCCTCTCGAGAGAAATAATTTTTACTCAGAACATAGACAATAGGAGCACTTGAAATCAAAGAATAGAAAACAAGGACATTAAAAAGGTAAAGTCCATGGAAGGAGTTATGGGGGAGAGCGGGGAAACATGCTACTGCTTGGTTGGTGTTTCAATATATTGCCATCCCGTACACATTTTGGATGAATGGAAGAATACATTTATTTGTATTGATGCCTGTCTCTCCCCCACTAGTCTGTGAGCTCATGTGGGCAGGGAATGTCACTGGTTATCATTGTAGTGTTCTTTCCCAAGCGCTTAGCACAGTGGAAGCACGGGCTTGGGAGTCAGAGGTGATGGGTTCTAAGCCCGGTTCCGCCGCTTGTCAGCTGTGTGACTTTGGGCAAGTCACTTAACTTCTCTGTGCCTCAATTACCTCACCTGGAAAATGAGGATTAAGACTGTGAGCCCTACGTGGGACAAACTGATCACCTCGTATACCCCTCTCCCCGCCCACAGCGCTTAGAACAGTGCTTTGCTCATAGTAACCGTTTAATAAATGCCATCATCATTACAGTGCTCTGCACACAGTAAGTGTTCGAGAAATACGAATGAATGAATCCACATTCTATATGGTGTGACTTCCACTTTCTCTTTTTCCCCTAAACCCGCGCTTTTTTGTCTCTGTTTTTGAAAAGCCCGCGCTGATCCACGATTGGTCAGAACGATTATAGGCGGGAGGTTTCCGAGAGAAACGCTAGATCCCGAGCGTCCCCTTGTGAATCTTTCGTGGAGTTTGAGGATTATGTGAGAAGAAAGGCAAAACTGAAATTTCACAACCCGCCCATTTTATTAGGTGTTTGCGCATCCAGGCCTAGGTAACTGCTCATATTACTACTACTATTAATAATAATAATGATGTTTGTTAAGCGCTTACTACGTGCCAGGCGCTGTTCTAAGAGCTGGGGAGGTTACAAAGTAATCGGGCTGGACACAGTCCCTGTCCCACACAGGGCTCACAGTCTTAATACCCTATTTATTTTGTTAATGAGGTACACCTCCCCTTGATTCTATTTATTGTTACTGTTTCTGTCTCCCCCGATTAGACTGTAAGCCTGTCAATGGGCAGGAAATGTCTCTATCTGATGCCGAATTGTACATTCCAAGCCCTTAGTTCAGTGCTCTGCACATAGTAAACGCTCAATAAATACTATTGAATGAATTTTACAGATGAGGGAACTAAGATAGAGTTGACTTGGACGAGGTCGCACAGCAAATGGCGGAGCCAGGGTTAAAACCCATGACTTACTGACTCCCAGGCCCATGTTGCTTCTCTAAATTAAGCTACTAGAGACTGAATTTATTATAAACTATTATGATTTATTTATATTAGTCTCCACCTCTTAACTATAAGGTCTTTATGGGCAGGAGATGGGTCTGCTAATTCCCTCACATTGCACTCTACCGAGCGCTTAGTACAGGACTCTGCATTTAGTAAAGCGCTCAATGAATATAATTGATCTAAGTCTCCCGCCCAGACTGTAAAGTCGTTTAGGAATGGGAAAATGTTCGCCAATTCTGTTGCACTCCCAAGTTTAGTACAGGGCCCTGCCGGTGATAAACGCTCCATAAATGCCAGATTGATCGAAACCCCCTCGCGTTTCCCCAAGCTCCCTTCCTCGTGAAACAGAGAATTGGGTGATAATTACGACTATCCATCCAGAAAGAACCTTAACCGCACCTACTTATTCGGTGCTAAAACATGAGAGCAGCATGCTTTAGAGAGAAGCCGCATGGCTCAACGGAAAGAGCCCGGGCTTGGGAGTCAGAGGTGGGTTCTAATACCGGCTCCGCCGTTTGCCAGCTGTGTGCCTATGGGCAAGTCACTTAACTTCTCTGTGCCTGTTACCTCATCTGTAAAATGGGGATTAAAACTGTGAGCCCCATGTGGGACAACCTGATCACCTTGTATCCGAACAGAGCTTTGCACTTAGTAAGCGCTTAACAAATTCCACCATTATTATGTTCGCAAACAACTATTGAACTTGATAGATCACAGGTATTGAGGGCTTATTAAGTGCAGAACACTGTAACAAACGAAAAACTAGCAGACGCGTCTGCAGCTTCCGGATAGAGTAAGAGTATTACCTCTTTTTCTGAGGGCGTGGGTGGCTCTGAAAAGAGCCTTTGGTTTCAAGTTGTCTGTCCTTGTTCTTATTAGGTTGTTGTTTCTTGAATTTATTTGCCCTTGGCCTTGTGGTGGCTCTCGGTCTTCTTGGGGAGCAGCACGGCCTGGATGTTGGGCAGGACGCCGCCCTGGGCGATGGTGACCTTGCCCAGCAGCTTGTTGAGCTCCTCGTCGTTGCGGATGGCCAGCTGCAGGTGCCGCGGGATGATGCGGGTCTTCTTGTTGTCGCGGGCCGCGTTGCCCGCCAGCTCCAGGATCTCGGCCGTCAGGTACTCGAGCACGGCGGCCAGGTAGACGGGCGCGCCCGCCCCCACCCGCTCCGCGTAGTTGCCCTTGCGCAGCAGCCGGTGGACGCGGCCCACCGGGAACTGCAGCCCGGCCCGGGACGAGCGGGACTTCGCCTTGGCCCGAGCCTTTCCTCCCTGCTTTCCACGGCCCGACATACTACGAAAAAAAACGCGGAAAACACAGGCAAAAAAACAAGATAAAATAAGGAGCGGCCCGTGCCTGAGCTCTTTTATAGCTTATGGCAGGACTCTAAAGGAGGCGTTTGATTGGACAGAAGTCGCTTTGTCACTTCAACCAATAGGAAGTGGACATTAGCATCCTCTCATTTGCATTACCTAACTAAAAGCATATCCTCCAATCAGAAAGAAATGTTCAGAACACCTCATTTGCATGCTGCCTCTATAAGTAGAGGCGATCTAGCTGACTTAGCAGTATTGTTCTTAAAGGAAGAAGAGGTGTTCTATATTTTCTTCTACCATGCCTGAGCCCGCCAAATCCGCTCCCGCCCCCAAGAAGGGCTCCAAGAAAGCGGTGACCAAAGCGCAGAAGAAAGACGGGAAGAAGCGCAAGCGGAGCCGCAAGGAGAGCTACTCCATCTACGTGTACAAGGTGCTGAAGCAGGTCCACCCCGACACGGGCATCTCGTCCAAGGCCATGGGCATCATGAACTCGTTCGTCAACGACATCTTCGAGCGCATCGCCGGCGAGGCTTCCCGCCTGGCGCACTACAACAAGCGCTCCACCATCACGTCCCGGGAGATCCAGACGGCCGTGCGCCTGCTGCTGCCCGGGGAGCTGGCCAAGCACGCCGTGTCCGAGGGCACCAAGGCCGTCACCAAGTACACCAGCTCCAAGTAAATCGATCGCGAGCCTTCTCGCACTCTGAACCCAAAGGCTCTTTTCAGAGCCACCCACATTTTCTTAAAAGAGCCTTGTTCACTACATTTCGGTTGGCAGGCTAGACTCTAGTGCTAAATTTAACGGTATCGAGCGCATTCTGTGTGCCAAGCACTGCGTTAGGCGTTTGGGAGTGTACAGGCATCGTAGCCTAGTGAAGAGTACGAGTCTGGGGGTCATTCATTCAATAGTATTGAGTGCTTACTATGTGCAGAGCACTGTACTAAGCGCTTGGAATGTACAATTCGTCAAAATGTCAAAACGTGGGTTCATATTATCAGCTCTGCCCCTTACCCTGCTATGTGTCAGTTCACTTCTTTGGGCCTCAATTATCTCATTTGTACTAATAATTGATGGTATTTGGTAAGCGCTTACTATGTGCTGAGCACTGGGGTAGATGGTTGTCTCAGGAAGGGTTCACAGTCTTAATCCCCATTTGACAAATGAGGTTACTGAGGCAGAGAGAAGTTACGTTACTTGCCCAAAGTAAAACTGGGGACTAGGACCGTATCCAGTGTGGGACAGTGGCAGTCTTATCGCATTTTGTGCAGAACACTGTACTAAACGCTTGCAACAGACACGTTGCCTACTCATAATGATTTTACAGTGTAGCTCATCAAGGGCAGGTGTTCAGTTGCCCCTTAGTTCCCTAATGGCCGTTTCTCATCTTTTCTGACGCTGTTTAATCTCGAGTACTTGAGTGGAGATTTACCTCAGTCCGATTTCTTCTCGGAAGTGGGATCGATCAATTGCTGAACCAGTCGCCTTAGGTCGACAGGCAGAGAGATTCACAATCGTAGGGATAGTATTAAGGGTTTATGTGCAGGGTGCTGTGCTGAACGCTGGGAAAGAGTACGTTTGAGATACTGTGGCCTAGTGGAGAGAGCTCAGGCCTGGGAATCAGAGGCACTGGGCCCCAAACCCAGCCCTGCCACTTGTCTTTTGTGTCACCTTTGGCAAGTCACGTCACATCTCTGGGCCTCAGTTCCCTCATCTGCAAAATGGGGATGCAATGCCTGTTCTCCCTCCTTCTTAAGACTGTGGGATTTGATCTTAATAATAATTATGGTATTTTTTAAGTGCTTACTATGTGCCAGGCACTGTACTAAGCACACTGTACAGGCATTTCAGGTTGGGCACAGTCTCTGTCACACATGGAGCTCAGGGTCTCATTCCCCATTTTATTGTTAATAATAATAATAGTATTTGTTAAGTGCTTACTATGTGCCAAGCACTATTCTAAGTGCTGGGGCAGACACAAAGTAATTAGGTTGGACACAGTCCCTGTCCCAAATGAGTCTCACACTCCTAATCCCCATTTTACAGATGAGGTAACAGGTATAGTGAAATTACTTGCCCAAAGTCACACAGCAGACTCCAGCCTTACTACAGTGCTTGGCACATAGTAAACGCTTAACAAGTGCCACAGTTATTACTTATTATTCTTTATTATTATCATTATTAGGTATAAGTGAGTTTTTTGCTCAGTAAAATAGCTCTAAGAATAGGAGAGGGAAGGGGAGTTGGCTCCAGGCAAGTCAGAAAAAGCACACAAAAGACTCCCTGGCCACAGAGAAAGGAGAACATCTAAAAGCAGAGTATTCTGGTTCACGGTTGTTGAGAATATTTCTCCCTGGATAGACAAGGCCTGAGTTTCCTTTGGGCTGATAGAGATTTAAAAAGTAAAAATGGGCTCGTCCGGGATTTGAACCCGGGACCTCTCGCACCCTAAGCGAGAATCATACCCCTAGACCAACGAGCCAGCTGCTTAAGTGATGTAGAGACGATTTAATCCAGCTGTGCTGCGGGTTGAATCTTTGCCAAATTTCCAAAGGCCTTTCTAAGCGGATAAACATGCAGGAAAAGTAAAGATGGAAGCTTCTGCTCACTCGGCACCATCAATCAGAGGTATTTATTGAGCGTTCACTATGTGCAGAGCACTGTACGAAGCGCCTGGGAGAATACGATACAACCAAATTAGCAGACACGCTCCCTGCCCCTAACGATCTTACAGTCTAGAGGGGGAGACAGACGTTAATATGAACAAATAAGTAACTTGCAATATATAACTGAAAGATACGTGCATAAAGTTTAAGTGGGAGGGGGGGTTGAATCCATTTTACAGATGAGGTAACTGAGGAACAGAGAAGTAAAGTGATTTGCCAAGGTACACAAGCCGACATGTGGGAGGATTAGTTCCCAGAATTAGCAAACATGTTCCCTGCCCATCATGAATTTAGAGCCTAGAGTCTCCCTCAACATGGGGCGGAAAGGGAGACATATTATGCAGAAATTTTTAGAACCCCACTGCTGTGAGGAAGTGGGGAAAAGGGGCTGCGGAGCTGTATCAAGGAGAGTGAGAGCCAGCTGAGGGTTTGGTAGAGAAAACTTCAGTGAACCTCCTCTGATTTCCCGAGCTAATAATAATAATAATGATATTTGTTAAGCATTTACTATGTGCCAAGCCCCGTTCTAAGCGCTGAGTAGATACGAGGTAATCAGGTTGTCCCACGTGGGGCTCACAGTCTTAATCACAGGTGAGGGAACTGAGGCACAGAGAAGTTAAACGGCTTGCCCAAGATCACACAGCAGAGGTGGCAGAGCCAGGATTAGAACCCATGTGCTCTTTCCACTAAGCCCTGTTTTCCTCTGCCTCCCCTCACCCTCCTTTTTTTCCATAGTATTTGTTAAGCGCTTAGTGTGCGTCAAACACTGTTCTAAACGCTGGGGGGGGAGATACCATTTAATTAGGTTGGACACATTCCCTGTCCCAGTTGGGCTCACAGTCTAAGTAGGAGGGAGAAAAGGAAATTCCATTTTAAGGTTGTGGAAACTGAGGCACAGAGAAGTCCATTCATTCATTCCTTCAATCCTATTTATTGAGCATTTACTGTATGCAAAGCACTGTACTAAGCGTTTGGGAGAGTACAATATAACAAGTGAAGTGACTTGCCCAAGGTCACCCAGCAAACAATTAGCAGTGTCGGGATTAGACTCCAGGTCCTCCTAACTCCCAGTCCCGTGCTCTTTCCACTAGGCCACCCTCTTCCAAACCCCCTATTTTTCCACCTTTCTATAATATATAGATCAATGCTATTTATTGAGCGCTGTGTTGCAGAGCATCGTACTAAGCGCTTGGTAGAGTAGAATATAACGATATATAAATATATGTATTGTGTTTTTCTTTCCTGCTGGACTGGAAGCTCCATGGAGGCAAGGATCAAGTCTACTGATTCTATTCCACCCTCCCATAGGATTCTAAGCACAGGAGGAGCTTAATCAATATGATCAATTAATAATGGATTGATAACTGACCGAACTCCGCGAAGCTCAGAACTTTTCACTGTGAAACTATTTCGTGCTCCCTCCTTCTAGAGTGTAAACTCTTTGTGGGTTTATGTGTCCACCAACACAGATATGTGTCTACCAACTAAGTAATATTGGAAAGGCAGCGTGGCTCAGTGGAAAGAGC
This sequence comes from Ornithorhynchus anatinus, assembly GCF_004115215.2. NCBI lineage: Eukaryota > Metazoa > Chordata > Mammalia > Monotremata > Ornithorhynchidae > Ornithorhynchus > Ornithorhynchus anatinus. The sequence continues at coordinate 3,648,290 of NC_041753.1, read as the reverse complement.
CCGGGCTTGAGAGTCTAGAAGGCATGGGTTGAAATCCCGACTCAGCTACTTGTCAGCTGTGTGACTTTGGGCAAGTCATGCAACTTCTCTGGGCCTCAGTTACCTCGTCTGTAAAATGGGGAGTAAGACTGTGAGTCCCATGTGGGACAACCTGATCACCTTATACCCTCTACAGCGCTTAGAACAGTGTTTTGCACAAAGTAAGCGCTTAGCAAATACCATCATTATTAATATACTCTCCCAAGAGCTTAGACAAGTGCCCTGCACACAGTAAGTTCGTTGAAGGCAGGGAATGTGTCTATTGTTGTATTGTCCTCTCCCAAGCGCTTAGTACAGTGCTCTGCACTCAATAGGCACTCATTAAATAACGATTGATTTTCAAAAATCTTTTATCCGCTTCAGGTCCCATTATCATGGTAAGAGTAAAGGAGGGAAGTTGAGGCGTGAGCATTGGTGGTTCAGTGGTAGAATTCTCGCCTGCCACGCGGGAGGCCCGGGTTCGATTCCCGGCCAATGCAACCTTACTTTTTTTTCTGGCTCCGGACTAATAATTGTCCCCTTATAGTCTGTTTCAATAATAACGATAATAATGATGGTATTTGTTAAGCACTTACTATGTGCCAGGCACTGTTCTAAGCGCTGGGGTAGATACAAGTAGATCGGGTCGTCCCACGAGGGTCTCACAGTCTTCATCCCCATTTGACAGATGAGGTAACTGAGGCACAGAGAAGTTAAGTGATTTTCCCAAAACTATACAGCGGATAAGTGGCGAAGCCGGAATCAGACCATGACCTCTGACTCCCAAGCCCGGGCTCTTTCCACCAAGCCACCCTGCTTCTCTGCTTCAACTATGAACCCTCCCCGCCCGACCCAATTCTGTTAAACGCTTACTCTATGCTAGGCACTATATTAGGCGGTGGGGTAAACAGGTTGGACACAATCCATGTCTCTTTAGGGGCTCGTAGTACGAGAAGCAGCGTGTTATAGTGGCTGGAGCATGGGCCTAGGAGTAAGAAAGTGATGGGTTCTAAAACCGAATCTGCACTAGTCTGCTGTGTGACCATTTCACTTCTTTGTGCCTCAGTTATTTCATCTATAAAAAAGGAGATTAAGACTGTGACCCCCAAGTGGGACAACCTGATTATTACCCCAGCGCTTAGTAGAGTGCCTGGCACATAGGAAGCGCTTAGCAAATACTATTTCCATTATTAATAAACCCCATTTTACTGATGAGATAATTGAAGCCGGAGACTTTGCTCCTCTGGGGTCTTCGAGGACACAAGACATTCAGGGGACGAATCCCTGGGATGGATGGTGAAAGCGGTTCTGTGAGTTTTCAAAGAAGTGATTTGTCTGCGTTTCCCCGGAAGCCCGGGCTCTGGGAAAAGTTTTTACAAGAAAAAGAGAGTGAAAAAAGTTTTGCACCTCCCCGTCGGGGAATCGAACCCCGGTCTCCCGCGTGACAGGCGGGGATACTCACCACTATACTAACGAGGAGCTTGCTGGTGGGGTTTTTCCAATTATGTAGAGGTAGTGAAGGCTGGAATATGTATTTTGATAGTATCAGTTAAGTGTTTATTACGTGCCGGGCACTGAACTCTGGAGTAGATACGAACTAATCAGTCTTGTATTACAGTCTTAATCCCCATTTTTAGAGATGTGATAACTGGGGTACCAAGAAGTTAAATGACTTGACCAAGGTCAAACAGCACACACATGGTGGAGGCAGATTTCCAGACTGAGCCCCCTTTTCCCTCTGCCCCTCCTCCCCTCTTCCCCAACCTCTGCTCTTCCCCCTTCCCCTCCTCTTAGCACTGTGTTCATTATTTATTCCCTATTTATTTTGTTAATGAGGTGTACATCTCCATGATTCCATTTATCTTGATGCCGTTGTCTTGTTTTTGTTCTGTTCTCCTTTGCTGTCTCCCCCGTTTAGACTGTGAGTCCGTCATTGGACAGGGATTGTCTCTATCTGTTGCCGAATTGTACATTCCAAGCGCTTAGTACAGTGCTCTGCACATAGTAAGGGCTCAATAAATACTATTGAATGAATGAATGATTTTGCAAGCCATCGAGGACTGAACCCAGATCAGTGGCGGGCGGGGAGGAGACGAGGTTCTTGGTGATTTCCAGAAGTTCCCCCGTGGCAGTTCCATGCTCCAAACCCCTAGTGAATCCCGAAATTAGGGCAGAGGGATTCTCAACCTCGGGGGAGGGGAGACGGAGCCCTGGGAGAGATGAGGCTCGACGACAGAGCGGTACATTTAAGGATTATTATGATTGTGGTGTTTATAAATGTTTTCTATTTGCCAGGCACAGCACTAAGTGCTGGTCCTACGAGGGTCTCCCAATTCATTCATTCAACCGTGTGTGCAGACCACTATACTAAGCGCTTGTCCCAGCTCTGCCACTTGTCTGCTAGGCGACCTTGGGCAAGTCACTAAAACTTCTCTGGACTTCAACTACTTCATCTGTAAAATGGGGGTTAATACTAGGAGCCCCATGTGGGACTTGGATTGTGTCCAACCTGATTATCCCAGCGCCTAGTACAGTGTCTGGCACAAAGTACGTGCTTAACGAATACGATATTAACAGGTATTTAACCTCAATTATACAGATGAGGACACTGAGGCACTGAGGCGTGAAGTGACACAGGAAGACTTGGAAGAGGGAAGAGAGAGGACCTCAAAAAGTGGGTGACCCCTTCTTTGTTGAGATGATGAGGCGCAAAAGCAAGCTATAGACGGATCTGGAGCTTGGTGTCTCCGGAGAGACAAACTGGGATCCTCAGCAACGAAAAACGATTGTCAGAAGTGGGATTCGAACCCACGCCTCCAGGGGAGACTGCGACCTGAACGCAGCGCCTTAGACCGCTCGGCCATCCTGACTCACATTTGAGCAACTTACACATGTGGGATGTGGTAACCCGTTTTTACATCGGATTGTGAGTTCTAATCCCCATTTTAAAGCTGAGAAGTAGATGGCTTCCTGGCAAGAGCATGACCTTGGAAGTCAGACGACGTGGGTTCGAATTCCGACTCTGCCACTTGTCTGCTGTGTGACCGTGGGCGAGTCACTTATCTTCTCGGTGCCTCGGTTACCTCGCCTGTAAAATGGGGATTTAGACTGTGAACCCTATAGGGGACAACCTGATCACCCCAACTCTTAGAGTAGTGTTTGGCACATAGTAAGCGCTTAACAAATATTATAACTGCTATTAATTATTATTATTAGATGAGAGAACTGAGGCACAGAGAGTGCCCAAGGTCACACAGCAGACAAATGTTCATGCCTTCCTTCTAGACTTTGAGCCTGTTGTGGGCCGGGATTGTCTCTGTTGCTGAATTATACTTTCCAAGCGCTTAGTACAGTGTTTTGCATACAGTAAGCGCTCATTAAATACGATTAAATGAATGACTCCCAGGCCCGTGCTCTATCCACGAGGCCATACTGTTTCAACACATGTGAGCCGCTCTCACAATTCCGGGCTTTGTTATCTCCTTCCTGTCCAGGGACCCTCCACTTTCATCCCCAGTGGGATTTTTGAGACCTCGTTTCCCTGTGGTCCTCCCTATTCTTCGCGGCGCAGCAGCTTTAACGTGTGCTTGCAGGTTCTAGGGAACAGTGGGCAGTGCAGAGAAGAATCAATCAGTTGTGTTTATTGAGCGCTTACTGTGTAACTAGCAATGTTCTGAGTCACTCAATCGTATTATGTATTTCTTTATTTATTAAGAGCTCTGGAGAAGCCAAAAATACAGTTGGTAGACACGCTCCCTGCTGATAACGAGCTTACAGTCTAGAGGCTTTCCCCTTCAAAGCCTTACTGAAGGCCTGTCTCCTCCAAGAGGCCTTCCCAGACTAAGCCCCACTTTTCCTCATCTCCCACTCCCTTCTATGTTCTTCTGACTCACTCCCTTTGCTCTTTCCCCCTCTCCCCGCCCCACAGCACTTACATATAAAGCTGTCATTTTGCTTATTTATATTGATATTGATGTCTGTTTATTTGTATTATTGATGTCTGTCTCCCCCCACCCCCAACCAGACTGTGAGCTCGTTGTGGGCAGGGATTCTCACTCTTTATTGTTGTATTGTATTTTCCGAAGCACTTAATACAGTGCTCTGGACACAGCAAGCGCTTAATAAATACGATTGAATGAATGAATAAATGAATAGAGAGAGTTAGGAGAAGGGTAAGAACTGCGTTATTTGGGATTTCCTGCCTCCGGAGATCCTTTCAACCCCTGGAAAAGGCAGTGAGAGGAGATAGGGATAGTTCAACAGAGAGGCTTCTGTGGAGACCGAAAGAGGAAAAACTTCCCTCTTTTTCCCATGCCTCTGTATTTCTCTGGCTCCCCATCTCCCTCCTCCCCACCCCCGTCAGCCTCTAGACGTATAATAATAATAATAATAGTATTTGTTAAATGCTTACTATGTGCCAGGCAGAACACTAGAGTGGATACGATCAAATCGGGTTGGACACAGTCCCTGACCCTCATGGGGGCTTCCAGCCGCAATCCCCATTTTACAGAGGAGGTAGTGAGGCACAGAGAAGTGAAGTGACTTGCCCAAGTTCACACAGCACACATGTGGTGGAGCTGGGATCAGTGATCAGTCTCCCCATTCCCACCTCTCCCGCTCTCTGCTCTTCCCCCTTCCCCTCCCCTCAGCACTGTGCATATTTGTATATATTATTTATTACCTTATTCATTTTGTTAATGAGGTGTAAATCTCTATGATGTCTGCGTTAGACTACTTGTTTTGTTTTGTTCTGTTTTGCTTTGCTGTCCGTCTCCCCCGTTTACACTGTGAGCCCTTTATTAGGCAGGGATTGTCTCTATCTGTTGCCCAATTGTACACTCCAAGCGCTTAGTACAGTGGTCTCCACATAGTAAGCGCTCAATAAATACTTTTGAATGAATGAATGAATAATAATTGTGATATTTCTTAAGAGCTCACTAAGTGCCAGGCAATAAACTAAGAAAATCAGGACTGTGTAGACCTTAGCCCAGGGGGTCTTAATCCCCATCTTAGAGATGAGGTAACAGGCACACAGAAAAGTTGTGACTTGCCCAAGGTCTCACAGTAGACAAGCAGCAGAGTCGCAATTAGAACCCAGTTCTTTCTGACTCCCAGCCCTTTGCTCTATCCACTAGGCCATGCTGCTTCATCAGAATAAACAAAGCGAAAGGGGAGGACAATCACTCACCACGTGACTGCAACCGCCCCAGCAATCAATCAATGGCATTTATAGAGCGCTTACTACGAGCCGAGCGCTGTACTGAGCGGTTGGGAGAGTACCATATAACAATATTGGGCACTTTCTTACTCCCAGATCCATGCTGCTTCTCATACCACGAGCCCCAAGTGGCACATGGATTGCGTCCAACCAGATTACCCCAACGACTAGTACAGTGCCTGGCACGGAGTAAGCGTTTAGCAGAATTGGGTCTTTGGGGTGAAGGTTGATAGGTGAAGGTTGAAGGAAGTCGGCCCCAGCGCCCCCCCGAAAAAAACTTTTAAACTCGCTGGGGGCAGGGAATATCACTCTTAATTGTTGTAGTGGCCTTTCCCGAGCGTTTAGTACAGTGCTCTGCACCCAGTAGGAGTTCGATAAATACGATGGAATGAATGAATGAGTGAAAAATAATAACGGAGAGCAGTTCCTCGCTTTATCAGAGAAGGGATTTGCGCGGGGAAAAAGGTAACTGCCGAAACCCGGGATCGAACCAGGGACCTTTAGATCTTCAGTCTAACGCTCTCCCAACTGAGCTATTTCGGCCCGTGAAGCTAGAGGTTCCAGTCACCAGTACTGGTCACGTGCCTGAATAACCAGCGGCCTACCGGGGAGTCGTGTCATTGTATGGCTTTTTTCCCCTCCCTTTCCTGAATTTATCCGCATCCTGTTAGCAGATCAGTTCATTCATTCATTCAACCCTATTTATTGACCGTTTACTGTGTGCGGAGCACTGTACTAAGCGCCCGGGAAAGTATAATACAGAGCACCGCCCCTCTTTCGCTTGAACAACAGGGAGCAGTGCGGAGAGAGGCCCGCGGCTCCGCCATCGTGGGAGAGAGAGATCTGGGGAGGGCAGATAATATTAGTCTTCTTCTTATTATTCTTGGTGTTATTACTGATGATGATAAGAAGAACCTTGATAATGAACATGATGACGGTGATCATAACGATAGTTGTATTTGGTAAACGTTGGGATGGGTTCTAATCCCGGCTCTGCCACCTGTCTGCTATGTGACCTTGGGCAAACCGCTTCACTTTTCTGGGCCTCAGTTACCTCATGTAAAATGGGGATCGAGACCGCGTGCCCTCTGTGGGACAGGGACTGTGTCCAACCTGATTACTTTGTAACCACCCCAGCGCTTAGTACAGTGCCTGGCACATAGCAACCTCTTAACAAATGCCGTTATTATTATTATTATTACGTGTAACAACCCCAGCGCTTAGTATAGTGCCTGGCACATAGCAACCGCGTAATAAATGCCATTATTATTATCATTATTAACTTGTAACCACCACAGCGCTTAATACAGTGCCTGGCACATAGTAACCGCTTAACAAATACCACTATTGTTATCACTATTATCTTGAAACCACCCCAGCTCTTAGTGCAGTGCCTGGGACACAGTAACCGCTTAACAAGTACCTTTATTATTATTATCTTGTAATCACAGTGCCTGGCACAGAATAACCGCTTAACAAATACCATTAATATTATTATCTTGTAACCACCCCAACGCTTAGTACAGTGCCTGGTACATAGTAAGTGCTTAACATATATCATAATTATTATTAGTATATTATGCCCCCGAGCACTGTACTGAGCCATGCAGTCGATACAAGATAATCATAGAGCTCAAGGTCTAAATAATCCTTCTCTCCCCGCTGTAAATTCCGGCATTTCTCTGGCTCCATCCTAAGGGCCTGGGCACTTTTTGAGGGCGTTGGGAGGGGATGCCAATGTAAAAACTGCGAAAAGATCGGGTAGGCCAGGAGTTGGAAGGAAAAAGAAAGAGAAATCACTTTCGCAACCCCTGGATCCTGGGAGAGTTTGGATATGGTCACTGAAAAGCTAATCGTCATGTGCCCGGCTAGCTCAGTCGGTAGAGCATGAGACTCTTAATCTCAGGGTCGTGGGTTCGAGCCCCACGTTGGGCGCTAAAAACTTTTTCATTTCCAATTAGGTCTCACTAGGAGTTAATTCGGAAAACGTCCCCATGCACCACACCTCCGCATCTGCCCTTTTCTTTTGTACCTTAATTATCTTTTTGGCAATAAATCTATGGTGTTTCTAGAATGCTTACCATCTTTAGGGCACTTTAGGGTGCTGAGCAGCATGGCCTAGGGGCAAGAGCACGGGCTTGGAAGTCGTGGGTTCTAATTCCGCTTTTGCCACTTGTCTGCTGTGTGACCTTGGGCAAGTCACTTCGCTTCTCTGTGCCTCAGTTACCTCATCTGGAAAATGGGGATTGAGACAGTGAGCCCCGGGTGGGACAACCTGATTTGCACCTGATTACTTTGTATCTACCCCAGCGTTTAGAACAGTGCCTGGCACATAGTAAGCACACAGTAAGCACTTAACAAACACCATAATTATTATTATAATCGAAGAGAGTTTCCTGCCCACAAGGAATTTACGGCATAGAGGGGGAGAAAGGTATTGAAATAAATCTCCGACGCCGACAACACCAACCAGTAAATCGTGTTGAGCCCTTAATGTGTGCAGAGCACTGTACTAAACACTTGAGAGAGTATAATATAACGGAGTTGGTAGACACGTTCCCTGACCATAACAAGTTTACTGTCTAGACAGGGAGACAGACAGGAATATAATATGAATGTAACAATATTATAGATTTAACAAAAAGTGGAGGATATTGCACGGGCTTGAGAGTCAGAGGTTGTGGGTTCTAATCCCAACTCCACCACTTGTCAGCTTTGTGATTTTGGGCAAGTCATTTTACTTGTCTTTGCCTCAGTTACCTCATCTGTAAAATGGGGATTAAGACAGTGAGCCCCACGTAGGACAACCTGATTACTTTGTACTACCCCAGCGTTTAGAACAGTGCTTAGTACATACCATTATTATTATTACTATTATTATAAGTGCTGTGGAGCTGAGGGAGGGTCATGGGTCCCAATCCCGCTCCACCACTTTTCTGCTGTGTGACCTTGGATCTGTCACTTCACTTCTCTGTGCCTCAGTTATTTCATCTTTAAAATTGGGATTGCTCCTGGGAGATCCACTTGGGTCAGGGACTGTGTCTGACCCGATTTGCTTGTATCCACCCCAGCGCTTAGTACAGTGCCTGGCACAGAGTAAGCGCTTAAATAACATTGCTATTATTATTATTATTACTATTAAAGGGTGCAAATCTAAATGCAAGGGCTATGCAGAAGGGAGTGGCAGAAGAAGAAATGAGGGCTTAGTCAGGGAAGGCCTCTTGGAGGAGAGGCGCCTTCAATAAGGCTTTGAAGGTGGAAAAAGTGATATTCTGTGGAATATCTGAAAACAGTCTGAAAATTTCGGATACCTTATCCTCAATCTCCTCAATATTACGCTGAGAAATCGCGTCCATAAAGGAGCCGGTGTGACGTGAGAAACCCGATCTCTTCGAAATCCTTTGCATTTTCTTCCAGGGATTTCACTAGCTTTCGGCCTGCTTTCCAGGATAAGCGCTTATGGACTCTGTCGCCACTGAAAAGAAGACAAGATTTACGACCTTCAGCACTTAGTACAGTGCTCTGCGACACAGTAAGCGCTCAATAAACACGACCGAATGATTTGCGGGGGGGAGGGGGAAAAAAAAAACCTTGAGTGGCCCGTACGGGGATCGAACCCGCGACCTTGGCGTTATTAGCACCACGCTCTAACCAACTGAGCTAACCGGCCCCTGGGCTGCAGGCTTTCTTGCAGTTTGGAAATGGGTATGGTAAGTGTGCAGTGCAAGTTAAAATGAATTAATTTGTTCATTGAATCGTATTTATTAAGCGCTTAGTGTGTGCAGAGCACTATACTAAGTGTGTGCTCATTTGTATATATTATTTATTACCCTATTAATTTTGTTAATGAGGTATATATCTCCTTGATTCTATTTATCTTGATGATATGATCTTGTTTTGTTTTGTTCGGTTTTGCTTTGCCGTCTGTCTCCCCGGTTTAGACTGTGAGCCCGTCATTGGGCAGGGATTGTCTTTATCTGTTGCCGAATTATACAGTCCAAGCGCTTAGCACAGTGCTCTGCACATAGTAAGCGCTCAATAAATACTATTGAATGAAAGAATGAATAAAATACAACAATGAACAGTGAAACTGCCTGCCCACAATGAGCTCACAGTCTGAGGGGGAGACAGACATCAATACAAATAAATAAAATGACAGATATATAAAGCAGGGCTGGGGGGGGTAAGGGGAAGAGCAAAAGGAGTAAATCAGGGAGACGCAGAAGGGAGTGGGAGATGAGGAAAAGTGGGGCTTAATCTGAGAAGGCCACTTGGAGGAGATGGGCCTTCAATAAGGCTTTGAAGTGGGGGGGATACTGTACTAAACACTTGGGAGAGTACAGTATAAAAGAGTTGGTAGACACGTTCCATGCCACAGCAAGCTAACAGTCTGAAAGGGGAAATAGACATAAATATGGATAAATTATGAATGTATGCGTAAGTGCTCTGGGGCTGAGGGAGGGGTAAACGAAGGGTGAAAATCCAAGTTCAAGGGCAACGCGGAAGGGAGCGGGAGAAGAGGAAATGAGGGCTTAGGCCGGGAAGGCTTCCAGGAGGAGATGTGCCATCGAAAGGTGGGGAGAGTGAAACTCTATCGGATAAGAAGAGGGAGGGCGTTCCAGGACTGAGGCAGGAGAGGGGTGGGGAAGTCGTGAGCAGGGATTGTCTCTATTTGTTGTTGTATTGTATTTTCTAAGCACTTAATACAGTGCTCTGCACACAGTAAACGCTCAATAAATACGATTAAATGAAAGCTAAACGAGATCAGGGCACAGTGAGCAGGCTGCCATTAAAGTAATAAAGTAATTACTCATTAAAGTAATAAAGTTTTAGACAATCTCAGCGAGGAGGTCAGGGCAGCACGGGAGAATACTTTGTGTTTGTCAAAGATTTGGCCTAGTGACATGCCCTTCTTATCGTCCAAGTCCTCCTAAAACCCGACCTCCTCCAGTAAGCCTTTCCCCATTAACTCCCAAAGCTGCAACCGATCAATCACAATAACACCTATGGATCAATCAATCAATCAATCAAGATATTTATTGAGCACTTACTGTGTGCAGAGTACCATACTAAGTGCTTGGGAAAGGACAATATAACACTGTAACAGGCGCATTCCCGGCCCACAAAGAGCTTGAAGTCTAGAGGGGAAGACAGACATTATTATAAATAAATTACAGATATGTTCATAAGTGCTGTGGGGCTGGGATGGGGGATGAATAAAGGAGGAAAGTCAGGGTGAAGCGGAAGGGAGTGGGAGACAAGAAAAAGAGGGCTTTGTCAGGGAAGGCCACTTAGAGGAGATATGCCTTCAATAAGACTTTGAAGGAGGGGGAAATAATTGCCTGTTGGATATGAAAAGGGAGTAAGCACTCAATAAATACGGATGGATGGATGGATGGATGGATGGATGGATGGATGGATGGATGGATGGATGGATGGATGGATGGATGGATGGATGGATGGATGGATGAATGGATGATGAATGGATGGATGAATGGATGGATGGATGAATGGATGGATGAATGGATGGATGAATGGATGAATGAATGAACAGGCCCATAGGAAAAATGAAGCAAAAATACAGGAGACAAGGGTGACAATCAAAGCAACCAGAGCAACAGAGTTCGGTAGGTGTTTTTATAGTATTTAATAAAAATGGTATTTGTTAAGTGAGAAGCAGCATGGCTTAGTGGAAAGAGCACAGGCTTGGGAGTCAGAGGTCATGGATTCTAATTCCGGCTCCACCACTTATCAGCTGTGTGACCTTAGAACAGTACTTTGCACATAGTAAGTGCTTAACAAATATCATAATTGCTTGCAGGGGTAGATACAAGGTAATCAGGTTGTCCTACGTGGGGCTCACAATCTTAATCCCCATTTTACAAATGAGGTAACGGAGGCACAGAGAAGTTAAGTGGCTTGCCCAAGTTCACATAGCAGACAAGTGATAGAGCCGGGATTAAAAACCACATCCTCTGCCTCACAAACCCGTGATCTTTCCCTTAAGCCATGTATTTGTTAAGTTTTTACTGTGTGCCCGGCACTGTAGTAGATAAAGATAAATGGGTTAGGCACAGTTCCACGTGGGGCTCACAGCCTTAATCCCCATTTTACAGATGAGGGAATTGAGGCCCAGAGAAGTGAAGTGGCTCACACATCAGACAAATGACAGACCCGGAATTAGAACCTAGGTCCTCTGACTCCCAGGGCCGTGCCTTATCCACTAGCCCAAGCTGCTTCCTGGTGGCCCAGACCAGCAGTCACAGAAGAAACAGCCACAACCATGAAGGACAGGTTTCCAACATTTTAAGAGGTTATAAGGCCTCATGTGGCCTGTGTTTCAGTCCTTCCTGGGCAGGACCAAGGGCTGGTGGGGGTCCAGGTGGCATTTGTTGTGCTGTTCTTTCTTGTATTTTTCTTTCTCAAGCACTTAGTACAGTGCTCTGCACACAGTAAGTGCTTAATAAATATATTGAATGAATGAATGAATGGACAGGCAATCGATTAATCATATTTATAAAGGCCCTACTGTGTGCAGAGCTAAGCTCTTGGGAGAGGACAAAATAACAGAGTTGGTAGACATATTCCTACCCACAGTCTGTTTATTCATTCATTCATTCAATAGTATTTATTGAGCGCTTACTATGTACATACCACTGTACTAAGTGCTTGGAATGTACAATTTGGCAACAGATAGAGAAAATCCCTGCCCATTGACGGGCTTACAGTCTAATCGGGGGAGACAGATGGACAAAAACAAGACACCCTAATCGCAATAAATAGAATCAGGGGATGTACACCTCATTAACAAAATAAATAGGGTAATAAAAATATATACAAATGAGCACAGTCCTGAGGAGAGCGGAAGGGAGAGCTGGGGAGACAGATTTCAGTTTAAATAAATTACAGATATGTTACTAAGTGCTTTGGGGATGAGGGAAGGGTGAATAAAGGGAGCAAACCAGAGTGATGCAGAAGGGAGTGGGAGAAGAGAAAATGAGGGCCTAGTCAGGGAAGACCACTTGGAGGAGATGTACCTTCATTCAGGTTCTGAAGGTGGAGATAGTAACTATCTGTTGGACATGAAGAGGGAGGCCTTTCCAGGTCAGAGGCAGGATGTGGGCAAGAGGTGGGTGGCGAGATAGATGAGGTCGAAGTACAGTGAGTAGGTTGGCATTAGAAGAGCGCAGTGTGTGGGCTGGGTTGTAGTAGGAGAGCAGTGAGGTGAGATGAGATGGCAAGGTGATCGAGTGCTTTGAGTTTCTATTTTATGCGGAGGATGATGGGCAACCACTGGAGTTTCTTGAGGAGCGGGGAAACATGGACTGAATGGTTTTGTCGAAAAATGATCCAGGCAGAAGAGCGAAGTATAGACTGGAGAGGGGAGAGACAGGCGGCGGGGAGGTTAGTAAGGAGGTCGATAAAGTCAAAGCTACGGTCGAGTTTAAGGATAGCAGCCAATGGCTCATTCATTCACTAGTATTTATTTAGCGCTTACTATGTGCAGAGCACTGTACTAAGCGCTTGGAATGTACAAATCGGTTACAGATAGAGACGGTCCCTGCCCTTTGATAGGCTTACAGTCTAATCGGGGGAGACAGACAAGAACAAAGGCAATAAATAGAATCAAGGGGAAGAATATCTCATTGGAGCAGAGGGCAGAAAAGATTAATTTTGTTGTTACTGTACCTGCCTAAATGCTTACCACTTACTAGGTGTTTAGTAAGTACCATGGATGGTCCTGGGTTCTAATCCCGGCTCCACCACTTATCTGCTGGTGGATTTGACCTTGTCCAATTTGTCCAATTTGACCTTGGACAAATCACTTCACTTGGGCCTGGAAGTCAGAAGGTCATGGGATCTAATCCCAGCTCTGCTACTTGTCTGCTGTGTGACCTTGGGCAAGTCACTTAACTTCTCTGTGCCTCAGTTACCTCATCTGCAAAATGGGGAATAAAATTGTGATCCCCATGTAGGGCAGGGACTGTGTCTAACCTGAATACCTCGTATCTACCCCAGTGTTTGGGGTAGAACAGTGTTTGGCACACATTAAGGGCTTAACAAACACCATAATTATTATTATTATTCTCTGGGCTTCAGTTCCCTCATCCGTGAAATGGGGATTAAGACTATGAGCCCTATGTAGGACAGGGACTGTGTCCAAACTGATTAGCTAATATCTACCCCAGTGCTTAGTACAGTGCCAGCCATGTAGTAAATGTTTCCCAAATACCATTTTTTAAAAAGCTGTATTTATTTAGTGCCTGCTATGTGCACAAAGCTGTACTAAGTGTTTGGCAGAGTATGCAATGCAGTTGGTAGACATGTTCCCTGCCCACAGCAATCTTACACTGTAGAGGTGGAGACAGGCATTGACATATAATAAATAAATTTGCATGTTGTAGGGCTCAGGCAGGGGTGAATAAAGTGGGAAAATTGAAGTGCAAGAGCAGTGCAGAAGGGAGTGAGAGAAGAGAAAATGAAGGCTTAGTCAGGGAAGGCATCTCAAAAGAGATGTGCTTTTAATAAGGCTTTTAAGAAAGGGAGAGTGAATGTCTTTCTGATATGAAGAGGGAGGGTGTTCCAGGCCAGAGGCAGGACTTTGGCAAGGGGTCAGCAGCAAGATAGAGGAGATGGAGGCACAGTGAGACGGTTGGAATTAGAGGAGCGAAGTGTTGCAGGCTAAGAGAGTAGTGAGGTGAGGTAGGAAGGGGGCGAGGTGATTGAATGCTTTTAAAGCTGATGGTAAGGAGTTTCTGTTTGATGCAGAGGTGGATGGGCAACCACTGGAGGTTCTTGAGAAGTAGAGAAATACAGACTGCACGGTTTTGTAGAAAAATGATCCGGGCAGCAAAGTCAGGTATGGACTAGAGTGGGGAGAGACAGAGAGGTCAGTGAGGAAGCCAATTCAGTAATCAAAGATAGGATAAATGCTAGGATTAACGTAATAGCAGTTTGGATGAAGAGGAAAGGGTGGATTTCAGTAATGTTGCAAAGGTTAAACTGACAGGATTTGGTGACAGATTGAATATTTGAGTTGAATGAGAGAGATGAGTCGACGATTACGCCAAGCCTTCTGAGACAAAGGAGGATGGCGGTGCTGTCTACCGTGAGAGAAAAGTAGGTGGGCAGGAACAGGATTTGGGTGAGAAAATGAGGAGTTCTGTTTTGGATTTGTTAAATTTGAGGTGTTGGGGGGAAGTCCAAGAAGAGCTGTCCTGAAGGCAGGAGGAAATGCAAGATCGCAGAGAGGGAGAGAGATCAGGGCTGGAGGTGGAGATCTGGGAATCATCCGAATAGAGAAGGTAGTTCAAGCCAGGAAGATGAAATGACTTCTCCAAGGGAGTGGGTGCAGAATGGAGAAAACAAGGGGATCTAGATGGGATGGGAGTGGAGGAGGAGCCTGTGAAACAGACAAAATGAAAAGCCAGGGAGATAGGAGGAGAACCAGGAGAGGACAGTGTCAGTGAAGCCCAATTTGGATAATGTTTCCAGGAGAAGGGGGTGCTTGACAGAACTGAAGACAGCTGAGAGGTCAAGGGGAATTAGGATGGAATAAAGGCCATGGGATTTGACAAGAAGGAGATCTTTTGCGTCCTTTGAGAGGGCGATTTCTGTGGGGTGAAGGGAGAGGAAGCCATATTGGAGGGGGTCAGGGAGAGAATTGGAGGAGAGGAAGTGGAGGCAACGGGTGGAGACAGCTCGCTCAAAGGAGTTTGGAGAGGAATGGAAGGAGGGAAATGGGGTGATAAATGAAGGGAGCCATGGTGACGTGGGGGGGGGGTGGTTAGGAAAGGGGAGACAGCAGTCGGGGGGAAAATAACCCACTGGAGAGTGAACAGCTGAAGATGGTGGTCAGGGAGGGATGGATGGCTATGCACCACCTCCCTACTCTTGAGTTTTTTTCCGGTGTCAATAAAAAGCCAATACTTGACAACCCAATTCTGGCTCCAGGATGGTGCCAACTGGCTATGGGAGAACCACTCCGTTATCTCCTGTGCTCTTCTCCCCTTCCCCCCGTCTGGAGCTCTGTTTTGGAGAACGATTCTACACCCCTCCCCGGGGTATCCCGTTATCGATGGAGTCACAGCACTAACGTCATCGTGACAGTCTCGCAAACAAGGATCCGGAACACGTTTCCCTGTAACAGAGTGAGAACGAGAACCTTACCTGGATGTGCTTGGTTTTTCTTATTATCTGCTGGTAGCGTGGCCGAGCGGTCTAAGGCGCTGGATTTAGGCTCCAGTCTCTCCGGGGGCGTGGGTTCGAATCCCACCGCTGCCACATGCACTTTTGCACCTCTACACGGACCTGTGAGTGTGGTTCATTTCCCTCAGGAAATTTAAACTGTAGTCGACTGAGGGGCAGGAGTTGTGTCAATTCCTTCTATAACTTTTCTTTATGGTAATTCATACTGTGTGCAGAGCACTGTCCTAAGCGCTTGGGAGAGGACACTATAACAATAAACAGACACATTCCCTGCCTACAACAGGCTTACAGTCTAATAATAACAATAATAATGATGGTGGTTGTTAAGCGCTTACTATGTGCCAAACACTGTACTAAACGCTGGGGTGGATGCAAGCAAATCGGGTTGGACACGGTCCCTGTCCCGCATGGGGCTCACAGTCTTAATCCCCTTTTTACAGATGAGGTAACTGAGACACAGAGAAGTTAAGTGACTTGCCCAAGGCCACACAGCAGACAAATGGCAGAGTCGAGATTAAGGAGACAGACACGAGTAAAAATAAATAAATAAATTACAGAGATGTACATAAGTGCTATGGGGATGAACAAAGGGAGCAAGTCAGAGCGAGGCAAAAGGGAATGGGAGAAGTGGAAAGGGGGACTTAGTCAGGGAAGGCCTCTTGGAAGAGATGGGCCTTCAATAAGACTTTGAGGCGGTGGAGTGTGGGCCTTCAATAAGACTTTGAGGCGGTGGAGTGTAAACGTCTCTCAGATTTGAGGAAGTCACGACCATCATCGTGATAAAAAATGTCTGAAATCGGGCAAAAGTCATCAGGGCAATCTCCAAGCATGTAAAACCCAAGGGATGGATGTTTATCTCCCTCTCTACTCTCCCAAGCGCTTAATACAGTGCTCTGCACACAACAAACCCTCAGTAAATACCATCGGTCGATTGACCGATTGATCCAGAATGCTCCACGAACAATAAATAGTCATAGAAACAAAGAAATGGAAGGAGGATTCATATTTGGTGATTTGAAGGACTTAGACCTGTACAGTGCCTGTGCAGTCGTGGAAGAGATTGTGGGGGGTTGAACTGTGCAGATGGCTGGTGGCCACAAAGTCTGGGGATCACAGTCTACAAGGGAGGGAGAATTGGGATCCCCACTTTACAGATGAGGAAACTGAGGTGAAATGATTTGCCCAGGGTCACACAGAAGGCCAGTGGCAGCCAACAGGAGAAAGGCCCAGGATATTTGCCCTGGGGAAAGGCAGTGGAAGTAGAATGCCAGCTTTTGGTAGGGCGATTAGGAGAAGCAGTGTGGCATCCTGGAAAGAGCCCAGGATTGTGGCCTCTGGAACCTGGATTCTAATCCCGACTCTGCCGCTTGTCCGCTGGGTGATTCATTCATTCATTTAATCGTATTTATTGAGTGCTTACTGTGTTCAAAGCACTGAACTAAGCACTGGGAGAGTAAAATACAACAACAAACAGACACATTCCCTGCCCACAATGAGCTCACAGTCAAGAGGGGGTGATCTTGGACACATCACTTAACTTCTCTGAGCCTCAGTTTCCTCATCTGTAAAATGGGGATTAAGTGCCTATTGTCCCCCACCACTTAGACTGTGACCCCCATGTGATCCAGGCACTGTGTCCAACCTTCCCAACAATCATCTTGTATTTATCCCAGTGCTTAGTACAGTGCTTGGCAAATAGTAAGTGCTTAACAAATATGATGATGATGATGGTGGTGATTATAATAGCAGTCATAATCATCTATTCATTCAAGGTACCCAGGCTGGGACAATGAGCATGACACAGGACAGATGGGGGATAATGACCTTGGGTGTGCATGAGTGTAGGGGGGTGGGGGGGTTTGGGGTGACTATGGGTCACTGCTATGTCTTCTAGGGGAGTCGTGGAGATATGGTGTCCTCTATGTCTGCTAGGAGAGGGGTTTGTGTGTGGCTATTCTAGGGGTTGCCATCAGAGAAGCCTGCGTCAGCAAAGCACCCACACTGAACCCTATCTGTAATAATTGCCTGCCGAAAAGATTTGGGGATCACCCCTGTCTTCAGAAAGACATGTTCCCTAAGGCCAATATGGGGAAATGTAGATCACCTTGATAAAGGTGAAGGAGTTCTTCTTCTTATTATTATTAATATTGTTGTATTAATTAAGTTTTTACTATGTGTTAAACACAGTTCTTAGCGCTGGGGTAGATACAAATTTATCAGGTTGGACACAGTCCCTGTTCCACTGTGGAGCTCACAGTCTAAGTGTGTCAATCAATGAATCAATCAATCAACTGCTAAGCGCGAATGGGAAATCTGGAGGTCCCTGGTTTGGGCTGCTCTGCCCCTGGACTTGCCCATTCTCACTGGTGTCGCCAAGACAGAATAGAGCAGGCTCCCATGAGGTAACAGAGGAGGAGCTTGAAGTTTCCCTGCTCTTAGGGAAGCAGAGGCCAGGACCCCCTCAACCCCCACCAACCTCACCCCCTCCTACGTCACTTCGCTACTCTCCTACTGCAACCCAGCCCGCACATTTCGTTCCTCTGGTGCTAACCTTCTCACTGGACTTCGATCTCTTCTATCTCACCACAGACCTCTCACCCATATCCTGTCTCGGGACTGGAAAGCCCTCCCTCCTCAGATCCCACAGACAATTACTCTCCTCCCTTTCAAAGTCTTACTGAAGGCCCATCTCCTCCAAGAGGCCTTCCCTCACTAAGCCCCTTTCCTCTTCTCCCACTCCCTTCTGTGTCACCCTGACTTGCTCCCTCTGTTCATCCCCCTTTGCTCCCTCTGTTCAACCCACAGGACTTATGTACATATCTTTAACTTATTTATTTCTATTAATATCTGTCTCCTTCTCTAGACGGTAAGCTTGTTGTGGACAGGGAATGTGTCTGTTGTATTGTTATGTTGTACTCTCCCAAGCGCTTAGTACAGTGCTCTGCACACAGTAAGCACTCTATAAGTACAATTGCATGAGTGCGTGGCTCAGTGGAAAGAGCCTGGGCTTGGGAGTCAGAGGTCATGGGTTTAAATCCCAGCTCTGCCACTTGTCAGCTGTGTGACTGTGGGCAAGTCACTTAACTTCTTTGTGCCTCAGTTACCTCATCTCTAAAATGGGGATTAAGACTGTGAGCCCCACGTCAGACAACCTGATTACCTTGTATCTACCCCAGTGCTTGGAACAGTAAGCGCTCAATAAATACTATTGAATAAATACTATTGAATGAACAGTGCTTGGCACACAGCAAGTGTTTAACAAATACCATAATTATTATCATTATTGTCACCCACCTCCTGGGATTCAGAGGACCTGGGTTCTAATCCCAACTCTGCCACTTGCCTGCTACGTGACTTCACTTCTCTGTGCCTCAGTTACCTCATCTGTAAAATGGGGATTAATACTATGAGCCCTATGTGGGACACAGATTTGTTCCAACCTGATGATCTTGAACCTGTCCAGTGCTTAATACAGTACCTGATATATAGTAAGAGCTTAACACATATCATTTAAAAAAACAACCCTTCCTTTTTCTTGGAGTCCCTCTCCTTTCCCATCCCTCAGGCCATTGCTCTCCCTATCTCCAGGAGTTTTGGTGGATCCAATAACGGTGAATGGTCCTTCAGGCCATCGGCCTTCGAGTCAACCCCCGATTGCGTGCAATATTTAAATCCACCCCCCACGACCACCAGACAATTAGTCTCCCCCCCTTCAAAGCCTCACTGAAGGCCCACCTCGTCCAAGAGGCCTTTCCAGACCAAACCCCACTTTTCCTCATCTCCCACTAGCATCTGCGTCGCCCGGACTCGCTCCCTTTGCTCTTTCCGCCCCAAGGCATTTAGGTAGATATCCGTAATTTTATTTATTTATATTGATGTCTGTTTATTTGTGCTGTCTATCTCTCCCCCTCTAGACTGTGAGCTTGTTGTGGGCAGGGATTATCACTCTTCATTGCTGTTTTGTACTTTCTCAAGAGCTTAGTACAGTACTTTGCACACAGTGATGGCTCAATAAATGCAATTAAATGAAGTAATGCATGACCACTCTCCAGACAACCCTTCCTCTCGACAATTGGAAAACTTTAGGTAACCTGTTCCTCGTTAGTATAGTGGTGAGTATCCCCGCCTGTCACGCGGGAGACCGGGGTTCGATTCCCCGACGGGGAGGAGGGAACTCTTTTTTCCCCCATCTTTTCCTGCAAATATTTTCCCCCAATTCCTTGGTACCTCGGGAGATAGCAGCGCAGAACTTGCGCCCAATTTAAAGCAGCCTGACACGTCTGCCAGTTTAGACACTAGCGTTGGCCTTCAAAAGTGGGACCCCCCCCCAACAAAGCAAAGGAAAATCTGGCTTCTTCCCGCTCGTTCCTTTCTCCTCTCCACTTCACCGAGCCTCTTCTCCATCTTCCCGGCTTTCCCTCTTCCCTCTCGGCGTCGCTTCTATTCTGTTGGCTCCTTTTATATCCGTGAACCGACAGCACTTATATACATATCTGTAATTTATTTAGATAAATTTCTGTCTCCTCCCCTCTAGACTGTAGACTCATTGTGGGCAGGGAATGTGTCTGTTTATTGTTGTATTGGCCTCTCCCAAGCGCTTAGTACAGTGCTCTGCGCACAGTAAGCGCTCAGTAAATATGAAGGGATGGATGGATGAATGGATGAATGGATGAATGGATGAATGAACCCTTCACTTTCTGGTCTTCGGGAGAAAGGGAGGAGTGTTTTGATTTTGGGTTTTTTTTAGATGTGATAGCTTGACTTACGTAGTCGGTTCGATCCCCGTCCTCCCCTCGTTTTTTTTATTTTTGGTTTTGTTTTTGGTTTTGATTGTGTTTTTATGGTATTTGTTAAATGCTCATTATGTGCCAGGCACTGTACTAAGCACTAAGATCGATACAAAACAAGACAGGCACGGTCCGTCCCATGAGGCTCACGGCTTTAGGCTCCCGTCTCCGGGAAGCACGGAGGAGGGAAAAAGGGTCGCAGAACATTGTCTCCTTTTGCGTGAAAACAGATTTCTCCAAACGATTTCGGTGGATTGCGGGCAGGAAAGGAGCCGATCCTGGTGGGGTGATCGGGGGCATTAGGAGAGTAAGAAGGAAAAAAATAAATGAATATATCCCGGAGGAAAAAAAAAATTCCGACCACGAAGGGACTCGAACCCTCAATCTTCTGATCCGGAATCAGACGCCTTATCCATTAGGCCACGCGGCCACCCGGAGGAAGAGCTCTTCATGGCCATCTATATCCTAGGTAAATCAGTTCTACCAGCTTTAAAGTTTTTTGTTTCTGATTTTCGGATCTACGAAAGGGTGAAAAAAAAGGATCACTGCAATAAGTGGAGAGTAACATTCAGACAGCAATAAAGGCATTTATTTTAGAGAAAATCTCTCTCTCTCAACTCTCTCCTCTATCTCCTGCGCAAATGTTGTGGGAGTGGGTTGCATCAGAAGGGCTTAGTGGATAAAAATAATAATAGTAATAATAGCAATAATTAGGGTTATGTGCCAAACACTGTACTAAGCCCTGCGGTAAAGACATTAAAATCCGATCAGACATAAGCACTGTCCCACAAGGAGTTTTCAGGCTAAGCGGTGGGAGGGAAGTACAGGTGTTTAATCCTCATTTTGCAGATGAGGAAACTGAGATACAGAGAAGGTAAAGGGTTTGCTCAGGGTCACACAGCAGGCAAATGGAGGAGCAGGAATTAGAACCCAGGCTAATAACTGTGAACTCCGGGTGGGCTGCCACACGATAAATATGATTGATTTGAAGTTGTAATTTTAGTAGGATTCTGAATAGGAGAGAGTAGTGGTCTCTTTCGGCCTCTCTCTCCCTTTCCTTCTTTCTTTGTTTCTCTTTCTGTCTCTCAAATAGAGACAGAAAAGATAATGTCTGAATGTTTTCCTCTGTCTCTCCACACCTCTATTTCTTTTTCAGCCTTTCTCAGTATATTTTTTCTCCCGCTATTTCTAGGTCTCCCTTTCTCCCTTATTTTCTCTCTTTCTCTTTCCATCTTTCCATCATTTTGTTTCAGGCCATGAGCTCTGAGTGACAGCCACGACCTGAGGGAGTATGTGTTGCTTATTCATTTACGTCCGTAACCCCTAAGTACTTGATAATCACACCACACCCATCCTCCGAACTCTTACGTCTCTATCTTATTAATAACCACAATAATTATAATGATAGTATTATCACAATAATAATAATATAATAATAACAATACTTGTTGAACGCTTACTATATGCAAAACACTGTAGTAATCGCTAGGGTAGATACAAGATAATCAGGCCGGAAACAGCGCCTGTCCTCATGGGGCTCACAATCTGAGTAGCAGGGAGGGGGATTTAATCCCCATTTTAAAGATGAGGAAATTGAGGCCCAGTTAAATTAAGGGAGTTGTCCAAGATTTCACCTTATAATAATAATAATGTTGGTATTTGTTAAGCGCTTACTATGTGAAGAGCACTGTTCTAAGCGCTGAGGTAGATACAGGGTAACCAGATTGTCACATGTGAGGCTCACAGTCTTAATCCCCATTTTACAAATGATTGAGGCACAGAGAAGTTAAGTGATTTGCCCACAGTCACACAGCTGACAAGTGGCAGAGCCGTGATTCAAACCCGTGACCTGTGACTCCCAAGCTCGTGCTCGTTCCACTGAGCCACGCTGCTTATCTGCAATTTGTTTTAATGTCCTCTAGACCGTGAGCTCATTGTGGGCCGGGAATGTGTCTGATGTTATATCATACTCTCCCGAGCGCTTAGCGCAATGCTTTGCACACAGTAAATGCTCCGCAAATACGATTGAATTGAATTAATGTCAGCTTCCCTCACCAGACTGAAAACTCTTTAAAGACAAGGATCGTGTCTTCCAATTCTGCTGCATTGCCTTTATCCAAAACTTAGTACAGTGCTCTGCACAGATTAAGATCCCAATAAAAACTGAATAGAGAAACAGCATGACCTAATGAAAAGAGCACAGGCCTGAGAGTTCGAGGACCTGGGTTCTATTCCCGGCTCCGCCACGTGACTGCTGTGTGACCTTGGACAAGTCACTTAACTTCTTTGTGCCTCAGTTTCCTCATCTGTAAAATGGGGATTAAAATTCTACTCTCTCCTACATAGCGAACCCCATGAGGGGCAGCGATTGTGTTAATCGATCAATCAATCGTAGTTATTGACTGTTTACTACGTGCAGAGCACTGTACTAAGCGCTTGAAAGAGTACTATATAACAATATACCACCGTCCCAGCTCACAACGAGTTTACAGTCTACAGGGTGTCCAACCTGATAAACTTGATACCACCCCAATGCTTATAGCAGTGCTTGCCACATAGGAAATGCATAGCAAACACTATAATAATGAAAATAAAATTAATAATGATTATTATTCATTAGAAGGACTTGGGTCCTAAGTCCGACTCTGCCACTTTTCTGCTGTGTGACCTTGGGCAAGTTACCTCACTTCTCTGTACCTCAGTTACTTCATCTGAAAAGTGGGGATTAAGACTGTGAGCTCCATGTGGACAGGGACTGTGTTCAATTTGTTATGATTGTATCTACCCCAGCGCTTAGAACAGTGTTTGACACATAGTAAAGGCTTAAAAAATACCCCTATCAATTGGTGGATGGAACATTGTAGAACCGCAGAAAATTGCGTTAAAACGTGTGGAAAAAAGGCCAGTTAGCTCAGTTGGTTAGAGCGTGGTGCTATTAACGCCAAGGTCGCAAGTTTGATCTCCGTATGGGCCATTGGATTTTCCATCCATTTTCTTCGATTCTAGTAGATTACAAGAAGGCCAAGGGTGCACCTTGGTTTTTCCTAAAATAAGAAAGCTGAGGATATCTTTACTTCTCTGGTATTGTACCCGACCTCGACCAAGCCAGGCCCCTTTGGTGGCCCCTGTTCATTCTGGAAATGAGACTTGGAAATCTCCCTTTTTAGAGGTAACAAAGGGGATTATTTTACTTTAATGTCCCCCCTGTCTGTCTCTAACCTGTAAACAGGCAGGCATCATGCTTACTAAACTCTAATATAACAATAACAATAATAATAATAATGGTCTTTGTTAAGCACTTACTATGTGCCAGGCACTGTTCTAAGCGCTAGGTTGGATACTAGCAAGTCGGGTTGGACACAGTCCCTGTCCCACATGGGGCTCACAGTCTCCATTTAACAGCTGAGGTAACTGAGGCCCAGAAAAATGAAGTGGTTTGCCCAAGGTCATGCAGCAGACAAGTGATGGAGTGGGGATTAGAACTTAAAACCTGCACTGTACATACCCCCAGCTACATAAAATGGGTATGCAATAGATAGAATATTGATTATTAATTGATTAATGGCTGGGAATAGTAACAGGCCTGAACAGGAGCTTTGTTAGAAGGCCCAGGAATGAGGGGAGAGGTGAAAGAGAAAGAAAAGGAGAAAAAAGATCTGGAAGGGGGACAATTACAACCACAAAGGGACTCAAACCCTCAATCTTCTGATCCGGAATCAGACACCTTGTCCATTAGGCCACGTGGTTATATGTTATAAAGTTTTAAGGAACTGTGAGGGGCCTTTCCACAACTCTCTCCTCTGAGCCATGGTTCCTCTGTATGCCGTTTTTCTGTGGAAAAAAGGAGCAACTTTCTCTTTACTTCTTCCAGCTCTTCTCTCTGTTCCAATCCACTCCCGGGGTCGGCTGCACTTCTTATTGCTGTTTCCCCCTACCGGTCCTTGATTACCGTATGTCTCCTTGGTGACCTCGCTGCCTCCCACCTCTCCCCATTCCAGTCTAAACTTCACTCTGCAGCCCGGATTAATTTTCGACAAAAACGTTGAGGACATGTCACCCCGCTCCTCAAAAAACTCCAGTGTTTGCCCATCCACCTCGGCATCAAAAAGAAACTCCTCACCAATGGCTTTAAACCATTTAATCAACCTCTTACCTCACTTTCTACTCTCCTACTACAACCCAGCCCACACACATCGCTCCTCTAATGCTAAACTTCTCACTGCACTTCCATCTCGTCTATCTCGTCGCCGACCCCTAGCCCACGTCCTACCTCTGGCCTGGAATGCCCTCCCTCCTCACACCCGACAGACAATGACCTCTCCCCACCTTCAAGGCCTTATTGAAGGCCCACCTCTTCCACGAGGCCTTCCCTAAGCCCTCCTTTCCTCTTCCCCCACTCCCTTCTGCATCTCCCTGACTTGCTCCCTTTATTCATCCCCCCTCCCAACTGCACACCATTTATGTCCATATCTCACCTCCTTCAGGAGGCCTTCCCAGATTAATCCCCCTTTTCCTCTGCTCCTCCTCCCCCCGCATCCCTCTGCTTTACCCCCCCGCCCCACAGCACTTGTGTGTATATATGTACATATTTATTATTCTATTTATTTTATTAATGATGTGCATATGTCTATAATTCTTTTTAGATATTTGTTAAGCACTTGAGGTAACTGTTGTTGTTATTGATGCCCGTTTACTAGTTTCGATGTCTATCTTCCCCCGCTCTAGACTATGAGCCAGTTATTGGGCAGGGATTTTCTCTATATGTTGCTGAATTGTACTTTCCAAGTGCTCTGCATACAGTAAGCGCTCGATAAATACTATTGAATGAATGACTAAGCGCTTGGAAAGTACAATTCGGCAACAGATGGAAACAATCCCAACAACGGGCTCACAGTCTAGGAGTGAGGAGACAGACAACGAAACAGAACAAAAAAAGTAGACAGGACAGGCATCCATAGCATTAGTATAAATAAATAGATTTATAGACATATGCACATCAATAATAAAATGAGTAGAATAGAAAAAATAAGTAGAATAATAATAATACAGCACACAGTAAACGCTCAAAAATACGACTGACTGAGTGATTGGCAGGGGGTCGCGACCCCCGGGAGTGGGAGTTGACGGAGTTGACGGTGGTTTCGTTCACATTCCTCGCCCTGATCTGTTCGATTGCGGCCTGAAGAGGGTGGAAACGTTGTTCCCGTGAACCCACGAGAGAGAAAAATTTTAAATGACCCAAAAAGTTAAGAGTGTTTCCGCCCGGTTTCGAACCGGGGACCTTTCGCGTGTGAGGCGAACGTGATAACCACTACACTACGGAAACCTACGTTGTGGACTTTTCCCCGTGTCCTCCCCTCTGACGCGGCAGAATCGCAAGTGGACAAATAGATTTTTCTATTCTTCATTCATTAATAATAACATAATAATAATGATAAATATATTTGTTAAGCGCTTTCTATGTGCCAAGCACTGTTCTGAGCGCTGGAGAAGATACAAGGTAATCAGGTTGTCCCATGTGGGGCTCCCAATCTTAATCCCTATTTTACAGATGAGGGAATTGAGGCACAGAGAAGTGAAGTGATTTGCCCAAAGCCACACAGTTGACAAGTGGCGGGACCGGGATTATAACCCATTCAGTCGTATTTAATGAGCGTTTACCGTGTGCAGAGCACTGGACTATGTCTTTGGAAAGCACAATTCAGCAATGGAGGCAATCCCTGCACACACCGGCCTCACAGTCTAGAAGAGGAGAGAGTCATCAAAAGAAGTAAGAAGGCATCATTCATTCAATCGTATTTATTGAGCGCTTACTGTGTGCCGAGCACTGTACTAAGCATCAACAGAAATAAATAGAATTATAGATATATATATGCATCAAAACCAGTAAACAGGTATCAATAGAAATAAGTACAATTATAGATATATACATATATACATAAGTGATGATCAGGTAAAACAGGAACTGTGTTCCATCCGATTGCCTTAAAGTTACCCCAGACCATAATAATAATAATAATAATGATAATAATAATAATGGTATCTGTTAAACGCTTACTATGTGCCAAGCATTGTTCTAAGTGCTAAGGTAGAAGCAAGGTAATCAGGTGGCCCAACATGGGGCTCACCTTAGTGCAGTGATGGGCACATTTTAGCAAATATAATCACAATCATCATCAGCATGATAATGTATTTCATTGTGATTTTGCTCGAAGAGAATTAATTACTCCTGTCTTGATAGCAGTAAACCATGCTGGTCAGTTCTTAGCCAAGGCCTCCCAGTTTTCAGCCGGAATGCAGCACCGTGTGAGATTTTGTTTTACTGGGCCCTTAAAATGCTTCCTCTGCCCTCCTTCCTAATTTCAGGTCACGTTTGTGGAATGGTTTGGATTTCTTCGTGCTATTTCCTGGTTATAGATAACTGCGATCGGCGATATAGATAGCAGCAGGTTAGCTCGGTTGGAGTGTTCAGAGCCCTATTCTAAGCGCTTGGGAGAGGACAAGTCAACAAAAATAGGAGACATTTTCCTTGCTCAAATTGAACTTGCATTCTGGAGGGAGAAGAGTTCCCGCCCCTTTTCCCCCTCTAGACTGTAAGCTCGTTTTGGCCAGAGAATGTTACAGTTTATTGTGTTGTACTTTTCCGAGTGCTTAGTACAGTGCTCTGCCCACAGTAAGGGCTCAATAAATACCACTGAATGAATGAACTGGGGACCTTTCGTGTGTTAGGCGAAGGTGAGATCCACAATTATTATTAAGTGCCGTCAACTCTATGACCCACTACACAGCGGTAACCAATAAATAAAAATGTCACTGGAGCGGGACAAACGAGAATTCTACCCATAATTAATGTTGTTATTATTAATAATAATATGAAGCAGCATGGCGTAGTGAATAGAGCACGGGCCTGGGAGTCAGAAGCCATGGGTTCTAGTTCCAGCTCTGCCATGTGTCTGTTGTGTGACCTTGGGCAAGTCACTTCACTTCTCTGGCCTCAGTTCCCTCATCTGGAAAATGGGGATGGAGACTGAACCCCGTGTGGGACAACGACTGTGCCCAACCGGATTTGCTTGTACCCACCCCAGCCCTCAGTATAGTCCCTTTACATTCCATTATTAAGTGCTTTGCACACAGTAAGCGCTCACTAAATACGATTGAATATTAGTATTTATTAAGTACTTTTTATGTGTCAAGCAGTATTCCAAGTGCTGGAGTAAAGCCAAGCTAATCAAGTTGGACGCAGTCCCCTGAACCACCAGTACAGTGCGGGGAGGTATTGTCTCTCTTTGTTGCTCAATTGAACTTTCCAAGCGCTTAGTACAGTACTCTGCAAACAGTAAGCGCTCAATAAATACGATTGAATAAATAAATGAATCTACTAACTACTAAGTGACAAGGTCGCGCAATTGATTCTGTGTGAGCTACTTGTGCTATGATCCACTTTTTTTTTCGGCTCTAATGGAGTACAAAAAGGCCGAGGGTGAATGAGTCAACCCAAAAGTTGGCGGCGTCGATTTCGGGGAAGGAAAAGGCTCGCAAAGTTGTTTTCTGGAATTGAAAGGTCGCCCCTCTGGCCCCAGTCTTGAGAGCAACAAAGGAAGGTCGAGACGGGACACAAAAGTCAGGATGGGACAACTCCTTTCTTTAATTTATTTTAGCGTTCTTCCTCTCCATTTGGTTAGCAAACAGGCCTCATGTCCACTAGCTCTACTGTGGACACCCACGTTTGCACGAAGTAGGTGCTCAATAAATAGTATGAATCGATTGATCGATTGGAGAATGCTGGTGGGTCACGCTGGTTAGGGAATGAAGCAGGATTGAACAGGAGCTGGGCGACCCGGAGGTGACCCGGGAGGTGAAGAAGAAGGAGGAGGAGGAAGAAATGGTGTAGAGCACGGGCCTGGGAGTCAGAAGGTCATGAGTTCTAATTCCACTCCACCACTTGTGAAGGTCATGGATTCTAATCCAGCTCCTCCACCTGCTGTGTGACTTTGAGCAAATCACGTGGCTTCTCTGTGCTTCAGTTACCTCATCTGTAAAATGGGGATTAAGACTATGAGCCCTACGTGGGGCAACCTGATCACCTTGTATCCCCAGTGGTTAGAACAGTGCTTGGCACATAATAAGTGCTTAACAAATGCCATTATCTTCTAGACTGTGAGCCTGTTGTTGGGTAGGGATTGTCTCTATTTTGTTGCTGTATTGTACTTTCCAAGCGCTTAGTACAGCGCTCTGCACACAGTAATTGCTCAATAAATATGACTGAATGAATTAATTAACTAATTCTCTGGGCATCAGTTACCTCATGAGTGTGAATCCAATGTGTGACAGGGACTGTGTCCAACCTGATCATCTTGTATCTATCCCGGCGCTAAAACCAGTGCTTGGCACATAGTAAGTGCTTAACAAGTACCACAATAATAATAATTATTATTATTGTTATTACTTCTCCTTGCCTCAGTTACCTCATCTGGAAAATGGGGATTGAGATTGGGAGCCCTACGTGGGACAGGAACTGTGTCCAACCTGATTTGCTTGTACCCACCCTAGTGCTTAGTACAGTGCCTGGCACACAGTAGATGCTTAATAAATACCTTAATTATTATTATTCTAATCCAGGCTCCACCACGTGTCAGCTATGTGACCTTGGGCTAATCATTTCACTTCTCCGCGCCTCAGTTACCTCATCTGGAAAATGGGGACTGAAACTGTGAGCCCCACGTGGGACAGGGATTGGGTCCAACCTGATCACCTTCTATCTCCCCCATAGTTTGGCCCATAGTGAGCGCTTAACAAACCCTAAGAGGGGAAGGAGGAGGGATAGGAGAAAAGGGGAGAAACTTCCCACCAAGAAAAGACCTAACCACGAAGGGACTCGAACCCTCAATCTTCTGATCCGGAATCAGACGCCTTATCCATTAGGCCACGCGGTCGTAGATGAAGGAAGGAAAAGAATGTCTCAATGCGACTCTAGTGATCTGCGCGGGGGGGTGGGGGTCTTCCTGCACTTCTCCCCCCTAGTTATGCCTCCTTCGGTCTCCACTCATCGGTGGAGAAAAGAGGAAACTTTGTTTTGTCTTCTGCCAACTCTTCACCTTGCTCCCATCCTCTCTGTCTAAACTTGAACCCTGGACCCTCAGAGTCAAAATCTGATGCTGGACCGACCGAATAGAAAGTGCTGGTACAAGACGGAGTGGAGAGGTCCATCTGTCGTACTTATTGAGCGCTCACTGTGCGCAAAGCACTGGACTAAGCACTTGGGAGCATACAATACAATAGAAGAGAAGCAGCATGGCTTAGTGGAAAAAGCACGGTCTTGGAAGTCAGAGGACGTGGGTTCTAATTCCAGCTCCACCAATCGTCTGCTGTGTGACCTTGGGCTAACCATTTAACTTCTCTGTGGCTCAGTTATCTCTTGTGGAAAATGGGGATTAAGACTGTGAGCTCCAAGTGGCACAATCTGATTACGTTGTATCTACCACAGCGCTTAGAAGAGTGCTGAGCACATAGGAAGCGCTTAGATGCAATTATTATTATTACTATTATCTAAACCCTTCAAAAATGCAAATCCTTCCATGGAGAATCTTTTCCTTCAGGAGAAGTGCCTGCCTCATATTACATCTTGGCTCGTTGGTCTAGGGGTATGATTCTCGCTTAGGGTGCGAGAGGTCCCGGGTTCAAATCCCGGACGAGCCCATTTTTTTTTCCATTTTGATTCTTCTCGAGTGGGTTCTCAGAGCTCTCCTCGATTCGAGAGATATTGATAGCGCGGGCAAGTGAGACCAAGGGGAGCCTGTTGAATTTTGAATGGCGTAATTTGTCTCCCCCATTCTAGACTGTGAGCCCGTTGTTGGGTAGGGAATGTGTCTTGTGTCGAATCGTACTTTCCAAGCGCTTGGTACAGTGCTCTGCACAAAGTAATTGCTCAATAAATATGATTGAATGAATGAGTGAATTGGGGCATTCCCTGGGTCACGACCCTCCCTCAAGAGGACGCAGAGACCCCCCGAACTAGCTGGGTTGGCCCATGACTAAGGGGAGCAGACCCACCCTCACCTCTTAGGGGTCCAGACCTTGATTCCACCCTTTGCTTTCCATCCAAATTGCTACCATCCGTGAATAAAGCAGAGGAAGCCCTCTCTAGACCTTGAACTCATTATGAGCAGGGAATGCATCTGTTTGTTGTTATATTGTACTTTCCCAAGCGCTTAGTACAGTGCTTTGCACACAATAAGCGCCAATAAGCACTCAATAAATAGGATTGAATGAATGAATCCTAACTTGTATCTACCTCCTCGCTGACCTCCAGGTCTCCTGCCTCTCCCCGCTTCCAATCCATTCTTCACTCTGCTGCACGGATCATTCATCAACAAAGGGGTTCAGTCTATGTCTCCCGACTCCTTAAGAACCTCCAGTGGCTGCCCATCACCTCCTTAACACGACCACTAAATCAGCTTGCCCAATCGTATCTCACCTTCCTAATCTCCTACTACAACCCAGCCCTGACACTGGCCCTTCTGGGCCAGTTTGCTCACTTTGCCCCAGTCTCGTGTATCTCGCCATCTACTCCTTTCCCACATCCTCCCCTTGGCCTGGAATTCCCTCTCCTTCCATATAGGCCTGACCATCACTCTCTCTACCTTCAAAGCATTATTAAGTTCACATCTTCTGCAAGAAGCCTTCCCTGATTAAAGCTTTCTTTCCCTCATCTTGTTCTTTCTTCCGCGTCTTCTGTGCACTTTGACCTGTGATCTTTGAACATTTGATATTCACCCCCAGCTCCAATCCCACAGCACTTATGTGCATATCTTTAAATTATATATGATAAATGACATTTATTCATATTGCCTATCTCCCCTTCTAGACTCTAAGCAGGTTATGGGCAGATAATGTGTCTGCTAATTCTGTTGTATTTTATTTCCCAAGGGCTTAATACAGTGCTCTGCACATAGTTAGTGCTCAATGAATTCCACTGATTGATTGATTCAACCCACAGACACCCATAAACCCCCTGAGATGGATTCCGATTACTGGAGCAATCCATGTGGATAATCAATCAGTCAATTATATTTATTTCCTCTTCTCTCACTCCCTTCTGTGTCTCCTTATGTTTAGATTTGCAATTTCCACCCTCCAATCCCAGGCTCACAGCACTTACATACATGTCCATAAAGTATTTATTTTTATTGATGTCTGTCTCCTGTCTAGACTGTAAATCTGTTGTTGCAGGGAACATGTTTACCATTTCTGTTACACTCTTTTCTCCCAAGTGCTTAGTATAGTGTTCTGCACAAAGTAAGTACTCAATAAATATTATTGATTGATTGATTGATTGCTAATAATCCAAGTACTGTACTAAACACTGGAGTAGATACAAGATAATCAGGTCAGACACAGTTCCAATCCCAGGTTGGCCTCACGGTCTAAGTAGGACAAAGGACAGGAATTGAATCCCCATTTTACAGCTTGGCCACCAAGGCCTAGAGAGGTGAAGTGGCTTTGCCAAGGTCACACAGCAGAAAAATGGCAGATCCGGGAGTACCCAGGTGCTCTGACTCCCAGGCCAGTGCTCCGACTCCCAGGCCAGTGCTCCTTCCACTAAGCCACGCTGCTTATACTTCTACTGTTGCTGCTCCTCATCCTCTTTCTCCTCTTTTTCTTCCTCCTCTTCCTTTTATCCTCCTCTTATTTCCCTTCTCCTCATCCTCCTCATTTCTCATCTCTCTTCTTCCTCTCCTCCTCCCCTTCCTCCTTCTCTTCTTTTTCCTCTACTCCTCCTATTCTCTCCTCCTCCTCCTTTTTCTTCCTCCTCCTCCTTTTATTCTTCTCTTCATCTTCCTCTTTTCTTCCTCCTTATCTTTCCTCCTCCTTCCATTTTTCCTCCTCCTCCTCGTTTTCCTCGTCCTAGCCCTCCCCCTCCTCCTCCCCCTCCTCTTCTCTCCCTCATCTCTTCTCCTCCTCCTTCTCCTCCAGCACCCACTGATCAGGGAGACACAGAATTTTTATAATAGAGGAAGCAGTTCCCGGATAGGGCAGTGTAAAAGAGCTATTCTGAGGAGATTTATCTCCCCTTTACATTCACGTTAACAATGATTAGGTAACTGATTTCTCGCTGAAATCAGTTGGACTGAGTCGTCCAGTTCGGGAGAGGAAGCAGAGGAACCATACAATCCTGACTCCGTCACTTGTCCGCTGTGTGACTTTGGGCAAGTCACTTCACTTCTCTGGGCCTCAGTTACCTCATCTGGAAAATGGGACTTAAGACTGTGAGCCTCATGTGGGACAACCTGATTACCTTGTATCTACCCCAGCGCTTAGAACAGCGCTCGGCACATAGTAAGCGCTTAACAAATACCAACATTATTATTGTACCTCCTCCCCCACCCTTGCCCCCATCCCCAGCGCTTAGAACAAGTGTCTGGCACATAGTAAGGGCTTGACAAATAGCATCATTATTATTATTATTATTATACAATGCCTGAGAGATGCCCAGTGCTTCGTGACGTCGGAGCACTTCAACCAATCAGAGCGAAGATGGGAAAATATTCTAAGGAGACTCCCACCGCATGGTCCCCAAGACTCGACTCCGACGCTCTCTAATGGGTCAATTCATTATCATTCAAATGAATGCTATTTAATGAGGTTTTGTTGCTGAACGAATCTGATGAACAGAGCACTGAAGGGAACGAGTCTGGTGAGCACTTTTGTTTTCTGATTTAAAATAGTATAGCCATTCGTCCCTGGGTGGGCTTGAACCACCAACCTTTCGGTTAACAGCCGAACGCGCTAACCGATTGCGCCACAGAGACCTGCCTTAGAGGAATTATCTTCATTCATTCAGTAATCGATCACTTACAATAGTGTTCTATCAATAATCAAATTAATTGAACACTTACTATATCCAAAACACTGTTGGGTGTGTACTTTCTGTTCAACTCTGTACTGTTCCAGGTCAATACAGCATAATCTGTTCTTGAAGATGCTGCAGTTATTTTGTTACAATAATAATGCTAATAACGACAATTGTGGTATTGGTTCAGCCCTCACTATGTGCCAGACACTATAATAAGTGCTGGGAAAGATACGCATAGGGTTTACAAGTTTAATCCTCATTTTCCTGATGAAGAAACTGAGGCACAGAGAAGGAAATAGACTCGCCCAGGGTCACACAGCAAACAAGTGGAGGAGCCGGGATTAGAGCCCAGATCCTTGTTCTATCCACTAGGCCATGCTGCTTCTCTAATTACCTAGTATATAATTATCAACAATGATAATGGTGGCATTATCATAATTGCTAAACATTGACTTCATCCGAGGCACTGTGCTAAGAGCTGGGGTGGATGTAATACAATCAGAATGTATTGGGAATTAGAAACGTCGAATCAATTAGGAATTCGTTTTTATAACGAATCTCCCTGAATAAATCACAAAGTTGCCTTCCACCTCTGAGCCACCGTTTTACGGTCTCTGACACGAAATAGCCCCTTTTTCCTGCTGTCACAAGGAGGTGACCCACAACGAGTTTACAGTCTAGAGGTTATGCTTCGAAAGTAGTTTGAAATAACATTCCATAACATGGGGGAAATTGACTAAAGCATTTTGTGGGGATTTGAATACAGAATCAATCTGGGCCTTGGATCATTATGCAGATTTGACTTCCAAAAACACATTGATGCATTGGCCAGAAATTGAAACCGGGCCTTGCGAGTGACAGGTGAGAATTTTACCACTGAACCACCAATGCTCTGAGGACTACCTTTCCCGTGTGGCCTTATCACTGAACTAAGCGCTCGGGCTTGTACTGAGCTGTTTTAGGGTCGAGAGTTAACCTGGAAAAGTTATTTGCAGACCTCTGAAGTAATAAGGCCTCCCCGCCCCCGACATTTTCAGGCCTGAACCCTGAACCTGACTATATTGCCCAACCCCCTGCCCCTCCCTCTACCCCCCAGCCCATTCTGGCCTCCCCCAAATCCACCTCCGATTCCCCTGGTGTCCTGAACAATGACCAATTTTAGAGAGTTTTAATGCCTCCTTCCCCTCACTTATCTGCTGCTTCAAAACTCCAGCCGCAGGCCTTCATCCCACACCCTCCCCTTGTTGGCCAGACAAATTGTTCCTCCTCTATCGATCAATCACTCGATCCCAAATAATGTCTGTGTGACTATGCGCAAAAGCACTATACTGAGCTGTAAGAAGGTATACTAGAACTCGTACACTCAAAGTCTAGGTAGGGTATATGTGTAATTGTCCTTCAGATACAGTCAAGTCTCTTCACCTCTCTGTGTCTCCGTAACCACATCTGTAATAATAATAATAGTAATGATATTTTGTTAAGCGCCCTTTTCCTTCCTAACTTGGTAGTCGAAAGTGTTTTGCCTTCTGGAAATGAAAGCCTGGAAGTCTCCCCTCTGCTCCGAATTTGGAGGATGAGGAAAGGAGAGACGAGAGCAATGACCAGAGCAGGAAATGGGCTTCCTCTTGTCTGTATTTTATGTTTTGGGCTCTAATCTTCTAGACTGTGAGCCCGTTGTGGGGAGGGATGGTCTCTGTTGCTGAATTGTACTTCCCAAGTGCTTAGTAC
This sequence comes from Ornithorhynchus anatinus, assembly GCF_004115215.2. Lineage (NCBI taxonomy): Eukaryota > Metazoa > Chordata > Mammalia > Monotremata > Ornithorhynchidae > Ornithorhynchus > Ornithorhynchus anatinus. The sequence continues at coordinate 3,613,477 of NC_041753.1, read as the reverse complement.
AGTGCTTTGCACACAGTAAGTGCTCAATAAATAAGACCGAATGAATAATCTGCCTTCACCTCTTGCCAGCTGTATGACTTTGGGCAACTCACTTCACTTCTCTGGGCCTCAGTTACCTCATCTGTAAAATGGGGATGAAGACTGTGAGCCCCACGTGGGACAACTTGATTACCTTGTATCTAACCCCAGCGCTTAGAATAGTGCTTGGCACATAGAAAGTGCTGAACAAATATTATTATTATTATTATTATTATGTTATTAGTGTCTCCCTCTCTAGTCTGTAAGTGAACAAGCATTGTGTCTACTAGATCTACCGTACCCTCCCACCTCTGCACAAAATAGGTGTGCAATAAATAAGATTGACTGATTAATTGACTGATTGATCAGTTGGAGAATGTGGTGTGTGTCCCAGTGGGTCACAGTGGTTGGGGATTGTAAGGGGTCTGAACAGGATCTGGGAGTCCCGGAGGTGACAGGAAGGTGAAGGAGAAGGAGGAGGAAGAGGAGAGGAGGATAAAAGGTGTTGGGTAGGAGTAAGGGGGAGTGGGTAAACCTTCCACCAAGAAAAACTGCAACCTGTAAGGTCTTGAATCCTGAACCTTCAAAGTCTTATTGAAGGCTCACCTCCCCCAAGAGGCCTTCCCAGACTAAGCCCCCCTTTTCCTCAGCTTTGCTTCCCCTCAGCGTTTCCCCAACTCGCTCCCTTTGCTCTAGCCACCTCTCTCAGCCCCACAGCACTTGTGTATGTATGCATATATCTATAATTCTATTTATTTGTATTGATGCCTGTTTACTTGTTTTGATGTCGGTCTCTCCCCGCCCCAGGCTGTAAACTCAGTGTGGGCAGGGATTGTCTCTCTCTATTGCTGAATTGTACTTTCCAAGCTCTTAGTACAGGGCTCTGCATACAGTAAGAGCTCAGTTAATACGATTGAATGAATGAATGAATGAATGAATGAATGAATGAATGAATGAATGAATGAATGAATGAATGAACCTCCTGATATTGAATCAGACACCTTAGCCATTAGGTCAGAAGGTCGTATCCTAAAGGGCATTATGGTACTTGTTAAGCGCTGAACTGTGTGCCAAGCACTGTTCTAAGTACTAGGGTAGATACAAGTTAGGTTGGACACAGTCCTTGTTCCACATAGGGCTCACAGTCTTCATCCCCATTTTACAGATGAGGTAACTGAGGCCCAGAGAAGTGAAGTGACTTACCCAAGGTCACACAGACGTGGTGGAGCCGGGATTAGAGGCGCCACCCCACAACTCCATCCCCTGGGCCAGGCCTCCTCAATCAATCAATCATCCATTCTTTCAATCGTATTGATTAAACGCTTGCAGTGTGCAAAGCACTGTACTAAGCGTATGGGACAATCCGTGGAGAAAAGAGGAAACTTTCGCTTTTTTTTCTTCTAAATCTCCCTGCCCCTATCCGATCCTAAGCTTGACTAGACTGCTCATTGCTGCGGCCGAGAAGCCCCAGCCCGAGCCCTAGGGCTGTCCTGCCGGAATCAGGGGGCTGCCAGGATGGTGGATCCGCCCATATCGTCCCCTGGTCTTCTTAGCTTCTCAAGACGGTGGAAACGTTGTTCCCGGGAACCCACAGGTGAAGAAAATTGAAAATTAAGATCCACTGTTTCCGCCCGGTTTCGAACCGGGGACCTTTCGCGTGTGAGGCGAACGTGATAACCACTACACTACGGAAACTCACAACTGCACCTTCTTTCACACGTATTTCTCCTCTGATGGCCGCTGAGCTAGAGCCAGGAAAAACATCTCTTTCTAATAATAATAATAATAGTACTTTAAGTGCTTACTATGTGCCAAGCACTGTTCTAAGTGCTGTGATAGATGTAAGGTAATCAGTTGTCCCGCGAGGGGCTCACAGTCTCAATCCCCATTTTACAGATGAGGTAACTGAGGCACAGAGAAGTTAAGTGACTTGCCCAAAGTCACGCAGCTGGTAAGTGGGGGAATTGGAATTAGAACACATGACCTCTGACTCCCAAACCCGCACTCTTGCGACTGTCACGTCAGTCAGTGAATGCAGAATATTGATTACGTGCAAGAGCACTATACTAAGCGGGGGGAGAGTCCAATACAGCTAGAGGGGACGCACAAGGATGTCCTTTGTGATTGTTGTCTTTGTTTAATGCTTACAGTGCCCGCGGCTGTTTCCACTTTGGCTTCCTCATTTCTCGTTCCTTTTGGAGCTGGTGATCATCTAGGACAATAATAATCCTGGTATTTGTTAAGCGTTTACTATGTGGCAAGCACTGTAACAAGAACTGTGACCGATAATAATAATAATAGTACTTGTTCAGCGCTTACTATGTGCTAAGCACTGTGGTACATATAAATTAATCACGTTGGATGTCGCCTCTGTCCCACGTGGGGCTCATAGTCTCAATCCTCATTTTAATAATAGTAATGGTGGTATTTGTAAAGGGCTTCCTATGTGCCAAGCACAGTTCTAAACGCTGAGTTGAGGTACAGAGGAGGTTACAGATGAGGTAACTGAAGCACAGAGAAGTGAAGTCATTATTCATTCACCCATTCAGTCGTATTTGAAAGCTTACTGTGTGCAGAGCACTGTACTAAGCTTGGGGAGAGTACGATGCAACAAGAAACAGACACATTCCCTGTCCACAGCTAGTTTACAGCCTGGGGGAGGGGGCCATCAATACAAATAATAAATTACAGATATGGACAAGGTGCTGTTGGGATGAGAGGGGGGAAATACAAAGGGAGGAAGTCAGAGCGACACAGAAGACAGTGGGAGAAGAGGAAAGGCCTCTGGGAAGGCCTCTTGGAGGAGATGCGCCCTCAATAAGGCCTTGTCATACAACACTCCAGCGCCGTAGACCTTCAGTTTGGTCTGCGGTCTATTTCACTGGCCCCACGCACTGTTTTGACCGCCTCCCGTGGATGTGCTGCCCTCCTTCATTCCGTTTTCTACTGACTTGTCTCTCACGGTCTCATTGAGCTGTGTGCAGATTGGGTAACAAAAATTCTGTGACAGCGTTTAGCTCTGTGTGGCCAACACAAACTTTTGGGTGTGTGAAAGTCTTCCTTGGTTCCCTCCTGAAGATCACCTCGGTTCTCTTTAAATATATCATCATTCCCTTAAGCCTGGTTGCTTTGGGGCAGCAGTTTTCCATCATTTGCCTATGGTATTTCTGGGATAGAGTTGTCTTGTGATCGTGCAGTATTGTACTGTCCCAAGTGCTTAGTACAGTGCTTTGCAGCGGGTAAGCACTCAAAACATACCATTGACGGATCGATAAAGCCTAGCTCTTTCAGGGAAATAGTTCACACATATTTTCATCTCGTTTTGGAAGCATTCAATGCTATGAGCACAAATAATTGCAGTTAAACGCTTGTTGCAGAGGCCGGTTAGCTCAGTTGGTTAGAGCGTGGTGCTAATAACGCCAAGGTCGCGGGTTCGATCCCCGTACGGGCCACTTACGTTTTGATCCAATTCACTTCAGCTCTAACCGGCTGCAGCGGGCAGAAAGTTTGCGAGCATCAGGCCCCGCCGATAATAATACTACTAATAGTACTTGTTAAGCGTTTGCTGTGTGCCATACACTATTCTAAGATCTGGGGTGGATCCAGGTTAAGCCGGTTGCAACCAGTATCTGTCCCACATGGGGCTCACACTCTTAATCCCCATTTTACAGATGAGGTAACTGAGGCCCAGAAAGGTTAAGTGATTTGCCCGTCACAAAGCAGACATGTGATGGAGTCGGACTTGGAATCCAGATCCTTCTGATTTCCAGGCCCTTGCTCTACCCATTATGTGACACTGCTTCTTGTTTATTCTAGAAATGAAAGGATGGAAGTGTCCTCCGAGAGGCCTTCCCAGACTGAGCTCCACTTTCCCTCGCCTCCCACTCCCTTCTGCGTCGCGCTGACTTGCTCCTTTTGTACATAGTAAGCTCTTAATAAATACCATTATTATTATTATTATTATTCCCTTCTCTCAGCCCCACAGCACGTATATGCATAGCTCTCATTTTATTTATTTCTGTTGATGTCTGTCTCCCCCGCCTCTGGACTGTTCGCTCATTGTGGGCAGGGAATGTCAATATTTATTGTTGTATTGTACTTTCCCAAGTACTTAGTACAATGCTCTGCACACAGTAAGCACTCAATATATACAATTAAATGAATGGATTAATTTATTTATTTATTTGTATTGATGTCTCTCTCCCTACCCCTGGAATGTAAGCTCATTGAAGGCAGGGAAAGTAAATGTTTATTGTTACACTGTACTTTCCCAAGTGCTTAATACAGTACTTTGCACACAGTAAGCTCTCAATAAATACGACTGAATGAATGAAGTCTCCTCTGGGCCCCAGTTTGGAGAGCGACAAAGGAGAGAGAGGGGCCATAAAAACTGGGATTATATTTCCTCAAATCTGTATTTGATTTTAGTGTCTGTCCCCCTATCCAGCCTGTAAGTGGACAGGCATAATAATAATGTTGGTATTTGTTAAGCGCTTACTATGTGCCGAGCACTGTTCTAAGCGCTGGGGTAGACACAGGGGAATCAGGATGTCCCATGTGGGGTTCACAGTCTTAATCCCCATTTAACAGATGAGGTAACTGAGGCATAGAGAAGTTAAGTGACTTAATAATGTTGGTATTTGTTAAGCGCTTACTGGGTGCCGAGCACTGTTCTAAGCGCTGAGGTAGACACAGGAGAATCAGGTTGTCCCACGTGGGGCTCTCAGTCTTCATCCCCATTTTACAGATGAGGGAACTGAGGCGCAGAGAAGTGAAGTGACTTGCCCACAGTCACACTGTTCTAAGCGCTGAGGTAGACACAGGAGAATCAGGTTGTCCCACGTGGGGCTCTCAGTCTTCATCCCCATTTTACAGATGAGGGAACTGAGGCGCAGAGAAGTGAAGTGACTTGCCCACAGTCACACAGCTAATAAGTGGCCTAGCCGGGATTCGAACCCATGACCTCTGACTCCAAAGCCCGTGCTCTTTCCACTGAGCCACGCTGCATCATCTCTACCAATTCTACTGTGCACTTTCACCTACCTTGCACAAAGTAGGTGTTCAGTAAATAGTATCGATTCATTGATCGATTGAAGAATGCGGCGTGTGCCCTGGTGGGTCACCCTGGACTGAAGAGGAGCTGGGAATCCTGGCTGTGATCGCGCAGGTTCAGGCATTCATTCGGAGTTACTGAGCGTTTACTGTGTGCAGAGCATTGTACTAACCGCTTGGGAGAGTCCACTACAACAATAAACAGACACGTTCCCCGTCCACGATGAGCTTACAAACAATCACACCTATCCGGCCAGCGTGTCTTAGTGGAAAGAGGCCGGGCTTGGGAGTCAGAGGACGTGGGTTCTAATTCCGACTCTGCCACTTGGCTGCTGTGTGACCCTGGGCAAGTCACCTAATTTCTCAGGGCCTCCGTTACCTCTTCTGTAAAATGGGGATTAAAACTGAGCCCCACGTGGGACAACCTGATTCCCTCTACCCCAGCGCTTAGAACAGTGCTTGGCACATAGTAAGTGCTTAATAAGACCCATTATTATTATTATTATTCTTAAAGCCCTACTGATGGCTCACCTCCTCCAAGAGGCCTTCCCAGGCTAAGCCTCCCTTTTCCCTCCCCTCCGCTTCGCCCCGACTTTCTCTCTTTGCTCTCCCCCTTCTCCCCGCCCTCAGCACTTGTGTATATATGTACATAGCTATAATTCTATTTATTTATATTGATGCCAGTTTACTTGTTTTGATGTCTGTTCGCCCCCTCTGGACTATAAACCCGGTGTGGGCAGGGATTGTCTCTCTTTATAGCCGAATTTTACTTACCAAGCGCTTAGTCCAGTGCTCTGCACACAGTAAGCGCTCAATAAATACGATTGAAGGAATGAATGAATAAATATGGTCTCGAGGTGAAGGAAAAGAAGGAAGAAGAGGAAGAGGAGAAGTAGGAGGGAGAGGAGAAAAGGAGGAACTTCCAAACTTGTAAAAGTTGCAACCACGAAGGGACTCGAACCCTCAATCTTCTGATCCGGAATCAGACGCCTTATCCATTAGGCCACGCGGTCCGGGACACTAGGAAGTAGCATGATTTAGTCAAACGAGGATAGGCTTGGGAGTGAGAGGTCGTGGGTTCTGATCCTGCGTCCGCCATTTTTTTCAGCTTTGTGACTTTGGGCAGTCACTTAACTTCTCTGTGCCTCAGTTACCTCATCTGCAAAATGAGTTTTAAGACTGTGACCCCCACTTGGGACAACCTGATTACCTAGCATCTATCACAGAGTTTAGAACAGTGCTTGGCACAGAGGAAGCGCTTAAAAAATACCATCATTATTATTAGTAACTCTCAGCGTTGCTATAGTGAGCTACTAAGGGACTTTCCACCAGCTCTCTCCCCCGGTGAAAATTTCCAAAAAGGAAAAGCTACACCACAAAGGGACTCGAATCTTCAATAATCTGATGCGGAATCAGACGGTTTATCCATTAAAACTGCAGAGTTTTCACCCACTTTCAAACGGGGAACGTTTAGAGTGAGAGGTGAAGATGATAACCACGACTCTACGGAAAGGTCACTTTATATAATTGCCCCTGTAAACACATCAGAGAACCGCTGGACCAAAATCCCAGAAATTCTGACAAGTTTTACCTGATGGGTAGATGGATTCAGACACAGTTGACGTGGACCCAGCACGGTGTCGAAGCTAGGCCGCGTAGCGCCAATGCTCTCCGTGTTAGCAGAGGGAAAAACGCCAAATCCCAAACGGGGACGTGGTCAGGTGGGAGGGAGGAAAAAGAACAAGCCGCCCGAACAGGGACTTGAACCCTGGACCCTCAGATTAAAAGTCTGATGCTCTACCGACTGAGCTATCCGGGCTCTGAAAAGTACTTTTGTAAGAACTCTTTAGACTGAAACTGTGCGTCTTCTCCTTGAAATTTGTTCTGTCTTTAATTTCCAGGAGCAGGAATCGGGCTACTAACTAAATGACACTCTTCCAACCACTTGGAATTAAATATTCTAATGTGAATGAAATGTTAAAGATGGGTACGTAAATGCGGGGGGCTGGATAGGTGAGTACACGAGTGCTAAGTGGCAGTGGAGGGTGAAATGGGGTGGGAAGATGATGATGATGGTATTTGTTAAGGGTTTACCATGTGCCAAGCACTGTTCTTGAGGAATTAATCAGGGAAGGCCTCCTGGAGGAGATGTGATTGGAGAAGTTCTCTGAATATGGGAAAGGCTTGGGTCTGTCGAATGTAGAGAGGAAGGCATTGGCCTTTCCCTAGAGCTTAGTACAGTGCTTTGCTCCCAATAAGCGCTCAATAAAGATGAATGAATGAATGAATGAATGAATGAATGAATGAATGAATGAATGGAAGGCAGCCGCCTCGGGCCTCCAGGGGGAGACCCCAGGGGGTCCTACCTGTTGCTGTTTTTCCGGCCCCGTCCAGAGACCCCCCCGAGGTCAGAATATAAAGTTTGCAAACAGTTGTATCGGCTCGTTGGTCTAGGGGTATGATTCTCGCTTAGGGTGCGAGAGGTCCCGGGTTCAAATCCCGGACGAGCCCTCTTTAATTAAAAAAGAAACCAACTGATTTTTCTTGAGTGGATTCTCAGTACAGTTCAATAAATAAGGTTGAATGAATGAATGATCAGAACCCACCAACGGAAGACAGTTGCTCTCTCCATCTCTCCAAAATCCTTTAGTTGGTCGGTCAATTGTATTTATTGTGCACATGCTGTATGCAGAACACTGTTATTATATAATGCATTGAGTACATTCTATTAAATATTATACTGCTGTAGTGTACTCTCCCAAGCTCTTAGTACGGTACAGTAATGCAATTGACTGGCTGACTCTGGCCTGGAATTCTCTCCTTCTTCATATCCGACAGATATCGCCTCCCACCTCACCTCACTACTCTCCTACTACAAATCCAGCCCGCTCACTTTCTTCGTCTAATACTAACCTCCTCAGTGGACCTCGATCTCCTCTATCTCGCCACCGACCTCTCTTCCACATCCTATCTCTGGCCTGGAACGACCTCCCTCCTCATATCAGACAGATAATTGCTCTACCCCACTTCAAAGCCTTAACAAAGGCCCATCTCCTCCAAGAGGCCTTCCCTGACTAAGCCCTCCTTTCCTCTTCTCCCACTCCCTTCTACGTCGCCCTGACTTGCTCCCGTCATTCATCCTCCTTCCCATTCCCACAGCACATATGTATCTGTTTATATCTGTAATTAATTTATTTATTTTTGTATACAAATGTCTGCCTTGATGCTGTTGATGCCTGTCTACTTGTTTTCTTTTGTTGTCTGTGTCCCCCTTCTAGACTGTGAGCCCCTTTGTTGTGTAGGGATTGTCTGTAGGGATTGTCCCTATCTGTTGCCGAACTGTACTTTCCAAGCGCTTAGTATACTGCTCTGCACACAGTAAGCGCTCAATAAGTACGATTGAATGAATGAATGCCTCACCTTCTGGCCTGTAAACTCGCTGTGGGCAAGGAACGTGTTGTGTTGTACTCTCCCAAGCGCTTAGTGCTGTGCTCTGCACACAATAAGCGCTCAATAAATACGATTGATTGGTTGATTGTTTCTCTTCTTTTTCCTTCTCTTCCTCCTCCTCTTGTGCCTCTTTCTCCTTCTCCTTCTGGGCAAGTTTAACTTCTCCATGCCTTAGTGACCTCATCTGGAAAATGGGGATTAAGACGGTGAGCCCTCCCTGGGACAACCTGATTATCTTGTATCTACCCCAGCGCTTAGCAAGGTGCTTGGTACATAGTAGGCGCTTAACAAACCTCATCACTATCATTATTATTATTCTCCTTCTCCTCGAGCATGCAAGAATCAGGGAGATGCAGATTTTTTTTTATAATGGGGGAGCAGTTCCTGGTTAGAGGACAGTGTAAAACGACTATTTCTGAGGGCGACTTCTCTCCCCTTCATTATCGCTGAAAAATAATGTACCAATAATATACCAATGTACCAATTCCCCTCTGAAGGGGAATTAGTTAGGAAGAGGAAGCGGAGAAATTATACGACGTTTGAGAGGTTCCTTGTGCTTCGGCACATCAGACTATTTCAGCCATTCAGGACAAAGATGTGAAAATATTTTACAGAGGCTCCCCGCGAAAGGGGTGACAGTTCGCTTCGGAGGCTTTAGTGACATAGTCCATCGATCAATTTTATTTATTGAATGTTTTCCCCAGAGCTCCTGGTGCTCAAGGAGTCCGGTAAATGAGGAGGGTGAGGGAAAAATGAGGGAAAAAGGGAGAAACAAACAAATCCAGCGTCCCTGGATGGGCTTGAACCACCAACCTTTCGGTTAACAGCCGAACGCGCTGACCGATTGCGCCACAGAGACCTACTTCTTAAAATTAATCCTCACCAATTAGGTAATCGATGAATTACGATACTGTTGGGTGTGCTAAGTGCGGTATTAAACTTTGAGCTTTTTATTATGATTAATAGTAATTATTAATTATAGATCATAATTGTTATTGATAATGGTATTTGTTAAGCGCTTACTATGTGCCAAACACAGTTCTAAGCGCTGGGGGGGATACAAGGCAAGCAGGTTGGCCCACATGATGATGATGGTATTTGTTAAGTGCTTACCAGCTGTGTGACTGTAGGCAAGTCACTTAACTTCTCTGTGCCTCAGTTCCCTCATCTGTAAAATGGGGATGAAGACTGTGAGCCCCACGTGGGACAACCTGATTCCCCTGTGTTTACCCCAGCGCTTAGAACAGTGCTCTGCACATAGTAAGCGCTTAACAAATACCAACATTATTACTATGTGCCACGCATTCATTCATTCATTCAATAGTAATTGAGAGCTTACTATGTGCAGAGCACTGTACTAAGCGCTTGGAATGTACAATTCGTTAACAGATAGAGACAATCCCTGCCCAATGACGGGCTCACAGCCTAAATGGGGGAGACAGAGAGCAAAGCAAAACAGAACGAACAAAAACAAGACAACATCATCAAGATAAATAGAATCAAGGGGATGTACACCTCATTAACAAAATAAATAATATATACAAATTAATAATAAATAATGTATACAAATGAGCACAGTGCTGAGGGGAGGGGAGGGCGGAAGAGCAGAAGGTGGGAGAGGAGGGGAGCGGGAGCAGAGGGAAAGGGGGAGTTCAGTCTGGGAAGGCCTCTTGAAGGAGGTGAGCTCTCAGTAGGGCTTTGAGGAGGGGAAGAGAGCTAGTTTGGCGGAGGTGAGGAGGGAGGGCATTCCAGGACAGCAGGAGGACGTGGGCCAGGGGTCGATGGCGGGACAGGCGTGAACGGGGAACGGTGAGGAGGTGGGAGACAGAGGAGCGGAGTGTGCGGGGTGGGCAGTAGAAAGAGAGGAGGGAGGAGAAGTAGGAGGAGGCAAGGTGATGGAGAACTTTCAAGTCCAGAGTGAGAAGTTTTTGTTTGGTGCGGAGGTTGATAGGCAACCATTGGAGGTTTTTGAGGAGGACGGTGACACGTCCGGAGCGTTTCTGTAGGAAGATGAACGGGGCAGCGGAATGAAGATTAGACTGGAGTGGGGAGAGACAGGAGGAAGGGAGATCAGAAAGGAGGCTGACACGATAATCCAGTCGGGATATTATGAGAGCTTGTACCAGCACGGTAGCTGTTTGGATGGAGAAGAAAGGGCGGATCTTGGCAATATTGTAAAGGTAAGACCGGCAGATGTTGGTGACGGATGGGATGTGTGGGGTGAATGAGAGCTGAGTCAAGTACGACACCAAGGTTGCGGGCCTGTGAGACGGAAAGGATGGTCGTGCCATCCACAGTGACGGTGAAGACTGGGAGAGGACAGGGTTTGGGAGGGAAGATAAGGAGCTCAGTTTTAGACATGTTGAGTTTTAGGTGTCGGGCAGACATCCAGGTGGAGACGTCCAGGAGGCAGGAGGAGATAAGAGCCTGGAGGGAGGGGGAGAGAACAGGGGAGGAGATGGAGATTTGGGTGTCATCTGCATAGAGATGATAGTTGAAGCCGTGGTAGCGAATGAGTTCACCAAGGGAGTGAGTAGAGATGGAGAACAGAAGAGGGCCAAGAACTGATCCTTGAGGAACCCCTACAGTTAGTGGATGGGAGGGGGAGGAGGAGCCCGCGAAGGAGACCGAGAATGAACGGCCAGAAAGATAAGAGCAGAACGGGGAGAGGACCGAGTCCGTGAAGCCAAGTGTGGAGGAGAAGGGGATGGTCGACAGTGTCAAAGGCAGCTGAGAGATCGAGGAGGATTAGGATAGGGTACGAGTCATTGGATTTGACAAGAAGGAGGTCATGTGTGACCTTTGAGAGGTCAGTCTCGGTGGAGTGGAGGGGACGGAAACCAGATTGGCGGGTGTCCAGGAGAGAGTTGGAGTTGAGGAATTCCAGGCAGTCAGTGTAGGCGACTCGTTCTCTAGGAGTTTGGAAAGGAAGGATAAGAGGGAGATGGTAGGATAATTGGAAGGGGAAATGGGGTCGAGAGAAGGTTTTTTTAGGATGGGGGAGACATGGGAATGTTTGAAGGTAGAGGGGAAGAAACCATTGGAGAGTGGATGGTTAAAGATAGAAGTTTAGGAGGGGAGGACGCACTGTTCTAAGCCCTGGGGGAGGGACAAGGTTGTCCCACATGGGGCTCAGTCTTAATCCCCATTTTATAGATGAGGTGACTGAGGCACAGAGAAGTTAAGTGACTTGCCCAAAGTCACACAGCTGATAAGTGGCAGAGTCAGGATTAGACCTAGACCGCTGACTCCGAAGCCCGTGTTCTTTACACTGAGCCACGCTGCTACAGATATTTTATTCTACTCCCTCTTTTTCTACTTATTATTAGAGTTATTACATTATTATCAACAATTATAATGGTGGTATCGTGTTTGTTCAACATTTACCATGTGCCTTCAAGCACTAAGAGCTGGGGTAGGTGTAATACAATCAGAATGTATTAGGCAATAGGAATGTCGAATCCATTAGGCAGTAATATTCCTACTAATTAGAAATTTGCTTTTACAACGAATGTCTCCGAATAAACCACCAAGTTGCTCTCTATCTCTCAGCTACCGTTCTATCTTCTCTGTCACGAAATAGCTACTTTTCCACGCTATCACATCAGGGAGTTGAAAAAGTCTGTCTTCTAGATCTTCGATAGTATAGTGCTGATTATCCCCACCTGTCACGCGGGAGACTGGATTTTTTTCTATGCCATACTCAGCCTGCCCTTTAGACCATGCACAGATAAGATAATCAATCCATCAATCAGTCAATAATCAAGCAAACATTTACTGAGCGCTTACTGAGTGCAGACCATCGAACTCAGCGCTTGCGAAAATGCAATATAACCTTTGGTAAACCCAACCCCTGCCCACAGAGAATTTACAGTCTATAATAATATAATAGTATTCGTTAAGCGCTTACTGTGTGCCAAGCACTGTTCTAAGCGCTGGGGGAGATGCACGGTAATCAAGTTGTCCCACGTGGGGCTCACAGTCTTACACTGATGGTATTGATGCCTGTCCACTTGCTTTGTTTTGTTTCGTTGTCTGTCTCCCCCTTCTAGACTGTGAGCCCGTTAGGTAGGGATTGTCGCTATTTCTTGCCGAATTGTACTTTCCAAGCGCTTAGTGCAGTGTTGTATACACAGTAAACGCTCAATAAATACGATTGAAAGAATGAATGAATAATCCCCATTTTCCAGATGAGGTAACTGACGCCCAGAGAAGTAAAGTGACTTGCCCAAAGTCACACAACTGACAAGTGGCAGAGTGGGGATTAGAACCCACGATCTCTGACTCCTAAACCCGTGCTCTTTCTAGAGGTTATGCTGCGAAAGTAATTTGAAACAGCCTTTTGCCACACGGGGGAAAATGCCTAAAGCATTTTGGGGGGATTTGATACCAAAATCAATCTGGACCTTGGACGCTTTAAGCTGTTCCGCTAATACTTACTAGATCTCCAAAAGATTCCGCTGCATTGGCCGGGAATCGAACCCGGGCCTCCCGCGTGGCAGGCGAGAATTCTACCACTGAACCACCAATGCTACGAAAAATGGAGTTGCCACGTAGCCTTATCAATGTCCTCCGACATCGCTGCTCTTTTTAGCATCGGCAATTAAACGGGAAAAATTCTTCGCCGACCTGCCTGAAACCTAAACTTGATTACAATCCCCTCCCCCCCTTCCCTTTATCACTCCCTAATCCCTTCAATCCTGGCCGCCCCCACCCCACCTCCGGCTCCCCAGTTTTGCCCACTTCCCCCAACCTGCTTCCTCTTCTCACGGGAAAGAGCACGGGCTTTGGAGTCACAGGTCATGGGTTCGAACCCCGACTCTGCCACTTGTCAGCTGTGTGACTTTGGGCAAGTCACTTCACTTCTCGGTGCCTCAGTGGCCTCATCTGTAAAATGGGCATTAAGACTATGAGCCCCACGTGGGACAACCTGATTCCCCTGTGTCTCCCCCAGCGCTTAGAACAGTGCTCGGCATATAGTAAGCGCTTAACAAATACCGACATTATTGTTATTATTATTTTCCCCCTCTCTGCTTCTTCTGGCCTGCAATTGCTGTTTTGGAGCTTTTTAACACCTCCTTCCATAGACTTAGCCTCTGGTTCAAAACTCCTTCCTTGGGCCTTTATCCCGGAGTCATCAGTAAATACCCACCGAATCGAAGCAGGGTCTTGGAACCCACTCAGAAAAAAAAAAAAAAATCAAACAAATTACAAATAAATAAATTTTTAAAAAGGGGCTCGTCCGGGATTTGAACCCGGGACCTCTCGCACCCTAAGCGAGAATCATACCCCTAGACCAACGAGCCGATACCATAAGTCCTCGTAATTGTAGTTGATGAGGCGAATAGGGATGGATTTATTGTGAAACGTTTCTTTGATTGCAGTTCTTATAGCTCTTAGTGGGGGGTCTCTCGGTTGCAGGGAAGGAATGGTAAACGGGCAGAAACACCAGTGTTCCTCCTAGTTATTTCACTAGTCAGTCGATCGCATTAATTGAGCCCTTACTGTGGGCAGAGCACTGTACTAAGCGTTTGAGAGAGGACAGTACAACACTATGACGGTCACATGTTCTGTCCACAACGGGGAATCATGGGTCCTAATGTCTGCTCCGCCACTTCATTCATTCATTCAATCGTATTTATTGAGCGCTTACTGTGTGCAGAGCACTGGACTAAGCGCTTGAGAAGTACAGTGCAGCAACAGAGACAGTCCCTGCCCACAACGGGCTCACAGTCCAGAAACTTGTCTGCTGTTTGACTTTGGGGAAGTCACTTCTCTTCTCTGGGCCTCAGTTCCCTCATCTGTAAAATGGGGATTAAGACTATGAGTCCCACGTGGGACAGGGGCTGTGTCCAACACGGCTTGCTTATATCCACCCCAGTGCTTAGGCCAGTGCCTGGCACCTAGTAAGCGCTTAACAAAGACCAAAATAACAATACTTAATATTAATAGAATGACCAGATAATCGAGCCTATCCAGGAGTACAAGGCTGCCATCGCGTCTACGCAGCCCCAAATCCAATACTTGAGGTCTTTAAATATGTACATTTACACATCTCCAAGTATGTATATAAATTTAAATTTTACATTATGAATTATTTCTTTATGTTATTGAGTGCCTCCCCCTGTAGATTGAAAGCTCTCCGTGGGCAGGGAACTAGTTTCCTGTAAGGTCGTTGTGGGCAGGGAATGTATTTATTGTTCTCTCCTAAGTGCTTATAATACAGTGCTCAGCACACTGTAAGCACTACCAAGACTACTATGCCCGTGTTTTTGTCGTACCATCTATAATATTTCTTCAAAACTGGACTTATGAGCCCGGATAGCTCAGTCGGTAGAGCATCAGACTTTTAATCTGAGGGTCCAGGGTTCAAGTCCCTGTTCGGGCGGGTAAAGCTTTTTCCTCTTTGATAAGAGATACTCGTCTTAAATCCACCACCCAGTTTTTTTAAAATGGTATTTGTTAAGCATTTACCGTGTGTCAAACACTATTCTGAGAGGTGGAGTATATACAGACGAATTACACTGGACAGAGCCCTGTCCCGCATGGGTCTCACAATTTAAACGGGAGGGAGAACAAGAGAACTGAGGAATAGAGAAGTGAAGTGACTTGCCCAAGGTCACACAGCAAGGAATTGGATGAGTTGGGATTAGAACCCAGGATTAGGACCCAAGAGTAAAGGGAGCGAGTTAGGGCGAAGCAAAAGGGAATGGGAGATGAGGAATAGGGGGGCTTAGTCTGGGAAGGCCTCTTGGAGGAGATGGGTCTTCAATAAGTCTGGACGAGGGGAAGGGGAGAGTGATTGTCCGTCGGATATTAGGAGGCGAGGCCTTCCAGACCAGAGGCAGGACGTGGGCCAGGGGGCAGCGGCAAGACAGGCGAGATGGAGGCACAGTGAAAAGGTTAGCACCAGAGGAGCAAAGTGTGCAGGCTGGGTTATAGAAGGAGAGAAGCAAGGTGAGGCAGGAAGGGGCAAGGTGATGGAGAGCTTTGAAACCAATGATGAGGAGTTTTTACCTGATTGATGAAGAGGAGTGCTTTGAAGTTTTCAATTCATCTCTCTATTTCCCGGTTCTCCGCTCTCTTATCCCACTACATCCCAGCTCTCGTTCTTAGTTCCTGTCAAGGCTCTTACTCCTCTGCCAGGGTGCCAACCTGTAGCCCGCCCCCTCCCCCACTCTCTGGAATTTCCTCCCCTCTCATATCAGGCAGACCACAGCTCTCCCCTTCTTCAAAGGCTTTCTGAGATCTCACCTCTAACTAATCTTTCATCTTTCCGCCTTGGTTCTCCCAACTGGCGCCCTGGCCCTCCTGCGGTACCAAGACACCGAAATACGCACAACCTTCCTTATTTCCCTATATTATTTCCACTGCTGCTCCCCCTGTGTTCCTTCCTCCAACAAATGGATGGGTGGGGAAATAAGGGCTTAATCAGGGAAGGCCTCTTGGAGGAGATGTGCCTTCGATAAGGCTTTGAAGGGAGAGAGCGTCATTGTCTGTTGGATATGAAGAGCGAGGGTGTTCAGGCCAGAGGCGGGACACTGGGGAAAGGTTGGTGGCGAGATAGATGAGATGGGGGCCCAGTTGGTGCAAGAGGAAGCCAAGTGCGTGGGCTGGGTTGTAGTAGGAGAGCAGAGAGGTGAGGTAGGAGGGGACAAGGTGATAAAGTGCTTTAAAACCAAAGGTAAGGAGTTTCTGTTTGATGCACCGTCGGGTGGGTAACTGAGGGGAGGTACTTGAGGAATGGGAAAATGTTTTTGTAGAAAAAAAATATTGGGCAACTCAACTTCAGTTCTCTGCTCCTCTTTTCCCTCATCTGTAAAATGGGGATTCAGTTCTCCTCCCTCCAACTTGAACTGTGAACCCCATGTGTGACAAGATCTGTATCCAGCTTGGTTATCTTGTATTGACCCCACCACTTAGTACAGTGTTAAGCACATAGTAAGCGCTTAACAAGTACCATAATTATTGGAAACCTGGCGTCCTATAATAGAGTCAGTCTCCCCACATCGAAGCTATGCCCATCGCACAGCTAATTATTTGTTTATATAAATGTCTGTGTTCCCCTCTAGACTGTGAGCTCACTGTAGGCAAGGGAATGTATCTGATGTTATACACTACTCTCTCAAGCTCTCAGTACGGTGCTTTGCACAAGGTAAATGCTCAATAAATACAATTATTGATAATAATAATAATGATAATAAGCCAAGTGGGACACTTCAGGAAAATGGATAGCAAGGTTGCCTAACAGGTCCAGTAGAGCCAGCTGAAATTGGGAAACGGGAGGCAAGAAGGGCAGAAAAAGCACTTAAAGGATATAGTCAACAAAATCTCAGACCGTGCTAGCTCCTGGCAGAAAATAAGGATTCACTGGCCAAGGACTGACAGCATGGCTCATCCCTATCAAGAAAAGACTAGCTCGCTTTGAGCAAAATAACAATAAAAGAAACTATTATCATTATAATGGTGCTTGGCACATAGTAAGCGCTTAACAATACCATCATTATTATTATCGTGATGTTTGCTAAGCGTTTACTATGTGCCAAGCACTGTAATAAGCGCTGGGGTAAATTCAAGGCCATCAGATCGGACACAGTCCCTGACCCACATTACCACAAGCTTCATAAGGCATGAGAGCCGAGGGGCCAAAAGTGAAAACAGCGCCAGGCACTGAAAATATGAAACAAAGACGACTAGCCTCTAGACCTTAACCTCGTGATGGGCGGGGAATGTGTCTGTTTACTGTTGCAGTGTGCTTTCCCAAGCGCTTAGTACAGTGCTCTGCATACAGTAAGCGCTCAATAAATACGATTGAATGAATAAATGAACACAAAGAACAGCCTTTTGTGTACCTAACGTGGCGGTGACTCATTGGCCTTTTCAGCCAAAACGCGGTCATAGTGAACTTTAGAATAATAATATTAATAATAATAATGCTATTCGTTAAGCGCTTCTTGGCCCTCTTCTGTTCTCCATCTCTACTCACTCCCTTGGTAAACTCATTCGCTCCCACGGCTTCAACTATCATCTCTAAGCAGATGACACCCAAATCTCCATCTCCTCCCCTGTTCTCTCCCCTTCCCTCCAGGCTCGTATCTCCTCCTGCCTCCTGGACGTCTCCACCTGGATGTCTGCCCGCCACCTAAAACTCAAAATGTCTAAAACTGAGCTCCTTATCTTCCTTCCCAAACCTTGTCCTCTCCCTGACTTCTCCGTCACGGTGGACGGCACTACCTTCCTTCCAGGCTCACGGGCCCGCAACCTTGGTGCCGTCCTTGACTCAGTTCTCATTCATCCCACACATCCAATCTGTCACCAACACCTGCCCGTCTCACCTGTACAATATCGCCAAGATCCGCCCTTTCCTCTCCATCCAAACGGCTATCTTTCGGGTACAGGCTCTCATAATATCCCGACTGGATTATTGTGTCAGCCTTCTCTCTGACCTCCCTTCCTCCTGTCTCTCCCCACTCCAGTCTATTCTTCATTCCGCTGCCCGGATCGTCTTCCTACAGAAACGCTCCGGACGTGTCACCGTCCTCCTCAAAACCTCCAGTGGTTGCCTATCGACCTCCGCACCAAACAAAAACTTCTCACTCTAGGCTTCAAAGCTCTCCATCACCTTGCCCCCTCCTACCTCTCCTCCGTCCTCTCTTTCTACTGCCCACCCCGCACACTCCGCTCCTCTGCCGCTCACCTCCTCACTGTCCCCCGTTCACGCCTATCCCGCCGTCGACCCCTGGCCCACGTCCTACCACTGTCCTAAATTACCTCCCTCCTCACCTCCGCCAAACTAACTCTCTTCCCCTCTTCAAAGTCCTGCTGAGAGCTCACCTCCTCCAGGAGGCCTTCCCAAGCTGAGCTCCCTCTTTTCCCTCTGCTCCCCTTCCCCTCCTCACCCCACCCTCCGCTCCTCTCCCTCCCCTCAGAGCTGTGCTCATTTGTATGTATTATTTATCACCCTATTAATTTTGTTAATGAGGTGTACATCCCCTGATTTTATTTATCGTGATAATGCTGTCTTGTTTTTTGTTTCGTTCTGTTTTGCTCTGCCGTCTGTCTCCCCCGATTAGACTGTGAGCCCGTCAATGGGCAGGGATCGTCTCCATCTGTTGCCGAATTGTACATTCCAAGCGCTTAGTACAGTGCTCTGCACATAGTAAGCGCTCAATAAATACTATTGAATGAATGAAAGAATACTATGTTCCAAGCACTGTTCTAAGCGCCAGGGTAGATACGAGGGTAATCAAGTTGTCCCTCGTGAGGCTCACAATCATAATCCCCATTTTCCAGATGAGGCAACTGAGGCACAGAGAGCTTAAGTGACTTGTCCAAGGTCACTCAGCCGGGATTAGAATCTAATCCACGTTCCACCACTTTACGGGCAGTGGTGTCTTCTTGGAATCCGTAAGACAATTATACATCTATCCCAGCTGGTCTATAAATCCCTTGTAGTCCTCTAGCTGTATTGGACTCTCCCAACGCTTAGTACAGTACTCTGGCACATAATCAGCATTATGGTTTCAGTGGCCGACTACTAGAAAAAGATCTATTTGTCTGGATATTCGTCAACTGCCATCAGAGAGGCGTGTACAGTTCCCCCCTATGAGCCAGCGGTTTCCGTAGTGTAGTGGTTATCACGTTCGCCTCACACGCGAAAGGTCCCCGGTTCGAAACCGGGCGGAAACACTTTTTTAAAAAAATTATTTTTATTTTAAATTTTCCTCTTTCGTGGGAATGGCCCAGCTCCCCGATCCTCCCAGGACAGCTCCGACCCTCGGGGGTCGCGACCCCTGACCCAAGATTGGGTCTGGGGCTCCAAGAAGAGGAATCAGCTGAGTCCGGAAGCGGATCGGGGCAGAGAGAAGAGTTGGAATAAATAAGGGAAGTGAAAGTTTTCTCTTTTCTCCAGAAATGCTCGGCGCTCGGAGGAGGCATGTGGCTCGTGGCTCACTAGAGACGCGTTAAGAGCCCCCTAGAACACGACCTCATGGCCTAATAATAATAATGGTATTTGTTCATTCATTCATTCATTTAGTAGTATTTATTGAGTGTTTATTATGTGCAGAGCCCTGTACTAAGGGCTTAGAATGTACAATCCGGCAACAGATAGAGACAATCCCTCCCCAGTGACGGGCTCACAGTCTAATCGGGGGAGACAGGCAGCAGAGCAGAACCGAACAAAACAAAAACAAGACAACATTAACACGATAAATAGAATCAAGGGGATGTACACCTCACTAACAAAATAAATAGGGTAATAACCTGTACAAATGAGCACAGTGCTGAGGGGAGGGGAAGTGGGAGGAGCAAAGAGTGGGGGGAGTGGAGAGGGAGCGGAGGGAAAGGGGGACTCAGTCTGGGAAGGCCTCTTGGAGGAGGTGAGCTCTCATTAGGGCTTTGAAGAGGGGAAGAGAGTTAGTTTGTTAATGTTTCATCTCTCATCTCTCTCCCTATATCTCTCCCATGATGATGATGATGGCATTTATTAAGCGTTTAGTATGTGCCAAGCCCTATTCTAAGCACTGGGGTCGATATAAGGTAATCAGGTTGTCCCAAGAGGGGCTCATAGTCTTAACCCCCATTTTACAGATGAGGAAACTGAGGTCCAGAGAAATTAAGCGCCTTGTCCATCATCACACAGCAGACAAGTGGTAGAGCCAGGACTGGAATCCACGTCCTCTGGCTCCCAAGCCTGTGCTCTTTCCCTTAAGCCATACCGCTTCGTCTTGGCCGAATGAATAAGTCGTCTGATCCGGCGTTTAGTACAGTGCCTGGCACAGAGTAAGCGCTTAACAAATACCAACATCATCATCATCATTCCGGAAGATTGAGGATTCGAGTTCCTTTGTGGTTGTATTTTCTCTTGTTGGGGTTTGACATCTTCCCCTCTTCTCCCCCCCTCCCTAGCCCCGACTCTACCCCGAATTCCCACCTCATCCCTTTACTCTTCCCCCTCTTTCTCCTCATTCAGCTCCCCTCTCACTCCCCCCTCCTCTTCACATCTGGTACAGCATAACTCACAGGGTACACGCCATATTTTCCAATCTATCATATTGATTGATAGATCAGTATCCATCAACACTACCTAACGCGCACCTACTTTGTACAGAGGTCTGTTTGTACAGTGCCTGGAGGTACCTAATTCGAATCGAAAGAAAATCAAAAGAGAAATGGCCCGTACGGGGATCGAACCCGCGACCTTGGCGTTATTAGCACCACGCTCTAACCAACTGAGCTAACCGGCCAACACGACAAAGTTTTCTACCATGTCCAACCGCGATTACATGTACAGAATTGTATTTGTTCAAAAGACGTGTAAAACAGACAGGATTCATCAATCAATTAATCAGTAGTATGCACTGAGGCCTTATTATGTGCACAGCACTGTACTAAGTGCTTGGGAGAGTACAATACAACACAATGACCGGACACCTTCCCTGCCCATAACGAATTTACAGGAATTTACCACCCTGATTTCCACGAACTGTACTAAGAATTGGGGTAGATAGAAGAGAATCATGGTGCCACATGGAGCTCATAGCCTAAGTAGGAGGGAGAACAGGTATTGAGTCTACATTTTGTAGAGGAGGGAACTTGGGCACAGAGAAGTTAAGTGACTTGACCAAAGTCAGTCAGCTGAAAACATAAACTGTGGCGTGACCTTCTCATTCAATCGTATTTATCGAGCCGTGTGCACAGTACTCTACTAAGCGCTTGGAAAGTACACTTCGGCAACAGATAAAGACGATCCCTACCCAACAACGGGCTCACAGTCTAGAAAGGGGAGATAGACAACAAAACAAGGCAAGTCGCTCCCAAACGGGTCGTTGTTCGGGAAACGACCTGCCAACCCCAGACAATTAAGATTATATCTCGTAATTTATTTATTTGTATTAATATCTGTCTCCTCTTCTAAACTCTAAGCTCGTTGTGGGCAGGGGATGTGTCTGTTATATTGTTGTGTTGTGCTCTCCCAAGCGTTTAGTATAGTGCCCTGCACACGGAAAGGTCTCAGTAAATACGATTGACACTAACTGCAGCCCAAAGGAAGCGGAGAGGGGTAGAAGAGTGAGATGTTGGGGGAGCAGGAGGTGGGTTGGGGGTGGCCAGGACAGAATGGGTTGGGGGGAGGTGGAAGGGCAGGGGGACGGGCGCTGCAGTCACATACAGGTTTCAAGCAATGAACTGCCTGAAAATGGGGGAACCCTTAATACTTCGGGGGTCGGCGAAAAACTTTTCCCGTTCAACTCTCGGCCCTGACACAACGTAACACAGCAAAACTGCAAGTCTACCCGAGCTCTTAGGCCATTGATGAGGCAACGTGGAAAGCTGACTTTGGTAGCATTGGTGGTTCAGTGGTAGAATTCTCGCCTGCCACGCGGGAGGCCCGGGTTCGATTCCCGGCCAATGCAGTGAAACCTTTTGCGGGCCTAGTAAATATTATCGGAACTGGATAAAGGGTCCAAGCCCCAGCTTGATTTTGGTATCAAATACCCCCCCACACCCCCAAATGTCCCCATGTTGCAGAACGCTGTTGCAAGTTACTTTGAAAGCTTTACTTCCACTCTTTAAACTCGCGGGCAGGGGGCGTATTTCCCAACGGTTATACTGTGTTCTCCCAAGCGCTTAGTACAGTGTTCTGCACGCAGTAAACGCTCAGTGAATACGATTGTTTGCTTGCTTGATTATTTATATATTGACTGATTGGTTGTTTACCTTGACGGTGCATAGACTAAAGGGCAGGTTCAGGTTGGCACGAGAAGCAAAATAAAGCAAAATAAAAACATCCCGGTTGGGGTTGTTTCTTAAGTCTCTGTGGCGCAATCGGTTAGCGCGTTCGGCTGTTAACCGAAAGGTTGGTGGTTCAAGCCCACCCAGGGACGGCAGCTTTAGTGTTTTAAATCAGAAAACAAAAGTCCTCCACCGCTACGTTCTATTCAGTGTTCTATTCACCAGATTCCTTCAACAACAGTCTCTGGGGAAAAAACCCGCTCATTAAATGGCATTCACTGGAATGATAATGAATTGGCATAGTAGAGAGCCTAGGAGTCGAATTGTCTGTTGCCCCATAGGGACCGTAGTGGGAGCCTCGTTAGAAGATTTGTCCATCTTCGCTCTGATTGGCGATTCAGTGGGTATATTAGTGATAATATTGATGATGATGGTATTTGTTAAGCGCCTACTATGGGCCAAGCACTTTTAATAACGTTAACAGAAAGGGAAGATAAATCTTCCTCAGGATGGATAGTCCTTTTACACTGCCCTCCCAGCGAACTGCTCACCCTTTCATAAAAATTCCGTGTTTCCCTGATCAGTGGGTGCTCTAGGAGAAGGAGGAAAGAGGAAGAGTACGAGGAGTTGGGATTTGAGGTGTTGCCTATAGAGATGGAAGTGGGTGGAACACTCCCACTAGACTGTGAGCTCGTTGTGGATTGTCACTCCTTATTGCTGTATTGTTCTTTCCCAAACGCTTAGTACAGTATTGTGCACAGATTGAGCGCTTAATAAATACAACTGAATGAATAAATGCTGAGTGACCGAAGGGGGTTGCATATCCAAGGGCAAATGCGACGCGGAAGGGAGTGAGAGAAATGAAAATGAGGGCTTAGTTGGGGAAGGCCTCTTCGCTTTTAATGAGGCTTTGAAAGTGGCGAGGGTGTTCATCAGTCGCATAATAATAATAATTATGGTATCCGGGGTAGATACATGGTAATCAGGTTGTCCCGCGAGGGGCTCGCAGTCTCAATCTCCATTATACAGATGAGGTAACTGAGGCTCAGAGAAGTTAATCGACTTGCCCAAGGTCACACAGCAGTCAAGTGGCAGAGCCGGGATTAGAATCCACGTCCTCTGACTCCCAAGTCTGGAGGGATCTGGAGGGAAGATGGGAGAGATATAGGGAGAGAGATGGGAGATGAAGCAGGGAAACCTTCCAGGAAGAGACGTGATTTGTGGAGCACTTTGAAGATGGAGAGAGAGCAACTGTCTTCCATATGTGAAAGCGTAAACTCTTCCCTTTATTTAGACTGTAAGCTCCTCTTACGCAGGGAACGTGTCCACCAAATCTGTTATGTTGTATTCTCCCAAGCGCGTAGAACAGTGCTCTGCGCACAGGAAGGGCTCAGTAAATTCCACTGATTGACAATGACCTGCTCGGGTAATCCGAATCATTCATTCAATCGCATTTATTAAGTGCTTACGGTGTGCAGAGCACTGTACTAAGTGAAGAACACTGTACTAAGCGCTTGGGAAAGTACAATATAGCAATAAAGAGTGACGATCCCTGCCGAAAACGAGTTCACAGTCTAGAGACTGTGCCCAAGGGGAGCGGAGTTGGTGCGGGTCGGAAGGAAGTCTCTGGGTCCTCGAGAGTGAGGGGTGTGATCAAGGGGATGCACCAAACCACATAGTTAAAACTTCAACAGGCTCCTCTCCGCCTTTCATCCTCGCGCCGTCAATATCTCCCGGATTGCGGAAAGTTTTGAGAAGCCACTCAAAAAAAAATCGAGTTTCTTTCTAAAAAAGGGGCTCATCCGGGATTTGAACCCGGGACCTCTCGCACCCTAAGCGAGAATCATACCCCTAGACCAACGAGCCGTCTTGCAATGGCCTTCACCCCCTTCTCCCTTGAAGGAAATGATTCTTCATTGAAGGCTTTGTGTTTCCAAGTCCTAGGAAACGTCTAGACTCCGATCCCGGGGTCCGGCGGAACTGGAAAAACAGCAACAGGCAGGACCACTGGGGTCTCCCGCTACGTCCGGGGAGACGAAATCAATACAAATAAATAAAATTACAGATATGGACAT
Organism: Ornithorhynchus anatinus; assembly: GCF_004115215.2. Classification (NCBI taxonomy): domain Eukaryota; kingdom Metazoa; phylum Chordata; class Mammalia; order Monotremata; family Ornithorhynchidae; genus Ornithorhynchus; species Ornithorhynchus anatinus. The sequence continues at coordinate 3,589,148 of NC_041753.1, read as the reverse complement.
AAATGCTGTGGGCCTGGAGGATGGAAGAACAAAGGGAGCAAGTCAGGGCGACACAGAAGGGAGTGGGAGATGAGGAAAGGTGTGCATTGGATGCTGTATAAGTTGACATCTCAGTAGTTTAGTATTTATCACATTTACCTCATACTAGAAAGGTTCCTGCCTCGAAATAGGGAGGAAACCTTGTAAATTCTATTTTTTCCTTTCCCTTGGATTCCTGAAAAGGGCCTTTCCACAGTCATGAACCCCAGATATCAGACCGAGGCGGGGAGGGGGGCAATATGGCCACAGCCAGCCCCCTGTCTGCTCAGGATAGACCCGACCCTTGGGGGTTGTGACCCCTGACCCGGGGCTGGGGCTGGGGCTTCTCAGGAACAACAGCAATGAGGAGTCGGGCCAAGCCCGGTAATGGAATAAGGCAGAGAAAAGAGTTGGAAGGGAAAAAGCAACAGTTTTCTCTTTTCTCCAACGTTGAGCAGAGGCTAGAGGAGGCATGATATGGAGGAAAGAGAGGTGGGAAAACCCCTCTTAGCTTACCGGACCAGCGCTGGGATCCCACTGTCATACGGCCATGAGGTCTAGTGGATCAGTTGTTTGATTCCGGATCAGTCCCTTCCTGGTTGCAGTTTTTCTTGATGGGAGGTTTACTCTCCCTCCCCCTTCTTACCCTCCCCCTCCTTCTTCTCCTCATCTTCCTCTTCTCCTTTGCCTCTGAGGTCACCACCAAGGCACCCTCCTCCTATTCAGGCCTGCTGTGTGACCCACCAGGACATCCGCCACATTGTCCGATCAATTAATAAAGACTATTCATTTTGTGAGCGGACACATTAACTATTTATTTGTATTGATGTCTGTCTCCCTGCCCGCCACTCTTTTCCAGGAGGCAAACAGCCCTCAGCCCTCAGAGTCCCCCGATTAGACTGTAAGCCCGTCAAACGGCAGGGACTGTCTCTATCTGTTGCCGACTTGTTCATCCCAAGCGCTTAGTACAGTGCTCTGCACATAGTAAGCGCTCAATAAATACTATTGAATGAATGAATGAATGAATGACTGGTTTGGTAGAGCTCGGAGACAAACCCAGGGAAGGAACTTAGTGGTTGACCCACCCTCTGCCTCCTACCCCATTTTGAGCCGAAGGAAAATGATTCAAACCATAAGTGGCCCGTACGGGGATCGAACCCGCGACCTTGGCGTTATTAGCACCACGCTCTAACCAACTGAGCTAACCGGCCAAGACGGTGATTGTTTAACCACAATTATCTGTGGTCATGGAATTGAAAGCAGCCAAGATATTTAAAAAAGGTATTTAAGCTATTTCCCTGAAAGAATTAGGCTTTATCAATCCTTACTCGGTGCCAAGCACTGGACTAAGCGCTTGGGAGAGTACAATACAAAACGATTACCAGACAACTGACCTGCCCTTAGCAAGTTTACAGTTTAGCGAGGGAGACAGACATTTTACCTCCCTGATTTCCAGAAAACGTACTAGGAGTTTGGGTAGATGCAAGATAAACGGGCCCTATCTGGGGCTAATAATCTAAGTAAGAGGGAGAACAGGCATTGAATCCCCATTTTGCAGATGAGAGAACTTGGGCACAGAGCAGTTAAGTGATTTGCCAAGGTCACTCAGCAGATAGACGGTGGAGCTAGGATTAGAACCGAGGTTTTCTGACTAACAGGCCTATGCTCTTTCCACTAGGCCACAGTGCTCCAGAAGGACAGTTATCTGAAGGGCAATTTTACATATATCCCAGCTAGGCTTTGAGCTCCCTTTGGATGGGGATTGTGTGTCTTATCTTATGCTGTCGAGTCATCTCCGACCCATAGCGACTCCACGGACACATCTCTCCCAGAACGCACGACCTCCAACTGCGATCGTTCCGGTAGTGAATCCATAGAGTTTTCTTGGTAAAAAAAAATACAGAAATAGTTTACCATTCCCTTCTTCGGCGCAGAAAACTCGACTCTCCGCCCTCGACTCTTTCCCATGCCGCTGCTGCCCAGCAAGGGTGAGTTTTGACTGGTAGCAGATGGCCTTCCACTCGCTAACCACTGCCCAAGATAGGAATGGAATGAGCAGACCTCTGTTTGACTCTCCATCCCGTAGTCGAGAATGGTAGAGTTCTGGAAACTCTCCAGGTGCGATCCTTAGAGGCAAGGATAATGTGTACCAGCCAATCGATCAATCAGTCGTATTCAAATGTGCAGAGCACTGTACTAAGCGCTTGGGAGAGTACAAATAAAAATATAACAGCATATTTCCCACAGCGAGCTTCCAAAATTTTTGTAGTCTCCCAACGCTTAGGAAATCCCAAGTACCAACAATATGCAAGACGAGAAGTCCGATTTCCACTCACATTCCCTTTCTCATCCCTCCTTTATCACCCCGCAAGACTGGGACTCAGAGGGAAGACTTCCAGCTTTTCATTTCCAGAATAAACACGAGCTGTCATGGGGGGCTGGCTCGGGCGAGCTCAGTGAAGGGAAAGGCTCCCAAACTTTCTAGTCGATGACCCGTCGGCTGTCTTGTTTTATTCCATTAGCACCGATGGGAAAATGGATCAAAATGTTAGTGACTCATATGGGGATCAAACCCACAACCATAGCATTATTAGCACCACTCTCTAGCCAACTGAGATAACCGGCCACCCTATTGTAGATATTTCCCCCCATTAGCCTCTTTCCCATGGTTTACTGGGCACAACGTTTCCACAGTTTTCAGTCTGCAAGCTGCTGCTTCCAGCACATCCCTAGGGCCTCTCCAAGTGAACCAGGTGCGTGGGTTCAAGTCCCTTCCTGGTTGTAGTTTTTCTTGTTTCCCGCTCCCCTTTCTCCCCTTTCTCCCCTTCCTCTTCCTCCTCTTCCTTCACCTTCTCCCACTCTTTCTCCTCTCCGGTAGAGTCATGCCTATGCCTTTACAGACTAGAGAGAGAGAGACATGAATGAATACAAGCTAATCAGGTTAATTATTATTATTATCTTGATATTTGTTAAACGCATACTATATGTCAAGCATGATGTGTCAAGCAATCAGGTAGGACACATTCCCTATCCCACATGACCACAAGCTCCATTAGGAAGGAGAAATGAGGAGGCCAAAGTGGAAATAGCCCTAGACACTGCAAACATTAAAGGCAAAAACAAAGGATGTGCTTTTGCGTGCATAATGTAGCCGGAGCTCGATGGCCTTTTCAGCCAAAACACAGTCATAGGTGAACTTTACTGGTGATAATGTTAATTAGTAACTGTAGTATTTGGCAAGTACTAACCGTTGTCCACAAGAACCAACAGACTGGCAGCCAGGCCTATGGAGCACAACTGAGATGACAAGAGTGACTCCATTTTAGTGATTCCAGGTCTTCCTTCCATTTTATGATCCCCTCCAGTTTGTTTTATGATCCCTTCCAGTTTGTGAAATTGTCGACCCCCAGACAAGAAAGAGAACCACAACATTCCTTTGACTCCCATGTGAAGAATCCGTGATGACTTCATGTCGTTAACCCCTGACTGCAGCTGCTAATTGTCGACTGCACATCTGCTTATCTCCAGAAAATAGGAACTGAACCCAGGAACTGATGGTGAACTCCCCCATTCCTCCCTTCCTCACTAATTGCCTGTATGCTTCAATAAAGGCAGTGTTCTGAGGGAGACTCGGGACTGCACGCCACTCGTATCCCACTGGGATGAACGGACGTATAGCCACTTTCCTCCTTTCCACGCTAAACCGACTCCTGTCTCCGCGCCTTTCTAGCTATATCACCACCTGGGATAATCGATCCCTATGATCGGAATTGCCGATCTTCACTCTGACACTTTCAGGTTATTTTTCAAGGACAATAACTACGTGTCAAGCTCTGGGGTACATACAAGAACAACCGATCCCACATGGGGTTCATAGCCTAAGTAAGAGGGAGAACAGGTGTTGAATCCCCCTTTTGGAGGTCAGGAAACAGGCACAGAGAAGTTAAGGAACTGGCCCAAGGTCACACAGCAGGTAGAGGGTGGAGCTGGGATTAGAATCCAGGTTGTCTGACTCCCAGAGCCGTGCTCTTTCCACTAGATCACCTTGCTTCAGGAGGACAGTTATCTGAAGGACAATTCCACATACATCCCAGTTAGACTTTGAGCTCCTCGAGGGTGGGGATGTGTCAACTCTATTGTACTCACCCAACGCTTAGCACAGTGTTCTTGTTCATAATCAATATTCTGGAGTCAGTGATTGATAGAGCCCGTCAGCTGTGCGACCGTGGGCAAGTCACTTAACTTCTCTGTGCCTCAGTGACCTCATCTGTAAAATGGGGATTAACTGTGAGCCTCACGTGGGACAATCTGATGACCCTGTATCTACCCCAGCGCTTAGAACAGTGCTCGACACATAGTAAGCGCTTAACAAATACCAACATTATTAATTATAGAATTTGTAGGAGTATAGTTGTGGGATCATCCATGGAGAGGGTAGGGTTTATGACACTCATTATCTGTTTCCGTAGTGTAGTGGTTATCACGTTCGCCTCACACGCGAAAGGTCCCCGGTTCGAAACCGGGCGGAAACACTTCTTTTGAAATTTTCCTCGGAGGTCGCGACCCCTGACCCAGGGCTGGGGCTCCTCGGCAGCAGCAAAGAGGAGTCCAGCCGAGCCCGGGAAAGGAGCGGTGCAGAGAGAAGAGTTGTGCCAGGTGGGACACGTGAGGAGAATGGACGGCAAGGTTGCCTACCTGTTCCGCAGCAGGGTGAGCTGATACTGGAAAATTGGAAGCAAGGAGAGCAGAGGAAGCATTTTAAGGACACGGTAAAACAAAATCTTAGACCATGCTGCACCCCAGCTGCAAACTGGGGGTCACTGGGAGCGTGGAGAAGCAGCATAGAGAAGCCCCCCCTTCTATACTGTGAGCCCGTTGTTGGGTAGGGATTGTTTCTATCTGTTGCCGAATTGTACTTTCCAAGCGCTTAGTACAGTGCTCTGCACAGAGTAAAAGCTCAATAAATACGATTGACTGACTGACTGACTGAATGAATGAATGACTGGATGAAGCACAGTGTGGTTTAGTGGAAAGAGCCCGGGCCTGGGAGGCAGAGGTCGTGGGTTCTAATTCCGCTTTGCCTCTTGTCTGCTATGTGACCTGGGGCAAGCCACTTAACTTCTCTGTGCCTCAGTTACCTCATCTGTAAAAGGGGATGAAGACTGTGAACCCTACGTGAGACAATCTGATTACCTTGTATCTACCCAATGGCTTAAAACAGTGCTTGGCACATAGTAAGCGCTTAACAAATACCATCATTATTATTATTCTCTCCCAACGTTTAATACAGGAATCTTGCCCACAGTCAGTATGATGCATGTAATCATTGATCGTAGATCTTTATTTGATTATAGGATAATGGGAACAACATATCCTAGCGGTTTCCGTAGTGTAGTGGTTATCACGTTCGCCTAACACGCGAAAGGTCCCCGGTTCGAAACCGGGCGGAAACAATTTTTTTAAATTATTGTTACCATTTTAAGTATTTTTTCCCGTGCTTTCCCGGGAACAAACTTGCCACCATCGTCAGTCCGCAGCAGCCACTAACCGCACAGCCCTCGAGACGCGCCTAGGGCGGGAGAGTGATCCGATCCCTCACCCAGGGTCCGTCGAGGCCAGCCCCGGCCCTCGGGGGTCACGACCCCTGACCCGAGAGCTGCGGGCCACTCACTGGATTCACTCTGAGACCCACATCCCCCTTCTCTTCTTTCTTCCACCCAACCGCGTGGCCTACTGGATAAGGCGTCTCAATCCGGATCCTAAGATTGAGGATGCCTGTCCCTTCGTGGTTGTAACTTTTCTAGTTTCCCCCCTCCCCCTTTTCTCCTCCCCACTCCTCCTTCTCCCCTTTCTCTTCCTCCTCTTCTTCTACCTTCCTTCTCTATCTCCTTCACCTCTCCGGTCACCACCAGGGCTCCCAGCTCTTCAGGCCAGGCGCAGGCCTGCAGCCACATTCACCAACTGATCGATCAATCAATCAATATTGTTTATGGCCTGCCTACTTTGTGCAGACCTTGATATGTACAGTAGAGTTAGTAGATGTGATGCCTGCCCGTTCTTTCTCAAGCGCTTAATACAGTTCTCTGCACACAGGAAGCGCTCAATGAATGAATCCGATTGAATGAATGCAGAGGGACACAGACATTAAAATATAATACAGTGAGACAATAGATGGAAGCCCAATCTTGTCCCTTCTTCGACCCCCTTCAGAGTAGGGGGCCGGGCCCGGAGGGAAACGTCAAGTATTCCATTTTCAGAATGTAGATTAGATATCGCCGGGGGCTGCCTCAATCACGTTAAGCATCGCCCACTCCCTGGTTGGCCCTTCTTCAAAAGATAAATGGCCCGTACGGGGATCGAACCCGCGACCTTGGCGTTATTAGCACCACGCTCTAACCAACTGAGCTAACCGGCCGATATACCTCGTCTCCAATCGCAATTATCTGAGGCGCTAGCATGTTATGCTCCCAAGAAAACATGTAAATAGTTCTAACCCGCTACCCTGAAAAATAATAATAATCCTAATACTGTCAGGCTCTATGGAGTCAAGATATCTTTAAGGGGGACAGAGGTGATACGTCACCAGCTTCATGACCAAATGTTTGTATCGGCCACCCAGAGGTAAACTTCGTCGCAGAATTCCGCTACTTAGGCACCACAAGGACTATGATAGACGAGTCATTGGATTCTCTCAGCCGGCGCATAATAATAAATAATGATAATTGTATTTGTTAAGCGCTTACTATGTGCCAAGCACTGTTCTAAGCGCTGGGATAGATCCAGGGTGATCAGGTTGTCCCACAATGGACTCACACTTTTGATCCCCATTTTACAAACGAGGTAACTGAGGCACAGAGAATTTAAGTGATTTGCCCAAGGTCACACAGCAGACAAGTGGCGGAGTCAGGATTGAAACCCTCCTCACAACAGAGTGAGGTGGCAGTGTGATATCAGATTTCAGACCAAAGTAAAGGTCCACAGCATGGTAGTATTGTACTTTTCCAAAGCTTAGTACCGTTCTCTAGCACATAATCAATAGTCTAGATTCAGCGATTGACTGATAGAGAAAGATCTATTTGCCTATTTGTTGAGTGGCAATCAGAGAAAATATCCCGGCTGGATTACGGTGTCAGCCTCCTCTCTGATCTCCCTTCCGCCTGTCTCTCCCCACTCCAGTCTATTCTTCATCCCGCTGCCCGGCTTATCTTTCTGCAGAAACGCTCTGGGCATGTCACTCCCCTCCTCAAAAACCTCCAGTGGTTGCCTATCAACCTCCGCACGAAACAAAAACTCCTCACTCCGGGCTTCAAAGCTCGCCATCACCTTGTCCCCTCCTACCTCTCCTTCCTCCTCTCTTTCTACTGCCCACCCCACACGCTCCGCTCCTCTGCCGCGCACCTCCTCACCGTCCCCCGTTCGCGCCTATCCCGCCGTCGACCCCTGGCCCACGTCCTACCGCTGTCGTGGAATGCCCTCCCTCCTCACCTCCGCCAAACTAACTCTCTTCCCCTCTTCGAAGCCCTACTGAGAGCTCACTTCCTCCAAGAGGCCTTCCCAGACTGAGCTACCCCTTTTCCCTCTGCTCCCTCTCTCCCTCTCTGCTCTCCCTCCGCCCTCTGCTCCTCCCCCTTCCCCCCTTCACCTCCCCTCAGCTAAGCCCCCCTTTCCCTCTCCTCCTTCCCCTGTCCCTCTCCCTCCCCTCAGCACTGTGCTCATTTGTATGTATTTTTTATTACCCTATTTAATCGTGATTATGTTGTCTTGTTTTTTTCCGTCCGTCTCCCCCGATTAGGCTTTGAGCCCGTCATTGGGCAGGGATTGTCTCTGTCTGTTGCCGACGTTCCAAGCGCTTAGTACAGTGCTCTGCACATAGTAAGCGCTCAATAAATACCATTGAATGAGTGAATGAATGAATGAAAGGTTGCGACCCCTGACCCAGGGCTGGGGCTCCCCGGCAGCAGCAAAGAGGAGTCCGGCCGTCCCCGGGAAAGGACCGGAGCAGAGAGAAGAGTTGGAGTAAGGAAAGGGGAAGTTTCCTTTTTCTCCATCGATAAACAGCGGCCGGAAGAGGCTTGATCCAGGAAGGAGAACTGTGGGGAAACCCCTCATCAACTCACTAGAGCAGCCCTCAAAATCTCTATTGTACGACCGCGTGGCCTAATGGATAAGGCGTCTGATTCCGGATCAGAAGATTGAGGGTTCGAGTCCCTTCGCGGTTGTTGAAGTCATTTTCCCCTTCCCCCCTTTTTCTCCTGAACTCTTTGAGTGTGGGAATCGTGTTTCGAAAGAGGCCGGGCTTGGGAATCAGAAGAGGTGGGTTCTAATCCCGATTTTGCCTCTTGTCTGCTATGTGACCTTGGGCAAAGCACTTAGCTTCTCTGTGCCTCTGTTCCCTCATCAGTGAAATGGGGGTTAAGACTGTGAGCCCCATGTGGGACAACCTGATTACCTTGTATCCATCCCAGCGCTTAGAACAGTGCTTGGCACATAGTAAACGTTTACCATCGTTATTACAATTCTCTCCGAAAAATATAATTTGTCTAACTATGGTTCAGTGGCAATCAGAGGAACGGACGCCGTGAAACTAGCATGCAAGAGTTTCCGTAGTGTAGTGGTTATCACGTTCGCCTCACACGCGAAAGGTCCCCGGTTCGAAACCGGGCGGAAACATCTTTTATTTTCAATTTTCCTCTCCCGTAGGATCCCGGGAACAACGTTTCCACCCTCCTCAGCCCGCAGACGAGCAGACCAGGTTGCCTATCAACCTCCCTGTCGAACAAAAGTACCTCCCTATTGGCTTCAAAGCTGTTCATCCCCCTTGTTCCCTCCAACCTCACCTCCCTTCTTTCCTTCTACAGCCCACTCCGTTCACGGCTCCTCTCGTGCTAGACTGTGAGCCCTTTTTGGATAGGGATTGTCTCTTTTTGTTGTCGATTGTACTTTCCAAGCGCTTAGTACAGTGCTCTGCACACAATAAGCGCTCAATAAATGCAATTGAATGAATGAATGAATGAACCTTCCCCCTGGGCCTGGTTCTCACCTGTTCCCCCGTCGACCCCCGGCCCATGTCCTACCTCTGGCCTGGAATACCCTCCCTCCGCACATCCGCCAAACTAACACACTTCCCCCCTTCAAAGCCCTACTGAAAGCTCACCTCCTCCAGGAGGCCTTCCCAACTGAGCCCCCTTTTTCCTCTTCTCCTCCACTCCCCATTGCCCCGACTTCCTTCCTCTGTTCTACCCCCTCTCCCCACCCCACAGCACTTGTGTATCTATTTGCATATTTATTATTCTATTGATTTTATTAATGATGTGCATATATCTATAATTCTATTTATATTGATGCCTATCTACTTGTTTTGTTTTGTTTTGTTGTCTGTCTCCCCCCCTCTAGACTGTGAGCACGTGGTTGGGTAGAGATTGTCTCTATTCGTTGCTGAAGTGTACTTTCCAAGCGCTTAGTACAGTGCTCTGCACATAGGAAGCGCTCAATAAATACGATTGAATTAATGAATGGGGCCGGAACCACCATCCTGGCAGCCCCTCCGGTCCTCCCAGAGGGGAGGACCGCCCTAGGGTCGCGACCCCTGACCCTAGGGCGGGGCCTAGGGCTCCTAGGCAGCAGGATTGAGGAGTCCAGTCGAGGTCAGGAGCAGATCGGGGTAAGGGAGAAAATTGGGAAGAAGAAAAGAGAAATTGGCCAACGGCGAGGGCCAATTTGGTCGACTTTGGGTACGCTACCCCAGAAGGAGGAGCTCACAAGCATTCTGGTCGCCTTCCACAGTCTACTTTTACTCCTTATCAACTGAAGAAAAAGAGAAATAAGAACTCAGCTGGCCCGTACGGGGATCGAACCCGCGACCTTGGCGTTATTAGCACCACGCTCTAACCAACTGAGCTAACCGGCCAAGCGCCTGTTCTTATTTCAGCGCAATTTTCGGTGGCTGTGACATCAGATCTAGTCTTTTGTTTCTTTTCGAATTATTGGTTCTTCATCATCGCAGTCACACAAAGGGATTACGTGAGGGACTATTGGCAGGGAGAAAAGAAAAAGAGACTAAGAGAGAGATAAAAAGAGAGAAGGAGGGAGACGGAGATGACAGAGATGGAGGTAGATTGAGACAGAGAGGGAGTTGAAGGGGAAACAGAATTAGAGAAAGGGAGAATGGAAGGGAGACAGAGAAACAGATAGGGTGTGAGACGACCATCCTCTCATCTTTACCCTTTACTGAGCGAATACTGTGGGCAGAGTACTGTACTAAGCGCTTGGAATAACAGATTCGGTAGACACAACCACTCCAGGAAACCATTCCTAACTGCTCATCTCCCTCCTTGTGCAACATTTATGCAATTGAGCATTTACTCTCTAAACACCCTTCGCTAACATTTAAGTACATAGCCTTAAACTCAATTGTCTCTGGTAATTTAATGCTTATCTCCCCGGCTAGCTTGCAAATTCCTTTGGGGAAGAATAGTATTACTTATTCCCACGAACTCTCCCACTGGTTTTGTAATATGCTCTGCACCTCGCAAGAGAATAATAAATACAATCGATGCATGGAGTGATTAATGAATGAAGGTCGAAGATCTCTCCGAACAGAGAGATCGGAGACGGAAAAACATCAGCTGTCAGAAGTGGGATTCGAACCCACGCCTCCAGGGGAGACTGCGACCTGAACGCAGCGCCTTAGACCGCTCGGCCATCCTGACATACAAAGTAGAGCTTCTTTCCCTACATATTTCTGAAATACCAAAGGCAACATCATCTCTATTAAGTATATTGTACGTATCCACCTCATTCATTCATTCATATTTATTGACCACCTACTGTGTACAGAGCACTGTACTAAGCGCTTGGAAAGTATAATTCAGCAGTAAAGAGACAATCCCTGCCCACATCGGGCTTATAGTTTAGAGGAGGGGACACAGACATCAAAACAAGTTAACAGGCATCAATAGCATCAATATAGGTGTGCAATAAATAGTATTGATTGACTGATCAATTGGAGAATGCGACGCGTACCCTGGTGGGTCACGCTGGTTGGGGAATGCAGGAAGAGGAGAAAAAGAGTGGGGGAGAGGAGGAGGAGGTGGAAGAGAAAAGGGGTGGGGGGGAGGAGGAGGAGAAGACGGAGAAGGAGGAGAAAACGGATTGGGGAGAAAAGGAGGGGGAGGAAAAGAAAGGGGTTTGGGAGAGAGGAGGAAGAAGAGGAAGAGAAAGGGGGCGGGGGGGGAGGAAAAGGGGTGTTGGGGGAGAGGAGGAAGAGGATGAGGAAGAGAAAAAGGGTGGGGGGGAGAAAGAAGATGAGATAAGGGGTGGGGGTGAGAAAGATGAGGAGAAAAGGGGTGGGGAGAGAGAAAAAGGAGGAGGAGAAAAGGGGTGGGGGGAGAAAAGGAGGGGGAGGAAAGAAAGGGGAATGGCGGGGAGAGGAGAAAGAGGAGGAGAAAGAGAAAATGGGGGGGGGGGGGATGACGAGCTGGAGAAGAAAGGGGAATGGCAGGGAGAGGAGCAAGAAAGGGAGAAAAGGGGTTGAGGGGGGGACATTTTACACTAAGATTTCAACCACGAAGGGACTCGAACCCTCAATCTTCTGATCCGGAATCAGACGCCTTATCCATTAGGCCACGCGGTCACATCTTAGGCAAAAATTTCAGCGAAGGTCCAGTGAAGTACGATGGGACAGCCCACCACTCTTTCCCCCTTTCCCATCCTTCTTCCGTGCACCTCTCAGACATTTCTTCTTCCGGCTCTTCTTCCAGCTCAGGTCCGATCCCGATGTCGACTGGACTCCTCATTGCTGCTGCAGCCGAGGAGCCCCAGGCCGCGCCCTAGGGTCAGGGGTCATGACCCCCGAAGGCCTGGACTGTCCGGGGAGAATCAGGGGGCTGCCAGGATGGTGGGGTTTTTTATGCCTGTCTTCCCCCCTTCTAGACTGTAAGCCCGGTGTGGGCAGAGATTATCTCTCTTTATTGCTAAATTGTACTTTCCAAGAGCTCTGCACACAGTAAGCGCTCAATAAATACGATTGAATGAATAAATGAATGGTTCTGTGATCTGCTCAGCTGTGCCCTGGAGATGGTGGAAACTTTGAATTGTACTTTCCAAGCGTTCAGTCCAGTGCTCTGCACACAGTAAGGGCTCCATAAATACGATTGAATGAATGACAGAATGGAAACAGAAATGTTCCCGGGAGAGGAAAATTGAAAATTTAAACTCTTTCCACCCGCTTTCAGACCGGGGACCTTTTGCGTGTGAGGCGAACGTGATAACCACTCCACTATGGAAACCCGCATTGTCTTAAATCACCCGTACCCCCTTCTCTGATGCTCGACTATAACTGGACAAATAGATCCTCTTCTATCATTCAATCGTACTTATTCAATTGCATTTATTCCTTTGTATTTATTGAGCGCTTACTGTGTGCAGAGCACTGGACTAAGCGTTTGGGAGAGGACAATTCGACGGTAAACAGACACATTTCCTGCCCACAACGAGCTTACAGTCTACAGTTCAAGCAGTCACTGAATTCAGCACACCGATTATGCACAAGAGCAATTTATTAAATATTGGGAGAACACGGTATCGGTAGTTGACAAAATTCTCATCCTCAAGGTACTCATAGTACAGCTGGGATATATGTAAATTGTCCTTCGGATTCTAAGAAGATACGTAATTACTCAAAAGAGCGTGGTTTAGTGGAAAGAGCATGGGCTTGGGAGTCAAAAGATATGGGTTTTAATCCTGTCTCTGCCACTTGTCCTCTATGTGACCCTGGGCAAGTCACTTAACTTTTCTTTGCCTCAGTTACCTCATCTGTAAAATGGGGATAAAAATGGGAGGCCCCACGTGGGACAATCTGATCACCTTGTATCTACCCCGGCGCTTAGTACGGTGCTTGGCACATAGTAAATGCTCCACAACAATAATAGGAAATGCCCTGTGACTTTGGGCAAGCCGCTTAACTTCGCTATGCCTCAGTGACCTCATCTGTAAAATGGGGATTAAGACGGTGAGCCACTCGTGGGACAGCCTGATTACCATGTATCTACCCCAGTGCTTAGAACAGTGCTCAGGACATAGTAAGCGCTTAACAAATACCATAATTTTTATTAACATTAAATATCACGACCATGATGATGATTTCCTTTGTTGTTATTTTGCTCGAAGAGAGGTAGTCCTTTCTTGATAGCAGTGAGCCATGCCTCAGGTCTCCCAGCCCAAGAGATTATACAACACTACAACGCTCTGGGCCTTCACTGTGGTCTAAAACTGACACCACACTAGCAGCACACTCAGTTTGATTACCTCCTAAAGGATGTGATGGCCTTTTTCATTCCATTTTTGTTAACTTGTCTATCGTGGTATCATCGGTCCGTATGATGTCCCGGTAACAGAATTCTGGGATGAGTTCAGCTCTGCTTGGCCATTCCCAACTTTTGGTTGTGTGACCGTCTTTCTTGGCCTTCCTTTAATTATATATTATAATTTTTTCATTCCTACTAATGTCTGTCTCCCCCTCTGGAAGGTAAGCTCGCTATGGGCAGGGAAAGTGTCTGCTAATTCTGTTGTATTGTGCTCAATAAATACCACTGATCGGTTGATCGGTGCAGGCTGACAGATCACCTAAATTCTCTTTAAATAGAACAGTGCTTGGCACATAGGAAGCGCTAAACAAATACCATCATTATTGTTATTATTGTTATTATTATATCATCTGTCCCTACAGATTGGCTGTTTCAGGGTTCCAGTTGAGAACCACTTGCATTTCTTCTTGAGCTCCTAGGCTCAGATAATAGATCTGTATGGATCTGTATCTGTGTGGATCCGTAATCTGTATCCTAGGTTACAGATAATGGACGTTAAAAAAGGATTTATAGTGGCCGGTTAGCTGAGTTGGTTAGAGCGTGGTGCTAATAGCACCAAGGTTGCATCTTCGACCTTTTGATCCATATTTCTTCGGCTTGAATGGAGTAACCCAAAGCTCCTGCCATTTTTTTTTTTGTATTTTTCAATACAATCTTCTGTACTAAGCACTTGGGAAAGTACACTACAAATTATTGTATCGCATTATATTTTCATTTCTGTCTCCCTCTATAGCCAACAAGTCTACTAACTCCACCGTACTCTAAACAAAGTAAGTGCACAATCAATAGTATTGATTGTTTGGATGGAGAATGTGGTGTGTGTCCTCTAGACTATAAGCTCGTTATGGGCAGGGTATGTGTCTGTTTTATTATTATGTAGTACTTTCCTCAGCACCCAGTACAGTGCTCTGAACACAGAAAGCATTCAGTAAATATGATTGACTGCCCTAATGGGTCAAGCTGGTTGTGGACAGGAAAGTGTCTGTAGTACAGACACCCTTAGTACAGAGTTCTGCATACAGTGAGTGCTCAATAAATACAATTGATTGATTGGGCACTGGAGCAGGCCTGAACAGGAGTTGGGAATCTCAGCCGAGACCGGAAAGGTGAAGGAGAAAGACCGTCAGTTCGGTCTGGAATCTGATTCCACACAGCCACCACACTCCGTGTGACCACCTCCAAAAGCTGGTCTTCTTTATTCCGTTTTCTACTGACTCGTCTCTCACGGTGCTACCGGGTTTTGTGCTGCCTAGGTAACAGAATTCTATGGTGACGATTCGCTCTGGTCAATACAAACTTTTGTTTGTATGAATGTCTTCCTTGGTGCGGACTGAAAGATCACCTCCGCTCTCTTTAAATAATAACAATCGTGGTATTTGTTAAGCACTTGGGGGCCAGGCACTGTTCTAAGGGCTGGGGTGGATACAAGCAAACCGTATTGGACACAGTGGGGTCCACAGTCTCAATCCCCATTTTACAGATGAGGTAACTGAGGCACAGAGAAGTTAAGTGACTTGGACAAGGACACACAGCAGACAAGTGGCAGAGACAAGATTAAATGTTTCTTCAGTCTGCAAACGGTTTATAACAATTAATCCTTTAATCAATTGTATTTATTGAGCAATTACTGGGTGCAGAACACTATACTAAGCGCTTGGGAGAGCACAATATACCAGACTTGGTAGGTGCAACTTCTCCAGGAAACCATTCCTAACTAATTTCTAATCTCCCTCCTTCTTTTCCTTTTCCTTCTGCATGTCATAGCAGATGGAGCAGGGGCCTGGGAGTCAGAAGGTCATGGGTTCTAGTCTCATGGCCAACTCATTTTGCATGTACCCACCCCAGTGCCTAGTACCATTACTGGCAGATAGTAAGCACTTAACAAATACCACAATTATTAATTAAACCAGTGCCCACCTGAGGCGTGAAGACAGTCTAATCGTCTCCCCCGATTAGACTGTAAGCCCGTCAAAGGGCAGGGACTTTATCTGTTACCGATTTGTACATTCCAAGCGCCTAGTGCAGTGCTCTGTACATAGTGAGCGCTCAATAAATACTACTGAATGACTAGGAAGGCCATAGCCAGAGGCGGAAGTGGAGTCAAAATGGTTCCTGCTTTCGTTTCGGGTATGGAAAAGAGACACTTGTCAGGAGTGGGATTCGAACCCACGCCTCCAGGGGAGACTGCGACCTGAACGCAGCGCCTTAGACCGCTCGGCCATCCTGACTCGTTGCCTCTGTCACACTGGATACTTATAAAATTCCTAGACACAGCCCTTTCCTCGTTTTCTTTCTTGAGATATTTTCCTGTCCAATTCATTCATTCATTCATTCATTCAATCGCATTTATTGAGTGCTTATTTATCGAGTGCAAAGCACTGTACTGAGCGTTTAGGAGAGTAAAATACAACAATAAATAGATACATTCCCTGTCTACAACAAGTTTACAGTCTGGGGGGAAGACAAGACACATTCCCTGTCCAGGAGGGGATAGCTGGGAGCAATGTGGGAAGGGGGTGCTTGTTGAGCGCTTTCTATGTGCCAGGCACTGTCCTAAGCATTGGGGTGAATACAAGCTAATAGGGTTAGACATGGTCCTTGTCCCGCGTGGAGCTCACAGTCCTAATCCCCATTTTACAGATAAGGAAATTGAGGCACAGAGAAGTGACGTGATTTATTAGAATAATAATAATGACATTGTATTTGTTAAGCGCTTACTCAGTGCTAGGCACTGTACTAAGCCTTGGGGTTGATACAAGATAATCAGGTTGGACACAGTTCATGTCCCACATGGGGCTCACAGGCTTAACCCTCAATGTACAGATAAGGAAACTGAGACAGAGAAGTGAAGTGACTTATTAGAATAATAATAACGACATGGTATTTGTTAACCGCTTACTATATGCCAGGCACTGTACTAAGAGCTGGGGAAGATACAAGATAATCAGGTTATACACAATCCATGTCCCACCTGGGGCTCACGGTCTTAACTGCATTTTCTTACATACGAGGTAACTGAGGCACAGAAAAATTAAGTGACTTCCCAAAGGTCACACAACAAAGTGGCACTGTCTTGATTAGATCCCAAGAATGACTTCTTAGGACCATGGTAAGTAATAATAATAATGTTGGTAGGGTTGGAGGAGGAAGGAAAAGGCAGAGGACGGAGACAGGCAGATAAACACTGCCGGGCCCGTATGGGCCCCCGATCTAAGTCGGGGAGATTGGATCTAGAAACAGTATTTAAAAGTAGAAAACTCTGAATTTAAAGCATACAGTTGGCAAGTGATGGAGGGAAAGTTGAGCTGAGAATTACCGCTGGAGGTGATTATGGGCGGGCGAGGGAACCTGAGTCCAGAGGTGTTGATGAGAGTGAATTAGGTAAGAGAAATATAATCTCTTTTTTATTATTATTATTTAAAAACATTGCGTCCCTGGGTGGGCTCGAACCACCAACCTTTCGGTTAACAGCCGAACGCGCTAACCGATTGCGCCACAGAGACCTCCCTGCTACCGTTTTTTCCGTTATTCCTCCTCATCCCGATGACACCAGAAATTAAATCTATTTAGACGATATTAGATTTTTTCCATGAGGCCTTCCCTAACTTCTCAACTTCCTACCCTACTCCCCCCACCTCCTGCTTTCTTATAATAATAATGATGATGGTATTTGTTCAGCGCTTACTCTGTGCCAAGCACTGTTCCTAAGAACTGGGGGAGATACAAAATCATCAGGTTGTCCCACTTGGACAACCCCATTTTACAAATGAAGCAACTGAGGCACAGAGAAGTTAAGTGACTTGCCCAAAGTCACACCTGGTCTCAGACCCAAAGTGCTTAAATACTCCACCTCCTCCTCCTCCACCACAGCACCTTCATAATAATAATAATAATAATGTTGGCATTTGTTAAGCTCTCACTCTGTGCCAAGCACTATTCTAAGGGCTGAGGTAGATACAGAGCAATCAGGTTGTCCCACATGGGGCTCACGCTTTTCGTCCCCATTTTCCAAAGGAGGTAACTGAGACACAGAGAAGTTAAGTGACTTGCCCAGGGTCACACAGCAGACAAGTGGCGGAGGTGGGATTAGAACGCAAGTCCTCTTTCTATTAAGCCCGGCTTCTTCTCTATCCCAGCGTTTAGAACAGTGCTTGGCACTCATCCATCCATCCATCCATCCATCCATCCATCCATCCATCCATCCATCCATCCATCCATCCATCCAATCGTATTTATTGAGCGCTTACTGTGTGCACAGCACTGTACTAAGCGCTTGGAAAGTACAATTCGACAACAGAGACAATCCCTACCCAACAACAGTTTCACAAATACAACAACAACAAAAATAATAATAAACAAAAGTACATGTTTTGAATATATAATAACAAACAAAAGCAGCGTGGTTTAGTGGAAAGAGGCCGGGCTTGGGAGTCAGAGGACGTGGGTTCTAATCCTCGCTCCGCCACTTGTCTGCTGTGTGACCCTGGCCAAGTCACCTAACTTTTCTTTGCCTGAGTTATCTCATCTGCAAAATGGGGCTAAAACTGTGAGCTCTCCCCCACGTGGGACAGTCTGATCACCCTGTAATAATAATAATAATAATGTTGGTATTTGCAGAGCACTGTTCTAAGCGCTGGGGGATACAAGGTGATCAGGCTGTATCTACCCCAGCGCTTAGTGCGCGGCACATAGTAAGCGCTCAACAAATACCATGACAATAATTGGTATCACTTCACATTGTCGTTTTTAAGCGCTTAGTACAGTGCTCTGCATCCACTAACTGCTCAATAAATACGATTGAATGAATGAACAACCTCAGGTGCTGAGGGCCACTTTAGTCCCCAATCCAATCCTATCCAGAAGCGGGAAAGAAAAGATTTGGCAGGAAAAGGAGGACAGAGAAAGCAGGAAGAGGAGGGGATGTAGCTCAGTGGTAGAGCGCATGCTTCGCATGTATGAGGCCCCGGGTTCGATCCCCGGCATCTCCACGATTTTCCCTTTTTCCCCTCTCTCCCTTCAATCTGGCTCTGGCAAGCGGGGAGATGACCTTGCCGCCCTCCCCCTCCCTTTTCCTATTATCATCATCACTAACACTAATAATTAAAGTATCTGTTAAGCGCTCACTATGTGCCAGGCACTGTATAAGCGCTGGGGTGGGTAGAAGCAGTTGGGAGTCAGGGGTCGTGGCTTCCGATCCCGGCTCCGCCACTTGTCAGCTGGGTGACTTTGGGCAAGTCACTGCTCTGGGCCTCAGTGACCTCATCTGGAAAACGGGGATTCAGACTGGGAGCCCCGCCTGGGACAACCTGATTACCTTGTATTTACCCCAGCGCTTAGAAGGGCGCTTGGCACATAGTAAGCGCTTAAGAACACCATAATTATTGTTATTAGTCACTCAGTAAAATCACCGACTAATTGATTCAGACCCACGAGGGGCAGGGATTGGGTCTGATCTGACTATACCCTATACCTTGTAATAATAATAATAATGTTGGTATTTGTTAAGCGCTTACTATGTGCCGAGCACTGTTCTAAGCGCTGGGGTAGACACAGGGGAATCAGGATGTCCCACGTGGGGCTCACGGTCTTAATCCCCATTTTACAGATGAGGTCACTGAGGCCCAGAGAAGTGAAGTGACTTGCCCACAGTCACACAGCTGACAAGTGGCAGAGCTGGGATTGTACCCAGGCAGCAGTTCAATACTACAATAAGAGGAGGTCGAGAGGTGAGCTTGGGTAGATCAAGGGCCCCACGTGGGACAACCTGATCGCCTGTGACTGTGGGCAAGTCACTTCACTTCTCTGTGCCTCAGTTCCCTCATCTGTAAAATGGGGATTAAGACTGTGAGCCTCATGTGGGACAACCTGATTACCCTGTATCTACCCCAGCGCTTAAAACAGTGCTCTGCACATAGTAAGTGCTTAACAAATACCGACCTTATTATTATTATTGTACCCTTCCCAGCGCTTAGAACAGTGTATGGCACATAGTAAGCACTTAACAAATGCCAACATTATTATTATAGGACCTTGGGTCTAATCCTGCCTCTGCCACCCGTCTGCTGTGTGACCTCGGGCAAGTCACTTCACTTCTCTGGGCCTCAGTGACCTCATCTGTAAAATGGGGATTAAGACCCCCAGCCCCACGGGGAACACGGACTGTGTCCAACCTGATTCGCTTGCATCTACCTCAGCGCTTAGTACAGTGCCTGGGACATAGAGAAGCAGCGTCCTTGGGAGTCAGAGGTCATGGGTTCGAATCCTGACTCCGCCACTTGTCAGCTGTGTGACTGTGGGCAAGTCACTTCTCTGGGCCTCTGTTACCTCATCTGGATAATGGGGATGAAGACTGTGAGCCCCACATGGGACAACCTGATGACCTTGCATCTACCCCAGCGCTTAGAACGGTGCTCTGCACATAGTAAGGGCTTAACAAATACCAACATTATTATTAGGAAGCAGTGGAAAGAGCCTGGGCTTCGGAATCAGAGGTCATGGGTTCGACTCCCGACTCTGCCACTTGTCAGCTGTGTGACTGTGGGCAAGTCACTTCACTTCTCTGTGCCTCAGTTACCGCATCTGTAAAATGGGGATTAACTGTGAGCCTCACGTGGCACAACCTGATTACCCTGTATCTACCCCTCCCTCCTCACCTCTGCCAAACTGATTCTCTTCCCCTCTTCAAAACCCTACTTAAAACTCACCTCCTCCAAGAGGCCTTCCCAGACTGAGCTCCCCTTCTCCCTCTACTCCCTCTACCGCCCCCCTTCACCTCTCCGCAGCTTAACCCTCTTTTCCCCCCATTTCCCTCTGCTCCTCCCCCTCTCCCCCTCTCCCTTCCCATCCCCTCAGCACCGTACTCGTCTGCTCAGCTGTATATATTTTCACTACCCTATTGATTCTGTTAATGAAATGCACATCGCCTCGATTCTATTTAGTCGCCATTGTTTTTACGAGATGTCCTTCCCCTCGACTCTATTTATTGCCATTGTTCTTGTCTGTCTCCCCCGATTAGACCGTAAGCCCGTCGAAGGACATGGACTGTCTCTATCTGTTGCCGACTTGTTCATTCCAAGCGCTTAGTACAGGGCTCTGCACATAGTAAGCGCTCAATAAATACTATTGAATGAATGAATACCCCAGCGCTTAGAACAGTGCTCTGCACATAGTAAGCGCTTAACAAATACCAACATTATTAGATAGCATAAAAAAACCAAGTAGGATGGGGATTCAACTGTATATATTTTCATTACCCTATTTATTTTGTTAATGAAATGTACATCGCCTTAATTCTATTCATCTGCTATTGTTTTAATGAGATGTTCATCCCCTTGATTCTATTTATTGCTATTGTTCTTGTCTGTCCGTCTATCCTGGGATTAGACCGTAAGCCCGTCAAAGGGCAGGGACTATCTCTATCTGTTGCCGAGTTGCACATTCCAAGCGCTTACTATAGTGCTCTGCACATAGTAAGCGCTCAATAAATACTATTGAATGAATGGGGATGACGTCACGGCCCCCCTCCTTTCCGCCTCGCCCTCCAGTTCTCGCGAGGGTTCAGAGGGGTCCCTCTGTGATTGGCGGGGGAGCGGGAAGGGGCGGGGCCTCGCGGCCTCGCCCACCTCCCCGTCAAGGCGTCGCGCGGGCCCTACTTCCGGTCTCTTTTCCCTCGCGGCGGGCGCGATGGCCGTGGGGAAGAACAAGCGCCTGACTAAAGGCGGCAAGAAGGGGGCCAAAAAGAAGGTGTAAGTGGGGCGGTGGGGGGCCCCGCCGGGCTTGTCCCGCGGGTCTCGGGCGGCGGCGGGGGCCGGATGGAGGCGGATGGCGGCGGATGGAGCGGCGGGCGGGCGCGGGACCCGAGCGCGAGCCCCCGGCCGCCTCCTCCATCCGGGTCCCCCCCTCGTCACTCTGCCCTTTGACCCCAGGGTGGATCCCTTCTCCAAGAAGGACTGGTACGATGTCAAGGCCCCGGCCATGTTCAACATCCGCAACATCGGCAAGACCCTGGTCACCAGGACGCAGGGAACCAGTAAGTCTGCCGTCACCGCCCGGCGGAGAAAACCCAGGCGCCCGGAGGACCTGGGTTCGAATCCTGCCTCCCCTCGCCCCACCTGTGATGTGCATTCATTCAGTAGTATTTACTGAGCGCTTACTGTGTGCAGAGCACTGTACTAAGCGCTTGGGGTGGACAAGTCGGCAACAGATAGAGACAGTCCCTGCCCAGTGACGGGCTCACAGTCTAATCTGGGGAGACGGATAGCAATAGCAATAAATAGAATCAAGGGAATGGACATCTCATTAACGAAATAAATAGGGTAGTAAAAATATATGCAAATGATGGATGTGGCACTAAGAGTAATAATCGTGGCATTTGTTAAGCCCTTACGGTGTGCCAAGCACTGTTCTAAGCAAGCAGATCAAGTTGTCCCATGTGGACAACGATTAATGATAATGTTGGTATTTGTTAAGCGCTTACTATGTGCAGAGCACTGTTCTAAGCGCTGGGGTAGATACAGGGTAATCAGGTTGGCCCACGTGCGGCTCACAAATCTATCCCCAGTTTACAGATGACGGAACTGAGGCACAGAGAAGTGAAGTGACTTGCCCACAGTCACACAGCTGACAAGTGGTGGAGCCGGGATTAGAACTCCTGACCTCTGATTAGACTGTAAGCCCGTCAATGGGCAGGGATTGTCTCTATTGCCAAACTATATTCCAAGCGCTTAGTACAGTGCTCTGCACATAGAGCTCAATAAATACTATTGAATAAATACTATTGAACGAATGACCGTCTTCATCCCCATTTTCCAGGTGAGGTAACTGAGGCCCAGAGGAGTTAAGTGATTTGCCCAAGGTCACGCAGCTGACAAGTGGCGGAGCCGGGATTAAAGCTCCAAACTTCTGACTGCCAAGCTCGTGCTCTTTCCACTGAGCCATGCTGCTTCTCCAGTGCAAGTCATTGGGCAGGGATCATCTCTGTTGCCGGATTGTCCATTCCAAGCGCGTAGTACAGTGCTCTGCACATAGTAAGCGCTCCATAAATACTACTGAATGAATAAAGTCACTCTTAGAGAACCAGCGTGGTTTAGGGGATAACACGGGCGGCAAGATAAACGAGATTGGGGTACGGTGAGGAGAGGTTAGGATTGTCGGGCAGGGTGCGTAGGACACCACTCATTCTGCTTCCTGCAGGTATTGGGGTGATGGACCAGGAGGTGACGTGGCAAAGAGGGAGACTGTATTTGTACCCCAGGGACGGCACGGGCAGGAGGCCCTGGGCCCCGTTTCCCGTTGGGCAGGGCCAGGGAACACCTTGGAATCTGGGAGCTTGGGTTAGGGTGTCAGGAACAGTATGGGAAGCTCAAGGGACAGGGATCGAGTCTTTACAGAACCCGCGCCTGGGAGTCAGAAGGACCTGAATTCTACTCCCAGTTCCGCCGCTCCTCCGCTCTGTGCCTCGGACAAGTCACTTCAGGGCCTCAGTTGTGTCATCTGTAAACTAGGGATTAGGACTGTAGGAGCTCTTTGTGGGACGGGGACCGTGTCCAACCTGATTACCTTGAATCTACCCAGGTAGGTCCAGTGCCTGGCCCCTAGTAAGCGCTTAGCAAATGTCACAGTTGTTACTATTGCGCAGTGGTTAGTAGAGTGTGTCGCACAGAGAAGACCCTTAAATACTGTTGCTGTCACTGTAAAGGCCCAACATTGAGTGGGAAGAGCAGAGTTGTGCTATGGTTTGGATTTGGCGGCGAGTGTTTTTGTTTTATTAGAATTGGTTAAGCGCTTACTGTGTACCAGGCACTGTACTAAGCTCAGGGTGACCATTCAGTAGTATTTATTGAGCGCTTACTGTGTGCAGATCACTGTTCTAAGCGCTTGGAATGTACAAATCGGTAACAGAGACGGTCCCTGCCCTCTGATGGGCTTACAGTCTAATCGGGGGAGAGTCTGAACACTCTCCATGTCCCACGTGGGGCTCACAGTCTTCACCCCCATTTTACAGAACTGGGAACTGAAGCCCAGAGGAAGAGAAGTGACTTGTCCAAGGTCGCGCAGCAGACAAGCGGTGGAGCCGGGAGTAGAACCCAGGTCCCGGTTCAAGGAAAGCAGACTTGTTGGCCTGAGAAGACGTTCTCGTTGGTGTGCGTCTGGATCAGTGGGAGCGGTCGGCTAGCTACTGGACTGCGGCGGCACTGTACCAGACGCTTGGAGGCCATAGAGACATAAGACCTGCCTCTGAGGAGTTACAGTCCAACAGGGCAGACAAGAGGTCCTTCTGAGTGGCATTTTTTTATAGATGGTTTTTGTCGCGCGCTTACTACGTGCCAGGCAAGTAGACAAGCTATTCAGGTAGGATTTAATCGCCGTCCCACGTGGGGTTCACAGTCTGAGTAAGAAAAAGCGTGGGCCCGCAAGTCGGGATTGGGGTTCCAATCCCGGCTCTGCCGTTCATTTGCTGCGTGACCTTAGGCGAGTCAGTTCACTCGTCCGTGCCTCGGTTACCTCATCTGTAAAGTGGGGATGAAGCCTGAGCTCCGCGTGGCCTATCTAACTTGTTTCTACTCCATAGTAAACTCATTACCGATACCATTAAAAGAGAGAGAGAGAACTGGTGTTGAATCCCCATTTTCCAATTGAGGAAACTGAAGCACAGAAGAGCGACCTGCCCTAGGTTACCCAGTACACAGGTGGCAGGGGCTGGATTAGAACCCACATCCTCCGACTCCCAGGCCCGGGCTGTTTTCACCAGGCCGTGCGTGTTTTCTGTTGTATTCTCCCAAGCCTTGTGCCACGTCGGCCCTCGGTAAACCCCTTAGCTACTAGCTAAACGGTGCATGTTCACCAGTTCGGCGAGGAGTAATAGACATGCAGGAATGAAGATACTCTCCAGTCACTTGTCGGGCATCAACTCTGTGCGGAAGGCTGAGAGGGCAGTTTGAGAGCGTACAATTAAACGAGGAGACAGCATCCCACCGCTCGAGGAGTTTATACCGTAACTGGGGAGAAGGAGACTAAAGCAAGCTACAGGTAGAAGAAATAAGGAGAATAAAAATAGGGACGTAAACTCCTTCATTCCTTCATCGTCATATTTATCGAGCGCTTCCTGTGTGCAGAGCACTGAACTAAAGGCTTGGAAAGTACAGTTCGGCGACTGATAGAGACAACCCTGTCCAACAGCGGGCTCGCAGTCTAGAAGGGGGAGACAGACAACAGAAGAACAGCTCCTTGTGAGCTGGGAACACGGCGGCCCACTCCGTTATATTGTACTCGCCCAAGCGTTTAGTACAGTGCTCTGCACTTACTAAGCACTCAATAAATACCATTGATGGGGTTGAGTGCTACTGGGAGCATGGCCTAGTGGAAAGAGCATGGGCCTGGAAGTCACAGATCCTGGGTTCTAATCCCAGCTCCTCCACATGCCTGCTGAGTGACCTTGGGCAAGTCACCTGACTTCTCGCGCCTCAGTTACTTCATCTGTAAAATGGGGATTCAGACTGGGAGGTCGCTGGGACAGGGACTCTGTCCAACCTGATTCGCTTGTATCTCCCCCAGTGCTTAGAACAGCGCTTGGCACCTGGTGCTTAGAATACTTGGAGCAGAGCCTGGCGTCTGGTGGTTTGCAAGCACCGTAATTATTATAAATTACCAAAAACTGACGGGACTTGGAAGTCAGGTGGGGGTGGTGTGCCAGTTTAAATCAGGAATTGCCTGCCGCAGGGGTGAGTTGATTAGAGGGGGTGAGAGGGGGGAGGACTTTCCTGACTAGTGAGCAGCAAGCCTGTAAATCCTAATAATTGTGGTATTTATTAAGCACCTACTTCATGCCAAGCACTGTAGATACAAAATAATCATGTTGGACCCAGTTCCATATGGTTCACAATCTCTCTCATTCATCCGATAGTATTTATTGAGTGCTTACTATGTGCAGAGCACTGTACTAACGTGACTGGGTAAGAACCGGGTGGCACCGATAATAATCGTGGTGTCTGTTAAGTACTTACCGTGTGCTAGCCACTGTCCTAAGCGCTGGGGTGGATGCAAGCAAATCAGTTGGAACGCAATCCCCTTCTCACATGGGGCTCCCATTCTCGGTCCCCATTTTCGGGATGAGGTAACTGAGGCCCAGAGAAGTAAAGTGACTTGATTAAGGTCACTTGTGGGCAGGATTAGAACCCGCGATCATCTGACTCCCGAGCCTGGGCGCTTCTCAAGGGGAGCGGTCTGGGAAGGTCCCTTGGAGGAAGTGGCTCGGGGTTCCGGGAAGGCGCTGCCGTGTAGGGGCGGGAGAGGGGAGTCTCTCCTTCACCAGCCCGCTCCCGTCCTCCCGCCCTGTAGAGATCGCGTCCGACGGCCTCAAGGGCCGGGTGTTCGAGGTGAGTCTGGCCGACCTGCAGAACGACGAGGTGGCCTTCCGCAAGTTCAAGCTCATCACCGAGGACGTCCAGGGCAAGAACTGCCTGACCAACTTCCACGGGATGGACCTGACCCGCGACAAGATGTGCTCCATGGTCAAGAAGTGGCAGGTGGGCCCGGCACCGGTGGGGCGGAGGGGCGGATGGGGGGGCGTCGGCAGGGCCCCCGTGGTCCCCGGACCAGGGCAGGAGAGGGGCAGGGATACGTGATGACAAGATGTTTCGGTCCCAGATGACGTCCCGTGATTTGACTGTTGCATTTTTCTGACGTCCCGAGTGCTGCGGCGGAGGCGGGGACCGCCTTGTCCGACCGGTTGTCGATCAGTCGTGTTTATTGAGCGCTTAGTGTGCGCAGAGCACTGTTCGGAGCGCTTGGGAGAGTGCAGTACAAGAGTTAACCGCTTAGTACAGTGCTCTCCACACAGTAAACGCTCAATAGATCCGATTGAATGAATCGGCAGACCCGTTCCCTGCCCACAGCGCGCTTCCAGTCTAGGGGGGAGAATGGGAGCTTGCAGAATCTGCAGGGGGTTGAGGAGACTGCGGGACATTCTGGATAAAAGGCGGGGTGGACCAGTCTACTTGGGGGAGACTCTGTTGGGGGGGGGGGGGGGCGGCGCACGTGGGCTGTGACCCCGGGTTCGCTCAGACCGTACGTGGTGCGTGTGAATTGAGACTCGCGGGGGAAAGCGGAAAGCAAAGGAGATGAGTAAGAACTGGAGAACTGGGACCGGTGTAAAGCGGGGCCCCGGGGGGAAGAACGGGGTCCCAAAGAATAGCGGAAAGGAGAGATCGGGGGGGCAGGAGGCAAACCGGGAAGGAGATGGAGTGATCGTGTGGGATGGGCAGGCCCAATCTGATGGACGGCTGTCGCGGGCTCTCCCCCGGCGGGCGTCCGGCGTGGTGGGAAAGTGAGGGGCTAGGAGGAGCAGGGGGGTGGGCTCGGTCTCTGCCCACTCGGGCTCCTCCACGGGCCTGGCCCGGAAACCCTCCGGCGGGGGGGGGAGACGGGTGCGGGCGGGTCCTCCCTGGCCCTGACGGCCGGCCTGCGTCCGTCCCCGCCCGCAGACGATGATCGAGGCCCACGTGGACATCAAGACGACGGACGGCTACCTGCTGCGCCTCTTCTGCGTGGGCTTCACCAAGAAGCGCAACAACCAGATCCGCAAGACGTCGTACGCCCAGCACCAGCAGGTGCGCCAGATCCGCAAGAAGATGACGGAGATCATGACCCGCGAGGTGCAGACCAACGACCTCAAGGAAGTCGTCAACAAGTTGTGAGCGGCCGCCCGGCGGTGGGTAGGGGAGGTGGGGGGACCCCGGACCCTCGCTGGGTGGCGAAGAGGCGTGGGAACGGGTGATGACCACATGTTTCGGTCCCAGATGACGCCCTGTGATTTCACCGTTGCGATTTTCTGACGTTCCCACGGCGGGGCCGCCTCGCGGGGGGCGGGCCGGGGCGGCGAGCGGGGCGGGGGCGTCCGATAACGCGGGGGCCCGGCGTCCGCAGGATCCCGGACAGCATCGGCAAAGACATCGAGAAGGCCTGCCAGTCCATCTACCCCCTCCACGACGTCTTCGTGCGCAAAGTCAAGATGTTGAAGAAGCCCAAATTCGAGCGTGAGTGGAGCGGGAATCCTTCCCGTCGTCCCTGCTTAGAAGCGTCCGCGTCCCGTGGGCGCCGGGCGGGTCTTCCGGGTCGGGGGAAGGGTTCGATCCCGGCGGGCGGAGACCGTGGATGTGCTTCTGCTGTACGTTCTTTGCAGTCGATGGATGAATCGGTGGCATGTATTGAGCGCTTAACTGCGCGCGGAGCACTGGGCTGCCCCCGGATACGACCTCGTCACCACCGTTCCCTTCCCCGTCGGCCCTTCCTGGGGACCCTTGACCTCTGACGCTTGCCCCCCCCCCCCCCCCCCCCCCGTCTCCAGTGGGGAAGCTCATGGAGCTGCACGGAGAAGGCAGCGGATCCAGCAAACCGTCCGGGGACGAGACGGGAGCCAAGGTGGAGCGCGCCGACGGCTACGAGCCGCCCGTCCAGGAGTCCGTCTGAGACCGGCGCGTCCGTGGAATAAAGAGCTTCACGGCTCAGTGCCGCCTGGCCCGGCCTGGTTCCTCCGCCACGTCCCGCCCCCGGGGGAAGGGCGGGCACGTCCCGGCCTCCCACAAGGGTTCCAAAATCCCGGAATCCTTGTACCCGCCGATCGATCGTACACGTTTCGAGGGCTGAGTGAGAAACTCCGGACCAAACTCACGGTAATAATAATGTTGGTGTTTGTTAAGCGCTTACTATGTGCAGAGCACTGTTCTAAGCGCTGGGGTAGACACAGGGGAATCAGGTTGTCCCACGTGGGGCTCACGGTCTTAATCCCCATTTTGCGGATGAGGTAACTGAGGCACAGAGAACGGTACTAGCCGCTGTCCCTCTCGCTTAGCCTGTGAGCACCGTGTGGGACGGGGATTGGGTCTGATTTGCCTCCACTCATAATCTACACTAATAACATCATAATAATAGGGATTTGAGAAGCAGCGTGGCTCAGGGGAAAGAGCCTGGGCTTGGGAGTCGGCGGTCATGCGTTCGAATCCTGGCGGCTGTGTGACTGTGGGCAAGTCACTTCACTTCTCTGTGCCTCGATTGGCTCATCTGTAAAATGGGGATTAAGACCGAGCCTCACATGGGATAGTCTATCTGTTGCCAAATAGTCCATTCCAAGTGCTTAGTACAGTGCTCTGCACATAGTAAGCGCTCAATAAATACTATTGAATGAATGGGACAACCTGATGACCCTGTATCTCCCCCAGCGCTTAGAACAGTGCTCTGCACATAGTAAGCGCTTAACAAATACCAACATTGTTATTAGTGGATAGAGCACGGGCCTGGGTGTCAGGAGGACCTGGGTTCTAATCCCGACCCTGCCACTTTTCTGCTGTGTGACTCTGGGCGAGTCAGGTTGCTTCTCTGTGTGTCAGTGACCTCATCTGGAAAATGGGGTTTAAGACTGTAAGCCCTGTGTGGGAGATGGCCTGGGTCCAACCCGGTACAGCGCAGTCGGAGGGAGAACGGACATTATTCCCGTTTTACAGTTGAGGAAACTAAGGGCCAGAGAAGTGATATGACTTGCCCAAGGTCACCCGGTAGGCAAGTGGCGGAGACAGGATCAGAACCCGGGCCCCGGGCTCTTCACTCTGCTTCACATGCTTCCTATATCTACCGCAGCGCTGAGCACATAGGACCACTGTAGTCGTCATTAATATTTATGGTATGAAGTGCTCATTAGGGGCCAGGTGCTGAAATGATACAGTCCCTGTCTCACGGAGGGCTCACCGGCTCAGTCCCCGTTTTACAGATGAGGTCACGGAGGCCGGAGAAAAGTGACCTGCCCAAGGTCACCCAGCAGACAAGTGGCGGAGCCGGGATTGGAACCCACGACCCGATTCCCAGGCCCGTCTGTCCACGGCGCCGTGCCGCTTCCCATCCGGTGCTCTGCGCGCGGGGCTCACCCACCGGTTACGGACGGCCGAGCGCCGGGGAGAGTCCGGTGCCACGGAGTCGGTCGACCCGTTCCCCCGTGGGGCCCGACCGCTGTCCTGAGCGCTCGACCGAGGAGACTCCAGTTACGATGCGTCTTGCTCACCCGTGGGTGAAGAAGCGGAAGCTGGGTGGTCTGGCGGGCTTGGGAGTCCTTGGAAGGTCGTGGGTTCTAATCCCACTTGTCCGCTGGGTGACCTTGGGCAAGTCATTTCATGTCTCTTGGCCTCCGGGAGCCATCATCATCATCGTTGTTATTAGTAATGATAGAGGCTATTATGGGGTATTTCGGGGGAGGGAATCTCCAGAAGAGCCACAAGGAGGCAGTGTGGCCCCGGGTGCTCAACGTCTTCGGCTACACAATGTTTCGTTTTTTGTGGTATTTTACGGAAGCGCCGAGGAAGGCGCGAGCTAATTAGGTCGGACACGGTGCCTGCGATGCGCGGAGCTCGCACTCTAAACAGGAGGGAGTACGGGGCTCCCCATTCGACGGACGAGAGAACCGAGGCACCGAAATAGAATGACTGGCCCGAGGTCACGCGGTTGGCGGAGCTGGGTATAGAACTCGGGCCCTTCTGACTCCCGGGCCCAAGTCCTCTCGGGAAGTCAGCTCTTCGCCCCGATACCCTCGCCTCTTCTCCCACGCGCCTCCCCGAAATCTGAACGGTTCCCCCGGAGAAACCCCCAGTCTTTTGAGCCATCCAAGTTTAGTCGCCGTGCCCCACTTAAGCCTCCGCGCTCAAACATCCTCCCCTCGGTGACCAAACTGACGCTCTCAACACCGCCCTCTCTACCGACCTCGACCCCCTCGCTCCCCAGCCCTTCGTCGATCTCGTACCGCTAACCCACGGCCCCGCGACCCCGGCCCCGTCTGCTCGAGCCGCGGAGCGCTGCTGGCGGAAATCTAAATGTCAGGTCGACTCGGTCCGCTTTGAGTTTATCCTTGCACGCTTTAACGCTGCCCTCTATTCTGCCTGGCAAAATTCTCTACCCATATTGACCCCCACGCCCATCACTCTCACCGGTTGGTGCACGTATTTCATTTCCCCTTCAGGCCCCCTGTTCCCCCACCCCCATTCCTCACCCCGGTGGCCTGGCCACTGACTTTATTAAGAAAATGGACAATATCAGGGGTGATCTCCCTAAAATCTCCTCTTCCCCAGTGCCTACCCCATTCTTCAGCTCTCCCATCTTTCCTAGCAGTATTTCTAAAAGAGATCTGCTTTCTCTCAAAATCCAGCCCCTCCACCTGCACATCCAACCCCATTCCTTGGCACCTTCTCGAAACACCTGCCTCCTCCCTTCTTCCTTCCCTAACTGCCGCCTTCCAGCTCTCCAATGGCTTCTTCCCCTCTGCTCTCAAACACGTTTGTGTCTCCCCTGCCCTAAAGTAAAACCTCTCTGGACCCCACGGCTCCTTCCGGTTATCACCCCGCCTCCCTCCTATCCTTCCTCTTGGGCAAGTCGTCGACACCCGCCGTCTCAAATTTCTGTCCTCCGATTCTCTTCTCCACCCCCTCCGACCTGGCTTCCTTCCCCTTCGCTCCACGGCAATCGCCCTCTCGAAGGTCCCCGATGACCTGGCCAAATCCAAATCCTAATCCTCCTCGACCTCTCGGTTAAGACGCTGTCGACCACCCCCTTCTGTAAACGTAATCCACCGTCGCTTTCACTGACCCTGTCCTCTCCCGGTTCCACTCTTAAATCTCTCTAGCCTCTCTTTCGCGGGCTCCTCCGTCTCCCACCGCCCCAACCGGGGGGGTCCCTCGAGGTTCAGATCTGGATCCTCTTCTAATCTCCATCTACGTCCACACCACTCCCTTGGAAGACACGTCTCCGAGAGGCCTTCCCCGACTAAGCCCTCCTTTCCTTTTCTCCACTCCCTTCTGTACCACCCTGACTTACTCCATTCATCCCCCCTCCCAGCCCCACGGCACTTGCGTATATATCTCATTTTATCTATCTTTATTCATGTCTGTCTTCCCCCCGGACCGTAAGCCGGAGAGCTTGCCAAGTGGATTGGAGGGGTGGGGAGATGGGGAGGGGAGTCCGGGGGGGTCGATGGCCCAAAGCAGCCAGCTCTGTCAGCTGAAACAGGAAAAGGAGCCGCTTTGCCCGTGGAAGATTCCCCCCTCTCCCCTTCCCCACCCTCTGTTCTGAACAGCAGAGCCAGTGGGAAGCAGCGTGGCCTAGTGGATAGAACTCGGGCCAGGGAGTCAGGAGAATTGAGTTCCAAACCCCGCTCCGCCCCTCGTCTGCTCTGGGACCTTGGGCAAGTCATTTCACTTCCGTATTTCCCTTCCCTCATCTGGAAAACGGGAGATACGAACCCCGGCGTTTAGCGCAGTGCCTACCGCATGTACAGTTATATTTATTGAGAGTTTGCTGTACGCGGAGCACCGTACCAAGCGCTTGGGAGGTCCGGGATAACGGACGCATTCTCCGTCCACAGCGGGCTTACAGTCTAGAGGGGGAGACAGACGTCGATAGAAATACACGACAGATAAGGACCTAAGTGGCGCGGGCCGGTAAGGGGGATGAATGAGGGGAGCGAGTCAAGGCGATGCGGAAGGAACAGGCAGAAGAGGAAAGGGGACCTTAGAGAAGGCCTCTCGGAAGAGACGGGCCTCCGGTACGGTTTTGAAAGCGGAGATCCGTCGGAGGCCGGAGGGAGGACGTGGGCGAAGGGTCGGCGGCGAGGTAGGCGAGTTCAAGGCGTGGTGAGAAAGCATTAGAGGAGCGAAGCGTGCGGGTTGGGTCGGTGTAGGAGAGTAGCGTAGTGAGCGCTTAACAAATACCATAAAAGAAAACACAAAAAAGACCCAACCTAGAGAAGTTCCACCTCGGGCTCTTCTAAGCGCCGAACTAAGTCTTGGGGACGACGCTCCGCACGTGGCGAGGGCTCGACGGATACCGTCCATCGACCCGGGCCGGCGGAGGCCGTCCGGCGAAGCCCTTCGGGTTTGGGGCCGCCGTGTCCGGGGATTCCCCGGATCTGGGGGGCTCCCCGAGGGGCAGGTGATTGGGAGCGTCCCCCCGAGCTGAGGCGAGGGGGGGGTGGGGGGCTGCGAATTGGCCCTCCGCAGCCGGGACCTGCTTCTGCGCTCAGTTGCCCGCCCCTATGGGCAACCATCAGAGCTGAGAGATGAAACTTGAAAAAGCTTTCCCTTCCCACCCTCCCCCCAGAGCCCCGCACAGGAACACCCCCCCACACACACCCCCACCCCCCCCGCCCCGCTCACAGGAAGCTGCCGCCCAGAGGGGTAGGAGAAAGATTGGGTGAATCTCTCCGACTCGCCGACTCCCTAACTGCTAACCGACTGACTGACCGGGCCGCTCGGGCCGCTTCTCCGGGCCGAGCCCAGCCCCTATTCCCCCCGCCCCCCAAACACACACACACACACACACACACACACACAGTCGGGCCCCCCACCCCAACTCGTCTGGCAAGATGACGAGGACCACCTTCCTGCTCCTGCTCCTCTGGGCACGCCACAGCCAAGGTACGACCCCCTGGTTGGGGGTGGAGAGAGGGGTCCTGGGAGTGGGGGGCACCCCCTTCTCCGGGAGGGGGGTGAGAGTCGGGAGGGGTCGGGGCCGAGAGGCGACCCTCCCCCTCGGCTCGTCCGGACGCGGGCCTCTCCGACGGCGTCGGAGGGGACGGGCGACCCGGTTCTAGGCCCGGATCCGCCGGCCGCTCGCCGACCCTCGCTGGGCCTCGGTCTCCTCTGCGGAATGGGGACCCCCTTTTCGCTTGCACCCAGAGCGGGAGTCCCGTGCGAGGGGGAGCCGGCAGCCTAGGGGGTTGTCCCGGGCCCCGCTCCGGCACGGAGTCGGTGCAGGCGACGGCTCACGTGCCCGTCCGGCCGGGGGTTGCCCGCCGCCCTCGCCTCCGCTCTGGACCAAGAGACGACTCCCCCGCGCACGGGGCTCGAGGGACACCGGCGGCCGCTTAGGTCGGGAGTGGGGGCTCCGAGGGCAGAGAAGCCCCTCCCGAGGTGCCCCTCCTATGCCCCGAGGGGGTCCCGAAGGGCCAGAAGGAAAAGGAGGGAAGCGGGGGGGCAGCGGTCCAGGGGCCTCCGGAGGCTGCGTCCCGGACCTCGGCCCAGCTCGGGTAGTCCAGGGGAGAGACCGGGTGAACCGTGGGGGGAGATGAGGGAAGAAGCCAGGTGGCGATCCGGGACTCCCCCTTCCCCTCCCCTCGGCGCCGCGTTCATCTGTGTTTATCATTTCTCACCCTATTTATTTCGTTAACGAGGTGTACGTCCCCTTGATTCTATTGATCGCGTCAAAGTCGGTTTTGCTTCGTTCTGCTCTGCCGTCCGTCTCCCCGATCAGACCGTGAGCCCGTCACTGGGCAGGGATGGTCTCTGTCTGTTGCCGGGCTGTCCGTTCCAAACGCTTAGTACAGTGCTCTGCACGTAGCTCTCAATAAGTGCTTCTGAATGAATGAATCCCCGCCCCGACCGGGGGCGGGGGGGGGAGGCTGGACTCTGACCTTCCGGCCATCCCGCCTGGGTGGGGGGGTGGCGGTCGGGATTTCCTAGCATCCCTTGCTCCGGGGAAGCCGGAGGACCGGGAGCAGGAGGGAGAGGGAAACCCCTGCCTAGCCGCTCTCGGCCTCGCAGCTCGGGCCGGGAGGAGGGGAGGCCGGCGGGAGTCCCCTTGGCCGGCTGCTCGGGGCCCTGGATGGCCGTCTGGGGAATGACGGAATGGGGATGGGGGAGGAGAAGCAGTGCGGCCTAGTGGCTAGAGCCCAGGCCCGGGAGTCGGGAGCTCGGGGATTCTAATCCCGGCTCTGCCCCTCGTCTGATGCGGGACTACGGGCGAGTCACTTCTCTGGGCCTCGGTTCCCTCAGCCGTTCTAGGGGGATCGAGACCGTGATCCCCGTGTGGGCCAGGGACTGGGTCCGACCACTTTTGCTGGTCTTCACCCCCCAGCACTTACACACGGCAAGCGCTTAACGACCGGCGTTGTTGTTATTATCTGGCGGTCCTGCCCCGCTGGTAGCGTCTCTACTCGATCAACTGTATTTACTGAGCGCGTACAGTGCGCAGAGCACTGTACCGAGGGCCGGGGAGTACCGAGCACCGAGGGCTCCGCCGCGTATCTGCCGTGTGACCTCGGGCAAGTCACTTTCCTTCCTTCATTCAGTCGTATTTAGTGAGGGCCCACTGTGTGCGGAGCACGGTGCCAAGCGCCTCTCTGTGCCTCGGTCACCTCACCCGTAAAATGGGGATTGAAACTGTGAGCCCCAAGCGGGCCGGCGACTATGTCCAACCCACTTTGGCTGGACCCACCCCGGCGCTTGGTACCTTGTCAGCCGTGTGACGGTGGGCAAGTCACTTCACTTCTCTGCGCCTCAGTTTCCTCATCTGTAAAATGGGGATAAAGGCCGTGAGCCTCACGTGGGACGACCTCATTCCCCTGTATCTCCCCCAGCGCTTAGAAGAGTGCCCTGCACGTAGTAAGCGCTTAACAAATCCCGACATGATTATTACAGTGCCTGGCACGTAGTAAGTGCTTAACAAATCCATAATTATAACAGAACAATGAAACAGATCCCTACTCCCTCATTCTCCTCTGTCCTGGGGTCCTTCCCTCCGCCTCCCCACTCCCCTTCCCCCCACCAACCCTGCAGCTTTCATTCGTTCAATTCGATCGTATTTACGAAGCGCTCACTCGGTGCAGAGCACCGTACTAAGCAGTTGGGAAAGTACAATACAGAAATTAACAATCCCTGCCCACGACAACCCGGGCTGCTGAAGAGGCGGAGTTTCCCGAAATCCCAGTTTCCTCCTTTGCGTTTCCCCGCCGGCCCCAGAAAGGCCTCAAATCCCCTTCTTCCGGCCCAGACGCTCTTAACGGGCTCCCTGATCCCGATCTGTCGCCTACCGGAACCCAAGCGCTGGACCCAAGGTGCCGGAGACGGGGACCCCCTTCCGTCTGCCCCCCCCCCGGGTCGGCCCCGCCTGCCGAATCGCGCCCGCTTTGGACCCCGGCCCGGCCCCCGCCCCCGGCGGGCCTTCTCAAACCGCCACGGGAAGTGGCTTTAGCAGCAGCCATCTGCCCCTGCCCTCTTTTCCGTCTGTCTTCCCTCCCGGCCCGGGGAGGCGGACCCTGACCTCGCAACCACGACAGATAATCATAATTATGGCGCTCGCTAAGCGCTTACTATGTGCCCACCACTGTTCGGAGCGCTGGGGGAGATACAAGTTAATCAGGTTGGACACGGTCCCTGTCCCGCGTGGGGCTCACGCCCTCAACCCCCATTTTACAGATGAGGTAAATGATGATCATGATAATAATGCTGGTATCTGTTAGGCGCTTACCATGTGCAGAGCACTGTTCTAAGCGCTGGGGTAGACACAGGGGAATCGGGTCGTCCCACGTGGGGCTCACGGTCTTAATCCCCATTTTCCAGAGGAGGCGACTGAGGCACAGAGAAGTGAAGTGACTTGCCCACAGTCACACGGCTGACAAAGGTGCGGAGAAGTGAACGGTAGTAGTAATCATGGTACTCGCTAAACGCTTACCATGTGCCGAGCGCCGTTCCGAGCGCCGGAGTAGATACGAGTTTATCGGCAAGTCCCTGTCGCACGGGCGGCTCACACTCTTTATCGCCATTTTACAGAGGAGGTAAATGAGACACGGAGAGGTGGAGAAGAATAATAACGATCACGGTACTTGTTGAGTGCTTACTATGTGCCGAGCACTGTCCTGAGCACCGGAGTAGATACGAGTCAATCAGGTTGGCCCACAGGGGTTTCCACTTCTAATCCCCATTTTACGGACAAAAGAACCGAGGCCCAGAGAAGTGAAGTGACTCGTCCGAGGTCACAGAGCAGACAAGGGGCAGAGCCGGGGTGAGAATCCAGGCCCGGGCCCTATCCATTAAGCCGGATTGGGATTTGGGGGAGGGAAGGCGGGATCTGCCGGGATGGGGGACGGTTTTGGGGGGGGGGGGGGACCCTGGTGGAAGATGTCCGCTTTGCCCACCGGAGGGGAGATGATAACGATTGGTATCTGTTAAGCACTTACTACGTGCAGAGCACTGCTCTAAGCGCCGGGGTAGGTACAGGGTCATCAGGTTGTCCCCCATGAGGCTCACAGTTAATCCCCATTTTCCAGATGAGGTTAACCGAGGCACAGAGAAGCGAAGTGACTTGCCTAAAGTCACCCAGCTGACAAGTGGCAGAGCCGGGATTCGAACCCATCACCTCCGCCTCCCAAGCCCGGGCTCTTTCCACTGAGCCACGCTGCTTCTCTGATAGCCCACCCCCCTTCCGGGAAGGGCACGGCTGGGGGGGCAGGGAGGAGGAGAAGGGTCAGGTCGAGGCAGGGACCGGAGGCCTCCACCCTGATTCGCTTACCTCCACCCCGGCGCTTAGTACAGTGCCCGGCCCACGGTACGCGCTTAACAAATACCACAGGTGTTATTACCGTTAGCGGGGCTCACCGGCTCAGACCGAGAACGTCTGAGGATTTCCTTCCGAGGAGACGCCCCCCTTCCCG
This sequence comes from Ornithorhynchus anatinus, assembly GCF_004115215.2. NCBI lineage: Eukaryota > Metazoa > Chordata > Mammalia > Monotremata > Ornithorhynchidae > Ornithorhynchus > Ornithorhynchus anatinus. Next base: position 3,552,308 of record NC_041753.1, on the reverse strand, counting down.
CCGCCCATCCGCTCGGCCCGGTCTCTTCCCGTTCTCTCCTTTCCCCCCAGGTTCCGCCTCAACCGTGAGCGTGAACGGCGTCTTGGGGGGATCGCTGTGGCTGCATCCCCCGACCCCGCTTCGAGCGGCCCTAAAAGTCGAGTGGTCCAGACTGTCCCCAGACCGACCAATTTTCCGGATAGTGAGTTGGGAGAACTCAACAGCGGGGCCCGACGAGGTCCGGGTTTCTGCGGGCGGTTACCGCTTCAGCCCCAAGAACTTTTCCCTTCAAATCCTCCAAGTGGAGAAGGACAGCGGAGGGCTGTATGAAGTGGACATCACAGACGGGAGCGGTCAGAAGACCAAGACGCAGTTCCACCTCTCCGTATTTGGTGGGTGTCCCCGATGGGGTCGTCGAACCGTGCTTTCCGAGCGCTAAGTATTCATTCGTTCATTCAGCAGCATTTATTGAGCGCTTACTGTGTGCAGAGCACCGGACTGAGCGCTCGGAACGGACGAATCGGCCGAGTACGGCGCTCGGCGCGGACGGGCGACTGAACGGGTCGAGCGGGGTCGACCGAGGCCTCCGGCGGGAGAGGGGCCGCGTCCCTTCGTTCGTTCATTCAGTATTTATCGAGCCCTGACTGCGTGCGGAGCACTGGACTAAGCGCTCGGAACGGACAAAACGGCAACGCCTGCTGAGGCCGGAGCGCCGCGCCGAGCGCTTGGGAGAGCCCGACGGACCAAAAAGCCCAGGCTTCCTGCCCGCCCGGATTTACCGTCCGCCGGTCTTCCGGCGGCGGCGGCGCCGCGCGACCTCGGTGGCGGTGGTCGTGGTGAAAATCCCGGCGGGGGGCGGTTGACGACCCCGGGGGCGGCGATGACGGCGACGATGGCGTCCGTCGAGCGTTCGCGGCGTGCCGAGCACCGTTCTAAGCGCCGGAGCGCCGCTGGGAGCGCCGGGGGGTGACGGAAGCCCCCCGTGGGCCTCCCCCGACCCCGATCTGCTGGGAATCTCTGCTTCCAGATGCCGTCCGGACGCCGAGTCTTCGGGTGCGGTACGGCAGCGGGAAGGCCGACCGGTGCCTGGCGAACCTGTCCTGCTCCACCGAGGGCAGGGGTCCGGTGGCGTTCTCCTGGTACGCCCGGGCGAAGCCCAAGCGACTGGCCGGGAACTCCACCCTCCTGGAGCTGGCGTTGGACGTCGCCGGCCCCCCGAAGTCCTTTGCCTGCAACGTCAGCAACCCGGTGGCTTGGGCCCAGGCGGAAATCGCCGTTCAGTGTCCGCGGCAGGGTGAGCAGGGCGTCGCCCCCGTCGCTCGACGGGCCGGTCGTTCGTTTTTCATTTTCCGTGGTGTTCGGTTAGACGCTCAGTACGCGTCCGAACGCTGTCGGGCGCTCGCCGTGGGCGTGTACCCAACGCTGGGGAAAGCGGCGTGCGGCCGAGTTAACGTTAATGAGGTGGGTATCTGTTAAGCGCTTACCGTGCGCCGAGCGCCGTTCTGAGCGCCGGGGGAGACACAGGGGAATCGGGTCGTCCCCCGCGAGGCTCCCGGTCTTCATCCCCATTTTGCAGATGAGGGAACTGAGGCACAGAGAAGCGACTCGCCCACAGTCACACAGCTGACAGGTGGCGGAGCCGGGATTCGAACCCATGACCTCTGACTCCCAAGCCCGGGCTCCTTCCACTGAGCCACGCCCCTGTCCACAAGGGACTCAGGGTCTACGGGGGGGGAGACGTCTTTTTTTTTTTTTTGCTCTTTGGTGAGCGCTCACTAGAGCAGCGGCGTGGCTCAGTGGAAGGAGTCCGGGCTTGGGGGTCAGAGGTCATGGGTTCGAATCCAGGCTCTGCCCCTTGTCAGCCGTGCCACCGTGGGCGAGTCACTTCACTTCTCTGGGCCTCCGTGACCTCATCTGGAAAACGGGGATGAAGACCGGGAGCCTCGCGGGGGACGACCTGACGACCCCGTATCTCCCCCGGCGCTCAGAACGGTGCTCGGCGCACAGTAAGCGCTTAACGGATACCGACCTCACTAACGTTACCATCGCGGCGCTCCGCGCCCCGTAAGCGCTCGCTAAATACAAACGACTGATTTTACCGACGAGATAAGGGAGGCGCGAGAGAAGCGAAGCGACCCGCCCGAGGTCACCCAGCAGACGGGTGGCGGGGCCGGGACTAGAACCCAGGTCCTCCGCCTCCCAGGCCCGCCCGGACTCTTCTGGTTAGGCCACGCCGCTTCTCATCTTCCCGGGGAAATCCCCCATTCGCTCTTCTGGGGCTTCCTGCCCCTTCCCGCTGCCTCCTGAGGAGCCGGGGGAAGGAGAAACTCTAACTGCTTTGTTCTCGGGGCTGATCTTACTCAGCCGCACTTACCGAGCGCTTACTGCGGGCAGAGCACTGTACTCAGCGCTCCTGGAGAAGGAGGTGGGAGATGGGCGGGGAGCGTGTCTACCAACTCCACACTGTATCGTCCTCTCCCCAGTGCTTAGAGAAGCGGCGGGCGTAGCGGCTAGATCCCGGGCCCGGGAGTCGGAGGTCACGGGTTCGAATCCGGGCTCTGCCCCTTGCCAGCCGTGTGACCGTGGGCGAGTCGCTTCGCTTCTCTGGGCCTCAGTGACCTCATCTGGAAAATGGGGATGAAGACCGTGAGTTCTGATGCCGCCTCCGCCGCTTGTCTGCCGGGTGACCTTGGGCGAGTCACTTCTCTGGGCCTCAGTTCCCCCCATCTGGAAAACGGGGGCTAAGGCCGGGAGCCCCACGTGGCACAACCCGATGACCTCGTCTCTTCCCCGGCGCGTAGGACAGGAAGCGCTTCCCAAAGGCCATCCTTATTATCAGCGACGTTGGTATCTGTTAAGCGCTCACTACGTGCAGGGCACCGTTCTAAGCGCTGGGGTAGACACGGGGGAATCAGGTGGTCCCACGTGAGGCTCCCGGTCTTCATCCCCACTTGACAGATGAGGTCACTGAGGCGCGCAGAGAAGTGAAGTGACTCGCCCACAGTCGCACAGCCGGGATCGGAACCCATGACCTCTGACTCCCAAGCCCCTTCCACCGAGCCACGCTGCTTCTCTAAATGTTGGTATTTGTCAAGCGCTCACTACGCGCAGAGCGCTGTTCTAAGCGCTGGGGTAGATACAGGGGAACGGGGCTGTCCCACGTGAGGCTCGCGGTCTTCATCCCCATTTTCCAGATGAGGGAACTGAGGCCCAGAGAAGTGAAGCGACTCGCCCACGGTCACACGGCTGACAAGGGGCAGAGTCGGGCTTCGGACCCGTGACCTCTGAGTCCCAAGCCCGGGCTCTCTCCACCGAGCCGCGCCGCATGCGTTCGATTGACACCGGGCCCCGAAGGGGCCGAGAAACCCGAAGCTCCAGGCGAGGGTCACCTTCACACCTGGGTCAGACCGCGGGCCCGATCTCGAGTTCAAAGCCAACGGAAGGAAACTCTTGGTGTTGTCCGGGGGCGGGGGGAGAGAGGAAGCCGGCCCGTCTGCGGAACCTAGGTCGGCAGGACGCTTTGTTCGCAGAAGTATCGGCGGGTCTCGGGGGGGGGCGGGGCGGGGGCCGGGGTTCGGTGCGGATAGGGGGTCCGTGCGGAGGCCCAGATGGGCCAGGTCAAGGAGGATGACCGTCTCTCGGTTCGTTCGTCCCGTCGTATTTATTGAGCCCTCACCGTGTGCAGAGCACTGGCCTAAGCGCTGGGTTCCCGGGACCTCCTCGGAAACTCCAAACTCTCCTATCAAGCGAAAGCTCCTCGCTACTGGCTTCGAAGCCGTCCATCCCCTCGCCGCCTCCTACCTCGCCTCCCTTCTGTCCTTCTCCGGCCCGGCCCGCGCGCTCCGCCCCTCTGCCGCCTCTCGCCCGTCCCGCCGTCGTCCACGTCGCCCCCGTCCCCCCGCTGTGCCGGAACGCCCTCCCTCCTCCCCTCCGCCAAACTATCACACTTCAAAGCCCTACCGAGAGCTCACCTCCTCCGGGAGGCCTTCCCGGACCGAGCCCCCCTCCTCCTCCGCTCCTCCTCCCCGGCGCCCCGACACCCTCCCTCTGCTCTACCCCCCCTCCCCGCCCCACGGCACTTGTGCGTCTCCGTACGTATTCGTTAACTCCGTCGATTTTATTGACGACGCGCGTAGATCTAGAATCCTATCTGTTTGTGTCGATGCTACCGACGCCCGTCTACTCGTTTCGTTGTCCGACTCCCCGCTTCTAGACGGCGAGCCCGTTCTCGGGTAGGGATTGACTCTGGCTGGGGCCGAATCGCACTTGCGAGTGCTCAGTCCGGTGCTCCGCACGGGGGAAGCGCTCAATAAATACGAATGAACGAATGCCGTCGCCGTGGAGACAGATCCCCGGGCCCGCCGGCCCGGCCCGTGGCTTACGCTCCGACCTCTCCATTCCTCCCGTCTCCCGCGGCCGGAGAGGAGGAGAAGGGGGAGGGTCCGGCCCTCGGGGGGGGGGGCCCAGGGTCCCCAGAATGGCAGCCCGGAGGTCCCCCCCGCCCCCACCCCCGGCCGCGTTTCGCCTCTGGGGCGGACCGTCTGCTCAGACCCGTCGCCCGCTTCCTTCCTCCTTCAGCTTGGTGGTTTATCCCCGCCCTGGTTCTCGCCGCATCCACCGTGGCCGCTCTGTTCTGCCTCCTCGGCTGCCTCCTGGTGAGGAAGAGGAGGAGGAGGAGGAGGAGGAGGAGGAGGAAGATGGAGGAGATCGCTCCGGCCACCTTGGGTGAGCGCGGGGAGTCGAACCCAAGCCGGGGAGCCGGCCCGCGGCCCCGCCGACCCCATCCTCGACCCGCTGGGGACCGGGCCTCCCGGCTCCAGCCAAGTCCCCGCGTCTGTCGGACTGCAGCCCCCCCCCGCCGCGGAGCGAGCCGGACCCCTTCCGGGCCCCGGGGGGGGACGTAAGCTCCTCGCGGGCAGGGGACGTGTCCGTTCCACTGTCACGTCGGACTCCCTCGAGCGTTTAGTACGGCGCCCCGCACGTAGTCGGCGCTCGACAAATACCGGCATTATTACCGTCGACCGACCGGTTGACTGAGGAGAGGTGGCCGGCCTCCTCCCTGAGCAAACCCAGTCTCGGAGACTCGACCTCTCCGTCCCCCGCCCCCGGTCGGGCAGCCCTTGGGCCCGTCTGTCATCCGCCTCGTCCCATTCCGTGGCTCGACCCCTAACGGTCCCTTTTTGATTTTAATGGCGTTTGTTAAGCGCTTACTATGTGCCGGGCGCTCTCCTGAGCGCTGGGGTAGATGCAGTCACGATCCGGGTCCCCCCCGCGGTGGTTTCTCATCCCCATTTTACAGACGAAGGAACCGAGGCCCAGAGAAGCGAAGTGGCCCGAGGTCACCCGCGAGACAAGGGGCGGAGCCGGGATTAGAACCCGGGGCCTTCTCGCTTCCGGGCCTGGGCTCTATCCCCTAGGCCGCCCTGCTTTTCAACCGGTCCCTAACAGTAGCCCGTTCAAGTCCACCTCCCTGGCTTGTTGGCTCCGGGGGCGAGTCGAGTTCCTGACAGGGAGAGCCCCGCCCTTGCAGACCACCTTGCCTCCACCCCCCCCCCCGACCTCTCCAGGGGGTCCTAGTCTTGACGAGGGGGACCTGCCTCTTCCCTTCCGTCCCAAAAGGCGGCCCGGGGCGGGGGAACGTGGATTTGCAGCAGGTGGGACGAAGGGTAGACCTCCGAAAGGACCGATGATCACCTCTGGCGGCGACCGGCAGGGAAGGGCGCAGTGCTTCCTTCATTATCGCCGTCATCGTCGTCATTATGATTCATAATAGTGATCAGAATCCGTCGCATTTACTGAGGGCTCACCGTGTGCCCAGCACTGTACTAAGCGCTTGGGAGAGTACGACAGAAGGAGTAGCCACGTTCCCCGCCCGTAACGAGTTTGTTGTTTTTCTTCTGTTAAGCGTGTAAACCCTTAACTCTCTTGTTAAGCGTGTAAACTACGCGGAAACTCGTTGTGGGCGGGGAATGTGTAAAACCGACTCTGTCGCACTGTACTGTCCCAGGTGCTTAGGACAGTGTTCTGCACACAGGAAGCGCCCAGTAGACACCACTGATGACGAGATGATGACGGGCCCGGGAGGCGGCGGTCATGGGTTCCAATATGTGTGACTACGGGCAGGTCACTTCTCTGTGCCTCAGTTATCCCATCTGCGAAATGGGGATTAAGACTGTGCCCCCCACGCGGGACGGCCTGATGACCCTGCATCTCCCCCAGCGCTCGGAACAGTGCTCCGCACGTAGTAAGCGCTTAACAGATACCAACATTATTATTCTAAGCGCCGGGGTAGAGACAAGTTAATCAGATGGGACGGAGTCCCTGTCCCGCGAGGGGCCACAGGAGGAGGGAGGACCGGGATTGAATTCTCATTTTACAGTTGAGGACACCGAGGCCCGGAGCGGTGAGGCGACCTGCCCAAGGTCACCCGGCGGGCAGGCGGCGCAGCCGGGATTAGAACCCGGGCCCCGACTCTTTCCAGCAGGCCGCGCTGCTTCTCCCTCGGGGCAGAGCCGCCCGGGCCAACGGGTTGCCCTCCGAGCGGGGTCACGTCCGCCCCCGTTTCTTCCTCTTCCAGAACGGACCCTGACCGACTCTCTGACGGTTTATGAAGAGGTGGGAGACGACGGGCTGAGGACGAACAAAGTACGTCCCCTTGGGGGAGATGGGGGGAGAGGGGTCGGAGAAAGATCTCTAGCCAGCCCCCCCCCCCCCCCCGCCACCTCTCCGTCCCCGCTCCCCCGATGCTCGACCCCCTCCCCCCGTCGACCCGGCGGATCGCCACTCCTCCCCCCCCTTCTGAACCTTCCCCGGTTGACCCCGCCCTCGGCCCCGCGGCACCCGGCCGCCGTCGGGCGGTGATGGCCTCCATCCGTCGCCGGATCGTACTTCCCGAGCGCTCGGCGCGGCGCTCTGCGCCAGGCGAGCGCCCGGTGAACGCGATCGAATGAATGAGCGGCCGTCCGAATCCTTGAATTTCACGTCCGCCTCCCCGTCCGGGCCGCAGAGGGCGGGGGACGCGGCTACCCGCTCCGTCACCGTGCGCTCGCCCAGGCGCCTAGCACAGCGCCCCGCGTGCCGAAAGCGCCCGATAAACGCCATCGGTCGGTCGATTTTGACGGACAAAATGCCGCCTCCTCCTCCAAGCCTTCCCCGTCTAACTCCCGATCACCCGGGTCACCCCTGACTCTCGGTCACCTCTAGCGCATCGGTATTTATTCACCCGGGCGCTTAGTACGATGCTCCGCACATACCAAGCGCTCCGTAAGCGCCACCGATCGATCGATCGATCGACACCTTCCATCGCCGTTTACTCGTTCCCGGATATTCCGTCGTTCAGCGGATCGATTCGGATTATTCTGACGTTTTTGCGTCCTCCCCATTATTCTGTAACGGCATTCGTTAAGGGGCTCACGATCCGTCATTCAGTCGACCGATCCGTTGGATTTATCGAGCCCTTGCTGTGGGCAGAGCGCTGTACCGAGCGCTTGGGCGAGTACAGCGCAGCGGAGTCGGTAGACACATTCCCCGCCTGCCACGATACTTAGGTGCCGAGCACTGTTCTAAGCCCTAAGGGAGATACGGATCAGTCAGGTCGCACCCCGTCTCCGTCCCACATGGGGCTCACCGTCTAATAAGTAGGAGGGAGAACGGGGATCGAATCCCCGTTTTAGCAAGTTGAGGAAACCGAGGCGCGGAGAAGTGACAGGACTTGCCCCGGGTCACACGGCGGATAAGCCGGGATTAGAACCCGGGGTCTCTGACTTCCCAGCCCGGGCTCTCTCCGCTATTCATTCATTCAGTAGTATTTATTGAGCGCTTACTCTGTGCAGAGCACTGTACTAAACGCTTGGAATGGACAAATCGGTAACAGAGACAGTCCACTGCTTCCCATTTGAGCGAAATCTCCCGTTGTGCGTTCCCAGGCGCTCAGTACAGAGCCCTGAATGCAAGAGGTGCTCCGTGCATGCTCGCGCTTCTACGGGATCAACAGGATTTATTGAGCTCCTACCGTGTGCAAGACTAGCATCACGGCCAAGCGGGTAGAGCGGGGGGCTGGGAGGCAGAAGGCCGTGGGTTCTAATCCCGGCTCCGCTACTTCTCTGTCGTGTGACCTTGGCCAAGTCACTTCACTTCGCCTCAGTTCCCTCATCTGTAAAATGGGGGTTGAGCACGCGAGCGCTCAGTACGGAGCTCCGCGCTCAATAAATACGATCGAATGAACGAATCGGGGGGGGGGGGGGGGATAACAGAGTAGAGGATGTTCGGGTGAGCGTTGTGGGGCTGCCACCTCACGTTTATCTTTTTGTCCCGCGCGCAGAGGAAAAGCGGCCACAGAGGAGGCCAAGATGATGTCACCGTATATTCCACGGTCCACCGCCAAACCCAGGTACGCCGGCCCGCAGCCCGGGCCGCGTTCGAACTCGAGTCCCGGAGACGGGAGGGGCTCTCTCTGTCTCCCCGCCGCTCTCCGCATGCTCCCGAGCCCACGGGGAGCGGCGGGGCGTAGCGGATGGCGCACGGGCCTGGGATCTGGAAGGTCACGGGTTCTAAGCCCGGCTCCGTCGCTTGCCTGCTGCGTGACCTCGGGCAAGTCACTTCACCCCTCTGGGCCGCTCACCTCATCCGGAAAATGGGGATCGAGAGCGTGAGCCCCACGGGGGACGGGGACTGCGTCCAACCCCGTTCGCCGCCCCGGTGCTCAGTACAGCGCCTGGCCCGTAATGAGTGTCTAACAAATACCGTGATATTATCGTCATCACATCTCTCTCTCGACCTTCCCGCCCCCTACCTCTTGCTCGCGCTCCCCTCCTCGGTCTGCGATCCCCTGCCTCTCCCAAGCGCTCGGTACAGTGCTCCGCACCCAGTGAGCGCTCGACGAGTACGATCGAACGAACGAGAGGTCTCTCCCCTAGGACGCGCCGCTTCCCACGCCTAATGCGGATTACACGGTGTATTCGTCCATCCAAAATCCCAAACATGTAAGTCTCCCCCGTGAGGGGAAGCGGGGGGCCTATCATCCCCCTCCCCCTCCCCCCCGGAGCCTCGGTTTCCCCCGGGGGCCGGGGGAGGTGAAGGAAGGAGAAGGTGATCGTACCCCCCCCCCCCCGCCGCGTGTGTCTGATTGCTTCTGCCCCTTCGCGGGGGGTGGTTCGGGGCCTACTCGCCGAGCTCCCCTCCCGCCCCCCGACAAATCCCCCGCTATCCCGACCCTCCCGTGCCTCCCCTTCCTCCCTCCCCGCACTTGCCAGCCGCCCCCCGGGACCACCGGGCCATCCGGGGGTTTCGGTTTTTCAGCCCCTTCTCGAGGGGTGGTTCGAGGCCTACTCGCTAAACTCCCCTCCCGCCACCGCCCCCCCCCCCAGATCCCCAGTGTCCCAAGCCTCCCGTGCCTCCCCTTCCTCCCCCGCCCCCCGCTTGCCGTCCGCCCCCCCCCGTGACCACCGGGCGATCCGGGTTTCGGTTTCTCAGCCCCTTCGCGGGGGGTGGTTCGAGGCCTACTTGCTGAGCTCCCCTCCCCCCTCCGATCCCCGATATCCCAACCCTCCCGTGCCTCCCCTCCCCCGCCCCCCACTCGCCATCTGCCCCCCCCCCCGTGACTACCGGGCTGTCCGGGTTTCGGTTTTGCAGGCCCCCAGATCCAAGCAGAGGACCCCAATCCGCCCCCCTTCCACCACCGTCTACCAAGAGGTGAGCGCCTCCCCCAGGGTGGGCGGGACTCCCCCGTCCCACCCCCCGTGACCCCTCCCCCCTCGGTGAGCCCTGTCTCGATGACCCCAGGGCTCTCAGGGGGACCCCCCCCGCCCCCCGCCCCCGCCTCCGTAATAATGACGGTATTTCTTAAGCGCTCCCTGGGTGCCAAGCCCCGTCCCGAGCGCCGGGGTGGATACGACGCGGTCGGGTCGGCCCCGGTCCCCGTCCCATCCGGGGCTCCCGGTCTTGATCCCCATTTTCCGGATGAGATGTCGGAGGCCCGGAGAGGCGGAGCGACCCGCTCCGGGTCACGCGGCGGACGAGCGGCGGGGCCGGAATCGGAACCCGTGACCTCGCGACGCCCCCCGCCCCGCCACGCCGCTTCTCCCTCCCTCCGCTCGTCCGCCGGGCGACCCGGGGCGGGTCGCTTGGCTCCCCTGGGCCTCAGTGCCCTCATCCGGAAAACGGGGACGGAGACGGCGGCGGGCCCCGGGGGGGCCGTGTCCAACGCGATCGGCTCGCGGCCGCCCCGGCGTTCGGTGCCCGGCGCGTAGCGAGCGCCCGACGGACACGGCGCGTGGCTTGGCGGGGAGAGCCCGGGCCTGGGAGGCAGAGGTCGTGGGTTCCGATCCCGGCCCCGCCGCCTGTCTGCTGTGTGACGTTGGGCGAGTCACTTCGCTTCTCCGTACCTCATCTGTAAAAATGGGGGCGAAGACACGTGAGCCCCACGTGGGACAATCCGATGACCCTGTATCTCCCCCAGCGCTTAGGCCGGTGCTCTGCACGTAGTGAGCGCCTATTACCATAATGATAATAATCATCACAGCATCCAACCTAAAAAACAACCCCCCCCCTCCCTCTCCTCCCCACCCGGCAGGTCGGATGGGCCCGCTCTGCCAACCCGGGAGCTTCCAGACTGTCCCGCAAGGAGCTGGAGGCATTTCACGTCTACTCCTAGCGCCGGCCGGGCCCGCCTCCGCCCCCCGCCCCCCGCCCCCCCGTTTTCCGGGGCGGGGGGGGGTCGTCCCCGGGGTGGGGGAGCGTCATTCGGGGGACGCCGCGGCCTCGCGGAGCCATCGGGTCGGAGAGGGGTGGGAAAACCACCCCGACCCACGGAGCTCGCGGGCTTCAACGCGGGTTTCCACGGGGCGCGGGGGCTCCGCGGCGGTTCTCCGCCCGCGCCGCGTGGCCTCCCCCTCCCGCCCCCCCCAGCCTCTTTACAGCCCCCCACCGACCGGAGGGAAGATCGTGACCCAGTGGATAAAGCCCGGGCCCCCGAGACCGGGGACCCGGGTCCCGGTCCCGGCTCTGCCGCCTCCCCGCTGTGGGCGGCTGGGCAAGTCACTTCACTTCTCTGGGCCTCAGTTGCCTCGACTGCAAATAGGATCCCCGTTCGCCCTTTCGGTTAGAACGCGAGCCCCAGGCGGGACGCGGACCGTATCCGCACTGACTCGCATCTGCCCCAGCGCTTGGTACGGCGTCCGACACACGGTAAGCGCTTAAATACTACGGAGAGAGTGTACGATATAGTATACCCCATATGTACAGGGATGGGGCCTAGGAGAGAGAGCCCAGGCCTGGGAATCTGAGGCCCCGGGTTCTAAACCCGGCTCCGCCACGGGTGCGCTGGGTGACCTTGGGCGAGTCGCTTCACTCCTCTAGACTCTAAACCCGTTACGGGCAGGGAACGTGTCCCCCTAATTCTGCTGCACCGTACTCTCCCGAGCGCTCAGTACGGCGCCGTGCCCGTAGCGAGGGCTCAGTAAATGCCGCCGATCGACGGACGGATGGATTCTCTGGGCCTCGGCTCCCTCGTCTGCGAAATGGGGATTCCGTACCTTGTCGGGCAAGTCGTTTCGCTTCTCTGTGCCCCGGTTCCCTCATCTGCGACGTGGGGATGGAGACCGCGAGCCCCACGTGGGACAACCCGATGACCTGGTGTCTACCCCGGCGCTTAGAACGGCGCCTGGCACTTAGTAAGCGGTTAACGAATACCATCCAAAAAGAACCCCGAGGTTCCAGTCTAGAGGCTGGGAAAAACAACAAAGAGGAAGGAAGGGACAAGGGAAGAGGAGGGGGATCGAGGATAACTGTGGTATCTGTTAAGCGCCGTCTGCCGAGCGCTGCGCCGAGCGCCGGGGCGGATACGAGATAACCAGTCAGTGGTCTGTATCGAGCATCCATCCATTCGTCCGATAGTATTTACTGAGCGCTTACTATGTGCCGAGCACCGCACTAAGCGCCCGGACCGGACGGTTCGGCGACACCTACTACGCGTAGCGCATTGTACTGAGCACGTGGGAGAGGACGGTAGGGCGTAATCGGGCCCGGGGCTCCCTAAAGGGAGATCTTACGCCCCCCCCCCGTTTGACAGATGAGGAAACTGAGGCCCGGAGCCCTGAAGGGACTGGCCCCGGATCGCACGGGCCGGCGAGCGGGGGAGGGAGGAAGAGGGCGGGGGCGGTGCGGCCCCGGCGACCAGGGATGTGGGCTGGCGGCGTCGGGGGCCGGGGAGCCTGATTTCCTGGTAGCGGGGGTGGGGCGGAGGGGGGCTCCCCCGGGGCCGGGGGGCGGGCGGGGGGGGGGGGGGCTGGCGTCCCGGTCCTCCCTTAAAGGAACCAGAGACAGCTTCGCCTCTTCTCTGCTAGGCCTTCTCTCCCCGGCCCCCAGAGGGGACGATTAATAATAAACAATAATACTGACGGCATCCGTGAAGCGCTTACTGCGTGCAAGCCCTGGGGAGGATACAAGGTGATCGGGTTGCGCCACGCGGGGCTCACGGTCTTCATCCCCGTTTTACAGATGGGGGAACCGAGGCCCAGAGAAGTGACGCGACCTGCTCAAGGTCACGCAGCCGACAAGCGGCGGAGCTGGGATTTGAACCCACGGCCGATCTTAATCTCACGATTGAGATAATAGTAATAATCACTGGGGAGTTAGTTGTTTCAGAGAAGCAGTATGGCTGTGGGGCTAAAGCCCAGGCCGGGGAGTCAGAAGGCCGTGGGTTCTGGTTCCGGCCCCGCCACGCATCCGCCGCGTGACCTGGGGCAAGTCGCTTCGCTTCTCTGTCCAGTGCCCCGCGCGGAGCGAGCGCGGGGGAAATACGGCGGACGGATCCCTCCTCTGGCTTGTACGTATTTATTGAGCGCTTACTGCGTGCAGAGCACTGTACTAAGCGCTAGGAATGTACAGTTCGGCAACAGGTAGAGACGATCCCTGCCCGACGACGGGCTCACGGTCTAGAAGCGGGGGGACAGACAGCGAAACAAGCAGACAGGCATCAATAGCAGTCTCCGGCCCCGGTATTTAGCGAGCGCTTACAGCGTGCAACGCACTGTACCGAGCGCTTGGCAGAGTACGGTACGACAGAGTGGGGAGGGACACGATCCTTTCCCCACAAGGAGCTCATCATCCCCAGCGGGAGACGGACATTCCAATAAATCACGGCCCACCGCCGTAGAAAATCGACAGCGCAAAATCCACGGTGAGAAGCGGGGTGCCAGTTGTCAGCTGTGGGACCGTGGGCAAGTCACTTCACTTCTCGGTGCCTCGGTGACCTCGTCTGGAAAATGGGGATGAAGACCGTGAGCCCCACGCGGGACGACCTGATTCCCCCGTGTCTACCCCGGCGCTCAGAACAGGGCTCCGCACGTAGTAAGCGCTTAACAGATACCAACATTATTCTTATTATTGGCGGGTAGAACCCAGGCCTGGGCGTCAGGAGGACCTGGGTTCCCCTCCCGGTTCCGCCCCCCCCCCGTCCGCTGAGTGTCCTTGGGCAAGTCACGTCGCTCCTCTGGGCCTCGGTTCCCTCGTCTGGAAAATGGGGATTAAGACCGTGAGCCCCACGAGGGACGACCTGATGACCCCGTGTCTCCCCCAGCGCTTAGAACGGTGCTCGGCGCACAGTAAGCGCGTGACAAATGGCAGCATCATCTGGAAAACGGGGATTGAGACGGTGAGCCCCACGTGGGACAGGGACCGGGTCCAACCCCAACAGCCCGGATCTACCCCGGCGCTCAGTACGGCGCCCGGCACATAACGAGCGCTTAACAGATACCATCGTAGAAAAACCCCAACAACAAAGAAGCGCTTGGGAGAGGCCAGCGTAGATTCGGTAGGCACGATCTCTGCCCACAAGGAGCTTACGGTCTAGAGATCGCCCAGCAGGCGATCAGTAAATACCATCGGTTGAGCCGATTGATTTATTTCGATTCATGTCTGCTTCCCCCGCCAGACCGTAAGCTCGTCGCGGGCAGGGAATGTGTCTTTCACTGTTATACCGTCCCCTCCCGAGTGCTTAGTACGGGGCTCTGCACACCCTGAGCGAGCCCGTTGTTGGGTAGTAATAATAACGTTGGTGTTGGTTAAGCGCTTGCTACGTGCAGAGCACTGATCTCTGTCCCACGTGGTGAGGCTCGCGGTCTTCATCCCCATTTTACAGATGAGGGAACTGAGGCCCAGAGAAGTGAAGTGACTCGCCCACGGTCACGCAGCAGGGATTGTCTCTGTGGCCGAACTGTACTCTCCGAGCGCTCGGTACAGTGCTCTGCCCACGGCGAGCGCTCAGTGGGTACGGTCGAATGGACGGACGAAAGCACACGCGCATACGCCCACCCCCCGCCGCCTCTGGCTCTGACCAATCAGCCCCTTCCTCTGAAGAAGTCACCTCCTCCGGGAGGCCCTCCCAGATGGTCCCCAGCCCGGTCAGGCTATTCCCTCCCGTCGGTGATTTAAGTCGATGAAGGTCGAGCGGGCCCGAAGGTCGAGTGGGGCCTAACCGTGGTCTCGTCTGATTAGCTGCCCCCCCCCGAGGGGAGGAGCGAGGGGTCGGGGGTGGTCCTCGCTCAGCGGAAGACCCCCCCAAGGGCCGGGGAGGCCGGCGGAAATCGGGACGGCGTGGGGACCCCCCGCCCGCCCCCCGCCCCCCCGCCCGGTTCTCACCTGCGGGGGCTCCTTCCAGATGCCGCGGATGGTCAGGGGGTCATTTCCGCCCCTGCCCCGTGGGAGGGGGCTTCCTGAAAAATCCGTCGGTGGCATTAATCGAGCCCTTTTTTAATACGGCGATTTGTTAAGCGCTTACTACGTACCAGGCGCTGCACTGAGCGCTCGGGGTAGCCAACGAGCCCATCGGGTTGGACCCAGTCCCCGTCCCGCACTGGGCTCGCGGCCTCGATCCCCGTTCTTCGGACGGGGGAACCGAGGCCCGGAGAAGCCCGGCGACTTGCCCGTAGGAAGCACTTGACAAATACCGTTATTATTAATTATCATTATTATCTGTGTGCGTCCAGTACGCCTGACCCCGTGGATCCGTCAGAGGTGTCTCCTTCCGACCAGGAGGATAACCGTAAAACCCAATCGGCCGAGCGGCGGAGACGGGCTGAGGAGCCGGGTCCTTCTGGCTCCCGGGCCCGGGGTCTAGCCGCCGGGCCACGCTGCTCCGAACGCTTCCCGTGTGCGGAGCGCTGTGCTAAGCGCTTGGGAGAGGACGTCACGACAGAGTCCGTGGAGACCGACAGCCCTGGGGGGTCCTGGAGCGGGCGGAGGTGACTGGCTGCCGGTCACGGGACCGGAAAGACGGGAGTCCCGGGTTTCGGGTTCTTCTGATGATATGCTAAGCGCTGCGTTTGTGCCACGTACCGCAGCGGGCGCCGCGGTAGATACGAAACTTAGGTGGGACACGGTCCGTGTCCCACGTAGGGCTCACGGTCTTTATCCCCGTTTTCCGGATGAGGTAACTGAGGCCCAGAGAAGTAATAATGTCGGTGTTCGTTAAGCGCTTACTGTGTGCGGAGCACCGTTCTAAGCGCTAGAAACAGGGTGGTCGGGTTGTCGATCCCCATTTTCCAGATGAGGGAACTGAGGCCCAGAGAAGTGAAGTGACTCGCCCACAGTCACGCAGCTGACAAGCGGCAGAGTCGGGATTCGAACCCGTGAACTCAGACTCCCAAGCCCGGGCTCTTTCCACTGAGCCGCGCTGCTTCTCTAGTGACAACGTTGGTATTTGTTAAGCGCTTGCTATGTGCAGGGCACCGGTCTAAGCGCTGGGGGAGATACGGGGTCATCAGCTTGTCCCTCGTGAGGCTCACGGTCTTCATCCCCATTTTCCAGATGAGGGAACCGAGGCCCGGAGAAGCGAAGTGACTTGCCCGCAGAAGCGACGTGGCTCGCCCAGGATCCCGCAGGAGACAAGCGGCAGAGCTGCCATTAGAACCCGGGGCCTCCGGCTGCCCGCTGGCCCAGGCTCGCTCCACGAGGCCCTGCTGCTTCTCGGCCCGCCGTGGTGACCTTGGGCGAGTCGTTCACTCCCCCGGGCCCTCCGTTTCTTCGTCTGTAAAATGCAGCTTAAATTTCCCGTCGTCCTCGGGCTTAGGACGCGAACCGAGTGTGGGGCAGGGCCTGAAAAGCGGCGTGGCCTAGCGGATGGAGCAAGAGCCCGGGAGGCAGAGGAACCGGGCTCTGCCGCTTGCCGACTGCGTGACCCTGGGCGAGTCGCCTGCCTTCGCGGTGCTGCTGTTTGCTCATCTGGAAAATGGGGATTCAGCCCCCCTTCTCCCTCCTCCTAAAACTGTGAGCCCCGGTTTGGACGAGGCCCGGGTTTGACCTGATTATCTTGTATCGATCCCCGGTGCTTGGTGAAGCGCTCGGCTCGGAGGAGGCGCTCAGTCGATAACAGTAATAATGCTGGTGTCCGTTGAGCGCTCACTAGGTGCCGAGCACCGTTCTAAGCGCTGGGGGAGACACGGGGTCATCGGGTTGTCCCGCGTGAGGCTCACGGTCTTCATCCCCATTTTACAGATGGGGGAGCCGAGGCACGGAGAAGTGAAGTGACTTGCCCGCCGTCACCCAGCTGGGGCGGGGACGGGATTCGAACCCACGACCTCCGACTCCCAGGCCCGGGCTCTTTCCACCGCGCCACGCCGCCTCTCTTACCGTTATCGTTATTACTACTACACTTAGTACTGGATCTCTGACGGTGAACCCCGTGCGGGACGGGGACCGCGTCCAACCTGATTAGCTCGGATCTACCCCGGCGCTCGGTACGGTGCCTGGCGCTGAACGAATACCGCGATTATCACTGTTCCCGGGGGACTGGGTAGGGGGAGTGTGGGGGCCGGGGACTGACTTTCTCCCCGCGCCCCGTCCTCAATCAGTCAATCGACGGCAACTACTGAACGCGTACCGTGCGCAGAGCACCGTACTGAGCGTTTGGGAGGGGACGATCCGGCGAGACCCGCCCCCCGCCCGTCGCGACCTGTTCCCGACTCACCCACCCCCGACCCCCGACTCACTGTCTTCCCCCAGCCCGGCCTAGCGGCCGGTAGGTCGGGAGGACCTGGGTTCTCATCCCGGCTCCGCCCCCCTGTCTGCCGCGTGACCTTGGGCGAGTCACTTCGCTTCTCCGAGACTCACTTCCCTCATCCGCGAAGTGGGGGTTAAGACCGCGAGTCCCAAGTGGGACAGGGACGGGGTAAGCGCTCAACAGGTACCTTAAAAAACAATAAAGACTCCACGTCGCACCAACCGAACCGTGGCTCTCCCCATCCTCGAAGCCCTCCTGAAATCGCTCCTCCTCCGGGAAGCCTCCCCCCCGTTCACCCCCCTCCCCCGGGGACACTTTTCCAACTCCCCTCTCAGCTCTCACAACCCCCACCGGTGTATTTCCGCCTTCACCGATTTCCACACCCTGCTGTTTAGCCACTCCTTCCTCCTTTCTGGACTTCATTTGACCGTCGGTCTCCCCCCGCGAGACTTCCCGTCTCACGGGCCCGTGACCTCGGCGTCAGCCTCCTCTGATGCCGTCTCACCGTACCCGGGCTCGTCTACCCGGCCGCCAACCTCCCGGAGCGCCCTCCCTCCTCGGAACCGGCAGACGCCGACCCTCCCCCCGCTTCGAAGCCTTACCGAAGGCCCGCCTCCTCCGAGAGGCCTTCCCTGACCGAGCCCCCCGTTTCCTCTCCTCCCGCTCCCTTCTGCGTCGCCCCGACTCGCTCCCTTTATCCACCCCCGGCCCCACGGCACTTCTGCCCGTCTCCGTCGCCGATCCGTTTCTGTTGGCGTCCGTCTCCCCCTCTGGACCGTCAGCTCGCGGTGGGCGGGGAACGTGTCCGTTTATCGTCGGACTGTCCTCTCCCGAGCGCTCGGTCCGGTGCTCCGCACACGGCGAGCGCTCAACAGATACGACCCAACGGATGAGCTCGGTCCGCCCCGGCGGAGCGGCGCGGGAGCGGTCACCGCGGGAGAGACCCACCTGGTCGGCGGGGGCGTCCGGGCCGGATCCGGCCGGCCGGCCGGGGCCCGCGAGCTCGTCCCCGGAGACCCCGGCCTCGGCGTTGAGGGAGTGTTCCGACGTCCTGGCCGAGGAGACGCCGGTCCCCGAGCT
Organism: Ornithorhynchus anatinus; assembly: GCF_004115215.2. NCBI lineage: Eukaryota > Metazoa > Chordata > Mammalia > Monotremata > Ornithorhynchidae > Ornithorhynchus > Ornithorhynchus anatinus. The sequence continues at coordinate 3,534,253 of NC_041753.1, read as the reverse complement.
GTCCTCGGAGTCGGGGACCTGCCGGGGGCCTCTCGCCGAACCCTCCGGTTTGGGGTCCGCGGCGGGCGGGAGGGCGGGGTGGGCGCCGGGGTCTCCCAGGCCGCTGGCGGGGGCCGGCGGGGGCCCGGCGGGCACCGTCCCGCTCTCCTGGCCTTCTCCGTGCTCCATCAGGCACAGGGTGTTTTCATTTTCCCCCGTCTCTGCTGGGAAGGGCAGGGAAGAGCGGGGTCACGGGCCACGCCGGACGCCGAGAGCTCGGGCCGGGGGCCGGGGGGTCGGCCCGTGCTCACCGGCCCCGACCCCAGAGCTCGGGGTGGGGGTGGCCCGGGGATCCGGGGCCGGGGGGGGCCGGAGAGCTGGGGGTGCTGGGCTGGGGGGGGATGCCGAAGGAGTAAGCTCGTTGTGGGCAGGGAACGGGTCTGTTTATTGTCGTATTGTCCTCCCCCAAGTCCAGTGCTCTGCACCGGGTGAGCGCTCAGTAAGTACGACCGAATGAACGGATGAGAAGAGGAAACGGAGAGAGGGGAAGAGATTCGAGACTACAAGCCCGCTGTGGGAATGGATTGTTTCTCTTTCTTACTGCACGCTGAATGCTTAGTAGAGAGCTCTGCATCCAGGAAGCGCTCGGTAAATACGATTGAATTGAATGAATGATGAATGAAGGGGGGGAGGAAGGAGGGAGGAAAGAGGGAGAAAAAGGTCAAAGAAGGGAGGAGAGGCAAGGTAGCACACAGTGAGCCCTCAATAAATACGCCTGGATGAAAGAGAGAACGCCCCAGAGTCTGAGGAGGGTCTTCTTTGGATCGTATTCATCGATGCAGAGCACCGTATTAAGCGCTCGGGAAAACACAACGCCACTGTAAACAGTGACGTTCCTCGCCGCGGCCCAGAAGCTCCCGCCTTCCCACCCCAGTCCCTTCCCGGCGGGTCACAGTTTGGGGGGGGAAGGACTTACCCGCATTCGTGGTCCAGGTGGTTCCGGAGGGCAGATAGGAGCCTGAGAGATAGAATCGCGGCGTAGCGGACACCCGTTCCCTTTCTTCGTCCCCCCCCCCCCCTTCCCGGTCCCACCCCGTTTTTATGTCCAGATCCGTCATTTATCTATTTCTATCAATATCTGTTTACCCCCCGAGACCGTAAACGCGCGGTGGGCAGGGAATGGATCCGTTTAGCGCCGCATCGGACTCTCCCGGGCGCTCAGGCCGACGTCCCGCTCACGGAAAGCGCTCGGAAATCACGGGTGAACGAACGGGCCAACTGGCTCTCGGTGGAGTGAGCTCGGGGGGCCCGGGGACGCTCCATAGATACCACGGATTGACGGATCGGTTGATTGAGACGGAGACGGGGCCAACCCCCGGGTGCCCGGGGAGGGGTGGGAGGAGGAGGAGGGTCACAGGGGGAGGGGACGCGACCACCTACAATGCCTGTGCTGTTTCCGGATGTACCAGGCCAGGAAGAGCACCAGCGGGAAGACGACGAGGACCAGGACGGCGATCCAGGGCAGCGGGGAACGCTGGACCTCGGGGTTCCGATTCCCTGGAGAGAGGAAACGACTGTGATCATAATTATGGATTTTGTTAAGCGCTCGCTCTGTGCCAAGCACCGTTCTAAGCGCTGGGGTACCTACAAGACAATCGGGTTGGACACGGTCCCCGTCGCACGCGAGGCTCCCGCTCTTAATCCCCGTTTTTACAGACGAGGTATCTGAGGCACTGAGAAGAATAATAATAATAATAATAATAATGATGGTATTTGTTAAGCGCTCACTATGTGCCAAGCACCGTTCCAAGCGCTGGGGTCGATACGAGGTGATCAGGTCGGACACAGGCCCCGTCCCACCTGCGGCTCGCAGTTTTAATCCGCCTAGTGCGGATGAGGTAACCGAGGCGGAGTGCCCGAGGTCGCACAGCGGACAAGGGGCGGAGCCGGGATTAGAACCCACGACCTCTGATTCCCAAGCCCGCGCTCTTGCCACTAGACGCCTCTCTCCTGCCCCCCCCCCCCTCGGCTACCAGCCCCAGCCCGGGGGGTCCTGACCGGAGTCCGTGCGCGGGTGCGACTGCGTGTTCGCGTGTGCTTTCTGACTCCCCCACCGGACTTACTTCACCCCAACGCTCCTCCCTCACCTCTCTGCTCTCCTACTCAGAGAAGCAGCGTGGCTCAGCGGAAAGAGCCCGGGCTCGGGAGCCAGAGGTCACGGGTTCGAATTCCGGCCCCGCCACCTGTCAGCTGTGGGCAAGTCACTTAACTTCTCCGTGCCTCGGTTACCTCATCTGTAAAAAGGGGATTAGGACTGTGAGCCTCAGGCGGGACAACCCGATGACCCCGTATCTCCCCCCAGCGCTTCGAACAGTGCTCTGCACATAGCGAGCGCTTAACAAATACCGACGTTATTATCATTATTATGACTCCATCCCGGGCCGCACGCTTGGCTCCTCCAAAGCCCATCTTCTCACTGGGCCTCCATCTCCTCTACCTCGTCGCTGACCTCTTGCCTGCCTGCCGCCTCCGGCCCCTCCTCGCATCCGACGGACGACGACTCGCCGCCCCCCCCCGCTTCGAAGCCTTATCGGAGGCCCGTCTCCTCCAGGAGGCCTTCCCTGACCGAGCCCTCCTCTCCTCTTCCGCGTCGCCCTGCCTCGCTCCCTTTATTCATCCCCCCTCCTCGGCCCCACACCGCTTACGTCCCTGTCGTTTATTGATTTCTATTAACATCTGTCTACAGTGAAAGCTCGTCGCGGGCAGGGTGCGTGACCACCACTTCGGTTTATATTGTCCTCTCCCAAGCGCTCAGTACGGGCCTCTGCACACGGTAAGCGCTCGATAAATACGATTAATTGGCAGCTCCTCCAGGGCGCTAAAGCGGGGAGCCTCTCAGCCCAGAGACCCCTGAAAGTCCCTTCCCAATCAGTGGTACTTACCGAGCGCTCACTGCGTGCAGAGCGCCGCGCTGAGCCCTTGGGAGAATACACTAGAGCAGAATCGGCAGGCGTTTTCCTTGCCCAGAACGAGCTCCGCTAATTCCCCCGGCGGCTTAGGCCTCCCCAGTTCCCCCCCCCCCCCCCCCCGAGAACGGAAGCTTCCAGACCGAGCCGGGATATCTCTCCGTCTCCCTCCCCGGCTCCCGGGGGCGGCTCTGGCACCTGGACAGGGGAGCCGGTCAGCGGGGACGGTGCGGGAGTTGTTGCCGACGGGGTTTGTGACCGTGCACGTGTAGTCTCGGGGAGGGTCCCCGGGCCTCCGGGAGATGGCGAGGACGGAGCCGGCGGGGGACAGGGTGGCCCCCGGCCCCGGGGGCGTCCAGCTGAAGGTCACGTCGTCGTCCCCCCCGGCCACGGAGCAGGTCAGGGTGAAGGTACAGTGGCCCCGGTCAGACGCCGCGGGGTTCACCGTCACCGAGGGCTCCCCCGGCCGACCTGTCGGGGGACACGCGAGTCTCAGGTGCCGAGAGGGGGACCCTCCGGCCCCCAGATCTTCCCGGGTCGGAAGCCTCCCCTCCCTCGTGCGTAAAACACCTCCTCCGGGAGGTCTTCCCGGCGTAGACCCTCCGACGGTTCCCGCTCTGCGGCGTGTGTTTTGGGGGCCCCTTTGGGATCCGGTGTCCCTTGGGTTTCCCCATCTCCCGATGGCCCGTCTCCCGCATCAGACTGACAGGTCCCCCCCGGGGGGCGGGGGCAACGGCTCCTCCTCCCTCTGTCCCTCCCCCAGTGCCCAGCGCAGTGTGCGTACGTGTATCCCGTCTTCCTCCTCCCTCTGTCCCTCTCCCAGTGCCCAGCACAGTGTGTATGTTCGTGTGTGTGTGGGGGGGGGTGTTTTTATGTGTGCGTGCGTCCCATCTCCCCATGATAATGATGGTATTTGATAAGCGCTTACTATGGGTCAAGGACTGCTCTAAGCACCGGGGTAATTACAAGGTAATCAGGTTGGACAGAGTCCCTGTCCCACCCGAGGCTCCCGGTCTTCATCCCCGTTTTCCGGATGAGCGAACTGAGGCCCAGGGAAGTGAAGTGACTGGCCCAAGGTCACACGGCAGACGTGGCGGAGCCGGGATTGGAACCCGCGACCTCTGACTCCCGAGCCCTGGCCATTATCGTATCACGCCGTTGTCATGAATGATGATAATAATGACGACGATGGTATCCGTTGAGCGCTCACTAGGTGTCAAGCACCGGTCTGAGCGCCGGGGCAGACACAAGGTAATCGGGCTGTCCCACGGGGCTCCCCCTCTTAATCCCCATTTTCCAGACGAGGGAACCGAGGCACGGAGAAGCAGAGCGACTCGCCCGGAGTCACCCGGCTGACGGGTGCGAGCGCTTAGTACGGCGCCGCGCTCACGGGAAGCGCTCGATCAACGCGATCGAAGGAACGGTTGGATGAACGTCCCGCCTCCCCCAGCGGACCGCCCCCCGCCCCCCCCCCCCCGAGGGCAGGGGCCGAGACTCACGGTAGACCTTCAGGAGGAAGCCCCCCAGGGCGGTGGGTCCGGGGCAGGAGAAGGCTCGGTAGACCCCGGCGTCCCGGGGCTCCAGCCCGCTGACCTCCAGGCCCGGGTCCGACGGGGAGACGCTCAGCCGCCCCTCGGCCCGTCCCTCCGCCGCCGTCGCCCCGGGAGGGGCGCCCGGGGGCTCCGCCGTCACCACGGAGCGGGCGGACACCCAGACCACTCTCCCCCGCGGCTCCGAGACGTTCAGGCCCAGCTTGACCTTCGACCCCACGGCCCCGATCACCGTCACCAAGGTCGAGGGTCCTCCGGGGGTCGCCGGCCCTGCCGACGGAGGGAGGGAGGGAGGTTCCGGCCCGGGGGAGCCCCCGCCCCGGCTTGCGCCCTCCGGGCCGGGGCCCCCCGGGCGGGAGGATCCCGGAGCCGCTCGCCCTCCGTCCCCTCCGGGGCTGCCCCCCGCCTCTTCCACGAGGCCTTCCCTGCCCGAGGCCCTCCTTTCCTCCTCTCCCCCTCCCTGCCGCGTCCCCCTCGCGCTTGGATTCGCCCCCTCCGTTCGCCCCCGACCCGGCCCCGCAGCGCTCACGTCCGCATCTGTCGGTTATTTATTTCTCCTCTTGTCTGTCTCCCCCTCTCGACCCTCAACTCCTCGCGTGCCCGTTGAACCGTTACGGCGAACTCTCCCGGGCGCTCGGTCGTGCGCTCGGTCGATACCGTCGACTGACCGATTCCCCGACTCCCACTCCCACCCCCCGCCCCCAGCGGGTTCCTTCCCCCGCTGACCCCGTCCCCCGCCCTCGTCCTCCCTCCCGAGTGCCGGCGTAAAATCCCGCTCTCCCTCCCCGCTCTCCTTCCCTCCCGGCCCGGCCCGGCCCTCCCTCCAACCGGCCCCCGAGGCGGCCCCGAAGCGAGGTCTGCCCGGGCGCCCCCGGTCCGTCCTTGACGCCGTGGGCCCCGGTACCTGTACAGAGCCGCTCGGCCGGGACGGTGCGCGAGGCGTTGCCGGCGGGGGTCCTGGCCGTGCACGTGTAGCTCAGGTCCCGGACGTCGCACAGGGAGCGGGAGACGTTGAGGACGGGGCCTTCGGAGGGCACGGTGGCCCTCGAGGACGTCCAGCCGAGAGTCACGCCGGCTCCGGCCAGGGAGCAGGTCAGCGTGGCGTCGCAGACGCCGCTCTCGGACACCGTGGACCCGATCGAGACCGAGGGCTCCTCCGGCGACCCTGTGGGGGGAGATGGCGGGGGGGGGGGGTGTCTCGGGGAGGAGGTGAGGGGCCGCGGCGGGACCCCGGGGGCGGTCCCGGCGGTGCTCCGTCGCTGACGATGACGGTCACTGTGGTATCCGCTAAGGGCTCAGTGATGATAATCACGGCATTTGTCAGGCGCTGACTACGTGCCAGGCGCCGTACTAAGCCGTGGGATGGATACGAGCAGATCGGGTTGGAAACTGGCCCCCTCCCGCGTAGGGCCCATTTTACAGATGAGGTAACTGAGACACCGAGAAGTAGAACGACTTGCCCAAAGTCCCCCAGCAGACAAGTGGCGCAGCCAGGATGAGAATCCATGACCTTCTGACTCCCAGGCCCTCTCTCTATTCGCTACGCCGTGCTGCTTACCGTGGGCCGGACACCCGGCCGCGCGCTGGGGTGAATACGAGAGAATCCGGCGGGCCCCGTCCCACGTGGGGCTCACATTCTCGATCCCCCTTTTACGGATGAGGTCACCGAGGCCCGGAGAAGTGAAGTGACTTGCCCGAGGTCACGCGGCGCGCACGTGGCGGAGCCGGAATTAGAACCCGTGACCTTCCGATTCCCGGGCCCGGGCTCTATCCGGGTCACTTGTACGTAACGTACGACATATCGTATGATATGATAAAAATGCATCCCATCGTATTTAGCGAGCGCTTACTGTGTGCAGGGCACCGTGCTAAGCGCTTGGAACGTACAGTTCGGCAACAGATAGAGACCGGCCCCGCCCGACGACGGGCTCGCCGTCTGAAAGGGGGATAAAAAGAATAAGAACCGTGGGATCTGTGAAGACGGGCAAGCCGCTTGACTTCTCTGTGCCTCAGTGCCCTCATCTGCAAAATGGGGATGAGGACCGTGAGCCCACCTGATGGCCCCGTATCTCCCGCGGTGCTTAGAACGGTGCTTGGCACGTGGTAAGCGCTTAACAAATGCCATATCGTTATTATTACTTCTTGGAAGACCTGTACCCTTGCCTACAAGCAGCTTAAAGTCTCCAGGGGGAGATCGTAGAGAAGCAGTGTCGCCTAGTGGGTAGAGCACGGGCTCGAGAGGCAGAAGGACCTGGGTTCTAATCCCGTCTCCGACACGTCAGTCGATCGAGCGTTTACCGTTCGCGGAGGACTGTCCTAAGCGCCGGGGAGAGTACCGTACGAGGGAATCGGCCCTTCCTCTGGGCCTCGGTGAGCTCATCTGTAAAACGGGGATGAAGTCTCTCGAGGGACGGGGCCCGCGTCCAACCCGATCGGCTCGGATTTACTCGTCCGTTCAGTCCTATTCATCGAGCGCTTATTGCGTGCGGAGAACCGTCCTGAGCGCTTGAGAGGGTACGATTCGACGATAAGCAGACACCTCCCCCGCCCGTGCAGAGTTTACGGTCTAGACGTCTTGGATCTACCTAGGTTTTCAGTCTTGGATCTATCCCAGCGCTTAGTACGGTGCCTGGCACATTGTAAGCGTTCAGCGAATAACGTACGCACGCGCAAAAGATATATATATATATGTGTGTGTGCCCAGAGCGCCGATTCCCTCGTACGGGGCCGGACGCCCTCTCCACCCCCTGGACTTACCGGGCCACGGGCAGAGGAGGAGCAGGAGCCCAAGCCGGTGGTCGGGGGCCATGACGGGGGAGGAGGAGGAGGCGGCGGGACCCCCGAGATGGGCCTCGCGGCCGTCGTGCCCGCCCTGAGCCCCGGGCGACTCAGCCGGCCGCGGGGAGGGCGACGGACGGGAAATATGAAAGGGAGCGGTTTCCGCCTGCGGTGTTGGGGGGCCCCTCCCCTCCTCCCCTCCGACGGCGGCCCCCCCCGCCCCGGCCCCCAACTGCCCCGGACCCTCCGTCCTAGGGGCGCCGGCGGAGGCTCTCTGGGACCGGAAGCTTCTCGCGGACGGGGAACGCGTCCACCGGCTCCGTCGGACCGTCCTCTCCCGAGCGCCTGGTACGACGCTCCGCACCCGGGAAGGGCTCAGTAAATACCGCTGGTAGTGGATTGAGCAAGGGGGGGGGGGGGGGGGCTATCGCGCGTTTAATACGGTGCCTCACACGTGGGGAGGCAGCGTGGCCTAGCGGAAAGAGGACGGGCCTGTCTTCCGATCCCGGCTCCGCCGCTCGTCCGCTGCGTGACCCTGGGCAAGTCTCCCCACTTCTCTGGGCCTCGGCTCTCCTCTTCTTCCTCCTGCTCAGACTGCCGAGCTTCATGCGAGACAGGGGCGGTGTCCAATTTATATCTGGCCCGGAACAGCGTTTGACACCTGGGAAGCGCTTCATAAATACCCTAAAAAAAAAAAATCTTCGACTGATTGACGGCCGGAAGGCAGATTAATTGCTTTCACTAATCAATAAGGACCGTTCATCGATGCAACGGGGACCTGACGGTCTGAAAGTCTGAGACCAAGCTTTCGAGGGCCAGAGAGAGCCCTCTGCTTTTTCTTACCGATGACAGTCAGTCCATCGATCGTTTACTAGAACGATCGCGGCATCTACTAAGCGCCGGGGCTTAGACTGGACCCGGGGCGCGCCCTCTGAATCCCCTTTTTCCAGATGAGGCAACTGAGGCCCAGAGAAGTGAAGCGACTCGGCCAAGGTCCCGCGGCAAGACGCGCGGCAGAGCGGAATTAGAACCCAGGACCTTCTGATTCCCACGCTGCTTCATCCATCCGTTCATTCGATCGTATTTATTGAGCGCCTACTATGCGCAGGGAGCCGCGCGGGCTCAGTGGAAAGAGCGGACACCGGGGGTTCAAATCCGGGCTCTGCCAACTTGTCAGCTGGGTCACTTCACTTCTCTGGGCCTCAGTGACCTCATCTGGAAAATGGGGATGAAGACCGGGAGCCCCACGTGGGACGACCCCGATGGCCTTGCGTCCTCCCGTCCCAAGATCGAACGCCGTGCCGTGACCTCCCGGGGCAGCGGGCGGAATTCGGAAGTCAGGGTGGGACCCCGGCCCCGCAACCCGAACTGCCAGATCGACAAGCCTCGCCCCCGTGCCGATCAGGTCGGGACCGGAGCCGGGGGGGCCGGGTGGGGGGGAGAGGGCAGATTTTGGATAGACTGAGGCCGGACGCTGGAACGGCCCAAGGGCACAGGTGATAAATCCCCGCCGCCCGTGCAGAGGACCCGGACTCGCGGCAGTCGGTGGCAGGTCGACTGCGTCCGGAGCGTGAGAATAATAATAATAACGTTGGGATCCGTTAAGCGCTTACTACGTGCCGAGCACCGTTCTAAGCGCTGGGGTAGCTACGGGGTCATCGGTGTCGTCCCACGTGAGGCTCACGGTCTTAATCCCCCTTTTGCAGACGAGGGAGCCGAGGCACCGAGAAGCGAAGCGAGCTGCCCAAAGCCACCCAGCCGCCGAGGGGCCGAGCCGGCGTTCGAACCCATGACCTCCGCCTCCAAAGCGCCCGCTCTCTCCACCGAGCCGCGCTGCTTCTACGGAAGGCCGCTCGGCCTGCCGCCGCGTGAGGGGCCGTGGGATGGGGGAGTGGCCCGTCCCGCTGAACGCTCGTGGGGTTGGAAGCCGGACGCTTCGCCGCGGATATGGAACGATGAAGTGGATTTGACGCCCAAGTGGGCGCCTCCCGAGTGGGCCGCCTCGTCGAGCGCGAGTGGCACGTAGGTGGGTTTGACGCCTGTGCAGGTGACTCGGAAGTTAGAGGAGTCAGAAAAGTTAGAGAAGCGGCGTGGCTCAGTGGAAAGAGCCCGGGCTTGGGAGGCAGAGGTCATGGGTTCGAATTCCGGCTCTGCCGCTTGTCAGCTGTGGGACCGTGGGCAAGTCACTTCCCTTCTCAGTTCCCTCATCTGTAAAATGGGGATTGAGACCGTGAGCCTCACGTGGGACGACACCGATGACCCCGTAGCTGCCCCAGCGCTTAGAACGGTGCTCGGCACAGAGTAAGCGCTAAAGGAACACCCACGTTATTATTATTATTATTATTATTATTATTAAAATAGGGATTAAAAATTGTGAGCCCCACGTGGGGCAATCTGATCAGCCCGTACCTACCCCAGCGCTTGGAACGGTGCCTGGCCCACGGTAAGCGCTTAACAAATACCATCGTCGTTATTACTGGAGCGACCCCGTGGATATACTTTCTCCGGAACGTTCCGTCCGCTGCCGTAATCCGCAACCTTTCTGACGGTTCTTCCGTCGTGGTTGGGGTCTCTGTCCATCTAGCCGCCCCGTCCGCCTGTGCCGCCCTTTCCCCGGACTTCTCCTAGCAGTAGCCTCCTCTCCGGAGAATCCGTCCCCCCGATCGTGCGTCCAAAATACGCTCCTCTGAGCGGAGTCGTCCGGCCTTCCGCAGACCGCTTCGGTTTAATTTGCACCAGAATCCATCCGCTCGTCTTTCGGACAGTCCACGATGTTCGCAAAGACCTTCTCCGACACCACATCTCGAAAGAATCGACGTTCTTACCGTCCTGCTTTTTCACGGTCCGGCTTTCAGATCCTTCATGCCGACACCGGAGACACCACCGGACTGACCATTTGTATTCCTGTGGCAACTTGGCACATAGTAAGCGCTTAACAAATACCGTCATCGGCGTGGCTCGGTGGAAGGAGCCCGGGTTTGGGAGTCAGGGGTCATGGGTTCGAATCCCTGCTCTGCCACTTGGCAGCTGCGCGACTGTGGGCGAGTCGCTTCACTTCTCGGTGCCTCAGTTACCTCATCGTAAAATGGGGATGAAGACTGTGAGCCCCACGTGGGACGACCTGATTCCCCCGTCTCCACCCCAGCACTTAGAACAGTGCTCTGCACATAGTAAGCGCTTAACAAATACCAATATTATTATTATTATTATTATTATTATTCTAAAGCAGCGTGGCTCAGTGGAAAGAGCCCGGGCTTGCGAGCCAGAGGTCATGGGTTCGGCCGCTTGCCAGCCGTGTGACCGTGGGCAAGTCACTTCACTTCTCTGCGCCTCAGTTACCTCGTCCGTCAAATGGGGATGAACCGTGAGCCTCACGTGGGACGACCTGATGACCCCGTACCTCCCCCAGCGCTTGGACCAGTGCTCTGCACACAGTAAGCGCTTCACGAATACCAACGTTATTATTATTATTGTTGTTATTATCTGGCGGCGTTCCCGTCGCCAGGAGACGCGAGTCGATTCCCAAGCTGGGTAGCGATTTGGAGAGCGCGGGATTTGGCGAACGGACCTTGTCGGGGGCAAGCGGATCTCGGCGCAGGCGCGTCTGTGGGTGTCGTTTATTCGGTGTCTTGTCGGTAACATAAATCGCTTTTTTTTAAACAAGCGACGGGCCCGAACGTTTTGCTCCCCTTCTCGGCCGTGGCCCCAACCCACCCACGCTGGTCGGCGCAGAGGTTTCTAGACTGCAAGCTTGATGTGGGCAGGGAACGTTTCTCCCGACTCTGCCGTACTGGATCCTCCCGAGCGCTTAGCCCAGTGCTCCGCAGACAGTAAGCGCTCGGTGAGTACCATTCAACTGACTGTTTATCGCTTGGGCTTCCTCTAGACGGTCGGTTCCCTGCGGGCGAGGAACACGTCTCCCGACTCTCTTGTACTGGATTCTCCCTACTGTCCTCTCCAAGCGCCTAGTACAGAGCTCTGCACACAGTAGGCGCTCAACAGATAAATGAACGAATGACCGAGAAGCGGCCCGGCCTAAGCGGGTAGAGCCCGGGCCCGAGAGTCAGAAGGAAGTGGGTTCCAATTTCCGCTCCGCCTCGTAATAATAATATCGATGGGATTTGTTAAGCGCTTACTCTGCGCCAAGCACCGTTCTAAGCGCCGGGGTAGACACAAGGGTAATCGGGTTGTCCGACGCGGTGCTCGCATTCATAATCCCCATTTTCCTGATAACTGGGACACAGAGAGGTTAGGTGACTTGCCCAAGGTCACACGGCGGGCAAGTGGCGGAGCGGGGATTAGAATCCAAGTCCTCCGTCTCCCAAACCCGTGCTCTTCCCGCTAAACCACGCTGCTGCTCTGCTGCGTGACCCCGGGCAAGTCACTGCATTTCTCTTGTGCCTCAGTGACCTCCCCCGGAAAATGGGGATGAAGACCGTGAGCCTCACATGGGACAGGGACGGTGTCCGACCCGGTGCGTGGCACGCAGTAAAGGCTTAACAGACACCACACAAACGAAAAGAGCACTCAGTACAGTGCTTTGCGTACAGTAAGCTCTCAACGAATACCACCGATGGACTGACGGGGCGAAGGGGCGCGAGGGAGGCGCGCCCGCAGACGCCGGCAAAGCGCAGTCGCGCCCAGAGACGTCCCGAAGGCTCGGGATTCCGGGAGTCGAACCAAAGCCGGATCCCTGTTATCCACAGCCGAGGAGGCGGTCCAGGGGAGAGCGCGGTTAACCGAAATCCCCGGATAATCCAAACCCGGCCTCCACCCGCTTCATCTCTTTGGCCTTCCCCGCGGAGCAGCCGGGGAGGGGAAGAACGGAGGGGTGGGCTCGCCTCCCGCCCGCGCCGTCGGACGACGGACCGGGGGCCGGCCTCGCGGGCCGGCGGTCTCCGCGCGTCGTCGGTAGCGTCGTCCAGGCGGAAGGCGGGGAGGGCCCTTCCTTCTCTTTCCCGGGCGGGACGGTCCTCGGCTCGGGTGAGGTTGCGGTAGGGGCGAGACCCGGCGGAGGCCGGTTTCTGGGGGACGCTCGGTCGCTGGCCCTTCTGGGAAAAAGAACGAGGAAAACAAAGAATCTGAAACGTCACCGACCCCTCCGGGTCCCCCTTCTTCCGGGTCTCCGGCTTCTACGTCGATCCATCGGACGTATTTATTTAGCGCTCCCGTCGTGCCGAGCACTGTACTGAGCGTCTGGGAGAGGACGCTGTTCCGATAGACACAGTCCTGGCTCCCAGCGAAACAGCCTGGCGTAGGGGCGAGAGCCCGGGCTTGGGAGCCGGAAGGACCCGGGTTCTAATTCCGTCTCCGCCACTTGATGACGACGGTTATCCGTTAAGCGCTCGCTCTGTGCCAAGCACTGTTCTAAGCGCTGGGGTGGCTACAAGGTAACGGGGTTGTCCCACGCGGGGCTCGCAGCCATAATCCCCATTTTCCAGATGAGGTAACCGAGACACGGAGGAAGGGAAGTGACTTGCCCGAGGTCACACAGCGGACAAGCGGCGGACGAGGGATCAGAACCCACGTCCTCTGACTCCCAAGCCCGGGCTCTTGCCGCTAAACCACGCTGCTTCTCTGCCGCGTGACCCCCCGGACAGGTCGCTTCACGTCCCTAGGCCTCAGTGACCTCATCTGGAAAATGGGGATCGGGACCGCGAGCTCCGCTTGGGACGGGGACCGTGACCCACCCTATCCGCTCGTATCCACCCCGGCGGCGCTTAGTACGGTGCCCGGCACATAGTTGAGCGCGTAATGATAGCGTGATTATTATTATTCCGGAAGTCAAGCCTCTCCCTGCTCCCCAGCGGACCTCCTTTTCCACCCCGTAATCCCCCCGCTTTTCCACGCACCCCTCGGAACTCTGGACCTCGGACGCTAGGCCCGGTTCGGCCTCGGACCCGCTCCCCGCGCCCTTCCGGAGGCGGGGCAGTGAAGGGGGTGGCAGATCAGGGTCCGGGGGGGGGGCCCGACGGGTCACTCGCCACTCTCGCGCTGTGCACGACTGCGTAGACGGAGTTCTTCTCCTCCTCCTCTGGGACCTTTTGGAAAGTGGGAGCCGTAGTAAATAGTCAATCACGTATATTAGACGCTTACCGCGCGCAGAGCACTGTACTAAGCACTCGGGGGAGTACGCTAGCACAGTGCCTGGCACACAGCAGGCGCTTCGCCTGAGATAATAAGGCCGTGAGCTCGTTGCGAGCGGGGATCGTCACTCTTCGTCGGCGCACTGCACTTTCCCAGGCGCTCGGCACAGTGCTCTGCGCACGGTAAGCGCTCGATAAGTACGATGGAATGAATTATTACTGAGAAGGAGCACGGAGCAGCGGATCGAGGACGGGCCCGGGAGTCAGAAGGTCGTGGCCTCCAGACCGGGCTCTGCCACCCGTCTGCCGTCTGACCTCGGTCAGGCCGCTTCGCTTCTCTGTGCCTCAGTTACCCCATCTGTAAAATGGGGATTGAGACCGGGGGACAGGACCTGTGTCCGCCCCGATTTGCTCGTATCCACCTCAGCGCTTAGAACGGCGCCTGGCGCGCAGCAGACACCTAACAAATCCCATAATCGGGACGATTATTATTAGAGAAGCAACGTGGCTCAACGGAAAGAGCGCAGAAGACGTGGGTTCTGATCCCAGCTCCTCCACTTGTCTGCTGCGTGACCTTGGGCGAGCCACTTCGCTTCCCCGTGCCTCAGTTCCCTCGTCTGCAAAATGGGCATGAAGACCGTGAGCCCCACGTGAGGCGACCCGATCACCTTCTGGCTACTCCGGCGCTTAGAAAGTGCTCTCTCCACTAAGCCCCGCTGCTGCTGCACCAAGCGCTGGGTTGGATACGAGCAAATGTCCCACCTGGGGCTCACGGTCTTAATTCCCATTTTCCAGACGAGGGAACCGAGGCCCGGAGGAGCGAGGTGACTCGCTCGAGGTCACGCGGCGGACAGGCCCGTGAGCCCGGGCTCCTTCCGCTACGCCGAGCCGCCTTCCCCCGGAAGCCGCCCCGTCCCGGGGTCGGACGCCCCCCCCGCCCCCCCCCCCGGCCCCCCGCCTCTTTCCCGCGATGGATTCCGGGCTCCGCGCCCGCCCCAGTCCCGCAGGTGGGGACGGGGAGGGCGCGGAGTTACCTTGGCCAGTCGGGGGGTAGCCGGAGTGCTTTTCGCGGCCGCGGGGCCTCCCGCGGGGTCCCTCCGGGGGACCGGCTCGCACCGGACGGACACCGTGGCCACCGCCGGCGTCTCCGCCGCCGTCCCGACCGTCGATCCTGTTTCACCGGCGACGACGGCGGGAGTTGAGCGCTTACTGCGCGCCGGGCGCCGTCCTAAGCGCCGGGCTCACCCTCGTAATCCCCCGTTTCCCGGGAGGGGGAACCGAGGCCCGGAGAAGTCACGGCAGACACGCGGTAGATGCCGAGGGGAGTCTTTCTGACTCCCGGGCCCGGGCTCTAGCCAACAGGCCGCACTCGGGAGGTCAGCATAATAATGTCGGTATTTGCTAAGCGCTTACTACGTGCCGAGCACCGTTCTAAGCGCTGGGGTAGACACAGGGGAATCAGGTCGTCCCGCGTGGGGCTCACGGTCTTCATCCCCATTTTCCGGATGAGGTCACCGAGGCACCGAGAAGTGAAGTGACCTGCCCACGGTCACACAGCTGACAAGGGGCCGAGCCGGGATTCGAACCCGTGCCCTCCGACGCCAAAGCCCGGGCTCTTTCCGCTGAGCCGCGCCGCTCGACAGCTCGGTGTAAACGAATCAGTAGACGTGGTCCCCGTTAGAGAAGCGGTCCCTGGGGCTCAGAAGCATCCGGGTTCCCGCCCTGGTCCTGCCGCTCGTCCGCCGTGTGACCTCGAGCAAGTCACTTCACTTCTCGGGGCCCCAGCTGCCTCATCTGGAGAACGGGGACGGAGACCGCGGCCAACGTGATCGGCTTGGATCTACCCCGGCGCTCAGCGGAGCGCCTGGCGCGTAACGGGCGCCCAGCGGCGCCACCGTCACCGTATGGACGAGCGAGTGACGGATACGTGCGTCGGCGCCGGGGGGGCCGATCCGAGGACGCAGAAGGGAGTCGGAGAAGAGGGGACGAGGGCTCAATCGGGGAAGGCCTCTGGGACCGCGAGCCCGTCGCCGGGCGGGGCTCGTCTCCATCCGGTGCCGACCCGTCCGTTCCGAGCGCTGGGTACAGTGCTCCGCGCGCGGCCGGCGCTCGGTAAATACCGGCGAACCAGTGAAAGGGAGGGGATGGGCCTTCGATGAGGCTGGGAAGGCGGGGGGGAGTGACCGTCTGGCGGATTCGGGGCGGCGGGCCGGCGGGAGAGAAGGAGGAGGCGGAGGCCCGGCCCGGAGGTCGGCGACAGTGGGGCGGAGTGTGCGGGCGGCCTAGGAGAGCAGCGGGGCGAGGCGGGAGGGGACGGGGCGGCTGACGGCTCTTAGGCCGGTAGCGAGGAGTCTGCGTCGGCTGCCAGGGAGGGAGACGCGTCGCCTCGCCTCGGCCTCCCCCCGGCCCGCCCCGCTGCCCACCGGAAGCAGCGTGGCTCGGTGGAAAGGAGCCAGGGCTCCGGAGTCGGGGGTCCCGGGCTCGACTCCCGGCTCTGCCCCTCGTCGGCTGTGTGACCGTGGGCGGGTCGCTTCACTTCTCTGCGCCTCGGTTACCTCGTCCGGAGACTGGCGATCGGCTGTGAGCCTCCCGTGGGGCGACCCGGTGACCCTGTATCTACCCCGGCGCTGAGAACGGTGCTCTGCAGAGAGTAAGCGCTTAACAAATACCGCCGCTATTATTATTATTATTATCATTATTATCATTACCTCTGGCCTTTCGTTTCCGGCGGATCCTAGAGGAAGAGCAGGCTCCCGCCAGGGACCAGAGCGAGCGGCGGGAAGGCCGGGGCCGGGAGGGTCGGGAGGTGCCCCGCGGGCTTCCGGCTGAAGGGAGAAAATCCTGGTAGACCCCGGGGACGGGGGTTAGAGGGGGCCGGGCGGGACCCCGGGGGCAGCAGGGGCACACGGGCGGGGGCTCGCTCGCCTGATAACGATGATGATAATAGTGATTCTGCTATTAAGCGCTTTGGAGACGCAACGGGGCTCAGTGGCGGGAGCCCGGGAGTCAGAGGTCGTGGGTTCCGATCCCGGCCCCAGCCACTCGTCGGCTGTGCGACTCCGGGCGGGTCGCCTCGCTTCTCGGTTCCCTCGTCTCTAAAACGGGGATGAAGCCTCGGAGCCCCACGTCGGACCACCTCATATCTCCCCCCCGCCCCCCCCGCGCTCAGAACGGTGCCCGGCACGGAGTGAGCGCTTAACAGAGAGCATCGTCGTCACCGTTACGATTGTTATTACCACGTGCCGGGCACCGTACTGAGCTCTGGGACGGAGCCCGGGGTGGTCCCCGTCCCACCCGGGGCTCAATCCTCGTCTCACGGGTGCGGCGACCCGAGGCGCGGAGAAGTAAAGTGACCCGTCCGAGGTCGCTCCGCGGACGACGGGTGCGGCCGGGAGGGGGAGGTGACGGATTTTCGTCGGGCCTTCGGTAATAAACTTGTCTCAAATCCCCGCGACCTCAGATCGGCTTCTAACGATCCTAACGGGGATTATTATTAACGATGACGTCGGCCTCCCGTAACCATCGCTGTCGATATCGCTGTCAGTAATAATAAGTCCACTAATAATGATCACAGTCCTCCGGAGCATAAGTGCGCCGTGGGCGGGGAACGCATCCGCCGCACCTGTCGCGAAGCCCCGTCGTATGGCCGTGCGACCTCGGGCAAGCCGCTCGACTTCTCCGTGCCTCAGCTGCCTCATCCGGAAGATGGGGATTGAGAGCGTGAGCCCCGCGCGGGACAACCTGATCGTCTCGGGTCTCCCCCGGGGCTTAGAACAGTGCTTGGCACGTAGTGAGCGCTTAATAAATACTAAATAAATAAATAGTCGGCGCTCAGTAAGTAGGACCGATGGACGGCGGGGGGGGGGGGGGGGGGGGCAGGTACCTGGACAGAGGATCCGGTCGGCGGAGACGGTGCGGGACCCGCTGCTGACGGGGTTGGTGGCCGTGCAGGTGTAGCCCGGGGGAGGGTCTCCGGGGCCCCGGGAGACGTTGGGGACGGGGCCGTCGGGAGACCCCCCCCCCCGGCCCCCGGAGACGACCAGCTGAACGTCTCGTTGTCCCCTCCCCCGGCCACGGAGCAGGTCAAGGTCACTCGCTCCTCCGTCGGTGAACAGTTCACGGACACTCGAGGCTCCTTCAGGTCCTCCGGGTTCCGGGGGAGAAGCGAGATGCGATCATGATGATGATGGTGATGATGATGATGGCATTTGGTGAGCGCTTACTACTGGCACGGCGGAAAGAGCCCGGGCTCGGGAGTCAGAGTTCACGGGTTCGAATCCCGGCTCCGCCGCTTGCCAGCTGTGTGACTTTGGGCAAGTCACCTCACTTCTCTGGGCCTCAGTGACCTCATCTGCCCGATGGGGATGAAAACCGTGAGCCCCGCGCGGGGCAAACCGATCACCTCGTATCCGCCGGCGCTTAGAACGGCGCTCCGCACGTAGTAAGCGCTTAACAGATACCACCATTTATTTTTCAGTTATTTCTCTGCGTCACCCTGACTCGCTCCCTTCATTCTCCCCCCGTCCCCAACCCGTTCATTCATTCGGTCGTATTTATTGAGCGCTTACTAGGTACAGAGCACAGTACTAAGCGCCCGGGATGGATGTCCCACGCCACTTACGCCCGTAACCGTCACGTATCCATTTATGTCGACATCTGCCTCCTCCCCTCTAGACCCCAGGCTCGCCGTGAGCAGGGAACGTGCCCGTTTATTGCTGGATCGGACTCTCCCAAGCGCTCGGCACAGCGCCCTGCGCCCGGTAAGCGCTCCACAGATACGGTCGAACGAATGAGCCAACTGACCGAAGACCCTCGGGCTGTAGCGGAAGATGTAGGAAGCGTCGGCCGTGTGGACCCCGGCGTCTTCCGGGGTCAGGGCGCCGATCCGCAGGGACGGGTCCTCGTCCGGTAGGTCCGTCCGTCCGGAAAATCGGAAATTCGCCGCCCGAAGCGGGTCCGAATGTCCCGGGGGTCCCCGACTCGCCACGGCCGACGTCGTGTGCGACGCCCAGACGACGCTCCTGACCCGGAGTCCGGCCGGGACGGGCAGGGGGAAGGCGACCGAACCTCCCGCGGCCCTGATCAGATCCATGACCTCTCCGGAGGCATCTGCGCAAATAACATTTGTAATGATTGCCCGATTGTTTGGGTTTTTTTCTCCCCCCGATCTTACCTCTTCAGCATCTACTATGTGCCGGGCGCTGTACTAAGCGCTGGGGTAATAGTGATGACCCGGGGTGGATGCGAGCAAATGGGGTCGGACACGGTCCCCGGCGTACGTAGGGCTCACGGTCTCGATCGCCGCTTTCCAGATGAGGTAGAGAAGCAGCGGGGCTCGGTGGAAAGAGCCCGGGCTTCGGAGTCGGAGGTCACGGGTTCGAATTCCGGCTCGGCCGCTCGTCAGCCGTGGGACCGTGGGCGAGTCGCTTCGCTTCTCTGGGCCTCAGTTCCCTCATCGGTAAAATGGGGATTAAGACCGCGAGCCCCACGTGGGACGACCGGATTCCCTTGTGTCTACCCCGGCGCTTAGAACAGTGCTCTGCCCGTAGTGAGCGCTGAGCAGATCCCAACGTTATTATTGTTATTATTATTATTATTATTCCCCGAGGCACAGAGAGGTAGAGCGACTTGCCCAAGGCCACCCAGCGGAAGCGTGGCGGAGACGGGATTAGAACCCATGACCTTCTGACTTCCAGACCTGGGCTCCAATCGGGCTGGACGCCGTCCACGTCCCACTGGGGCGCACGGTCTTCGTCCCCGTTTTACAGCTGAGTGAACTGAGGCCCAGAGAAGCGAAGTGACTCACCCAAGGTCACGCGGCAGACCAGTGGCAGCCGGGGGATCCGAAGCCAGATCCCTCTGGCTCTCAGGCCCGGTTTCTCTCCACTGGGCCGCGCGGCTTCCCCGCGCTGAGCGCTGCGCCGGGCGCTGGGGGAGGTACCCGGCAATCGGGTCAGACGCAGTCCCCGTCCCACGAGGGGCTCGCCGGCCAGGTCGGAGGGACCCCGTTTGCCAGGTGAGGAAACTGAGGCCCGGAGATTTTAAGGGGCTCACCGGGGGTCCCACTGCAAGTAGGCGGCGGAGACGGGATTGGAACCCCGCTCCTCCGACTCCCAACCTCTTTCCACTGGGCCACGCTGCTTCTCAGATGGGTGTCTGATCCCCATTTGACAGATCTGGAAACCAAGGCACAGAGAGGGTAGGCCATTTGGCCAAAGACACAGAGGAGGCTAGGGGCAGAGCTGAGATTAGAATCTGGGGTCCTTCCCGCCCCACCCCAACCTTCTGTCTCCCAGGCCTTCAAGTTTCAAAAGCCCCCAAGAGAAACGACGACGGAAAATCAGCCTAGAGGACAGGGCCGGGACCCGAGAGCCCGAAGCCCTGGGTTCTAATTCGGGCTCTGCCCGCCCGTCAGCAGGTCACTTACCGTCTCTGTGCCTCAGTTACCTCATCTGGAAAACGGGGATCAGGGCTGTGATAATCTTGCCTCTCCCCCGGCGCTTAGAACGGCGCTCGGCGGATAGGCGACGCTTAACAGATGCAACTGTCATCGTCATCGTTATCTGCCGTGTGACCTCAGGTGAGTCGCTTCGCTTCTCCGGGCCTCGGTTTCTCCTCCGTAAAATGGGGACGCGGTCCCCCGCTCTCCCTCCTCCTTGGAGTGTGAGCCCTAGGGGGACAAAGATTACATCCAACTCGATGACCGTGCGTCTACCCCAGCACTTAGTACGGTGCTTGGCGCGCAGTGAGAGCTTGAAGAGTATCGTTAATATTAACCGTCCCCCCCCCCCCCCCGATCCCCTCAGGGGTCCCCCAAAGAACTTCGCAGCCAAAGGGGTCCACCCGCATCCCGTCACCCGACCGGACTCAGCGAACGCTGAATTCGCTCTCGTCTCTCTCACCGCCGACCTCTCGCCCGCCTCCGGCCTAGGAAAACCTCGTCGCGTATCATTAATGATGATGGTATTTGCTAAGCGCTCACTCTGTGCCGAGCACCGTTCCGAGCGCTGGGTGAGATAGAGGGTCATCAGGTTGTCCCACGTTGGGGCTCACGGTCTTCATCCCCGTTCTACAGGTGAGGTGAGCGAGGCCCAGAGATAGCGGCGTACCCAGGCTCGCGCAGCAGACAAGTGGCGGAGGCGGGATTGGAACCCACAGCCTCCGCCTCCCGAGCCTGGGCCCTCCCCACTAAGCCGCGCCGCTTCGTATCTCACGGTATCACTCTCCCCACTTTCAAAGGTTTAATGAAGCTACGTCTCGCTAGGGGCGGGGAAGGTATAGCGTGGCCCGGGGGACAGAGCACGGGCTTTGGAGGCGGGGGCATGAGTTCGAATCCCGGCTCGGCCACTTGTCAGCCGTGGGACCGTGGGCGAGTCGCTTCCCTTCCCCGGGCCTCGGTTCCCTCATCCGGAGAATAATGGGGATTAAGACCGGGAGCCCCACGTGGGACCACCTGATTCCCCTGGGTCCACCCCAGCGCTTAGAACGGTGCTCGGCGCATAGTGAGCGCTTAACGAATACCAACATTATTACTACTGGAGAAGCAGCGTGGCTCAGTGGAAAGGGCCCGGGCATGGGTTCGAATCCCGGCTCGGCCACTCGTCAGCTGTGGGACTGTGGGCGAGTCGCTTCGCTTCTCTGTGCCTCAGTTACCTCATCTGGAAAAGGGGGATGAAGACCGTGAGCCCCACGTGGGACAACCCGATTCCCCCGTGTCTCCCCCAGCGCTTAGAACGGTGCTCGGCGCATAGTGAGCGCTGAACGAATACCAACATTATTATTATCTGCTTTATCGTTCTCTCGTACTCTCCCAAGTGCTTAGTACAGTGCTTTGCACTCGGTGAGCGCTCAGTAAATACCGTTGAATGAATGAACGAACGAACGAAGGAAGGAACGAATGAGCATCTCCTCCGAGAGACCTGCTGGTGTTTATTTATTTCTATTCATCCGTCTCCCCCTCTAGACCGTAAGCTGCTGGTGGCCGGGGAAAGAGCCGTTTAGTGTCCTACGATACTCTCCCAGTCGCTTAGTACAGTGCCCGGCACCCAGTAAGCGCTCAATAAATATGAGCGAATGAACGAATAGAGAGAGGAAAAGGATAAGGGTTTAACAAATACCACGATAATTAACTGTCACCCCGTCCCGCCTGGGCTCCCCAAGCAGAAGCAGGGTGGCTCGGTGGAAAGGGTGGGAGTCGGAGGTCGTGGGTTCGAATCCCGGCTCCGCCGCTTGTCAGCTGTGTGACTTCGGGCGAGTCGCTTCACTTCTCCGTGCCTCAGTTACCTCCTCTGCAAAACGGGGATTCAAACCCCGTGAACCCCACGCGGGACAACCCGATCACCTCGTATCCCCCCCCCTCCCCCCGGCGCTTAGCACATAGTAAGCGCTTCACGAATACCATCGTCAGTACGGCCCAGTGGACGGAGCGGGGATCCGGGCCTCAGGAGGTCATGGGTTCCGATCCCGGCTCCGCCACCCGTCGGCCGTGGGACCCCTCTTCGCGTCGCCTCATCTGTAAAACGGGGATGGTAGGCCTCGAGCCCTACGTGGGACAGGGCCGACCCGAGTTGCCTGTATCCACCCCGGCGCTCAGTACAGCGCCTGACATATAGTGAGCGCTTAACATAAACCATCGGCAGCGTTATCGGTGAGCACCAGGCTGGCGGCGGGGCTCGCCACATCCCGTGGCCGGACCCGGCTAGGTGGGCTGCGAGGGGGAGAGCTTTTTCCGTCGTCGGCGGGTGGGTCGCGGGGGCGGCTCTTACACTCGGCCCCTGCTAGATACCCCAGCTGTGGAAGGATGTGGCTTTCCTAACGTCTAATGTTTGCGGCGACACCTCGCTCTACCAGGTCGGAGCCTTTCAGAGGTCGCCGAGAAAGCGGCGAGGCCTTTCCGAGACGCCCCTCTGAGGCACGGGCTCTGGGCAACTGAGGCACGGAGAAGTGGAGTGACTGGCCCGAGGTCATTCAGCAGGCAGTGGGCGGAGGTGGGATTGGAACCCAGGCCCGGGCCCCGTCCGCTTTTCCTCTTCCCTGCCCGGCGTCGCCTTCCCTCTCCTCTCCCCCAAGAAGCCCCTCCGTCGCCTCTCCTCTCCCGGCCGGCCCAGCCCGGCCCACGCCCGATCCGGAACGACAGCAGAAATCTCGGGGTTCCGGCGGAAAGGGCCGGGGGTCGGAAGACCTGGGTTCTAATCCCGGCTCGTTGGCACAGGGCCCGGCAACCCGGTGAGCGCCCGATGAACCCGACTGGCTGGATTTATCCTCTCTGGGCCTCGGTCTCCTCATCTGCGGAATGGGTGATCGATCGACTGTACATATTTCCGTTACCTTGTCTCTTCGGTTAATGAGACGTACGATCGCCTCGATTCCATTTATCTGCTATTGTTTTTCACGAGCCGCCCATCCCCTCGATTCTATTTATCGCCATCGCTCTCGTCCGTCCGTCTCCCCCGATTAGACCGCGAGCCCGTCAGGGGACGGGGATTGTCTCTATCTGGTGCCCGATTTGTCCATTCCTAAGCGCTTAGTCCGGTGCCCTGCACGTAGTAAGCGCTCAATAAATACTACCGAATGAACGAATGATCCCCGCTCTCCTTTATTCTTCGTAACGGTGGGCTTTTGGGGCACTCGCTCTGTGCCAAGCGCTGGACTCAGCACTGGAGTAGATGCAAGATTGGGTAATGATAATAATAATGTTGGTATCTGCTCAGCGCTCACTGTGTGCAGAGCGCTGGTCTAAGCGCTGGGGGAGAGGCGGGGTCATCGGGTCGTCCCACGTGAGGTTCACAGTTAATCCCCATTTTCCAGGTGAGGTAACTGAGGCCCAGAGAAGGGGAGTGACCTGCCCACAGTCACACGGCTGACAAGTGGCAGAGCCGGGTAGCTGGTCACAGTCTCTGTCCACGAGGGGCTCGTGGTCTACGTCGGAGGGAGGAGCGGTATCGAATCCCCATTTTACAGGTGGAGGAACCGAGGCCCGGAGCAGCTGATTGATAGCGACGATCATAATAACGGTATCTGTTAAGCGCTTACTATGCTCCGGGCACCGTACTGAGCACTGGGGTGGATCCGGGCCGATCAGGTTGGACACGGTCCCCGGCCCGCACGGGGCTCCCAGTCTTCATCTCCATTTTGCAGATGAGGCAACTGAGGCCCAGAGAAGTGGAGCGACTTGCCCGAGCTCGAGAAGCAGCGTGGCTCAGGGGAAAGAGCCCGGGCTTGGGAGTCCGCGGTCATGAGTTCGAATCCCGGCTGGGCCACTTGTCAGCTGCGCGACCGCGGGCGAGTCACTTCACTTCTCGGTGCCTCAGTCGCCTCGTCTGGAAAATGGGGGTTAACTGCGAGACAACCTGATTGCCCTGTATCTACCCCAGCGCTTAGAACAGTGCTCGGCCCCTAGTAAGCGCTCAACAAAGACCAACGTTATTCACATTATTAAGAACCCTCGGCAGGCAGTCGGCCGGGGTGGGATTAGAACCCAGGTCCCCTGATTCCCGAGCCCGGGCTCTATCCACTAGGCCTCAGTTGGAGACCTCGATTTTCCTTGCACTAGAATCACGACCCCCCCCCCCCCCGCCTCGGCTGAAACACCCCAAGCCCCAGCGCCCCCCGAACCCTCCATCACCGGCCCTGACGAGAAGTGGGCTGTTCACGGGAAGCGGCGTGATGTAGTCCTGAGAGTCCGAGGTCGTGGGTTCTAATCCCGGCTCCTCCACGCGTCCGCCGGGTGACCCCGGGGCAAGTCACATCTCCGGGCCTCAGCGACCTCACCCGTGAAAAACGGGGCTCGAGAGCGTGAACCCGATGAGAGAAAGGGACCGCGTCCAACCCGACCGACTCGTATCTACCCCGGCGCTTAGAACAGCGCTTGGCACATGGTAAGCGCTTAACAAGCACCGTCGTCACGATGATTTATCAGCCACTCACTGTGTGCCGGCCACCGTATTGAGAGCTGGGGTAACTGGGTTGTTCACGGTCCCCGTCCCGCGTGGGGCTCGCGGTCTTCATGTCCATTTTGCAGATGAAGAAACCGAGGCCCACAATAGTAAAGAGACTTGCCCAGGGTCACCCAGGAGCCGAGCGGTGGAGCCGAGATAATAATAATAATAATAATACTAATAGTAATACCGTGGTTTCTGTTAAGCCCGTACTATGTGCCGAGCACTGTTCTGAGCTCTGCGGGGGAGACGTGGGCCCCGCTCGGTGGAGAGGGCCCGGGCTTTGGAGGCAGAGGTCATGGGTTCGAATCCCGGCCCGGCCCCTTGTCAGCTGTGTGACTTCGGGCAGGTCACTTAGCTTCCCGCTGCCTCCGTTACCTCGTCTGTAAAATGGGGATTAAGACGGTGAGCCCCACGTGGGACCGCCCGATTCCCCCGTGTCTCCCCCAGCGCTTAGAACGGTGCTCGGCACGTAGTAGGCGCTTAACAGACACCAACATTGTTATACGCGGTAATCGGGTGGGACACCGTCCCCGTTGCTCTCCATTCTATCTATTGCTATCGTTCTCGTCTGTCCGTCTCCCCCCCCCCCCCCCCCCGATTAGACCGTGCGCCCGTCCGAGGGCAGGGACCGTCTCTGTCTGTTACCGATTTGTCCATTCCAAGCGCTTAGTACGGTGCTCTGCACATAGTAAGCGCTCAATAGAGGCTACTGAATGAACACGGGGCTCACAGTCTTAAACCCCTTTTTACGGAGGAGGTAACTGAGCCGCAGAGGAGTGAAGTGACTTGCCCGAGGTCACGCAGCGGACATGTGGGAGAGCCGGGATTAGAACCCAGGGCCCAAGCCTGGGCTCTCTCCACTAGACCACCCTGCTTTTCGTTCCAATTCCACCCAGACTGGAGCTGCCAACCCGTCTAGCCCCGGTCTGGGTCAGCTGAGACCGGCCCGGGAGCCCGTTGTTGTTGGGTAGGGTCTCTGTCGCTGTATTGGCCTTCGCAAGCGCTTAGTACCCTCTCCGAGGTGAGCGTTCAATAAGTACCGCTGAATGAACAAGCCGTCCAAGCTCCACCAATTAGTGCCAAACCAGAGGGGCCTTCCCCATCCCCCGGCAATCCAGCGCCGCTAACGTCTCCCTCCCCCCAGTTTAGCCTCCGGCCTAGTCCCGTTGGGAGCGGGAAACACGTCCGCCGGCCCTGTCCTCTACCGAACGTTCAGTCCAGTGCTCTGCACGTGGTAAGCGCTCAGTAGATACCGGCGATCGGGTGGGCTTACTTGTCTGCGGGCGGAGGAGGACCGGTATCCACAGGCCCGCTCCCCGCACGGCCCCCCCCACCCGGGTCGGGGCGCTCAGCCCGGGGCCCGGCGACGGTAGGACGTTCGGTACACGTGCCCGCCGGTCCGGCCGAGGCTCTCGGTGGCTCAGGCTCAACCGATCTGATCCGTTCTGGTTTTAAAAGGGGAAGCCCTGAGGGCTCTGAGTTTCAGTCACCGGTCGAAAGCGTGTGCTCGTGGAGTTTCCTCTGATTCGCTCACACTCGTCTAACGCTTACTACGCTCAAGGCACTGCCCTAAGCGCCTGGGAAAGTCACACTTCACCGGCCGCTTACCGGTCGCGAGACACCAAGTGTTTGGGAGAGTACAGGATCGCGATAGACGGACGCATTCCCTGCCCACAACGAGCTCACGCTCCGGGGGCGGGGGAGACGGACATTAATATAAGCAAATAAATAAATAATAATAACGATGATGGTATCCGCGAAGCGCTGACTATGTACCGAGCACCGTCCGAAGCGCCGGGGTGGACACGAGGTAAGCGGGTCGTCCCACGCGGGGCTCACCGTCTTATTTCCCGTTTTCCAGATGAGGGAACCGAGGCACGGAGAAGCGAAGCGACTTGCCCGCGGTCCCACAGCGGACGAGTGGCCGAGGCGGGATTAGAACTCACGCCCTCTGACTGCCAACCCCGCGCTCTTGCCACTGAGCCCCGCCGCTTCGCGCGTCCACTTCGGCCTCATCCGGAAAACGGGGATTCAGTGGCCGTTTTCCCTCCTTCTTAGGCCGGGAGTCCCACGTGGCCGCCCCTTTTCTTGTAATAATAATAATAATAACGATATCGGTATCCGTTAAGCGCTTACTACGTGCCAGGCACTGTCCTAAGCACTGGGGTGGATACAAGCCACAGTCCCTGTCCCCCACGGGGCTCACAGTCTCAACCCCCGTCTTCCAGATGAGGTCACTGAGGCCCAGAGAGGTGCAGCGACTTGCCCCAGGTCACACGGCAGACCGGTGGCGGAGCCGGGATTAGAACCCATGACCTTCTGTCGCCCAGGCCCCTTGCTCTATTCGCTACGTCAGGCCGCTTCTCTCGCGTCCACGCCGACGCTTAGCACGGCGCTCGGCGCCCAGTAGGGAAGCACATAGGCTCAGTGGAGAGGGCCCCGGGTTGGGAGTCGGAGGTCGTGGGTTCGAATCCCGGCTCGGCCACTTGTCAGCCGGGGGACTGCGGGCAAGTCGCTTCACTTCTCTGGGCCTCAGTGACCTCCGTCTGGAAAATGGGGATTAACTGTGAGCCCCATGGGCGACAACGTGATCGCCCTGTATCCACCCCAGCGCTTAGAACAGTGCTCCGCACATAGTAAGCGCTTAACAAATACCAACATGATTAGATTAGACCGTAAACCCGTCACTGGGCAGGGACCGTCTCTATCTGTTGCCGGTTTGTCCATTCCAAGCGCTTAGGACGGTGCTCCGCACCTAGTAAGCGCTCAAGAAATACTATTGAATGAATGTATCGACCCCGGTGCTCTGCACGTAGTAAGCGCTTAACAAATACCAGCATTATTATTATAGTAAGCATTTAACCAGTGCAACTGTGAGGACGCTTTTCATCCTGGCTCTGCTGCTGGGTGTCCTTGGCGCGTCGCTTCCCTGGGCCTCAGTTTCCTCATCCGTAAAACGGGGATGAAGACGGAGCGCCCCGTGTGGGACGGGGATCGGGTCCAACCTGATTAGCTTGTATCCACCCCAGCGCTTAGTACAGTGCTTGGCCCAGAGTAAGCGCTTCCCAGAGACCACCAAAAATAAAAAAGGGGATTAACAACTTGCCCGAGTGCAAAATAGCCCTGCGCTGAGAGGGGTGGGAGTCTTGAATAACATTAATAATAAAAATATGGTACTTAATCATTGTGATACTGGTTTAGCGCTTACTATGTGCAGAGAGATGGACGGGCAAGCGGTGCGAGAGCCCGGGCCTGGGAGTCAGAAGGATCTGGGTTCTAATCCCAGCTCCGCCACAGGTCTGCTGCCTGACCTTGGGCAAGTCGCTTCACTTTCCTGGGCCTCGGTTACCGCCTCTGGGAAATGGGGATCGGGACTGCGGAACCCGTGTGGGCCAGAGATTCTTTTGCTTTTCTTTTCAGAACTTATTTAATACGGGTCTTGGCATTATTGCCTCCCGGGGAAATCCCGCTTTCGGGATTGAACGCTGCTCCAGTCATAATTGTAATATGATATAATATACGTTCCCCTCTCATTAGGCGCTGACCTCGTGATAAAAAGAATCGCAAATCAGGTCTGGTTTAATTTTTCTCCTCGGACTCTTCATTCCTCCTCGCTCAAAGCCCCTTAAGAATTCTAAAGTCTAAAATGGGTTTTACTTTAAAAAATCCCACAGATCTTCCCCCCCCTCTAGACTGTGAGCTCGTTGGGGGAGAGAACGTGTCTACCAGCTCTGTTATCTACCAACTCTCTTTTATTGTACTCTTCCAAGCGCGCAGTACAGTGCTCCGCACGCGGGAAGCGCTCAGTAAATACCACCGATCGATCGATGGATCGACAGATAATCGGCGCAATCGGCGACTGTTCTAGTTGGAGATGTAGGGTGGCCTAGTGCATAGAGCCCCGGCTGGGAGTCGGAGGGAGCTGGGTTCTAATCCCAGTTCCTCCCCTTGCCCGCTACGCGACCTGCGGCCAGTCTTCTCTGTGCCTCGGTGAGCTCCTCTGTAAAATGGGGATTAAGACCTGAAACCCAATGTGGGACAGAGACTGGGGCCAACCCAATTACCCCGTATAATAACGTTGGTATCTGTTAAGCGCTTACTATGTGCAGAGCACTGTTCTAAGCGCTGGGGTATCCAGGGTCACCAGGTCGTCCCACGTGAGGCGCACGGTCTTCATCTCCATTTTACAGATGAGGTCACTGAGGCGCAGGGAAGTGAAGTGACTCGCCCACAGTCACCCAGCTGACAAGGGGCAGAGCCGGGATTCGAACCCCTGACCGCGGACTCCCAAGCCCGGGTCCTGTCCACTGAGCCGTGCTGCTTCTCTTTATTTAATCCCAACACTCAGTACAGTTCCTGACATGTAGTAAGCGAAACGAATGCCCCGGTTATTATTCTTACTGTTCCGGTTAAAACTGAAAGTGTGAAGGGAGGGAGATTTAGAGAAGGTTTTTTTTTTTTTTTTTAGGTGGTTACTGACATTCTTGCAAAAACCTGGGGCTTTCCGGCACTGCGCCTGTTCTCGGGGACTGCTTCATAAATAGCACTGCGCTGAGAGTGGTGGAGTCTTTAATAATATTAATAATAAAAGTATGGTCCTTAATAATTGTGATATCTGTTAGGCGCTTACTACGTGCCAGGCACCGTACTAACCGCCGGGGTGGCTCCGAGCCAAATGGGTTGGACACAATCCCCGTCCCACGGGGGGGGGGGGGCTCGCCGTCTCGAGCCCCATTTTACAGTTGAGGGAACCGAGGCACAAAGAAGGGAAGTGACTTGGACCAAGGTCACCCAGCAGACAAGTGGCGGAGCTGGGATTTGAACCCATGACCTCGTGACTCCCAGGCCCGGGCTCTCTCCACTCTATCCTTGAGTAGACTGTAAATTCACTGTGGGCGGGGAACGAATCTGCCAACTCTGTTGACTCCCCAGTGCTTAGTATTAATAATAATAATAATAATGTTGGTATTTGCTATGCGCTTCCTCTGTGCCGAGCACTGTTCTAAGCGCTGGGGGAGATACGGGGTCATCGGGTTGTCCCACGTGGGGCTCCCACTCTTAGTCCCCGTTTTACAGATGAGGTCACTGAGGCCCCGAGAAGTGAAGTGACCCGCCCACAGTCACACAGCTGACAAGTGGCAGAGCCGGGAGTCGAACCCACGACCTCTGACTCCCAAGCCCGGGCTCTTTCCACTGCTTCCCAGTGCTCTGCCCACAATAAGCGCTCAATAAATTCCACCGATTGATTGACTATGTCTTGAACTTCCTCTAGACTGTAAGCTCGTTGTGGGCGGGAACTTTTTTTGAATGACATTCATTCATTCATTCAATCAATCGTATTTATTGAGCGCTTCCCGTGTGCAGGGCACTGTACTAACCTCTTGGAAGACTGGAATACAACAATAAACAGACCTACTACGTGCCAAGCACTGTTCTAAGCGCCGGGGTAGATCGAAGCTAATCCCAGTCCCTGTCCCACACGGGGCTCACGGTCTTCGTCCCCATCTTACGGATGAGGGAACTGAGGCGCGGAGAAGTGAAGTGACTTGGCCAAGGTGACACAGCAGACAAGCGGAGGAGCCGGGACGAGAGCCCGGGTCCTTCCGACTCCCAAGGCCGTGCCATATCCACGCCGCTTCTCCACCGCCTCTTCCAACGCTCAGCACGGTGCTCCGGCACGTAGCCGGCGCTCGGCAAACCCCACGGATGATGACGATAACTCCCTCCCTCGATGGTTATTTATTGAGCGCTCACTGGGCGCAGAGCACTGTACTAAGCGCTTTGGATCGGACAATTGCCGATCCCCGAATTGACAGGGATCCTCGAATTGACTGGAAGCTCGCTGTGGGCGGGAAACGCGTTCACCACCTCTGTTCCATTTCTACACTGCCCTCTCCCCACCGCTTAGTACGGCGCTCCGCGCACGGTGAGCGAGCGCTCAATAAATACGACTGACCGATTGATTGGCACCAACGGCTTCAGGAAGTGAAAACGGCAGGAGGTATTCTGGACGTCTACACCTTGCATCGCTGGGTCTCAGAAGCCACGGTTTCTTTTCCCTTAAACCGAATATCCTGGATGATCTTCTCTAGTGGATTCCGAATGCGCACTTCTCTCGGAGAAGTGAAAAACGAGTGATATAAACATTTATTTCACTTACTATCTGTAATTTATTTATTCACCTATATCGCTGTCTGTCTCCCTCTGAAATTTATGGACTTAGCCACACTGTCCGTCTCCCTCTAGGCCGTAAACCCACTGCGGGCAGGGAACGTGGCTGTTTATGGTCTTACCGTGCTCTCCCAAGCGCTCAGTACGGCGCTCTGCGCGCCGTCTGCGCTCGATAAATGTCATCGGATATACGAAGGGGAAGCGGCGGGTCGGATGGGAGGTGGGGAGGGTGGGGGAGGAAAGTCTAGGAGGGTGAGGAGAGGGGAGAAATTGGGATCCGTCGGCCGTATGAGCGCTCGTTGCCTCATTATGTTCGAGAGGAGGGGAGGTTCGCGCACAATCGGTGGGATTTATTGAGCGCTTTCCGTGAGCAGAGCACTGGCCTAATAATAATGTTGGTATTTGTTAAGCGCTTACTATGTGCAGAGCACTGTTCTAAGCGCCGGGGTAGACACAGGGGAATCAGGTGGTCCCACGTGGGGCTCGCGGTCCTCATCCCCATTTTCCAGATGAGGTAACTGAGGCCCAGAGAAGTGAAGTGACTTGCCCACGGTCACACAGCCGACAAGTGGCCGAGCCGGGCTTCGAACCCATGACCTCCGACTCCACAGCCCGTGCTCTTTCCACTGAGCCGCAGCTGCTTCTCGTGAGCGCTTGGCAATAATAATAATAATGTTGGCATTTGTTAAGCGCTTACTATATGCAGAGCACTGTTCTAAGCGCTGGGGGAGATACAGGGTCAGCAGGTCGTCCCGCGTGAGGCTCACGGGTAATCCCCATTTTCCAGATGAGGGAACTGAGGCCCAGAGAAGTGAAGTGACTCGCCCGCGGTCCCACAGCTGACAAGTGACCGGGATTAGAATCCGCGACCTCTGACTCCCAAGAGCGTGCTCCTTCCACTAAGCCACGCCGCTTCTCGTTCGTACTGTATTTACTGCACAGTGACTCCGGGCAGAGCACTGTACTAAGCGCTTGGGGGAGGATTTCCAATCTCGCAGTGAGGGGAGACGTAGTACAGAGCCATAGGGTCTATTTTTTTTAGGTTCGACGCTCACTACGTGCCAGCCACTGTACTAAGCACGGGGGTAGCTAATCCGGTCGGACCCACTCTCTGCCCCACCCGGCGTGCGCCGTCTGGGTTGAGGAAACTGAGGCCCGGAGAAGTGAAGTGACTCGCCCAAGACGACTCAGCGGGCAAGTGGCGGAGGTGAGATTAGAACTCAGGTCCTCGGACTCACAGGCCCGGACTCTTCCCACTAAGCGTCGCGGATAGCTTTATTGATCGACTGATCCCTCGAGACTGTAAACTGGCTGTGGGCAGGGAGCGCATCGGCCAGCTCTCTTCTACTGTACTCTGTACAATATTAATAACTGTCCTGGAATATTAATGATTGAGAAGCGGCGTGGCTCACTGTGGAAAGAGCCCGGGCATGGGAGTCAGCGGTCACGGGTTCGAATGGAGAGTGTTCAAACTCTCCCCCGATCAGACCGTAAGCCCGTCAGAGGGCGGGGACTGTCGCTATCTGTTACCGATCTGTCCATTCCGAGCGCTTAGTAAAGTGCTGTGCACGTAGTAGGCGCTCAGTAAATACTACCGAACGAATGAATAGCTGAGGAAACTCCCCGCGCAGCGGCCCGGGGAGCCCCCGGAGCCGCTCTGGGGGAGTCTTGGATTCCGTTCCTATAATGTCTCTCTGTTCCCTATCCTTGCCGGGAACTCCGGCGAGAGGAAGGATGGAGGAGGTTTCTCTTTCTTTCTCCTTAGCTTCCCAATCCCCAGCCCAAGGACCCCAGAGCTGATCCCGATTCGGCCTCGGTTTCTCCATCCGTCCAACGGGGAGGGCCGCCGTGGGGACGGAGACGACGGGAGGGAAGGAAGAGGAGAGAGGATGAGCACCGGGAGTCGGGGGAGCCGGATCCGAGGCCCGGCCCTGCCTTCGATTCGCCGAACCTCTCTGGGCCTCGGTCTCCCCGGTCTGGGAATTGGGGATTGGCTCCCGCTTGCCCTCTCTCTCAGAGGATGAGGGCCAGGGGGCAGGGGGATTGCCGGCCCGGCGTAGTGGCTAGAGCCCGGGCCCGGGAGTCAGAAGGTCACGGGTCCGGTGCCGGCTCCGCCACCCGTCTGCCCTGCGACCTCGGCAACGTGGCTTGGCTTCTCCGGCCCTCGGTTACCTCATCTGTAAAACGGGGGTTGCGGCTAGGAGCCCCACAGGGGACAGGGGCCGCGTCCACCTCGATTCGCTCGCATCCGCCCCGGCGCCTGGTACGGAGCCCGGCGCGTGGGAAGCGCTTCAACGGACACCGTCATCGCCATTATTCTTGATGACGAGGGGCACCCAGCTGGGCACGCTGAGGGGAGGGAAGGGGGCAGGGAGGGAGCGGGAAATCTGTGGCGGGGGGGGGGGGGGACACCTCGTGCCGAGGGGATTACCCTAATATCACGATGAGGGGCACCGCGACCCAGTGCGCCGAGGGGGATGAAGCGGGCCCGAGGAGGGGGACTTGGCGCCGAGGGGATCGTCGAAACGGCCGAGACCCAAGGGGCTGAGGGGAACGAGGAAGGGGGGGGGCTACACCTCCTGCCGAGGGGCTCGCCGCGATGTCACGACGAGGGGCACCACAGACTAGCGCGCTGAGGAGAATAAGGAGGCGGGGAGGAAGTTGGCAGGGGAGGAACAGGATCCGGGGTCACCCCACCCTCCCGCACTTCCTCTTGTCTGGGCCTAAAAGAAGAGCCGGGCACGAGCAGGCCTGAACGGCTACCGACCGGCCCCGGCTGGCCCGTCGACTGAACGGTGGCCGAAATGGCTCCTCCGGGCCCCCGAGAGGGCCCCGGACTGGGACTTCCTCCTTTCCCCTTTCCCCGCTCCCTTCTGCGTCGCCCTTCCGCTTAGATTTACTCCCTTTATTCGCCCTTCCCTCAGCACCGCGGGACGTACATCCACGGGACGTGCGTCCTCTATACCGCTATCCATCTCTCCCTCTAGACCGGAAGCTCCTTTCATTCGATCGGATTTACGGAGCGCCGACCGGGTGCGGACCCCCGTACTAAGCGCCGGGGAGGGTGCGGCAGAACAACGGGCTGACGTCGGCGGGCGGGGAAACGCGCCCACCAAGTCCGTTATACGTTATGTGCCCCGCACGCGGCGAGCACGCCATAAATACGATGGATCGGTGGGTCGAGTGATTCGCGAATTATCCATCTATATTAATGTCCGTCTCCCCCTCTGTACCGGAAGCTCTCTGGGGGCGGGGGACGTGTCTACCGACTGCGTTGCAGCGCATTCTCCCGAGTGCCTGGTCCAGTGCTCCGCGCACGGTAAGCGCTCAATAAATACGACTGACCGATTTCCCACTTAGGCCGTAAAAAGAATAATAACGATGACGTCGGCGTTTGTTAAGCGCTTACTACGCGTCAAGCGCCCTTCGAAGCGCTGGGGTAGATACAGGGTAATCAGGTTGTCCCCCGTGGGGCTCGTCTTCCTCCCCGCTTGACAGACGAGGTAGCCGAGGCACAGAGAAGCCAAGTGACTTGTCCGAGGTCGTTCAGCCGACAAGGGGCGGGGCCGGGATTAGAACCCATGACCCCCGACTCCCAAGCCTGTGCTCTTTCCACTGAGTCACGCCGCTTCTCGTAAGCTCCCTTGGGGTGGGGATCATCTCTATCAGCGCTGTCATAGTGCGTTTTCCCGAGCGTTTAGTACGGTGCTCTGAACACAGTAAGCGCTCAGTAAATACCCCTCATTGATTCTCCCGTACTCTCCTAATTGCCCAGGGCGGTGCCCTCCTCCTTTCCCCAGTACCCTGCTCTTTCTCCAGTAGGTGTCCAAAACAGTGCTCTCCACACAGCAGGTGTCCAGTACAATGACCTACACCCACGAGGGCCCAGCACGGAGCCCTGAAAGTAGGGGGCGTCCGGTATAGTAATTCGATTAGACTGTGAGCCCGTCAGCGGGCAGGGATCGTCTCGATCTGTTGCCGAATTGTCCGTTCCAAGCGCTTAGGCACAGAGTGAGCGCTCAGCAGCAGCGTGGCTCAGTGGAAAGACCCCGGGCTTGGGAGTCAGAGGTCATGAGTTCGAATCCCGGCTCTGCCACCTGTCAGCTGCGGGACTGTGGGCGAGTCACTTAGCTTCTCTGGGCCTCAGTTCCCTCATCTGGAAAATGGGGATCAACCGTGAGCCTCGGGTGGGACAACCTGATTACCTTGCATCTGTTAAGCGCTTACTATGTGCCGAGCACTGTTCTAAGCGCTGGGGTAAATGCCAACATCGTTATTAATAAATACTATTGAATGCATGAATACCCGGCAGGTATTCATTGAAATCGGTGCTCGATCATTGTGCGATTTGGTTGTTTTTTTAACTGTAATAATAATAATAATAATAATAATAATAATGTTGGAATTTGTTAAGCGCTTACTTGGTGCAGAGCACTGTTCCAAGCGCTGGGGTAGACACGGGGTAATCGGGTTGTCCCACGTGAGGCTCACAATCTTCAGCCCCATTTTACGGATGGGGGAACTGAGGCCCAGAGAAGTGAAGTGACTTGCCCGCAGTCACACAGCTGACGAGGGGCAGAGTCGGGTTTCGAACCCACGCCCTCTGACTCCCAGGCCCGGGCTCTTTCCAGGGAGCCACGCTGCTTCTCTACTGGACTGGGCTGGACTGGATACCCGAAAGTCAGTTAGGACACAGTCCCTGCCCCATGCGGGGTTCACAGTCTAAGAGGGAGTAGGATTTAACTCCCATTTTGCAGATGAGGCAACTGGGGCACAGAGCAGTGAAGCGCCTTGCCCAAGATCACACAGCTGGAAAGTGGCGAAAGCCCAATTGGAACCCAGGTCCTCCGACTCCCAGGCCCGCGCTCTTTCTTCTAGGCCATGCCGTCTTCCTGTCTGTCAAACTCTCACTAAGGGCCGACCGCTGTATTAAACGCCGGGGTAGATAAAGTATAATGACGACGGTATCTGTCAAGCGCTTACCGCGTGCCAGGTTCTGTACTAAGCGCCGGGGCGGACACGAGCGAATCCCGTTGGACACAGTCCCCGTCCCGCCCAGACTCAATCCCCATTTTCCAGACGAGGTGACCGAGGCCCAGAGAAGGGAAGTGCCTTGCCCAAGGTCACACGGCGGTCAAGAGGAGGAACCGGGATTCGAACGCGTGACCGCCTCCAGACTGGATCGGATCCCTGTTCCCCAAGGGGCTCATTCGCCCGATGCACGCAGCACGGCGCTGTGCACCTTGCAAACGTCCAGTACGGTGCTCTGCAAGCTCCCCCGCGGCCCGGAAACCCCCCAGTCGTAGTTAGCTTCATAATAATGATAATGACGTTGGTATCTGTTAATAATGTCGGTATCTGTTAAGCGCTTCCTCTGTGCCGAGCACTGTTCTAAGCGCTGGGGGAGATCCGGGGTCATCAGGCGGTCCCACGCGAGGCTCACCGTTAATCCCCATTTTCCAGATGAGGCAACTGAGGCCCAGAGAAGGGAAGTGCCTGGCCGGCAGTCGCACAGCTGACAAGTGGCAGAGTCGGGATTCGAACCCAGACCTCTGATTTACCGAGCCCTTCCCAGTGAGGAAACGCCTGCTCGCTTCTCAGATGGGCCAGTAACTACATCCTGCCTCCACTTCCTCTCTCGTAATTGCAGATTTCTCCCTTCCTCCCTCTGCGCCTTCGCTTCTTTTCTCTTTCCCTTCTGCATCGCCCCGCCTCGGTCCCCTTATTCATCACCCCCTCCCCAGCCCCACAGACCTTACATTCACTCGTATTTATTGAGCGCCTACCGTGTGCGGAGCACCGTATCAGGCGCTTGGAAAGGACAATTCGGCAACAGATAGAGACAATCCTTACCCCCCAACGACTCACAGTTTAGAAGAAAAATAGTGTTTCCGCCCGGGGACATAATAATAATGATGTTGGTATTTGTTAAGCGCCTACTATGTGCCGAGCACCGTTTCTAGGCGCTGGGCTAGACACAGGGGAATCAGGTTGTCCCCAAGCGGGGCTCACAGTCTTCATCCCGATTTTACAGACGAAGTAACTGAGGCACCGAGAAGCGAAGTGAGTTGCCCACAGTCACGCAGCTGACGAGGGGCAGAGCCGGGATTCGCATCCATGATCCCCGACTCCCAAGCCCGTGCTCTTTCCACTGAGCCACGGATCAGCGTCATCCACATGGGGCTCACGTTCTTCGTCCCCATTTTACAGGTGAGGCCCTGAGAAGTGACTCGCCCAAGGTCACACCACAGACCAATAGAAGAGGCGGGATTAGAACCCAGGCTCTCTCCACCAGGCAGAGCTGCTTCTCAGCTGCTTTACTGTTGATGGATCGATGTCCGTATCTGTCATTTATTTCTTTCTGTTCACGTCTGTCTCCCCCTCTAATAATAACAATAGTGTCGGTATTTGTTAAGCGCTTATTATGCGCAGAGCACCGTTCTAAGCGCTGGGGGAGATACAGGGTGATCAGGTTGGCCCCCGGGAGCCTCGCGGTTAATCCCCATTTTCCAGATGAGGGAACTGAGGCACAGAGAAGTGAAGTGACTTGCCCCGCGGTCACACAGCTGACAAGTGGCACAGGCGGGATTCGAACCCGTGACCTCTGACTCCCAAGCCCGGGGAAGGGAATGCGTCTGTTCTACTGTTCTAGTGTACTCTCCCAAGCGCTCATCACAGTGCTCTGCACATAGTAAGCGCTCAGTAAATACCATAGACGGAGCGGATGGATTCAGTCTGACCCCTGGTGGTCCCCCCCGCTCTCTGCACCCTTAGTGATTAGAGCCCCGGCCTGGGAGTCAGAAGGCCGTGGGTTCTAATCCCACCTCTGCCTCATAATCATAATGTTGGTATTTGTTAAGCGCTCCCTATGTGCCGAGCACTGTTCTAAGCGCTGGGGGGAGATACAGGGTCAGCGGGTTGTCCCACGGGAGGCTCACAGTCTTCATCCCCCTTTGACAGAGGAGGTCAACTGAGGCCCGGAGAAGTCAAGTGACTGGCCCGAAGTCGCACAGCTGACGGGTGGAGGAGCTGGGATTGGAACCCATGACCTCCGACTCCTACGCCCCGGCTCTTTCCACTGAGCCACGCTGTCGGTACTTGGTAAGGGCCGACTGTGTGCCAAGCACTGTTCTAAACGCCGGGGTAGGTACAAGGTCATCAGGTTGTCCCACGTGGGGCTCACAGGCTTCATCCCCCGTCTCACAGACGAGGTAACGGAGGCACGGAGAAATGAAGTGACTTGCCCAAGATCGCACAGCCGACAAGTGGCGGAGCCGGGATTAGAACCCACGACCTCTGACTCCCAAGCCACTAGGCCGTGCTGCTTCTCATGGCTGCCGTGTCACCTCGGGCAAGTCACTTCACTTGTCTGGGCCTCACTTATCTCATCTGGATGAAGAGTGCGAGCCCTATGTAGGACAGAGACTGTATCCAACCTAACTCGTATCTACCCCGGCGTTCAGTATAGTGTCCGGCACGTAGCGCTTAACGAGTACCACAATTAATATCATTGTTATCATTACGAGCTCGGTCCCCGGGAGAGACAGTGTGGCCTCGTGGAAGGAGCACGGTGCGGGCCACAAGAGACCTGGCTTCCAATGCCGCCGCTTGCCAGCTCTGCGCGCTGGGCCTCGGTTTCCTCATCCGTAAAATGGGGATCCACTAGGGCAGCAGCTTGGCCTAATGGCCAGAACCCGATTCTGGAGGTCAGGAGGTCATGGGTTCTGATCCCCGCTCCGCCCCTTGCTTGCTGCGTGACCTTGGACAAGTCACTTCGCTTCCCCGCGCCTCAGCTACCCAGTCACTTTACTTCTCGGTGATTCGGTTCCCTTATCTGTAAAATGGGGATGAAGACTGTGAGCCCCGTGTGAGACGGGGATTGCGTCCAACCCGATTATCTTTCAGTGCTTAGTACAGTGTCTTAAACGTAATAAGCGCTTAGCAAATACCACAGTTATTATTAATAATAAGCAAGTGTTTCAGAAATACCACATCCGCAAGGGGTGGAGGTGGCTAAAGGGTGTCACTTTAATGTGAGCCCCAAGTGGGTCAGGGAATGTGTCCAACCTAATTTGCTCGATTCCACCCCAGCGCTTAGTACAGTGCCTGGCCCTTGGTGAGTGCTTAACAAATGCCGCAATTATTATTATTCTTATTATTATTTAGCCCTTTAATAAAAAGCATGAGATCGCGGTTGCCTACGATGTGTTTTGGGCACTTTCCAGCGTGTCAAACTCTCGGGGAGATAGGGAAGACCCGTAACTGGGAGGGATAACGTGAATGAAGAGCAAAAATAGATCACCGATTTGACAAAGCAAGATAACCGCTGAGGCCGCACGGTCTAGCGGGACCTGCCCCACCCTGGGAGTCAGAGGACCTGGTTTCTAATCCCGGCTCTGCCACTTTTCTGCCGTGTGACCTTGGGCAGGTCACTGCGCTTCTCCGTGCCTCGGTTCCCTCATCTGTACAATGGGGATTAAGACTGGGAGCCCCATGGGGGACAGGGACTATGTCCAACCCGGTTTGCTTGTATCCACCCCAGTGCTTAGAACGGAGCTTGGCACACAATAAGCGCTTAACAAATACTATTATTATTATTACTATTATTATTATCTGCCCCAGTGCTTAGAACAGTGCCTGGCACACAGTAAGCACTTAAACAAACACCACAGTTCTTCTTATCGTTATTGTTATTGTCGTTTGCCCCAGTGCTTAGAACAGTGCCTGGCACACAGCAAACGCTTAACAAATACCAGTTATCATTATCATCTGCCCCATTGCTTAGAACAGTGTCTGGCACACAGTGAGCACTAACAAACACCACAATTCTTCTTCTTCTTCTTATTGTTATTATTATCTGCCCCAGCGCTTAGAACAGTGCCTGGCACACAGGAAGTGCTTAACAAATACTATAGTTATAATTACTATTATTATTATCTGCCCCAGCGCTTAGAACAGTGCCTGGCACACCGTAAATGCTTAACAAATACCAGTTATCATTATTATTATTATTATTATTATTATTATCTGCCCCGGTGCTTAGAACAGTGCCTGGCACACAGTAAGCGCTTAACAAATACCACAATTATTATTACTATCACCTGCCCCAGCGCTTAAAACAGTGTTTAACTGGCACATAAGTAAGGACTTAACAAACACCATTATTATTATTATTATTATTATTATTAGCAAAAAGAGCCTGGACCCGGGAGTCAGAGGACCCGGTTAGAGAAGCAGCGTGGTTCAGTGGAAAGAGCCCGGGCTTTGGAGTCGGAGGTCATGAGTTCGAATCCCAGCTCTGCCACTTGTCAGCTGTGTGACTGTGGGCGAGTCACTTCGCTTCTCTGGGCCTCAGTTCCCTCATCTGGAAAATGGGGATGAAGACTGTGAGCCCCGCGTGGGACAACCCGATTCCCCTGTGTCTACCCCAGCGCTTAGAACAGTGCTCTGCACATAGTAAGCGCTTAACAAACACCAACATAATAATAATAATTACTCTCCTCTCTGCCACTCGTCCGCCGTGTGACCTAGGGCAAGTCATTTGACTTCTCTGTGCCTCGGTTCCCTCCTCTGCAAAGTGGAGATTCAATTCCTATTCTCTCTCCTACTTAGACTGTGAGCCTCATGAAGGATCTGGTGGTCTTGTACCTTCCCCCCACTTAGTACAGTGCTTAACACGGTGATGATGATCATTAATAACCAGCCTGACATAGTAATAATAACAAAATAGTAATGTTGACATCTGTTAAGCGCTTACTATGTGCCGAACACCGTTCTAAGCCCTGGGGTAGATACGGGGTAATTACGTTGTCCCACGTGAGGATCACAGTCTTCATCCTCATTTTACAGATGAGGTCACTGAGGCCTTAGAGAAGTGAAGTGACTTGCCCACAGTCACACAGCTGACAAGTGACAGAGCCGGGATTCGAACCCATGACCCCTGACTCCCAAGCGCGGGCTCTTTCCACCGAGCCACGCTGCTTCTCGTAAGTAAATGGGCGGCTGTGGGAAGGCCGGGCCTTCAGGCTTCTCCCTCTATATACCCGCCGGACGATCCCTCTCTCCCGTTTTCAAAGACTTATCCAAGGCCCGTCTCCTCCCAGAGGCCTTCCCCGACTAAGCCCTCCTTTCCACTCCTCCCGCTCCCTTCCGCGTCACCCTTGCACTTGGATTTGCTCCCTTTGTTCGCTCCCCCTCAGCCCCGCGGCACTCACGTCCGCACCCGTCGTTTACTTATTCGTATAATGTCTAGCTCCCTCTCTAGACCGTAAACTCGTTTTGGTCAGGGGACGCGTCCCCCAACTCTTATGCTATCCTTCTCCAAGCCCTCAGTGCGGCTTCCTGCACGAGGTAAACGCTCAATCGCTCGGATCGATGGATTGGTCGATTCAGGCCATCCAACTTTGGGTCTGGAAGAGCGGCTTTTCCCACCGGGGTCTTCCGGGGCTCTCTACCGCTGAAAACCTGCTGAGCGGGACCTTTCTCGCCTTGGCCCTCTCCCGACTCTCCCACCCCTCCCCGCTCTCCCGTCCAGCCCACTGATTCGGTGGAAATTCTGGAATTTCGCCACCCGGAGAGTGGGTCACAGGGAGGGGGAGAAAGGGAGAGAGGTGTGAAAAATGGGGGGAGAGACAGAGATGGAGGAACCACATCTGCAATTCCTCTTCCTCTTCCTCCTTT
Organism: Ornithorhynchus anatinus; assembly: GCF_004115215.2. Lineage (NCBI taxonomy): Eukaryota > Metazoa > Chordata > Mammalia > Monotremata > Ornithorhynchidae > Ornithorhynchus > Ornithorhynchus anatinus. The sequence continues at coordinate 3,493,103 of NC_041753.1, read as the reverse complement.
TCCTTCCTTCTTCCGCTAAACCCGGGGGCGAGAGGTTGAGGGGGCGGCCTCTGCTTGCCGCGGGCCGGAGCCCCCGTCGTTATTTTGCTCGGTCCCTTTCCCGCCCAATTTTTTCCGCAGAAGAAACGTCTTCCGAGAGTTACATGAAATCTGGATTCTGAGAATGGCCAGATGTGGTCCGCGAGACTCAAGGTCCCGGCTCTGCCTCGAGCGGCGAGGAGCCGTTGGGGCGGCCACCTCCGGAGGTCCGCTCTGGACATCCCCAGACCCTCCCACCCATCGGACTGGGGCACCCCGATAGGCGGGGACGGGTCCCGTTGGTTCTCTCTCCCGGACCCCTAAGGTTTGAATGTTTTTCACTTCCAGTGGGCCCAGCGCTGAAAACTCTAGCCGATCCAATCAGAATCGTCATGAAACTTTTCTCTTCCTGCCCCTTGTCTCAACCACAGCCCTGGGGCGGGGACGGGAAGTAGAAGGAAGTTGGTGGGGCAGAGACCGAAGTAGATGGTTTCCGAGTGGGCGCTCTAAGGGAGGGTAGGGCCGGCCAGCCCCGGGGGTGCTCGGGGGGCTAGGTGGTCCGAAAAACGGGCAGGTGACTCCGTGGCTGCTGACCCTTCCGGCCCCGTGGCGTACGGGCCCCGTGACCCCAAGCCCTCCGTCTGCCACCCCCCGTCCCGCGCCACCTTAGAATGTTGTGGCGTCTCCGCTGAAGGAAACGAGGAGGCCTTCTTATCCGGTCGTCTCTGGGACTCCCATCTTCACCCATCGGTCCCTGAAGAGTACCATGTTCCTCGGGCCGCTGCCTTGGCCGTCGCTGCTGCTTCTGACCTGGAGCGTCTCGGGAGGTGCCGTAAGCCCCCTCCTCCCCCGGGGTCTCGGGGGGGTCTTTCTTGAAAACAACAGGGTGGGCCGTTGGACGGGAAGGAAGTTGGCGGGTGGCTATAGAAAGGGCCGGGTTTTCAGGCCCGCGTCGCTGGGCTATCGGCTCCAAACGGGGTCTCGGGGGCGGGGAGGGATGGATGGGTGGGCGGGCGTTCCTCCGCGGGGACCAGGCCCCGACCCTCAAGCTGACCCTGACCGCTCCCAGAATCGGGCTCCGAGTGCTGGAACTTCATTTCTTCCTAATGATGCCGCAGATTCATCGTGGGGATAGACTTAAATCTTTCTGGCCTCGATCAACTCTGTGCATTTTCTCCGAGAGCCCCTCGTGGGAGAGGGACGGCGTCCGATCCGACGACCTCGTATCTGCCCCAGCGCTTAGTGTAGTGCGCGGCACGTGGTAAGCGCTAAACAAATAGACAACATGGCCCGTTGGATAGACCCTGGATCTAGGAGTCAGAGGATCTGGGCTGGGGCATCCGTTAAGCACTTCCTATGTGCTAAACACTCTAGTAAGCGCTGCAATATTATTAACGTTATTATGGTATTTGTTAAGTGCTTACCATGCGCCAGGCACTGTACTAAGCGCCGGGGTGGATACCCCACACATCCAATCCGTCGCCGAAACCCGCCGGCCTCACCTTCCTAACATCGCCAAGATCCCCCCCTTTCCTCTCCATCCAAACCTCTACCACGTCCAATCACTCATCTTATCCCGCCTGGATTACTGCATCGGTCTCCTTTCTGATCTCCCAACCTCCCGTCTCTCCCCGCTTCAATCCATACCTCGTTCCGCTGCCCGGATTATCCTTCTACGGAAACGCTCTGGACGTGTCACCGCCCTCCTCAAAAATCTCCGGCGGTGGCCTATCAACCTTCGCACGAAACAAACGCTCCTCACTCTGGGCTTCAAAGCTCTCCATCCCCTCGCCCCCTCCTACCTCTCCTCCCTTCTCTCTTTCTACCGCCCGCCCCGCACGCTCCGCTCCTCCGCCGCCCACCTCCTCGCCGTCCCCCGTTGTCGCCCGTCCCGCCGTCGACCCCCGGGCCACGTCCTCCCGCGGTCCCCGAACGCCCTCCCTCCTCACCTCCGCCAAACCGACTCTCTTCCCCTCTTCAAAGCCCTACTGAGAGCTCACCTCCTCCAGGAGGCCTTCCCAGACCGAGCCCCTCCTCTTCCCTCTGCTCCCCTTCCTCTCCCACCCTCTGCTCTTCCCCCTTCCCCCCTCCAGCGCTGTGCTCATTTGTATATATTACTTATTACCCTCGCCTCGATTCTATTTATCTTGATGATGTTGTCTTGTTTTGTTCTGTTGGGCTTTGCCGTCTGTCTCCCCCATTTAGACGGTGAGCTCGTCACTGGGCAGGGATAGTCTATCGGTTGCCAAATTGTCCATTCCAAGTGCTCTGCACGTAGTAAGCGCTCAATAAATACTATTGAATGAATGAATGAATGAACCTCCATATCAAGCAAAAACTCCTCACTCTTGGCTTGACTCCTCACTCCATCTCCTTGCCCCCTCCTACCTCACCTCCCTTCTCTCCTTCTCCATCCCAGCGGGCACACTCCGCTGCTCTGGTGCCGCTAACCTCCTCACTGGGCCTCATTCCCGCCTGCCCCGCCGTCGACCCCCGGCCCCCGTCCTCCCTCTGGCCCGGAACGCCCTCCCTCCTCACCTCCGCCAAACTGGCCCACTTTCCCCCTTCAAAGCCCTACTGAAAGCTCACCTCCTCCAGGAGGCCTTCCCGGACCGAGCCCCCCTTTTCCTCTGTTCTCCCTCCCCTCCCCATCGCACCGACTCGCTCCCTCTGCTCTACCCCCGTCTCCACCCCACAGCACTTGAGCATATATGCTCATATTTATAATTCGATTTATTTTTATTAATGATGTATATGTATCTATGATTCTCTTTATTTATCCTGATGCTTTCGATGACTGCTTACTTGTTTGGATGTCTGTCTCGCCCCCTTCTAGACTGTGAGCCCGTCGTGGGCAGAGATTGTCTCTATTTGTTGCTGAATTGTACTTTCCAAGAGCTCAGTACAGTGCTCTGCACGCAGATCAGTGAATGAATATAAGCAAATCCAGTTGGACACGGTCCCCGTCCCACGCGGGGCTCGCGGTCTCAATCCCCGTTTTACAGATGAGGTAAATGAGGCACAGAGAAGTTAAGTGACTTGCCCAACGTCCCACAGCGGACAAGAGGCAGAGATGAGATTAGAACCCAGGACCTCTGACTCCCAGGCCCACGCTCTCTCCACTAGGCCAGTCGATACAATATAATCAGGTCAAGCACGGTCCCCGTCCCACATGGGGCTCCCGGTCTCAGTCCCCATTTTCCAGAGGAGGGAACTGAGGCCCGGAGAAGTGAAGTGACTTGTCCGAGGTCACACAGGAGACAAGTGGCAGAGCTGGGATTAAAACCCCTCTGGCTCCCAGGCCCGGGCTCTAGCCACTTTGTTATATTTGAGTCCCCCAAGCGCTTAGTACAATGCTTTGCACGCCATAAGCGCTCAATAAATACGATGGAATGAACGAACGACTAGACCGCGCTGCTTCCCATCGACTGGTCGATTGCCGTGTTCTCTCCCCGGCTGCTGGTACACGGCCTTGCGCACTCAGTAGACTCTCGGGGAAATCTGATAAGAGCGGAGGGTCGGGAAATAGGCCTCGCTAACCAGATCTCTTTTTTGGGTTGTTTTTAATGGTATCCGTTAAGCACTTACTTGGGAAGCAGCACGGCCTAGTGGCAAGACCGGCTTTGGAGTCAGAGGCTGTGGGTTCCAATCTTGCCTCCGCCCCTCGTCTGCTGGGTGACCTTGAGCAAGTCACTTCACTTCTCTGGGCCTCAGCTGGAAAAGGGAGATTGTGTGTGAGCCTCATGCGGAGCAGGGACCGTGTCCGTTTGATTACCCTGGCTCAGTGGCAAGAGCCCGGGCTTTGCAGTCAGGGGTCATGGGTTCGAATCTCGGATCGGCCCCTTGTCAGCTGGGTGACCGTGGGCAAGTCACTTCACCTCTCTGTGCCTCAGTGACCTCATCTGTAAAATGGGGGTTTGAGACTGTGAGCCCCACGTGGGGCAACCTGATTCCCCCGTGTCTACCCCAGCGCTTAGAACGGTGCTCTGCACATAGTAAGCGCTTAACAAATACCAACATTTTTTTTTTTTACCCCAGCACTTAGAACAGTGCTTGGCACACAGTAAGAGTTTAACAAATACCATGATAATGATAATAATGTGTATGTAATAATAATGGTATCTGTTTAGTGCTTACCAGGTACCAAGCACTGTTCTAAGTGCCGGGGTAGATACGAGGCAATCAGGTTGCCCCGTGGGGGGCTCACAGTTTACATCCCCTATTTTCCAGATGAGGGAACTGAGGCACAGGAGAAGTGAAGTGACTCGCTCGAGGCCACCCAGCAGAGAAGTGGCGGAGCCGGGATTAGAACCCAGGTCCTCCTGCTTCCCAGGCGCCCCCCCCCCCCCCCCCGGGCTCTATCCACTAGGCCTCGCTGTTTCTCCTCTCCGTAGATTTATCGACTAAGAAGGTGGTTGGAATAGTCAATGAATCCGTGCTCCTGGAACCCACCGTGGTCCTCCCCGAACGTTATCAAGATATCGTCTGGGACTTCAACGGCAGCCGGGAAATCCTAGAATGGAAAAATAACGGGGACGGGAAGCCAAAGTTCTACGCGCACTACGAGAAACGGGTCACGTTCCACCAGAACAACGGCTCCCTGTGGCTGAACTCTCTACGGAAAGAAGACAGCGGACTGTACCATCTCAAGGTGACACACCTGGACAATATTCAGGAGCGTTGGACGGTCAACCTGAGGGTGTACGGTAAGAGATCCCGATGGGGCCCGGCCGAGGTCGCGGGGGTCCGGGGGGAGACTGGGGCCTGACGGGAGGGGGAAGGGGAGATGTCGGTCTCTCGCTTGGCGGATGTGGGAATTTCAGCCTCCAATTCCAGCCGATCCACACCGCCTCCTTTATCCGTCCCCCCTCCCAACCCCGCAGCCCTTAGGTCCAGTTCTGTCATTTATTTATTCCCATTAATGTCCTCTAGACCGTCAGCTAGCCGCGGGCAGGGAGTGTGTCTTTTATATCCTTCTACTGTCTTCTCCCAAGCCCTTAGTACGGCGCTCTGCCCACAGTACGAGCTCAATAAATGATGATGATGGTATTTGTGAAGCGCTTACTAGGTGCCGAGCACTGTTTTAAGCCCCGGGGGAGATAGGAGGTAATCAGGGAGTCCCGCGTGGGGCTCACAGTCTAAATCCCCCATTTTCCAGATGAGGGAACTGAGGCGCAAGAGAAGTGACCTGCTCAAGGCCACCCAGCAGAGAAGTGGCGGAGCTGGAATTAGAACCCAGGTCCGCCCGATTCCCAGGCCCCCCCCCGCCCCCCCCGGGCTCTATCCACCAGGCCCTGCTGTTTCTCCTCTCCGTAGATTCATCGGCTTTGCGAGTGGTGGGAGTAGTCGATGGATCCGTGTTCCTGGACCCCCCCGAGGTCCTCCCCCAACAGTACCAAGATATCGTCTGGGACTTCAACGGCAGTCGGGAAATCCTAGAGTGGAAAAAGAACTGGGACAGGAAGCCAAAGATCTACGCGCACTACGAGAACCGGGTCAGGTTACCCCAGAGCAACGGCTCCCTGTGGCTGACTGATCTACGGAAGGAAGACAGCGGACCGTACAATCTCAAGGTGACATACGTGAACGATGTTCAGGAGCGCTGGACGATCAACCTGATGGTGTATGGTAAGAGATCCCGAGAGGGCCCGGCCGACGTTGCGGGGGTCAGAGGGGAGACCGGGACCTGACGGTGGGGGGCGAGGGGGAGATGTCGGTCTCTTGCTTGGGGGTCTCCTGTGGGAATTTCAGCCTCTAAGACTACCCGATCCACCCTTCCTCCTTTATTCATCCCCCCTCCCGGCCCCACAGCACTTGGATCCAGATCTGTCATTTAATAATAATAATCACGGTATTTGTTAAGTGCTTACTGTGTGCCAGACACTGTACTAAGCGCTGGGGTGGGTACAGGCGAATTGGGTTGGGTACAGTCCCTGCCCCACATGGGGCTCACAGTCTCAACGCCCATTTTCCTGATGAGGCAACCGAGGCACGGAAAAGTTAAGCGACTTGCCCGAGGTCACCCAGCAGACGGGTGGCGGAGCTGGGATTCGAACCCACGTCCTCTGACTCCCAAGCCCGGGCTCTTTCTGCTGAGCCTCGCTGCTTCCCAATAAATACGATCGAATGAATGACTGAATGAATGACCTGTAAACTCACGGCTACCGATCGATCAATAGGATTTATCGAGCGCCTAACTCTGTGCTGAGCACTGTACTGAACGCTTGAGAGAGTGCAATGTGACAGCCTCGTTCTCTGCCCGCAGTGAGCTTAGAGGCGCAACGGGGTTGTGGATCGATCGATGGTACCTGTGGAGTGCTTACTCTGTGCTGAGCACTGGACTAAGCACTTCAAGAGTGAAATGAGGGATTTACTGAGCGCTGCGTGCAGAAGCAAGCACTTGGGAAGGGGATGTATAACATAGCTGACCCGCACGTTCACTCTCCCAAAATGAGCTTCCTCTATTTATTTATATTAATGCCTATTTACTTGTTTTGATGTGTCTATATCTATAATTCTATTTATTTGTATCGACGCCTGCGAGCAAGAGAGAATCCGGGCTTGGGAGTCAGAGGTCATGGGTTCGAATCCCGGCTTCGCCACTTGTCAGCTGTGTGACTCTGGGCAAGTCACTTCACTTCTCTGGGCCTCAGCTCCCTCATCTGTAAAATGGGGATTAAGACCGCGAGCCCCACCTGGGACAACCTAATGACCTCGTTTCTACTTCAGCGCTTAGAACAATGCTTGGCACATAGTAAGCGCTTAACAGATATCATTATTATTATCATTATTGTTTTGATGTCTGTCTCCCCTCTTCCAGACTGTAAGCCCGGTGTGGGCGGGGATTGTCTCTCTTCATTGCTGAATTATACTTCCCAAGCGCTTAGGACAGAGCTCTGCACACAATAAGCGCTCAATAAATGGGATTGAATGGATGAATGAATGAATGACAGGGGATGTGTCGACTGACTCTGTTGTAGAGAGAGGCAGCGTGGCTCAGTGGAAAGAGCCCGGGCTTTGGAGTCAGAGGTCATGGGTTCGAATCCCGGCTAGGCCACTTGTCAGCTGTGTGACTTTGGGCAAGTCACTTAACTGCTCGGTGCCTCAGTGACCTCATCTGTCAAATGGGGATTAAGACGGTGAGCCCCACGTGGGACAACCTGCTTCCCCTGTGTCTACCCTAGCGCTTAGAACGGTGCTCCGCACGTAGTAAACGCTTAACAGATACCAACATCATTATTAATATTATTATCGTCCTCTCCCAAGCGTTTAGTCCAGTGGTCTGCACATGATAGAAGCAGCGTGGCTCAGTGGAAAGAGCCCGGGCTTGGGAGTCAGAGGTCACAGGTTCGAATCCCCACTCTGCCACTTGTCAATTGTGTGACTGTGGGCAAGTCACTTCACTTCTCTGTGCCGCAGTTGCCTCATCTGGAAAATGGGGATTAAGACCGTGAGCCTCACGTGGGACAACCTGATGACCCTGTATCTACCCCAGCGCTTAGAACAGTGCTCTGCACGTAGTAAGCGCTTAACAAATACCAACATTATTATTACTAGAGCAGAGGGAGCAAGTCGGGGTGATGCGGAGGGGAGGGGCAGCCGCGGAAAACGAGTTTACAGCCCAGAGAGGTGAAGTGACTTGCCCGAGGTCACGCACTGCAGGTAAGTGAGGGGTCCGCCCAAAGGCCCGCCTGTGACCTCTTCGTCTGCCTCTCCCTCCACACTTGGGGAAGCAGCGAGGCTCAGTGGAAAGAGCCCGGGCTTGGGAGTCGGAGGTCACGAGTTCAAATCCCGGCTCTGCCACTTGTCCGCTGTGTGTCTGTGGGCACGTCACTTCACTTCTCTGGGCCTCAGTGGCCTCATCTGTAAAATGGGGCTGAAGACTGCGCGCTTAGAACAGTGCTCTGCACATAGTAAGCGCTTAACAAATACCAACATTAAGTCACTTCACTTCTCTGGGTCTCAGTTACCTCATCTGTAACCTGATTACCCTGTAGCCACCCAGCGCTTAGAACAGTGCTCTGCACAGAGTAAGCGCTTAACAGAAGCCAACATCGTGATTATTATTCCCTTCCCACCAGACAAAGTGAATAATGTCACCGTGAAGGTCATCGACCAGACCCGGATGGATGGGAAGTGCAATTTGGTTCTGGAATGCCAGACCGGAACTCCGGGACCACTCAAGTTCATCTGGGGATTCAACAACACCCTTTTTCTGGGCAATCGGACCCTCAACCTCACGAAGAAGATCCAGGGACAGTCTCTCTGCTTCACCTGCCGGGTGGAAAACCCCGGCAGCTCGGCCAAGAGCAACATCTGCTTTCCCGATTCCTGCGTTCCAGGTGAGGTGTGGGGAAGGGCCCGTCTGAGGAGGGAGAGCTGGCCGGTCCTGGGAATCAGGTGACCTGGGTTCTATTCCTGGCTCTGCCATTTTTCCTCTTCACGGTATGCGTTCAGCGCTTACTATGTGCCAGGCACCGTTCTAAGAGCCGAGGTAGATCCAAACTACCCTGGCCCACATGGGGCTCACAGTCTTCATCCCCATTTCACAGACGAAGGAAGTGAGGTAACTTGGCCTGCCGTGTGGGCCTTGGGCGAGTCACTTCCCGTCCCCGTGCCTCAGCTTTGGGTCTACCCAGCTCTTGGTGAAGCAGAAGGGAGTGGGAGAAGAGGAAAAATGAGGGCTTAGTAGGAGAGGAAGGCTATTACAACAGATTGGGCAGACGCGTTCCGTGCCCGCAAGCAGCTTACGGCCTAGAGGGGGAGACGGACATTAAAACCGATGAAGGATATGGGCGTAAGTGCTGTGGGGCAAATACAACAAGTACCTGCAGATCCAAGTATAAGGGGGAGGCAGAAGAAAGAGGAGGTAGGCGTGGTGAGGGTTCACAGGGAAGGCCTCTTGGAGGACGAGCGATTACAGGAGGATTCCAATCCGACTCCAGCACCGCGTTCGGGCCTAGCGGATAGAGTTCGGGCCTGCGAGCCAGAAGGACCTGGGTTCTAATCCCATCTCCGCCCCTTGTCTGCTATGTGACCTTGGACGAGTCATTCTCTGTGCCTCAGTTCCCTCATCTGGAAAACGGGGAATGAGGCTGGGAGTCCTATGTGGGACAGGGACTGGTTCCAACCCGATTATCTTGCATCTGCCCCAGAGTTTAGTACAGTGCCAGACACATAGTAAGCGCTTAACGAGTACCATCGTTATTATCATTGTCATTATTATTTCCTGCGTTCTCCAGGTCCGATCTCAGTCATCCCCAGGGCCATGCCCCCTCTCCTCACCCCGCGACCCCTGAAATGCCCATTTCTTGGAAGCCTCAGGGCTGCCCGCTTCCTCCAGAAAGACTCCTCACGTGGATGAGAGAAGCTTCTAGCCGGCTGCGGGCTCATAATACGTACCCCTGATCGCTCAGTCGATTATTAGCTATATTTGCCGAGCACTCACTGCGTGCGGAGCGCCGTGCTAAGGGGTCGGGAGGGTACGACCGAGTGGATATCGATGGGTTTCTTCTTCCGACAGGTTCCTCGGCCGAAGCCAGGTGCTCCTTATGGCTGGCCGTGCTGATTACCACCGCCCTCGGCCTCCTCTTCTCTCGCCGTTAGACGCCGTCACCGCCGGGACGGAGTCCTGCTGACCGGAGAGCGGTCAAGAAACAGTGGTGCTCAGAAACCTGGGAAAGTACAGTATGACGAGAAACCGGATTGTACTTTGCAAGCACTTAGTACAGTGGTCTGCACACAGTAAGCGCTCAGTAAATACAATCGAGTGAAATACGATTGAATGAATGAACAGACATTTAAGGGACTGTCATTCATTCATTTATTCAATGCACTTCATTCATTCGATCGTATTTACTGAGCGCTTACTAGGTGCAGAGCACCGTACTACAGTTCGTCAACAAATAGAGACGATCCCTACCCAGCGACGGGCTCACAGTGTAGACGGGTAGAGACGGACAGCAAAACAAGTAGGCAGTCATCAGTAACATCAGTATAAATAAATAGAATTATAGATACTCATTCAATAGTATTTATTGAGCGCTTACTATGTGCAGAGCCCTGTACTAAGCGCTTGGAATGAACAAGTCGGCAACAGATAGAGACGGTCCCTGCCGTTCGACTGGCGTACGGTCTAATCGGGGGAGACGGACAGACGAGAACGATGGCGGTAAATAGAGTCGAGGGGAAGAACGTCTCGTAAAAACAATGGCGACTAAATAGAATCGAGGCGATGTACATTTCATTAACAGAATAAATAGGGTAACGAAAATATATACAGTTGAGCGGACGAGTACAGTGCTGAGGGGATGGGAAGGGAGAGGGGGAGGAGCAGAGGGAGATGGGGGGAAAAGAGGGTTAAGCTGCGGAGAGGTGAAGGGGGGGCGGTAGAGGGAGTAGAGGGAGAAGGGGAGCTCAGTCTGGGAAGGCCTCTTGGAGGAGGTGAGTTGTAAGTAGGGTTTTGAAGAGGGGAAGAGAATCAGTTTGGCGGAGGTGAGGAGGGAGGGCGTTCCGGGACCGCGGGAGGACGTGGCCGGGGGTCGACGGCGGGATAGACGAGACCGAGGGACGGCGAGGAGGTGGGCGGTGGAGGTGCGGAGCGTGCGGGGTGGGCGGTAGAAAGAGAGAAGGGAGGAGAGGTAGGAAGGGGCGAGGTGACGGAGAGCCTCGAAGCCTAGAGTGAGGAGTTTTTGTTTGGAGCGGAGGTCGATAGGCAACCACTGGAGTTGTTTAAGAAGGGGAGTGACATGCCCAGATCGTTTCTGCGGGAAGATGAGCCGGGCGGCGGAGTGAAGAATAGACCGGAGCGGGGCGAGAGAGGAGGACGGGAGGTCGGAGAGAAGGCCGGCGCGGTAGTCTAGCCGGGATTTAACGAGAGCCCATAGCAGTAAGGTAGCCGTCTGGGTGGAGAGGAAAGGGCAGATCTTGGCGATATCATAAAGGTGAGACCGGCAGGTCTCGGTAACGGATAGGATGCGTGGGGTGAACGAGAGAGACGAGTCAAGGATGACACCGAGATCGCGGGCCCGAGAGATGGGAAGGACGGTCGTGCCATCCACGGTGATAGGGAAGTCTGGGAGAGGACCGGGTTCGGGAGGGAAGATGAGGAGCTCGGTCTCGCTCATGTTGAGTTTTAGGTGGCGGGCCGACATCCGGGTGGAGACATCCCGGAGGCGGGAGGAGATGCGAGCCCGAAGGGAGGGGGAGAGGACAGGGGCGGAGATGTAGATCTGCGTGTCATCTGCGTAGAGATGGTAGTCAAAGCCGTGAGAGCGGATGAGTTCACCGAGGGAGTGAGTGTAAATGGAGAACAGAAGAGGGCCAAGAACTGACCCTTGAGGAACTCTGACAGTTAAAGGATGGGAGGGGGAGGAGGCTCCGGCGAAGGAGACCGAGAATGACCGGCCAGAGAGGTGAGAGGAGAACCGGGAGAGGACGGAGTCCGTGAAGCCAAGGTGAGATAAGGTATGGAGGAGGAGGGGATGGTCGACAGTGTCAGAGGCAGCAGAGAGGTCAAGGAGGATCAGGATGGAGTAGGAGCCATTGGATTTGGCAAGAAGGAGGTGATGGGTGACCTTAGAGAGAGCAGTCTCGGTAGAACGGAAGGGACGGAAGCCGGATCGGAGGGGGTCTAGGAGAGAATGGGAGTTAAGGAATTCTAAGCATCGATGGTAGACGACTCGTTCTAGGATTTTGGAAAGGAAGTGTAGTAGGGAGATAGGGCGATAACTGGAGGGGGAAGTGGGGTCGAGAGCGGGTTTTTTTAGGATGGGGGAGATACATACACATCATTAATAAAAATAAATAGAATTATAAATCGGTACGCACATACGCAAGTGCTGGGAGGCAGGGAGGGGATGATAATAATAATAACGTTGGTATTTGTTAAGCGCTTACTATGTGCCAAGCACTGTTCTAAGCGCTGGGGTGGACACAAGGTAATCAGATTGTCCCACGTAGGGCTCACAGTCTTCATCCCCATTTTACAGATGAGGTAACTCAGCCACAGAGAAGTGACTTGCCCAAAGTCACACAGCTGACAAGTGGCAGAGCCGGGACTAGAACTCATGTCCTCTGACTCCCAAGCCCGGGCTCTTCCCACTGAGCCACGCTGAGCGAACCGGGGCAATGGGGAGGGGAGGGCGAGCAGAGGAAACAGGGGGCTCAGTCCGGGAAGACCTCCCGGAGGAGGCGAGACTTCAGTAGGGCTTTGAAGGGGGGAAGCGTGCTAGTTTGGCGGATTCGAGGAGGGAGGGCATTCCAGGACATGGGCCAGGGATCGAAGCGGAACGAGCGAGAACAGGCGCAGTGATTTCTCTTCTACTGTACTCTCCCAGTGATTTCTACAGTGCTCGGCACATAGTAAGTGCTCAAAAAATACAATTGATTCAAAAAAAAGAGAAACCCACTGGGCTGTGTCCAACAAACTCACCGGATTCCCGTGCTAATTAGATGGTGAGATTTTGGGAGATGGTAAAGGTCGGTTACACATAAGAATTGTGGTATTCGTTCAGCTCCCCTTATGGGTGGAGCCCTGTAATAATAATAATAACAGTGGTATGTCACTCATTCAATCGGATTTATCGAGCACTTACTATGTGCAGAGCAATCTACTAAGAGCTTAATAGTAATGATGGTATTTGTTAAGTACACACTATGTGCCAAGTACTGTTCTAAGTACTGGGGTAGATGCAAGGTACTCAGGTTGTCCCTCATGGGGCTCACTGTCTCAATCTCCATTTTACAGATGAGGTAACTAAGGCAGAGAGAAGTTAGGTGACTTGCCCAAAGTCTCACAGCTGACAAGTGGTGGAACGGGGATTAGAACCCACGACCCCTGACTCCCAAGCCCGTGCTCTTTGCACTGAGCCATTTGTTAAGCGCTTTACTATGTGCCAAGCACTGCGGTAGATACAAGCTAATCGGGTTGGACACTGTCCGGGTCCCACATGAGGCTCACGGTCTTAATCCGGTTTTACAGATGAGGGAACTGAGGCACAGAGAAGTGAAGCGACTTGCCCAACTGGTGTGTTTTTAAATACCATACAAAGTGTCATAGGAAAATTAATCATGGTAGCGATTAGACTATAATCCCGTCCAAGGGCAGGGACTTCTCTTTCTGTTACCGATTTGTACATTCCAAGCGCTTAGTACAGTGCTGCGCACAGAGTAAGCGCTCAGTAAATACTATTGAATGAATGATAGGAAAATGAATAAAGAAAATAATAAAAAAATCGTAAAAGATTTCTAATGTTTTCTTTAAGAAAAAACTGGCAGGCGGATGGAAAACACAGGTCCTGGGTGGCTCATTTCGCAAGTGTACTGGAAAAAATTCTGCCTCGTATACTTTTAATGTTTCAGGAGACTGCTATATATCTAATTTCTTAATCATACTACACATGGGCTGAGTTGTAATGAAATAGAGATATGTTAAAATAAAAAGAGGACTTGATGTATGAATTCTTACATAGAAAGGTGGCAGAAATCTACTCCATAAACTAGACCCGCGCGTCTTCAAAAATATATTTGAAATCTAATATTTAAAGTCTTTCAACAAACTCAATCTCAGGGGGCAGGGTGGAGGGGATGGGGGGCGGTGGGTCTTGGGCAGAGAAGGCCAGCAGCCTACTTGCACCTGAGGTGAAAAAGGGGACCTCTAAGCCTGATGCAAAGTGAATTTGGGATAAAATTAGAATAATTTTTTTTTTGCTTTGTGGGATTTTTTTAATGGTTTGTGTTAAGCGCTTACTGTGCGCCAGGCACTTTACTAAGCACTAGGGTAGATATAAGCTAATCAGGTTGGACACAGTCCCTGTCCCACATGGGACTCAAAGTCTTCACCCCCATTTTACAGATGAGGGAACTGAGGCACAGAGAAGTGAAATGACTTGGCCAAGGTCACTCAGCAGAGAACTGGCAGAACCAGGATTAAAACCCAAGTATCTCTAAACCTCGGGCTCGGGGCTCTAACCACTAGACCACACCGTTTCTCTTCTGCCTCTCGTTATCATTCATTCATTCAATCGTATTTATTGATCGCTTACTGTGTGCAGAGCACTGTACTAAGCGTTTGGAAAGTACCGTTCGGCCACAGATAGAGACGATCCCTACCCAACAACGGGCTCAGAGTCTAGAAGGGGGGAGACAGACAACAAAACAAAACGAGTAGACAGGCATCCATCATCAACAGAGTTAGGGGGCAAAATGTGGCGAAAGAGGCCTGCATTAGCACGGGTCCATTTTTAAACAACCAGGAAGGAGCTTTCACAAGCCCGGAAGTTTGGGCGAGGTTTTCAAATCATTCTATTTGGGGCATTTATTTTTTCGGGACCACATCTCCGAGTCCCCAGTGAGTCTCCCACAAGAACAGGGGAAAAATCTCCCCAAGAATCCCAGGAAAGAGAGAAGGAGAGGAGAGAGTGAGCGACTGTTTAATTAGGCCTCATGGCTTTCAGTCAGGGTTTAGGAGCCAAGTTATGGCAAGCGTGGGGTCTTTTGTAATGCTCCGCAGAAAGGAAATTGAAATCTCTTTTCCATTTTAATCACCGCTGGGTCCGAATTCTGACCATTTCAAGAGTTTAGAGAAGAGGTCTCGCAAGAGGCGTTACAGCATAACAGTTCTGCTCATTTCAGTCGATCGGTCGTATTTACCGAGCGCTTACTGTACGAAGCTCTCGGGAGAGTACGGTCCGACAGAATTAGCAACCGTGTTCCTTGCCCAATTTACTCTCCACAGGATTTACTCAATCCCCATTTTACGGAAGGGGAAACTGAGCAACATCAACGCTTTCTCTCTTTCCCTCTCTCTCTCTTTATCTCTCTCTTTCTCAACTCCAGGCAAAATTTCTCCCAGGCTTCGGTCAATCAATCGCATGAATTGACGTTTCTGTGCAGAGCATTGGACTAAACGTTTGGGAGGAATTTTTAGAGCCCGGGCCTGGCAGTCAGAAGGTCGTGGCTTCTAATCCCGACTTCGCCACTTGTCTGCCGTGTGACCTTGGGCAAGTCACTTCACTTCTCTGCGCCTCAGTTACCTCATCTGAAAAATGGGGATTGAGACCGTGAGGCCCATGTGGGACAGGGATGGCATCCAACCCGATTTGCTCGTATCCATCCCAGCGCTTAGTACCGGGCCTGGCACTTGGTAAGCGCCTAACAGATATCGCAGTTATTAAGATTATTATTACTGTACCTCCTCCGGGGAGCCCTCCATGGTTCACTCCAGTCCTCGCCTCAGTTCCCCTCAGAGCTGAGAGACCCCAAGGCAGTCGGCGGGATTGACTGAACGCCCACCTGGTGCCGAACTCTGTAGTGAGCACTTGGGCGGGCGTGACAGTTCCTTTTTGAGCCAGCCAGTCAGTCGTATTTATCGAGCGCTTATTGTGCGCAGAGCACTGTACTAAGCGCTCGAGAGAGTACAATAAAACAATATAGCAGACATCCCCTGCCCACACGATCCCTACCTTCCATCAGTCAATCAGTCAGTTGTGTTTACTGAGCTCTTCCTGTGTGCGGAGCACTGGACTAAGCGTTTGAGAGAGGACCACGCGCCAATATAACAGACACATTCCCTGCCCACAAGGAGCTGACAGTAATGATAATAATAATGATGTTGGTATTTGTTAAGTGCTTACTATGTGCAGGGCACTCTTCTAAGCGCTGAGGTAGATCCAGGGTAATCAAGTTGTCCCACATGAGGCTCGCAGTTAATTCCCATTTTACAGATGAGGGAACTGAGGCCCAGAGAAGTGAAGTGACTTGCCCACAGTTGGTATTTGTTAAGCGCTTTCTATGTGCAGAGCACTGTTCTAAGCGCTGGGGTAGACACAGGGGAATCAGGTTGTCCCACGTGGGGCTCACAGTCTTAAACCCCATTTGACAGATGAGGTAACTGAGGCCCAGAGAAGTGAAGTGACTCGCCCACAGTCACACAGCTGACAAGTGGCAGAGCTGGGATTCGAACCCATGACCTCTGACTCCCAAGCCTGGGCTCTTTCCACTGAGCCACGCTGTGGGGGGTGGGGGGGGGGGAAGACAGTCATTAGTATAAATACATAAATTAAGGATGTGGTCAAAAGAGTTGTGGGCCCTGGAGGGGGAACAAATAAAGGGAGCAAGTCAGGGTGACGCAGAAGGGAGTGAGAGAAGATGAAATGAGGGCTCAGGGAAGGCCTCTTGGGGGAGATCTGCCTTCAGTACACCCCAAAACTCCAGTTGTTGCCCATCCACCTCCGCGTCAAACAAAGTCACACAGCTGACAAGTGGCGGATGTGGAATTAGAACCCACTACCTCTGACTCCCAAGCCCGGGCTCTTTCCACTGAGCCACGCTGTTTCTCGAATCGCTCTTATCTCGCCATCAAACCAGCGCCCACATCCTGCCTCTGGCCTGGAACACCCTCCCTCCTCAAATTCGACAGTTACTCCCCATCCTGCAAAGCTTTATTGAAGGCGCATCTCCTCCAAGAGGCCTTCCCAGATGAAGCTCCCCTCCACCTGTCCTCTTCTCCCACTTCCTTCTGCGTCACCCTGACTCACTCCCTTTTTCCACGCCCCCTCCCAGCCCCACAGCACTTACGTCCATATCTGTAATTTTTTATATTAATATCTGTCTTCTCCCTCCGTAAGTTCATTGTGGACAGGGTCTATTTGTTGTCATGTTGTACTCTCCGGAGCTCTTACTACAGTGCTCTGCACACGGTTAGCGCTCAATAAATACGATCGAACGAATGAACGCCAAAGATCGATTAATACACAGCTCTGCCCACAGTAGGCATGCAGTTAATACCCGAGATTGATTGATCAATACACTGCTCTGACCAAAGTAGGGACACAATAGATACCAATGATTAATTAATAATGTCAGTATTTGTTAAGCGCTTACTATGAACGGAGAAGCAGCGTGGTTTAGGGGAAAGAGCCCGGGCTTTGGAGTCAGAGATCAAATCCCGGCTCTGCCACTTGTCAGCTGTGTGACTGTGGGCAAGTCACTTCCCTTCTCGGTGCCTCAGTTACCTCATCTGGAAAAGGGGGATTAACTGTGATTAACCTGCAAGCGCTTAACAAATACCAACATTATTATTATTATCATGTGCAGAGCACTGTTCTAAGCGCTGGAGTAGATTCAGGGTAATAAGGTTGTCCCACATGAGGCGCACAGTGTTCATCCCCATTTTACAGATGAGGAAACTGAGGCCCAGAGAAGTTAAGTGACTTGCCCACAGTCACACAGCTGACAAGCGGCGGAGCTGGGATTCCAACCCATGACCTCTGCCTCCCAACCCCGGGCTCTTTCCACTGAGCCACGCTTTGATTAGTCCAGTGCTCTGCACACAGTAGACACACAATCTAAACTAGCGATTGGTGATAAATATTCTGCTTCGCACCCAGCGGGCCCACGGTGATTCATCATGATTCATCGGATCGTATTTATTGAGCGCTTTCTCTGGGTAAAGCACTGTACTAAGCGTTTGGGAGAGGACAATACATCAGCCCATTCCCGCTGCCAACACATTCCCAGTCTAGAGGACTCTCCATCCCTCCCGCTCCGACGCGTTTAAAGACGGAAACGCATTTTTTAAATCCTCTCGACCGGCTTTGGAAGTGGATTTGAGTCAGCATGCAGGCAAACTAATAAAGGTAAGACAGCGCCACATAAATCGCTCACGTAGACTGGCGGAAAAATACGACCGGTAACCACAAGGCACAGAGTTACGAGAGTGTGGGCAACCCAACGGAAATGCTACATCAATATCTACCCAAGGCCTGAGGTGTCACTGCATAAAAATCAGCCATCGGGGTCGTTGGCTCGATCGATTGATTGACGAAGCGACCGTTGGAGTGTCGAGGCAGTGTAGCCTAGTGGAAAGAACCTCGGTGCGGAGAGGCAGAAGACCTGGTTTCCAGTCCCTGCTGCCGGGTGACCTCGAGCAAGCCGCTTAACCTCTCTGGGCCTCCCTTTCCTCATCTGTAAAATGGGGATAAGAGTCCCTCTCTCCCCCCCTTCTCTGGTAGCTCCCAGTGGGACGGAGACAGGGAAAGAGTTTAATGAATAGCACAGCGCTTGCCCCAGCATAAGCGCTTTTTAAAAAAAGCCGCTTCACTTCTCTAGGCCTCAGTTCCCTCATCTGCAAATTGGGGTTTAAGACTGCGAGCTCCACGAGGGACGGGGACCGTGTCCAACCTGATTAGCTCGGATCGACCCCAGCGCTTAGTCCAGTGCCTGGCACATAGCGTTTAACAAATACTATTTGCAAAAAGGAGCTTCCGGTCTACAGGGGAAGACACCCCTTGCCCGTCAGGATCCCAGAAATATGTGCTGATTCTAGTGTCGCCCCATAATTTTTTATCTCGGGGGGTGTCCAGGTGAAATCTCGATTGATTTAAGCGCTTAGCACACCGTAAGCACTCAGTGCGGTTGATTGAATGAATTTCTAGCTCAGGGGGCGGTGGGTGGGGTTTGGGGGTTGGGAGAGGTTGTCACTAAACTGAAAGTGAATAGAGAGGAAAATGTGAGTTGGGTGTCGAAGAGGCTGTTTGGGCATTAGGTGAAGTGGAAAGTCGCAACTCTCCAGCGAACGGAGGTGACTAGGAGGGTGTGTGGGTGTGGGTGATTAATAATTATGGTATTTGTTAAAGGCTTACTATGTGCCAAACCCCGTGATCCGCTTCTCTCCCCACCCCTTCGCCTCCCCAAGACCTGGCGACATCCCCCCCACCACCCCAAGACCGGAAGCAGCACGGCCTAGGGGCAAGAGGACGGGCTTGGGAGTCGGAGGATGTGGGTTCTAATCCAGCCTCCGCCCCTTGTCTGCTGTGTGACCTTGGGCAAGTCACTTCACGTCTCTGGGCCTCAGTTCCCTCATCTGTAAAACGGGGATGAAGACTGTGAGCCCCGGGGGGGGACGGCGTCTGTGTCCAACCTGATTACCTTGTATCTACCCCAGCGCTTAGAACAGTGCTTGGCACCTAGTACGTGCTGAACAAATAGTAAGTGCTCAGTACAGGGCTCTGCACACGGTAAGCGCTCGATAAATACGATCGAATGAATGAATGAATGAAGACCAAAGGCGGGCCGGTTCTGGCTGGGTGGCTGGGCTCGGGTGGTAAACTGAGGCCACCCCCAGGTTCTCCATCGGCCGGCGGGCTGGGGGGGAGGTGTCAAGGGGCGATCAGCTTGGCGGGACCCCAGCGGGTTCTGGGCCGCGGCTTTGGCCCAGAATCCTCCCAGGGGGAGCCGGGCCCGGGCCGGCCCAGGCCGGGAGGCTCTGGACAAACTACCAGGGCGGGGCTGGGAGCCAGGGTCGCCACACATGGCCCCTCCTCCATCCCTCCCTCCCTCCATCCATCACTCCTTCCATCCCTCCATTCCTCCCTCCCTCATCTATTCATCCATCCACCCCTCCCTCCATCCATCCACCCCTCCCTCCATTCATCCCTCTCTCCCTCCCTCCATCTCTCCCTCTCTCTCTCAGCCATTCATCCATCCCTCCCTCCCTCATCCATCCCTCCCTCATCCATTCATCCATCCCTCATCCATCCCTCCCTCATCCATTCATCCCTCCCTCCCTCCCTCCATCCATTCCTCTCTCCCTTCATCCATCCCTTCATCCCTCCCTTCCTCATCCATTCATCCATCCCTCTCTCCCTCCTTCGCCCACCCCTCCCTCCCTCCCTCCATCCACCCCTCCCTCCTTCCATCCGTCCATCCTTCTCTCCCTCTCTCTTTCAATCAACCATCCATCCATCCATCCATCCAACCAACCATCCATCCATCCATCCATCCATCCATCCATCCATCCATCCATCCATCCATCCATCCATCCATCCATCCATCCCTACCTCCCTCCCTCATCCATCCACCCCTCTTTCCGTCCCTCCTTTCCTCCCTCTCTCCCTCCCTGCCTCCCTGAGGGCGGGGAAGGCGGAGGCTGATACAGGCCATGGGCAGCAGAGGGGGCCGTCCTGCTGTGGGAACGCTTGAGTTTGGCCGGGTTAGACAGCAGTCCTCCTCAGTGACACTTACTGAGCGCTTCGGGCGTGCAGAGCACGGTACTAATCGCTTGGGAGACTACAGTACAACAGGGTTGACAGACACATTCCCGGCCCACAGTGAGCTTACAGACTAGAGAAGCGGCGTGGCTTAGTGGAGAGAACCCGATCTTGGGAGTCAGAGGATGTGGGTTCTAATCCCTGTCTGCTGTGTGACCTTGGGCAAGCCACTTTACTGCTCTGGGCCTCAGTTCCCTCATCTGTAAAATGGGGATTAATTCTGTGGGTCCTAGGTGGGACGGCCCGAGTACCTTGTATCTACCCCAGCTCTTGTGCTTGGCACACAGTAAGCGCTTAACAAATACCATCATTATTAGTAGAGGGAGAGACAGACACTAATAGAAATAAATAATTGATAACGTCATTTTTAGATAGAGAAATCTTAGTGCGGCAGTCAAAATAATAATAATAATAGTGACAAGCACTTATGAAATATCATGATCGTTATGGTTTTTATTATTGTTACTGTGATTATTATTATTCTTTTTGCTTAAGATGGGCCAATCGTCACAGAAACACTAAGGTAGATGGAATTTAATAAGGTCAGCCGCAGTCCCTGCCTCACATGAGGCACACAGTCTGAATCGAAGGGAGTGCAGGTTTTGAATCTCCATGTTACAGAGGAGGAAACTGAGGTCCAGAGAAGTCGTGGGGATTGCCCGGGGTCACACAGCAGGCACGGGGTCCACGTTGGCACCCACATCTCCTGACAGACGAGTGGGGAAGCCAGGTTCCGATCCCGGGTTCCTCCAGGATGATGGGACATGCTAATCGGGGAAGGCTTCTTGGAGAAGGCGGGTCATCAGGAGGGCTGTGAAGCGGAGGGGAGCCGGGACACTGTAGTAGGTGGAGGAGGGGGGAAAGGAGGGCCTGTGGTCTGCTCGCCTTGATTCGGCTGTGATTGGCTGAGGATGGGCAAGTCCCTGGCTCACTCGTTCGCCTTGACATCCCCTTCGTTGAAAAGCAGTTGCCCAAAAAAGCCAAAACAGCCCAGAAAATTACAACATTCCCTTGGCTCATTCGTCCATCCATCCATCCTTCCATCTATCCATTCATACAGCTTGGCCTCGTGGTTAGAACACGGGCCTGAGAATCAGAAAGTCATGGGTTTAATCCCGGCTCCGCCACTTGTCTGCCGTGTGACCTTAGTCGAGTCACTTCACTTCTCCAGTCCTCAATTGCCTCATCTGGAAAAGGGAGATTAAGACTGTGAGCCCTATGTGGGACAGGGACCGTGTCCAACCCGATTATCTCGTTTCTACCCCAGCGCTTAAACAGCCCCTGGCACATAGTAAGCGCTTAACAAATACCATATTACTAATTATTATTTATCGAGCCCCTGCAGACCCTACCGACGGCCGGATTCGGGACTCGAACCCAGTACTTACGATTCCCAGATCTAGGCTCTTTCCACCGAAACGACAGCAGGGTCATAGAAATGCCTTGATATCCAGGGATACAAAAACACCGGGGAATGTGGAGACACACCCATTTGATGGTTTGGGGAACCAAATATACACGTTTGACGTTAGAACCTGTTCTCTTTCACCTTCTACTCAGCAAAAAGTCACCTGGTTTTCGGCAGAGCTGTCATTATCAATGCTAAACTGCCTTGGTTCTAATCCCTCCTTCAAAGCCTTCAAAATATTATCTTCCATCACTATTATTTGAGTATTAATTCATATGGCTTAGTGGAAAGACTGTGGGCTTGGGAGTCAGAGGACGCGGGTTCTAATCCTGACTCCGCCACTTGTCTGCCGTGTGACCTCGGCCAAGACACTTAACTTCTCTGTGCCTCAGTTACCTCATCTGGAAAACGGGGATTAAGACTGTGAGCCCGACGTGGGACAACCTGATTAACTCATGTCTACCCCAGCGTTTGCCACATAGTAAGAGTTTAACAAATACCATCATTATTATTATTATACACAAGGGTTACTGGAGTACTAATTCGTATATGAGGGATTGTGTCTACCTTACTGTTCTCTCCCAAGTGCTTAGCACAAAGCTCTGCACACAGTAAACACTCCGTAAATGCCATTGATTGATCGATTGATTGGAAGGCTGTTTACTCGATTCAGATTCTGACCACACTATAGAAAAAGCAGGCCGGAATCGTGGAGAGAGTACAGAACTGGGAGGCAGAGGATCTGGATTCGAATCCAGGCTCCACCACTTGCCTGCTGTGTGACCTTGGGCCACTCACTGAATAACTGTAGCATTTGTTAAGCGCTTACTATGTGCCAAGCACTGTAACTAAGCCCTGGAGTTGATACAAGATAATCAGGTCCCACACGGGGCTCATATTCTAAGTAGGAGGGAGCACAGGCATTGAATCCCTATTTTGCAGGTGAGAGAACCAAGGCACGGAGAATAAAAAAAAAAATTGTTAAGCGATTAATATGCGTCAAGCACTGTTCTGAGCACTGGGGTAGATACAACCCGGTAGGACCCAGCCCCTGTTCCTCACTGGGCTCACAATCGTAATCCCCATTTTACAGCTGAAGTAACTGAGGCCCAGAGAAGTGAAGTGACTTGCCCAAGGTCACACAGCAGACAAGCGGCAGAGCCAGTCAGTCGAACTTCTGACTCCCAAGGCGGTGCTCTATCCACTACGCCATGCTGCCCAAGGTCAGGCTTAACTTCTCTGTGCCTCGGTTTCCTCATCTGAAAAATGAAGATTCGCTCTCTGTTCTCCGGCCCTTTCAGGTGGCGAATCCCATACGGGACAGGAACTGCATCTTTCCTGATTATCCTGAATATCCTCCAGTGCTTAACACAAAGTAGGCGCTTGACCAATACCGCAATTATTATTATCGCCAAACTAATTCTCTCGCCAAACGCGTCTTCAAAACCCTACTGAAAGCTCACCTCCTCCAAGAGGCCTTCCCACACTGAGCTCCCCTCTTCCCTCTGCTCCCTCTGCTCCCCTTCTACCCCCCCCCTTTCACCTCTCCTCAGCTAAGCCCTCTCTTCCCCCCTTTCCCTCTGCTCCTCCCCCTCTCCCCTCCCCTCCCCTCAGCACTGTACTCGTCCGCTCAACTGTATATATTTTCATCACCCTATTTATTTTGTTAATGAGAAGTACATCACCTTGATTCTATTTATTTGCTATTGTTTTAATGAGATGTTCACCCCCTCGATTCTATTTACTGCTATTGTTTTTGTCTGTCCGTCTCCCCCGATTAGACCGAAAGCCCGTCAAAGGGCAAGGGACTGTCTCCATCTGTTACCGATTTGTCCATTCCAAGTGCTTAGTGCAGTGCTCTGCACATAGTAAGCGCTCAATAAATACTATTGAATGAATGAATGATTATTCTAGATGCTATCTTTGCCAGAAGCAAAAGATCCCCTTGAAAAATCCCTCCCTCTCATCCAAAAATTTCTCCATTCCCATCAGCGGTTCCCTCAGAAAAGCAATGTCGGGACCGCTGATTCTTTGGGTGGGGTCCGATCTGGGGGGGTGGGGTGGGGTGTGGAGGGATGTGTGTTGGGCGGGGGGGGGAAATTCCCAGCCTGGCTTTGACAATCCCCAAAAGGAAACCCCTGGTCAAGGGTACTGGCGTGACCACACCGCGACGTCTTCAAGCTCACTGTCCAGGAGGTTGTGACACAGGCTTACATCGACTGTGAACCCCAAGGGGGAGGGGGACGGTATCCGACCCGATTAGCCGGCATCTACACCTAGGGAACGCCTAACAGATATAATAATGATAATAATAACCTCGGTTGAACGGAAGCCGGTGCCCTCCCCTCAGCCCGTCGCTGCCTGGGAAACAACCCTTGCTTCTAGGCCTCGCCGGGTGGAACCAGCCTTCCTGTCGCACCGGAGTTGGTGGCACCTCGGTTTACCTCGCTGGAATGATGACCGCGGTATTTGTTCAACCCGTACTGTGTGTGCCAGGCACCGTGCTAAGCGCTGGGGTGGGTCCGAGCAGGTGGGGCCGGACACAGTCCCTGGCCCAGAGGGGGCTCACAGTCCAAAATCTCCATTTTGCAGTTGAGGAAATTGAGGTTCAGAGAAGTGAAATCGCTGGGCCGGGGTCACCCAGGGGGCAGGTGGCAGAGCTGGGATTAGAACCCAGGTGCTCTGACTCCCGGGACTGGGCTCTTTCCATTAGGCCATTAAGCTTCCCCATTGTACCTGCTGAGCACCTACTGTGTGCACTGTACTAAGCGCTTGGGAGTACACCATCATATTAGTAACAATAATACTTCTGGTATTTAAGCGCTAACTATGTACTAGGCACTGTACTAAGCGTAGTAGATATGATTCCTACCCTCCAGGGGCTTAAAATCTAAGAGTAAAGCTCCCCCTTTTATGTCCACCTTACCCCCAGGGGATGTGCCCACTCCAAGGATTTTTTTCTGCTTCCTGCAGCTTTGGAGAGCCACCCCCACCCCTAATCGTGTCTCAGTGGAAAAAGCAAGGGCTTGGGAGTCAGAGGTCGTGAGTTCGAATCCCGGCTCTGCCACTTGTCAGCTGTGTGACTGTGGGCAAGTCACTTCCCTTCTCTGGGCCTCAGTTCCCTCATCTGTAAAATGGGGATTAACTGTGAGCCTCACGTGGGACAACCTGATTACCCTGTACCCCGGCGCTTAGAACAGTGCTCTGCACATAGTAAGCGTTTCACAAACAGCAACATTATTAATCACCTTGATATGCCCCAGGGCCCGAAGCAGAGTTATAGTAGTGATGATAATTGTGCTATTGTTAAGCACTTACTATGTGCCAAGCACCCCACTAAACAGTGGGGCAGACAGAAGGTAATCGGGTCCCCCATGGAGCTGGCAGTCGAAGTAGGAGGGAGAATGGGTAGTGAATCCCCATTTTGCAGATGAAGGAAATAAGGCACGGAAAAGCGAAGTGACTTGCCCAAGGTCACGCAGCGGATCAGCGGCAGAGCCGGGGGATTAGAAACCAGGTCTTCTGTCTCCTAGGCCCAGGCTCTTTCCACTCACTAGGCCGTGCCACTTCTCAGATTCAGGCCGCAGGCAGGACGTGGGCGAGGTAGGCGAGATCGAGGTACGGCGAGAAGGTTGGTATTAGAGGAGCGGAGTGTGCGGGCGGGGTTGGAGTAGGAGAGCGGCGAGGCGAGGTAGGAGGAGGCGAGGCCACTGAGCGCTTTAAAGCCGACGGTGAGGAGTTTCTGTGTGATGCGGAGGTGGATGGGCAACCCCTGGAGGTTCTCGAGGAGAGGGGAAACACTGACTGAACGTTTTTGTAGCGAAACGATCCCGGCAGCGGAGTGAAGGCTGGACTGGAGTGGGGAGAGACAGGAGGCAGAGAGGTCAGCGAGGAGGCTGATCAAGTCATCTAGGTGGGTTAGGATGAGTGCTTGGATTAACATGGTAACAATATGGATGGAGCGGAAAAGACGGATTTTATTGACGTTGTGGAGGTTGAGCCGACAGGATGTGGTGACAGATTGAATATGTGGGAGGAATGAGAGATGAGTCGAGGATAAGGACAAGTTCGGGGGTTTGGGAGACGGGGGCCGGGGAGGGGGGATTAGTGGTGTTGCCTACAGTGACGGAAAGGCGGGAGGAGGGCAGGGATAAGGTGGGAAGATGAGGACTGCTGTTTTGAGCAGCAGCTATGCCCCGGGATTCAGAGGGCCTGGGTTCTCATCCCACCTCTGCCACTTGCCGGCCGTGAGGCTTCGGGCAAGTCACGTCACTTTCCTCCGTGGCTCAGTTTCCTCATCAGCAAAATGGGGATTAAACCGTCCCCCCGGTCGTACTTAGACCGTGAGCCCCGTGGGTGACGTGGGCTGGGTCCAACCGGATTATCTTCCTCTCCACCCAGTGCTTAGTACAGTGCGAGGCATACAGGAAACGCTTAACAAAAACCACTTTTTCATTTTTAAAGTGGTGGAGCCTGGAGTTTGGGGAGGGGGCGGTTCCTGAGGAACCGCCTGCCACCTCAGCAATCGTCGGGCCACCTTGGGTCGGGGGGGCGGGGGGGGAGGTCTGGGTGATTGGCAGGCCAGAGGAACCTGAGGATTTGAGGCACAGAACCCTTCCGGGTTGATTATCGTGGCACTGACCTCAGCCTGTGTTTCCCCTGTGCTTTCCCCAGGCTGCAGTCGAAGGGGGCGGCCTGGTCTTTCAGCCCAGCCCCCGGCCCTCCTGGCTCCCCGGGGGCTTTTTCTTGGTCTGTATGATCCAAATAACTACCGCCTCCCCGGGACAGGGGAGACCTGGCCCCCCAGGGGCCGAGAGAGACGGGGAGGTGGGGAGGGAGGGCAGGGTCACATGTTGCTGTCAAGTGGGATGTTGGGTGGAAGGGAGCTGACTTGGATTCATCTGGGACCTCTGGGTATCAAAGAGAGGAATTCCCCCTCCTCTCCCGGTCCCTTAAAGCATTCTGGGACCATGGCCAGTCACTTCCCCTCTGGGAGTAGTGACTGACTCGTCTGGGAAACGGGGTCGGAGGTCCCCTCCCCCGCCCCACCCCCTCCGGGGCCCTTTCCCCAAGAAGATGCCGGGAGGTTCCGCAGGTTCCGAAAGCCCCCGGCCCGGGCCTGGTTTATTCCAGGTAAAATCTGGATCCCCGGGGAGAGGCGAGGGCAGACATCCTGACTCCGCTTGACAGGAATCTGGGCCTCTCCGTGGAGACGCCGGGCAGAAAGGACCGACCCAGAAGCGGTGAGGCCTAGCGGATAGAGCAAAGGCTTGGGAGTGAGGAGGACCTGGGTTCTAATCCTGACTCCTTCACTTGTCTGCTCTGTGACTTTGGGCACTTCTCAGTGCCTCAGTTACCTCGTCTGTAAAACGGGGATTAAGCCCGCGAGTTGGACATGGATTGGGTCCAACTTGATTATTTTGTATCTACCCAGCCCTTAGAACAATGCCTGGTGTAAAATAAATACCATGAAAAAGTGCTTAACAAACACTATTTTTATTATTATCCTTAATGCTTCTGTCACCGACCCCTTCTCCTGCCTTAGCCCGGGAATCCTTTGGGGGCCGGTCGCCAGGTCTAATTCTCACCTCTGTGGTGCTTAGTACAGTGTTCTGCCCACGGTAGTAATAATTAATGTTGGTATTTGTTGGTATTTGTTAAGCGCTTACTATGTGCCGAGCACTGTTCTAAGCGCTGGGGTAGACACAGGGGAATCAGGTTGTCCCACGTGGGGCTCACAGTCTTAATCCCCATTTTACAGATGAGGGAACTGAGGCACCGAGAAGTTAAGTGACTTGCCCAAAGTCACACAGCTGGCAAGTGGCAGAGCTGGGATTCGAACTCATGAGCCCTGACTCCAAAGCCCGTGCTCTTTCCACTGAGCCACGCTGCTTCTCCAATAGAGTTAGTAATAGTAGAAATAGCAGCGATAGCAGGAATATCAGTAGTAGTACTACTACTAATAATAATAACTGGGGTATTTATTAAGCGCTCACTAGGTGTCAGGCACTGTACTAAGCGCTGGGGTGGATTCAAGCAAATCAATTTGGGCACAGTCCCCGTCCCACCTGGGGCTCACAGTCTCAATTCCCATTTTACAGATGAGGTGACTGAGGCTCGGAGAAGTGAAGTGACTTGTCCAAGGTCACACGAGTGGTGGATCTGGGATTAGAACCCATGACCTTGTAACTCCCAGGCCCCTGCTCTATCCACCAGGCCATGCTGCTTCTCTAGGCCCCGTTTAGACTGCGAGCCCGTCATTGGGCAGGGATCGTCTCTCTCCGTTGCCGAACTGTATATTCCAAGCGCTTAGTACAGTGCTCTGCACACAGTAGGTGCCCAATAAATGCTATTGAATGAATGAATAATTATAATAATAATGGCATTTGTTAACCACTTACTATGTGCAAAGCACTGTTCTAAGCACTGCAGGTTGTCCCACGTGGGGCTCACAGTCTTCCTCCCCATTTTCCAGATGCGGTCACTGAGGCCCAGAGACGTAATGGACTTGCCCGAGGTCACACAGCAGACAAGTGGCAGAGCCAGGATTAGAACCCACGACCTAGGACTCCCAAGCCCGGGCTCTTTCCACTGAGCCACTCTGCTTCTCTAAGACGAGAAGTCTGATTTCCACTGGGGCTCAGAGGGAAGACTTCCAGCTTTTCAGCATTCCTAATAGGAGGAATGGTGGTGAAAGGAATAAGTAGGAGTACTATAAAATATAGTGTCCTCTCCCCAATGCTTAGCACAGTGCTCTGCAAACAGTAAGCGCTCAATAAATATGACTGACTGTAGAAGCAGCAGTAGTATTCGTTCATTCTTTCATTCATTCGTATTTATTGAGCGCCTACTGTGTGCAGAGCCCTGTACTAAGCGCTTGGAAAGCATAATTCAGCAACAAAGAGAGACAATCCCTGCCCACAACGGGCCCACAGTCTGGAAGGGGGGAGACAGACAGCAAAAACAAGTCAGAGGCATTAATTGCAACAATATAAATAAATAGAATTATGGATACGCACAAAGCAGCATGGTTTCAATGGCCAGAGCCCGGGCCTGAAGTCAGAAAGTCATGGGTTCTAATCCCACCACCGCCAGTTGACTGCTGGGTGACCTGGGGCAAGCAACTTCACTTCTCTGGGCCTCAGTTACTTCATCTGTTAGACGGGGATTAAGACTGCGAGCCCCATGTGGGGCAGGGACTGTGTCCAACCTGATTAACGTGTCTCTACCCCAGGGTTTAGAACAGTGCTTGGCACATAGTAAGCGCTTAACAAGTACCGTGATTATTATTATTCGTAAGAGTAATTGTAGCAACAGCAGTAGCAATATTAACTCAGGAGGATTGTTCAATCCCAGAAGGCCCCTGGGCATTGGCCTGCTTCATTCGTTCAATGGTATTTATTGAGCGCTTCCTGGGTGCAGCGATGGCGGTCTCATGGGGTCAACCGGACCCTCTGCCCTTTCCAACGTGGGGGTCAAGGCGGGAAGGACCTCACCCTCCCTTTTTCCTTCCCTCCACTAATGCCACCTCCAGTGGTGTCACACCCACGCCCTGGGAAAACTCATCCCCCCCAACACACACTTCAGGGACCACCTCTATGCGGATGATTCCCAAATCTCCTTCTCCAGCCCTCTCTGCAGTCTCGCATTTCATTCATTGGATCGTATTTATGGAGCGCTTGCTGTGTGCAGAGCTCTGTACTAAGCGCTTGGGAAGTACAATTCGGCAACAGATAGAGACGATCCCTGCCCGCAAGGGGCTCACAGTCTAGAAAGGGGGGGAGACAGGCATCAGAACAAGTAAACAGGCATCAGTAGCGTCATTATGAATCAATAGAATTATAGAGATATCGACAGCATTAATAAAATAAATGGAATTATCATTATATGCACATATATACACAAGTGCTGTGGGGCAGGAAGGGGGGTAGAGCAGAGGGAGGGAGTCGGGGAGATGGGGAGGGGAGGAGGAACAGGGGAAAGGGGGGGGTGGTTGAGTCTGGGAAGGCCGCCCGGAGGAGGTGAGCTTTCAGTAGGGCTCCGAAGGAGGGAAGTGTGCTGGTCTGGCGGATTTGAGGAGGAAGGGCATTCCGGGCCAGAGGTAGGCATTTCCTCCTGCCTCTAGGACATCTCTACTTGGATGCCCCGCTGACAGCTCACCTCAAACTAAAAATGTCTATACTGGAACTCTTCACCTTCCCCCCACCTCCCCGCCAACCCTGCCTTCCCACCGTCTTTACTGTCACTGTAGACAGCACCACCATCCTCCCTGTCTCTCAGACCTAAATCTTGGCATCATCCTTGACTCACCTCCCTCAGTCGACCCACATATTCGGTCTGCCCCCGAATCCTGTGGGTCCCACCTTCACATCTCTAAAATCCGCCCTTTACTCTCCATCCAAACCCGCTGCCACGTTAATCTAAGCACTCCTCCTCTCCCTTGATGACTGCCTCAGCCTCCTCGCTGACCTCCCTGCCTCCTGTCTCTCCCCACTCCAGTCCATGCTTCATCCTGCTGCCCGGATCATTTTTCTAAAAAGAAAAAAAGTTCGGTCCACGCCTCCCCACTTCCACGCCTCCCCACTTCTCAAGAACCTCTAACGGTTGGCCGGCCACCCCCGGGGCAAACAAATCTTCCTCACCATCGGCTTCAACTACTCAGTCAGCAATCTTCCTCCTACCTCCCCTCGCCGCTGTCTTGCTACAACCCAGCCAACCTACTCACTGTCTCACAGTCCCATCTCCCTCTCGCCAACCACGTCTCTCCGCCTCTGCCCTGGAACGCCTTACCCTTTCGTATCTGACAGACCACGCTCTTCCCTTCTTCCAAACCCTCTCCGAGAAGCCTTCCCTGACTGACCTCTCATTTCCCCACGCTACTGGCCCTCCCTTCTGCATCACCGAGGGTATTTATTGAATGCTTACTGTGTGCAGAGCACTGCACTAAGCACCTGGGAGAGTAAAATGTAACAGAGTGGGTGATACACCGTAGACTTGGTTCTGTTTCCCTAAACACTTCAAGATTCACCCCACCCCAGCCCCACAGCACTTATGACCCTATTCATTCATTCGCTCATGTTTATTGAGCACTTATTATGTGCAGAGCACTGTACTGATCACTCGGGAGAGTACAGTACAACAATAAACAGACACATTTCCTGCTCATAACAAGCTCAGCGTCCAGCATTCTTATACTCCCCCATTCCATTACCTGTAACCTATTTTGACGTCTCTCTCCCCCTCTAGACCGTAAACTCCTGAGAGCAAGGATCGTGTCAACTAATTCTATTTTCTTGTACTCTCCCTAGCGCCTAGTACAGTGCTCTGCTCACAGTAAGGGCTCAATAAATAGAAGCAGCGAGGCCTAGTGGAAAGCACCCGGGCCAGGAAGTCGGAGGACTTTTTTTTCTTTTTTTGGCATTTGTTAATCACTTACTCTGTGCCAGGTACTGTACTAAGCGCTGGGGTGGATACGAGCAACTCGGGTTGGACACAGTCCCTCTCGCACATGGGGGCTCACAGTCTCCATCCCCAATATACAGATGAGGGAACTGAGGCCCAGAGAAGTGAAGTGACTTGCACGAGGTCACCCAGCAGGCAAGTGGCGGAGCCGGGATTAGAACCCAGGGCCTTCTATCCACTGTCACGAGCTCTGCCATCTGTCTGCTGGGTGACCTTGGGCAAGTCACCTCCTCTGTCAAATGGGGATTAAGACCGCGAAACCCACATGGGACAGGGACTGTGTCCATTCCGATTAGCTTGTATCTACCCTGGTGCTTAGTACAGTGTCTGGTACGTAGTAAGCGCTTAATGAATACTAACGCTGATACCGATAATAAGAAAGAAAGAAATATCATTGAACGATTGATCGATTGACTGATTGATTGCTTAGTTAGCTCAGCCCGGGTGTTACCGGACCCACGGAGGGACGGAGCGGGTGGTCAATTACGTCCCACTAAATCGCGTCACTCTCCAGCCCGGCCGAGGCTGAAAACTTCCTCGGGTTTCAATCCATGGTATTTTTACTGAGCGCTCACTGCGTGCAAAACACTGCACTAAGTGCTCCGGAGAGGGCAATACGACAGGTTTTTTGGTTTTGTTTTGTTTTTATGGGATATGTTAAACCCTTACTGAGAGCCAGGCCCTACGCTAAGCGCTGGGGTAAAGCCAAGCTGATCAGGTTGGGCACAGTCCCAGTTGGGGCTCACAATCTTAATCCCCATTTTACAGTTGAGGAAACCGAGGCCTAGAGAAGTGAAACGACTTGCCCGAGGTCACGCAGCAGACGAGTGGCAGAGCCGGAATTAGAACCCAGGTCCTTCTGACTCCCGGGCCGTCCCCTGCCCATCAGGAGCTTAGAGTTTCCGGATAGGCCCCAATCAATCAATCGATCGTCTTCATCGAGCGCTTAATGTGCGCAGAGCACTGAGCTAAGGGCTTGGGAGAGGACAACACAACGGAGAAGCAGAGTGGCCTAGGGGAGAGAGCCCGGGCCTGCGAGTCGGAAGGATCTGGGTTCTGATCCCGGCTCCTCCACTTGTCTGCCGTGTGACCTGGGGCAAATCACTTCACTCCTCCGGGCCTCAATTCCCTCCTCTGCAGAGAGGGGATGAAGACAGCGAGCCCCCCGTAGGACGACCCGATAATGTCGTATCCATCCCCGTGCCCGGCACGCAGTAAGCGCTTAGCAAATACCAGCAAAAAACCCAAAAATAAACCAACAAAAGATGAGCTTCCAGCCTCGGGATGCCTCTCCCACCGCCCCTCTTCTCTCCCCCGTCCCCCGTATCTGCTCTCCCCCGCAGGCCGGACCCCCACAGGCCAGGCCCAGGCGGGCCAGGCAAAGGGGAACCGAAACCCAGGAGTCCCAGGGGCTCTAGTCTCTGGGATACCTTCCTTCCCAGCAGAGCCGCTCGGGGAGCCCCGCTCGCCGGGGTCTGGGGGTGGGGTGGGTGGGGAGGGACGTGGGCCGGGGCCCGGAGGATCCGGGGTGGGGGCAGATGGGGAGGGGACAGAGGAAGGGAGAGGGGTGGGGGGAGAGTGGGGGGACCCTGCCTGGAAATCAGGGCGCCCCGAGGTCTGGGGCGTTGGGGAATGGCCCTGGGTGACTGGAACTTTTCTCCAGAAGGCTGAGTGGGTTTGAGGAGAAGAAGCAGGAGGGGGCGATGAGCCGGCAACCCATTCTGGTGGAGAAAACCCCAACAGACAGGAAGCGGGGGCTGGGGGATGGGCGGCCCCTTCCCCACCCCCGCCCTGGGGAGGAGAAGGCACACCTGCTTCTCAAAGCTCCGCGTCGGTGGCCCCCCTCCTTCTCCTCCTCCTCCTCCTCCTCCTCCCCTAGTGCCCCACCGGCCGGGCCCCCCGATTCCGCTCCTGGCCCAGCGATGGTCTCGGTGAGAATCCTGCTGCTCTTCTCCCTGACCCTGGTCCTGCACTGTAGAGCCGGTAAGTGCGGCTGGCTCTGGGGTGGAGCGGTGGGGAGACTGTGTGTATGGGGGGGGGGGGGAGACCGCTGTGGGGAGCCCCGATTGTGCCATCCCAGTTCCCCTTCCCCTCTGCCCTTCCCTCTCTCCCTCCACCTCCAGATGGAGGCCCCTCCAGCCCCGGGCCTCCCCCCGGCTGGGGGGGACCGACCCCCGGCCCTCTCGGTCGAACACGGTACTAGAGAGGGGTGCCATCCCTGGACCAAACGCTGGGACAAATACGGAGGGTGGTCCGCTGCCCCCCAGGAGGGCAACCAGACGTCTCCCCTCTTCTAAACTGTGAGCCCGTTGGATAGGGATTATCTCTGGTTGTTGCCAGATTGTACTTTCCAAGCGCTTAGTACAGTGCTCTGCACACAGTAAGCGCTCAATAAATACGATTGAATGACTGAAGAGGGAGGGTGACAGAAGAGGACGAGGCCCAGAGAGGTTCGGTGAGTCGCCTGGGGTCGCCCAGCGGAGGTGGGCCCGTGACCGGGGAGCTCCAGGGTCCCGGTTCCACCCCGGCCGTAACGATGATGAGAATGGTGACGTTCGTTAAGCGCTTACTCTGTGCCAAGCACTGTGTTAAGCGCTGGCGGAGAGGTGAGATAGGTCGGACGCAGGACCCGACCCATACGGGGAAAACTGTCCCCGGGACCTCTCCGCTATGTTCATGGTATTTGTTAAGCGCTTACTATGTGCCGGGCACTGTACTAAGTGCTGGAGTGGATGCGAGTTAATCGGGGGGACACAGACCCTATCCCACATAGGGCTCACAGTTTATAAATGAGGTAACTGAGGCTCAGAGAAATGAAATGACTTGTCCAAGGTCACACAGCAGACGAATGGTGGAGTCGGGATTAGAACCCAAGCCCTTGCTGTATCTACTAGGCCACCCTGCTCAGAGGAGTGCTGCCAAGACGATTTAGGGCAGGGCTGGGGTCGGGGAGGGGTCGGGGATGGGATGGAAGGTGGCGGGCTGGGGGGAATCTCTCTGAGAAGCTCGGCAAGAATTAATCAGTGGTATTTACTGAACGCTTAGTGTGTGCAGAACACTGTACTAAGCACTTGGGAGAGGGGGGATATAACAGAGTTGGTAGGCGTTCCCTGCCCACAGTGAGTTTACCATCTAGAGGAAGTTCAAGCTATAATCAGTCAACCGGTGTTCTTTATTGAGCACTTACTGTGTGCAGAGCACTGTACTGAGCGCTTGGGAGAGGGCAAGAGGGCAACAAACAGACCTATTTCCCTGCCCACAATGAACTGACAGTCTAGAGGAAGTTCAAGCTATAATCAATCAAGGGGATTTATTGAGCGCTTACTGGGTGCAGAGCACTGTACTAAGAGCTTGGGAGAGCACAATACAAAAACAGATACATGCCTGCCCACAGCGAGCTCACAGTCCAGAGGGGGAGACAGACGTTAATATACATTAACATACATATACATATAATATATATATATATACATAATATACAGACGTTAGAGAAGCAGCGTGGCTCAGTGGGAAGAGCACGGGCTTTGGAGTCAGGGCTCATGAGTTCGAATCCCAGCTCTGCCACTTGTCGGCTGTGTGACTGTGGGCAAGTCACTTAACTTCTCTTTGCCTCAGTTCCCTCATCTGTCAAATGGGGATTAAGACTGTGAGCCCCACGTGGGACAACCTGATTCCCCTGTGTCTACCCCAGAGCTTAGAACAGTGCTCTGCACATAGTAAGCGCTTAACAAATACCAACATTACATAAGTTAATAAATAAATACATAAATAACAGGTATGGACATAAGTACTGTGGAGATGGACGAAAACAGCAAGTCAGGGCGACGCAGAAGGAAGTGGAAGAAGAGGAAAAGAGGGCTTAATCGGGGAAGGCTTCTTGGTGGAGATGGGCCTTCGGTAAGGCTTTGAAGTCAGGGAGAGCTGACAGTCTGATACGAGGAGGGAAGGCGTTCCAGGCCAGAGGCAGGACGTAGGCGAGAGGTCAGCGACGAGACAGATGAGATCGAGGACCAGTGAGAAGGTTAGTATTAGAGAAACAAAGTGCGCGGGCTGGGAAGTAGGAGACTAGAGAGGTGAGGTAGGAGGGGGCAAGGTGACTGAGTGCCTTAAAGCCGATGGTGAGGAGCTTTTGTGTGATGCGAAGGTAACCACTGGAGGTTCTTGAGGAGTGGGGAAACATGGTCTGAATGTTTTTAAGGAAAATGATCCGGGCAGCGGAGCAGAGAATGAACTGCAGTGGGGAGAGACTGGAGGCAGGGAGGTCAGCAAGGAGGTTGTTAGGATAATCAAGGCGGGATAGGATAAATGCTTGGATTAACGTGGTAGCGATTTGGATGGAGGGAAAGGGATGGATTTAAGCGACGTTGTGAAGGTAGAACCGACAGGCTCTAGTGATGGCTTAAATATGTGGGTTGACTGACAGAGAAGTGTCAAAGGTCACGGGCCTGTGAGACAGGAAGGATGGCGGTGCCATCTACGGTGATGAGAAAGTCAGGGGAAGGGCAGGGTTTGGGTGGGAAAATAAAAAGTTCGGTTTGAGCCGTATTAAGTCTGAGGGGATGGGAGGACATCCAAGAAGAGGATGTCTTGAAGGCAGAAGGAAATATGAGACTGCAGTGAGAGAGATCAGGGCTGGAGATGCCGATTTTGGTGATCATCCGCTTAGAGGTGGTAGTTGAAGCCTTGGGAGCAAAAGGGTTCTCCAAGGGAGTGCAGGTAGATGGAGAATAGATTGGATGCAAAACTGAACCTTGAGGGACCCCCACAGTTAGGGGGTGGGAGGCAGAGGAGGAGCCCGCAAAATTGAGAATGAGCGGCCAGAGAGATAGGAGGAGAAGCAGGAGAAGACGGTGTCGGTGAAGTCGAGGTTGGATAACGTTTCTAAGAGAAGGGGCCGGTCGACAGTGTCAAAGGCAGCTGAGCGGTCGAAGACGATTAGGATGGGTAGAGGGCCTTGGATTTGGCAAGAGGAGATTATTGGCGACCTTTGAGAGGGCACTTTCTGTGGAGTTAAGGAGATGGAAGCCAGATCCAAGTGGGTCAGGGAAAGAATTGGAGGAGAAGAAGTTGAGGCAGCAGGTGTAGACAGCTCGCTCTAGGAGTTTGGAGAGGAATGGTAGGAGGGAGATGGGGAGATAACTGGAGGGAGCCGAGGGGTCAAGGGAGGGCTTTTGGGGGGGGGGGATAGGGGAGACGTGGGCGTGTTTGAAAGCAGTGGGGTAGAAGCCACTGGAGAGCGAACACTTGAAGATGGCAGTTAGGGAGGGAAGAAGGGAGGAGGCAAGTGGTTTGAGAAGGTGCGAAGAAATAGGGTCAGAGGGCAGGTGGAGAGGGTTGATTTTAAGAAAAGGCAGATCTCCTCTAGAGATACTGCAGGGAAAGATGGCAGCGTTGAAGAAGGGGCAGGAGGGGGGAACAACCGGGAGGGGCAGGGGAGATTTTCGAGAGATCGCACCTGATAGTGTCAGTTTTCTTACTCGAGTAGGTGGACGGGTCAGTGGGGGCAAAGGATGAGGGAGGCGGGGGCTCAGGGGGCCTGAGGAGGAAATCAAATGTCTGGACCAACTGGTGAGGGTGAAGGGCATGGGGGTCAATAAGGGCGGAGAAATCGTTTGGTCGGGCAGAGGAGAGGGCGGAGTTAGAGTACGCCAGGATAAGCTTGAGGTGGACAAAGTCGGTAGAATGGGTAGACGTTTTCCCTGCCCACAACGAGCTCAGGGTCTGGTGGATCCTAAGATAGAGAGGAGAGGGAATAAGTAGCCCAGTGGCTAGTCACTTAGCTGGACCTCACTCCCACCTGAGGGATCCTGAATGTCTGGCCAGGGTGGGGAAGAGATAACCCAGAAGCAGTGTGGTCTAGTGGAAAAAGCAACGGCCTGAGAGTCGGAGGACCTGGGTTCTAATCCCGGCTCTGCCACTCATCTGCCGTGTGACTTTGGGCAAGACGCTTCACTTCTCTGTGCCTCCTTCAACTGCAGAAGGGAGATTACGAGGGTGAGCCCCAAGTGGGATAGGGACCGTGTCCAACCCGATGATCTTGTTTCTACCCTGAGAGCTTAGTTCAGTGCCCGGAGCAGCGTGGTTTAGTGGAAAGAGCACGGGAGTCAGAGAATTTAGGTCCTAATCCCGGTTCTCCACTTAGTAATAATAATAATGGTATTTGTTAAGTGCTTACTATGTGCCAAGCATTATTCTAAGCGCCGGGGTAGATACAAGGTCATTAGGTTGTCCCACGTGGGTCTCGCAGTCTTAATCCCCATTTTACAGATGAGGGAGCTGAGGCCCAGAGAAGTGACTTGCCCACACAGCTGACAAGTGGCGGAGCCTGGATTAGAACCCGTGACCTCTGACTCCCAAGCCCGGCCTCTTTCCACTAAACCACGCTGCCCTTCTCTGCTGTGTGACCTCGGGCAAGCCACTTCACTTCTCTGTGCCTCGCTCACCTCACCTGTAAAATGGGGATTAAGACCGTGAGCTCCTCGTGGGGCAGTCCGATTACCTTGTATCTACTCCAGTGCTTAGAATAGAGCTCGGCACATAGTGAGCGCTTAATAAATACCCTATTATTATTATTGTTAACAAATACCGCTAAAGAAAACAAAAGAGGAGAGGATGAGGGGGTGGGGCTGTCCTCCTAGG
Source organism: Ornithorhynchus anatinus (assembly GCF_004115215.2). NCBI lineage: Eukaryota > Metazoa > Chordata > Mammalia > Monotremata > Ornithorhynchidae > Ornithorhynchus > Ornithorhynchus anatinus. The sequence continues at coordinate 3,455,525 of NC_041753.1, read as the reverse complement.
AGCCCATAAATTGCCCCCCAGGGGGTGAGGGGAAAGAGAAGACTGGGATTTCTCAGGGTTTCAGAGGCGTAGACAGGAGTGGGTCAGGACCCGTGTCCAGCGGAAAGCTCACTGTAGGCAGGGGACGTGTCTACCTACTCTGTTGCCTGTCATCCTCACCAAAGCGCTTAGCACAGTGCTCTACCCACAGTAATAATAATAACTATGGTACTTAAGCGCTTACTATGTGCCGAGCACTGTTCTAAGCGCTGGGGTAGACACAGGATAATCAGGTTGTCCCACGTGGGGCTCACGGTCTTCATCTCCATTTTACAGATGAGGTCACTGAGGCACAGAGAAGTGAAGTGACTTGCCCAAGGTCACACAGCAGACAAGCGGCGGAGCCGGGATTGGAACCCACGTCCTCTGGCTCCCAAACCCGGGCTCTTTCCACTGAATCACGCTGCTTCTCTAAGCGCTCAACAGAGACGATTGATTGATTGATTGAAAGGTTGGGATGGCCACGCCTGCCAAGCCCAGGTGGTGTCCAAAAAAGAGCCCCCGGGGGAGGGGTCACGGGACCCCCAACCTCCAACCAAGGGGACGGGGGCTCGGGAGGGAACCCAGGCCTCTCGAATTCCAGTCCTGTGCCCCATCACTGGGCCCCCGCCGGCTGCGAGGCCTCGTGGGAAAAGACCTCAGTTTACTCATCTCTAAAATGGGGAGAAAATCCCCATTCTCCCTCCACCTCAGACTGCGGGATGGGAACTGCGTCGGATCGGATGACTTTGCACCCATCCCGGCGCTTAGTACAGAGCTCGGCTGAGTCAGCGCCTAGTATAGTCCCACGATTGTGATCGCCACGGTTGATCACGGGCTCAGGGTGGTTTGAGGGTTTAAATAGTTTCACCCCCACCCTTACCTCCGCCGCCCTCCCCTCTGCCTAACTCTGTACCCTCGAGTTTGGGCATCGATCAATCCGTGGTATTTATTGAGCGCTTACCGCGTGCAGAGCACTGTACTAAACGCTTGGGAGAGTAATACAACAGAGTTGGTAGACACATTCCCTGCCCACAACGAGCCGACAGTCTAGAGGAAGTTCAAACTATAATCGGTCAATCCGTGGTATTTATTGGGGGCGTACTGTGTGCTGAGCACTGTACTAGAGAAGCGGCGTGGTTTTGTGGCAAGACCAGGGGCTTGGGAGTCAGAGGTCGTGGGTTCTAATCCCGACTCTGCCACTAATCAACTGGGTGACTTTGGGCAAGTCACTAAACTTTTCTGTGCCTCAGTTACCTCGTCTGGTAAATGGGGATTAAGACCTGATTACCTTGCATTTATCCCAGCGCTCAGAATAGTGCTTGATACGTAGTAAGCGCTTAATAAATGCCATCATTATTATGATTATTATTATCACTAAGCTCCTGGGAGAGTGGGAGACGGGTTCCCTGCCCATAGCGAGCTTACAGTCCATGCGGGGAGACACATCTCGGTCAAGCATCTCTCCCCATCAGTCAATCGTATTTATTGAGCTCTTGCTGCGTGCAGAGGACTGTACTAAGCGCTTGCCATCTCCCATCCTCCAGGGTTTTAAACAGTTTTCCCAGAGCTGAGATCTTCTGCATCATCTGTGCACCCTTTGGGCGCTTGGTATTCATTCAGTCGCATTTATTGAGCGTTTACCATGCGCGGAGCACTGTACTGAGCGTTTGGGAGAGACACATTCCCTGCCCACAACGAGCTTACCGTCTCCGCTCCTCCCGCAGACCCACAGTCCTTATGCCCTTCTCTATCATTTATTTATATCAATGTCTGTCTCCCACTCTAGACTGGAAGATCATTTTTTGTTGGCTTTTCTGGTATTTTTTTCATGGCATTTGTTAAACGCTTACTCTATGCCAGGCACTGTACTGAGCACTGTACTGAGGTATAAACTAATCAGGATGGACCCAGTCCCCGGCCCACTCGGGGTTCACAGTCTTAATCCCCATTTTCCAGATGAGGTGACCGAGGCCCGGAGAAGTGGAGTGACTTGCCCAAGGTCACACAGCAGGCAAGTGATAATAATAATAATGTTAGTATTTGTTAAGCGCTTACTATGTGCCGAGCACTGTTCTAAGCTCTGGGGTAGACACAGGGGAATCAGGTTGCCCCACGAGGGGCTCACAGTCTTAATCCCCATTTTACAGATGAGGGAACTGAGGCACCGAGAAGTTAAGTGACTTGCCCGATTTCCACTAGGTCACGGTGCTTCCCTTGTTAAGGTATCTGTTAAGCTCTTACTGGGTGCCAAGCGCTCTTAGCGATTGTGCTATTTGTTAAGCGCTTACCGTGTGTCAAGCGCTGTCGTGGCTCGGTGGAAAGAGCCCAGACTTGGGAGTCAGAGGTCATGGGTTCGAATCCCGACTCTGCCCCTTGCCAGCTATGTAACTGTGGGCAAGTCACTTCTCTCTGTGCCTCAGTTACCTCATCTGTAAAATGGGGATTAACTGTGAGCCCCATAGGGGAAAACCTGATTACCCTGTATCCACCGCAGCGCTTAGAACAGTGCTCTGCACACAGTAAGCGCTTAACACATACCAACATTAGTATTATTACTAAGCACTGGGGTAGATCCAAGATAAGCAGGTCCCACATCAGGCTCGCAGTAGGAGGGAGAACAGGGACTGGAGCTCCATTTTGCAGATGAGGGAACTGAGGCACAGAGAAGAAGTGACTCAGCCAAGGTCTCGCAGCAGGTAAGCGGTGCCGGCATAAGAACCGACTCCCAGGCCCGGGCTCCTTGCACTAGGCCACGTTGCTTCTGAGCGCTGGGGGAGATACAAGTTTATCAGGACAGACACAGTCTCACCTTAGAGAAGCAGTGTGGCTCAGTGGAAAGAGCCCGAGCTTGGGAGGCAGAGGTCGTGGGTTCGAATCCCGCCTCGGCCACTTGTCAGCTGTGTGACTGTGGGGAAGTCACTTTACTTCTCTGGGCCTCAGTTCCCACATCTGTAAAATGGGGATTAAGACTGCGAGCCTCACGTGGGATGACCTGATGACCCTGTATCTACTCCAGCGCTTAGAACAGTGCTCGGCCCATAGTAAGCGCTTAACAAATACCGACATTATTATTACATGGGGCTCACAGTCTAAATGGGAGGAAGGGGGTAACTGAGGCACAGAGAAGTGAAGCGACTAGCCCAAGACACACAGCAAGCCGATAAGCGCTTAACAAATACCATTATTATTATTATTAATTGGCAGAGCTGAGATGAGAAGCCAGGTTCTCTAACCCCCAGGTCCGTGCTCTTTCTACTAGGCCATCCAGCTTCTCATGTGGGCAGGGAAAGTGTCTATCAGCTCTCTCCTCACCCAAGCGCTTAGCGCCGTGGTCCACGCACAGTAAGCGCTCAGTAAGTACCGATGATTGATGGGTCGATCGGCTGATCCTAGCCCACGGGGCTCAGTTTCCCCTTCACTGCCACTTCCCGCACCCTACAGGCACTCCTCGGCTCAGTGGAAAGAACCCGGGCTTGGGAGTCAGAGGTCATGGGTTCGAATTCCGGCTCTGCCACTTGTCAGCTATGTGACTGTGGGCAAGTCACTTCGCTTCTCTGTGCCTCAGTTCCCTCATCTGGAAAATGGGGATTAACTGTGCGCCTCACGTGGGACGGCCTGATTACCCTGTATCTCCCCCAGCACTTATAGTAAGCGCTTAACAAATACCAACATTATTATTATTATTATTCCTACCCACCCTCAGGTTCCAGGGGGCCGATCCACTGGGCCTCCCTTCTCCCGAAGCCACCATCTTGGGTATCGAACCTAAAGCTTTCCCAGAAGGCTCGGGTGGCCTCACTTCTCCTCTCGTCCCTGCCCCGTCCTCAGCCTTCCTTCCTCCTTCCTTCCTCGGCTCCCGGGGGGCCGAGTCACCTGCCCCGGCGGGTCTTCTCGCCGAGGCGCCCATCTCGGCTACCAAACCCGAAGCCTTCGGACAAGCCTCGGAGGGCCTGTCACTGTGGGGGCGGCCGGTGTTCTCCTCTCTGCCCCGTCCTGCCCCATCCCCTCCCTCAGCCTCTAGGGACCCTGCTGGTCCCCCTGCCCCGGAGGTGCCCATCTCGGGGACCAAACCTGAAGCTTTCCCAACAGCTGACCCTGCTGGTCCCCCTTCCCCGGAGGCGTCCATCTTGGATACCAAAACTGAAGCTTTCCCGGCAGCTTCTGGGGGCCTCTCACCGTGCGAGAGCCGGTGTCCTCTTCTCCTCTCTGCCCCGACCCATCCCCTCCCTCGCCCCCCGGGGGACCGAGTCACCGGACCCTACTGGTCCCCCCTCCTTGAAGGCCCCATCTTGGGTACCAAACCCGAAAGCTTCCCAGAAGCCTCCGAGGGCCTTTCCCGGTGTGAAGGCCCGTCTTCTCCTCCCGGGCCTGGCCCTTCCCGGCCCCTGCCCCGCTCCCCCAGAGGCCCCGTCGGAGCGGCGGGGAGATCTGTGGGGGGTTTTGATTTGGGCCCGTCACCCCCGGCCAGGACTCCCGGGAGCTGTGGAGGGAAACGAGCGTGCCCACGGAAAGGGTGAGCCGTGACGAGGCAGCCGGCCGTGACGCCTCGTTTCTTGTAAACCGAGCGTTTCCCCCACCGCTCGCCCCTTCCCCCTCCCGCCGCCGTTCGCGGCTGCCCTCCTCCCGATCTCCTCACCCACAGCCTCGGATTTCCCCCCCAACACTGTCCCCTCCGGGCCCCCAATTCCTGCGCCGTCCCCCTCGTCCCGGCTCCCCCCGCGATTCCCGGGGGCCTAGCGGAAAGAGCCCGGGCCTGCGAGTCGGAAGAGCTAGGGTCTAATCCCGGCTCTGTCGATCGCCTGCTGTGAGTCATTTCACTTCTGTGGGCCTCAGTTTCCTCATCTGTAAAATGGGGATTCGATACCCGTTCTCCCTCCTACTTAGACTGGGAGCCCCATGTGGGACAGGGACAGATCTGATCATCTCTTTCTCTTAATGTATTTGTTCAGCGCTTACCGTGTGCCGGGCACTGTACCGAGCACTGGGGTCGATCCAAGTCAATCAAGTTGGACACGCTCCCTGTCCCATGGGGGGCTAGCAGTCTTAATCCCCATTTTACAGATGAGGGAACTGAGGCAGAGAGAAGTGAAGTGACTTGCCCAAAGTCACATAGCGAGGCAAGAGGAGGAGTCAGCATTAGAACCCAGGTCCTCCTGACTCCCAGGCTCCGGATTCTATCCTTCAGGCCACACTGTTTCTCTTGTAATCCCGGCTCTGCCGCTTTTCTGCTGGGTGACCGTGGGCAAGTCACTTCACTTCTCTGGGCTTCAGTTACCTCATCTGGAAAATGGGGAGACTGTGAGCCCCATGGGGGACAGGGACTGTGTCCAACCAGATTAGCTTGTATCCACCCCGGGGCTTAGTACGGAGCCTGCCACCTGGAAAGCGCTTAACAAATACCATAGTAATAATTATTATTATTGTTTTTACCCCAGAGCACTTGCCGTATGGTAAGCCTGTAACAAATGCCACTGTTACCGTTATTATAATAATAATTATTATTATTATTACTGTCAAAGAGAGGAGATGCGGGTCTTACGCTGGCAACTTGGAGTCTCAGATGCTGATCAATTCCTCTCTGCCCCCCAGGCCTCCGACCCACTGCCATCGGCCGGGGGGGTCTTAGAGAAATTCCAGGGTCTCTTGACCACTTCAGGGGGAAATCTAGTCCGCCCCAGTGCTTAGCACAGTGTCTGGCACATAGTAAGCACTCAACAAATACCACAGTTATTATTATTATTACCAGTGGAGGAGCGCGGCCTGCTGGAAAGAGCCCGGGAGCTGGCAGTCCCGGGTTTGAGTTCCGCCTCCGCCATCGGGCTGCTGTGTGACCTCGGGCATGTCGCTTAACCTCTCTGGGCCTCGGGTTTCTCCTCTGTAGAATAGGGACAAGATCGCCCCTGCCCTCCCTCCCTCCTGGACGGCGAGTTCCGATCAGGAAGGGGACTGCATCCGACTCATTATCCGGAAGCTACGTGGTGTTCAGTACAGTGCCGGGCACCTACTCGAGTGCGTTCTCAGGGTGGATTTCAAATGAAGAGTCTTCGCCATGACCCCTGTATTGGCAGGGAAGAGGACACTGGTGGGGTGAGAGGGGAGGCCGGTGGAAGGGAAGTGCTGTGAGTGCCATGCACTGTACTGAATGCCTGCTTAGTGCAACGCGCTGTACTGAGCTTCTGCTGAGTGTAGCGCACCGTGCTGAGTGCCTGTTGAGTGTTATTTGCTGTACTGAACTCCTACTCAGTGCAATGTGCTGGCCTGAGCCCCTAGTGCGGGAAATGTGCTGTACTAGCGTGGCTCGGTGGAAAGAGCCCCGGCTTGGGAGTCAGAGGTCCCGGGTTCGAATCCCGGCTGACCGTGGGCAAGTCACTTGGCTGTGCCTCAGTTATCTCATCTGTAAAATGGGGATTAAAACTGTGAGCCCCAAGTGGGACCAGCTGATCACCCTGTATCTCCCCCAGCGCTTAGAACAGTGCGCTGCACATGGTAAGCGCTTAACAGATACCAACATTATTATTATTATGGGCCGTACCGAACGCCCGCCGAGCGCAAAGGGATGTCCTGAAAGCCTGCAGGGGAGACCGCTAGACGTTTCTACAGAGAAGGCCTTCCCACCCATCCCGTCCGGACCCGCCGGTGCCCCCCAGGCCTGCGTCGCCAGGGCCCGAGGGTGACCGTCACCCCACTTTGCAGGACGGACCTCCAGCTGCTCCGACCCGGAGAAGGTCCAGGGGACGGTGGGATCCCGGGTGAGTCTGCCCCTGGTCCTCGAGGGGGCCAACGAGACCACGCCGGTGACCATCAAGCTGCAGAGCTCGGAGCAGCCGAACAAGAAGAAGGTGTTTTCGGGGCAGAGGAAGAACCTGGTCGGAAAACTGGAGGCCCGCTACACCTTCTTCCCCCAGAACTCATCGCTGGAGATCACCGAGGCCTCCTGGGGCGACGCTGGCGTCTACGAGGTCTCCGTGGAGGCCGGAGGCTGGTTCAAGGAGTTCTGTCTCAAGCTGGAGCTGTTCGGTAAGCTGGGGGTCCGGGGTCCTGGGTCCTAGAAGAAATGGGGGAGAGGGGTCTGGGGTCAGCAGGAGGCCCCGGGAGGAATGGGGAGGCCTCCTCCATCACTTTCCGCCTCTCTTCGCCCCCTCTGGCTGTCTCTGCCTCTCTGTCTCCTCTTTTGGTTTATTAATAATGATAATAATGATAATGATGGTATTTAGTAAGCGCTTACTAGGTGCCAAGCACTGTTCTCAGCGCAAGGGTACACACGAGGTAATCAGGTTGTCCCACGCGGGGCTCCCGGTCTCGATCCCCATCTTCCAGATGAGGTAGCCGAGGCCCAGAGAAGTGAAGTGACTTGCCCAAGGTCACCCAGCGAGCAGTTGGCGGAGCTGGAATTAGAACCCAGGTCCCCTGACTCCCAGGCCCGGCTTCTTTCCACTGGGCCCCGCTGCTCCTGCACTTGTCTGCTGTGTGACTTGGGGTGAGTCGCTGCCCTTCTCAGGGCCTCCGTTGCCTCCGGAAAACGGGGATTCGACACCTGTTAAACACCTGTTAATCAATCGATGGTATTTACTGAGTGCGTGCAGCGTGCAGCGTGCTGCGCTAAGCGCTGGGAGAGGACAGAGCAACAGACTGTGAGCCCCCTGTGGCTCAGGGACTGTCCAACCCGATTTGTTTGTATCCCCCCAGCGCTTAGTACAGTGCCTGGCACATAGTAAGCGCTTAACAAATACGCTAATTATTACTAGGAGAAGCAGCACGACTTAACGGAAAGAGGACGGGCTTGGGAGTCAGAGGTGGTGGGTTCTAATCCCGGCTCAGCCGCTTGTCAGCTGCGTGACTGTGGGCAAGTCACTTAACTTCTCGGTGCCTCAGTGATCTCATCTGTAAAATGGGGATTAACCGTGAGTCTCACATGGGGCCACCTGATGACCCTGTATCTCCCCTAGCTCTTACAACAGTGCTCTGCACATAGTAAGCGCTTAACAAATACCGTCATTATTACTGTGGTTAATAAACCCCATCCTAATTATTATCATTCCGATCAGAGCGGGTCTCGGTGCCGTCCATCGGAGTCAACTTGACGCTGGGGAACGGCAGCTGCGACCTAACCCTGGCCTGCAGGACGGAAAGCAAGGAGCCCGTGGGCTTCAACTGGACCTGGACGGTGGGTGGGGGGGCCTGGACCCCCCGGCTCCAAGGAAACATCCTGCACCTCACCCTCACCCCGGTGGCTCCCAATTTCTCCTGCACCTGCATCGCCTACAACCCCGTCAGCTCCGCCGAAACCCACTTCTTCAGCTCCTGGGACCGCTGTAGGGTCAGAGGTCAGTGTCCGTCCGGCCTCCGACCGCCGGCCTGGAAAATACCCCCTCCCGCCGGGGACGGGGACGGGGAGGGGGCAGGACAGCAAGGAAGGGGGGATGGGAAGCGGGGAGAGGAAGAAAGGAAACGGATCCAAATTCATAACCCGGATTGGGCTTCTGAGATCCCCCTCCCATTCATCAATCAAAGGTGTTTTGGATTTTAGCACTTACTTCTAGCCGGGCACTGAACTAATCAGGTTGGACCCCGACCCACGTGGGGCTCACAGTCCTCATCCCCATTTTCCAGATGAGGGAACTGAAGCCCAGAGGAGTGAAGTGACTTGACCAAGGTCACCCAGCAGACGAGCGGAGGAGCCGGGATGAGAACCCGGGCCCGTCTGACACCCAGGCCCGGGCTCTACCCACTGGACCACATTGTTTTCCCCAAGGTCCCCAGATAGGACTGGACTCTCTCACTCCAGCCAGCCCTCCGGCCCCCAAGAGACGCGGGTTCTAATTCTGGTGCCGTCCCTTGTCCGCTGTGTGACCTAGGGCACACTTCTCTAGTTCCATTTCCTAAACCGTAAAATGGGGTTTCGATTGGTGTTGTCCTTTGCCCTGTGACTGTCAACCCCATCTGGGCCAGGGACTGTTGCTGCTCCGATTAACTGATTCCTCCCCCAACACAGTGCTCGGCATATCCAGCGCTTAGAACAGCGCTTGGCACATATCATCATCGACATTATTATTATTATTATTATTATTATACTACGTGCTTAACAAAACGCCGTCATTATTATTGTTATGATTATTTATAACACCGTAACTGCGATACTTATAATTGCCCTATTGGCAATGAAACGATAACGATTGATAACAATAATGGTACTTGTTAAGCACTTACTATGTGCCAGACACTGTTCTAAGCGCTAAGTTAGTCGGTTTGGATGCGGTCCCTGTCCTCCATGGGGCTCACACTCTTAATCCCCATTTTCTAGATGAGGTCACTGAGGCCCAGAAAAGTTAAGCGACTTGCCCAAGGCCACACAGCAGACACGTGGCACGGTCAGGATTAGAACCCAGGTCCTCTGACTCCCAGGCCAGGGCTCTGTTCTCGTCCTACCCCTTGTCCCGTGAGTAAAACCACAAACCCGTCTCTAGACCTTACCACTTGTCAGCTGTGTGACTTTGGGCAAGTCACTTAACTTCTCGGTGCCTCAGTTACCTCATCTGTAAAATGGGGATGAAGACTGTGAGCCCTACGTGGGACAACCTGATCCCCCCGTGTCTACCCCAGCGCTTAGAACAGTGCTCGGCACATAGTAAGCGCTTAACAAATACCAACATTATTAAGAGGGCGGGAGACGTGTCTGCTAATTGGGTTGCAGGGTGCTCTTCCAAGCGCTTAGTACAGTGCTCTGCGCACAGTAAGTGCTCAATAAATGCCACTGTTTGACTGATTGAGTCCCACGAGGGACAGAAACCGTGTCTGGTCGGACTCTGGCATACCACCGACCCTGCCAGCGCTCAGCATATAGTAAGCACTTAAGTAGCGCAGTTATGATCGGAAACACCTGTAAGCGTAGTAAGCACTTAACAAGTAGCCCGATATAAGCGCTTAGTACAGTGCTCTGCACTCATTTAAGCACTCAATAAATACGATTGGATGAATGATTATGATTTCTAGCCACCCGGGGCTTGAAATTTCAAATTTGAAATTTCGAAGGGCGGGGCTTTGGGCAGGCGCCGTCATCGCAGAAGGACCTGGGTTCTAATCCCCGCTATGCCACTCTTCTGCTATGTGACCTTAGTCAAGTCACTTCACTTCTCAGGTCCTCAGTCGCCTCATCTGCTAAATGGGGATTCAATACCTGGTCTCCCTCCTACTTCGACTGTGACCCCCCAGGACCTTGCAATTACCCCACCGCCCAGTCCAGCGCTTGGCATATAGAAAACGCTTAACAAATACCACAATTATTATTACCCGGGCTTCATTAGCGATGGTTTTATGCATTACTGTCTTAGAAGGTCATGGGTTCTAATCCCAACTCCGCCACTTGCCTGCCGTGTGACCTGAAACAAACCACTTCTCTGGGCCTCAGTTCCCTCATCTGTAAAATGATTAACTGTGAGTCTCACATGGGACAACCTGATGACCCTGTATCTCCCCTAGCGCTTAGAACAGTGCTCCGCACATAGTAAGCGCTTAACAAATACCAACATTATTATTATTATTCTCTGTGCCTCAGTTCCCTCATCTGGAAAATGGGGATTAAAACTGTGAACTCCCCCCGTGGGACAACCTGATCTTGTATCTCCCCCGTCGCTTAGAATAGTGTTCGGTCCCATGTGGGACAGGGACTGAGTCCAACGCGATTTGCTTCTATCCACCCCAGCGCTTAGTACAGTGCCTGGTACATAGTAAGCGCTGAACAAATACCATTATCATTATTATTATTACCCACGGCATATTTTTATTATGGTCCTTTTTGTGGGCGGGACTCCATCCCCATCCTTCCCGATATTCCGGACGTGTCCTTGGTAAACGGGGGGGGGGGGGGGCGGGGAGGATGCCCCCCCAGAGCCAGCCGTACCCTTCGGGGGGCAGCTGTCAATGAAGCTGCATCCATCCCACCCCTCCAAAGGGGAAAGAAAACTCCCCCTGCTCCTCCGCAGCCTCAGACTCCGCACCCTCAGCTCTCGGTTCCCAGCCCCTCCCTCCCTCCCTGTCACCCCTCCTCCCTCCCTGCGGGGACATCTCAACCAGCCAGCCTGAGAAAAGGGGTTCTGGGTTCCTCCTCCCTCCCCTCACCCCATCACCCCGTTGCCATGGAAACAGGACGGCTTCCTGTCGATCTGCGGTTCCATTTCCTGTGCGTGCCTGGGGCCGGGGGATGCTGAGGCGTTTTGTAAGTGGGGGTGGGGGGCAGGCTCGGCCTACAGGCTGGGAGTTGGGAGACCCAGGTTCCAGTCCCCGTCCCGACACCTCTCCCCCACAGCCTGCTGGGTGACCCTCGGCCCAGTGCCTTACCCTCTCTGATCCCCCTTTTCCTCGCTTGTAAAATGGGGCCGCTCTGAGGCCTGGCTGGACAAGGATCGGGTTCAATCCGCCTACCCCAGTGCTTGGCCCAGTGTTTAGCCCGAAGAAAGTGCCTCACCGATGCCATCATTCTCGCCGCTGACTTCTCAGTCGATCGTTAATTCAATCGCATCTATTGAGCGCTTATTGTGTGCAGAGCACTGTATGAAGCGCTTGGAAAGGACAATTCGGCAACAGAGACAATCCCTCCCCAACAACGGGCTCACCGTCTAGAAGGGGGAGACAGACACCAAAACAAAACGAGCAGACAGGCTTGTCTAAATAAGACAAAAGAGGTAGACAGTAGATCAGTCGGTGGTATTTATCGAGCGCTTACTGTGTGCAGAGCACTGAACTAAGCGCTTGGGAGAGGACGATATGACAATAGAACAGATACAGTCCCTGACCACAGCGAGCTTACAGTCTAGAGGGGGAGACGGACATGAATAGAAATCGATAAATTACACATATGGATGTAAGTGCTGTGGGGCTGGGAGGAGGGGGGGATGAAAAAAGGGCGCAAGTCAGGGCCACGCAGAAGGGAGCGGGAGAAGAGGAAAAGAGGGTTTAGTCAGGGAAGGCTTCTTGGAGGAGAAAACCTTCGATAAAGGCTCTGGGTGGGCGAGGGGTCGGCGGCGAGATAATAATGATGACATTTGTTAAGCGCTTACTATGTGCCAAGCACCGTTCTAAGCGCTGGGGTAGATGCAAGGTTGTCCCACGTGGGGCTCACGGTCTTAAACCCCATTTTACAGATGAGGTAACTGAGGCACAGAGAAGTGAAGTGACTTGCCCAAAGTCACCCAGCTGGTAACTGGCAGAGCTTGAGCGAGAGCCACATCGTAATCGACGGATTCATTCCCCGCCCTCAAAGAGCTTACGGTTTGGTCCAAGCCCTTTGTACAGCCCTCTGCCCACAATAAGCGCTCAATAAATCCAGTCGATCGATTGGTTGAGCGATTAATATCCTCACCTCAAGACAAAGCAACGGGCAGGCCCAAGACGGGGACCCCCCTCTCCCCTACCCACCTTGGGAACTTCTCCTGCATGGTTTGGGGTGAGCAGAAGCAGCGTGGCCTAGTGGTTAGAGTCCGGGCCTGGGCTTCAGGAGGACCTGGATTCTACCCCTCCTCCACCGCCTCTTGTCTGCTGTGTGACCTTGGACGAGTCGCTTCACTTATCTGCGCCTCGGTTCTCTCATCTGTAAATTGGGGATGAAGGCTCTGAGCCCCCCCGGTGGGGGACGGGGCCTGAGTCCAACCTGATGAGGTGGGATCTGCCCTGGCGCTTAGCGCAGTACCTGGCACATATTAAGTGCTCAACAAGCACCATTTAAAAAAAAAATCAGCCCCGGGGTGGTGTCGTCGATCTAATAAAAGGGTCCCAATGGTGTGACCTAGAAATAGAAAAACTGACCTTTCTATAAGGGATGAAAATACCCAAATCGGATGCTCACACCCAGTTGACACGTGATGGGTGGGAGAAAGGGGAAGCAAAACAATTTCAAACAAACCAGCTGGAGCGGTGAGGGGAGAAAGAAAACTGTAAAAACACCAAGGGTCCTGTGAGTGCGGAGAGCTGTGCCGGGCGCCTTCTATGGGTGCAGAGCACGGAATAATCATCGTGGTATCTGTTAAGCGCTTACTATGAGCCAGGCTGGGCTGGATCCAAGCAATTTGGGTTGGAGACAGTCCCCGTCCTATGGGGGCCCACAATCTCCATCCCAGTTTTGCAGATGAGGTCACTGAGGCCCAAGGAAGTGAAGTGATTTGCCCAAGGTCACACAGCAGATGAAGGGCAGAATCAGGATTAGAACTCAAATTCGACTCCCAGGCGGGTGTGCAGAAGTTGTGCTGAGCGTCCACCGTGTGCAGAGCGCTGAACTGCGTAACTAAGAGAGTTCTGGACAGGGCAACGATTTGGTATTTGTTGTTTGCTTTGGGGTTTTTTTTTGGTTTTGGTTAAGCGCTCGCTATAGGCCGGGCACTGTACTAAACGTTGGGGTAGATCCAACCTCATCATGTTGGACACGATCTCAATCCCCATTTTACAGAGGAGGGAACCGAGGCCCAGAGAAGTGAAGCGACTTGCCCAAGGTCACACAGCAGACAGGTGGCGGTACGGAATTAGAACCCGGGTCCTTCTGGCTCCCGGCCCCCGGGGCTCTATCCGGCCAGGCCGCGCCGCTTCTCGTCGCTCCGGAACGGGGCCAGGGTGGGGGCGGGGAGAGGAAAAGAGCAAGAAAAACAGTGTGACATAGTGGAAAGAGGATGGGGGCTCTGAGTCAGCAGACCGGGGTTCTAATCCCAGCCCTCCCCTTGGGGAGAGCTGTGTGTTCCTGAGCCAGACACCTAACCTCTCTGAACCTCCGCATCTTCCCCTGTAAAACAGAGATCCAATCCCCGCTCTCTCCCTCGGGGGGCCTGAGGTCGGGGAGGGGGTGGGGGCTGTTAGTGACTCACTTGTCCCGTGTGGAAGCGCTCAAAAACATCAACCCTTCCAACAGGGGGGTCCCTGTCAGTTTTTCCAGGCCTGGAGGCGGGGAAAGGGCCAGGCTAGCACCCCCAGAACGGATCCTGGGCACGAGATGAGGGTCAGAGAGGAGAAGGGTAGGCCTACCGGGTAGAACCCGGGCATGGAAGTCAGAAGGACCTGGGTTCTAATCCCGCTCTGCCACTTAATAATTATAACAGTGTTGGTATTTGTTAAGCGCTTACTATATGCCGAGCACCGTTCTAAGCGCTGGGTAATCAGGTTGTCCCACGTGAGGCTCACAGTCTTAATCCCCATTTTACAGATGAGAGAACTGAGGCACCGAGAAGTTAAGTGACTTGCCCAAAGTCACACAGCTGACAGGTGGCGGAGTCCGGATTAGAACCCGCGACCTCTGACTCCTAAACCCGGGCTCTTTCCACTGAGCTACGCTGCTGTGCTTGTCTGCTGCGTGACCTTGGACAAGTCACTTTACCTCTCTGGGTCTCAGTTCCCTCCTCTGGAAAATGGGGATTGAAACGGTGAGCCCCATGTGGGACAGGGACTGTGTCCAAACTGATTTGCTTGTATCCACCCCAGCGTTTAGTACAGTACAGGCCACATAGTAAGCGCTTAACAAATACCATAATTATAGTAGCAGCGGTAGGGTAGGAAACGTAATAGTAATAATAATGGTATTTGTTAAGCGCTTGGGAGGTGCCAAGCACTGTTCTAAGCGCTGGGGTACATACGGGGGTAATCAGGCTGTCGCACGTGGGGCTCACAGTTTTAACCCACATTTTGCAGATGAGGTAACTGAGGCCCAGAGAAGTGAGGTGGCTTGCCCCAGGTCACACAGCAGGCAAGTGGCGGAGCCTGGATTAGAACTCACACCCTCTGACTCCCAAGCCCGTGGTCTTGCCGCTAAACCACGCTGCTTTATAGTAGCAGTAACAGCAAGTCACAGTAGTTAACAGTAATAGTAACAGTAGCGGGTAATAATATTCATTCAATAGTATTTATTGAGCGCTTACTACGTGCAGAGCACCGTACTAAGCGCTTGGAATGGACAAATCGGTAACAGATAGAGACAGTCCCTGCCCTTTGACGGGTTTACGGTCTAATCGGGGGAGACGGCAGACAAGAACAATAGCAATAAATAGAATCTAATAAATAGAACATCTCATTAAAACAATAGCAAATAAATAGAATCAAGGCGATGTACATCTCATTAACAAAATTAATAGGGTAATGAAAATATAAACAGTTGAGCGGACGGTTACAGTGCTGAGGGGATGGGAAGGGAGAGGGGGAGGAGCAGAGGGAAATGGGGGGAAAAGAGGGTTTAGCTGGGGTAGAGGGAGAAGAGGGAAAAGGGGAGCTCAGTCTGGGAAGGCCTCTTGGAGGAGGTGAGCTTTAAAAATTATTAAATTATTATTGTTATTATGATATTTGTTAAGCACTTACCATGTGCTTAGTAGTCGCAGTAAGAGTATTTATTAAGCGTCATCGGTAACCAGCCCCTCGCTCAGATTAAGGGTGTCAGGGTGGGACAGAGATTGTGTCCAACCCGATTATCTTGTATCCACCCCAGCGCTTAGTACGGTGCCCGGACCATAGTAAGCGCTTAACAGATACCATTATTATTATTATCATTACTAGCTTCTATTTCTACTAATGACCAAAAAGTTGGAGTTGCAGGCACCCGACCGAACCTCTTGCGCTGAAACCCGATGAAGAAAGGTCTCCTTTGATGACTGAAGCCAACTTGGGTTTTAAGAGCCGAAAGAATTGGGTAAAACGTGTTAACGGGTCTATGTAAGAGTATATATAGAACAAATTTGGTTAGATTAACAGGCCAGGGCGGTGGAAGGGTTTCAGAGCGTGTATTGTGCATGGTGAAATTCCTAAGGAGGAAACTAATTCCACAGCTGAGGAATTCTCACTTTAGATGGGGGGAAAAAAAGGGAATCTGCGGGAAGGCACCTCCCTCAAGCAAATGAAAACTCCCCTGCCTGTGAAATGTGGATCTCGTCATTGGAAGCATTAGCCAAGGTGCGAAAAAGCAAAGAGGTAATTAGGAGAGAAACGAGGGACTACTATCTCACTCCGGCAGGAATGCCTGCGGGGGTGGCGACTAGTACACATCTAAACGAAGAGGTCTGGAAGCGGGTTAGGAAGGTTCTACTTTCCTGGAGGCCAGGTTCGAGCCCCCAAAAGAAAAAAAAACACCCTGCTTTGAGAGATTGACCAATGAGTTCATTCAATAGTATTTATTGAGCGCTTACTATGTGCAGAGCACGGTACTAAGCGCTTGGAATGGACAAATCGGTAACAGATAGAGACGGTCCCTGCCCTTGGACGGGCTTACAGTCTAACCGGTTAGCAATGTGTGGGTGAAAAAAGAAAGAGAATGTCTATAAGCCGACACAAAAAGTGGTTAATTATACAAATATTGTAGGGGGGGGGCAGCCAACAGGGACTGGATCTGGGGGTTCTCTGCGCCCCCTGCTGGATCAGCGCGGGAACGGCGGCTTCCCCTGGGGAAGGAGCCCAGAAGTCACCGCTTCGGAGTAACAATAATAATAATAATAAAATTGATAATGGTATTTGCTCCTTCATTCATTCAATCGTATTTATTGAGCTCTTACTGGGTGCAGAGCACTGCACTAAGCGTTTGGAAAGTACACTTCCGCAAACAATAGAGACAATCCCAGCTCCACCACTTGGCAGCTGTGTGACTCTGGGCAAGCCACTTAACATCTCTGTGCCTCAGTCACCTCATCTGTAAAAGGGGGATTAAGACTGTGAGCGCCACGTGGGAGTAGACTGTAAACCCGTCAAACGGCAGGGACTGTCTCTATCTGTTGCCGACTTGTTCATTTCAAGCGCTTAGTACAATGCTCTGCACATAGTAAGCGCTCAATAAATACTATTGAATGAATGAATGAATGAACAACCTGATTCCCTTGTGTCTACCCCAGCGCTTAGAACAGTGCTCTGCACATAGTAAGCGCTTAACAAATACCAACATTATCATTATTATTAATATTATTATTATCCCCGCCCAACGACGTGCTCACAGTCTAGTAGGTAGGGGACAGCAAAACAAGTAAGCAGGCATCAATAGCATTAATATAAATAAATGCAATTAGAGATATATGCACATCAAAATTATCATAAATATGCACGAGTGCTGTGGGGCGGAGGGGGGGAGGGCAGAGGGAGGGAGGAGGGGCGATGGGGAGGAGGAGCAGAGAAAAAGGGGGGTTAGTCTGGGAAGACCTACTGGAGGAGGTGAGCTTGAAGAAGGGGGGAAGTGGGCTAGTTTGGCGGATGTGAGGAGGGAGGGCATTCCAGGCCGGAGGGAGGACGTGGGCCAGGGGTCGACGGCGGGACAGGAGAGAACGAGGCCCAGTGAGAAGGTGAGCGGCAGCGGAGTGTGCGGGCTGGGCTGGAGAAGGAGAGAAGGGAGGTGAGATAGGAGGGGGCAAGGTGATGGACAGCTTTGAAGCCGACAGTGAGGAGTTTTTGCTCCAGTAGTATAACAACACTGGGATGTAGGGTTTTCTCCATTTCCTCCTTTTCTTTGGCTCTTCCATTTGGCTAAGCAACAGCAAGACCAACAGGAGGGTTCTAAAGAAAGTCCTTGCATTTCCCCCAAAACAGCAGTAACTTGGGGGATCCTATTAGAGTCGCAACTTTTTCCATTACCCACAGTTATCAATGAACATAAATCCACCAATCGTAACACTTTTTTTTCCAACCGCACACTCCTTATAGTTTGTGGCTCATCCCCACCCAGGCACTGGTCCCCAAATCCTCTCAGGACCGGGTCTTCTGGTGGGAACACGGACTCAAGACAGGTGCTCTGCGAAGCAGCTGAGCGGTGGGTCCTTTCTTCAAGCCAATGTGTCCTGCTGGGCTAAAATCTAGAGAGTTACAATCTTCAAGCTAATGTGTCCTGTTGGGCTAAAATCTAGGGAGTTACAATCTCAACCATAGATTAAGAACCCAGCAACATCATTCAGTAAGGCCATATTTTTGTACAATTAACTACTTTTTGTATTGGCATATAGGTATACTCTTTTTTTTTTTTCAATCACACATTGTTAACTCATTGGTGAATCTATCAAAGCACGGGGTTTTTTTTGGCTCGAACCTGGCCGGCAGGAAAGTTGACCGTTCCTAACCTGCTTCCAGACCTCTTTGTTAGATTTCTACTAGTCGCCACCCCTGCAGGCATTCCTGCCGGAGTGAGAGAGTAGTTGCGGGATTCTCTCTTAATTACCTCTGATTTTTTGCACTTTGGCTAATGCTTCCAATCAGGAGATCCACATTTCACAGAAAAGGGAGTTTTTATTTGCTTGAAGGAGGTGCCTTCCCCCAGATTCTCCCCTCCAGCCCCCCAAAGTGATAACTCCTACCTGTGAAGTTATTCAGTTTCCTCTTTAGGAATTTCACCGTGCACAATACATACACACGCTGAAACTATTCCACCTCCCTGACCGGTTAATCTAACCAAACTTGTTCTATATATACTCTTTCGTAGACAAGTTAACACATTTTATACATTTCTTTCGGCACTTAAAACCGAACGGAGTTGGCTTCGGGTCCTCTTCAGGAGACCTTCCTTCATCGCGGGTGGAAGCGGGTTTCAGCACAAGAGGTCTGGTTGGGTCCCTGCAACTCCAACTTTTTGGTCATTAGTAGAAGCCGATATTGATAATAATAATAATAATGGTATTGGTTAAGCGTTTACTATGTGCCAGGCACTGTACTAAGCGCTGGGGTGAATACAAGATAATAGGGTCGGACACAATCTCTGTCCCACGTGGGGCTCCCACTCTCAATCCTCATTTTACAGATGAGGGAACTGAGGCACAGAAAGAGCAACATGGCGTAGTGGATGGCATAGCAAATCAGGATGGACACGGTCCCTGTCCCACATGGGGCTCACAGTCTCAACCCCCCATTTTCCAGATGAGGGAACTGAGGCCCAGAGAAGGAAAGTGACTTGCCCAAGGTCACACAGCAGACAAGGGGCGGAGCTGGGATTAGAACCCAGATCCTCCTGACTCCCAGGCCCGGGTTCTAGCCGTTAGCCACTAGCTTAGCTAAGTTTAGCACATAGTAAGCGCTTAGAAGATACCGTGATTGTTAAGAGATGCTCAGCTGGTTTGCCTCCCCTCTCTGTCTCTCTTTGTCTCTCTCTATCTCTCTCTGTCTCTCTTCCTCCCCATCCCGTCTCTCTCTCCAGATGGTTCGCTCCAGCCTTCGCGGTGGCCAATATATTTGGTACTGCCCCTCGTATGCCTGGCGGCCGTAGCCATGATCTTGGCGATCGCCCTCGTGTCCAGAAAAAAGAGTAGGTGTCAATCCTTCCCCCGGGATTGGGCGGGGAGAGGGGAAAAGGGGGGGCTCCATCCGGATTCCCGCTTCTTGGCTTCGGGTCTTCACCGTCCCTTGGAAAGATCACTCATCCAGTCGTCTTTCCTGAGCGCTTACTGGGTGCAAAGCACTGTACTGAGCGCTTGGAGCACTGTAATAATAATAATGATGATGTTGGCATTTGTTAAGCGCTTACTATGTGCCGAGCACTGTTCTAAGCGCTGGGGTAGATGCAGGGTAATCAGGTCGTCCTACGTGAGGCTCACAGTTAATCCCCATTTTACAGATGAGGTAACTGAGGCAAAGAGAAGTTAAGTGACTTGCCCACGCTGTACTAATCCACCTGTTCCCTCCCCCTCTTCCTCCCCCCGGCCAACCTCCCGTGTGGCCTCGTCGGTGAAATCACTATTCGCCCCCTGGATCCCTCTCAATTAATCAGTCCATCACTAGTGTGTAATAATGATAAATAATAATAATAGTGGTATTTGTTAAGCGCTTACTTTGTGCCGAGCACTGCTCTAAGCGCCAGGGGAGATGGTGACCAGGTTGTCCCATTTGGAGCTCACAGTCTTCATCCCCATTTTACAGATGAGGTATCTGAGATCCAGAGAAGGGAAGCGGCTTGCCCAAGGCCCCACAGCAGATGAGTGGTGGAGCCGGGGTTAGAACCCACATCTTCCCACTTCCAAGCCCATAATAATAATAATAACTGTAGTATTTGTTAAGCGCTTACTATGTGCAAAACACTGTTCTAAGCGCTGGGGGATACCAGCTGATCAGGTTGTCCCACGTGGGGCTCACAGTTTTTTTAATCCCCATTTGCCAGATGAGGTAACTGAGGCACAGAGAAGTGACTTGCCCAAGGTCACACAGCTGACTAGAGGCAGAGCCGGGATTAGAACCCATGACCTCTGACTCCCAAACCCGCACTCTTTCCACTGAGCCACGCTGCTTCTCAAGTGTACTGAGCGCTTGGGGGAGTCCAATTTCAATCCATCAATCAACGGTATTTATTGAGCGCTTACTATGGACAGAGCACTGTACTGAGCGCTGGGGGGAGAGGACAATACAACAGAATTAGCTGGCGCGTTCCCTGACCCGTTACGAACTTAGGGTCTAGAGGGGGAGGCAGACGTTAATATGAACAGGTGATTTATGGAATAAATAATAGGGGGAGAAGTTCTGATCCCTCCCCTTGAGGAGCTTACAGAAAAGTGGGGCTATCACTCCACCAGTAGTGGTAGAGTGAGCGTCTACTGGGGGCAAGGCACTGTACTGAACACTTGGGGGAGTCCAATAAAACACCAGAGTCCTACCCTCAAGGACCTTGCAGTCCAATGGGGGGAGAAGGACACAAAAATAAATCACAGAGGGTCGTGGTAATCGTAGAAATGGTGTTTATATGAGCACCTACCGTGAGGGCAGAACACTGTACTGAGCGCTTGGGAGAGTCTATTAGGGGGCCTATCCCTGCCTTCAGGGAGCTTGTAGTGCAGAGGGGAAGCCGGGTGTCGACGTACACTGAAGAGAGGAGTTGTAAGCAATCACTCAATCAGTGGTATTTATCGAGCGCTTACTGTGTGCGGAGCACTGTACTAGGCGCTTGGGAGAGCCCAATCCAACAGAGTCGGTAGGCACGTTCCCTGCCTTCAACGAGCTTACAGTCCAGAAGGGGACGTCGTCATCATCATCCGTGGTATTTATTGAGCATCTAACGTGCGCAGAGCGCTGTACTCAGCGCTCGAGAGAGTACAATACAGCAGGGTCGGTAGGCGCGTTCCCTGCCCACCACGAGCTTTCGGTCTAGAGTGAGAGTATTAGGTAGCCCCCCGCCCCCCGGCTCTTGGGGACCCCCCACCAGGTTCAGCAGAAGGAAGAGTGGGAAGAAAATTGGAGAATTACTCTCCTCTGCTAGAGGGCGACGTGTCTGCTTCCTCTACCTACTCTCCCAAGCGCTTAGTCCAATGCTCTGCACCCAGTAAGCTCTCGATAAACCCCCTGATTGACCGATCGATTGGTTAATTGATCGGCGCCTCGTGCCATCCAACCTCCGTGTGACCTCGGGCAAGCCACTTAACTTCTCTGTGCCTCAGTTCCCTCATCTGTAAAATGGGGCTGAAGACCGTGAGCCCCATGTGGGACAACCTGATTACCCTGTATCTACCCCAGCGCATAGAACAGTGCTCGGCACACAGTAAGCGCTTAACAAATGCCGACATTAATAATAATAATAATAATGTTGGTATTTGTTAAGCGCTTACTATGTGCAGAGCACTGTTCTAAGCGCTGGGGTAAACACAGGGAAATCAGGTTATCCCACGTGGGGCTCACAGTCTTAATCCCCATTTTACAGATGAGGGAACTGAGGCACAGAGAAGTTAAGTTTTATTGCTATTATTATTATTATTGTTATTATTATTCCCATCCAGGGTCCGCTTGCCGGGGGTGTTGGAGAAGCAGCGTGGCTCAGTGGCTTGGGAGTCAGAGGTTATGGGTTCGAAACCCGGCTCTGCCACCGGTCAGCTGTGTGACTGTGGGCGAGTCACTTCACTTCTCTGGGCCTCAGTTACCTCATCTGGAAAATGGGGATGAAGACCGTGAGCCTCACGAGGGACAACCTGATGACCCTGTATCTACCCCAGCGCTTAGAACAGTGTTCGGCACATAGTAAGCGCTTAACAAACGCCCACACTATTATTAGTATTTACGATAGGGCCTCCGTGGAGCCTGAGGTCTGGGGGGGCTCAGGACGTCAGGTTACTGTGTTCAGAGCACTGTAATAAGCGCTGAGGAGGGTCCGATATAACAATCAACAGGCACGGTCCCTGCCCGCAGTGAGTTTACAGTCTAGAGAGCATGTGCGTTGGAGGTCCCCTTCCACTTTCCACGCACATGCTCCAAGTTCTGACCTTTGGAGCCAGGATGACCCCTTGCTTCCCTTCTTCAGCCCCGGTGATGGCTTGGACTCCCCCCACCACCGAACCCCCAGCCCACACCTGAGTCTGAGGAATTGCCCCCCGCCTCCCCTCCCCACCCCCCCACTGGCTACTTCTTTACCTCCACCATGGTGGGCTTTCTTCCGCAGGCAAGTCAGCCCACTTCCAGCCTCCGGTCCTCACCATCTACGCCCAGGTGCAGAGGGCTCCTGTAAGTGCCCCCCACCCCCCGCCCCCACTGCGACCACCCACTCCCAAGGAGGGGACCAGCGTCACCCCGCAGCCCCAACAGTTGTTGGGGGGACGAGGGGACGCCCTGAGATTCCCAAACCTTGATCTGTGTTGGGCGAATAATAATAATAATAATGAGAATAAGAGTAATAATAGTGGTATTTGTTAAGCACTTACTATGTGCCAAGCAGTGTTCTAAGCGCTGGGGTAGATACAAGGTAATAAAGTTGCCCCACGTGGGGCGCACACTCTTCACCCCCATTTTACAGAGGAGGGAACTGAGGCACAGAGAAGTTAAGGGACTTGCCTAAGGTCACACACCAGACGAGTGGTGAGGCCGGGATTAGAACCCACATCCTCCGACTCCCAAGCCCGGGCTCTTTCCACAAAGGAATGAGAAGAAGGAAGCAGCGTGGCTTAGTGGCAAGGGCCCGGGCTTGGGACTCAGAGGTCGCGGGTTCTAATCCCGACTCCACCACTTATCAGCTCTGCGACTTTGGGCAGGTGATTTCACTTCTCTGTGCTTCAGTTACCTCACCCGGAAAAGGGGGATTAAGACCGTGAGTCCCACGTGGGACAACTTGATTACCCTGTACCTACCCCAGCGCTTAGAACAGTATGCGGCACATAGTAAGCGCTTAACAAACATCATTAAATAAATAATAAGTAATTCCTCTTCATCCCATCCTTTTCCGAAGCCCTCCAAAGGGGGGGAGGTGGGCAGCGGGGGGGAGGGGGGCCCCGGCTCAGCTCTGGGGGAGGCCGTGAGAGGAGGGTCTCCTCCAGCTTCGACTTTTCCGCGCAGTCCAAGAAGAAGCCAGAGTCCCCCATGGAAAAGGACCCGTGTTCTACCATCTACGTGGCCGCCACCGACGTGCAGCCCTCCGGGCCCCCGCCCCCGCCCCACACCCAGGTATGGGACCCCCCGCCCCCACCCGCCAAAATCCCCCACCTTCCCGGATGGAGCTGTGGGGGTGGAGGCCGTTCCCACCGATCCGGTTCCTTTCCCTCGGGGCTGCATTCGAACTCGGTGCCCAGGGGTGGGGCACTGAGGTGAGGGTCAGAACTGCAGGGGCTTGGGGAGGGAGGGATGGGAATCCCAGGGGACCCCACCTCAAACAGCCCCCAGTTGCATCCCAGCCCCTCCGGGTCTTGTCACGGGTCCGAGAGCCAACACGCGAACTCCGCGAGCCGCTCCGTCCCTCATCCCATCAATCAGTCAGTGATATTTATTGAGCACTTACATGCGCGAAACGCCGTACTAAGCGCTCGGAAGAGGATAACACGACAGAATTAGCGGGCAGATTCCTTCCTCCCTGCCCCTCCCTCCCGCCCACCCCTCCTTCCCCAAGGCCCTTCCTGCTGCCGCCTCCGGGAAGCCCTCCCGGATGGATCCCGCCTGCCCTTCCCCTGCCACTCCCTCCCACCCGTCCTTCCCCAAGGCCCTTCCCGCTCCTGCCTCCGGGAAGCCTTCCCTGAGTGACGTCTCCTCCTTCTCCCCCTGTCATTCCCTCCCACCCTCCCTGACCTTCCGCCGCCACCCCCGGGAAGCCTTCCCGGCTCGATCCCACTCCCGCCCGCCCACGCCGTCCGGCTCAGTCGAGACTGGGGAGAGCGAGGGAGGGGATTAACTCCCCTCCCACCCACCCCCAACTCGAGCAGGTCCCTCCTGCATCCTCCCCCCGTCCCTCCCCGGCTCACAGATCCTTCCTGTCCCCTTTGTCGCCCCCCCGTCCCTTCCAGAGCTGCAGCCCCATGACGGTTTACGCCAGCGTGACGCACCCGGCCAGCTGACCCCCGCTCCGACCCGGGGAATCCGCAGGAGGGCCTACGTGACCTCGTGAACTTTGACCCCAACCCCCAGGGTCCCGCCACCACCGCCCTGCCCCTCTGGGGGCTCTCCCCGTTCCCAGCAAGCGACCCTACCCACCCCTCGTAGTCCTCCGGAGGCGAGCACGCCCCTCCACGACCACCCGTGGGGCGCCCGGGCGCTGTGCCCGTTTTACAGACGGGGAAGACCGAGGCCCGGGGCCCGCTGAGGACCTCGCCCATCCTGCCCGGAGACACTTGGGACCCCGGCGGGGCGGAGGGGGTCGGAGCCTCCCCTCCGGCTCCCCCACCCCCCACCCCAGTGTATCCCAGAGACACCGGCGCCGTGGGGCGACGAGCCGCCAAGAAGGGAATGGGAATTGGAACCCAGGATCCACGCCCCAACGCTCCCTCTCTCGGCCTCGGTGTTCCCGCTCGTGAAATGGGAGGAGTAACTGCCCCGGCAGCAACCCATCAAGGGATGGGTCATGGGGCGGGACCTCTGGAGGTTGGGGGGATTTCGGAGGGGCGTCGCTCGCGGGGGGCGGGGGGGGTGCGGCCAGAGCTCAGATGGGGTAAAGTCCCTGTCCGTCCCCCTGGGGTCCCCCCTCCGTCTATGAGGGAGGGGCGGCGGGGAGCTGGCCCCCACTATACAGAGGAAGAAGGGAAGGCCCAGAAGGGGGAGGTGATTTCCCCGAGGACACACAGCAGGAAAGTGGCCTAGGGGGATTAGAATCCGGATCCCCTGACTCAGAGCTCTCTCCACTAGGCCGCCCTACCCCCTGACCGGAGCGCCCACGTTGCCGGCGTAGAGGTAGAGGCCGGCACATGGGGCGGGGCCCCGGCGGGTAGCGGAGAGACCCTTCGGGTCTTCCCCCCACCTCCAGCCACCTCCCCCCCTAACCTCCCCCAGATCATCACCATCCCCGCCATCGCTACCTCCGGTACCGGGAATTTTGAAGCACTTACATCACGAGATCGTACTTCACGGGGCGGAGGGGGAAATCGGGGGAAGCCCAGGAGAGGAGAAAAAAACCAGAATAACGATAATAAATAACAAATTGGGGTATTTGTTAAGAACTGACTATATGCCGTGCACCGTGGTAGGTGATAATAAGGATAACTGTGGTATTTGTTAAGCGCTTACTAAGGCACTGTTCTAAGCGCTGGGGTAGATCCAAGATAATCGGGTCGAACCGGTCCCTGTCCCACATGGGGCTCACCGTCTCAATTCTCATTTTACGGACGAGGGAACTGAGGCCCAGAGAAGTGACTTGTTCAAGGTCACACGGCAGACAAGTGGAGAAGCAGAGATTAGAACCCAGGTCCTTCTGCCTACCGGGCCTGGGCTCTGTCCACTAGGCGATTCCTCCTTCTCAAGCTAATCAGCTACAAGTTAATCGGGTTGGACGCAGTCCCTGTCCCACATGGGACTCATGGCCTTAATCCCCATTGTACAGATGAGGGAACCGAGGCCCAGAGAAGTGAAACGACTTGCCCAAGATCACACAGCAGAAGACTGGCAGAGTCGGGATTAGAACCCAGGTCCCCCTGACTCCCAGGCCCTGGCTCTAGCCACTCGACCACCCCGTACTTATGCCACGTGGACGACTTGAAAAGGGAGGGAAGGGAAATCGGGAAGCAGAGAAAAGAGGAACGAGAATAATAATAATAAAAGTGGTATCTGTTAAATACTTACTCTATGCCAAGCACTGTACTAAGCGCTGGGGTAGATGCAAGATAATCGGGTCCTCCATGCCCTCACAGTAGGCGGGAGCACAGGTATTGAATCCACATCGGGCAGATGAGGAAACTGAGGCCCGGAGAAGTTAAGTGACTTGCCCTCACACGGTAGGTAAGTAGAAAAGTCAGAATTAGAACCCAGGTCCTCTGACTCCCAGGCCCCTGCTCCTTCCATTAGGCCATGCTGCTTCTCTGATAATAAAAATAATAACGATAACGACCTTTGTTGATTGCTGACTCCGGGCCACCGAGGTAAGCGTTGGGATAGATACACGATAATCGGATATCGGATCAGACACAGTCAATCAATCGACGTCATTTATTGAGCGCTTACGGTGTGAGGAGCACCGTACTAAGCGGTTGGGAGAGTACAAGACAACACAGCTGGTAGACATGTTCCCTGCCCACATTCATTCAAACGTATTTATTGAGCGCTTACTGTGTGCAAAGCACTGTACTAAGCGCTTTGGGGAGTACAATATAACAACGAACAGACACATTCCCTGCCCACAACGAGTTCATAGCCTTGGACCTTACAGTCTAGAATCAATCAATCCGTCAGTCGACCAGTGATATTTACTGAGCACCTACTGTGTGCAGAGCACTGTACTAAGCGCTTGGGAGGGTTCAATACAACAGAACCGGTAGACAGGTTCCCTGCCCACGTGGAGCTTACAGTCTAGAAGCAATCAATCAACCGTATTTACTGAGCGCTTACTGTGTGCCGAGCACTGTAATAATAGTCATTATTATTATTATAGTATATGTTAAGCGCTTCAGCGCTTAGGAGAGTTCAACACAACAGAACTGGTCGACACGTTCCCTGCGCACAAGTAGCTTCCAATGTAGAATCAATCGATCAGTGGCATTTATTGAGCGCTCACGGTGTGCAGAACACTGTGCTACGCGCTTGGGAGAGTGGGCCACGACGGTAATATAGAAGACACCCCTAACCCATCCCTTCTCTCCAGAGAAATTGATTTAGTCCAGTGGCCTGAAACTTGCCTTGTCGGAGTTCTGCGGAGGCGTATCCCTGATCCCGTCCATCCTTCCGTCTGTCCATCCTCTCGTCCCAACCTCCCGAGGCCCGCTCGGAGCCCGGCGCCCGGAGGAGGCCGAGCCAGGTTCTTGGAACAGATGAGGAAAAGGGGACCGTGATTTTCCCGTCAGCCCTTCCCTCGCCCCCTCCCCAGGCCTCCTGGCCTCCCTCCCCCCCTCCACCTTTTGTAGAGCAGCTTGGATTTCGCTCGGGTTTCGAGTTCTCTTCTGACAGGGATCCAACCGCGGCAGGGGTAAAGAGAGGGAACTGAGATTGCTCCCGGGTTCTGGGCTAGGAAAATCCCGAGGCTTCCCGAGAATTGGAAGAATGAGAGTCCCGGGGGCGTCGGGGGGTGGGGGGGAGAGGGACCCTGGTGCCTGGATTCGGGTGGGAATTTTTGCCGCCTCCTGGAAATGAACCTGAACCACATTAAGGACTAGGGAATCAAACACGGCCTAATGGCTAGAACCCGTTGTTAGGTAGGGATTATCTCTATTTGTTGCCGAATTGTACTTTCCAAGCGCTTAGTACAGTGCTCTGCACACAGTAAGCGCTCAATAAATACGATTAATGACACAGCCCGGTCCTGGGAGTCCGACGGATCTGGGTTCTAATCCCGCTCTGTCTCTTATCTGCTTGGGAGATTAGCTTCACTTCTCTGGGCCTCAGTTCTCTCACCTGTAAACTGGGAATTAAGCCTGACAGCCCCTTGTGGGAGAGGGACGGTGTCCAACCTGATTAGGTTGTACCCACCCTAGCGCTCAGTACGGTGCCTGGCACCTAAAAGTGCTTAATAGATACCATATAAAAAAGGGGGACTCGCCCCTTGGCTTTCTGTTTCACTGAGGGGAGAAGGTCCAGGGTGAAGGTGCTTCTGGGCCTGGATTGGGGGCCACCAAGGGGGTATTTGTAGCCTCATGATGATGGGGAATGGGCAGAGTGGTACGTGGTAAGCGCTTACTATGTGTCAAGCACTGTACCGAGCGCTGGGGCCAATCCAAGGTAATCGGGTCCCACGAGGAAAACGGGTAGTGAATTGCCATTTTGCAGATGAGGGAACTGAGGCACAAAGAATAATCATAATAATAATGGTATTTTTATGAGCTCTGATCCCAGCTGTGCCACTTATCTGCCGTGTGACCTTGGGCTAGTCATTTCACTTCTCTGTGCCTCAGTTCCCTCATCTGTAAAATGGGGATTGAGACTGAGCTCCACAAGGAAAAGGGACTGTGTCCAACCCGATTTGCTTGTAACCACCCCAGCGCTTAGTACAGTGCCTGGCACATAGTAAGCGCTCCACAAATACCACAATTATTATCGTTGTTATTATTATCATTACAGATGAGGTGACGGAGGGCCAGAGAAGTGAAATGACTTGTTCAAAGTCACGCAGCATACACGGGGCAGAGTCAGGATAAGAACCCAGGTCCTCTGACTCCCAGGTCCGGGCTCTAACCACTAGACCATGCTGCTTCTCTGGGCCACTAGGCCCTGCTGTTGGGGGTAATTCCGCTTGGGTTTCTGAGAGACTCACGGTGCCTTTTCATCCAGTTTTCACTGATCTCTTCCCTTTCCCCTCCAGACTGGGCTTCGGACGCTGGAACATTGTTTCAGTGCTAGGGACCACAGTTCTTGCATCACACCGGTATCCATGGCAACCAAGCATCCCCGGGTCACAGTGGATCTTCCCGCCCCTCGGGGGCATTGTCGGGCTGGGAGCAGGATTGAAGGGGAATCTTCCCAGTGGGGATCAACTTCTTTTTTTATATATATTCTTTGTTAATAAAATGATTTTCAGTTAATCAATTTCGTTAATCCAAGATATTTATTGAATTCTTCTAATGTGCGGGGCACTGTACGAAGCACTTGGGAGAGCACAATATAATTGACAGATATGTTCCCCGCCCATAAGGAGTTAGCTCTTACTGTGTCCCAGGCACTGTACTAAGCGCTAGGGTACTTAGACACAGTCCCTGTCACACATAGACAAAGGCAAACACAGTCTTAATCCTCATTTTACAGATGAGGGAACTGAGGCCCAGAGAAATGAAGTGACTTGCCCAAGGTCACACAGCAGACAAGTGAGGGAGCCGGGCTTAGAACCAAGTCCTTCTGACTCCCAGGCCCGGGCTCTAGCCACTAAGCCACACTGCTTTGCAATCCACGGATCTCACAGTCCATTTTATCCCCATTTTACGGATGAGGAAACCAAGTCCCAGAGAAGTTAAACGACTTGCCCTGAGTCGCCACAACAATCCACAGAAACAGATCTCCCGTCTCCAAGGCCTACGTTCCGTCCCCTAGTCCAAACGTACCGATTTTTGCAAATGATAATCGCACTGCTATATGAATGTCTGTCTCCTCATCTAAAAGTGTGTCTACCAACTCTGCTGCCCTGGATTCTCCCAAACGCTTAGTACAGTACTCCGCAAACGGGAAGCATTCCATAAATACCATCAATTGCACTTGGCTTAGTGCTAGACAGTCAGAAGGACTAGCCTCTGCCACTTGTCTCCTGGTGACCTTGGGTGAGTCACTTCTCTTCTCTGGGCCTCAGTTCCCTCATCTGTAAAAGGGGGATTAAGACTGTGCGCCCCACGAGGGACAGGGACCGTGTCCGACCTGATTTGTTTGAACGCTCGCCCTCAGATCCGACATAAAATGACTCTCCTCTCCTTCAAAGCGCTATTGAGGGCACATCTCCTCCAAGAGGCCTTCCCAGACTAAGCCCCTCCATTCCTCTTCTCTCTCTCCCTTCTGCTTCACCCCGACTTGCTCCCTCTGTTCTTCCCCCCTCCCAACCCCCCAACACTTACGTCCATAATGTCATTTATCGATTTCTATTACTATCTGTCTCCCGTTCTAGACCTTCAGCTCGTTGTGGGCAGGGAATGTATCCGTTTACTGTCGCTATGTCCCCCAAGCCCTCAGTACAGCGCCCTGCACACCGCAAACGCTCAATAAATACCACTGAATGAATGAATGAATCTCCTCCAGCGCTTAGTACAGTGCCTGGCTCATAGTAAGCTCCAAAAAGATCCCACTGTGATTATTTTTATTACTGGGGTGAGAGGATGAGGTCGATTTCCAGGCTCCGACCCGGTCGGGTTTTCCCTGGATTCAGTCAGCTCCTGGTCCTCCCACGGGCCCCAGCTTGGCTTCCTCCATCTGCCTCCCCCTCCCCTTCCTTCCTGGGGTGGGGGACCCCCCACCCCCCACCCCCCAGCCCCCACACACTGTGGCCTCCACAGGAGGGCGCCAGGCTACCTGAGCCCTTGGCTGCCCTCCCCCCCGCACCCCATCTGACCGGTGGCATGGCCGGGCGTATCTCCACGAAGCCACTGCCGGAGCCTGCTGGACTCGGAGGGTCCTTGCCCTGGGGATCTTCGCCCCGGCCCCTCTCCGCTCCCCTACCTGCTCGGCGTCAAATGCCGCCACCTGTCCAGCCGGAATGTGGTCCAGACTCTCTCTCCCCCGTGCCTTCTGGAGGTCTCGGGCAAGCCCGTCTACACCGGATCCCCCAAAACGCCATTGAGTTGGGCTTAATCCGCCTCTGCTCTCTCTGTTTCTCCCCGTCTCTGTCTTGTTTCACCCGTCCGTCTTGTTTTCTTTAGGTTTCCGCGTCTTTCTGCTCTGCTTCCTCTTTTTTCTTTCTCCCCTCTTCATGTTGTTTTCTCTTCCTGTCTCTATTGCTCCTCTCGCCGTCTCCCTCCCTCGTTCTTTGTCCCCCTCTTTTATTCTCTTTTTCTCAGTGGTTCTCCCTCTTTCTCTCTCATTCTATATCTCCTCTCCCTTTTCTGTATCTTCTTCAATCTCCCCCTCTCTCTGTGTCTCTCCCTTTCTCATTCATTTCCTTTTTTACTCTCTTTCTCGGTCTCTCCCTCTTTCTCATTCCGTCTCCCCTTTTTCTGTATCTTCTTCAATCTCTCCCTCTCCCTCTCTCATCCTGTCTCCCTATTATCTCTGTCTCTTCCTCAGTCTCTCTTCTCTTTCTCTCTCCTCTCTCATTCCGTCTCCCTCTCTTTTTTCTGCCTCATCCTCAGTCTCTCTCTACCTCCCTCTGCCTCTCTCCCTCTCTCATTCTCCATCTCCCTCTTTTTTCCTGTCTCTTCCTCAGCCTCTCTCCCCCTTCTGCCTCCCTCTCATTTTTTCTCTCTCTCGTCCTTGGACTCTCTCTCTTTCCTTTTCTCATCCTGCTTCTCCCTCCACCGACTACCTCCATCTCCCCTGTCCCTTTTCCTTCTTGTGAGCCTGGAAATGTCTTGAGGGCAAAAGCCTTGATTCTTACCTCCACTCTGCTCTCCCAGAGGCCTAGGACAGTGCTCCGGATAGGGTCAGGTGTTCAATCAGTACCCCAGATGGATGGCAGGATAGCCTGACGTGGACCTCTCCCTCTCTAAGCCCTCCCCTAAAGTTGTTAGAGTATGTTGGCACTCCTACCAGAGGAGGGAGAAAGCTAGAAGGGAGGAGACAGAAGTGGGTGTTTTTTTTTCTGCTGGGCCTTGCGGGGGGGGGGGGGTGGGTGGGCTCAGAGGAAACGAAGCACCAGCCCACAAGAGAATACTCGGCCTTCAGAAAGCGCTCAGTAAAGAGTCCTGATTGATTGATCGATCGACCATCTCCTCCCCACCTCACGCTGCGGTTTCCAGAGCCACCTGGCCACCGAGGAGATGTCTCCGCTCAGCCTTTGGCTCATAGCTATCTGGCTCCTGGCCCTGAAACCACGCTCAGGTAAACCCCCCGCCTCACACCTCCACCGGCCCCTCCCCAGGAACCCATCTCGACCCCTCTGTCTCTGTTCGCCCCCTTTATCCTCCTCTCCCTCAAGCCCACCGCGCTGACTTCCATAACCGTCCTTTATTTTTTCAGCTTTTTGTCCGTCTCGCCTTCTAGCCTGTAAACATGTTTGCTAACTCTGTTGTGTTGAACTCTCCTAAGCGCTCAGTACAGTGCTCTGCACACGGTAGGCGCTCAATAGATACGAACGAGTGAATGAGCACCCGTCATTTACAAAGCACCGTGCTGTGTGTCTGTGAAGTAGCAATAGCCTGCAAAACGCTGTATTTCCGTGTTTACGTTTAGCAGAAACAGTATTTATTAAGCACCTACTGTTTCTTTCCTTCATTCAATCGTATTTATTGAGCGCTTAATGTGTGCAGAGCACTGTACTAAGCAGCGTGGCTGAGTGGAAAGAGCCCAGGCTTGGGAATCAGAGGTCATGGGTTCAAGTCCCGGCTCTGCCACTTGTCAGCTACTGTAGGGAAGTCACTTCACTTCTCTGTGCCTCAGTTACCTCATCTGTAAAATGGGGATTAATTGTGAACCCCAGAGGGGACAACCTGATTACCCTGTATCTATCCCAGCGCTTAGAACAGTGCTCTGCACAGAGTAAGCGCTTAACAAATACCAACATCATTATTATTATGAATATTAGGGAGGGTACAATTCAGCAACAGAGACAATCTGCAACAAGCTCACAGTCTAGAAGGGAGGAGACAGACATCGAAACAAGTAAACAGGCATCGGTAGCAATATCATAAATAGAATTATAGATTCTATAATCATCGTTAATAAAAATTAATAGAATTATAATGATAAATGTATGCATATTTACAAAAGCACTGTGAGGTGGGGGAGGCGTAAAGCGAAGGGAGGGAGTCGGGGCGATGGGGAGGGGAGAGGGAAGACTACTGTTTGCGAAGCGCTGTGCTACGGTTGTCTGTGTGTAGCAGAAGCGGCGTGGTTCAGTAGAAAGAGCCCGGGTTTAGGAGTCAGAGATCATGGGTTCTAATCCCGACTCCTCCACCTGTCAGCTGTGTGACTTTGGGCAAATCACATCACTTCTCTGGACCTCGGTGACCGCATCTGTAAAATGGGGATGAAGACTGTGAGTCCCCCCCCCCGGGACAACCTGTTTACCTTGTATCTACCCCAGCGCTGAGAACAGCGCTTGGCACATAGTAAGCGCTTAACAAATGCCAAGGTTATTAGTATAATTAGCTTACTGTGTGCAAAACACTGTACAAACCACTGTGCGTGTGTGTCTGTGGTTGTGTGTAATAGCAACAGTATTTATTAGGTGTTTATTGTTAGCGAAACCCCTTACTAAGTTCTCCGGCTCCTTGTGTATTGGAAATGGGATTGAATACGCACCTGCTACTTGCTAAGCACTGTGCTAAGCACTGTGCCTGGGGTCCCTTCTTATATCCCAATCAATCAGTGCCGTTTCCTGTGTGCAGAGCACTGTACTGAGCGCTGGGGAGAGCAAAGAGCAGCTCCTCTGGTTGCTCTGAGAGCCGTCAGTGTTTCGATGCAGCAGAGAGAGACCCGCTCTCTGAAGATCGGTCAATCGGTATTCACCGAGCTCTGTCTGGGTACAGAACACTGTGCTAAGCGCTTGGGAGAGGATAATAGAGAAGCAGCAGTGGTTTAGTGGAAAAAGCCCGGGCTTGGGAGTCGGAGATCACGGATTCTAATCCCGGCTCTGCCACGTATCAACCGTGTGACCTTGGGCAAGTCACTTAACTTCTCTGGACCTCAGTGACCTCAACTGTAAAATGGGAACTAGGACCGTGAGTCCTACGTGGGGCAACCTGATTACCTTGTATCTACCCCAGCGCTTAGAACAGTGTTTGGCACATAATATTTGTTAAGCGCTTACTATGTGCCAAGCACTGTTCTAAGCTCTGAGCACAGTTCTAAGCGCTTAACAAATACCATTGTTATTATTATAGAGAGGCATATTTCCTGACCACGCCAAGTCTGAAAGGTCTTGGTGAGGGACCATCACCGAGGAGGGACTGTCCCCACGGGGGGGGGGGGGGGTTGAGGGGGAGCGGAGGGAAAATATGGGGGGTCGGACGTGATTCAGAACTAGAAATGAAAATATCGCCCTGGAACTTTCCAAAACACCCCCAGCCGACCCCTAATCCCTACTAACCGCCGACCTCTCACCCACGTCCTGCCTCTGGCCTGGAATGACCTCCCTCTCCATATCGGACAGAGAGTGATTCTCCCCACCTTCAGAGCCTATTGAAGGCCCATCTCCTCCAAGAGGCCTTCCTTGCCTAAACCCTCCTTTCCTCTTCTGCGTCCCCCTGACTTGCTCCCTTTATTCCGACTCTGCCATTTGTCAGCTGTGTGACTGTGGGCAAGTCACTTAACTTCT
The DNA here is from genome assembly GCF_004115215.2 of Ornithorhynchus anatinus. Taxonomy (NCBI): domain Eukaryota; kingdom Metazoa; phylum Chordata; class Mammalia; order Monotremata; family Ornithorhynchidae; genus Ornithorhynchus; species Ornithorhynchus anatinus. The sequence continues at coordinate 3,421,333 of NC_041753.1, read as the reverse complement.
CTGTGCCTCAGTAACCTCATCTGTAAAATGGGGATTAACTGTCAGCCTCACGTGGGACAACCTCATGACCCTGTATCTACCCCAGCGCGCTTAACAAATACCAACATTATTATTATTATTTATTCATCCCTCTCCCACCCCCATCTCTTATGTCCATCTCTGTCATTTCTTTATTTCTATTCATGTCTGTCTCCCCCTCTAGACGTAAGCTCACTGTGGGCGGGGAATATGTCTGTTTATTGTTAAATTGGACTCTCCCATGTGCTTAGTACGGTGTTCCTCGTCCAGTTCGCGCTCAATAAATACGACTGAGCGAATGAGCAGTTGACTGAAGACTCCACTCCCCCAAGGCAGAAGAACCAACCGACATCATGGTATTTACTGAGCGCTCGCTCTGGACGGGGCACTGGACGGGGCGCTTAGGTGAGGCCAGTACAAGAGAGATTTGAGTGTTTTGGTTTTTTAAAGGCATCCGGTAAGCACTCCATCTAAACTAATCAGGTTGGGCACAGTCCACGTCCCACACGGGGCTCCCGTTCTTAATCCCCATTTTACAGATGAGGAAAATGAGGCCCGGAGAAGGGAATTGACTTGTCCAAGGTCACACAGCAGACCAAGGACAAGTCAGGTCCTTCTGACTCCCAGGCCTGGGCTCTATCCACTAGGCTACACTACTTCTTAAGGAAATTGACACGTTCCCCGCCCACAGAGAGCTTACCCTTTCCATCTCTCTTACTTTGCTTCCAAGATCTCAAAGCACTTATGCCACTCCCCAAGGAGAAGGATTCGGGGGGCTGGGGAGGGGCGTCTCCCCGGATCGTGCCAGAGGCCGCTTGAGTTTCTGGATCCGTTATGTGCTCTGACCCTCCTACCCCAGTGGGATCGGTCTCTCTCCCTGTCTGGCTAAAAACGATTTTTTCGTTTCTTCTTTTTGCTTCTTTCTTTGATGTTTCCCCAAGTAAACTGACGTGAAGAAGTGTGCTAAACTCTGGGGGGCGAAGACAGTCGTGAGCTCTCTGTGGGCGGGGAATGTGTCTTTTTATTGTTATATCGTACTCTCCCAAGCGCTTAGTCCAGTGCTGTGCACACAGTAAACGCTTTATAAATACGAATGAGTGAATGAATTCAGGTCAGATCCAAGCCGTGTCCCAAGCGGGGCCCACGGTCTAAGATGAATCAATCGATGATATTTATTGGGCGCTCACTGTGCGCAGGGCGCTGTGCTAAGCGCTTGGGAGAGTACGAGGCAACAGAGCTGGCAGACACGTTACCTGCCCGCAACGAGCTTACAGTCTAGTTGGGGAGACATTCGTTAAAACGAATTATGGACTTCCTTTGGGGCTGAGGGTGTGATGAATATCCTCATCAGTGGTGTTTATTGAGCACTTTCACTGTGCAGAGCACTCTGATACTAATAATAATTATGGTATTTGTTAAGTGCTTACTCTGTACAAAGCAGTGTACTAAGCGCTGGAGAGGATAGAAGCAAATCGGGTTGGACACAGTCCCTGCCTCACGTGGGGCTCCCAGTTTACAGATGAGGTCACTGAGGCGCAGAGAAGTTAAGTGATTTGTCCAAGGTCACCCAGCAGACCTGTGCCAGCGTCGGGATTAGAACCCATGACCTTCCACTACGCCACGCTGGGGGAGTTTAGTGCAACAGAGATGTTAGATTTGTCCATGGGGCGCTTTTAAGGGGAGACAGATGTAAAATGAATTCTGGACATACGTACTTTGGGGCTGGGGGGAGGGGTGGCTATCCTCAATCGGTGGTATGTATTGAGCGCTTACTATGTATAGAGCACTGTACTAAGCGCTTGGGAGAGTACGATACGGCAGAGTTGGCAGTCACGTTCCCTGCTCACAAGGAGTTTACAGCCTAGAGGTGCTTAAAAGATACAGAACCAAATGCGTAGGCACAGCGCTTAGGAAATTGGACTAGCAGTACCGATGGTATTTATTATGCGCCTGCACCTTATTATACCCCTGGGTGCTCTTCTTTCATTCATTCATTCATTCATTCATTCATTCATTCAGTTGTATTTGTTGAGGGCTTACTGTGCGCAGAGCACTGTACTAAGCGCTTAGGAGAGTCCAATAAAGCAGTAAACAGACACATTTCCTGCCCACAGCGAGCTCGTTCGCGGTCTAGAAAGGAGCCAGATCCAACACCATCAAGAGTGGATCAAGTTCCTTTCCCACAAAGGGAATTGTATCGATAATAATCAGGCAGCTTGAGAGCACAGACCTGGGATTCAAAACATCCCTCTCTGCCGCTTGCCTGCTATGACTCTGGGCAAGTCATTTCACTTCTCTTGGTCTCAGTTTCCCTATCAGTAAAATGGGGATCGAAACTGTAAGCCCCACGTGGGACAGAGACGGTGTCCATCCTGATGAACTCTCTACCCCAGCGCTTAGTACAGTGACTGGTACATGGTAAGCGCTTAACAAATATCTTTTTTAAAAATAAAACAAAAAGCATCTACTTGCTCTTTGCTTGATATTCAGCCCACCTTCAACCCCACAGCACTTATGTACCTATAATAATGATGTTGGTATTTGTTAAGCGCTTACTATGTGCCGAGCACTGTTCTAAGCGCTGGGGTAGATACAAGGTAATCAGGTTGTCCCACATGAGGCTCACAGTTAATCCCCATTTTACAGATGAGGTGACTGAGGCACAGAGAAGTGAAGTGACTTGCCTACAGACTCGAACCCATGACCTCTGATTCCCAAGTCTGGGCTCTTTCCACTGAGCCACGCTGCTTCTCTGACAGGGATAGCGGACAGGGGACACTTTTAACCAACTCTGTTATGCCTTGCACTCCCAGACGTTTAGTACAGTACTCTGCGTGCAGTAAGTGCTCAATAAATACCTTGGGCAAGTCACTTCCTTTCTGTGCCTCAGTTGCCTCATCTGTAAAATGGGGATTGAGACTGTGAGCCCCATGCAGGACAGGGGCTCTATCCAACCCGATTTGCTTGTAACCACCCCAGCGCTTAGTACAGTGCCTGGCACATAGAAAGTACTTAATAATAACAGTTGGGTATTTGCTATTATTACCACTGATTGATCTGTGCTGAGCTCTGGAGTAGATATTAATTATCAATATTAATGTCCATCTCCCTCTCTAGACCAGAAGGCCGTTATGGACAAGGAATGCGTCTACCCAACTCTGTTCTGCTCTACACCCCAAGTGCTTAGTACAGTGCTTTGCACAAAGTGGGTGCTCAACAAACACCATTGACTGATTGATTGATATGTGGCAAACCCTAAGCTAAACACTGGAATAGATACCAGGTAATAATAATGTTGGTATTTGTTAAGCGCTTACTATATGCAGAGCACTGTTCTAAGCGCTGGGGTAGATTCAGGGTCATCAGGTTGTCCCACGTGAGGCTCACAGTCTTCATCCCCATTTTACAGATGAGGTAACTGAGGCCCAGAGAAGTGAAGTGACTTGTCCACAGTCACACAGATGACAAGTGGCGGAGCCGGGAATCGAACCCATGACCTCTGACGCCCAAGGGTCTTTCCACCGATGCCATCATTACTAAAGAAGATCCATCAGATCAGACTCAGTCCCTGTCCCACATTGAGCTCACAGTCCCAGGGGAAGGGAAAACACATTTGCAGATCAGAGAACCGATCCCCAGAGAAGTGTAGAGACTCACCCGAGGTCACGCAGCAGGCCATTGGCCGAGCTGGGATTCGAACGCGGGTCTCCTGACTCCCAATCTCGTGTTTACTGCTCTAGGTCACTCAGCCGTTTGTAAAGACCATAAGGGATTTATTGTCAGCTCTTTGCTGGAATGGAGAGTTACCCCTCTCTTCCCTGAGGGAAGCTGCGTGGCTCAGTGGAAAGAGCCTGGGCTTCGGAGTCAGAGGTCATGAGTTCGACTCCCGGCTCTGCCACTTGTCAGCTGTGTGACTGTGGGCGAGTGACTTCACTTCTCTGGGCCTCAGTTCCCTCATCCGTAAAATGGGGATTAAGACTGTGAGCCTCACGTGGGACAATCTGATGACCCTGTATCTACCCCAGCGCTTAGAACAGTGCTCTGCACATAGTAAGCGCTTAACAGATACCAACATTATTATTATTATTATTATGAAACTTTACAAGTAGGGAAGGGGGTCTGATGTCTTGAAGCGAAGTGGAGAGGGGAAGCTGAAGCAGCTGTTCAGAGTTCTACAGAACTAGCAATCATCTGGTTCTTTTTCCTTATATGTGGTATTTGTTATCTGCTTGCTATGTGCCAGGCACAGTAGAAAGCTCTGGGGTAGATTCAAGCTAATCAGATTGGACACAGTCCCTGTCCCATATGGGGCTTCTGGCCTTACTCTCCATTTCATAGAAGAGGGAACTGAGGCCTAAAGAAGTTCATTCATTTGTTCAATTGTATTTATTGAGTGCTTACTGGGTGCAGAGCACTGTATTAAACGTTTGGGAAAGTACAATACAACAATAAACACACATTCCCTGCCCTCAACGAGCTTACAGTCTAGAGGATATATATGTGTGTGTGTGTCCATATAATAATAATTATGGTATTTGTTCAGCTGGGGTAGATACCGGGTAATCAGATTGTCCCACGTGGGGCTCACATTTTTTAGTCCCCATTTTCACAGATGAGGTAACTGAGGCACAGAGAAGTTAAGTGACTTGCCCAAGGTCACACAGCAGACAAGTGGCGGAGCCGGGATTAGAACGCACGACCTTTAACTCCCAAGCCCGGGCTCACTCCACTAAGCCACGCTGCCTCATATATATATACTGGAGATAACATTCAGATACAGAGAAGTGAAGCCACTCACCCAAGGTCACTTGGTAGACAAGTGAACTAGAAGCAGGGAGTTGGGAGGAGCTAGGAGAGCTGAAATACTTTCCTCATCTGGGAAATGGGCAGAAGATTCCCTGCTATCCCGGGAAGCCCAGGGATTGGGTCCCAGCTGATGATCCCACACTGACCCCAGCGTTTCACACAGGGTGCGGCACGCTGTCAGCTCTTAGTCTCTCCCGGGATGAGCAAAAGAAGCAAAACGATCAGCGGTGCCCAGGCTAGGTGTCTTACTCCCCTTGACCCCGGAACTTTCCCGTCTCTGTAGATGGCACAAGCATGCTTCCCGTCTCACAAGCCCAAGACCTTGGTGTCATCTTTGACTTCGCTCTCTCGTTCACCCGACACATCCAATCCTACGCCAAAACCTGCCAGTCTCAGCTTCACAACATCGCCAAGATCTGCCCTTTTCTCTCCATCCGAACGGCTACTACGTTAGTGCAATCACTCATCCTGCTCCACCTGGATTACTGCATCAGCCTCCTTTCTGAACTACCTCCTGTCTGTCCCCGCTTCAGTCTATACTTCACTCCGCTGCCCGGATTATCTTTCTACGGAAACGTTCAGGGCATGTCACCCCCTTCCTTAAAAATCTCCAGTGGCTGCCTATCAACCTCTGCGTCAAGCAAAAACTCCTCACTCTTGGCTTCAAAGATGTCCATCTCCTTGCCCGTTCCTACCTCACCTCCGTTCTCTCCTTGTCCAGCCCACACTCTGCTCTTCTGGTGTCGCTGACCTCTTCACTGGGCCTCCTTTTCACCTGTCCCACCGTCGACCCCTGGCCCCCGTCCTACCTCTGTCCTGGAACGCCCTCCCTCCTCAAATCCTCCAAACAATCCCTCGTCCTCTCATCAAAGCCCTATTGAAGGCTCACCTTCTCCAAGAGGCCTTCCCAGACTAAGCCTCTTTTTTCTCAGCTCCCCCACCCCTGTGCATCGCCTCGACTCGCTCCCTTTGCTCTTCCTCCTGCCCCACAGGACTTATGTATAATAATTATGTATAATTAGAACTTAATTCTATTTATTTATATTGATGCCTGTTTATTTTGATGTCTGTCTCCCCCCGTCTAGGCTGTGAGCCCATTGTGGCGGGGATTGTTTCAGAGGGGGGACGCTGAATTGGACTAAGTGACTCCGAGAGATGGCTAAAAGTGGGTGACATAGGGCTCGGGGTGACATAATGATAATAGTGGTATTCGTTAAGCACTTACTGTGTGCCAAGCACTACACTGAGCACTGGGGTAGATACAAGCCAATCAGGTCCCAGTGGTGGCTCACACTGTCAGCAGGAGGGGGAACAGGGATTGAAACCCCATTTTACAAATGATGGAACTGATGCCCAGGGAAGGGAAGTGACTTGTCCAAAGTCACGAGGCAGACAACTGGCGGGGCGAGATTAGAACCCAAGTCTCCTGATTCCCTGAAGCCCGGGCTTTCCTCTGGACCCATCCGGGCACCTCCCGGTCGGCTCCCGCCGAATCTCCCCTCTCCACTGACCTCTCCATTCTAAGCGCTTAGTACAGTGCTCTGCACATAGTAAGCGCTCAATAAGTACGATTGACTGACGACCTACTACACCCCCCGGGAGTCGGTGCCTCTGAACTCGAGCAGTCAGGTAGGGCTGGTGGTGTTTGTAGTAAGGGCCTTGATTGGATTCCACTAGGTGCAATTAACTGTCCTAGCCCTTGGACGGTGGTGGTATTTACTGAGCGTCCAATAGGTGCCGTGGACTGTACTGAGCACTAGGGAAAGTTCAATGGAGGTGCAGAATGAGTTCCCTGACGTCAGGGGCTTCCACTGGAATGGGGGAAAATCTTTCAGACATTTTCAGACGTGAGTGGAATGAAGCCATCGGGCCTGTGACTAATCTCTTCTCAGGGGCTTTGATTCGTTCACTCATTCAATCGTATTTATCGAGCGCTTACTGTGTGCAGACCACTGCACTAAGCGCTTAAGGGTTGGGTTAGGAAAAAAAAAACAGAAATGCTAAAGGCGGCCTGTGATGGGGACGACGGCATGAAATCGGGGCTTATGAGAGGCGGGGGTTTTTCGGGGGGCTTTGAAGTCGGGAAGAGAGACGGTTGCCCGCACCCCCATCGTTCCTCACACTCCGAGGTGTCTACCTGGCTCTATCTTTGTCACCATTATTGTGAAGCGAAGCGGGGGTGCTAAAGACGGAAATGGGGAGGGGGACTTCTGTGAATACTTGTGTGATCTGAGGTCTGGTATTTGGGGGGGGCGGCGTGCAGCTAATCGCCACCCCCGAACAGAGCTTATTCATTCATTCGTGTTTATTAATAATAATAAATAATCTGTTTATTACAGCACAGCACATAGTAAGCACTTTAAAAATACGCTGATAATGATTATTTATTATTATAGAACAATAAATAAATAAACTGTTCTAAGCGCTGGGTTAGATATAAGGTCAATGGGTTGTCCCATGTGGAGCTCACGGTCTTAACCTCCATCTTCCAGATGAGGTCACTAAGCCACAGAGAAGTTAAGTGGCTTGCCCAAGGCCGCAGCAGACGAGTGGCGGAGCCGGGAATAGAACCCAAGGCCTCTGACTCGCAAGCCGGTGCTCTTTCCGCTAAGCCACACTCCTTCTCTTATTTTGAGTGCTTACTGTGTGCAGAGCGCTGTGCTAAGCGTTTGAAAAGTACACACAGCAATAAAGAGAGACAATTCCCGCCCACACCGGGCTTATTAGTCTAGAAGGGGGGGAGACAGACATCAAAACAAGTAAACAGGCATCACTATAAATAAATAGAATTATAGATATACGCACATCAAAGGAAGTAAAGGGGCATCATTATAAATAAATAGAATTATAAACCCTTTACATAAGTGCTGTGGGGAGGGGAGTGGGGGGAAGAGCAAAGGGAGCGAGTCGAGGCGATGCGCAGGGGAGGGGGAGCTGAGGAAAAGGGGGCTTAGTCTGAGAAGGCCTCTTGGAGGAGGTGAGCCTTCAGTAGGACCTTGAAGAGTGATCGTTTGGCGGATCTGAGGAGGAAGGGTGTTCCAGGCCAGAGGTAGGATATGGGCCGGGGGTCGGCAGCGAGACAGGTGAGATCGTTACGATCCGGGTTGATGGGGTTGGATATGGTTCCCAACCCACCTGGGGCCCCCAGTCTCAGAAGGAGGGAGAACAGGTGTTGCACCCCCATTTTACAGATGAGAGGACAGTCCAAGGAGTCAAGGCCTCGCAGCAGGCCGGGGGCAAAGCTAGGCTTCAAATGCAAAGCTCCTGTCTCTCACTCCCATGATTTTTCTCCTAGGCCACACAGTATGGCCTAGTGGATAAAGCATGAGCCTGGGAGTCAGAAGGTTAAGGCTTCTAATTCTGTCTCTACCTCTTCATAATAATAATAACAATTATTATTTTTATGGTATTTGTTAAGCGCTTACTACGTGCAGGGCACTGTACTAAGTGCTGGGGCGAATACAAGCAAATTGACACGATCCCTATCCCATATGGGGCTCACGGTCTCAATCCCCATTTTACAGATGTGGTAACTTAGGTCCAGAGAAGAGACGTGACCTGCCCAAGGTCACACAGCAGATAAAGTGAGGAACCGGAGTTTGAACCCATGACTTTCTGTCTCCCAGGCTCGTGCTCTATCCACTGCATCATGCTGCTGCCTACTTCTGTGTGACCTTGGTCAAATCACTTCTCCCCTCACATAATTCACTTCCCTCACTCCTCCAGCCCAGGAGGTTGGGGGCTGCCTGAACATCCCCCTCTACCCCCTCTCCTCTGGAAGAACCCCCAGAGGTCTCAAAGAGGGAACAAAACTAACTCTGAAATAACCTGTGGCTTTTCTCCTGAAAGAGGATTCAGCCCAGACTCTCAAAGGCCTTTCTTACTAAGACAGACGGTCATTGTGAGAGAAAATTGGGGATTTTTCAGGACGTGGCAGGATGGAGGCGGGGGTGGTTAGGACAGAGTTACTCAAGCCCAAAGAGAGAAGTAGCATGGCCTAGTGGATAGACCCCAGGCCTGAGAGTCAGAAGGAGCTAGGTTTTCCATGCTTAGAACAGTGCTTGGCACATAGTAAGTACTTATCGCATACCATCATTATAATTATTATTATCCTGGCTCCGCCCCGGTAAGCTCATAGAGGGCAGCAAATGTGTTCATTGTTATATTGTCCTCTCCCAAGCGCTTAGTACAGTGCTCTGCCCACAGTAAGCCCTCAAAAAGTACAACAGACCGACTTGTCTGCTGTGTGAGTTTGGACAAGTAATAATAACGATGGCACCATCGTTATCGTCCTTATCGACCAGCACAGAGGGGACGGAAAGTGACCACGATGAATCGGCAGCCAAATCCGTCCTCTCCAGAAGCTCCGCTTTGTCCTTGGGGGGCTGGCGGGTTGGGGGAGAGGGAGGCCTGCCTTTCCTAAGCCCCCCCTTTCCTCTTCTCCCACTTCCTTCTGCGTCACCCTGACTTGCTCTCTTTATTCATCCTCCCCTCCCAGCCCCACAGCACTAATGATGTCCACATCTGTCATTTTTCTATTTCTATTAATGTCTGTCTCCCGCCGTAAACTCGCGGTGGGCAGGGAACGTGTCTGATGCATTGTTACGTTGTCCTCTCCCAAGGCCCTCTCAGGATGGCACCTGGAGAGTTTCCAGTCCCCTACCAGTCTCGGTTACGGGAGGGAGAGTCTGGCAGAGGCCTAATTGTTCTTTTCCTAGTTTGGGCAGTGGATAGTGAGTGGCGGGCCATCTGCTACCACTCAAAATTCATCTGCTCTGGGCAGCAGCGTCAGGGGAAAGAGTCAAGGATGGAGACTTGTTTACCCGGCAGAAGGAGGTAGTGGTGAACCACTTCCGATTTTCACCAACTCTGTGGATCAAATAGCAGAACGATCACAGGTGGAGGTGGGGCATTCTGGAAGAGATGTTTCCATGGGGATGCCAGGGGTCGGAAACGACTCGACGGCGTAAGACAAGAAAAGACTCTCCCAGTACAGTGCTCTGCACACTGTAAGCGCTCAATAAATACAATTGACTGATTCTAGGAGGAGGAAAGGGGAAGGTGGACAGACAAAAGGGGCCCTTTGGTTTGTCCTTCGGAAGTGTCGTACTTTCCCAAGCGCTTAGAACAGTGCTCCGCATACAGTAAACGCTCAATAAATATAATCGATTGACTGAAGGACCACCTAGCTCTTCCTGGGCTCCTCTTTTAGGCCGTTGGGTCCTCGTGGTCAGAGAACACTTCTACCAACTCGGAGAAACAGTGTGGCCCAGTGGACGGAGCACTAGCCTGGGAGTCAGAAGGACCTAGATTCTAATCCCGACTCCCCCACTTGTCCAATGTGTGATGCGGGGTAATTCACTTTAATTCTCTGTGACTTAAATTCTCTGTGACTCAGTTTCCTCATCTGGAAAATGGGGATTAAGACCACGAACCCCGGATGGGACACGGACTGCGTCCAACTCGATTAGCTGTGCCTACCCCAGATCTTAATCAGTCAATCGCATTTGTTGAGCGCTTACTGTGTGCAGAGCACTGTACTAAGCGTCCGGGAGAGAAGGATAAACAGACACATTCCCTGCCCACAACAAGCTTGCAGTCTAGAGGATAGACAGGGTCTGGCATATAGTAAGCACTTAACAAATACCATTTAAAAAAACCCTCTCTTATAATGTGTGCAGAGCACTGTACTGTAAAGTAAGCACTTAAATACCTTAGAAAAACCCAACTCTCTTATAATGTACTCTCCCAAGTGCTCAGGACAGTGATTAGCACACAGTAAGCCCTCAATACCATTGATTGATTGATCAATTGATAGCACTTTGGGGGTTTGGAGGAGGGGTGAGAAAAGAGGGGAATCTGAAATCCGGAAGCATCGTCCCCTTCTCGAGCGGCGGAAGGAAAAGTCCTCCTGGAACCAAGTTGTGCAGGGGCGTCTCAGGCTTGACACGAGAAGAGGAAGCGACCGAATGGAAAGAGGAAGTCGTCGTGAGTCGGTTGCGGGGAGGGTTCCATTGGTATGGACCTCAGCAAATCAGGGATCGTTAGTGACCAACAGCCCCGTTCTCGGGGCTGAGCCATGCAAGGACCGGACCACCGGTCTCTAAACCATCGTCTCACACTACCTCATTCCCACTCTAGGCTTCGAGGCTCTCCACCACCTTGCCCCCTCCTACCTCTCCTCCCTTCTCTCTTTCCACTGCCCACCCCGCACGCTCCGCTCCTCCGCCGCCCACCTCCTCACCGTCCCCCTTTCTCGCCTATCCCGCCGTCGACCCCTGGTCCACGTCCTCCCACGGTCCTGGAATGCACTCCCTCCTCACCTCCGTCAAACTAATTCTCTTCCCCTCTTCAAAACCCTACTTAAAGCTCACTTCCTCCAAGAGGCCTTCCCAGACTGAACTCCCCTTTTCCCTCTGCTCCCTCTACCACCCCCTTCACCTCTCCGCAGCTAAACCCTCTTTTGCCCCCTTTCCCTCTGCTCCTCCCCCTCTCCCTTCCCCTCCCCTCAGCACTGTACTCCTCCGCTCAACTGTATATATTTTCATTACCCTATTTATTTTGTTAATGAGATGTACATCACCTTGATTCTATTTATTTGCTATTGTTCTTGTCTGTCCGTCTCCCCAGATTAGACTGTAAGCCCGTTAAAGGGCAGGGACTGTCTCTGTTACCGATTTGTACATTCCAAGCGCTTAGTACAGTGTTCTGCACATAGTAAGCCCTCAATAAATACGAATGAATGAATGAATGAATGAATCGTCCCCACTGAATGCAATGGTTGAGTCACCATGACCTTGGGTGAGTCACTTGACTTGGCTTCGGGTCTTGTTCTGCAAAATGAGGTTCTTCTTTGTATTGTGACAGGATTAGAACCCATGACCTCTGACTTCCAAGCCCATGCTCTTTCCACTAAGTCACGCTGCTTCTGGGATGGGCATGGCGCTGTGTCGCGTTAAAAAAAATGATCATTAAGGTACTTATAAAGCGTCTACTACATGCCAAGCGCCGTTCTAAGTTGCCATTCTAAGTTTTATGCAAGCAAATCGAGTTGGACACAGTCCCTGTCCCGCATGAGGCTCACAGTCTTAATCCCCATTTTACAGATGAGACAACTGAGGCCCAGAGAAGAGAAGCGATTTGCCCGAGGTCACACAGCAGACGAGTGGCAAGCCGGCATTAGAACTCAGGTCCTTCTGATTCCCAGGCCTCATGCTCTATCCTCTAGACCAGGCTACTTCCAAGTGCTTAGGACAGTGCTGTGTACCCAGTAAGCACTCAATAAATACCATCGATTACTGAGCGCCCCCTGCATAGTACTGTCATGATAAGAATGGTGGGATTGGTTCAGCACCTACTTTTGCGAAGCGCGGTGCTAAGCACTGGGGCAGCGATAAGAAGATCGGGTGGGGCCCGGCCCTGTCCCACATGGAAGACTCGCGGTCTACAGGAGAATCCACCACCATCGTTGGCGAGAGCACGTGGCTTAGTGGATACAACAGGGGCCTGGGGGTCAGAAGGACCTGGGTTCTAATCCCAGCTCCACCACTCATCTGCTGTGCGACCTTGGATAAGTCACTTCACTCCTCTGTACTTCAGTTACCTCACCTGTAAAATGGGGATGAAGACTGTGAACCCCATGTGGGACAGGGACTGCATCCAACCTGATTAACTTGTATCTAACCCAGTGCTTAGAACAGTGCTTGGCACCTAGTAAGAGCTTAACAAGTACCATAATTACTATTATGTTCATCAAAGCACTTATCCTCTCCCACCTTCATTACTTGATTGAGAAAGAGCGTGGCTCAATGCAAAGAGCACGGGCTTGGGAGCCAGAGGGCGTGAGTTCTAATTCCGGATCCGCCTCTTGTCTGCTGTGTGACCTTGGGCCAGTTATGTCATTTCTCTGTGCCTCAGTTCCCTCATCTGGAAAATGGGGATTAAGACTGTGAGCCTCACGGGGGACAACCTGATTGTCTTGTATCTACCCCAGCGCTTAGAAAAGCGCTGGGCACATAGTAAGCGCTTAACAAATACCTTTATTATTATTATTGTTACTGTGTCAGCCTCCTCACTGACCTCCTTGCCTCCCATCTCTCTCTTCTCCAGTCCATACTTCACTCTGCTGCCCGGTTAGTTTTTCTAAAGACAAGTCTGCCTGCAACCCCATCTGCACATTTCACTCTTTTAACACCCGTCTACTCGCTGTTATTTCCCTTTAGTTTATCTCTTCACCGATCTCTCGCCCACATCCTGCCTCTGGCCTGCAACCCCCTACTCCTTTATATCTGACAGACTAATGTTCCCGCTACCTTAAAGTTATATTTAAAGCAATCTCCTCCGAGGGGCCTAGCCCCCCACTGAGCCCTCATTTCCTCTCCTTTCACCACCTTCTACATCACCCTTGCATTTTGATTTACACCTTTTATTCATCCCACAGCATTTATGCGCAGATCTGTAATTAATTTATTTATAGTCATGTCTATCTACCCCTCTAGATTATAAACTCACCGTGGGCAGGTATGCTGTATTCTCCCAAGCGCTTAGTACAGCACTGTGAGCTCGTTGTGGACAGGGAATGTGTCTGTTTGTTGTTGTATTGTACTCTCCCAAGCACTTAGTACAGTGCTTTGCACACAGTAAGTGCTCGATAAATACGACTGACTGATCGATTGATTTGTAGCAACGGCTTCTCCTCTCACAAGTGTGTCTTTGATGGGGGAAGTGATCTTGGATTAATACCATCATTATTACTATTATATTTATTAAGCAGTTACCATGTGTCCAGCACTATCCTAAGCACTGGGGTAGATACAAGTAAATCAGAACGGACAGAACACCCGCCTCACACGGAGGGGCTCATAGTCTAAGTAGAAGGAAGAACAGCAGTGAATTCCCATTTTATAGAGGAGGGAACTGAGGCGCAGAGAAGTGAAGGGACTTCTCCAAGGTCATAAAGCAGGCAATTGGCAGAGCCGGCGTATCAATCAATCAATATGTATTTATTGAGCATTTACTGTGCGGAGAGCACTGTACTAAGCACTTGGAAGAAGACGATATCACCGAGTTGGTAGACTTGTTCCCTGCCCACAAGGAGCTTCCAGTCTAGAGGATTAGAACCCAGGTCCGCTGACTCCCAGGTCTGGCCTCTACCCATTAGACCATACTGCTCCTCTAGAGCTCCTCAGATATTCTGGATTTTCCTTTCCCAAGTTCCTCACGGATTCCTAGAGCTCGCATCGACTTTCAAACATCTGATTAGCTTGTATCTACCCCAGCGCTTAGTACAGTGTGTGGCATACGGTAAGCGCTTAATAAATACCATCTGCCTCTGGAAAATTCGATTGAGTGGTTGAGAATCAACATGGCCAAGTGGATAGAGCTCGGGCCTGGGAGTCAGAAGGACCTGGCTTTTCATCCCGGCTCCACCACTTGTCTGCTGTGTGGCCTTGGGCAAGTCACTTGACTTATCTTTGTGGCAGTTACCCCATTTGTAAAATGAGGATTAAAACTGTGAGCTTAATATGGGACATGGATTGTGTCCAAACTGATTATCTTGTACCTAGCTCAGTGGGTGCTACAGTGCCTGGCTCATAGTAAGTCTCTAACAAATATCATAATTATTATTATTACTGTTATAGTACCTGTCCCTTTCATCTCCGATATGTAACTCTTTTCGGAATCTTCCCTACTAAAGGGTAAGTCCGCAAGGAACCCCAGAGGTTGCTCATCTACCTCTGCATCAAGCAGAAACTCCTCACCTTTAGCTTTAAAGCTCTCCATCACCTCGCCCCCTCCTACCTCACCTCACTTCTGTCCTTCTACAACGCAGCCCACACACTTCACTCCTCTGGTGCTGCTAACTTTCCCATGGACCTCTATCTCACCACCGACCCCTCACCCACGTCCTGCTCTGGCCTGGAACATCCTCCCTCCTCAAATCCGCCAGACAATTACTCTCCCCCCATTTCAAAGCCTAATTAAAGGCCCATCTCCTCCAAGAGGCCTTCCCTGGCTGAGCCCCCCTTTCCTCTTCTCCCACTCCCTTCTGCGTCACCCTGACTTGCTCCCTTTGTTCATCCCCCGCCCCAGTCGCAAAACACTAACGTATATACCTGTAATTTATTTATTTATTTATATTAATGTTTGTCTCCCCTCTAGATTAAGCTCGCTGTGGGCAGGGAATGTGTCTGTTACAGTGTTCTAATGTACTCCCCCAAGGGCTTAGTACAGTGCTCTGCCCCCAGTAAGTGCTCAATAAATATGATTGAATGAATGAATTGGGTTTATTCAATCAGTGGTCTCTTTTATGGCGTTTGTTAAGCACTTACGATGTGCCAGGCACTACATTAAGCGGTGGGGTAGATACAAGATAATCAAGTAGGACACAGTCCATGTCCCATAGCGCTTAGTACAGTGCATGTCACATTGTAAGCGCTTAACAAATATCATCATTATTATTATATGGAGCTCGCAGTATTAATCCCCATTTCATAGATGAGGTAACAGGCCCAGAAAAGTAAAGTGACTCACCTAAGGACACACAGTAGACAAGTGGTAGAGCCAGGATTAGAACCCAGGTCCTTCTGACTCCCAGGCCCAGGGTCTATCCACTAGGCCGTGCTGCTTCTCACTAGACCACACTACCTCTATTTATTGAGCGCTTCCCATTTGGAGAGTACCGTATTAAACATTTGGAGAGTAAGTTACAACAGAGTTGGTAGAAACATTCCCCGCACACAATAAGTTAGTCCTATCACCTTCCCCGAAGCGCTTGATACAGTGTTCAGCACAGTACTCAGCACAGTAGTATAGTGGATAGAGCACGGGTCTGGGAGTCAGAAGGTCATGGGTCCTAATCCCAGCTCTGCCACTTGTCTGCTGTGTGACCTTGGGCAAGCCACTACGCTTCTCTGTGCCTCATTTCCCTCATCTGTAACATAGGGATTGAGAGTGTGAGCCCCACTTGGGACAGGGACTGTGTCCAATCTTGTATCTACCCCAGAGCTAGAACAGTGCTTGGCACATAGTGAGCATTTAGCAAGTACCGCAATTATTATTATTATTATCATCACCCCGCATGCAGGGGGTGCTCGGTAAATACGATCGATTGATGACAATTTCCTCTTCCGTGTCTGCAGGGTTCACCGCCTCGACGGAGCTGACGGGGGTAAAAGGGGGGTCGGTGCAGTTGTTCCCGGAGATCCCGGCCGGAAAGGAGGTTAACAACATCATCTGGAATTCCCCTATGTCTTTCGCCATCATAAATCCGGGCACGACAGGGACACCGCCCGAGGTTGTCGTGACGGACAGTCGATACAAGGGACGGGTGAGGGTTTTGGACCAGAGCTACATCCTGCACATCAGTGACCTGAAGATGGAGGATGCAGGATACTACATAGCCCAGATCAATCTGGTCGGCGTCTCTGACACCTTCACCAGGAACTACACTCTGAGGATCTTCGGTGAGGCAGCGGGGCGGGGAGACCAGCCGGCCCTTTGGAAGTTTGCCCCTTATAAATCAGGGAAGCTCCTATCACCTCCAGACCTTCATTCAGTAGTATTTATTGAGGGCTTACTATGTGCAGAGCACTGTACTAAGCGCTTGGAATGGACAAGTCGGCAACAGATAGAGACAGACCCTGCCCTTTGACGGGCGCACAGTCTAATCGGGGGAGACGGGCAGACGAGAACATTGGCAATAAATAGAGTCAAGGGGAAGAACATCTCATAAAAACAATGGCAACTAAATAGAATCAGGGTGATGTACATCTCATTAAACAAAATAAACAGGGTGATAAAGATATATACAGTTGAGCGGACGAGTACAGTGCTGAGGGGAGGGGACGGGAGAGGGAAAGGGGGGAGAAGAGGGTTTAGCTGCGGAGAGGTGAAGGGGGGTAGAGGGAGCAGAGGGAAAAAGGGGGGAGCTCAGTCTGGGAAGGCCTCTTGGAGGAGGTGAGCTTTAAGTAGGGATTTGAAGAGGGGAAGAGAATTAGATTGTGAGAGGTAAGGAGGGAGGGCATTGTTCCCCCTGCTGTAGACTGTAAACTCACTGTGGGCAGGGCATGTGTCTGTTTATTGCTGAATTGTACCCTCCCATCCGCTTAGGACAGCCCCCTGCCCACGGTAAGCGATCAATAAATACGATCGACTGATTTCCTGGCCCTTAGAGGGGCGGGGCTAAAGGGGCTAAGCTCAGCCCCTCTCACGCCTCCCTTCCCGGGGGGAACAGCGGGAAACCCATCAGGGGCAGAGGAGAGAAGCCCCACGGCCTAGTGGAAGAAGCCCAGGCCCGGGATCTTCTTTGCAGTGCTACCTTGGACAAGTCACTTCACTTCTCTGTGGCTCAGTTCCCTCATCTGCCAAATGGGAGTTCGATATCTGTTTTCCATCCTCCGCAGATTGAGAACCGCTCGTGGAACCTGAGGATCTTGTATCTACCGCTGCGCTTAGTACCGGCTTAACACCTACTAAGCACTTGGCAGATTCCACAGTTATCATTACCGCCATCCTCACGGTTTGTGTCTTTCCTCCATCACCCACGCAGAGCCCCTGCCCAAGCCAAAAATCACCCGAAAAATCAGCCGCGGTGAGAACAACACCTGCAACTTCACCCTGACCTGCTCCGTGGTCGGGGGAGGGGCCAACATCACGTACAGCTGGTCATCCCCGGGGCCGGGGGCCGCTCTGTCCCCCAACAGCTCCGTCCTCAGAGTCTCCCGGAGCCCCGAAGACGATCACACTCACTACACCTGCACGGCCACCAACTCCATCACCAGCAGCTACGAGATCGTTGACTCTGATGAGCTTCTCTGTCCAGGTACCAGACCTCCCCCTCTCCCCCCACTTTCCCCCGCAAACTTGGGGTCGCTCCATGGCAGCCCCCGAGCCCCAACCTCAAGCACCCCCGAAGCTGCTGGGACTTGTAGATGACACACGGGGCCCGTCTACTTGTTTTACTTTGTTGCCTGTCTCCCTCTTCTAGACTGTGAGCCCCTGGTTGGGAAGGGATTGTCTCTCTCTGTTGCCGAATTGTACTCTCCAAACGCTTAGCACAGCGCTCCGCACACAGCAAGCGCTCAATATGAGTGAACGAATGACTGAATAAATAATAATAAGCAGCGTGGCTCAGTGGAAAGAGCCCAGGCTTTGGAATCAGAGGTCATGAGTTCGAATCCCGGCTCTGCCACTTGTCAGCTGTGTGACTGTGGGCAAGTCACTTCACTTCTCTGTGCCTCAGTTACCTCATCTGGAAAATGGGGACTAACTGTGAGCCTCACAGGGACAACCTGATGACCCTGTATCTACCCCAGCGCTTAGAACAGTGCTCGGCACATAGTAAGCGCTTAACAAATACCATCATTATTATTAAGAGGAAAGGAGGGCCTAACCGGGGAAGGCCTCTTGGAGGAGGTGGGCCTTCGATAAGGCTTCGAAGGGGGGGGGGTCGTCTTCTGGATAGGAAGAGGGAGGGAGTTCCAGGCCAGAGGGGGGACGAGGGTGAGGTAGAGAATCCCTTCTTCCGCCCCACCAAGGCAGGGACAGCCTCTTCCGACTCATTCAATAGTATTTATTGAGCGCTTACTATGTGCAGAGTACTGTACTAAACGCTTGGAATGTACAAATCGGTAACAGATACAGTCCCTGCCCTTTGACGGGCTTACAGTCCAATCGGGGAAGACGGACAGACAAGAACGATAACAATAAACGTACCCTTCGTTCGCAGCCCCTCTCCATTCCCCATTGAAGATTGGGGTGTCCAGCCTGGCCGTCCTGATAGCCCTGGCCGGGGCTTTCGTGGGCTACCTCCTGTTCCGCAAGAAGACCTGGAAGGGTAAGGTCGCCCGAGAGGTGAAAGCCCCCAGATCCTCCTCCCCATCCCCCGCCCTGCCAAACTCCGGCTCGGCTCCTCCAAGGCCGGAGGAGGGGGCAGGGGATGTTGGAAGACCCAACTCCCATCACGTCGAGAATTGGGAGGGGGTGGGACGGTAAGAGGAGGAGAGGACGGACCCCTCCTCCTCTGCTCCGCCTCCCCTACTCCAGCCCCCCCACCCCCCACCCCCCATGGATGCTGAAGGAGTCTCCCACCGTAAACGCAGTCGAGCTCCAAGTGGAGTCTCTCGGGCTTCAGGATGGAGAACTTCACCGCGGAAACGGTGATGATGGGGCTGGCGGCTTGCAGGGCCCCATTTGCCCTCTCTCGCTGCTGCGAGGAGGAGGGAGGGGGCGCGGGGCGGGGCGCAATTACCCCGGTAACCGCGGTGCGACGGACAATTACCCTGGTACCTGCGGTGTAGCAGGCAGTTACCTTGGTAATCTTGGCGGATGCTTTCCCCGGGACCCGCGGTGCGGAGGGCAGTTACCTTGGTAACCAAAGTGCGACGGACAATTACCCTGGTACTCGAGGTGCGGCGGGCAGTTACCTTGGTAACCACGGCGCGGCGGATGCTGTCCCCTGTATCCGCGGTGCGGAGGGCAGTTACCTTGGTAACCGCGGCGTGACGGACGGTTGCCCAGGTACCCGCGGTGCGGCTGACCGTTGCCCGGTAACCGAGGGCGTCTCCACGGATGTCTGGCTGCTCGGTAATGCAGGAGGGTCACAACCTCCATCCTTCCGACTCCGCAGGTACCAACAAGCCCCAGGGGCCTAAGAATCCCGGTGAGTTTGAGCTGCCCCAAGTCCCCCGGGAGGGACGGGGCGGGGGAATCCATCAATCAGTCCATCGGATTTACGGAGTGCCCACGGTGACCCCTTTCCAGAAACGCCTCTGCCAGGAGGTGGCGGGGATGCGGCGGGATGCCGGGAATGTTGGGGGGGATGGGATGAGGGATGGTCGCCACCCCCACAACCCCGGGGTCACCGGCCCGGCCTGATGTGCTGCAGAACCCGCTATAGAGAGCAGGGTGTATGACGAAGTGGGCTTGGGCCCGGCCAAGGATCTCCCGGACAGGGATGGAAACACGCTGTACTTCCACATCAAGCCCTCAAAGGTGGGTCTCTGGAAGCCCCGCCCCTGGTCCCTCCTCCCTCCCCCTCCCCCATGACCCCTCCCATCCCCAGAAGTCCCTCCCTTAAGCCCTCCTCCCTCACTCCCCTTCCTGACCTCTCTCCTCCAAGGAGTCTTCCCTGATTAAGCCCTGCTCTCCTCTTCTCCCACTCCCTTTTGCCAGCTCTTACTTGCTCCTTCATTTCTCCTCCCACCAATCCCCACGGCACATCTGTAGATACCTACAATTTATTGATTTATTTATTTCTATTAATGTCGATCTTCCCCTCTAGACTGTGAGCTCGCTGTGGGCAGGAATGTGTCTGTTACTATATTGTACTCTCCCAAGCGCTTAGTACAGTGCTTTGCCCGCAGTAAGCTCTCAAGAAATACGATTGAATGAATGATTGACCCCATCCACCCCCCAGAAGCCCCTCCCCTAGCCCCTCCTCCCTCGCCCTTCCAGGTGACCCCTCCCATAGCCAGAAGCCCCGGGGGTCCCCGCCCCGCCCCCCGCCCCCCGGGCTCAAGCTTAGTTTGTGTCTGACAGCTGGTATCCAAGCCGGATCCCGTGAAGGAAAGCGCCGTGAACACGATTTACTCTGTGGTTGAGATCCCCAAAAGGGTAAGACCCTCCCCCTCGTCCCCTACACCTGAATCCCACTCGCTCCATCCCCCGTTTCCACCTCTACAGGGGTGTCCCACGGCCGCTCTTCCCCAGGCCTGATTCTATGGACCGGGGCCGTGGCCATTGCTTCCAGCCCAGCCTCGGGGTCCCCTGATCGACCCCCGGTGGGACCCGCTCTTCTGCGGCTGTGCTGGCCCCCCATCCCGGCTGGCTGGAGGCCCGGCTGAACATCCTGCCCCTGGCCCGGAATACCCACCCTCCTCATATCCGACGGATTATTACTCTCCCCGCTCTTCAAAGCCTTATTGAAGTCTTACTGAAGCCTTATTTCCTTCAAGAGGCCTTCCCTAAGCCCTCCTTTCCTCTTCTCCTACTCCCTTCTGCATCACGCTGACTTGCTCCCTTTATTCATCCCCCCATCCCAGCCCCACGGCAATTATGTACATATCTGTAATTTCTCTGCAATTAATTTATTTATTCATATTAATATCTGTCTCCCCTCCAGACTGTAAGCTTGCAGGCAGGGGATGGGTCTGTTTATTGTTCTCTTGTAGTCTCCCAAGCGTTTAGTTCACTGCTCCGCACAGGAAGCGCTCAATAAATGCGATTGGATGAATGAATGAACGATTGAATGAATGTGTCTGTCGATTGGTATATTGTACTCTCCCAAGCGCTCAATAAAGACGTTAGAATGAATGAATCTCTCTCCCACAAGCCCCCTCCAGCTGCTGTGACTGACACCCTCCCATCTCTTCCCCAGAAGCCCCCACCCACAGCTGCCAAGACTGACGCCCTCCCATATGTCCTTCCAACCGAGGTGAAAGCCGCCAGTTCCCAGCGGACGGGTGTCGCAGCTCCGGAGAAATCTACGGATAAATGCTCCAACTGAGCCCCCCCCCCCAACTCAAGGTCGGCGGGGAGGGGGGCACATCAGCACCACCAACCTGGCCGCCACACCATTACCAGGGACTCGGAAGAGAGAGGGAGGCGGGAGCGTCTCGGACCCCAGACCGCCGGGGCCTCAGCAGTTCTGGACGGACAGGATCTCCGGGGGTCCTCTCCCTGCTGGGAGCCTGTCAGAGGGTGGGGAAGGACTCCTGGAGAGAAGATGAGGGCAGGGGTCCTGGCCCGGGTGCCAGGCCGACCCTGGACAGAGGGAGGCAGGAAGGCCAACCTCCAAAGCCTGCGGGATGGGGAGCGGCCCGAATAGGAAGGCAAGGCCGCAGGGAGCTAGGTGGTCTAGAGTTCCCCAGAAGTCCACAGACCCTGCATCCCTACCCCTCCATCCACCCCTTGACACTCTCTCTGAACCACACTCTTTCCACTGAACCATGCTGCCGTCACCATTCGTACTTCACTGCTTAGAGGATTTTCAGCTTTTTCTTCTCTTCTAATAATAATAATAATAATGGAATTTGTTAAGCGCCTGAGGAACCCCTACAGTTAGGGGATGGGAGGGGGAGGAGGAGCCCGGGAAGGAGATCGAGAATGAACGGCCAGAGAGAGATAAGGGAGAACCAGGAGAGGACGGAGTCCGTGAAGCCAAGGTTGGATAATGTGTTGAGGAGAAGGGGATGGTCGACAGTATCAAAGGCAGCTGAGAAGTCGAGGAGGATTAGCATAGATTAGGAGCCATTGGATTTGGAAAGAAGAAGGTCATGGGTGACCTGGGAGAGGGCAGTTTCGGTGGAGCGGAGGGGACGGAAGCCAGAATGGAGGGGGTCCAGGCTAGAATTAGAGTTGAGGAATTCGAGTGTAGACGACTCGTTCTAGGAGTTTGGAAAGGAAAGGTAGGAGGGAGATAGGGTGATAACTGGAAGGGGCAGTGAGGTAGAGAGAGGGGTTTTTTTAGGATGGCGGAGACATGGGCATCTCTGAAGGCAGAGGGGAAGAAGCCTTTGGAGAGTGAGTGGTTAAAGATGGAAGTTAAGGAGGGAAGGACAGAAGGGGCGATAGTTTTTATAAGATGAGTGGGAATGGGGTCGAAAGCACAGGTTGAGGGGGTGGCACTTGCGAGGAGGGAGGAAATCTTTGAAGATACTGCTGGGAAGGATGGGAAAGTAGAGGAGAGGGTTGAGAGCGTGGTGGGGGGAGGATGGGGAAGGGGAAGGGGTGACTTTGGGGAGCTCAGACCTGAAGGTGTGAATTTTCCTAATGAAGTAGGTGGCCAGATCGTTGGGGGTGAAGGATGGAGGAGGGGGAGGAACAAGGGGCCTGAGGAAGGAGTTTAATGTCCGGAAGAGTTGGCGCGGGTGATGGGCATGGGTGTCAATGAGGGAAGAAAAATAGTTTTGCCTGGCAGAGGGGAGGGCAGAGTTAAAGCAGGAAGAGATCAATTTAAAGCGAACAAGGTTGGCTGGTGCTTAGACTTTCGCCAGCAGCGTTCAGCAACTCGAGCGTAAGAGAGAAGGAGGCGGACAGAGACAGAGATCCAGGGCTGTGGGTTAGTGGAGCCAGAGCGATGGAGGGAAAGCCTGCAGAGCGGCGGGCTGCAGGAAATTAAACAGATTAGCAAAAATAAGAAAGTTATAAATAGGAATAGAATAATCCACTGCAACAGGGGCTGAGAAGAAGGACCAATAGTTTGCATCAACATACCTTCATTACAACGCGGCCCAATAATAATAATAATAACGATGATAATGGTATTCGTTAAGCGCCTGGGTAGACACAAAGTAATCAGGTTGTCCCACGTGGGGCTCGCACTCTTAATCCCCATTTTACAGATGAGGTAACTGAGGCACAGAGAAGTGAAGTGACTTGCCCAAAGTCAAACAGCTGATTAGCGGCGGAGCTGGGATTAGAACTCACGACCTCTGACTCTGGACTCGCCTAATTTATCAAATAGTCTAGCATTTAAAAGACATGCATGAATACATGGGATCTACCCACCCAGGGTTACTTAAATCCTCATCCGGCAGGAGCGGGCAGCACGGACACCCAGGACCTTGGCCTGCCTGTGACCTCAATCCCTCAAGTGATCATACCTATAAAGTGTTTACCAAGTGTGGAGCACTGTGCTAAGCACTTGGGAGAGCCATTCACAACAGAGTTGGTAGATACGTTCCTCTGGAGGCCGAGACAGACATTAATATGAATAAATAAATTACAGAGACATGCATAAATTCATTCATTCAATTCAATCATATTTATTGAGCGCTTACTTTGTGCAGAGGACTGTACTAAGCGCTTGGAAAGTATAATTCAGCAATAAAGAGAGACCATCCCTGCCCACACCAGTTTACGGCCTAGAAGGGGGGAGACAGACATCAATTGCTCTGGGGCTGAGGTTCTGATTAATTCACTGATTATAACTTGATTTTCCTCTTGACCATAAGCTCCTTCTGGGCAGGGAATGCCTCTATCAATTCCGTTGTAGCGTGCATGCCCAAGCGTTTAGTCCAGTGTTCTGCAAACAGTAAGAGCTCAATAAATAGGATTGAGTGATTGGAAGCTGGGCAGCTATCCCCTCTTCCCCTCCTCTGCACTTTCCTCTCCCTTCTTCTCTAAATAATAATAATAATAATAGTGTATGTGCCAAGCACTATTCTAAGCACAGGGGTATAGACAAGGTAATAAGTTGGACACAGTCCCGGTCCCACATGGGGCTCACAGTCTTACTCCCCATTTTGCAGATGAGGGAATTGAGGCCCAGAGAAGTAAAGTGACTTCTCTAAGGTCACACAGCAGACCAGTGGAGAGTCAGGATTAGAACCCATGACCTTCTGAATCCCAGGCCTGTGCTCTATCCACCACACCATGCTGCTTCTCTCCCCATCCAGCGCCTAGTCCAGAGCTCTGCCCACAGTAAGTGCTCAATTATGATGATGATGATGGAGAGGTGGTGGGGGGAGGGGTGAAACTACAGGGCAGAGGAGGAAGCCGAAAAGGTGAGGTGATTTAATTCGTGGGGAGGGGTGGGCAAAGAGGGCCCCGAAACTGGAAGTTCACTGTGGGCAGGGAATGTACCTGTTTTATTGTATTGTACTCTCCCAAGCATTTAGTACATTGCTCCGCACACGGTAAACTAGCAAAAAATACGAATGAATTACGGTCGCAGGCTCCCCTTCCCCCATCTCTCGTTTCCTGGAGAAGGGGACCAGATGCCGGGAGTTCTCCACAGGGGAGGGGATTCCCCAGTTTACGGGCAGATCCAGCCTCCGCCCCTCAACACCCTCCCCGCCCGTCACCAAATTTCCCCTACAAAGCCTTATTGAAGGCCCATTTCCTCCAAGAGGCCTTCCCTGACTAGGCTCTCCTTTCCTCTTCTCCCACTCCCATCTGTGTCACCCCGGCTTGTCCCCTTTATTCATCCCCCCCGGCCCCTCAGCCCCACAGCACTAATGTCTATATCTGTCACTTATTTACATTAACGTCTGTCTCCCCCTCTAGACTGTCAGCTCGCTGCGGGCAGGGGATGCGTCTGTTATATAATAATAATAATAATGGTATTTGTTAAGCGCCTACTATATGCCAAGCACTGTTCTAAGCGCTGAGGTAGATGCAAGGTAATCAGGTTGTCCCACGCGGGGCTCACAGTCTTAATCCCCATTTAATAGATGAGGGAACTGAGGCACAGAGAAGTTAAGTGACTTGCCCAAAGTCACACAGATGATAAGTGGCACAGCGGGATTAGAACCCATGACCTCTGACTCCCAATCCCGTGCTCTTTCCACTAAGCTACGCTGCTTCACATCTTTCTATTTTATCTTTCTATTATACTCTCCCATCGCTGAGTCCAGCGCTCTGCGCACAGTAAGCGCTCAATAAATACGATCGACCTACTGACCCAACCCATTCTCCCACCTCCCTCCCCCGGGGCACCGCCCCCACCCCTGCCCCCCGTTCTGCCAACTACGTCCCTCCTCTCCGGCAAATCCAACGGAAACGCCACCTCCTCCAGGAGGCCTTTCCTGATTACATCCCCTCCCTGCCTAAGCAGTAAACCCTCAACGCCTGTGGCTCACATCCGGCCGCCTCTGCCTTTTCTTGCTTTTTTTAATCTCTCGAACGGCTTCCACTTCCTCAATCTGAGGGGCGGAGGCTTTCCCTCACTGAGGCATTGGACGCCTGAGTCCTCTCACCCCGACTCCCACCCCTCCACTGGACTGTAAACTCCTCAAGGGCAGGGACTGCTCCTCTTGATGTCCGTGCAAGTTCCCAAGCCCAGGAAGAGGAGGAAAAGGAGGTGAAAAAGAAGAAGAAAGAGGAGGAAGGTGCCCCCACTCCTTGCCCCATCCCTACCTTGTCCACCCCAACTCCACCTCTCTCTAGAAGCCTCTGAGAGAGGGGCAGGAGTCGTGGGACCCGGCCCGGACCCGTCTCCCGGCTACCCTCCCCAACTCGGCCCTGTGTTTCTGTTGCAGCCGTTTTACAAGTCAGGTGTCGTGAGAAACTTCCTAATTAGGCTGTGCACCCTCCCACCCTAGTCCTGCCCCGGTCGCCCTGACACCGAGAAGGTGGGAAGTGACCAGAGAGCCACAGAAATGCTACGTAGTGGAAAGAGGAGTTCGGGGACATGGGAGGGTCTGACCAACCAAAGCTCACATCTGTTTCCTATCCGCCCCACTTCTCTTCCCCATCGCAAAGGAGAGAGGGACAGAGGAGTCATGATCCCCCTGCTTCTATGGCTACCGGCCCTTCTACACCTGCAACCAAGTAAGTGCCAGGGGGGCTCCCTAGCACCCCAAACGCCACCTCAATGCTTTTGGTTTTGTTTATAGTTTTTATTAAATGCTTTCCCTGTGCCGGGCGCCATCCTAAGCGCAGGGCTAGTTACAAGCTTATCACACTGGGCCTGAGATGATCACCTTGTATCCTCCCCAGCGCTTAGAACAGTGCTTTGCACATAGTAAGTGCTTAACAAATGCCATCGTTATTATTATTATTATTCTCCACCTCCCCTTCCCCCCGGCCCTGTGCATTCCCCATATCTGACCACCCCCTGCCCCGCCAGGCCACCGGGACTCGGGGGAGAGCTGAGGCAGAATTGGGTGGGTAACATCCCCAGATTACCAGGTTGTGAAAAGGGAATCGGGAGGCTGGGGGGGGACAGAAGAGCTGATACTGACCACCCCCTTCCCCTCCCAGGGGGGCTTCTGAGCCCCCCCTCATTTCCTCTCCCCAGCTGAGGAAAGCGGGACTGGCTAAGGGAGATAAGGCCCGGCTGGCAGCGGCTGGTGGAAGCTGGGTTATTTATGGACACTTTCACCCCATAGAGGTCCTGGGGTTGGAGCCAGGTCTCGGGGCTCCACCAACCCCCGACAATGGGTCCTGAGCTCGGCCCCTGCCCTGAGCTGCCCGGGACCCCCCGGTCTCTGTCTACCCCGCTCAGGAACGCAGATCTTCCATCGCCAATCCTGACAGGGGAGCGAGATGGGCCTCTGAGACCCCCGCCATATCTCCCCCATGGCTTCTGCCAGACCCCCGGGGTTCCCAGAAGGAACAGTCCCAGGATGGGCCAAGACTTTTGGATCGGAATCCCTCCTCAGCAACCGGTCCTCCCAGGGAACATGCCGGGAGTCAGTCAATCTTATTTCCTGAGCACTTACTGTGTGCAGGGCACTGTACTAAGTTCTTGGAAGAGTACAATATAACAATAAATAGACATTCCCTGCCCTAAACAAGCTTACAGTCTAGAGAGAGGCTTACAGTCTGGAGGGAATGCTTGGAGAAGCAGTGTGACCTTAGTGGAAAGATCCCTGGCCTGGGAGTCAGGGGACCTGGGTTCTAATTCCTACTTTGCCACTTGCCTACTGTGTGACTTTGGGCAAGTCACTTAACCTCTCTGAGGCTCACTTGTAAAATGGGAATCAGAAACCTGTTTTCTCTCCCCATTTGACTGTGAGCCCCACACTGGCCAGGAACTGTGTCTGATCTCAGAGAACATGTCTACAACTCTGATCTTTTGTACTCTCCCAAGCACTCAGTACAGGGCTCTGCCCACACTAAGGACTCAATAAATGCCATTGATTGATTGATCTACTCATATTGCATCTTCCCCAACAGTTACCATAATGCTTGGCACATAGTAAGTGCTTACTACCCCCAGGGATTAACACTTTTCCAGCAGGGACCATGGAAGATGATGGACAATGAGCTCTGAGAGGGTTTTTTTGGTTGTTGTTTTTGAGTCCCACATGGGGCTCACAGTCTTAATCCCCATTTTACAGGTGAGAGAACTGAGGCCCAGAGAAGCGTAGTGACTTGCCCAAGGTCAAACAGCAGACCCTTGACAGAGCCGAGATGAGATCCCAAGTCCTCTGACTGCCAGGCCCCTGCTCTAACCACTAGACACACTGCTTCTGAGCCACCCCAAACTGATGTAGGGATGTAGGAATGTAGGAATGAAAAGCAGCATGGCTTAGTCCACTTACTGATTGATTGATAGAGCCCTTTTGATGTGCAGAGCGCTTTATTAAGTGCTTGGGAGAGTACAACAGAATTAGCAGCCGCATTGCCTGCTCATAACGAGCTTATAGTCTAGAGCAGGAGACCGACATCGAGATGAATAAATAAGTAATTTATAATATAAAAATTTAAAGATACGTACATAAGTGTCATGGTGTTGGGGCAAATATCAAATGCCCAAAGGGCACATCCAAGAAGGGATAGTGAACGGGGGAAAAGAGAGCTTACTCATGGAAGGCCTCTTGGATGAGGTGTGACTTTAATAATGCTTCGAAGGTGTGGACGGTGGTGGTCTGGTGAACATGGAGGGAGAGAGAGTTCAGGCTAAGTGGAGGATGTAGAGAAGCAGCCTAGTGGCTCTAGCCTGGGCCCAGGAGTCAGAAGGACCTGGATTCTAATCCTGGCTCCGACCCTTGCCCGCGGTGTGATCTCAGGCAAGCCACTTCACTTTTCTGGGCCTCGTTTACCTCATCTGTAGATGGGGATTAAGACTGTGAGCTTCATATGGGACAAGGACTACGTCCAACCCGAGTAGCTTGTTGCTATCACAGCCCTAAGTACAGTGCATGGGACATAGTAAGTGCTTACGAAAACGCTAAAAAAAAAACCCAAAACCGTGGGAAAGGGGTCAGTGGCAAATTAGGTGGAATAAAGTGAAGAGAAACTTCTTCACCATTGCTCCATAGCTGGACCAGATGTGCTCCTACCATGTTATGCACATCCTGTTACCACACAGCAGCGGTCATCTCCACCCAAAGACGTGGGGCCACAGCAGGGCCAACTCCCACGGGAAATATAATAAATGGGGTATTTGTTAAGTGCTCTGTCAGTAACAAGCTCTGTACCAAGCACTGAGGGAGATACAAGTTGATCAGGTCCCACATTGGATGAGTCAGATCTAAATTCATCAAGTCCCACATGGGGCTCAGAGTTCATTCAATCGTGTTTACTGAGCACTTACTGTGGGAAGAGCACTGTACTAGGTGATTGGAAAGCACAATACAGCAATAAAGAAAGAAAGAAAGTCATTCCCTGCCCACAACGGGCAGACGGGGGGGGGGGGGGGGGAGACAGACATCAATACAAGTAAACAGGCATCAATATAAATAGAATTAAAGATGTATACATAAGTGCTGTGGGGCAGAGTCTAAGGAGGAGGGAGAATGGGTATCTAATCCCCCGATTAGACTGTAAGCCCGTCAAACGGCAGGGACTGTCTCTATCTGTTGCCGACTGGTTCATCCCAAGTGCTTAGTACAGTGCTCTGCACATAGTAAGCGCTCAATAAATACTATTGAATGAATGGATCTCCACTTTGCAGATGAGGAAAGTGAGGCTCAGGGAAGTGAGGGGCCTACCCAAGGTCACAGAGCAATCCAGGGGCAGAACTGAGATGAGGACTCTGGTCTTCTTGTAAGGAGGGAACACGTTTACCAAAAGTAGTATGGCCTAGTGGATAGAGCTTGGGTCTGGGAGTCAGAAGGACCTCGGTTCTAATCCCAGCTCCACCACTTGTCTGCTGTGGGAACTTGGGGAAGTCACCTCACTTCTCTGGGTCTCAGTTACTGCCTCTGTAAAGTGGGGTTTAAGACTGTGAGCCCCATGTGGGACAGGAACAGTGTCCTACCTAATTAGACTGTAACTACCACAGCGCTTAGTACAGTGCCTGGCACATAGTAAACACTAAACAAATACCGTAATTTTTTTTTTCTCTCCCAAGCACTAGGTACGGTGCTTTACACACAATAAGTGCTCTGTAAATCCCATTGATCGACTGGCGGAATGATTCTGCTTGTAGTCACGTGCTCTTCCCAGCAGACCTCATACCTAAGTGACCCCCTGAACCCGCACCTGATTCCATTCCCCCGGATGCCCCCAGCCCTTCTGAGGGTCCCAGAGATCTGGGCTGGGCAAAGGTGTCCCCGTGATCAAGGATCAATGTGAACCCAATCAATCCCTCTATATTTATTAACTAAGATTGTGGGCAGGGAACGTCTACCAACTCTCCCAAGGGTTTAGTACAGTGCCCTGCACTCAGTAAGCACTCAATAAATACCACTGATGATGATGATGAAGTGGTTCCTGTGTGCAGAGCACTGTACTAAGCGTTCTGCAGAAGATTGCTCCTGGTGGGAGAGAGATTCAGAGATGAAGCCTCTTCCAGGGTTAGATGGATGGAGTCCTGAAGGGAGAGTTTCCCATGAGTGTCAGCTCAGAAGGATGGGGGTTGGGTGTTAGGGGAGGAGGGGGTCTGGGACGGGATGGGCAGCGGGGTAGGAGGAGGGGTCTGAAAGAGGATCTGTTGGTGAATTTCCCCTTCTGGGCCCATAGGTGCCGCAGCCCTGCAGGAGCTGAACAGCATCATTGGGGGGTCGGTCACTTTCCCCCTGAACATCCCGGATGGGTGGCCGGTCAAGAGCATCATCTGGACTTCCAATGGGGCCATCGCCACGGTGATCCCAGGAGCACTGAGAGACCCTCCTAACATCATCGCCAGCACTCAGCAATACAGTGAGAGACTGAGCGTCTCCAGAGACTACTCCTTGACCATCAGTCACCTGAGGCTGGAGGACGCGGGGCCCTACAGAGCCGATGTCAACACTGCTAACACCACCGGCACCACCACCACCACCAGCCAGTTCTCCCTGCGCTTCTACGGTCAGTCCCCTGAAGATTCAACCATTTCTGAATTCCCTTTAGACGGGAGATGCTCACCAGCATTCCCTGCTCCAGGAGCTCCCAGGAGAATTCCCAACAGGAATCCTGGGTCTCCTCTGGGGAGAATGCCATTGTCTGGGGAGATGAGGTCCCAGGAGAAGTCTGGGGACTCCAGACCTCTGGGGACCCAGGCTTTCTCATGTCTATGAGCTGAGCCATAAAAAATGACCCTTTTTAAGATATTTGTTAAGCACTTACTATATCTCAGGCACTGTACTAAGCGCTGAGGTAGATACAAGCTAATCAGGTTACACACAGTCCCTGTTCCACATGGGGCTCACAGTCTTAATTGGCTCAGTGGAAAGAGCACGGGCTTAGGAGTCAGAGGTCATGGGTTCTAATCCCCGCTCTGCCACCTGTCAGCTGTGTGACTTTGAGCAAGTCACTTAACTTCTCGGTGCCTCAGTTACCTCATCTGTAAAATGGGGATTGACTATGAGCTTCACATGGGATAACCTGATTACCCTGTATCTACCCCAGTCCTTAGAACAGTGCTCGGCACATAGTAAGCATTTAACAAATACCAACATTATTATTATTATTATTACCAAATCCCACTTTACAGATGAAGAAACTGAGGAACAGAGAAGTGAAGTGACTTGTCCGTGGTCACACAGCAGACAAGTGGCGGAGCTGGGATTAGAATTCAGGTCCTTCTGACTTTCAGGCCCAGGCTCTAGCCACTACACTGTTTCTCTAAGCAGTAGCTTTAAGTTCTGTGGTTGTGGTAAACAGAACCATAAACAGAAACTGTAATAAGCTTTCACCAGATAAACAGGTAGTCACAGAGCACCGTCAGAAAAGGATGACATAAAATTCACTCACAAACACACCACTTTCCCTTGTTCCAGACTTCTCCCTGAGCTCACCTTCCAAGCCCTTAAAGTTGATAGTCACCCTGTCCTCAGCCCCACCGTAGTTACGAACATATCAGCAATTTATTTATTTATATTAATGTCTGTCTACCCCTCTAATCTCTAAGATCCTGGTGGGCAGGGAACATTTATTTTTCATGTTGTTTGTTAAGTGGTGACTGTGTGTCAAACACTGTTCTAAGCACTGGGGAAGGTACAAGTTAATTAGTCCCTGACCTGCATGGGACTCACAGTCTAAGTAGGAGGGAGAGCAGGTATCCCCATTTTACAGTTGAGGAAACTGAGGTACAGAGAAGTTAAATGACTTGCCCAAAGTCACACAGCAGACGAGTGGCAGATCTGGGATTAAAACCCATTCCTTCAGACTCCCAGGCCCTAGGTGCCTCTACTAGCTGTCCCTCTAGACTGTGAGCTTGTGGGATGGGCAGGGATTGTCACTATTTATTGTTGCATTGTACTTTCCCAAGGACTTAGTACAGTGTTCTGCACACAGTAAGTGCTTAATAAATATGATTGAATGAATGAATGAATGAATACTAGGCCATGTTACTTTGTTTCTTCCACATCTATGAACTCTGTTGTGTTGTATTCTCTCCCTACTCTAGTTCTTACTTCACTTTGCTGCCCGGATTATTTTTGTACAAAAATGTTCAGTCTATGTTTCCCCAGTCTTCAAGAACCTACACTGGTTGCCCACTCACCTCCACATCAAACAGAAGCTCACCATAGGACTCAATCACTTTGCCCCCTCCTCCCTCACTTTGCCGCTCTCCTATTACAAACCAGTCCGCACACTTCACTCTTCTATTGCCAACCTAACTCGATGAATCTCCAACTCATCTGACTCGCCACTGACCTCCCACCCACATCCTGTCTCTGGCCTAGAACACCTTCTCTCCTCATATCTAACAGGGAATGACTCTCCCCTACTTCAAAGCGCTAATGAAGGCACATCATTTCCAAGAAATTTCTTTTCCAGCTCCCTTCTGCGTCACCCTTGCACCTGGATTTGCTCTTTTTTATTCATCCCTTCCTCAGCCCCACAGCACTTCTGTCCATCTCCGTCATTTATTTAATGTCTGTCTCCCACTCTAGACTGTAAACTCCTTGTGGGAAGGGAACACCTCTAGCAACTCTGTTATACTGTATTCTCTCAAGAGCTTTCTATGGTTCTCTACATACAGTAAGCCTTTAGTAAATACCATTGATTGATTCACCTCCCTTTTGGGCCTTTACCCCCCCAGATCAGCTGATGGAGCCCTTAGTAATGGTGAACTCCTCGGTGTCTGTCAATGGCACCTGTATCATCACACTGACCTGCTCCGTGGCCAGAGGAGGGGATAACGTGACATTCAGCTGGACGCCCTCGGTACGGGAGAAAACTGTGTCCCCCAACGGCTCCGTCATCAACATCTTCCACAGCTCCAAGGACCCTCCCCCAAACTACACATGCACAGTCACAAACCCCGTCAGCCACAGTTCCCACACGGTCTTTGCTAACCAGATCTTCTGTGCAGGTACCAGTCCCCTTCCCTGACCTCCCTCCCTTCCTCCCGTCCTATGTGCCTGAGGTGACCACCTGGGGTCTGGGATTCGGAGATTTGTCCTCCATCAGTGGCAGTGTGGGGGCAACCCCCATGAGCCCCCGGGGGGACAGGGACCCTGTCTTTATTCCCACCTGTGTATTCTCTCCCAGCACTTAGTACAGTGTGCTGCACACAGTAAGTGCTTAGATCAGCAGAGTGGCCTAGTGGAAAGATCCCTGGCTTGGGAGTAAGAAGACCTGAGTTCTAATCCTAACTTTGCCACTGCTGTGTAATAATAATAATAATAATGTTGGTATTTGTTAAGCGCTTACTATGTGCCGAGCACTGTTCTAAGAGCTGGGGTAGATACAGGGGAATCAGGATGTCCCACGTGGGGCTCACAGTCTTAATCCCCATTTTACAGATGAGGTAACTGAGGCACAGAGAAGTTAAGTGACTTGCCCACAGTCACACAGCTGACAAGTGGCAGATCTGGGATTCGAACTCATGACCTCTGACTCCAAAGCCCGTGTTCTTTCCACTGAGCCACGCTGCTTCTCTCAAAGTCTGTGTGACTTTGAGCAAGTCACTTCATGTCACTGAGCCTCAGTTTCCTCATCTGCAAAATGGGGATTCAATGTCACTTGGACTGTGAGCCCAGTGTGGGACCTGATTATCTCACATGGAGCTCACATGCTTAGCATTTAGCCCTTAACGAATACCACAATTAGCATTGTTATTATCACTGTCCTCAGGGAGTTGATTTTTGGAGGGCTTCTCCTTGGGGAAACCGGAAGACGGCCTGGCCCATCAGAAGGTGTAGACGGGACAGTGGGGAAGCAGTGAGGACTCCAAGGAGTCAATGGAAAAGGGCGGGGGTGACTTTGAAGGGAAAATAAGGATCATATCTACTAATTCTGTTGTATTGTGTTCTCCGGAGCACTTAACGTCTGCACGTAGTAAGTGCTTAATAAATACAATTGATTGATTGATAAGAGAGGAGGAAGAGGAAGGGCACCAGATAGTGAACCTGATCTTGTGACCTTGACCCTGGCCCCGTCGAACAGTCCCCCGGCCTCCTCCCCAGTCTGCCCCACCAACAACTTCCATATGTCCTCTCTAGACACAGTGAAGGAATTAAACACAGGCCAGACCACTGTGACCGTGGTTGTGACAGTCCTGGTGGTAGTTGGTGTCGCCGTCTTCATTGGGATTGGGTTCACGGTCAACTGGAGGCAGATAAGGACAAGACAAGGTGGGTGACCCCTCCCTGCCCGCCCCCTCCTCCCCCCCGGTGTGTCTGCCAGCCCGTCCGTCCGCCCACGGCTCAAAATGGGGCAGCAGAGGATGGTTGCCAGAGGGGTTGGGTTTCCCAGCACCCATAAAGTCCCATTCCAGGGCCCTGATGTGGGGAATTGTACTTTCCAAGCACTTAGTACAGTGCTCTGCACACAGTAAGTGCTCAATTAATACGATTGAATGAATGAATGAACTCTGTGCCTCAGTTCCCTCATCTGTAAAATGGAGATTAAGACTGCAAGCCCTACATACTAATAATAATAATTATTATGGTATTTGTTAAGCGCTTACTGTGTGCAAAGCACTGTTCTAAGCGTTGGGGTTGATACAAGGTTGTCCCACGTGGGGCTCACAGTCTTAATCCCCATTTTACAGATGAGGGAACTGAGGCACAGAGAAGTTAAGTGACTTGCCCGAAGTCACACAGCTGATAAGTGACAGAGCCGAGATCAGAACGCATGACCTCTGACTCCCATGCCGGTGCTCTTTCCACTAAACCACGCTGCTTCTCATAGAACAGGGACTGTGTCCAACCCAATTATAGCTTATAGCTTATATAGCTTATAGCAAATATTCAAACAAGAGCTTTGAAGGCCGAAGTGGAGAAGGGTTCCATGTGAACAGCAGTTGAACATGGGTCAGTCGGTCCTGAGAGACAGGCGAGTGCCGTTCCGAAGGGACGGGCGATGGCTTCCGTTGCCCTCAGCAGCATCTTCCTGCAGAAACGCTCTGAGCATG
Source organism: Ornithorhynchus anatinus (assembly GCF_004115215.2). Lineage (NCBI taxonomy): Eukaryota > Metazoa > Chordata > Mammalia > Monotremata > Ornithorhynchidae > Ornithorhynchus > Ornithorhynchus anatinus. The sequence continues at coordinate 3,386,325 of NC_041753.1, read as the reverse complement.
TCACTCCGCTTAAAAACCTCCAGTGGTTGCCTATCAACCTCCGCACGAAACAAAAACTTCTCATTCTAGGCTTCAAGGTCTCCATCACCTTGCCCCCTCCTACCTCTCCTCCCTTCTCTCTTTCTACTGCCCACCCCGTAGGCTCCTCTCCTCTGCCGCCCACCTCCTCACCATCCCCCATTCTCTCCTATCCCGCCATCGACCCCTGGCCCACGTCCTCTTGCTGTCCTGGAATGCCCTCCTTCCTCACCTCCGCCAAACTAACTCTCTTCCCCTCTTCAAAGCCCTACTGAGAGCTCATCTCCTCCAAGATGCCTTCCCAGACTGAGCTTCCCCTTTTCCTTCTGCTCCCTCTGCTGCCTCTCTGCCGTCCCCCCCTTCACCTCCCCTCAGCTAAGCCCCCTTTCCCCCCTTTCCCTCTGCTTCTCCCCCTCTCCCTTCCCCTCCCCTCAGCACAGTGTTCATTTGCTCATTTGTATATATTTTATTACCCTATTTATTTTGTTAATGAGATGTACATCCCCTTGAATCTATTTACTGCTATTGTTTTTGTCTGTCTCCCCCGATTAGGCTGTAAGCCCGTCAATGGGCAGGGGTTGTCTCTATCTGTTGCCGAATTGTACATCCCAAGCGCTTAGTATAGTGCTTAGTAAGCGCTCAATAAATACTATTGAATGAGTTGTGTGACTGTGGGCAAGTCACCTAACTTCTCTGTGCCTCAGTTCCCTCATCTGTAAAATGGGGATTAACTGTGAGCCTCACGTGGGACAACCTGATTACCCTGTATCTCCCCCAGGGCTTAGAACAGTGTCCTGAACATAGTAAGCGCTTAATAAATGCCAACATTATTAATGAATGAATGAATATCTACCCTAGAGCTTAGAACAGAGCCAGGCACAGGTAAGCGCTTAACAAATACCACAACAACAAAAAAAATTCCAAGACCCTGTTCCACTCTCGCCCTCTCCACCCCTAGGGCCGTTGTGGGACCTTCTCCATCTCCCCCAGCCTGGAATTTGCCCGTTTATTTGTTCATCCCCTCATGGGTCACAGGTACCCGTTGAAGGGCCACTGGGCAGAGCTTTCAGGAGGGGGCTTTAGGGGATTGGTGGTGCCCTGGGTAACATTACCGGAGGGCGGGATCTCCTCAGGTCCTCTGGGATAATTCAAAGAGGGTGGCTGATGCCCATTTATGCCAACCATTCCCAGCCATCGGACTGCCTCCCTTCCCACTGCCCCCTCCACTGAGCAGTAGCCTTGGGCAACGGAGCTGCCTCATTATGGGCAGAGAACCTATCTGTCTGTTGTGTTGTACCTAGAAGCCCTCCTGAACCCTCTCCCTTCTCACCCTGGGACAAAGCCAACCCTCCACCACCATCTTTTTTTTAATGGTATGTTTTTAAGTGCTTAGTATGAGCCAGGTACTGTACTAAGCGCTGGGGTGATGCAAGCCACTCGCATTGGGCACAGTCCCTGTCCCACATGGGGTTCACAAATCTCAACCCCCCTTCTACAGATGAGGGAGCTGAGGCCCAGGGAAGGGAAGGACTTGTCCAAGGTTCCACAGAGGGTGAATTGGGATTAGAACCCAGGTCCTTCTGACTCCCGAGCTGGTGCTCTATCCATTAGGCAACACTATTTCCCTCCGGAGTGGGGCCACCCCTCAACCTCCCAGGTCTGCATCCCTGATGCCAGAGGGGCCGGGGGCCGTTTACCCCCCACCCGACTCTGCGGTTAGCGGCCCACAGGTACAGAAGCCCCTCTCTGGGTAGGGACCCGAGGGTCAGCGGGCGCTAGGGGCGGACAGGACCGATGAGGATCCAGGAGGGATTTCACCCATCCCAGACCAGGCCAGGGACCCTCCACCCTTCACCTGCCACTGTGAACCTCCTCCCCGCAGAACTGCAACCTTCCAGCTCTGGAAGGGGAGGCGGAGAGAGGAGAGGTGGGGGATGATGGTGCCAGCCTCTTGTGTTCCAGGGGCTGAGGCCGAGACCGTGGAGGGAAACACACTGTATGCCCAGGTCCAGCACAGCCACGCACAACGGGTGAGTCCCCTCCGAGAGCCACCGGGCCGGGGCGGAGCCGCCGCCTCCGCACCATGGCACCCGGGGGGGGGAGCCTACAGGGACCGAGGCCTGGTCACCCCCTGCCCCCCATCCTCCTGGATCTAGATGGACCCTCGCCCTTGCTTCGCCTCTGCCCCCCTCCGCCCCCATTAGGCCAACTTCCAACCCACCCGGGGCAGATGGATTCTCCCCTTAATCCACGGCCCCTTCTGAACTACCCGGACACCTCCGCCGGTCCTTCCCCACCCTGCTGTGACCTCCCCGAGGTGGTGGTGACCCTCCAGGGAGACCCACTCACTGTTGGAGGCGGCGGAGAGAGACGGAGGCTGACACCCCTCTGTTGATGGGGGCATGAACCGCAGCTCTTAGGGGGTCCTCCTCGCCCCAAGGGACACCTTGGCACACACGGAGGCACCCCCTCCTCCACTGTTGGGCCGCATCGGGTGGTCCATGGTCCTGGGCGGGACCCCAGTGGACAACCAGAATGCGAGCCAGGTGCCGGGGCGGGGCACGTATCTTGTTCCCACCATATCAAGAAGCATTTAAGCAGGGCTATAAACTCCTCTCCCCAAATCTGCTCTCGTCCCGCCACGAGGAATGGGCCTCTCTGCTGCCTCTATCCTGCCGCCGTCCCCCCAGTCTCCAATCTAGTGTCCCCTCTTTCTCATTCCCAATCCCTTCTCTGGTGAGAACTACTCTGGTCCACTCCACTCAAGCGACAGCGTTCTCCCACAGGAACCGCCGCATAAAGAGACCACGATTTACTCGACCGTCCAGCCAGCCAAGAAGGTGGAGAGTCCCTCCCTAACCCCCTTGACCTACGAAAAGATCATGTGAACAGAATCTTGTGAACAGCATGTAAACAGCATGCGAACAGCAGCGTGGCCTGCTCTCATCCCAGTGAACAAGGCCACATTCGCCCATGGAGAAATCGTCCGGGCAGCCAGAAAAGCAACTGGACCTCAAGCGGGAGCGGCTCTCACGATTCCTGATGCCCGCGGCTGACTCGGGAACCCCTCGGTGGCAAACACCAGGAAAGCCAAAGGGAAAATCTCCACTTCCTCGGACTGAGACCCCCAGGCCTCGGACGATCCGCTCCTCGTGACTCAGAATCCCCCGTTTCTGATCATGTCCCTCTGGAAGGGGCCCAGATGCTTCAGAAGAACCTTCCCCGCCGGCCTTGACTTGGGGGTTCTGCCCTGGCCACGCTCCAGGCTTGTCCAAAAACAGCCCAAGTCCTTCCCGTCCTCCACACATGGAGATATAGAGATGTGAAACGCTTGCCTCAATTTGCTGAAACAACATGCTGCACGAACGGCTGGATGGAAGCAATACCACTTTAACTCCTCATCTTCTGCCCTCCGACCCCAATTCCTGAGGCTCATGGATAAAAAAGTAACGGATTCATTCTTTATTTATGCAAACTTTTCGGCATCAGCTTTAGAGCTCTCAGTCACCTTGGCCCCAGTTTCCTTACCTCACTGATTTCCTACCTCATCCAGAGTGGACATTTAATGCAGAGAGACGAGGATGTCTCTCATTCAAGCTAGGAGGCTTGAGCAAAGCCTGAATCACTGTGGGAATGGAACGTGCCTGGCGATTCTGTTATATCGCACTCTCCCAATCGCTTAGTACAGTGCTCTGCCCAGAGTAAGCCTTCAATAAATACGACTGATTGGTTGATTGGTTGATTGATTGATTGAAGGGGCAGGCATGGGCTCAGAGGTGGGGAAAATCAGGGTCAGGTGGGGAGGAGGACGGTGAGAGAGTGAGCCTGGCCAAAACAGAGACGGGAGGGTGGGGATGGGGGTCCCCACTGAAACGTGTGAACAGCCCTGGCTCCCAGCTCCTCCCAACCACCTGCCGTTCTCTGCCCCTCCCGGGCACCGGTTCAAATCCTCCCAGGTAGGGTGAGGGAGAGAGGGGCGGTGGCAGTTGGTGGCAGGGGAGGTGGTAACCAGCTTCACCCATTTCCCCTCTACCAATCCAGGGCTGTGGGTATTTATACCCAATAGGGCATGCTCTAGGGGGAGCACAGATTTCCCCACCCACACCACCGCAATCGGCTGATGGTACTGGTGGGTGTGAAAGACTCAGCTTTCTGATCACATGATTCTCTTGATTTCTTTAATCTGGAATTCCCCCCGCCCCATCCATCCACACTCTTGCCCTTCCAGCATTGTGCCTGGCCGGAGTGTCCCCCAGGACCTTGGGTGAACCCCCAAATGACGCCCCATCAGAAGGGAAACATCATGGTCTAGGGGATAGAGCACGGGCCCGGGAGCCAGAGGACCTGGGCTCTAATCCTGGCTCTACCACTTGTCTGCTACGTGACCTTGGGCCTCTCGAGGCCGTGTGGAAGGAGCCTTTGGAGAGAGAGTGATTGCTGGGGGCTATCAGAGAGGGAAGAAGAAAAGAGGGCAGAAAGGTTTTGAGAAGGTGAGATGGTTGGGGTCAGAGCCATTCATTCATTCACCCATTCAATCATATTTATTGAACGCTTACTGTGTGCAGAAGACCATACTAATTGCTTGGGAGAGTACAATACAATAATAAACAGCCAGAGGTGGAAGAAGTAGAATTTGAAAGCAGGTGGGAGATCTCTTGAGAGATGGCCGAGAAGAGGAGAGAAGCAGTGTGGCCCAGTGAACAGAGCACGGGCCCGGGAGTCAGAAGGACCAGAATTCTAATCCTGGCTCCGCCACTTGTCTGCCGGGTGACCCTGGTTAAGTCACTTTACTTCTCTGGGCCTCAGTTACCTCATCTCTAAAATGGGGATTAAGACTGTGAGCCCCATGTGGGACAGGGACTCTGTCCAACCTGCCGATCTTGTATCTACCCAGAGCTTAGTACAGTACCCTATAGTAAGCGCCTAAAAGATACCGTAAAAAAGGCACCATGGCCTAGTGGAGAGCGCGGAGGATTGGGAGTCCAGAGATGGAACCTAATCTTAGTTCCACCACTTTCCTGCTGTGTAACCTTCAAGGCCAGCGTGAGACTCAGGGGATCACTGGGCTCCACCCCTGAAGCAGCTTGCCCTCCTTGGCAGGAGTAAGTTTGTTGTGGGCAGGGAAGGTGGCTGCCAACTCTGTTGTATCGTATTCTCCCAGACGTTTAGTACAGTGCTCTACACACTGTAAGCGCTCAAATACCAGTGACGATGATGATGATGTTGGAGTGTATAAGAGAAGCAGCGTGGCTTAGTGGAAAGAGCACGGGCTTGGGAGTCAGAGGTCATGGGTTCTAATCCTGGCTCCATCACTTGTCAGCTGTGAGACTTGGGACAAGTCACTTAACTTCTCTGTGCCTCAGTTACCTCATCTGTAAAATGGAGATTAAGACTGTGAGTCCCACGTGGGACAACCTGATGACCTTGTATCCCCCCAGTGCTTAGAACAGTGCTTGGCACACGGTAAGTGCTTAACAAATGCCATCATTATTAGCAGTAGTAGAATTATAACCCAGGGTGGAGAACGGGAAGGAGTTGAGGAGGCAGGTTGCAGGGGAAAATCCGGGCCTGGGAGTCAGAGGACCTGGATTCTAAATTCACCTCTGCTGATTCCTTGCTGAGTGACCCTGGGCAAATTACTACACTTCTCTGGGCCTCGGTTCCCTCATCTGCAAAATGGGGAATCCATTCACCCATTTTCAACCTCCTACTTGGACTGTGAGTCCTATGTGGGACCTGATGATCTTATATTTACCCCCATACTTAGTACAGTGCTTGGCACATAATAAGGGCTAACAAATACCCCAGTGAATAGTTCGTTGAGTAGCAAACCGCTGAACCAAGCTAAACAAACCCCTGGGCCCCCGTACCGTGGTGGTGACTTCCTTCCTTACAGGTGCTGCAGCCCACATCTCTCCGTGCCAGAAAACGGTGTGTGGGCCCCCTCCCCCACCCTAAGGGGTGGAGGGAGGGGCACCATTTCCGTCATTTCCAGAGACCCCCAGGCTCTGGCAGCTGCAATAGGGGATGGAGAGACCCAGATAATCTGAGATAAATCAGAGATGGCGGCAGAGGAATGATGACGGCGGAAGAATGAGATGAAAAGGAAACCGAGAGATGGAATAGAGAAAGAGGCATGCAGGGGTGTGTCTGCTTGAGAGCAAAGAAGGCTCGGCGTTTCCCACCCTCCTGGGTGCCCCTCACCCCAGACGGAGGCCGCTGGCACCACAGAGCCTTGCCTGGCTTGTACCCCGAAACAGGAAGTGCCCATACCCTCCTCTCTTACTTCTTCCAACATTCCAAGAGGGCCAGGCTGCTCAGACTGAGAAACACTACCCTAAGCCCCCTCCCCGGACCTCGGCCCAACCCCCGGGGACACAATACGCCATTCACTCTGACCCTCGGCCCACCTACTGTTACCTTGTACTCTCCCAAGTACTTAGTGCAGTGCTCTTCACGCAGCAAGCGCTCAATATCATTGATTGATTGATTTCCTGGGAGAAAGAGCACAGGCCTCGGTATCAAGCACTTAGTTACAATGCTCTGCACACAGTAGGTGCTCAAAAAATGATTGATTGACCTAGGTTCTGTGCCCAGTTACCTCAATCAATCATATTTACTGAGCACTAACTGTGTTTGGAGCACTTTACTAAGCGCTTGGGGGAGTACAATATAAAGAGTCGGTAGACAGCTCAACTATAAAATGGGGATTAGTACTGTGAGCCCCATGTGGGACATATTAATATAGTATAATAATGATAATGATGGCATTTGTTAAGTGCTTACTATGTGCCAAGAACTATTCTAAGCACTGGGGTAATAATAATAATTATAATGTTGGTATTTGTTAAGCACTTACTATGTGCAGAGCACTGTTCTAAGCTCTGGGATAGATACAGGGTAATCAGGTTGACCCTTGTGAGGTTCACAGTTAATCCCCATTTTACAGATGAGGTAACTGAGACACAGAGAAGTTAGGTGACTTACATACTAGATCATCAGGTTGTCCCACAAAGGGCTCACAGTCTTAATCCCCATTTTACAGATGAGATAACTGAGGCACAGAGAAGCTAAGTGACTTGCCCAAAGTCACACAGCTGACGAATGGTGGAGCCAGATTGAGAATCCACAGCTTTCGACTCCTAAACCCGGGATCTTTCCACTAAGCCATGATCAGCCTCTTTCTACCCCCGGTGCTTAGTACAGTACCTGGCACATAATAAACACTTAAAAACCGTTTTGTTATTTTTAAAAAGCCCAATATTAAGCGGTGGGAAAATCAGGTAGAGACACGGGTCGCAGCGCCCCCTTCTGGCCTCCCTCAGAAAAAGCAGCCCTCCTGCCTTAACCCTCCTCCCCCTTCAAACAGCTCCCGCAAAAAAGTCCACGGCTTTATTTGCAGATATATAAAAAAAATTGCATAGTTTTAGTTCCTGAATTCACGAAAAGCCCCTAACTGCTCCGACCCACCGTAAAAAGTAGAAGCGAACCGGGGAATATATTAAAGAAATTTAAAACTCACACAGAATCCCCAGCAGTTTGGCATTCATTCACTCAATCGTATTTATTGAGCGCTCACTGTGTGCAGGGCACTATACTAAGCGCTTGGGAAGTACAGTTCAGCAACAGAGAGAGACAGTCCCTGCCAGCAACGGGCTCACAGTCTAGAAGGGGGAAGACAGACAGCAAAACAAAACAAGTAGGCAAAAAAAAACCAAGTAGACAACACACACACACACACATTCTTCCTCTTCCCCCAAGGGAGGGTGAGAAGCCACAGTTCCCCAGTGGGTGGGTGGGTGGCACTCCGGGGTCCGTGCCGTGTCCTCCCCCTTACTTTCCCACCACTGTAGACGGCACCACCGTCCTTTCTGACAAGCCTTGGCATTATCTTTGACTCCTCTCTCTCATTCAACCCACATACTCAATCACTAAATCCTGTTGGTCCCACCTTCACAACGTCGCTAAAATCCTCCCTTTCCTCTCCATCCAAACTGCTCCCACGTTAATACAATCAGCCATCCTATTCCACCTGGATTACTGCATCAGCCTCCTTGCTCACCTCCTACATTCCCGTCTCTCCCCACTCTGATCCATACTTCACTCTGCTGCCCGGATCATTTTTTTCTACAAAAACATTCAGTACACGTCACCCCACTCCTCAGAACACTCCAGTGGTTGCCCATCCACCTCGGCATCAAACAGAAACTCCTCCCCATCGACTTGAAAGCCGTCCATCACCTCGCCCCCTCCCACCTCAACTCCCTTCTCTCCTTCTGCAACCCAGCCGACACAATTCGCTCCTTCAATGCCAACCTTCTCACTGGGCCTCCATCTCGTCTACCTCGCCACCGACCCCCGGCCCTCGTCCTGCCTGTGGCCTGGAGCGCCCTCCCTCCACGAATCCCCCAGACAATAGCTCTCCCACCTTTCAAAGCCTTATTGAAGGTCCATCTCCTCCAGGAGGCCTTCCCTGACTAAGCCCTCCCTTCATCTTCTCCCATTCCCTTCTGCGACGCCCTGACTTGCTCCCTTTATTCATCTCCCCCTCCCAGGCCCAAAGCACTTCTGCACATACCTGTCATTTTTTTTTATATTAACGTCTGTCGTCATCCCCCCACTCCACCCCTGACTGTAAACTCGTTGTGGGCAGGGAGTGTGTCTGTTTCTTACTGCAGTACACTCTCCCAAGCGCTTAGCCCAGTGTTCTGCACACGGTAAGCACTCAATCAGTACTATTGAATGAATGGATGGATGGCAGGAAGGCTGGATGGATGGCAGGGCTGCTGGCGGATGGTCGCAAGTACTTCTGCAGGGCCCGCCATGGAGGAGAAGATGCCCCGGGCTGGTTCCCGCGGGGATGGGGCGGGGGTCTTCGGCCCCCACCCCCTGCTACTGTTGAAACCCCTTGGTGTGCGTAAAGGCCTCCTCCACCACCAGCCTGGGCCGCCCCCAGTCGGCGCCGTCAGATCCTCCCCCTTGCCCCCGGAGTCTCACCTCCAACCCTCCCGCTGCAGCGCCCCCAACCTCAATCCCCTTGGAATCTCGCCTGCATCCCTCCCGCTGCGGCGGCCCTAACGTCATTCCCCCCTACCGTCTTACCAGCATCCCTCCCGCTGCAGTAACCCCAGGTCTCACATGCATTCCTCCAGCTGCGGCAGCCGCAACATCGGCCCCTCCCGGAGTCTCCCCTGCATCCCTCCCACTGCAGTAGCCCCAGCAGGCCCGGCGAAATCCGCGAAGTCTCACGGCCCGGCAGCAGGGCCGAGTAGACACAGGGAAGGTGAACTGGCCTCTCCTGGTCCCTACCACGGCCCCGCCCATACCCCCCCCTTCCAGGCCCCTCTCACATCCCCTTCCAGGCCCCTTCCCTTCCCACTCCCTCCCCACCCAGCACCAAGCCTATTCCCCCACCCACCTCCCCCCCAGCCAATGCCCCTACCCGCCCCCCTCCCCACCTCCGCCAACCACGCCCTTCCTTTCTGGTAAAACCAACTGAAACGCCACCTCCTCCAGGAGGCCCTCCCTGATTGCCTCTCCACCCTATCCGACAATCAGCCCTCTCAACGTCTGCGGCTCATATGCATTCATTCAATAGTATTTACTGAGCGCTTACTATGTGCAGAGCACTGTACTAAGCTCTTGGAATGTACACTTCGGCAACACATAGAGACAATCCCTGCCCAGTGACAGGCTCACACAGCTCAAATCTGGCCACCTCTTCCTTTCCTAGATTTCTTTATCTCTTGAACTGCTTTCACTTGTTCCTCAGAGTAAGGGAGGGGGGACATAATAATAGTGATGATGGCATTTGTTAAGCGCTTACTATGTACAAAGCATGGTTCTAAGTGCTGGGGAGGATATAAGGTGATCAGGTTGTCCCACGTGGGGCTCACAGCCTTAATCTCCATTTTACAGATGGGGTAACTGAGGCACAGAGAAGTGAAGTGACTTGTCCAGAGTCACACAGCTGCCAAGTGATTGAGCGGGGATTTGAACCCATGACCTCTGACTCCCAAGCCCGGCCTCTTTCCACTGAGCCACGTTGCTTCTCTTACATCTTTCCCTTACTGAGCAGTTGGTGGCCTGGGTCCTCTCATCACCACCCCCTTCCCAGTACTAGACTGTAAGCTTCTGGTGTGCAGGGACCACACCTCTTGCTGGGGATTCAAGTTCCCAAGCCCTGGAAGAGGAGGAGGATGAAGTTGAGGAGGAAGGTGCCCCCATTCCTTGCCCCATCTCCACCCTCTCTGCCCCAACACCACCTCTCTCTAGAAGACTCCAGGATTGGGGCAGGAGTCAGGGAACCCGATCTGGACTCCACTCCTGACCACCCTCCCCCATGTAATCCCATGGCCGGCTGCGGTGCGCAGGCCCAGCCTCCCATCACAGCGTCGCTGCAATGGTACCGCTAGTCAAGACCCCGAGCAAACTTCCTCATTTGGCTATGGCGTCCACTGTGACTGATGGCCCTCCTGCCGCCCCCGGCCATCCCAGCTCCTGGACCCGGCCTGACCACAGAGCCTTGGGCTGTGCTACCTTAGAGGAACTCAGTTTGAAGGGAAGAGAAAGAGAGGTTTCAACCAAAGTACAATTTGAAACATTTCACAGCCACCCGAAACTGAAACTAAAGTGCTGTATTTCAAAAAAGCCATATCACCTCTACTTCTCTTTCCCTCATCACACAATGCTGAAAGGCAGGAGGGAGCCATGATCCATCTGCTGCTGTGGCTACAGGCCCTTCTACATCTGCAAACAAGTAAGTGCCGGGCTGTTCTCTACCACCCAACCATCCCCTCACTGTTTTTCATTTTATTTTCTTTTGTTTATGGTATTTGTTGAGTTTTTATTATGTGCCAGGTACTGTGCTAAGTGCTGGGGTAGATACAAATTCATCAGGTTGGCCCTGAGATTTTGCATCCTCCATCCCCCCCAACCCCGAAAAGTGGGTTCCCCATATCAGATGGATATTGAGGGGATCCCCGGACTGAAGTTTCAGGCCCGACCTCTCCCCGGAGGACCATCCCCTGCACCACCGGGCCACCGAGACTCGGGAGTGGGGGAGGTGGGGGACAGCCAGGGCAGAGTTGGGGGGGTGATGCCCCCAACTACTAGGATGGGGAGGGGAACCGGGAGGTTGCAGCAGTAGGACAGAAGAGCTGATATTGACTACCCCCGACCCTCCCAGGGGGGCTTCTGAGCCCTCCCACATTTCCTCTCCCCAGCTGAGGGAAGCGGGACTGGGTAAATGAAATACGGCCCGGCTGGCAGCGGCTGGTGGGAGCTGGGTTATTTATGGACACATTCACCCCTTAGAGGTTCTGGGGTTGGAGCCGGATCTCAGGGCTCCACCCAGCTCCAACGGGTATGGAGCTCGGCCCCTGTTCTGAGCTGCCCGGGACCCCCCGGTTTCTGACTACCCCACCCAGGAACCCAGATCTTCCATCGCCTATCCGGACAGGGGAGCAAGATCAGGATTCCCGAGACCCCCATGTGTCTCCCCTACCAAATTTGTCCGGTCCCTGGGTTCCCAGGAGAAGGAAGCGCCCTGAGGATGGGTCGGGACTTCTGGATTGGAATCCCACCTCAGCACCCAGTCCTCCCAGGGAAAGTGTCCAGGGAGCACATGGAAAAGCAGCGTTGCCTAGTGGAAAGATCATGGGCCTGGGATTTAGGGGACCTGGAATCTAATCCCTGGCTCCATCACTTTTCTAGAGTGTGACTTTAGGCAAGTCACTTAACATCTGAACCTCAGTTTCCTCACCTGTAAAATGGGTATTAGATACCTGTTTTCTCTCCCTCTTAGACTGTGAGTCCCACATGGGGCAAGAACTGTGTCTGATCTTAGGGAACATGTCTACCAAATCTGTTCTATGCACTCTCTCAAGCGGTCAGTTCAGTGCTCTGCTCACAGTAAGTCCCAGTGATTGACTGATCTGGTTATATTGCATCTCCCCCAGCAGTTAAGATATTGCTTGGCACATAATAAGTGCTTAAAACCCCACTGATTAACACTTTCCCATCAGGGTCCATGGAAGATGGTGACTCCTGAAGGTTTTCTTGTCGTCTGTTGTTTTGGGGGGTTTCTTTTAAATGGTATTTGTTAGGTATTTACTATGTGCCAGGCACTGTACTAAGCACTGGGGTAGATCCAAGCTAATCAGGTTGGACACAGTCCCTATCCCACATGGGACTCGCAGTTTTAATCCCCATTTTACAGATGAGGGAACTGAGACCCAGAGAAGTGAAATAACTTCCCCAAGGTCACACAGCAGACAAGCGGCAGAGCCGGGATTAGAACCTAGGTCTTTCTGACTCCCACGCCGAGGCTCTATCTGTGGGGGTGCACTGTTTTGCCGTCCTCTCCGTCCTCCATCGGTCCCTACCCCCCAGCCTCTTCTCGGGCTTTCTCTTCTGCTTTCCGAAAACAGGCTGACCTCGCTTCCCTCCATCTGACTCAGTTGACCATCCCCCTTGCCCCACTCCCTCCAGTCAGCCCCCTGCACACGACCTCCTGCCGTGACCAAGACTATAGTCACCATGGCAACTAAAGTGACTGCAGGGCTAACTTGGTTGGGGGGGGGGGTCCCTTCTCCTGGCTCCCACCCCAGGCACGGGCTCTGACAGGCCTCTTCAATCAATCAATCCATTCACGTTATTAATCGAGCTGTACTGTACCTGTACTGATCGTTTGGGAGAGTACCATACAATTCACCAATGATTTATTGAATGCTTAATATGTGTAGAACACTGTACTTAAGTGCTTGGGAGAGAAACAACAGACACATTCCCTGCCCATAGTGAGTTTACAGTCTAGAGGGGGAAACAGACATTAAAATAAATAAATTTCAGATATGGACGTAAGTGGTGTGGGGCTGGGAGAAGGGATGAATAAAGGGAGCAAGTCAGGGCGACATAGAAGAGAGTGGGAGGAGATGTAAAATGGGGATTAAGACTGTGAGCCCCATGTGGGATAGGGACTATACCCTACCTGACCAACTGGTATCCACCTCAGAGCTTAGTGGAGTGACTGGCATAAACACTTAATACCATAAAAAAATTTTTTTATCTCTGTTGTAGATAGATACACCAAGCACTTAGTTTACTCCCCTCCCAAAGCATTTAGTACAGTGCTTTCCACACAGTAAGTGCTCAATAAATCCCATTGATTGGTGGATTGATTCTGCTTGGAGTAACAATGTGTAGTATTTGTTAAGTGCTTACTATGTGCCAGGCACTGTACTAAGAACAGGGGTAGAAACAAGTTTATCATGTTGGACAGAGTCCCTTTCCTACATGGGGCTCACAGTCTCAATGCCCATGTTACAGATGAGGTCACTGAGGCACAGAGAAGTGAAGTGACTTGCCCGAGGTCACACAGCAGACAAGTGGCAGAGCAGGGATTAGAACCCATGACCTTCTTACTCCCAGGCCCGTGCTCTAGCCACTACTCCACACTGCTTCCCATCAGAACTCACACCTAAGTGACCCTCGGAACCCACACCTGGATGCCTCCAGCCCTTCTGAGGGTGCCAGAGCCATGGGCTGGGGGTCAGGGGTCAAAGCAAACCTAATCAAACTCTCAATACTATTTATTAACTAAGAGTGTAGTGGGAAGGGGACATGTCTACCAACTCTCTTGCACTGTACTCTTCCAAGCGCTTAGTGCTCTGGGCATAGTAAGTGCCCAATAAATACCACTGATGATGATGATGACGCTAATGAAGTGGCTCCTGTGTGCAAAGGACTCTACTAAGCGTTCTTCCGAGGGCTGCTCCTGATGGGGGAGAGATTCAGAAATGGGACTTCTTCCAGGGCTAAATGGGTAGAGTACAGAAGGGAGAGTTTCCCTTGAGTCTCAGCTGTGAACCATTGAGCTGAGGGGTCGGGGAGAGGGAGTGGTGATCTGTGGTGGGATGAGGGGGGCGGGGTGGTGTGGGGAGGGGTCTTAATCTCCCCTTCTGGGCCTCTAGGTGCCGCAGCTCCACAGGAGCTGAATGGGGCCATCGGAGGGTCAGTCACCTTCCCCCTGGACATCCAAGCAGTGTGGCAGGTCAAGAGCGTCTTCTGGACTTCCAAAGGAGCCATCGCCACGGTGATCCCAGAGGGGCCGGGGAACCCTCCTCAAATCATCGCCTACACTCAGCAATACAAGGGACGGCTGATCGTCGCCGCCAACTACGACCTGACCATCGGCAACCTGAGCCTGGAGGACGCCGGAACCTACAGAGCCGACGTCAGCATTGCCCAAACCACCAACACCACCCAGTTCTCTCTGCGCATCTGGGGTCGGTCTCGTGGAGATTCAGCCATTTCCGAATCCACTTTGGACAGGAAACACTCACCCGCATTCACTGCTCCGGGAGCTTCCGGGAGAATTCTCAGCAAGAATCCTGGGTCTGTGCCAGGGAGAATGCAATTGTCCAGGGAGATGAGGTCCTAGGAGAAGTGTGGGAAAGCCCAATCACCCAGGGACCCAAGCTTTCTCATCTAAATGAGCCAAGCTATTAAAAATGACTTTTTTGATGGTATTTAAGCGCTTACTACATACTAGGCACTCTACTACGCTCTAGGCAAGAAACAAGCAAATCAGGTTGGACACAGTCCATGCCCCACGTGGGACTCTCAGTCTTAATCCCCATTTTACAGATGAGGGAACTGAGGCACACAGAAGCGTAGTGACTTGCCCAAGCCCACAAAGCAAACAAGTAGAGGAGCCGGGATTAAAACCCAGTTCCTTCTGACTCCTAGGCCCATGCTCTAACCACGAGGCAACATTGCTTCTTAAGCATTAATGTTAAGTTCAGTGTTTGTAGTGAGCAGAATCGAAAATGGAAACAGGTTTTAAATAAGCTTTCATCAGTCACAGAGTGCCACCAAAATAGGATGACTTTAAACTCACTCTCAAACACACAGCTTTCCCTCGTCCCAGACTCCTCCCTGAGCTAGCCTCCATGTTGTTAAAGGCGGTATTCACCCCGACCTCAGCTCCACAGCACCTATGTACACATCAGCAATGTATTTATTTAGATTAATATCTGTGGGCCCTTCTAGACTGTAAGCTCGTGAGCACGGAATGTGTCGGCCAACTCAGTCGTACCGTATTCTGTCCCCACTCCAGTCCATACTTCCCTCTGCTACGTGGATCATTTTTCTACAGAAGTGTTCAGTCCATGTGTCCCCACTCCTCAAGAACCTCCAGAGTTTGCCCATCCACCTCTGCAAACAGGAACTCCTCATCATTTGGCATTAAACACTCAATCACCTTCTCCCCTCCTACGTGACCTCACGGCTCTCCTACTACAATCCAGTCCACACACTTCGCTCCTCTAATGCCAACTTACTGGCTGTACCTCGATCTCGCCGCCGACCTCTCGCCCATGTCCTACCTCTGACCTGGCACACCTTCCCTCTTCCTAGCCGAAAGACCACTGCTCTCCCCACCTTCAAAGCCTTATTTAAAGCACATCTCTTCCAAAAGGCCTTCCCCAACTAAGTCCTCATTTCCTCTTCTCCAACTCCATTCTACATCACTCTTGCACTTAGATTTGCTCCCTTTTATTCACCCCTTCCTCAGCCCCACAACACTTACGACCATATCCAACACATTTATATTAATACCTTTCTCCCCCTCTAGACTGTAAGCTCCTCAAGGACAGGAAATGTTTCTAGAAACTCTTGTTATACTGCATTCTCCCAAGCACTTAGTGTAGTGATCTGCACACAGTAAGAGCTCAACAAATACCATTTATGATTCGTCGCCCTCTTTTGGGTCTTTCCCTCTCAGATCTGCTGACGGAGCCCTCGGTGATGGTGAATTCCATGATGGTGAATTCCACGGCGTCTGACAACGGCCACTGTAACGTCACCCTGACCTGCTCCGTGGCCAGGGGAGGGGATAACGTGACATTTAGCTGGATGCCCCTGGGGCCTGAGACTTCCGTGTCCCCCTACGACTATGTCCTCAGCATCGCCTGGAGGCCCGGGGACCCTCCCCAAGACTACACTTGCACAGCCACAAACCCCATCAGCAATAGCTCCCACACCATCCCCGCTGACCGGATCCACTGTCCAGGTATTTGTCTCCATCCCCCCCGCCTCTCGCCTTCCCTCCCTCCCGTCCTTGGGGCCTGAGCTGACCACCCGGGGTCCGGGGACCCAGGGGCCAGGCCACACTTGGCCAGTGCTGGGGAGACCCCCATGAGCCCCCAAGAGACAGGGACCTTGTCTTAATTCCCACCTGAGTATTCTCTCCCAGTGCTTAGTAGAGCGCTCTGCACACAGTAAGCGCTTGGAGAAGCAGCGTGGCCTAATGGAAAGCTCCTGGGCCTGGGAGTCAGAGGATCTGGGTTCTAATCCCGGCTCTGCCGCTTACCTGCTGTGCGACCTTGGGCAAGCACTTCACTTCTCGGGGCCTCAGCTCCGTCATCTGCAAAATGGGGATTCAACGCCTGTTCTCAGACTGTGAGCCCCATGTGGGACCTAATTATCTTCCCTCTATCCAGTGCTTAGCACTGAGTAAGCGCTTAACAAATACCACAATTATCATTATTATTGTCCACAGGAATCAATTTTCAGGGGGCTTCTCTCTCGGGGGAACCAGAAGACGGACCGACCCATCAGAAGGTGTAGACGGGGCGGTGGGGAAGCGGGGAGGACCCCCAGGAGTCAGTGGAGAGGGAGGACCACCCAGAAGGGAAGATGAGAAATATGCCTGCTAATTCAGCCGTGTCGTACTCTCCCAAGCACTTAGTACAGTGCTCTGCACATAGTAAGCACTCAATAAATATGATTGATGAGAGGAAGAAAAGAGACACCAGGCAGTGAACCCAATCTCCTGACCCTGGCCCCAGTCTGGTCGAGGACTCCCCCAGCCCCTCCTCATTCCACCTGGGGAAGCCCCACCGACTCCCATATGTCTTCTCTAGGCATGATGAACGCATCGGAATTGAGCCGGACCACGGTGCGTGCGGTTGTCCTAGTCCTGGTGGTAGTATCCATCATCTTGGTCGGGGTCCTGGTCATATGGTGGCAGATGAAGCAAAGACAAAGTAGGTGATCCCCAGCCCTCTCTGTGTCCCCCCAAGTTTAACCCTAACCAGCCATAGAGAGCAATAGAGATGTAAAGACCACCCCCACCATCACCAAATCTCCCCGCCACGAGGAATGGGGCCCTCTGCTGCCCCATCCTGTCACCCCCCACCCAGAGTTTAGCCCCCTGCCTCTCCTTGTCCCCAAGATCTTCTCCCAATTAGAACTACTCTGATCTGCTCAACTCAGGAGACAGTGTTAACCCACAGGAACCACACCGATCTCTGAACCGCCCGTGGAAAGAGACCCCAGTGAACGCCAGTGCCGCAATTTACTCGACCGTCCAGCCAACCCAGAAGGCGGAGACCACCCCCGCATCCCATTGACCTATGAAAATATCATATGAGCAGTAGCGTGGTCTGGGCTAACCCGAGTGACTGAGGCCACACCCGGCCCACGGAGAGACTGTGCAGGCGGCCCGGCTGACGGCAGGAAAGCGACTGTGGCCCAGGGAGGGAGTGGACACCCACGATTCCCGACCCCCACAACTGACCCGCGAGCACAGAAGCAAAATTCTGCAGAATGAGACCTCTCCCCCAGGCCACCTTAGTCTTGGAAAATCCACTCCTTGGGACTCAGAATCTCCCATTTCTGATCCTGCCCCTCTGAAAGGGGCTTGGATGCTCCTAAAGAACCCTCCCCCCGGGACTTGACTTTGGGTGCTTCCCTGGCCACGCTCCAGGCTTGTCCAAGGACAGCCCCAATCCTTCCCATCCCCCACTGATGGAGGTAAGGAGACGTGAGCCACTTGCCTCCATTTGCTGAAACAACATGCCGCACAAATGGCCGGAAGGGAGACCACTTTAACCTCCACATCTTCTGCCCGACCCCCAAGCACTTAGTATAGTGTGCTGCATATAGTAAGCATTCAATAACCACAATTGATTAATTGAAAATAATAACCATAAGTGTGGTATTTGTTAAGCACTTACTATGTGCCAAGCACTGTACTAAGCAATGGGGTAGATACAAGATATTCAGGCCTCAGAGGGGGGCTCACACTCTAAGTAGGAAGGAGAACAGGTATTGATTCCCCATGTTGCAGATGAGGGAACTGAAGAACAGAGAAGTTAAGAGACTCGCCCAAGGTCACACAGCTGGTAAGTGACAGAACCAGGGTTAGAACCAAGATCCTCTGATGCCCAGGCCTGGGCTCTTTCCACTAGGCCACACTGCTTCTCTGTCTCTTCTTGTTAGACTGGGAGACTTGTTAAACTGGAACTATGCCTGAGCTGATGATCATGCGCTCACCCCAGTGCTTAATACAGTGCTCGGCACAAGGAAATTTACTATGTGCTAAGCACAGTAAAGGACCTGGGTTCTAATCCCAGCTCTGCCACTTCTCTGCTGTGTGACCTTGGGCAAGTCACCTCACTTCTCTGTGCCCCAGTAACCTCAATCGTATTTATTAACACCTGTGTGCAGAACACTATATTAAACACTTGGAAGAGTACAATATAACAGAGTTGGTAAACACCGCATCTGTAAAATAGAGATTAATACTGTGAGCCCTATGTGGGACATGGACTGTGTCCAACCTGATTAGGTTCTATCTACCCCAGCACTTAGCACACTACCTGGCACATAATAAGCACTTAGCATTCAAAGAAAAAAAAAGGACCGTATCAAGCGCTGGGAATAATAAACGCAATTGAAAGAATGAATGAAGCGCTGGGAAATTAAGGTATAATCAGGGGTCACACACCACCCCGCCAGCCACTCTCAGAAGTACCAGCCCTCCTGCCCCATCATCAAACAACCCCACAAAAAGTCCACTGCTTTATTTTCATATAAAAAAAAAAACATTTGTACAATTTTAGTTTCTAAATTCACGAAAAGTCCCTAACACCGCACTGGTCCAACCCATTGCAAAAGTAGAAACGATCCTGGAATATATTAGAAAAACCAAAAACCAAGAAAAAACCACACAAAATACCAAGCCGCTTTTCCCGTTCCAGGTCCCTACAGGCATGCACGGGGGCCTCGGCTCCAGGCCTGGAAATTCAGAAGTCCTGGATGCGTTTTGGGGGTGGGGGTGGGGGTGTAGGGGATCCTGGTTGGAGAGGGAGGGGCCAAAAGAATGATGGCCCCGCTCCCCCTTGCAAAGATCTACCCCGAAATTTGGGGGACAACTGAGGGGGAAGGACAGGCTTGGGGGTGGGGGGTGGGGGGCAGAGGGTCTCTCTCTCTCTCTCTCTCTCACACATACACACACACACACACACACACACCCCACCCCCCTCACAGCCCACTGGGAATAAGGGATAGAGGAAACAAAAGCCCAGATCCAGACATTAGTCAGATTTGGTAGGGGGGAAAGGATGGAGCCATTGTAATTGGGGAGTGGGGAGGGGGCAGAGTCATAGTGATGACCGATCGGAGAGCAGCAAGGGTCTACCACGTGAAGCGGTTGGGGGCCTCCACGTGTGACCGGTGGGAGAGTCAGGGCTCACACACCCAGAGGCTGAGAGATTTGGGGTCCGAGGAGAGTAACAACAGTCAAAAATAAAGCCATTCCTCAGGCTTAGTGCTTCACAGTCAATAGGAAGAAAACGGAAACATCTTATTTTTAACACTGAAGGAAAGAGGAGATCACAGCGATTAAAAAGGTGAGAGGTGTCTAAGATAGTGCCTGACGGAAGCCCCCTCCCCAGGACATACACCAAACCAAATAAACTCCTCCCAACCCCACCAGGGCATCTCCCTTTGGCCAAAACCCCGTGGTGTTTAGAAACAAGGCTGAGTGGCGTGGGGTGCTGGGGGGTCCCCAAGGCGGCAGGGGGAGAGGGGAGGGCTCTTTGTGATTTGGTCCCCATTAGGGTCAGCTGAGCCAAGGACGGGAACTCCGGGGCTGGAGCCGACATCTCCTCCTCTGGGCCGGTGGAACCGTCGGTCCAATCTGCAAGCCTGGGCTAGGGCTCCATTCGCCCCTATCTCCCGGGGAGGCAGGGGGCACGTGGGGAAATGGGGGGGATCCAGGTCAGATTGACTTCTGGGCTGGTCGGGGGGCTGAGGTGAACCCCCCAGGGAAGGAGTTGAGAGCCCTCTAACTGCCATGGAGGGAAGACATCCATGATGGAACGAGGCATCATGGGCTATGAGGAGGGCCAATCATGGTGGGGGGACCGGGGACACAATGGACGGGTAGAGGGGCTGAGGCAAAGAACACAGGCTTGGGAGTAAGAGGTCATGGGTTCGAATCCCAGCTCTGCCACTTGTCAGCGGTGTGACTTTGGGCAAATCACTTAACTTCTCTGGGACTCGGTTACCTCCATCTGTAAAATGGGGATTAAGACTGTGAGCCCCAAGTGGGACAACTTCATAACCTTGTATCTGTCCCAGCGCTTAGAGCAGTGCTTAGCACATAGTCAGCGCTTAACAAACACCATCATTATTATTATTATTTTTCACCCCACTGAGAGGAGACCGTGGGCTGAGGAGGGAGGAGGGGGTGGGACAGAGGATCTGATGTAGAGGAGCAAATGTGGGGGAGAGGGGCGCCTCTCTTTCTCTCTTGTCCCCAAGTAGAGGGTGACAAGCCACAGCGGGAGGGTGGGGGTATCCAGGTGTCCGTGCCTTGTGCGGAGTGAGGGGGCCTTGGTCCCAGGAGTCCCCTTCCCCATTGGGGGGGGGGTCAGTGAGCTGGGGACACAGACTCCCTCTCTCCTCCCCGCCAGCTAGGAAACCTTGGTTTTTGAAGTCTCCAGGGCAGGGAAGGGTTGGTTATTCAAGTAAAGTCGAGTTCCGGTTTTGAGGAGGGGGTCCTCCGGGCCGGGTCAGACGGAGGTCTCGGACTGCAGCCTCATGACGAACTTGTGGGACTTCGGGTCCACGAACTCCTCGCTCAGCTTGAAGAAGGGCACGCGCTTGGTGCTGACCACCAGACTGAAATCCTGCCGCTTCAAGAGGAAGACCACCCCGTCCCGCAGCCCGTTGGTCACCGACTCCTCGCTGACCAGTGTCCACTGCTTGGCCAGCCAGCGCTCCTTCTGGTACTGGATGGTGGGGCCGGCCGCCAGATAGCGTTCCAGAAACGCCTGTGGACGGGGCCGGGAGGGAGGTGAGCAACCGGCCTGGTGCGGGACACCCCAAAGGCCTAATTCCGGCTCGCCCCTCTCCGGATGGGGCCGGTCGTGAGGGGCAGAGGAGGAGCAGAGGTGGGGTTACTCAGGGGAGACGGCGGGGGGTAAGGGGTCAGGAGCAGAGGGAGGCCAGGGGAGGGTTGGGGAGCGTGGCAGAAACAGGGATGGGGTAAGGAGACCGGAGTTGGGATCAGAGCAGGAGGGAGGGGAGAGGGGACAGGGGTTAGGAGACCGGGACTGGAATGGGGAGTGGCAAAGTGGAATGGGGAGGTGGAGTGATGAAGCAGAACTGGAAGAAGGGACAGGGAGCGGGAGGGGAAGCAGGGAGTGGGGATGAAGAGCGGAGAGAGGGGGGCAAGGATTTGGAGTGGGAAACTGGGAGTAGGGAACGGAAGCAGGGGATGCCGAGGGTGGGCGTGGGAGGTCACCTTGGGAGTCATGTCGTGGGTGATGCAGAACTCAAGGTGCTGAAGGATGCTCTCCATGCTGTGGAAGGGCTGCTGGCGGGTGGTCCGCAGGTACTTCTGCAGGGCCCGGGCCATAGAGGCGAAGATGGCCTGGGCCGCCTCCCGCGGGTCCATCACCTCCCGCGGGGACGGGGCGGGGGGCTTCGGCCCGCATCCCCCGCCCTCCTCCTGCTGCTGCTGTTGGAGCCGCTTGATGTGCGTGAAGGCCTCCTCCACCGCCACCACCAGCCTGGGGAGGCATTGGCAGACCACCCCCCCAAGTATCTCCTAAGGCCCTCCCGCTGCAGCGGCCCTGGCTTCATTCTACCTGGAGTCTCACCTACGTCCCTCCCGCTGAGACAGCCCCAGCCCCACCCATCCCTTCAGAGCCTCCCCTGCATCCCTCCCACTACTGGAGCCCCAACATCATCCCCCAGAGTCTCACCCGCATCCCACTAGCTGCAGCGGCCCTAACATCACCGCCCCCAGCATCCCCCCCGCTGCAGTAACCCCGGGGCCCACCTACATCTCTCTTGATGCAGTGGCCCCTACATCATCCCCTCCCAGAGTCTCACCTGCATCCTTCCTGCTACAGTGACCCCAGCAGGCCCAGCAAATTCCCCAAAATCACACAGCCCAGCGGCAGGGGCAGGATGGCAATGGGGAAGGCGCGCTGGCCCCACCCACACCCTCACCCCGGGGTGGTACCTCGCCCGTCGTTTGCGGACCCGTCGCTCGTGCTCGGCCTCCTCATAGTAGAAGTCGTTGTGGCTGTTGTCCCGCCGCCGAGCCGCCGCTGCTGCCATCACCGCCCGCGACTGCCCCGTCGAGTTGTTGGCTGTGCTCTCTGCCCGCCCCGCACCACCACAACCCCACGTCAGGGACACACACACACACACACAACCCCCCCCCCACCACAGCAACACACTCTTCACTGGAAGCTCCTTGTGATTAGGGAACGTATCTACCAACTTGTGTTCTCCCAAGTGCTTAGCACAGTGTTTTGCACACAGCGAGCGCTCGATAAATACGACTGAATGAACTCTGTGGAACTGTGCTCTCCCAAGCACTTTGCTTCCCACATGATAAGCGCTCAGTAAATACTATCGATGAATGCACTCCAACACACAGCTTCCTCTACCCAAATCGGGCAGACACACAGTCCTCCACACAAATACACATCGCTTCCCCGCCTTCTCCACCGGGGAGCTTGGGACCTCATGAGGACAGGGAGATCTTGGGGGGGCCGGGGGGTGTCAAGGGATGAGGCCTACAGGAAGGAAGATGAGGAGAATGAGGAGGTCAAGCAGGAGGACGAGAAGGATGAGGAGAACGAGAAGGAGGTTGACAACGAGCAGGAGGAGGAGGTTGAGGGCAAGGAGAAGGAGGGCGGAGAGATGAGGAGGACAAGGATGAGGAGGAAGAGGACGAGGTTGAGGAAGAGGACGAGGATGAGTAGAACAAGAATGAGGAGGAGGAGGACAAGATTGAGGAGGAGGAGGAGAAGGAGGAGGAGGACAAGGAGGAGGAGGAGGACAAAAAGGAGGACAAGGAGGGGCATTGGAACGGGTAGAAAGGAGTCAAGGGGACCCGGGGGTCGGTCAGCTCACCCTCTCCCAGCGAGTACACCTTGAAGCCAGATGCTTTCTTGGCCAGCACGGCCTTGGGCAGGGTGAGCAGGGCCGGGTTGTAGACGGGGAAGTCCCGATAATAGTTCTCCAGAACCCACACCGCCACACGCTGGATACTGGGCAGAAAAATGGAGTGGGGGGGGGAGGGGGAAAGGCCAGGTCACTCTCCCACACCATGGGTCCCTGATGCCTCTCACCCCACCATCGTCCTCATCTGTCCCCGCTTCCCAGCACCATTGCCACAGAGCCCGCCCAGAATGACCTCGGTGGGCTACCCGCTCCGAGGTGGCCCATGGCGCAGAAGTGGCCGGACCCCCGGCCACAATGCCCACCCCACACTGACCCAACGGGGTCCGTGATGTACAAACAGCCACTCAGGTCCTCCTACCGTGCTTCTCACCTTGGCACCCCACCCCAGGCCCCACCAGAGATTCCCCTCATCATATGAGCAGCCATCCAGTCCCCTGGTTCCCTGCCAACTCCCACCTGAGGGGGTCCATGGAGCCCCAGCCCCCGCAGTCCTCATCCAGTTCCTCTGCCGGCACCCACCCGAGGTGGTCCACATTGAAGTGGCCGCCTAATGCCCCCGGATGCCCCAGCTGAGATCCACCCGAGTTGGCCCACGTTCCCAGCCCAGTCTCCCCGGCCCCAACCCGGTGCCCCCCAGTGATACTCACCTGAGTTGGCCGATATTACAGAAGCGACCACCCAGTCCCCCACCCCCGGGTCCTCCTGGCGGTGTCTGAGGTGGCTGACTTCATAGGAGCAGCCATCCTTGTCCCTCGGGCCCCCACCCACTCCCCAAGCTGACTCCGATACAAGTTGACCCACACTGCAGAAGCAGATGCCCAGTACCTCCGGCCCCCAAATCCACACCCTGTCTCCTGAGGTGACCAACAGCGTAAAGCGGCTGCCTACCCGATCTGGCCATGGTGGAAGTGACGACCCGGTTCCCCCCAGCACTCCCTTAGGCAAACGCTTGAGGTGGTCCATTTTGTAGAAGAGGATACCCGGTCCCCCTGCCCCCCGTCCAGCTCCCCAGGTGGTGCCCACCTGAGGTGGCCCACATTATAGAAGCGGTCGCCCAGTCCCCCCTGCCCACGCCCAGTCCCTTCTAGCGCCCATCTGAGGTGGCCCTTGCTGTAGAAGCGGTCACCCGGTCCTTCCGGCCCCCGGCCAGTCACCCCGGCCCCCGCCCGGCCCCGCCGTGACGCCCACCTGAGGTGTCCCACGTTGTAGAAGCGACTGGCCCCGTCGGTGGAGCGCACGACTTTGAGGGTGAAGTGGGGCTGCAGCTGGCGTAGCTCGAGTAGGACGACGGCAAGGTAGTGCACGAAGAGCAGAGCGTCCACCAGAGAGCCGGCGAACTGCACCACGGCCCGGTAGCTGCGCTCGCGGGCGTCCAGCACCCGCACCCCGTAGAACAGCCAGTAGGAGGCCACCAGCAGGAAGACCAGCACCATGAGGAGCGCCCGCAGCACCCGCACGCGGGGCAGCCCCGCCCGCGGCCGGCGGAGGAAGAGGGCCCAGCCCGCCAGGGCCAGCAACAGCAGCTTGAAGGCCCCGGCCAGCAGCAGCCCCTCGCAGGCCGAGCCGCACGGCTCCAGCTGGTCCCGCCAGAGCAGCGGCGGCAGCAGCAGGAAGGCCACCGGGCTCAGCGCCGACAGCAGCGCCAGACCCGCCCCCGCCGCCGCCCCCAGGTGACGTCCGCAGCCCGGCGGGGCCCCCTCCTCCAGGTCTTTGGCGATGCGGGCGAGGTCGTCGTGGGACACGCTGCGCTCCGACGTGCCCGTCACCACCGTCGTCGTCTCCCCCCAGTTGTCATCCTGGAGGCCCGCCAGGCGGCGGGGGGAAGCCGGGGCAGAGGCGGGGAGAGGGACGGAGAGGGACGAAGGGGGAAATGGAGAGACGAGGTGAGAAAGGAGGAGAGGCCAAGGGACAAAGAACAGACGCAGCGGAGAGAGGAGGGGTAAGATGAGGGGAGAAACAAGAGACAGTGGGGAGAGATGAAGGGAGAAAGAAGAGACAGTAGGGAGAGATGAAGGGAGAAAGAAGTGACAGCAGGGAGAGATGAGAGACAGTGGGGAGATTTGGGAAGACGAGGAGAGAAACAAGGAGAGACCAAGGGAGAAAGAAGAGGCCAAGAGAGAGAGAGACACAGTAGGGAGAGGAGGGGAGAGATGAAGGTAGAAACAAAAGACAGTAGGGAGAGATGAGGGGAGAAACAAGAGACCGGGGAGAGATGAGGGAAGAAACAAGAGACAGTGGGAGAAATGGGAAGATGAGGAGAGAAACGAGGAGAGACCAAGGGAGAAAGAAGAGGCCGAGAGAGATACGGTGGGGAGAGCAGGGGAGAGATGAGGGGAGAAACAAGAGAGAGTGGGAGAGATGAGGGGAGAAATAGAGACAGTGGGGAGATGAAGGGGAAACGAGAGGAGAGAGAAGAGAATGTGGAGAGGAGGAATGAGGGTTCGGGAAAGAGGAAAGGGGTTAGTGGGGCAGAGAAAGACATGAGGTTAAGGATCAGAAAGAGGGCGATGGGGAGGGCAAAACGGTTAGACTAGAGGAAGAACTTCCAGGCCATGAAGGAGGCGGGTGGTGGGAATACTCAGAGCTTTGTGGTGGTGGGAGGGATTAGAGGGCCTGCACAAAGGGTAGAGGCCTAAGATCATTGTAGGCAGGTAATGTGTCTATCATTCTACCATACTCTCCCAAGTGCTTAGTAAAGTGTTTTGCACACAGTAAGCATAGAGAAGCAGCATGGCTTAATAGAAAGAGCGCAGGCCTGGGAGTCAGAGGATGCGGGTTCTAATCCCAGCTCTGCCCGTCTGCTGTGTGACCTTGGGCAAGCCACTTCACTTCTCTGTGCCTCAGTTACCTCATCTGTAAGATGGGGATTAAGACTGTGAGCCTCACATGGAATAACTTGATTACCTTGTATCTCCCCCAGCGCTTAGAACAGTGCTTGGCACACAGTAAGCGCTTAACAAATACCATCACTATTAATAAATACGATTGAATGAGTGAATGAAGGAAGCATCCCGGACGGCTGACTGCTTCCCCGTGCACGCGGGGACGAGGGAGACGCGTGGCTCCCGACTGGGCGATGAGGACACGGCCTCCGTGTGGCCCCGCCACCCGGCCCGGCCCTCACCCGCTCGTCCCCCCGGGTGGACTCATTGTCCAGCAGTGGCTCCCCCGGGGCCTGGATGGTCACCGACTTGTCCCCACGGCTGCCGTCCCGGCTCTTGGACCGATGGCGTTCCCGCCGCTCCCTGGGGATAGGGGACAGAGTGAAGATAATGAGAAGTTCCACCCCGTCATCCCCCCATACACACACACCACACAACACCCCCAAGCCCCTCCTCCCTGACCCCTGGGCTACCTCTCCGCCCCCTCATCTCCTAACCCCCAGAAACGGCCCCTGGGCCTGATAACAACTATGTTGGCACATAGTGAGTGCTTAACAAATGCCATCATCATTACTAATTAATAATGGTGGTAGTATTTGTTAATAATAATAACTATATAGTTTTATATTTTATATTATATGTATTTTGTTATATAATTTTGATGTGTGATATATTTTAATATAAAATATTGTATATTTGTTATATGTAGTTTGTATATAATTAAGTAGATGATCGTGATCAATTATTAATATTACTACTAATAATGATGATGGCATTTAAGTGCTTACTATGTGCCAAGCACTGCTCTAAGCACTAGGGTAAATACAAGTTAATCAGTTTGTCCCGCATGGGGCTCACAGTCTTAATCCCCATTTTACAGATGAGTTAAGAGACAGAGACATTTAAGTGGCTTGCCCGAAGTCACAGCAGACAAGTGGCAGAGGTGGGATTAGAACCCATCTCCTCTGACTCCCAAGCCCGTGCTCTTTCCACTAGCCACACTGCTTCTCAATGTTAAGCGCTTAACTATGTGCCAGGCACTGTCCTAAACGCTGATCTCCCATCCCCTCCTCCTCCCCTCACCCCCAGATCTAGCCCTTGGGCCTGGTCTTCCATCTCGTCTCCTGATCCCATCTACCCTTCGGCCCCCACATCCCCTCCTCCCGACTCCCTGTCTACCCCTCTGCTTACAGGCCCCTTCCTCACCCTTCCGTGCCCCCCCACCCCCAACCTCACCTCCCTTCTCTCCTTCTCCATCCCAGCCCGCACACTCCACTCCTCTGGTGCCGCTAACCTTCTCACTGGGCCTCCATCTCTCCTGTCTCACCGCCGACCCCTGGCCCATGTCCTGCCTCTGGCCTGGAATGCCCTCCCCTCCCCAAATCCACCAATTACTCTCCCCGACCCTTCAAAGCCTTACTGAAGGCACATCTCCTTCAAGAGGCCTTCCCAGACTAAGCCCCACTTTTCCTCAACTCCCATTCCCTTCTGCGTCACTCTGACCCGCTCCCTTTACTCTTGGCTTCCCTTCCCATCCCTCAGCACTTATATATGTATCTGTAATTTTATTTGTACTGATGTCTGTTTCCCCCCTCTAAACTGTGAGCTCGTTGTGGGCGGGGATTGCCTCTCTTTATTGTATTGTACTTTCCCAAGCGCTTAGTACAGTGCTCAACACACAGAAAACACTCAATAAATACGACAGAGAATGTACATCCCCTCTTCCCGTGACCCCTGGTCTGTCCCTCTGCCCCCACACCCCTCCTTCCCTGACCCCTGACCTGTCCCTCCGCCCCCACATCCCCTCCTTCCCTGACCCCTGGTCTCTCCCTCTGCCCTCACATCCCCTCTTTCCCTGACCACCGGCCTGGTGACCATGCCCTTTCCCCATCCGCCCCGCCATGTCCCAGGGGATGGCCTCCCCGTCCCGGGGCAGACCTGTGGCGACGGGAGCTGCGGGAGTGTCCGGACTTGCAGGAGTAGCCCGAGTACTGGGACTCGGTGTCCATGGCGTCGTCGCCGCGCCGGGCCGCGGAGCGCTCCAGGATGGCGGGCTTGGGCTGGGGCCGCCCGCGAGGGCCCCCCCACCCCCACCCCGCCCCGGCCCCCGCCGCCTTCTTGAGCCCTGGTTTCCTGAGCCCCAGCGGTGCCTTCAGGAAGTCCACCGTGACCCTGAGGGACTCTATCTTGCTGGGCGGCGGGGGGCTCCACGCAGAGAAAGTCCAGCGGCCCACCTGTGAGGAGGAAAGAGGAGGGTCTCAGGTCTGTGTCCAGCCCCCTGGGGCCAAGGAAGAGTCAGGGTGAGCACCCCCCTCCCCCAGACACACATACACACACAGAGGCTGGGCATTGGGGGTGGAGGAGGGGGGGGGGGGGGGGGGCGGAGAGAGGCGCCCCCGAGGTGCTGACAGCCTGACAGGGGAAGCAGGACAGAGCCAGAGACACAGGCAGACACAAAGACGGGGCCCTGAAACATTAAAGATGCAAAAGAACAGAGACATGATTGATGGAGTGAGAAGCAAGGCTGCGGGGAGGGGAGGGCAAGGGAGGAGGAGGAGGGGGTGGGCTGGAGAGCCCGAAGAGACTCGGCCTCTATTGGGGTGGGTCTGGGAAGGCTTTCTGGAAGAGGTGGGCATTCAGAAAAAGGAGAAGATGGGTTGGACCAGGGGCTAGAACGCTCACTATCTTCACCCCTTTTGTGGGGTCCCACTTGCCCTACCAAACACTCTTTTATCATTCCCCCCCACACACACACACCATCCCCCGCCAAACTTCTACCATGAGCACTTCTCCCCACCCCCCACCCCCTTGGACAGACCACAAACTCCCAGGATGACCATTCCCCCACTATCCCCTCCGCTGTTCCCAGACAGTTGGTGATTGGGTCTCTGACAGTTCCCCCCCTCAAAACTCAGTTGGTGTCCACTCCTCCTCCCTCCCCCTCCCATCTTCTTAAGCTGGGGTCGCGGGGGGGGGGGGGGGGGGGGGGGGGGTGGCGGAGGGCAGAAGATTGAAATCAGAGGAAGAATAGCAGGGGGAGGGGCTTCCTTGCAATAAATTTCAAACCTGACAGTCATCCCGCCACTTCCAACTCCCAGCCTCATCCTACCCTCAGCTCCCCAGCTCCTCCTTACCCCCCCAATCCTCCCCTGCTGTAGCCTCTCTCTCTCTCTCTCTCTCTCTCACACACACACACACTCATATATACACACACACATTTCCTCCCTCCCCCCTCCGGGGGCGGGGGGGGGGGGGGCAACGAGGCCCTCTGGGGTCCGGCCGGCTGCCCGGAGGTGGGGAGGGGGCTGGAGAAAGATTTAAGCCCCTCTCTCCGACGGCTTCAGAGGAAAGGGAGGGGGCGAGGAGACCATTAGGAGATGAGACCCCCTCTACCACCACCACACATCCACACCCACACCCCAACATGATAATGAGCCAGCAATGATAATGGGGGGTCTCCCTGCCGGTGATTCCCCCCACCCAACCCCGTCTCTTTCAGAAACAAAATTAATGGACGAATGGTGGGGGGAAGGGGCTGGGGGGAAGGGGAGGGGGGAGGCTTTTGTCCCCACTGCCCGCTTCTCCCCCATTGATTGCCATGGCAACTCACAGCCCCCCCGTTGCCAGGGAGACAGCAGCGGTGGGGTGGGGGTCGGGGAGAGGGCCCGGGATTCACGGGCGGGGTGCGGGGGGCGGGTGTGGAGGGAGCGGGGCTGGGGGCTAGCCGGCCGGACGGCCGAGAAGGGGGGAGGGGGCTTCTCCCGAGGCGGGGCCCCCCGGCCTTTGTCCGGACCCGGATCGGGTTTCTCCGGGAAACAATGGGGCGGGGGGTGGGGGGCCCTGGCTTCTGGGGACCCTCACCCTGGGGGGGCCGGAGGGGGGGGGTCCGCCTGGAGGAGAGAAGGCCACGGGGAGGGGGCGAGGACCATCCGACCACCCCCCGCCCCCCGCCCCCAGGAAAGTAGGTCGAGAGCGGACGCAGCAGGAGGGACGGAGGTTAGACTTCGTTTGAGAATTTCCCTGCGGCGAAGGCGGCGTTGGCTGAGGGGGGGGGAGGGGGGGCGGGGGGAGAATGGATCCGGGCTGAGGCTCCTCCGTCCCGGGGTTAGAGGGGGATGGACTGAATGACCGCCGCCCCCCGACCCAATCCATACCCGCGCGGGGACCTTGGAGCGGGATTCCAACCAAGGGGATTGGAACCCAGGTCCTCCTGACTCTCAAGCCGGGTTCTTTCTAGGAGCAGACATGGGGCTAGGGGGTCCCCCAGGACTGGACGTTAGGGTGAATAATAATAACGATGATGATGGCATTTGTCAGAGGAGAGGCGGGCTGGTTTTGTCGGGGAGAGGGGCAGGGGAAGGTCAGAGTTGAGCTGGAGCCTGCCCCGGCCGCCCTCGCGGTGGGAGGGGGGAATGGGGCGGGGGGGGGGGTCCCCTGTCCTCCCCATCCCACCCCCATCCCATCCCCCACCACAGCCGGTCCTGCAAGGGGAGGGGAGGGGTCTGAGGGTGGGGAGGGGGCGTTGAGTAACCCATGCTGGCAGCCGGCCCTGGCCCTAAGGGGGTGAGAGGCGGTGCGGCTGGGCGGGGAGAGGCCGGGGCGCCGGGACGCCTGGGTTCCCAGCCCCGCCGATGCCAACTACCCCGAGGGGTCGGGCGGGAACGCCTCCGCCCCTTCCCCCTTCCCAAACCCCTCCCCGATTCCCCCCATTCCCTCCACTCCTGCTCCCCAGAGTCCTCCTCCGGGGGAGCCCCCGCCTCTCCCACTCCCAGCGCTTAGAACAGTGTCTGGCACACAGCAAGCACCTGACAAATGCCATCATCATTATTATTCACCCGAGCGTCCAGTCCTGGGGGACGCCCCCCCCCACCCCCACCCCATGTCTGCTCCTAGAAAGAACCCGGCTCGAGAGTCAGAAGGACCTGGGTTCTAATCCCCCCTCCACCACTCGTCTGCTGTGTGACTCTGGGCAAGCCACTTCACTTCTCTGGGCCTCGGTGGCCTCATCTGTCAAATGGGGTTTAAGGCTATGAGCCCTACGTGGGACAAACTGACTACCTTGTATCTATCCCAGCGCTTAGAACAGTGCTTGGTACATAGTAGGCGCTTAACAAATACCAATATTATCAGAGCTTAAAACAGGGCTTGGTACATCAATGCTTAGAACTGGGCTTGGCACACAGTAAGTGCTTAACTATCATCATTATTATTATAGTAAGCGCTTAACAAATACCAAAATTATCAGTGCTTAGAACAGGGCTTGGCATCAAGTAAGCATTTAACAAATACCATCATTATTATCCTGCCCCGAGAGGACCTCCCCACCAAAGTCTCCCTGGGCTCAGGCTCCCCCCCACCCCGGTCTTGTTGGGTAGGGATTTGTCTCTGTGGCTGAAATGTACTTTCCAAGCGCTTAGTACAGTGCTCTGCACACAGTAAGCGCTCAATAAATATGATTGAATGAATGAATCTTGTAGACCCCCGGGAGCCGCCCAAAAAGCTCCCCTTCTGCTGGGTCCCCTCTGCACCTGATACTCAGCTGGAGCCCACGGAGGGATTGGGGAGGCAGGGGAGGGTGGGGGTCCCGAGGACAGACATTCTCCCTCCCCCAAATCCGGCCCCCGCCCCCCGAGAATCTCATCCGTTGGTGGGAAGAATCCTGGAGGGTCGTGGGAAGCCTTGGTTTAATCCCAAGAGACTAATAATAATCATTATTTTGGCAGTTGTTAAGCACTATGTGCCAAGCACTGTTCTAAGCACTGGGGTAGATACGAGGTAATCAGTTTGTCCCACGTGGGGCTCACGGTCTTAATCCCCACTTTAGAGTTGAGGTCACTGAGGATCAGAGAAGTGAAGTGGCTTGCCCAAAGTCATCCAGCAGGCACAGGGGCTACAGCACGGGCCTGGGCATCAGAAGGGCATGGGTCCTAATCCCCGCTCCGCCACTTTTCCGCTGGGCGATCCTGGGCAAATCACTTCACTGGGCCTCAGTTATCTCATCTGTAAAATGGGGATGGAGACTGTGAGCCCCACATTGGACAGGGACTGTGTCCAACCGATTTGCTTGTATCCACCCCGGCGCTGGGTACAGTACCTGGCAGAGAGTGAGCGCTTAACAAATGCTATTATTATTAGTCTTTTGGGACTGAACACGGGTGGGAGTGGAGGGGGCTTCCTACCGCCCTCCAGGATTCTCTCCACAAGTGGTGGAGTCTGGATTAGAACCCATGTCCTCTGACTCCCAAACCCGGGATCTTTCCACTAAGACACACAAACACACACCCGCCCACCCACCCTTCTTCCCCGGGGCGGTAATTAGCCCCCCTCCTCAGACGGAGCCAGAGACGATTTTCTCCAAGGGGAGGGGGTGGGATGTCCCGGAGGACCAGAGAGGGGCGGAGACTTGTCTAGGGTCACCCAGCGGCGACGCGGGGGCTTTCCTCACTTCCGGGCCCCGACCACCAAACTCTGCTCCTGCTCCTCCGACCGGCCCCGGGTGCGAATCCCACCCCATCCCACCGGGCAAGCGCTCGGTTTGACGCCACAGGCTGAGGGGAAGGGCCGCGGGGGTCATCTTCTCCATCCTCCTGCCAACACCACCCCTCCCCCGGCCTGACTGGAGCTGAGTCTAACTAGAATCCCTCCTGCTAGGTTACCCTCTGGAGGGAGGGGCTTCTGTCAAAGTCCAGGAGAGAGGAAAGGGGGCAGGGAGGGTCGGAGGCCTGGGGTCCCCACTTGCCGCCAGCCCTTCCTCTAATTCCAACCAGGTCCAGCTCGAATTCATTCATTCAATCGTATTTATTGAGCGCTTACTGTGTGCACAGCACTGTACTAAGCGCTCGGAAAGTACAATTCGGCAACAGATAGAGACAATCCCGACCCAACAACGGGCTCCCAGTCTAGAAGGGGGGAGACAGACAACAAAACGAGTAGACAGGCATCAATAGCAATCATTCAGTTGAATTCATTCAATTCCATCGATCACTCAGCGTGGCTTAGTGGCAAGAGGCCGGGCTTGGGAGGCAGGACGCGGGTTCTAATTCCACCTCCACCACTTGTCTGCTGTATGACCTTCAGCAAGCCACTTAACTTTTCTGTGCCTCAGTTCCCTCATCTGTAAAATGGGGGTGAAGACTGGGAGCCCCACGTGAGACAATCTGATCAGTGTTTAGAAGAGTGCTTGGCACATAGAAAGCGCTTAGCAAAATATAATCATTACCAGGCTCAGTGGAAAGAGCACAGGCTGGGGAATCAGAGGTCATGGGTTCAAATCCTACCTCTGCCGCTTGTCAGCTGTGTGACTTTGGGCAAGTCACTTCACTTCTCTGGACCTCAGTTATCTCATCTGTAATATGGGCATTAAGACTGTGAGCCCCACGCGGGACAACCTGATCACCTTGTATCCTCCCCAGCCCTTAAAACAGCGCTTTGCGCATAGTAAGCGCTTAACAAATGCCATCATTACTATTATATGGAGTGCTTACTGGGTGCAGAGCACTGTACTAAGCACTTGGGAAAATACAATGAGGCAATAGAGACACTCTCTCGAAGCCCCTTCCAATGCTGTACCCTGCCGGTCCTCTCTCAAAGCCGGGGGGGGGGGGGGCCGGCGACCCAAAAAAGTCCCCTCCCCACCTCTCCCCTGTTTCCTGAGAAGCAGCGTGGCTTAACGGAAAGGGCCCGGATTTGGGAGTCAGAGGTCGTGGGTTCCAATCCTGACTCTGCTATTTATCAGCTGTGTGACTCTGGACAAGTCACTTCACTTCTCTGTGCCTCAGTTTGCCTCATCTGTAAATGGGGAATTACGTCCCTGAGCCCCACGTGGGATAACCCGATTACCTTGTATCTACCCCAGCGTTTAGAAGAGTGCCTGGCACAGAGTAAGCCCTTGACAAATACCATCATTATTATCCCGTCCAGACAGCAGCCCCCGGAAAATCCGCCCCCGGCCCCGGGGCCGCTTCTCCTTCATTCAATCGTACCTATTAAGCGCTTCCCGTGTGCAGAGCACTGTACTAAGCGCTTGGAAAGTACAATCCGGCAACAAACGGAGCTACTCCCTGCCCAACGACGGGCTCGCAGGCTAGAAGACAGTCTTCTCCCCAGGACAGGACGCGAAAAGGAAAGTTTTCCTGGAGGGAAGAGACCTCCCTCTAGACCAAGACAGACCCCACCTCCCCCACCCCGGGCCTCGGGGACCCCCAAGGCCACGCTCCTAAAGCACAGACACCCACCCACACTCACACCCACACACAGACTCACGCAAGCACAAAAGCACACCTGCAGACACCCACGACAGGCACAGACGTGTAGACCTACACACCGCACACACGCACAAAGGCCGGCAGGGAAGCAGACAGATTACCCTGTTTACGCCCCCCACCCAGGTGCACGCACGCACACACACACACACATACACACACCTGTCCCCCGCCACACCCAAGAACCCCCCTGAGCCAAGGGGGTCTTCCCGACCCCCAAACCCCTTCCCCCAAGACACGGCCCCCGTTCCACCCCGCTCCCCAATTCCACAGCCCCCCCACCCCGCAGACCCCCGACCTTCATCTCTCCCCCAGCCCCTCCCCCCGCCTCTCTCCGGACGGACAGCCCCCTCCCCTCCCCTCGGGCCCGCACTACGGGACGCTCCTGCAGTTTTTTTTGGGGGGGGGGGGGGAGACAAGGACCCTCCCCCGAATTTCCCGTCGGGGAGCTCTTTCTGCAACAGTCCCCCCAGCCGTCGGGCTCAGCACTCACCCGCCGCTTCGGAGGGGATCCGGGGGTCCGGGGGGAGGGTGGGCGGCGTCTTTGTAGGGTCGGCGGCGCTGGGCAGTCCCGTCCCGGCCGGCGCGCGCGGCTAAATGGGGCGGGGGGCTCCGGGGGGGGCTCCGGGGGGGCTCCGGGGGGCGGGGCGGAGGCTCCCGCTCCTTTCCAGCCCCCTCCTCTCTCCGGCTCCGGCTCCGGCTCCTCTGGCTCCGTGTCCTCTCCAGGCCGGAGCCCGGTCCGCCCGGCCCCGGGGGGCGGGGATGGGGCTGGGGCGGGGGGCGGGGGGCGGGGATGGGGGCGGGGGGCGCGCGCGCGCATGCCCGCCTCCCGCCCCGCCCCCCGAGCCCCTCCTCCCCCTCCTTCGCCCCGCCCCCCAGTTCCCCTAGTGACAGCCCACCTCCTCCAGGAGGCCTTCCCACACTGAACCCCCCCTTTCCCTCCGCCCCCCTCCCCTTTCCCCCTTCCCCTCCCCTCAGCACTGTGCTCATTTGTATATACTATTTATTACACCTATTTATTTTGTCACTGCTCCGTGGAAAGAGCCCGGGCTTAGGAGGCAGAGGTCAGGAGATCATTCATTCATTCAATAGTATTTATTGAGCGCTTACTCTGTGCAAAGCACTGTACTAAGCTCTTGGAATGTACAAATCGGTAACATAGAGACAGTCCCTGCCTCCGCTCCGCCACTTGTCAGCTGGGTGACCTTGGGCGAGTCACTTAACTGCTCTGGGCTTCAGTGACCTCATCTGGAAAATGGGGATGAAGACTGTGAGCCCCACGTGGGACAACCTGATCACCTTGTATCCTCCCCAGTCCTTAGAACAGTGTTTTGCACTTAGTAAGCGCTTAACAAATGCCATTATTATTATTACATCCCCTTGATTCTATTTATCTTGATGTTGTCTTGTTTTGCTCTCTTTTGCTCTGCTGTCTCCCCCGTTTAGAAGGTGAGCCCGTCGTTGGGCAGGGATGGTCCCTATCTGGTGCCGAACTGTACATTCCAAGCGCTTAGTACAGTGCTCTGCACATAGTGCTCAAGTGCTCAATAAATTAGGGGAAGCAGCGTGGCTCAATGGAAAGAGCCCGGGCTGGGGAGTCAGAGGTCATGGGTTCGAATCCTGGCTCTGCCACTTGTCAGCTGTGGGACTGCGGGCAAGTCACTTCACTTCTCTGGGCCTCAGTGACCTCATCTGTAAAATGGGGATGGAGACGGTGAGCCTCTCGTGGGACAACCTGATGACCCTGTATCTAGCCCAGCGCTTAGAACGGTGCTCGGCACATAGTAAGCGCTTAACAAATACCAACATTATCATTATTATTATTAAATATTATTAATGAATGAATGAGGTCCCTGCTCCCTCAGGGCCCCGCCCTCCCCCGCGCTCCCTCCTCCCTCCTCCTCCAGCGGGGCCGTTCCCGCGGCCGCCGCCCCTCCCGCCTCGGCGCCCATTGTCTGCCGCCGTGCCGCCGCGCCGCCCCTCCGCCCCCCGCTGAGGAGGCGCCTAAAGGGGCAGCGCCCCCTGGAGGCGGACGGCGGGACGGAAGGACCCGCCCCACCACGCATGCGCGCCTACACCGCCAGTCATTCATTCATTCATTCAATAGTACTTATAGAGCGCTTACTATGTGCAGAGCGCTGTACTAAGCGCTTGGAATGGACAATTCGGCAACGGATAGAGACGATCCCTGCCCAATGACGGGGTCACGGTCTAATCGGGGGAGACGGACGGACAAAAACAAGACAACATAATCACGATAAATAGAATCAAGGGGATGGACACCTCATTAACAAAATTAATAGGGTAATAAAAATATATAATAATAATGATGGTGGTATTTGTTAAGCGCTCACTATGTGCAGAGCACTGTTCTAAGCGCTGGGGTAGATACAGGGTAATCAGGTCGTCCCACGTGAGGCTCACAGTTAATCCCCATTTTACAGATGAGGTAACTGAGGCACAGAGAAGTGAAGTGACTTGCCTACAGTCACACAGCTGACAAGCGGCAGAGCCGGGACTCGAACCCATGACCTCTGATTCCCAAGTCTGGGCTCTTTCCACTGCTCCACGCTGCTGTATGACCTTGGGGAAGGGAGAGGGGGAGGAGCAGAGGAAAAGGGGGGAAAGGGGGGCTTAGCTGAGGGGAGGTGAAGGGGGGAAGGGGGAGGGAGCAGAGGGCGGAGCGGGAGCAGAGGGAAAAGGGGAAGCTCAGTGTGGGAAGGCCTCTTGGAGGAGGTGAGCTCTCAGTAGGGCTTCGAAGAGGGGAAGAGAGTTAGTTTGGCGGAGGTGAGGAAGGAGGGCGTTCCAGGACAGCCGTAGGATGTGGGCCACGGGTCGACGGCGGGACAGGCGAGAACGGGGGACGGTGAGGAGGTGAGCGGCAGAGGAGCGGAGTGTGCGAGGTGGGCAGTAGAAAGAGAGAAGGGAGGCGAGGTAGGAGGGGGCAAGGTGACGGAGAGCTTTGAAGCCTAGAATGAGAAATTGTTGTTTCGTGCCGAGGTCGATAGGCAACCACTGGAGGTTTTTAAGGAGGGGCGTGACATGCCCAGAGCGTTTCTGCAGGAAGATGATCCGGGCAGCGGAATGAAGAATAGACTGGAGAGGGGAGAGACAGGAGGAAAGGAGATCAGAGAGAAGGCTGACACAGTAATCCAGCCGGGATATTATGAGAGCTTGTATCTCTCTTGTTTGGATGGCTATCATCATCATCTATGGTATCTGTTGAGCCCTTACTCTGTGCGCAGCACTGGACTAAACTCTTGGGAGAGTTAGTAGACAAGTTCCCTGCCCCTCTCCGGCCTCCCGGGGCAGTAAGGGGGAAAGGGAAAAGGTCAGGCCGGGTCCCCGCCCCGCCACAGTCCTTGCCCTTGAGGGTTTTACGATCCCTGAACGCGTCTACGAATTCTGTCCTATTTTTACATCGTCCTCTCCCTAGCACTTAATCCAGTGTTCTGCACACAGGAAGCGCTCAATAAATACCACTGCATGAATGAAAGCAAATTAAGTTGGACTCAGTCTCTGTTCCATGTGGGGCTCACAGTCTCAGTCCCCAGCAGAAGCAGCCCGATGTGAGCCACCGGCGTTGAGAAAGCTGACCGTCGGGACAGGGGCAGGGGGGCAATCGGGAAGACCTCCTGGAGGAGGTGGTGTTTGAGGTGCATTTGCCAGAGAGGAGGGGCATGGTTGGCGGAGAAGAGTGCAGGGAGAGACTGGATTCTCCTGGGAGCTGGGGAAACCCCTCCCCGGGGGGGGGACCCCCGGCCATCCGGGACCCTCCCCAACCTTTCCCATGAATTAACACACCTCCCCTCTTCAGCAGCATGGAGCAGCATGGCCTAGTGGGTAGGGATGAGAGGGCACGGGCCTGGGAGTCATAAGGCCCTGGCTTCCCATTCTGACTTCACCACTTTTCCACTGTGACCTTGAGCAAGTCACTTCACTTCTCTGGGCCTTCCTTCCTTCAATCGTATTTACTGAGCACTACCAAGGAAGGAAGGAAGGGCTGCAGTTATCTCATCGGGAAAATGGGGATTAAAGCTATGAGCCACGTGTGGGACAGGGACTGTGTCCAACCTGATGAACTTGTAATCTATCCCAGCGCTTAGTACAAATACCATAAAAAAACCCACCATCGTTTCTGGCCTTTGCCTGTCTTCGTCCTTGGCGAATCGGGATCCGAACATTTCCCGGGGAAAGGGGCAGGGGGGTAGTGTCAGTTTGGCATCGAGCCTCTGGGAAGCTTCGAGGTGGGGGTGGGGGACGAGGGGCAGCCCCAGGGTTCAGACCCCCACCTCATTCTCCCCCCCAACTCCCCCAGCTCCAGGACTCCAAGGAAACCTCGTACCCTTCCCGCCCACTTCCCTGTCTCCTCCCGTCTCTTCTGCGTCACCCCGACTCATTCCCTTTCTTCATCCCCTTCCCAGTCCCACCACGCTTATGTCCATATCCATCATTTATTCCTTTCTATTAATGTCTGTCTCCCCCTTTAGACTGTAAGCTCCTTGTGGGCAGGGAATGTGTCCATACATTGTTATACTATATTCTCCCAAGTGTTTAGTGCGGTGCTCTGCACACAGTATGAGCTCAATAAACACGAATGAATGAATGAAAGCAGATCGTGGGATCTGAAGCCTGGGTTCTGTCGGCGTCTGGGTTCTGTCGGGCAATCCTGGCCTTCAGGTTCCTCCTTCTAGCAGTGCCTCAGTTTCTCTCGGTGGGAAGAAGGGGTCAGTGTGAAAAGGTGACAAGAGTTGGGAAAGGGGTCGGGATGTCCACGAGACCCCTGTCCGGAAAGATGGAGGGGGGACTGGGACTGTAAACTCGTTTGTTAAAATGGTATTTTTTAAGCGCATACTATGAGCCAGGCACTGTGCTAATTGCTGGGGGTAGGTCGCTGTGAGCAGGGAACGTGTCTACCAACTCTGTTATAGTGTACTCTCCCAAGTGCTTAGTTCAGTGCTCTGCACATAGTAAGCCCTCAAAAAGTATGACTTATGGTTTGATTGACTGTGAAACCCATGTGGAAGAGGGACTGTATCTGCCCTGATTATCTTCTATCTCTCCCACAGCTTAGTATCATGTTGGGCACCTCTTTAGCACTTAACAAATTATATTGTTCATCAAATCGATAGTGTTTATTGAGCGCTTACTACGTGGAGAGCGCTGTCTCCCACCTTCGTCGCAGTAGCTCTTTTTTTCATTTAGGCCAAGTCACAACATCTCTGGGCCTCAGTATCCTCATCCATAAAATGGGGATTGAGGCTGTGAGACAGGGCAGGGACTGGATCCAACCCGATTTCTTTATATCCATCCCAGCGCTTGGTACAGTGCCTGGCACAGAGTAAGAGCCCAACAAATGCCCCAATTATTATTATGATTAGAGGAGGCGGGGAGTGCACACATAGAAACACACGGCCATGAGTCGTGACGTTTATAAATAAATAAATAAATAAATAAATAAATAAATAAATAAATAATCAAATAAATTAAATCAATAAATAAATTAAATAAATAAATAGATAAATAAATAAATATCCTTGGGGAACCAACACGGGTAGGGACAGGGGGACACCAGGTCCGGGGGGTGGGAGGAGGGGAGAGGCGGACTCTGCTTCCTCGATCTCGGGACCACTGTCCTTCCCCCGCTCCAGCTTCTGCGCCTGCAGCACGCTCCCGCAGCCTGGGTTCTTTCTGTCTCTCTTCCTCTTTCCCCGGAGCCTGAGTTCTGTCTCCGAGCGCGCGTCCAAGTCCCGGGTTCCGGCCTCTGCGGCTGCGCGGCCCGAGATCCCGCTTCCCGCCTCCGGCCGCCAGGGGGCGCGGTTGAGCAGCCCGGGATCCCGCTCCCCGCCTCCGTCCGCCAGGGGGCGCGGCTGCGCCATCGACAGGGGGACGGCAAGTGCGGAGGGGAGGGGAAGAGGGGCAGATGGCCTGGGCCTGGGGGGAGGAGAGGGGGGCTTTGGGGACCCTGCGAGGGAGGGGGCCGCCCTAGCTCTCGCCTCCAAGCTGGCTCGATCCCCGACCTTCGTAGCCTTCCGGCTAGAGCCCGGGTCTGGGAATCAGAGGGACCTGGGTTCTAATCCCGTCTCCGCCACGTGTCTGCTGTGTGACCTTGGGTCAGTCATTTCACTTCCTCTGGCCCTCATCTGTAAAACGGGGATCAAGACGGTGAGCCCCGAGTGGGACAGAGACTGCGTCGGCCCCGCTGAGCTTGTATCTACCCCAGGGCTCAGAACAGTGCTTGGCACATAGTAAGCGCTTAACGAATGCCATCATCATCTCGTCCATCCCCCTGCCCCCAGGCGGCGCCCCCGCCGCGCGCCCCCACCAGATGGAGTGGGGGCTGAGAGATCTCCCCAGGAAAGAGAAGCCCCAGACTCCTCCCCACGCCCCCCCCCCAGCCCCCCCCCCCCCAATCCCTCCCCGTTTGGAGACCGGGAAGTTCTCCTCCGTCTCTAACCTCCATCCCTCTTACTGCAGTTCCTACCGCCGGGGTTGGAGGGCCGAGGGCGGGGGTGGGGGCCGGAGGTGGGCAGATGAGGATGGACGGACACGAGCAGGGGACTCAGTGGCTCCGCGGCAAGAGCCCGGACTCGGGAGTCGGAGGTCGTGGGTTCTAATCCGGCCGGTCGCCGCTTCTCAGCTGTGTGACTTCGGCCGCGACCATCCCGGTCAAATGGGGGCTGTGACTGTGACCGCGACCCGAGGACCCGGCGTCTCCCCCCGCGCTCAGAGCAGTGCTTGGCACATAGTAAGCGCCCGAGAGTCTAGCCTGCCCAGAGTTAACGGGGGTGGGGGTCCGGAGCTGGGGGTGGGTGTGTGTGCGTGTGTCGGGGGAGGGAGGGGAGGGTCCCCGGGTCCCCGGGGCGGGAGGGGCGGGGGAGGGGGGTCGCGTCAGACGTCCAGCACGTGGTTCAGGTAGGAGATGTAGCAGATGGCGAGGCGCAGGATCTCGATCTTGGAGAGCTTCTTGTCGGGCGGGAGGGTGGGCAGGAGGCGGCGCAGGTCGGCGAAGGCCAGGTTGAAGGCCTCCACGCGGATGCGTTCGCGCGTGGCGTGGGCCGTGCGGTACTTGGCCGTGGCCCGGCGGCGGCGGCGCCGCTCCTCCCGGCTGAGGGCCGGCTGCGGGTCCCGGCGGGCCGCCTCGCCCCCCGCGGGCCCGGGGACCCGGGCCTGGCCGCCCCCGCGCTCGCCCGAGCCGGACTCCGCTTCCCACCGGCTCGGGGGGGGCTCCGAGTTCAGCATCATGGCCCGGCCCGGGTCGGAGGGGGGGGGGGGTCGGAGGGCGGGGGTCCCTCGGGAAGACGGCCCGATCCTCCTCCGCGGGGGGCCTGGAGGAGAGAGACACAGCGCGGGGGGGAGGGGGGGACCCCAAGGGACCCACGGGGAAACAGATGGACCGACGGCGGCCCGGAGAGACAGATGGGACAGAGAAAGGGAGGGAGAGAGAGATGAGAGACGGACAGAGACACGGGGCCCTCCCCTCCCCCCCCCCTCCGAGACCCCCGTGTCTAATTGCCACCTGGACATCCCCCCACACACACATCCCCACCCCCGGTGCGTGCTTAATACACGGTCGATCCAGCAGTGGTAATTGTTGAGCGCTTACAATGTGCAGAGCGCTTGGAAGAGGACACTGTATTAGAATTGGCAGACACACGGCTGATAAGAATAATAATAATAATGATAACGGTGGTATTTGTCAAGCCCTTACTATGGTCTAAGCGCTGGGAGAGATATCAAGTCATCAGGTTGACCCACGTGGGGGTCACAGGCTTCATCCCCATTTGACAGAGGAGGTGACCGAGGCCCAGGGAAGCGAAGCGACTCGCCCAGAGTCACGCAGCTGACAAGTGGCGAGCCGGGTTTAGAACCCACGACCTCTGCCTAAGCCACGCTGCTTCTCAAGGAGAACAAATAATATTACTATTATGACCGCTATTGCCACCGGAGAGATGGGCAGAAACAGATGGAGATGCGAACAGAGACAGAAACCGAGAGATGCAGAGCGAAGGTGGACAGAGACTTCAAAGATGAAGAGAGAGAAAAATACAAAGATAGAGATCCCCATAGAGAGAGACCGTGATAGACGGAGATAGAAAGAGACAGAGCTGGACAGAGACAACAGAGATAGAGAGACAGAGATGAACAGAGGTTTCAGAGAGATATAGTTGGTCGGAGAATACAGATACGGAGAGACAGATGGACACGGAGAGACAGAGCGGAGACTACAGAGACAGAGAGACAGAGATGAGAAGAAACTACGGCCTCGGAGAGATAGAGCTGGACAGAGACTACAGACGTGGAGAGACAGAGATGGACAGAGACTCCAGATGGAGAGACAGACCTGGACACGGAGAGACAGGGCTGGACAGAGACTACGGACATGGAGAGACAGAGACAGGCAGAGATTACGGATGAAGAGACAGCTGGACAGAGAATACAGACGTGGAGAGGCAGAGATAGACAGAGACTACGGACGGAGAGGCAGAGATGGAGAGAGATGGAGGGGATTGGAGGCCCCTAGATTCAGCTGCCCCTTAACCCCCACCCTCGACCAGATCGGGGCCGGAACGGGGGAGAAAGAGGAGGGATGAGTAGAGATACCCAAAGTCGGCTGTTAAACTCCTTGCGGGCAGGGAACGTGTCTACCAACTCTGCTACACTGTCCTCTCCCAAGCGCTTAGTACAGTGCTCTGCACGTAGTAAGTGCTCAACAAATACGATTGGTTGATGAACTCAAAGCCTCTAGACTCTAAGCTCGCTATGGGCTGGGAACGTATCTGCCAACTCTATTGTGCTGTAGTCGCCGTAGCGCTTTGAATAGGGTTCTGGACACAGTCAGCTCTCAATAAATTGACCGATTGATTGATTGATTGACCGATTGATCGAAGAACGTCCTCCAAGCTTATAAGTCGGGGGG
Organism: Ornithorhynchus anatinus; assembly: GCF_004115215.2. Classification (NCBI taxonomy): domain Eukaryota; kingdom Metazoa; phylum Chordata; class Mammalia; order Monotremata; family Ornithorhynchidae; genus Ornithorhynchus; species Ornithorhynchus anatinus. The sequence continues at coordinate 3,342,964 of NC_041753.1, read as the reverse complement.
TTCCTACCCCCCCCTCCCGATTGCCAGAGCCGGAGAGGGTTGAGGGGACCAAGTTGACACCTTGCTACTTGTTTTGATGTGTATATAGCTACTTAACTTCTCTGTGCCTCATTTATCTCATCTGAAAATGGGGATTAAGATTGAGCCCCACGTGGGACAACCTGATTGACTTGTAACTACCTCAGCGCTTAAAACAGTGCTTGGCACATAGTAAGCGCTTAACAAAAACCATAATTATTATTATCTATATTTCTATATGTTTATATTGACGCCTGTTTATTTGTTTTGATGTCTGTCTCCCCCCTTCTAGACTGTGAGCCCGTTGTGGGCAAGAATCGTCCCTATTTGTTGCTGAAGTGTACTTTCCAAGCGCTTAGTCCAGTGCTGTGCACATAGTAAGCGCTCAATAAATGCGATTGAATGAATGAATGAAGTTGAGGGTTAGGGTGAAATCTGGGGTACTAAAAGAGAGAGTGGGGAAGGAGGGCCGGGATTGAATTGGGTGTCGTTTCCCCCCGACCCGGACTCCTCTCGGTCTCACCTCTTTCCTGAACTTCAGAGCCTCCTCCCCAGCCCCCGAAATCCCATCACCTTAAATCTCCCTCCCTCCCTCCCACCAGCCCCATCCTGTCCTAGTCCCGCGGTATTAGACTCTCCCAAGCGCTTAGTACAGTGCTCTGCCCAGGGTAAGCCCTCTCAAGGGGAAAGGGAGACAGCAGGGATTTGAGGGGGAGAGCCAGAAACAGAGACAGGAAGAATCCGGGAGAGAGACAGGCGGACAGGGAGAGACGGAGACAGCGAGCTGGAGAAAGACAGAGAGAGACACAGAAAGATGGAGAGAGACCGGCAGGAATCCCTGAGAGAGAGCAACAATCAATCCAAACTATTCATTGAACGCTTACTGGGTGGGGAGCACTGTACTAAGCGCTGGGAGAGTTCAATAGAAAAGAGCCGGTAGATACGAGCTCCCAGTTTAGAGGGTTAGAGGCAGAAAGAGACCGAGAGATACAACGACAAAGAGAGACAGGCAGCTTGTCGTGTAGGGAGGGAGAAACAGAGATTCACGGAGAGAAGGAGAGACGGGGGAGAGCAGGAGTTGACTATCTGTCAATCAGTGGTATGTATTGAGCGCTCACACTGGGCAGAGCACTGTATTGGGCACTTGGGAGAGTCTAATACAGCAGAATTGGTAGTAGACAGAGTCCCTGCCCACAAGGAGGTCACAGTTCATTATGTCTCTGCGTCCCCCTGATTTGCTCCCTTTATTCATCCCCCTTCCCAGTTCCACAGCACTGTGGACTTATCCGTACATTAATTTATTTATATAACATATGTCTCTCCCTCTCTAGACTGTAAGCTCGTTGTGGACAGGGAACGGATTAGTGATATTGTTATATTGTAAGCACCCAAGTGCCTAGTAGAGTGGGCAGGGACTGTCTCTCTTTATTGCTGAATTCTACTTTCCAAGCGCTCAATAAATACGATTGAATCGAATGAGTACACCGCTCTGCGCACAGTAAGTGTTCAATACATACGACAGAATGACTGACTAATTTTAGCAGATGTCCTGGGGTGTTTGTGGGGGTTGTACAGAAAAACCTTAAAACTCCGGGGGAAATCCTGGGGCGGGTGGTCGGGGAGGAGAGATAGAGAAAGGCGGTGGGGAGAGAGGGAGAGGCAGAGGGAGGGACAGAGAAAGAGGAATAGAGATACTAAAAGACAGAGGGAGGAGGGGAGAAAGAGGGGTACAGAAGGAGGAGAGGGAGATAGAGAAAGAAAGAAAGAGAAACACGGTGAAACAGAGACAGGGAGAAACAGAAACTCGGAGAGGCAGAGTAAGGGAGAGGGGGTGAGACAGTCAGAGACAGACACAAGTAAGAACACAGAGACGGAGTGAGACAAGGACAGAAATAGAGACACAATGCGGCAGAGACGGGAAGAAACAGAAACCCAGAGAGACAGAGAGAGATGGGGTGAGAGAGAGTCAGAGAGAAATAAGAACACGGAGATGGAGTGAGAGAGAAAGAAACCGAGGAATAGTGAGGTGGATGCAGGGAGAAAAAGAAACTCAGAGAAACAGAGTAAGGAAAACGGAGTGAGAGAGTCAGAGAGAGATAATAACAGGGAGATGGAGTGAGAGGTAGAAACAGAAGCGCAGGGAGACAGAGAGGGAGAGACACAGAGAGGAACAGAGATGGCATGAGAGACAGAAATTGACACAGTGAGACAGAGGGTGACAGAGAGAGAAGGAGACAGGGTAAGAAAGACAGAGAGAGAAATAGAGTGGTGAAAGAGAGGCAGAAAAAGACAGACACAGAGGGAGGCAGAGAGACAAACAGCGAGACAGGATAAGAGAGGTGGTGAGAAACAACGAGAAACAGAGATACAGTGAGACAGAAAACCAGAGAGAGTAAGAGAGACAGTGAGAGATGACTAGAAACAGAGATGGTGTAAGAGACAGAAATAGAGATATAGTAAGACTGAGCGGGAGAGACACAGAAAGAGAAACAGAGTAAGAGAATGAGAGAGGAACGAAACAGAAATGGTGTAAGAGACAGAAACAGCGATTCAGAGAGGGAGAGGTGCAGAGAAACAGTAAGAGAGTGAGAAAGAAACAGATAGTGTAAGAGACAGAAAAAGAGACAGAGAGGGAGAAACACAGAGAGAAATAGAGTAAGAGAGAAAGAAACAGAGAGATGGTGTAAGAGACCGAAACAGAGAGACAGAGAGGGAGAGACAGAGAGAAACAGAGTAAGAGAGACAGTGACAGAGAAGCAGAGATGGTGTAAAGAGACAGACAGCGATCCAGAGAAACAGAGAGGGAGAGATACAGAGAGAGAAAGAAAGTGAGAGAGTAAGAAAGAACGAAACAGAGAAATGTTGTAAGAGACAGAAATAGAGTCAAGGAGGGAGAGACGCAGAGAGAAACAGAGAACGAAACAGAGAGATGGTGTGAGAGACAGAAAAAGAGAGACAGAGACGCAGACAGAAACAGAGTAAGAGTGAGAGTGAGATAGAAACAGAGGTGGTATAAAGAGACAGAAACAGCGATACCGAGAGACAGAGAGGGAGAGTTACAGAGCGAGAAATAGAGTAAGAGAGAAAGTGAGAGAAAACGAAACAGAGAAATGTTGTAAGAGACAGAAACAGAGACAGGGAGGGAAAGACGCAGAGAGAGAAACGGAATAAGAATGAGAGAAAACGAAACAGAGATGGTTTGAGAGACAGAAACCGACAGAGAGGGAGAGACACACAGAGAGAAACAGAGTGAGAGAGTGAGAACGAAACAGAGAGATGGTGTAAGAGACAGAAACGGCGATCCAGAGAGACAGAGAGGGAGAGACGCAGAGAGAAATCCAGAGTTAGAGAGAAAGAACGAAACAGAGAGGTACAAGAGACAGAAACAGAGAGACAGAGAGGGAGAGATGCAAAGAGAGAGACAGAGAAAGAGAGAGAGAGTGAGAGAGAACGAACCAGAGATGGTGTAAGACACAGAAAAAGAGAGATAAGAGAGGGAGAGATGCAGTGAAACAGAGAGGCGAAAAAGAGATGGTGCAAGAGACAGAAAAAGAGAGACAGAGAGAGAGAGAGATGCAGAGAAACAGAGAGAACGAAAAAGAGATGGTGAGAGAGACAGAGAGGGAGAGATGCAAAGAGAGAGACAGAAAGAGTGAGAGCGTGAGAGAGTGAGAGAGAACGAAACGGAGAGATGGTGTAAGAGACAGAAACAGAGAGCCAGAGAGGGAGAGATGCAGAGAAACAGAGAGAACGAAAAAGAGATGGTGTAAGAGACAGAGAGGGAGAGATGTAAAGAGAGAGACAGAGAAAGAGAGAGTGAGAGAGAACGAAACGGAGAGATGGTGTAAGAGAGAGAAACAGCGATCCAGAGAGACAGAGACCCAGAGAGAAAGCTGAGAGAGACAGTGGGAGACGAATAGAAACCCCAGACGCACAGCGAGACAGAGACGGGGAGAGAGACGGGATTGCAGAGAGTAGAGACAGAAAGAGCTGACCCCGGACATCGAGAAGAGAGCCCGAAAGGTGGGCCCAGAGACCCCAGAGCCTTACCCGGACACACACAGCTCCGGACCCCCGGAGAGAGTGGGAGACCCTGGCGAGGACCCCCTCCCCGCCCCCCGCCCCCCCGGGGCGTTTACCTGAGTGTCGGGCTCGCTGTGGGCCGCCCCCTCCCCCGGGGGTCTCCCCCGAGCTCCCCGCCCTCACAGTGTTTGGCGGCGGGGGCGGGGGCGGGGGGCTCCGGATCGTCTCCCCAGCGCGGGGACCCCCCCTCACCCACGCCCGGCAGGCGCCCACCCGGGAGCCGGGCCGCCCAGCCCTATATACGGGCCCGGGCCCGCCCCCCGACCCCCCTCAGTAATATTAAGTAGCCAGGACTGGCTACCATTGGTCGTGGGGGGGGGGGTCCCCCAAGGGGGGGAGGGAGAAAGGGGAGGGGGGTCCGGGCCCCGACTCCGCTATTTATTTCCTCGCCCTCGCCGCCGGGGCGGGGGGTTGGGGGGTGGGGGGGGGACATCTGTTCGCCATCCATATTTCATAAGGGAGAAATGGAGCCGGGGGGCGGGGGGTCTGACAGAAGGCGAGGTCGCCGTGTCCCCTCCCGCCCCCTCCCTCTCCCCACGGCCCCCCGGGGGAGGGAGGGGGCAGCTGGCCTCGGGACCCCCTCCAGACACCCCCGCCCCCTCCTCCGGGCTCGGACGCCTGGATCCCGGGGACGGAGAGGGGCTGGGGTCTTTGGGGGAGGAAGGGCAGGCCCGGGGCACGGGGACGAAGAGGGGCTGGGGGTCCCTGCTGGGCCGGAGCTTGGGGAAGAGGAGGGTCTGGGGTCCCGGGGGGGGCGGGGCCGGGACATGGGGAAGAGGAGGGGCTGGGGTCCCTGGGGGAGGAGGGACAGGGACGAGGCACGGGGAGAAGAGGGTCTGGCGTCCCTGGAGGGAGGGGCAGGGCCGAGGCACGGGGAGAAGGGGGGTCTGGGGTCCCTAGGGGGGCGGGGCCGGGGCATGGGGAGGAGGGTCTAGGGTCCCTAAGGGGACTGGGCTGTGGCATGGGGAAGGAGGAGGGTCTGGGGTCCCTGGGGGGCGGGGCCGGGGCATGGGGTGGAGGAGGGGCTGGTGTCCCTGGGGGAGGAGGGACAGGGCCGAGGTACGGGGATAAGAGGGTCTGAGGTCCCTAGGGGGGCTGGGCTGTGGCCTGGGGAGGAGGAGGGTCTGGGGTCCCTGGGGGGAGGGACAGGGCCGGGGCGCGGGGAGAAGAGAAACAGCGTGGCTTAGTGGAAAGAGCCCGGGCTTGGGAGTCAGAGGTCATGGGTTCTAATTCCGCTCCCCACTGATCAGCTGTGTGACTTTGGACAAGTCGCTTCACTTCTCTGTGCTTCAGTTACCTCATCTGTAAAAGGGGGGTGAAGACTGAGCCCCACGTGGGACAATCTGATTAACTGGTATCTACCACCGCGTTTAGAATAGTGCTTGGCACATAGTAAGCGCTTAACAAATACCATCATCTTCCCCCGGGGTGGGGGGAGAGGGGCAGGGCCGGGGCACGGAGAGAAGAGGGTCTGGGGTTCCTGGGGGGAGCGACAGGGCCCGGGCACGGGGAGAAGGAGGGTCTGGGGTCCCTGGGGTGGGGGGGAGAGGGGAAGGGTAGGGGCACGGAGGCGGAGAGAAGGGTGACGGGGCAAAGAGTCGCCCATTGATGGGTGACCAGCGCGGCCGAAGGTCAGCTCGATTCTCCCCGCCCCCCACCCCCTTCCCGGACAGACCTCTGCCCCGCCCCTCGCCCCCCCAGCAGACCCACCCTGGGGAGACTCAGGGGAGAGACTCCGGCAGGGGAGAGACTTGGAGAGAGACAGAGACAGATGCTCGCCGAGGGAGATCCACTCAGAGGGGAGACTCCTGCAGAGAGACAGAGACAGACGGAGGGAGGGAGACAACCAGGGAGAGATCGATCCACAGAGAGAGACGGAGAATCAAGGGGAGGCAGAGATGGAGGGAGAGACACTCAGGGAGAGACAGAGAGATGGAGCCGAGGGAGGCAGAGAGTCCCCCAGGGGAGCAGTGGGGGGAGGGGCGGTTTCGGGGAGGTGGGGGCGGGCCAGGGGAGCAGTACCGTGGTGGGTGGGGGTGGGTTGAGGGAGGCGGGGATGGGCCGGGGCGCTGGCAGAAAGAGCCGGCGGAGCCAGCCCGGCAGAGCCAGCAGAGCGGGGTTGGCAGGAGCGGGACGCGTAATTGCCCAGGGCCCGGGAGACCCCACAGCCGGGTGGGGGTTGGGGGGGGGGGGCGGGGGGCGTCTGCGACCCCCCCCAGACGACTCTGTCCTACTCCCTGAGGCCCCCTCCTTCTATGTCCCTGCTCTGTGTATGCCCACTTCTCTGTATCCCTTCTGCCCTCTTCTCGGTGTCCCCGCTGGCATGTCTGAGTCTGCGTGTGCCTGGATCTGTGTCCCCCTGTTTGCGTCCCCCCCGTGTCTATGTGTGCCTGGATCTCAGCGTCCCCCGTTTGTGTCTCCGTGTCTGTGTGTGCCTCGATCTCGGCGTCCCCGTTTGTGTGCCCCTGTGTCTGTGTGTGCCTGGTTCTGTCCCCCCCGTCCGCGGCCTGCTTTTCGGTCTCTCTGGGCCCGTCTCTGTGGGTCTGTGTCATTGTCCGTGTGTGTTATGTGTGTACCTGGTTCTCAGTGTCCCTGTACCTGTCTGCGTGTGCCTGGTTCTCGACGTGTGCGCACGTGGGGATGTGTGCGCCTGGTTCTCGACGTGCGTGCACGTGTGTATGCGTGTGCCCGGCTCTCAGCGCGCCCGTGTCCGTGTGTGCCTGGTCATCAGCCTCCCCGGGTCCGTCCGTCCGTGCGGCTCCAGGCCGGGGCGTTGCTGCAGGGGGAAGGACAGGTGACGACGTCCACAGGCCATCTCCCCGCAGGGCCCCCGTCCGGTCCAATCTGTCACCGGTGTGGCCCTCCACGCCCCCCCCGCCCGCCACCATCGCCCACCCCCTTCCTCCTTTGTGTCCCCGGGCAGGCAGCCCCTCCCCAGACTCGGCCCCGGGCTCCAATCTCATTACGGCGGGCGCCCCCTCCCACCCTCCGACCCCCCCTCCCCCTTCCATCTGTCTCCCCCGGCAGCCCCGGTCTTTGTGTCCATCCATCTGTCACCGGCTCTGCGCCCGCTCCCCCCCACCCCCCCCCTCAGGCCACATCCGGACCCCTCCCCCGCCCCCATCTGCCTCAGTTTCCCCCACCACGGCCCCTCCCCCCAGCCGCGGTCCGGAGCCCGGGGGTCCCCCTGGGACGGGACGGGGACGTCTCCGAGGCCCCTCCACGACACCTCAGCCTCAGGTCCCCCTTCGGCCGGCACGTGGGGAAAGGCCCCTGGAACCCCCATGCCCCAGCCTGCAGGGAGAATAATATCACCGGAGACGCTGGGCCCAGTGAGGCTTGAGGACTCACCCGCTCCCCCAGCCTGGCCTGGGGCCCCCGTGCCCTTCCCCCTCACCCTCCCGCCGCGCCAGAAGCTGAGGTGCGGAGGAGGCCGGAAGGTGAGATCGCTCCCCAGAAGACTGGAATTCAAGACTAGAGACGCTCCCGCTGCCTCGCCCACTTTGGGCTGGTAAAAGGGCTGCCCTGACCAGAGGCAGAGGGATGGACCAGATGACCTCGGCTTGAGGTCGGGGATGGGGAGGGAGCTCCTGTGCGCCGTCAAAGCCCCCCGCCCCTTCCTGCGGCGGGGCTGCCCGCCCCCCATCCCCTCCTCGCTGCTCTCCCTGCCAGCGACACGGTGGTGAGGAGGGGGCTCCTCACTCTGCCCGCCGGGACCCCGCCGGGACCCCGCTGGCGGCGAGAGGTGCGGGAGAGTCCCAGACAACAGCAGCGGCGGCGGCAGCTGTGCCCGGGGCCCGTGCCAGCCACGGGGGTGGGGGTGGAGGGGCGGGGCGCTAGCGGCAGCCGGGCGCCCCTCCTCCCCGCCTCGGTCTGCACGGGGACCCACTGCTCCCTAAGCCTCGCGCTTCCCACCCCCAAATACCCGACCCTGTCTTCCCCGGGCCCCGGGACCAGCCTGAGTCGGGCGGGGGGCATTTGGGCGCCAGGAGGCTTGGTGGTGGTGGGAGTGGGGGGAGGAGGAGGATGGGACCGACTCCCGGCTCCCTCTTCGACCGCCCCCCTCATCCCCCTGCCCCTCGACTTGAGGGAGGGAAGGAGGAGGCAGGGCCGCAATGGGGAGGGGGGAACCCGTTTAATGGAACCGATTATTTATATATGTACAAAACCAACAGAAAATAGAAATTACAGCTGAACTCACAATTCCCAACCCAGGATCCCCCCCCATCTCCACACCTCCCGGGGCCTCCCCACAGCAGCCGGGGACCCCAGCCTGTGCCCCCCTCGCTTCACGGGACCCAGGCAGGCCCCCGCCCTCCCGGCTCCGGAGGCGGCCGGGGGTCTGCCGGGCGGGCTGTCCGGCAGCGGGAGATTCCAGTGTTGACCCAGGGGTGGGTTAGCGAGCCTAGCGGGGGGTCCCCCGGGGGTCCCCCCGGCCCCCGCTCAGTAGGACACGACACCCGGCTCGCGGGGGCTGGTGAAGAGGACGTCGGCTTTGGCGTTGATGAAGTAGGTGGTGGCCAGGGAGAGCGCCAGGATGACGATGCCCACCACCAGCGTCGTGATCTGCGGGTGGAGACACGTCGGGCCTCCCGTGGACCGACGGGTGGGGGGAAGCCGCTCGGTCCGCTCCCAGCCTGGCGTCCCGGATCGTCACCCTCCCCCCGGCCCCCGGGAACCCAACCCCGGGAGCTTCGGGGCTGGGGGCAGAGGGATGGCCGGATCGAAGTCCAACCGCCCCCTCTATTAACACCCACCCACCCATCTCCACCAAAACCCACCCGCTTACGTCCTAGGGCAGGTCGCCTCCCTCCTGCCTCAGACTCCTGTGGCCTCCCACACCTCCAGGGCCCGTCTTCCTCCTCTCAACCACTCCCCCCGATGCCCCTCCGACCTCTCTGGACTCTCATCTGCACGGATTCCTGGTCCCCACCATGAGCTTCCCCCAAACCCAAGGCTCCTGGCCCCCACTTCCAGCTTCCTCCCCAGTCCAGGGTTCCTAGCTCCCGGCCCCCACCTCGAGGTCGCGTCCGGCCACGAGGAAGATGCGGGCCCGGATGTCCTTCCAGCGGCTCTCTGTCCAGGTGGAGTAGTCCGCGGAGGCCCAGTGCTGCAGCTCGAAGGCGGGGGACACGGCCTTGGACAGGCGCACCGTGGAGCGGACGCAGAGGGGCTCCCGGCCCGACGGTCCCTCGGGGCCCTGCACCCACGCGAACTCGAACAGCTGTGGGGATAAGCCACAGTGACGGGTGGCACGGGGAGAGGACCGGACCGCCCTCCTCGCGGGCCTGCCCCCTCCCTGATAACAACAGCTGTGGTATTTGTTAAGCGCCTACTACGTTCCAGGCACCGGACTAAGCGCCGGAGTGGACACAAGCCAATCGGGTTGGGCGTCGTCCCTGTCCCACGTGGGGCTCACAGTCTCAATCCCCGTTTTCCCGATGAGGTAAGCGAGGGCCAGAGAAGCGAAGCGACTTGCCCCAGGCCAGACGACACACGAGTGGCGGAGCTGGGTTGAGAACTCGGGTCCTTCTGACTCTCGGGCCCGGGCTCTACGCCGGGCTGCTTCTGCTCCGCTCGCCGGCCCGCCCTCCTCCTCCCCCTGCCCCACCGCCGAGTCCCGCTGCCCGCCGGCTCACGTCCTTGTCGGTCCCGGTGCCGTGGCACTGGTCGCGGGTGCGGTTGAGGACGGCGCCCGTCAGGTTGGCCAGGATGTGCTGGACCACGTAGGTGGTGTTGACCGGGCTGTTGACGGCGATGTAGTGCTGCAGCGGACCCCCGCCTGCCGCGACCCACAGGGCCGGAAGCCCGGTTAATGGCGGCAGGGTGGCCGCCGGCCCGCCCTTCCCCCCTCCTCGCCCCGCTCCCCGCCCCGTACCCAGGTAGCCCTGCAGGTCCGGCCGCATCACGGACCGGAACCAGGAATTATTGGCTTGGATCAGGAACCCATACAGGAGGCGAGTCACCTAATAATAACAACGAGAGTATCTGTTGAGCCCTTGCCATGTGTCAGGCGCTGTGCTGAGCGCTGGGGGGGAAACAGGCAAATCGAGTTGGACACGGTCCCCGTCCCTTGTGGGCCTCACGGTTTCAATCCCCATTTTACAGAAGAGGGAACCGAGGCCCGGGGAAGTGAAAGGACTCGCTCAGGGTGGCCGTGCTGGGGTCAGAACCCATGACCGTGACTCCCAGGCCCGGGCTCTAGCCATTTTGCCACGCTGCTTCCTGGCCGGGGGAAGGGGAGGGGCAGAAAGTGAGATGGACGGACGAAGGGACGTGCACCCGCCCGGTCGCACACAGACACACGTGCCCCCCCCGAGAGGATGCACTCACAGTGAGAGGATCGGCTTGGATGGTGTCGTCGTGCTTCTCGCCTCCGGCCAGCCGGTATAGGGTCCGTCCCAGCAGGGTGGCCACATCCGCCAGACTCTGGGGTTGGGGTGGGGAGAGAGACCGGAGAGGTGGGGTCCTCCGGCCCGCCCTCACCCTGGGGTCCACCACACGGCTCCTCCCCCACCTCGCACCTTGGCCGTCTCGGTCACGTGGTTCAAAGCCTCCTCGGGGGTCAGGCTGGGGGGATACTGCAGGCCGATGTTTTCGGGGGTGTCGTAGATGCTCTGGTAGTACCTAGGGGGTAGTGGGGGCAGTTTGAGGGGGAAGGGCCAAGGTCCCCCAACCCCCTCCCTCGGACCTCTGGATTCCCGTGGGGAGTCGGAATGCTGCTCTACTGGTGGCTTCTGGGAGCGTATCCCCTGAGGGACCTGGTCTATGTTGGGGGCGGGAGGTGGGGCACGCTCCCCTCTGCTTTTGGCTAGTGGAAACGTGGCCTCTTGGCCTAGCAGAAAGGGAAGCAGACCCGGGAGTCAGAGAAACTGCGTCCTAACGCCCGCTCTGCCACTTGCCTGCCGGGAGACCTTGGACAAGTCCCTTCGCTTCTCTACGCCTCAGTTTTCTCATCTGCAAAATGTGGACTCGATACCCGGTCTCCCTACCCTGTAGACCGTGAGCCCCGTCTAAGACGGGGACTCCATCCGATCCGACTGCCTTGCGTCTACCCCAGCGCTTAGTACAGAGGCTGACACTCAGTAAGGCTGACATCACAAGTGCCTCAGTCACTACTTCTCTAGACCTCAGCTTCCTCCTCTGTAAAATGGGGATTCGATTCCTGTTCTCCCTCTCCCCTAGACTAGGAGCCCCTTATGAGAGATGGGGCCTCTATCCGGTCTGATTGTCCTGTATAATAATGACCCAATTTGTTAAGCGCTTACTAGGTGCCAAGCACTGTGCTAAGCGCTGGGGTAGATACAAGGTGGGGCTCACAGTCTTAATCCCCCTTTCGCAGATGAGGGAACTGAGGCACAGAGAAGTCAAGTGACTTGCCCAAAGTCACAGAGCTGATGTATGGCAGAGCCGGGATTAGAACCCACAACCTCTGACTCCCAAGCCCGTGCTCTTGCCACGAAGCCATCCTGCTTCTCATGCTGTCATCTACCCCGCCTCTGCCACTTGTCTGCTGTGTGACTTCCGGCAAGCCGCTTAACTTCTCTGTGCCTCAGTTACCTCATCTGTCAAATGGGGATTAAGACTGTGAGCCCCGTGTGGGACAACCTGATTACCTCGTATGTACCCCAGTGCTTAGGGCAGTGCTTAGTACATAGTAAGTGCTTAGCAAATATCACAATTATTATTATTATTACTCCAGCACTCAGTACAGTGCCTAGCAGACAGTACGAACTTCACAAGTGAGAAGCAGCATGGCTCGATGGCAAGAGCACGGGTTGGGGAGCCAGAGGTCGTGGGTTCTAATCCCGGCTCGGCCTCTTGTCGCCTGAGCGACTTTGGGTAAGTCACTTCACTTGTCTGTGCCTCGGCTCCCTCATCTGTAAAACGGGGATTAAGACTGTGAGCTCCACGTGGGCCAACGTCATTACCCGGTATCTACCCCAGCGCTTACAACAGTGGTCGGCACGTAGTGGGCGCTTAACAAATACCGACATTAGAAGCAGCGTGGCTCAGTGGAAAGAGGCCGGGCTTGGGAGTCAGAGGTCATGGGTTCGAATCCCGGCTCCGCCACTCGTCAGCTGTGAGCAAGTCACTTCACTTCTCTGGGCCTCAGTTACCTCATCTGTAAAATGGGGATTAAGATTGTGAGCCCCACGTGGGACAACCTGATCACTTGTATCCTCCCCAGCGCTTAGAAGAGTGCTCTGCACATAGTAAGCGCTTAACAACTACCACCATTATTGTTATTATTATTATTATTATTATTAATAAGGTGTCGGTGGGGCGGGCATACTGCCCTCTGCCGGTGGCTGGCGGCAACGCGGCCCCTTGGGGAGCCGTGGGGGATGCTGCCCTCTGCTGGAGGCTGGCGGGAAGGAAGGTGGCCCCTCAGACAGCTGGGCTGGGGGGGGCCTGTCCCCCCTCGACCCCCGACCCCCGACCCCCGACCCCTCCCCAGGGTTACTGGTTGCGGAAGGCGGCCTGATGGTCGGCGAGGACGACGCCGGAGACGTTGCGGGCGCGGAGGAAGCGCTGCAGGGAGGAGGGCGGCAGGGGCTGCGTGCGTCCGGGCTCCTCCAGGCTGACGTTGGGGACGGTGGCGCCGCTGCTCCGCAGGGCCGAGAGGATCTGTTGCACCTGCGGAGGGGTCGCCGGACCCTCACTGACGCCCGCCCCGGACCCGGATTCCCGGTCCACGGGCCGGGATCCCGAGGGGGGACGCCGGCCACACAGGGTGGTGGGAGGGAGGGCGGGGAGCCGCGGGACCCTCACTGTCGGCAGCCCGCTCCGGATCCGGCTTCCCGGGTGCGGGCCGGGAGGGGATCCTGAGAGGGATGGAGGACCCACGGGGCCGGCGGGGGTGGGGAGGGCCGCTCTAGATCCAGCTTCCCGGGGGGGAAGAGTGGCGGCGGGATCCCAGTTGGGACGGGGGACGCCCGGTGGTGGGCGGGAAGGCGGGACTGCGGTACCTGGTCCCGCACGGAGTCGTTTCTCTGGGACACGGGGTCCGTGTGCATCCACAGCGTGGAGTTCCTCAGGGCTACCTGCGGGGAAGGGGAGGGGGCGGCCGTCAAAGGATGGGGGGGCAGCGCCGGAGAGGGAGGTGGACGGGAGAGGTGGGGGGCCGGGAGGCTGACCTGGCCCAGCTCCACCAGGCTGTGGATGTTGTCCAGGGCCACGGGGAACTTCCCTCGCTCCATGTCGTACACCAGGCGGGAGCTGCCGATGTAATCGAACGTCTCCTGCGGCCGGAAGCGGGGCCGACGCCCGATGGACCGAACCGGGGGAAGGGGAGAGGGCGTGAGTCGGCAGGGCCGGACTGGAGCCACCGGCCCCGAGCCCCCGGGGGCCTCCCAGAGCGGGGCGGGGGACCCGGAGCGCTCACCCCCTGGAAGAAGACGAACAAGACGTTCCTGGGCAGCGTGGGGGCGTCCGGTGCCCGGCTCAGGGCCTCGGCCGCCGCCAGCTGGGTGACGAAGGAGGCGGCGGACCCCTCGGCCCCGGGGGCCACGTTCCAGAAGAAAGAGTGGCTGTCCAGCTGCGGGGCGGAAGAGGGTCAGGGGGGCCGGCCCTTGGAGGTTCCCGCGCCGCCCCCCCGCCCCCGGCCCCCGTGCTTCCCCCCACCCGCGGCCGGACACGCACCCGGGTGGCTGCGATGACCACTCTCTTCCCGGGGTCCAGACGGCCGGAGCCGTTGATGGGCTGGAGGGAGCTCCACACGTTGTAGTCGGTCAGGGGGTCGCACACGACTTCTGGTGCGGGGGGGAGAGGGGTGTCACGTGAAAGCCGGGGGGCTGAGGGGAGCGGGGGGTCCGGTCGTGACCCCAGGAGTCCCCTCGGCCAGCCTCTTGGGGACGCCCCCGCTGACGCCCCCCACGGACGGTGGTCTGGGAGGCAGGTCGGCGGCGGGTGTGGGGTCGGTATTGCGAGTGGGTGGGTGCTGTGTGGATTAACCCCGAAGGCGGTCTGGGTGGGAGATGGGGGTGATGAGCTGGGGACCGGAGTGGGGGCGAAGGGTACGTGGGGGAGGACCTGGGTAAACGCTGACGGCGGCAGAAGGAGCGGGTTGGGGTGGGCAGGGTCGGTGCGGGGGTACCTGGGTTGATGCTGAAGGTGGTCTGGGCGGCGGAGCGTCGCATGCAGGTGACGGTGCTGGTGACGGCGTGCATGTGCGCCGAGAGCTGCATGGCGCACAGCGGGAACACCGGGGCCGACCCGTTCTCCCCGATGTTGTGGGCCCGGTAACACTGCGGGGAAGCCACGGGGAGTCAGGGGGAGACCGGACCAGGGAGGGGCGGGGCCGGGGGAGCAGGGGCCGGGGCCGACCCCCACTTCCCCACATCATACACTCGGTAACGCTGTGGGAAAGCCAAGGGAAGGAGGCGGGGGCCTGAGTCGGGGGGAGGGTGAGAGTGGGGGCGGGACAGGGCTGGGGGGGGCAACGGGCCAGGCCCCATTACTCTGGGACTTGGGGAGGGGCGGGGACGGGAGCCTTGGGGGTCCTGGAGAGCTGGGATGGGTGGTGAGGTGGCGGGGGTCGAGCACCTCCTTCCCGCTCGGACACAAGAGTCCCACGCGGGCAGTTGACGCCTCGTCCGGGACGGGCGCCCGAACCGGCACCCCGTGGAAGGAGGAGACCCCTGGGACCCCCACCGGGGAAGCCCTGGGAAGCCGGGGGGGCCGGGCAGAGCAGGGGGAGGCCCAAGACCAAGCGAGGCGGGGGAGGTCGAGAATCCAGGTGGGCCGAGGGAGCAAGGGCGAGGGGAGGCCAGGGGTCAGGGAGGGCCGAGGCTGTAGGATCTGGGGGAGGTTGGGGGACGGGGTGGACGGCTAGGGGGTCTTGGGGAGTCGGGGTGGGCCGGAGGGCGGGGCAGCTACCTCCTTGATGAGCTGCGTCTCGTTATGGTCCTGGAGCAGGAAGATGGGGAAGGAGAAGTCCTCATAGGCCAGGCCGCTGCCCAGCGGGTTCCACACCGTCCCGTTGCAGTGGGCAAACTGAGGCCCGTAGGAGCCGGAGTAGACGCCTGTGGGCGCCGGGGCAGGAGATCAGCGGCGGACCCCGGCGGGGGGCACCGGGGAGGGGGCGCGGGTCCGCGGCGGACCCCCGTGGGGGGCACCGGGGAGGCCTCACCGAAGCCATCGTTGGGGCAGGGGAGTCCGGGGGAGAAGCCTGCGGCGGGGCGGGGCTGGGCCAGGGCCACGGCCAGGCCGGACACGCGCGAAGATGCCGCCTTTAGCTTCTCCAGGAGCGGCCTGGGAAGGGAGAGGGATTGGAGGTGGGTGGGGGCTCCTCCAGCCTCCCAGGCCCCCCGACCCCCAGGTCACCAGCTCTCCAACAATTACCTGTAAAACAGTTCCCTTTCCAGTCTGCCTTAGCCCCCTCCCCAGTTCCCTGGAGAAGAGCTCCCTCCATCCAGCCTGCCCCAGCCCCTTCCCCAATTACCCGGAGAACAGCTCCTCCTATCCGGCCTGCCCCGGCCCCCTCCCCGGCTACCTGGAAAAGAACCGCCCCCCCGCCCATCCAGCCCATCTCCTCTACAGCCAGTTACCTGGAGGGGAGGCCCTCCCGCCCCCTCCGATTACCTGGTGAAGAGGTCGCCGTCGAGCAGCACCATGTACGGGGGGTGGGGTCCGTCGGCCAAGACCCACTGCAGGTCCTGCTCCTTCTCCAGCACGTGGATCACTCCGGTGTCCCCGCTCAGAGACGCTGCCGGTCGGACACCCCCCGGGGCGCGACTTGCTCAGCTGCCCGCCCTGCTGTGCAACCTCTTTCCGCCCCTCTCCCTCTCTGATCCCGGGGGCCGTCCCCCCCGTCCCCCTCCCTGGGGGCTCTCACCGCACCAGTCCCCACTGGACAGGGCACGGTCCACAGGATGAGGCCGGGGTCCAGTCTGATGCTCCCCTCACCCTCCAGCTCTCCCTGCCCTCTCTAACCCCCCTTCCTGCATCCCTCCCCACTCCTCCCCCCGCAGACCCCGACTCTGACCCGCCCCCTCCCCCTGGACACGAGGGGAGACGGTGGGGTTGTGCGGGGAGGGCAGGGCTGCCGACACCCCTTCGTTCAGCTCCCCAGGGACCCCGGCACCAAGCGAGGTGGGGGGCTCAGCCGTCAAGGGGGACCAGACCCAACCGCCCTCGCTAACCCGGCTCCAATCGGCCCCCTAAAACCCAGGGATATTTGGAGGCGGGCGTCCCCGGGACTGCATCCCATCTGAACTGCGGGCACCCAAGAGGGGTCCCCGGAGGGCACTCACACTGGCAGCCGATCTGATGGGTGGCATTGAGGAGCCGGACGCAGGGGGCCGTCCGGTTCAGGGGAATGTAGATCTTCCTTTCCACCGAGTTTGCCTGGGATGAGCCTGTAGAGGAGGGGGAAAGGGCACATCAGAAAGCCCCCCCATCCTCCCCCACCACCAACAGACCCGGCCTCAGCTTGGGAAGGGCACGGGGAAGCCCTGGTGCCGGGCGGCTCTTAGCGGCGGGCATGCTGTGTGTCCTGGGGCAAGTTGCCGGACCTCTCCGGGCCCTCTTCCTTTCTCCTTGATGATGGTCGGGGGAGGGGTGTTGACCCGAGGCCCACCCTGCTGACCAGAATCATGAGATCCCGGCACTCAATCCATCAAGGAGGCGTCCAAACCACAAGTTCCCCAGTTCGGCCCGGAGGACGGACTGGAGGGTTCACTCCTAGGCCCCTCCACCCAACCCCAAAACACCCTCCATTCTGACTCTAGGCCTTGCTCGGTCCAGACTGGTCCTGAGCCACTGCCCCCCCCCCCCCCCCCCCAGCTCCTCTCCAACAAGTAGGAGATAAAGGCGGTTGATTGAAATCCTAGTCTAACAACAGGGACCGACTGGGCGCCCTCCAAGCTCTTAACTACGTGTCAAGCACTCTAACGGGGCCTGGGGCAGACCCAGGGGGATCAGGTCGGGCCCATCCCTGCTCTTCGTGGAGCTCACAGTCCAGCGGGGAGGGAGGATGGCTGCTTAACCCCCCCCCCCGCCATTATAAAGACGAGAAGACTGAGGCACAGAGCAGTGAATCGACTTGCCCAAGGTCACACAGCAGGAAAGTGGCGGAGCCTGAGCTGGAACTCAGGTCCTCTGAGTCCCAGGGACTGTGTGTGTGTGTGTCTCGCAGGTACCGGACTGTGTTTTGGGGTGGGGGGCTCCCCCATCGCCCCACATCCCGCCCAGGGTGGAAGAGGGGCTGTAGCCCCTTCACCCCCACTCCCCGGGAGATTAACTAATCGATCACAATTCTTATTCATTCAATCAATCGTATTTATTGAGTGCTTACTGTGCGCAGAGCACTGTATCAAGCGCTTGGAAAGTACAATTCGGCAACAGGGACAATCCCTCCCCAACAACGGGCTCACGGTCGAGCGCCATGTGCCAAGCACTGTCCTAAGGGCTGGGGTGGGTCCGAGCTCATCAGGTTGCTCCCGATCTCAATCCCCATTGTGCAGATGAGGGAACTGAGGCCCAGAGAAGGGAAGTGACTCACCCAAGGTCACTCGGCAGACGAGAACCGGGGGTCCGGTTCTCCCACGGTGGGTGGGTGGGGGGAGGCCCCGGCACCGAAACGGTGCATACACTAAGCGCTCAATAAATGGGTGGCTCAGTGGAAAGAGGACAGGCTTGGGAGTCAGAGGTCATGGGTTCGAATCCCGACTCCGCCACTCGTCAGCTGGGTGACTGTGGGCAAGTCACTTCACTTCTCTGGGCCTCAGTTCCCTCCTCTGTAAAAAAGGGGGATGAACTGTGAGCCTCACACGGGACAACCTGATGACCCTGGATCTCCCCCAGCGCTTAGAACAGTGCTTGGCACCTAGTCATTATTACGACTCAGTGGAAAGCGCCCGGGCTTGGGCGTCAGAGGTGGTGGGTTCGAATCCCGGCTCCGCCACTCGTCAGCTGGGGGCCTGTGGGCGACTCACTTCACTTCTCCGGGCCTCAGTGACCTCATCTGCAAAATGGGGATGCAGACGGTGAGCCCCACGGGGGGGAGGGGGACACACCACCTCACCACCTTGCATCCCCCCCAAGCACAGATGTGCTTGGCACCTCGAAGGCGCTTAAGAAATGCCATCGTAATGTTGACGGTGGTATGTGCTAAGCGCCTAGTGTGTGCGGAGCGCCGTTGTAAGCGCTGGGGGAGATGCGGGCTGACGACGGGGAGGACGAGTCCGAGGAAAAAACGGGCTTGGACGAGGGAGGGCAGGCTTCCCGCACCCAGCTCCGGTTTCCCGGGCCTCACCTGCCAGCAGGAGGAGAAAGAGGAGGAGGAGGAGGATTAGGAGGAGGAGCGGGGCTCGCTGCGGGGTCCCCGGGCGGGCCGCCTCAGCCGCCGCCATCTTGCCGCAGCCGCCGCTTCCGCCTCCCCTCGGGCCCCGCCCCCCCGGTCCTCCACGGGCGGGGGGAGCAGGGGCGGGAGGCGCCGCTCTAGGCTCGAGGCCGCCGTCTCGGTGGGCGGAAGTGGGTGCGGCGCGGGCGCTTCCGGTGGCGCTGACGGCGCTGACGTGGAGGCGGCGCGGGGCCGGGACGGGACGGGCAGGGCCGGGGACCCATCGGGACCCATCGGGACCCATCGGGAGCCATCGGGAGGCGGCGGCGGCGGCGGCGGCGGCGGGGGGCCGGAGCCCGGAGCGGGGTCGGGGAGCGGCCATGCTCACCAAGTTCGAAACCAAGAGCGCCAGGGTCAAAGGTCAGAGGGCGGGGGGCGGCCCCTGACACCCCCTCCCCTCCCCTCCCCCATCTTCTCTCCCCGCGCTGATCCCCCTCCTCCTCCTTTCCCCTTCCTCCCCACCCGCCCCCCTGGAATTTTCTTGTCCGTCGACACCCCCGAAATTCATGCATTCAATCGTATTTATTGAGCGCTCACTCTGTGCAGAGCTTGGAATGGACAAATGGGGAACAGATAGAGACGGTCCCTGCCCTTTGACGGTCTGATCTACAGTCTAATCGATCTCCGGGGGTGGAGCCCGACCCCTCCCCATCGCTTGTCCATCAACACCCCCGAAATCTCAGAGCCCCTCCCGACCCCTATTGTTCTTGCCTGTCCGTCTCCCCCGATTAGACCGTAAACCCGTCAAAGGGCAGGGACCGTCTCTATCCGTTGCCGGTTTGTCCATTCCAAGCGCTTAGTACAGTGTTCTGCACACGGTAAGCGCTCGATCAGTACTATTGAATGAATGAATGAATCTGACAAGGAGCCCCCTCCCCCGCCATCTCCCTCCCGCAGGCCTAGCGGCCCCAAGGGTGCCATAGGTCAAAGGTCAAAGTTTGACTCAAGGTCTCCAACCTCCAACAAGGAATCGGAGAAGTCACTCATCTTGCCACTCAGCGTTGGTGTTTGTTGAGCGCTTACTATGTGCAAAGCACTGTTCTAAGCGCTGGGGGGATGCCAGGTGATCAGGTTGTCCCTCACGGGGCTCACAGTCTTCATCCCCATTTTACAGATGAGGGAACTGAGGCCCAGAGAAGTGAAGGGACTTGCCCAAAGTCACACAGCTGACAGGTGGCAGAGCCGGGATTAGAACCCATGACCTCTGACTCCCAAGCCCGGGTTCTTTCCACTGAGCCACACTGCTTCTCGTAAATAAATTGTTCCCTGACCGGGAAGCGGACCCGGGCCGCGGCAGTGAGAGCGCCGAATCCTAGTATTTATTGAGCGCTGTGTGCAGAGCCTTGTGCTAAGCGCTTGGAGCGTACAATTAGGCAACAGATAGAGACAGTCCCTGGCCACGAACGGGCTCACGATCCTCAAAGGCCACCCGGTCCCTGGCCACCGGGCGGAGGGTGGGGCCTCATTGTGCTGTCTGGATCGCGGGCTGGGTGGGTGGGTGGGTCCCCCTGACCCTCCCCACCCCCTCCCGGCCTCACACGTTCTGATTGTGGCAGCTTTGCCAGGAGCAGGGCTCAAGAGTGGAAGGGGAGTCCTTGTCCTTTTCCCGTATTCTCCTTTCAAGCAGTCAGTTCTACTCATTGGGCATTTACTGCGCAGACCACTATACTAAACGTTTGGGAGAGTAGAATATAACAGAGTGGGTAGACAGGCTTTCTACCCACAGTGACAGCACGGCCTAGTGGAAAGAGGAAGGGTCTGGAAACCAAAGGCCCTTCTAGTCCCGGCTCTGCCCCTTGTCTGCTGTGTGACCTTGGGCAAATCACATACTTCCCTGCGCCTCAGTTCTCTTATCTGTAAAGTGGGGATTAAGATTGGTGAGCTTCATGTGGGACGTTGACTGGGTCCGATCTGGTTACCTTAGTCCACGTAGCAGTGCCCGGTACATAATAAGCACATAAATATGAACTAGATCAAAACAGGCCAAACAGTGACTTTCTTCTTTTTAATCCTCCACCCCATCCATCTTTCCTTCCTTCCCTCCCTCTCTATCGATCACCCCGCCGTCAATTCTCCCTCCTTATTCTTCCCACCTACACCTCCCTCTCCTCCTCCACCCTGTCACCTCCTCCATCCGCCTCATCCCCCCCATCATCTCCTCCCCTCCATCCGTCCCCACCCCTGACATCGCCTCCTCCCCACCTTCGGGGCGAAGTGGGGGCCAGCCTAGGCGGCGGGTGGCGGGTGCTCACGGTCCCCCCGCCCGCTCTCCACTCCCCCCTCTCCACAGGGCTCAGCTTCCACCCGAAGCGCCCGTGGATCCTGACCAGTCTGCACAATGGCGTCATCCAGCTGTGGGACTACCGCATGTGCACCCTCATCGACAAGTTCGACGAGCACGATGGTGAGGGGGTGCGGTGCTCAGGGAGTGGGGTGGGGGCGGAGGGGGGAGCGTGGTCCCGCGGGGCCGGGGCCGCGGAAGTCCTAGCCCGCGTCGGCGGCGGGCCCGAGCTCGCCTCCCTTGAGCTGGACCTTGCCCCAAGGGAAGGCAGCTGGGAAGTGTAGTCCTGGAGGGCCCCGGGAGACCCACTGCCGGCTGGAGCTCCCGCGGCCGTCGCTCTCCACCCTCCCCCAAAGTGGCCGTTCGGACCCAGCGGAGGCCGCCGCTGCCCTCGGCCCGGGCGGCGCCGGCCCGGTTCTCACACCCGGGGAAAGCGCCCGGAGCCTCGAATCCGGAAACCCGGGGTCCGGCCCGCTGGGTGACCTCGGGCAGGTCGTCCGATCTCTCTGGGCCTCGGTTTCCTCCTCTTTAAAATGGGGAGGAGAGCCCCTGGATAGGGTGGGGAAGGGTTCCAATCTCATCTCGTACGCCCCGCGGCGCTCAGCTCAATGCTCGGCACGGAGCGAGCGCTTAATCCTCCCTGGAAACCACAGACTGCCTCCCCTATGCCGTTCCCTCCTCAGGACCCGTCCGAGGCATCGATTTCCACAAGCAGCAGCCCCTCTTTGTCTCTGGGGGAGATGACTACAAGATCAAGGTGAGGAGAACGGCCCCCCCCACCACACAGGCACATGCCTGGACCTCCTTCCCGGGTGTAGCAACAGCTGATCAAAGACCGCGTTCCCCACACCTCCCCTTGGAGTTTCCGGGAGATGGCTAAGGCCGCGTCTGGGCTGGGGCGGCGGGAGAGGTGTGGGGGGTCCTCTTGGCCGATGACGGCGTGGCCCCTCCCCTCGGTGGCGTAGGTCTGGAATTACAAACTGCGCCGCTGCCTCTTCACCTTGCTGGGACACCTGGACTACATCCGCACTACCTTCTTCCACCATGTGAGCCCTCCCCCGCCCACTGGTCTTCCTGGAGACACATCCCCCCCCCCCAAATCCCATCCCGGCCCGGGACTCTGGAGGGAGGGAGCTGCCGGCTTTTGGGGAGGGGCAAGGAAGGGGACTCGGTCCAGACTCCTTTCCTGCACGCCTCTCTTCCCTGCCCCCCTCAACTGTATGAGTCCATATGCTGCGAGGCGGAAGGCTGACTCTGATGGCCCCGGCGTGTACCCTCTGGCCCGAGGGCGTTCTGGGAAGCGGGAGGGATCCTGGGAGGCGGTGGGTGGGGCCCCCTCCTGAGAAGCCGGTCTTGGGCTCACCCCCCACCCCCCTTTCCAGGAGTACCCCTGGATCCTGAGCGCGTCCGATGACCAGACCATCCGTGTGTGGAACTGGCAGTCCCGGACCTGCGTCTGGTAGGGCTCCCGCCCCCGGGGAGCTTCCGGTCCCTTCGGGGGCAGGGAGGGGCCGGGCTCGGGCGGGGGCGCGGACCCCGGCTCACCACCTCCTCTCTCCCTCCCTCCTCCGTTGCCAGCGTGCTGACGGGCCACAACCATTACGTCATGTGTGCCCAATTCCACCCCTCCGAGGATCTGGTGGTGTCCGCCAGCCTGGACCAGACCGTGCGGGTCTGGGATATCTCCGGTGAGCCGTGGGGGGCCGCCGGGGCCGGGCGGGGGCTGGGGGGCGAGGACGGAGAGGTGAAGCGACTTGGCCGGGGTCACCTGCCCGGCCGGCGACGGAACCCAGTGTCCCCTGAGCAGGCGGGCGGGGATCCCGGTGCGGGGGAGGGAGGCTCTCGTCGGTCCTCCCCGCCCGCCCGCGGAGTCCCCTGAGTCTCGCCTCCCGGGGTCCGCCCCAGGCCTGAGGAAGAAGAACCTGTCTCCGGGGGCCGTGGAGTCGGACGTGCGCGGCATCACCGGGGTCGATCTGTTCGGGACCACCGACGCCGTGGTCAAACACGTCCTGGAGGTAACCCGCCCGGACCCCCCTCCCGCGCCCCAGCTCCCGGTCGGGCCCCGGCAGAGGGCTGAGCACCCCCGGAGCAGTCGAGGCCTGGGCGGGTGGCCCCTTTCGTCGTCCTCCCCACCTCCTCCCTCCTGCTCCGAGCAAAGCTCCCCCAGCCCTGCGGGCCCTGGCGGTGGGCGGGAGTGGGCAGGAGGCGGGGTTTGGAGCTGGAGGCCGGGGGAGTCCATCCCATTAGCGGCGGCGTCTCCACAGGGCCACGACCGTGGGGTGAACTGGGCGGCCTTCCACCCCACCATGCCGCTGATCGTGTCGGGGGCCGACGACCGGCAGGTGAAGATCTGGCGCATGAACGGTGAGCGGCCGTGCCCGGCTGGGGGACGCCGCGGGGGCACGGGGGAGGGAGGGCGCCGGGCTGACCGGCCCCGTCCTTCTCCCCGCCCCCTCCAGAGTCGAAGGCCTGGGAGGTGGACACGTGCCGCGGCCACTACAACAACGTGTCCTGCGCCGTCTTCCACCCCCGCCAGGAGCTCATCCTCAGCAACTCCGAGGACAAGAGCATCCGCGTCTGGGACATGTCCAAGCGGTGCGAGGCCGTGGCGGGGGGGGGCTGCCGGGCCGGGCACCCCAGGCGGGCGGTCGGGTTGTGTCTGTGTGGTGCCCGGCCCAGAGGATGCCGCGGGAGCACCCCCTTTGGAAACAGAAGACTTCACTTTCTAGCCACCACTCTTTCAAGCTCGCTCTTCCCTCCCTGTCTCTCTCTCTGTCTCTCTGTGTCTCTTCTCCAATCTCTGTGCCACTCTGTCTCTGTGTGTGCGCGTTTGGGGGTCTCTCTCCGGTCCCCCTGACGCTCCTCCTTGTCTCTGACTCGCCCGTTCAGTCCCCGGCCTCTGTCGTTCCCTGTCACCTTTTCCCCCCCCCCGACCCTTCCCCTCTGGGTCCTTTCCTGCCTCCGCCGGCTTCTCCGCTCCCCCCCGAGTCGGTCTCCCCGACTCAGCGTCTCTGACTGTGCGTCTCCGCTTCCCGCCCAGGACCGGAGTCCAGACCTTCCGCCGCGACCATGACCGTTTCTGGGTCCTGGCCGCCCACCCCAACCTCAACCTCTTCGCCGCGGGTGAGGAACCCCCTTCGCCCTCTCCCTCCCCGCGACCGTGTCGTGTGTGGGAGATGGGATGGGTGGGGGCGGCGTGTGCGCGTCCCCGTTTTTCCCTCCTCGACCTCTCTGCCGCGGCCCCCTCCCCTCCGGGCCCCGTCCGGACGAGGTCGGCGAGCCCCCCGCCCACCCTCCGTCCCTCCCGCAGGCCACGACGGCGGCATGATCGTGTTCAAGCTGGAGCGAGAGCGCCCGGCCTACGCCGTGCACGGCAACACGCTGCATTATGTCAAGGACCGCTTCCTGCGCCAGCTGGACTTCAACAGCTCCAAGGACGTGGCCGTCATGCAGCTGAGGAGGTAGGGGGCCAACTCCCAGCATGCCCCGGGCGGTCCCGCCGGGAGGGGGGAGGCGGCGGCGGACGGAGCGGGGAACGGGCCGGCTCCCCGCCGGCTCCCTCCCACGCCTGGCACGGGGAGCCGGGCTCTCGGCCCACGGGCCGCAGCCGCGCGTCTGAAACATTCATGGCATCGGGGGCGGCGGCGGCGGCAGGGGGCCGGTGAGAGGCGGCGGGGCGGTGAGCCCGCCCTCGCGGGCACGGGGGCGGGGACGGGGGGGACGGCGCTGCCGGGGAGAGCTCGGGGCGCCTGGGTCTGGATCCACCTCGCTCTCCCCCGTGCCGCGGTCCCTGCCCCGCTATCCAGGTGCCCCTCTTTATGCCCCTCGTACCCCCGCTCTCCCCCCACCTCCCCTCCTCCCCTCACAGCGGTTCCAAGTTCCCGGTGTTCAACATGTCCTACAACCCGGCCGAGAACGCCGTCCTCCTCTGCACGGTGAGCCCTGCCGGCCCGTGGAGGCGAGAGGGAGGCGGGGGGCCCGTGTGTGCTCTTCTGAGGGGGTCCGGGTGTTCAGAACGTCACACGACCCGGCCGGGAACGCCGCCCCCCCACCCCGCACGGTAAACCCTCCGTCTGTCGGCCGGGTTTGTCGGCTGTGTGTAACGTGCAGCGCGCCGTAGTGAGCGCCTGGGAGAAGGCCACACGAAATAGGGTCGATAGACACATTCCCTGCCTTCAAGGAGCTCGCAGTCTCGTAGGCAAGATGGGCGTAGAACTGCATGACGAGAAGAGAGAAAGTCGTAGACTGGGAAGGTGCGGGTAGATACGTGATTAGGGGTCTGCGTGTCTGGTGGCGGGTCGTGGGGGGTGGTGGGGGCTGGTCCCCATCCCCTCCTTTCTGCTCTGGGTCGGTAGAGTATTGCGGGGGAAGCTTGGCTTGACTTCAGGTCCCCGTGTGTGAGGGGGGTGTCGTGGGGGGTTCTGAGACGGGGGGAGTGGAAAAGGGTGGTCCCAGCCAACGAGGGTCCTTCTAAATCCGATCACCACCAACCATCTTTTCCCACCGGGGGCCCAGACCCCAGGAGAGGCTGGGGTGGGGGGTGGTCTCTGTGGAGTCGGCGAGGGATCAGCCACGTGCTTTCTGTCTCACTTTGGGCCGCCAGGGAGCTGGGGAAGGGCCCCCCCCCCCAAGTCTTGCTCCCCAAAGCCGGGACCCCAGTGCCGGGCGGGCAGAAGGGATCAAAAAACCCAGCGGATGAGGGGCTGGGCCGTGGTCGGAGACCGGGGATCGGTGCGTGGTGGGCGGGGGGGGGGCTTCCTCCTCTCATCCCCCCACCCCGCCCCCTCCGACAGAGAGCCAGCAATCTGGAGAACAGCACCTACGACCTGTACACCATCCCCAAGGACGCCGACTCCCAGAACCCCGACGGTAGGCCGCCCCGCCCCCGGCAGCGACCGCAGCCCCCCGTGAAAAATTCACGTGTGCGTGCGTGCGCGCCCGGGCCGGCCGCGGTCCAGCTCCCGTGGTGGGCGCCGCAGGAGCGCTCCTCCCCCCTCGCCCGCTGGCAGGGCCCGGCCCGGCGTCACCGGGTGCCGCTCGCTGCGGGGGGCCCTGGCTCTCGCCCCTGCCGCCTCACTGATTCACGGCCGCCGCCGCCGTGCCAGGCTGGGCGCGCTGCCCGCGCTCCCCCCCCGCCCCACACACGCTGGGCCGCGGCCCCGCCCGGCTCCCGCTGCTCCCCGCGTGCGTGACGGTGGGAACGCCGGGGCCCAGCTGGGCCCCCCACAGCCCCTCCCAAACCCCGCTCTTCCTCATCCAGCCCTCTCCCCTCGGAACGGCCCCCCGCCCCCCAACCACCACACGTCGGGCAGGAGCGGGATGAGGCGGGTGGGGAGCCGGGGTCCCTTCCGCCAACTCTGGGTTGTCTGTTGGGGGGCGGGTGGAGAGGGTGTCTGTGAGGCCCCCGTGGTCACCCTCTCTTTCGTCTGCGCCCCCACCCCCGAGCCGCCGAGTTGGATCGCTCCGTTGGAAGCTTCTCCCCCCGGCAAAAAATCAAGCAGCCGGGAAGGGGGGAGGGAAAAGACGGTGGGGAGGGAGGGAGGGAGGGGGCGTGATCAGCCTGCCCCGTGGCCGGCGGCTCCCCGCCCCGTCCCGTCCGCCCCTCTGACGTCCATTTCAGCCTCCCCCCTTCACCCCTCGGGGTGGCATTTGCATGTTAAAGCGGTGGAGCAGCTGCAGACTGGGCAGGAGGGAGGAACAGGGGGAGGGGACACCGTCTCCACGCTGCCCCGCGGTGGGGGAAGGGGCCGCTCTGTCTCCCCGGGATCAGGCTCGCCGGCTCCTCGTGCCCACCTGGTCAGGAATGGGGGGGGAAGCGGGGGAGGAGCGAGAAGGGGGCGTCTCCCCCTCCCATCGCCCCGGGTTACAGCTGGACCGGCGAGGGAGCAGCTGGGCGGCGCGGCCGGCCCGGAGCCTCCCCGCACCGCCCCCCGGTGCCCCTGCTGGAGCTTCACCGCCCCCCCCCCCGGCCCCTCCCCCATCCCCCGGTCTCCCCCACAGCCCCGGAAGGCAAGCGCTCCTCGGGGCTGACGGCCATCTGGGTGGCCCGCAACCGCTTCGCCGTCCTGGACCGCATGCACTCGGTGAGGGCGAGACACCCCCGGTTGGGGGGCGGGAGGGTGGACGGGCGGTTCTGCCCGGGATCGTCCCCATCCCCACCCCCAACCATCTCTTCCGCTCCCCTCCCCTACGTGGAGGCCAGACCCCCGCCCCCCGGCTCGGTGGGACGGACGCTCCCGTCCTCTTCCGGCCCGTTCACCCCCACCGGCCCCGGGATTCTAGAGCGGTGGGGGGTGGGCTGGGGGCCGCGGACCCCCCGACCGCCCCCCCCCCCCCCCCCCAAATGCCCTTGGCCCAGATCCTGATCAAGAACCTGAAGAATGAGATCACCAAGAAGGTGCAGGTGCCCAACTGCGACGAGATCTTCTACGCGGGCACGGGCAACCTGCTCTTGCGCGACGCCGACGCCATCACGCTCTTCGACGTGCAGCAGAAACGGTGCCCGCCGCGGGAGGGGGCGGTGGGGGACGCGGCGGGTGGGGCGCCCGGGCCCGCGGCGGAGACCCACCGCCCCCGCAACCCCCGCTCACGGCCCCCCGCTCGGCGGCCCCCCACAGCACCCTGGCATCGGTCAAGATCGCCAAAGTGAAGTACGTCATCTGGTCGGCCGACATGACCCACGTGGCCCTGCTGGCCAAGCACGGTGAGATGCGGGGGTCCCGGTCCCCTCACCCCCCACCCCTGGCCCCGACCCCCCCGGCGGGAGCGGCGCGGCTCACCGGCGCCCCTCGCCCACAGCCATCATGATCTGCAACCGGAAGCTGGAGTCGCTCTGCAGCATCCACGAGAACATCCGCGTTAAGAGCGGCGCCTGGGACGAGAGCGGGGTCTTCATCTACACCACCAGCAACCACATCAAATACGCCGTCACCACCGGGTGAGGCCCCCCGGGGGGCAGGGCCGGGGGGGACGGAGGGGACGGCGTGGGAGGGGAGGCGGGGGAGGCGCTCCCGGCGCTGACACCGGCCGCCCCCAGGGACCACGGCATCATCCGCACCCTGGACCTGCCCATCTACGTGACGCGGGTCAAGGGCAACAACGTCTACTGCCTGGACCGCGAGTGCCGGCCCCGCGTCCTCACCATCGACCCCACCGAGTTCAAGTTCAAGCTGGCCCTCATCAACCGGAAGTACGACGAGGTGCGTGAGGCGGGGCCCCTGGGGGAGGGCGGGGCCGGGGGGCCGCAGGGGGGACGGCAGGGGCGTCCGAAGGGACCGGTGCGGGGCTGACCGGCCCGTCCCCCGCCCGGCAGGTGCTGCACATGGTCCGCCACGCCAAGCTGGTGGGGCAGTCGATCATCGCCTACCTTCAGAAGAAGGGCTACCCCGAGGTGGCGTTGCACTTCGTCAAGGACGAGAAGACCCGCTTCAGCCTGGCCCTCGAGTGCGGCAACATCGAGGTGCGGGAGCGGGGGCCGGCCGTCTGCCCCCCCACGCGCGCACACGCTCACACACGCTTGTCTTTTCCTCCCGTTCTTCCGTCCCTCCATCTTTCCCTCCTTCCGTCTATCCATCCATCCTAACCTCCTTTTTTCCTTCGGCCGTCATCCGTCTTTCCCTCTTTTTCTCCTCTCTCTGTCCACCCATCTGTCCGTTCATCTTTCCTTCCCTTCTTCCGGCCCTCCGTTCATCCATCCTTCCCTCCTTCCATTCGTCTGCCTTTCCCTCCGTCTGTATATCCTTCTCTCTTTCCATCAGTTCCTCCATCCATCCGTCCTTCCATCCTTTCTTACTTCCTTTCCTCCTTACGTCCATCCACCGGTCTCTCCTTCCACCGTGCCCCTCCATCCATCTGTCCGTCCATCCTTTCCTCCTTCTGTCCGTCCGCTCATCCCTCTGTCCATCAGCCCTCCCCTCTTTCTGTCTGCCTGTCCCTCGTCCATCTTTCCCTCCGTCCATCTCTCGTGCCCTTCTTGCCTCCCTCGCTCTTCCCCTCAATCCCTTCTTCCTTCCCTCTCTCCTTACCTTCCCCCCCTTTCCTCCTCCTCCTTTCCGTCCTTCCTTCCCTCCTCCTATTTCTCCATACATCCTCCCCTCCTGACCATCCCCCTGTTCCCTCCATCCGTCCCCTGAACTCCCGAGCGGGGCCGACGTAGGCGACGGCTCCCGCGGGCCTCCCCTCGCGGTGCGGAGGCGGGGTTGGGGACAAGGGGCGGGTGGTCCCCCGGGAGCCTCTGGGGTCCGGACCTCCCCTGACGGTCCCCGGGGGGCTCCCCCGGACCTCGCAGATCGCCCTGGAAGCGGCCAAGGCCCTGGACGACAAGAGCTGCTGGGAGAAGCTGGGCGAGGTGGCCCTGCTGCAGGGGAACCACCAGATCGTGGAGATGTGTTACCAGCGCACCAAGAGCTTCGACAAGCTCTCCTTCCTCTACCTGCTCACCGGAAACCTGGACAAGCTCCGCAAGATGATGAAGATCGGTGGGGCCCCGGGGCGGCCGGCGGGGAGGGGCGGGGGGCCGGGGGGACCGGGGCCCGAGCCGCCGTGACCCCCGGTCCCCCCCCGCACAGCCGAGATCCGCAAGGACATGAGCGGCCACTACCAGAACGCCCTGTACCTGGGGGACGTGGTGGAACGCGTGCGGGTCCTCCGCAGCTGCGGCCAGAGTGAGTGTTCCCGGGCTGCCCCGCCCCACCGTCCCCTCACCCTCCCACCCCCTCCCGACTCCCCGCCTCCTCCCTGTGGGCACCGGGCCCTCCCCCCGGGCGCAGCTCAGGGCAGGTTGTCCCGGCGGCCGGGCTCCCCTCGTCCACCGGGCCCCGGGGTGGGGTCAAGTCGAGGGCAGAGAAAGTTGACGCCCCTTCCCCACCCACCTCTTCCACTCTGTCACTCGGGGAAGGGGAGGCTTTGGGGAGGGGGGGGATCCTTGCGGACGATCCCTCCTCCCCCGCGTTGCCCCCGCAGAGTCCCTGGCCTATCTGACGGCCGCCACGCACGGCCTGGACGAGGAGGCCGAGAGCCTGAGGGAGACGTTCGACCTGGAGAAGGAGGCGGTGAGACGCGGGGCGGCCCCACCTTCTTTTCCCCGATTCCTGGTTGGGGGGCGGGAAGGCCTCCCCTTCCCCCTCATCCTCTGTTCCTGACGACCCCCTCCCTCAGATCCCGGACATCGACCCCAACGCCAAGCTGCTGCAGCCGCCCGCCCCCATCATGCCGCTGGACACCAACTGGCCCCTGCTGACCGTGTCCAAGGGCTTCTTCGAGGGCACCATCGCCAGCAAGGGTGAGGAGCCGGGGCCGCGGCCTTCCCCGCAGAGACCCGGGGCCCCCACCCCGGCTCCCCCGGCCCGCTCCCTGGGGCCCAGGGGCGGGTAGTGACGGGAGGGATTCGGGTCGGACCCGAGGCTTGGGCGACCCCCGAGGGCCGGTGTGGGAGGGGAGGCGGGAGACCGCAGGGGATGAGCCGGCGTCACCCCGGACGCAGGGAAGACCGGCGCCCTGGCCGCCGACATGGACCTGGACGCGGTGGGCACCGAGGGCTGGGGAGAGGACGCCGAGCTGCAGCTGGACGAAGGTGGGCGACCCTCCGGGCGGGGGGCGGCAGCGGCCGGGACCGCGGGGGCGGGCTGGGACTCTCCCGGATCCTCACGTCTCCGGCCCCTCGCCAGACGGTTTCGTGGAGACGGCGGAGGGCTTCGGGGACGAGTCCGGTGCCAGGGGCCAGGAGGAAGGAGGCGGCTGGGACGTGGAGGAGGACCTGGACCTCCCGCCCGAGCTGGTATACGGCGCGCGCCTTGAGACCCCCAGCCCCACCCCGCCCCTGACCCGTAGACCGAATCGTCCCTCGGGTCTCGGGAGCCGAGACCCCACCCCTCCCCGGGGCTTCTGGGCTCCTCCTTCCCTCACCCAAGGAGGCTGGTGGGGAGGGGGCGCGGGGATGGGCGAGGGTGGTAGCCGCGTTGTCACTTCCCCAGGACGTGGCCCCAGGGGCGTCGGGAAGCGGCGAGGATGGCTTCTTCGTGCCCCCGACCAAGGGCACCAGCCCCACCCAGGTACGCGGGGGACCCCCCCCCCCCCCCCCCCCCCCCCCCCGCTCCTGACAAGACCCCCGACCGGGAGGCGGACGGAGGGCCAGGCGGGCGGAGGAGACGGGAGCGGGGAAGGGGAGCCCCTTGACGTGAACCGGGGCGGGGTCTCGGGGTCCCCCCAGATCTGGTGCAACAACTCGCAGCTGCCCGTCGACCACATCCTGGCCGGCTCCTTCGAGACAGCCATGCGGGTGAGTCTCCCCCAGCCCCGCGGTGGTCGCCGATCTCCACCCCCACACGGTGGCCCGACTCGTCGCGACGCGTCCCTGCCGTCTCCGGACACCCTGACCGTCTCTCTTCCTCTCCGGCGGGGGTCCCCCTCCCCCGGCTCTCCCCGCCGACGCCCATCAGCCGGCGTGTCCTCCTCCCGCAGCTCCTGCACGACCAGGTGGGGGTGACCCAGTTCGGCCCCTACAAGCAGCTGTTCCTGCAGACCTTCGCCCGCGGCCGCAGCACCTACCAGGCCCTGCCCTGCCTGCCCGCCGCCTACGGCCACCCGCACCGCAACTGGTGAGCCCCCTCCCCGCCCCACAGCGGGTCGGAAGCGGTCTTTCTCGCGGGGAGAGGGGGCGTCGCCGTCCCCATTTGGCAGAGGAGGAGACCGAGGCCCAGAGAGCTTTGGTGACCTACCCCAGGTGGCACGGCCGGGGACGGGGCGGGGACTTGAACCCGGCTCTCCGGACTCCCAGAGCTGGGCGCTCTCCGCCAGGCCACCCTCCCTTCCCGCTCCTACCCGGTCGTCCCCGGGCCCGCCTCCCGTCCGTCCGTCCGTCCGTCCCGGGAGCGGGGTGGGGGGCCGGAGCCCGCCCCCCCCAACCGCCGGGTCCCCGCAGGAAGGAGGCGGGGCCTAAGGGCGGCCTGCCGGCCGTGGGGCTGAAGCTGAACGACCTGATCCAGCGGCTGCAGGTGTGCTACCAGCTGACCACGGCCGGCAAGTTCGAGGAGGCCGTGGACCGGTTCCGCTCGGTCCTGCTGAGCGTGCCGCTCCTCGTGGTCGACAGCAAGCAGGAGATCGCCGAGGTGAGGCCGGGCCCACCCCACCCCCGTCCCCCCGGGGGGCGGCGGGGCCGGGCCCCCCCTCGGGGCCGCGTCCCCTGACCCCCGCCGCCCCGCCCCCCAGGCCCAGCAGCTGATCGCCATCTGCCGTGAGTACATCGTGGGGCTGAGCATGGAGCTCGAGCGCAAGAGGTTGCCCAAGGACAGCCTGGAGCAGCAGAAACGCATCTGCGAGGTGAGACCCCGGCCCGGCGCCCCCTCCTCTTCTGAGAAGCCGTCACTCATTCATTCGGTTGCATTTATCGAGCGCCTACTGTGTGCAGAGCACCGTACTGAGCGCCTGGGAGGGTACGGGACAACAATAAGCAGACACGTTCCTTGCCCGCAACGGGAAGCAGCGCGACGTAGTGGCTAGAGCCCGGGCCTGGGGGGTCAGAAGGACCTGGATTCTGATCCCGCCTCTGCCGTCGGTCTGCTGCGTGACCTTAGCCAATTCACTTGACTTCTCCCTGCCTCAGTCACCTCCTCTGTAAAATGGGATGAAAACGAGGGACGAGGGACTGGGTCCGACCTAATTTGCTTGCGTCCACCCCAGCGCTCAGTGCAGTGCCTGGCTCATGGTAAAGGCTAAGCAAGGACTACTACTATTCTTCCGTCACAGAGGGCCGGGGGGCTGGCGGGCTGACCCCATCCCGTGTCTCTCTCCCCCCCCATCCCGTGTCGCCCCCGCAGATGGCGGCCTACTTCACGCACTCCAGCCTGCAGCCCGTGCACATGGTCCTGGTCCTCCGCACGGCCCTCAACCTCTTCTTCAAGCTGAAGAACTTCAAGACAGCGGCCGCCTTCGCCCGCCGCCTGCTGGAGCTGGGGCCCAAGCCCGAGGTGGCCCAGCAGGTGGGTCCGGAGCGGGGGCGGGGGCCCCGGCGCGCCCCCACACCCCATCCCCTCAACCGATCGTAGTTGTTGAGCGCTTAGCGTGCGCAGAGCACCGTACTGAGTGCCTGGGAGAGTACAATGCAACAATAGACAGACACGTTCCCTGCCCACAAGAGTTGGGGGACGGACGTTAATAGAAATCAGTAAATGGCCGATAGGGACATAAATGGTGCCGGGCTGGGAGGGGGGGGAATGAAAAAAGGAAGCAAGTCAGGGCGACGCAGAAGGGAGCGGGAGAAGAAGAAAGGGGGGCTTAGTCAGGGAAGACCTCTCGGAGGAGGTGGGCCTTCAATAAGGCTTTGAAGTTGGGGAAAGTAATGGTCTGCCATAGCAGCATGACCTAGTGGGTAGAGCACAGGCTTGGGAGTCATTCAGTAGTATTTATTGAGCGCTTACTATGTGCAGAGCACTGTACTAAGCGCTTGGAATGAACAAGTCGGCAACAGACAGAGACGGTCCCTGCCGTTTGACGGGCTTACGGTCTGATGGGGGGAGACGGACGGACGAGAACAATGGCAATGAAAGAATAATAATAATAATAATAATAATGTTGGTATTTGTTAAGCGCTTACTATGTGCCGAGCACTGTTCTAAGCGCTGGGGTAGACATAGGGGAATCAGGTTGTCCCACGTGGGGCTCACAGTCTTAATCCCCATTTTACAGATGAGGGAACTGAGGCACAGAGAAGTTAAGTGACTTGCCCACAGTCACACAGCCGACAAGTGGCAGAGCTGGGATTCGAACTCATGAGCCCTGACTCCAAAGCCCGTGCTCTTTCCACTGAGCCACGCTGCTTCTCCATGGTCTCCATGCTTCTCCTTGAAGAAGGTCATGGCTTCTAATCCCGGCCCCGCCACTTGTCCGCTACGTGACCTCGGGCGAGTCACTTCACTGGGCCTCAGTTACGCCATCTGCAAAATGGGGATCGAGACCGTGAGCCCCCTCGGGACGGAGACCGACCCGATTTGCTGGTATCCACCCCAGCTCTCGGTACGGTGCTTGGCCCGTGGTTAGCGCTTAAGCGTCACGATCATCATGTGAGGGAGGGAGGGCGTTCCGGGCCCGAGGCAGGACGTGGGCAGGGGGTCAGCGAGGAGATGGGTAAGACGGAGGTCCAGCGAGCGGGTCGGCATTAGAGGAGCGCGGCGTACGGAGTCGGGGAGGGCAGCAGGGCGGGGTAGGAGGGTGGGAGGTGACGGAGCCCTTTATCGGGCAGACCCGCAAGATCCTGTCGGCCTGCGAGAAGAACCCGACGGACGCCTGCCAGCTGAGCTACGACGCGCACAACCCCTTCGACATCTGCGCCGCCTCCTACCGACCCCTCTACCGGGGCAAGCCCGTGGAGAAGTGCCCCCTCAGCGGCGCCTGCTACAGCCCCGAGTTCCGGGGGCAGATCTGCCGCGTCACCACGGTCAGTCCTTCCGGCCCCGGGGCCGTCCGGGTCCCTCCCGCCCCGTCCCCGCCGCGCTGACCGCCTCCCTCTCCCCCCTCCAGGTGACGGAGATCGGCAAAGACGTGATGGGGCTGAGGATCAGCCCCCTGCAGTTCCGCTGAGGCCCCGGCCCCGACCCCTCCGCCGCCCGCCCTGGGATCAAGTAGTCCCCGAGCTCGCTCCCTCCCTCCCTCCCTCCGGCCGCCCCCCTCTCCTCCTCCGCTCCGGCCGACGCGGGGGCCCGGCCTCCTCCCTTCCCCTCCCCCGTATGCACCCCACCTGGGTGGGTCAATAAAGCTAGTTTGCCCCCCCAGAGCTGGCTGCGGCCTCGCGTTTCCCCCGTGTCTGTCGCACGCACCCACCAACCCACAACACGCCCCGCGCTGGGGCAGGCGGGCGACCCCGGGGACCTCGGTTTCCCCGCCCCGCCCCCGTTCCGGGGCAGCGGCTCTGGTTCTCCCCCGCCCCCTCAAGCGCCCCCGGTCCTCCCCGGCCGCTGTGGGCAGGTGGGGGAGGGCGACGTCCGCGGTGACGTTGCCCCCGCTCTCCCCCTGCCTTGGCCTCGGGGAGAGAGAATCGGTCAGTGTCCCTTTTATTGAGGGTTTAATGTAACGATAATGTTGGTATCAAGCGCTAACCGTGTGCCGAGCACTGTTCCAAGCACTGGGGTAGATGCGGGGCAGTCGGGTTGTCCCACGTGAGGCTCACAGTCTTCATGCCCGTTGTTCAGATGAGGGGACCTGAGGCACCGGGAAGCGAAGTGACTTACCCAAAGTCACACAGCTGACGGGCGGCGGAGCCGGGATCAGAACCCGTGACCTCTGACTCCTAACCCCGGGCTCTTTGCACTGAGCCGTGCGCTAAGTACTTGGGAGCGCACAGTACAGCACAAGGAGCAGAGGTGTTCCCTGCCCATAAGGAGCTTCCGTTCGTTCACTCAGTAGTATTTATTGAGCGCTTACTATGCGCAGAGCACTGTTCTAAGCGCTTGGAATGGACAATCGGGCAACAGATAGAGACCATCCCTGCCCAATGACGGGCTCACAGTCTCCAGTCAGGAAGGGGGTGGGGGAGTGGGTGCGAGGTGGGGGTGGAGCCGGCAACAGTAGAAGCGACATGGCTCGGTGGAAAGAACGTGGGCTGGGGAGTCAGAGGTCATGGGTTCGAATCCCAGCCCCGCCACTTAGCTGTGTGACCGTGGGCAAGTCACTTCACTTCTCTGGGCCTCGGTGACCTCGTCTGTCAAATGGGGATGAAGACCGCGAGCCTCACGTGGGACGGACCTGATGACCCTGGATCTACGGCAATGCCTAGAACAGTGCTCCGCACGCGCTGAGCGCTTAACAAATTCCAACGTTATTACCGATAATGGTATCTGTGGAGCGCTTACTCTATCCCTAGCAGTGCGCTGAGCGTGGGGGTAAATAGGTCATCGGGTTGTCCCAGGTGGGGCTCGCAGAGGACGTGGGTTCTGATCCCGGCTCCGCCCCCCCGTCTGCGGCGTGTGACCTCGGGCGAGAAGCGGCGTGGCTCCGTGGAGGGAGCCCCGGCTTGGCAGGCGGAGGTCACGGGTTCGGATCCCGGCTCGGCCACGTGTCAGCTGGGTGACCTTGGGCAGGTCACTTCTCTGTGCCTCAGTTCCCTCCTCTGTCAAATGGGGATGAAGGCTGGGAGCCCCACGTGGGACAACCTGATTCCCTGTCTACCCCAGCGCTTAGAAGGGTGCTCGGCACCTAGCGAGCGCTTAACGAAGACCGCCGTTCTTCTTCTTCTTCTTCTTCTTCTCTGCCTCAGTTTCCCCCCTCTGTCAAAGGCGGGTGGGAAGCGCGAGCCCCCCGTGGGGCCACCCGATGGCCCCGTATCCGCCCCAGCGCCTAGAGAACGGGGCCGGGCCCGGACTCGGCGCCGAACCACCCCAGCCCCCGGTGGTTCTTACTTAATCCCCGGCGGGCGGATGAGGGAAAGGAGGCCCGGAGAGGCCGAGGGGCTGGGCCGAAGGGGCGGAGCCGACGAGGGGCGGGATTAGAACCCGGGACCTCCGAGGGCCGAGGCCGGGGATTGGCGGGGGGCGGCGGGCGGGGGGGGCGGGGCCTCGCCC
Source organism: Ornithorhynchus anatinus (assembly GCF_004115215.2). Classification (NCBI taxonomy): domain Eukaryota; kingdom Metazoa; phylum Chordata; class Mammalia; order Monotremata; family Ornithorhynchidae; genus Ornithorhynchus; species Ornithorhynchus anatinus. The sequence goes on along the minus strand of NC_041753.1, from coordinate 3,306,687 downwards.
CCCTCGCTCCCCTCGGCCATCGGACGGGCCCCGCCCCCGCCCCCGCGCCAATCACGCCCCTTGGCGGCGGGCCCCGCCCCTCCCCCCGCCCCGCCCACCGGCGTCGGACCACGCCCCCTGAGACCCGAAGCCCCGCCTACAAGCCGCGGGCCTCGTCCGGACCAGGCCCCGCCCCTCCGCCTCCTGGTCGTGGCGGCGGCGGGAAGATGGCGGCCGAGGGCGGCGGGGGGCCGGACCGGGAGCTGGACGACCTGCTGGACAGTAAGGGCCGGGGGGGGCGGGGGGCGCGGCCGGCGGCCACCCCTCAGGGGGGAGGCGCCTCTTCCCTCCCCTGCTCCCCCGCGCCCCGCGCCCCGCGCCCGCTTGGCCCCCCCCGGCCGCCCCCCGCCCGGGGGAGGTGACGTCGTCCGGGCCCCCGCCGCGCCCTCCGTCCGTCTCCCCGTCCGTCTCCCCCGCGGCCCCGCTCATCGCCACCTCCCCCGCCCGCCCCGCAGCCCCGCCGCACTGACACCTCCCCCTCCTCCTCCTCCCCCGGGGAGCCCCCCGGCCTGCCCCGTCCCCCTCCCCCTGCCCGCCGCCCGCCGCCCGCCGCCTTCTGGCCGTGCCCCCAGTGGGCCGGGGCACGGGGACCGAGGCCCCGCCCCCGCCCTCTCCCCAGGCCAGTGGCGAGGCAATCGGTCCGGGGGAGAGTTGAAGCCCCGGGGGGTGAGAGGAGGGCAGTCCGGTCCTGGGGGGAAGGGCACCTTGGGGGCACGGTGGAGAGAGGAGGACACACACACGCACACACACCCCCCTCAGCGTGGCCTGCACCGAGACCCCCCCTCGGGGCATCTGCCCTTCGGCCCCCACCCCCCGACGGGGCGCTGACCCCACCGGGCCTGGGGCGGTGCCGGGGATCCGGGGTGCCGAAGAACAGCCCCCCGCCTCTCCCCCGCCCAGGCGCCCTCGATGACTTCGACAAGGCCCGGCCTCCGCCGCCGCCCCCCGGGCCCGCCGCCGCCGCCCCCGCCCAGCCGAGATCTCCGGCGGACACCGCCAAGGTAGCGTCCGGCGGGTCGGGGCGGCCCGGCGGGGGACGGGACGACGGGACGGCCTCCCCGCCGCTAACCGGCCACCGCCCCGGCAGGACGCCCTCTTCGCCTCCCAGGAGAAGTTCTTCCAGGAGCTGTTCGACGGCGAGCTGGCGTCCCAGGCCACGGCGGAGTTCGAGCGGGCCATGGAGGAGCTGGCCCGCGAGGAGCCCCACCTCGTCCGCCAGTTCCAGAAGCTGTCCGAGGCCGCCGGGAGAGTGGGTGAGGACCCCGGCGGGGCTCCGGGCCGACGGGCGGGGGCGGGGGGGGGGACCGCCGCACCTCGGCCGCCCGTGGGAAGGGATGTTCCCGCGTACGGTGGAGGCGCGCCTGCCTCTTCCCCCGAGGCCTCCCCCGACGTCCGGTGTGGCGGAGACGCATCCGCTCCCGACTCCCGGTGTGGTGCAGACCTGCCCGCCTCCTCCCTTCCGATTCCTAGAGGGGTGCGATTGTGCCGCCCCTTCGGTTTCCCGCACGACACGTGTGGACGCCTCCGTTTCCACCTCCGCCTGGTGTAGACGCGCCCGCTCTCTCCCTTCCGATTCCCCTTCTCCGTTTCCTGCACGACGTAGCCACGTCCACCTCCGACTCCCGCTGTGGTGTAGACGAGCCCGCCTCCTCCATTCCGATTCCCGAAGGGGGTAGAGTTATGCTCCCCTCCTCTAATTTCCCGCACAGCGTAGACACGCCCGCTTCCAGTTCCCAATGTGGTGTAGTCACGCCAACCTCCCTTCCGATTTCTAGGGTGGTGTGGGCGTCCACCCCCACTCCCTGCCCCTACGGTTTCCTCCCTGGTGTAGATGCATCTGCTTCCACCTCACGCTCTTCCTCCTACCTCCTTCCACTCCTAATCTACACCTCTGTAGATGTAACTCCCCCCCCCCCAGTCCCTTCTCCCCCGCATGGTGTAGACACTGCTCCCGCCCCCCTCAAGTGGCGTGACCCCGAATCCGGCCCCATCCCCGTCTCCCCAGGGAGTGACGCCTCCTCCCAGCAGGAGTTCACAGCGTGCCTGAAGGAGACCCTGAGCGGACTGGCCAAGAACGCCACCGACCTGCAGGTAACGGCCCCGCCTTTGGGCCCTGGGACGGCTGGTGAGGCGAGAGGGGAGGAGGGGAGGGATTGGGGGAGCCCCGGGGAGGAGGGGACTGAGCGGGCGAACCGCCGAGGCGCCCCGGGTGTGCCGCGGAGCGCTGGGTTTGTCTCGGGCGCTCCCCGGAGCACTGAAACACGCCCCGTGCTTGTCCCGGAGCATCGGGCCGTCCCGTGCCCGTCACGGAGCACGGGGACATCCCGTGCGAGTCGTAGAGCACTGAGCCGCCCCGCGCGGGTCCCGGGGCGCCGGGCCGCCCCGTGCGTGTCCGGGAGCACCGAGCGGCCCCGCGCGCGTGTTGTCGTGCAGGCGTCCGGCGTGTCGGAGGAGGAGCTGGCCCGGGCCGTGGAGGGGCTGGGCCTGGGCTTGGGCCCGGACGAGGGCGGCGGGGACGAGGGCGGCGGCGTCCTGCCCGTCATGCAGAGCCTCATGCAGAGCCTGCTTTCCCGAGACGTGCTCTACCCCTCCCTGCGCGACATCACCGACAAGGTGCCCGCCGACCCTCACCCCGACCCTGCCTTCCGCTCACCCTCCTCCTCTCGCCCCCTCCCCGTCCGCCGACCCTGCCCCACCGAACCCGCCCTCACCCCGTCCCCGTGCGACATCACCGACCGGTCCCGTCGCGGCCCGGTCCCGGTCGGCGCCCGGCGCTGTCGGGGCGCCCGGCGGTGACGGGCGCGCGGCGGCCTGTCCCGGCTGCAGTACCCGGAGTGGCTGCGGATCCACGGGCCGGCGCTGGGTGCGGATCAGCTGCAGCGGTATCGGCAGCAGCACCACATCATGGAGCGCATCTGCCAGCAGTTCGAAGCCGAAGCGCCGGGGGACGGGCCCGCCCAGCGCACCGCCCGCTTCGAGGCCGTGCTCGACCTCATGCAGCAGGTGAGCGGGGGCGGGGTCCGGGCGGGGGCAGGGGGCAGGATCGGGGGCACTGACCTGTCCGGTTCATCGGCCAGTGCATACCCGCTTCCAGACCGCGCTGCACCTCGTGCAGTAGGTGCACGGAGCCTGGGCGCGGTTAGGGCCCGGGGGTGGGGTCGGGGCCAGGCCCGGGGACGGACGTGCGGAGTGCACTGACCACTTCCAGGCTGTGCGTGACGACAAGCAGCCGGTGGACGGGGCCAAGGCTGGGGGGTGGGGCTGAGGGCTGAGCCAGGGGTGGACCGAGTCGGGGGTAGACTGCAGGGCCGGGTCACTGGGGCAGAACCAAGGTGCTCGACTAGGGGGCGGGGGGCACTTACGTCCCCTTCCTGGACCTCTGGAACCCCTTCCACACCCTGGGCTCCACAGGTGGGGGAGGGGGAGGCGGGGTCAAGCAGGGGAAGGGGGGACCGTCTCAACCGGGCCCCCGGCCCCACCACCCCCGTCCCCTCCTTCCAGCTTCAGGACCTGGGCCACCCCCCAAAGGAGCTGGCGGGGGAATCGGTGAGTGACGTCCTCCCCCCGGCCCCGACCTGCCCCCCGGGGCCCCGGGATCCTCGACTCCCTCCCCCACCCCCGGCCCCATCCCCCCTCCCTTCGGGTCCCCGGACCCTGCCCCTCTCTAGTCTAAATTCCCCGTCCCCTAATTGGAGCCAAGTGGGTAGCGAAAATCGTAACCGGGCAAGGGGGAGACCGGGGTTGTGAGGGGAGTTCCCTTACCCCCCCCCCCCCCAAGCAATCCTCCACCCCCTCCCCTGCTCTCTTCCCCTCCCCCACTTTCTCTCCCTCTCCGCCCCCAGCCGCCGGGCTTCAACTTTGACCTGGACGCGTTGAACCCCGCGGGGCTGGCGGGGGCCAGCGGAGAGCAGTGTCTGATCATGTGACACCCCTCCCCGCACACTCTCGAACTCCCCACCCCGGGGTCTCCCCGTGCTGCCGGTGAGGGGCGGGGGCGGGGGGGGGGGTCGGTGATGCCGAGTTGAGGGTGAAGTGATCCCTCCCAGGGAGGGGATCCTCTGTGCCTTGCTCCCCCCAGGAGTCCCCTCCCCCAAAGCTGCAGGACTCCAAGCGGTCGGGCCCCGGAGGGCAAGGCGTCTCCCCTGTGCCCCCAACCCCGGGGGCGGGGAGGGGTGGCGCCCCGAGGTTTGGGGTGTGGGTGCGGGGGCTGCATCCGGAAGCACCTCCCAACACCTCTCCCCTGCCTCCCTTCAATAAACACCGTCACTGAGGCCGGACAGGTGCGTGTGACCGTTCTGTCCCACGGCCGGCTGGGGCCTGTTTTTCCCCGCCCCCTCACCCCACTTCAGGGCAAAGATCGTCTCCCCCTCCCTGACCTCCAGCTCAGTCATCCTGCTTTCACCGAGGGAGGAGGGCAACCGGAGTCCATCCGCCCGCAACGTGTCTCCCGCTGGGAGTGTGCAGTTCCTGCGCTGGGGCAGGGGCAGAGGGAGGAGGAGACGTGGACCGTGCCCTCAGGGGGCTGCCAGCGTGGTGGGCCACAAAGCCACATACGCACGCACGGCGCCGGACTGAGGCAGGGATAGAGGAGGAGGCCCGATCTCTGCCCGTGAGGGGCTGCCAGCTGGATGGGGGAGGCAGGAGATACACCCTGTGCCGGGCGCTGGGGCAGAGGGAGGAGGAGACGTGCTCCCTGCCTGTCCGACGGGGGAAGAGAGGGCACGCACAGCAGCGGCTCCGTGGCGAGTCTGACTCCAGGAGAGGGTTACCCAGCCTAGGGAGAGATTAGGCCGGAGGAGACGGGTCGGGGTCATCCAATCCAGGGGGGAGGGATAGTCCGGTCTGGGGGGAAGGGGGTAGCCCCGTCCCGGGGAGGGGAGGAGGGGGGTGCGGAGACCGGTGGGTCCGTTGGAGGCCAAGCAGGAAGCCCCGGCGGGGCGGTCCTGTCCTAGGCCCCGGGGCCGGGGGGGGAGAGTCTGGGCAGGAGGCCGTAGGGAGGGCTTCCTGGAAACGGCGCCTTTGCGTTGGGCCACGGTGTTGCCTTTGCGTTTGTCCACGGATCCCTCCCCGTTCTTCTCATGGACTCAGGGGCGGTGGGTGGCTTGATTGACCTTTCAACTACCTAGTTGAAATATTTCTACAAGTAAATTGTAGTTGACTCTCCCGAGTGCTCAGTGCGGTGTTCGGCACAGAGCAAGCGCTCAATAAATACCACTGATGGATCGACGCACTCCTACTACCTGTACTAGCCTTGTCTCCCCGCCTGCCTCCTCTAGATTGGAAGCTCATTAGGGATAGGGGATGTGTCTACCTACCGTATCTGTTGTATCGAACTTCATTCACCGAGCGCTTAATACAGTGCTCTACACACAATAAGCGCTCGATAATTACAACTGAGCGATTAGCGTTAGTCTCCCCCACCAGAACGTTTGGTTCTTGTGGGTCTGGTTTGCTTCTGGAGCAGCAGTTATTTCAGCGAGGCCTAGTGGAGCGAGCATGGGCCTGGGAACCAGAAGGCTCTGGGTTCTAATCCTGCCTCTGCCACTTGCTGTGTGACCTAGGGCAAATCGCTTCGCTGGGCCTCAGTTACCTCATCTGGAAAATCGGAATTATGATCGTGAGACCCACGTGGGACAGGGATTGGGACCAACCTGATTAGCTTGTATCTACCTCAGTGCTTAGTACAGTGCCTGTCACGTAGTGTTTAGCAAATATCATTGCCTTTTTATTGCTTTTTTTTAAAGAAAGCCCCTTTCCTGGGACCGCTGGGTCTATTGCCGGCCATCCAGGCCCCTGACCCGATCCCACCAGAACCCGAATGTATTCATTCATTCAATCAATTATCAGTGGAAAGAGCCTGGGCTTCGGAGTCAGGGGTCGTGGGTTCGACTCCCGGCTCTGCCACTTGTCAGCTGTGTGACTGTGGGCAAGTCACTTAACTTCTCTGGGCCTCAGTTACCACATCTGTAAAATGGGGATTAACTGTGAGCCTCACGTGGGACAACCTGATGACCCTGTATCTACCCCAGCGCTTAGAACAGTGCTCCGCACATAGTAAGCGCTTAACAAATACCAACATTATTAACATTATTTACTGAGCGCTCACCTTCGGCAAGGTACCGTATCGTACTTTCCCAAGCGCTCTGTGGCTAGAGCACGGTCCCGGGAATCAGAAGGTCATGAGTTCTAATCCCAGCTCCACCCCTTATCTGCTGTGTGACCTTGGGCAAGTCACTTTGATTCTCCGTGCCTCAATTCCCTCATCTGTAAAACTGGAGTGGAGACGGTGAGCACCACATGGGACGGGGACTGTGTCCAATCCGCTTCGCTGGTATGCATCTCAGCTCTTAGTACAGTGCCTGGCATGGAGTAAGTGCTTAACAAATGCCCTAATTATTACTAGTAGTGGTACAGTAATAAAGGAACTAGGAGCCGCGAAATAACGCCAAAGATTGTTTGGAAGACTTGCTATGAAGAGCTTGGAAAAAGTTATGAAATGTGTTGATGTAACAATTACCACAAAAATACAAATTGTCAACTCTACGGCGTTTCCAGTGACAATGTATGGACCCGAAAACTGAGCAGTGAAGGAACGGGCTAGAAGGAACATTGGCTCTTTTGAAATGTGGTGTCGGAGAAGGCTTTTGCGAATGAAGTGGACTGCCCGAAAAACAAGCAAATGGATTTTGGAGCAAATTAATCCAAAGTGGTCTTTGGAAGGCCAAATAACTCGACTTAAATTAGCAGATTTTGGACGCAGGAGGACTAATTCTCTGGAGGAGACACTACCGCTAGGAGAAGTCCAGGGAAAATGCGGAAGAGGCAGACCGGCAGCTCGATGGATAGCGACCGTAACAACCGTAACGGAAGAACCGTTAGAAACCTTGCGACTGATGGCGGAGGACAGGACGTTCTGGAGAAAGTATATCCGTGCAGTCGCTATGAATCGGAAATGACTCGACGGCACTTAATATTAATAATGAGGGGTACTGTGCTCTGCACACAGTAAAAGCTCAATAAAGAAGCAACAGCCTGGCTTAGTGGAAAGAGCCTGGGCTTGGGAGTTCATGGGTTCGAATGCCGGCTCTGCCACTTGACAGCTGGGTGACTGTGGGCAAGTCACTTCACTTCTCCGGGCCTCAGTTCCCTCATCTGTAAAACGGGGATTAACTGCAGTCCTCACGTGGGACCACCTGATTCCCCTGTATCTCCCCCAGCGCTTAGAACAGTGCTCTGCACATAGGAAGCGCTTACCAAATACCAACATTATTATTATTACGGGGATGAAGACGGCGAGCCCCACGGGGGGGACGACCTCATCGCCTTGTATCCTCCCCAGCGCTTAGAACAGTGCTTGGCACGTAGTAAGTGCTTAACAAATGCCATCATGATTAGTATTAAGAAATCCCATCATTATTATGAATGAATGAGTGAGTGAGTGAGTGAGCGAGCGATTGACTGAATGAATGAGTAGCAGGCCCGGAGTCGCGCCCCGCGCGGGGGGGTGGCGGGCACGCGCAGCCTCCGATCCGTGCGCATGCGCGTCCCGGGGGCCCCGCCCCATGGACCGTTGGCCCCCGCCCACCCGGGGGGGAGCGCGCGCCCCCTGCCGGCGCAACGCCCGCAACGCCCGGCGGCGCCGGGGCCCGTCGCAAAGCGCGGCCGTAAAGCGCGGCGGCGCAGGCGCGGTGAGCGCCGAGGGCGGCGGGCCAGTATAAGATGGCGGCTGCGGCGGCGGCGGCGGCGGCGTCGGTGCTGGTGCCGGTGCCGGCGGCGCGGGCGGCGGCGGCGGGCGGGTCGGCAGTGGCCGCTGGCGGGAAGAGGCTGCGAGGCGGGGAGCGGGGCCCGGAGCCCCGCCGCCTCCCGCGCCTGTAGCCGGGCCGGCCGCGCGCCTCCCGGCATCCCCCGCTTCGACTGGCTGGGTCCGTCCCCCTCCCCTCCCCCTCCCCCTCCCCTCCCCCCCAACTTCCTCACCCCCTTCGCCCCTCCCCCGCCGGGCCCCGCTCCCCCCAAGCCCTCTCGGTCGCCCCTGCCCTGGGCCGCGCCCCCTCCCCCCCCCCCCTTCCTGCCCCGTCCAGCCTGGTAGTAGCGACGGTTAGGGCGGCAGCGCCGAGCGCGGCCCCCGGCACGTAGTGAGTGGCGAGCCCTGGGCCGCCGCCACCTCCCCGAGTCGGTTAGGCGCCCTCCGCCCGCCGAGCCCCGTCCTAGGCGCCAGGGTAGGTCCGAGGCCGCCCCCCGGGGGGCTCCCAGCCTCCACCCCCGTTTTGCGGGGAGGTCGCCGGGGCCCGGAGATGCCAAGCGTCTCTCCCCGGGGCCCCCAGGGGACAAGTGGCGGCCCCCGACGCCCAAGCCCGGGCTCTTTTCGTCAAGCCAGGCCGCTCTAGCCCCGGTTGCTCGCCCCTCTTCGGGCCCCGCTCTCCCCCGTCCCCTCCCCCCCGCGCCCCCTTCTAGCCTGGCCTTCCTCTCCCCCAGCCTGGCTCCTCATCCTCCCCAGCCTTGCCCTCTTCTCCCTCCCGTCCGCTTTACTTCCTCCTCCTTCCCGCCCCCCGGCCCAGGCCCGGCTCCTTCCCCCGGGCCTGTCGGGTGACCCGCCACCCCCACCCCGCAGGCCCAGCCCGGCCTCTCCTCCTCTTTCAGTCTGGCCCCTGCACCCTCCTCTTCCCCCTCCCTCGTTGGCTTGGCCTCCCCGCTCCCCGCCCCCGGCCTCAAAATCCCACCTCAAATCCGTGGCTCCCCCAGCTCCTGCTTCATTTTCCCTCTCTGGCAGATCGGATCTGGCCTTGGCGAGGGGAGCGGGTCTCTCCCAAAGCGTAGCACTCCCCCGACCCCTCCGCCCCCAGCCCCTAGCCCCTGCCTGCTGCTGTCCCCATCCGTGGTGGGGGGGCTCGCTCGGAGGCCCGGGCACAGTATCGAGCCCCGCCACTCGTCCCGGGCCATGCGGGGGTGACCCCTCGCCCCAGGGGCGGGGGGTGCCGGCCGTGCCGGTTCAGACCCACCGCCCCGAGCCGCCCGGGAGCCTCCGGCTTGTAGGACGGGGTTGTCGGGGTTGAACTGTGGGCATAAAGGTGCCCCCCTCCCTCCCACCCTTCCGCTCCCCCCCCCAACCTCTCCCCCACCCTCATTTTGATTTACCACGGCAGTTGCCGGGCCCCTGATTCTGGGGGGTGGGAGGGGGCCGGGGGCCCTGGAAGGAAGCGGGCGGTTGTGTCCATGGATCTACTTGGGGGCTGGCCCCAGTGGGTGTCGGGGCAGGCTTCTCTTGCTGAAACTTAACCTGTCCCCCTTCCCTTCTTGTCTCTCTCTCCCCCCCCATCCAGCAGACCCCCAGCGACTCCCCTCCCCCATCCCCTGTGCCGACGCCGACGCCCTTCTTCACAGCCACGGTTCAGGGAGGAGGTGAGTCGGGTCTGCCGGTGACACGGCCAGCGGGTTCCCCCGTCCCCTCGAGAGTCGGGGGCTGGCAGCGCTCTCCCCCCCCAGACCCCCCAGAACCGGTCCGGTCTGGCTCTCCGGTGGCGCCGGAGTGACCACCTGGCGTGGATGCCCCCCAGAGCCATTGAAGCCAAAGCCAGGTGATCCCCTCGCGCTCCAAGCCCGCAGGGAGGGTGAGGGTCTCGTCCCTTGTTTTCCGGGGAGGAGACCGAGGCCCCGGGCGGGTTAGGTTAACTGCCTGAGGCTGCGGGGCAGTACCGGGGCAGGATCGAAACCCAGGCCTCCAGACTGCCGGCCCTGGGGTCTTCCCCCGGCCGCCCCCATCCCGTGCCAGAGCCCGGTTGGGGGTGGGAGGCCGGAGCCGGGCCTTGCCCTGCCCAGAAAGGTCAGGGGGACCGGGGACCGCCCCCGGGGGAACCGGTTCAGTCCGTCCCTTCGTCCGTCCGCCGGTTAACCGGTCCATTTCGCCGGGCGGCCCCGCTCGGCGGGACGTGGTCCCGGCCCACGGGGAGCCCGCGGCCCCGCGCCGGCCGGAGGACCCGGTCCGAGGGTCTCGGTCCGCGAGGGGAGGGCCCGGCCCGGGGAGTCGGGGTGGGGACCTGGTTCGAATGCCCCCTCGCGCCCGTCGGGCGACCTTGGGGGAGCTGCGTCACCTATCGTCTGCGACCCCCCGGGGGCGGAGCGCCCGCCCTCCCTCTCCTCTAGACCGGAGCCCGGGACGGGGGAACGAGCCAGGGGACCGGATGGGCCGACCCCTACCCGCCGCCTCTCGTGGCGACCTCGCCGCTCGGTACGGCCCCGGTACCTAGTATGCACGTGCCACGATGACCGTTGGTAGAGTGGGCGGTCTTGGGGCCCCCCCCCCCCCCCCCCACGGCCGTCTAGGGGGCGGAGGGGAGACGGTGAGTGAGCCCGTGAGTGACCTGTGCCTCTCTAAACGGGCAGGCGGGGGCTGGGAGAGCCGGGCCCCTCCATGAACCTGGCTGGCTGAGGAGGTGGGCTCAGAACCCCCGACCCGCGGCCCCCCGGCCCCCCGCTACCGTCTCTCCCGCTCTGTGGACGCCGCAGCCGGGCCACCAGGTGGCGCCAGATGGCTAGAGTGTGGACCGGCCAGAGGAGGTGGGGGGGTGGGATGGCGGGGTGGGGGGCGCGCGGGGTCACGGGCCGCCTGGACGCCCCGGCGCCCCACCCCCGGCCCAGGATCCGTCGCTCGGGGCCCAGCAGCCGTGGTACCCACCTTCAGATGGCCTCGGCGCCGCTCGGGGGCCGGGGGCGGCCCTCCAGAAGTCGTCCCCTCACCCGGGTTTTGGGAGAGACGTGGGGGAGTTGGGGGGGGCCGAGCGGGGCTTCCCTGCCGCCTTGAGGTGTGGCTCCCGGGGCCCGCTGGGACCCGTAGTCCCGGCAGCCGGGGGCGGGGGTCAGTCGGCGCCGTACGCTCAAAGCGGTACCGCGGTGGAGGTGGCGGTGGCCCTCGCAAAGCACCAGCCGTGGGCCGAGCGCTGTGCCGGAGCGGTCGGGTGGCTCCCGGCGGACCCTTGTGGCCCGACGGAGCCAAACCACGCGTCCCGTTGCCGCTTTTACAGCCGAGGAAACCGAGGCCCAGAGAGGTCAGGCGGCCTGCCCGCGGGCCCACGGCGGAGCTGGGACCGGAACCCGGGGCTCCCGGTCCCGCCCTTGGCTTCGCCCCCGCTGCCCCCGTGGCCTGAACCGAGGGTGGCGGGCCTCCCCTCCCCGCACCCGCGGCCGGGCCAAGGGCTCCTGGCGCGGCCCTACCCGGCCGCGGGCCCCGGGGCCCTCGGGCCCCCGGGCCCGGAATGAAAAGGCTGTTGAGCCTGAGTGGAGGGAGGCGGGGGGGGGGGGGGGCGAGGGGGCCCTCACAATCACCCCCTTGTCTCTGCCCGGGGCCCGCCATGCCTGTGCCGGTCCGTGCGGGAGGACGGGCCCCAGGCCGGCTCGGGGTGGCCGGCGGCGGCCGGGGGAGAGCGGTCGCTTCACCCCCACGATGGAGGGGCCGCCGGGCCGCCCCGTTAGAGCTCGGCGGGTCATCGCAAATCGGTCCGCGGTTCCGGGGGGAGGGGAGCTAGGCTAGTTGGGCTGCGGAGCGGTGCTGGCCGTGTGCCCCGAGTGGGGGCAGTTGACGGCTGACGAGATGAGCCTCGGAGCCTGGGGAGCACGGTCCGAGGGGAGGGCGGGGAGCCCCTCCCAGTTGTGCAGAGGAGGAAACTGAGGCTCAGAGAGGTTAAACGACCTGACTGAGGCCGCACAGCAGGCAAGCGCCAGAGCCGGGACTCGAACCCAGTGCTCCCTCCCGGCTGCCCCCCAGGCCCGGGATAGGACCACGGCCCAGCTCCGAGCCCCAGCTCGACCCGTGCCTCCAGTCCTCCCGGTCCTCGTCGTGGGCTGGGGTGGGTCGTGGGGGGCACTAGAGCCAGTCCCCAAGGGCAGCAGGGCAGGGTCACCTCGGACTCCAGGGAAGAGGGCGGGTTTGGGGGGGTGTGGTGGGGTGGGGCGCTGGGGTCCAGTCCCCTGACCTCCCCGTCACCCCCGCAGGGGCCGGTCTCCGCCCGCTCGACGGTCCCTCTCCCGAGCCCAGCCGGCCGCGGCCCCGACGAGATGTCCGGCCGGGGGCCCAGTTTGGACGGGAAGGCCGACCTGGCCAACGGTAAGAGGGCCGGGAGGGGCGGGGGCCGGGGCTCGGTGTCGGCATCCGCGCGGGGAGAACGGACCCCCCGACGCTTTCCGTGCCCACCCCCCACAGGCAGCCCATCCAGCAGCAGTGGCCCGGAGGAGACGTCCGGAGCGGAGGAGGGGCGGGAGACGTCGTCGGGCATCGAGGCGGAGGCCTCGGACCTGAGCCTCAGCCTGAGCGGGGAGGACGGGGCCGGGCCGGGGCCCTCGCCCGGCGGCGACAGCTCGCCCGACGACGAGGACGAGGACAGCATGGAGGACACGGGCCGCTACTCGGTCAGCGACGAGACCCGGGGCCCCGGTCCCTCGGAGGAGGACGACGACGACGAGGAGGAGGACCGGGGCCGGGAGGATGACGACGACGACGGGGAGGAGGAGGACGACGAGGAAGAGGAGGACGGGGAGGACGAGGAGCTGCCCCGCATCCGGGTGGAGCCGAAGGCGGCCGGGCCGGACGCGGAGGGCGAGCGGGTCCTGGAGGCCTGGGCGGCGGCCGAGACGTGGGCCCTGCCGCGGCCGCGCTGGCGGGCGCTGGCGGCCCTGCGGCAGCGGGAGCTGGGGGCGGGCCGGGGGTTCGCCCGCGAGGCCTGCGGGGCCCGGGCCTTCGTCCAGCGGTTCCGCCTGCAGCACAGCCTGGAGGGCCACGCCGGCTGCGTCAACACGCTGCACTTCAACCGGCGCGGGACGCGGCTGGCCAGCGGCAGCGACGACCTCAAGGTGGTCGTCTGGGACTGGGGCCGCCGCCGCCCCGTCCTCGACTTCGAGAGCGGCCACAAGAGCAACGTCTTCCAGGTGGGGGCCGGCGGCTCTTCTGAACCTCCCACCCGGGATACCTCCCCTTTCTGGATGGGCCGGCCATCTCCTCACCCCCCCCCCCCCCCCCCCCCCACTTCCAGTCTGCTCCCTTGCCCCCGGCTGGGTCGGGGTGGGGGGCTACTCTCCCGAGCGGTCCCTGCCCGTGCTCCCCTGTGCCCCCAGTCCGTGCTTCCCCCATTTCCTCCTCTGGGTGGGCAGCCGCTCTCCTGACCGCCCCCGCCCGTGCTCCCCTGTGCCTCCCGCCGGGTCAGGGGCCGCCAGCCGCTCTCCCGATTCCCCCTCCCACCCCCCGCGCCCCCGCCGGGTCGGGGGTCACTCTTTTAAAGCGCCCCTTTGCCGCCTCCGGTTCCCCCGTGCTCCCGGCCCGGGCCCTCCCCAACCCGTGTTTCTCCCCACCCCCTACCCTGCAGGCCAAGTTCCTCCCGAACAGCGGCGACTCGACCCTGGCCATGTGCGCCCGGGACGGGCAGGTGCGCGTGGCGGAGCTGTCGGCCACCCAGTGCTGCCGCAACACCAAACGGGTGGCCCAGCACAAGGGCGCCTCGCACAAGGTGGGCCCCGACCCCCCTCGGCGGCCCCTCCGGCCCCTCCGGGGGCCTCGGCCGAGCCGCCCCCAACCGCCCCCTCCTCTCCCGCCCCGCAGCTGGCCCTGGAGCCGGACTCTCCGTGTACTTTCCTGTCTGCGGGCGAAGATGCCGTCGTCTTCACCATCGACCTCCGCCAGGACCGCCCGGCATCGTAAGGGCCCCCGGGACCCTGGGGGTCACGGGGGGGACTGGGGACCGGGACTCCCCCCCCCGGGGCGTACGGCGCCCGTCACCCCCTGCCACCCGTGAGGCCGCTGGAGGCGGGGAGGGCTGACGTCCCCGGTCGAGAGGCCAGGGCAGGTCACGAGAAGCACCAGGAAGGTGGGCGGCCCACGGTGCCGCCGGGCGTTGTGTCGCGATGGAGGTGGGCTGGCTGGACCGTGGTGTTGACCCACCTGTGGAGCTCTGGTCTCTCTTTTCCCTGCCCAAACCGGCAGATGCACACTAAGCAAGCCCCCATCTAGTGCCGGGCAGACTGAGCCCCTTGAGGGTGGTGAGGAGGGGATGTCTTTGTGTGGATGTGTGTGCTTGTGTCTGTCTCGGTCCATCGCATCCCAACGGGCAGCGCTGTGTTGTTCTGTCCTCCCGGGGGCTCCCGGCAGGAAGCTGGTGGTGACGAAGGAGAAGGAGAAGAAGGTGGGGCTGTACACCATCTACGTCAACCCGGCCAGCACCCACCAGTTCGCCGTGGGCGGGAGAGACCAGTTTGTGAGGTGAGGGAGTGGGTGGCGGGGGGGCGGTCCCGGGGGAGAGGGAGAGGGAGAGGGCTGAGGGCTGAAGCTGGGCCGAGTGCCCCGCGGGCGCGAAGCCTTGGGCCGGGCGCTGAGGAGAGGCCAGGGGTGAGCCAGAGGGAGCTCAGCCTTCAGAGCAGACACGTGCCACACGGTGCCCCGTACGGTCGGCTGGCGGCCGCCCTGCCGGGGTGGCGACGGGGGGCTGGGGCGGGGCGAGCTGAGGTCGCCGTTCCAGCTGGGGCGTGGGCCAGGGCAGGCTCACCCCTTTCTCCCCTGTAGGATTTACGACCAGCGGAAGATGGACGAGAACGAGAACAACGGGGTGCTGAAGAAGTTCTGTCCCCACCACCTGGTGAGCCCCCGGCCGGGGCTCTGAGGGGGTGGGCGGAGGCGGGCCGGCAGCCTCCGTCCTCCGGGCCGCGCGCCCCTCTCTCCCCTCGGCCCCCCATTTTCCGAGCCCGCCCAGGCGCCGGGTCCCGAGGAGGGGCGGCCGCCCGTGGAAGTGGACCCACCTACCCTCCCGGAGCGGTGGAGGGGCTCGGCCGAGGTGTCCCAGCGGCCCCGCGGGGGCCCGAGCCGGATCTGGGACCTCCCCACCCCCCTGCCCCCGCCTCACCCTCTGCCTCGTCGTCACCTCGGCACCCGCCTCCTGGGAGTCGGGGCGGGGGGAGAGACTCATCTCATCAGGGGACGGGGATGGGGTGGGTTTTCGCGGGGGCGTCGGGGGAGGCCGGGTAGAATCATTTCAGCGTGACCCGGAAGTGCCACCAGACGTCTCTGCTCCTCGCTCCAGGTGACCAGCGAGTCGAAAGCGAACATCACCTGCCTGGTGTACAGTCACGACGGCAGCGGTGTGTGAGGGCCCGGCCTCCCTCCCTCCCTCCCTCCCCCACCCCCTTTTGACCCCGGGCAGGGGTGAGGGGGAGGTGGCAGGGCGGTGGGGGCCGGCCCCCGGATAGAAGCCCCCGCCCCACCCCTCTCCTCCAGTCTCAGCCGCGCCGTCTCTCTCTGTGTCTCTGTCTCCGTCCTTCCCTCCCTCCCCTCAGAGCTCCTGGCCAGCTACAATGACGAAGACATTTACCTCTTCGACTCGTCCCACAGTGACGGGGCCCAGTACGTCAAGAGATACAAGGGACACCGCAACAACGCCACAGGTGAGGCCGTCCTCCCCGCCGCCCACCCCCGGGCGGGAGGGCGGGCGGCGGGCGGGGGAGCGGCCGTGACACGGGGAGGGGCCCCGCGCTCTCGTCGGCTGCAGTGAAGGGCGTGAATTTCTACGGGCCCAAGAGCGAGTTCGTGGTGAGCGGCAGCGACTGCGGCCACATCTTCCTGTGGGAGAAGTCTTCCTGCCAGATCGTCCAGTTCATGGAGGGGGACAAGGGCGGCGTGGTGAGTGCGGGCGGACGCCCCTGGGGCCGGCCCGCCGCGGCGGGGGACGGGATGTTCCGGCCGCTGCCCGTCCACCCCCGCGTCCCTCCGTTTCCCCCGCCGCCCCCCCCCACCCGTGGGAAGGCCCGGCTGGTACCACGGGGGTGGGGGAGGCGGGGCGGACAGGAGGAGCCGTCCCCGCTGGCCGGAGGGGGCAGCTCCTGACACGGAGAGGCCGGCCGGCCGCCCGCCCGCCCCTCTTCCTTCCCTTCCCCGGCCGGGCTGAGTCAGCTGCGGGCGGAGCCGCACTCGCTGGGCCGCCGGCCCGTGGGGGTGGGGTGGGGCGGGGCGGGGGGTCGCCGCCTGCCGGCCTCGGCCCGGCCCGAGAGGAAGCCTGAGGGTGGAGACCCGGCGCCATCCAGGACGTGGCCTTGGGGTGGGGGTGAGGGCTAGCGACTCTCGGGGACCTGAGGCAGAGCCCCTCTCCCCCCGCCCCGCAGGGGGACTCCTGCCTGCAGCTGCGGCCCACGAAGCGGGACCTGGGCCCGTGCCCACCCTTCCTTCCTCCCACCATGTCATTCCTCATTTTTTTCCCCACTTCCCACACTCCGCCGGCCTCCTCTGCCGCTCCAGCGTGGGGAGGGGCGCTTTCCTCCTGGCAGTCGGGATGCGAGGGGACGGGCCCGCCTCCCACCTGTTTCTGCTGCTAGTGGGGGGCACCGGGGGCCTGGGAGAGACCCTCCCTCAACAGGCCGGGCTGGGAAACGGCTGGGGACCCCATGGTGGTGGGGGGGATGTCCTTGGGGTTCCCAATCTCCCTCTGGTGTATCCGGTCCCGTCCCGTTCCGTCCCGGCCCCCCCGCCCCCCCCCCCCCCCCGAGCCCGGCACCTGTGCCATGGAAACAGCTGAGCTTGTTGACTCAGCTCCAGGCCTGCGGCCAAGGGGAAGAGGGGAGGAAGGGTCCCTGAGCCCTCCCCGTTCCGCCCTCCCTGCAGGTGAACTGCCTGGAGCCCCACCCCCACCTGCCCGTGCTGGCCACCAGCGGCCTGGACCACGACGTCAAGATCTGGGCCCCCACGGCCAAGGCCCCCACGGAGCTGGCGGGGCTCAAGGATGTGAGTGGCGGAGGGGGCGGGAGCGCGACCTTACGCCCCGGTCCTAGCAAGGATCCCCCCGAACCCCAAGGGACGGGGCAGCAAGACACCCTCACCCCGGTCACGCGCGCGCACACAAGCGCGGTCCCCTGCCCCCGTCCACCCCTTGACCGTCCCCGTCGGTCCGCCCGCCCGCCCACCCTCCCGCAGGTGATGAAGAGGAACAAGAGGGAGCGGGATGAGGACAGCCTGCACCACACGGACCTGTTCGACAGCCACATGCTCTGGTTCCTCATGCACCACCTGCGCCAGCGCCGCCACCACCGGGTCAGTGGGCGCCGTCCGGGCGGTCTGGGGCCCCCTTCCCCTCTCCCCTCCCCTCCCCTCTCCCGCCAACCCCCGGGGCCCTCGCTGACTTGTGGCCCGGCGCGCGCCCCCCCCCCCCCCCTCCCCACAGCACTGGCGAGAGTCCGGCGTCGGGGCCGCGGACGGGGAATCGGACGAATCCCCCAGCGCGTCGGACACGTCGGACGAAGAGGGGCCGGACCGGGTGCAGTGCATGCCGTCCTGAGAGGGCGGTCCGGTCCTCCCACCCTGAGCAGAATTGCACTTTGGACTCCTCGCTTTAGAGGGAGGGCGGGGGGTGGGGGGCCAGGGGGGAACCGTCCCGGGATGGGGCGTGAGGAGGTGGGGACGGGCTACTGGCACTGTGCCCTCCCCCCCCCCCGCCCCCCCCCCCCCCCCCGCCCCAAGCTTTATTTGAGCCTTTTGCTGTGCTGGTTGGGGGCCGGGGAGGTGTGTGGGTCTTTTCTTTTTGTTTTTTCCTCTGTTTTTCCTCCTCAGGTGGGGTGAAGGGCAGGGCGGCTGTGGCTGCTTAGCGGGGGAGGGTCCGTGCCCACCCCCTGAGAGTTTGGGGGGCTTGGTGTTTGGGGTAGGGTCCGTCCCCGTCTCCCCTCTTCTCCCCCCCCCAATCGAAGGCTGGAACGTCGTCAGCTTCTCCGCACCCTCCCCCCACCCCTCGCCGCTCCACACTCCCTCTGCTCTCCCCTCTGCCTCCCCCCGCTCTCCCCCCCAGCATGGGGCTGGGGTGGGCCCCTGTACATATATCACAGTGTTCTGCACCTTTTGTTTTTGACCTTCGGGCCCCGCCCCCGGTCGTCTCTGCCCGCCCCGGACCGAGAAGGGGGATTTTGGTTCGTGTTACTTTCGAGGAAACGGATTGATCGGAGGCAGTGAGGTTCCTGCCCTATCACTGGTAGAGGCCTAATTTTGTATCTATAAATATATTAAAAAAGCAAATTCAACTGGGCCTGTTTCAGACGTGGCTTTTTTGAGGGCGGGGCGGGGGGGGAATCCCACGGTGCCCTGCCCCCCGACTCTGGGTGGGGCAGCAGACCGGGTTCTAACCTCGACTCCGGCGGGCCAAGCCGAGAGCGTCCCGGCTCCACCCCGGCCCGGTCTCCCTGGGCTGAGCGGCGGGGAAGCCCCCCCGCCCCCCCGCCTTGTCCCCACTGAGCACGATGGGGTACAATCACCTTTATTTCTGGGGTTAGAGCACAGGGCCGCAGGGGGCAGGGCGCGGCGGACACAGTGACCCCGTCATCTCATCGCCGTTCAGACAGCCGGGGAACTCGGCGCACTCCTCTCCTCCCACTCTTCCTCTCTCGCTCCCGTCGTCCTCTGCCCATCCTCCGCCACCGCCCCCGCAACGCACACTCCACCGAGACAGAAGCAGGGCGGGGAGGGGGCGGGGAAGGGGTGAGTGAGGCCTTTAAGGCAAAAAAAGTCCAGAGAGGCAAGTGTTAAGGCAGGTGTCTGCGGCAGTGGTGGGAGCGGGGGGGTGGGGGTTGGGGGGGGGGGTGGGCTTCCTCCCGGCACATCTGGCTTCTTCCAGGTTCCAACTCCCTCCTCTCCCTCGGCTCTCTGGCTTCCAGTCAAATCTGCTCCGACTTCCTTCCCACAAGCCCTCCCTTCTCTAAATAAAGCCGGGCTCGGGCCTGCACAATGCAAAACTCGCACTTCCTCTGTCCTTCCCCCGCTCTCCCGGGCTCCATCCGTCCGCCGTCCGTCCGGGTCCGGCCCCGGCGGGCCGCCCGGCTCGCCCCACTCAATAAGTTAACACGAGCAAGCACACGGACTGGGGTGGGTTGGGGGGGTGGGGGGCAGACAGGCGGCAGTGCGGCAGGGTTTAATATACATATATGTAGAATATATATGTACACACAGTTAGCACGGTCAGGGGAGGGGGCTGGCAGGGGGTGCTATATTCCTTCCCCCGCCCCGATCCCTGCCCTCACTGGCTTGGTGAGGGGAGGTCAGGGCGGGGGGTGGGGGGCTCAGTGCAAAGGGAAATATTAGAGGAGCAAGGGGGAGATCCTGTCATCCCTTCTTCATGGTTCCCAGCTGGGGAGAGGGAGGGGGACACGACACTGCGCAACAGTCTCTGAGCAGCTCCCCCACGGGGCAGGGGGCCGCTCTTGGGGAAGGGGCTTGTGTGAGGGGGAGCGGGGAGTGTGCATAGAAACAGCCCCCGCCGGGCCACGAGGCAGGCTGCACCACCACCGCCCCCCGACCCCACGCCAGGTCGGTGTGAGGAGGGTGGACACGGACAAGGCGTACGGACACGCACGGGACGCGGGGAGGGGGTTAGACCGGGTTAGTGGGGAGGGGGGGCGGGTGGGAGGGGAGGGGCTGTAGGGCGACCCCTCCCCCTCCTCTGGCCGGGAGGGACGGGGGAGGGTGAGTGGTCGGCTGAAGGTCTGGCCCTCCTCCTCCTCCTCCTCCTCCTCCTCTTCCTCAGGCCTTCTTGGGCGGCGGAGCCAGTTTGATGATCTCCTCCTCGGAGGGCTGCCTGACGATGTCTGAGGCGGGAGGGAGGGAAGGAAGCGGGGGGCCGTGAGCCGGGACACCTCTGCCCCCCGGCCCCCGGGCCCCGGCCCGGACCCCACGCCCCCGCGGGCGGAAGGCGGGGCGGTCGTGCCGCTCTCACCTCTGTACTTCTTGGCGCTGGGGATGCGGGTGAGCTTGGTGTCCAGCTCGTCGTCCTCGGAGATCTTGAGGACTTTGGTCCTGTAGTCGATCACCATGGTCAGCAGGTCCGGGCGCCGGGAGATCTCAAAAATGTGCTCGATGTAGGACAGGTTGTCTGAGGACGGGGAGGGGGGCACGCGGAGGTCAGATGACCGACCCTCCCACCCACCCCCGGCGGCCAGAACTGTGCCCCCAACTTCCTGGCAACTGAGAAGTAGCGAGGCCTAGTGGATGGAGGCCGGGTCTGGGAGTCAGAAGGAGCGTCCACCCCGTCTGCTCTCTGACCCGGGGCCAGTCAGTTCACTTCTCTGTGCCTCAATAATAATAATAATTTGGGGGTATTTCTTAGGCGGCTGCTGTGTGCCAAGCACTGTACTAAGCGCCGGGGTGGATAAAAGCCAGTCGGGTTGGACACGGTCCCTGTCCCGCGTGGGGCTCACGGTCTCATTTTAGAGATGAGGTAACCAGAGAAGTGACTTGCCCGGGGGCCGACACCCGGCAGACAAGTGGCGGAGCCGGGATGAGAACCCACGACCTGACGCCCAGGCCCTTGCTCCGTCCGCTACGCCACACCGCTTACCTCATCCGTAAAATGGGGATTAAGACGGTGAGCCCCACGTGGGACCCGGACCGCGTCCAACCCCATCAGCTTCTATCGCTCAGAGCGGTGTCTGGTAAGCGCTTAACGGATGGCGTAAAGATACAATAAAAAAGGGGGGGGCGGCGAGAGAGACGCCATCCCTCGGGGGAGAAGGTGGCCGAGGCAGGGGCGTGGCCGGCGTGACCCCGGGGGCGGCGTCCCCCCGCCCTCACCCTTGTCCAGCTTGTTGTGGTTCTCGAGGAAGCTGAACCAGGCGCTGCCGGTGGTGATCTCTCCGCCCCGCCCGCTGGGGATGTCTTCCTTGCAGGCGGACTTGAGCTGCTCCAAATCCTCATGGGTGATGTTCTCCGTCAGCTCCTGCAGGAGGGTCCCGTACTCGGCCATGGCTGCGGGCACGGCGGGCGGGGGACCGGCCGGGACACCGAGGAGAACAACAACGGTGACACAGGTTAAGAGCTTACCACGTCCCGGGCGCCGTACGGAACGCTGGGATGGATACGAGCGAAATCGGGATGGACGCGGTCCCCGGCCCACGCGGCACCCGCGGTCTCGATCCCTATTCCACGGATGAGGGAACTGAGGCCCGGGGAAGGGATGTTACACGCTCAGGGTCTCACGGTGGCTGAGCGGCAGAGCCGGGGTTAGAACCCAGGTCCTTCTGCCTCCCGGAGGGGTGGCGTTACCGTCCCGTGAAGCTTCCTGGGCTGGGGGGGGGGGAACAGGTTCTAGCTCTCTGGCAGATCCCGCCCGGCCCCCTTGGGCCTCCCGTTGTACAGACGGGGAAACTGAGGCCCGGAGAGGTCAGATGACTCGGCTGAGGTCACCCTGTCGGGCAGGGAGGAGCTGGGACTAGAATCCAGGTCTCCTCTCTCCCAGTCCCCCGTTCTTAACCGTTACTCAAGCTGCCTTCCAAGTCAGTCTTTTTTAGAGGGGGAGGAGGGGAGAGCGCAGAACGTCCCCCACCCCAACTGGACCCGGGGGTTCCGGCCCCAGCCCGGGGGGGGGCGGTCCCAGACCCGTCTTCTCCAAAGCGCCCGCCTGCTCGCCCAAACCGAGGATCTGAGGGAGGGGGATGGACTCGGGGTGGGGGGGGGGGGTTGTTGGGAAAGAAGGCTGGGAGGGAGCCCCCTCCCCAGCCTCCCCCTCCCCCGGCCGCCGCGATGCCCGCCCCCCTCCGGTTGCCCGGGCAACTGTCCCCGGGTCGGAGGAGGCGGTGGTTACCATGGCAACCCCCACTCCCGGCTTTCTCGGTGGCTGCCCGCGCCTCCCTCCCGTCCCCCCCCCCCCCCCCCGACAGACAGACGGCCGGGCAGACGGGGCACGGGGGAGGGGGCGCGGGAGCGTCCGGCCCCTCCCCCTCTGCGGGGCTCACGGCCGAAGCCGGGGGTCCCGGGGCGGGAGGGGAGGCGGATGGAGAGGAGGAGGGGGTGGGCAGTGCCGGCCTCCCCGCCCCCTCTGGCCCCCTGCCCGGTTCCCAGGCCGGGTGGGTGGCGCGGGGGTGGGGGGTTGGGGCTTGGGGGAGGGGCCGAGAGCCCCAATCCCCAGGGTCCGGGCCCGGCGGGAGCTGCAGCCGGAGGGAGCGGGGTTAGACAGCCGCGGCCGGGCCGGGCCGGGCCGGGCCGAACCCGCTCCCCTCCCCCCGCCCGCACATGTAGGTCACGGCCGCCCGGGGGGCCCCGGGGGAGGGGGGGTTGGGGAGGGGGCGCGCATCGCCGCCCGCCAGTCGCCTTGGCAACGCCCGCCGCCCCCGCTCGGCCCAAACGCCCGCCTTCTTCAGCCCCGCCCCCGCCCGGACCCTCGCTCCGGGCGGCGATCCCCAAAATGACGGGCCCGGGGACCCCCCCGCCCCCGCCGCCCCAGACCCCAGAGGCGGCCTGGGCAGGGGGAGGGCCGAGGGCTGAAGGATGCCATGACCCTTGGGTGACCCGTCCGTCCGTCCGTCCGTCCGTCCGTCCCCCCCGCCGCCCGATCGGTCCGG
Source organism: Ornithorhynchus anatinus (assembly GCF_004115215.2). Classification (NCBI taxonomy): domain Eukaryota; kingdom Metazoa; phylum Chordata; class Mammalia; order Monotremata; family Ornithorhynchidae; genus Ornithorhynchus; species Ornithorhynchus anatinus. Next base: position 3,284,319 of record NC_041753.1, on the reverse strand, counting down.
GTCGGTCCCGGGGGTGGGGGTGCGGATGAGGGGGAGCCGACTGGGTCAGCAGGAAGGCAGGTCCCCCGCTCTCGCCCCCCCATTGCCGTACTGTACTTTCCCAAGCGCTTACTACAAGGGCTCTGCACACACTAAGCGCTCCATCAATACGGTTGAATGAATGAATTAATGAATGAATGGATGTCCCAGGCTGGACCGGCCCCCGCCTCTCCCCCATCCACCGGGGACCCCAGCCCCGGTCCCCCCCCTCCCCCCCCCCCGCCCAGCCCGGGGCCTCTGGGCAGCAGGGGCAGGGCTGCCAACCGTGGGAAGGGGCGACTCTGGCCCAGAGCCGAGGCACAGGGGAGGCCTGGGGTGGCCTCCTCCCCCTCCTCCCCTTCTCCCCCCCGCCCCAGCGTCCACCATCGACGGCCAAATCCCCCATAATCTCGGGGAATTAAGGGAGCTCTATCCCCCTGGGCCGCAGCTGCCTCACCCCCCTCGGAAAGGTGGGGGAGGGGGCCCAAAAGCCCCTCTCCCTGCCCCCCCCCATCCTCTCCCTTCCAGGGACCCACAGCCCCATGTCGGCGGGGTTGGGGTGGGGGAGGAGGGGGCGCCGAAGAAGAATTTCAACCCCATTAGTCGGGGAGAATCTACAGTGGGGAGGAATACGGGTAGACTCCCAGGATGGAACAAGCGGAGAAGGGCGGTGGACCCTCCCCACTTTTCCGGCTCCCACCGCAGGCCCCGGCCCGGAACGGCGGCTTGGATGGGAGCTGACCCCAGAAGGAAGCCCCCTTCCCCGCCACGGGCCCCGGCACCCTCGCTGTCTCTGTCTCTCTCCACCCCCTGGAGTGGAGGTGGGTCTCTGGATCTCTGAGTCTGTCCCATCCCTCCGGCCCCCGAGGAACACTTCCCATGAGGAGCAACAGGGGCCTGCCTGGGACTCAGTTTCCCCACCAGGGGAAGCAGAGGGGAGAGGATGATGGCAGAAAGGGGGAGGGACCGAAGGGAATCGGGTGTACGTGCGGGTTCATTCATTCCTTCAATTGTATTTATTGAGCGGTTACTGGGTGCAGACTACTGGACCGAGTGCTTGGGAGAGGACAATCTGTGTCAGAGGCGCGCGTGTGTGTGTATGCACCTGTATGGCTGGGGACACGTGGGTCCGGCGGACACGTCTGTCCAGCCACGTGAGAGTGTTAGGGCGTGAGGCTCCGGGTGTGTGTCAGTGTTTTAGGTTTGTTTTGGGGTGGTTTTTTTTAAGATATTCGTTATGAGCCAGGCACCGTACTAAGCGCTGGGGGAGATACAAATTGATCGTATTGAACACGGTCCCTGTCCCACAAGGGGCTCGGAGTCTTAAACCCCATTTGGCAGATGAGGTAACTGAGACGGGGAGAAGCGAAGCGACTCCGAGGTCACGCCGCAGACGGTCGGCGGAGCCGGGATTAAGACCCAGGTCCTCCCGACTCCCAGGCCCGGGCTCTAACCATTAGGCCACGCTGCTTCTCCAGTCTTTTGGGGGGCGGGGGTGCAGGAGTGTGGGTGTGGGGGCGACCGATTTCCCAGGCTTGGCAGCAGGAGGGTGAGGAGAGCTCTCAGCTCGTTGGTTTCCTGTTCCTCGTCCCGGCTGGGTGGGCACAGGCGGGCACGGAGCACAGCTGCCAATTCACTCCCACCAGGATCTCACCACAAAGGGAACTAGCCTTCCCAGCAATGGCGCCCGACAAAACACACACACACACACACACACACACACACACACTCACACTCTCTCTTTCGCAGAGTGCCAGACCCACAGATGCAGGCAGACACACACACAGACACCCACACTCACACACAAGAACCGACACACCCGTGGAACGACACACACACACACAGCCTTGGAGAGATACACCCAGGCAGACTTAATTCCCTGCCTCCTCCTCCTCCTCAGGCTCTCCCGACCCCCCTTGCAGTTTGTCCTGGAGTTGTGGTGCGAGGCCCATCCATCTGTCCGTCCGTCGGTCTGCCGGTCCTTCTCTGGGGCGGGCTCCGGGCTCTCTCTGGCCAAGGCCTGACTCACTCTTTCCCTCCTCTCCCTCCCCCTCCCGGGCCATCAGACTAGGCCCGGGACCGGGCCCAGGCCCAGACCCTCCGGCTCTCCCTCTCTGGCCACCGGACAGGGCCGGGACCGGGCCGGAAGGTCCAGCTCCCCCTCCCCGGCCACCAGACCAGGCCCGGGATGGGGCCGAGGCCTCCGGCTCATTCTCCCCGGCCACCAGACCAGAGTCAGGACCTGGCCGGGGCTTGGACTCCTCCTCCTCCCGGCCACCGGACCGGTGCCAGGACCGGGCCGGGGCCTCCGGCTCCCCCTCCCCGGTCACCAGACCGGGCCGGGACCTCCGGCTCACTGTCCCTGGCCACCAGACCAGAGCGTCCGGCTCCCCGATCACCAGATCGGGGCCGGGCCCGGACTGGGGCCTCCCGCTCCTCCCCAGCTTCTAGACCGGGAACGGGTCCAGGTCGGGGCCTCCGGCTCCCCCTGCCCAGCTGCCAAGCCCAGGCCTTCCCCTCCCCGCTGCCCGCCCGCCCCCTCCCTCCTCGGCCCAGTCCCGGCCGGGGCGGGCGGGGGGCAGGACCCGGCTCCCGGCCCCGGGTGCCCAGGTTGGGGAGCCCCGGGGGAGAGCACGGGGGTTGGGGATGCTCTCGGGACCCCCTGAGCCCGCCCGCTGGGGATCTCCAAGCACCCGACTGTCCCTCTCCCTCCTTGACCCCCGCACCTCCCCGGTCGAAAAGAGGGGAAACTGAGACCAAGGAGCGTGGCTGGGCAGAGGCTGCCCACTGTCCCGGGGAGGTTGGGGAGGGGAAGGGGGGGCTTCCGAGAGACGCTGCGCGTCCACGCCCAGTCCCGCCCCACCAACCACACGGATGTTCGGGGCCTTCTATAAAGACACCGGCCACCTACAAGGACACGCACGCACACACACACAGGTCCACGGACACCAGCGCCCAGCCGGCATCCCCAGGGGCCACGCGTGGTCAAAGCCATCCCCATCGGGCCCCCCGCACACGCCCACCCGCGCTCGTCGGCCACCACGGAGGGCCCCGATGTCACCGCACAGACCCACGCACACAGTCCCGGGTGGCCCACGGACCCGCACGGCCGTGAGAGGACCCCCCGGGAGGCGGCAGACGAGTCCCCCGCGCCCCGTCCCCCGCCGTCCCGTGCCCTGCCCACCTCCCGCCGGCTCCACACCCACTCAGTCACAAGGCGGCGAGGGGCGGGCGAGGTGGTGTGATGTGGATTGTGTGGATTGTGTGACCTCAGTGGGATGGGATGGGCCGGGCCGGGCCGGGCCGGGCCGGGGGGTGGGGGTGGGGTGGGGGGCTCTTCCCCTCTGTCCACCCCCGGCTCAGAGTGCGGGGCGGCTGGCGCCGGGCCTCCGGGGGGCGGGGGGCGTCACGATCCCCGGGCGCCCCCCCATCCGCCCCCCGGCCCCTCGAGGGTCGGCGCGGTCACCGAGGGGGGCGCGGCTCCCGCGGGGAAACGGAGGCAGGCGGGCGGGGTCCCGGACGAGGGGGATGAGGGGGCGGGGAGCTCCCCCGGCCCCCCGAAATCCAGCCCCGTCCCCACGCTGCGGCCGGGGCCCCCTCGGCGGCTCCCCAAACCCCAACTCACCGAGTCCGGGGCGGCTGTGGGCGCGGCCCCCGGCGTCCCGTCCCCTCCGCCTCCGCCTCCGCCCCGACCCGCCGCCGCCGCCGCCGCTTCCCCCGCCGGAGGCTCTGCCGGACACCCCGCCCCCTCCCCAACCACCGCCCACCCACACGTCACACCCGGGGCCGGGCCTCCGGGGGGGAGGGAGGGAGGGAGGGAGAGAGGGAGGGAGGGGTCGTTGTCGGTCCCCGAGGGATGCGGCCGGGGGGGGGGGGGGCGGGGCCAGTGGGGAATTGTCCGGAGGGGCGGGGGGGAGGGGCTGCTCGGGGCTGCTCTCCCCCCCGCCCGGGGCTGGGGAATCAATCACCCCGCGCAGGCCGCGACCCCCGACTCTTAAGGGCTCCTAGACCCCCCGGGATCCCCCCTCCCGCCCGGACCCCCTCCTTCCCCCCCGGACCCCCTCTTCTTCTCCCCCGGACGGCTCCATCTCCCGGGCGCGCCTCGCCTCCGCTCGGACTCCGGGCCAAAGGCGCGTTCGCTCGCTCGCTCGCTCGCTCGCTCTCTCTCTCTCTGTCTCTCTGTCTGTCTCTGTCTCTCCCTCCCCCCGCCCCCCCCCGTCTCTCCGCCAACTGTGTCTCTGGGGCCGAGTCTCTTCCTCTCCGGCTTTCTGTTTCCGCGCCTCTGCCGTCGGCCCCCTGACTCAGCCTCCGCCCGATTGTCCGCTGACCCCCCTCCCCCTCCGCTGACCCCCCGCTGACCCCATTTCCTTCCTGGGGGGGGTCCTGCGAGGGCATGCAAATGACGCGCAAATCTATGCAAATGAGGCCACCACAGCTCTCGAAACTCCTAGGCCCACCGGCCCTGCCAACCCCCTAATAATAATAATAACGTTGGTATTTGTTACGCGCTTACTATGTGCCGAGCGCCGTTCAGAGCCCTGGGGTAGATACAGGATGTCTCACGTTCCTCATCCCCATTTTACAGATGAGGGAACTGAGGCACGGAGAAATTAAATGGGCCTCGCCCAAAGTCGCACATCTGAGAGGGCGGCATTAGAACCCGTGACCTCTGACTCCAAAGCCCTGCTCTTTCCGCAGAGCCACACCGCTTCCCTACCCTTCTGCCCGCCCCTCCTTCCTCTCCGCGTGGCCCGGTGGACACAGCCCCCGCCGGGCAGTCTGGAGGACCTGGATTCTAATCCCGCCTCCGCCGTTGGTCTGCTGCATGACCTTCGGCAAATCACTGCACTTCTCTGGGCCTCAGTTTCCACGTTCATTCGATGGTGATAATAGTTACGGCATCTGTTAAGCGTTTACTAAGGGCCAGGCACTGTTCTGAGCACCAGGGTAGATACGAGGTATTCGGGTTGTCCCCTGTGGGGCTCACAGTCTTCATCCTCAAAAGTGGAGCGACTTGCCCACGCGGCAGACAAGTGGCTGACCAGGATTAGGACTCGCATCCCCTGACTCCCAAGCCCGTGCTCTTGCCACTAGGCCATACTGAGCGCTTACCGTATGCAAAGCGCTGTACTGACCGCTTGGGAGTGGACAATATAACAATAAACAGACACATTCTCTGCCCACAACGAGCTCTCTGTAATAATAATAATGGTATTTATTAAGCACTCACTAGGTGCCAGGCACTGTATTAAGAGCTGGGGTGGATACAAGCAAATCGGTCCCTGTCCCACGTGGGACTCACAGTCTCAATCTCCATTTGACAGGTGAGGGAACTGAGGTCCAGAGAAGTAAAGTGACTTGCTCAAGGTCACGAAGCAGACGAGGGGCGGAGTCAGGATTAGAACCCGTGATCTTCTGGCTCCCAAGACTGTGCTATCCACTATTGAGGATTGAAGCTGTGATTGCCCCATACATTCAATCGATTGAATTTACTGTGTGCTTACTGTGTGCGTAAGCGCTGTACCACCCGGGACAGGGGCTACGTCCAACCCGCTTTGCTTGAACCCACCACGGCGCTTAGTATACGGTACCTGGCACATAGTAAGTGCTTAACAAATACCGCAGTTATTATTATCCTTATTATCCTTATTATTATTATTATTAGTGTTCCTCTCCCCATGAACTTTAGCTCTCAGAGTCACTCCGGGAACCCACCTTGCCTCGTAGCCCCTCTGTGCCCTGAGGGGGGGCTCGGCCTACTCCCCCGCTCCCTGGCTCGCCTGTCCTCTCCCCACTCCCCCACTATTCCCTGTACCTCCCCCCTTCAAAACTCTCTCCCTCCCCGCCCCCCAACAAGGCCGACCACTGCCCTCCTCCCGCTCGCTCAGCTACTTCTCATTTCCGCCTTCTCCCAGCCCTCTCCTCTCCTGACTCGGGACTTTCCGTCCCCACCGTCTGAGGGAAGCGTCTGCTGCGGCTCTCTACCCCGGCCTGGAAGTAGGGTGGGGTGGGGGTGTCTAGGGGGACTCCAGAATAGGGAAGGTCAGCAGTGCAGGCAACCCCCACCGGGGAGCCGGCGATCCCTCCCTGTAAATGTAATCATTAATAATCAGGGAGTTTGTTAAGCGCTTTCTGTGCGTCGAACACTGTTCTAAGCGCTGAGGTGAATTAGGTCGGACACGGCCCCTGTCCCACACGGGGCTCACAGTCTAAACGAGAGGGAGGACGGGTGATAATCCCTATTTCACGGATAAGGAAAGTGAAGCCCGGAAGAGTCAAGTGACCTGCCCAGGGTGACCTCCACCAAAGGGGTGGAACCGGGATGAGAACCCAGGCTCGCGCTCTTTCCGCTAGGCCGCCCTGCTCCTCGTCGACGCGGCCGTATCGTGGATCGCGTGTTCCCGTGGGCCGGCATGTCGTCGGGCCCCTTGGAATCGCCATCCTGGGACACCCCCGGGACGAGAAGCCCCCCGCTGAAGCTCACCCCCGTGGTTAGCTGGATGAGGAGGGGTGAGGCGGTGGGGAATCTTTCCCCAGAGGCCGCAAAACCTGCTTCTGGTCGTGGTTTTTCAGCTCCGGGAGCCGTCTTGGGTGGAGCTCAGGTCCTGCCTCTGGCCTGGACGGCCCTCCCTCCTCAGATCTGACAGATGGCGACTCTCCCACCAGCCTTCAAAGCCTTATTGAAGGCCCACCTCCTCCAAGAGGCCTTCCCTGACTAAGCCCTCTTTCCTCTTCTCCCACTCCCTTCTGTGTCATCCTGTCCCACTCCTTTTACTCATCAGACCGCCCCAGCCCCACAGCACTTATGTCCATATCCGTATTTATTTATTTATATTAATGTCTGTCTCCCCTCTAGACCAAAAGTTTGTTGCGGGTAGGGGATGTATCTGTAATTTTGTTGCGTTGTGCTTTCCCAAGCGTTTAGTGCAGTGCTCTGCACATGGTGAGTGCTCGGTAAATATGACTGATTGATGGACTGACTGAGCAGCAGCTCTCTTCCGATCTTCTTAAAGCTCTACCGACTGTGAGCTTTTTGTGGTCGGAGAACGGGTGTACCAAATCTGTCGTATCTTACTCTCCCAAGTGCTTAGTACAGTGCTCTGCACAGAGTAAACCCTCAGTAAATTGACTGATTGGTATCAATACTCCTGAAAGCGGTGTGGTGTCTTTTCGCCAGAGGACCCAGGTTTGAGTCTGAGTTCTGCCCCCAGCCTCTTCCGTGACCACCTTGAAATTACTTGCAGTGATGTCTAGTGGTTAGATCATGGGCCCGGGAGTCAGAAGGTCCTGGGTTCTAATCTGGCCTCCGTCACTCATGTGCTGTGTGACTTTGGGCAACTCACTCTTCTTCTCTGTGCCCCAGATCCCTCATCTGTAAAATGGAGATTAAGACTGCGAGCCCCAGGTGGGACATGGACTGTGTCCAACCTGATTACCTTGCATCTATCCCAGAGTTTAGAATAGTGCCTGGCACATAGTAAGCGCTTAAAAAATGCCATTAAAAAAAAAAAGGTCCGCGGTGGGTTTCGATTCCTCTGAATGTAATGAGATTAACTTCTCGATGTCTGCGCCATCCCTTTCCAAATTAAGTGGCTTCCCCAGGGGCAACCATCTGTCAGTCAGTCGTACTTCCTGAGCATTTACTGTGTGCAGAGCACTGTACTAAGTGCTAACCTTTCTTAGGCTAACCTGCTCGGGGCAATTCTTCTACTCAAATCTAGGCCCAGCTGTAGGCAGAGCTCGCTCCCAGGTCTAGCCATTGTCAGTCAGTCAGTCAATCAATCTTATTTATTGAGCGCTTACTGTGTGCAGAGCACTATATTAAGCGCTTGGGCAAGTACAACAATAAACGGACATATTCCCTGCCCACAACGAGCTTATAGTCTGGAGGAGTTTACGGTCTAGAGGGTCGATTGCTTCAAATCGGGCCAGAAGTAAAGGGGGGGGTCAATTCTAATCACTGTGGGATTTGTTAAAGGCAAGAAGTATGTGACAAACACTATAATTATGGTATTCGTTAAGCGCGTGCTATGTGCCAAGCACTGTTCTAAACACTGGGGGAGATACAAGGTAATCAGTTTGTCCCACGTGGAGCTCACAGTCTTAATCCCCATTTTACAGATGAGGTAACTGAGGCACAGAGAAGTTAAGTGACTTTGCCAAGGTCACACAGCAAAGTGGCAGAGCCAGGATTAGAACCCATGTCCTGTAGTAAGCGCTGGAGTAGATACAAGATCATCGGGCCTCCCTCACTTGTGGTCCCTGTCCCACAGGGGGGTGGCCGGGCGGTGGGGGCATAGTCTAAGTAGGAGGGAGAACAGGTATCGATTTTACAGCTCAGGAAACTGAAGCCCAGAGAAGTGACGTGACTTGTCCAAGGTCTCACAGCAGACAAGTGGCAGAGCTGGGATTAGAGCCCCAAGTGGGACACAGACTGAGTCCAACCCGATTAGCTTGTATCTGTCCTAGCGCTCAGAACAGCACCTGGCACGTAGCAAACGCTTAACGAGTCCTCTAGACTGTAGGCTTCTTGTGGGCGGGGAATATGTCTGTTTATGGTTGTGTTGTATTTTCCCAAACCCTTAGTCCAGCGTATATCACGACACGGCACTGTCTGGTCACTGATGGGGAAGTCAGGTTCTAGTTGAGGAGGGAGAGGCTTCAGAGGGGTCCAGGCAGTGGACCCCCATCCCAGGCTCCCCAATCCTGGAAACACACACACACACACACAAAGAGATACACGGAGACACACAGAGACACACAGAGACACACACCTCCGGACACTGTGCAGGTCCCGGCTCCCCGGCCTGCAGTTTTCACCAGTTCTGCACCCTCCCTCCCTCCCTCCCTCTTCTCCCCGCTCCAACCCACCCCCGGCCGTGCCACGTGGGCAGGGCCGAGGGCGACGTTAGCAGACTCTGCAGGACATCGATGCCCCAGATTCTTTTAATCCAGCTTCTCGTTTGCCCCAAATAAATTAAAGAGGAGACGGCGGGGGGTGGGGACCCCCTTGCCCAACGTCCCCGCCCCCCGGCCTCTCCCCCACGGCCACCCCAGGGGCGAGATATGGGGGGCTCGGAGAGGGGTCGGGCCGGGGGAGGGGAGACGGAGGGAGGAGAGGGGCGGCGGGGGGCGGCGGAGGGGGCTTGGGGGCGGCCTGACGCCCAGAGTCCGGATGGGGGGGAAGGGGGCGGGGGGTCGCCCCAGTTCGGGGGAGGGGCCAGGAGGCTGTTGCCCGGGCAACTAGTCGTCGTCGTCGTCGTCATCGTCGTCGTCGTCGTCCTCGGTGTTGATGTCGCCGTCGAGGACGTCCTCGATCCAGTCCTCCAGCTCGTCGGCCGACGGCAGGTCCTCCTCGTCGTCCATCTCCAGCCACACGCTGTCGGCCTGCGGGGCAACGAGGCCAAGGGGGCGACGGGCGAGGACGGCTGGCACCCCGACGCCCACGACCCCCGGACCCCCGTCCGCCCCCCGCCCCCTCCTCACAGACCCCGGCCCCTGCCCCGCCTCACATCGGTGACGTTGACGACTCCAATCTGCGGGTGGGACAGGTCGATGTCGAACGTCTTCTCCCAGTAGGGGACCAGCTGTCGGTGGGAGGCGGGCGGGCAGGGCCGGGGCCGGACGGGACGGGACGGGACAGGCCGCGTCGGAGGGCCGGCAGCGGCCGAAGACGGGGGGTGTGAGGGGAGGGAACGGGGACGGTGAGGGGCGAGGATGGGGGGCGTCTGGCCCGCCCCCACCTGACGTCGCCCAGAGAGGCCGGGCCTTCCCGAGGCTCGATGGATGAAAGGTCATCCCGTCCATCCCCCCGCCTCCGTACCAGACATCCCTTCCCTCGAGCAGGGGAGAGGAAGCGGGGGGCCCCTCCCCCACGCCCAACTCTCCCCTCAAGTCCTTGCGGTCTTCCCCCACTCCCCAACTGCTTCGAGGCCTCCTCCGCCGCCGCCCCGCAACATCCCCTAAGAAAGCGGGGGGGGGGGTCTCTCCCGCACCCCTTCGGCGGCTGGAGGGGGGCCCGCTCCTCACCAGGGGGAAGTCATCGGGGTCCACCCAGACGATGCTGAGGTCGGGGTTGTCCGTGTTGTCCCGGGCCACGGACTTCAGGATCTCCAGAAACTCGTAGCCGTCTGAGCCGCCGAGGGAGGGGGCCGGGGGTCAGGTCCGGTGGCGGGGAGGGGGGTGTTGGGGGATGGGGACCACGTGGGGGGGCGGGAGGGGTAGGGAAGGGAGGCCAGGTGAGGGAGGCCAGGTTATTTATTTATATTATTTATTTATATTGATGTCTGTCTCCCCGCCAGCCCCAGACTGTGAGCTCACTGTGGGCAGGGATTGTCTCTGTTTATTGCTGTATTGTACTTTCCCAAGCGCTTGGTACAGTGCTCTGCGCGCAGTGAGCACTCAATACATACCCGTGAGTGAATGAATGAATTGAATGAATAAATATGGTTGAATGAGGGAATGGGGGGTGGTCAGGGAGGGGGCTCAGGTGAGGGATGATAGGGGAGGGGGGGTGCCAGGTGAGGGTGCATTGGGACAAGGGGTCTGGGCAGGAAGCCCCGAGTAAAGGGATTCCCAGGAGAGGGGTGCGGAGCCAGCGAACCTGGTCTTCCCCGCCTCGGCCACCCCCGTGGGGGCCCCGCCGTGTCGGGAGCAGGATGTGAAAATTCCTCCGCTCCCAAATCCGACCCGGGGCGTGACCCCAACCCTTACCCAGACTCTACCTCAACCTGGACCCCAATCACGACTCTCATCCCAACCTCAACAAGGCCATCGCTCTCACCTCACTCCTGTTGACCTTAACTCTAACCTAACCCCAACCTTAACCCCAACCCCAACCCTACCTCAAAGCTACACCGTATCCTGACCTTAAGGCTGGCTCTCTCCCCCTAACCTCAGTCTGAACCCCTGGTCTGGAACCACTCACAAGCTCCGGGCGTGATTCAAACCCTGACCCTAGCCCGACCACCGCCTAATTCCTCCACCCTCCCGGCCACCTCGGTGCTCACGGAGCATCCAGTTTATTGGTCTGCTACCGCTTCCCTCCGGTCATTACCGTTTCTAGCTGCTCTCTCCCACTCATCTCGCTGGCAGTAAGTTTCCTGTCTCCCCAGTTAGACTATGTGTTCCCCAAGGGCAGGGATCCGGGATCCCTCTAGACCGTAAACTCGTTGTGGGCAGAGAAAATGTCTGTTATACTGTACTTTTCCAAGCACGTAATATAGTGGTCTGCACACAGTAAGCACTCAATAAATACGACTGATTGATTGAGAAGGCTCAGTCGGTATTGTTGGTGCAAGAATCCCAATCTTCATCTCTAGGTTTTACGTCTCACCTTTCCCCTCCAGAGATAATGAAACTAATCGTGGCATTTGTTAAGCGTTCACTATGTGCCACGCACTGAGCTAGACCTAAGATAATCAGGTCCCACCTGGGGTTCATAGGTTGTGAATCCCCATAGCGCAGACGAGGAGAGCGAGGCACAGAGATGTTAAGTGACGTGCCCACGGTCACGCAGCAAGCACTTGGCAGAGGTGGGATTAAAACCCAGCTCCTCTGACTCCCAGTCTGTGCTCTTTCCACTAGACCACACTTCTCCTCAGAACTCTCACCACCTCAGCTACTCTCCCCCTCCACCACTTAATCCCTGCCTTCTGCCCCCCTCCAAGAGGCTCCCCATGCCCGCCCTCACCTGGATCCGCCTCTTCTGCAAAGGCCACGATGTGAATTCCGTCCATGTCGTCCTCCTGTTGGGTCGGGAGGCAGGAGGAGCAGTGAGCCACCCCGCCACCCCAATCTCCTCTCTTTCTCCCCTCCAGAGGACATCAGGCAGGGGGCCCAACAGAGAGAGGGCAGTGGACCCCCCAAAAAACCCAAGCAGCCCCATCAGGGCCAGCATCCCCCAGGGATGGGATCCGGGCCTCCGAGATCCGGGCCTGGGACAAGGACACTTTGGAGTCTCCTCTACTAGACTGGAAGCTCCTTGAGGGCAGGGAGTGACCAGGTCTGCCCATTCTATCGTCCTTCCTGAGCTCTTAGCAGCATGGCTTAGGGGAAACAGCCCGGGACTGGGAGACAGAAGGTCACGGGTTCTAATCCCGGCTCCGCCAACTTGTCTGCTGTGTGACTTTAGGCAAGTCCCTTCACGTCTTCTCTGGGCCTCAGTTACCTCATCTGTAAAATGGGGATTGAAACCTTGAGCCCCACATGAGACAGGGACTATGTATCCACCCCAGCGCTTAGTACAGTGCCTGGTTCATAGTTAGCACTTAACAAATACCGTCGTCATCATCACGGTGCTCTGCACACAGTTGGTACTCAATCAGTTCCGCAGATGGATTCATAGAGTTGGGGAGGGAAAGGAGTAGGATTCCAGGGAAACAGCATGGGCTACTGGAAAACGCCTGGGCCTGGGAGTCAGAGGATCTGGGTTCTAATCCCAGCTCCGCCACTCGTCTGCGGTGTGACCTTCGGCAAGTCACTACACTTCTCTCTGCCTGAGTTACCTCATCTGCAAAAATGGGGATTAAGACTGTGAGCTCTATGTGGGACATGGACAGTGTCCAACCCGATTATCTTGTATCTACCCAGTGCCTAGCACATAGTAAGCGTTAAGAAGTATTATTTTTAAAAGAAGGGGGAAAGGGTCTCTCCTACCCTTCCCACCCGTCGCTGGAACTCACCCAGGTCTCATACATTGTCTCCGGCTTTAGTTTCCTCAGGGTTGATCTGGGAAGACCAAGGGGCAGGGGTGGGTGGGGAGGGTCCGTCCCCCCCTCCCGGTCCCCCGAGTGTGTTGCCTCCCCCGGCCCCCCGGCTCAAGTCTCATCAATGACCCGGAGGGATGAACGCCCGCCCCATTCGTCGTGGTGGTGGGGGGCATCTGGGGAGTCTCCTGGGGGGAGAGGGTCCGTGTCTGTGCAGGGAGTGGTGACCCTCCCGCCCCTTCCCCAAGCCCTACCTCTTATGCTCCTCCACGAAGCTGACAATCTCCTCCTCGCTGTTGGGCTTGTCGGGAATGGTGACGGGCTCGTCCATGAAGGCCTCGTAGAAGTCTATCTCGTTCAGCTTCAGGGTCAGCTTCTTGGCCACCTGCCCAGGGGCGGGAGGCGGGGGTGCGGCCAAATCAACCCGAGGCCGGAGGCGGGGGGGAGAAGGGGGTGGAGGTGGTGCGAAGGAGCAGGAGGGGGAAGAGGAGAGAGGCCAGGGAGGGATGAGGGACGGGTCCCCTTGCGGAGGGGAGGCTGTCCGGGGCCGGGTGGGTGGGTGGGGGAGGCATGGAGGTACCTTGCTGTCGAAGGTGGCGAAGAAGGGGATGAATGGATGGAACTCTTCCGCTGCCTCTTCAAATGCCTTGTAGTCTGAGGGGATATGGAGAGGGTGGTCGGTTTCTGGGGGAGGGGGTCCAGGGCCCGGGGAGGGACAGCATCCCCTACCTCCTCGCTCACTCTCCAGGATCCCCTCCCTCATCGGGGGTCTTGAGGGGACGTCACAGAGAAGTTATGTGGATTCACGGGGCCGGGCATAAGAAGCCAAGGAGATTATGAGGGGCTCATGGAGAAGTTATGGCGGTGATGGGGAGTTACGAAGGCAGGCTACGGGGGGGCTCTGGAGAGGTTATGGGGTCACAGGGGCTGTGAGAAGGTCATGGGAAGCTATGAGGGGGGTCTCAGGAGGCTCTGGAGAGGTTACGGGGCTATAAGGGGTCACGGGGACTATGAGGAACCCACAGGGGGCAATGAGGGGGTCACGGAGAGGTAGTGGAGGTTCGTAGGGAGTGACGATGGAGGGCCTGGGGGGCTCACGTACGTTCAGAGTCCTCGTTCTTGAAGTAGCCGATGAGTTTGATCTCGTCCTCGATGTTCTCAAAGGCCTGGAGCTCCCGCTCCCCCTCGATCAGCTCCACTGGGTCCTCCAGCACCTGGGCGTCGGTGGGCCCAGCACGGCGGGGGGTGGGGGATGGGGCAGGGCCAGGTGGGCGAACGCAGCGAGCGGCAGGAACAGGAAGAGGGGGAACAGATGGACGCGTAGTAGGGAGGGGCAACTCGGGCCCAACCCACTAACACCCTCATGTGCTTTCGTGTGTGGATGTGTTTATGGTGGGGTGTGTGTGAGAATAGAAGAGAGGGAAGGGTCTGAGATGGGGTGGACCTCAGGGAAGTGGGTTGCTGATGATGGTATTTGCTAAGCACTCACTATGTGCCAAGCACTGTTCTAAACGCTGGGATAGATACAAGGTATTCAGGTTGTCCCACGTGGGGCACACAGTTTTAATCCCCATTTTACCGATGAGGAAACCGAGGCACAGAGAGGTTACGTGACTTGCCCAGAGTCACACAGCGGACAAGTGGCGGTGCCTGGATTAGAACCCGTGACCTCTGACTCCCAAGCCCGGGCTCTTCCCACTGAGCCACGATGTTTCTACACTGATTCCCGGGAAAGGAGGGGGTCCGGGGAAGAATTCACCGAGAAAAAGAAGTCCAGGGAAGAGAATGACAAAGAGAGGGGAATCCCGACCCGGGAGAGGGTAGATCCGGGGGGGATTCCCGAGGGGGAAGGGGGTCCCCGGGAGAGGAGGGGGGTGGCGGGGGAGATCCAGGCCCAGGAGAGGACGCCTTTTGGGGAATGGGATGGGGTTGGGGGCGGAGCCTCACATCCAGCACGAACTCCACCAGCGTATCCGCGGAGAATTCGCCGTCGTACTCGATGACTTCGTCCCCCTTGAACACGTAGATGCTGTCCTCCTCCGTCAGGCCTGGGGGACGGTGGGGGGGGCGGGGTGAGACCTCCCTCTCCCACCCCCTGACTCTCCCCCCGCCCCCCGGCCCCGGGAACCGCGGCCCAGACAGACCCGCCTCCGCAGCGCCCCCTGGCGGCCCCGCCCCGCCTCTGCATCACTCCTGGCGGCCCCGCCCTGCTTCCGCAGCGCCCCCTGGCGGCCCCGCCCTGCCTCTGCAGCGCCCCCCACCCACCGGCGGCCCAGCCCCGTTTTCACAGCGCCCCCTGGCGGTCCCGCCCCGCCGCCGCAGCGCCCCCTGGCGGTCCCTCCCCGCAAGGCCGCCCGCTCCGCCTCTAAATTAGGATAGAGGCGGGTCCGGGCTCCCCCCTTGCCCTCCACCCCCATCCCCACCGGGCCCTCACCCAGTTTCTTGGCCACGGCCGCGTCCTTCTCAGAATCCACCAGGCCAAAACCCACACCTTTGTCTTCTAGGACTTGAGCTGCCAACTATCGGGGGGAGACAGGGGGTCAGGAGGCTCCCCTTTCGGGCTCCTCCTCCTCCTCCCTCGCCCCCCGCCCCGGGGATCCCCCAGCTCTACTGGGGCAGACTGCGGGGTGCAGGGAGAGGACGGTGGCACGGCCCCGTTGGGTGGAGCAGGCAGTGTGTCTTAATGGAAAGAGACGGGCTTGAGAGGTAGTGCACATGGGTTCTAATCCCGGATCTCCTCCACTTGTCTGCCGTGTGACCTTGGGCAGGCCGCTTCACTTCTCTGTGCCTCAGTTACCTCCTCCGTAAAATGGGGATGAAGACTGTGAGCCCCACGTGGGACAACCTGATTCCCTTGTATGTATCCCAGCACTTAGAAAGTGCTCGGGGCATAGTAAGCGCTTAACAAATACCCGAAAAGCCCGTTGTTGGGTAGGGATTGCCTCTATCAGTTGCCGAATTGTACTTTCCAAGAGCTTAGTACAGTGCTCTGCACGAATGAATGAATGAATGAATGAATGAATGAATGAATGAATGAATGATTATTAGCAGGGAGGGGCGCCGCGAAACGAGGCGCGTTTCACCCTTCCTCATTCATTCATATTTATTAAGCCCTTACTCTGTGCCAAGCACTGTACTGAGCGCTTGCCCCCCAGAGCTAATAATTGGAGCGCACTTAGTACAGGGCTCTGATGATGATGGCATTTGTTAAGCGCTTACTATGTGCCAAGCAATGTTCTAAGCGCTGAGCAATGTTCTAAGCGCACTGTGACACTCAATAAATACGATTGAAGGAATGAATGGATCGGGGAGAAGGAAAATCCAGACGGCTTGAAAAAAAAAAAAAAACACAGGCTGCGGAGCTCGGAGAAATCAGGCCGCGGAGTGATTCCGAGGGCGAATCAAGTTTCCTAGCGCTTCTGGGCGGGTGGGGAGGGAGGAGGGGGATACAGGTTCAGGCTTTTCTTGAATATTAAAGATGGGAGGGTGTCCCCTTCGGGTCTCCGCTGTCCCTGCCCTCCCCCCCCCCCCCCCCCGCCCCTTCCTCCTGCACACCTTTTCCCCATTTTCCACCCCTCGTTTTTCCTGGGTGTTTCTCGCTCCTTCCTGGAATCCCAGCGCCACTGAGACAGGGAAGCAGCGCGGCCCTAGTGGAAAGCAAACCGGATTGGGACTCAGGAGACCTGGGTTCTCTTCCCGGTTGTACCCCTTGCCTGCTGCGTGACCCTGGGCCTGTCATTTAATCTGTGCTCCATTTACCTCATCTGTAAAAGGGGAATTAATTATCTGTTCTCCCTCAGACTGTGAGTCCCGTGTAGGACAGGGACAGTGTCTGATCGAATTATCCTGGATCTGTCCCGGTACTTGGCACAGAGTAAGTGCTTAAAATTATAATCATTGTTATTATTGTTTTATAAGGATCCGACGACAGGGACCAAGGACAGAGAAGGAGAGAGGGAAAGAGAGGCAAAAGGAGACAGACAGAGGCAGACAGGACCCGAGGCCTGGATAATAATGATATTTGTTGAGTGCTTACTATGTTCAAGACACTATACCAAGCGCTGAATAATTCGGGTAACTTGTTAAGCACTTGCTATGTGTCGAGTACCGTTCTAAGTGCTGGGATAGATACAAGGTAATCAGGTTGTCGCATGGGGGGTTCATGGTTTTCATCCCCATTTTACACAGGAGGTTACGGAGGCATAGAGAAGTGAATCGGCTTGCCCAAAGTCACACAGCAGACAAGTGGTGGAGGTGGGATTAGAATACAGGTCCTCTGATCCCAGGCCCGTGCTCTTTCCCTTAAGCCACGCTGCCTGCTGCTGAAGGAAATGGCAGTGATGTGAATGAAGGACAGAGACAGAGTCAGGGAGACCCAGAGACACCCAAAGAGACCCAGAAGGAGAGGCAGAGGCAAAGAGAGACACCCATAGTGGGAGAGAGGCAGAGACAGCCAGAGAGATATAACCCACCTGCTGGTCTGGAATGGGAAGGGGAGGGGGGTGACCCAGATGCCTTCCCTCCCCCCTACCCTTCTCCAGACATCCCGTCCCCCGCCCCCGACCCCCCCAGACTCTGAGTTGGGCAGAAGGGGGCCGAGCCCTTGCCCCTCACGGCTTTCCTGCTGTGCTGGAGAAGCCACCGACCCAGCAAGGGGGGTGATGGGTTAAAAATACCCATTGGGATCCGCCCTCCCCACCAGCCCCCACCGGGGCTGGGGGGGGAGGGGAGAGATGGGGAGGGAAAGGGAAACCTGGGGTTTGGGGGAGAAGGGCCGGATGCCAGGGTCCCGGAGGGCGGGGAGGGGGAGGTCGGAGTACCGTGGAGGGCAAAGGGGCGATCAACCAATCGGTGGTATTTATTGAGCTCTTACTATGTGCAAGGCACTGTACTAAGAGCTCGGGAGAGGACGATAGAGGGTTCAGGCACCTGAGCAGGGGCCCAGGATAATAATAATGGTATCTGTTAAGCGCTTACTATGTGCCAGGCACTGTACTAAGCGCTGGGGTGGATGCCAGCAAATCGGGTTGGACACAGTCCAACGTGGGGCTCACCAGTGTCAACCCCCATTTTCCAGATGAGGGAACTGAGGGCCAGAGAAGTGAAGTGACTCTCCCGAGGTCACACAGCAGACGAGTGGCAGAGTTGGGATTAGAACCCACGGCCTCCTGACTCCCAGGCCGCTCCTCTATCCGCTACGCCCTGCTGCTCCTCAGGGTACCCGGGGAGTGGGGGAGGGACGGTGCCGGGGGTGCATAGGGGTGGGAGCTCTCCTCGCCATTTCAGCCCTCTCCCCTCCCACGAAGAGGCGCCGGACACAGGGGCCTCCATCACTTTCCCCGCCCTCGTCCCAGACCACCGAGGGATCAATGCCCCTGACTCCGCTCCACGCGGCTTTGGCCTTCCCAGCGTGCGTGGAGTAACCCGCTAGAGGCCTGAAGTGGGCCTGGGTGGGGGAAACAGAGGAGGGAGGAAGGATCGGGCTTGGCCAGGGGTGTGGGGGAGGAGGGGTTTGGGGGAGGGGGACCCCCCATCTCCCCCTTCACCTCCAGGATCAGCTCCTCCATCTCGAACTGACGCTGCGAGGCCTTGTCGTCGCCGACGGGCTCGTGGAGCAGCAGGGCGAGGACCTCGTACTTCTTGAGGACGGCCTTGTAGTTCTTGGAGTTGATGCTGAGCACGCGGTCCACACCGTCGTACTGCGGGAAGTCCAGCCCTTCCTCGGCCCGCACCCCGCCGGACCAGGTGGCCGGCGGCGGCGGCACCGAGAGCAGCAGCAGCAGCGGCAGCAGCGGCCTCCAGGCCCGAGGTCGGGGCAAGGTCACCGCCCGCCAGCTCGCCATGGCCCCACCGCGGCCCGGGCGGGGGCGCCCCGGCTTGTGGGAAGAGGGGGGGGACACCGAGGAGGGAGAGAGGGGGGGACCCGGCCGGCGGAGAAGGCCCGGACCCGAGACCCGCTCCGGGGGCAATAAAGAGGGAGCAGGACCGGCCACTCCTCCCCCCCCGCCCCCCGCCCCCCGCCCCGGCCCCGGCTAAATATGTCTCGGCCTGCGGCCCGGCCGGCCCCCCGCCCCCCTCACCTCCCCACCCCCTGCCCGTGCCTCTCTGATGCTTCTCTCCCTCATCGCCATATTAAGAAAGGAAAAGGACCCCCGGCCCCGGTGGGGCCTAAAAATAAGATCAGATGAGTCGGAGGTAAATGAAGCAGGGGGAAGGGTAACGGGAGACCCGAGGTGGGGGCGCCCGAGAGGAGGCCAAAACCCCCGAGGGGCCGGTGACCCTCCCCGCCCCTCTCCCCCGCCCCTGGTCCTGCGGGGTGGGGGGCAGCTGCGAGCCCCGAGAGCCCCAGGAAGGCCCAGTCGCTGCCTGGGAGCCTTTTGGGAAGACGCCGGCAGACGCCCGGCCTGCCTCGGTTTCTCCTCCCTGTGCCGCCCCTCGCCGTCCTCGGCCCTGGTGCTGCGGACCCGCCCCCCAACACCCCCACCCCCACTCATCACCCCTCGCCGGCCAATCGGAGGGGAGGGTTCTCCCTGAGCGGCAGGAGAGGCCTCACCCAATAGCGGGGGACAGAGGGCGGGAACTGGGACCCCCCACCTTAGTTAGTAGGTCGGGTGGGGGGCGGCTGCTAGTCTGCCCGAGGGTCTCCTAGGACTGGCCATCCCCGAACCCTGGTCTCTTGGTCGGGGGCGAGGTCACCCAGGGGTGAAGCTGCAGCCGGAGGGAGTAAGGCTAGGCCCAGGCGGATGAGGGAAGGGGACCCAAAGGCAGGGGGAGAGACGACATCGCAGCCTCCCTATCCTGGCCTTAATAATTGTGGTTTTTGTTCAGCGCTTACTATGTGCCGGACACTGTACTAAGCGCTGGGGTGGATCCAAGCAAATGGGGTTGGATTCAGTCCCTGGTCCCACGTGGGGCTCACAGTCTCCATCCCCATTCGACAGATGAGGGAATTGAGGCCCAGAGAACTGGAGTGACTTGCCCAAGATCACACGGCAGACAAGTGGTGGAGCCGGTAATAGAACTCATGACCTTCTGGCTCCCAGGCCTGGGCTCTAATAATAATAATAAAAATAACGGTATTTGTTAAGCTCTAATTATGGGCTAAGCACTGTTCTAAGCGCTGGGGTAGATACAAGGTAATCGGGCTGTCCCACGTGGAGCTCACAGTCTTACTCCCCATTTTACAGATGAGGTAACTGAGGCTCAGAGAGGTTAAGCGGCTTGCCCAAGGTCACACAGCAGACAAGTGGCAGAGCCGGAATTAGAACCCGCGTCCTCTGACACTCAAACCTGGGCTCTTTCCACTAAGCCACGTTGCTTCTCTAGCCACTACACCATGATGGGGAGGGGGGAGGGGGCCCCCGGTCCTGCTTCCTTCCCCCCCACAAACGTTCCCCCGAGGCCGCAGCTCCCCGCCCGTGGTCCCACTGTCCTGGGTGTCGGGTGACCTGAGCTGAGGCCTCTGTATTTTTAACCCGCCGGACACCCGACGCCTCCAACGCCCGAAATCTGAGCAGCCGCCGGCCCGGACCCTTCCCCTCAACCCCTCCTCCACACCCCCCACGGACAGCACGGGGCAGGGTGGGGGGGTGCCGGCTGAGCGCCGGGGGTCCGGCGGCCCCCACCTGTTCCATTATTATATTGTCCGCTCCCGACCGCTTACCACAGTGCTCTGCACACAGTAAGCGCTCAATAAATACCACAGACGGACTGATTGCGGGATCAGGGCCACCTGTCCATCTCTTCCTTCCATCTTTTCATTCCTTTCTTCCCTCCTTCCTTCTGCGCCCCTTTCCTGCATTCTGGACCTTTCTCCCCATCTCTCCAACCCCATCTTGATGCTGAATTGTACTTTCCAAGCACTTAGTACAGTGCTCTGCACACAATAAGTGCTCAATAAAAACGACACTATTTTTTCACTAATAAGGAGATGCAGCAGGAGGGGTGAGGGTTAGATCTGGGGAAGAACAGACCGGGTTTGAAGAAGCAGAGACCCATACAGCGGGTGGGGGTGGAGGCGTTTGGGCCCAACGTTTTAGTGTCTGCGCTGATTGCGCCCCGCAGGGCTCACAGAGCCCCCCCCCCCGCCCCCAGAACCCAAAGACGGGGACCCTCGGCTCCTCTTCCTCCAGACTGGCTCTCAGTAGTACGTCTCTTTCTCCAGCCAGCCTGTGGGAGTGAGGGGAGCCTGGGGGTGAGCCGGGGAAAGGGATGGGAGTGGGGGGAAGGACCGTGCGGGGAGAGGACGGGTTTGGGGAGGGGGGCGGTCCTAGGGAGATGGTAGGGGGCGGGGAGACCACCCTCACCTCCGGGGTGGCGCCGCAGGATGAGCTTGCGGACCTCGTCGTAGATGAAGATGAGGAGGCTGTAGGGGAAGGCGCAGAACCACCACATGGCCCTGTTCGAGGTGGAAAAGAAAGTGGGGTTTGGGGGGTGGGACGAGGAGGGAAAGAGAGAGACACAGAGGGAAAGAGATCCAAGTTGCAAGAGAGACGAGCATAGAGATGAAGACAGGAAATCGAGAGAGGTCTAGAACCAGGACCCCTACTAAAGCCCTCTGGAAAATCACGTCTCTTCCAAGAAGCCTTCCCTCGCTAACCTTTCGTTTCCCCCGCCCATTCGCCCTCCCTTCTGCCTCACCTATGCACTGGGGTGTGCACCCCTAAGCACTTAAATATTCACCCCAGCCCCACAGCACTGATGTACACATCCTTATCAATCAATCGATGGTATTTTTTGAGCTCTTACAGAGTGCAGGGCACTGAACTAAGCACCTGGGAGAGGATAACACAACAGTTGGCTAGACATGCTCCCTACCCATAAGGAGTTTGCATTCTAGAGGGGGAGAAGTAATATCATATAAATCCGAAGATGATTACACTCTACAGGAATTTACTGTAATATCTGTCCTCCCGCACTAGACTGTGAGCTCCTGGGGGGCAGGGAACATGTCTACCAACTCTGTTGCATTGTCTCCTCGCCTTATCTTATTCTCAGGGTCGCTCCTGGAGAGTTGCCAGTACTCTACCAGTCTCGGCTATAGGAGGGAGGGTCAAGCAGAGGCATGCCCATTCCATTCCCAGCTTGGCCAGTGGCTAGCCAGTGGAAGACAATCTGCAACAAGTCAAAACTCACCCCTGTCAGGCAGCAGCGGCATGGGAGAGAGTCATTCATTCATTCATTCATTCAATAGTATTTATTGAGCGCTTACTATGTGCAGAGCACTGTTCTAAGCGCTTGGAATGAACAAGTCGGCAACAGATAGAGACAGTCCCTGCCGTTTGACGGGCTCACGGTCTAATCGGGGGAGACGGACAGACGAGAACGATGGCGATAAATAGAGTCGAGGGAAAGAACGTCTCGTAAAAACAATGGCGACTAAATAGAATCGAGGCGATGTACATTTCATTAACAAAATAAATAGGGTAATAAATATATACAGTTGAGCAGACGAGTACAGTGCTGAGGGGATGGGAAGGGAGAGGAGGAGGAGCAGAGGGAAATGGGGGGAAAAGAGGGTTAAGCTGCGGAGAGGTGAAGGGGGGGTGGTAGAGGGAGTAGAGGGAGAAGAGGAGCTCAGTCTGGGAAGGCCTCTTGGAGGAGGTGAGTTTTAAGTAGGGTTTTGAAGAGGGGTACGGCGCGGAAGGAGGCAATGTTAAACCACTTCCATATTTTTAACAAGAAAACCCTATGGATACAAAAAAAATCTAGGCAGAACGATTGCAGATAGAGAGCGTGGCGTTCTGGGAGAGATGTGTCCGTGGTGTCGCTATGGGCTGGAAACGACTCGACAGCATAAGACAAGACAAGTGGATGGAGAAAAGATAGAACTGGTTGACGGTTTTTTTCTCCTGGGATCGATAATCAATAATAAAGGAACGAGCAGTCAAAAAATACGTGGACGATTAATGTTAGGAAGAGCCCGGAAAAAGTCCTGAAAGGTGCTGATGTAACAATTGCCACAAAAATACAAACGGTCAATTCTATGGCATTTCCAGTGACGACGTACGGATCCGAAAGCTGGACAGTGAAAGAACAGGATAGAAAGAGCCTCGATTCTTTTGAAATGTGGTGTCAGAGAAGGCTTTTGCGAATCCCGTGGACAGCCCGAAAACCAAACAAATGGATTTTGGAACAAATTCAGCCCAAGTGGTCTTTGGAAGGCCAAACGACTCGACTTAGATTAGCTTATTTTGGACACATAATCGGTTGGACTGATTCTCTGGAGAAGACACTACGGCTGGGAAAAGTCCAGGGAAGAGGGAGACGGGCAGCTAGATGGACAGCGACCATGACGACGATAACGGAAGAACCGTTAGAAAGGTCACGGATGATGGCGGGAGATAGGACGCTCTGGAGAAAATACATCCATAGAGACGCTATGAATCGAAAATGACTCGACGGTGCTTGATAAGAAGGGCCTAGTAGAGTTTCCCCGCAAGGAGTAAGCGCTCAATAAATACCACTGATGATGACTAATTGGCTGTCCCCCCGGGGGGGGGGGCAGTTCACACATAGGTACACGCACTGATTTATACACGCACGTACATACGCAGCACACTGAGGTTCGATCTCTCAACCACCAGCACACGTGCCGTTTCGCTCCAAGGCTCCGCCCACCATAATAATTATGGTATTTGTTAAGCGTTTACTATATGCAGAGCACTGTTCTAAACTCTGGAGTAGATACAGGATAATCAGATTGTCCCACGTGGGGCTCACATTTTTTTAATCCCCATTTTTGCAGATGAGGAACTGAGGCACAGAGAAGTTAAGTGACTTGCCCAAGGTCACACAGCAGACAAGTGGCGGAGTCGAGATTAGAACCCACCACCCACCATGTGACACCACGCCCCCAAAAGCCCCGACCCCTCCAAGGCCCCGTCCTCACTTGAGCGGGAACATGCGCAGAGCCACGTCCGTGCCCGGGCAGTAGGACAAGAAGGCCGCCAGCGCCGTCTCCTCCAGCAGCCCGAAGATCAGGATCTTGTTCCTGGCAGGGAGAGAGACACCGGGGTCGACCTGGGGCGGAGGGGCCGGAGGGAGCCTTGGGGGGCGGCGGTCGGGCCCGGGGCGCGCTCACTTCATGCCCTGCCGGAAGACGGAGTTGCGTCGCGTTTTGCAGATGATGAGGTCGGCCCACTGGACGATCACGATGCTGGCGAAGAAAGCCGTGTGGCAGGTGAACTCCACCACCTTGCGCTGCTCGTACGTCTGAGGGGGGCAGTGGCTGGGGGTCAGAGGGAGGCAGACGGTCTACCCCACTCTTCCTGTCCCCTCCTCTGTGACCGCTCCCGCCCTTCTCCGTGAGAAGAGGGCTCACCGGACTCGCACTCACCCACTCCTGGCCGTAGCTGTCCTCCAGATCGTTCCGGGACCGGTCATCCCAGTCCAGCCGGATGCCCAGGAGCCGCGAAGGCAGGAAGCCGTTCTCCGCCAGGATCACGAAGTACGTGAAGAAGCCGCCCAGGGCCTGGATCATCCCTGCATTCGTTCATTCATTCATTGATTTAATCGTATTGATTGAGAGCTTACTGAGTGGACAGCACTGTACTTTGAGCTTGGAAAGTACAATTCAGCAGTAAAGAGAGTCCCTGCCCATACCAGCCTTACAGTCTAGAGGGGCGGGGGTGCGGAGCGCGGCAGGGGGAAGCCTGGGGGGCCTCCGGGGACTGGTGGGCCGAGGGAGGGTTCTCAGCTTCTCCCTGCGTGCCCCCTCCCAGCGGGCAGGGCAACCCGTCCCCCCTGCGCGGTGGCCCCCCGCCGGGAGATGCCCACCGATCTGCCCGTAGGCCATGCTGATCAGCCGCTCGTTCACCAGCTTGTCGGTCCGCGGGTTGCGCGGCTGCCGCTTCATGATGTCGCTCTCGGCCGCCTCGTAGGCCAGGGAGATGGCGGGGACCTGGCGGCGGGGGCTCGGCCGGTCAGCCGGGGTCGCCCCCTGCCCCCTGGCCCGCCCCCATCCTCCAGCGCCCCGCCCCTCACCATGTCGGTGCCCAGGTCGATGCAGAGGATGGTGACGGTGCCCAGCGGCAAGGGGATGTTGGCGATGATGAACAGCAGGAAGGGGGTGATCTCGGGGATGTTGCTGGTTAACGTGTAGGCGATGGATTTCTTCAGGTTGTCGAAGATCAGGCGGCCTGCCGAGGGAGGGGACCCAGTTGGTGGGGGGAGGGGGTGCGGCTGGACTCCTACCTCTCTCCGGCCCACTCCCCTGGTCCCGAACATATGGGCCCCGGCCCCCTGCCCGCTCACCCTCCTCGACGCCGGTGACGATGGAGGCGAAGTTGTCGTCCAACAGGATCATGTCGGCCGCCTGCTTGGACACGTCCGAGCCGGCGATGCCCATGGCGATGCCGATATCCGCTTTCTTGAGCGCCGGAGAGTCGTTCACCCCGTCGCCCGTCACCGCCACGATGGCGCCCTGTGGTGGGCAGGGGCAGGGGATCGATGGGGGGCTCACCGGGACGGTCCTGGAGCACCAAGGCAGACGGTCCTCTTCCTCCCCTCGACCCAGCTGATCCCATCTAGTCCGATCGCCCCCCTCCTGCTCCCTCATCACTGCCTGACCCCCAACGACGCCTCCATCCCTGTCTCTCAACCTCCCACTCAAGTCACACCCGTCTCTGAGGTTCCCGACATATTTCTGACGACTCCCTTCCTGGTGCTTTGACTCCCCCCATCCAAATCTGCCTCCTCTGCCTCTAGCCTCAAAACTCCACCTATCGCTGCCCCCCCTCCACCCACCTGTCTCTGACACCCCTCGACGATGATGAGTTTCTGCTGTGGGGACGTGCGGGCGAAGACGATCTCCGTGTGGTTCCGGAGAATCTCGTCCAGCTGTTCGGTGGACATGTCCTTCAGGTCCGAGCCGTGCACCACGCAAGCCTTCGCCTCCCTGCGGAGAGAGCGGAGCGATGGGGCGGGGAGGAGGCTGGACACATCCATAATTCCTCCCCCCCGCCCCCCACTTGTCTCTGCAGCTCCCCACAACACCCTAAAGTCCCCTGTGACTACTACTCTTCATAGTCTTCAGTGTTCAATTCCTCCCCAAAGCTAGAAAGATGACTTTTTTCCTCCCTAGTTTTCCTTGACCACGCAGTCGCCTTTGGTCCCACTCTCTCCTCCTTGGCTTCACCGACGGTTTTCTCCTGGTTTTCCTCACCTCTCCAGCCGCTTTTTCTCAGGTTCTTATGCTGGCTCCTCTTCTCCCCCACTTGGCCTGACTCTGAGGGCGGGGGTGCTCCCTCAAGGCTTTGTTCTGCGTCTCTTTCTATGCCCCACCTACACCCACTCCCTTGGAGAGCTCTCCCAACTCCAGGATTTCAATCAGGACTCGGGAATCTATCTCACTGGGCTCGACATGTTTCCCCAACCTACAGTCTTGCATTTCCTCTTGTCTGCAAGTTATCTTCAGATGGATACCCTACCGGCACCCTATGCTTATTACTCTATTATGGTATATTATTACTACAATAATAATAGTATTTGTGAAGCGCTCACTAGGTCCCAAGCCCTGTGCTAAGAGCTGGATAATCAGATCAGACACAGTTCAGTCAAAAACTGATCTCCTCATGTTCCCTCCTAATTCCTCTCCACCGAACTTTGCCACCCCAGTTAACCATTTCATCACCTGCTCTAAACGGAAAGCTCTCTGTGAGCGGGGAACGAGCCTATCAACTCTGTTATAAAATACTCTCCTAAGCACTGGTCCAGTGCTCTGTTCGGAGTAAGCAATCAATAAATATCAATAAGTAAGTAATCAATAAATATGATTGATCCTCCCTGCTTCCGAAGCCTGCAACCTCAGCATTACTATCGTGCCAATCAATCAATCAATCAATCAGTCGTATTTATTGAGAGCTTACTTTGCCCAGAGCACCGTATTAAGCGCTCGGGAGGGTACAGTATAACAATAAAACAGAGTTCGTTGACACTTTCCCCGCCCACAACGAGATTACAGTCCAGAGGGGGAGAGTCTTCTGAGGGACTTTCCCGAGAGTTTAGTACAGCGCCCTGCACAGAGTAGGCGCCAAATAAATAGTAGTCGTTGATAGATCGATTGATCCCTCAGTTCACCTACACAGGGGCTCACTCTCCCCACACCAGGCTGTCCTCCTTAGCTTCTGCAGACCTCCCTTTCCCCAAATCATGGGATATTTGCTGGTTTAGGACATCCTCATTAGACTGCAAGCTATCCAAGGGTAAGGGACTTTGCTATTTCCTTGTGCCTCTTCCACTCGGGTCTAGTCCAGCGCCCTGCCACCCTGGGCACTGCCCTCGTCTATAAACCCCCCACTTTTTATTAGTGTTTGCTAAGCGCTCACCATGGGCCAAGCACTGAACTAAGCGCTGGATTAGATCCAAGCGAATCAGGTTGGACACAGTCCCTATCCCACATGGGGCTCCCAGCCTCCACCCCCATTTTACCGAAGAGTTAACTGAGGCCCAGAAAAGTGACTTACCCAAGGTCACACAGGAGGAGGGTGGCGGAGTCGGGATTAGAACTCGGGTCTTTCTGCCTCCCAGACCCGAGCTCTTTCCACTAGGTCAAGCGTCTTCTCAGAGGCCAGCTGAGACTTTGCCCCAGAACTCTCTGCCCCTTGACGGTTGGACGGGGTGGGGGAAGGGAGGGGAGGGGGCAGATGGACGGGCCTCACCTGGGGTTGACCTGGCTGACGGGGATGTTGAGGCGGGCGGCGATGTCCTCCACCGTCTCGTTGCCCTCGGAGATGATGCCCACGCCCTTGGCGATGGCCGTGGCCGTGATGGGGTGGTCACCGGTCACCATGATCACCTGGCCAGGGGGTGGGGGGCAAGCCCTCAGGGTTCGGGAGCTGGGAGGGGAGGTCTTGGGGGGACGGGGAGGAGGAGAAGGAGGGGGGCCCCACCTTGATGCCCGCGCTGCGGCACTTGCCCACGGCGTCGGGCACGGCGGCCCTTGGAGGGTCGATCAAGGACATGAGCCCCACGAAGCACAGCTTGTCCGTGGGGAAGTTCACCTCGTCCGTGTCGAATTTGAAGCCGCGCGGGAATTTCCCGGCCGGCAGGTTCAGGTGGCAGAACCCTGAGCGTTGCGGGCGAGGAGGAGGAGGAGGTGGAGAAGGGGGAAGAGGTAGAGGAGGGGGAGGAGGAAGAAGAGGAGGGAGAGGAGGAGGGAGAGGAGGAGGCCGGGCAGGGGTGTGAGGGCGCCATCCCGGCTCCGCCACCCTCCGACAGGTCACCCCGCCCCGGGGGGACCCCCAGACCCGCCGGACCCTTCTCTCGTCCCACCCCTCACCGAGCACGCGCTCCCCCAGCCCCCCGAGCTCCATGTAGGCGTTCTGGAAGGCGTCCTGCATCTCCTTGCTGAGCGGCAGCTCCTTGCCCTGCAGCAGGATGGTGGAGCAGCGGTCGAGGATGCGCTCCGGAGCCCCTTTCATCAGCAGCACGTGGCTCTGGGGACTGTCCTCCCGCTCGTGGATGGACAGCTGTGAAGGGCGGGGAGGGGAGGGGAGGCAGGCCCCGGTCAGAGAAAAGGGTCTGCAGTGGGGGAGGACGGGGCCCCGCAGAGCCGCTCTGTCCCCGGGATCAGCCGGAAGGAGCCGAGGGAGGAGGCAGACACGATGGGAAGGGTAAATCCCGGGGGGCTTCGTGGAGGCGGCTGGCCTGTGTGGAGACCCTAAGATCCCCCTTCAGCTCGCGCCTACCAACTCTGCTAGATGGGACTCTCCCAAGCGCTTCGTACAGTGTCCTGCACCCAGTAAGCGCGCAACGAATACCCTGGATTGATGGAGACGATTTGGGCCCTGGGAGGAGGGACGGGGCGCCCCCGGGACCCCCCGCCCTTCCCCCCGGGGCCCCTCCCGGCCTCCCCGAACCTGGTACTTGTTCGTGGAGTTGAAGGGGATCTCGGCCACCTGGGGGTTCTTGACCCGCATCGCCTGCACCGACCCGCACGACAGCTCGATGCACTTGAGCAGGGCCGACTCCGAGGCGTCGCCCGCCGTGTCCCGCTGTCGGGTGGGGGGAGCCGCTCAGAGACCCCGCCCCGGGAGCAGAAGGAACCCACGGGACCGGGACAGGGGGACCCGGGGAGGGAGACCCCGAGGGAGGAGGGCACGGTAGGGTCCTCCTCGGCAGGGGCCCTCTCTTCCCCTTCATTCATTCCATCGCATTTACTAAGTGCTTATTGTGTGCAGGGCACTGTACTAGGCGCTCGGGAAAGTACAATACATTTCGGCACCTGACACCCAACAGGCGTCCCCAGACTGTTCATTCATTCAATCAATCGTATTTAGTGAGCGCTTACTGTGGGCAGAGCACTGTCCCACGCGTCTGGAAAGTACAATATAGAAATAAAGAGAGACAATCCCTGCCCACAACGGGCTTACAGTCCAGAGCGGGGGAGACAGACATCAAAACAAGTCAACAGGCATCAACACAGACTAACGATATTGATGATGTTCATGATGATGATGATGGGGGGTGGGGTCATCTTAGGGGAACCGGGGGTAGGGAGAGGCTTCGGGGTGCAGGCCCGTCCCTTCCCCCACGATGCCCCCGCTCCCTCCGGCCCCTCCCCCGGGCCCACCTTGGACACGGAGATGCCCTCCTGTCCGGCCTTGAAGACGGCGTGGTTACAGAGTCCGGCGATGCGGGCCAGGGCGGCCCAGGTCGGGGACCGTTTGTCAAACGTGGCGCCTGTGGGGGGTGGGGGGTCGGGGGGTCGGGGTTGCGGGCTACCCTCAGTGAGCCGGAGAGCCCCCGGATCCACCCCTTGAGTTGATCCTTCTGGCCCTCGGTCCCCTCCCCTTCGCCCCCTCCCCCCGCCCCCAGCGCCCCGCTGACCGGACTGGTCCTCGGCCCCCTCCCCCCGGGGGATCCCCTCCTGACCGGACTGATCCTCGGTGGTGTCCGCTTTGTGGATCTGGTTGTCGAACCACATGTGGGCCACGGTCATGCGGTTCTGAGTGAGGGTGCCGGTCTTGTCGGAGCAGATGGTGGACGTGGAGCCCAGCGTCTCCACCGCCTCCAGGTTCTTCACCAGACAGTTCTTGCGGGCCATGCGCTTGGCCGTCAGGGTCAGACACACCTGGGGGAGCGGGGGGCGAGGGGCACGGGGTCACCCCCTCCTCAGTCAGCCGGGGAGGGGTTTCGGGGGGTCGGAGGGGGAGGGGAGGACTCACGGTGACGGTGGCCAGCAGCCCCTCGGGCACGTTGGCCACGATGATGCCGATGAGGAAGATGACGGCCTCCAGCCAGGTGTAGCCCAGGATCAGAGACAGGACGAAGAAGGAGACGCCCAGGAAGACGGCCACGCCCGTGATGATGTGGATGAAGTGTTCGATCTCCACGGCGATGGGCGTGAGCCCCACCTCCAGCCCCGAAGCCAGCGAGGCGATCCGGCCCATCACCGTCCGGTCGCCCGTGGCGATCACGATGCCCCGGGCCTTGCCTGCGGGGCGACGGTGAAGGTCATCGGGCGCATCCCCCTGTCTCCGGGCCCCAGGCTCCCCTCAGCCAGGCGGGTTGGGGAGGCGGTCGAACCGACAGGGCAGAGGGTCGGTCCTGGGACAGAGGCGGGGTGGTGGGGCTGGTGGTGCGGGTAGTTAGTAGCGGACAGTGCCACTGTCCCCTGACCACCTGGACGGTCCGTCAGCGATTTCCAGCCCACTCTTCACTCGCAGGGAACGCCCCCCGCTTCTCCTCCAGCCTCCCCTGTCAGCTCGTTGTGGGCAGGGAATGTGTCCGTTTATTGTTCCATTATACTCTCCCAAACGTTGAGTACAGTGCTCTGCACATAGTAAGCGCTCAATAAATACTATGGAGCGATTGTCCGGGACGGGCCCCTCCCCGATGCCCCGGGTGGTCGGTGGCGCCCCCTTCCCCTCTTCCTCTTCCCTCGTCCTCTACCCCGGCCGAGCCCTGCCTGCCCCCTGGTGGCGGGCAGGATCTAGTACAGAGCCCTCCCTCTGGCCCGGGCCCAGCCTGCCCCCTGGTGGCGGGGGTGGGCCTGGCCCGGAGGCCTCGGCCTCCTCGTCGTCCCCAGCTTCGGTCCCCCGGTCAGGGGCCGCCCGGCCTGGGCCCCCTCGGCCGTCAGGGCGGGAGGTCCCGCTGCGGGGCCCCGGGGCCCGGGGGGGTCCGGGGGGGTCCGGAGGGGTCCCGGGCGGCGCCCACCTTCCACGCAGTTGGTGGAAAAGAAGCAGATGTTGCGCGTCTCCAGCGGGTTGTCGTGGGTGAAGTCGGGGGAGCGGGTCTGCGGCTCCGACTCGCCCGTCAGCGAAGAGTTATCCACCTGGGCCCGGGGCCCAACAAGGCCGGGCCGGGGGCGAAGATGGTCGAGGCCCCTCGTCAGCCTCCTCGCCCACACCTCACACCCTCCCGTTGCCACACGCCGGCCCCTCACACCTTCCCTCAGGCACACACCGACACCTCACACCCACCCGTTGCCACACCACGGCCCCTCACACCTTTCCTCAGGCACACACCGACACCTCACACCCTCCCATTGCCACACAACAGTTCACACCTTCCGTCAGGCTCACACCGACACCTCACCCCCCCCCCCCCCCCCCCCCCCGACACCCCCTCACCTCACACCCTCCTGTTGCCACAGCTGACCCCTCACACCTTCCGTCAGGCACACATCACACCTCACACCCTCCCATTGTCACACCACACTTTACGCCTTCCCTCAGGCACACATTGACACTTCACACCCTCCCACAGACACACCCTCACCTCACACCGTCCCATTGCCACACACTGACACCTCACACCTTCCCCCATACGTGGACACCTCCCCCCCCAACAGCGACACCTCCCAACCTCCCACAGGCACATCCACACCTCACACCCTTCCATTGCCATGCAGTAACACTTCACATCTTTTTTCGACACACCAACACCTCGCACCTTCCCTCAGACACAAACCGACACCTCCTACCCTCCCACAGGTACACACCGACACTACACAGTCACACACTAACACTACACACAGACACACACCTTCACCTCATACAGCCATACACTGACACTACACAAAGACACGCCTCGTCACTACATACAGACGCACATCAACACTCACACCGACCCACATGGACACTCACACCCACTCATACTACACACAGATATACACCGACACAACATACAAACACCAG
The DNA here is from genome assembly GCF_004115215.2 of Ornithorhynchus anatinus. NCBI lineage: Eukaryota > Metazoa > Chordata > Mammalia > Monotremata > Ornithorhynchidae > Ornithorhynchus > Ornithorhynchus anatinus. Next base: position 3,252,452 of record NC_041753.1, on the reverse strand, counting down.
TACTACCTCCAGAGGCATACTGACACACACCGATCCACATAAACACACACCGACCTACACTACACACAGACACAAACACCAACACGACACAGAGACACACACTGTGGCTATACCCATAAACACGCAAGGATACCTTACATCTTTCCACGGACACCCCCTCAGGCACAGCACAAACATAGACATACACATCCTGCTGCTCCCCTCCCTTTTTTAACTTTGCCCCATTTTCCCCCTCACTTCCTGAGCTTGGATGGCAGGTGTGAGAAAGTCACAACTAATATGTGTTTGAAGCTGAGGCAGAGTGTCAGTTTAGGGACAATGATTATGCAGCTCACAGTAACCCTAAACCTAAGTCTAGCAGTGTGTCTGGGGAATAATTAATTAACTATAATTATTATCATCTCTGTTAGGTATTTATTAAGCACCAAACCCTGCTCTAAACACTGGGGTAGATACCGGTTAATCACTTCAGATGCAGTTTCTGCCCCACACGGGTTTCATAGCCTAAGCAGCGTGGCCTAATGGAAAGAGCATGGGCCTGGGAGTCAGAGGTCCTGGGTTCTAATCCTGGCTCTGTCACTTGCATGCTCTGTGACCTTGGACAAGTCGCTTCACTTTTCTGGGCCTCCGTTACCTCATCTGTAAAATGGGGAATAAATCCTACTCCTTCCTACTTAAACCGTGAGCCCATGTGGGACAGGGACTGTGTCCAATCTGACTAACTTGTATCAACCCCAGTGCTTAGAACGATGCTTGCCACATAGTAAATGTTTAACAGGTACCATAATTATTATAAATCAGAGGAGGAACAGACACTCAATCCCCACTTTACAGATGTGGAAACTGAGGCGCAGATTAACTGAAGCGACTTGCCCAAGATCACACAGCAGGCAAGTGGCGGAGCCGGAATTCGAACCCAGGTGTCCGACTCCCAGGCCCGGGCTCTTGCCACTAGGCTGCCTTGGAAGCACCGCCTGGGGGCCAAACAGTCCATACGCTTACACACGCCTCCACACAACTACACAAGGATACCACACGCTCACGCACAGACTCCCGCCGCCTCGGGCACCAAGATGGGCCAACGCAAACAGACGCAAAAACGAATCCACATCACGTCGGGCCCAGGCAGAGACACACAGCAACACATCCTCCACACACAGCCACTCACCGCCCTGAATGTGCACACACTCGTGCAGATTCACCGGGTACAGACCCATCCGCTCACGTCTTCCCTCCCAGATTCGCATCCAAGTAAACAAACCCATCTTCCCGATCCCCACAAATTTGCCTGGATTTGCCCCACATGAGGGGCCCCCTCCCAATTACAAACACCCCCATTCCTTGTGGCCACCCTGACCTCCGCTCCCCTCCAGGTCTCAGTCATATTCTCTCTGGGGCGTGAGAGAGAAAGTCCATCCACTCCAACCTCTCCCTCCCACATTGTGGACCCACCCGGATCTGCCTGAGCCCCTTCCCCCCACCAAAACCTTTCCTGAGATTCGGGGTGGAGGAGGGGCTGAGCACCATCACCTTGCAGCCGTGGGAAGAGATAATGCGTAGGTCTGCGGGGACCCGGTCTCCCCCCTTCACCTCCACCAGGTCTCCCACCACCAAGTCCTCCGCGTTGATGTGCATCTTTTCTCCCTCGCGCACCACCAGGGCTTGCTGCGGGCGGGGTGAGGGTTGGGGGGAGAGGGTAGACACCATGAGTGTTACTGATAGTGACCTCCCCCCCTTCCTCCATCTCATCATCATCATCATCGTCACCACTATCAGGCATAGTATTTGTTAAGCCCTTACTGTGTGTCGTGCGTCAAGCACTGTTCTAAGGTCTGGGCTGGATGCAAGATTATCAGGCTGGACACAGTCTCTGGCCCACATGGGGCTCACAGTCTAAGTCTTGCCTTGTCTCATGCTGTCGAATCGTCTCCGACCCTAAGTAGGAGTGAATAATAGTAATGATAATAATAATAATAATAATGATGATATCCGTTAAGGGCTTCGTCTGAGTCAAGGACCGTTCTAAATCCTGGGATAGATGCAAGTTAATCAGGCCAGACACCGTCTCTGTGTCAGACGGGGCTCACAGTCTAAGTAGGAGGGAGAACAGGTTTCGAGAGTACGTACTGTACTCTCCCAAGCACTGAGTACAGTGCTCGGCACGTAGTAAATGCTCAATAAATAGCACCGATTGATTGAATCCCCATTTTACAGTTGAGGAAACTGAGGCCGAGGAAGCGAAGCGACTCGGCCAAGGTCACGCGGCAGACAAGTGGCGGAGCCAGGATTAGAACCTTTGAGTCCCAGGCCGGGGCTGTTTCCACTAGGCCACGCTGCTTCCCTCATTCCCACCCTCCCCCGGCCCCTACCTGCGGCACCATTTTCTTGAAGGAATCCATGATCTTGGAGCTCTTGGCCTCTTGATAGTAGGAGAAGCAGCTGGTGATGAAGACCACGGCCGCCAAGACCACCCCCAGGTACAGCTTTGTGGGGGAAGGGGGAGGTTAGCGGGAGTGGGAAAACAGGGGACAAATCAGTGCTTGTTGGGGGGCGGGAAACTGAGTGGGGGAAGCCAGGATCCGCCGAGAGGCCGGGGTGAAGGAGTTGGGAGCGTCGTGGTGGGTGAGGAGGAGGGGACCCCGTGGGTGGGGGTGGGAGAGGGCGGCCCCCCCCAACCTCTGCCCCGCATCCTCACCCCCAGCCCAGGGCTCACGTTGTCTTTGGAAGGTTCTTCCTCCATGGCGGCCTGGATGCCGTAGGCCAAGAAGCAGAGCAGCGCCCCGATCCAGAGCAGGATGGAGAAGCCGCCGAAGAGCTGGCGGCAGAATTTCACCCACTCCGGGGTGGTGGGCGGCGGGGTCAGTGCGTTCGGGCCATCCCGGGCCAGGATCTTCTGGGCCTGCTGGCTGCTGAGCCCCTGGGAAGCGGGTTGAGGAGGTCAGTGGGGGGGTGTGTGGGAGGACTGGGGAGGTGTGCTAGGGGGCAGGAAAGGAGCTTTTCCACGGTGACCCCACCTCCCACCAACCACTGCAGAGACGGATGGATGGACGGATGGCAGGAGGGGGCAGGGAGGGGGCAGGGAGGGGAAAGGTACACCCACAGGGGGACCTTCCCTCAGAGGCGAAGAAGGGCAGAAGATTTCAGGCGGGGCTCCCCTATAACAATCATAACAACGTTAATAATAACTTTGTGTTTTTAAAACTGACAATTATGGGTCAAGCGCCGGAGTAGGTATAATGTTAATGATAATAATATTGAGAATAATTGTGGTGTCTTTAAATTGCCAACTATATGCCAAGCGCTGGGGTAGATACGATAATAATAATAACTGATAATCATGATACTGTGGTATTTGTTAAGCATTTACTATGTGCCAAGCACTGTACTAAGTACTGGGGTAAACAAGAGGTAATTGAGGTCATTAGTATTATTATTATTACTATTAATATTATTAATTATAATACTATTTTAAAGTGCCAATTATGTGCCAAGCACTGGGGTAGATAATAACACTAGTAAAATTTGTTAAGGGCTTAATATGTGCCAAGCACTGTACTAAGCCCTGGGGTTGATACAAGATATTCAGGTCCCACATAGAGCTCACAGTCAAAGTAGGAGGGAAAACAGGTATTGAATCCCCATTTTGCAGACCAAGCCCTCCTTCCCCTTCTCCCACTCTCTCCTGTGCCGTTCTTACTTGCTCCTTCATTCATCCTCCCTCTCACCCCCACAGCACGTATGTATAAATCTGTATATATCTGTATTTATTTATTTATTTATTTATTTATTTATTTATTTATTTATTTATTTATTTATTTATATTAATATCGGTCTCCCCCTCCAGACTGTGAGCTTGTTGTGGGGAGGAATGTGTCTGTTGTTATATTGTACTCTCCCAAGTGCTTAGTTTAATGCTTTGCACACAGTAAGCGCTCAGTAAATACAATTGAATGAATGAAGATCAGGGAACTGAGGATCAGAGAAGTTAGGTGACTTAATTTAAGGTTATACAGCAGGTATATGGCAGGGCCGGGATTAAAACCCAGGTCCTTGGACTCCCAGGCCCACGTTCTCTCCACTAGGCCACACTGCTCCTCACTGTCCAATACAATCGGGTTGGACACGGTCCCTTGTCCCACATGGGACTCACAGTCTAGTGGGAAGGGAGAACGGGGATTTTATCCCCAATTATGCCTCTAGACTACAAGCTCGTCATGGGCAGGAAATATGCCTGTTTATTGCTATATTGTACTCTCCCAAGTGCTTAGAGCAGTGCTTTGCACACTGTAACCGCTCAATAAAAACAATGGAATGAATATTACAGATCATGAAACCAAGGCCCAGAGCAGTTAAGTGACTTGCCCCCAATCACCCAGCAGGCAAGCAGCTCAGCTGAGATTATTCATTCATTCATTCATTTGTATTTATTGAGCACTTATTGTGTGCAGAGCACTGTATTAAGTGCTTGGAAAGTACAATACAGCAATAGAGACCATCCCTGCCCACAACAGGCTTACAGTTTAGAGAGGGGGAGACAGAAAAACAAGTAAACAGACATCAGTATAAATAAGTAGAATTATAGATATATACATAAGTGCTGTGGGGCAGGGGGGAAACAAAGGGAGCGAGTCAAGGTGACGTGGAAGGAGGGGAAGCTAAGGAAAAGGGGGCTTAGTCTGGGAAGGCCTCTAGGTAGAGGTGAGCCTTCAGTAAGGCTTTGAAGGGGGAAGAGTAATTGTTTGGCAGATTTGAGGAGGTAGGGCGTTCCAGGCCAGAGATAGGATGTGTGCCAGGTGTCGCTGGCGAGACAGGCGAGATGGAGGCACATTGAGAAGGTTAGCCCCAGAGGAGCTGAGATTAGATCCTGGGTTTCTTGACTCCCACTTTCTACTAAGCTGCTGACCCCTTTCCCCCTGAGAGAGAGACCCCCCGCTCCTCAACTCACCTTGGTCAGATCCACCTGATACTTCATGCTCAAGTCTTCCAGGGACAGCTTGTGATCTTCCTGGGGGAGAGGAGGGATGGGGCGGTGGAAGGGTTGTGAGGGAGATGGAGCTGAGAGGAGGGGCCTGGGTGAGGAAAGTGGGGGGCCTCTCCCAGAAAGGGTGAGGATCTGTAGCAAGCTTGTCCCAGCCGCTTGAGAGAGGGTCCGGGGTCCCAAGCTAGGGGAGTGGGGGGCTGGGGAGATGGTGGAGGAGGCCTGAGATTCCCAGAGGTTCTCACCAAGGCCACCTCTTTCTTCAGCTCATCCAGTTCCTGGTCCTTCTGCTTCTTCTTGCCACCACTATCCTGGTTGGGGCTGGCAGGCTGGGGCTCTGCCCTCTGACGTTTCCGCCTCAACACCATCGTCCCGGGGCTCGGGGGCTGGGGGTTTGGAAGGAGACCCGGCCGGGAGGATGGGGAAAACTGGCTTAGGGGGTGAGCCGGCTGAGGGGAGATAGGAGGTCAGGTTTCTGGGGTCAGGCCCTAGCGTCGGGGGGGAGCAGGGGGTTGATCTGTCCAGTGACAGTGGCAGCCGGGCGACAGGGAGTGCTGGGGGCAGGGGCTGATGGGAGTTCTGCTCCCTGCCTTCTATAGACCCTGTGGTTGCCATGGTTACTGCCGAACTCAGGCCTGGCTGGGCCTCACTAGGCCTCTCAGAGCTTCTAGGCCACACCAGGCTTTACTAGGCCTCACTAGGCCTCACCATTCATTCATTCAATCGTATTTATTGAGCTCTCACTGTGTGCAGAGCACTGTACTAACCCCTTGGAAAGTACAGTTTGGCAACCAATAGAGACAATCCCAACCCAACAATGGGTGCGCAGTCTAGAAGAGGGGAGACAGACATCAAAACAAGAAAACAGGCATCAATAGCATCAATATAAATAAATAGAATTATAGATAGATAATTGTGGTATTTTTTAGGCACTTACTATGTGCCAAGCACTGTTCTAAGCACTGCGATAGATACCAGGTAATCAGGTTGTCCCATGTGGGGCTCACTGTAAAATCCCCATTTTACAGATGAGGTAACTGAGGCACAGAAAAGTTCAGCAACTTGCTCATAGTCACACAGCTGATAAGTGACGGGGTAGGGATTAGAACCCACGACCTCTGACTCCCAAGCCTGGGTTCTTGCCACTAAGCCACGCTGCTTCTCACTAGGCCAACCTAGGCCATGCTAAGCTTTTCTAGGCCTCACTAAACCTCGCTAAGCTGTGCTAGGCCTCACTGGGTCTCGCTAAGTCTCACTAGACTGCCCTAGGTCTCCCTGAGCCTCATTAGGTTTCATTAAGACTGTAAACCCTTCACTGGGCAGGGATTGTCTCTATGTGTTGCCGAACTGTACATTCCAAGTGCTTAGTACAGTGCTCTGCACATAGCAAGTGCTCATTAAATACTACTGAATGAATGAATTAAGCCCCACTATATCTCAGTGAACCACCCTGGGGGCTCCCGGAATAGCCGGGACTAAGTCGTGGGGCTAGGGCTGGGGCTGGAATTTTGGGGGATGGAGAACTGCTTCCTCCTCCCTCCCCAGAGCCCCTTCCACAAACCTCAGTTCTCCCTGAGCTCACTCTCGCAGGGGGCGGGTGAGAAAAAAGCGGGGGCTGAAGGTGCGAGAGGAGCAGAGCCTGAATATGTCTGGTAGGCCTTTGCTGATTTGTATTTTGGCGTGCATATAGTGGGTGTTCATGTCTGTGTGTGTGTCTTGCCTGGGTGAGTATATGTCTGCTAATTCTGTTGCTCTGGACTCTCCCAAGTGCTTAGTACAGGCATTCCCCTGTATCTACCCCAGCGCTTAGAACAGTGCTCTGCACGTAGTAAGCGTTTAACAAATACCAACATTATTATTACATGCTCCGCACGCAGTAAGCACTCAGTAAATACCATTGATTGATGTGTGTGAATGCGTGGGTCTGCATGTGTAAACTTTTTGAGACCAAGCAACATCTGTTTTATTTGTGTTGTATTCTCCAAGTGTTTCATGGAGTCCATTGCACTCAGCAGGTTCCCAGGAAAGAACACTGATTGATTGACTGATTGATTGATTAATTGATATGTAGACGGGTCAGTGCACACAGAAAACACCCTGCACACTGCTGCGGAAGGTGTCAGACACAGTGCTCTGACCACAGGAGTTGTTCAGGTCAGCACTTTGCCCGCTGTAGGTGCCTAGTACAGTGTCCCAAACATAGTAGATGTCAATAAATCCTGAGAGGATGTTGATATTGTTGATGGTGATGATGAATGGTGACTTTCCACTGTGTAAGTGCCATGAAGGGTGAAAATTGGAGAAGCGGAATGGCATAGTGGATAGAGCGTGGGCCTTGGGAGTCACAAGGTCATGGGTTCTAATCCCTGCTCTGCCACTTGTCTTCTGCGGGACCTTGGCCAAGTCACTTCACTTCTCTATGACTCAGTTAGCTCATCTATAAAACAGGGATTGAGACAGTGAATCTCATTTGGGACAGGGACTGTATCCAACCCAATTTGTTTGTACCCACCCCAGCGCTTAGTAAGTACATAGTAAGCTCTTAATAAATACCATTATTATTATTATTATGATTGCTTAATTGATCGATTAGGTCTAGGATGAGTTTCTTGTGTGAGAAACTCCATCCCAGCTTTAACTCCTCTAATGCCAACCTACTCACTGGTACCTTGTTCTCGCCTATCTCAACACTGATCGCTCGCCCACGTCCTGCCTCCGGCCTGGAACGCCCTCCCTCTTATCCGACAGACGATCACTCTCCCCACTTTCAAAGCCTTAATAAAAGCACTTCTCCTCCAAGAGACCTTTCCCAACTAAGGCCTCATTTCCTCTTCTCCCACTCCCTCTAGCCTTGCACTCGGATTTGCACCCTTTAATCGTCCTACTGTCAGCCCCACAGTACTTATGTACATATCCGTCATTTATTTATTTATACTAATGTCTGTCTCCCTCTCTAGACTTTAAACTCCTGTGGGCAGGGAGTTAGGTCTATCAACTCTGCTATACTGTACTCTCCCAAGTGCTTAGTATAGAGTTCCTCGCATAGTAAGTGCTCAGTGAATTCATTCATTTAATCATTCATTCATTGATTCCTGGCTGAGGGAAGAGGGGCGGTGTCAGCAGAAGGTCATTCTGTCTGACCCTCTGCCTCCATGCAGGTAACTGATCCATCTAGTTTGGAGTGGGGAGGTTAAGGATAAGGCTGGACAAGGATCCTTGACGATCGATTTGTCCCCTGGGCTCCATCCCTGCCTCCTCGTGAGGCCACCGGCCAGACTGACCCTTCTCCCTCCTCTACCTCAGTTTCCCTTCTGGATCCATGCCCTTCCCTGCTCCTTCTCCACACCCAACTCCCAGAGGTTGAGTTGGACTGATTTTTATTTTAAAACTCCAAGTTGTTTTGAGTTCTCTGATCAGGGGGTTGCCTCTCCCTCTCTTCCAGCCTCAGTTTCCCTATTGAGAAGGGGCTAGGTTCCACAAGCCCCCCTCCCCACCCCCCGGTCTCCTGTAGAGGAAAAAGAAGAGAAGCAGACAGTGGATTGAGGCAGGGCCCCAAATGTTTATCATTTCTACAGTTGCTGCATATAGATGAGTCTACAGAGTGTCCCCCCTCCCCTCCCCCATCCCCCCACCAAGCCGATGGAATCCGGGTTGGTCCTGGGCAGGACTCAGTAATATGTCTCCTTCTCTACCCAGCCTGCGGGAGAGAGAAGAGTGGGGTTATAACTATGCCAAGAGGGAAGAGGGATGGCTCAGTTGGAAGGGGGTTTCGGCACACTGAACAGGGTAGAGATGGGGATCAGGGTGGAATTAACTTTCCCAGATTAACCCCACCTTTGCATCTGCTCCCCCTTTGCCCCAATTTGCTCTCTTTGCTCTACCACCCTCCCCGCTCTACAGCACTTGTGTATATATGCACATATTTATAATTCTAAATCTAATTATTTTTATTGATAATGTGTATATATCTATGATTCTACTGATTTATATTGATTGATGCTACTGATGCCCGTTTACTTGTTTGGATGTCTGTCTTCCCGCTTCTAGACTGTGAGCCCGTTGTGGGCAGGGATTATCTCTGTTGCTGAATTGTACTTCTTAAGCGCTTAGTACAGTGCTCTGCACACAGTAAGCCCTCAATAAATAGTATTGAATGAATGAATTCATGTGAGGTGTGAGGGGGTCGTGGCATTGTGGATCAGGGAAGATGAGGGGGCATGGCGGTCCTAGGGGAGGGGGCGGAAAGGCCCAAGCGGACTGGGAGTAGGCAGCAGGGGCAGCCAGGCAGAATGAGGTTGAGGGATTAAAGGGGTGGGGAGGGGGTGTCCTCACTGTAGGGGAGGAGGGGCCAGAGGGAGAGAAAGGGCAAGGTTGGTGGGGGTTGGGGATGGGGCAGGTCAGTGAAAGGGAGATGGGAGGAAGAGCAGGGAAGGGAAGAGAAAGGAAGGGCAGGGAAAGGGCGGAGGGGGGGGGGCGTCAAGGAGAGGGAGATTCGGGAAGGGAGAGGAGGGAGAGAGGCTGATCCGGGGAGGGGGGGAGGGGAGAGGGAGAGAGGGCGGGGGTCGGGCCCTCACCGCCGGGGTAGCGCCGCAGGATGAGCTTGCGGACCTCGTCGTAGACGAAGATGAGGAGGCTGTAGGGGAAGGCGCAGAACCACCACGTGACCCTGTTGGAGGCAGGAGGGCGGGACGAGGTCACCGGCGGGTCGTCGGGAGGGGACACACACCCACACACCCACATCCACTCCCCCCCACACAGACAGAGGGGGAGACAAGGGTCAGACATCGATTAGACTGTGAGCCCGGTTAGACTGTGTTGCCGAATTGTCCGTTTCAAGCGCTTAGTACAGTGCTCTGTACATAATAAGCGCTCAATAAATACTATTGAATGAATGAATGAATACAGAGAGCACAAGAGACGGAGGGAGGGAGTGCGCGAGGGGTAAGCGGGGCAGGGCCCGGTTGCGGGGGACCGACAGATGGGGGTCGGGGCCTCTCGGGGTGGACGGGGCCAGCCCGCACAGGCACCATCCTTAACCACTCGCCCTCCACTTCATTCATTCATTCATTCATTCATTCATTCATAGTATTTATTGAGCGATCACTATGTGCAGAGCACTGTACTAAGCGCTTGGAATGTACAACTCGGCAACAGCTAAAGACAATCTCTGCCCAATAACGGACTCACAGTCTAAACGGGGGAGACAGACAGCACAGCAAAACAGAACCAAACAAAGCAAGTAGTCTGGCGCGGGGTGGTTTACTCAGAGGCCTCGGCCCACTCCAGAGTTCCCGCCCACCCGGAGTCCCCGCCCACCTTGGAGTCCCTACGGCCGGAGCCCAGCCCAGCCAGAATCTCCGCCCATCGAAGAGTCACCGTCCACCCCAGAGTCTCCCCCCCCAGATTTACCGCCCACCCTATAATAATAATGTTGATATTTGTTAAGCGCTCACTATGTGCCATGCACTGTTCTAAACGCTGGGGAAGATACATAGTCATCAGGTTGTCCCAAGTAGGGCTCACAGTCTTCATCCCCATTTTAAAGATGAGGTAACTGAGGGCGGAGAAGTTACGTGACTTGCCCATGGTCGCACAGCTGACAAGCGGTGGATTCGAGATCAGAAGCCACGACCTCTGACTCCCAAGCCCGGGCTCTTTCCACTAAGCCACTCTGCTTCTCTATAATGTTCGCCCCCAGAGTCCCCACCCACCCTAGAATATCCGCCCCCAAAGTGCCCGCCCACCCCAGAGTCCCCGACCCCTATAGGGTCTCAACTCACTCTGGAGACCCCGCCTCGTTAGAGTCCCGGAGTTCCCGCCCACCTTGAGGTCCCGACCCCTCAAGGTCTCAGATCAGTGCTTGGCACATAGTAAGCGCTTTACAAATGCTATGATGATTATTATCATCACTCCACAGTCCCCGGCCCCTCCGAGGCCCCATCCTCACTTGAGCGGGTACATGCGCAGGGCCACGCCCATGCCCGGGCAGTAGGACAAGAAGGCCGCCAGCGCCGTCTCCTCCAGAAGTCCGAAGATCAGGATCTTGTTCCTGGCAGGGAGAGAGACACCGGGGTCGACCTGGGGCGGAGGGGCCCGAGGGAGCCTTGGGGGGCGGCGGTCGGGCCCGGGGCGCGCTCACTTCATGCCCTGCTGGAAGACGGAGTTGCGTCGCGTTTTGCAGATGATGAGGTCGGCCCACTGGACGACCACGATGCTGGCGAAGAAAGCCGTGTGGCAGGTGAACTCCACCACCTTGCGCTGCTCGTACGTCTGAGGGGGGCAGTGACAGGGGATCAGAGGGCGGCAGGCGGTCACCTCTACTTTCTGCCTCCCCCATCCGTTCCCCTCTAGCCCCTGACCTCTCCCGCCGTGCTCCCTGAGCGCTTCCCCAGTGCTCACTTAACACTCCCGCCCTTCTCCTTGAGCGCTGCGGCTCGCCCCCGCCCGCCCCCCCCGGACCCGCACTCACCCACTCCTGTCCGTAGCTGTCCTCCAGATCGTTCCGGGACCGGTCATCCCAGTCCAGCCGGATGCCCAGGAGCCGCGAGGGCAGGAAGCCGTTCTCCGCCAGGATCACGAAGTACGTGAAGAAGCCGCCCAGGGCCTGGATCATCCCTGCATTCGTTCATTCATTCATGGATTCAATCGTATTGATTGAGCGCTTACTGTGTGCAGAGCACTATACTAAGCGCTTGGAAAGTACAATTCAGCAAGAAAGAGAGACAGTCTCTGCCCACACCGGCCTTACAGACTAGAGGGGCGGGGGTGTGGAGCGGGGCAGGGGGAAGCCTGAGGGGGGCTCCGGGTGCTGGTGGGCCGAGGGAGGGTCCTTCCTCCTTCCCCCTACGAGTTTTCAGATGTGCCCTGCGGTGCCCCCTCCCAGCGGGCAGGGCAACCCGTCCCCCCTGCGCGGTGGCCCCCGGCCGGGCGATGCCCACCGATCTGCCCGTAGGCCATGCTGATCAGCCGCTCGTTCACCAGCTTGTCGGTCCGCGGGTTGCGCGGCTGCCGCTTCATGATGTCGCTCTCGGCCGCCTCGTAGGCCAGGGAGATGGCGGGGACCTGGCGGCGGGGGCTCGGCCGGTCAGCCGGGGTCGCCCCCTGCCCCCCGGCCCGCCCCTGGCCCGCCCCCATCCTCCAGCGCCCCGCCCCGCCCCTCACCATGTCGGTGCCCAGGTCGATGCAGAGGATGGTGACGGTGCCCAGCGGCAGGGGGATGTTGGCGATGATGAACAGCAGGAAGGGGGTGATCTCGGGGATGTTGCTGGTTAACGTGTAGGCGATGGATTTCTTCAGGTTGTCGAAGATCAGGCGGCCTGCCGAGGGAAGGGCCCCGGATGATGGGGTTTTTTTGGGGGGGAGACTCAGACAGTCAGTCAATTGTATTTATTGAGCGCTCACTGTGTGCAGAGCACTGTACTAAGCGATTGGAGGAGGACACTATAACAGTATAACCGACACATTCCCTGCCCATGACCAGCTTACAGTCTAGCGGGGGAGAGGCTGTGGGCTGGCCTTCCGCCTCTCTCCGGCCCACCCCCCTAGTCCCGGACAACTGGACCTCGGGCCCCTGCCACCCCCCGCCCGCTCACCCTCCTCGACGCCGGTGACGATGGAGGCGAAGTTGTCGTCCAGCAGGATCATGTCGGCCGCCTGCTTGGACACATCTGAGCCGGAGATGCCCATGGCGATGCCGATGTCCGCTTTCTTGAGCGCCGGAGAGTCGTTCACCCCGTCGCCCGTCACCGCCACGATGGCGCCCTGCGGGGAGAAGGCCGGGGGGGGGGCCGGTGAGGGTCCCGGAACGTTGGGGTACACATCTCTCACCAGTCCTGCAGTCATCTCCCCACATCCCCGTTTCTACAACTTCTCCCTGTTCTTTACTGACCTTGACCACCCCACCTCACCGCTATCTCTCCTGCCCCTAACCACCACCAGTCTCTCCTCCCACCCCACACCGCCCCCGGCCTGTTTCTGACCCCCGGACCCCCAACTCTTTTTGACCCCCCCAAGCCCCCTACTTATCTTTGGCCATCCCGGCCCCCCCACCACTTGTCTCTGACCTCAGCCCCAACTTGTCTCTGACCCCTGGCCTCCCACTTGTCTCTGACCTCAGCCCCAACCTGTCTCTGACCCTTGGCCCCCCAACTTGTCTCTAGCCCCCCCCCCCCCCCCCACCTGTCTCTGACACCCTTCGACGATGATGAGTTTCTGCTGTGGAGACGTGCGGGCGAAAACGATCTCCGTGTGGTTCCGGAGAATCTCGTCCAGGTGTTCGGTGGACATGTCCTTCAGGTCCGAGCCGTGCACCACGCAAGCTTTCGCCTCCCTGCGGAGAGGGCGAGGGAGATTTGGGGGGCCCCCTCCTCCATCACCGTCTCCCCACACTCCCCGTTTCAGTGCCCCGGGAGGAGTGTGAGGGGCTCCTCTCAGGAAGGCTGAGCGGCTCAAAGAAAATCTCCCAAAACCTCCTCAAAGGCAGGAATCCTTTCTACCAACTCTATTGTAATCAATCAACCGATGGTATTCATTGAGTGTTACTGTGTTCAGAGCGCTGTACTAAGCGCTTGGGAGAGGACGATACAACAGAGTTGACAAGACACTTTCCCTGCCCTCTCCTTAGCGCTTAGGACAGTGCTCTGCTCATAGTAAGTACTCAGATAAGTACCACTGATTGATTGAAGCCTCACTTGGCCCAAGCTCTGACGCGGCGTTCTGTGTGGAAACCAATTCTCTCTCTCCTCTTTCCCTCGCGCCCCATGGCTCTAGGGTGGGGGTTTGAAATGGATATTGTTATGATTATTATTAATAAGGTAAATCCTAACTCATCCAAAAGGGATAAATTATTTTAGTCTCTGCCTCTCCCTCTAGACTGTAAGTTCCTGAAGGATAGGGATACTTCTAACTGTTGTACTCCCCCAGGTCGTATAGTAATGATAATGACATTTATTAAGTGCTCACTATATGCCATTCTCTGGGATAGATACAAGATCATCAGATCGGACGCAGTCCCTGCCTCACAAGCTGTTCTTAGTCTACGAAGCAGGTAGAGTAGAGGCGTTACCCCCATTTTACAGTTGAGGAAAATGAAGCGGCTAGAGGTCCAGTGACTTGCCCTAGGTCACACAGCAGGCTAATGGTACAGCCAGGGTTAGAATCTGGGTCACACTAGCCCACACTGCTTCCCTCCCTCAAATCATTTTATTGATAGGTTGCTTGGGGGAGGCTGGGACTCCTGACCTGGGGTTGACCTGGCTGACGGGGATGTTGAGGCGGGCGGCGATGTCTTCCACTGTCTCGTTGCCCTCGGAGATGATGCCCACGCCCTTGGCGATGGCCTTGGCCGTGATGGGGTGGTCACCGGTCACCATGATCACCTGGCGGGGGGAGGGTACAGGGAAGGGAGGGGATCAGAGTTGGGGTAGAAGTAGCAGAAATGGAACTTATCAAGGGCCCATTTCTTGCAGTGCACTCTACTGAGCGCTTGGAAAACTACGACAAAAGGATGAGCTGTGTTTCCTGCCCACAAAGGCTTCCACTGGAACAGGGGCTACCGTCTCCCTTGGACAGATGGAGACTCCCATCTGCCCTGAATCAGGGCTGGGACAGGACCGGTAAGGTAGCCTAAAGACCTAAGGTGGTCAGTGGAAAGAGCCTGGGACTGGGAGTCCGAAGACCCAAACGCTAATTCTAGCTCTGCCATGACTTGCTGTGTGACCCTGGGCAAGTCACTTAACCTAAGATTTGTGCCTCCCTCTAAGATTGTGAGCTCCGGGTGGGTCAGGCGCTGTTTCTGATCGGATTCTCGAGGGTTTAGCGTAGCATTCGGCGCATCGGAAAAAAAAAAGGGCCACCGGTGAGATGACTTCCTGTGATTGTGCCCAGGGGCGGGAGGAGGCTAGGAAGAACATAACCAGAATGCGGTGATCCCGGAGAGACGGACGAGGGCAGGGAGAGTCGATGCCAGGGAGAGAACGTTCCTAGGGAAGGAAATGGACGGTGCCCGAAGGAGGGGGGAAGTGATGCCTGAAAGGGGGGCGGGGGGGAAACACGTTGCCAGGGAAGGAAGAGACGTTGCCAGGGAGAGTGAAGGTTTTGGTCCAGGGACAGGCAGCGTTGGGGGGGGGGAGGGGGCGTTCCAGGGAGGGGAGAGGCGTTGCCAGGAGACCGGCAGGGCATCGCCAGGGAAGGGGCGGGGCGTTGCCAGGGAGGAGGGTGTGGCCGAGGGAAGGGGCGGAGCGTTTTGGGGAAGGGAGAAGCATTACTGAGGAGGAGGGCCGCCAAGGGAGGGGGCGGGGCTTGGCCGGGGCCCCACCTTGATGCCCGCGCTGCGGCACTTGCCCACGGCGTCGGGCACGGCGGCCCTTGGCGGGTCGATCATGGACATGAGCCCCACGAAGCACAGCTTGTCCGTGGGGAAGTTCACCTCGTCCGTGTCGAACTTGAAGCCGCGCGGGAATTTCCCGGCCGGCAGGTTCAGGTGGCAGAACCCTGAGCGTTGCGGGCGAGGAGGAGGAGGAGGTGGAGAAGGGGGAAGAGGTAGAGGAGGGGGAGGAGGAAGAAGAGGAGGGAGAGGAGGAGGGAGAGGAGGAGGCCGGGCAGGGGTGTGAGGGCGCCATCCCGGCTCCGCCACCCTCCGACAGGTCACCCCGCCCCGGGGGGACCCCCAGACCCGCCGGACCCTTCTCTCGTCCCGCCCCTCACCGAGCACGCGCTCCCCCAGCCCCCCGAGCTCCATGTAGGCGTTCTGGAAGGCGTCCTGCATCTCCTTGTCGAGCGGCAGCTCCTTGCCCTGCAGCAGGATGGTGGAGCAGCGGTCGAGGATGCGCTCCGGAGCCCCTTTCATCACCAGCACGTGGCTCTGGGGACTGTCCTCCCGCTCGTGGATGGACAGCTGTGAAGGGTGGCCACAGGGTCAGTGGGGGAGAGGGTGGGGACGGGAAAGGGAGGGAAGGAGGAAAAGAACGAGAAAGCAGAATCAAAGCAATTCTATCGCGCGCCCACGGGGTGCAGAGTAGACTCGATCCCCTCACACCGCGAGGCCCACGAGGGAAAGGGATGCACTGATCCGATCATCATTGCTTCTCTATCCCAGAGCTTAGCACAGTGCTTGGCACGTAGCCTTCGCACATCCCGCTCTTATTATCATCGTCATCATCATCATTACACTCTAGTAATAAACTACAGAGAGAGAAGGAAGCAATTAAGGAGAAGATAACTTCATAAGTGTTAGTTGGTGTGCGGGTGAGTTGGGGGCGTTCATTCGATCGTATTTCATTCGGTCGTATTTATTGAGCACGATACTGCGTGCAGGGCACCGTACTAAGCGCTTACTACCCAAGTGCTTAGGTGGGATGGGGGTCCTGAAGCCCCGGGGCTGGGGGGGAGGGGTCCCGGACCTGGTACTTGTTCGTGGAGTTGAAGGGGATCTCGGCCACTTTGGGGTTCCTGTCCCTCATCTTCCTCACCGACCCGCACGACAGCTCGATGCACTTGAGCAGGGCCGACTCCGAGGCGTCTCCCGCCGTGTCCCGCTGCCGGGTGGAGGAGAGGGGTCGGGTCAGGGGGAGCCCGGAGTCGTTGGAGGAGAGGGGGTACCGGGGGAGGGGGAGAAGGGGCTGAGCCCATCACCTTGGACACGGAGATGCCCTCCTGTCCGGCCCTGAAGACGGCGCGGTTACAGAGTCCGGCGATGCGGGCCAGGGCGGCCCAGGTCGGGGACCGTTTGTCAAACGTGGCGCCTGTGGGGGGGAACGATCAGCTGGAGGACCCCAACCCACAGAAGGGTCAGGGCCGTCCCCCCGGACCCGCCCCGCGATCCCTCTCTGACCGTTCTGGCCCTCGGCCCCCTCCCCCGGGTCTGGCCCCGGCTTCCCGCTGACCATTCTGGTCCCCGTTCTGCCCAAACTGGCCCTCCTCCCGGGAGCCCCGGCTGACCGGACTGGTCCTCGGCCCCCTCCCCCCGGGGGATCCCCCGCTGACCGGACTGATCCTCGGTGGTGTCCGCCTCGTGGATCTGGTTGTCGAACCACATGTGGGCGACGGTCATGCGGTTCTGAGTGAGGGTGCCGGTCTTGTCGGAGCAGATGGTGGACGTGGAGCCCAGCGTCTCCACCGCCTCCAGGTTCTTCACCAGGCAGTTCTTGCGGGCCATGCGCTTGGCCGTCAGGGTCAGACACACCTGGGGGGACGGGGGGCGAGGGGCACGGGGTCACCCCCTCCTCAGTCAGCCGGGGAGGGGTTTCGGGGGGTCGGAGGGGGAGGGGAGGACTCACGGTGACGGTGGCCAGCAGCCCCTCGGGCACGTTGGCCACGATGATGCCGATGAGGAAGATGACGGCCTCCAGCCAGCTGTAGCCCAGGATCAGAGACAGG
The DNA here is from genome assembly GCF_004115215.2 of Ornithorhynchus anatinus. Classification (NCBI taxonomy): domain Eukaryota; kingdom Metazoa; phylum Chordata; class Mammalia; order Monotremata; family Ornithorhynchidae; genus Ornithorhynchus; species Ornithorhynchus anatinus. The sequence continues at coordinate 3,235,099 of NC_041753.1, read as the reverse complement.
ACGAAGAAGGAGACGCCCAGGAAGACGGCCACGCCCGTGATGAGTTGGATGAAGTGCTCGATCTCCATGGCGATGGGCGTGCGCCCCACCTCCAGGCCCGAAGCCAGCGTGGCGATCCGGCCCATCACCGTCCGGTCGCCCGTGGCGATCACGATGCCCCGGGCCGTGCCTGCGGGGAGGGGGCGGAGGTCATCCTGGCCATCCCCCTGCCTCCGCGCTGACGTTCCACTCCGGAAAATTGGGGCCGGGGGCGAGAACTCATCCCCCCTTTCGCCCAGGACACCCCGTCCTTCCTTCCGTCCGTCCCTCGGGACTCCCAAGATGGGTCTTCTCCCGCCTGCGGAGGGGCTGGGGGGAGGCGGAGGGTCCGGGGGGGTCAGGGGTCCCGAGCGGCGCCCACCTTCCACGCAGTTGGTGGAGAAGAAGCAGATGTTGCGGGTCTCCAGGGGATTCTCGTGGGTGAATTCGGGGGAGCGGGTCTGAGGCTCCGACTCACCCGTCAGCGACGAGTTATCCACCTGGGCCCGGGGGGCGGGGGGAGATGGAAGAAGGGTGGGGAGGGATGGTCAGCCTCCTCACCGGCTCACCGACACTCCCACACACTCAGCAATAATAATAATAATGATGATGCTATTTGTTAAACTCGTACTATGTGCCAGGCACTGTTCTAAGCGCTGGAATAATGGTATTTATCAAGCGCTTACTATGCGCCAAGCACTGTTCTAAGCGCTGGGGTAGATACAAGGAAATCGGGTTGTCCCACGTGGGGCTCACAGTCTTCATCCCCATTTTATACATGAGGGAACTGAAGCACAGAGAAGTGAAGAAACTCGCCCTAGGTCACACAGCAGACAAGGGGCGGAGGTGGGATTAGAACCCACGACCTCTGACTCCCAAGCCCGGGCTCTTGCCACTAAGACACGCTGCTTCTCATCAGCGGAAACCCTCTGGGACACCCTCCCACATATACACAGAAACACGCGTACACCCCGTGCACATGCGCCTCACGTACCCCTTACTTTGTGGCCCCTGTATTCTGTACAACCCAAGGCCCTGGCAGCGTGGCTGGACTGTCAGTGATGGAAGGAAGGTACCAGCAAAAATTGGGGGACCTGGATCCTCCCCTCCCCAACCCTCTCCTGGACTCTCTAGTATTTCTTTTTTTAAAAAATGGCATCTGTTAAACACTTACTATGTGTCAGGCACTATATTAAGTGCTGGGGTAGATATAAAATAATCAGATTAGACACAGTCCATGTCCCATATGGGGCTCCCAGGATTTATCCCCATTTTACAGAAGAGAGAACTGAGGACCAGAGAAGTGCAGTGACTTGCCCAAGGTCACACAACCGACAAGTAGCAGAGCCAGGATAAGAACCCAGGTGCTCTGACTCCCAGGCTGGTGCTCTTTCAATCAATCAGTCGTATTTACCGAGCTTTTACTCCGTGCAGAGCACTACTAAGCGCTTTGGGGAGATCGAAACAACCGAATTAGCAGACACATCCCCTGCCCATAACGAGTTCGCAGTTTTGAGGGGGAGACGAGCCTTACTATGAAGAAGTTATTTAGTTATTATTTAATTATTCCACTAGGCCACGCTGCTTCTCTAGCCCCCCTCCTCCAGACCCCCGACCCCTTAGCCCCTCCCTCAGCCCCCCATCACCTTGCAGCCGTGGGAAGAGATGATGCGTAGATCGGCGGGGACCCGGTCTCCCCCCTTCACCTCCACCAGGTCTCCCACCACCACGTCCTCTGCGTTGATCTGCATCTTCTCTCCCTCCCGCACCACCAGGGCTTGCTGAGGGCGGGGTGAAAGTGGGGATGGACACGGTGGGCGTTCCTGACAGCGTCCTCTTCCCCTTTCTCCCTCCCCTCGCTCTCCCTCAGAGCCCCCCCGGCCCCTACCTGCGGCACCATGTTTTTGAAGGAATCCATGATCTTGGAGCTCTTGGCCTCTTGGTAGTAGGAGAAGCATCCGGTGACGATAACCACGGCCGCCAGGACCACCCCCAGGTACAGCTTTGTCGGGGGAGGGGGAGAAGGAGAGAGAGGTCAATTGGCGGTGGGGACAGGCAGCCCAATCCAGAGACCCTCCAGAGACTCAGTTTCCTTTCAGAGAGTGGGATGGGATGGTGTGTTGGGAGAGGTTCTCTATGGGATTACTCTTCCCCACTTCAAAGCCTTATTGAAAGCCCATCTCCTCCAAGAAGTCTTCCCACACTAAGCTCCCCATCCTCTTCTCCCACTCCCTTCTGTGTCACCCTGACTCGCTCCTTTTTTTCTTCCCCCCTCCCAGCCCCACAGTATTATATCCATGTCTGTCATTTATTTATTCGTATTGATGTCTTTCTCCCCCTCGCCCTAGACTGTAAACTCGTTGTGGGCTGGGAATATATGGGTTTATTGTTGTATTGTCCTCTCCCAAACGCTTAGTTCAGTGCTCTGCGCACTGTAAAGGCTCAATCGATACGTGTGAGTGAATGGCGGGGTGGCCTCTCTCCTACCTCAGAGGATCCCAAGGGTCTCCCCGTGTAGCGGAGGTGGCCCGGGGGGGGAGAGAGGGTAGAGATGTGAGGAGGATCCCGAGGGTCCGGGAAGTGGATGGAGGGAGGCCTTAAGGGTTGGGGGTCGGGGGAAGGGGGATTCCCCCTTCCCCTCCGACTCAGGCCAGGGCTCTTACATTGTCATTGGAAGGCTCGTCCTCCATGGCGGCCTGGATTCCGTAGGCCAAGAAGCAGAGCAGCGCCCCGATCCAGAGCAGGATGGAGAAGCCGCCGAAGAGCTGGCGGCAGAATTTCACCCACTCCGGGGTGGTGGGCGGCGGGGTCAGCGCGTTCGGGCCATCCCGGGCCAGGATCTCCTGGGCCCGCTGGCTGCTGAGCCCCTGCGTGGGAGGGAAGAGGGGGAAGAGAGGGGGTCGACCTGAAAGGGGAGGTGTTGCCCCATCGAGGACCCAGGACTCCTCACCCCCACTCCCCAGTTCTGGTGGAGTGGAAAACGAGCGGGACCGGGAGTGAAGAGATCGGGGTGATGCCTGTTTACTTGTACTGATGTCTGTCTCCCACCTGCTCTACGTGGGTTAGTGGAAAGAGCCCGGGGTCTCTAACTGATTAACATGGATCTACCACAAGACTTAGAACAGTGTTTGGCACTTAATAGGTGCTAATTAATAATAATAATTTGGACCTCGTCCTACCTGATTATCTTATATCTCAATACAGTGCTGGGACATAGGACGTGTTTAAAAATTCCCTTTATTATTATTATCATTATCAATAGGAATTGTAGCCTGGCCCAGCCCAGACTCTCCACTGCATGTCCCGGTCACCCGCCCTTTGAAGCCGGGTGTAATAGCAGTAGTAATAATAATAATAATAATAATAATAATAATGGTATTTGTTAAGCGCTTACTATGTGCCAAGCACTGTTCTAAACGCTGGGGTGGATATAGGCTAAGCAAGTTGTCTCGCGTAAGGCTCACACTTTTAATCCCCATTTTACAGATGAGGTACTGAGGCCCAGAGAAGTTAAGCGCCCAAGGTCACACAACTGACAAGTGGCGGAGCGGAATTAGAATCCATGACCTCTGACTCCCAAGCCCGGGCTCTTTCCAATAAGCCACTCTGCTTCTAGTAGGTAGGGGTAGTGTTTATTAAGTACTTACTGTGTGTGCAGCGCACTCTACTAAGCGCTGTGACAGACTGCACAAGTGGGAAATAGTCACCTTACCTTTGTGAGGCTCATAAACTAGGAGGCTGAGACCTCAACTCACCTTAGACAGGTCCACCTGATACTTCCGGCCCAGCTCGTCCAGAGACAGCTTGTGATCATCCTGGGGGTGGGATGGGCGACATGTTGGGACCATCGGGGGAGGGCCCGCGGGGTCGGGGGGAGGGGGTCGTGTTAGAGAGAGCGATCTCGAGGGGGTTGGGGAATCCTCTTCCGTAAGAGATGACCGTGACAGGGATTCAGGACCTGAGACTTCTAATCCCAGCTCTGTCCCAGATTTGCTTTTTGACCTTGGACAAGTCCCCCTCCCCGCCCCACAGCCCTTGTGTATATATGTACAGATTTATGATGATAATTCCATTTATTTTTATTAATGATGGGTATATATCTATAATTCTATTTATTTATAATGATGCTACTGGTGCCTGTTTACTTGTTTTGATGTCTGTCTCATCCCTTCTAGGCTGTGAGCCCATTGTGGGCCGGGATTGTCTCTATCTGTTGCTGAATTGTACTTCCCAAGCGCTTACTACAGTGCTGTGTACACAGTAAGCGCTCAATAAATACGATTCGATACACGACAGAAGTCTTAAATCTCTCTTGGCCTCAATTTCTTCATCTGTAAAATGGGGATAAAGTATCTACTCTCCCTCCCTCTTAGACTGTGAGCCCCGGAGAAGCAGGGACTATCTACTGCAGCGCCCAGCACAGTGCTTGGCGCCTCGTAATCCCTTAAAGACTACTATAACAACAATAACGAAAATGATATATTACCACTACCGTATACTATTGTTATTACCGATATTAATAACTGAAATGACAATAATAAGTGATGGGTTGTGCCATGGTTGACCTATCCTGGGGTTGGGGTTGGGGGGAGGTTGTGAGTTGAGGGGGTCAGGGGGAGTGGGCCGGGCCACCGGAGGGTCTCACCATGGCCACCTCCTTCTTCAGCTCGTCCAGTTCTCGATCCTTCTGCTTCTTCTTGCCTCCCCCGCCGCCGCCGCCATTCTCCGCCGTGGTGGCCGCGGGCGAGTACTCGCGGCCGGCCTGGAGTCGGGGGAAGGCCGGGGGCCGGACATGGTCAGCCGGGGATCGGTGGAATGGGAAGGAGGGAGCTGGGACTGGGGAGCCTGGCACATCCGAAGTGGTCCCGGGCCGGTTTCCATGGTAACCAGGTTCTCAGCCCTCCCCTGGACCACCAAGGGTAACAGCTTCCTTGGCCCCCGGCCTCGGGCGGACCCCCGGGGAAAGGGGGGGGGGTGTCCCTAATGGAAGGCAGGGGTTCTTATGTGTGTATGTGTGAGTTTGTGTGGGTATGTGTGCTTGTGGGTGTGTTTGTGACACAGCAAAGGGAGCAGAAGGCTATGAAATTTGAGCTATGGGCTGGGAGCTTTTAGAGAAGCAGCGTGGCTTAGTGGAAAGAACCCTGGCTTGAGAGTCAGAGGTCGTGGCTTCTAACCCCGGCTCCGCCACTTTATCACCTGTGTGACTTTAGGCAAGCCACTTCACTTCTCTGTGCCTCAGTGACCTCATCTGTAAAGTGGGAATTTAGACTGTGACATCCCCCAACCCACACACGTGGGACCACCCTTCGACCTCGTATCTACCCTAGTGCTTAGAACAGTGCTTGGCACATAGTAAGCGCTTAACAAATGTCATTATTATTATTATTTTCGAGGAGCTGCAGCCCGAAATCCATCCCGGGTGGAAGCTGGAGTCAGCAGCCTATGCAGTTTTCCGTTAGCGGTCCCGGCCGCCCCCTTCCCCGCCCTCTTCCCTCCCCACTCCCCGCCGCCTGCCCACCCGCTGCCCGCCCCCTGCCCGCTCCTGGCAGGCCTCTCGAGCTCTGGGAGCCAGGAGCCGGCGGGGGGGAGCGGGGATGAAAGGGCGAGAGCCCCCCCTTCCCTCTCTCCATCCCCCGCCCCCCACCCCCGGCCCTGAATGCGGGCCCGAGAACAGAGAGTCCTTTCTGCCCGAGACAGCGGGGGTGGGGGGGGATAGGGGTGGGGGGACGGACGGACCGAGCCGGGGGCTGCCTGGGAACCGGCCGGACCCCTCCCCCCGGGCCTCCCCCGCCCCGCAGCTGCTCCTTGCCCGCCTCCCGCTCCGCAGGGCCGGGCCCGGCGGCCGGCTGGTGGGAGGGGGCTTCTGGGGTGGGGGAGGTCTGGAGTTCCGGCCCCCCCCCCCACTGCTCCTCGCCGTTCCCCGGTACCCCATTTCCTCCCTCCGCTGACAGCGGGGGAAGGGGCGGCGCGGGATGGATTCAAAACACGCCCACGCCCTCATGTGTACACAGTCCCTCCCTGTCACACGCACCCAGATACACAGACTCACACCCACACACATACACTACACACACACACCTGGCACACCCCTAAGCGCATCCTCAGCGGGGTTTATGGGAGAGAGGCCGGGTTTGGGAATCAGAAGTCGTGGGTTCTAATCCCGGCTCCGCCCCTCATCAGCTGTGTGATTTTGGGCAAGCCACTTGCTTCTCTGTGCCTCAGTTACCTCATCGGGAAAATGGGGATTAAGACTGTGAGCCGCACGTGGGACAACCTGGTGACTTTGTATCTACCTCCGGCGCTTAGAACAGCGCTTGGCACCGAACAAGCGCTTAACGAATGCCATCATTATTATTATCCTTATTATCAACACCCAGACACTCGACACACACTTGTCCAGACTACAACACCTCTACACACATACACACACTCATATCCCCAAGCACACAAACTCAAACTCACCACACACACACACACACACACACGCTGATGGACTCACACCTGCTCACTCCCTTGTAGGTTCAAACTGCTACACACACACACAAGCGCCTTCGTAAAGACAAGGCATCCACGCACACCCACCCAAGACACACTCTGACCCACCACCTGGCCCGGGGCCCATATCTACCTCCTCCCACCCACCCTCACGCACGCACTCTTGCAAAGCCACACACTCTCGCAACCCTTCCCACACTCGAGCGCAAGCAGAAAACTTACCCAGTCACAGCTACCGACACACCCAATCACACTCACACCCGGACCAAGATGCGCTCATTGTCACCTTCACTGCCAGCCTCCCACACCCCACATGTTCACACTTATACACTTAAGCACAGGAGCCCGTTGTTGGGCAGGGATTGTCTCTATCTGTTGCCGAATTGTACATTCCAAGCACTTAGTTCAGTGCTCTGCACACAGTAAGCTCTCAATAAATACGATTGAACGAATGAACCGGGCATACGCAAGGTCTCCTCTCCCTGCCCTCTCACTTCTCCTCCCTTCTGTCTCCCACTTTCAGGTCGTGACTTCCCCTAGCCTGTCAGCTCCTTGTGGGTAGGGAACGAGTCTACCAACTCTGATACATTATGGTCTCCCGAAGCGCTTAGTACAGTGTTCTGCACACAGTATATAGGCTTGGATTTATTGATTACTGTTCCCCTCTCCCCCAACGCAACTGCCCTTGACCCCTGACCTCTTGCTCCTCCCCTTTTTGCTCTCCTATTCCTCCGCACCCCCCGGATTCTCTCCTCTCTCCAGTGTCCTACCCACCCCTTAGGCACCCCCACCAGCCAGGCGTTGAGAGGGGGGCGGTCCCAGGAGGGGAGTGGGGAAAAGGGCATAGAGAGGGGGAGGGGAGGCCGGAGGCCGGGGTGGGCCGACTTCTGCCCATGGAAACTTCTCGGGAATCCCAGGCCCTGGCATGGCATGCCCGCGGGACCCATCAATCCTCCCCTGGCAAGGCCTGCCTCCGTCTGCGGTGGGGAGGGCAGCTTCCACCAACTGAAAAGGCCGCAGCCGGGGGAGGGGCGGCTGGTCTGGCCTTTACCCCCTCCTCCTCCGGCCCCCCAGCTGTCCCTGGCATTCAAAGCCTGGGGGAGCGGCCGGGGGGGCCCGCTGCGAGGCCTGGAGTGCAGATATTGGGGAGGGGGTCACCTCCTCCCTTTCCTCACTCGTCTCTGCGGGGGGCGGGGGGCTGTGAGGAGAGGGCTGGGACAGGGATGGGTGGGTGGAAGCCATTGGAAATCGGGGGGTCCCCGAGTCATCCTCTCCCCGTCCCCTCTCCCACCAACCGGCAGGACCCCCGCCCGCCCCCCCTTTTCCCGGGGGTACTCACCCCGCGCCCCATTTTGGGGCAGAGGAGGAGCGGGAACGGAGGACGGAGGTGGAGTGTGATGGGGTTGGAAGGTCAGCGGTGGACCCTGGAGGTGGGGGACAGTGGGGGGCTTGGGGGACGGGGGAGACGATCCCGATCCCGAGTCTGCGGGGAGAGGCAGCCGGGGGCTCGGACGCCACGGACCTTAAATAGCCCCCCGGCCCCCCCTTCCCTCCCTCCCCGGATGGCTGAAATTGGACCCTGGATAACTCCTCCCCCCTGCGACTCCCGGCCCTCTGCGCCCCCTCCTCTCCCCTCCCCCCGCCCCTCACCGCTGCCAGAGAGTGGGGGTGGATGGGGGGGGGTTACTTGGCTCAGGTCCCACCGAAGAGAATTTAAGGACCCCCCCAGCTTCCCCCGCCCCCGAGGCCACCCTCTGTCCTCGTCCTCGACGTCCCCACCGACCAGAAATCGAGGCCGCGATCGGTGGGGGAAACTGAGGCAATGCATCCGAAAGCCTCCCAGGACGGAGGCTGGAGCGGGTGGGCTTGATGCGGTGGGGGTCCTGAGGAGGTCCCCCCTCAATTACCACCCCTCCCCCCAAAGGGAGGCGGGCGTGGCCCTGCCCTCCTCCTCAGCCCCGACTCCCGCCCTGAACGGAGGCGGGGGGATGGACGGAATGGCTCCCGCCAATCTGAGGGACCCCGGCCGGGGCGGCGGGGAGGGAGCGGAGAGGGGCGACCCTCCCCCCCCACCCCCCCACCTCGACTCTGAGCCGAGCCAGGCCTCGAAGCCAGCGGTCGCCCTCCGCGGAGGGATTAAGGAGGAGAATTCCCGCCGGGAAATCCGCTCCCGAGGCCTCGGGGGTCGGAGTCTGAATTCCCCAAATAATTGCAGCCCCCTCCCCCCACGCCCCCGCTCCACACCCCCACATCCCAGCTCCCCTCTCCATCCAGCGGTGTCAGCACTTGCCATTTCCCAGAAGACTCCTTGTCCCCACTCCATCTTCCTCCATCCTCCTTCTCCTCGTCCTCCTCCACCTCTCCGCTCTCTCCTTCTTCTCTTTCTCCATATCTTCTCCTCCTCCTCCTCCTCCTCCTCCTCCTCCTCCTCCTCCTCCTCCTCCTCCTCCTCCTCCAGGACCTCTCCTTCTCTTTCTCCTCTCCTCTTCCTCCTCCACCTTTCCGCCCTCTCCTCCTTCTTCTTCTCCTTCTCCACCTCTCCTCTTCCTCCAGGACCTCTCCTTCTCTTCCTCCTCTCCTCCTCTTCCTCCTCCACCTTTCCGCCCTCTCCTTCTTCTTCTCCTTCAACACCTCTCCTCCTCCTCTTTCAGGACCTCTCCTTCTCTTCCTCCTCTCCTTCTCTTCCTCTTCCACCTCTCTGCCCTCTCCTCCTACTCCTCCTTTCTCCTCTTCCTCTTCTACCTCTCCGCTCCCTCCTTCTTCTCCTCCCTCTCCACCTCTCCTCCACATCCCCACCCCCTCCTCCTTCTTCTCCTCCACTTCTCCTTCTCTTCCTCCTCCACCCTTCCTTCCTCTTCTTCTCCTCCTCCTCCTCCACCCCGGGACTCTGGTCCTTCAGTGGGTGGGATCAAGGTTGGACTTGAAGAAGGTATTTCCAGCCTTGGGAGCAGGAGGCTGGTCCTGAGCAGGGGGACACCCAGAATGAACCGGGCTCTGGGTTTGGAGCGGTGTGGGGGCACTGGGACTTTGGGCTCATGGCTGGGGAAGGGGTAGGATGAGAGTCCCTAGAGGTTGGGGAGGATTAGGGAAGGGCAGAGCTGGGCACAGATGACTAGAGTCCTGAACCTATGAGTGAGAATGACTCTGTGTGTGTGTGTGTGTGTGTGTGTGTGTGTGTGCATGTTATTATTCAATGTGTGTTAGGTGTGCAACTGTCCATACTGGAGTATGTGAGAGTGTGTGATATTGTACACGTTAGTGTGTCTGTGTGATTTGGTGCTACTATACTCATTAATGTGTGTGAGAGTGCATGGAATGTGTCTAACTGGGTTATTTTAGTGTGTATCTTTGATTGTGTTTACCGTGCACATTAGTGGGTGAAAGAGTGTAGGTTTGGTGGTGTGTGTGTGTTAGTGAGACCATGTGGGTGTAGGTGTGCTTGTGTGTGTGTGTGCATGGCCAAAAGAAATATGTCATGCTGTAATAATAATAATAATGATAATAATGATAATGATATTTGTTAAACACTTTCTATGTACCAAGCTACTTTGGTAGATACAAGAAAATCAAGTTGGATAGTCTTTGTCCCTCATGGGGCTTGCAGTCTAAGTAGGAGGAAGAAGGGGTACTGAATCTCTATTTTACAGGTGAGCACACTGAGGCACAGAGTTACAAATGTACCCAATGTTATGTCTGGTGCTTTGCACTGCACTGATGTTCAATAAATAACATCGATGGGTTAATGGGAGTGGTATTGCATTACGGTTTAGGAGTGTGAAGCTGTATATGTCGGGAGCTGGGGTGTGTGGGGGGAAGCGAGCACGTGTGGGTCATTGCATCAGCACAAGGCAGAGGCTGTATGTGTCCATGAGAATCTCTAAACAGGTGTGAGAAAGTGTGTCTTTGCGTGTGCGCGCGTGCCTGTGCGATTCCGTGAGGGCCGTGATTGGAATCTGTGTGGACGTGAGGTCTGCGAGTGTGTGACTGTGGGAACCGGTGTGTGGTTGTGTGAGAACTGTGGGAGAGTGCCTGTGTACGTGCAAGTCCGAGTGTGTTTGTGTGTGCGTGTGTGTGTGTGCGTGTTTGTGCGTGGCTGGGGGGGAGGGGACGGCAGGACTGCAGATGGCCTGTCTTCGTCTCCAAGAAACAGCTTGACTTCCTTAGTCACTGACCTCCTGGCGTCTCCCCCTCTGCCCCCCGCCCCCTCCCCCCTCCCGTCCCCTCAGCCCCCTGCCCCTCCCCGCCGTCCTTGAAGGTTGTTTCAAGATCATGGAGGAGGAGAGAGGGAGGGAGGGAGGAGCTCAGTTGGCAGCTGCCCCCGCTCCCCTCGGCCCACTTCTCTGTGACCCAATCCTGGCCTGTCCGCCTGTCCCGGCCGTCCATTTCTTCCCCCCGTCCACCCTTCTGCTCCCCCCGGGCCCCCCTACCCCTTGACCCAATCCCGGCCTGTCCACCCGTCCATCTGTCTGTCCGCCCCCCGCCAGTGTCCACCTCCTTCTTTCCCCTTCCGACTCAGCCTCCGCTCCCTGTCTCTCTGTCCCCGCCTCAGTCTCTGCCTGTTTCCCTGCCCCTATGTCTGTCTCCCTCTCCTGCATGTCTCTGCCTTCGCCTGTCTCTCTCCACCCTTGTCTCTGTCTGTCTCTGACTCTCCCCGTTCGTCTTTCTGTCTCTCTGGCTGTCTCCCACTTCCCTTCCTCCGTCTCTGTCTCTGTAGCAGTGTTTCCTTCCACTCTGCCTTTGGCCTAGTTCTCAGGGGACCTGGAGAGGGGGAGTAGAAAGGGTGCCTTAAGAGGGGCACGATCCGGACCAGTGGGGAAACCGAGGCTGGAGAGAGGTGCTCACTGGGGTCGGGATTCCTAGAGGGAAATATTCATTCATTCATTCATTCAATCGAATTTATTTATCCAAGAGGTCTTCCCTGACTAAGGCTTCATTTCCCCTTAATAATATTTATTCCTTCACCCATTCAATCATATTTATTGGGCGCTTACTGTATGCAGAGCACTGTACTAAGCATTTGGAAGGTACAATTCAGCAGTAAAGAGAGACAATCCCTGCCCACACTGGCCTTTCAGTCTAGAAGGGGGGGAGACAGATATCAAAACAAGTAAAGAGGCATCAATATAAATAAATAGAATTATAGATATATACACATCAAAACAAGTTAACAGGCATCATTATAAATATATCCATTTATACATAAGTGCTGTAGGGCGGGGAGGGGGGGAAGAGCAAAGAGTCAGAGTGAGGAATTTTGAGGGGAGGGAGTGGGGTTGGGGGCGTGATGGACTAGACCTCACTGATAGGGGGAACTGGTGATGAGGATGGGGGCCGGACGAGTCTGGTCAGTAAGGAGGTCACATCTGCAGCCAAAGCAAACGACCCTCGGGGTGCCGGACCCCCTCCCCTCGTCCCTTCCCACCCTGCAGCTGTGAGCTCAGCCATAAACAGGCACCCCAGCGTGGGCAGCTGTGCCCCCGACCCCAGACCCCACAAGGGGCCCAGGCCGCTCTTAACCCATACCCTGCTCAGTCCTCTGCTCCGGCCCCTCTCATAATAACGATAACCATTATTATTGCTGTGGTATTTGTTAATTGCTTATTTTGTGCCAGGTACTTTACTAAGCTCTGGTGTGGATACAAGCAAATCGAGTTGGACACAGCCCCTGTCCCATGTGGGGCTCACGGTCTCAATCCCCATTTTACAGATGAAGGAACTGAGGTATAGAGAAGTGAAGCGACCTGCCCACGGTCACACAGCATACAAGTGGCAGAGCCAGAATTAGAACCCATGACTTTCTGTCTCCCAGGCCTATGCTCTAGCCACTACACCATGCTGCTTCTGTTTCTCTGCTTCTCTCCTCCCTGTGGGCCCCAGCCCCTGCCCCCTTCCTCAGTGTCCCTGCCCTTCTCCACAAAAGGGATTTCAGTCCTGGCAGATTTTGGGACAGCACACGTGACAATGGGTGTACGTGTGTGCTTGTGTGTGTATGTGTGTGTGACAGCCTGTTTGACAGTATATGCACATGTAAAAGTGACCTGAACATGAGAGAGTGTGCGAGACGTGGGGGATGTGTGCCAGTGAGTATGCGACAGTCTTTATGTGTGTTTGCTGAGGGGAGGGGGGTGTATGTGTCAGTGCTTTGCGTATGCGTAGTTATGCAACTGAGTGTTTTTGAGTGCTTGTTTGTGCATGTGACCTGGTGTGCGTTTGAGACAGTGTGACTGTTGGTGACGGAGAGGCAAAGAATATACATTTGTGAAGGCGTTTAATGGCGTGTGTGGGTGTTCACAGGCTGAGGAGGGTGGTGGTGAAATCCTCCCTGGGGTGTGCAGGTGCCTGTGAGTGTTGGGGAGGGGCTGGGAGTCAGGATACCTGGGTTCAGACTCTGCCCTGATCCCCAATTTCTCTCCCTCCCCCTCTCTGCCTTCTTTGAACCTCAGTTTCCCTCTGGGGTCAAGTAGCTGGGGCCCCGGTGGGAGTGAGATTCCAGAGTGGGCTAACTGGGATGAACTAGGATGGTGGACTGGGGGAGGGAGGGGGCTGCCCTGGTGGGCGAGGCCCGGCAGGGCCAAGCCAGGCAGCTGTGCCCTCCTCCCAACCAGCCACCCCTTCCCCAGAGCTCCTTGAAGGGTGGGGGGAGAGGAGAGGACGGGGGGCTGGCAACCCAGCCTGGCACAAGCCAAGATGGGTGGAATGAACTCAGATCTGAGGGGCGGTTGACCCGGGGTATATGCCTCCCCTCTGTTGCTGGGCTGCTGTGGGACCTTGGACAAGTCACTTAACCTCTCTGAGCTCAACCCACCTTCCTCTCCCTCGCTTAGAGGGCTGGGATGAGAGCAAAAGGAGATCTCTGGGCAATTGAGAGCCTGGGAGTAGGAGCCTGGGTTCTAATCCCGGCGCCACCACTTGCCTGCTGTGTGAGCTTACACAAGTCACTTAACCTCTCTGTGCCCCAGTTCCCTCATCTGCAAAACGGCGATTCAATACGTGTTCTCCATCCTTCTAAGACTGTGAGCCCCATGTGAGACCTAAGCTTGTTGTGGGCAGGGAATGTGACAGTTTATTATTGTAATGTACTCTCCCAAGCTCTTAGTACAGTGTTCTGCACATATTAAGTGCTCAATAAATACGACTGATTGATTGACTGGCTTATCTTTACCTGTTCTCCATCCTACTTAGACTGTGAGCCCCCTGTGGCACCTGAGTTGTGGTCAGGGAACGTGTTTACCCACTCTGTTATAATGTACTCTCCCAAGTGCTTAGTACAGTGCTCTGCACAGAGTAAGCATTTAATGAATACCATTGATTTATTGTATCTATCCCGGTCCTTAGCATAATGTTTGGCATTTAGTAAGTACTTAGCAAATGTAAGTACTTTACATAATGATGATCATTATGTAAAATAATGATGATGATCATTATTAATGATGATCAATCGATTAATCGTATTTATTGAGTGCTTGCTATGTGCAGGGCTTTGTACGAAGCCCTTGGGAGAGTCTTGTCTTATGCTGTCGAGTCGTCTCCGACCCTTCGCGACGCCCTGGACACTTCTCTCTCAGCATGCTCCTCCTCCACCTGCAATCTTTCGGATAGTGTATCCATAGAGTTTTCTTGGTCAAAATACGGAAACGGTTTACCATTGCTTCCTTCCGCGCAGTAAACTTCAGTCTCCAGCCTCGACTCTCTCCCACGCCACTGCTGTCCAGCTCGGGGGAGTTTTGATTCGGAGCAGATCGCCTTCCACTCACTAGCCTCTGCCCAAGTCAGGAATGGAATGGTTATGCCTCTGCTTGACTCTCCCTCCCGTGGTCGAGACTTGTAAAGTACTGGAAACAATCCAGGGACAACCCTGAGAGCGGCCTTGGGAGAGTACAACCCAGCAATATAACAGACACATTCCCTGCCCGTAATAATAACAGTGATAATAACGATGATAATGTACAGTGCCTGGCACGTAGCAAGCGGTTAACAAATGCCATTATTATTATTATCATTAATGACAATAATAACAACAATAATAACCACAATAATCATAATAACTGTGGGCAGGGAATGTGCCTGTTTATTGTGATACCGTACTCTCACAAACACTTAGTACCTCATCTGTAAAATGGGGATTAAGACTCTGAGCCCCTTATGGGACGGGGACTGTGCCCAACCTGATTACCTTGTATCTACCCCGGCGCTTTGCACATAGTAAACGCTTGACAAATACCGTAATTATTATTATCATTCTGCACACAGTAAGCTCTCAGTTAATACGATAGAATGAATGAATGGATAATAATAATAATAAGAAGAAAATGAAGAAGAAGAAGCACAGGCCAAAGTCCAGGGAGGGAGGGACCTGCCTGTGTGTGCCTGTCTTCATTTGTGTGAATGTTTCTAAGAGTGTGTGTCAATGTGTGAGTGCAGATCGCCCCAGTGGCTTCTCTGGACCACCCTCCTCCTCCTTCTCCTCCTCTTCAGCCCCTCCCTCTGAGAGTGTGTGTTAATGTGTGAGTGCAGATCCCCCCACTGGCTTCTCTGGACCACCCTCCTCCTCCTCCTCCTCTTCAGCCCCTCCCCCTGAGAGTGTGTGTCAATGTGTGAGTGCAGATCGCCCCAGTGGCTTCTCTGGACCACCCTCCTCCTCCTCCTCAGCCCCTCCCCCGAACCCCGTTACATAAGGGGTCTCCGGGAGGAGGGGGAGGGAGGAGCCGCAGAGTTCAGCCCACCAGCGCCTTGGCCGGCCGGACGGCTCCCCCTGCCGGCGGCCGCTGGGACACCGGCCTGGAGGAGGGGGTGGGGGGGAAATTCATTCAATCATTTAATAATAATGATGGCATTTGTTAAGCGCTTACTATGTTCAAAGCACTGTTCTAAGTTCTGGGGAGGATACAAGGTGATCAGGTTGTCCCACGTGGAGCTCACAGTCTTAATCCCCATTTTACAGATGGGGTAACTGAGGCACAGAGAAGTTTAGTGATCTGCCCGAAGTCACACAGCGGACAAGTGGATGATCCGGGTTATGAACCCATGACCTCTGACTCCCAAGCCTGCGCTCTTTCCACTGAGCGCTTACTACCTACAGAGCACTGTACTAAGCGATTGGAAGAGTATAAGACAGCAATAAACAGACACATTCCCTGCCCACGACGAGCTATTTGTTAAGCGCTTACTAAGAGCTTACTGACTAAGAGCGCTTACTACTTACTAAACGCTTACTTACCAAGGGCTTAGTACAGGCCTCTGCACACAGTAAGCACTCAATAAATACGATTGAATGAATGAATGAAAGGGCCAACAGCTGTACTATGAGACAAGATAGTCAGGCCCTACATGGAGCTCACGGACTAAGTAGGAAGGAGCAAAGGTATTAAATTCCCATTTTGCAGATGAGGGAATTTTGCAGATGAGGTAACTGAGGAAGAGAGAAGTAAAGTGGTTTGCCCCAGGTCACACTGCAGATAAGTAGCAGAGCCGGGATTGGAACCCACATCCTCTGACTCCCAAGCCTGTGCTTTAGGGAACTGAAGCACAGAGGAGTGACGTGAGTTGCCCAAGGTCTCAAAGCAGGTACATGGCAGAGGTGGGATCATTAATATCATTATTATTATATTTTTTAAGCACTTTCGATTTGTCAAGCACTGTTCTAAGCTCTGGGTTAGATACAAAATAATCAGATGGGTCACAGTCCCTGTCCCACATGGGGCTCACAGTCTCAATCCCCATTTTACAGATGAGGTAACTGAGGCACGGAGACATTAAGTAACTTGCCCAAGATCACACAGCAAGTAAGTGGTGAAGTAGGCCCTCTGATGAGATCATGCTGCTTCTCAATCTCATCCATCTCACCTCCAACTCCTTCTGGCCTGGAATGCCTTTCCCCTTCACATCTGACATTCACCCCTCATTCATGCAATTGTATTTATTGAGCGTTTATTGTGTGCAGAGCACTGTATTAAGGGCTTGGGAGAGTAGAATACAACAATAAAGAGGCACATTCCCTGCCCACGATGAGTTTACAACCTAGACTGTTTGGGGGGGTGGGAGACAAACATTAATATCAATAAATCAATTACAGATATGTATATAAGTGCTGTGGAGCTAGGAGGGGGGAGGAAGCCAGGGCGATGCAGAAAGGAGTGGGAGAAGAGGAAAGGAGGGGATAGTCAGGGAAGGCCTCTTGGAGGAGATGTGCCTTCAATAAGACTTTGAAGGCAGGGAGAGTCATCATCTGTGGGATTTGAGGAGGGAGGGCGTTCCAGGCCACAGGCAGGATGTGGGTGAGAGGTCGGCAGCAAGATAAACAAGATCGAGGAACAGTGAGAAGGTTGGCATTAGAGAAGCGAAGTACATGGCCTGGGTTGTAGTAGGAGAGCAGCAAGGTGAGGCAAGAGGGGGCAAAGTGATGGACTTCTTTAAAGCTGATGATGAGGAGTTTTTGTGTGATGCAGAAGTGGATGAACAACCATTGGAGTTTCTTGAGGAGTGGGGAAACGTGGCCTGAACGCTTTTGTCCAAGCAGCAGAGTGAAGGATGGACTGGAGTGGGGATAGACAGGAGTCAGGAAAGTCAGCAAGGAAGCTGCTACAGTAATCAAGGCCTGAGAGGCTAAGTGATTGGATTATCGAAGTAGCAACCTGGGTGGGGAGGAAAGGGAGGATTTTAGTGATGTTGTCAAGATGGAACCGACAGGATTTAGTGATGGATTAAATACTTGGGTTGAATGAGAGAGAGGAGTCAAGGATAACGCTAAGGCTTGTGAGACAGAAAGGATGGTGGTACCGTCTACAGTGAGGGGAAAGTCAGGGGGAGGA
This sequence comes from Ornithorhynchus anatinus, assembly GCF_004115215.2. Lineage (NCBI taxonomy): Eukaryota > Metazoa > Chordata > Mammalia > Monotremata > Ornithorhynchidae > Ornithorhynchus > Ornithorhynchus anatinus. Next base: position 3,217,778 of record NC_041753.1, on the reverse strand, counting down.
CAGGGTTGGGAGGGAAGATAAAAAGTTCTGTTTTAGATGTGTTAAGTTTGAGGTGACGGGAAGACATCCACGTAACGATGTGTTGAAGGCAGGAGGAAATGCGAGACTGCAGAGAGGGAGAGAGATCAGGGCTGGAGATGTAGATTGGAGATGTAGATTTGGGTGTCATTTGCGTAGACGTAGTAGTTGAAGCCATGGGAGTGAATGAGTTCTCCAAGGGAGTGAGTGAAGATGGAGAATAGCTGGGCACCCAGAACTGAACCTTGAGGGACCCCCACAGCTAAGGGGAGGGAGGCAGAGGAAGACCTGTAAAAGAGCATGAGAATGAGCAACCAGAGAGAAAGGAGGAGGACAGCGTCAGTGAAGCCGAGATTGGATAATTTTCCAGGAGAAGAGGGTGGTTGACAGTGTCGAAGGCAGCTGAGCGGTCGAGAAGGTTTAAGGTGGAGTAGAGGCCATTGGATTTGGCAAGAAGAAGATCATCGGTGACCTTTGAGAGGGCGGTTTCTGTGGAGTGAAAGGGACGTGAGCCAGATTGGAGGCGGTCAAGGGGAGAATTGGAGGAGAGGAACTTGGGGCAGCGGATGTAGACAACTCGCTCAAGGAGTTTGGAGAAGAATGGTAGGAGGGAGATGGGGAGATGGAAGGAGTCGTGGTCAAGGGAGGGGTTTTTTTTGGATGGGGAGACACAGGCGTGTTTGAAAGCAGTGGGAAAGAAGCCACTGGAGAGCGAACAGTTGAAGATGGAGGTTAAGGAGGGAGGAAAGGAAGGGGCAAGTGTTTTGATAAGGTGCGAAGGAAGGGGTGGAATGAGCAGGTGGAGGGGGTGGATTTTGAGAGAATGCAGATACTGCTAGAGATACTGCTAGGAAAGATGGGAGCGTTAAAGAAGGGACAGGAGTGGGGAGGGACTGGGGAGGGGCAGGGGAGATTTTAGGGAGAACGCGCCCGGTAGTGTCAATTTTCTCAGTAAATTAGGCGCCCGGGTCATTATGGGCAAGGGATGGGGAAGGTGGGGGGACAGGAAGTTTGAGGAGAGAGTTAAAGATTTGGAACACCGGCAAGGGTGATGGGCATGGGTGTCAGTAAGGATGGAGAAAGAATTTTGCCGTGCAGGGGAGCCGGCGGAGTTAGCATATCAGGTTCAACTCTAAGCGGACAAAGACGGCCCGATAACCAGATTTTGGCCGGCCGTGCTCGGCGGCCCGTCACAAGAGGAAAGGAGGCCGACTGTGGAGGCGATCCAGGGCTGTGGGTTGGTGGTCCTCCAGCTTCCCTTTCCCCCCACAGCTGGGAACCCACTCTGGTCTGCGAGGGGGAGGAGAGGGGGCACCGGCCCCACGGCCCCAGTGGGCAGAGGGCCGGGTGGGAGAGACTGCAAACGTGGGACCCCTGACCTCCCCTGATCGCCCTTGACCTCCTCTGACCTCCCCTGCAGTGTCTGGGTCCCTCTCCTCTCCTTTCCTCCACTGTACCCTTGCTCGCGTGGGAGGGAAAGAGACCCTGAGGGGTCTGGGAGGGGGCAGGAGGGGGTGGAGGAGAGGGCGTTATTAGAGGGTGGAGTCTGGAGATGGAGGAGGGGCTGGGGGTGGAGGAGGGTGGGGCCGGGTCCTAGGGGCGGAGCCAGGAGGCGATAGAGGGACTGTAACGGGGCGGGGGCGGGCCCTAGGGAGGGTGGGGGCTGTCACGGGGGCAGGGGCGGGTCCTACGGAGGGTGGGGGGCTGTCACGGGGTGGGGGGCCGGGCCCTGGGGAGGGTGGGGGGCCGTCACGGGGGAGGGGCCCGGGCCTGGGGGCGGAGCCAGGAGACGGTTGAGGAGCTGCGAGGGGCCGGGAGCGGGGGTCTGGGTGGGGGGGGCCTTGGGGGAGGGGGGCGGTGATGGGGCGGGGCCGGGGCCTGGGGGCGGAGCCGGGGTCGGTCCCGTGTCGGCGGCGGGCGGCCGAGCCCGGGGGGAGGAGCGGGAACCGGAGGCGCAATCAGCGGCCGGAGGAGAAGCGGGAGGAGCCGGACCCGGAGCCAGAGGCGGAGGAGGGAAAAGCCAAAGGAAAAAGGGGCCGGGGCCGCCCCGCAGCCCTCTCCCCGCTCCCCGCGCCGGCGGGCCAGCATGGAAGCCCCCAGCCCTGCCCTCCCCAGCCGGCGGCGCCCGCTCCTCCTCCTCCTCTTCCCGCCGCCGCCGCCGCTGCTGCTGCTGCTGCTGCTGCTGCTCGGTAAGAGGCGCCCCCTCCCCCCTCCCCAGGCCCCCCTGTCCCCCCCCCCCCGGTGGGCACAGAGGCCGGGGGTCGCGCCAGGCCGCGTCCCCTGGCATGGCCCAGGCGGGGGTGCGAATGAGGGGGAGCTGTGCATCCCCCCAGATTCCCCTCCACCCCCCCGCCTCCCCCAGTCCGCTCGGGGACTGGAAGGAGGGGGTTCAGAGGTGTCCCCGATCTGCCCCTGACGTCATCTAGGGAGTTCTGGTGGGTCATTTGCGGGAGGGGAAGGGTTGAGGGGGAACAGGGGTGGGAGGGAGGGGGCTGCTCTATTTGCTTGTATCCACCTCAGCGCTTAGTACATAGTAAGCGCTTAACCAATATTCATGCCTGCATGCCTGCATTCAGTCGTATTTATAGAGCGCTTACTGTGTGCAGAGTACTGTACTAAGCGCTTGGAAAGTCCAATTCAGCGATAAAGAGAGACGATCCCAGCCCAGCGCGGGCTTACAGTCTAGAGCCGGGCTTACAGTCTAGGGATATATTATTATTACTATATTATTACGCCGCTCTGGGGCTCCGGTCCCGGCGGGGACGGGTTGAGGAAGGTGTGGGAGGTGGGGGGTGATGGGATCAGTAACCTTTCATCTCCCGATCTCCAAGCGCCGTGTGAGTCAGCGCCTGACACGGCGGCGGGGATGGGCACGGCGGCGGGGCCGGGCACGGGGCTGGGGCGCCGGGGCAGGTGGCAGAGTCCCCCCCCCCCCCCCTCCCGGAGCCTCGCCCCGCTCCCCCTTCCCTCTTCCACTTTCCTTTCCCACTTCCCATTCCCTCCTCCTCCTCCACCGTTACCCTCCCCGTCCAAAGCCCCAAAGCCGGGTAATGATATAATAATCGTAATTGGTTAAGCGCTTACTGCGTACTAAGCGCTGGGGTGGATACAAGCAAATAGGGCGGGGGGGCATGGATGGGGAGAGAGTGGGGGTTGCTCCTCTTCTCACCTCTGTTCCCCTTCCTCCCCCCGCCGCCCTCGCTCCGATTCTATCCCGCAGGGGCCTCGTGGCGGACATTGCGACGGTGGGTTGGCTCCCACCCCGGGTGGGCTTCCTGGAGGAGGAGGCTGGAGGGGTCGGGGGAGGTGGGGACAGCAGGCGGGGCAAGGAGATGGGGAAACCGAGTCAAGGAGGGGTGAGGGGTTGGTTACAGCGTCTAAAAATAGCGGCCCCGCTCGGACAACTGGGTCCTTCGTCGCCCCCCGCCGCCTGCCGTGCGGAGATCCGGGCCGGACTCTGCGGGTCCAGCTGGAGGGGAGGGATGGGGATGCTCCCTCTCTTCCTCCTCCTCCTCCTTCCTGTCCCTCTCCCCTCTCTCCCCTCCCCCTTCCCCGCTCCCCGGGAACGGTGCAACCCGGTTGCTTAGCGCGGATGAGGGAGGTTTTCCCACCCGGGCTCCTGGGGCCCTCCCTCTCGGGTGGGGCCCGGCAGGAAGGGAGGGAGAAAGCTCTCCGGGGGATTGGTCAGGGAGAGAGAGAGAGAGAAAGAGAGAGAGAGAGAGAGAGAGATCTCTGGCTTGGGAGGGAGAGAGAAAGCTGTCCAGCGGGCTGGCCAGGGAGAGAGATCTCTGGCGTGGGAGGAAGGGAAAGAGTAAGCTCTCCAGGGGATTGTCCAGGGAGAGAAAAATCTAGCGTGGGAGGGCGCTTGGGTCCTCCGTTTGGAGACCAGAGGGAAGTGGGGGCTAGGGAAGTCCCGTGCCGGAAAGAAATCAGCCGGGGGTTAGAAGAAAGCAGGCTGCGGGCACGTGAGATTGGACCTAAGGCGCCCTGGCCATTTGCCTCGGTCCGGGACCGTGGGGGTCCGAGAATGAGCTGGGCCGAAGGCCGAATGGGGCAACCGCCCGGGCGGGGGGGAGAGGCCCAGCCCCACCCCGCCCCTGCTCCGACCCCTGCCCCACCCGCGCCCCACCCCCGCAGAGGGCCGAGGAGCCTGCTGCACCTGGGAAAGAAAGGGCCAGGGCCACCTGCAGGGGCCCTGGCACGGAGAGGGGCAAGACCGGAGCCACCTGGGGAAGGGGCGACTAGGACCAAGGACATGGGATGGGTGAGAAGGGCTGGGGGCACCGGGCCGGGGCACGGGATGGATGAGGGGTTGAAGGCCTCAGGTCGAGGCACGGGGTGGGCGACGGGCTGGGCTCATCAGGCCGGGGCACGAGGGGGTTGATAGGCACTGGGGGCACCGGGTCGAGGCACGGGGTAGGTGAGAGGCTCTGGGGTCGCCGGGCCGGGTGCACAAAGCTGGGGCGGGGGGGCTGGGGGTAGGGGTGGAGGCAGAGGGGCTGAGCCCTCGGTACCGTCTGGGGCGGCAGCCGTGTCTCCCCGCGGAGCTGCCCACAAAACCCCAAGGCCCCGTGCCCCTGTGTGTCGGGGAGGGGGTGGGCCTGGGCCGGGCCGCAGGGTGAGTCCGTGGAGGGGAGGGGGTCGCGGGGGACAGGCCTGCAGGCCGGCAGCGGCCCGGGCACCGGAGGGTGGCACCCGTGTGTCCGGGGAGGCGTGTGGGCGGGTGGGGGGAGGCGGCCAGGGTGAGATCACGGGCCCCAGCTGGAAGAGCCGCCGCGGCGGGGGGAGGGGGCTGGGGGAGGAGGTTGGAGGAAGGGGGCTGGGCGCATTGTCCCGGGAGCAGCGGGGCCTTCTCCCCCTCCCCCTCCCCACCCCCGGCCCCATTGTGTCCTCGGGCCCAGGTGGCACCAGCAGCTGACGGGCAGAGCGGACCATCCAACCCGCTCGTCTCGGCCTGAGCCCCTTCCCCCATTACCCTAGTCACTGGGGGGGTGGGGAGCAGCTCAAGGGAGTGATGGGGGGGGAGGGAGACACCCCCCCCCAGTCTACATCTTTGTCTCCACCCCCCCCAATCTACACCCGGTGTCCTCCTCGCCCCCTCCCCACTGGTCCTCCAGCCTTGCTTCATTCATTCAGTCGATCGTATTTATTAAGCGCTTACTGTGTGCAGAACCCTGTACCAAGCACTTGGGAGAGGACAATAGAGCAGTAGTGACGATCCCTGCCCACAACGAGCGCACAGTCTAGAGGTGGGGGTGGGAGGCAGACATCAATAAAAAACAGACACAATACAAATAAATAAAATGACAGATATGGACATGAATGCCGTAGGGCTGGGACGGGGGAAGAGCCAAGGGAGCAAGTCAGGGCGGCGCAGAAGGGAGTGGGAGATGAGGAAAAGTAGGGCTTGGTCTGGGAAGGCCTCCTGGAGGAGATGGGCCTTCAGTAAGGCTTTGAATGGAGGGAGGGGAAGAGTAATTCCTCCTCCTCCTCATCCCCATTATCAGTGGTATTGATTGAGTGCTTACTTTGTCGAGAGCACTGTGCTAAATGGTACGCTGGGAGCTAAATTGGGGGCCGGAGAGCGGGGATCGAGTTTCCAGGGGGCACGTGTGGGCCCATGGAATCATACTAATTCTAATCATTATGGCGTTAGTTAAGCGCTTACTGTAAGCCATGCACTGTTCTAATCACTGGGGTAGATACCAGGTAATCAGGTTGTCCCACTTGGGACTCCCAGTCTTAATCCCCATTTTCCAGATGAGGTAACTGAGGCACAGAGAATAATAATAATGATAATGGTATTTGTTAAGCGCTTACTCTGTGCCAAGCACTGTTCTAATCGCTGGGGTAGATACCAGCTAATCAGGTTGTCCCACTTGGGGCTCCCAGTCTAAATCCCCATTTTCCAGATGAGGTAACTGAAGCACAGAGAAGTGAAGTGGCGTGCCCAAGGCCACACAGCAGACAGGTGGCAGAGGCGGGATTAGAACCCACGTCCTCTGAGTCCCCAGCCCGGGTTCTTGCCAGTAAGCGACGCCGTTTTCCCTTCGAGGCCTTTGTGGAGAGCTTCCTATGTGCCAAGCACCGTTCTGAGCGCCGGGGGAGGTGGAGGGGACTCGGGATGGCCCACACGGACCCGCTTGTCCCGTTGGTAATCAATAGTAACGTTGCTACTCGTTAAGCGCTTACTATGTGCCAAGCACTGTTCTAAGCGCTGGGGTAGATACGAGGTCATCAGGTTGTCGCACGTAGGGCTCCCAGTCTTCATCCCCATTTTCCAGATGAGGGAACTGAGGCCCAGAGAAGCGAAGTGACTGGCCCAAGGTCACACAGCTGACAAGAGGCAGAGCCGGGATTCGACCCCCGCTCTTCCCCCTTCCCCTCCCCTCAGCACTGTGCTCATTTGTATATATTAATTACCCTGTTTATTTCAATGATGAGGTGTGTACCTCCCTGATTCTATTTATCTTCATGATGTCGTTTTGTTTTGTTCCGTTTTGCTCTGCCGTCTGTCTCCCCCGTTGAGACCGGGAGCCCGTCACTGGGCAGGGACTGTCTCTATCTGTTGCCGGCCCGTGCGTTCCAAGCGCTCAGTACAGTGCTCCGCACATAGCAAGCGCTGAATAAACACGACTGAACGCGTGAATGAATGAACCCACGACCTCCGGCTCCCACAGCCGGGGTCCTTCCACTGAGCCGGGCGGCCTCTGTCCCCGCGCAGGGCCGTGGGTGGCGGCGCGGGAGGTGCTGGTGCCCGCGGGGCCGCTCTACCGAGTGGAGGGCACGGCGGTGACGGTGGACTGCAGCGTCCGAGGCTTCGAGGGCCCCGCGCAGCAGGACTTCGAGTGGTTCCTCTACCGGCCGGAGGCCCCGGACACGGCCCTGGGCGTGGCCAGCACGCGTGACCCGCGCTTCCCCTACGCCGTGTTCGCCTCCCGCGTGGCGGCCGGAGAGGTCACCGTGCGGAGGCTCAGGGGCGACGCCGCCCAGCTCAGCATCGGGCGCCTCAGGGCCCGGGACGCCGGGGTCTACGAGTGCTACACGCCGTCCACCGACGCGGCCTACCTGGGCAGCTACAGCGGCAAGGTGGAGCTCAGAGGTGCGCCGCGGGGGAGGGGTCAGATTTGGGAGGGTCCCCCGGGGAGGGGGTCAGGTGGGGGCGGGGGGCTCGGGAGAGGAGTCGGGTTGGAGAGGGTGCTCAGGGGAAGGGATCAGGTGTGGGTGGGGGACTCGAGGGAGGGGTCAGGTCTGGGAAGGGGGCTCGGGGAAGGGGTCAGATTTGGGAGGATGCTCAGGGGAGGGGGTAAGGTGTGGGCGGGGGGGCTCGGGAGAGGGGTCGGTTTCGGGAAGCTGCTCAGGGGAAGGGATCAGGTGTGGGTGGGGGACTCGAGGGAGGGGTCAGGTGTGGGAAGGGGGCTCGGGGGAGGGAGCAGATTGGGCAGGGGGGCTCAGGGGAGGGGGTCAGGTGTGCGAAGGAGCTCGGGGAAGGGGCCAGATTTGGGAGGGGGTAAAATGTGGGTGGGGGGCTCGGGGAGGAGTCGGATGAGGACGAGGGGGGAAGGGGTCAGATGTGGGCAGGGGGCTCTCTGGGGAGGGGGTCAGGGGTCGGGTACCGGGTGGGGGGCGGCTCGGGGAAAGGGGCCGGTCCCCGAGACCCGGCGGCGGCCCCTCCCACTCCCGCCGTTGTCCCCGTGTGTTTCTCCGCAGTCCTTCCGGACCTGCTGCAGGTGTCGGCCGACCCCGGGCCGAGTCCGTCCTGGCCCCGCGGCCGCCAGAGCCCGGCGATGCCCCCGCGGCTGACGGTGCCCGAGGGGCAGGAGCTGGTCCTGGGCTGCGCGGCAAGGGCGGGGGGCGGCCCGGGGCCGGGGGCTGGGGCGGGGGCTCAGCACACCCACCTGTCCGTGTCCTTCGGGCGGACACCCCCCGGGGAACCGGCGGGTCCGGGTGCGGGTGAGGAGGTGGCGGGGCTGCGGGCCGACCTGTCGGTGGAGGCCGGGCCGGCCTACGGTGCGCGGCTGGCGGCGGGCAAGCTGCAGCTGGTCCGGGCCAACGGCGGGGGCTATCGCCTGGCACTGGGGAGCGCCCGCCCGGCCGACACGGGCACCTACCACTGCACGGCCGCCCAGTGGATCCAGGACCCCGGCGGCGGTGGAAACTGGACCCGCATCGCCGAGAAGCGGGCCGTGCTGGCCCACGTCGAGGTGCCCGCCTTGGGTGAGTCGCAGACAGCGGGGGGACGGGCCGGGGCGGGCATAGAGGTGGCAGAGGGGAGGCGAGCACCGGGGGAGAGCTTGGGAGCAGGCACGGGCGAACACTCGCAGCTGGCACTGTGGGGGGGCACTGGGAGTGGGCGGAGCGGGTGAACACCTGCTGCGAGCACTGGGAACGAACACTGTGAGGGAGTGTGGGAGCGGGCACAGGGGTGATCACCCGGAGTTGGCACTGAGGGTGAGAACTGGGGGTGGGAGCAGGGGATGAACATCTGCAGCAAGCCCTGGGAGCGAGCACTGTGGGGGAGTGTGAGAGCGGGCACAGGGGTGATCACCCGGAGCTGGCACTGGGGGTGAGAACTGGGGGTGGGAGCAGGGGGTGGAACATCTGCAGCGAGCCCTGGGAGCGAGCACTGTGGGGGGGGGTGTGTGGGAGCAGACACTGTGGGGGAGCCCTGGGAACAGGCATAGGGATGATCACCCAGAGCTGCCACTGAGCACTGTGGGTGAGCACTGGGAGAGGGCACAGGGGCTGACCACTTGCAGCAAGCACTCCGGGGGAGCACATGGAGCTGATAATCATCATAATAATAATGATGGTATTTGTTAACCGCTTACTGCTTGCCAAACCCAGTTCTAAGCCCCGGGGTAGACACAAGGTAATCAGGTTGTCCCACGTGGGGCTCACGGTCTCAATCCCCATTTTGCAGATGAGGTCACTGAGGCACACAGAAGTGAAGTGACTTGGCCAAGGTCACAGCAGTGTGACACTGAGCACTGTGGGGGAGCACTGGGAGAGGGCGCAGGGGATGACCACTGTGGGGGGACCCCGGGACAGGAGGCCCCGGGGCGGGCAGGAGCGTGATGGCCGCCCCTGCCCGGTCCGTGTCTCGCAGCGACGCAGCTGTCGGTGACGGTGGGTCCCGGGGAGAAGCGGCTGGCGGCGGGGGAGGCCCTGGAGCTGACCTGTAACCTGTCCGCGGCCCCGGCCCCGCTGCCCCCGGGCCCGAACGTCGCCTTGTCGGTGGGCTGGGAGATGGCCCCCGCCGGGGCTCCGGGGCCCGGCCACCTGGTGACGCAGCTGGACACGGATGGCGTGGTCAGCCCGGGCCCCAGCTACAGCGGCCGGCGCGGGGGGCTGGACAAGGTGGCGGCCGGAGCCTACCGCCTGCGGCTGGAGGCCGCCCGGCCCGGGGACGCGGGCGTCTACCGCTGCCTGGCGCGGGCCTACGTGCGGGAGCCCGGAGGGAGGCTCCGCCAGGCGGCCGAGGCCCGCTCCGCCCCGCTGCCCGTCCACGTGCGAGAGGAAGGTCAGTGGGCCTGGGGGCCAGGGCGAGGGACAGAGCCACGGGACTCCATGGCGGGGGGGCGGATGGGGGAGGGGGCAAGAATCCGTAGGGGGTGAAGGAGAGAGGGGGAGGGGCGGGAGTCCGGGGGGGGGGGGGCGGTGCGGGGGAGGGTGTCAGCTCTTCCAGAAGTCTAACACTTTTTCTTCTCCCTTTCCTCCTTGTCTTTTTTTCCTGATCCCTTTCCTCTTCCTTGTTCCTTTCCTTCCCCGGGTCCCTTTTCTTGTCCTTGTCCCTTTCTCCCTCCTCGTCCCTTTCCTCCCTCCTTATCCCTTTCCCCCTCATCTCTTTCCTCCTTCTTGCCCCTTTTCTCCTCCTTGTCCCTTTCCCCCTCCTTGTCCCTTTCCCCTCGTCCCTCTTCTCCTCCGTGTCCCTTTCCCTCTCCTTGTCCCTTTTCTCTTCCTCATCCCTGTCCCCTCTTCCTCGTCCCTGTCCCCTTTTCCTCTATCCTTTCCCCTTTTCCTTCCCCGTTTCCCCCTTCTTTCTCCCGTCTCTTCTGTCCCGCCCGTCGGCAGGGGTGGCGCTGGAGGTGGTGGCGTGGCTGGCGGGGGGCGCGGTGTACCGGGGAGAGGTGGCCCCCTTGCTGTGTAACGTGACGACTTCGGGGGGTCCCCCGGGCCTGCGGCTGGCCCTCAGCTGGTGGGCAGAGCGGCCGCGGACTCCGGATGGACGGCCGGACCCGGAGCTGGAGCCGGCGCGGCTGGTGGGTGGGCTGGACCGGGACGGCGTGGTGGAGCTGGGGGTCCGGCCGTCGGGCGGGGCGGTCAGCGTGGAGCGGCTGGGCCACCGCACCCACCGGCTGCGCCTGCACGAGCTGCGGCCCGAAGACGAGGGCGTCTATCACTGCTCCGCCGCGGCCTGGGCCCAGCTCCCCGACCGCAGCTGGTACCAGGCCGGGACCGCCCGCTCCGGACCCGTCACCGTCTACCCCTACACCCGCCGTGAGTGCCCCCCTCCCCCCCGGGCCTCCCTTCCGCCCTCCAACCCACTGACCCCCTCCTCCAATGCCCCCGACCCACGGGCCTCCCATGGGCCCTCAGCCTCCCCAGGCCTCTGCCAACACCCCCACCTCTCCAGGTCTCCCCCTCCTCTTCCCCAGTGCCCCCCCCCGACTGGCTCCTCCCCCATTTATGGGCCTCCCATGGGTCCTCAGCCTCCCCAGGCCTCTCCCCAACCCCACTAAGTCCCCCACTCTCCTGGGACTCTCCCACTCCTCCCAACCCAGAGGCCACTGCCCCCAGGCTTCTCCCCTACTTCCCCCACTGGTCTCCCCCCATGGGAGAGCACCCCCACAATCCCGGTGTCCTTGTGTCCCGATACTCCCCGATTCCCCTCTATACCACCCTAGAGCCCCTGCACATGTGCCATCCTGGCCCCGGCCCCACCCTCAGAGGCTGGGGAGGGGGTCCTGGTGGTGGCCGGAGGAGCTGATGGATCCTCCCTCCCCTTCTGTCCTCCCAGCCCTGGACACCCTGTTTGTGCCGCTGCTGGTGGGCACAGCCGCGGCCTTGGTCACGGGGGGCACCGTCCTTGGCACCATCACCTGCTGCTTCCTGAAGCGTCTGCGCAAACGTTGACTCCTGCCGAGACCCCCTCCCCAGCCTGCAGGTGAGGCCTGACCCCCACCCAACACCCACACGCGTGACACCGCCCCACCATGAAACCCTGATTTTTCCCTGACCACCCCTGCTTGCAACCCACTCTCTGGATCTCCTGTTTTCCTTGACTCAGTTTTCCTGTCCACCTCAACGCCCAAACCCCCATCTCTTTCTCTGCAGGGACCACTTCCACTTGCCAGACCAGAAGAGACCCGCACGTGGCCTCCCCTCATCCCCCTCCCCCCCTTCCTATTTATTTGATGCCTCTTGACTGAGCCAGCCCCCCTATTGCCCTTCCCCCGACCTTCTCCGCCCCCTGGACAGAGGGTGTACCCCCCACCCAGTAGGATTGTTTTTTCTAAAACGAAAATAAATTTGTTTTTTAGAATTGGGGGCTCTTTTCTTCCCTGGGACTGGAGTATGTGTGTGTGCACGCGTGGTGGGGGGGAGGGGGATGGAGGAGGGATATGGGAGGCAGGAGTTGGGAGAAGCAGGCGAGGGTAGGAACCCGGAGACCTGGGAAGTGACTTTTATGGGACAACAGAAAGAAGGACTGATGTGGTGACACCGGGGCACCTTTTCATGGTGTGTTTGTTTTTTTCTAAGTGCTTACTCTGTGCCCGGTACTGTACTAAGCCCCAGGTTGATGCAAGCTAATCAAGTTGGATACAGTCCATGTCCTACATGGGGCTCACTGTCCTAATCCCCATTTTCCAGATGAGGAAATTGAGGCCCAGAGAAGTGAAGTGACTTGCTTCACACAGCAGAAAAGTGATGGAGTCTGGATTAGAAGCCAGGTCCTTCTGACTTCCAGGCCCCGGGCTCTATCCACTAGGCCAAAATGTGTGTGTTTGTGGTGTGTGTGTTGGGGGATAGAGGCAGCTTTAGTGAGGCACATGGGTGGGGGAATCAAGCAAGGCTCAATAGCGGAGGGGAGGGATGCTGATAGAGAAGCAGCGTCGCTTAGGGGAAACAGCACGGGTTTGGGAGTCAGAGGTCATGGGTTCTACTCCCGGCTCCGCCACTTGTCAGTTGTGTGACCTTGGGCAAGTCACTTAACTTCTCTGTGCCTCAGTTACCTCATCTGTCAAAGGGAGATGAAGACTGTGAGCCCTACGTGGGACAACCTGATTACCTTGTACCTACCCCAGTGCTTAGAACAGTGCTTGGCACCTAGTAAGCGCTTAACGAATACCAACATTATCGTGGCTCAGTGGAAAGAGCCTGGGTTTAGGAGTCAGAGGTCATGGGTTCTGATCCCAGCTCCGCCGCTTGTCAGCTGTGTGACCTTGGGCAAATCACTTAACTTCTCTGGGCCTCAGTTACCTCATCTGTGAAAGGGGGCTGAAGACTGTGAGCCCGACATGGGCAACCTGATTACCTTGTATCTACCCCGGGGCTTAGGACATAGTAAGCGCTTAACAATTACCAACATTATTATTGAAGTGGAGCCGGGGTCTGCCTTACAGTGGGGCGGGGGGGAGCACGTTCAGTGGAGAAGCGGAGAACAAGAGTCCCGAACCGGAGTTTAATGGGTCGTCTGGGGAACCGAGTTCGCGGTGTGGCCGGGGCAGCACCTTTGGTGTGAACCGGGGGGGTCGGGGGGGGTCGGGAGGACCCCGAGTTTGGCGTAGCACCAAAGGGGCGGGGCCGGGGAGGGGGGCGCTCAGGGGCCCAGCCCGGCGTCCCCGCCCCCTCCCCGCTGGCCCTACCCCCTCCCTGCCCCCGCCCCCCCGTAGCCTTGAACGGGAGCACGGGGGGAGGGGCGGGGGCTCCATGACCCCGCCCCCATCTGTCCATCTCCCTCGTCTCTCTCTGACCCCCATCTCTCCATCTCTTTCGATCTCTGTGTGACTCTCCCCATCACCCCCCTCTCTCTCTGACCCCCTATCTCTCCGTCTCTTTCAATCTCGGCGGCTCCGCCACTTTTCCGCTGTGTGACCTTAGGCAAGTCACTTCAATTCTCTGTGTCTCAGTACCGCATCTGTAAAATGGGAAGTAAGACTCTGAGCCCTATGCGGGATAGGAACAGCGTCCAACCAGATTTGCTTGTATCCACACCAGCGCTTAGTACAGTGCCTGGCACATAGTAAGCGCTAAGCAAATGCCATTAGTATTATTATTATCTCTGTAACTCTCCCCTTCACACTCATCTTTCTCTCACCCCCATCTCTCCATCGTTTTCGATCTCTGTGTCTCTCCCCGTCTCCCTCGTCTCTCTCTGACCCCCATCTCTCTGTCTCTTTCGATCTCTGTGTGAGTTTCCCCATCACCCTCTTCTCTCTCTGACCCTCTCTCCATCTCTTTCGATCTCTGTGTGACTCTCCCCACCTCCCTCGTCTCTCTCAGCGTCACCGTCTCTTTCGCGCTCAGTGTGACTCTCCCCATCTCTCTGAACCCCTATCTCTCCATCTCTTTATAATAATAATAATTATGGTATTTGATCTTTGTGTCTCTCCCCATGTCTCTGATCCCCATCTCACCACCCCTTTCGATCTCTGAGTGACTCTCCCCATCTCTCTGACTCTCCATGAGACTCCCCACCTCGGACTCTTTCACACTCTGGGAGACTTTCCCCATTTCTCTAACCCCGTTTCTCCAACTCTTTCGATCTTTGTGTCTATCTCCATCTCTTTCAATCTAGTATTACTCTCCGGTCTCTGACTCTCTTGCTCTCTCTTTCGATCTCTGCGTGATTCTCCGCATTTCTCCCTCTTGCTTCGTCTCTCTCGATCTCTGGATGACTTCCTCTCTCTCACTACCTAAGTCTTTCATTCTATCCCTCCGATTCCTGTTTCTCTTGGTTTCCCCTGATCCCTTCCTGGGTCTCCTTTTTCGATTTGTTGCTGAAATGTACTTTCCAAGCGCTTAGTACAGTGCTCTGCACACAGTAAGCGCTCAGTAAATACGACTAACGATTGAATGAATCTCTGCCTGTCTCTCGCGTTCTCTGCGTCACCTTTTCATCTCTCCCGAACTCCATCTGTTCCTCTCTCTCCGTCTTTCCAACCTCTCTCGGTCTCTCCCGGTCCCTTTCCCAGATCTCTCTCTCTCTCGACTTCCTTTTCCCTCTCCCAATCTTTCCTGATCACTTCCTGTCTCTCCCCGTCTCTCCCATCCCTTCGGGTCTCTCCCCTCTCCGCAGCATCGGTTCTCCTCGGGACACTGGCACCAGCCCCACTCCCACCCCCCAACTCTCCGAGCTGGGCTCCCTCCCCCCCACCCTCTAGAAAATAGATTTGTCTATAGATCAATCAATATAGATTTCTCTGGTTAGAAAAGCTCACCCCCCAACCCACCCCACGCCCCGGGGGGGCTCCACGGCTGCCTCCCTCCCCCCCTTCCCCCGCCCCCCGTCCCGGGGGGGCGTCTCTTCCGAAGGGGTGGGAGTCCCCCGGGGGGCTTCCGGCTGACACCTAAAACGGTCGCCTGTCCCTGCATCCGCCTGTCCACCTCTGTCGGCTTATCCACCTGTCAGTCAATCCATCAATCAATCAACTGTCGGTCCATCTCCCCCCGGCCTGCCCCTCTCTCCACTCCCTGGCCTGTCCCTCGGTCAGGTCACCCCCCTGTCAATCAATCGGTGTCTGCCCCCGCCGCCCCGTCCACTACTCCTTGGCCTGCCCCCTCTGTCCAGTCTCCGGCCTGTCCTGCCGGTTCACCCCCCGTCAATCAATCAATCAACCAGGGCCCGCCCCGTCGCTCGTCCTCCCTCTGGGGGGTCATCCAGTCCAGTCTCCCTTTCCTCCGGCCATTCTCCCGCCCTCCCCCGGCCTCCTCCTCTTCCTCCTCCCCCCCCCCCGCCCCCCATCTTCCTCGCCCTCCCCTTCCTCCTCCTGGTCCCCTTGGCCTCCCGGGCCGGTCCCCCGGCTCAGAGCTCGGACTCGCCCTCCGACGGCGGGGGTCCCTCCGGGGGCTCCTGGCCATCGCCGGCGGCCCTGGGCTCCCGGTCCCCGTCGTCGCCCGCGGCCCCGTCGTCGTCCCCGGCCCCGTCGGCCTCGGCCTCGGCCCCCCGCTCGTCCAGGCGGCTGGGGATGGACCAGTAGAGGTGGGCGTCGCGGCGGGCGGCGGCCTCGGCCAGCTGACGGGCGCTGCAGGACGGGGTGGGCACCTCCAGGGTCTGGTGGAAGCAGGCGTGGTCCACCTCGTAGAAGCCGTCCTCCAGGCTGAGCACCGACATGAAGCGGTGCCCCCACAGCACCTCGTCCACCAGGTAGGAGCTGCGCGCCTGGCACGTCATCCCTGCGGGCGGGGGGCGGGGCAGGGGGCGGTCAAACCGAGGGGCGGGGGGCAGAGGAGGGGGCGGGGGCAGAGGAGCGGGAGGGGTCAGGGCGTGGGCGGGGTCAGATCAGGGGCGGGGGTGGGGGCAGAGAAGGGAATGGGGCCGAACAGGGGGCCGGGGCAGAGCAGGGGGCAGGGTTAGGGTAAGGGGCGGGGTGGGTCAGAGCAGGGGGAGGGATCGGAACAGGGGCAGAGTCAGAGCAGGTGCGGGGCCAGAGCAGGATCAGATAATATTAATAATAACGATGATGGTATTTGTTAAGCGCCGAGCACTTCATCACTATGTGCCAAGCACTGTTTTAAGCGCCGGGGTAGATCCAAGATCATCGGTTTGTCCCACGTGGGGCTCGCAATCTCAGTCCCCATTTTACAGGGGGAGGCGACCGAGGCATGGAGAAGTGAAGTGACTTAACCAAAGTCACGCAGCTGCCAAGTGGCGGAGCCGACATTAGAACCCACCACCTCTGACTCCCAAGCCCGAGCTCTTTCCACTAAGCCACACCGCTTCACTGCCGGAAGAGCAGAAAGAGCACCGGTTCTAATGCCGGCTCCGCCGCTTGGCAGCCGTGTGAGTTTGGGCAAGTCGCTTCACTTCGCTGGGCCTCAGTTCCCTCATCTGTAAAATGGGGATTGAGACCGCGAGCCCCGCGTGGGTCAGCCTGATGATCCAGGCTCTAGCCCAGCGCTTGGCACCCAGTGAGCGCCTGACCAACACCTTCACCGTTTCCATCTCCCGTAACCTCCAGCCCGCACCTCTTCCAGCGCCCGGACCCGCGCTCTCCGTGGGCCGTGGCCCCAACCGGCGGCCTCCCCCGCGCCCCCCGCCCGTCGTCCGTACCGGTGGCCTCCACCATGCCCTCCAAGATGACCACGATCTCGAACTCGTCCTCCTCCAGGGCGCGACGCGAGGCGTCCCAGAAGGGGCTGCGGGCGTCGATCTCGTGGGAGATGACCAGCGGCGACACGAGGAAGAGGCGGTCGTCTCCCGTGTCGAAGCCCACGGCCAGGTCGGTCTGGTGCAGGGGCAGGAACTCGCCCTCGGGGGTCTGACGCGAGCGGATCAGCTTGGCCCGGATGGAGGCCTCGACGATGTGGGAGCGGCGGAGGTCGCCCACGCGGAACATGAGGCACAGGCGACCGTCGCGCAGGGCCACCACGGCGTGGGAGGAGAAGACGAGGGTCTCGGCCCGCCGGTTGGGCTGCGAGATCTTGACGAACATGCAGCCCACCAGGAAGGCGTTGACCACGCTGCCCAGGATGGCCTGCAGCAGGAGCAGCGCGATGCCCTCGGGGCAGGCGTCGGCGATGACCCGGTGGCCGTAGCCGATGGTGGTCTCGGTCTCGATGGAGAAGAGGAAGGCGGACACGAAGCCGTTGAGGTTGTGCACGCAGGGCGTCCAGGCGGCGTCGTGCAGGTGGTCCAGGTCGCCGCGGGCGTAGGCGATGAGCCACCAGATTGCGCCGAAGAAGAGCCAGGTGAGAGCGTAGGCCAGGATGAAGACGAGCAGGCTGGCGCGCCAGCGGAGGTCGACCAGCGTGGTGAACAGGTCGGTCAGGTAGCGGTAACGCTCTCCGGCGTGGCCCTGCTGCACGTTACAGCGCCCGTCCTTCTCCACATAACGCTGCCGGCCCCGGGCCCGCCGCGGCGGAGGGCCCGCCCGGCACCCCGCCTCCGGACCCTCCTGGGCCATGGCGGCGCCCCGAGATCACACCCTGCCGGCCCGGGGGGAAACGGAGGCAGATCAGTGGCAGGCTGGGGGCCGGGCAGCATGATAATACTGACGTCGGGGTTTGTGAAGCGCTTACTAGGTGCCGACCACTGTTCTGAGCGCTGGGGTAGATCAGGTTGTCCCACGTGAGGCTCACAGTTAATCCCCATTTTACAGATGAGGTAACCGAGGCCCAGAGAAGTGACTTGCCCACAGTCATCCCACCGCCCGCCACCAAACACCCACCCGCTGCTTCCCCTCAACACCAGGGCGGCTCTAGGGACGGGATCGGGCCTTAGCGCGGAGGGATCGTCTCTATCTGCTGCCGATTTGTACTTTCGTTCATTCGTTCATTCAGTAGTATTTATTGAGCGCTTACTACGTGCAGGGCACTGGACTAAGCGCTTGGAATGGACAAATGGGTAACAAGGAGAGTCCCTGCCCTTTGACGGGCTTACAGTAGTCTAATCGTACTTTCCAAGCGCTTAGTACAGTGCTCAGTAAATACGATTGAATGAACGAGTGGAAGGACGTGGGTTCTAATCCCAGCTCCGCCACTTATCAGCGGGGTGACTGTGGGAGAGTCACTTCACTTCTCTGTGCCTCGGTTACCTCATCTGTAAAATGGGGATTAAGACGGTGAGCCCCACGTGGGACGACCTGATGACCTTGTATCTGCCCGAGCGCTCAGAATAGTGCTTGGCACATAGTAAGCACTTAACAAATACCATCGTTAGTAATATAAATTGGGGGTGGGGTGACATCGTACACGAGTCCTCTCATCGTCCCCGCCCCCCCCCCCGCCCCACACACACTCCAGGGCTGTTCGAGGGGGAGAGTCGGGATCAGAGAGGGCTTTGGGCTGGCCCGAGGTCACACAGCGCGCTGAAGAGGGGACGGAACTCGGATGTCTCTGGCTGGGGGTAGGGTGGGGGTCGGTGTGGAGGAGAAATCATGAGATCGGGGGGGAGGGGGGGCCTACTGGGTTTCCACTGCTCTCACCCCTCGTGTCCGCCCGCCTTTTCGTCCTCTCTCCCTCTCTTTCTCCCCGCGACCTCCGAGCCTCCGCCGTGCAAGGAACGACGACTGAGCCATCAAGACCCTTCTCAGCTCCGGGCCTCAGTTTCCTGCCCCTGCCTATTGCGCCTCTCCCGCAAAAGGAGGGAGATCTTCGTTGGGGGAGGGGCGCGGAGGGGGCGTCAGGGCCTGAGCAGGGCATCTCAGCCTTCTCCCCGGACCCTCTTTAAAGCCCCATCCGCCTCCAGGAAACCCTCCCTGATAACCCCCTCTGCCACACAGAAACGACCATCCGCACCTAGATCACTAGACGCTGCTGCTGGATTGTGGGGGTGGGCGAGGGCGACCTCCACCTGCCCCGACCCCCAAGGGAGTGTGGGGCCTGCACTCCCCCGCCCCTCCCCCGTCCTCGCAGTCCCGGGGTGATGTGAGTAGTTGGGGGGAGGGGGCGGGGGAAGGGGAGCCTGACCCGGGCCGAGGCAGGTCAGGACCACGGAGACGCCCCCCGCCTCTGGACCCGGGGCTGCAGTTAAACCTCTGAGACCCCAAAGCTGGGTGGAGACAGGGGAGGTCCCCCACCCTCTTGGGTGGAGAGAAAGGTCCGGTAGAAAGGACTCCCCCCGCTTTGTTCCTCCCCCCGCCCTCCTGAAGAAGCGGGGAGAACTGAGGGAGGGGAGAAATTTGGGGGTGGGCGGGTGGAAGCCGACCCCTCTTCCCTAAGGGCTCACTTCTCCCCCCAGCCCCCACCCCCAGTTCCTCTCCTGCCAGGACGCAGAGGGGGAGATCTTTGGGGGGGAGTGGATAGAAGCGCCCCCGCCCCCCTCGCCCCCTCCCCCCCGGGGTCAGACTCACCCTGGACGGGCGGCGGCGGCAGCGGGGACCCCCGGCTGGCTGTGTCCCTCTGTCCGGACCGGACCGCCCGGCCCCGACCCCCCACCCCCCTCCGCCGGTCCGCCCATCCCCCCTCCCGAGACCCCCGCCCCTCTCCCGGGATGCACCGGGGCCCCGCACCTCCCCCCTCCCCCCACCCCCCGCGATGCCTAAATTTAGCGGCGGCTCCGGCCCGGGTCCCGCCTCGGCGCCCGTCCTCGCCGCTTCCCAGACGCCCCTGCGCCCCGCCCGTTGCCACGGAAACCGGCCCCGGACCGTCTCCTAGGCGACGGCGCATCCTCCCCTCCCGCTCCCCCCCCCCCCCCCCGCCTCCCCGCCGCCGCGCTGTGGGTACCGCTCCCGCGAGCCGGGACCGGGAGAGCGGGAAAGATCAATTAATCAATCTGTCAATGGTATTTATAATAAAAAATAGCGGCATTTGTTAAGCGCTTACTATGTGCCAAACACTGTTTTAAAAGCTGGAGTAGATACAGGGTAATCAGGTGGTCCCACGTGGGCCTCACAGTCTTCATCCCCGTTTTACAGATGAGCTAACGGAGGCACAGAGAAGTGAAGAAACTTGCCCACGGTCACACAGCAGACGAGTGGTGGGGCGGGCTTAGAACCCACGACCTCTGGCTCCCAAGCCCTTGCTCTTTCCACTAAGCCACGCTGCTTCTCGCTAAGGCACGCTGCTTTGAGTGCTTACGGCAAGCGGAGCTCTATACTAAACGCTTAGGAGAGTACGATGCAATAGAGTTAGTCGTCATGCTCCCTGCCCGCAAAGAGCTTAAGATGGAGACAGTTAGGGGAGAATGGGATGCCAACCCCGCTCCCGCATCACCCCCCCCCCCCACCGCAACCCGTCAGTTCCTCCCCCCGTGCCCCGACCCCAACTCCCTCCTCTCTTTCCCTTTCATCCAGTGGGGGAATGTCCGCAGGGGAATGTCCGCGGGTGGGTGGGGGGCGGGAAACTGTGGTGACTTTGACGCCCCCCACCCCACTAATCATAATTATGGTATTTGTTAAGCTGTTACTATATGCCAAGCACCGTTCTAAGCGATGGGGTAGTTACAAGGTAATCAGGTTGTCCCCGGTGGGGCTCACAGTCTTAATCCCCACTTTACAGATGAGGGAACTGAGGCACAGAGAAGTGAGGCGGCTTGCCCAAGGTCACACAGCAGACAAATGGCGGAGATTAGAACTCACGTCCTCTGACTCCCAAGCCCGTCTCCGTCCCCAACTTCCTTATGGGCACCTCACAAAGGGGAGGGGGACGGGGGCACCCAAGGCAGGATCCCAGTGGGGGGTGGGGGACAGTGGGGAGCGGGGGTAAGAGGTCCTCTCTGTGGGGGGAGCGCAAATACAGCCCCCTTCTGAGGCCATTGCGCCGCCCAGACCCCCCTAATTTACCTAGCCTATCAACAGATGAGTTAGGTCGCTTTGCCTGAATCGCTGTTGCATCGATTTTTAAATATATTGGTTTACGGATGCAGCCAATCGATCAGGCGTATTTATTGAGCGCTTACTGTGTGCAGAGCACTGTACTAAGCGCTTGGGAGAGTACACTATAACAGAGTTGGTAGACACGTTCCCTGCCTACAACGAATTTACAGCCTAGAGGGGGAGACAGACATTAATACAAGAACAGTGCTGGGCACATAGTAAGCGCTTAACAAATATCATCATGAAATAAATATATTACACATTTGTACCTAAGTGCTGTGGGCCTGAAGGAGGGCTGAATAAAGGGTGCGAATCCATGCTCATGGTCGACTTTGATTTATTGCCATCGTCGATACCATCTGTAAGCTTTCCTCCTGCCCCCGCCTCAGTCGGGGTCAATCAATCAATCGATCGATCAATCGTATTTATTGAATGCTTCCTGTGTGCAGAGCACTGGATTAAGCGTATGGGAGAGGACGATATAACAATATAACAGAATCTGTAGACACGTCCAAGGATTGTAAAAACCTTCAAGGGCAAGAACTGTTACGCCTATTATTTTCTCTCCCCCAAGCGCCCACCACATTGTTCTGCTCCCAGTAGGCACCCAGTAAACGCTACTGGTTTCAACTGGATTAAATGGAATATGCTGCCCTCCACTGTCGATCAGGCCCTGGCTCAGACCGACTCCTCTCTCCGCCTCTCCCAGATAATATTAGTAATAATCATCGTGGTATTTATTAAGTGCTTACTATGTGCCAGACACTGTACTAAGCGCTGGGGTGGATACAAGTGAATTGGGTTGGATACAGTCCCTGTCCCATGTGGGGCTCACGGTCTCCATCCCCATTTTACAGATGAGGTAACTGAGGCCTAGAGAAATGAACTGAATTGTCCAAGGTCAGACACCAGAAAAGTGGAGCTGGAATTAGAACCTGTGACCTTCTGACTCTTCCGGCAGGTCGGGTTGATGAGGGGTGGGGTGTCAGGTATGGCTTGGTCACCCCCTTCCACCCCTCCACCCCTGCCCGGTGGTGGGCGTGTGAGGTTCAGTCCGTCGTCAGGGTCTGGAGGCCAGAGAGACAAGATAATAATAATAATAATAGTAATGGTATTTGTTAAGCACTGACTATGTGCCAAGCACCGTTCTAAGCGCTGGGGTAGAGACAAGGTTAACAGGTTGTCCCACGTGGGGCTCACAGTTTTTAATCCCCATTTTCCAGGTGAGGTAATTGAGGCACAGAGAAGTTAAATGACTTGCCCAGAGTCACACAGCTGACAAGTGGCAGAGCTGGGATTAGAACCCAAGACCTCTGACTCCCAAGTCCAGGCACTTTCCACTAGGTCACGCTGCTTTTCACGACTCCTTCCACGTCTTCGACCTGCTCGCTGCTGCCAGTGGGAGCCGAGAACGGAGAAGGCCCGGGCGGGGGCGGGGGGGCTCCAAGCAGTCAATCATATTTACTGAGCACTTACTGTGTGCAGAGCACTGTCCTAAGCGCTTGGGAGAGGACCCTCCACCACTTAAACCCCATTTTCCTCATCTCCCACTCTCTTCTGCGTCGTCCTGACTCGCTCCCTTTGCTCTTCCCTCCTCTCGGCCCCACAACACTTATGTCCACATCTGTCATTTATTGATTTCTATTAATATCTGTCTCCCCCCTCTAGACTGTAAGCTCGTTGTGGGCAGGGAATGTCACTATTTATTCTTGTGTTGTACTTTCCCAAGCGCTCAGTTCAGGGCTATGCACATGGTAAGCGCTCACTAAATACGACCGAATAAATGAATGAATGGCAGTATGACAATAAGGCCAAAGAGAGTTTACAGTGTCAGCCTAGATTCTCCCCTCAAATGCCAATCTGGGGTCCCGCGGGAGAGGGAGGGGGGAGGACACCGTCCCCCCGCCCCCAGACCTGGGAGCGGCGGGACCGTGGGAACCGCTGGGCAGGGGGAAGGGGAGTGGGGAGGGGGTTCGCGGGAGGAAACCGGAGCTGTCCTCCGAGAGCTGACCTGCTTTTCTGGCCGCTCCCGACTGGAGGGGCGTCTCAGCCCCAGCTGCCTCCCGTCTGCACCGCGGCCCTGCCGGGACCAACGCCGTCATCCCCCTGTCCCCAAGCCTCCCCCCCGCTCGCCCCCTCCAACCTGGATTATAGGCGCAGGCAAGAGTGGTGAGAGGGCTGGCCGTGGCGGCGAGAGGTTCCCAAATCCTAGTGGTCAGGAAGATCCATCAATCAACCGTATTTATTGAGCGCCTGCTGTGCGCTGTACTAAGCGACTGGGGAGAGTAGTGATGATAATAACAATAACTGTGGCATCTGTTAAGCTGTACTAAGCGCTGGGGTGGAAACGAGCAAATGAGGTTGGACACAGATCCTAGTCTTCATCCCCATTTTACAAATGAGGGAACTGAGGCCCAGAGAAGCGAAGTGACTTGCCCAAGGCCACACAGCAGAGAGTGGAGGACCTGGGGTGACCTTCTGACTCCCAAGCCCGTGCCGACCCACTATGCCATGCTGTGACAGAGGCGGTAGACGCGTTCCCGGAGTCTAACCAGCAGCCCTCCCGTTGCCTCTCCACTTGAGGAGAGGAACCCCAGCCCCCATGGTCGTCATCCTTCTCCTGTCCCCTCACCCCCGCCCTCCGCAGGGTGAGCCCGACGCTCACGAATTCCTACTCCTGTTTTCCCAGTCGCTGGGGCGGGCTTGGGGTCCCCTCGGATCCCCGGGGTCCTCTCTGTCATATCCAGGACAGCGTCAAGGATGGCTTCAGATCTCCGGACCCCTCTTGCCCACCTCGCTTACATCCTACCGTGCTCTAGGCAATCTTGGCCTACAGATTCTGTCTCCCCATGGGGTCTTGGGGAGAAATGTTCTTCTTCAGTGAAGAAGCAACTTCTGCCCCTCACCTACTGCGACCCCCTCCCCATCTTGCCCTTGCCACACCCCACCAGCACCCCAGGCCCCTCTCCCTGCTCCTCCCTTCTCTCCTTCTCCAATCTCTCTGTTCCTCTCTGTGTGTCTCTCTCTCTATGGGAGTCTGCCTCTATCTCTGTGTGTCTGTCTCTCAGTCTCTTCCCCTGATCTCTGACTCTCTGTCACCCACTTTCCCCATCCCACATCGCTTTCTTTTTAATGGCCTCTTCTTTCTCTCTTTCACTCGTTGTTGCTGCTTCTCTCTGTCTCTTGTCTCTACCTCTTCCTCCAAACTCCGTCTCTTTGTCGACCTTCCTGGTTTCTCTCGTGTTTCTATGTGTCTGTCTCTATGCGTGGCGGGGTGGATGGACCACGGGCTGGGAAGTCAGAAGTTGGTGGGTTCTAATCCCGGCCCCGCCACTTGTCTGCTGTGTGACCTTGGGCAAGTCGCTTCACTTCTCTGGGTCTCAGTTACCTCATGTGTAAAATGGAGATTGAGACTGCGAGCTCCACGTGGGACAGGGATTGTGTCCAGCCCGATTTGCTCGTAGCCACCTCAGTGCTTAGTACAGTGCCTGGCACAGAGTAAGCACTTAGCAAATACCACTCTTATTATTCTGCCTCTCTGGTCTCTCAACCTCTTTATCTCTGCCTTTCTCCCCATCTCCACCTGTCTCTCTAATTTCTTCTCTTTCTTCTTCTGTCTCTCCATGTCTCTCCATGAATATCTCTGCGTCGCTTTTCCCTTCTTTGCCTCTCGTCTTTCCGCCCAACCTCTCTCATTCCTTCTCTTTCTCCCTCTGTCTCTTCGGTGTCTCTCATACATCTCTGCGTGGCTTCTCCCGTCTCTGCCTCCCTTCCTTCCGTTGAAATCTCTCTCATTCCTTCTCTTTCTCCCTCTGTCTCTCCGGCCTCTCTCCTTGTACATCTCTGTGTTGTTTCTCCCGTCTCTGCCTCCCTTCTTTCCATCCAAATCTCTCTCATTCCTCCTCTTTCTTCCACTGTCTCTCCGGTGTCTCTTCTTGAACATCTCTGCGTGGCTTCTCCCATCTCTGCCTCCCGTCTTTCCGTCCGATCTCTCTCATTCCTCCTTTTTCTTCCACTGTCTCTCCGGTGTCCCTCCTTGCACATCTCTGCGTGGCTTCTCCCGTCTCTGCCTCCCTTCCTTCCGTCCAGTCGCTCTCATTCCTCCTCTTTCTCCCTCTGGCTCTCCGGTGTCTCTTCTTGAACATCTCTGTGTTGCTTCTCCCGTCTCCTTCTGCATCCCGTCATTCCGTCCAATCTCTCTCTCTGTCTCTCGGTCTCTCTGTCTCTCGGTCTCTCTCTGATTGTCTCTCTGCCCCCTCCCCTGCCCCCCCCGCCCCCTCCTCTCCCCCGGCCAATCCTGGCGGCGCAGGGCCCGGCGCTCGGCCCTCCCATTGGCCTCTGACTGCCGGTTGCCCCCCCGCCCCCCGCCCCCCCCCCCAACACCCCTATCGTCCATTCAGACAAAGTTTGGCCGTCGGGAGGGGGCGGCCCGGCCCGGCCCCCGCCCCGCTCTGCCCCCCGGTCCTGGGCCCCGACCCCCGGCCCCCGGCCCCCGGCTCCTGACCCGGCCCCGGGCCAGTCCTTATCTGATCGCCGCTCCGCTTTAAGAGTCCCGGGTCTCAGCCCGCCCCGTCTGTCCGCCCGCCAGCCCGTCCGTCCGTCCGAGGGGCAGCCCTCTCCATCCCGGACCCGAGGTAAGAGCCGCTACCTGGGGCGGTGTGGGGGGCGCTGGACCCCGGAGTCCCTCTACCCCAGCTCCCCGGCTCTCGGACCCCCCACACCCCCGCCCCCCAGGCCCGGTCCATCCCGGGCTCTTCCCCTCGCTCCCCCTCGTCCGGACCCACTCCCCCGCTGCCCGCCCAAGACCCCCGCCACAGGCCGTCCCAAGCCCCGGAACCCCCCATCCCCAGCCCGCTTGGGACCCCGGTCCCCGTCTTCTCACCTCCAGACCAACCCACTCTCCCCATCCCTCTTCTCGCGACCCCCGACGGAGCTGGGGAGCGGGGGGACGGCGGGAGGAAAAGGGGGGGTCGCACGCGTACCGCCCCCACCATGTCCGGACACGGTGACCTTCGAACCTCCAGCCCTCAACAGGTGTCAAACAGCGGAACCCTGTTATAAGGTTCCCGCCCGCCCCGGGTCCCCCAGCTCACACCCTGACATATACAATCAGTGACGCTGGTATAGTGACACCCACACTCAATGGCATGCACCCTAAAAACACAGACCCACGCTTTCAGTTCACACAAACACACACACACACACACACAGAGAAGCACGAACACATACACACATACGCACACCAGATGCACACCCACAAACGCAAATAAGAAAATCCTAGAATCTGAATTCCGCCCCTTGCACCGGACACCCAGATAATCCTCTCCGTCCCCTCACCACTACACACACACTCACCCCATTATGGCACACATCCTCGCGCACCCCAACCCTGGTACACGCAGACCTTTGCACACGCAGACCGACACTCTTGCACACCCCCCAGTCTGGACAATCCGCTGGGCTCAGGGTTTCTCTACCTCACGCAGCCTCTACCTGCTGGGGTCCCAGCCCCCGCCCCCCCGGTTTTCCCGGTTCCATCTTCTCCCCGCCCTCCTGCCCCCCCCATGTCCCTGCCCCTAGGGGGAGCCCTCCTTGGGGTGGAGGGTGGGAGCAGCCGGGACTTTGGTTCTGATCCTTGCCCCTAGGGGGAGCCCTTCTGGGGCTTTAATTAATAATTATGGAATTATTTAGCGCTTACTCTATACCAAACACTGTACTAAGCGCTGGGATGGATACAAGCAAATCGTGTTGGACACAATCCCTGTCCCACGTGGGACTCAAAATCTTGATCCCCATTTTCCAAATGAGGTAACTGAAACCCAGAGGAGGGAAGTGACTTGCCCAAGGTCACACAGCAGCCCCGTACACCTCGCGCCCCCTTCCTCCCCCTCTTCCCCGCCGGGGGGCTCAATTAAGAGAAGCCGCGTGGCTTAATGGATAGAGCCGGGGCCTGGCAGTCCAGAAGGCCCTGGGTTCTAATTCCGACTCCGCCACTTGTCTGCTGAGTGACCTTGGGCAAGTTCGCTTCACTTTCCTGTGCCCCAGTTCCCTCATCCTTAAAATGGGGATTGAGAGTGTGATCCCCATGTGGGACCGGGACCCTGTCCAACCTGATTAGCTCGCATCCAACCCAGCGCTTAGAACAGTGCCTGGCATAAAGTAAGAGCTTAACAAAAAAACCATAAAGAAAAAACAAATTGGCTTGCGTTGGGCGGGGGGGGGGGGTCGGAGGGGGAACCCCTATGGGTCACCAGAAGCCACCTCGTCCATCCCCCCGCCTCCGCGCGGGCGGCCCCTCCCCCCGCCCCTCGTCTCTCCAGCTGTTTCGGATGGTGAGGGGGCAGGGGGCTAGGTGGAGGGGGGATGGGGGAGAGAAGAGAGTTTCTGTCCTTGGAAGCCCCGCCGCCCCCACACCCTTTAGACGGCACAGAGCAGGGCTTTGTGGGGGACGCTGGGGCCGTGGGCGAGCCGACAGCCTGGACGGGAGAAAAGGGGGAGATGGAAGGCCTGAGCGGGGCGGGGGGCGTTGGGGGGGAGGGTCCCGCGTCCCCTCTCCTCCTCGTCCAGCCTCCGCCGAGGGTAGAACGAGAGGAAGCGGCGGCGGCAGCAGCAGCAAGCCGGAGGAAGGGTAGAGCCCTGGCAGGCCTTCCCCATGGGGCGGTTTCTGTGTGTCCACCCGCCCAGCCTTCCCACCCCGAGGGGTCCCGGCTTTTCCGCGCCCTCGCCCTCCCCGCCACCTTCCTCCCGGCCTCGGGACCCGGGGACTCGGGGGGGACCGGACGGCCGGACCTGTCCCCCAGCCATGACCCCGGGCCCTACCCCGGCCCCGACCCCGACCCCGACCCCGGTCGGAGGGGATCGGGTTAACATCGCCCGCAACGGGGAGGTGAGTCTGGGGAGGGGAGAGGGGGTCTCGGGCTCAGACAGGCCCCATCCGGCCGGGGGACACGGCCTGGGGCCAGTTGGGGGACGGAGGGGGAGCCGGGGCAAGGGCTGAGGGCGGGGGGCGGGTGGGGGGCTGGGGATGCCGGGGGCAAGGGCAGGGGCGCCGCACGGGGTGACCCTCAAGGTCAAGGGTGTGAAGCAGGGCCGGCAGCATCAGGAGGGACTGCGGTTAGACCCACAGGGAGGGGGTTGAGCAGGAGGAAGGAGAGGGAGAGGGGTAGCAGGGAGGTGAGAGCCCCGCAACCGTCTCTGCTACTTCGTCTGGGGCCCCAGTGGTCCTCTTTGGAGGCAGGGGGATGGACAATATGAGTCCGTTCCTTCTTGCCCTTCCTCCCGCCCAGTTCTCAAGGCCAGACTCTAATAATAATCATCATAATAATAATGGTATCTCTATCCCACATGGGGCTCACAGTCCAATAAGCAATAATAATAATGATGATACTGGTATTTGTTAAGCACTTATTATGGGCCAAGCGCAGAAAGGAAGGAGGGAGAACAGGTACTGAACCCACATTTTTCCAGATAAAGAAACAGAGGCACAGAGAAATGAAGCGACTCCCCCAAAGTCACAGAGCAGGCAAGTGGAGGAGTCAGGATTAGAACTCAGGTCCTTCCCTTTAGCTCCAAATCCCTCCCTCTCGCCGCTGTCTCCCCGTCTCCTCCTCTCCAGTCTTCGGGCCGGGGAGAAAGGGGGAAATTGGGAGAGACAGAGAGACGGGGAAGAGTGGGGAGTGTCTACTTTATCTCTGAATCTCCTTTCTTTGCCTCTTCCTGTCGCAGATCTTTTCCCCGACTCCGCTGATTCCTCCTGTCTCTCGGTCTCTGTCGCTCCATCATTGTCTCTCCGGGGCTCCGGGGCCCTCAGATGGGAGAACGGAGTGTAGGCCATCGGGAATGGGGGCGGCGCAGGAGGACCCCATCTCTCTTGCCTGCCTCTGCCCGTTTCTGGAGCTGGGGCTGGGACCCAGGAGTCCTGGTTCTCTCCTCCCGGGGGCCCTGACTCTTTCCACTAAAAAAACCCATCCCTAGCGCCTGGAACGGGGAGAGACAGTGTCTCTGGAGGCTCCCCCGTCTCTGCCTTCCGGATGGAAGTCCCGGGGCAGGGGGTCTGGGAGTCCCTCCTCCCCCCGGCCGTCCCCCGTCTCCCGGGGTGCGCATTCCCGGTCCCCGGGGTCCCTGGGGGACGGGGCTGCGGGCTTGAGGGGTTGAGGGCTTGGGGGTGCTCCTGTAGACTGGGGGCTGGGGGGCCTGTGGACTTGGTGGGGGGGGCTTCCTCGGGTTGGGGAGGTCCTGTGGAGCGTGGGTGTGTGGATGGGGGGACGTCCCTTGATCTGGGGGTCGTGTGGGCTGGGGTCCCTGAGACTGGGGTCTGTGCATGCTAATTCCCGCGCATTGTCAAAGCCCCTTTTGTGCGCTGGGCCCCGGGCGGCGGCCCCGGGCTCTATTCAGACTCCTCCGGCGGGCACAAAGCGGGCTCTGTCCCCTCGCTCCCCCCAAACAGTCACCTGCTTTCACAGCCCCCCCCCCCCCCGGGACCCCCCCGGACCTTTCCCCCTCCCTCTCTCCCCCGGCAGTGTCCGGAGGGGCTCAGAAGGCCGGGGAAAGGGCTGGGCCGGGGGCCAGAGCCGGCGGGGGGAGGGGGCGGGGGGCGAGGCCCAGGCCCCTCCCCCAGACAGGACCGATCACGCACACGGACACACGGACACAGGGACCCACGGAGCCCCTTGCGTGGGCTCGATGGAGCACTCTGGCATAAATGGGCGCCCCCTCCCCCAGCCTCCCACACACACCCTCATCCACGTCCCCTCACACTCGGGCACACACGAACTCATTCAGAAACCCTCAGGGGCCCGCACGCACTCTTTCAGACGCACACAGATGCGCACAGCAGGACACCCACGTGCGAACACACCGACACATTCCCTCTCCACACATACAGGCACCCACTCGTACACGCGGACCCCCAT
The DNA here is from genome assembly GCF_004115215.2 of Ornithorhynchus anatinus. NCBI lineage: Eukaryota > Metazoa > Chordata > Mammalia > Monotremata > Ornithorhynchidae > Ornithorhynchus > Ornithorhynchus anatinus. The sequence continues at coordinate 3,188,368 of NC_041753.1, read as the reverse complement.
CCATTGGTACGGACACGAGAGTAGACCCATGCTCAGACCCTCGGGTACAGGATGTAAGCGCATGCTAACCTGCCCATGCCCATTCAGACACACACACACACACACACACACACACACTGATCGACATCCCCATACGTGATCATACTCACACAAACAGTCCCACACCTACATGCACAAAGGGGCATTTACAGACATCCACACTCACAAACAGACCCACACATACACCTATGACAACGGGCATGTACAGACAGCCACACACACACACACGCACAGACACACACAGACACATAGGGCTGGCAGGTCTCCCCCAGGCCTCTCCCCACCCTTCTCCCTCCTCCCAATTCGGGGCTCCCTGGCCTCACCCCCTTGCCCCCACCTCTCCGTCCTGCTGCTCTAACACAGGTTGTAACAAGTTCGCACTTGTTGTGACCTCAAGAAGGGAGCCCCGGGGCGGGCAACGTCCCCCACTCCCGCTTCCCCGGTTACACGTTAACTACTGCTCCCCCTGAAAGGGTAGGTCTGGTCTCCTCCCCTCCTCCTCCTCCTCCCAGAACTCAATCGACCTCTTCCATACCCCCTCCCTCCATCACTTTCCCCCTGTGCCCCTCCAAAAAACCCTGACCCTTAGCTTCTTCTTCCTTGGGTCAGTGGGCAGAAGAGCGATGGGCTGGGAAGAAGGTCATCCGAGCCAACCCCCTGTGTCCCTGCCCTCTTTCGGTAGATGGGACATCCCGTGGTCTCACCTGGATCCAACGTGCTCTAGTGGGGGCTCAATCAAACGTACTGTCGAGCGATTACTGCGCGCAGAGTGCTGAACTGAGCGCTTGGGAGAGGACAAGAGAGTCGGTAGACACGTTCCCTGCCCACAGAGAGCTTGCGGCCTAGAAGGGGAGAAAAAGTTTAATAGAAATAAATATGAAAATGTGGTGGGGGGGAGAAGGGCATGTCCCCACCCCAGGAAGGGTCAAAATCGGAGCTAAAAATGGAGAAGCTGGAGACGGGGGGATGGCTATAATGACCTGAGAGCAGCGACACTCCCTCTCCGCCTCCCCCCGCGGTGGGTTAATGTTCAATCCCAGAGCTCCGTCCCCCTCCGGCCGGACATCTCGCCCGGCTCCACATCTCGTGATACCCGCCTGTCTCCCCGCCGCTGCCGCCCAGCCTCGGGGAGAGAGAGCGGGAGAGAGAGAGTGGGAGAGGTGGGGGCTGGGGGACCACAGGGAAGGGGTAGGGGTGCCAGGGGACAACTGAGGGTTGCGGTACCAAGAGGCGGAGAGAGGGGCAGGGGGCACCAGGGGAGGGGCAGGGGGTGTAAGGGGAAGGTGGGGGCTGGGTTACCACGGGGGACAAGCAGGGATTGTGGGAATGGGTTGGGTGGTGTCTGGGACCACTGGGCGGGTGTAACGAGAGGTCTGTCAGGGACGGATGTGGCCCCCGGCCTCGGCTGGTGCTGCTTGCTGAGCCCGGGTTTGTGCCTGTTGAGGGCCCAGCCACCTGCCCACAGTCCCCACCCACTGCCCGCTGCTCATTTCCCCCTGCCCACTTGGTCCTGCCAGAGCCCATTGGGAGCACTGAAAAACGATCCTCCAGCCTCCTTCTCTGGCCGGGCACCGTCCCATCCCCACATCCTCCCTCCCCTTGGCCTGGCCCCGCACCTGGACGGGACCCATTGGTTACCCATCCCACCCTCCCTGGAGCAGGACCGGGGAATCAGGCCCAGAAAGGGTACAGCTCCAGCTCTGAGTCACACAGCAGGTTGGCGGTCGGGGACCCAACCTCCACCCTGTCTCTCCCCACCAGGGCTATACCCTGGGTACCCCCGCAGAGAGTTCTTGGTGAAGGGGAGGTGAGAATAGAGGAGGAGCTGAGAGACAAGGGGGCAGGTACGTGGGGGTCTTTGACTGGAAAGGACAAGGCAAAGGGCTGGGGAAGGGAGGACCACCTATCCCTCCAAATCCCCGAGTGTCCTAAGGGGTGGGGGGTGGCGATCAGTCAGTCGGTTAGTCAGTCGTATTTATGGAACGCTTACTCTATGCAGAGCACTGTACTAAGCCCTCAAGCGGGGGAGGCAGACATTGAAGAAAAAATACATCCATAATTACCTACATGGAAAAATACATATAAAGTATGATCTACAGCTTGAGTTCTATTCTTCATGAGAAACAGTGTGGCCTAGTGGAAACAGCCCAGGCCTGGAAGTCAAAGGATCTGGGTTCTAATACTGGCTCTGCCTATCTGATATATGACCTTGGGCAAGTTCCTTCCCTTCTCTGTGCCTCAGCTCCTTCATCCACAAAATGGGGATTCAACACCTGTTCTCCTTCCTACTTGGGCTATGACCCCTCTGTGGGATGGGATGGTCTACCCCAGCATTTAGTACAGTGCTTGGCACATAGTACTGGGTGCAAAACACTATAGAAAGTGCTGGGGAGAATAAAAGCTTACAGTCTAGAGAGGAGTTTAACAGAAACCACAATTATCATTATACATTATATATCATATATCTTATTATATATATAATAATGATAATACATTATAGGTAAGGGAGATGGGACGTGGGAGGAGGGATGGAGGTTAGACTCCTGGAGGAACTTTCTTGATTGTGAGGGCAGCAGAAGTGAGTGACGAGGATGCAATTTATTTCTATTAATGTCTGTCTCCCCCCTAGATTGTAACCTTGTGTGGGCAAGGGAAGTGTCTGTTTATGGTTGCATTGTCCACTCCCGAGGGTTTAGTACAGAGCTCTATACACAGTAGGAGCTCAATAAATAGAAGTGAATGAATGAATGGGGGTCATTCCTTCCCTGGAGACACTGCTGACCCCTCCCCTCCGGCCCCTTCAGCGTGACTCCGGCCCACCCTCCCGCCCCCCAACTTGGGGGAGCTCAGCCCGGCTGTGAACCCAGCCCCCACCCTCCTGCTCTCTGGTTTCTGGGCACTGGCCCCCCGGGGGGGATCCGGTGACCGTTCCACACCACTCTGGCTCCCAGTCCCCGTCCCCGACTCTTATCTCCGGACCCATTTCATCTGGTCAGGGCCTCGCCAACCATTTAGGCTCTGCCAGGATCCTGGAGCCTCCGAGGCTAGGCCGTGTCAGCGGAGATTGGGATACTGGGGGCCGGGGAGTGCTCTGCACATAGTAAGAGCTTAATAAATACATCCGATTGATTGATTAATGCTTCTGGGGGGGAGGGAGCAGGATGAGCAGAGAGACAGGCAAAGTTGGAAATCAATCAATCAATCAATCAATAGTATTTATTGAGTGACATCCTGGTGCAGGGCGTTGTTCTAAGCACTTGGGTGAGTTCAAAAGAGTAAGTAAACGTGATCCCTGCCCTCAAGTAGCTTACGGTACAGTGGAGGAGACAGGCAGAGCTGGAATCATGTAGAGCTTGGTAGAGGCAAGCAGAAATGGAAAGAGACAGGTAGAGATGGAGGAAGAAGGGTAGAGATAAAGACAAATAGGCAGAGCTGGAGAGATGCAGGCAGAGATGGAAAGAGATAGGCAGATATGGAGAAAGAGAGATAGAGATGGAAACAGACAGAGATGGTGAGAGACAGGCAATGATAGAGAGAGACAGGCAGAGATGGAGAGATACAGGCAGAGATGGAAAGAGACAGAGAGCAATGAAGAGACAGGCAGAGATGGAGAGAATCATGGAGAGAATCAAGCAGAGCTGGGTAGAGGCAGGCAGAGATAGAGAGAGACAGAAAGAGATGGAAAGACACAGGCAGAGATGGAGAAAAACAAGCAGAGATGGAATGAAACAAGCAGAGGTGGAGAGAGAAAGCCAGAGATAGAGAAAGGGACGAGCAGAGATGGAGAGAGGAAGACAGAGATAGAGAGAGGCAGAGATGGAAAGAGACAGGCAGAGATGGAAAGAGTCAGGCAGAAATGGAGAGATACAGGCAGAGAGGGAGAGAGATAGGGAGTGGTGGAAACAGATAGAGAGAGATAGGCAGGGAGACAGGCGTCCAATCCTGGAGAGGACTGCTGGTGGGTGTGGGGGTCACCACCGCTCCCTGATGGAGGGGAGCTGACTCTCCCACCAGGGTAGAGCATACGTGGGTTCAAGTTCTAATCCCATCTCCTTTGGGGTCTCATTGGGCAGCCCAAGGGCCAGAGAGACTCCCATCTCCTTCCGAAAAGGGGAGGGATCAGTCGGTCAGTCAATTGTATTTACTAAGCACTTACTGTGTGCAGAGCACTGTACTAAGCGCTTGGGAGAGGACAATATAACAATAAAAAGACCCATTCCCTCCCCGCAATGAGTTTACAGTCTAGAGCAGGAGACTGTGCCACTGCTGAGGGGAAACCGGGTCTTGGGGAGGGCTCCCCTTCCCATTTTCAGTGGAAGCCAGGACTCCCAAACTCTGGGGGAGCAGGGCAGGGGAGATTGAGCCTAGGAACCCTCAATCAATCAATCAATGGTGTTTATTGAGCGCTTACTTTGTGCAGAGCACCGAACTAAGCGCTCAGGAGAGTGCACTACAACAGAGTTGGTAGGCGCGTTCCCTGCCTGCTATTTGTTGCTGAACTGAACTTTAGTACAGTGCTCTGCAAACAGTAAGTGCTCAATAGATATGATTGAATGAATGAGTTTACAGTCTCGAGGGGGAGACAGGGATCAGTATAAATAAAGGATGGATCTGGAAGTAAGTGCTATGGGGCTGGTCGAAAGGCCATCTTTCGAGGTCATCCCATCCATTCCCCTGCCTCTTCCACTTCTCCCTGCTTCCAAACCCTCCCTCGAGCCTCTGCCCTAGTCTTCCTCTGCTTCCTCCCCCTGGAAGTCCTTCCTGAGGTCTAGCCAAGGCACTAGAGGAAGCCGGTCCCAAGATCTCACGTCGGGGGACAGGGGTGAGGTGGGAAGCAGAACCACAGAGAGAACGGCTCCCATTCAACTCCCGTCCTCAGGTGCCCTCGTTGCCTTGTGTTGCCCGCACAGATGATCCCCTTACCCCCTTTAGCCCCCCTCCCCCGATGCCACCCAGGGCGCCCGCTCTCTGACAGTCTCTGTCTGAGGTGGCACGTTCCCCGCTGAGGCCCCCGTGACGGCGGGTGGGACCAGGGACGCCTAGTGCCTTGGGGAGCTGCCCTCCTCGCTGGGACTGGGGCAAAACCCCTCCCCCTACCAGGGTGCCAACCTCCGGCCTTCCCTGTGGGAACATCGTGGCCTCATTCCCCAAGGCAGCGATCAGGGGAGGTGGACGGGGGCAGGTCTGAAATGCCCCCCATCAGACCGGAAAACACAAGGCCTGGGGCAGCAAGGGAGGTGGTATGTGCCCAAATAGGGGAAGGGGGCTTGTGTATGGCGGGGGGAGGAGGGGGAGGGGGACGCCAGCTCCCAGGAAACACTTTGAAGCCTTTTTGTTTCTTTCTTATTTCTCTTTTTTTCAGTCGATGAAAAATTTCCAAACATTGACACACAGAAAGAAAAGAGCATTCTTCTCCGCTCTGGGCTGGTGTCCTGGGTGAATGGGCCAGAGCCGGGAGGAAAGGGGGTGGGGGAGGGTAAGGAGAGGGAGGCGGGAGGACCGGGGGAGGTGGGGGTGCCACACCGCTGGGCCCCCTCCCCCCCCGACCCCCCGACCCTTCTCTCCCATTTTGATTTCCCATATGGAGCACCTTTGGGGGCCTGTGGGGTTTTATGCCCCCTACTTGTTCCGGAATGGGGTGTCCATGGAAAAACTGGGAAGCTGAGTCTTCCAGGATTCAGGCCTCCTCCCCATCCCTCATTCAGCTGTGTCTACTGAACCCCAAATCCCCTCTGAGGGCTTTTCTGTCCCGGACAGACCCACCTACCTCCCTAGCACCCCCGCCTCTCCCCCATCCCTCTGGTTTCTCTCTCCTTTCAGGTCCCATTCTTTTTTTTTCCTCTTCATCTCCCTCCTCCTCCTCCTCCTCATCTTTTAATCGTGATAATAATAATAATTGTGGTATTCAGGAAGCACTTACTATGTGCCAGAGACCGTACTAAGCTCTAGAATAGATGCCAGATAATCAATCAGGTTGGACACAGTCCCTGTCCCGCCTAGGGCTCCCAGTCTCAATCCCCATTTTACAGCTGGCGTAACTGAGGCACAGAGAAGTGAAGTGACCTACGCAAGGTCGCACTGCAGAAAAGAGGCAGAGCCGGCATTAGAACCCAGGTCCTCCTGACTCTCAGGCCCGGGCTCCGTCCACTTGGCCAAACTGTCTCTCTCTCTCCCCGCCCCCATCCTCTATCAACTCAGGGAAGGGAGCAGATCTCCGGCCTTCTCTCTCTAAGCCCCTTCCCCCTTCCACCGCTCCTGACTCAGGGAAATGGGGTGTGTGTGTGGGGGGGGAAGGTAAGGGGGCGTTGCCCTGTAGGGGACCCCCCCCTCCCCTCCCCCCAATCTCTGCCTTTAGTGCTAGTTACAGGCTAAGGAGTCCCTCTGGAGGCACGATGGCTGAAAAACGAAAAATGGACGTGGATGTGAAATATTTTTAGGGGGGTGGGGGTGATCCGACACTCCTCCCCCCACCATTTCTTCTTGCCCCGTTCACCCAATCGTTCCCTTCCCTCAGTCACGGGAGAAAAAGAGCTGGCACTTGGGGTTGTGGAGAGGGAAACGTCAAAATAATAATAGTAATAACAATAATAGCAATAATAATTATATTTGTTGAGCACCTACTACGTGCCAAGATACGTCCATAGGGTTTTCTCGGTAAGGCACTCAGTACAGTGCTCCAAACGCAGAAAGGACAGGGGTGGACACAAGATAACCAGACACACAAATGTGCTCTCTCAAGAAAGAGTCCAGTACAGAAATACTAAAAATACTAATAATAGTAATTGTTAAGCACCTACTATGTGCCTGGTCCCATCTCAGGATCTCAACTGGAGAGTTTTCAGCACTCTAACCATCTTGGCTACAGGAGGGAGAGTCAAGCAGTGGCACAACCACGCCATTCCTGGCTTGGGCAGTGGTTAGCCAGTGGAAGGCAAACTGCTACATGTCAAAACTCCCCTGTGCATGGGAAAGAGTCGAGGGCAGAGACTCACGTTTACTGTGCGGAAGAAGGCAAAGGTAAACCTCTTCCAGAATTTTACCAAGAAAACTCTATGGATACCTACAAGAATGACTGCAGATGGAGAGTGGGACATTCCGGGAGAGATACGTCCATAGAGTTTTCTTGGTAAAGTGCTCAGTACAGTGCTCAACACTCAGAAAGCACTCAATAAAGTCCATCAATCGATTGATTGGAGACCCACATTGCATATACACGCCCGCCCACCCACATACACGTTCTCCTGTATACACAGGCATCCATCCCAAACCAAACATCCATAAAGAAGGCCACCCACCACCGGTACACGCTCACACTCACACAAACGACACGAGGAGTCAGCGGGGCCTAGTAGCTAGAGCCCAGGCCCGGGAGTCAGAAGGACCTGGGTCCTCATCCCGGCTCCGCCACTTGTCCGCTGTGTGACGTTGGGTGAGTCACTTCACTCTCCGTGCCGCTGTTACCTCATCTGCGAAAGGGGGATTAAGGCCTGATGCCCGCGTGGGACAGGGACCGGGTCCAACCCCGAGACCTTGTATCCACCCCAGCGCTTGGTCAAGTGCCTGGCACGGGGTGAGTGCTTACCAGATCCCACGATTACTATTATCATTATACCTTGCCTCCCGCCTGGCCTCCCCGCAGATGACGTCGGCCACCAAGGTGTACTACAGCCAGACGACGCAGACGGACAGCCGCCCCTTGCTGGCCCCGGGCCCCCGGCGGCGCCGCGTGCTGACCAAGGATGGCCGCAGCAACGTCCGGCTGGAGCACATCGCCGACAAGCGCCTCCTCTACCTCAAGGACCTGTGGACCACCTTCATCGACATGCAGTGGCGCTACAAGCTGCTGCTCTTCTCCGCCACCTTCGCGGGCACGTGGTTCCTCTTCGGCCTGGCCTGGTACCTGGTGGCGGCCATCCACGGCGACCTGCTGGAGCCCCCGGGGGTGGCCGCCAACCACACGCCGTGCGTGGTCCAGGTCCACACGCTGACCGGCGCCTTCCTCTTCTCCCTGGAGTCGCAGACGACCATCGGCTACGGCTTCCGCTACATCAGCGAGGAGTGCCCGCTGGCCATCGTCCTGCTCATCGCCCAGCTGGTGCTCACCACCCTGCTGGAGATCTTCATCACGGGCACCTTCCTGGCCAAGCTGGCGCGGCCCAAGAAGCGGGCGGGCACCATCCGGTTCAGCCGGCACGCCGTGGTGGCGGCCCACGCCGGGCGGCCCCGCCTCATGGTCCGCGTGGCCAACATGCGCCGCAGCCTGCTCATCGGCTGCCACGTGGCCGGCAAGCTGCTGCGGACCCGCCCGGCCCGGGACGGCGACCGCCGGCTGCGGCTGGACCAGGTCAACGTGGCCTTCCGGGTGGACACGGCCTCGGACAGCCCCTTCCTCTTGCTGCCCCTCACCTTCTACCACGAGCTGGACGAGGCCAGCCCGCTGCGGGATCTGGGCCTGCAGGGCGGGGGTGGGGGTGACTTCGAGCTGGTCTTGATCCTCAGCGGCACCGTGGAGTCCACCAGCGCGGCCTGTCAGGTGCGGACCTCCTACCTGCCTGAGGAGATCCTGTGGGGCTACGAGTTCGCCCCCGCCATCTCCCTGTCGCCCGGCGGCAAGTACGTGGCTGACTTCAGCCTCTTCGACCAGGTGGTCCCGGCGCCTGGGGCTGGGGGGACCCTCTCCCTCCGGCCCGGGTCGGCCCACGACGGCGATCCCGAGAAGCTGCGGCTGGAGGAGTCCTTCCGCAGACTGGAGGAGGAGGAGAGGGACGGGGAGGGGGTACCCCTCAGCGTCCGCATCAGCAACGTCTGAGCCCCCCGGCTCCACGCCGGGCCCCGCCGTCCCTCCGCTCCACCGCCTTCAACCCTCGGCACCGGGATGCCCTCCCTGCGCCCTCCTGCCATCGCCCGCTGCCTTCACCCCTTTGCGTCCTGATTGTCCCTCTTCCCTCCCCTGAATCCCCACAACACACTCACCTTGGGTCCCCCAATCCACCTGCCCCTTGCTCCCCTGACCCTTTCTACCCTCTCCATTGCTCCCCATTTCCTGTCCCTCACACTCCCTCGCCTCCCCCATGCTCCAGCTCCTCGCTGGAAAACTGTCCCAAGTCACCTTCCAGACTGTGTGACCACCCTCTCCCCAACCACCGTGTAGCCAAGCGCCCCCGGGTGTTTTCCAGAGCAGCTTGGAGGGCAAGGCCCCTTCCCCTCCACCCTCCCCCTAGCACCCCCAACCCTGGCTTGGACCGGGCCCTCGGATATGCCCCGCCGACAGGGGCTCTTGCCTGTCCCTCGCCGGGGCTGGAGGGCACCAGGGTGGCCTTGAATGAAGCCATTTCCTCCCCAGCTCCCCAGGACCCCCGGCGGGCCCCCCCGCAGTCTGGACCCTCTGAAACTGGCTTCCTGCTCCACCCCATCCTGGGGGAGGCCCGAGGCTCTCAGAGGCCAGAGATGGAGGCATTCCCTCCTTCCTCTGGTGTTGGGCTGCAGGGTGGGCCTCCTTGCACCCCAGTGGGGATATGGGGGGCATCTGGGGATCCAGCCTCCAACTGTCAGGGGGTAGTGACCCCTGAGGGTGGGGCAGTGGGGAAACGGGGTGGGGGGAGGCATAGAGATCTAGCCGGGTGGCAGGGAGTTACAGAGAGGTGTGTGTACATAGGATGTGCCCATGTGTGGGCACACAAATACCAGGCCTGAGACTTTTCAGGCACCCAACGGTGGCTGTCAGGGAGTTCAGGGTCCACAGTGGGACCAGGCCGAGGGGACCGGACAGATGGATAGGTCCGGGAGGACCAAGGGGAAGACAAGGAGAGGAGCGGAGCTGCTTTGCCCTTTAAGCTGGGTAACTGCCTGGCCTGGGCTTGGTTCCTTCCCTGTCCAGAACTCCAAAGTTGCACTTTACAAACCACATATCCACACCCCCCGTCTCTGGAGATGGTGTGTGGGTGGGGGAGGGTGGTGGGGGATGTCCATGAGGGACTGGGGGGCTGGTTCCGCCCTCCCCATTGTGGTCAGCACCTCCAAACGCAACCAGCTCTGGGGTGAAATAATAGTAATAATAATAATAATAATAATAACTGTAGCATTTGTTAAGCACTTATGTGCCATGGACTGTTCTGAGCACTGGGGTAGATGCAAGATATTAGGGTTGGATAAAATCCCTTTCCCACATAGGGCTCACAGTCTTAATCCCCGTTTTACAGATAAGGGAACTGAGGCCTAGAGAAGTGAAGCGGCTTGCCCAGGTAGACGAGTGGCAGAGCTGGGATTAGAACCCAGGTCCTTCTGACTCTCAGTCCAAGGCTCTAGCCACTAGACCTCGCTGCTGCTCACCAGGCATGTTGCTCTTGGCAGGTCCCGGAGAGGGAAGAGAAAGGTTCCTGGAAAGGGAGAGGATGATGGGCTGGTTGGGGGCTGAGAGGAAGGGAAGGGGGAGGGGCTAGTCGGGGCAGACCAGGGGAAAGATGCTTCTTCTGAATGACTTCGAGGAGTCCCTCTTCCCGCCGCCCTCATCTCTGGGGGGATGGGAGGGGCACGACCTCCTCACCACGAGAACCAGTCTCCAGGGCCACTTGTCTGCACACCCAGTGGAGAGTGGGGGAGGGAAAGGCCAAATTGAGGTGGTGGTGGGTGGGCAGGGGGTGGGTGGGTGAGTCGGGAGGGGTACTTCAAGAGAGGCTCCAAAGAACCAGACTAAGGGAGCCATCAATATAAATATTATAACATGAAATGATTTAATATATTTGTGTACAGACGTGGCGTGGGGGGAGGGAAGAAGAGGGAGATGTAGAGAGGCGACGGGGAAGGGGCTGAACAGAGAAGGTCGGGGAGGAGGTGGCTGTTTAGAGGAGGTGGGAAGGAGGAGGTGATTCAGAGGAAGTGGGGAGGGGGCTTTACAGAAAAGATGGGGCAGGGGGCTGTACAGAGGGGGTAGAGGAAAGCCTTATACGGAGGAAGGGGGAGAGGGTTGTACTGAAGAGATAGGGCAGGGGGCTGTATGGAGGAGATAGAGGAGAGGGCTCTATACAGATGGGGTGGGGGGGCATACAGAGGAGGAGGGGCACGGGGCTAGACCGAGGAGGTAGGATGGAGAGGGGGGCTGAACAGGGATCCTTCCGTTCTGTTCCACCTTTGGCTTCTGGCTGCGGCTGGGACCCCCTCCTTCCCCAGGATGGGAGTGACCTCTGTGGTGGCTGAAGCTCCCCACAGGTCCTCCCCCCAACCTTTATCCTCCAGCCTTGGACCTAAGCATCCTCATATCCTAAGGGAGGAGCCGCTCCTCACCCCAACCAGGATCGGGCGCCCAACCCCTCCCAAATACTTGCCTTATATGAGATGAAGCCACCGGGCCTGGGGAAAGGAAGGCGAGGGGGCGGGGGGAACTTCCTGTGAGAAAGGGATACCAGGCCAGTGTCCTCCATTCACCAGGGCCGGTCCAGTCCCCGGAGCCTCCTTCACCAGCCCCGGCCCCGTCTCCCCTCTCCCGTTCTCGGCCTTCCCGTCCTGGGGGAGGGTCTCTCCTCTGTGCTAACCCCGTCAGTTAAGACTCTGCCTTTGCTGTTGAACTAGGGCAGGGGCAAGCGGACCCCCGCCCTGCCTCGTAGGGGAGGCGGCTACTCTTCCCACTAAAGAATAAACTGGAGCCAGGTGACAGGGAAGAAAAATGTAAAAATTGACAGATGTATTTTTTTTTCTTCCCTCCTGTCCAGAACAAGCTACTAAATAAAGCGTTTCGGAATCGTTTATCCCGCCGACCCTGGGTCTGGAGTTTCTAGGGGTGGGTGGCGTTAGTCTGGTCAGAAGGCTCCCCAAATCTGAGACCGTTTCTCTTCTAGCCGATCCGCAATCTGTTCATCTCCCTGCTAATCACATACTGTGCGTAGCCACACTGGCCATGAAGGTGGAGGCTGGGCTGGCCACAAAATGGAAGCCACGGTGGGTAAGGGGCCAGGCCAGACCCTAGTAGCTGATGGGCAGAGGGTGGTAGAAGAAAGTGTTGACGGTGTTGGTCCTGTGGGCTGCTCATTCATTTATTCATTCAATTCAATTGTATTTACTGAGCGCTTACTGTGTGCGGAGCGCTTGGGAAGGTACTGTATAATGATAAACAGTGCCATTCACACAAGCTCACAGTCTACAGTGGGGGAGACAGACATCAATACAAATAAATAAAATTATGGATATGTACATAAGAGCTTTGGGGATGGGGGCAGGGTGGACTGCTCCCTGCCCAGGGTACCTATGTTAGAGTGGAATTAATCAATCAATTAATGCTATTTCTTGGGTGCAGAGCGCTGTCCTAAGCACTTGGGACAGTCCATTACATCCGAGTTAGTAGATGCGATCCCTGCCCACAAGCAGCTTGCAGTTTACAGGGTTGGGAAGACGGAAGTCAGGGAAGGAAGTGAACCCTGTTACCTGGATCAGTTAATCAATGGTATTTATTGAGCATTTACTGTGTGCTGAGCACTGTACTAAGCGCTTGGGAGAGTACAATATAACAGACATATTCCCTGCCCACGACGAGCTTACAGTCTAGAGGATGAGCTTCAAGAGCTTCAGAGAAGCAGCCTGGCTCAGTGGCAAGAGCACGGGCTTGGGAGTCAGAGGACGTGGCTTCTAATCTTGGCTCCATCACTTGTCTGCTGTGTGACCTTGAGCAAGGCACTTCGCTTCTCTGTGCCTCAGTTACCTCATCTGTAAAATGGGGATTAAGACTGTGAGCCCCACGTGGGACAACCTGATTGCCTTATATCTACCCGAGCACTTAGAACGGTGCTTGGCACAAGGTAAGCACTTAACAAACACTTTTTTAAAAAAAGTCACAGTTGACGAGCAGATGGGAACAACTCCGAAAAGGGGAAACTGACATGTGGAAAACTTGATTCGGGAAAGAAGCACGAAGGGGCTGATCTTGGAGCAGGATGGTGATGGGGAGAGGGCTGGAAAATGACACATTCCCTGCCCACAAAGAGCTTCCATTCTCATGGGGAAGAAAGACTTAAAAATATTTATATCTAGAGTGGTCAAAATAAATAAATTAAGCAGACAAATAGACATGAATACTCAGAAAGGGAGCAAATAAATTCATGAAGTGCTAGAGGTTTTGTTTTCTCTTTATGGTATTTGTTAAGTGCTTACTGTGGACCAGGTACTGTACTAGACGCTGGGGTAGATACAAGCTAATCAGGTTGGACACGGTCCAGGTCCCACATGGGGCTCACAGTCTTGATCCCCACTTTACAGATGAGGGAACTGAGGAGCAGAGGAGTGAAGCGACCTGGCCCAGGTCACTGAGCAGACAAGTGGCAGAGCCAGGATTAGAACACAGGTCCTCTGACTCCCAGGCCTGGACTTTTTCCACTAGGCCATGCTGCTTCTCACACTGGCTGAAGAGATGATGTGGACCAGGGAGATCGGCTATCTTGAGGGCTCAATCAATCAATCAGTGCTATTTATTGAGCATTTACTATGCGCAGAACACTGTACTAAGCACTTGGGAGAGGTCAATACAACAGAGTTGGTAGACACATTCCTCTAGTGTCCCTAAACAGGTCACTGTCCTCAGAGCATGCAGACTGAGCCGGCTGTGCCACTTGTCAGCTCTGTGACTTTGGGCAAGTCACTTAACTTCTCTGGGCCTCAGTTACCTCATCTGTAAAATGGGGATTAAGACTGTGAGCCCCACGTGGGACAACCTGATCACCTTGTTTCTACTCCAGCCCTTAGAACAGTGCCTGGCACATAGTAAGTGCTTAACAAATACCATTATTATTAGTAGTGGTAGTAAATATGGGGACCAGGTCTGAGTTGGAGCTCTGCTCCACACCAGCTTTTGATACATTAATCATGTGTGAAGAGAATATATTCCAGCAAATTCCATCTTGAAGGCCCTTGGGGAGTCTAATATTTCTCCCCCCACCACCCACTGTCTACTGAAGCACCCCTTATCCTCCTCCTCCCACCCTCAGAAAGTTCCACCCTGCCCATCTCCACCCCATCTTCTTGGGTCTGTGGTTTGTTGTTTTTTATGATAGTATTTGTTAAGTGCTTATTATTCATTCATTCAATAGTATTTATTTATTCATTCATTCATTCAATAGTATTTATTGAGCGCTTACTATGTGCAGAGCACTGTACTAAGCGCTTGGGATGAACAAGTCGGCAACAGATAGAGACAGTCTCTGCCGTTTGACGGGCTTACAGTCTAATCGGGGGAGATGGACGGACAAGAACAATGGCAATAAACAGAGTCAAGGGGAAGAACATCTCCTAAAAACCGATGGCAACTAAATAGAATCGAGGCGATGTACAATTCATTAACAAAATAAATAGGGTAACGAAAATATATACAGTTGAGTGGACGAGTACAGTGCTGTGGGGATGGGAAGGGAGAGGTGGAGGAGCAGAGGGAAAAGGGGAAAATGAGGCTGTAGCTGCGGAGAGGTAAAGGGGGGATGGCAGAGGGAGTAGAGGGAGAAGAGGAGCTCAGTCTGGGAACGCCTCTTGGAGGAGGTGAGTTTTAAGTAGGGTTTTGAAGAGGGAAAGAGAATCAGTCTGGCGGAGGTGAGGAGGGAGGGCATTCCAGGACCGCGGGAGGACGTGACCTATTTATTGAGCGCTTACTATGTGCAGAGCACTGTACTAAGCGCTTGGAATGTACAAATCGGTAACAGATAGAGACAGTCCCTGCCCTTTGACGGGCGCACAGTCTAATCGAGGGAGACGGGCAGACAAGAACAATAGCAATAAACAGAATCAAAGGGATGAACTTCTCATTAAAACAATAGCAAATAAATAGAATCAAGGCAATGTACATCTCATTAACAAAATAAATAGAGTATTGAAAATATATACAGTTGAGCGGACGAGTACAGTGCTGAGGGGATAGGAAAGGAAAGGGTGAGGAGCAGAGGGAAAAGGGGGAAAAGAGGGTTTAGCTGCGGAGAGGTGAAGTGGGGGGAGAGGGAGCAGAGGGTAAAGGGGAGCTCAGTCTGGGGGAAAAGGGGAGCTCAGTCTGGGAAAAGGGGAGCTCCAGGCACCTTACTAAGCCCCGGAGTAGATACAAGATAATTAGTTTGAACACAATCCATGACCCCCATGGGGCTCACAATCTTAATCCCCATTTTTCAGATGAGGGAACTAAGGCACAGAGAAGTGAAGTGACTTGATCAAATGTCACACAACAAAGTGTTGGAGCTAGGGTTAGAACCCAGCTTCTTCTGATTCCCAGCCCTCTGCTCTTTCTACTAGGCCACAGCGCTTCCCTATTTACACACTTCCTACGTCTCCCAGCATTGGTTCAAATTTGGAGGTACAAGTTTGTCAGATTGGAACCCTTCTTGTTCCACAAGTGGATCACAATCACTGACTGTAGAGTTTTGTCCTTTATTTTCGAAGAAGCCACCAGAGGGAGAAACTCACAATTTAAGGAGGGAGAGGAAGGAATCATTCGATCGTATTTATTGAGTGCTTACTGTGTGCAGAGGACTGTACTAAGCGTTTGGAAGGTACAGTCTGGCAACAAATAATGACAATCCCTATCCAACGAGCTCACAGTTTAGAAGAGGGGAGACAGACAAGAAAACAAAATAAAGCAAGTGGCAGGCATCAATAGAATCAATGCAAATAAATAGAATTATAGATATAGATAATCATATTCTCATTTTCCAGATGAGGAAACCGGGGCTCAGGGAGGCTAAAAGATTTGTCCAAGATCACACACAAGACAGGACAGGGGTAGAGCCAAGTCTATTTGGGGAGCTAGATCTGAAGTTTTGGAATTGAGGGATGTGATAATAATAACTGTGGTATTTGTTAAGCGCTTATTACGCATGAAGCACCATACTAAATGCTGGAGTAGAGGACAGTGCTCTGCACATAGTAAGTGCTTAATAAATACTATTGAATAAATGAATACAAGATAATCAGGTCCCTCATAGGGCTCACAGTATAAGTTGGAAGAAGAAGAGAAGCAGCATGGCTCAGTGGAAAGAGCCCAGGCTTGGGAGTAAGAGGTCATGGGTTCTAAACCCGACTCCACCACTTGTCAGCTGTGTGACTTCAGGCAAGTCAGTTCAACTTCTCTGGGCCTCAGTTACCTCATCTGTAAAATGGGGATTGAGACTGTGAGCCCCACGTGGGACAGGGACTGTGTCCAATCCGACCTGCTTGTGTCCGCCCCGGCGCTTAGTACAGTGCCTGGCACATAGTTAAGCGCTTAACAAATGCCATAATTATTATTAAGAGTTACTGAGTCCCCATTTTGCAGATGAGGGAACTGAGGCACAGAGCAAGCAAGTGGCAGAGCTGGGATCAGAACCCAGTCCTCTGGCTCCCAGACCTGGGGTCTTTCCACTAGGCCCCGCTGCTTGCCATTGCAGAGAGGCAGGAGGTGCTGGGCTCCCCATTTTGTCTACTCACCCCACGAGGGTTCCTTTACCACAGCCTGGACCCCCTACTCAGCGACGGTCAGCCTAAAGCACCACAGCTCCGAGCGTCTAATTGAACTCTCCGTGGGGGTTGCGCCGTAGAATCAGAATCACAGGATCATTTTTCTACAAAAACGTTCATGACATGTCACCCCGCTGCTCAAAAAACTCCAGCAGTTGCCCAGCCACCTATCAAACAAAAACTCTTCACCATTAGCGTTAAAGCACTCCATCACTTTGCCCCCCACCTCGCTACTCTCCTTCTACAACCCACCCTGCACACTTAACTCCTCTAGTGCTAACCTTCTCACGGTGCCTCAATTTCGCCCACACCCTGCCTCTGGCCTGGAACGCCCTCCCTCCTCAAATTCGCCAGACAATTCCTCTTTCCCCCTTCAAAGCCTTATTGAAGGTGCATCTCCTCCAAGAGGCCTTCCCAGGCTAAGCCCCACTTTTCTTCATCTCCCACTCCCTTCTGCATCACCCTGACTCTCTCCCTTTGCTCTCCCCTGTTCCCAGCCCCAAAGCACTTAGGTACATCTCTGTAATTTTATTTCTTTGTATTGATGTCTGTCTCCTCCCCATGTCTAGACTGTAAATTCGTAGTGGGCAGGGAACGTGACTGTTTATTGTTATAATCTACTCTCCCAAGTGCTTAGTACAGTGCGCTGCACACGGTAAACACTCAATAAATATGACTGAAGGAATGAATGAACCACAGAACCCACCCATCCCTGCCCAAGACCCAGACTAAACAGTGTGGCTCTGTGGAAAGAACACAGGCTTAGGAGTCAGAGGTCATGGGTTCTAATCCTCTGCCCAGGGTCGGGGTCCCCTTCACGAGGACTCGATCTACAAGACGGGGGGAAGTGAGATCCTCTGCCCACCGGCCCACAGCGTGACCTAAATGGCACCCACTCAACCCTCCTTTATATTGACCGGCTCTTCCTCGGCTTATTCTGATTGGCTGGGAGACGGAGCCCGGTCTCCAGGTTCCTTGCTAATCTGCCCCAGACCCAGGGCTGCGCCCCCATTGGCTCAGCCTGGCCAGGCCGTGCGCTCATTGGCCGGCGTTGGAGGGCCGCTGACCTCACTGTTGCCTAGGCTCTCTGAAATCTGCCCCGGTCAGGGGTCACGCCACCCCACTGTGGTGGTTCAACCTTTAATTATGGAATGAGAAGCATGGTGGCCTAAGGGATAGAACCTGGATCTGGAATAATAATAATAATGATGGCATTTGTTAAGCGTTTACTAGGTGCAAAGCACTGTTCTAAGGTGAGCAGGTTGTCCCACGTGGGGCTCACAGTCTTAATCCTCATTTTCCAGATAAGGTAACTGAGCCTAAGAGAAGTTAAGTGACTTGCCCAAAGTCACCCAGCTGACAAGTGGTGGAGCTGAGATTAGAACCCATGCCCTCTGACTCCCAAGCCCATGCTCTTTCCACTGAGCAACACTACTTCCCCTAAGATAAAAGACAGAAAACAGAAGGCTGTGGATTCTATTCCCCGACCTGCCACTTATCTGCTGTATGACCTTGGGCAAATCATTTCACTTCTCTGTGCCTCAGTTATCTCATCTGTACAGCGAAAGCGATTAATAGAGTGCTCTGCGCACAGTAAGCACTCAATTTCCCGTTTAGACTGTGAGCCTATCATTGGGCAGGGATTGTGTCTATCTGTTGCCGAATTGTACATTCCAAGCGCTTAGTACAGTGCTCTGCACGTAGTAAGTGCTCAATAAATACTTTCGAATGAATGAAATACAATTGAATGAATGAATAAAATAGTACTGACTATGAGCTTCAGGTGGGACATGGACTATGTCTTACCTGAGTAAGTTGTATCTACCCCAGCGCTTAGTACGGTTCCTGGCACATAGTAAGCGCTTAAATACCATTAGAAAAACCCCAAACCTAGGGCGAAGTCCCTTCTAGGCCCTCCTTCCTAAACAGCATGGCTTAGTGGAAAGAGCAAGGGTTTGCGAGTCAGAAGACTAGATTCTAATTCCTGTTCCACCATGCACGGGCTGTGTGACCTTAGGCAAGTCACTTAACTTTGCTGTGTCTCAATTCCCTTAATATTCAAAATGGGAATCCAAATTTGTTCTCTATCCTATTTAGACTGCCATGCGGGACCTAATGATCTTGTATCTATTTCAGCACTTAGTACAGTGTTTGGCAATCCGTAAGCGCTTAACAAATGCCACAGTTATGATTATTCTTCCTCACCCCACTCCTTGCCCTCACTTCATCCATCCTGGAGGGGGTGAAAACAGAGATAGCAGAAACAGAGATACCCAGAGAGAGAGAGCACAGAAAGAAACAAGGAGAGATGGAGATAGAAGTGTAGGGTGGCCATTTAGTAGCATTAGTAATAACAGTAATTATTAGTAATTATTAGTAATTATTGATTCTTATATGGAAGGACTGTACTAAGCACTGAGGGTAGATATAAGATAATCAGGTTGGACAGAGTCCCTGTCCCTCATGGCGTTCATGATCTGCTAATTCTTTTGTAGCATATTCTCCCAAGTGCTCAATACAGAACACTGCACATGGTACGTGCTCATTAAATCCCATTGATTGCTTAATAGTAGCAGAATTTATTGAACACCCTCTGAACTAGGTGTTTGGGAAGCATAGAAGAATAAAGTGACAGGTTATTTTATTCATCCCCCTCCCAGCTCCATAACACTTACGTACATATCTGCAATTTATTAGTCTGTCTTCCCCCCCAGACTGTAAACTCGTGGGCAGAGAATGTGTCTGTTTATTGTCATATTGTACTCTCCCAAGCGCTTAGTACAGTGCTCTGCACACAGTAAGTGCTTAATAAATACAATTGGATGAAAGTTTCATGCCCACAGGGAGCTTTCACAATATGGGGGATATCGAGCATAAAAATACAACTGGAGTTGTCAAAAATAAAGTGGGCACAGATACAGGAGTTCTAAGGAAGGTGTGAATAAGTTCATAAATGCTAGTTAATAAATACTAAAGTTGTAAATAAATTCATAAATATGTAGTGGTAAGAGAATGGGTCTGGGAGTCAAGAGCCCTGATTTCTAATCCCAGTTCTTCCCTGGATCTTCTATGTCATTTTGGGCAAGTCTTGCCTAAATGCAAACTCCTTGAGGGCGGAGATTTTCTCACACAATTTAAAGGACACTTCCAAGCCCTTAGCACAGTGCCTCGCACACAGGAGGTGTTCAATAAATACTATGGATTGATTGAACTTCTCTGAGCCCTAATTTCCTCATCTGTAAACAGGGTTAAGATATATGTTCTGTTGCTTGTGGGTCAGGGCTTGTTTCCGATCTGATTATTTCTATTTGCCCCAGAGTTTAATACAGTACTTTGACTCTCAGAAAGTGTTTAATAAATACCATAATTACTGTTCTTTAGACCTTGAGCCCCATGTGGGACAGGGATTATGTGTGTTCTGATTATCTTCTCCCCCCTTCAGATTGTAAACCTGGTGTGGACAGAGATTGTCTCTTTTTACTGCTGAATTGTACTTTCCTAGCACTTAGTACAATGCTCTGCACACAATAAGCATCCAATAAATAGGATAGAATGAATGAAAGAATGTTGTATCTTCTCCAGCACTTAGTAAACTCCTTGGCCCATAGTAAGTACTTCAGAAATACCAAAATTATTATTATTCTTTGATTAAACCATAATAATTAGAGAGGCACTTGTGTCAGGATTGTGCATGCTATAGATGTTTTGGAAATGATGGAGTCTTCCCCTTCATAAAATGATGGATGAGCCTTGTCTTTCTGCTTGACCAAGCAAAGAGAAAGAAGGAAAACCAAGGGTCAGTAGGTCAGTCAGAGAGTCATCAGTCTTTAGGTCAATCTTTCGGTCAGACCTAGGGCTCACAGGTTTAATCCCCATTTTACAGATGAGGTAAATGAGGCACAGAGAAGTGAGGTGACTTGCCCAAGAACACACAGCTGGGAAGGGTCCGCCCTACCAAAGTATGATTTTAGCGGATCTCGAACACTGGATGCTGCTGATGGGGTAAGGTTCTCCCGGGTCCAAGCCTGGAGCCCAGTTTAACGGAGCACGGAGGCTTCTTGTGTTTTATCCGATATTTCATTCGGTATTTTTTAATGGTATTTGTTAAGCACTTACTATGTGTCAGTCACTGTTCAAAGCACTAGGGTAGATACATGGGAATCGGGCTGGACACAGACCTCTCCCACATGGGTCTCATAGTCAGGTAAGAGAGAGAATAGATATTGAATCCCCATTTTGCAGCTGAGGAAACAGAGGCCCGGAGAAGTCAGGTGTCTTGCCCAAGATCACCCAGCAGGCAAGTGGTGGAGCTGGGATTAGAACCCAGGTCCTCTGGTTCTCAGGTCTGTGCTTTATCTGCTCGGCCACATATTTCAGTGAGTCAGTCAATCAGTATGTCAGTCAGTCAGTCAGCCAGGACCATGGCTTAGTGGCAAGAACAGGGGCTTGGGAGCCCAAGGATGTGGGTTCTAATTCCGCTCCACCACTTGTCTGCTTTGTGACCTCCGGCAAGTCACTTAACTTCTTTGTGCCTCAATTACTCCATCTGTAAAATGGGGATTAAGGCTGTGAGCCCCACATGGGACAATTTGAGAGCACCAGCTTTCTTCATCTTACACCTCTGCTCTCTTCAGCCCCTACTCCCCAGTTCACACTCTTGACCCTTCCGTCTCAAAGACAAGCCGTACCTCCCACCCTGATCCAGAACTCCCTCCCGTTCAAATCCACCGGCCTTCAGAACCCCCTGTGATCAAATGTGGGGGCCAGCAGGAATGGGAGGGACGCCCTCTGGGGGATCGGGACCCCGAGGAGCTCTCGGAGGAAAGAGGCCATTCCGAGGGGCTCGGGAGAGTCCAGACCCGACTCTGGCTTCCGAGGGGACCGTCTCCGCCCCGTCCCCCGCTCTTTATTAGCTCTCCATTAGGATCCCGGGATGTCGATACTGAGGCAGGAGCTCCTGGAGGCGGGGACGGGGTGCTGAGATGCTGTGGATGAGCCGGAGAGGGGGCAGCTGCTCCCGATGGTCAGAGGTGGTGGAGATGAAGATGGAGCAGGGTCGTCGGGCCCTCCCCTTGGGTGCCCGCAGGTTGAGCACCCCGGCCTGGGCCACACAGTGGTCGGCGGTGAGGCAGCGAGGGCAGTGGGTCTCGCCTGGCTTTACCAGCAGGTGCTTCAGGTCTCTGTGGAAGATCCTCCAGTCGTTTTCTCTCAGGAACCTCTGGCAGATCTCATCATCACTGGGGAGAGATGGGACATACGTGGCTCAGGGGCCTGGGCCGGGGAGTCAGAAGGAACTGGGTTCTGATCTACAGAAACGCTCTGGGCGAGTCACTGCCCTCCTCCAAAATCTCCAGTAGTTGCCTATCAACCTTCGTATCCGGCAAAAACTTCTCACTATTGACTTCAAAGCTCTCCATCACCTTGCTCCCTCTTACCTCACCTCCTTTCTCTCCTTCTTCATCCCAGCTCACACACTCAGCTCCTCTGCCACTGCTAACCTCCTCATTGGGCCTCGTTCTCGCCTGTGCCACCGTCGACCTCTGGCCCACGTCCTCCCTCTGGCCTGGAATGCCCTTCCTCCTAACATCCGCCAAACTAGCACACTTCCCCCCTTCAAAGCCCTACTGAAAACTCACCTCCTCCAGGAGGCCTTCCCAGACTGAGCCCCCTTTCCTCTGCTCCTCCTCCCTCCCCATCACTGCGACTCCCTCCCTCTGCTCTACCCCTCCCTGCCCCATAGCACTTGTGTATCTATGTACATATTTATTATTCTATTGATTTTATTAATGATGGGTATATTCTATAATTCTATTTATTTATATTGATGCTATTGATGCCTGCCTACTTGTTTTGTTTTGTTGTCTCTATCCCCCATTCTCAATGTGAGCCCGTTGTTCGGTAGGGATTGCTCTCTTTGTTCCCGAATTGTACTTTCCAAGTGCTTAGTACAGTGTTCTGCACACAGTGAGTGCTCAATAAATGCAATTGAATGAACAAATGCATGAATGAACGACCGGCTCCGCCACATATGTGCTGTGTGACCCAGGGCAAGTCATGTCACTTCTCTGGCCTCAGTTACCTTGTCTGTAAAATGGGGAGTAAGAGTGTGAGCCCTATGTGGAACAGGGTCTGTGTTCAACCTGATTAACTTGTAGCTACCTCAGTGGTTAGAACAGTGCTTGGCGCATAATAATCGCTTCACCAGTACCATAATTAGTATTACTATGGGGTCAGGGTGGGGGGATAGACCACCTTGGGATTCTCATTTATCTCATCTGCAAATGGGGATTTAAGAATGGGAGCCCCATGTGGGACAGGTACTGTGTCTGACTGGATTACCTTGTATCTACCCCGATGCTTAGAACAGTGCCTGGAACACAGTAAATGTTTAATGAATACCATTTTTTAAAAAATCCATCGGGGAGAGTACCCACACAGAGAGAGGGCAGGCTTTCCTCCCCTTAATAATAATAATTGTGGTATTTGTTAAGTACTTACTATGTGCCAGGCACTGAACTAAACGCTGAGGTGGATACAAGCAAATTGGTCTGGACACAGTCCCAGTCCCACGTGGGGCTCAAAGCTTTAATCCCCATTTTTTTAGATGAGGTAACTAAGGCACAGAGAAGTCAAGTGACTTGCCCAAGGGCACACAGCAGACAAGTGGCAGAGCTGGATTAGAATCCATGACCTAGTGGCTCCCAGGCCCATGGTCTACCCACTACACCCTGTCTGTACCCCCACCAGGGACTGACGGTTGTGTGGAGGCAGGGAGATGGCCTAGTGGGTCTCCCGGTCCTGACCTGGGGTAGGGAATCTGCATCTGGGTCAGCTTCTCGTTGGTCTCTCTGTCCAGGAAGCCCTCCAGTTTGTTTATCTTCAGCTGGATCACTTCGGCCCCCTGACTCACCAGGATCAGGGGTCTCTTGTCCTGGAGGCCCTCCGGGAGGAGGATTTGATGAAGACCCTGGGGAGGTGGACAGACGGCAGATTGGTAGCAGACTCCCTCACTCTTCCCTTAAAAGCGCCCCCAAAACAGCCCTCTGCTCCACATTTGCTCTTCCCCCAGCTCGCTCGCTTCGTTCCTCCCAAGCCAATCCAGAGCTGTTCCTGTTTTCCCGGAAAAAATGGAAACTCCTTGACGGCAGAAAATCTGTCTTCCACTTCAGTTGCACTTCTCAAGTGCTCAGAACCGTGCACCGTACCCAGTGGGTGCTCAGTTGACCCCATTATCACCACCCAAGCGCTCATATGTTGAACTAAGTGGGTGTTCAGTAAATACCACTATCATCATCACCAGGGGGATGAGGTAGAGGGGGCTATCTGCAGGACTCAGGAGAAGCAGCGTGACGTAGTGAAAAGAGCACCGAGTTAGAGGTCCTGGGTTCTAATCCCAGCTCTGCCACTCGCCTGCTTGCTGTGGGACCTTGGGCAAGTCACTTAACTGCTCTGTGCCTCTGTTCCCTCATCTGCAAAATGGGGATGCAATATCTGCTCTCTCTCCTATGTGGACTGTGAGCCCCATGTGAGACCTGATTAACTTATATCTGCTCCAGTGCTTAGTACAGTGTTTGGCAGGTAGTCACTTCACTTCTCTGTGTCTCAATTACCTCATCTGCAAAATGGGGAATGAGACCGTGAGAGCCATGTGGGACAGTGACTGTGTCCAACCTGATTTGCTTGGATCCACCCCAGGTCTTCGAAATAATAATGATGGCAATCGTTAAGCGCTTACTATGGGTGAAGCACTGTTCTAAGGGCTGGGGGGGATACAAGGTGATCAGGTTGTCCCACATGGGGCTCACAGACTTAATCCCCATTTTACAGATGAGGTGTCTGAGGCCCAGAGAAGTGAAGTGACTTGCCTAAAGTCACACAGCTGACAAATGGCGGAGCCAGGATTAGAACCCATGACTTCTGACTCCCCAGCTCGGGCTCTGTCCATTGAGCCACGTTTGAAAGCACATAATAAACGCTTAGCACCACAATTATTAGTAAGTGTTTAACAAATACCACAGTTATTATATAACTGTGGTATTTGTTAAGTGCTTACAATGTGCCAGGCACTGTACTAAGCGCTGGGGTGGATACAAGCAAATCAGGTTGGACTGTGTCCCTGTCCCACATGGGGCTCCAAGCTTTAATCCTCATTTTACAGATGACGTAACTGAGGCCCAGAGAAACGAAGTGACTCGCCCGAGTTCACACAGCGGACGGGTGGCTGAGCCGGGATTAGAACACAGGACCTCTGACTCCATGCCCTTTCCAATAGGTCACGCTGCTTCCCCCGTGTCCTGCAGATAGCCCCCTCAAAAGGACTCCCAGGCCCATTCTCTAGCCACTTGGCCACGCTGCTTCTCGGTTATTATGATTATTATTATGATCACTATTATCATTATTACCAGGACTTCCCCCTCATCCACACCCTGGACCCGGATATAGGCCCCCACCGCCGCCTCCACGGGGAGCTTGCCAAACTCTGTGGTTACGACGCCCTTGTCTTGGTTAGATGGGCTACGTGGAGAGCTGAAAGAATCTTCCCCGGTCAGGCTGCTCTTCCCAGAATCCCTGTGCAATTCCCAAGATTCCAGCTCGCCGACGGGAACATCCAACAGTTCCTCAGGGAGGGAATACCCCCTGAGGGGTGGAGTTGGGGACGAGGACTCTCTCTGACTCATTCTGGGAAGGACGTGTGGCCTAGAGGAAAGAGCACAGAATTGGGAGTCAGGAGATTTGGGTTCTAAATCCGGGCCCATTACTTGCCTGATGGTTTGGGGTTTTTTTTTATGGTATTTGTTAAGCGCTTACTATGTGCCGGGCGCTGTTCTAAGCGCTGGGGTACGTATAAAGTGATCGGCTCGGAGACGGTCCATGTCCCACATGGGACTCCCAATCTTAATCCCCATTTTACAGATGAGGGGACGGCGGCACAGGGAAGTGAAGTGACTAGCCCTAGGTCACACAGCAGGCTAGCGCCAGCGCCAGGACTAAAACCCAAGTCCTCTGACTTCCATGCCCCCGCCCTATCCACTAGGGCACGCTGCTTCTGGGTGACTTTGGACAAGTCACTTGACCTCTCTGGGCCTTGGCTTTCTTCTCTGTAAAAGAGAACAGAGCCTAGTGGAAAGAACAGGGCACAGAGCTTTACCTTTATATCCATAAAGTCGCTAGGAATTGGAAACGATCCAACAGCACTTATTAATAATACTAAATAATAATGATAAAGGGCACCCTCACCTGAACAGCATCTCCCCAAATTCTCTGTGACCTCCGAACTTCCGGGTCAGATGGTGACAGGCCCTGGGGTCGTCCTTCGTGGAATAAGTCTCGGAGAGCTTCAGCTTGTAGCTCTTCAAGTTGCTGAAGTCTTTTACGGGGTACGATTTGATCTGGAATTCCTCAAACCTCTTCTTGTCTGGGTCTCGGGGCTTCTGCTCCAGCACGCTCACCCAGCCTGGGCAGGCAAAAACAACAGCGGCAATAAGTGCTCACTCTGGGCTGAACGCTGTGCTAAGCGCTTGAGAAAGTACAATACAACAATAAAGACAGGAGGGGATGGGAGGAGATGTAGGGAAGGACGGGGGATGTCTCTTCCTCCCAGGCACCGGGTTGGGCGAGGGGAGGTGGAGGCAGAGGGCTGGCTGAGTTGACCGGCCATGACCCCTCCTGGAGGCGGGGCCGGCAGGCTTACCCAGCGTCTTGTGATCCATTTTGCTGTGTTTCTGATACTGCAGGTGCTGCCAGATCCATTTGTAGTAGGAGGGACAGGTGGGCAGGTCTACCAGACGCAGGACGTCACAATGACCCTGGGGTCCACGGGGGCAAGGAAGGGTCAACCGGCCAGCGGGGAGAGGGGTCGGCCCCCCGCCCACCTCTGCTCTCCCGTGGGGATGGGGTCTCTCTGGCTTTGGGTGGGCCCCGCCCCTGGTTCTTCCGCCTTCTCTGCCCGCTCCCGCCGGACGGGACGTCTCCCCGCCCGTCACTCATCCCCAAGGTCACCCACTCCAGGAAGCACTCCCCGATTGCCCTCTCTCCAACCCGCCAGCCGCCCATTCCTCCTCCAGCCTCGGCTCGCTCCCTCGGCCCCCCGCATCTGTCCGCCGCTCCTCTGTGGCTCCTCTCCAACCTCCCACCGGTTAAACTCTCCAGGGAGGTGGAATCCACCGAGATGCCAAGGGCGTCTCTGCATCTCTCATCTCTGGGAGGTCTCTCGGGATTATCTCTGTGGGCCCGTTTGCTTGTGTTTGCGTGTGTGTGTGTCTGTGTCCATCCCCCGATCCAGGGTGCGACTGTGCTTGGGTCAGAATTCTTGGGGGGCTGGATGGGGGCCTCCCGTGGCATGCAAATTATGCAAATACCACCCAGAGAGCACTTCCCCCAATCATGATAAAAATCAGTGTTATTGATTAAACGCTTACTCTGTGCCAAGCTCTGGAGTAATACAAGCTAGTCAGATGGGAGCTAGTCCCTGACCGCCAAATGGCTCTCAGTATCTGAGAAAGGGAGAGCGGGGAGATGATGATGATAATCATAACTATAATTGTAGCATCTGTTAAATGCTTACTATGTTCCAGCCACTGTACTAAGCGCTGTGGGGGAATACTCTAGACCGTGAGCTCGTTGTGAGCAGGGAATGCTACTGTTTATTGTTGTATTGTACTTTCCCAAGCACTTTGTATGGTGCTCTGCACACAGTAAGTGCTCAATAAATACGATTGAATGAATGAATACTAGCAAACTGGGTAGGACAGAGTCCCTCTCTCACATCAGGCTCACAGTCTTAATCCCCAGTTTGCAGATGAGGTAACTGAGGCACAGAGAAGTGGAGTGATGCCCAAGGTCACGCAGCAGACAAGTGGCAGAGCTGGGATTAGAACCCACGACCTTCTGACTCCCAGGCCGGGGGTCTATCCGGCGATAAAATGAGGAGCTCTTCTCCCCCTTTTACAGATGAGGAAACTGAGGCCCAGAGAGGTCTGAGCGACCCTCCCGAGGTCATGGAGCAGGCATGAGGTGGCGGGTGGAGCCAGGACTCGAGTCCAGGTCCCCCAAGTCACGGTCCGGGGGATCTTTCCCCCCGCCTTCCCCCGCCGCCCCGGGGCTGTCCGGCCCTGCGCCCCGCTGACCTGTCGGATGAACAGGGCGTTCCCTGACTGGGTGATGTCCTGGCAGATGACCTGCCCGAACCGGTACTTCTCCACTTTGCACTGGCGGGAGAGGGCCTGAAGTAGCTCATCGGGCCAGGTGCGGAACAGATCCATGTTCCTGCGGGAGGACGGGGGCCCGAGGGGTCACCTCGACCGGCCCCCCTCCTCCCCCACCCCCCGCCTCAGGTTGGGCCCCGTCCCCCCCTCGTCCGCCCCAGAGTTCACCCAGGTTGGACTACCGGCTTCTGAGAAGGCCGGGTAATAATAATGATAATAGTAATAATAGTATTTGTTAAGTGCTTACTATGTGCCAGGCACTGTACTAAGCGCTGGGGTGGATTCGAGCAGATCAGGTTGGACAGTCCTTGTCCCACTTGGGGCTCGCAGTCTCAATCTCCATTGTACAGATGAGGCAACTGAGGCCCAGAGAAGCGAAGTGACTTGCCCAAGGTCAAACAGCAGACAAGTGGAGCCGGGATTCGAACCCAGCTCCTTCTGACTCCCAGGCCTGTGTTCTATCCACTACATGATGCTGCTTCTGGGGACAGGACTTTCACGGGCTGGAGCTTCAGGGCTGGGGCTTCAGACAGTGGAGCTTTCAAGGGTGGAGTTTCCAGGGGCGAAGCCTCCATGGATGGGGATTTGGGCGGGTGGGGCTTCCAAGGATGAGACTTCCAGGTATGGGATTCCGGAAAATGGGACCTCTAAGGGTGGAGTTTGCAGGGGAGGTTCTATTCTGTAGACTTGTAAGCTCGTGGTGGGCAGGGAATGTGTCTATCAATTCCGCCGCGTTACTCTCCCGAGAGTTTAGTACAGTGCACTGTATGCAGAAACTGTTCAATAAATACGACTGATTAATTAATTGATTGATTGACCTCCTTAGGAAGGGTTCCTAGGAGGCGGAGCTTCCAGGGATGGAGCCAAGGAGACCCTTAGAACAATGCAGACTCCTTTCCTCCCCTGCTTCACCAATCAATCAATCAATCAATCAATCGTATCTCCTCTTCCAAGGTCTCTGACATCACAAAGAAGGATTTCGGTTAGGCGCCGAGGAGCGTGAGGGGAGGTTTAGAACGGAGAGAGGCAGGGGCTGCCCGGGATGACCTCCCGGGGCCATCCCGACCTGAAGAAGTCGAAGCGCTGCTGGAACTCGGCCTGGAGCTCCTCGTCCAGCCGGTTGGCGAAGAAATCCTCCCTGTCCACGACCAGCAGCTCCGTCTCATCCATGCAGACCACGGTGGCGATCCGCAGCACTCTGCTCAACAGAGCCACTTCCTGGGGCCGGAGTCAAAGGTCGGAGGGCGCGGGACCGCTCTCCTTCCTCTCCCTCTGCCCGCTCCGAGCCCTCTCAGTCCAACCTGGACCGGACTCTCCCGGGAGAGATTTGGACCTTTTCCCCGTGGCCCAGAGTCTCGAGAACTTTGTGGAGCTGCTCTGGTCTGCCCCTAACTCCGTCCCTCTAACTCACACAGGGCACCACCAAACCCCAGGAGCCCTCCCTTGTTTTGCACATAGTAAGTGCTTAACAAATGTTATTATTATTATTATTATTTGGAACTCTGTCCAATAGTCAAGTGGCCTAGGAATTTCCCCATGCTTTTCTTCACTCCTCTAGGCCAGGGATGGTGTCTTCAATCAATCAATAGTATTTATTGAGCACTTACTGAGAGTGGAGAGTCAATCATGTTTACTGAGCATTTACTATGGGCAGAGCACTGTACTAGGCACTTGGGAGAGTACAGTATAGCAAGCCCTACTTGTGTCTGTTTCCAAGAGCCCATTACAATGCCCTGCACATAGAAAGCACTCAGTATAGTGCTCTGCACCCAGTGGGTGCTCAGTACAGCATCTACACACAACAGAGAAGAAGAAGCATGGTTTAGTGGAAAGAGCATGGGGTTGGGTTCTAATCCTGACTCCATCACCTGTCTGTTGGGTGACCTTGGACAAGCCACTTAACTTCTCTGTGCTTCAGCTACCTCATCTGGAAAATGGGGATTAAAACTTTGAGCCCCACTTGGGACAACCTGATTACCCTGTATCTACCCCAACGCTTAGGACAATGCTTGGCCCATAGTTAACAAATACCATAATAACTGATGCTTAGTACAGTGCTCTGCACACAGTGGGGCACACAGTATGATCTGCACATAGCATGCCCAGTTGGGAGTTCCATTCTTCCTCCCTCCCCCCTGAGCCGTGCCGCCCCCCCCCAGTCCCCCGTACCCCCCAGACCTGGTTCCCCGGGCCCGACACCCCCCGGCTCACCCCGAAGGATGCCCCCTGGTGCAGCATGGTGGGGTGCAGGTCCAGGAAAGCGCTGCTCCCGTCCTCATCGTCCGTCACGGCCACCTTCCCCCGGTAGATGAAGTAGAAGCTGTGGCCTGGGTGCCCCTTCTTGACGATAACCCGTCGGCGTCCAAATCTGGGGGAACCGAGGCCGTCAACCCGCACCCCTGGCCCCCGCGCCCCGGCTTTGGACCCCCTCCCCCCACCACTCCGCTCCCCGAGGTTCCCCACCTCCCACCGTGCCCTTCTGGGCTCCCGCCAAAGCTCTGGACAAGAGGCGTGGCCTAGCTGAAAAATGCACAGCCTTTGGCCTGAGTTCTAATCTTGCCTCCCCCTCCTGCCCGCAGGGTGATCTTGGGCAAGTCTCTTTATTTCTCCGGGCTTCAGTTTCTTCATCTGTAAAATGGAGAGCCAATATCTGCCCCAGTCTACTTAGGCTGGGACTTCTGATTTAAGAAAAAATCACCGGCCTAGCGCTCAGCACAAGGCTAACCACTCTCTAGATGCTCAGAAAATACCATCTACTTGGAGAAGCAGCGTGGCCCAGGGGATAGACTGGGAGCCCGAAGGTACCTGGGCTCTAATCTCGTCTCTGCTGTGTGACCTTGGGCCTGTCACTTTGCTTCTCTGGGCCTCAGTTCCTTCATCTGTAAAATGGGGGTTAAGACTGAGACCCCCACGGGGGACAGGGACTGTTGTCCAACCTGATTAGTTTGTAATTTATCTCAGTGCTGAGTGCAGTGTCTGGCATCCAGCGCTTAGAACAGTGCCAGCGCTTAAAACAGTGCTCCAGAGGTTAGAACAGTGCTTGGCACAGAGTAAGCGCTCAACAAATACCATAAAACCAAAAACAATCTATTGACGATCCACTGACAAGAAGAGTTGGGAGCTGGAGGTGGAAGTCTCTGAGACTTGTCGAGAGGCTGGGGAGATACAGCAGAAAAGGAAATTATAACAATAATAATAATAATCGTGGTATTTGTTAAGCGCTGACTATGTGCCAGGCACTGTACTAAGCACTGGGGTGGATACAAGCAAATTGGGTTGGACACAGTCCCTGTCCCACATGGGGTTCATAGTCTCAATTCCCATTTTAGGTAACGGAGGCCCAGAGAAGTGAAGTGACTTATCCTAGGTCACACAGCAGACAAGTGGTAGAGCTGGGATTAGAACCCAGACTTTCCTACCAACTCTGTTGTATTGTACTCTGCCAAACACTTGGTACGGTGCTCAGCACACAGCAAGCACCCAAAAAAGACCACGGATGGATTAATTGGCATGTTGTACTCTCCCAGGCGCTTAGAACAGTGGCCTAGACTATCAGCTCGTGGGCAGGGAAGGTGTCCATTATATTGTTCTCTTGTACTCCTCTCAAGTGATTACTACAGTGCTCTGCACAGAGTAAGCATTCCCAATGTGCCCTGAGGCAGGGCAGAAGACGGTTTTTCCCGTGAGCCCATTGTTGGGCAGGGATTATCTCTATCTGTTGCCGAATTGTACATTCCAAGCGCTTAGTACAGTGCTCTGCACGCAGTAAGCGCTCAATAAATTCGACTGAATGAATGACTGTACACAATAAGCGTGCAGTGAATACGACTGATTGATCACTGAACTTTCCCAAACGCTTAGTACAGCACCTTGCCCCCAGGTGGTGCTCAGTCCATTCCATCCCTCAGAGGGCTGTTTCTGGACGGGGGAAGGAAGGCAGGAGGACTGGGACGGTCGTCAGGCTTTGCCAACCCCTGGCCCACGTCCTGCCTCTGGCCTGGAACGCCCTCCCTCCTCGTATCCGACAGACAATTCCTCTGCCCCCCTTCGAAGCCTTATCGAAGGCCCCACCTCCTCCGGGAGGCCTTCCCTGACTAAGCCCCACTTTTCCTCATCTCCCACTCCCTTCTGCCTCACCCTGACTTGCTCCCTTTATAATAATAATAATAACGTTGGTATTTGTTAAGCGCTTACTATGTGCCGAGCACTGATCTAAGCGCTGGGGTAGATACAGGGTAATCAGGTCGTCCCACGTGAGGCTCACGGTCTTAATCCCCATTTTCCAGATGAGAAGTTAAGTGACTGGCCCAAAGTCACACAGTTCAGGTCCATATCTGTCATTTATCTATTTCTATTCATCTCCGTCTCCCCTTCTAAGTAAGCTCTTCAGGGGCAGGGGGTGCGTCCGGTTACTGTCCTATTGTTCTCTCCCAAGCGCTTAGTACAGAGCTCTGCACACAGCGAGCACTCAATAAATACGATTGAATGAATGAATGGGTGGACAGCACCTATGTATAGATCTGTATTACCTGTAGTTTATTTATCTATTTATTTATGTATATTAGTGTCTGTCTCCCCTTCTAGACTGCGAGCTTGTTGTGTGCAGTGTCTGTTGATTGTTATATCGTACTCTCCCGAGCGCTTAGTACCGTGCTCTGCACCCAGCGGGCGCTCAATAAATACGTTTGAACGAACGAATGGGAGAACAGTACATTTGTGTATGCCTGGAATTTATTTATTTGGTTATCTATTTATTTACTTATTTACATGAATGTCTGTGTCTTCAAGACTGTGAGCTCGTGGTGGGCATGGAATGTGTCTGTTTGTTGTCGTATTGTACTCTCCCAAGCGCTTAGGACAGTGCTTTGCGCACAGTAAGCGCTCAATAAATAGGACCAAATTCATTCATTCAATTATATTTATTGAGCGCTTACTATGTGTAGAGCACTGTACTAAGCGCTTGGAATGTACAAATCGGGAACAGATAGAGACAGTCCCTGCTCTGAATGGGAGCAGGGCAACACATACGTATTGTACTTTCCCAAGCACTTAGTACAGTGCTCTGCACCCAGTAAGCGCTTAATAAATATGATTGAATGAATATGTACCTACCTGTATATATGTGTAATTTATTTTATTTGCTTATTTATATAAATGTCTGTCTCCCCCTCTAGACTGCGAGCTCACTGTGGGCAGGGAACGTGTCTGTTGTTACAGTGTGCTCACCCAAGCGCTTAGTACAGTGCTCTGCACAAGGTAAGCACTCAGTTGAATGATTGATAGAAGGGATGGATGAGGAAGGAGGCCAAGATGGAAACTAGGGTTGAAATGAGCCAGTCCCCCCACCCCGGTTTTCCGCCGTCCCCCCCGCCACCCGGAGGGACCCTGACCTCTCGAAGCGGATGACCTTGGCCAGCAGCTCCTGCAGCCGCTCGCTGTAGGTACGGAAGCTCTCGATCACCTGCAGGAGGTTGCACAGCATCCGGAGTTCTGCCTCCTGCCTCCAAGCCGGGATCTTCTTCGTGATCTCGATGGCCCTGGGGGGGAAGTGGCCCTGGACGGCCGGGCCCGCAGCGGGTCAGAGCCGGCCCCCCACCCCGGCCCCGCTTCCGGACCCCTCCCCATCAACCTGGAGGAAGAGTGGGGACCAGACGCCGAGGAGGGAGATGTTCGGGTTATCCGTTTGTTCGGGGATTAACCGCATGCTTGGATTATCCACAGGTTTGGATTATCCATGGGTTTTGAACGGACTGCTTGTTTTTGGATCGCCGTGTGTTCGGATCATCTGTGTGTTTTGGAT
Organism: Ornithorhynchus anatinus; assembly: GCF_004115215.2. Taxonomy (NCBI): domain Eukaryota; kingdom Metazoa; phylum Chordata; class Mammalia; order Monotremata; family Ornithorhynchidae; genus Ornithorhynchus; species Ornithorhynchus anatinus. Next base: position 3,154,876 of record NC_041753.1, on the reverse strand, counting down.
TTTCTGTGTGTTTCGGGTAGGGTTTGAGTGTTTGTATTAGCTACGCATTTGGATTATCTGGATTTTTCTTTTAAGAACCACATGCAGGAGGCAGGGTTTTTTCCCATTTCCCATGTATTTTTTTGGATTATCCATGTGATTGGTTTACGTGTGTGTTGTGTATCACCTGCAAATTTAGATTATCTCTCTGTTTGGATTATCCACGTGTTTGGATTATCCATGTGTCCTTGATGATCTAAAATTTTGGAGACTCGGTTGGAGAAACCCATTCCTCCCCCACTGGGAAACCCATGTGGAAGGGCCTGCCTTACCTGCTTCCCTCTGAAGACCCCCGATGTCCCACTATAGCCCCTCCCACCCTGCCACGGTGGAGCACAGGTAGATTTCTCTCATGAACGTGTGGGGGTAACAGGGGGCAAGGGGGAGGCAGGAAGGCCCCCTCTTTCTTTCCCCTACCCCCCACCCCGTCCCTCCCCAGCCATAAACCCATGGGGAGCACCCACCTTCTGACTCTTGAAGTCTTTGTAGTTGAACAGCAGTGGACCCTGCTTCTTCTGGAGAAAGAGATCGGGAAGGAGGGCGGGAGGTGAGTTTGGCGAGACTGACAGCACTTTGGACATCCACCTTCTCGTCACTCACCCCGACAAACCCTGGGGGTAGGGGGTGCAGGACAGCAGGGAGAAGTAGGGTTAAGGTTAGGGTTAGAACCTGGGCCTGAGATTCAAGAGATCTGGGTTCTAATCCCATCTCTGCCATTGAATTTTGTTTTTAATGGTAGTTTTTAAGCACTTTTTAGGGGTCAAATCATTCATTCATTCGTGTTTATTGAGCTCTTACTTTGCACAGAGCACTGTACTAAGCACTTGGCAGAGTACATTAGAACACTAAACAGACACATTCCCTGCCCACAGTGAGCTTACATTCTAGAGCTTTTAGCCTACAGTTCTAAACACTGGGATAAATACAAGTTCATTCATTCATTCATTCAATAGTATTTATTGAGCGCTTACTATGTGCAGAGCACTTTAATGATGTATTATGAATTTTTCATTTTTATCAATGTCTATCTCCCCCTCTGGATCGCAAGAGTGTTGTGGGCAGGGAACATGTCCTCAGAGTCTGTCCTATTGTTCTCTTCCAAGTGCTTAGTACAGTGCTCTGCACACAGTAAGTACTCAATAAGTACCACTGATGGGTTAATTGATTGATTGATATAGCAGGTTGGATTTAGTCTCTCTGCCACATGGGGCTCACATTTGGGGAGGGCAGTTGAAGAAGTCACCTCACAGCACTTATGTAGGTATCTCTAAATTTTTTGTAATAAATTATTTATTCATATTAACTTCTGTCTCCCTTCTAGATTGTAAGCTCGTTATGGGCAGGGAACGTGCCTGCTAATTTCCTTGTACTCTCCCAAGTGTTTAGAACAGTGCTCTGCACATAGTAAGCACTCAAATACCACTGACTGATTGATTGACTTGCCCGAGGTCACCCAGCAGGCAACTAGCAGAGCCAAATTAGAACCCAGCTCCTCTTAATAATAATAATAATTCTGATGGCATTTGTTAAATGCTTACTGTGGGCCAAGCACTGTTCTAAACTCTGGGGTAGATGTGGGGTTCCCAGTCTTAATCCCCATTTTACAGATGAGGTAACTGAGGTACAGAGAAGTGAAGTGATTTGTCCAAAGTCACACAGCTGACAAGCGGTGGAGCCGGAATTAGAACCCATGACTTCTGCCTCCATAGCCCGTGCTCTTTCCACTAAGCCACACTGCTTACTTGCAGGCCCGTGATTTATTCACTAAGCCATGCTGCTTTCCAATGCTGTGTGACCATAGGCAAATCACTTCAAGTCTCTAGGACTAAACTTCCTCATCTGTGAAATGGGACTCTCATACCTGTTCTCCCTCCCCCTTCAGACTGTGAGCCCCATGTGGGGCGGGGACTGCATCTGACCCGTTGATCCTGTATCCACTCCTGAGCTTAGCACAGGGCTTGGCACAGAGTAAGCGCTTAACAGACCCCACGATTATTAATAAAAATAATGTGGTACTCGTTAAGTGCTTCCTTTGTGCCAGGCGCTGTACTAAGCGCTGGGGTGGATACAAACCAAACAGGTTGGACACCGTCCCTGCCCCACGTGAGGCTCGCAGTCTCAGTCATCATTCTCCAGATGAGGTAACTGAGGTTCAGAGAAGTGAAGCGACTTGCCCAAGGTCACACAGCAGACAAGTGGTGGAGTTGGGATTAGAACTCATGACCTTCAGCCTCCCAGGCCCGGGCTCTACCCATTACGCCATGCTGCTTCTCTCAGGAGGGAGAGGTAGTCAGGGCAGGGCAGCGGTCAGAGACTACGCTCCGGGAGGAAGGGCCCGTGGAGGTTGGGGGCCAGGGTTTGAGGTGGTGGGGTTCCTCTCCCCCCGCCCCGCCCCTTGGGCAGACCCCCGCCCAACCCGTTCTTCCCCGGCCCGGCCCTCCGCCCCAGATGCCCCCTCACAGAGGAAGTGGTGAAGACTGAAGCTTTGCAGTGTGTTTCCTCCATAATCTGGTACTCTCGGAAGCCACGCAGGCCTTGGCGGAACATTTTGCACACCCGGATCATCATGGTGATTTTCCGCGTCAACTGGCACAGCTTCTACCCCGACCCCGGATGGAAGTTCAAAGGTCAGCCCCTGGACTGCAGGCCGGACCCTCCCTCTCCCCTCTCTCCCAATCGATCATTCATTCATTCAGTTGGATTTATTGAGCGCTTACTGTATGCAGAGCACTGTACTAAGCGCTCGGGAAAGTACGATACAACAGTAAACAGTGACATTCCCTGCCCACAACGAGCTCACATTCTAGGGCTCGTTCAGTCAATCAATCGTATTTATTGAGAGATTACCATGTGCAGTAAGTGCTCGGGAGGGTACGATAAAGCAGAATTAGCAGACATGTTCCTTGCCCATAATGAGCTTAGAGTCTAATAATAATAATAATTATGGTATTTGTTCGGCGCTTACTATGTGCTGAGCACTGTTCTAAGTGCTGGGGTAGATACAGGGTAGTCAGATTGTCCCACGTGGGGCTCACATTATTTAAGCCCCATTTTTACAGATGAGGTAACCGAGGCTCGGAGAAGTTAAGCGACTTGCCCAAGGTCACACAGCAGACAAGTGGCGGAGCCCGGATTAATAATGATGATGGCATTTGTTAAGCACTTACTATGTGTCAAGCCCTGCTCTGAGACCTGGGGTAGTTACAAGCTAGGCAGTTTGGATACAGTCCCTTGTCCTGCATGGGGCTCACAAGTCTTAATCCCCATTTTCCAGAAGAGGGGCCTGAGGCTCAGAGAAGTGATGCAACTTGCCCAAGGTCACACAGCAGATAGGTGGCAGTCGGGATCAGAACCCATGACCTCTGACTCCCAAGCCCGGGCTCTTTCCGCTAGTCCACACTGCTTCTCTGGGTATGTGTGTGCGCACGAGTCCGAGCAGAGGAAGGAGATGGGGCACGGAAGAGGACAGATTCATCAGAACCAGATTCCTTCTTCTTCCCCCTGCCCATCCCCTTCTGCCCCCCTCACCAAGTCCTTCATCTGCGTATGGGAGTGTTGGTTTCTCCTCTTCCTCGCCCACCTCCTCATGGTGGTGATGATCCAAATGTGGAGTCCCCAGGGGTGGGGTGGGGGCAGAGACCCTCCCTGCTCTCTGTACTCCCTGCTCAGTGCTCCCTGCTCTGTGCTCCACCCTCTCCCTCAGGAAGAAGGGGCTGGGATAGGGGAGGCCTCTGATGTCACAGTGGGAGGCCCAGAAGGGCGGACCTCCTTCCAGTGGGAGGGGTCCTGAAGAGGGGGAGGGGCTCTGGGGAAGGGGAGGGGGTTCCAGGGGATGGGAGTAGTGGGGGTGGACTGGAGTCTTTCCGCTAACCCCGGCTGATGGTATTTGTAAGCACTTACTAGGTGCTGTTCTAAGCGCTTTTCTGTGCCCCAGAGCACATTCCACCCAGCGTCTTGACCATCGATCCATATCTGCGGGAAACTGTGCTTTCCCGACTCTATTCCCCATCACACCAGCCTTCTAGTAGGAGGAGAGCCACGCCGTGGTAACTCATCCTGTCCCCCGGGGCACGAGCGTGGGCGAGTTGGTTAGCCGGAGCAGTAAATGAGGAGAAGACCGGGGAGTCAAGCCACGTCTCCAGGACTCAACCAGCTCCGGATACCCTGCATCTATCTGGCTGTTGCTTACCATGGGAGCCACTGTGCCGTCAGACTTTGAGGTTCGGGCGACCGGCAGCGGAAAGCCATTCTGATATTGAGGTTGGGAATCTATGGTCTGAACCTCGTCGTATCCTGACCATCCCGTTCCTATCCAACCTGTCTCCCTCCCCAAGTTCCTGGCTATAGATCGGTTTGAGCTTCCTCATTGTCTGCTCTCTGTGCAACTGTAACGGCAATTTGAAGAGCATAGAAAATAGCAGCAAAGGAAACCAAACCACTATCAACAAGCCATAAAATTCTGACTCCTATATTCCAGCCCCAGAAAATCATAGCTAGTCAGATTTCAAGGGACTAAAGGATAGTATTCCTCCTGGGTTATGGTGAGGTATCTGAGCACATAACTAACAATTATATATTAAAGTCATCAGCTTACCTGAATCAAAGTATAGGGAAATCCGTTGGTCTGACAAGGAGTTGGGGAATTCTAGAGAACAAAGTAATATGAAACCAATGGTTAAACCATTCAATTTTTCTAACTAAAATGAGGGGTGGGATTTTGTGGGGACCCCTTTAATCTGCACCCCCAGAATCCATTATATAGCTCACCGGGCCTCATAGCTCCCCCCACACCATCTCAGATACATTTCATCTCTGCTGAGCAGCAGGTGGTGGTCAAAGCCACGGGCAGGGAGGATTCTGGAAGATCGCATGAGAGAGCGGTCTGGATCCAGTCCACAAGAAGTTCCCCAGAATATGCAGTTTCCTAGAAAACCAGTAGCCAGTGGAACATCCTGTTTATTGCCGGGATCAAGGGAACACCTGACTCCTGTCAACCCGCAGACGGCTTGTGGGCTGACCTCTGACCTCCGAGCAGGACAGGGCAAAGCCCTCAGTCGAACCATTTACTCATCATCCCACTTTAGAAAACTGCCCCTCTGGGCTGCTGGCCCTGTCTTTGTTGTCTGAGGGTAAAGCCTCTGGGAGGAGGCTGCCAGACAGCCTGCCAGGAAGATGCCAGACGTCACTCAATCAATCAATCAATGACACTGATTGCGTGCGTTCTCTGTACATTCAATCAGTAGTATTTATTGAGTGCTTACTGTACGCAGAGCACTGCCCTAAGTGCTTGGGAAAGTACAATATAACAATAAACAGATAATCCCTGCCCACACGACCTTACAGTCTAGAGGAGGAGACAGATATTTATAGAAATAAATCAAATTACAGATTTGTACATAAGTGCTGTGGTGCTGGGAGAGGGGAGGAATAAAAGGAGCAAGTCAGGGTGATGCAGAAGGGAGTGGGAGAAGCAGAAAGGAGAGCTTTGTCAGGGAAAGCCTCTTGGAGGAGATGGGCCTTCAATAAGGCTTTGAAGTGGGGGAGAGTAATTTTCTGTAGAATTTGAGGAGTGCCTGCTGACAATGAGCTCACAGTCTCACTGGGCGTCAGACACTGTACTAAGCGCTGGGATAAATCCAAGCTGGTCACATTGGACACAGTCCCTGTCCCATGTGGGGCTCCCAGGCTCAATCCCCATTTTACCGATGAGGTAACTGAGGCCGAGAGAAGTGAAGTGATTTGCCCAGGCTCACATAGTAGCCAAATAGCGGTTCCTGGATTAGACCCCGTGACTTTTTGACTCCCAGGCCCCTGCTCTATCCACTACACCATGCTGTTTTTCATCCCCCAGAGGCGCCTCAGTGGCCCCCGTGGAAGCCAAATAGTCTTGTGGACTCTCCCTGGCAACTTTGGCTGGTAGCCGACTAACTCTGCCCAATTCCTGCCCCCTCACCCCACCATCCACCCCCTCCACAGTCTCCCACCCAGATGTCTGCAATGTGACCCTGGGTAAATTACTACACTCCTCTGCACCTCAGTCATCTCATCTGATAAGATCCTTGTTCACTCTTCCCCTTAGACTGTGGGGCAGGTACTGGGTCCCACTTGATTATCCTCTATCTACCCCAGTGGTTAGAGTAGCGTTTCGCACAGAGTCACTGCTTAACAAAAACAACTGTTACGATTATTACTATTATTACCGACAGATTCAGAGGTGTGGGGCTGCCAAGTGTGCTTACATACTGGTGGAAACAAATGTAAAAGCTGCAAAGGACAGGGACAAAAGAGAATTTTTAATCAATCCATTAATTAATCTTCCTTCTGCATCAACTATTCATTTGGATCAGCGACCTTTGGGCAATTGGTATTTGCCCCACCCTCCAACCCACACTACCTATGTACATTACATGTCTATAAATTACATATTACAAATTATTTATTTATTTTAATCCATCTCTCCCCCACCAGACTGCAAGCTCATGGTGGGCAGGGAACGTGTCTACCAATTGTGTTGTACTTTCCTAAGCACTTAATACAGTGCTCTGCCTACAATAAGGGGTCAGTAATGTCACGGTTGATGTTGGTGATGACGATGATGATGCCACCCCAGGTCCAGGAGGAAATGCTCCCCATGCCCTCTGGCCCTGCGCTTGAGGCTTGATAAGGGGGAGGTTCCCACCATGAGCTATTCCCCACACATCCGAGATCATCACGGTCCCCTCCGGCCCCATCGCCACCAACCTGGCTGATACGTCCTGAGGGTCTTCCGGAGGCAGGAAGGAGGGCATCATGTGGGCGAGGGCACCATGTGGACATCATGTGTGCATGGACCACCGCCCACCCAGGTGACCAGACAGGAAGGTGGGGTGCAGAGGGAAACGTAGAGGTGGGGGTTGGTCCAACCTACTCTGAGGATGAAGGTCCAGGAGGGCCACCTCCAAGTCCCCTGTTGCCATGCAGAGACCCATGAAGGCATCGCTCCTGGGATTACGGTCAGAGATCGGTCGACTCGGCATGCCGAGTGCTAAGTATCACCCATTTCCGATCTCCCCATGTCCCGGGGATCCATCCTGGCTGTACTGTGGAGGCTACCGAACCCAAGAGCAAAATGTCAACATTGGACTGTTCCCCAAAGCCGGTGTGGGGGAAGGGCAGGAAGCGGTGTGGCCACTTCATAGCGGAAAGGGCCAGAAGCCACGGCGGATGGGATCTTGGCCAATCGAGGTGCTCAGAAGGATGCCATCGCTGCCTAGACAGGGTTCCAGAGTCCGGGTGCAGGGGGCTGCCGGGTTGCGGTGGGATTCCCGGCTCCTTCCTCTCCCCCTCCCGCTGCTACTGCTGCTGCTCCTCCAGCCCCGGGCGGGTGAGTGACCCCAGCCCTGAGCAGCCGCATACACTCTCATCCCTGCTGGGGTCTGGGGGTTTCTCCCGGTGGAGCCCCGTGGCGAGCTCTGATCTGAGGCCTCTGGCTCCACTTGGGCAAGGGATGGGGTGAGGGATAGAGGCATAGGGGAGCTGGGGAGGGGAAAGACAGGGCTGAAGATGCTGGGGTCCTCGGGCTGGGCAGGGAATGGCAGGGCTGAGAGCTGAGGCTGGTCCTGGGGTAGGGTGAGGGGAGGATCCCCAGTAATAATAATAATAATAATAATAATAATAATGTTGGTATTTGTTAAGCGCTTACTATGTGCCGAGCACTGTTCTAAGCGCTGGGGTAGACACGGGGGAATCAGGTTGTCCTATGTGGGGTTCACAGTCTTAATCCCCATTTTACAGATGAGGTAACTGAGGGACTGAGAAGTTAGGTGACTTGCCCAAAGGCACACAGCTGACAAGTGGCCAAGCTGGGATTCGAACCCATGACCTCTGACTCCAAAGCCCGTGCTCTTTCCACTGAGCCATGCTGCCAGTAGGGCCCCAAGTCTAGAGTTGGGGCAGAGGAAGGGGCGAAGCTTGTGGCTCAGACAGGAACGAACAGGAAATGAAAGAATGTCTCACCCCATCCACTTCCCCACTGCGTCCCCCTCCTCAGCTCGGAAGCCCCCTCGGCTCAGGCCGGGCCACGTACAGAGGGTCTGGGGACCGGGGACCGGGGGTCCAGCCTGCAGGTTCCCTCTGTGTCCACAGGGACAGGAGCCCCACGGGAGCTGAATGGGACCATCGGGGGGATGGTCACCTTCCCCCTGGACATCCCAGCTGGGCGACGGGTCACCAACATCGACTGGAGAGCCAAACAGACCATCGCTAAGGTGAGCCCAGGAGAAGCAGGAAATCTTCCTAAACTTAACTTCGTCCTTCCGCAATACAAGGAACGACTGAGTGTCTCCACAGACTACTCCCTGACCATCAGCAACTTGAGACCGGAGGATGCTGGTACCTACAGAGTCAGAATCAACACTGTTAACGCCACCAGCAACTCCTTCACCAACATGGAGTTCTCTCTGCGTGTCTATGGTGAGTCTGGGGCAGATGGGGGTGCAGGCTGCCCTGTTCCCACCACATTCCTTTCTCCCCCAGCTGTGGGGTTGAGATCCTGGAGACACCCCATAATGGAGATGTCCCCACCTTGACAGTGGAAGCTCCTTGTGGACAGGGGATGTGTCTCTTGTTAATGATGTACTTTCCCCAGTGCATAGTACAGTGAGGGGTCTGTAGTGGACGTTCAGTCAATGCTGTTACCATTCGTGTTTCTGAGAGTGCCAGGGGGAACAGCATCTCTGCTCCCCACTCCCCCCTCCTTCCTTCCTTCCTTCCTTACTTCATTCATTCTATTTATTGAGCACTTATTCTGTTCAGAGCACTGTACTAAGCACTTGGGAAAGTACAATACAACAATAAACAGTGACATTCCCTGCCCACAGTGAGCTTACAGTTTAGAAGGGCTTACAGTTTAGAGGGTTCCTGCAGTATAGAGCTAAAATCTAGAGTTTACAGTCCTCCTTCTCCTCCTTCTTCTCCTCTCCTCCTGTCAGTTCAGTCAGTCAAGTTTACTCATTGAGTACTTACTGTGTGCAGAACACTGTGTTTGGAGCGTATTGTATCACAATAAACAGACACATTCCCTGCCCACAATGAGCTTACAGTCTGGGGTCGGAGGGAGGAGGAAGACATGAATATAAATAAATGAATTGCAGATATGGACATAAGTGCTGTGTGGTTGGGAAGGGGGTTGAATAAAGGGAGCAGGTCGGGGTGACACAGAAGGGGGTGGGAGAAGAGGAAAGGAGGGCCTAGTCAGGGAAGGCCTCCTGGAGGAGTTGGGCTTTTAATAAGGCTTTGAAGGTGGGGAGAGTCTTTGCCTGTCAGATATGAGGAAGAAGGTCCCTTCAGGCCAGAGGCAGGAGGTGGGCGAGAGGTCAGTAGCAAGAGAGATGAGATCGAGGTACAGTGAGGAGTTTGGCATTAGAGGAGCGAAGTGTGTGGGCCGGGTTGCAGTGGGCGAGTACGGAGGTGTAGGAGAGGCAAGGTGATGGAGTAACCCTGCTCACTCCCTGTCCTCTCACTACACCAGCTTCCCCCTCCACAGTCTCATGCTCAATTGTCAGCAGTGTGACCCTAGGTAATTTACTTCACTTCTCTGTGCCTCAGTTACCTCATCTTGTAAATGGCGATAAGATCCTTGTTCACTTTTTCCCTTAGCTTGTGGAACAGGGACTGTGTCCGACCGGATTGTCTTCAATCTACCCCAGTGGTTAGCACAGCGTTTGGCCCAGAGTAACTGCTTAATAAATACCATTATTATGATTATTTCTATTATTATTGACAGATTCGGAGGTGTGGGGATCGGGAGGATGCTCGGACACTGGAGGAAACAAATTTAAAAGCCACAAAAGACAGGAGAATTTTCAATCAGTCAATCAATCACACTTACTGAGCCCTTACTGTGTGCAGAGCACTGTACTGAGTGCTTTGAAGAGTACAGTATAACAGAGTTGGTAGAAAGGTTACCTGCCCACAATGAGCTTACAGTCTAGAGGGGGGAGGGAGGGAGGAGGGGCTGGGGGGGTCAGAGGCTAACACGATATCCGGGTGGGTTGGCTGGGAAGCTTCACTAGTCTGTAACACAGATGAAAAAAGTCATCAACCCTTTCCTGGACGAGGTCATCCCTAAATCCCTCAGCTCAGGGTGCTGCTCGGGGACCCTGAGTCTCAGGGGGAGAGACAGAAGGGGAGAGGAGGGGAAGAAAGGCCACCTAGTTGGACATGCTGACCCAAACCCAGTCAACTTCCTTGTCCCTCTTGGGCATAAATCCAGGGACTGAGTATTATTATTATTATCATAATTATTAATAGTAATAATTATCATCATCCCATTTTTTGAGCACTTACAACCTGCCAAACATTGTTTTAAAGCACAAGTTAGTCAGGTCAGACACAAAATCCCCATCCCCGGTGGGGCTCACAGTTCAGTCAGAAGGGAAAACAGACATCGAATCCTCATTTTACAGATGAGGAAACTGAAGCACAGAGAAGTTAAGTGACTTGCCCAAGGTCACAGAGCAGGAAATAGGCAGAGGTGGGAGTAGAACCCAGATCCTTCTGAATCCCAGATCTGGAATCTTTCTACTAGACGTGCTGCTCCTTCGAATCTCAAGTTGGGGCTTCCTCTACCATCCTTCACACATCCCCCTTCCAGCCCCTTCTTCCCCCTCCTCCAGCCCTATTTATCCCCCAGGACAGACCTAGAGCTGTTTCCGCTCGTCATTCTCCCGGCCAGGATGGGTCTTTGCCCCCCACAGGGCAGCTGGTGGAGCCCTTGGTGACGGTGAAGTCCTTGGCAGCTGACAACAGCCACTGTACCGTCATCCTGACCTGCTCCATGGACAGAGAAGGGGATGATGTGACTTTCAGCTGGACGCCCCTGGGGCCGGGGACCACCTTGTCCCCTGAAGTCTCCGTCCTCAGCATCTCCCCCAAGCTACACGTGCATGGCCACAAACCATAACAGCAACAGCTTCAGCTCCATCCCCGCTGACTGGAAACTCTGTCCCAGCCTGGATGTGCCCCCAGGGGAAAAACCCTCCCCCTTGTGAGAGTAGCCAAGGGAAGGAGGGAACTTGGAGGCTGGAATGGGGAGGGAGCACCTTGGCACCAACCACCTCTAGTCTCAACTCCCTGTGTCTTCCCTTCATGTGCTGAGGTCACCAACCCCCTCTTCTGTCTCCTCCAGATCCAGCCGGACAGGCCATGTCCCTCTTCCCGATAATGTGGATACTTGTGGCCAAGGGGCTTCTCCTCCTGTTCTTGGGGGCCCTGGGGACCAGGTTCATCCTGGGCCAGCCCCCACCACAAACTCCGCAGGAACCCAGCAGAGCCGAGATCGGCATGGTCCCCTCCGGCCCCATCGCCACCACCCCGGGAGGTACATCCTGAGGGTCTTCCGGAGCCTGGGACGGAGGGCATCATGTGAGCGAGGGCACCGAGTGTGTATCATCGCGCGCATGGACCACTGCCCACCCAGATGAGCGTACGGGAAGGTGGGGTGCAGAGGGAAAGGCGGAGGTGGAGGATGGTCTAACCTCACCCTGAGGATGGAAGTCCAGGAAGGCAGTCAGTGCACATCTCCTCCAAGTCCCCTGCTGCCACGAAGACAGAATCCTGGCCTGGTTGAGCAATGAGGCTGAGCCAGAGCGGGACATCGCTCCTGGGATTATGCTCAGCGATTGGAAGACTCGGCCTCGCCAGTTTTGAACTGCCACGCACCCCAGCTCTCCCCATACTCCAGAGTGTCAGTGGTGGCTGGGTTTGTTTTTTTTTAAATGGCATTTGTTTAGGGCTACTATGTGCCAGTCACTGTACTAAACACTGGGGTAAATACAAAATAATCAGGTTGGAAACAGTCAACGTCTCATTGTCTCAATACCTATTTTACTGATGTGATAAGTGAGTCACAGAGAAGTGAAGTGACTCCCCAAGGTCATCCAGCAGACAAGTGGCAGAGGCAGGGTTAGAACCCAGATCCTTCTGACACCCAGACCTGTGCTCTATCCACTAGTCCACATTGCTTCACAGCGATGGGAAGGCTTGTGAAACCAAAACTGAAAATGTCATTCAGCATCATATTGTTCCCCAAAGTCAGTGGGGGAAGGACAGGAAGTGGTGGGGCCACATCCCAGCAGAAAGGGCCAGAAGGCACAGCGGGTGGGACCTAGGCCTTTCCCTTAGAGATGCTCAGAAGGACGCTCTCACCACGTAGGCAGGCTCCCAGAGTCTGGGTGCAGGAGTCTGCGGGGATGGGGCCGTCTCCCCGGCTCCATCCTCTCCCCCCCCGCTGCTGCTGCTGCTGCTGCTGCTCCAGCCCCGGGCAGGTGAGTGACCCTGGCCCTGAGCAGCTGCCCATGCTCTCATCCCTGCTGGATTCCTGGAGGGGGGTAGTTTCCCTGGACAGTCCCATGATCAGCTCTGGGCCCTGGGCTCTGGCTTCATTTGGGCAAAAGATTGGGGTTCAGGGCAGGACAGAGGGGACCTGGGGGAAGGGAGAGAAGAGGCCGAGGACGCTGATGACCTTGGGGTGCGTGGGGTAGGGCGGGGCTGAGATCTGAGGCCGGTCTCTGAGGCGAGGTGAGGGGAGGATCCGCAGAGAGATCCCACGTCCAGGGATGGGATAGACAAAGGGGCGGAGCTTGGGGCACAGACAGGACTGAACGGAAAATGAAAGAACGACCCACTGCCTTCCCCTCCCTACTGTGTCCCCCTCCCCAGCTTGGCAGCCCCCTCAGCTCAGGTCGGGCCGTGTACGGTGGGGCCGAGGACCGGAGACCAGGGGTTCGGCCTGCAGGTTCTCTTGGTGTCCGCAGGGACAGGAGCCTCACTGGAACTGAACGGGGTCGTGACGGGATCGGTCACTTTCCCCCTGGACATCCCGGCTGGCCGGTGGGTCGAGAGCATCATCTGGACTTCCAACGGGGCCATTGCCACGGTGATCCCAGGAGGACCGGGAGACCCTCCTAACATCATCGCCACCACTCAGCGACACAGTGAGAGACTGAGTGTCTCCACAGACTACTCCCTGACCATCAGTCGCCTGAGACTGGAGGATGCGGGGCACTACAGAGCTGATGTCAGCACCGCTGACACCACCGGGACCACCACCATCACCAGCCAGTTCTCCCTGCGCGTCTACGGTCAGTATGGGGCAGGTGGGGGGGTCCAGGCTGCCCTGTTCCCAGAAGATCCCTGTCTCCCCCTGCTGTGGGGTTGAGGTCCCAGAGACACCCCACAACCCCACAACGAGAACACCGTCACCCTGAGAGAGGTGCCTTCTTGTGGGCAGGGGACATGTTTCTTGCTAGTGATGTACATTTCCAAATGCAGTGGCTACTCTTACCAGTCACGTTTCTGACAGTTCTGGGGGAAAATGGTATCTCCACTCTCTACTCCCGGCTCTGCCACTTGTCAGCTGTGTGACTGTGGGCAAGTCACTTAACTTCTCTGTGCCTCAGTTACCTCATCTGTAAAATGGGGACTAACTGTGAGCCTCACATGGGACAACCTGATTACTCTGTATCTATCCCAGCGCTTAGAACAGTGCTCTGCACCTAGTGAGCGCTTAATAAATACCAACGTTATTACTTCCTCCTCCTTTTCCTCGTCCCCTCCTGTCTTCATGACTGGTACCCAGCCCAGCCGGAACATGCTGGGCTCTCTCTGCCCAGCTGCCATCTGGGCACAGGGGCCTCTGAAGGCTCTGGATCAGGATGAGGTCAGGGGCACCGCTGAGGACTCTGGTGCCAACTTTTTTTAAAATTGTATTTGTTAAGTGCTTATTATTTGCCAGGCACTGTTCTTAGTGCTGGGCTAGGTAATCAGGTTGAACACAGACCATGTCCCATGCGAGGTTCATGTTCTTATTCCCCAGTGTACAAATGAGGCAACTGAGGCAACAGGGAAATTAAGTGCTTTACCAAAGGTCACATCTCAGGCAAGTGGCGGAGCCTGGATTAGAACCCCACGTCCTTCTGACTTCCAGCTCTGTGCTCATATCCATCAGGCCACACTGCTTCCCTTGGCCCATCCTGGCTCCATATATGCTCTAATCCCTTCCCTCATCCCCCAGAGATGCCTGAGTGGCCTTGATGGAAGTCAAATAGTCTTGTGGACTCTCCCTGGCAACTCTGCCTGGCACGCGGGTAACCCGGCCTAATCTCCGCCCCATCACGGCCCGGCCTCCCCCTCCAGTCTCCCACCCATTTGCCTGCTGTGTGACCCTGGATAAGTTACAACACTTCTCTGTGCCTCAGTTACCTCATCTGTTAAATGGGGATAAGATCCTTTTTTTCTCTTCCCTGTAGATTGTGGGTCAGGGACTGAGTTCCACTTGATTGTCCTCTGTCTATCCCACTAGTTAATAATAATAATAATGTTGGTATTTGTTAAGTGCTTACTATGTGCAGAGCACTGTTCTAAACGCTGGGGTAGACACAAGGGAATCAGGTTGTCCCACGTGGGGCTCACAGTCTTAATCCCCATTTTACAGATGAGGTAACTGAGGCCCAGAGAAGTTAAGTGACTTGCCCACAGTCACACAGCTGACAAGTAGCAGAGCTGTTAGTGCAGCCTTTGGCAAAGAGTAACTGTTTAACAATTACCACTGTTATGATTATTTGTGACTTAATGGAAAGAGCAAGGACTTGAGAGTCAGAGGACATGAGGGCTAAACCCGGCTCCGCCATTGTCTTCTGTGTGACCTTGGTCAAGCTGCTTAACTTCTCTGTGCCTCAGTTACCTCATCTGTAAAATTGGGATTCAGACTGTGAGCCTCAGATGGGACAATCTGATTACCTTGTATTTACCCCAGTGCTTAGAACAGTGCTTGGCACATAGTAAGCACTTAACAATACCATTATTGTCATTATTATTATATTATTATTAATATTATTACTGACAGATTCAGAGGTGTGGGGCCAGGGAGGGTTCTTGGACTCTGGCAGAAACAAATTTGAAAGATGCAAAAGACAGGGACAAAAGGAGAATTTTAAATCAATCAATCACTCAATCAATTGTACTTATTGAGCCCGTACTGTGTGCAGATCACCGTACTAAGCACTTTGGAGAGTACAGTATAACAGAGTTGATAGACATTTTCCCTGCCCACAGTGAGATTACCTTCTAGAGAGGGAAGAATGGGGTGGGAAGGGCTGGGTGGAGGGTTACAGGAACTCCAGGTAGGATGGCTTGGGGGCTTTGACTAGACTGTAACACCTGATGAAGAAAAGTCATCAACCCTTTCCTGGATCCGATCCCGGTCATCCCTCGATCCCTCAGCTTGGGGTGCTGCTTGGTGACCCTGACACTATGGGGGGTGGGGAGGGGAGGACAGGTCACCTAGCTGGACCTGCAGACCCAAACCCTGCTCAACCCCATGTCCCTCCCTGTCATCTATCCTGGATCTGAGTTTTATTAGTAGCAGTAGTGTTGCTGTTGTTTTTGTAATAATCATTAGTAATAATAATTATCATCATCCCATTTTTTTAAGCACTTACTATGTGCCAAACGCTGTTTTAAACGCAAGCGTAGGTACAAGTGAGTCAGGTCAAACATATCATACATACAATCCCCACCTCAGGTGGGCTCACACTTCAGGCAGGAGGGAAAACAGACAATGAGTCCCCATTTTACAGATGAGAAAACTGAAGCACAGAGAAATGAAGTGACTTGCCCAAGTACCAAAGCTGGAAATTGGCAGAGGTGAGAGTAGAACCCAAGTCCTTCTGAATCCCAGACCTGGGCTCCTTCCACTAGGCAAGCTGCTCCTCCAAATCCCGGATTGGGGTTCCCACTGCCACCTTCCGCCCATCCCCTCAGCCCCTTTCTCCCCACCCCCCCCCACACCGAGACCTACTTCTCCCACAGGACAGGCACCGACCTGTTTCCCCTGGTCATCCCCCTGGCCCCATTGGGTCTTTCCTCCCCAGATCGGCTGGCGGAGCCCTCGGTGACAGTGAACTCCACGGTGTCTGACAACGGCCGCTGTACCATCACCTTGACCTGCTTTGTCGCCCTGGGAGGGGACAACGTGACATTCAGCTGGACGCCTCTGGGGCCCGGGACCACCTTGTCCCCCCAAGGCTCTATCTTCAGCATCTCCTGGAGGCCCGAGGACCCTCCCCAAGACTACACGTGCACAGCAACAAATCTCGTCAGCAGCTCCTCCCACACTGTCTCCTCTGACCAGATCTTCTGTGCAGGTACGGGACCCCGGGGCCAGAGATGCCCCTCCAGTGGGACATCCCCCAACCGAGAGCCACCGAGGGAGGGGTGAGGGAAGTTGGAGGCTGGGATGTAGGGCAGCACCTCAGGACCACCACCTCTAGTCACACCTCCCTGCCCCCTCCCCCTATCCACCTTCTGAGGTCACCAACCCCATCTCTCATCTCCTCTTCCTCAGATCCAGTCCCAGAGCAGGCCGGACTGGCGGGGCCCCTCTCCCCGGTGATGTGGATGTTCGTGTCCAAGTGGTTTCTCCTCCTCATACACCTGGGGGTCCTGGGGACCAGGCTCACTTTGGGGCAGTCCCCACCGCGACCACCAAAGGAACCTGAAAGCGGGAACAGGAAGTGAAAGAGTGGGGTGCCCATTTTCCAGCTGTAGCCCCGGAGTGACGAGGACCTCCAGGTACGCTGCTATCCGGCCGACAGAACTGCGGCCCCGGGGACTCTGTCCATCTCTGGGCTGTTCCTGAAACCCTGAGGTTTTATCTCCATCAAGCCCTCAATACTGACGGGGGTTGGGACCACCAGCACCTCTCCTTTCCCTCCCCTGAGGAAGAGGGTCAGGAAATGGTCCCCAGGGAAGATGTGAAGCAGCGTGACCTAATGGAAAGATCCTAGGCCTGGGAGTCAAAAGAACCCCGGTTCCTCGACTTGTCTGCTGTGAGAGCTTGGGCAAGTGACTTCACTTCTCTGTTCCTCCGTTCCCTCAAATGTAAAGTGGTGATTAAGATTGCGAAACATGTGGGATATGGATAGTGTCCAACCTGATTCGTTTGTACCTACCCCATCACTTAGTACAGTGCCTGCGACAGAGTAGGTGCTTAGCAAATACCATTAAAAAACAAACAAAAATTGGCCCAACCATCCCACCATTGAGCACCCGCTGGGCACACGGGCGCTGTTATTGGCCATACCCCTGGCTCCTTCTTCCTTCTACATCACCTATAAACTTGAATCTGCGACCTTTGGACATTTGATATTCACCCCACCCTCCACCACCTATATACAGATCTATGAATTTCATTTATATAAATTATTTATTTTAATTTCTGTCTCCCCCTCTAGGCTGTAAGCTTGTGGTGAGCAGGGAAAGTGTCTCCCAACTTAGTTCTATTGTACTTTCCTAAGTGCTTAGTACAGTGCTCTGCTCTCAGTAAACGCTTAATAAATGCCACTGTTGAAGTTGCTGCTGCTGCTGATGCCATTGCTGGACCGGAAAGAAATGCTCCCCATGCCCTCTGGGCCTGTCCATGAGGCCGGATGCGGAGAAGGGTACCCGCCCCAGCTACTTCCCACACACTCACCAGCAGAGCCAAGATTGGCACAGTCCCCTCCGGTCCCAACGCCACATCCCTGGGAGGTACATACTATGGGGCTTCTGGAGCCTGGGAAGGAGGGCAACATGTGGGTAAGGGCACCATGTGGCATCATGTGGGCATGGACCACGGCTCATCGAGATGAATGGGGAGAAAGGTGGGGTGCAGAAGGAAATGCAGAGGTGGAGCTGGTGTAAACCAATCCTGAGGAAAGAGGCCCAAGAGCACAGCTGGAGCATGCCTCCTTCAAGTCCCCTGTTGCCATGGAGACAGACTCCTGGGCTGGATGGGCGATGGGGTGGAGCCAGGGGGGCAGCCCTCCTGGGATTAGGCTCAGCGATCAGAGGATTCAGTCTCCTCAGTGAGAATTACCATCTCCAGCCCCAGTCTTCCCACACCCCAGGGGTCGGTGGTGACTGGGATTGCGGAGGCTGCTGAAACCAAGAACGAAAATGTTGTTCATCTTCAGATTGTTCCTCAAACCGATGTGGGAGAAGGACAGGAAACGGTGGGGCCACTTCAGAGCAGAAAGGCCCAGAAGCCAAAGCGGATGGGACCCAGCCCAATCCCATCGAAATGCTCAGAAGGATGCAGTCACCGCTTAGACAGGCTCCCAGAGTCTGGGTGCAGAAGTCTGCCGGGATGGGGCTGTCTTCCCGGTTCCTTCCTCTCCCGCTCCTGCTGCTCCTGTTCCTCCAGCCCTGGGCAGGTGAGTGACCCTGGCCCTGAGCAGCCGCCCACATTCTCGTCCCTCCTGGATCCTGGGGGTCTCCCCAGAAGGTCCTGTGAAGAACACTGGGCCAAGGGACTCTGACTCCACTTGGGCAAGGGTCAGGGGAGTGGGGCAAGAGAAGAGGGGAGCTGGGGGAGGGGAGCGACAGGGCTGATGATACTGGGGACCTCTGGCTGAGAGGGGCAGGGCGGGGCTGAGAGCTGAGTCCCGTCCCTGTGGCAGGGTGAGGGGAGGATCCCCAGGGGATGGGCAGAGGAAGGGATGGAGATTGGGGCACAGACAGGACCAAACAGGAAATGAGAGAACATCCCACCCCCTCCCCATCCACCTCCGTCCCCGAGGAGGACAGCCCGCTCGGTTCAGGCCAGGCGCGTACAGGGGGTTCAGGCACCGGGAGTCAGAGGTCCAGTCTGGAGGTTCCCTCTGTGACCGCAGGGACAGGAGCCTCCAGGGACCTGATCGGGGCCGTGTGGGGGTCGGTCACCTTCCCCCTGGACATCCAGGCTAGGCGGCAGGTCAAGTGTATCAAGTGGACTTCCGATGGGGACATCGCCACGGTGATTCCAGGAGGACCAGGAAAGCCTCCTAGGATCGTCGTCACCGCTCAGCAATACATGGGACGACTGACTGTCTCCACCAACCTCACCCTGACCATCAGCCCACTGAGCCTGAGGGACACGGGAACCTACAGAGCCGACGTCAACACTGCTGACACCACCACCACCACCCAGTTCTCCCTACGTGTCTACGGTCAGTCTGGGGCAGGTGGTAGTCTAGACTGCCCTGTTTCCAGCAGATCCCTGTCTCTCCCTGATGCGGATTTGAGATCCCAGAGACACCCCCCACTGGGGACATCCCCTCCCTGAGAGTAACCCCTCCTTGTAGGCAGAGGATGTGTCTCCTATAAGCATTGAACTTTCCCAAAGTCATATCACAGTACGGGGCCTGGAGTGGATGCTCAGTCAGTGCTGTTACCACTTGTGTTTCTGAGAATGCCAGGGGAGAATGGTGTCTCCGTTTCCCCAATCCCTCGTCCTCCTCCTGCTTCTCCCCTCCTTCCTCCATACCTGCCCACCAGCCCAGCCAGGACCCACTGGGGCCTCTATGCCCAGTCTGCAGAATGGGCACAGAGGACTCTGAGGACCGGATCGGAATGCAGGTTATGGACACTGTTGGGGACTCTGACCCCACCTTGATTCATCTTGGCTCCATATACACTCTGGTCCCAAACCTTATCCCCCAGAGGTTCATTTGATCGTATTTATTGAACACTTACTTTGTGCAGAGCACTGTACTAAGCGTTTGGTGCCTCAGTGGCCCCAGTGGAAGTTAAAGAGTCTCATGGATTTTCCCTGGCAACTCTGCCTGGCACCCAGGTAACGCTGCCCCCTCACCCCACCACCTCCTCTTCCATGGTCTCCCACCTACTTGTCAGCTGTGTGGCCCTGGGTAAATCACTTCTCTGTGTTTCAATTACCTCATCTGTTAAATGAGGATAAGATCCTGGTTCACTCATCCCCTTAGATTATGGGTCAGGGACTGTGTATGACCTGATTGTATTCTATCTACCCTAAGGGTTAGCACAGTATTTGGCATAGAGTTACTGCATAACAAATACCATTATTATGATTATTACTATTATTATCGACAGATTCAGAGGTTAGGGGATAGGGAGCAAGGGGATAGGGATAGAGGATAGGGCATAGGTATAGGGAGGGATTCAGAGGTGTGCTTGAACCCTGGAGGAAACAAATTTAAAAGTCACAAAAGACAGGTCCAAAAAGAGAATTTTAAATCGGACAACCAATCGCTCTGTCAGCCATACTTATTGAGCCCTTACTGTGTGCAGAGCACTGTACTAAGCGCTTTGGAGAGTACAGTATAACAGAATTGCTGAACATATTCCTGCCCACAATGAGTTTACACTCTAGAGAGGGGAGGGATGGAGAGGGAGGGGCTGCAGTGGTGGGGTGAGGAGGCATCGGGGGGGTAACAGGATCTCCAGGTGGGACGGCTGGGGGCTTCGACTAGACTGTAACATCTGATGCAGAAAAGTCATCAACGCTTTCCTGGACCTGATCCTGGTCACCCCTAAATCCCTCTGCTCGGGGGCTGCTCGGGAACCCCGAGACTTGAGGGGAGAGACTAGAGGGGAGGGAAGGATAGGCTACTTAGATTGACCCACAGATCCAAACCCTGTTCACATCCATGTCTCTCGCCGCTATCTCTCCAGGATCTGAGTATTTTATTATTATTGTTGTTAATAATAATAATAGTAATATTTATTATCATCCCTTTTTTAAGCACTTACTATGTGCTAAGCACTGTTTTAATCACTAGGGTAGATACTAGCTAGTCAGGCAGATACACAGTTCACATTCCAGGTGGGACTCACAGTCTGAGTAGGAGGGAGAACAGGAACTGAAACTCCATTTTACAGATGAGGCACAGAGAAGTGAAGTGACTTGCCCAAAGTCACAGAGCAGGAAATAACAGAGCTGGGAGTAAAACTCAGGTTCTTCTGACTCCCAGACCCAAGTTATTTCCACTAGGCAAGCGGCTCTTCCAAATCCTAGACTAGGTCTCTTACTACCACCTTCCACCCCTCCCCTCAGCCCCTTCTTCCTCTCTCCCCCAGAACAGGACTCAGAGCTGTTTCCCCTCGTCATCCCCCCGGCCCGGTTCGGTCTTTCCCCTGCAGATCGGCTAGGGCCACCCACAGTGACAGTGAACTCCACGGTGTCTGACAACGGCCGCTGTACCATCACTCTGACCTGCTGTGTGGCCACGGGAGAGAACGACGTGACCTTCAGCTGGATGCCCCTGGGGCCCGGGACCACCGTGTCCCCTGATGGTTCTGTCCTCAGCATCTCCCAGAGGCCCAGAGACCCACCCCCGCTCTACACGTGCACGGCCACAAACCCCATCAGTGGCAGGTCCCGCACCGTTCCCGCTTACTGGAATCTCTGTCCAGGTACCGGAACCCGGGACCGGAGCCTCATCCTGCGGGAACAGGCCCCTAAATGGGAGTCACCCGAGGAGGAGTAGAGGGGAGCTGGAGGCTGGGATGGTGGGGAGGCGGGGAGGGGAGGGCAGCACCTGGGGACCACCACCCTGTCACATCACCCTGCCCCCTCCCCCGCTCCGCTGTCTGAGGTCACCAACCCTGTCTCCTGTCTCCTCTTCCTCAGATCCAGTCCCAGAACAGGCCAGACTAGTGATGCCCTTCTCCCCGGTGATGTGGATGCTCGTGTCCAAGGGGTTTCTCCTCCTCATGCTCCTGGGGGTCCTGGGGACCAGGCTCACTTTGGGGCAGCCCCACCGCGACCACCAAAGGGACCCGAGAGCGGGAGCAGGAAGTGAAAAAGCAGGGTGCCCGCTTTCCAGCTGTAGCCCCAGTGTGACGGGGACCCCGGGGTGCCCTGCTGTCCTGCCGACAGAACTGTGGACCTGGGGACTCTGTCCATCTCGGGGCCATTCCCGGACCCCTGAGGCCCCATCTCCACCAAGCCCTCAAAACTGACGGGGGTGGGACCACCAGCACCTCTCCTTTCCTTCCTCTGAGGAAGAGGGTCAGGAAATGGTCTCCAGGGAAGATGTGAAGCAGCGTGACCTAATGGAAAGATCCCAGGCCTGAGAGTCAGAAGAACCTGGGGTCTAACTCGGGCTCTTGTTTGCTGTGTGAGCTTGGGCAAGTGACTTCACTTCTCTGTGCCTCAGTTCCCTCAAATGTAAAAAGGGGATTAAGACTGTGAGACAGGAGGGATATGGATAGTTGTCCAACCTGATTCGTTTGTACCTACCCTATCGCTTAGTACAGTGCCCGCGACAGGGTAGGTGCTTAGCAAATATCATTAAAAAAACAAACAAAAATTGGCCCACCCATCTCACCATCGAGCACCCACTGGGCACACAGGCGCTGTTATTGGCCATGCCCCCGGCTCCTTCTTCCTTCTGCGTCGCCTGTGAACTTGAATCTGCGACCTTTGGACATCTGATATTCATCCCACCCTCCACCCCACAGCACCTATGCATATCTATGAATTCCACATTATATAAATTATTTTAATGTCTGTCTCCCCCTCTAGATTGTAAGCTCGTGGTGGGCAGGGAAAGTGCCCCCCAATTATGTTCTAATGTACTTTCCTAAGTGCTTAGTACAGTGCTCTGCCCTCTGTAAGAGCTCAATAAATGCCACTGATGAAGTTGTGGCTGCTGCTGATGCCATCCTTGGACCGGAAGGAAATGCTCCCCATGCCCTCTGGTCCTGTCCATGAGGCCGGATGCGGAGGAGGGTCCCCGCCCCAGCTACTTCCCGCACACCCACCCACCAACAGAGCCAAGATTGGCACAGTCCCCTCCGGTCCCAACACCACATCCCTGGGAGATATATCTGTTGCCGAATTGTACATTCCAAGCGCTTAGTACAGTACTCTGCACATAGTAAGTGCTCAATAAATGCTATTGAATGAATGAATCCTGTGGGGCTTCTGGAGCCTGGGAAGGAGGGCAACATGTGGGTAAGGGCACCATGTGGGCATCATGTGGGCATGGACCACAGCTCATCGAGATGATTGGGGAGAAAGGTGGGGTGCAGAAGGAAATGCAGAGGTGGAGGCTGGTGTAACCCAATCCTGCGGAAAGAGGCCCAAGAGCACAGTGGGAGAATGCCTCCTCCAAATCCCCTGTTGCCACGGAGACAGACTCCTGGGCTGGATGGGTGATGGGGTGGAGCCAGGGGGGGCACCCCTCCAGGGATTAGGCTCAGCGATCAGAGGATTCAGTCTCCTCAGTGAGAATTACTATCTCCAGCCCCAGTCCCCCCACACCCCAGGGGCCGGTGGTGACTGGGATTGTGGAGGCTGCTGAAACCAAGAATGAAAATGTTTATTATTATTATGAAATGTTGTTCAGCTTCAGATTGTTCCTCAAATCTGATGTGGGGAAAGAACAGGAAGCGGTGGGGCCACTTCAGAGCAGAAAGTGCCAGAAGCCAAAGCAGATGAGACCTAACCCAATCCCCTCGAAATGCTCAGAAGGATGCAGTCACCGCTTAGACAGGCTACCGATGTCTGGATGCAGGAGGCTGCCGGGATGGGGCGGTCTTCCCGGCTCTTCCCCCTCCCCTTCCTGCTGCTGCTGTTCCTCCTCCAACCCTGGGCAGGTGAGTGATCCCAGCCCTGAGCAGCTGCTCACATTCATGACCCTGCTGGGTTGGAGGAATCTCCCCAGAAGGCCCCATGGAGTGCTCTGGGCCAAAAACTCTGGCTCCACTTGGGTGAGGGTCAGGACAGTAGGGCAGGGGCAGAAGGGAGCTGGGGGAGGGGAGAGACAGAACTGATGATGCTGGGGACCCTGGGCTTGGAGGGGCAGGGCAGGGCGGAGAGCTGAGGGGCCTGGGGCAGGGTGAGGCGAGGGTCCCCAGTGGGACCTCAAGTCCAGGAATGGGGCAGAGGAAGGGGAGGAGCTTGGGACACAGACAAGACCGAACAGGAAATGAGAGAACACCCCACCCCATCCCCCCACAACCGGACAGCCCGCTCGACTCAGGCCGGGCTGCGTCCGGAGGGTCTGGGGACCGGGGGCCAAGGGTCCAGCCTGCAGGTTCCCTCTGTGTCCACAGGGACAGGAGCCCCCCGGGACCTGATCGGGGCCGTGTGGGGGTCGGTCACCTTTCCCCTGGACATTCCAGCTGGGAAGCCAGTGGAGAGCATTGCCTGGACTTCCAACGGAGCCGTCGCCATGGTGATCCCAGGAGGACGGGGAAACCCTCCTAACATCATCATCACCTCTCAGCGATACAGGGGACGATTGACCGTCTCCAAGGACTACTCCCTGACCATCAGCCCTCTGAGCCTGGGGGACGCGGGAACCTACAGAGCCGACATCAGTACTGCTGACAACACCACCGCCACCTCCGGCACCACCAACACCACCCAGTTCTCCCTGCTTGTCTATGGTCAGTCTGGGGCAGGTGGTAGTCCAGACTGCCCTCTTCCCGGTGCTTTCCTACTTCTCTCTGCTGTGGGGTTGAGGTCCCAGAGACACCCCACAGTGGGGAGATCCCTTCCCTGAGAGTGGCACTTCCTTGTTAACGATGAACTTTCCCAAATCCATATTAGGACCCGCTGGCGTCTCTATGTCCAGGCTGCCCACTGGGCACAGGGGAGTCTGGATCAGGATGCAAGTCAAGGGCACTGCTGGGACTCTGCCCTACCTTGGCCCATCTTGGCTTCATATGTGTTCTGGTTCCAACCTTCATCTCCCAAAGGTGACTCGGTGGCCCCAGTGGAAGTCAAATAGTCTTGTAGACTCTCCCTGGCAACTCTGCCTGGCACCCGGGTAACCCTGCCCACTCCCTGCCCCCTCACCCTACCGGCCTCCCGCTCCACAGTCTCCCACTTACTTGTTTGCTGTGTGACCCTGGGTACACTTCACTTCTCTGTGCTTCAGTTACCTCAGCTGTTAAGTGAGGATAAGATCCTTGTTTACTTCCCCCTTAGCTCATGGGTCAGGGACTGTGTCCAATCTGGTTGTCTTCTATCTACCCCAGTGGTTAACACAGCGTTTGGCATAGAGTGACTACTTAGCAAATATCATTATTATGACTATTACTATTATTATTGACATTCGGAGGTGTGGGGATGGGGAAGGTGCTTGGACGCTGGAGGAAACAAATTTAAAAGCCACAAAAGATGGGGACAAAAGGAGAATTTTCAATCAGTCAATCAATCACTCTATCAGTCGTACTTATTGAGCCCTTACTGTGTGCAGAGCACTGTATTAAGTACTTTGGAGAGTACAATATAACAGGGTTGCTGGACATATTCCCTGCCCACAATGAGTTTACAGTCTAGAGGGGAGCAACAGAGAGGGAGAGGCTGGCTGTGGGGGAAAGTTAACGGATCTCCAGGTGGGATGGCTGGGGGGCTTCAACTAGACTGTAAAATCTGATGGAGAAAAGTCATCAACACTTTCCTGGACCTGATCCTGATCACCCCTAAATCCCTCAGCTACGGGTGCTGCTTGAGGACCCTGAGACTTGGGGTGAGAGACAGAAAGGGAGGGGAGGCCTCCTAGCTGCACTTGCAGACCCAAACCCTGTTCAACCTCTATGCCCCTCGCTGCTATCTCTACAGGGTCTGAGTATTTTATTATTATTATTAATGATAATAATTATCATCATCCCATTTTTTAAGCACTTACTAAGTGCCAAACACTGTTTTAATCTCTGGGGTCGATACTAGTTAGGCAAATACACAGTTCATGTCCCAGGTGGGGCTTACAGTCTAAGTAGGAGGGAGAACAGGCATTGAATCTCCATTTTACAGATGAGGAAACTGAGGCACAGAGAAGTGAAGTGACTTGCCCAAAGTCACAAAGCAGGGAATTGACAGAGCCAGGAGTAAAACTCAGGTCCTTCTGAACCCCAGACCCGAGGTTTTTCCACTAGGCTAGCTGCTCTTCCAAATTCCAGATTGGGGCTCCCACTACCACCTTCCACCCCTCCCCCAGCCCATAGCCCCTTCTTCCTGGCTCCCCCAGCCCTGCCTCTCCCCCAGAACAGGTGCTAAAGCTGTTTCTCCTGGTCATCCCCCAATCCTGGTTGGGTTTTTCCCCTCCAGAGCTGCTGGCGGAGCCTTCGGTGACGGTGAAGTCCACAGAGTCCGTCAATGGCAGCTGTACCGTCACTCTGACCTGCTCTGTGGCCCAGGGAGGGGACAATGTGACTTTCAGCTGGATGCCCCTGGGGCTGGAGACCACCGTGTCCCCCGATGGCTCCGTCCTCAGCATCTCCCGGAGTCCCGGGGACCGTGTCCCGGGCTACATTTGCACGGCCACAAACCCCATCAGCGGCAACTCCCATACCGTCCCCTCTGACCGGATCCTCTGTGCAGGTACTGGACCCTGAAGCCGAAGCCGCCCACCGGGGAGACATCCCCCTGACTGAGAATCACTGAGAGGGATGGAAGGGAGCTGGAGGCTGGGATGGAGGGGCAGCTCCTGGAGACCACTCCCTACTAGTCATGCCTCCCTACTCCTCCCTGATCTACTGCCTGAGGTCACCAACCTTGTCTCCCATCTCCTCTTCCTCAGATCCAGTCCCAGAGTGGGCCATATTGGCAGGGCCCCTCTCCCCAGTGATGTGGATGGTCATGGCCAAGGGGCTTCTCCTTCTCATCCTCCTGGGGGTCCTGGCGACGATCCTCACCCTGAAGCAGCCTCCACCGTGACCTCCAAAGGGCCTCCAAAGGACATCGAAGAGCGGGATGTCCTTTTCCCAACCATAGCCTGGTGCGACGGAGCCTCCGGGGTGAACTGCTGTCCGGCCGGCAGCACCGCGGTCTCAAGGACTCTGTCCATCTCTGGACCGTTCCCAGTCCCCCGAGGCTCCATCTCCACTGAGCCCTCGATACCCTTGGGGTTGGGACCACCACCACCTCTCAGTCTCCCTTCCCCCCCAAGAAAAATGGTCAGGAAATGGTCTCCAGGGGAAGATGTGAAGCAGTATGGCCTAGTAGAAAGAACCTGGGACTAGAAGTCAGAAGGACCTGGCTTCTAAACCCAGCTCTGCCACTTATCTGCTGTGTGACCTTGGGCAGGTTACTTCAGTTCTCTGGACCTCAGTTCCTTCATCTGTAAAATGGGGATTAAGATTGAGTCCCATGTGGGCCAAAGACTGTGTCTAAGTTGCCTAACTTGTGTCTACCCCAGCGCTTAGTACAGTACCTCGGTACAGAGTAAGCACTTAACAGTTACCACCAAAAAAGACACTTTGGGTGAGGTCTAGGGTTGGGTGTGCTCCTTTTCGGTTCCTCATTTTCTGCCCAGACCTGGGAGGAACTTCCCACTCACTTCCCAATAGTCTGTTCATCATGGACAGGATGGTATGGGGCCTCCAAGGGACAGGGCCTAAGCCAGAAGGAGAGAGAAGAAGTGGAGAGAGAGAAAGAGGGGAGAGGGGATGAGCAATGGGAATGGAGAAGAAGGAAGGTGGTGTAGGGAGTCAGAAGGGGGAACTTCCCTCTTCTTTCCCTGACTCTAGTGACATTTCTACTTTCTGTCCTCTGCCACTGACCCCCACCTCAGGGCCTCCCCTTCCCCAACAATCCTGCCTGGATCCAGTCTGGGCCCTTTGTGGCACAAACACCTTAAAAGCTCTGTGCCTCATTTACCTCATCTAAAAATGGGGATTAAGGCCGTGAGCCCCATGGTAGAACAGTGCTTGGCACATAGTAAACGCTTAACAAATACCATAATTAATTGTTTAGTACAGTCATCTGCACACAGTCAGGGTTCAATAAATATGATTGACTGTTACACCCCCTGTTGTACTCTCTCAACTGCTCTACACTGTAAGCTTGTTATGGGCGGGAAATGTGACTGTTCATTGTTATATTGTACTCTCCAAAGCACTTAGTACAGTGCTCTGCACAAAGTTAGCACTCAGTAAATACGATTGAATGAACTGCTTAATTCAGTGCTCTGCACACAGTAAGCGCTCCATAAATGACTGACTGATACCAACTCTGTTGTACTCTCCCAACTGCTTAGCCCAATGCTCTGCACACAGTAAGCACTCAATAAATACAACTGATTGATTGACTGGTCCTAACTCTGCTGTATTGTGCTCTCCCAACTGCTTCATGCTCTGCACCTAGTAAGCGCTCAGTATATTGATTGATTGATTGGTTGTTTGACCAGATCTGAATCAGGGGCCATCTCCCAGTAGGATTCCTCCCCACCATACACACCATCACTGGTATTTATTGAGTACTCAGTACTGCACTAAGCAACAGGGAGAGTATACTAGACCCAAACCCACATTCCCTGCCCTCTGGGAGTATACAATATAATGGGATCTGCGTGGAAGCAGTGTGGTGTAGTGACAGAGCATCAGCCTGGAAGCCACCAAGGCCCAGGTTCGAATCCAAGTGCTGCCACCAGCCTTCTGTGTGACTGCGGGCAAGTCTCTTAACCTCTGTGAACCTCAGTTTCCTCACCTAAAAATGAGAATAAGACCTACCTTTCTACCCACTCCACAGGGAGGTTGTAAGGGCAATAATGAGATCAGTATTGCAAAAGCTCTTTGGGAATAAAAGCACTATACAAAAATAAGGTATTGTTATAAATGGCAGAGACAGATTCAGTTCTTCTCCCCCTTCCCAGTACCACAGCACTTATGTTCAGATCTGCAACTTATTTATCTGCACTGATGTCTGTCTCCCCGACTCTAGACTGTAAGCTCACAGTGTTCAGGGAATGTGTCTGTTTATTGTTGTATTAATAATAATGATGGCCTTATTAAGAGCCTAATATGTGTGTCAGGCACTCTTCTAAGCAATGGGCTGAATTCAAGATAAACGTGTTGGACACAGTCCCTGTCCCACATAGTCTTAATCCTCATTTTACAGATGAGAGAACCGAGGCACAGGGAAGTTAGGCAACTTGTCCAAGGTCACACAGCAGACAAGTGGTGGAGTTGGGATTAGATTTCATTGTACTCTCCCAAGCTCTTAGTACAGTGCTCTGCACACAGTAAGCTCTCAATAAAGATAATTAAATGAATAAATGATTAAATGAATAGGGAGATAAAATGTAGGGAGTACAATGTATTAGGAGGGACTTTCTTATACAATTGTTTATTCAGCTAAATACACACAGGTGGTTTCTTCTGTCCCTGTTTCCACCCGGGTCCCCAAGACTCCCCTGGAGTTTGTAGCTGCAGGTCAGAGTCACTGAGACCCCTCCCCACCCCCATGGCCACCCCAAGAGAAGGCTTCACCCTCAGTGAGGAAACAGGAGACGGCTTGGGGGTCAGAGATCATAGGCTCTAATCCCAGCTCTGCCATTTGTCAGCTGCATGACTTTGGGCAAGTCATTTAAGTTCTGTGTGACTCAGTTACCTCATCTGTAAAATGAGTGAACCTTACATGGGACAATCTGATAACCTTGTATCTACTCCAGTGCTTAGAAAAGTGCTTGGCACATAATAAACTCTTAGCAAATACCATTATTATTATTGTTATGGGGAAGACAATCCCCGAAGGGAAGCACTTGTCTTCCGCAGAGGCCCCGTCGCTGGCCAGGTCCAAGGACCCCGGATCCTAGAAGATGTTCTTCCTTGCCCCTCGCTGTAACTGAGCGGGAGGTGTTCAGGTCCCCAGAGCAGCAGGGGAAGGTGGGGACTACCACTTCTGCCATTGCTGGCAAAATAATCACCCACTTCCCCATTGCATTTACTCTCTCTCCCAACCACGATGCACCTCTTGGCCCTTGGGCCCTCTCCACTTCTCCTTTCTAAGAGAAGGCACCAAAGCCCAGAAAGCAGTGAGTGATGCTGGGGTTTGGCTGGTAGGTCTCCTCTGAGGACCCCCCGTACCCCCAGATCTTCTCACAGAAGCTGGGGTTGGGGGGGCCACAGGGAGAGATCGGCGGGTGTGAGGGGAATCATAGTGGTTGTCACTGGGAGCTGATCTCCAGGGTGAGGGCAGGGCATGAGGCAGGAGCAAGAGGAAGTTAGAAGAGCAGAAAAGGGAGGGTTATATCCACTGGTCCCCACTTCACAGCCGGACTGTCCCCCGAGCTGGGGCACTAGGGGTGGCCAGAATGGAGTGGTCTCCCCGGCCCCTCTCTCTCCTGCTGCTGCTTCTCCAGGCCCAGGTGGGTGAGTGACCCCGGGGGCCTGAGCAGCCGGCTAACCTCTCGCCCCAGCTGGGGTCCTGAGGAGGGGTGGAGGTGGGGTCCCATGGGGAGCTCTGGACTGTATGTTCCAGCTCTGCCATGGTTGGGGGGGGAAAGATTGGGGAGGGGAGACGTGGGGCCGAGGAAGCTGGTGGTGACCCCCAGGGTGGATGGGAGAGGGCAGACTGATGTGGGTCCACGGCAAGGTGAAGAGAGTGTCCCCTGGGACCCCAGGTCCATACTGGGTGGGAGGCTCCAGCCTGCAGGTTCCTCTGTGTTCACAGAGACAGGAAGCCAACGGGAGCTGATTGGGGCCATTGAGGGGTCAGTCACCCTCCCCCCGGACATCCTGGCCGGGCAGCGGGTCGAGAGCATCATCTGGACTTGCAACGGAACTGTGGCCGCGGTGATCTCAGTAGGACCTGGAAACCTCTCTCACACCATCAAAACCTTTCAACGGTACAGGGAACGAGTGAGTGTCCCCACAGATGGCTACTCCTTGACCATCAGCGACCTGGACCTGGGGGACACGGGGACCTACAGGGTGGAAATCTTACCCAGGACCACTTTCAGGACTTCGGATTACTTCCTACAAGTCTTCTGTGAGTCGGTTTCCAGGAGATGACATTTTCCCATCTCTCCCCCGAAGTGTCTAGGTCTAAAGGATCTCTTCCCTACCAACCCCGACCCCAACAGTCCCCCACCCCCATCCCAGGCCAGATATCCAGGGGAGGCCCTCACCCCCCCGAGCCCTGACTCCAAGGGGAGGCCCACCCCATCCCAGCCCTGACTCCCTGGGGAGACCCTCACCACCCCAGCTCTGACTCTCTGGGGAGACCTTCACCCCTCCAACCCTGACTCCTGAAGGAGACACTCCCTCCAGTCCTGATTCCTGGGGGAGACCCTCCCCCCAATCCTAACCCCTGGGGGAGACCCCACCCATCCCTGACCTCCAAGAGAGACCCTCCCCATCCCAGCACTGGCCTGTAGACTCCCCCAGAGCACCCTCCGCTCATTTTGGCTCCAACCCTACCGCTCTCCTCCCATGGTTCCCCAGTATCTCCCCCAGGGCGGGTCCACAGGGCTGTCCCCCTCGACTCACCCTTCTGCTCATGTCCCCCCTCCACCGCCCACACCCGGCACCTCCTCAGAGCCCCTGCAGGAGCCCACGGTCTCGGCGAGGCCCACGGGGTGTAACAGCGGCTTCTGCAGTGCCTCCCTGACTTGCTCTGTGGCCGGAGAAGGGGCCGGCGTGATGATCAGCTGGTTGCCCCTGGGGCTGGGGGCTATGGGTTCCTCCAATGGCTCTGTCCTCAACATCTTCTGGAGGGACAGTTACACGTGCACCGCCAGAAACCCTGTCAGTAACAGCTCCTTCACCTTCCACACTGACTGGCTACACTGTCCAGGTACCGGACCTCAGATCTCCCTCTTCAGCCCCCTCACCCCCACCCCGGGACTGGGCCAAACCCCTGCAGCCTGATCCCTCCTCCCCAACACTTACTCCACCAACCCCAGGCTCGGCTCTGCGATTCATCAACCATACTTACTGAGCGCCCAGCTCGTGGCGAGCCCTGAACTAGTCAATCATGGTATTTATTGAGTGCTTACTATGTGCAGAGCACTGTACTAAACACTTGGGAGAGGACAATACAACAGAGTTGGGAGATACATTCCTTGCCCAGAAGAGCTCGGGACACTCCAAGGAAAAGCTCAGTGGCTCTAATGGAAACCATACGGGGAGGGAGTCAGGGGATGGGGTTTCTAATCCTGGCTCTGCCGCTTGTGTGCTGAGCAACCTTGGGCAAGGCACTTAACTTCTCTGGGCCTCAGTTTCCTCACCTGGAAAATGGGGATTCAATATCTGTTCTTCTTTCCCCTTAAACTGTGAACCCCATGTGGGACTGGGATTGTGTCCAACCTGATTATCTTGTATCATTATCTTGTTAGATTAGGATA
Source organism: Ornithorhynchus anatinus (assembly GCF_004115215.2). NCBI lineage: Eukaryota > Metazoa > Chordata > Mammalia > Monotremata > Ornithorhynchidae > Ornithorhynchus > Ornithorhynchus anatinus. Next base: position 3,122,936 of record NC_041753.1, on the reverse strand, counting down.
GATTATCTTGTATCTACCCCAGTGCTTAGTATAGCTCCCTGTCCCACATGGGTATCACAGACTTAATCTCCATTTTACAGATGAGGGAACCGAGGCACAGAGAAGTTAAGTGACTTGTCCAAGGTCACACAGCAAATACAAGCTTATCAGATTGGACATGTTGCTGTCCCACATGGGGCTCACAGTCTTCATCTCCATTTTACAGATGAGACAGCTGAGGCCCAGAGAAGTGACTTGCCCAAGGTCATAGAGCAGAAAAGCGGAGGAGGCAGGATTAGAATCCAGGTCCTTCTGACTCCCAGGCCTGTACTCTATCCACTAGGCTAGAAGCTCCTTGAGGATAGGGGAATCTTGCCTTCTAACTCCACTGTGCTCTCCCAATTGCTTAGTATAATGCTCTGCACAGAGAAAGTGCTCAATAAATATGATTGATTGGTTGTAGACATGCTCTTTGCCCTCAAGGGAAATCTGTTGGGTCAGGGAGTGGCACCTACTACCCACTCCGACATGGACAATCAGTGAAATTTACTGAACTATTGTGTGCAAGACACTAGTCTAAGCACTTGGAATCAGAGAGAAGCAGCATGGTATGGTGGATAGAGCTCCAGCTGGAGAGTCAGAAAGTTGTGTGTTCTAATTCCAGCTCCACCACTTGTCTTCTGTGTGACCTTGGGCAAGTCACTTCACTTCTCTGTGCCTCTGTTGTCTCATCCGTAAAATAGGGATTGAGACTGTGAGCCCCACTTGGGACAGGGACTGTGTCCAACCTGATCTGCTTGTATCTACCCAGTGTTCAGTACAGTGCCTGGCACAGAGAGAGCACTTAAATACCAGAGTTATTATTATTACTTAGAAGACTCAATCCCTGTTCTCACTGAGCTTACAGTCTAGCAAGCAGATACCCTCTCCCCTCATTCTCTGCCTACCTTGACCCAGTTCTCCTGAAAACCCCCAGCTCTTTTCAACACCCCCCTTCCTCTCTGTTCCAGGGTCCCAGAAATCAAGACTCACCGGCGTGATGTGGACACTCCTTCTCAAGGGGCTTCTCCTCCTCGTGCTCCTGGGGGTCCTGGCGACCAGGCTCACCCTGGGGCAGCCCCCTCTGTGATCCCGCCCCCTCACCAAACAGTCCGCAGGGCTCAGAGACGCCGGACTCTCCCTGAACTGTCCCTTCTTGCCTCTGTCTCAGATACGGAATCACTCACCTTTAATAATGTTGGTATTTGTTAAGCGCTTACTATGTGCAGAGCACTGTTCTAAGCGCTGGGGTAGATACAGGGTAATCAGGTTGTCCCACGTGAGGCTCACAGTTAATCCCCATTTTACAGATGAGGTAACAGGCACAGAGAAGTGAAGTGACTTGCCCACAGTCACACAGCTGACAAGTGGCAGAGCCGGGAGTCGAACCCATGACCTCTGACTCCGAAGCCCAGGCTCTTTCCACTGAGCCACGCTGCTTCCCCTGCTTTACGTCTCCTGTCTCCCAGAATCTCCTGGGACCAGTCCTCAGATGGCTCTTGCTCTGGAGAGAGGATTGTGGGAAAATAAACTCTCAGTGGGGGATCTCTTGGTGGTGACCACTCTGACCGTGTCTGTCTGTCCTTACCCCCCGAGTGTCCCTCGGTGCCCAGGAATATCATTTATTGCACACTTACTTGTGCAGAGCACTGTATTAAGTGCTTGGGAGAGTACAATAGAACAAATATAACAGACACATTCCCTGCCCACAGTGAGCTCACACTCTAGAGGGGGAAGGTGGAAGTGGACTGAAGATCCCGGATTTGCTCCCTTTGCTCATAATAATAATAATAATAATGTTGGTATTTGTTAAGCGCTTACTATGTGCAGAGCACTGTTCTAAGCGCTGGGGTAAACACAGGGGAATCAGGTTGTCCCACGTGGGGCTCACAGTCTTAATCCCCATTTTACAGATGAGGGAACTGAGGCACAGAGAAGTTAAATGACTTGCCCACAGTCACACAGCTGACAAGTGGCAGAGCTGGGATTTGAACTCATGAGCCCTGACTCCAAAGCCCGTGCTCTTTCCACTGCGCCACGCTGCTCCTCTACTCATCCTCTGCTCATCCCCCTCCACTCATATCTGTGATTTATTTATTTCTATTAATGTCTATCTCCCCCTCTGGACTGTAAGCTCCTAGTGGGCAGGGAATGTGTCTGTTGCATTGTTATATTATACTCTCTCAAGAGCTTAGTATAGAGCTTTACACACAGGAAGCACTCAATAAATATGATTGGCTGACTGACATCGCCTCTATTGGGGGTCTCTTTCAAGCCTGGGTCCCATCTCCCTGCCTACCCCTGGGTTGGGGGGAACCCATTCAGTCAATCATTTACTGAGTGCTTACCGTGTGCAGAGCACTGTACTAAGCACTTGGAAGAGTAGAAGCAGCATGGCCTAGTGGCAAGAACATGGGCTTGGGAGTCTGAGGGCATGAGTTCTAATCCCGGCTCTGCCACTTGTCTGCTGTGTGGCCTTGGCCAAGTCACTTCACTTTGTACCTCAGTTACCTCACCTGTAAAATGGGGATTAAGAATGTGAGCCTCAGCTGGGACAACCCAATTACCTTGTATCTACTCCAGCTCTTAGAACAGTGCTTGGAACATAGTAAGTGCTTAAATACCATTATCATTATTATTTTTACAAAGAACAATAAACCGCCCCATCCCTCTCTGGCAACCCCATTTCTTCCATTTCCCACCCTCTGTAGTGTCTAGTTGTCGTGTACACTAAAGCAGTTTGCCGGTGCCAAACCCACACACAAATAGGTGTGAGGTAATGAGATAGGCCTGGGACCCACAGTCTAAGAGGAAGGGAGGGCCAGATTCTTATTCACATTTTACAGAGGAGGAAAGAGGCCCAGGGTGGTGTGGTGACTTGCCCAAGGCCATGTAAAAGGGCCAGTGGCAGAGCAGAGACCACCAGCCCAATCTTCGGACTCCCAGATATAGGCTCTCTCCATGCGGCCTCCCTGTTCTAGCATTCTCTCATCACCGTTGGAGATTTGGATGATTGAGCTGGTTGGTCTGGTTGGATAATGGCATTCACACAGATGATAAAGTCACTCAATCATACTAATTGAGTGCTTACTATATGCAGAGCACTGTACTAAGCACTAGGGAGAGTACAATATAACAATAAAAGACACATTCCTTGCCCATGACAATTTTACAGTCTAGAGGGGGAGAAGGATATTAATAAGCCAATGGATCTGATAGGATACTGACATTTCTTACATTGCTGTGCCTCATGGGGTATTTTCTCCTCTCCTTCCTTTTCAGGGTTGTGGGGGGACCCCGACAGCCACCCCCCAGCACTATCTAGGGGCTTCTCCCTTCTTAACCTGGAGAAGCAGCGTTATATAGTGAAAAAGAGCATGGGCCTGGGAGTCACAAGGGTGTGGGACCTTGGGGAAGTCACTTTATGTCTCTGGGCCTCAATTACCTCATTAGTAAATTAAGACTGAGAGCCTTATGTGGGTCAGGGATTGTGTCCAACCCCATTAACTTGCATTCATTCATTGAATTGTATTTATTGAGTGCTTACTGTGTGCAGAGCACTGCACTAAGTGCTTGGAAAGTACAATTCAGCAATAAAGACAGGCAATCCCTGCCCACAACAGGCTTACCATCTATAAGGGAGGAGACAGTCATCAAAATAAGTAAACAGGCATCAATAGCATCAATATAAATAGAATTATAGATATATACACAAGTAAACAGGCATTAATATCTACCCCAGGGCTTAGAACAATGCCTGGCACATAGTGAGCACTTAAATGCCACCATTCTTATTATTTGTCCTCCTGTCACTGATACTTTCCAGGGAGGTCTTTCAGGCTATTCCCCTGCCTCCATGTCCAACCCTTTCTACCCAACCCGGACCAAGAAGATCCTCTCTGAATGGTCAGAAGAGTCCTAAGGAACTAGAAAATGTGTCCACCAACTCCACTGTAATGTCATATTGCACACTCCTTAGCAGTTAGTACAGTGCTCCGCACACAGAAAGCGCTCAACAAAAACGATTGTTGGATAAGCGTTCCCCAGAGACTGAGAGACTGGCAGTCGAGTAGAGTTGACCTACTCTGGGTGGTCACAACGTCTCGGTTTCTTTAAGCTTTCCTTGGCAACCAGCTCTCGTCGTCGTCCAATCTTTACTTCCTCTAGTGGGGCTTCTTAGCAGTACGATGGCTTGAGGTTAGACCTCATCAAATATACATGTGTACACATAGATTTTCATACTTCCACACACTCGTGTAACACAGACATTTCAACCGCTGTGTGTGCAGTGTTCATTGGTGACTCTCCAGTGGTTGATGGCTAACGGGGTGTGTGTATGTGGTGTACATGTGTGTGTTTGTGTGTGTGTTAGGGTTGTGGCCACATAAAGATGACTGCTTTATTCCCAACTGTTCCTCGATTATGGTATTTGTTAAGCGCTTACTATGTGCCAGGCACTGTACTAAGTGTTGGTGTAGTTATAAGCTAATCAGGTTGGACACAGTCCCTGTCCCACAAGGGGCTCTCGGTCTTATGCCTTATTTTATAGATGGGGTAACTGAGGTCCAGAGAAGTTAAGTGACTTGACCAAGGTCAATCAGCTGATAAGTGGTGGAGTAGGGATTAGAACCCAGGAGCTTCTGATCCCAGGCCCATGTTCTATCCACTAGGCAATGCTGCATCATCATCATCATCATAATAGTATTTGTTCAGCACTTACTATGTGCCAAACACTGTGCTCAACATTGGGACAGATAAAATCCAATCAAATTAGACACAGTCATGCCCAGGTTTGGGAAGGGGCTAGGAGGGAGGAAGGGAGGAAGAGAGAAACTTTTCCCACTCTAAACCATAAGCCCCTTGTGGGCAGGGAAAGTGTCTGCCGACTCTGTTACAATGCATTCTCCCAAGTGCTTATTACAGTATTCTGCAATAAAAAAAGATACTCTTTAAGCACGTACCATAAAAAGATACTTGAAGCTCATAAGCCAAGCACTGTTCTAAACCCTGGGGAAAATACATGTTAATCAGTTGGGATACAGTCCCTGAGCCACAAAGGGGGCTCAGTCTCAATCCCCATTTTGCAGATGAGGTCACTGAGGCCCAGAGAAGTGAAGTGACTTGCCCAAGGTCACACAGCAGACGTGGCAGAGCTGGGATTAGAACCCAGGTCCTTCTGACTCCCAGGTCCGGGCTCTAGCCACTAAGCCACGCTGCTTCTGCACAGAGTAAGCGCTCAGGAAATATAACTGATTGATTGATAGATTTAGTCCCCACGGGGTTGGAAGGGAGGAGGCCGACTGAATTCCTTGCGTCCAATTGGACGGTGAGGTACCTGGTGACATCACTGGTTGCCGGGAAAGTTTTCCGTGGCCTGTGTGGGGGACAAGAGGGCAGCCGAGAGCGCCACCTGGCGACTCACACTCTTCTTGCTCCAACGACTGCCTCGTGACACGAAGGAAGCCCCAAGCAGAACACGAAGGGGTCTTTTTTTTATTATTTTTAAGTGCCGTCAAGTGGTTTCCGAAACATAGCGAATCCACGGATATACTTACTCCAGAACGTCCTGTCCTCTGCCTTAATCCACAGCCTTTCTAATGGTTCTTCCGTTATACTTGTTATGGTCTCTATCCATCTAGCGGCCGACCTGTCCCTTCCACGTTGTCCCTTGACTTTTCCCGTCATTACTGACTTCTCCAGAGAATCCATCCTCCTGATTATGTGTCCAAAGTATGCTAATCTAAGTCGAATCATTTGGCCTTCCCAAGGGTCTATAATTTATCTAATAATAGCCAGGACCTTCCTGGCCCAGGGAAGCCTCCGTGACACACCACACCTCTGATCACCAAGATTAATGTGAAAAGATTTTTTTTTTACTTAGCTTTACCAACATGCAAAGGAGAGACACATATACTCACATACTCCAATACCAGTCTGTGGTTAAAGGTGCCCATTTTGCCAATACTTCTTCTTTCTGCTTCCAGGTCTTGCTGCCTTTGCTGCTTTCCAGTACTGCTCTCCTACTGCTTCAGTGCTTGCTTCCCTCTGTAGCTCAACATGCCTCAGTCTACCTGCTGCTGCTTATACACCTTCCCCCCCCCCCATCTGCTTTAGCTGTGACAGCTGGGTTCTACGTGGCAGTCATTGATTGGTCCAAGCCCGTTACCGGGTAGAATGGGGAGAGAAAGCCCCACCTCCCTCCATGCTCTGCCCCCACAGGCCGGCAATCACCTGCCTCAGGTAGAGCGCATCAGTACCTTTGCAAAGTCTCTCTTTTGTTGTAGTTGTTTGCGGGCTCACAAAGTCACTGGTCAGGCAGCTTGTTGTGGGCTCCCCACAAATAATAATAATTATTATTATGGTATTTGTTAAACACTTACTAGGTGCCAGGCACTGTAGAAAGCACTGGGATGGATACAAGCAAACTGAGTTGATCATAGTCTCTGTTCCACGTGGGGCTCACAGTCTCAATCCCCATTTTACAGATGAGGTAACAAGCAGAGAGAAGTAAAGTGACTTGCCCAAGCTCACACAGCAGCCAAGTGGCAGAACCGGGATTAGAACTCTTGACCTTCTGATTCCCAGGCCCATATTCAACCCACTATGCCATGATCCAGACTGGGTGTTGGGGGGTGGTTTGTGATTGTAGGGTCCCCCCGGTTTGCTATTGTAGGGTCCCCCGTGTTCGTAATTGTAGGGTTGTTGAGCTACCTCTGATTTGACATGGTAGGGTCCCCAGCCCTCATTTATCCCGTTCATTAATTCATTAATTCATTCACTTGTATTTATTGAGCTCTTACTGTGTTCAAAGCACTGTTCTAAGTGTTTGGGAGAGTACAATATAACAATAAATGGACACCGCTGTCCCTGTTTTATTATCGTAGGTCCCCTAGGCTCAAGCTCCTTAAGAATAGGGGTCATATCTACCAACTTCATTGAATGGTTCTCTCCCAGGTACTTCATAAGGTGCAGTGTACAATACAGTACAGTGCTCTGCACACCACAATTAGCGCTAAATACCACCGATTGATTGATTGAAAGATCAACCCCACACACACTAGAGTACAAGTGCTTGTGGGTAGGGAATGTGTCCTTTTGTTATTCTGTACTTCCCAAGCACCTGGTACAGTGGCCAGCAGCAAGTGGGCACTTAATAAATGTTAGTTATTTTCCAAGCTACTTCAATACTCTACTATTACTATGACTATTACAGGACCCTCTGGCTAAGCCCACTGGAGTCCATCTTTCTCCTGAACTCCTTCCTGTGAACCAAAATCCATTCTTCTTCCCACCAAGAAGCAGGGTGGCCTAATGAAAAAAGCACAGTCCTGGAGTCAGGAGACCCAGGTTTGAATCCTGGTTCTACCACTTGCCAGCTGTGTGACCTTGGGCAAGTCATTTAACTTTCTTGTGTCCAACCTATATCTGTATCTTCCCCGGTGCTTAGCACAGAGCGCTTAATACTCCAACTATTATTATTGTTATCATTGTCTTGAATCCTTTTAGGTTTGCTCAGAACCGAGGCGGCAGGATTTGGAGAAGGAAGAGAGGCAGGTTGTGGAATTTATTGAGCACCTATTGAGTACAGAGTATTGTTCTGAGCTCCTGGGAGAGAGCCACAGAAGTGAAACGTTTCCTTCCCTCAAGGAGTTTGCAATCTAATGATGGTATAGAATCAGCCTATTGTTTATAGCCCAGCATAGAGGCAAGGGGCATCGTGGGGGGCAGGGGGTGAGCTCAGCACCACCCCCAGCCCCAAGCTTCTCCAGCTCCTGCTTACTGCATCCTCCATTCAGTCATTCAATCGTATTTATTGGGAGCTTTCTGTGCGCAGAGCACTGTACTAAGCACTTGGGAGAGTACAGTACAGCAATAAACAGACACATTCCCTCCAGGGGCCTAAAGACTGGAAGTTCATTGTGGGCAGGGAACGTGTCTACCAACTCTGTTATACTGTACTCTCCCAAGGGCTCAGCACAGTATTCTGCACACAGTAAGCGCTCAACAAATACCATTGATTGATTGATTGATTGAACTCCCCGTGAGAAAACCAAGCAGCAGCGGTCACTCTCATCAGCAGGGGATGCCCTCAGTCAATCCAGTTTACTGAAAAGACAGTATCAGTATTTATTCATTCATTCATTCCATCATATTTATTGAGCTCTTACTGTGTGCAGAACACTACACTAAGCACTTGGGAGACAGTACGGTATTTACTGCTGCAGCAGGCTGGGAGCAGTCATGGGTGAAACAGCTCTCCAAGCCTGTGATGGGATCAGAGATTAGATTAGTCTGACAGGACCTGGTGTCCAAAGAGTCCAATGGGTTCGGCAATTGTATTTATTGAGCGCTTACTGAATGCAGAGCACTTTACTAAGCACTTGGAGATTACAATATATCAATATCATGGCAGCTGGCATCCAGGACCTGTGTCCCTTCGTAGTATTGCAGCTGTCATTTCCAGAGGCATTTTCCAGAGCGAATGTGGCTGAATCTGTCACTCCAAACTGACCCTGTTCTTTGGTCACACCCTGTCCCTAGCCTTTTTTTAATGGTACTTGTTAAGCACTTACTATGTGCCAGGGACTGTTGTAAGCACTAGGATAGGAACAAGGTAATTAGGTAGGACACAGTCCATGAGCCATATGGGGCTCACAGTCTGAATCCCCGTTTTACAGCTGAGGTAACTGAGGCACAGAGAAGTGAAGTGATTTGCTCAAGTTCACACAGCAGGTAATTGGCAGAGCAGGGATTAATAATAATAATAATTATGGTACTTGTTAAGCGCTTACTATGTGCTAGTCACTGTTCTAAGTGCTGGAATAGATACAAGCTAATCAGGTTGAACACAGTCCATGTTCTACATGGAGCTCACAATCTTAATCCCCATTTTACATCTGAGGTAACCGAGGCACAGAGAAGTGAAGTGACTTGCCTAGTGTCACACAGGCTGTGTGACATTTATTGTGTGGCTTAGTGAAAAGAGCACAGGCTTGGGAGTCAGCGGACATGGGTTCTATTTCCGGCTCCACCAGTTGTCTGCTGTTTGACCTTGGGCAAACCACTTAACTTCTCTGTGGCTCAGTTAGCTCATCTGTAAAATGGGGATTAAGACAGTGAGCCCCATGTGAGACAACCTGATTACCTTGTATCTACCCCAGTGTTTAGAACAGTGCTTGGCACATAGTAAGCGCTTAACAAATACCATCATCATCATCATTATTATCATCAAATGGAAGAGCAAGGATTAATAATAATAATTACTAATTATGATACCTGTTAAGCATTTACTATGTCCCAAGCACTGGGGTACATACAAGTTAATCAGATTGGACACAGTCCTTTTTTTATAGATGAGGTAACTGAGGCCCAGAGAAGTTAAGTGACTTGCCCAAGGCCACACAGCAGACAAGTGGCCGAGTCAGGATTGGAACCCAGGTCCTTCTGACTCCCAGGCCTATGCTCTATCCACTAATAATGTTGGTATTTGCTAAGCGCTTACTATGTGCAGAGCACTGTTCTAAGCACTGAGGGAGATACAAGGGTGATCAGGTTGTCCCATATGGGGCTCACAGTTTTAATCCCCATTTTACAGATGAGGGAACTGAGGCACAGAGAAGTTAAGTGACTTGCCCACAGTCACCCAGCTGACAAGTGGCAGAGCCGGGATAACCAGTAACTACCATGCTGGTAGTCTGCTTCCTCCCACGTTTGATCTCCCTAGAAAAGGATGGAGGGGGAGATAGGTTGGTGGGCGGGTAGGAGGGAGGGGTCTCCGCTGGGGTGGGGGTGAACAGGGGCCGTGGCAGGGAGCAGAGGCAAGGTACAGGTGGAGGAAGGAGGATAAGAGCCCCTCTGTCAGTGGCGGTGGTGGTCTGTGGAGGTGGCGGTCCACTGAGGTGGTGATCCGTGATGGTGGTGGTCCGTGGTGGTGGTCTGTGGAGGTAGTTGTCTGTGGGGGTGGTGGCCCTTGGCAGGGGGGTGGTCCCTGGAGGTGGTGGTCCGTGGCAGTGGTGGTTAGTGTCAGTGGTGGTCCGTGGCAGTGGTGGTCTGTGGAGGTAGTGGCCCGTGGCAGGGGGGTGGTCCCTGGAGGTGGTGGTCCGTGGCAGTGGGGATCGGTGGCGGCAGAGGTCAGCGGCAAGAACCTGCGGCCGGCTTTTTCTGTGCTGAGACATCAGCCATCGACCAGGAGCCAGGGAGCCACTGGGACTACCGCTTTCCTCTGCTCCGCTCCCCGAACCGGATTCTCTCCCGTAGGACGACGTAGAGTCCTGTGTCCACGGCAAACAGGATTCCCGTCGCCAGGGTGGGCAGGAAACGCAGCCAGCAGGGGAGAAGGACACCTCGACCTAGAAAAACGTATCCGGGGTTGGGATGGGAGGAGAATAGTTAGTGTGGTATTTATTAAGCTCTTACTATGGGCCAAGCACTGTAGATCCAAGTTGTGAGCTGGCAATGTGTCTCTCTATTGTCGCATTGTACTTTCCCAAGCACTTAGCACAGTGCTCTGCACACAGTAAGCGCTCAATAAATACAATTGAATGAATACAAGATCGTAGGGTCTCAGTTGGGGCTTCATGGAGAAGGGAGAACAGGGATTGAATTCCCATTTTGCAGATGAGGGAACTGAGGCACAGAAAAATGAAGCGACTTACCCAAAGTCACACAGCAGACAAGTGGTGGAGCTGAGATTAGAACCTAGGTCCTTCTGACTCCCAAGCCCATGCTCTATCCACTATCTTCTTAAAAGAAACAGCACGGCCTAGTGGATAAGAGCCCGGGGCTGGGAGTCAGAAGGCCGTGGGTTTTAAACCCAGCTCCATCACTTGTCTGCTGTGTGACCTCAAGCAAGTCGCTTTGCTTCTCTGGGCCTCAATTACCTCATCTGTAAAATGGGGATTAAGAACCTGAGCACCATGTGGGACATGAACTGAGTCCAACCTGATTTACTTGTATCCACCCCAGCTCTTAGTACAGTGCCTAGCACATAGTAAGTGCTTTACAGTCCTCTAGACTGTAAAATCATTACGGTCAGGGAACGTGTCTGCTAATTCTGTTGCATTGTACTCTCCTGTGTGCTTAGAACAGTGCTTTGCCCAGAGTAAGTGCTCCATAAATACCACTGATTGATTAACAAAGACCACAATTATTATTTGATAATAACCCATGTCCCCTCACACACTGGAATCCTCCAACCCAAACCAACAATACTCTTGTATTGTACTCTCCCGAGGGTTTAGAACAGTGCTCTGCGCATAGTAAGCACTCAGTAAATTCCATTGATTGATTTATTAGCAAAGACCACGATTATATGTACATATCTACAATTCTATTTATTTACATTAATGCCTGTTTACTTGTTTTGAGGCGTATATCTCTATAAATCTATTTGTTTATATTGATGCCTGTTTACTTGTTTTGATGTCTGTCTCCCCCCTTCTAGATTGTAAGCCCAGTGTGGACTGGGATTCTCTCTCTTTATTGCTGAATTGTACTTTCCAAGCGCTTCGTACAGTACTCTGCACACAGTAAGCGCTCAATAAATACTACTGAATGAATGAATGAATGAATAATGACCCGTGTCCCCCTCACACACTGGAATCGCCCCCCACTCAACCCAGCGTGATGGGACTGGGGAAAGGGCCCCTGGACACCCCTCAGTGAGGGGTGGGGTCCGCTTCTACACCCTCTGATCCCCTGGTGCCCTCAACCCCGACCTCACCGGACTCACGCTGCACCCGGATCTGCAACTCGGGGCTCCGTTTCCAGACGCTCTTGGTATCTGTGGCCGCCTCGCACCGGTAGGAGCCAGAGTCCCCACTCTGGGCTGCCGGGATCCGGTGCTCCGGGGAACCATCCCAGCCCCGCACCGTCCGGTTGTCTCGGAGGAAGGAGAAGAGGAGCCGGGAGTCCGGCCTGAGGGGGTCCAGCCGTGTGTCACAGGTCAGGGTCAGCGGGCTCCCCTCTCTGGGGTCGACAGAGGCGGCGGCTCTCAGCACGGGTGAAGGGAACAGCTCTGGGGAAGGGCAGACTGGGGGTTAAGGAGTGCAGAGCTCCAGGGTTGGGGGTGTGGGACCCCTTCGTCTCATTCCCCCACCACCCGATCCCACGCATGCCAGGATTGGCCTCTCTCCTCTATCAACCAATCGATCCGTCGTATTTATTGAGCGCTTACTCTGCGCAGCGCTCTGTACTAACTACTAGGGAGAATAGAGTATAACAGTGGGTAGACGTATTCCCTGCCCACAAGGAGCTTACAGTCTAGGGGATTGTTAAGTGCTTACTATGTACCAAGCCCTGAACTAAGCACTGTGGTGGACAAAAGCAAATTGGGTTGGACTCATTCTATGGTCCACAGACAGACATTCACATAAATAAATGAATTACCAAGCAATCAGTGGTATTTATTGAGCACTTACTGTACACAGAGCTGTATTAAGCGTTGGGAGAGTACAATATAACAGAGTTAGTGGTCATGTCCCCTGACCACAAGGAGCTTACAGACTAGAGGGGGAGACAGACATTCATACTAATAAATTAGCAGTCAATCAGTAATATTGATTGAACACTTACTGCATGCAGAGCACTGACTAAGCACTTGGGAGAATACAATAATAATAATAATTATTATTATTATTATTATTAATAAGGAGCTTTCCATCTAGAGGGGGAAACAGGCATTCACATGAATAAATCATTTACAGAGATGCTGTGGGGCTAAGGGTGGGGTGAAAACCAGCTGAACCTTTGGCTGGGGCCTTCATCCACCCCAAAAAATGGTGTGGGGGGCCGCCTCCCCTCCCCATCCCTCCCGCCCCCCCCACTGCCTGTCCCTTACCCCCTCCAACTCAGCCCTCCCCGTCCATACTGACCTTTGACCTGGAGGTTGACTGATTGTGACATCACATTCCTTGACCCCCTTGACTCCTTGACAATTGCAGAGCAGTGGAAAAGATCCTCTCTGGCTTCCCCGGCCCCCCGGGCCTCCCCTGCCTCCAGCCTCACAGACACGGAGGGGAGGGTGCCATTTCCTCCCAGAGAGCGGATGGGCTGCCCATCCCAGTGGTAGGTCACTTGGGAGACGGCCTGGCCCTCCCGGCTCCGGCAATGCAGAGTCAGGAGGTCACCTTCGAACAACCAAGGCGGGGCCTGCAGGATCAGCATGGCTGTGGGAAGCAGCATGTGAGAAGTAGCCGTGAGAAGTAGTATATGAGAAGCAGCTGATTGAATGAATAGTGGTTAGAGCCCAGGGCCCGGGAATCAGAAGGTCATGGGTTCTAATTCCTTCTCTGCCACATGTCTGCTGTGTGACCTTGGGTGAGTCACTTTGCTTCTTTGTGCCTCAGTTCCCTCATCTATAAAATGGGGATGAAGACTGTGAGCCCCATGTGGGACAGAGTCTGCGACCTACTAATTAACTCATATTTACCCCAGTGCTTGGAACAGAGCTTGACACATAGTAAGCGTTTAACAAATACCACAATCATTATTATTCTTCTTTTAACTTTTCTTTCTTCTAAGGCTCCAATGGGCTGGACTTCACAACTCCTGTCCGCTTCCCCTGATGGCCTCATTTTAAGATTAATAAAGATAAGAATAATAATTGTATTTGTTAAGTGCTTACTAGGTGCCAAGCACTGGAGTAGATACAAGAAAATCAGGTCTCACATGGGGCTTCATAGTCTATGTAGGAGAGAGGAGGTGTATTGAGTAGTGTAGCCTAGTGGATAGAGCAGATGAAGGAACTGAGGCATAGAGAAGTTAAGTCACTTGCACAATACTACAATTATTATTTCCTAATGTCCCTCTCACACACTGAAAGCCCTCCACTCCCCACAACCCAATGTGATTGGGCTAGAGAAAGGGTGCCTGGACACCCCTCAGTGTGTGACCCTGTGCAAGTCACTTCTCTGTGCCCCAGTTAATTCATCTTCAAAACGGGGATTAAGACCTTGAGCCCCATATGGGACAGGGACTGCATCCAACCTGAATATCTTGTATCTACCCCAGCGCTTAGTACAGTGCTGGGCACATAGTAAGTGCTTAAGAAATACTATTTTAAAAAAAGGGTCACACAGCCGACGAGTGGCAGAACCAGGATTAGAACCCATGTTCTCTGACTCTGAGGCCTGTATTCTTTCCACTAGGCCATGCTGCTTCCTTTCTGAGTTTCTCCTTCTGTTAGTTAGTCATTCAATTGTATTTATCGAATGCTGTGTGCAGAGCACTATACCCTGTGCTTGGGAGAGTACAATATAAAAGTAAACAAACACATTCCCTGCCCACAATGAGCTACAGTCTGGAGCCCCGCCATACTCGTGCTCGAAATTCTGCACATATAGAAACCCCTGGCACTTGCTGGGATCTCAGGAGCCAGCGGGGACTCCTCCCATGTTCCCCCACACACAACCAATGGGTGATCGGACATGTGACCTGCTGCTCCCAGGGTCTTAACTCGCCTGGGTGGTCGGGACTGGTCCAGATTTCCTGTCTCCCACCACCAAAAACCCATCCAAGGGAGGAGTACAGAGATGGTGTCAGAAACAGCTGGCTGACCCTGGCTTGGGGTGGGGATGCTCTCTCTGACCTTTGAGAGAGAGGGACATGAGGACAGAAGAGGGAGGGAGGGAGAGAGAGAGAGAAAGAGTAGGAGAGGGAGGCAGAGAGAAGGGGGTAGAGAGAAGAGAGAGAAAGAGGGAAGAAGATAGAAGGGGTAGAGAGAAGAGAAAGAGGGAAGAAGAGAGAAGGGGGAGAGATGGGGAGACAGAGAAGAGGGAGGGAGGGAAAGGGAAGAAGGAGGGGAAGGGAGGAAGGAAGAGATAAGGAGAGAAAATGGGAGAAGGGGAGAGAGACACCGAGGGGAAGAGAGAGAGGGAGATTATATAGAGAAACGGACAGACAGACAGAGGGAGGAAGAGAAGGGAAGAGAGAGGGGAAGATGTATATAGAGAGACAGAGAGGTAAGGAAAGAGGAGGGAGAGAAGGGAGAGAGGGAGATGGAGAGAGAGGGAGAGAGATAGGGAGTGGGGAGAGAAAGAGAGAGATTCTCCTGGGTCCCAACGGGCCCCTCCTCACCTCCGGAGACAGTCAGGGTCACAGGGTCACTGAGGGCCGAGGCTGGTCTCCGGCAGGTGTAGACGCCAGCCGTCTGAACAGGTATGCTCTGGCCTGGGGTTTCTGCCCACACTCGGCCCTCTCGATACCACGTGGTGTTTCCCGGGGCCTGGGGGCTGGTCTCTCCGCACGTCAGGTTCGCCGACTCCCCACTAAACAGGGTGGTCCACGGAGGCTGGAGAGTCAGTGCTGGCTTGGGGGCGGCTGTGGGGGGACGAGAGGGGAACGTCCCAACTCAGAAGGGGTGAGGTTGCCCTGGAAACAGCCCCCCTCCTTGCCCCGGCTGGAAAATCTCCCAAAGAGGGGCTGATGTGGGGCATGCTCCGGGCGTGGGGTCAGAGGTCACCCTTAGACCTGACCGCTCAGTCCTCTCGGGCCTTTAGGCACAGGGACCCAGCTGATAAATTGTCAAGAGCCCCCCACAGTGCCCTGGGCGTGGATGCAAAGGTCATCCTGGGAACAGCCCTCTCCACTTTCTCAGGCCATAAGGTGCAGGGTCCCAGCTGGCAAATCACCCAGAAATGGGCTGATGTAATAACAATAGTAATAATAATAACAAGGTCAGAGGTCACCTGGGAACTGGCCATGAGGTGCAGAGTCTCAGAGGACGGCCCTCAGGTGTTTCTCAACAGCCAGGGGTGGGGAGGTGTGCCAAGGTGGAACTGGGCATCGGCAACCCCAAGGTCAAAATGCCATCGGTGACGTAACCTCTCTGGCCAGAGGGGGTGGGACAGGCAGATAAGTGTCCCTCACCTCCGTGCCCACCCAATAAGGTATGGAAGGGAAGGGAGCGGAAGGGGTGGAGATTGAACAGGAAGGAAATTGGGACCACCCAAACCACAGGTAACAAATACCTGTCGCCTCTGGTGCTCTGGTCTCGCTTGGAGGATCACAGCGGTAGCAACAGCCACTCACGTGTCTTTCCCTGCCCAGAGCACCAGATGCCATTCTGCCACCAGAAACAACGCACAGAGACAGGGGTTGCGGGACGGGTGAGTGTAACGCATAACTGGGTTTAACGCATAAGTGGGTAATGTATGAGTGTAACGCATATGTGAGCTTAGTGCATAAGCGGGCAATGTATAAGTGAGTATAACGCACATGTGAGTTTAGTGCGTAAGTGGGTAGCGTATAAGCGATTGTAACGCGCAAGTGAGTTTAATGCATAAATCTAAGGCATAAGTGGGTTCAGCGCATAAGTAGATTGAACGTTTAAGTGGATTCCTCCCAAGTGGGTGCGCACATGGTGAGAGCTAGCCGCCTCACCACGTGCAAGTAGCGCCTACGCAAATTTAACGCCCAAAGTGGGTTTTAACGTGCAAGTGGGTTTAGCGCATAAGTGGGTGCGTACATGGTGGGAACTAGCTGCCCCACCACGTTCTGAGTAAACCATAAATGAGCTCTGCCTGGGTGGGCCCTGGTGTCCGTCCACACGCGAGTAACATACCAGTGTAATCCTCCCTTAGGGAAGCTCTAACCCCATATTCCTCCCAAAGGGTAAGCTTTAACACCATGTTTCCCCCAAAAGGGAAGGCTGATTGTCGCATCTAAAGAATTAATTAATTCAATTCGCCCCGTGGAATAAATTCTATACAAACTCAGGTTTTCCGTCCCTGGACTCTCTCTCTCGCCGCACTGATTCCGAAAGAACCTGTCCCCGGCGACGGGTGACAGGAGGGGCCGGGGGTTGGGGGAGACCCGCCAGGGGAAACTCACCAGATTGGTCACTGCTGGCAGCTACAATAGAACAAAGATGGAGCTAAGTTAGACAGCAGGAAGGATGATGGGCAGCATTGCCTAATGGAAAGAGTTAGGGCCTGGGAGTTAGGAGACATGGGTACTACTCCCAGCTCTGCCGCTGGTCTCCTGTGTGACCTTGGGCAAGTCGCTTAACTTCTTGCCGCCTCAATTATCTCATCATGAAAAAGAGTGTGAGATCCCTCCCTCTTAGACTGTGAACCCCTTGTGGGATGAAGACAATCTGAGTTTCTTGTTTATTATTGATTTGTTCGTTCAATTACTTATCTCATTTACTCCAGCTTTAAAAATTTTTATGTCTCTCTCCCTCTCTGGAGTGGAAGCATCTTGGGGGAAGGGAACAAGCTTCATCTTCTGGAGTGTATTTTAATGTCTGTCTCTCCCATAGATTGCAAGCTCCTTTATTATGATATTTGTTACCTGTTTACTCTGTGTCAGGCACTGTACTAAGCGCTGGAGTAGGTACAAGCTAAGATAGGACACAGCCCATGTCCCACTTGGGGCTCATAGTCTTAATCCCCATTTTACAGATGAGGTAACTGAGTGAGCGAGACATTAAGTGACTTGCCCAAGGTCACACAGCAGACAAGTGGTGGAGCTGGGATTAGAACCCAGGTTCTTCTGACTCCCAAGCTTGTGCTCTACCCATTAGGCCATGCTGCTTCTCGGAGGACAGGGGTCATTTCTACCAACTCTATTGTATTGCACTCTCCCAAAGCTCTTAGTATAGTGCTCTGAATAAAATAGGCACTCAGTAAATACCATTGATCAATTCTTTGGGTTGTGTTCCTCAGCAATTAATTCTGTGCACAGTACCCAATAAGTGCTCAACAAATATTACTACCATAGCTCTTAGTTCCAAGGAAATGCTTAGTAGATCCTATAATTACCAAGCATTATTGACCTGCTGAATAGAGTTGGGAAATACAGTGATGGGTGTCTGAGTTAGCAGAGGCCCTGCCTGACTGGTAGAGTTTGCAAATGAAACTCTTTGATTCCTTTACTTCTTCCTTCCCACTTTTTCCCCCTGCCGGGGTATTGACCTGAGATTCTAGCTGGGTCAAGAGTCAGGAGAAGAGACTATAGGCTCCACCTCTACACTGTAATTTCCCCCTCTATGCTCTAAGATCCTCTCTAGACTGTAAACTGCCCCTTTAGACTGATAACTGCCCCTCTAGGCTGTTAGCTCCCCTTTAGGCTGTTAGCTATCCTCTAGACTATAAGTTTTCCTTTAAGCTGTTAGCTCCCTTCTAGACTGTAAACTTCCCTCTAGATTCAAGCTCCCAAATCAGCCTGTGGAGATCAGTCTGTGATGGGTGTGACATCTCCCCACTGTCCTCTGCCTAAGGATTCCAGCCCCTCTCAGGAGGGAGAGATTGGAGTTTCCTTCCTAAAAGGGGAATCCAGTTGGGTTGGAGACCCCACACACACACTGGGACCCCAGGGGAGCGCCCCAGCATCAAGGTGAAGGCTCAGATTCTCCCCACCGCCTCCCCCAAACCCTGGGCTGGCCATGGTTTTCACCTGTCTGCCTCCAGTTTCTGTCTCGCGGCACACCCTCGGTACCTTCTCCTTCCCTATGCCCTCTTTCCCCGTCGCTCCAGCTTCCTGTCACTGACATCGCCACTCTTCTGAGCTCCGAGACCCCCACGGGGGCGACGCTACCCCCACTCACCTAGGACCAGCAGAGTCACACAGAGCAGCATGGAGAGGGACCGGCGGGTGCAGACCAGACCAGACAGTAGGTGGGCAGACGGAGCCAGGCCCGGGCAGGCTGGCACTTCTCCGGGCTGAAGGGCAGCGTTCTTCTCACTCGTTCATTCATTCATTCAATAGTATTTATTGAGCGCTTACTATGTGCAGAGCACTCACTAACACCACTGGGGCCTCTGGGAGGAATGGGGTGGGTGAGTCTGTCTGGTGTGAGGATAGAGGAAGTGGGGAACATTCTTTTGAAACGTCAGCAGCCTCACCTCCTCCTGACCCTGCTGGGAAGTAGCCAGTTTCCACACTCTTCAAACCAAATCCTGATGTCACTGGAAGCTCTAAATAACCTGCAGTCTGCCCCCGCCGCTCCAGGCCCCTTCCCCACCCTGTGGATGGGGCCCAGAAGCCCAGTTGGCAACCTGGCACTGGAGACCCTCAAGTCCTTAAGTCTCTGACCGTGTCCCAGCAGGTTGGGGGCCGGTGGAGGGGAGCTGTCTGGAGGAAGATTCTCTTGCATTTCACTCAGACTGCTCCACCGAGAGGGTCCTGCGGATACAGCACGGGCCTGGGATGCGGAAAGTTGTGGGTTCTAATCCTGGATCCATCACTTGTCTGTTGTGTGACCTTGGGAAGGTCACTTTACTTCTCTGGGCTTTCTGTTACCTCTTCTATAAAATGTAAATTATTATAATAATGATGGTATTTGTTAAGCACTTGCTTTGTGCCAAGCACTGTTCTAAACACTGGGTGCTTACCATGTGTAGAACACTGTATTAAGCATTTAGGAGAGTACACTATAACAGTTTTAGTAGACCCATTCCCTGCACATAAGGAGCTTATGGTCTAGAGAGGGAGAGCTCTTTTGTTCTGGGTTCTAATGCCGGTTCCTGGCTCCTGACACATAGTAAACGCTCAACAAATACCAGTATTATTATTATTGTTGTTATTATTATTCTCCTCTGCCAAGCTCCTAGTTCAGTGCTCTGCAGCCACTAGAGGTTCAGTAAATTCCATCGATTGATTCATTCAATTCAATCGTATTTATTGAGCACTCACTGTGTGCAGATCACTCTACTAAGTGCTTGGAAAGTGCAATTCAGCAACAAATAGAGACAATCCCTACCCAACAACGGCTTCACAATATAGAAGCGGGGAGGCAGACGACAACAAAACCAAAACAAAGCAAGTTAACAGGCGTCGATAGCATCAATATAAATAGAATTATAGATATATAGACATCATTAATAAAATGAATAGAATAACAAATATGTTCATATATACGCAAGTGCAGTGGGGCGGGGAGTGGGGTAGAGCAGAGGGAGGGAGTCGGGGCGATGGGGAGGAGGAGGAAAAGGGGGGCTCGGACTGGGAAGGCCTCCTGGAGAAGGTGAGTTGATAAAGTGGAGAAAATACTCTGCACACAGTCAGAGCTCAATAAATACGACTGAGTGAAAAGGTAACTGGGGGTTAAGGGGAATTAGAATTGAATAAACTCACCGCATCCAGGCCCAGAACCCAAAGCAGACTTGCCCCATCCCCGATTCGGTTGCCTAAGCCTTCCTCAGCAAGTGGCAGTATCCCGGCGTGGCCACCAGGCGGCGCCAGAGACCGGCGGAGGCAGCGGGATCGGGGTCGCTCGCCCAGCATTCATTCATTCATTCACTCATTCACTCACTCACTCCTTCGATGGCATCTATTGAGCGCTTACTGCGGGCAGAGCCCTGGACTAAGCGCTTGGAAAGTACAATTCGGCACCAGAGAGATACAATCCCTGCCCAACGACAGGCTCACAGTCTAGAAGTGGGAAGACACACATCAAGACAGGCATCATAGCGTCAATATAAATAAATAGAATTGTAGAAACACATCATTAATAAAATAAATCGAATAATAAATATGTACAGATATACACGAATGCTGTGGGGCGGGGAGGGGAGTAGAGCTGCGGGGGCGAGTCGGGGCGATGGGGAGAGGAGGAGGGGCAGAGGAAAAGAGTAGATCGCGTCTGGTGGACAGACGATGGACAGACGGAACGACAGATGGACAGACAAATGGAGAGACGGGCGGATAGCCAGCTTGGCGTAGTGGATTCAGCTGGGCCTGGGAGTCAACAGGTCATGGGTTCTAATCCCAGCTCTGCCACTCGTCTGCTGTGTGGCCTTGGCCAAGTCACTTCACTTCTCTGCGCCTCAGTTACCTCATCTGGAGAATGGGGATTAAGACTGTGAACCCTAGGCAGGACAGGAACTGGGTCCAACCCGATTGGCTTGTATCCACCCCAGTGCTTAGTACAGTGCTTGGCACATAGTAAGTGCTACCAAGTACAGTTATTAGTATTACTGTGGACAGACCGATGGATGGGCAGGCAGACGGACTGGTGGATGGACAGATGACCGGACGGACAGACGGATGGTTGGAGAGGCAGACGGGAAGGATAGTCAGACATTCATTCATTCAATTGTACTTATTGAGCATTTACTGTGTGCAGAGCACTGTACTAAGCTCTTGGGAAAGTACAGTACTACAATGAACAGTGGCATTCCCTGCCCACAACAAGCTTACAGTCCAGAATGGGGGAGACAGACAAATATAAATAAATAAATGACAGATATGGACATAAGTTCTGTGGAGCTGAAAGGGGGGAAGAGCAAAGGGAGCGAGTCAGGGTGAAGCAGAAGGGAGTGGGAGATGAAGAAAAGTGGGGCTTAGTCTGGGAAGTCCTTTAGGAGGAGATGGGCCTTCAATAAGGCTTTGAAGCTGGGTGAGAGTAATTGCCCAGCAGATTTGAGGAGGAAGGTCGTTCCAGGTCAGAGGCAGGACGTGGTGAGGGGTTGGCAGCGAGATAGGGGAGATCGAGACACAGTGAGAAGGTGACAGACAAATGTACCGATGGACACCCTCCTCCCGGGTGGCCCTTCCGGAGGAACGAGGAAGGGGTGTCCCGTTGCCTGGTGGGAGGGAACGGATAATTATAATAATAATAGTATTTGCTAAGGGCTTATTATGTGGCAAGCACTGTTCTAAGAGCTGGGGTAGATACAAGGTAATCAAGTTAGACCCAATCCCTGTCCCACATGGGGCTCACAGTCTCAATCCCCATTTTACAGATGAGATAACTGAGGCCCAGGGAAGTGAAGTGATTTGCCCAGGGTCACACAGCAGACAAGTGGCAGAGCCAGAATGTTCAGGGGACTTGGGCTGCGGCGGGGAAAGTCACCCAGTCCTCCCCAGGGAGGGAGAAAAGGAGTAGGAGTTTAGACTTCCAGCAGAACTTCCAACCTGTAAGGGATGGGGGTGGGGGTGGGTCTCCTTCCTCCGCGTCTTGGCTGAACGGTGGGGCAGGCGAGGATGGCGGGGGCAGGGGCCACAGAAGAGGCTCAGAGCGCCTTAGCTGGTCTTCCCAGGCTATGGCCTAATGCCCTTTGGCGCGTGGGCAGCTGTTCCTCAGGGCCGGGGTCACAGAGGGCAGGTCTGGGATTGTCCCTCTGTCGTCCTTCTCTTCCTCCTGTCTCCCTCTTCTCCTTGTTCTCATCCCCTCTCTGTCCCTAATCTCCTTTCCCTGTCTGCCTCTCCTTTTTCCTTCTTTTCCTCTGTCCCTCCTCTTTTTTCATTCTCTTTGTCTCTCTCCTTCTGTGTCTCTCTTCTGTTTCTGTGTATCTTCCCCTCCATGCCTCTCTCCTTGATTTCTCTCTCCTCTATTTCTGTGTCTCTTCCTCTGCCTAGGTGTCTCTCGCCTCTCCCTCTTTCTTTGGGTTTCTTTAAACTGTGTCTTCTCTTTGTCTCGTCCTCCCACAGTATCTCCCCCCTCTGGGTCTCTTCTCTGTCTCTCTCTTCTATTTCCATGTCTCTTCTCTGTGTCTCTCCTCTATTTCTGTATCTCTCCCTCTGCCTTGGTGTCTCTCTCTCCAACTCTGTGTCTCTTCCCCTCTGAATCTCTCTCTTTTATTTCCGTGCTCTTCCCCACTGTGTCTCTCTCCTCTATTCTGTCTCTTTCCTCTATCTCTGTGTCTCTTTCCTCTGTCTCTGCCTCTCTTCCTCTCCCAGGTGTCTCTCTCCCTAAGCTATCTCTTCACCTCTCACTGTGTCTCTGCTCCACCAACGTCTCTTTCTCGTTCTTTCCCTTTTCACTGTCTGCCTCGCCCCAACCTTTACACCCACCCACACCAGCTCCTGTTCCTGAGTAATGAATCAATTTAATAATAATAACGATGGTACTTGTTAAGCTCTTCCTATATGCCACGCACTATTCTAAGCACTGGGGTACAAGCTAATCAGTTTGTCCCACGGGGACAAATGTCTCCCCCATTCTGGACTGTAAGCTTGTTGTGGGCAGGGAATGCCACTGTTCATTGTAGTACTGTACTTTCCCAAGAGCTTAGTACAGTGAGCAGTACTGAGCATCCACGGACTGGTGGATGGACAGATGACCGGACGGACAGACGGATGGTTGGAGAGGCAGACGGGAAGGATAGTCAGACATTCATTCATTCAATTGTACTTATTGAGCATTTACTGTGTGCAGAGCACTGTACTTCCCTGCACTTCCCCCCTTTCAGCTCCACAGAACTTATGTCCATATCTGTCATTTATTTATTTATATTTGTCTGTCTCCCCCATTCTGTGTCCCACGGGGGGCTCACAGTCTTCATCCTCATTTTACAGATGAGGTAACTGAGGCACAGAGAAGTTGAGTGATTTGCCCAAGGTCACACAGCAGACAAGTGGCAGAGCCGGGATTAGAATCCACGTACTCTGACGCCCAAGCCCGTGTTCTTTCCACTAAGCCAAGCCGCTTTTCATGATTTTCAGTTATACCCCTGGCTGCAAAATTCCCCTTCCCAGTTATCTGACTTCTTGGGGCTCCGTGGCCAAGGACAAACCTGGGATAGGTGTGGGGAGAGAAGACCCTCCCCACCCTCCAACACAGGGCCTCCAGGTTGGGGCGGGTGTTTGAGTTGGGGGGGGGGGCGGGCGAGTTTTGGCGATAGGAGGGTCCCCAAACTCTTGGTAGGGGTGCTGAGAGGAAATAGAAGAGAGAGACAGAGGGGAAGAGACACAGAGAGGAGGGAGACAC
This sequence comes from Ornithorhynchus anatinus, assembly GCF_004115215.2. NCBI lineage: Eukaryota > Metazoa > Chordata > Mammalia > Monotremata > Ornithorhynchidae > Ornithorhynchus > Ornithorhynchus anatinus. Next base: position 3,099,265 of record NC_041753.1, on the reverse strand, counting down.
TGGGGGGAGGAAGAGACAAAGTGGAGAGAGACACAGAAAAAAAGAAACCCTAAGGAAGAGGTGAGAGAAACCTAGGCCAAGGAAGAGGCACAGGAATAGAGAGAGAAATCAAGGAGAGAGACACTACTCTACTCCAGCCCTTAGAACAGTGACTGGCACATAGTAAGCGCCTAACAGAGTGGCTCAGTGGAAAGAGCACGAGCTTGGGAATCAGAGGATGTAGCCCCGACTCCGCCACTTGTCTGCTGTGTGACTTTGGGCAAGTCACTTAACTTCTCTGTGCCTCAGTTGCCTCATCTGTAAAATGGGGATTCATTCAATCGTATTTATTGAGCGCTTACTGTGTGCAGAGCACTGTACTAACCGCTTGGGATATACAAGTCGGCAACAGATAGCCACAATCCCCGCCCAACAACGGGCTTACAGTCTATGAGTCCTACGTGGGACAAGCTGATTACTTTGTATCGCCCCCAGCGCTTAGAACAGTACTTGGCACAGAGCAAACGCTTAACAAGTACCATCATCATTATTATTATCATTATTATTAACAAATACCATCGTTATTATTAGGAGAGGCGGGGCCTCGGCGCTTCCTTCCTCATTCCTTCATTCGATCGTATTTTTGAATGCTTACTGTGCGCAGAGCACTGTACTAAGCGCTTGGAAAGTACAATTCAGCAACAAAGAGAGACAATCCCAGGCCACAACAAGGGCAGGTGCGGGTGGGGGAGGGGGCCCGGGCACAGGAGCCAGCTCAGACAGGTATTTCCAGTCCGGTGAGGAAGGATGGAGAGGGAGGATGCGGGAGGGAGGTCGGGGAGGGAGGAGGAGGAGAGGCGGGGTCCTGCGGCGGGAGAAAACGGGTCCGCCCACCCCCTGCCCCCACTTCCCTGCCCCTTCCCCTTCCCCCCGCCCCATGGCCCTGCCCCTGCCCCTCCTCCCGGGGGAGGAAGTGGAGCGGGGAGCAGCTGGGGTCCTGATGGGGGGCAGGGAGAGACAGATGGGCAGAGCAGGAGGTGAAGGGGTGGGAACCCGGTTGACAACCCCTGGGGAATAATAATCATAATGATGTTGAGGGTACTCGTCAAGCGCTTCCCTAGGTGCCAAGCACCATTCTAAGCGCTGGGGTGGATTCAAGTTAGGTTGGACACAGTCCCTGTCCCACACGGGGCTCCCGCTCTCAATCCCCGTTTTCCAGAGGAGGTAACTGAGGCCCGGGGAATAGTAATAATGATAGCAATGAGGGTATCTGTTAAACGCTTACTAGGTGCGAAGCACTGTTCTAAGCGCTGGAGTAGGTACAGAATAATCAGGTTGGCCCACGAGGGGCTCCCAGTCCTGCATTTTTACAGATGAGGTAATTGAAGGCCAGAGAAGTGAAGCGATTCGCCCAAGATCACGCTGCAGACGCGTGGCTAGGCTTTCAGGGACCGGCCCCAACTAAAAGGTGCAGAGAGGGACGGGGAGGAATCCAGGCCCCACGATCTGGAGCTCCACTAGGGGGCGCCCGGGGAGAAGGGGGGAGCCCGGGGCCGCGCTGCTGCCTTCGCTGGGGACTACAAGTCCCAGACTCCCTCGGGGCCCCGGCGGCTCGGCCCCGCCCCCCCGCGCCGCTCCGATTGGTCCCTCCGGGGGATTGGCGGTCTCCGGGGCAACGGGAGGCGCTGGGGAGCCGGGGCGGGAGGGCCGGGGGCCGGGGAGGCGGGGGCCTGGGTCCCGCTCCCTTTTGTGTGACCGGGAGCCGGGACCCGGGGAGCGGACGGGAGCGGAGCCCAGCGGTGAGAGCGGGAGCCGGGGGGGGACGGGGGACCAGGAGGCCCGAGGAGATGGGGGGGGGGGGGTCGGGGGAGCGTGTACCCCCTGCGGAGCACTGCCGGAAAAGTGCAGGGAAGTTTATCGGGAACAGAGGGCAAGGAGCTGGAGGGGCCCGGGGACACCGGGGAGAACTTAGTGGGAGATCTGGGCGCGGGGGAGGTATAGGAGGGGAGGGACTGGGAGAACTGGGGGGATCGGAAGGAGGAGAACTGGGAGAGGTGGGAGAGATTAGAAGGGAGGGACTGGGAGGATCGGAAGGAGGAGAACTGGAAGAAGTGGGAGAGATAAGAGGGGAGGGACTGGGAGAACTGGGGGGATCGGAAAGAGGCCAACTGGGAGAAGTGGGAGAGATAAGAGGGGAAGGACTGGGAGAACTGGGGGGGGGATCGGAAGGAGGGGAACTGGGAGAAGTGGGAGAGATAAGAGGGGAGGGACTGGGAGAACTGGGGGGATCGGAAGGAGGAGAACTGGGAGAGGTGGGAGAGATTAGAAGGGAGGGACTGGGAGGATCGGAAGGAGGAGAACTGGAAGAAGTGGGAGAGATAAGAGGGGAGGGACTGGGAGAACTGGGGGGATCGGAAAGAGGCCAACTGGGAGAAGTGGGAGAGATAAGAGGGGAAGGACTGGGAGAACTGGGGGGGGGGATCGGAAGGAGGGGAACTGGGAGAAGTGGGAGAGATAAGAGGGGAGGGACTGGGAGAACTGGGGGGATCGGAAGGAGGAGAACTGGGAGAGGTGGGAGAGATTAGAAGGGAGGGACTGGGAGGATCGGAAGGAGGAGAACTGGAAGAAGTGGGAGAGATAAGAGGGGAGGGACTGGGAGAACTGGGGGGATCGGAAAGAGGCCAACTGGGAGAAGTGGGAGAGATAAGAGGGGAAGGACTGGGAGAACTGGGGGGGGATCGGAAGGAGGGGAACTGGGAGAAGTGGGAGAGATAAGAGGGGAGGGACTGGGAGAACTGGGGGGATCGGAAGGAGGCCAACTGGGAGAAGTGGGAGAGATAAGAGGGGAGGGACTGGGAGAACTGGGGGGATTGGAAGGAGGCCAACTGGGAGAATTAAGGGGATCAAAGGGAGGAGAAATAGAACTGAGGGGATCGAAGGGAGGGGAACTAGGAGAGCTGAGGGGATCGGATGGAGGGGAATGGGTAGAGGTGGGAGAGATAAAAGGGGAGGAACTGGGAGAACTGGGGATCAGAGGGAAGGGAACTGGGAGAGATAGGAGAAGAGGAACTGGGAGAATTGAGGGGGTCGGTGGAACAGAACTGGAAAAACTAGGAGAAGTCAGAGTGGGAGGAACTGGAGGGATAAGAAGGAGAAACTGGTAGAACTGAGGAATTGGAGAGAGGGGAATTGGAAGAACTGAGAAAGATAAGAGGGGAGGAACTGGCAACACTGGGGGAATTGGAGGGAGAAACTTGGAGAACTGGGGCATTTGGAGGGAGGGAAACTGCAAGAACTGATTGGAGGCGGGGAGCTGGGAGAACTGGGAGAAATAAGAGGAGAAGAACTGTGAGAACTAGGTAGATTGGAGGAAGAAACAGAAAATTGGTGGAGATTTGAGGGAAGGACCTGAGAGAACTGAGCGGATCAGAGGGGGAAGAACTATGGAAATCAGAGGGGAAGCAAATGGGAGATCTGGAGGAGATCGGGAAATACTGGGAGTGATGGAGGGGAACAGGAGGGATGAAGAGCTGAGGGAGTTGGAGTGCTCGGGGAGGGGAAGAGGACTGGGACAGGTCAGGTTTGTGGGGAAGAGCAGGGCTAATGTGGGGGGCACTGGAGAGCAAGGGATGGGTGACTGATGCCATAGAGCAGGGGTCAGAGGTCAGGGCTCCCAGATCAAAATTCGGCTTGGGTCTACCAGACATAGCGGGGAGCAGGGGGTCAGAGGTTGGGGATCCCAGAACAGAGTTCAGTTGGGTCTGGTGTGGAGCAAGGGTCAGAGGTTGGGTCTGCTGGGTCTGGCAGGGAGCAGGAGGTCAGAGGTCGGGGCTCCCGGGACAGGGTTCAGCTGTGTCCCCCGGACCTAGTGGGGAGAAGAGGGTGAAATCAGACAAGTTTCCCAACAGCTACCAGCGGCTCCAGTTAGCAAACCGGAGGCCACAACTTTCCCACAACTTTGCTTGGTTGGGCTGCGTAGACATTGGGTTCCAATGGGAGTCTCCGGGGCCAAGAAGGTAGTTACCAAGCTCCAGAGATGGGGGGAGGCACGACCACAGGGGACAGCAGGAGGGTGGGAGCAGCACTGTAAGGGGCAGGTCCAGAGAGCTCGAGGGGCAGGAAGGAGACCGGGTTCAGGACTGGGCAGAGTTGCAGGGAGGGAGGGGGGCTCCTGCAAAGTAGGAAGGTGGGAAGAGAAGAGGGGGAGAGAACAGAAGAGGAAGAAAGGGAGGTGGGGGCAGAGAAGGAGGGAGAAGGAGAAGGGAGAGAAGGAGAAAAAAGAAGACAGAGGAGGAGGAGGACTTAGCAGTATCTCAGCTACCTGCCCAGACCTGGTGGGGGCCTGCCAAGAGGAAACAAAATCTGCCTGCCCGCCCGCCCGCGCGCGCGCACACACACACACACACACACACACACACACACACACACACACGCACTCCCCCCTTCCTGCACCCCTCCAGCCCCACCCCAGCTATGAGGGGGTGGATGGAAATGGGTGGGGAGCCCAGGCCCTCGGGGCTGGTGGGGGAGGGACTGTGGTCTGCTCCAGAAGGCGGAGAGGCCTTTGGGAAGGAGAGAGGAGTATTGGGGGTGGGGATGGGGAGAGGAGAAGGGTTTGGGAAGACCAGGTGCAGGGAGTCTGATGGAGGGGAGCAGGTGAGAAGGGCTGGGTGGCAGAGAGAGGCTCGCCCCTCTGTGCCCTGACCCTTTCCCAGAACTTTTTCTCTAGCCTGGGGTCTCCTAGGGTCCCTATCTCCTGGAGTCTCTTCTATGTCCCCCCACCTCCATATTCTCAGGCTGTGTCCTTTGCTCTCCTCTAAGGCCCTGGAGGTCCCCTCTAGCACCCTGGGAGTTGTCTATCCCCCAGAGACTCTCCTTAGGCCCATCTCTATCCCCCTGGGCTCCCCTCTCCATCCCCCGGGGCTCCCCCTAATCCCCTATCTCCCTGAACTCCCCTCTCTATCCCCCCTCTGTCCCCTCAGGGACTTCTCCCTGCCTCCTTCCTGTCCCCCAGGCTCCCCTCTATCCCCTTGGACTCCCCTCTGGGTCTCCCCTTCTGCCCCCCTCACCGGCTCAACTCAGTTAATCTCTTTGTGTTTCCTTACCTCCTCAGATTCATCTCCTGGTGGGCCCAGCTCCCCAGAGGTCTACCCTGACCCACCCCTCCTTCAACACTGGACCCTCGTGCCCAGGGAGGGGGCCGTGCCAAGGGACCCGGTGGAGAAGCCCCCCCTCTGCCCCCAGCCCCTGCCCTCGTGCAGCCCTTGGGCTCCCCGGGGGCAGGAGGGGCCGGGCTGGGCCAGGCGGGGCAGCTGGGCTATGATTTGGTTCCTTTTCCTGGCTACCCTGAGCTTGTTGATCTGCCAGGGGGTTGACGGTGAGTCGGGAACCCGGGGCAGGGGGCAGGGCAGGAGCAGGGGTTGGTCAACTGGCAACGGCTGGATTGGGTTCCAGGCCTGGAACTCTGAACTGAGCACCTTCAGAGGGGTGGGCAGACAGAAGCATCGAACCCCATTCCTACCCTCAAGGAGCTAAAGGGAAAGATTGGCCCACTTTTTTTTTTCTATGGTATTTGTTAATGGTTTATTAAGTGCCAGGCACTTTACTAAGCACTGGGGTAGATACAAGCTAATCAGGCTGGACACAGTCGTTGTCCCACATGGGGTTCACAGTCATAATCCCCGTTTTACAGATGAGGTAAATGAGTCCCAGAGAAGTGAAGTGACTTGCTCAAGGGCACAGAGCAGACAAGAAGTAAGGATTAGAACCCAGGTCCTTCTGACTCCCATGTCTAGGCTCTAACCACTAGGCAAGAAGGGAGAAGGAGAAAAGGAAAGGAGGCCTTAGTCAGGGAAAGCTTCTTGGAGGAGGTACAGTGTACACTACAGTGCCTGGCACATGGTAAGCGCTTAACAAATACCATAATTATTATTGGCTTTTCCCCTGTGCCTTTCCTCTTGAGGTAGTCACTCCTCAACTCTGTAAAGTCCTTCAGGGCCAGGACTGAGTCTTTGGTGACCGTTTATGTTCTCAAGCTCTTAGTACGGTGCTCTGCCCCCAGTAGGCATCCAGTACAGCATCTACACCTGTTAGGCTTCCAGTCCAGAGCTCTGCACACATTAAGTGCCTGGAACCACAAAGTAGCTGCCCAGTAAGGTGCTCTGAATCCAGTAGGCATTCAGGTCAGTGTTCTGCACATAGTTAAATGAGCACTGCTGTAAGGGTGATGTTGAGGATGTCTTTCTCCCTGAAAAGAGAGGATCCCCAGCCCTCCCCAATCCAAGGTCCCCCAGATCTTGAGGCACGCCCCTCCTCGCGTGGGTCAGCCACAGCCCCACACTGCTTTCTGTCTCTCCCTCAGTGGCACCCAGTGGCACCCAGTGCCCGTAGCCACTGGGGTGTGTGCGTGGATTTAAGGGGTGCGACTGAGAAGCGGGAGACAGGCTCTCACATCCGACTGGAGACCCTGGGACTGAAGGGCCTTGCCCCAACATCTGGGACCCCTGCCCACTCTCCCCCCACCCGGACCACATGCCAGGCTAACTCCCCCTTCCCCGCACCTGCCTCGGCGGACCCCCAGGAGACTCCGCGGCCATAGCCGTGGTGGGCCGGGCGGGACAGAGCGCCCTGCTGACCTGCGACCTCCTGCCGCCTTCGGGACGACCCCCCCTCCACGTCATCGAGTGGCAGCGGTTCGGCTTCCTGCTCCCCATCTTCATCCAGTTCGGCCTCTACTCCCCCCGCGTGGACCCGCAGTACCTGGGTAAGAGTGCATAGGAGGGAAGGGCACCAGAGGGAGGGTACAGGCTGGGGGTGCCACGACCTGGGGCGAGGGTGAGCCCCGGGGCACTAGGGCCTGGGGTGGTCTCTCCTCTTGGGCCCCAGAGGTGAGGGGGTGGGGCTGGTCATCGGTGGAGACACAAAGGCCCTTTATTGTGGGCTGGAGGTCGTGTTTCAGCTGCCCCCTCCCCCCCATCCTGCTCCCATCCCTCCCTCCACCCCCACCCCAGGGCCTCTCTGCTTCCCCCTAATCTCCCCTTTGGAGCCCTAATCCCGACTGGCCCAGGGCCCAGGGGTCCATGCCGGCATGGGGGTGGGGAGACCCCAGCTCCTCTCCCCAACCCCCACCCTCTCGGCGAGCTACACCTGGGGCAGTGGGGCGTCCCGTGGAAAGGGGAGGGGGCATTGTGTTCCCCCCCCCCCTCCTGTCTGAGAACCAAGTCCCACTAGCTCAGGGTCTCAGGAGGGGGCACAGGTAGGGCACAGCTGGTTTAAGGCCGGTCGGCAGACAGAGCCTGGGTTAGAGCAGCCCCCTCCCTAGTTTGAGGAGGAGGCGGGGGGTACCCTTCCAGCCCCCTCCCACCCTCTCTCCAAGCCCGGTTTATTTTCAATTCTCCGAGGAGCCTGAGGATTGGCTGAGGTCTCGAGGGGGCGGGGCCGAGGGAGAAGGGGAGGGGGGAGGCCTTGGAGCGTTTTTCAAATGCTGGTGAGATGCATATGCAAATGAGGCCCTAATTAGAGCAACGGAAAAAAAAAAGGATTTACCTTCTCCCCCAGCGCTCCCACTCCCCAGAGTTTAGGATTGGGTGGTAGCCCCCTCCCCAGCCCACGTGCGGTTGAGGAGGCGGGAGGTGGGTCAGAGGAAGACCAATGCACCCCGGTTTTCCCTCTGCCTCCTCTCTAGCCCCCCCAATTGCCCCCATCCCCCACACCCCTGCCCTCTCCCAGCCCCATTTCCCTCCCCCTCACTCCCACCCTCACTGTCCTGTCTCCCTCCCAGAGTTCCCAGACGGTCTGGCTCAGCTTTGTCTGGTCGTCGCCTGGCTGGGCCCGGCCCAGACAGACCCCACTTCCGACTGCAAGAATAGCCCGCCCCCATCCCCCGTGACCCTGATGCCTCGTCCCCCTCAATCCCCCCCGAGCAGATGGGCAAACACCGTTAGGAAACACAGATACCCAGTTGCCCTTTGCCCAGGCCTGGGGAATCCACTTAGTGGAGGGGTGGGAAAGGAGGGATACCCTCTCCCCCAGCTTATCCCCCCCCACCTTTATGTGACCGAATTGGGGTTGCTAAGCAACGGGAGGTGGTGGTTCCTAAGGACAATGATGTTTTGTCAGTCCTCTGGGCGGGTGAGGAGAGGTCAGACAGGGCCTGTTTAGGAGAGTGGGTTGGAGGTGGGCAGCCGGAGAGGGAATGGGGTGGGGGGGAGAGGAGAAAGGGGGCTCAGATCTCAGATAACAATAAGGTCACCTTGTACTTGTAGAGGGCTTTTATGTTTGCAAGGGGCTTGCTTTCACATCAGTGGGCCTTGGACTCAGAAGAACCTGGGTTCTAATCCCAGCTCTGCCACTTGTCTGCCGTGTGACCTTAGGCAAGTCACTTAATTTCCATGTCTCGATTCCCTCATCCGTAAAATGGGGAATTAAAGACTGTGAGCCCCATGTAGGACAGGGACTGTGTCCAACTCGATTAGCTTGTATCTCCCCCAGCGCTTAGTACAGTACATACTAAGCATTTAACAGTTACCATAAAAAAAGAAAGCAAAGTAGCTTAGGAGAGAGATCATAGGATTGGGAGTCAGGAGACCTGAGTTCCAACTGTGGTTTCACCAATTGCCTGCTGGATGACCTATGGCAAGTCACCTGTCTGCCTCAGTTGCCTCATCTGTGAAATGGAGATTAAGACTGTGGGCCCCATGACGGGTAGGGACTGGTTCTAACTCAGCTTGGACCTACCCCCGTGCTTAGTTCAGTGCCTGGCACGTAGTAAGCGCTAAGCAAATGAGATAGAGAGAGAGTGTATTTGTGTTGGTCCCTGGTCCCACCCCAGGCTGAATGAGGCTCCTGCCAACCTAAGGCGCTTAGGGCTCTGATAATAGTCCTAGGGGATTAGGGGCTTTGGCTAGGCCAAAGCGCGGTGGCCGTTGGCGGTGAGCTGGGGGAAGGGGGTCTCCAGGCCCCGGAAGGGGTGCTAGAAGGTTGGGAAATCTAAGGGGAGATGGGAAATGGGGGAAGGAATCCTGCCCCCGGCCTCTGCGCCCCAGGAGAGAGTCTTGTTCAGCACTGTCACCCAGTCCAGTCTGCCCTTTGTCCAGGGAAGGAGGGGCAGCCGTCCAGGGGGCAAGTAGCAGACCCTGTCGTTGCCGCCCCCTCCCACAGGACGCGTGCAACTGCAAGGCGGCGCCTCGTTGCGCATCGACGGGCTCCGTGCGGAGGACCAGGGCTGGTACGAGTGCCGCGTCCTCTTCCTTGACCGGCCGGGGCCTGAGGACGACTTCCGCAACGGCTCTTGGGTGCATCTCGCCGTCCGCTGTACGTGGTGGGGGTCCCCCCTCCTGCTCCTCCTCCTCCCCACCCCAACCTCCAGGCGAGGTTTGGAGCCGGGGCAAAGTCTTGGGGTCACCAACCCCTTCCAGTGACCTTTGGGTTGGTGAGACAAGTGGGGGGGGGGGGGGGATTCTCTCATTTCTCTCTCGCTCTCTGCCCAGCTGTCTCTGGGCCCAAAGGGATATCTCTGGGCCTCGGTCTCCGCCCTCCCGGGAGGGAGGGGCTGGGGAGGGGGAGTCAGGCAATCAGTCGTGAGTGCTTACTGAGTGCAGAGCACTGTACTAAGCGCTCGGGGGAGGACGATATAACAATATCACAGACAGATGTCCTGGGCGTCGCTAATTCCAGGCTGGGGCCCAACCCAGACAGGGCCCCTTCCCCCTCCTCCCCTCCCTGTCCCCCGGGGCTAGGGATTTTCGTGGAGCCGGAGTGGCGGCGGGGGGGTGGGGAGGGTGGGGGGAGAGGGGCCCGGGGTGCCGGTGTCGGCCCGCCCCCATCTCCTGCGCTCCCCCTCCCCCGTCCCCCAGCGCCCCCCCGGTTCCACGAGACGCCGCCGTCGGTGCTGGAGGCCCGGGAGCAGGAGCCGCTGACCCTGCGCTGCGCCGCCAGCGGAAGCCCCCAGCCCCGGCTCGTCTGGAAGCGCAACGGACAGGACCTTCAGGCTCGGGGCTCTGTGCAGGTGCGGCCTGGCCGGGCCCAACCCAACCGGACCCAATCCAACCGGGCCCAACCCAATCGGACTCAACCCAACCAGATGCAACCGAACCCAATCCAACCGGACCGGACCCAACCGGGCCGCGACACCCGTCTCTCTGCCGCCTCCTCCTGGGCGGCCCCGGAAGCGCAGGGCGGGATGGGCCCGGGATTCATTCATTCATTCATTCATTCGCATTTATTAAGCGCTTACTGTGTCCAGAGCACTGTAATAATAACAGTGGTGGTATTTTATTAAATGTTTATTATGTGCCAAGCACTGTTTTAAGCACTGGGGTAGATATAAGGTAATCAGGTTGTCCCACGCGGGGCTCACAGTCTTAATCCCCATTTTACAGATGAGGTCACTGAGGCACAGAGAATAATAATAATAATGCTGGTATTTGTTAAGCGCTTATTATGTGCCAAGCGCTGTTCTAAGCGCTGGGGTAGATACAAGGTAATCAGGTTGTCCCACCGAGGGCTCACAGTTTTAATCCCCATTTTACAGATGAGGTCACTGAGGCACAAAGAATAATAATAATGCTGGTATTTGTTAAGCGCTTATTATGTGCCAAGCACTGTTCTAAGTGCTGGGGTAGATACAAGATAATCAGGTTGTCCCACATAGGGCTCACAGCTTTAATCCCCATTTTACAGATGAGGTCACTGAGGCACAGAGAAGCAAAGTGACTTGCCCAAAGTCACACAGCTGACAAGTGGCGGATCAGGATTAGAACTCACATCCTCTGACTCCCATGCGCGGGCTCTTTCCACTGAGCCATGCTACTTCTTTCTAAGAGCTTGGGGAAAAAAACACTACAACAATAAACAGTGACAGTCCCTGCCCTCGAGCTCACAGTCCGGGGGGGAAGACAGATGTCAATACAAATAAATAAAATTACGTAAGTGCTGTGGGGCTGAGCGGGGGGCAGAAGAGTAAAGGAAGCCAGTTAGGGCGACGCAGAAGGGAGTGGGAGATGAGGAAAAGTCAGTGCTTACTGTGTGTGAAGCACTGTACTAAGCGATATGGAGAGCACAATACATGAGAAGCAGCATGGCGAATGCAGCACAGGCCTGGGAGTCAGAAGGTCGTGGGTTCTAATTCTGTCTCTGCAACTTGTCTGTGTGACCTTGGGCAGGGCACTTCATTTCTCTGGACCTCAGTTCCCTCATCTGTAAAATGGGGGTGAAGATTGTGAGCCCCGTGTGGGACAGGGACTGTGTCCAACCCAATTTGCTTGTATTCGCCCCAGCAATTAGTACAGTGTCTGGCACATAGTAAAGTCTTATCAGATATTATTATTAACAACATACACAACCCCTGCCCACAATGAGCTCACAGTCCAGAGGGATGGTGGGGGGGGGTGCAGGGGAGCGACATTCATCCTCTCTCCCTCCCCCTCTCCAACCCTCAGGTGCAGAACGGGACCCTGCGGATCGTCCGGCTGGAGCGGGGCCACGCCGGCCTCTACACCTGCCAGGCGTCCAGCTCCGAGGGCACGGCCACGCACACCACCCGCCTGTTGGTGCAGGGTCAGTCTGTCAGTCAGTCGGTCCTATTTACTGAGAGCTTCCTGTTTGCAGAGCACTGTGCTAAAAAGACCAACTCCCTGCCCGCTAGGAGCTGATAGTCTAGAGGGGGAGACAGGTATTAATGTTGGTATTTGTTAAGCGCTTACTATGTGCTGAGCACTGTTCTAAGCGCTGGGGTAGACACAGGGGAATCAGGTTGTCCCACGTGGGGCTCACAGTCTTAATCCCCATTTTACAGATGAGGTAACTGAGGCACCGAGAAGTTAAGTGACTTGCCCAAAGTCACACAGCTGACAAGTGGCAGAGCTGGGATTCGAACCCATGACCTCTGACTCCAAAGCCCATGCTCTTCCCACTGAGCCACGCTAAATAAATACATGACAGATGCGGACATAAATGCTGTGGGACTGCGGGAGGGGGGAATGAATAAAAGGCAAAGGGAGTTGAGGAAGAATAAGAATAGGGAAAATAGAATAAGGAAAAGAGGGCTTAGTCGGGGACGTATTCCTGGAAGAGTTGGGGGGTCTGGGAGGGGTGGGGGAGGGGGACTAGTGGCATCCCCCTAACCCCGCGGGATCCCGCAGGGCCGCCGGTGATTGTAGGGCCCCCGGAGAACAGCACGGTCAACGCCACCCAAGATGCCCTCCTGGCCTGCCAGGCCCAGGCCTACCCTGCCAACCTCACCTACAGCTGGTTCCAGGGCGACACCAACGTGTTCCACATCAGGTGGGGCGCGGGGGAGGAGAGAAAGGGCATGGGAAGTGGGGTGGGGAGGTCAGCGGGCCCAGGGCCTGAACCCGCCTTCCCCGCCCCGGCAGCCGCCTGCAGCCCCGGGTGCGGGTCCTGGTGGACGGCAGCCTCCACCTCCAGGCCGCCCAGCCCGACGACGCCGGGCGCTACACCTGCGTGCCCAGCAATGGCCTCCCCCGCCCTCCCTCCGCCTCTGCCTTCCTCGACGTGCTCTGTGAGACCCCCACCACCCCCCCCCCCGGGGCCCCCGGCCCAATGCCCTGCAGGGGGACGCGCCCCTTCCTTCTTACAGCCCCGCCTCCTGACAATCAGCCCCCTCTCACAATCCCCAAAATCCCACCTCCTGTCCATCAGCCTCACCCACAATCCCCCAAATCCCACCTCCTGCCCATCAACCCAACCTGTAATCCCAGAAACCCTGCCCTTTGCCCATCAGCCCCACCCCTTGATGGCAGCCCCTGCCCCTCTTCCAGACAGTACAACCACCACCTCTTCCTTTCCCCGCCCTCCCCCAGACCCTGCCCAGGTGACCGAGATGCCCGCAGAGACCCCCCTGCCCACAGGTATGCGGGGCGTGATCCGCTGCCCCTCCCGCGCTAACCCCCCCCAGCTCTTCGTCCGCTGGACCAAGGACGGCCAGGCCCTGCAGCTGGACAAGGTCCGGGGAGTGGTTGGAGGGGAGGGGCAGGGACAACTTCCTTTGACCCTGGCAGGGGTGGGGGGAGAGATCCCTCCTTTTTTGGGTGGGGGGATCTGTCTCTTCCTCTCTGGGACTCTCCCTCCAGGGGTCCCTCCCTCTCTGGGTTGGGTCATTCCCTACCTGTGGCGGTCTCTGTCTCAGTCTCTCCCTGGTCCACGGCAGGTGCCAGGCTGGTCGCAGGCGGCAGATGGCTCCGTGGTCGTGGCCGTGGCCAATGAGGACGCAGAGGGGGAGTACACGTGCACCCCCTATAACAGCCACGGCACCACCGGCGCTTCCCCGCCCACCCGCGTGCAGCTCAAGGTGTGCTTTCTTTTCTTGTGATTGTTGTAGTTGTAGGGGGTTTTAATGGTATCTGGGAAGTGCTTACTTTGTGCCAGACACTGGACTATGCCCTGGGTTTAGATCCCAACTAATCGGGTTGGACACAGTTCCTGACCATGGGGGTCATGGTCTCAAATCCCCATTTTACAGATGAGGTATCTGAGGCACAGAGAAATTAGGTGACTTGTCCACAGTCTCACGGCAGATGGCAGGGATTGAATTAGAACCCAGGTCCTTCTCGAGCTCTATGCACTTAGGCCACCCTGTTTCTCAAGAGAGTTCAGAGAAAGGGGGATGGGGTTGGGGGGGATGAAGAGTTTGAGAGAGTAAGAAATCTAGGGGATGCCTGGGCCCTCCCTTCCCTCCCTAGTTGGTCCACCCCCACTGACCCGAACCCCCTCCCGTAGGCCCCCCCGGCTCTAGTGGTGCTGCCCAAGGCTGAATATTTCCAGGAAGTAGGGCGAGAACTGGTCATCCCTTGTGTGGCCCAAGGGGACCCCCTGCCCACCATCACCTGGACTAAGGTGAGTCCCATTCAGTCCCCTGTCCCCGAAGCTCCCACCCCCAGTCACTCCACCCACTCGGTGCCTTGAGGGATTCCATTTCCCCCTGACGCCCTGTCCCTCAGCCCTCCAGGGAGGAGAGACCCCAGGCTCTGGGGCTTCACTCAGCCTCCTCCCAACTGCCTGGGTTTCCTCACTGGGACCAGGCTATTGTCGGGGGTGGGGGCAAGTGAGAAGGAGAGCGGCTGATGAAGAGGCTGAGGGGAAGCGGTGCGGGTGTCACCCCACAGGAGGGACCCAGGCCACGGAGCGAGGCCCGGGTGGATGGGAACGGCAGCCTGGTCCTCCGACCGCTGACCAAAGAGGCCTACGGGCGCTGGGAGTGCACCGCCGTCAATGCCGTGGCCAGCGTGGCCGCTGGCACCACCGTCTACGTGCTGGGTCAGTCAGTGCCTACAGGACCGGAGGCAGGCGGGGGCCAGGGAGGGGCCGGGGCGGGTGGGGGAGATGATGGATGAGGGAGGATGAGGGGCAAGAATGGGAGGGGGGTGGAAAGATGGGGGCACAAGAGGTAGGACGAGGGGGGATGGGGGAGGTAATGAGGGGAGGGGCGATGGGCAGGATGAGGGGAGGATGAGTGGGGGGTGGGGGAGATGAGGGGTGGGATGAGGGGAGGGAATAGAAGGGAAATGGGGAGACAAAGGAAGGGAATAGGAGGGGAATGGAGAAATGAGGGGAGGGATGAGGGGTGCCATGAGGTGGGGATGAGGGGTGGGAATAGGAGCGCAAGGGGTGACATGAGGTGGTTATGAGGGGGATGGAGGCGGAACTAGGGAGGGGACCAGGGGATGGAGGTGGGGCAAGGCGAGGATGAGGGGGGATGGGGCGGGACTAGGAGGGGGATGGGGGAACAAGGAGCGGGCTGAGAGAAGGGGGTTTCTGCCCTCCCTCCCACATGGCTGACCATCTCCCCCTACCCTCTGGCCAGGGACCAGCCCCCATGCCGCTACCAACATCTCCGTGCAGCCGCTGCCCACGGGGGTCAACGTGTCGTGGGAACCCGGCTTCGATGGAGGCTACCTGCAGAGGTTCAGCGTGTGGTACACCCCGCTGTAAGTCCCCGCCCCCTGCCCGCCTCGGTCTGCCCCATCACAAACCCAATGTATGTGGGATGTGGTGACAGCGCTGGCCCCCCACTGTGCATGCCCCCCTCCGCCTACCCTCGTCCCCTCCAGTCTCAGAATGCCCCACCACAAACCCAAAGCATGTGGGAAGGGGAGTGCTTAGCTGAGATCCCCCTCCCCCCAGACCCTGGAGTGGTACAAATGGGTGAGGAAGATAGAGAAGACAAGGTAGCCCTCTCTCCCTGCTCACCCGCCCTCCGGCCAAAACACCCTGCATCCCCCAGGCCCAAGCGGCCGGACCGGGCCCATCACGGCTGGTTGTCCCTGCCGGTGCCCCTCGGTGCAGCCCATCTACTGGTGCCCAACCTGCAGCCCCACGCCAGCTACCAGTTCAGCGTCCTGGCCCAGAACAAGTTGGGCAGTGGACCCTTCAGCGAGATCGTGTCCTCCTCTCCGGCCGGTCAGTGTCCCGCGGTGGGGAAGTGGTCCCTGGCACCGGGGAGCCCCTTCCCAACACCCAGATGGGTGCAGTCATGGGGTGCAATCAAGGGAGCAATTAGGGAAGGCCCTCTGGAGAAGGTGGCTTTGGAGGGGGGTCGGGGCAGCATTGTAGCCTTGTTCTGGCCAGGGAACGGGTGTGCTAACTGTATTGTACTCTCTCAAGTGCTTGGGACAGTGCTCTGCACATAGTAAGTGCTCAATAAATACCACTGATTGGGCAAAGCTGAAAAAGGAGGGATCAGACAGGTGATGATGTCAGTTTCCAGGACCCCCCCGCCAACACACACTCCTCCCACCCCCATCCCACTTACCTAGCCTTTCTTCCCCAGTTCGTTTCAAGACCCTCCCCAGAGCTGGGCATGTCCAGCTGCCCTATCTTCTTTCCACTCTTCCTCTACCTCTATCCCAAGGTCACCACCTCCCTCTGTGCTCCCTCTTCTCGTGGCACACCCCCTCCTGCTGCTTCAAACCCCACTAGACACCCCCGCCCCCTTCAGAACATCCTGAAATCCCACCCGATCTTTCCTAATAGTTCCTACCTCCCTGTAGTCACACCACCATTTATCAGCGCTTGCTGATTGAAGTGATCTGTAGACCAACTACAGAACTCCCTCTTCCCTCATATCTGGCAGACCACTACTAGAGTTGTATCTACTCTAGTGCTTAGAACAGTGCTTGGCACATAGTAAGCGCTTAACAAATACCATCATTATTATTACTCATTGCCATCCTAAAGCCCCACCTCCTCCAAGAGGCCTTCCCTGACTAGGCCTTCATTTCTTCTATCTGTCCCCTCTTCTCCATCATCTATTAATCAATCAATGGTATTTACTGAGTGCTTACTGTGTATGAATACTTTACTACGTGCTTGGGAGAGTACAATAGAGTTTGCAGATACGTTCCCTGTTCACAGTGAGTGTACTATGCACTCGGATCTCTATTCATTTATTCAGTCGTATTTATTGAGGATTTAATGTATGCAGAACACTGTACTGAGGAATTGGGAAAGGACAATATAACAATAAACACATTCCCTGCCCACAACAAGTTTAGAGTCTAGAGGAGCACTTGATATTCATCCCACCCCCAGCCCCACAGCACTTCAGTGCATCATCGTTGGTATTTTTTGAGCGCTTATTATGTGCAGAGTACTGTACTAAGTGCTTGGGAGAATACAGTACCACAAAATTGGCAGACATATTCCCATTGCCCTATAAGAAATTTAATGTCTTTCGTCCCCTCTAGATTAAGCTCCTTGTGGCGGGGAATGTGTCTACCAACTCTACTGTATTGTTCTAAAGTGCCTAGTATACTGTTGAACACCTAGTAAGCGCTCAATAAATATCACAGATTGATACTAAGCACTTGGAAAGTTCAAAGCAAAGAACAATAATTGTGGTGATTAAGTGCTTACTCTGTGCCAAGCACTATACTAAGCGCTGGGGTAGATTCAAGCTAATCAGATCCCACACAGGGCTCATAGTCTAAGAAAGAAGGAGAACAAGTATTGAATCCCTATTTTCTAGATGAGGGACCTGAGATACAGAGAAGTGAAGTCACTTACTCAAGGCCACACAGCAGACAAGTGGCAGAGCTGGGTTTGGAACCCAGGTCCTCTGACTCCCAGGCCTCTTTCCACTAGGCCAGGCTGCTTCTCAGGATAAGTATGATAATCACTTCTTCTAACCCCAGCAGCCTCTTAGCTCTTGTCTCTAACTGTTTATTTATCTAAGTTCACTTAGGTAATTACTTTTTCTGCAGCTGTTTAGCTGTTATCTCCTGTTTGTTTACAAAAATCGGTTTCTTTTATTTTTACCACTTCTATTTGCTCTCTCAGCTTCGGTTGGGTGTTTGAGGATTTCTGTTTTCTTCCTCCATTATTACATTGTAAACTCCACAGAAGTGTTTACATATAGTGGGGGGCATGAGGATTTAATCAGTTAGCAGCATTAGTAGCAATTTACTAGGGGCAGAGCATTCTACTAAGGTCTTGAGAGAGTACAGTACAATTACTAGACAGGATCCCTGACCTCAAGGATTTGCCAATCTGATGGGGGTGGGGAGAGGAGATAAATTACAGGTACAAGGAAGCAATAGAGGTTGAAGGTGGGGACATTAAGGGAGTGCGTGAATACCCTGAAACCTTTTATTCACCCCACCCTAAGCTCCACACCACTTACGTCCATATCCATAATTTATTGTAATGCTTGTCTCCCCTTCTAGACTGTAGGCAGGGAATGTACCTACCAACCCTGTTGTATTCTACTCTCCATCCATGAGGTCTTCCTCCACTAAACCCTAATTTCCTTTTCTCCCTCTCCCTTCCATATCATCCTTGCACTTGGAGTTTCATCCTTTATTCACTGCCCGCTTAGCCCCACAGCACTTATTGTACATCTCTGTCATTTATTTATATTAACGTCTACCTCCCCATTTAGACTGTAAGCTTGCTGTGGACAGGTTAATATGTCTACCAACTGTGTTATATTGTGCTCTCCCAAGCGCTTAGTACAATGCTCTGCACACAGTAAGCACTCAATAAATTGAATGGGACTCTCCCAAACTCTTGGTGCAGTACTATGCACAGAGTAATAAATACCACTGATTGATTATCCAATTGCATAGGCGAGGCGGAAATGCTGATCCCTGAGGAAGGACAGGGATAAGAGAGCAAGTTGAGCAAATAGACCAGAAAGAAACCGAATTTACCATTAAAAATGGAATGTGCAATTGCATATACATATAGATGGGTTCACGGAGAAGAGGTATGAAGACATAAAAGTGCTTGGGGTGACTGTAGGTTGATTTGACTCGGAGTGAAAGGAATTAATTTGGGGAAGACTTCCTGGAGGAGGAAGGCTTTAGAGGGGCTTCAAATAATGATTGTGATATTTAGTGAGTTTTTTTTAATGGCATGTTAAGCACTTACCATGTGTCAGGCACTGTATTAAGGGCTGGGTTAGATACACTCTAATCAGGTTTGAGACAGTCCAGGTCCCACATGGGGCTCACAGTCTTAATCCCCATTTTACAGATAAGGGATCTGAGACACAGGGATGTGAAGTGACTTGCTCAAGGTCACACAGGAGGCCAGTGGTGAAGCTGGAATTAGAACCCTGGTCCATCTGGCTCTCAGGCCCAGGCCCTATCCATTATGCCATGCTGCTTCTCTAGTGTTTCCTTTGAGCCAAAGCATTGGGCTAAGCATGGGGGTAAATGCAGATTATCAAAGATGACATAATCCTTGCCCTAGCCAGGGCTCACAGCCAAGAGGTGGGGAGAGCAAGGAGCTTGTCTCCATTTTGCCGATGAGGAAACTAAGATTAAAGGACTTACCCAAGGCCCCTCTGCAGGCCAGTGGCAGAGCTGGGGCAAGAACCCAGGTTTCCCATCTCCCAGTCTCTCGGGCTCACGAGAAGCAGTGTGATCTAATGGATAGAGCACAGGTTTGGGAGTCAGAAGGACCTGGGTCCTATCCCCTGCTCTGCAGCTGGTCTGCGGTGTGACCTTGGGCAAGTCACTTCACTTCTCTGTCCCTCGGTTCCCTCATCTATAAAATGGGGCTGTGAGCCCCATGTGGGACAAGGACTAAGTCCATCTTGATTTGCTTGGATTTACCCCAGTGCTTGGGACAGTGTCTGGCCCTGTCTCCCCCTCGAGACTCGAGCTCCTTGTCAGCAGGAATGTCTATGTTTGTTGTTATATTGTACTCTCCCAAAGGTTTAGTACAGTGCTTTGTGCACAGGGCTCAATAAATACGATGGAATGAATGACTGGCATATAGTAAGTGCTTAAGGGGAGATGAGACATAGTGGTCCGGGGGATGCTGGGTGGTCAGCCGGGAACCCCCAGCCCCCTGGCCCTTAAGGAGTCTCCCCGCTTGGGTCCCTCAGGCCTCGGGACGACCCCTGCAGACCCTTCTGTGCCCCCGTTGGAGCAGCACCTGCTCCTGTCTCCGCCACGGGCCCTGAAGGCGGCGGGCACAGCCCGGGGGGTGTCACTGAGCTGGGAGCCTCCGCTGCTGGCCCCGGGGGGCCTGGCAGGCTACGCCCTGGAAGGAAGGCACTATGCCCTGGAAGGAAGGCATGGGCCTGGCAGCTGGGAGGTGTTGAACCGGGACATCAGCGGCGCTGACACACAGCTGGTGGTGCCAGGCCTCATCAAGGTAGGGGGGCGACGCCAGGGGAGGTGGGGGGGACACCCAACCCGTCCAGGGAGAAGGGGGGGGGGTCCACGCCTCCTCACTCTCCTATTTCCCCTCCGCCCTCCACGCACCCAAGACTTACCCCCTCGCCAGAAGCAGCATGACCTAGTGGGTAGAACACGTGCCTGGGAGTCAGAGGTCATGGGTTCTCATCCCGGCTCTGCCATTTGCTGTGTGACCTAGGGCAAGTCACTTCACTGGACCTCTGTTCCCGCATCTCTAAAGTGGAGATTAAGAGTGTGAGCCCTGTGTGGGACAGGGATGTGTCCAGCCCGATTATCTTGTATCTCCCCCAGCACTTAGAACAGTGCCTGGCCCATAGTAAGCGCTTAAGAAATCCCGTAATGATTATTACGTCCCGCGGCCAGGACTCCTTCTACGAGTTTCGCCTGGTGGCATTCGCGGGCAGCTACATCAGTGACCCCAGCAACACGGCCAACATCTCCACGGCCGGTGAGACCCCCGGCTCCCAACCCGGGAGGGCGGTTCGGGGGAGAGGGACGAGTGGGAGGGTGGGCGAGGGTCCCCCCTCCGAGCCGCCCTTTTGGGACCTTGCCCCGCTTAGGGATGGAGGTGTACCCGTCCCGGACGCAGCTCCCGGGGCTGCTGCCCCAGCCCGTGCTGGCCGGCCTGGTGGGCGGCCTCTGCTTCCTGGCCACCGCCGTCCTGCTCAGCGCCGCCGCCGCCTGCTTCATGAACCGCCGGCGCCGACTGGCCGCTCGACACAAGCGCAGACAAGGTAAAAGAGGGGCTGACGCCACGCCCTTGACCATGCCCACACACCTGGCCCCGCCCTCTCTCAGTCTCCCCCCCAACATACACACTCCTGGCCCTCCCCTATCGATCCCCCCCACCCATATGGCTTGGGAGTCATAAATAGTGAGTTCGAATCCCGCCCTGCTACTTACCAGCTGCGTGACTTTAGGCAAGTCGCTTCACTTCTCTGTGCCTCAGTTACCTCATCTGTAAAATGGGGATTGAAACAGTGAGTCCCACATAATAATAATAATAATGTTGGTATTTGTTAAGCGCTTACTATGTGCAGAGCACTGTTCTAAGCGCTGGGGGAGACACGGGGAAATCAGGTTGTCCCACATGGGGCTCACAGTCTTAATCCCCATTTTACAGATGAGGTAACTGAGGCCCAGAGAAGTTAAGTGACTTGCCCACAGTCACACAGCTGACAAGTGGCAGAGCTGGGATTCGAACTCATGACCTCTGACTCCAAAGCCCATGCTCTTTCCACTGAGCCACGCTGCACATGGGACAGCCTGATGACCTTTTATCGACCCAGCACTTAGAACAGTGCTTGGCCCATAGTAAACGCTTAACAAATACCACATTATTATTATTATCTCGGCCTCGCCCCCTGGAGCCCCCTCATTGGGCATTGCCCCTCTTGGAGCAGGCCGCACCCTCAGATCTGCCGATTCGAGGCCCCATCCTGTCTATCACTCCCCACCTAGCCTCCAATCCCACCTTCCCGTCGCTCCCCGAGGTTGGGGAGCTCCGGGGGGCTTTGGGGGTGGGGGGAAAGGGACCCCCACCCCGCTCCCCGGTAACCGCGACCTTGCCTTGTCATGGAGCTTAGAGCAGTGCTTGGCACATAGAAAGCGCTTAGCAAACACCATCAATTATTATTATTATTCCAGATCCCCCTCTGGTCTTTTCCCCGCTCCGGAAGTCACCTCCGCAGTAAGTCTCCGGCTGCAGCTCGCCTGCTGCCACTCCCTGTCAATCACCCCAGACCCCGCCCCCTTTATTTGCCCTCCGGCCCTGGACCGCCCCCTAGCGGCTCCTACTGTCCTCCCAGGGCTGCGCCGCCCCCTGCCGACCCCTCCCCTTTGCCGGCCCTCGCCCTGCGGGTCCTCCCCCAGGACGGACCCTCCCCCTGCGGACCTCGCCGCCTACCCCAGCGCTTAGAACAGTGCTTGGCACATAGTAAGCGCTTAATAAATACCATAATTATTATTATTATTACCGACGCTCCCCCTGCCGGACCCTCTCTAGGTGGGAGGGTGTGTCCAGTCCCCCTGCCCCCACCCCGTGTCCTGGTCCTCCGGTGACCCCCCGCCCCTCGCTCTCCCCCCAGCTCGGCCGCAGGCTCCGGCAGCCCCGACAGCGTGCTGAAGCTGCAGCTCCGCCCGTCCCCGCGCCCTTCACCTCGCCCGTCCCCACATCGCTCCCCGTGCCCGACCCGGCCCTGGGCCGGGGCCGGCGACAGGACCGGCCTCCTCAGCCCCCTGCCGTCAGGGCCGCCCCCCGGCCCGGACCCTCCGCTCCTGGAGCCCATCAGCCGCGGGCCCGACGGCCGCTTCGTGGTCGGGGGGGTGGTCGCACCCCTCTCCCCGCCCGCCCGGCGTCCGGGGTCGCCCTTCGCCACCAGCAGCAGCCCGGCGGTGGCGGCCGAGGAGGCGATGGTCCGGCCTCTCTGCATCGTCGACATCAGCCCGGTGGGCTCGCCCGCCCCGACCCCCTCCCAGAGCCCCTCTCTGCCCCCGACCCCCTCCCCGGCCCCCTCGGGCCTCCTGCACTACCTGAGTTTGCCCTTCTTTCGGGAGATGAACGTGGATGAGGACGAGCCCGCCGGGCCCATCCCCCCGCCCGACTACATGGACACGCGGCCCCCGGACCCCCCACCCCGACCCCCACAGCCCCAGCCCCATCCCTGCCCCCAACCCCTCCGGGGCAGCCTCACCAGCCAGAGCAGCGGCAGGGGCAGCGCTTCCTTCCTGCGCCCGCCCTCCATCGTCCCCTCCTCGGGGGGCAGCTACCTCAGCCCCCCGGCCCCGGAAGACACGACCAGCTGGGCCAGCTGGGCCAGCTGGACCAGCTGGGGGGGTGGGCCCGAGGCCCGGCCATCCAGGGAGCACGTGGTCACCGTCAGTAAGAGGTACGACTGCCCCCCTCCCTTCCTCTTCTTTCGGGTGGGGGCAGGAGGAGGAGAAGCCTTAGGACAGACCCCCCCTTCCACCCCCAACCCTCCCACACACGATGGTCGTTGATGGAGGTTCGTTCATTCATTCAATCGTATTAATAAGCACTTCCTGTGTGCAGAGCACACAGCGGACCGTACTAAGTGCTTGGGGAAGATCTCCCTGGTCAGTGTCTCAGAGGAACTGGTTCTGCTTCGCTGGGTGACCGCAGGCAGGTGGCTCGCTGGACCTCAGCTTCCACCTTTTTAAGGTAGAGGAATCAGTCAGTCTTATTTACTGAGCACTTATAATGTGCAGAGCACTTTACTAAGCGCTTGGGAGAATACAGGCTCTTTGGGAAGCAGCAGGGCCTAGTGGATAGAGTATGGGCCTGGGAGTCAGAAGGACCTGGGTTCTAATGCTGGCTCTAATCCCGGCTCTGCCACTTGTCTGCTGTGTGACCTTGGGCAAATCATTTCACTTCTCTATGCTTCAATTCCCTCTTCTGTAAAATGGGGATTGAGACTGTGAGCCCCAAGTGGGCAGAGACTGTGTCCAACCTGATGATCTCGTATCCACCCCAGCAGTTAGAACAGCGCTTGACACACAGTAAGTGCGTAACAAATACCGCCATTATTGTTATTATTACAACACAGCAACGTAGCAAACACATTCCCTGCCCACAACAAGAGGAGGAGGGGGGAGGTCGACAGTAGCAACTCTCCCGCCCCCCCCCCCCCGCCCCCCAGAGCTGTGGCCCGGTTAGAATTCATTCGCTTAGTCGGGGGAATAATGATAATAACGATAAAAATGATAAGAATAATAATTGTTGCATTTGTTAAGCGATTACTCTGTTGCCAAGCACTGTACTAAGCGTTGGGGGAGATTCAAGATAATCAAGTCGGACACAGTCCCTGTCTTGCATGGGGGTTCACAGTCAAAGTAGGGAGGAGAATGGAAGAACGCTAGACAAAGACTAAGTCTTGTGGGAACGGGAGGGGAGGCTGCCCCAAGTAGGGGAGAAATGAGTCGGGGGTCTCTTCGGAAGCACTCCGGTCCCCCTACCCCACTCCCCGGGCGTGAGCGAAGCCCGAGGAGAGGGGAAATCAATGTGCCGCCGCTCCCCCCCCCCGCCCCCTGCCCCCGGGGATCCCCGCCCACCGCCGGAACCCCCTGCCGCCCACCCGACCCTCGTCCCCCCACCCCCACCCCCCACAGGAGGAACACGTCCGTGGACGAAAACTACGAGTGGGACCCCCAGGGCCCGGCGGAAACCGAGCTGCTGGAGGCTCTGCGGATGGTGCGGGGCGGCGGCGGGAGACCCTGGCCCGGCTCGTCCGCTGCCCTGCAGGATCGGCCCCACGGTGAGGGTGGGAGGCAGGGAGGAACGGAGGGGCAGGGGGACGGCCAACTGCCGCCCCCTGTCAGTGGGCTGGGGAGCGGGGCCCTTCCCGGCCTCGGGAGTTTCTCCTCCGCCCCCTATTCTCCTCCCTCCTCCCCCGTTCTCTTCCCTCTCCTTTTCTTTCCCCTCCTCCTCTCCCTTTTCCTCCTCCCTGTCCTCCTCTTCTCCTTGTCATCCTCTCCCTTCTCCTCCCCTTCTTTCCTTCCTCCTCCTCTCCCTTCTTCTCCTCTTCCCCTCTTCTCTCCCTCCTCCTCCCCTGCTCATCTTTTCTCTCCCTTCTCTCTTTCCTCTTCTTCCTCCCTGCTCATCCTCTTCTCTTCCTCCTCCCTGTCTCCCTCTCCCTTCTCCTCCCCTCCCTCCTTTTTCTCTCCCTCCTGCATCTCCTCTTCTTGCCCTCCTCTCCCTTCTCCTCCTCCCCTCTTCTCCTCTCCCTCCTCCTCCCCTGCTCATCTTTTCTCTTTTCCTCCTCTCCCTTCTTCTCTCCTTCCACCCCTGCGCATCCTCATCTCCCTTCTCCTCCCTGTCTTCCTCTCCCTTTTTCTTCTCTTCTCCCTCCTTTTTCTCTCCCTCCTGCATCTCCTCCTCCTGCTTGTCCTCCTCTCCCTTCTCCTCCTGCTTGTCCTCCTCTCCCTTCTTCTCCTCTCCCTCCTCCCCCTCCTTTCTCCTCCTCCTCCTCCTCCTCCTTCTCTCCCTTCTTCTCTCCCTCCTCCTCCTCTCACCAGCCCTCTCTCCCCGTCCCCACCCCTCCTCGCAGGCTCCAAAGGGTCGGAGTCCAGGCGACGCCCGGACAGTGCCCGGTGGGCGGAGACCCTGAGCATTAGTGCCGGCGCCCCGTCCGGCCCCGAGGCCCGCTGCGCTGCCCTACGCGAGGAATTCCTGGCCTTCCGGCGGCGCCGCGATGCCGCCCGGGCCCGGCTGCCCTCCCGCTTTGAACCCACCGCCGCCGCCCCCGGCCCCGACCAGGCCACGCTGCTCTGAGGCCCAGAACCCAGAAGCCCGGGCCCCCAGCCCCGGATCCGGAGCCCGGACACGGGGGGGTGGGGGGGGGGAAAGGGAGGAAGGGCGGGGAAGGCCCTTGATGAGGCCTTGTCGTGGGTGGGTGGGCGGGGAGGGATGGGTGATGAGCACCGAGCCATGGGGCGACCCTCCCCCTCGCCCCCACCACGAAGAGAGAGGAGTGATTCCCGTGTCCCGGGGGGGGGGGACCTGCCCCCACCCCGGCTCCCGGGTGTGTGTGTGTGCGTGCGCGTGTGTGAGAGGTTTTTACAGTTCATTAAAAACACGAAGAAACCGAGTCTGTATTGCCCTGACTCCGGGGAACGGTGGTGAGGAAGGAGCGGGAGCGGCTAGCTAGCCAAGAAGTCATTCATTGATTGATTCGTTAAGTCCACTTTAGGGGCTGGACGAATCCTTTTCCCTGCCTCAGTTTCCCCCACCCCTTTCCCTGCTACCAAGGCAGACCCTCCCTTCTAGCTCCTAGGAGGAGCCTTCAGGACAAGACCTCCAACCCCTCACACTTGGGCACCCTCCCCCCAATATGAAACCTAGGGGTGCCCACCCCACCCCACCCATGGAGGGAGAGATGAAAGGAACGGGAGTTCGAGGAAGGGGGTGGGAGGCAGGGCCGGGAATGTGCGAAGAGAGAAAGCCAAAGTTTCCAAATTTTAACTCCACTCCTTGGATTCAATTCGATCCTCCTTCCGGGAGGAGAGGACCTTCTCCCCGGCAGACCCCCACCCCAAGTTCCTATGGCTTTAAGCCTCACCCCGGCCCCGCCCTCGCCCCTCCCCTCCACTCCCCTCCCACCCGGATCCTTTCAAAACCCGGGGTCCCGAGTGCAACGCGCCACTTCACTGCCGCGCCCCATCCTGGATATAACGCTCGGGTCCCCCCCCGCCCCAGAGACGCACGGTGAGTGAGACAGCCCTCCCCAGCCGAGATGGGGGAATCCCCGACGCTCCCCACGACCGGAGAAGGTCTGCCCCTGGCAGAGGGAGTCCGGTGTCCCGCTCCCCGTCCCGCAAGGGGAAAAGGGGACCCCCGCCCCCCCGGAGTCCCCTTGGCTTTCCCCTACCCTAGACCACGCAGCCCCAACTCTCAGCTAGCAAAGAGAGGACCACCCGGAGATCCCCCCCACCCCCTTTCCCTGTCGGAAGCCGGGCCGGAGACTTCCCACTCCAGGGCAGACACGTGGGTGGGATCGAAGGGTGGGTGACAGGGAGGGGAAGACCCTCACCTTCTGGGCCCCAGGTCTCCCGGACTCGGGGCGGAGAGGGGTGTGACCTCGCCCAGCTCTTCCTCCCTCCTCAAGGCCCACCCAGACGCTCCCACGACCCCCCCACCCCCGACCCCCCGCTGCTGGGAGAGTAACTGGCTGCGCAGACCCCTGCGTCACCTCGGGCGGGAGTGAGTCATTTCTCGGTAACGGGCCCGGGGGGTGTGGGGGCAGGGCGGGACCCCTCCCCTGCTCCCTGGCTCCTCTCTCGAAAGCTTTTCCTAGAGAGATTAAAGGGTCTCGGGGATTGGGGGGGAGAGGGACCGGGCATCAGACAACACCCCCCTACCCCCCCACCCCCGTCTCCGAACACCCTCTCCATTTCCCCGCCCTCCCCCCCACACCCAGCCAAAAGGGGTTTCTGCCCCTCCGGCCTGGTCTTGGACACACCCGCCCCGCCCTCCCTCATTCCCCTTTTCCCTCCCCTCCCTCTGTCTCCGGCCGTCTCGGCCCCCACCCGCCCCCAATTCCTGTGTTTGGTACACAACTACCGTAGCAACGGCCCCCGCCTGACCCGCCCCCCCCTCCCCCCAATTCCTCCCTCCCACCGTATCCCCCTCCCCCCGCCCCGCCCGGCGGCTTCCTGTTTGTGCGGTTTTGTCCGCACAGGATGGGGCTGGCTGGGTGGGAGGGTGGGGAGGGGGATCCGGAGGCCGTAGGTGGGGGGCGCCGTGGTCACCGAGAAGTTAAAGGATTTTCTGGGCATCCCCCAGTCTTCCCGCCCCCCGAAACGGAGCACCTCCACTTCCTGCAACGACTGGCCTTTCCCCGCCCGCCCCTAATTCTCTATTGGAGGAAGCCTGACCCCCGACCGGGGCCTGGGACAGCTTCAGGGGAATGGGCAACACCCTCTCCAGCCTCTCAAACCCCCCTTTTCCCCAAAATAAATGCCCCCCACCCAGGCAATGGTCCAGGCCTGTCCTCGGCTGGGCCTTGCCCTGCTCTGCTTGGGTGAGCCGGGTTGGGGGTGGGGGTGTCTTGGGCAAGTGCCTCCCCACCGCTGCCACAGGCTGACAAGGGGAAGGGGCCATCTGGACTCCTGCCCTCCCTCCAGTTGGGCACCGTCCGCTCTTTGCCCTCCCCTCCTCCCCGGGGCGTGGGGGTGTGAGATAGGGAAGGTGGGGGAAGGAAGGGTGTCCCCGGACACGCATCCCACCATCTCTGGCTCCCTCCACAGCTGGGAGCAGGGGTGGGGGCGGAGGGACGGGGGAGAGGGCTCCGCACAAACAGCTGGTGGCCAGTACGGCCCCCTCCTCCCCCATCCGTCCCTGCTTCCCTGGCACCGGCCCAGCAGAAACCCTGCAGCTGGCGCCCCCCGCCGCCCCCTGGGCCGGCCGGGGCCCGGCCCACTGAGGAAAGGAAGAGGGCGGAGAGCAGAAAGACGGGCACTACCAACAGTCTCCCCGCCCCACGAGCGAGCAGCCGTACCCGGGCCCGTGACTGAACTTTGGGCACCTCAGGGCACAGAGCTTGCGGTCTGGGTTTCCCAGGTGGGACAAAACCCTCGTGGGCTTTGGTGCAGGAGAGAGGGTCGCCCAAGGTCAGGGGTTGAGATTTAAAGGGGTCTCCCTTTCTCTGTCTGCCCCATCCTTCCGGGCCTGGGGAAAATGGGGGATTAAAGCTGACCAGGAGGCGGGTGTTGGGCAGGAAGTGAGCCGGGGTGGCCGATAAGCCGAGGCATAGGAAGGAAGACATTTTGGGGTAGCAGAGAGAGCTGCCCGGCCCTGCCACCTCTGCCAGTTTCTGGGTGGGTGCCAATCGGACCCTCCCCGCCCCCCGGGGACTGAAATGGAAGAGACTGAAATGCCCAGAAAGATAGGCCCTCCCCCGGGCAAAGAGGCGGGCACAGGTGCCCTCCCGAGGGCTCCGTGTCCTGGGGTGGGGGGAGGGGGAGGAGGTAGTCCCCATGTTCTTTCCGGTCCCCCGCCCCTGAAGATGTGTCACCACACTCTCACCTAGCCACAGGGGCAGGAACGAGATAAGTTTTTTTGTTCTTTTCTTTTTTAATGGTAGTTAAGTGTTCACTATGTGCAAGGCACTGTACCAAGCCCTGGGGTGAAAACAAGCTAATCAGGGTGGACACAGTCCAATTCCCACATGGGGCTCCCAATCTTATTCCCCATTTTACAGATGAGGTAACTGAAGCCCAGAGAAATGAAGTGACTTGCCCAAAGTCACATAGGATACAAGTGGTGGAGCCACTAAATCCTCTCACTCCCAGGCCTGGGCTCTATCCACTAGACCACCCTGCTTCTTGTGCTCATTACCCCATGACCTTGAGACTCAGAGTCTGGCTTCTTCGGGCTTAAGCAGGTGGTCCCAGGGAGCTGGAGGAAGGTGTGGAGGGAGGGGCATCTGAAGCAGGAGTGACATCCATCTTGTGTCTCTCTGCCTGTGCCCTCCCCAACAGCACCATGGCGAACCGCGGCCCCGCGTACGGACTGAGCCGGGAGGTGCAGCAGAAGATAGAGAAGCAGTACGACGGAGAGCTGGAGCAGATCCTGATCCAGTGGATCACGGCCCAGTGCCGACGGGACGTGGGGAGGCCGCAGCCCGGGCGGGAAAACTTCCAGAACTGGCTCAAGGATGGCACGGTGAGCCCTGGGGGGGCTGCGGGGCGGAGGAGATGACCACGGAGGGCTTTCTTTTACTTTCTGATACTTGACAAGCACTTACTATGTGCCAGGCACTGTACTAAGCACCGAAGTAGATACGAGGGCCATATCCTACTTGGGGCTCACGGTCTTAATCTCCATTTTACGGATGAGGTGACTGAGGCTCAGAGAAGTGAAGTGACATGCCTAAGATCACACAGCAGACAGTGGGTGTTCCCTCCAGACTGTAATCTCGTGAGAAGAGAATGTGTCTGTTATATTGCGATATTGTACTCTCCCAAAGCGCTTAGTACAGAGCTCTGCACACAGTAAATGCTTGATAAATAAAGTTGCCTGACTAGAATCCAGGTCCTTCTGACTACCAGGCCCGGGCTCAAATAATAATTATGGTACTTGTTAAGTGCTTACTATTTGTCAGGCACTTTTCTGAGTGCTGGGGTAGATGCAAGCCAATCAAGTTGGACACAGTTCCTGTCCCTTATGGGGCTCGTACTGTAGATCCCCATTTTACAAATGAGATGACTGAGGCCTAGAGAAGTGAAATGATGTGCCCAAAGTCACACAACAGACATTTGACAGAGCTGGGATTAGAACCCAGGTCCTTCTGACTCCCAGGGCCGGGCCCTATCCCCTAGGCAAGAGAGCTTCTCTCGGTCTGGATGGGTCTGGACTGAGTGCTTCCCAGGGGTGGGCGGGGGGAATCCGGCTGGGGTGGGGGGGTGGAAAGGCACCCCCCGCAACTCTGACGCCATCCCCGTCGTCCTGGGCCCCAGGTGCTGTGTGAGCTCATCAACGGGCTGTACCCAGAGGGGCAGGGCCCCGTGAAGAAGATCCAAGCATCCGCCATGGCCTTCAAGCAGATGGAACAGATCTCCCAGTTCCTGCAGGCGGCTGAGCGCTATGGCATCAATGCCACCGACATCTTCCAGACCGTGGACCTCTGGGAGGGTCAGCTTGGGGGCTGTGGAGTAGGGGGGGCTGCGAGGGGTGGGCACAGAGAAGGGAGGACCAGCCTGGGGGTGTGCGGGGAATCCTGGGGGGTCTGGAAGGGGTGAACACAGAAAGGGGAGGGTCAGCCTGGGAATGTGGAAGGAATCCTGGGGGATCTGGGAGGGGTGGACAAAAGAGGGGAGGGTCAGCATGAGGGGAAGTCTGGGAGGGTGGGCACGGAGAGGGGAAGGTCAGCTGGAGGGCGTCTGGAAGGGGTGGATACAGAGAGGAGAGTGTCTGAGAAAAGAGGGTCAGCCCGGGGGTGTGGAGGGAATCCCGGAGGATTTGGGAGGGAGGAGGGTCATCCAGGGGGGTCTGGAAGGGTGGGCACAGAGAATGGAGGGTTAGCCCCGGGGGTATGGAGGGGGTCTGAGAGGGGTGGGCACCGAAGGGGGAGGACCAGCTCTAGGATGTGGGTCATGGTGGGGGTCCCAGTGTGGAGGAGGGGGGGTCCTGGAGGAACAGGGATGGGAGGGTCTCTGACCCCCTCCTTCATCTCTCCTCACCCCAAAACATCTAGGCAAGAACATGGCATGTGTGCAAAGGACACTGATGAACCTGGGAGGTCTGGCTGTGGCTCAGGATGACGGGCTTTTCTCGGGAGATCCCAACTGGTTTCCCAAGTAAGTGCAGGAGTACCCCCGATCATGACCCCTGGGGGGATGGGTTTCCCCTCCCACCAGCCCTGACGCTCCCCCCCCCATGGCAGGAAGTCCAAGGAAAATCCCCGGACCTTCTCGGACAACCAGCTGAAGGAGGGCAAGAACGTCATCGGCCTCCAGATGGGCACCAACCGGGGGGCGTCGCAGGCGGGCATGACCGGGTACGGGATGCCCCGCCAGATCCTCTGATCCGTCTAGTGCCCCCCCAGCTCTCCCCCAACCCCCCACCCCCGAATGGTTAATATATTTTTTAAGCACCGACATTCCTGGGGGGATATTTCCCCCCGCAATACAAACACTGAAACTGGATCAACTGGGAGGGGGTGGGTTCCTTCCCCTCCCCCGCCCCCCATCCTGGACCAAATTTCCAATGCCTAGGGCAGGCGGGCGGGCAGACCATACTTCATTCCAGGGAGGGGCAAAAGGGACCAAACTTCAAAACGTGCCCTCTCTCACCCCTTTCCCCTGCTGCTGCCAGGCTATAATTTATAGGGAGGGGTAGGGGGTTGGGGTGGGAGAGGGCGTGATCACAGCCGCCCCGGCGAGATACACAGCTGGACAAGACCACTCCCCGGCTCCCTCCCTCTTTGCCCCTCTGCCATGGAGATGGTGGGGGGAGCCAGTGCCTGCCCTTGCCCCATCAACATTCTCCACCCAACTTGCTCCTCTTCTCCCCCTTCCCCCCCTCACACACACACACCCCGAAGGGCAGCTGGTGGGGGAGGGGGCAAGGTCTCTCCACTGTGGTTGTGGCTTGGAATAAAGATTCCTATACTGTTTTTCACACACTGACTCCCAGCTCTGTGTCTGTGGTTGGCGGAGGGTGGGGGACAGCTGGGATGGCTGAAGGAGAAACACAGCTGTGTGTGTGTGTGTGTGTGTTCCACCTTCCACTCTCTGTCCCATTGTAATGGCGGGGGGTAGGTGGGAGGGGGCTGTGGCCCTCCTGGCTCTTTCCCCTGCCACCCTGCCCATCCCTGAGAAAGGCGGGGAGCCCCTGGGGGCCGGTGAAATGGATGATGTCATGGTGTTGGGAGGGGGGCGGGCAGAGCCAAGCGGCATGTGGGCAGCGGGGAGCGGCTGGGGACGGGCCCGGGCAGGAGGGTGGGCGGGAACCTGGCCCTTGCTGGAAGTTGGGGGGAGGGTAGGGAAGGGGGAGTGCCTCCTCCCAGGCAGCTGGGGAGAGTTGGGGGTGGGCAGGGTGTGTGGCCAAAGAGCTCCCGCAGGAAGCCAGACACTCTCTTCCTCGGCTCCTCCCACCCCCACCTCCAGGCTCTGCCCCCAGGGCAAATATTGACTTGAAATTTACACCTTAACAAGGAAATCTATCAATCAATGGTATTTACCGAGCACTTACTATGCGCAGAACACTGTACTCGTGCTCGGGAGAGTAGGTTACAACAAAACTGGCAGACACGATGCCCGTCCACAAGGAGTTTGCGGTCTACGGGGAAGGAAATACCCAAAGCACCCCACTCCTCCTCCAATCTCCAGTTGTCCCCACCTCTCCAGTTGGTCATATTATTTAGTTAGGGTGTTTTATTATTAATAATAATAATGGTATTTGTTAAATGCTTACCACGTGCCAGGCACTGTCCTAAGCACTGGGATGGTTACAAGCAAATTGGGTTGGACACAGTCCCTGTCCCACGTGGGGCTCTCAGTCTCAATCCCCATTTTTACAGATGAGGGAAATGAAGCCTAGAGAAGTGAAGTGACTTGCCCAAGGTCACATAGCAGACGAGTGGAGGAGCCGGGATGAGAACTCATGACCTTCTGACTCCCAGACCTATGCTCTCTCCACTATGCCATGCTGCTCCTCATTAATAGTTTTGTAAGTGTAAAGCAAATACAATCTCAGTAAAATTAATCGATTTTAATCCCAGCTCTGCCACTTGTCTGCTATGTGACCTTGGACAAGTCACTTAACTTCTTGGGTCTCAGTTACCTTATTTGGGAGAAGAATGTTAATAGAGAGAGCAGCATGGTTTAGTAGATAGAGCACAGGCCTGGAAGTCAGAAGGACCTGATTTCTAATCCTGGATCTGCCATTTGGCTGTTTTGTGACCTGGGGCAAGTCCCTTCACTTCTCTGGGCCTCAGTTACCTCATCTGTAAAGTGGGAATTAAGACTGTGAACTCCATGTGGGACATGGACTGTGTCCATCCTGATTAGCTTGTATCTACCCCAGCAGTTAGTACAGTGTCTGGCACATAGTAGGCCCTTAAAAACCATTAAAAAACAAAGCATTTACTGCACATGAGCCCAGTTCTGAGGACTTGGGAGAGAAATGATAATAGTTGTGACATTTGTTATGTGCTGACTATGAGTCAAGAACCACACAAAGCACTTGGTTAGATACAAAATAATCAAGTTGGATTCAGTCCCTGTCCCACATGGAGCTCCCAGTCTAAGCCAGAGGGAGAACAGTTATGTTATCCCCATTTTATAGGCAAGGAAACTGAGGTGCAGAGAAATTAAGTGACTTGTCCAAGGTCACACAGCAAAATCCATCTCCTGACTTCCAGTCCTATGCTTTTTGCACTAGGCCACGTTGCATCCCAGTCAATTTAGATACACTTCCTGTCTTCAAGGAGTTCACAATCTAGAGGGGAGTCATTAAAATAAACTACAGACAGGAGGAAGTAATAGATATGTAAGCTATGAAGATAAGTATTGTGGGATGTTGAGTATACTTCATTGCTTAGGTACTGCAAAAGTAAAGTGGCAGTTGGAGAGGGAAATACAAACTAGAGAGGCAAGAAATTCATTGGCGAAGGCCTCCTGAAGGAGATGTGATTTCAGAGGGGTTTTAAAGATGGTAAGAACTGTGATCTGTAGATCCCGGGCCTGGGCATCCGAGCTCCTGGGTACTAATCCCAGCTTCGCCACTTGTCTGCTGTATGACTTTGGGCAAGTCACTTCACTTCTCTGAGCCTCAGTTACCTCATCTGTAAAAGAGGGATTGACACTGTGAGCCTCATGTGGGACATGGACTCTGTGCATCTTATCTTGCATTTACCATGGTGCTTAGTACCGTGCCTCTCACCTAGTAAGTCCTTAACAAATACCATTTAAAAAAAAGATGGGGCAGTTGTGAGTGAGAGGTGGGTGGTGGGAGAGAGAATAAGGTGCAATGAATAGATGGTCTTGAGAAGAATGAAGAGTACCAGGTGGGTGTTGTGTGGGAGAAGGGAGCGGATAAGGAGAGTGTTGATGGAGTGCCTTAAAGGCAGTCAACCAATCACTTACTTGAGAAATAGGTGGTCATTGGAGGTATCTGAGGAGAGAAATAATAATAACTGTGCTATCTGTTAAGCATTATGTATCAAGCACTGTACTAAACATTGGAGTGATAATAATAATAATAATAATGATGATGGTGTTTGTTAAGCACTTACTATGTGCCAAGCACTAAGTGCTGGAGTAGATAGAAGGTAATCAGGTTGTCCCTCGTGGCACTCACAGTCTTAATCCCCATTTTACAGATGAGGTAAATGAGGCACAGAGACATTAAGTGACTTGCCCAAAGTCACACAGCTGATAAGTGGCAGAGCTGGGTTAATCACACGGCTGATAAGTGGTAGAACCCACAACCTCTGACCCCCAAACCCATGCTCCTGCCACTAAACCACGCTGCTTTTCTGAGTAGCTCTGTCTCTGAGTACATACAGGATAATTAGGCTCCGCATGAGGTTCTCAGTCTACTGGGGAGGGAGAACAGGTATTGAATCTCTATTCTCTAGATGAGGGAACTGAGGCACTGAGAAGTGAAGTGACTTGCCCAAAGTCACACAGCAGGCATGTGATGGAGTGGGATTAGAACCCAGGTCCTCTGACTCTCAGGCTTATGCTCTTTTTTCTCTAGGCCACACTGCCTAGAACCAGATTGGACATCATCCTGGTCCCAAGTGGGGCTCACAATCTCCGAGGGAGAATAAGTATCACTTGCTTCCCCATTTTTATTTTTTTTTACAGAGAGGGAAAGTGTAGCTCAAAGAGGGGCCACCCCTTGTTTTCTGTGTGACCTTGGGAAAGTTACTTCAAATCTCTGTGCCTCAGTTACCTCATCTGTAAAATGATGACTAAGACTATGAGGCCTTTGTGAGACATGGACTGTGTCCGACTTGATTAGCTTGTATCTACACCAACTATTAGATCAGTAACTGGCACACAGTAAGGGTTTAACAAATACCAAAAAACAGGGTAAACGACTTGCCCATGGCCACCCAGCAGTCCAAAGGCAGACCCTCCTCCCTTCCCTCTAGACTGTGAGCTCGTTATGGGCAGAGAATGTCACTGTTTATTGTTGTATTGTACTTTCCCAAGCGCTTAGTATAGTGATCTGCACACAGTGCAGTATGAGTATGATTGAATGAATGAATGGATCTGGGCTTAGAACATGGATCTCTGGGTCTCAGGGTCTTTCTAGTAATAATGATAGTATTTGTTAAGTGCTTAGCCCGAGTGGGGACGGCCAGGGAGAGGAGGAGGGGGCCCGGGTCTTGCAGAGAGGAGGGGCGAGACAGGGGAGGGAGGGATGGCAGAAACCGGATCCTCTGTGGTGTCCTCCGGCCTCTTCTCTCCCTCCATCCTGGCCCTTTCCTTGCAGCACAGAGGAGGAGAGCGTGCCTGTGTGGGTATAAATGTGTTTGTGTGTGTGTGTGTGTGTGTGTGCGCGCGCACACAAGAGGCCCGGCCAACCAGCCCATTGACTCATTTTCCTCTTTCCCAGAGTGGAAAATCCCCGGGGGGGGGGAGTGGGGGAGGAGGACCAGGGAGAGGAGCAGGAGAAGTGGGGAGAGTCCAGGCAGCCAAGGAGGGAGAGGGCTTGAGAAATGGCCCGGTGTCGGGGAGAATGACTGGGTGTGAGTCTGTGTCTGGGAGAATGTGTGTGTGTTTGGAAATGTGTGTGCATAGTGTCTGTGAGTCTATGTATATGTCTCAGTCTCAGACTGTGCGGGTCTGAGAATGTGCGTATGTGAATATGCGTGCACGTAGTCTGAGTGTATGTGTGTACATGCAAGGGTGTCTGAGTGTGGGTGTTGTCGAGTGTGTCCGTGACCATGCATGTATATTTTTGTGTTTAATTGGGGGTCGGCATAGGCCTGTATGATACTGAGCCTGACCGCAAGAAGAAAGACACTCCGGGAGGGCTCAGGAGGGTGTTCTATAAATACTAGCTGATTGATTGATTGATTGATCACCTAGGACCACTTGTGCGCATGTGCAGAAGTCTCTGTCCAACCCCTGGTCCTGCTCTGACTCATCCTAAACGGGGGCTTTCCGAAGGCGGGAGAGGCCGGCGAGAAAGACTCGACTGGAGAGAATGGTAATTGACGAGAAAGTCTCGACTGGAGAGAATGGTAATAATAATAGTTATCAGTATTATTATTATTATTATTGTAGGGGTCGTTCTCCCACCCCCTTCCAGCCCGAGCTGCTGGAAGGATTCCCCTCTGTTCCGGCGTGGAGGCAGAGGGATGCTCCCAGTGCTTCCAAAGGCCACTTTTTTTTTTTTTTTAATGGCACTTGTCAATCGCTTCTTACGTGCCAGGCACCGTACTAAGCACTGGGGTAGATTTGAAGCTAGTTAGGTTGGACACAATCCGTGTCCCACATGGGGCTCACAGTCTTCATCCCCATTTTACAGATCAGATAACCGAGGCCCAGAGAAGTGAAACGACTTGCCCAAGGTGGCCCAGCGGGCAAGTGGTGGAGTCGGGAGTAGGGCCCAGATCTTTCTGACTCGCAGGGCTGGGCTCTAGCCATTAGATCATGCAGCCTCTCTTCTTCCCTCCCTTTCAGCCCACTTCCTTTTCTGAGCGTGTGGCCTCCTCTTGCCCCACCCAGTCCACGTGGGAGACACGTGGCAGACACGATCTCTCCGCCGGTTTCCCCTTCCGTCCACCCTCTGAGCATCCGTGGATGTTGGAGGGTGGAAGGGGGATTTCATGTCCTCCCTTCTTGACTCCGGGTGTGGTTGGGGTGGGACGCCCCCCTCTCCCTTTCCTTAAATGTCGTGACCCTCCCCTTCCCAACCTCCCCACCCCCAAAACCCCATTCACGCAAGTTCTGCCTGGCCCTCCCCGCCCCTCCTGCCCCTCTGTGGTTTGCAGTTGATGGGACTGAGGTTAGACCGCAGAGAGAATTTCGTGCAAAGGGAAGATGTTGAGGGGTGGAGGTGGAGAGGGAAAAAGGGAGTGGGCCCCGACGAAGGGGGACCCCAATATTGTGCTTGTGGTGTGTGTGTGTGATGGGGGGCCAGGAGTTGGCTTCCCAGAGGCAGGGCAATGGACTGAATTGGGAGGGGTGGAGGGAGGGGGAGGTGTGTCCTGTCCTTACAACTCCCCCACCACCTCCTAGGTTGCCCCCCTCCTCTCTTTTGGAGGGTCATCGATGAGTGGAATTGGGGGAGACCGAGCTCTTAGCAGAGACCCATCTGACTGTGAACCCAGGGCGTCCGAGGCAGGGTCAGGGCCCTCCCCCACCCCCCACGCCCACCAACGGGGGGCCGCTGGACTTTGGGGGGAGGGGCAGAAAAGAGGAAATGTGTGGGGGCTGAAAGGGGACAGGGTGTGCGGGGGAGGGGGGGAACGGGTGAACTAGCGGTCATCACCAGTCAAGCGGGAAGAACAGCGGACTCCTGGGTCCCGCCCAGCCCAGGCCGCCGCTCCTGCGCCCTATCTCAGTTTCCCCCCTCCGCCCGGGAAGGAGAGAAGACAGTGCATTTTCTCTACTCTTTTCGCCGGCAGGAGGGAAGAGGGGGTTAAAGTCTCCCCTTCCCTCGGGTGGGGACGAGTCGGGCCGGCCGCGGCGGGCAGTCGGCCAGGGACTAGCTGCCTCGCCCCCCCAGGGACCCTCTCCCCTCCCCGAGGTCCGCCCCCTGGGCTCTGTCCAGCCCGTCCGTCCCTCCTCCCGCTTTCCTCCCTTCCCGCCTCCTCCTCGCTCCAAACCTCTCGGGCCTCCATTGCCGCCTACCCCCGGGGGGAAAGGTCCTGTGGCCGACAGAACCCCTCACCCACAGACACACAGAACAGGATTCCTCTCCCCCCCACCCCCAGGCGCTCCCCCAATTCTCTGCACCAAGAGAGTGGGTCCAGCTAGCTCAGAGAGGGCAGGCAAGGAGCCCGGGTTGCACAGCACGGAGAGGGAGAAGGGGCGATGGTGGGGGGGCCACAGGTCCAGCCTCCTTGGGTCTCTTTGTGCCCGGGACCCCCGGAGGCCAGACCATCAGAACAGCCTTGGGGAGGGGGCGGTATCCATAGTAACGGGTGCGGGCCCAAAGCCAAGTCTCGTTGGCTGCGGGGGCGGGAGGGGGGAGGCCAAAAGGGCCCGCCACTTCCGGGATTGGGGAGGAAAGAGGAAGGGGCGGGGGGTTAGATTGCTATGGTGACGGGTCAACAGATCCGGGCAGCTGAGACGATGGTGAGGCTTTTGGGGGGGGGCAAGAGGGGGATGGGCTGGGTTTGGGTGGGTATCTACAGGGGGCGAGGCTGGGAATCTGGTCAGGAGGGCATGGGGGCGTCAGGCGTTGGAGGAGTAGGGG
Organism: Ornithorhynchus anatinus; assembly: GCF_004115215.2. Lineage (NCBI taxonomy): Eukaryota > Metazoa > Chordata > Mammalia > Monotremata > Ornithorhynchidae > Ornithorhynchus > Ornithorhynchus anatinus. The sequence goes on along the minus strand of NC_041753.1, from coordinate 3,061,216 downwards.
AAGCATTGCGAGGTCTGGGGGATACTGGCGGCTGCTTTAGGGGGGCAATGGAAGGGGATGGTCTGTGCATGCTGAGGGAGTTTGGGGGACATAGGGAATATTCGAGGTGAGGTGGAGGACACGAGTTGGGGGCTGCTCCCGGGGGTGGTGCTGGAGGGTCTTGGGGGGCACTAGGAGGATCCGAGGGATCTTTAGTGGGGATCCCACTAAGGTACAGATTTAGGGGGCACAGGAAAGAACCCGGACCTGGGTAGAGAAGGGGCCTTGGTGGGCACTAGAAAAGTCTGAGGCATCCTTGGTGGACTGGAGGGCACTGGGGGGCACAGGAATGAACTTTGCCTGAAAGAGGGGTCGTGGGGGCGTTTAGAAAGGTCTGAGAGATCTTTGGTGGGACTGGGGGGGAGCTTTGGGAGACACAGATCTGGGGGGCTCAGGAAGGAACCTGAGCCTAGGTGCAGGGTCTTGTGGGGTATATTTAGTGTGATAACGGGCCTGGCTCTGTGGGTGGGAGGGGCGGGGGGGAAATTGGTTGCGTGGAAGTATTGGACTTCCTGTGGCTTGGAGCAGCCAGCGGCAAGTCCCGAGTCCGGCCTGGGCTTCGGCAGTGATCGGGATGGACTGTACCCACAGCCCCCTCCCCAGCTCTCCCTGTCCCCCTCCCTCACCCGCATCCCAGGCCACCCCACCCACAACAGTGTCAGTGACCCCCGACCCCCAAGGGCAGGTCACAGCCCCTTTCTCCTGAGGGGGAATGGGATACGCCTATAGTGGAGGGGGTGAAGGGCAGCTCCCGGAGATCCAGAGGAAATCAGATCCCTGGGGGAGAGATGCTGGGGAAGGGGAGGGAGGAGGAGGCCGGGAAGGGTGGGAAGGACCGGCCTTTGTCTTGGCCTTTGTCTTGGATCGGCCGACAGGTGTTGCGGTGACATCATGGAAACCGCACACCCGGCCGCTCCAGCTCAGACCGGCCAGGCCCACGGGAGGCCACCTGGAACCAAGGGTTTTTCCTTCCGATCCAGCCAGGCCCCCTCCCCTCCAACCCCAACAGATCCTCCCCACGGGCTCTGCCCCACCGGGGTTTATCAATCAATCAGAGAAGAAGCAGGGTCTAGTGGAGAAAGAACAGTCCTGGGAGTCAGTGGAACCTGGTTTCTAATTCTTCTCTGCCCATTACTTGCCATATGACTTGTGCCTCAGTTTCTTCAATTGAAAATGGGAATAACTCTTCTCTCTCCTACTTAGACTGTGAGCCCATGCAGGACGGGGACTGTGTCTGACCTAATTAACTTGTACTTACCCCAGAGCTTAGAATAGCATTTGACACATAGTACATGCTTAGCAAGTACCATTAAAGATCAATCGATCAATTCATTCAGTGATATTTATTGAGTGCTTACTATGTCAGGAAACACTGTACTAAGGCCTTGGGAGAGCATAATATGAGAGAGCAGACACGTTCCCTGTCCACAGTGAGTTTACTGTCTAGAGGGACTGAAGTTTACAGATGGGAGAAAAGAGAAGCAGGGAATGAATGAACGAATGAATCAATCGAATTTATTGAGCATTTATGATGTGCAGAGTACTACCCTAAGCACTTGGGAGAGTACAAGACAACAATATTTACAGACATACCCTGCCCACAATGAGTTTACAGTCTAGAGGGAGCTTAAGGATGGGAGAAAAAAGGGGAGAGGAATGAATGACTCGGGAGAGTACAGTACAACAGTATTAGCAGACATTCCCTGCCCACTATGTGTTTACAAGTCTAGAGGGTCTAGTGTGAGCTCCATGTGGGACAGGGACCGTGTCCTACCCGATTCACATTGGATCCACCCCAGAGCAGAGTGGAGTGTCTGGCACAAAGTAAGCGCTTAACAAATACCACAATTATTAGGGCTGCCCGGAGCATCAGCATGGAAGGGGGAGGGGAGAGGGAGAGCTGGGCCTGACCTTTACCCCCGGGTTTGCCCTGATCCCAGTTCCCAGTAGTTTACTCCCGGTGTCCCCGGCAACCTGTCCGGACCAAGAAGTCACCGCCCACTTTCTTCTTCCAAGCGTTTCCCCAAATTAGGTTATCTCGGGCCGCACCTTCCCCCATTTTCCTGCGGGGTCTCCGGGATCGCCCCTGATCCCGGAGTGTTTCCGGAGGTCATTTCGGGGTCCCCCGCCCCCCCCCGACCCCCAGATAATGAGACCCTAAATGTTTTGTTTTGCTGTCAGTCACCCCCTTTTAGACCGTGAGCCCGTTGTCGGGCAGGGATTGTCTCTATCTGTTGCCGAATTGTACGTCCCAAGCGCTTAATACAGTGCTCTGCACACAGTAAGCGCTCAATAAATATGATTGAATGAATGAATGAATGGGCGGTTCGGGGCCTAGACCTTAAGCAATGCACACTTCGGGTCGGGAGCAGCCACGACGCCCCCTCGTGGTGGGGACGAGCACTGTCCTGGGAGCCGCGTTGTTGGCGGCGGGCTTCATTCATTCATTCATCCATCCATCCATTCATTCATTCTTATTTATTAAACGCTTAATAATAATAATGGTGGTACTTGTTAAGCGCTTACTATCTGCCGAGCACTATTCTAAGCGCTGGGGGGATACAAAGTGATCAGGTTGTCCCACATGGGGTCCCCATCTTAATCCCCATTTTACAGATGAGGTAACTGAGGCCCAGAGAAGTTCAATGACTTGCCCAAAGTCACACAGCTGACTTGTGCAGAGCACTGTACTAAGCCCTTGGGAAAGTACAAACCAACAACAACAATAATAATTGTAATAATGATGTTATTTGTTAAGCACTTACTATGTGCCAATCACTGTTCTAAACTCTGGGGTAGATACAAGGTAATCAGGTTGTCCCACGTGGGGCTTACAGTCTTAATCCCCGTTTTGAAGATGAGGGAACTGAGACACCTAGAAGTTAAGCTACTTGCCCAGAGTCACTCGGCTGACCTGTGGCGGATCCGGGATTAGAACCCACAACCTCTGACTCCCAAGCCGGAGCTTTTTCCAACTAAGCCACCCTGCTCATAAACAGACACGTTCCCTGCCCATAATGAGCTTATAGTCTGGGCGGGGAGGCAGACATCAGTCCAAATAAATAAAATTACAGATATATACATAAATGCTCGTGGGGGAGCCGGGGGAAGGCAAAGGGAGCAAGTCAGGGTGACGCAGGAGAGAGTGGGAGATGGGGAAAAGTGGGGCTTAGTCTGGGAAGGCCTCTTGGAGGAGATGTGTCTTCAATAAGGCTTTGAAGGGGGGCAGAGGAATTGTCTGTTGGATTTGAGGAGGGAGGACGTTCCAGGTCAGAGGCAGGACATGAGCCAGAGTCAGCTGTGAGACAGGCGAGATTGGGGCACAGTGAGAAGGTTAACACGAGAGAAGCGAAGTATGTAGGCTGGGTTGTAGAAGTGGGGTGAGCTTCACCCTCACCCTCTCTGAAAGTGAACCCCCCTCTCTGCCCCTCACCCACCTTCTATCTCCCCTCCTCCCCCTCAGTCTAGGATGTCGGGAGCACCCAGCTCCGGTTCCAGCGCCTCCTCGGGGTCCAAGACCCGCACCCGCTACCGCACCAAGGCCGTGAGCTCCGAAGTGGATGAGACCCTCTTTGGGGGTGCTGAGGTAACCCCCAACCCCGTGGCAGAATCTCACCCCTTCTCCTCTAGTCCTTACCAACTTCTTGTCTCCGCCTCCTCCCCACCCCTACCAGGCCAGTAGGTTGCAGAAAGCCAAAAGGAGAAGCGTCGTGGCCTAGTGGATAGAACACAGGCCTGGGACCCAGAGGACCTGAGTTCTAATTCCTCTCCACCCCTTGATTGCTGTGGGACCTTGGCCAGTCACTTCTCTGGGCCTAAATTCCCTCATCCATAAAATGGGGATTAAAACTGTGAGCCCCATATGGGTCATGGATTGTGTCCAATCTAATTATCTTGCACCTACCTCAGCCCATGGTATGGTGCCTATTACATAGCAGGGGTTTAACAAAGCAGTGTGACCTACCCGCGAAGCAGCGTGGCTTAGTGGATGGAGCATGGGCCTGGGAGTTAGAAAGACCTCGGTTCTACTCCCAGCTCTGCCTCTTGCCTGCTGTCTGACTTTGGGTGAATCACTCACTTCTCTGTGCCTCAATTTCCTCATCTCTAAAATGAGGATTAAGACAGTAAGCCCTATGTGGGACAGGAACTGTGTCATAATAATAACAATAATTATTATTATCATCAGGTGTCCAGTCTGATTATCTTGTATCTACCCCAGTGCTTAGAACAGTGCCTGGCACATAGTAAGCGCTTAACATGGGGCAGAGACTGTGTCCAACCCGATTTGCTTGTATCCACCCAGTGCTTAGTATAATGCCTCGCACATATATAATTATAAGTATAGTGCCTAGTTAGTAATAATTAGTATAATAGCAGATGCTATTAGTATAGGATATAATTAGTATAATTACTATAGTTTCTAGCACATAGTAAGCGCTTAACAGATACGGTTATTATCATCATTATTATTAATAATAATAAATATCACAATTATTATTAAAAACTATATAAAGCAACCCCCCATGCAGAGCTTTCCGGCCAGTAGGGGGCAGACGAGTCTCACGTCGGCTGGGCCTGCGCCCCGTTCGGGCACCAGGGGGCAGCACCGCACCTCCTCCGCCTCCCGAAACCCTGTCCGGCCAGTCCCCTGCCTCCGGGCCGGAGGAGCCTCCCACAGGTCTAATCTGTTTCCCTCTTGCTTCAGGCTCGATCTCCCCTCCCCCGCCTCCCAACACCGAGCCACTTCCCGCGGGGACCCGGGTCGTTAGTTTTAAAGCCCGGGGCAGACTGTCCCCCTCCCTCACCGTGGAGGCCCGGGATGGAGCCAGGGGTGCCCCCCATCCCCCGACTCCTACGCCCCCCTTCTTTGTGTCACCGTAGCCCATCCCCCGGTCCCGCGCTCGCAGCCCCATCGTGCTCCTGAAAGACCAGCGGACCACACGCAAGACGACCTCCGCCCTGGGCTGGGGTCACAAACAGGACAAAATCCGGCTCATCACCCGGGACCTGATTCGAGACCTCGTGTGAGTAGCCGGCCGTTCTCCCGGCCCCCTGTCTCGCAGGGAGACCCTCGCCCGGCTCTCTCCTTCTTCTCTCTTCTCGGCTTCTATCTCTGCTCTCTCTTTTTTTCTGCCTTTGTCATTCTGTTTCTGTCTCTTGCCTCTCCTCTCTGCCTCTCTCTTAACAATAATAATAATGGTACTTGTTCTGGGCTCACTGTGTGCCAAACACTGTTCTAACAGCTGGGGTAGATACAAGTTAGTCATAGTCACTGTTCCATATGGGGCTTGCACTTTTATCCCATTTTACAGAGGAGGTAACTAGGCCCAGAAAAGTGAAGTGACTTGCCCAAGGTCACACAGCAGACACGTGGCAGAGCTGGGATTAGAACCTAGGTCCTCCTGACTCCTAGGTCCGTGCTCTATCCACCAAGCCACACTGCTTCGGGCTGGCCGGCGCCTCCCCCGCCAAACACACACACACAGCGCGAGCCCGTGTCTCTTTCCTGTTCCTGACCTCTGTCTGTCTCTGGTCTCTCTCCATCTCTTGTTTCTTTCTCTCTCTGTCTCTCTTCTCTCTGTTTCTGCCTCTTGTCTATGCTCTACCCCTTTCCTCTTCTGTCTCTCTTTCCTGCCCTCGCCAGTCTTGTCCTTCATCTCTCTTCTCTCTGGCTCTTGCTCTCTTCTCTTCTCTCTTTCTCCATCTCTCTTTCCTCTGTCTCTTGGCTCTCATTTCTTTCTATCTCTTGCCTCTCTTATTCCATCCCTTGTCTCTCTTCTCCGTCTCTGGCCTCCGGCCCTGCTGTTGCCCAGCGCTGTGAGCCCCTGGGTCCTCCGAGACCGCGTCCAGCTGCGAACCGCCCCGTCCTGGCCGGGACCCAAATACCCCCTTCCCCAACCCTGGCACCCCGCTTTTACGAGGCTCTGGTCACTTCCGGCCCCCGGTCTTCCCCCCCACCCTGGCTTTAATGTTCCGGCCCCCGGCTCGTAACCCCAATAATTAAGTGTGGGGTGCTGGGCGCGTGGGGCGGCAGGGCTGGGAGTCCGAGCCGCCTCTGGGGGTCTGGGGCCTTAATTAAGGGGGGGGTCCGTGCTCCGACCCCCCCGGGGGTCGGGGGGCGCCTGGCTGGGCTGTGGGAGGCTGGGTTGGTGGGAGGAGAGGTGGGGGAGCAGGGTGGAGGGTGGCGGGGGTGGGTAGGGTGGACTGGGAGAGGCTTGACTTGGCCGGGTCACAGCCCCCCAGGGTCGATTCGCGCCCCTCCCCTCCCCCGCCCCCACCACCTGCCCCTGGCCGGTCCCCTGAGCGAGCAGGTGGAGAGGGGTCCCCCAGCCGGATGGCCACCCGGAATTCCTTGGGGCATCAGAAATGGACCCCCAGACATGGGGGGGCGTCCCCTCTCCTCCCCCCAGCCAGACACACGGGCCTGGCATCCGGACCCCAGCCCCAATCTGCCCGGGGACCTCTGGGGTTTAGCTGGGCCCCCACTGTGGTCACCCTGCCTTGTTGGCAAAGTTGAGTGGGTGGGCCTGAGCCACGGGGTCACGAGACATGGAAGCTCATGTAATTGGGAAAGGTTGGGGTGAGTTGGGGGGCACTCATTCTGGCTCTCCTTGCTTGTCTCTGCTGCTCGGATTCTCTCTGCTGCTCTGATTCTCTCTCCCCTATCTTTGCATTACTGATTCTCTCTGCTTCTGGATCTCCGCTGCTCTGATTCTGTTTGTCTCTGTCTTTCTCAGTGTCTCTGATTCTTTCTCTTTGACTCTCTCACTGTCTCCATTTTCATCTCTGAATAGCTCTCCCAGGGTCTCTGATTTCCTGTCTCTATCATCTCTAATTCTGTCTCTGTCTCATTTTCTTTAATTTCATTTGTCTCTATCTCTCCACCAGTGTCTCTGATTCATTCTTTGTTTCTCTCATGGTGTTACAGCCTCTGCCTCTGTCTCTCTTGCTGTCTCTGTATATCTTTGTCTTTGTCTCTCTCAATTTTGTGGTCTCTGATTCTCTCTGACTGTTTCTGTCTCCCCCCAGAGTCTTTTATTCTCCCTGACTCTGTGTCTCTTTCTGTCACTCATTTGATTCTCTTTTTCTCCATCTCCACTGCTCTGACTCTGTCTCTATCTTTCTCATTGTCTCTGATTATCTTTTTGTCTCTCTCACTCTCGCCATTTCTCCTAGTCTCTCTGTCTTTCTCTGTCTCTACCAGTGTCTTTGATTCTCTCTGACTTTCCTCTTGGTGTCTCTGATTCTCTTTCTATCTCTGGGACTCTCTCAGTCTCTGATTCTGGCTCTCCCAGGCTCTGTCTCTGTCATTCTCTTTCTGACTCTCCCACTGCGTCTCTCAGTGATTTTCTCAATGTGTGTCTCCTGCCCCTTCTTCTCTCTTCGTTTCTCTTGCCTGGTCTCAGAAGCAAAGAGGGAGGGGACAGGTAGCATCTCATTGATTTCTCTGGCTCTCTCTCCCTTGCCCGGTCTGATTCTGTCTTGTGCTGCCTCTCTCCTTCTCTGATGTGCCGGGGACCTCTCTCTCTCTTTTTCTCCCTCCCTCTCCTCTGGTCTGCCCCTTCCCCTCCCTCCATGAAGGGTCCCGGTGGAGGATCCCTCCGGAGAGTCTCTCATCATCAGCCCCGAGGACTTCCAGCGGATCCAGTCGTCGGCCCGAGTCCTGACCAAAGAGGAGAAGGAAGCTGGATTCCAGGCCTACAAGGCCGAGAAGGACAAAATATTGGTAACCTCTTCTGCCGCCCCCCCCACCCCTCCCACAACCCAGCTGCTGATGGTTGTCGTGGTAGAGGGGAGGGGGAAGGTTCTAGGGAGGACAGTACATGAAGAGAGGAACCCCCACAAGATTGTCTCTATATGTTGCCAAATTGTACTTTCCAAGCGCTTAGTACAGTCCTCTGCACACAGTAAGTGCTCAATAAATGCAATTGGATGAATGAATCTGTGAATCCCTGCAGACTGAGGGTGGGAGGGGGCATAGAAAGGGAGGTGAACAGGGGTCATTGAAGCAGCATGGCCTAGTGGATAGAGCCCAGGCCTGGGAGTCAGAAGGTCATGGGTTCTTATCCCAGCTCCACCACTTGCCTGCTGTGTGACTTTGGGCAAGTCACTTTCAAATCTCTGTCCCTCAGGTTACCTCATCTGTAAAATGGGGATGGAGATTGGGAGCCCCAAATAGGACAGGGCCTGTGTCCAACCTGATTTGCTTGTATCCACCCGATCACTTAGTACACTGATTGATCGATTGGGAAGAGAGAGGGTGATTCCCCCTCCCTCCCCACCCCGCACAAGAGAGATCCGGGCGTCCCCTGCATCCCCGCAGGGGGGTCGTGGGAAGGGAAATGAAGGGAATTGTCACTGTTTATTGCTGGTACTGTACTTTCCCAAGAGCTTAGTATAGTGCTCTGCACAGAGTAAGCGCTTAATAATGAATGAATGGTGGAACCAGAGGCCTGGCGTGGATGGAGGGGGCCGGTAGGGGACAGCCCCCCATCGGTCGGCCTGGGCTGTGAGGGCGGGTCCCTCTGAGAGAGCCCCGCCCCCCCTCTTTTGCCGCAGGTGGGGATGGCGCAGCGCAAGCAGGCGATGAAGCAAAACGACGTGAGGCGGAGGAAGAACGAGAGACTCAGCGACCTGGAGGAGGCGGCCAGGAAGCAGGCCCACAACCTCCTGGAGCGGGCCCGAAAGCTGCACCTGGACCAAGAGGATGAGCTCAAAGAGATGAACAAGGTGCCCGGGCGGGGGCCGGGACCGCACACTGCACCCGGCCGAGGAGGCCAAGCTCCAGATGAACCAGGTGTTCGGGGGTGTGGGGTGGAGTCTCAGATACACCTGGTCAGGGAAGATTAACTTAAAATGAACCAGGTGTTGCCCGGGGGGCGGGGCCTCAGAGAGCACCTGGACCAGGTGGATGAGCTCGGGATGAACCACGTGCCCCGGGGTTGTGGGTTTTATGTGTGGGGTGGGGGTCCCCGAAGAAGGAGCATGGCCCACGGGAAAGAGCCTGGGGCTAGGAGTCGGGAGGTCTGGGTTCTAATCCCAGCTGTGCTTCTGGCCTGCTGTGGAACCTTGGGGACGTCACTTACCCCCCATCGGGGCCTCCGTTTGCCCCACGTGTAAAACAGTGGTCGGATTGTCACTCTTCCTCCTTCTGAGACGTTGAACCCTTCTCCACCTCCCCCCATCCCTGCTGCTCCCGCGAAGGGACCTGGGTCCCTGGAGCCGGGTGGGAGGGACCCCTTCTTATCAGGCAGACAAGGACTTTCATCTTCAGAGCCTTATTGAAGGCCCATCGCCTCCTCCTTGACTAAGCCCTCATCTCTTCTCCCACTCCCTTCTGCGTCGCCCTTTTACTCAGTTTTGCTCCCACGCTCAACCCCACAGCACTCACGTCCCTATCCCTCATTTATTTCTATTAATGTATGCTCGTCGTGGGCAGGGGACGTGTCTCCCAACTCTGTTCATTCATTCATTTCATTTAATCGTACTTATTGAGCACTTATCGTGTGACGAGCACTGTACTAAGAGCTTGGGAAAGTACAATACGAGCGCTTAGTAGAGTGCTCTGCACACAGTAAGCACTTAATAAATACGGTTGAATGAATGAACAAAAACGGTGACATTCCCTGTCCAAAGAGAGCTTACAGTCTGGGGAGGTGGGGGCGGGAGACAGACATCAATACAATTAAATAAAATTATTGATATGGACATAAGGGCAGTGGGGCTGGGAGGGGGGAGGAGCAAAGGGATGAAGTCAGGGCGACACAGAAGGGAGTGGGAGAGTTATATCTATTGTCCTCTCCCAAGCGCACAGTAAGTGCTCAATAAATACAAATGACTGATTGACTGCCTTCTTCCCCCTCCCCAAAGCCCTAGTAGCAGAGGGCAAAGACTATGCTCTCTCCCCCCGACCTCGGGGGGGCTGTAGGGTCCTATGACCAGCAGAGAGCAAATCATCATTCATTTTAATCGTATTTATTGAGCGTTTACAGAGTGCAGAATACTGTACTAAGCGTTTGGGAAAGCACAATACAATAATAGGCAGAGACATCCCTGCCCACCACGAGCTCAGAGTCTAGAGTGGGGGAGACAGTCCGGCCTTCCTGTCCTGTCCTTCCCCTCCGGCGGCATCCAAGGCAGAGCCTAAACCTCACCCCATTCCTCCCATCCTTCCCTCCTCCCTCCGTCCCCCTAGATCATCCTGAACGCCAAGTGCCACGCTATCCGCGATGCCCAGATCCTAGAGAAGCAGCAAATCGGCAAGGAGATGGACGCGGAGGAGAAGCGTCTGGACCAGATGATGGAGGTGGAGCGGCAGAAAGCCATGCAGCGGCAGGATGATCTGGACAGGAGGAAGAAGGAGGAGCAAATCCGGTAAATGGGCCCGCCCCAACCTCTACCTCCCCCACCTCCACCCCCACCCCACCACTCCTACCCCCGGGCACTCTCTGCTCCGCCCAACCAACCCACGGGCCAATTATCCCAGTCTGCCATGCCCTTCTCCATCCTCCTGGGCAAAGCACCATCCTCCCCTCCTGAAAATTCTCCCGAGAGCCACCTCCTCCAGGGAGTCTTCTGAGATTTACCCCTCCACAAATGCGGCAGACCCTCCCGGCAAATCTTCAGTGTCACTTTCCGTCTCCCGCACGTGTGTGTTTGTGTGTGTGTGTGTGTGTTTGTGTCTCCAGTCTCCCCCATCAGACTAGCAGCTCCTTGTGTGCGGAAGGTGTCTTCACCTCGCGCTGTCCCTTCCGCAGCTTTCAGCACAGTGTGTGTGCGTGTGTGTGTTTGCGGTGGGGAGGTGGTCTCCCTCACCAAACTGGCCCCTGATGAATCAGTCCCTTTCCCCAGGCCCCCTAACCCCCCCCCCCCGGGATGTAACCCAGGACCCCCAAATCATCGCCCCCGTGACCCTGGGTCAGATGGGGTGGGTAGGGGGTGGGGGAGACTTTCGGCGGGGAGGAAGTTGGGGGTGGGGGTCCCGGGCCGGGCCTGAGTCGCCGGTCCCGGCCGTTGGGCAGCGGGCAGCGGCTGATCGTGGAGCAGATAGAGAAGAACTCGGAGGAGCGGTCGCTGCAGAACGAGCAGCGGGAGCAGGAGACGCAGAGGGTCCTCCGGTACCTGGACCAGCTGCAGGAGGAGGACATGCGGGTGCGCCCACCGGGGCCCGAGGACCCAGGGTCTGGGATGGCCAGGGCCATGGGAGGGGGCCGGGGCCGGGGCGGGGGCCATACGAATTAATTCCCCGAGTCCAGTCCTTCTCCCCCCACCCCCGTTGTCTGACAGGGTCTCTGTCCCCGCAGCAGTCTCTCTGTCCGACGGGGTCTCTGTCCTTGCCGCTGCCTTTCTGCCTCAGTCTGATGGGGTCTGTGTCCCCCTCGCTCTCTGTCTTGGTATCTCTGTCCCCGTGATATCTCTGTCTCTGGGGTGTCTGTCTCTGCAGTGTCGCTCTGCCTCTGGGGTCTTTGTTCCCACCGCTGTCTCTCTGCCTCTGACGGGGTCTCTGTCCCCGTTGCTCTCTGGTGTCTCTGTCTCTGCTACTGTCTCTGTTTCTGTGTCTCTGCCACCCCACCATCACGCTGTCTCTGTCTGATGGTGTCTCTGTCCCCGCTGCTGTCTTTCTCTAACTGTGCCTCCGCCATCCCCCCGCCGCCCGGCTGTCACGTTGTCTCTGCCGGGGCCTCTGTGCCCGCCGCGCCCCCACCCCCCCCCCCCGCCACCCCCTGCAGGACCTGGAGCGTCGCAGGGTGGAGCAGGTGAGGATCCAGACCGAGATCATGCACTGCAACGAGGCCAACCGGCAGCGGCAAGAGGAGATCCGGGAGCAGGAGCGGCTGGCCGACCAGCGGGCCCTGGAGTACACCCAGAAGAAGATGGTGGGCGCCCGCCGGGTGGACCCACCGGGCCCCTACATCCCCGCTCGTCGACATCCAGCCCCAGCCTGGCCCTTTGACCCCATCAGAAGCGACTGTGCTGAGGCCTGGGGAGAGGAGTGTATTATTATTATCGTTGTTATTATATTTGTTAAGCACTTACTATGTTGTGAGACACTGTTCTAAGCGTTGGGGTAGATAATCAGGCTGGACACAGTCCCTGCCCCACAGTCCAAGTAGGAGGTACTGAATCCCCATTTAGCAGTTGAAATTGAGGCCCAGAGAAGTAAAGTGGCTTGCCCGAGGTCCCACAGCTGGCAGGTGGCAGAGCCATTCATTCATTCAATCGTATTTATTGAGCACTTGCTGTGTGCAAAGCACTGTACTAAGCACTTGGTAAGTACAATTCAGCAATAGGTGCCCTGAGTCCCAGTCCCGGACTCTTTCCACTGGGTCACGCTGCTTCAGAAGAGTTGGAAGGGCCAGCCCCGGCCCGCAGGGAGCTTCCAGTCCCCAGGGGGAGGAGGCGGTGGGAGAATCATCCGGGGGCTAGGGACCGGAGCAGGCCGGTCAGCCCCCCTTCACCTCCCCCTCTCGCTCCCAGGCCCGAGAAATAGAATTCGAGGCAGAGCAGGCGAGGATCCGGAAGGAGAAGGAGATGGAGACAGCGCGGCTCCTGGCGCTGCAGGAGAAGGCTCAGGACACTCAAGCAGAACAGGTCTCTGTCTGCCCTCCTCCCCTTTCCCTCCTCCCTCCCTCTTCTTCTTCCCCCTGCTCCTCAGCCCCCATCTGCAGTGGGGCAATCAACCTACCGATGGTATTGAGGAGCAGTGTGGCTCAGTGGAAAGAACAAAGGGTTGGGAGATAGAGGTCGTGGGTTCTAATCCCGCCTCCACCACTTGTCGGCTGTGTGAACTTGTGCAAGTCACTTAACTTCTCTGTGCCTCAGTTCCCTCATCTGTAAAATGGGGATTAAGACTGTGAGCTCCAGGTGGGACAACCTGATTATGTTGTAGCTACCCCAGCGCTTAGAGCAGTGCTCGGTACATAGTACATAGCATTTAAGAAATTCCATAATAATAATATCATTATTTATCAAGCCCTTACTCTGTGCGGAGTGCTCCGCCCCATCCAGTTTCCCCTTCCCTCTCGACACCCCCCACACACCTTCTGCTTCCAGTCCCCCCATCCACCCAGTTCTGAGGCCACCCTTCTGATGCCCCCTGCCGAACCCCCATTGCCTCCCCGTGCCCCTCCATCCCGGTGACGCCCCCGGCTGCCCCCTCCCCAGGATGCCGTACGGGCCCGGCACATCCAGGAGATGGCGGAGCGTGCGTGGCGCCAGAAGGAGGTGGAGGAGGCTAAACGCAAGGTGGAGGCCAACGCGCAACTGCAGCGCAGCCGGCTGGAGCAGGTGGCCCACAAGGAGCATGCCCTGGCCGTGCAGGTGCAGAGGGACCGCGACGAGTTCGAGCGGGTCCTGGGGTAGGTCACGGACCCCAGCCTTCCGCGGGACCTCCTTCCCTCCTCCCTAGGCCTCCCTGCCCGGGGCGACCTTCCCAGAGCCACACTCCCAGGGCCAGGAGACGGCGGGAGGCCCACCCTGCAGGGAAGGGGTGGGGGGATGAGCTCAGATTTGTCCAGATCTAACCGACTGCAAGGAATCAGGGCCCCAGACCCCCTGGGAGCTCTGCCCCACAGCCTCCTAACTCACTTTCTGCTGCCCATAATACTAGGGGGAAAAGGGGGAGATACGCACACACACACACACATACAGAGGGAGAGCGAGAAAAGGAAGAACGAACCACCAGGCACTGGGCTGCGTGGTTAATCCAAACTAATGGATTTCATTCATTCATTCGTATTTATTGAGCACATACTTTGTGCAGAGCACTGTACTAAGCATTTGGAAACTGTAATACAACAATAAAGAGAGACAATCCGTGCCCACAACAGACTATAACCCAAACCCACGGGTAATCCACACCGTGGATAATCCACACATAAGCACATGCCCAAAGCAGTCTGGGTGTGGGGCGAGAGTCGGGGAAAGCCCCGAATGCCTCCTCGGCGGCCCACGGAGCCCAGCACCTTCTCCGTGGCCCGCCTCCCCAGGGCCCAAAGGCTGCAGATAGAGAAGGAGCGGAAGGAGGCAGAGCAGCGGGCGGCGTTGCGGCGGGCCCATGCGGAGGAGCTGCGGCACCAGGTGCGGGAACACCAGCAGCAGCAGGTGCAGGAGCGCACCGCCACCTTCGAGGAGGGAAGGCGGCTCCAGGAGGAGGCGGCCCAGAGGCGGGAACGCATGAATGCCCTCAAGCGGAAGAAGCTGGAAGAGCTGAGGTGAGGGCACTCTGCGCCCCGTCCGCAGGGGGCTTCCCCTCTAATAATAAGAATAATGATAATAATAATGCAAGTTAAGCGCTTACTGTGTGCCCGGCACTGTTCTAAGCTCTGGGGTAGATGCAAGTTAATCAGGATGGACACAATCCCTATCCCGAGTGGGGTTCGCACTCTTTTATAATATTCATTCACTTATTCATTCGGTCATATTTACTGAGCCCTTACTGGGTGCAGAGCACTATACTAAGAGCTTGAGAAAGTACAATAAAGCAATAAAGAGTGACAATCCCTGCCCACAGTGAGCTCACAGTCTATTAATAATAGTAATAATAATAATTGTGATATTGGTTAAACACTTACTTGGTGCCGGTCACTGTACTAAGCACTGGGGTAGCTACAAGATAATCGGGTTGAATACAATCCGGGCCCTTACATAGGGGTCCCAGTCTCAATCCCCATTTTAAAGGGGAGGAAACTGAAGTCTCGGGGGGTGAAGTGACTCGCCCAAGGTCCCATAGCAGACAAGTGGCAGCGTCGGGAGAAGCCTGGTCCTCCTGACTCCCAGTCTCGTGTTCTGGCCACTAGTGCATAATGGACTCTTTTGTCTTGGTTCCGCAGGGCGGCTGGCCTCCCGGAGAAATACTGCGTGGAAGTGGAGCGCAAAGCCATAACCCTGCCCTCCCTGCTGCGCTGAGGCGACCCTTCCCCCCCCCCCCCGACCCCGAACCCCCCCCCCCCCGTGTCCATCCCCCAAATCCTTCACCAATAGAGTCTTGATCCTGACTCCCCTCCGCCAGGGTCGTGTAGGATTCTTTCACTCTTGGGGGGGGGGCGGGGGCGGGCCGGGGGTCCCACATTCCAGAGATCAGTCCCCACCTCACCCCCGGGCCTCCCCGGGACAGGGGCTCAGTGCGGTCAGCCCTTAACGCCCACCACATTGGGTGGTCCCGTCGCTGCCCCCGGACACACCTGCAACCCCGGCTTCTTTCAACTCCAGCCTCAGGACAACACAGGCCCGGCCTAACGGTCAGGGGGACAACCTTGTCCCCCCGCCCCCGCTCTCCTCCCCCTCCTCCTCCCCCTCCTCCCTCTCTCCTCCTCTCTCTTCTTCCCTCCTTCTCCCCGATTGTCCTCCTCCTGTCCCTCTCCTCCTCCTTTTCCTCCTCCTTCCCTTTCTTGTCCTCCTCCCTCCTTCCCTCCCTCTGTCCTTCCCCTCCATCCTTCTTCCCTCCCTCCTCTTCTCCCTCCTTCTCCTCCTCCCCCCCTTTCCTCCTTCCCTCCCTCTTCCTCCCCTCCCTCCCTTCCTCCTCCTCCTTCCCCTTCTCGTCGTCATCCTCCTCCAACTCCCTCGCTCCGGCTTCCCCCAGTGCCCTCCGCCCAGACCCAGGGTCCCCAGGCCCGGTTCTGCCCGGCCTACGGGGCAGACCGGCCCTTGGGGCGGTCAGGGCCACCTGCCAGGGCCGGGCCGGGCCCAGGGGCAGACGGCGGCGGGAGGGCGGGTGGCTGCGTCCAGGGTGTTTACGATGCCAGGTTACGAGGGCCCCGGGCCGGAGTTCTCCTTTCATCCGGTTCCGGAGAGTCTGCCGGTCGCCGGCTTTCCGCTTCCTTTGGGGCATTTCCCCATGGAGGGGCACCGGGGCCCAGGCCGGGCCGGCCTTAGGGAGGAGGAGGAACTGACCGGTCGAACCCCTGAGCCGGAGAAGGAGTGGGGGCCACCGGGAGTCAGCAAGAGAGGAGGGAGAGGAGCAGGGGCATGGGGGAGCACGAGTCAGCGAGGGAGAAAGGAGAAAGTAGGGGCGGAGAGGGACATGGCAGTGGTGGGCAGGGGCCAGTGAAGAAAGCAGAAGAGGAGCAGGGCCAGAGAGAAGAGAGGGGCAAGGGCACGGAGGGGTGGGAGCCAGTGAGGGAGGCGGGCAAAGAGCAGGGGCGGAGAGGGGCAGGAGCCAGCAAAGGAAGAGGCAGAAAAAACGGGCACAGAGAGGGGCAAGGACACAGAGGGGCAGGAGTCAGCCAAGGAGGAGGGAGAGGAGCAGGGCCAGAGAGGTGAGAGGGGTAGAGACGGACAGGAGCCAGCAAAGAAGGAGGAAGAGGAACAGGAGCACAGCGAAGAGAGGGGCAAGGGTGCAGAGGGGCAGGGGCCAGCGAGGGAGGGGGGCAAAGAGCAGGGGCAGAGAGGGGAGAGGGGCAGGAGCCATCGAAGGAGGAGGGAGAAGAGAGGCAGAAAGAACAGAGGGGCAATGACACAGAGGGGCAGGAGCCAGTGAAGAAGGAGGGAAAGGAGAAGGGCCAGAGGGGTGAGAGGGGTAGAGACAGGGGCAGGAGCCAGAGAAGAAGAGAGAGGAACAGGGGCACAGCGAAGAGAGGGGCAGGAGCCAGCGAGGGAGGAGGGAGAGGAGCAGGGCCAGAGAGGGGAGGGGGGCAGGGACGGACGGAGAGGGACCAGGGAGAGGGGCTTTGGGCAGAGGGAGGGGGAGGGGCGGGGGCACGGAGGGGCAGAGGTCGAAAGGGAGTAGCCTCCGAGAGGTCTCCGAGGCCGAGATCCAGCCCGCGTCCCCCTCCCTTTCCTCTTCTCCCCTCCCCTCCCCTTCCCCGCGTGGGTGATGTCAGAGCGGTGGCGGCGTCCCCGTCGCGCCACGCCAACTTGCCCCGTGGGGGCAGAGCCACCAGGCCTCTCGTTGCCCAGAGCCACGCCATTCTCACCGGCTCCTTCCCCGGACCCTTCCCCAGATCCCTCCTCGCGTCCCGCCCCGAGCCCGGCTGCTTTCAGAGGTGCCGCTCGCTGGAAACTCCCCCAGGTCCGGGCTCTGCTCCCAGGTGCCCAAATTGACCCCTTCCACGTGTCATGGGCTTCGAAGCCCCCCTCCCGCCCCCCACACTTCCCCCAGCCCCCATCCACCCCTTTATCCCGCGTGCCCCAGCCGGGTGGCTCCACCCCCGAGCCAGCTGCCGTCCACCCCGGCTGACCCTGGGGAGCGGCGTGACTCAGGAGCCTTGGGTCGTCCTCCCCGACCCCGGTCAGCCGGGGCCAGCCTCAGTTTCCCCTCCGGAGCCCGAGTTCCCTTCCCCGCCCCGCCCAGCGGGATTCCTTGGGCTCTATAAACGCCTTGATTAGGCGGGGATGAAAGGGGCTGGGAGGTTCAAAGCCAGGAAGGGCTCCCCCAGCTTCCCTGGGGCGGGCCGGGGCGGGAGCGGGTGCGGGACAGGGTCCTGGGATCCCTCGGTCCGAGGCTGGAAGCGGGAACGGGGCCCGGGCCCCGAAGGACAGAGCTAGGGGTCCGGCGGGGCGGGGGCTCCGTGGAAAATCCCGGATACCTGTCCGCTGTGTTACTCTGGGCGAGTCACTTCACTTCTCGGTGCCTCAATTCCCTCATCTACAAAATGGGGATTAAGACCGTGAACTTCACGTGGAACAGGGACTCTGTCCAACCTGATTATCTCGTATCTGCGACAGGGCTTAGTACGGTGCCTGGCCCCTAGAAAGCGCTTAAAAAATACAATTTTAAAAAAAGTGTCCTTCCCAGGGCCAGGTCCATAAAGGGTTAATGGAGGCTGGCCACGCCCAAAGCAGCAGTCACCTTTTGGGGGGGGGGGTCAGCGGGGTTGGAGTAATAATTATTATGGCATTTGTTAAGCGCTTACTATGTGCCAGGCACTGTACTAAGCTCCCGGGTGGATACGAGCAAGTCAGGTTCTGATGGTATTTGTTAAGCGCTTACTATGTACCAGGCACCGTCTTAAACGCTGGGGTGGATACAAGGAAATCAGGTTATGATGGTATTTGTTAAACGCTTACTATGTGCTAGACACCGTCCTAAGAGTTGGGGTGGATACAAGCAAATCAGGTTATAAAAGCCTTTGTTAAGCGCTTACTCTGGGCGAAGCGCTGCTCTAAGCGCTGGGGTAGACCCAAGGTAAGTAATCAGCCCCGGTTAGACTGTAAGCCCGTCATTGGGCAGGGATCGTCTCTATCTGTTGCCGAACTGTGTATTCCAAGCTCTTAGTACAGTGCTCTGCACCTAGTAAGCGCTCAATAAATACTATTGAATGAATCAGGTTGGACACAGTCCTCGTCCCCCATAGGGGCTCACAGTCTTAAGAAAGGCCGTGTGAGGGGCAGCGGAGGGCCCAGGCCGGTCCATTTGGAAGGATCCCTCCTGGGAGCGTCCCCTCACCTCCGCGACCCCTCCCCAAACTCTCTTCCCCCGTCCCAGGTCCCTCCTTCCCGGCCACACCTCCTCAAGCCCTCCCGCACCCTCCTCCCGCACCCTCCGTGATCCGCAGCGGCTCAGTCAGCCTGAGCGGGACGCGGGGTGGTGGTGGGGCGGGCCCCGGGATCCAGGCAACCGGGAAACAAACACGGTCGCCAGAAACCAGGATCGGGACCGAGACCGAGACCCACTGGCCAACGCTGCCCCGTGCTCGCCCTTCCTCCCTCCCGGCCCCCTCGGCCAGCGGGAACGGCTGATCCGTTTAGCGTGTGACCCCAAGAAGGAAATCACCACGACCCCGGCCCCAGCCCTAATCCTGACCTCAGCCCTAGCCTTACCCCTGACCCCACCCCAAGGCAAAGCAGAACAATAATTTCTATTACAGTACACGTTAAGCGCTCACTCTGTGCCAAGCACTGTTCTAAAGCCCCGGGATAGATAATAATGATGGTATTTGTTAAGCGCTTACTATACACCAGGCACTAAGTGCTGGGGTGGATACAAGTAAATCGGATCGGACACAGTCCCTGCCCCACGTGGGACTCACAGTCTCGATCCCCATTTTACAGATGAGGTCACTGAGATCCAGAGAAGTGAAGTGACTTCCCCAAGGTCACATAGTAGACGTGGCGGAGCTGGAATTAGAACCCATGACCTTCTGACTCCCAGCCCATGCTCTAGCCACCCCCATCATACTGCTCTGTTATATATGTCAGACCATCACTCTCCCCATCTTCGAAGCCTTATTTAGGTCACAACTCCTCCGAGAGGTCTTCCCTGATTAAGCCCTGCTTTCCTGATTCCCTCTCCCTTCTGCGTCGCCCTGACTTGCTCCCTTTGCTCTTCCCCCATCCCAGCCCCACAGCACGTATGTACATACCTGTAATTTTATTCATTTTAATTGATGTCTGTCTCCCCCCTCCCACCCCCACCCCCGCTCCCTCCCCCACCCCGACTGTAAGCTCGCTGTGGGCAGGGAATGTCACTGTTTATCGTTGTATTGTACTTTCCGTTCAGTGCTCTACAAGTTAATCAGGTTAGACACAGTCCCTGTGCCACGTAGGACCACACTCTTAATCCCCACTTTACAGAGGAAGTAACTGAGGCCCAGAGAAGTGAAGTGACTTGCTCAAGGTTACACAGTAGACATGTGGCGGAGTCGGTATTTGAACCCATGACATTCTGACTCCCCGTCCCGTGCTCTATCCAGTAAATCACCCACCCCATCCTAACCTTAATCCCGATCACTACCCCAACTCTCTCCTCCTGCCCCCAGGCCCTGGCGCGGCCAGACAAAGTTAAACCCCTCTGGGGGCCTGACTCTGAGATGGACAAAGTGCCCAAACCTCAACCCGGCCCCTGAGGCAGCGTGGCCTGGTGGCTAGAGCGCGGAACTGGGAGTCAGAAGGACCTGGGTTCTAATCCCGGTTCTGCCACTTGTCTGCTGTGTGACCACAGGCGTGTCACTTCACTTCTCTGGGCCTCGGTTACTTCATCTGGGGATGAAGACTGTGAGCCCCACGTGGGACATGGACTGTGTCCAACCTGATTAACTTGTATCTACCCCAGGGCTTAGTATAGTACCTGGCACATAGTAAGCGCTTTAACAAATACTATTTTTAAAAGAGAGGAAAAAAAACCTACTATTCAAATTCCATCTCCTTCTGGCAGTCTTCCCAGAATGCCCCAATCAATCAGTGCTATTCAGTAAGCGCTTATTAGGTGCGGGGCACAGTGCTGAGCGCTCGGGAGAGCACAATGTAACAAAATTAGAGGACACGTTCCCTGCGCACAACGAGTTTACAGTCTAGACAGGGAGAGGTCACAGTCTATCCTACTGGCCTCCCAACTTTCTTCCTGGCTCTACCGCTGAATCCTGTGATATTCCCATCGTTCGTGTATTCTTGTACTGTGTGTGTGTGTGTTTTGGGGAGAGGGAGTTGGCATGGTCCAAGCGCTTAGTCCAGTGCTCTGCACACAGTAAGCGCTCAATAAATAAGATTGGATGAATGAATGGTCCATAGCTTTTTTTTTAATTCGTGTATGTACACTTTCCTCTCCTCCAGGGCCCAGGGTGCGTGTGTATACGTGTGTGTGTGTGTGTGTGTGTGTGTGGTCAGACTGGGAGCCCCCCGAGGGCAGGGTTCCCCAACCCGCTGGATGAGCAGCAGCAGGACCCCTAGATTGGACCCGTCCAGCTCGGTCCGTTGGGCTGTCCGGGCCCCATCCAGAGCCCCGTGGATTAGCTTCTCCCTCTTTCAACTCCAAATCTACGGCTGCTGAGCAGAGATGCTCGAAGATTCCCTCACCTCCTTGTCTTAGAACAGTGCTCTACAGGCAGTCAATCGTATTTATCGAGGGTTTACTGTGTGCAGAGCACTGTACTAAGCGCTTAAGAGTGTACAATACAGCACTAAAACAGATAAGTTCCCTGCTTACAACGAGCTCGCGGTCTAGAGAGGGGA
Source organism: Ornithorhynchus anatinus (assembly GCF_004115215.2). Classification (NCBI taxonomy): domain Eukaryota; kingdom Metazoa; phylum Chordata; class Mammalia; order Monotremata; family Ornithorhynchidae; genus Ornithorhynchus; species Ornithorhynchus anatinus. Next base: position 3,040,291 of record NC_041753.1, on the reverse strand, counting down.
CAGATATTAATAGAAATAAACACAGTAAGTGCTCAGGAGACATCATCGATTGATCGGTGGTCCTGATTTAGCGCGAAGCACTGTGCCAAGCATGGACGGAATTACAGGGGCATCAGCTTGGACCCTGTCCCTGTCCCACCCAAATGAAGAGGGAGGGAGAGCGGAGCATTTACCCCCATTTTACTTTTACTGAGGCCCAAAGAGGCTAAGCAAGTCACACAGCAGAAGCAGAACTGAGGTCAGAACCCAGGCCTCTTGACTTCCAGTCCTGTTCTCTTTCCTCGAGGCACGCTCCCTCTCTTCATCACTCTCCCCGAGCCCCCCACTCCCACACCCCAAAACTGTCCTGCACTTCTCTGAGGCTGTGGCTAATGGGAAAGAATGTTGTTGGGTGGGAGGCAGAGAGGGATGGGGAAAGGCGATTTTTGGGGGGGGAGTCGTAAGGAGAGGGTTATGACGCAGAAGGGGGATTGGTTTTTCGAGTGGGCTTCTCCTCTTCCTCTCCCCACCCCCGGCAGAAGAGGGGACAGGGAGGGAGAGGGAGACCCTCTCCCCTGGAGTCAGCATCGTACCTGGAGACAGGATTCGGGCGTCTCCCATGGACACAGATTCTCCCCCACTCGCAACTCCCCGACTCAAACTTCAAAGCATCCATCAGTCAATCGATCCATCAATGGTATTTGTTCAGCGCTTACTGGGTTCAGAGCTCTGTGTTAAGCGCTTAGGGGAGAACCATACAAACAAGAGTTGGCAGGCACGTTCCCTGCCCACAGCGAACTCAGTTCAGAAGGGGAGTCTTCGACCCTAACCCTCCCTTTCTCACCCTCCAAATGGAAATGTGGGTGTCGATTTCTTGGGGGATCCCCTTCCACACTGCCCTGGGCCGGGACCCCGCGTACCCCGAGGGCTGCGGTGGGTGATCGGGGGTGACCCCCCTCCCCAACCCTCTCGGCTTCCTTCAACTCCCCCTCGCTTTCCCCCGCCTTATCCCCCTCCCACTCATCTTCCCACGCACTCAGTCCCCCTCCCTCCCGCCCACTCTCACCCGGACCCTCTCCACTAGGAGAAAAACTCCCGGGGCGGGCTGTCACCGAAGTGCGCACGGGTGCATGCACGCACACCCCGAGATTACACACCCACAGACGCGTACACAGAAATAAACACAGACTCACAGGGACGCATAGACTCCCACACACGCACGCAGACTCCCACGTGTGTGCGGGCCGACACAGTCCTCGGACACAGATACACACATACACACAGAGTCAGCCCTGCTCCCCCAATCACATCCTGTTGTCCACAAAGAGATGAACCCAGGCAGCAACCTTATAATAATAGTAATGATGATGTCATTTGTTAAGCGCTTACTATGTGCGAAGCACTGTTCCAAGCGCTGGGATGGATACAAGGCGATCAGGTTATCCCATGTGGGGCTCACAGTCTTAATCCCCATTTTACAGATGAGGTAACAGGCACAGAGAAGTTAAGTGACTTGCCCAAAGTCACACAGCTGACAAACTGCAGAGACGGGATTAGAACCCACCACCTCTGCCTCCCAAGCCCTTGCTCTTTCCACTGAGCCGCGCTGCTTCTCTAGCCCTATGCACGGACAAAGAGTTTTATAGGCCCAAACAGCAGAGAAGCAGCATGGCCTAGTCGATAGAGCACGGGCCCGGCAGTCAGTAGGACCTGGATTCTAATCCCCACTCCACCACTTGTCTGCTGCGTGACCTTGGGCAAGTCATTTCATTTCCTCCGTGCCTCAGTCACTTCATCTGTAAAATGGGGATGAAGACCGTGAGCCCCACGTAGGACACGGACTGTGTCCAACCTAACTAGCTTGTATCTCCACCCCGGCGATGAGAACAGTGTCTGGCACATAGTAAGCGCTTAACAAATCCCATTAAAAAAATGCACAATCACATCCGGGTCGTCTCCTCCCCAGAGGCCCTCACACAGTTGCTCACAGACAGAGGCACAAACGTACACTCTTCCCCTTCTAGACTGTGAGCCCGTTGTTGGGCAGGGATTGTCTCTGTTGCCGAATGGTACTTCCCGAGCGCTTTAGTACAGTGCTCTGCGCATAGTAAGCGCTCAGTAAATACGATTGAATGACTGAATGAATGAGTACACGGTGACATCAGACGCCTCCCCCTACCCGACACCACCCAGATACCCAGACCCGAAGTCACAGGCAACGAGACGCACACCGATGCACACACGCCCTCTGACACACATATACAAAGGCAAACACACGCACACAGAGGCACTATTCCTACACATGACCAGAGACACCTGGAGAGCAACTCACCCAGCCACGCAGTCACACTCGCATACACACACACATACAGATGCATCCAGCTGACGTCCCCACTTCCACACCCAAGCAGACACATACTTGCGTGTCCGTCCGTCCCCCCCCCGACACACACACCCCGCTGCATCCAGCTGTCATCCAGGTGACAGGTGACATATAGAAGCAGTACGGCATAGTGGCAAGAGGCCGGGCCTGGGAGTCAGAAGTTCAAAGATTCTAATCCCGGCTCTGCCACTTGTCCGCTGTGTAACCTTGGTCAAATCCCTTCGCTTTTCTGGGCCTCAATTCCTTCATCTGAAAAATGGGGATTTGAGAGCGTGAGTCCCACGTGGGACAGGGACGGCGTCCAACCCGATTTGCTTGTATCCACCCCAGCGCTCAGTACATGCCTGGCACGTAGTAAGCGCTTAACAAATACCATTATTATTATCTAACAAATATCATTATTGTTATCGGCACTTCCAAACCTATGCACACACATACACACACAGGTGCATCAAGGTGACCTCCCCACTTCCACGCACCTTCACACAAACTCACGCACACACACATACACACGCGCAGCACACACAGCCACACCTCCCGAGGCCCAGTTGGTCCTGCCTTGGGGCTCCCACCCCTACCCCCCAAAGGAAGCTAGGGTCCCCCACCCCTGGGCCTCACCCCGGCCCCTCACAGCTCATACAACCGGTTTCTATCCTTGCCCCCGCTGGGAGGGACGGAGCCCCCGCCCCGGCTCCGGCCCCTGTCCACCCGCCCCCTGCCCTGTCTCCCCCCCTCCCCACCTCCGCCCCGGGCTCATCCTCCCACCCCCTCCCACCCCTCCCACCCCCTCTCCGCTCCTCCTACCCCCGGGGCTCCCCCGCTCCTCCCGCCCATGTCTAGGCAGCGGGGGAGGGGGCGGGGGATGAGGCAAGGGGGTCGGAGTCAGCGGTCGGAGAAGGGTAGGGGTGGGGCACTCCTGCGTCCCCTAAATCGGTTCTCCAATCTCCCCCTCCGCCCCCCATCCTCAGTCCCCCGAGACCCCAGGCCCCAACCACTCCCGATTCCTTCAACTTCATTCTCACCCCCTCGACGACCCCCCATCCCCTTCCTCTCCAAGATCCTCCTGGCCCCTTCTCCCCTTAATGACCTCCAGCCCCCGCCCCCCTCCCCGGCTCCCTCTCCCCTCCATGTCCAGCTGACAGCCCCCTCCCCTTTAAGCTTACCCTATTCCCCCTCCCCTCTCCAAGACATCCAACCCCTTCCCCCTCTTAGATGCTCCCGGCGTCCACCCTGGACCCTAGCCTCTTGCCCCGCCAAACTCCCGACGGCCTCAGCCTCCTCTCCACCATTTACCCCCTCCCCTCCGGGGTCGGGGGTCACTGAGCACCCCCCACCCCCACCCCAGGCTCCGGAGGGGCCCGGAAATTGGGAAACTTGGGTGAGGGGCGGACAGCAGGGTCTTTTTTGGGGAAGGGGAGGGCGGCTGGGACCTGCCCCTACGCCTACGGAGGGCATCGTCCCCACCCCCCGCCCCGGGTCTCCTTAACCCCTGACGCTCCGGCGGGGACGCGGCTGGGGCGGGATGGCCGTGGGGGAGGGGAGGCAGCCCCAAGCCGCCCGGTGGAGTCCCGTGGTTTCCCGGTTCCCGCTGCCCCCCGCCGGGGGTGGGTGGGGGTGAGGGGCCGGGGGGGCGGGGGGGGGACGGGACGACACACACGACCCAGGCACCGGGCGAGGGACGCCGGCCACGGCGGGGCCCGGGAGCCGGGGGGAGGAAGCGCGGGTTTACGAGCCTCCTTAATTACAAGGCCTGGCGCCCCTTTCCCCCCCACCCCTCCGCCCCTCCACCTTCACACCCCCGAGCCGCTCCTCCCCCTCCCCTCCTGCCCCGCGCCCCGCGGCCCGGGGAAGCGCTTGGGTGAGCGCCGGCTAATACCGGGGTAGGACACCTCGTCACCCCGCTAATTACGGCGCGCGGGGGGCCCCTCCCTCCCGTAGAAATAACTCCGACCCGCCCGGCTCCCGGTCACAGTCCGCTCGGCCCCGGCCCCGGCCCCCCGCCCCTCCGCCCCTCCGCCAGCCTTCCAGGACCCCCGTCCCCCCCTCCCCCCCACCCCGAGACCCCAGACCCCTTCCCGACCCCGGCCCTGCGCGCCCCCCTTCCCCCTCCCCCAGCTCTGCCCAGCCGTGCCCGGACCCTTCGGGGAATTGTCCAGCCATGGAAGGGCGCTTCGCCGTGAACCTTTTGCTCCTGTGCCTGAGCCCAGGTAAGCGGGGAGGGGCCCGAGAGGAAGATCTGGGGTTCGGAGGGAATCTCCGTTCCCGTCCGGCACCGCCCCCCCCCCCTCAACTAACTTCAGCCTGGCTCGGAGAATGCAGCAGGCTGGATCGGAGTGAGACTCACAGTGAACTTCCAGCCCGGATGGGAGAGACAGGAGAAACTCTGCGCTTCCCGTGCACGGGAATAAGCAGGGGGGATTTTTGGGGGAGGGTGGGCGTGAGGCTGGGGGATCCAGCCAATAGAGGAGAGTTTAGGGGTGCCTCGTTCCCCGATTCCCCAGCGCTCTCGCGTTGGAACGTATCTATCCTGCTTGGTGGCTTTGGGTGGGAAAGGGGGGAGTGGGGAGGAGTCTCGCCTGGGTCATCTCGGGGCTGTGGCCCCTGACCTCTCTGGGGGCCGGAGAGGGGGTCGCAGAAGGCTGCGGTTGGGGTCTCTGTGTGAAAGTCCTGTTTCCACATTGGGACTGTGAGCTGGCGTTTTCTCTGATGGGCTGCAGACTTTTCTCTCACTCTTTCTACTGCCGCCGGCCCCCCCGGCGCGTGAGGAAGGGGATTTGGAGCCGGCGAGGGTCGGGGGCGAGGGTGGGGGGACAGGGTCTGATTCTCGGGGTCTTCGGAGGGAGAGCACCGGTTCCCCGTACTCCAATTCCTAGACCTGGAGCGGCCCGGGCTGGTGATGAGATAATAGAGGGGAAACCCCTCTGGGGATGAAGAAGGAGAACCCCCACTCCTCTTTTTTAGTAGTACTTGTTAAGCGCTTACTATGTACTAAACGATGGGGTAGATCCAAGCTAATCAAGTTGGGCCCAATCCCTGTCCCACATGGGGCTCACGGTTTTAACACCCCCCCCCCCACCATTTTACAGATGAGAGAACTGAGGCACAGAGAAGTGAAGTGACTTGCCCAAGTCACTCTGGGCTGTGGAGAGGGGTGGGATGGAGGGAAAGGGGAACGGGGAGGGGAGGGGAGAACCCCTCTGTTGGGTGGAGGAGACGCTTGTGGCAGAGTGTGTTCGTGGATCTGGGTGGAGGCGTGACCGTGGGCCCGGGAGAGCGACTGTGTGTCTGAGTGTCTGCGTTAGGATCTGTATGAGACCCTGAGCACCTGCAAGCTTGCAGGTATCTTTGTCTGGGTTGTGGTCTCTAATACGTAACTCCGTGTGTGTGTGTGTGTGTGTGTGTGTGTGTGTGTGTACCCCTGTGGGGATTTGCCCGTTTCTTGTGTCCCCCTAGATATTTTTGGGGGTACATATCTATAGACCTCTGGAAGTATAACTATGCGTCTCTGGGTGTATGTGTGTATGAGTGAATTTGTGTATATCTGTGTGAATTTCTCTGTGTGTCTGTGGGACCACTTATGTATCTCTATGAGTATCTTTGCGACTCTCTAGGAGTAAATTGGTGTGTTTCTATGGGTATCTTTGGGTCTCCGTGGTAGTGAATTTGTGTGTCTCCGTGGGTTCCTTTGGGTCTCCGTGGGTGTATATCTGTGTTCTCTCTGGGTGTGAATTTGCCTCTGAGGGTTATGAATGTGTCTCTGTGGAAATTTGTCGCTGTGGGCATCTTTGTATCTCTGTGGGTGCATATCTGTGTTCTCCGTGGGATTGAATTTATGTGTCTCTGTGGGTAGCTTTGGGTCTCTGTGGGTGTATATCGGTGGGTGTGAATTTGGGCGTCTCTGTGGAAATTCATCTCTGGAGGTATCTTTGTATCTTCAGTATTCCTGTCTCTATGGCACCTCTGGGTATCCCTACGTTTGTCCTTGGGGAAGTAAAAAATGTGTCCCGTTGTTTATGAGGTGCAAAAAGGTTTCTGAATTCGTATCTCTGGGCGCCAGAGTGGTGTGAGCGAGTGCGTGCGTGTGCGTCTGTGAGGTGCATAAAGGCTGTTGAATATGTGTCTCTGGGTACCGGAGGGGTGTGTGTGAGGGAGAAAGACAGAGACAGGGACCGAGAGAGACAGAGACAGAGAAACAGGGAGACGGAGCGGGGTGGGATGGGGGTAAGTAGGGTATAGTGAACCTGGCCGGATTCTCGTCCGCGCATCCAAGAGTTTGTGATGCTCCAAGCCGCTGCTGACGCGTCCCTGCGTCCCTGTGTGGGCGAGAGAGTGTGTGAACCCCCCCTCCCCCGCCTTCCGGGGAGACACCCCAATCCCCTGCTTCTCCCCGGTCCCGCCTCGCCCAGGCTGGAGAAAGCCTCCCGGCCCCACACTTTGGTTCTTCCCGCCTCAATCTGCAGCAGGCCGGGTTGAGGCTAGACTCGGAGCAAACTTTTAGCCGGGCGCGGGAGGAGGGAGAGAGGGAAGCGGGCGCTGGGGGAGCATCTCTCCCGCTCGGAGGCAGGGGCGTGGAGGAGATGACCTGCCAGGGTCCTCCCTCACCCTTGGGTCCGGTGGTTCCCCGGCCTGTAGGCAGCGGGCCGTGCTCACGGGCTCCGTGCCAGCCTGCTTGCCCGCCCCGGGCGGCCCTGAGCCACGCCGCGCTGAGATAGGGATCCTTATCGCTAATGAGCGGAGGCAACCCGGGACACACCGGGTCCGGCTGGGATGGGACGGGATAGGATAGGATGGGATGGGACGGACGGTGAACCAAAGTCTCAGCCTCAGCCGTTAGCCCTCCCTCCTCTTCTTTCCCCTCTTCCTCTTGCCCCTCCTTCTCTTCCTCGTCCTTCCTCCCACCTCCTCCTCCTCTTCTCCCTGCTCCCTTCCCCCCTCCTCTTCATCGACCCGCCCCCCATCTTCCCCAGAGTAACTTGGTGGGTAAGAACCCGGGCCAAAGAGTCAGAAGGACCTGGGTTCTAATCCCGCTCCACCACATGTCTGCTGGGTGACTTTGGGCAAGCACTTCACTTCTCTGAGCTTCAGTTACCTCATCTGTAAAATGGGGATGAGAGTGTGAGCCCCATGTGGAACAGGGACTGTGTCCGACCTGGTTAACTTGCATCTACCCCAGTGCTTAGAATAGTGCCGGCACCTAGTAAGCGCTTAACAAGTACCATTATTATGATTATTATTATCCTCCTCCTCCTTCCCTTTTCTCAGGCTCGTCCTGCTGTCCCGTCGGCGCCGGGGTTCAAGGGGTCTGAGGAGGGGAGGGCGCGGGGCAGATGGGGAGTCCCGAACTGAGGGGGAAGGAAACCCCCCTCAAAAGAAAACCCATCCTGTGGCCAGAGCCTGTGTCGGGGGGGGGGGGGGGCAGGTTTGTGGTTGTGTTTTTGAGGGGGAGGCTGTGCGAGTGTATCTGGTGTGCTTGTGTACCTGCTGAGGGTGTTTGGGTGTAGATCTGCGCGGCTCTGTCTGTAGTTGTGTATGAGCTGCATGTGTTTGTGCACGTGTGCTGGTATGGGACTGTGTCCATGGGTTGTGTATGGGTGTGGACGTGTTTGTGAGCGCGTGCTGGTGTGGATCTATGCAAGTATGAGTGACAGAGAGAGGTAGAAACTCAGAGAGACTTGAAAGGGAAAAAAGAGGATTTATGGGAGTGGCGGGGAGGTTGTGAGCGAGAGGTGTGTGGACGTCGAGCGTTTATGAGTGTGTGAGTATGGGGGTGATTTGTGGGGTGTGTGTGTGCGTGTCAACGGATGAGTTGGTGAGCGTGCTGAATGGTGCGGCTGATTGCGAAGCGCAGACGTAAAGACAGATCAACAGCCGGAGAAGGATGGAGACAGAAGGGGAGAGACAAGAGACAGAGAGAAAAGAGAGACGGGGCAGACAGAGAGACCCAGAGACAGGGAGACCACGAAGCAGAGAGGGAGACGGGCTCAGGCAGAGCCAGAGAGAAGCCGGCAGAGCCAGAGAGAGCCGGCAGAGAAACGGAAAGGCGGAGAGAGACGGACAGGAACCTAGAGTCAGGGTGAGACGGAGAGACACCGAGGGACCGAGAGATGAGCAGGGAGGAAGGAGACAGAGACAGAGCGTCGGCAGAGACGGAGCATGCCCCAGGGGCGCTGGAGGGAGCGGGGGGCTGGGGGAGCCGCGGGGAGGGTCCTGGGGGTCTCGGAGGGGGGAGGAGGTTGGGGCAAAGGCATTTCTGGGCCGCGGGCGGGCGGGGCGGCGGGTCTGACCGGTTCCCCGGGTCCGTCCTCGGCCGCGGGAAGGAGGCTGGAGGGGAGGCCCCTGTGGGGAGGAGGCCGGAGGGGAGGCTGCCGCGGGGTGGAGGCCGGAGGGGAGGCTGCTGAAGGGAGAAAGCCGGAGGGGAGGCTGCTGCAGGGAGGTTGGAGGAAAGGCTGCTGAGGGGAGGTTAGAGGGGAGCTGCCGCGGGGCAGGGGACGGGGGGGGGGGCAGTTCTGGGGCCAGGGCTGCGGGCTGGGAGGTGCTGGGGTCCGGGGTCCGGACAGAAAGAGCCGGCTGGGCCGGGCCACGGCCGGGGAGGGTCTCCGCTGACTCAGGGAGAACTGGGGGGGCAGACGCTCCGAGACCCGCCTGGGTGTGTGTGTGTGTGTGTGTGTGTCCCCGACCATCAGCCCCCCCTCCCCTGGCCAGACAATCATCCCAAGCCCTCTTCATTCGAGAACATAGACACACTCACACGCACACACACATACTCCCACAAGGCTCAGAGACACAAAGACAGAGATCCACATCCACCGAGACAGACACACACATACCCGGATACAACCACACACACACTCCACAAGGCTCAGAGACACACATAGACAGAGACACATATCCATAGAGAGAGGCACGCACCTACACAGATACCCCCCCCCCCCCCACCATGTTCCCACAAGTCTTGGAGACATAAAGACAGAGACACAGATCCACAGGGGAAGACATCCAAATACACAAAGACACACTCACACATGGTCTCACACGGGCTCAGAAGCACCAAGGCAGAGATACCAATATACGGAAAGAGAAGCACACAAACACACGGATACAACCACACACATACTCCTACAAAACTCAGACACAAAGCTAGAGACACAGATACCCAGAGGCAGACACACACAGAAATAATAGAAGACATAAACACACGCATGATCTCACACAGGCTCAGAGACTCACATACAAACACACACACACGCAAGTCCCACCACCCAATTATAAGCACGCATATGCTCATCAGCAGGCCCAGAGGCGTACACATTCACCCTGGGGCATATAGATACAAACACACAAACATCTCCTGACTCATTTGGACACACACACACACACACACACCATGCCACAAGCACCACCTCCCTAGACTGCAAGCTCATTATGGGCAGCGAATGTACCTGCTTATTACCGTAGTGTACTCTCCTGAGCGCTTAGTACAGCACTCTGCACGCAGTCCACACTCAATAAATATGACTGAATGAACGAATATACATAAACACAGGCACAGATGAATCAATATTATTACTTCTACAACACACACACGGGTAGGCAGTCTCAGCCACAGAAGCTCACAATCAGTGATATTTCTTGAGCGCTTATTGTGTGCAGAGCACTGTACTAAGCGCTTGGGAAAGTCCAATACGATAGAATTGGTAGACAGGATCGTTGTCCAATACGTCCCAGGGGTGGCTGACGAGAATGGACAGAGAAGACACAGTCTGAATCCCCAGAGAAGTGAAACATACGCAGTCTCACTCACATTCCATCACTCTCACACACAATCTCACAGCCAGTCACACACACAGAGTCTCACTTACACATAGATACCCCTCCACACTACAGTCACACTCCCACACAAACATTCCCACACTCTCAAACACAGGGTCCCCCCTCCCCCAAATACACTATAGTCACATTCCCCGCACAAACCCTCCCATACACTCACATTAGGGGTCTCAGAGACACAAAATACACACATTCAGAGTGTCTGTCCCTCAGGGCTCTGTCCTAGAGACAAATCCACACATTCAAACACCCACACATACAATTTCACCTCTTCGCTTTCACTCTCATGTACACCCCACCCCCCAATCCTGGTCTCCTCACCCCGCCCCCTCTCCCACAGGCCCCCTCCCCTCAGTTCTCCCTCCCTCCCCGACCCCGGCTTCCTCCAACCCTGCTCTCCCTGCCCCCACCCCTCGCCCATGTGCCAACCCATCCGTCCAGGGCGAGGGCGCCCCCAGCCCAGTACAGCAGAGCACTGTACTAAGCGCTTGGAAAGTACAATTCAGCAACAGAGACAATCCCTACCCAACAACGGGCTCACAGCCTAGAAGCAATTATTATTATGAATAATGATAATAACTCTGTCATCCCCTCTCCTGCTCCTCGTCCCCCAGCCCTGCTCTCCGCGGTCCGCATCAGCGGGGACGGCCAGGAGGTCCTGTACCTGGCCGAAGGGGACAATGTCCGCTTGGGCTGCCCCTACATGCTGGACCCCGAGGATTATGGCCCCAACGGGCTGGACATCGAGTGGATGCAGCTCAACTCGGATCCTTCGCACCGGGAGAACGTGGTAAGTGTCCGGCGGGGCCGGGGGCGGGAGGGCCGGGCCTCTGGAGTCCCCAGGCGCTCACCCTCCCCCCACTGCCCCACCCCCCAGTTCCTCAGCTACCAGGACAAGCGCATCAACCAGGGAAGCCTCCCGCACCTGCAGCAGCGAGTCCGCTTCGCCGCCCCAGACCCCAGCCAGTACGACGCCTCCATCAACCTCATGAACCTGCAGGTCGCCGACACGGCCACCTACGAGTGCCGGGTCAAGAAGACCACCATGGCCTCCCGCAAGGTCATCGTCACCGTCCAAGGTTCGTCCCCTCACCCCACCCCATCTGGATCCCTCCATCGACCCGAGGGGTGGGGGTGGAAAGCCCCACTCCCTCTTCTGTCCTCCCCCTGCTCTTTAAAAATGGTATTTAAGTGCCTACTATGTGCCAGCCACTATACTAAGCGCTGGGCTTACAGGATGGACACAGTCCATGTCCCACTTTCTTTTTAAATGGTATTCGTTAAATGCTCACTATGTGCCAGGCATTGAACTAAGCTCTGGGGTAGATACAAGCTAATCAGGTTGGACACGGTCCATGTCCCACTTTTTAAAATAATGGTATTTGTTAAATGCTTACTATGTGCTAGGCACTGTTCTAAGTAATGGGGTAGATACAAGTTAATCAGGTTGGACACAGTCCATGTCCCACTTTTTTTAAAAATGGTATTTATTAAGTGCTTACTATGTGCCAGGCATCTAACTAAGCTCTGGGATAGATATGTTAATCAGGTTGGACACAGTCCATGTCCTACTTTTTAAAAAAATGGTATTCTGTTAAACGCTTACTATGTGCCAGGCACTGTACTAAGCGCTGGGGTAGATACAAGTTAATCAGGTTGGATACATCCATGTATCACTTTTTTTTTAAAATAGTCTTTGTTAAGCACTTACTGCATCAGGCACTGATTTAAGGGCTGGGGCAGATACAAGTTAATCAGGTTGGACACGGTCCATGTCCCATATTAAAAAAAAAAAGGTATTTGTTAAGTGTTTACTATGTGCCAGGCCTAGTTCTAAGCGCTAAGTAGATTCGAGTTAATCAGGCTGGACACTGCACATGTCCCACATTTTAAAAAAATGGTATTTGTTAAGTGCTTACTATGTGCCAAGCACTGTACTAAGCGCTAGGGTAGATACAAGTTAATCAGGTTGGACACAGTCCATGTCCCACTTTTAAAAAAATGGTATTTGTTAAATGCTTACTATGTGACAGACACTATACTAAGCGCTGGAGTAGATACAATTTAATAAGGTTGGACACAGTTTGTGTCCCACATGGGGCTCCCAGTCTTAATTTCCATTTTACAGATGAGGGGACTGAGGCCCAGAGAAGTGAAATGAACTTGCCCTTGGGTCCCACAGCAGACAATGGTGGAGTCAGAATTAGAACCCAGGTCTTTCTGACTTCCTGGCCTGGGGTCTATCCACTGCACCACACTGCGTCTCGCTGCTCTTTACCAAGGACTCCAGAACCCTGAGGAGGGAACCAGTGGGAGAAGGCAGGGATGTGGTATCCTTTAGAGGAATCAGTGGGGGCAGTTATCTTGGAGAAGAGAACCCCCATCTTGAATAAAAATTATCATCATAATGATTGGAGCCCTGACTAAGCACTTACCCTATGATAAGCACTGGGGCAGATGCGAGACCAACAGGTCGGACATAGTCCCTGTCCCACATGAGGCTCACGATCTATCTTATTGTTACTGTACAGCTGAGGAAAATAAAGCCCAGAGAGGCTGAGTACTTGCCTAAGGTCACACAGCCAGCCAGGGGCAGGGCCGGGATTAGAACTCGGGTGTCATGACTCCCAGTCCTGTGGTCCCTCCGCTCGGCCACTGGCCCTGGCAGGTTTCCCTGAGCTGGGAGGGGGAGGATGCTAACTGGCTACTGTTTGGGACGAGGCCCAAACAGGAGGAAGTGGATTAAGGCGGGAAAGCAGGAGGTCGGATGTAGGGAGGGACTTCCTGGATAGTCAAGGAGATTAGTCCTGGGCCAAGGCAATCGAAAGAGGGTGTGACACTCCCACCCCTGGGGAATTTCTCCAAACAGAAGAACCAACGCCCTCTTTCCCAGAGGGATTCATCACCCGCCCGGAGGCAGGGGGCTGGCCCAAATGGCCCACGGAGGCCAGGGGATGTGATTCAGGGTGAGGGCTTCCCGAATGGGTCACGCTGGGGGTGAGGTAGAGAAGGGGTTGCCACGAGGCTCCTCCAATCGGCTGACCTCACTCCTTACTGTCCCATCATCTTCTTCCCTCCCTTCCCCGCCTCGGCCACCCACCCGTCCTCCACGGCAGCGAGGCCCGCGGTGCCCGTGTGCTGGACCGAGGGCCGCATGAGCTACGGCAACGACCTGGTGCTGAAGTGCTTTGCCAACGGAGGCACGCCTCCCCTGGCCTACAAATGGACTAAGCTGAGTAGCACCACCCACCCCTACCGTGCCGGATCCTACCACTCCCAGCACAGTTACCACTCCGAGGTTTCCTACCAGGAGTCCTACCACACCTCCATCTCCAGCGGTGAGTGGGGCCGGGGTGCCAGTGGGGCAAGCTGGGGATGGGGCGCGCACCCACATTCATCCATCTAGCCATTCACCCGTGCATCCATTCATCCAACCTCCCACCAATCCATCCATCTATCCATCCAATCATTCGTATATATTGAGAAATTACTGTGTGCAGAACACTGTACTAAACACTTGGGAGAGTACAGTATAACAGAGTGGTAGACATAATCCCTCCCCACATAGAGTTTATAGTCTTAAATCCATCCTCCATTTATCTAGCCATCCACACATCTGCCCATCCATCTATCCATTCATCAGTCCATCCATCCACATATCCATCAATCCATCCCTCCAATCAGTTGTATATATTGAGCACTTACTGCGTGCAGAACACTTTACTAAGGGCATGAAAGAGTACAGTATAACAGAGGTGCTAGACACCCCACATCGAGCTTGGAGTCTTAAATCCATGCATCTAGCCACCCACCAAACAGTCCATCCATCCATCCATCCATCCATCCATCCATCCATCCATCCATGGCATTTATTGAGTACCTACTTGTGTAGAGCACTACAGTGTTTGAGAAAGTACAGTTCAGTTAGAAGACATGATCCCTGCCTTCAGGAACCTTACAGTCTATGAGGAGAGAAAGACACAAAATAATTAATCAATCAATCACTGGTATAATCTGAACACCTACTGGGGGCTGAGCACTCTACTAAGAGTTCAAAACCCCCAGTAGGTGTTCAGTACATACTACACTAAGAGTTCAAGACTTAGAAAAGATCATCCCTGACTTCAGGGAACTGACAGTTTTCCGGGGAGATATAATCAGTATGTACAAACACCTACTGTGTGCAGAGCACTGTATTACACATTTGGGAGAGCGCAATAGCATGGAAGACCTATTTCATGCCCTGAAGGAGTTCATAATCTAATTGATCAATAGGACTTAGCAGCTACTGTGTGCATAGCACTGTATTGATTGCTTGGGAGAGTAAACAAGCAATAGAAGTTGATGGGGGCAAGGGCATTTTGCATGACCCTGGGGGTCCCCCAATTTAACGGCCCACACTCCCCCCAGTTGACTTCAGGCTCTGGGTCCTAACACAACTTTTGGGGACCCGTGGAATCCCATTCCACTGGCATTCATTGAGCCTCTGTTGAGTGCTCAGCTCTGTACTGAGCGCTTCTCGGGGGGGAATACAACAGGATACAACAGAAGCCAGAACGTCATTCCCCACCCTCCTGTCTGCTGGGGGAGACACAGGCAGACACACATTATGTTCACACACTGGAATTAGGAAGAAGGCCGCAACAGGCATCCAGGTAGTAGTAATAATAGTAATTGCAGTATTTGTTAAGTGCTCACTATGTGCCAAGCACTGTTTTAAGCACTGGGGCAGATACAAGGTAATCGGGTTGGACACAGTCCCTGTCCCATGTGGGGCTCACATTCTTAATCCTCATTAAGCAGATAAGGTAACTGAGACACAGAGAAGTGAAGTGACCAGCCCAAGGTTACACAGCAGACAAGTGGCAGAGCCGGCATTAGAACCCATGTCCTCTGAGTCCCAAGCCTGTGCTCTTTCCACCAGACCACGCTACTTCCCAGTAGTAGTAATGGTATTTATTAAGTGCTTATTGGGTGCAGAACCCTGTACTAAGCACTGGGAGAGAATTAACTGTTGGCCAACCAACCAATGGTATTTATTGAGTGGAGCACTGCACTAAGCGCTTGGGAGACTACAATACAATCAATCATGGGTTAGTACAATACTATCAGTGGCATTTATAGAGCACTCACTGAGTGCCCTGTACTAAGCACTTGGGAGAGGACACTGCGATACATTCCCTGCCCATATCGGGCCTGGTCCTACAGAAACAGGGCAGAGGGCAGAGACGACCCCCTCCCGATCGCCCCACCAACCTCGCAGGCTGCTAGGACTGACTCCCGCCCCCTCTCCTCTCTCTCAGGCTCCGGACTCAGCAACGGAGACCTCGTGCTGAAGGACATCTCGAAAGAAGACAACGGCTTGTATCAGTGCACCGTGGCCAACTACGTGGGCTACAGCGTGTGCGTGGTGGAAGTCAAAGTCAAAGGTAGGTGGGGGTGGGCGATGGGTGGGAGGGACGGGTGGGCACCCGGGAGGCAGGCGGAGGTGGTCCCCGAGTCCCTCCCCATGCCGACCGCCCCCCTCTCCCCCCGCCATCCCCCTGGCCTTTTCTCCACAGATGCCCGGCGAGTGGGCATGATCATCGGAGCCGTGCTGGGCTCCCTCCTCATGCTGGCCTGCCTCTTCCTTGGAATCTGGGGTCTCGTCTGCTGCTGCTGCGCCGGGGCCGGCGGCGGCCGAGGCAACGGCTTCGGCTTCGGCAACGGCGGCGGGGTCGGGGGCGGTGGCCCCTGCGATCTGGCCAGCGAAATCAGGTAAAACCTGATGCATGGTGCATGCTGCTCCGGGGGACCCCCCCGCCTCCCAACACCCACCCCCCTGCATCCGCCACCGTAGAACTGCAGCACGTCTCCTCCCGCCCGTGCATGGCTTCTGGGCGTCTCCCACCCCCCTTCGACCCCAACACCTCTTGCATGTCTCTCTCGTCTGGCTCCATAGACTGTGAGCCCCTCAAGGGCAGGGCATGCGTCCCATGGAGTTTCCGAACCCCTCACCCCACCCCGATCTGCGCAGGTGCCGGGCTTTAGAAACGCTTATTTAAATCGATAATTCCATCCAGCATCGGCTAGAAATAAAAATAGAAAAAATAGAGACTGATACCAGAACTGACTAGTGCCCCCCGGGGGGGCATCCTGGAAGAGAGGGAAGAAGAAGAGGGAGAAATTGGGGGCCGGAGAGGGAGAGGTGCGGGTCTGGACACCTCCCTTCCCCGCCCCCCAACTGCAGGGTCACCAAAATTCCCTAGAAGGCAACTCATTGGGCAGAACTTGTGTCTCTCCAATCCCCAAAATGGGGGGGGGTCAGGTTGTGGTCGCCCATCACTCCCTTCTGGAACAGGGCCGAAGGTGAGGCTTAATCCACTAGGCCCGGCCTTGGGTGCCCAATAGGTAACCGTTCTTTCTGGTGAGAATGGAGCCAGAACTGGGCCTTAGTACAGTGCCCTGCACAGAGTAAGCTCTCAATAAATACCACCGAATGTGTGACTGAAGCAGCAGTAGGTAGGAAGGTTGCGGGTAGGGAACGTGTCTGCTAACTCTGCTGTGCTGTCCTCTCGCAAGCACTCAGCTCAGTACTCTGAGGAGTAAGCGCTCAATAAACACCACCGAGTGCGCGATCCAAGTGGCAATAGGCAGGAGAGGAAAGAACAGAGGATTGTGTCTGCCAACTCTACTGTCCTGTCCTCTCCCGAGCGCTCAGTTCAGTAGTCTGCAGACTAAGTGCTCAATAAATACCACTGAGTGCACGATGGAAGTGGTGATAGGTAGGTAGCAGGAGAGGAAGGAACAGAGGAAGGTTGTGGCTAGGGAACGAGTTTGCTAACTCGTCCAACTGTCTTCCCCCAAGCACTCGGTACAGTGCCCTGCACAGAGTAGGCGCTCGATGAGTACCACCGAGTGCTCGATTGAAGTGGCTTTAGGCAGGAGACAAGAGAGGAACAGAAGAAGGTTTTGGGTCGGGAAGGTGCCTGCCGATTCGGTCGTGCTGTCCTCTCCCCAGCACTCAGTACGGCGTTCTGCCCAGAGCAGAACTCAATAAAGTCATTCATTCAATAGTATTTACTGAGCGCTTACTATGTGCAGATCACTGTACTAAGCGCTTGGAATGTACAAATCGGCAACAGATACAGTCCCTGCCCATTGACATGGAGTGCATAACTGAGGTGGCTAGAGGCAGGAGAGGAACAAAAGAAGGATTCATCCGTTCTGTCGTACTGATTGAGTGCTGTGTGCAGAGCACTGTACTAAGCGCTTGGAATGTACAAGTCAACAACAGATAGGGACAGTCCCTGCCCACTGCCATGGAGTGCATAACTGAGGTGGCTAGAGGGAGGAGAGGAACAAAAGAAGGATTCATTCGTTCTGTGGTATTGATTGAGCGCTTACTGTGTGCGGAGCACTGCGCTAAGCGCTTGGAAAGTACAATTCAGCAACCAATAGTGACAACCCCTACCCAAGCCCGGGCTCCCAGTCTAGACCGTAAGCCCGTCCTAGGGCAGGGACTGTCTCTCTCTGTTACCGATTTGTCCATTCCAAGCGCTTAGTCCAGTGCTCCGCACATAGTAAGCGCTCAATAAATACTACTGAATGAATGACTAGAAGGATGCGTGCGAGGGACGGGCCCGACTCCATCTCCGGCTCCTCCCCTAAGCGCTCGGAACCGGAGTCCGCGCAGAGTAGGCCCTCGATGCCTTTGACGCCTGGTCTACTCGGTCGGTTTCGCCGTGTGTCCTCGTCCCCCCCTCTAGACTGTGCGCCCGCCGCCGGGCAGGTCCCGTCTCCCTCCGTTGCCGAGCCGTCCTTCCCCAGCGCTTGGCGCAGTGCTGCGCACCCGGTGGGCGCTCCATAAACAGCATCGTCTCGAGGGCTAAGCAGCGCCGAGGGTCCGACCGAAGGGGCAATAGCTGAAAGAAAAGCGCGGCGGCCGGCGGAGGGGCCGGCGGAGGAGCCGGAGGAGGAGCAGGAGGAGGAGCAGGAGGAGGAGCAGGAGGAGGAGCAGGAGGAGGCCCCCTCACGCCCGCTGTTGTTTTCCACAGAGAGGACGCCATGGCGCCTTCGTGCTCGTCCGGCGGGCGAGGGGGCGGCCTCCCCCGCCTCCTGGGTTACCCCACGCAGAACGTCAGCCAATCGCTGCGCCGCAAGTACGCCCCGCCCCCCTGCGCCGCCCCCGAGGACCTGCCCCTCGCGCCCTGCGCAGCCGCCGCCGCCGCCGCCGCGGCAGACCCCGCCCCCTGCGACGCCGGCCCCGCCCCAATCTACGTCAAGGTCAAGAGCGCCGAGCCCGCCCCCGGCGCCAAGGACGGCTACCTCGTCTGAGCGCGGCCGGCCGCGAGGGGGCGCCGGAGCGGCGCGGGAGGTGTCGGGGTGAGGTCGGGCCTCTCCGCCCGGCCTCCCTTCGCCCACTCCAACTCGGTTGGAGGCGTCGCCCCCTTTCCCTTCCCCCGATTCGGGGAGGGGTCCCGGGGGGGGGGGGTGTGCGTCCCCCCGCTCCCACCCGAAGGTCCCGAGGAACGCACGAACCCCCCACCCCCCAACCTCGTGTCGTCGTCCCCCGGGGAGGCCGGAGGTCCGAGCGCCGGCGGGGAGATGCCGCGGCCTTCCCCGGGCCCTTGGGTTGGGAGTCGGGGGGTCCCACAAGTGGGGGAGGGGGATCGCCCCCTCCCCCCCCCACCCCTGGGTGGGCACGGAGGGCAGGAGAGAGGCCGGAGGGAGAGCGTGCGCGACCCCGGGCCGGGCGGAAGGCCTCGCGGGGCCTCCGGGCCGGGACCGTGGAAAGAGAGCCGGCGCCAGGGTGCGGATTGTTACGCGGAGGGAAGCTCAGAGTTGCGGGGCAGTGGTATCAGCGCGAATAAAGGCATTACCCGACAGACATTCGCTCCTTCATTCATTCAATCCTATTGATTGAGCACTTCCCGTGTGCAGAGCACTGGCCTAGGGGAGCGGCACGGCCCAGCGGCAGGACCACGGGCTCGGGAGCTGGAGGACGCGGGTTCTAATCCCAGCTCCGCCGCCCGTCTGCTGGGTGATGGGCAGATCACTTCACTTGGATGTACCTCAGTTACTTCGTCTGTAAAATGGGATTTACACTGAGAGCCCCACCTGGGATGACCCGATTACCTTGTGTGTACCCCAGCGCTTACAACGGTGCTTGGCAGAGAGTAAGCGCTTAACAAATACCATCGTCATTATTTTAAAAATCACTTCACTTGGATGTACCTCAGTTACCTCATCTGTAAATCGGAGTTTAAGACTGGGAGCCCCATGTGGGACCGGGCTTGTGTCCAACCTGATTACCTTGTATTTACTTCAGTGCTTAGAACGGCGCTTGGCACATAGTAAGCGCTTAACAAGTATCATAGTTATTATTATTACTACTAAGCGGTTGGAAGAGGACGACATGACGATGAACAGACGCACTCCCTGTCCACAATGAGCTTTCAGTCGAATAATAATAATCATCATTATGGTATTTAAGTTCTATGTGCCAGGCACTGTACTAAGCCCTGGGGTGGAGCCAGGCAAATCGGGTTGGACACGGTCCCTGTCTCCCGTGGGGCTCACAGACTTAATCCCCAGGGAGTTGAGGTACAGGCACGTTAGGTAACTTGTCTGAGGTCACACAACAGACAAGTGCCAGCATCGGAATTAAAACTGAGGTCCTTCTGACTCCCAGGCCCATGCTCTATCCACTAGACCATGCTGCTTCTCTAGAGACGAGCTTACGGCCGAGGAGCGAGATGCAGGAGCCTGCCGAGAACCTGTCAATCCCTAGCCTTCATGGAGCCATCCGTCTCTAGTTTGGGGTTGAGTGCCTTTTGTGTGGGCAGGGACCATCGTACTGGGCACTTGAGAGAAGACAGTAGGATTAGCAGATGTGACCTCTGCCTCCCAGGAAACTGGCAATTCGTCTGTGAGAGGTGCGAAATAATCCATCATTCCCTCTATTGGATTGTACTCTCCCAGGTGCTTAGTACAGTGCTCTGCACATAGTAAATGCTCCATAAATAGCATTAATTGATCGATAGGTAGTATATACTGTTCTGGATGGGATTACACTTGGGACAAGGTGGGAAATTAATTGTATATACTCTGTAATTGTATATAAGGGGGACTGGGCACTGCACTGAGCACTTGGGAGAATACGAAAGTAGATCCTGTTCCGGCCCTCAGGGATCTTACAGTCTAGTTTACAAAAAATAATAATTGGGGTATTTTTTAAGTAATAATAATAATGTTGGGATTTGTTAAGTGTTTATTATGTGCAGAGCACTGTTCTAAGCGCTGGGGTAGACACAGGGGAATCAGGTCATCCCACGTGGGGCTCACAGTCTTAATCCCCATTTTACAGATGAGGTAACTGAGGCACAGAGAAGTTAAGTGACGCCCACAGTCACCCAGCTGACAAGTGGCAGAGCCACGATTCGAACCCATGACCTCTGACTCCAAAGCTTGTGCTCTTTCCACTGAGCCACGCTGCTTCTCTTCTCTTCTTCTTTTAAGTGTTTACTCTGTGCCAGGCACCGTACTAAGCTCTCGAGTGGATACAGGCAAATCAGTTCCTGTGCCACGTGGGGCTCACAGTCTCAATCCCCAGTTTACAAATGAGGTAACTGGCACAGAGAAGTGAAGGGACTTGCCCAAGGTCACACCGAAGCCAAGTGGCGGAACTGGGATTAGAACTCATGACCTGCTCACTCCCAGGCCTGGGCATTCTCCACTACACCACTTCACCCCTATGCCTGAGATGGTCATTTATTACTGTGGGGAATTACTAGTTGTTCCCTGTCCATCTCTCTGTCCCGCTGTCCCTCCTGACCCCAAACCTAGCTCCCTCCCCTGACACGGCCCCTTTCAAAATACCCCATTTCCCTCCTCTCCCCACAGCCTTGGGACAATTAATTTCCCACCTTGTCCCACGTGTTGTCCCGGCCAGACCAGCGGCCAGGGGAAGAGTCTGGCTCCCTGCTTCAGTTTTCCCCCTGGAATTCTTCTCCCTCTTTCCCCCAGGGTTCCCTCAAACCCAGAGGCGGACTCGGTGCCATGTTAACTGTGTGGCTGACCCTGGAATCCGAATGGACCAAACCCCGGGGGGACGGGGAAGTAGGGAGTAGGTTGGCATAGTGGTGACTGGGGTGGGGTGATGGATGAAATAGAAACTGGGAGGAGGGGAGGGGGAGTCCCGATTTGGTCGACACTTGCTAGACTATCACTCCTTCCTCCTCCCCGCTAGGCCCTTGTCCACTGTGAGCACAACTTTGTGCCCAATGAGTGGAGGGGGAGCCCAGGGTCTCCTGGGCTTCTTGGGTCCCTCTGGGTGTTTATGGACTGCTGGGGGGAGGTCAGGATCCAGCCCGAAAGCGGGGAGGGGAAGACTCGTCCCTTAAAGGGCAGGTCAACAGCTCCCTCGGGTAGAACCGGGAAGATTTAATCGCGTGGCCCAGTTCTCCTGAACCATCGCGTGGGAGGATTCTCCCATAGGATCAGCTTCCTTCCTGCCCGGGAGGGCAGTGTCAGAGGGAGCGGCTGAGCCTGCAGCGAGAGGGATTTAGGTCAGAGTGTCCCCACGTCAAGTGGTCTGTGATGGCTGTGGCGGCAGGAGAGCTGGGGCATAAGAATCATTGTGGTATTTGTTAAGTGTTTCTTTTGTGCCAAGCACTGTTCTAAGCCCTGAGAGAGCTCCAGAGGAATACGTACTGTCCCATACAGTAGGAGAAGGGCCAGGTTTTGACGGATGAGGTAACAGGGGCACGGAAGTGACCCGCCCAGGTCACAGAGCAGGCAGGAGGCGGAGCGGGGATTAGAACTCAGCTCTGACTCCCAGGCCCGGGCTCTTTCCTCTGGGCCACGCTCCCCGACGTTGGTGGGCTGGGAGCCGGGGTCACCTGGGGCCCGGCGAGGTTGGGGGAGAGCGGGTGGAGGCCGGGCCCGGCAGGGCGGGGGTTTCCGTGTGTCGGGGCGTGCCCCGCCGGCACTCCCCGGGGGCGGTGGGGTGACTGGGTCGCCTCGGCGTTCGCGTGCGGCGGAAAATGAGCAGGGGTGACGCCCCGGTGGCTGGTTCCGGCGCATCCCGCGTCGCCGCGGGCTCAAGTCTGCCCTCGATCCAGCCATTAACGCTACTTATTGGACGCCTTCTGGGGAAGTCGAGCGCGGGGCCGGGCGCCCCCTGGTGGCCGAACGCGCCCCCCGGCGCCCCCGCTTCCCGGTGGCCGAACGCGGGTCGGGCGCCCCCTGGTGGCCTAGCGCGACCCTGACCTCGAGCCTACAACCTAGCAAGGGGCGGGGAAGGCGGGCGGTCAGTCGATCAGTCAACAACAACAACAATAATAATAATAATAATAATAATAATAATGGTATTTGTTAAGCGCTTACTATGTGCCAAGCACTGTTAATAATAATGGTACTTGTTAAGCGCTTCCTATGTGCCAAGCACTTTTCTAAGCGCTGGGGTAGATTCAAAGTAGTCACGTTGCTTCACGTGGGGCTCTCAGTCTTAATCCCCATTCTACAGATGAGGTAACTGAGGCACAGAGAAGTGACTTGCCCAAAGTCACACAGCTGACAAATGGCAGGGACGGGATTAGAACCCTCGACCTCGGCCTCCCAAGCCCATGCTCTTTCCACTGAGGCACGCTGCTTCTATCGTATTTATTGAGCGCTTACTGTGTGCAGAGCACTGTACTAATTGCTTGGGAGCATACAATAGCGTGGCTTAGGGGATAGAGCCTGGACCTGGGAGTCAGAAGGATCTGGGTTCTAGTCTCAGGTCCACTACATGTCTGCTGGGTGACCTTGGGCAAGTCACTTTACTTCTCTGTGCCTCAGTTTCCTCATCTATAAAATGGGGATTAAGAGTGTGAGACCCATGAGGGATAGGGACTGTGTCCAACCAGATTACCTTGAATCTACCCCAGCACTTAAAACAGTGCCTGCCCCGTGGTGAGCTCTTAACCAGTACCGTAATCAGCACCATCAACGATAAACATATTCCCTGCCCACAGTGAGCTTATAGTCTAGAGGGGGAGACCGATATTAATATAAATAAATAAATCACAGATATGTATATAAGTGCTGTGGGGCTGGGAGCGGGGATCAGTAAAAGAGGAGGCCAGGAGTCCATCACAGGAGAAAGACATTGCTCTATTGCTGCTGCTCACCGGAATGTGACAGGATAAATAAATAAGTGGATGATGAATGCACGTCGAGGAGATCGGAGAAAGCCTCCTAGGGGAGGTGGGCTTTTAGGAGGGCAATGCCAGTTGGGTACTGTGGACAGGAGAATTTGAAAGGGGAAGGAGTTCAATCAGTCAAACACTAATCAATCCAATTTATTGAGCCCTTACTGTGTGCAGAGCACTGGACTAAGCAGTTGGGAGAATACAATAAACGGGAGTTGGTAGACATGTTCCCTGCCCACGATGAGCTTACAGTCTAGAGGGGGACACAGACATTGATAGAAATAAATTACAGATACGGTCATGAGTGCTGTGGGGCTGGGGGAGAAGTGAATAAAGGATGCAAATCCAAGCGGAAGGGTGATGCAGAAGGGAGTGGGACTTGAGGAAATTAGGGCCTGGTTGGGGAAGGCGTCTTGGAGGAGAGGTGCTTTCAATAAGGCTTTGAAGGTGGGGAGAGTGATCATCTGTCAGATATGAGGAGGGAGGATGTTCCAGGTCAGGGCCAGGATGTGGGAGCGGGATCGGCAGCAAGGTAGATGAGATAAGGGTTGCAAGAGGTCAGGGGTCAGAGGCACAGTCAGAAGCTGAGGTTGGAAGACAGTCATCTGTCTTTGTCCTTCTCCCTGTGTCCCTTTATCTCTCTTTTTCTGGCCTTTTCTCTCTGCCTCTTTCTTCTCTTTCTGTGTGGCTTTTTACCACTCTCTATCTCCTCTCTCTCTCTCTGTGGCACTCACTGTCTTTCTCCCCTTCTCTATCTCTCTGTCTTTGTCTCCTTGGATCTCTCTGACTGTCTGCCTCTGCTTCCTTTCTCTGTCTCTTTCCTCTTTCTGTCTCTCCACCTTTCTTTTTGTCTCTGACTCTCCATCTTTCTCTCTTTCTCTGTGAGTCTTTACCTCTCTGTTTCTCTGTGGTATTCACTGATTTTCTCTCCTCTCGATCTCTCTGTCTGCCTCCTGGTATCTCTTTGTCTCTCTGTCTCTGCCTTTTGCTCTCTGTCTCTTTCCTCTCTTTCGCTATCTTTGTCTCTCTGTCTCTTTACCTTTCTCTCTCTGTGACACTGCCTTCTCTCCTCTCTCTTTCTCTTTCCATCTCCCTGTGCCTTTTTGCCTGACTTTCTCTGTCTCTCTGTCGCATTGCCTTTCACTCTGCATCACTTTCTCTTCTGTCTTTTAATCAGTCTTTTTGTGTCTCTTCTCCTCTCTTTGTCTTTCTGTCTCTCCATCTAACTTTCTGTCCTTTCTTGGTCTTTGTTTCTTCTTCTTTCTGCCTCTATCTTCACTTTTTCACAGTCTCTTTGACTCTCTGTCTTTTTCTCAGTCTCCTTTCTCTCTTCCCCTCTTACTTCTCAGTCTTTCCATTTCCTCTCCGTCTCTTTGCCTCTCTTTGTCTCTCTTTGTCTCTCTCTCCTCCCCGTCCCTGCCGCTCCTTTTCTGTGTTCCTCTCTTTGCCTTTATGTCTCTGTCTTTTTCTCACTGTCTCTCCTCACTTTCTTTCTGCTTCTGTCTCTCAGTCTTTCTCTCTGTCTCCTGGTCTTTTTCTCTGTCTGTGTCTCTGTCTTTTTCCTTTCTCTGCCTCCTTCTCTTTCTCGCTTCTTTTTGTCTTTCTCCCTTCTCTCTCTCTTTCTGATTTTCTTTGTTTGTCTCTCTATCTCTGTCTCCATCTCCCTTTCACTTCTTTCCCTTATTCTATCCCTCTCTCCCTTTCTACCCATGGGTCAGTGTTGGGTTTGGGTTTGGAGTTAGTAGTTGATTAAGAATTAGAGTTAGGGTCGGGGTTTTGACCGGGTAGTGATGGGGTTTGGCAGGGGTTGGATGAAGGTGAAGGGTAGGTTTGGGATTGGATTTAGGCGGCAGAGAAGGAGAATTTGAGCTGGGGCTGGGGCAGGGTTAGATTGGTTTGGAGTTAGGGTTAGGATAGGATTAAACTGAGGTTAGGTTTAGGGTTAAGATAGGGTTAGACTGAAGTTAGGGTTAGGTTCAGGATAGTTATACTGAGGTTGGGTTTGGGATAGGATTAAATTGAGGATGGGTTTAGGATAGGGTTATCCTGAGGTTGGGGTTAGGGTAAAAGTCAGGGTTACAGTTAGAAGTTTGGGTTAGGGTAAAGATTGGGGTTCAGGTTGAAGGTTAATGGTTAAGGTTACAGGTGAAGATTGAGGTTAGGATTAGGGTTAGGTTAGGGTTATACTGAGATTGGGGTTGGGATAGGATAATACTGAGGTTAAGGTTAGGGTAGGGTGAAGACTGAAGTTAGTGTTTGGGTTAGAATTACGATGCTGGGAGCTGGGTTGGCCTGATGTTGAGGCATAGGTGTTAAAGTTTAAAGATTAGGATTGGGATTGGGTTTAGGGCTAGGAGAAATGCCAGGCCCATAGAGAAGTTGCCTCTTCCTGTGACCCATGGCCTGCTCTCTGCCTCAGCTCTCAGGCTAGGATGGGGCTTCACCTCCCATCTAGACTGGAAGCTTGGTGTGGGCAGGGAATGGGTTTACCAACTTGGTTACGCTGTACTCTCCCACGCTTCCAGTACAGTGCTCTTACACACAGTAAACACTCAATAAATATATAGATCGGAGGGTACAGTGGCCGGGAGGTGGGGAACAGTTCAATGGGCGAACCGCCATGGGGTGAAAAACTTGTTCCTGAAGTCCTGCCCGCGGTCCCATCTTTTCCTGGTCACTGGGAAGGGGGGTTGGAGAGCCGAGGGTGACATTCTCCGCAGTGATCTCTCTCTTCTTGGAA
This sequence comes from Ornithorhynchus anatinus, assembly GCF_004115215.2. Classification (NCBI taxonomy): domain Eukaryota; kingdom Metazoa; phylum Chordata; class Mammalia; order Monotremata; family Ornithorhynchidae; genus Ornithorhynchus; species Ornithorhynchus anatinus. Next base: position 3,014,187 of record NC_041753.1, on the reverse strand, counting down.
CCCCAAAGGACATTCTGGGGTCTCTCCAATCACGATGTGTGGGGGAGCATGGTCGGAGGAAGAGGGGGTCTCCTGGAGAGAGGGAGGGGAGAAGCCAGAGGGGTGGACCACCTTTTCTAACTTTTACTAAAATGCTTCCTCCCATCCCACAGCCTACTTTCTCTTAGGTCCCGCCTCATTTCTCTCAAGAAGCGTTGGCCAGGGCTGTGGCGGGGAAGGGGAAAGAACCAACCCCGGGGAGTTAAGCAATCCCCACCACGCCCCAAGTTATTTTCCTCATTTGTGTCCCTCACCCCATTCTCGCTTCCCCCCAACCTCAAGAACCATGGGGTGGGTAGGAGGCGGGAGAGGGGAAGGGGGCTCTGCTCCAGCTTTCCTCCTCCTGCTTCCCTCCACCTTCCCCCATGTGCATGCCCCCCCAACCTTACACTGACCCACCTCCTGACCCCCGAGGGCAATTGGAGTAGGTGGATGGGAGGGGAAGTCCTTGAGCAAGGGGTAGTGGGTGCTACACCTGGGGAGTTTCTGTGTCCAGGGAGGAGGTGGTGGAGGACAGGTCCTGTTTCCTTTTACTCCCTGGAAGGCAGAACACAGAGAACAGGAGATGTCATTCCATCCATCCCCCTGCCTGGGGGCCAGGCCACGCTCCTTCCAATCTGCACCGGTCTCCTCCACTGATTCCCCAACTTCTGACCGGGTGATGGCAGGAGGCTGGTGAGGAGATGGGTCGGACCCAATTTACCCCCTCCCCCACGCCAGCAGTGGCAGCGAAGACCCCGCCCGGCACTAACCTGAGCAGAAGGTGCAGTGTCTCAGGGTGATGACAGCCACAAGCAGCAAGACCACAGCCACGGGAAGTGCTACCAGCATGATGTCCCAATAGGGCCTCTTCTCAGCCTCTGGAAGGAGCAGGGCAGGGACAGCGGAAAGCCTCGTGAAGTGGAGTACCTTTTCACCGTGCCTCATTCTCACCTGTCCCACCACCGACCCCTGGCCCACGCCCTACCTCTGGCCTGGAATGCCCTCCCTACTCAAATCCCGCAAACAATCCTCCTTCAAGCCCTAGTGAAGGCTCACCTCCTCCAAGAGGCCTTCCCAGAATAAGCCCCCCTTTTCCTCAGCTTCCTCTCCCCATCACCCCGACTGGCTCCCTTTTCTGTACCCCCCGGCCCCACAGCACTTGTGTATATATGAACATATCTATAATTCTATTTATTTATATTAATGCCTGTTTACTTGTTTTGATGTGTGTATTTCTATAATTCTATTTATGCATATTGATGCCTCTTTACTTGTTTTGATGTCTGTCTCCCCTCTTCTAGACTGTAAACCCACTTTGGGGAGGGATTGTCTCTTTTTATTGCCTAATTGTACTTTCCAAGCGCTTAGTACAGTGCTCTGCACACAGTAAGCGCTTGTCTCTGTTGCCGAATTGTACATTCCAGGCGCTTAGTACAGTGCTCTGCACATAGTAAGCGCTCAATAAATACTATTGAATGAATAAATACCGATTAAATGAATGAATGAAAAGCCCATCCTCCCACCCACCATACCAATAGCGCCACCTGCTGGGAAGAACAGGGAGTGAGGAGTCAGGAGCCGCGGGTTCTAGTCCAGTCTGCCCCTGACCTGCTGTGTGACCACGGGCCTGTCAGTGACCCTCTCTGAGCCTTCCCGGTCCCATCTGTGAAATGGGGCTCGTTCCCACCCCATGCTTCTATCTCAGAGTCAGTCTACTGCCTCACAACAGGCCTTCCATAAGGCAAAGCCAATGAGCCCCGACCTCCTCTCCGTCCCCGGTTCTCGCCTATCCCGCCCTCGACCCCTGGGCCACGTCCTCCCGCTGTCCCGGAATGCCCTCCCTCCTCACCTCCGCCAAACTAATTCTCTTCCCCTCTTCAAAACCCTACTTAGAGCTCACCTCCTCCAAGAGGCCTTCCCAGACTGAGCTTCCCCTTTTCCCTCTGCTCCCCCTCTACCCTCCCTTCACCTCCCCTCAGCTAAGCCCTCTTTTCCCCCTTTCCCTCTGCTCCTCCCCCTCTCTCTTCTCCTCCCCTCAGCACTGTGCTCGTTCGCTCAATTGTATATATTTTCATTACCCTATTTTTGTTAATGAGATGTACATCACCTCGATTCTATTTATTGCTACTGTTTTAATGAGATGTTCATCCCCTTGATTCTATTTATTGCTGTTGTTTTTGTCTGTCTCCCCCCATTAGACTGTAAGCCCGTCAATGGGCAGGGACTGTCTCTATCTGTTGCCGATTTGTGCATTCCAAGTGTTTAATACATTGCTCTGCACATAGTAAGCGCTCGATAAATATTATTGAATGAATGAGTGAATTGAGCGGTACTGGTGGAGATTCTGGGACAGGGTCGGGGGATTCTTTGAGGGATTGTGATGTCACTAAGATTTAAGGGACTTTGAAATCATGGGGGGGGGGGGCAGGGTCAAGTCAAGTTCTTGACTGGGTTCTAATGACTCTAGGGTGTGGGGTTAAGGGCCTGGTTTTAGCTGACTTCGAAGATTATGATGTCACCCGGAGGGGTTTTCTTTGAGGGATTATGATGTCACAAAGATTTAAGAGATTATGATGTCATCTGGCAGGGAGGGGTGAAGGGCCAAGGTCTTGACTAGGTTCTGATGTCTCTAGGGGTGGGGTTAAGAGCCTAGCTCTTAGCTGGCTTCTAAAATGAGATGTCATCAGGGAACAGGGTTGTGGGCGGGTTTTTTAGCTGGTTATAGAGAGTTATGATGTCATTAGGGGTAGATTTAAAAGCCGAGGTTACCCGTTGGGTACTTATGGGTCACCTCTTTCTTTTTCCTCCTCTCTTTCTTTCTCCTCCTCCTCATCCTTCTCCAAAATGTATTTATGTTAGTGTCTGTCTCACCCTCTAGTAGGTAAGCTCACTGGCTTACCAAAATGTCTCCGGACTCTGTTGTAGTGTCCTTTCCCAAGCTCTTATCACAGTGCTGTGCAGACAGTAAGTGCTCAGTAAATACCACTAATTGATTGATTCTCCTCTTCCTCCTTGTCCTCCCACTCTTCTCTTCCCTCCTCCTTCTCCCCATACAATCAATCGATCGATCAGTGGTATTTACCGAGAGCTTACTGTGTGCAGAGCATTATACTAAGCACTTGGTAAATGACAATACAGCTGAGCTGGCAGGCATGTTCCCTGCCCACAAGGAACTTACAGTCTAGAGGGAGAGATGGACACTAATCTAAGTAAACAATAAGTCAATGGTATTTATTGAGTGCTATCCGTGTGCAGAGCACTGTACTAAGCACTTGGGAGACTACAGTATATCAGAGTTGCTCAACACATTCCCTTCCCTCAGTGAGTTCACTGTCTCCTCTTCCCTCCTCCTTCTCTCCCTCCCCTCCCACACTTCCCTTCCTTTCCCTCTTCCTTATCCCCCTCCTCCTCCTGCTCCTCTCCCTCCCTCATTACTCCTCCTTTTCCTCTTCCTTATCTCCTTTTCTCCTCCTCTTCCTCCTCCCTCTCCCACACTTCCCTCCCTTTTCCTCTTGCTTAACTCCCTCGTCCTCTCCATCTCCCACACTTCCCCTCCTCTTCCTCATCCCCCTCTTCCTTCTCTCCCTCCCTCTTTCCACTTTCCCTCTTTCTCCTCCTCTCCCTCCACTCCCCCTTTTCTTCCACTTCCTTATCCCCCCTCCTCTTTCTCTCCCTCCCTCTCCCCCACTTCCCCTCCTTTTCCTCTTCCTTCTCCCCCTCCTTCTCTCCCTTCCTTTCCCTCTTCCTCATCCCCCTCCCCCCTTCCCCTCCTTTTCCTCTTCCTTATCGCCCTGCTCCTCGCCCCCTCTCTCTGCTGTTCTGTTAGAGATGCAGCGTGGCTCAGTGGAAAGAGCCCGGGTTTCGGAGTCAGAGGTCATGAGTTCGAATCCCAGCTCCGTCACTTGGCAGCTGTGTGACTGTGGGCAAGTCACTTAACTTCTCTTTGCCTCAGTTCCCTCATCTGTAAAATGGGGATTAAGACTGTGAACTCCACGTGGGACAACCTGATTCCCTCTACTCCAGCGCGTAGAACAGTGCTTGGCACATAGTAAGCGCTAAATAAATAAATACCAACGTTCTGTTGCCCATTTGTACATTCCAAGCGCTCAGTACAGTTGCTCTGCACATAGTAAGCGCTCAATAAATACTACTGAATGAATGCTGTCCCCACACCTCTGCGGGTCGAAGGACAGGGTGGACGGGGCGGGGTCCGGGGGGGTCCCGTCCTACCTGGCCCACGGAGGCAGTGGTCCCAGGGGGTGACGGCCGTGGAGTGGCGGCTGACGGGGTTGGCGACGACGCAGGAGAAAGAGGCGTCCCGGTCCCCGGGGGGCAGGGAGACCCTCAGGACCCTGCCGCCCTCCAGGACGGAGGGCGGGTCCCCGGGGGGTCCCCCGACCGGCCCCCCGGGGGCCTCCCGCCGCCAACTGTAGGCCACGTCCGAGCCATTGCGGGCGTCGCAGGCCAGGAAGACGTGGCAGAGCCCCCCAGGGCGGGAGCCCCCCGCCTCGGCCATGAACACCTGCACCGTGGGCTTGGACACCGCCTCTGGATGGGGAAGAGACAGCGTCCGTGGCAGACCCCTCCCCACCCTCCAGGCCCGTCCCCCCTTCCCACCCCCAACCGCTCCCCCGCTTTCCCTGCTTTCCCTCCCCTTCTCTTCGGAGCCGGCGTGGCTCAGTGGCTATAGCCCGGGCTTGGGAGTCAGAGGACGTGGGTTCTAATTCCCATCCCGCCACTTGTCCGCCGTGTGGCCTTGGGCGAGCCACTTCGCTTCTCTGCCTCTCGGTGACTCAACTGGGAAATGGGGACGAAGACCGTGAGCCCCACAAGGCACAACCTCAGTACCTTGTATCTACCCCAGCGCTTAGAACAGGGCTCTGCACGTCGTAAGCGCTTAACAAATACCAGCATTATTATTATTATTACCTTGTATCTACCCCAGCGCTTAGAACAGTGCTTGGCACAGAGTAAGCACTTAACAAATACCATAATTAATTCATTTCCCACTTTTGGTCCCCCCGCCCCCCGTACCCCGACTCTCGTGTTCCCAGCCTTTCCTCTGCCTTTTCCTCCTCCTCCTCGCCCCACCCCACTCCTCTTCCTCCTCCTGTCCACTGGCCCCTGGATCCCCTTTTTGGGGGGCGGGAGTCTCTCCTCACCGGCCCCACCCCTTTCCACCCCGGTGGGGTGGAGGATTCTGCAGAGGCCCGGGGCGGGGGGCGAGGTGGGAGCCGTGTCGGGGCCACATCGGGGACTGTCAAGGGGTCGAGCCCGTGACACGTGCGGGGGCGGCGTCGGTAGCCGTGTCGGGGTCATGTTGTGGCCTTATCAAGGGTAGGGTCGGGGGTCGTGTTGGGGCCAAGTCGAGGCCGTGTCAGGGGCAGTGTCGGGGGTCATGTCGGGGCGGTATTGGGCGTCGGGTCGGGGACCTAGCGGGGTGCCTTGTCGGGGCTGGGTCGGGGGTCGTGTCGGGGCCGTGTCGTGGCCGAATAGGGGGGCAGAGACAAGGCCATGTCGGGGGCTGTGTCGGGGCTGTTTTGGGGGTCGGGTCTGGGGTCGAGTCCGGGCCGCGTCGGGGCCGTGTTGAGGGTCACGTCGAGGCCGTATCTTGGGCCACGTCGGGACCTTGTCGGGACTCTGGCGGGGCCACGTGAGGGACGGTGTCGGGGCTGTGTCGGGGCTGGGTCAGGACCGTGTCGGGGCGGTGTCCGGGGTGGGGTCGGGGGGAGATCCGCGTGGGGTATCCACACGGGTCGAGTAGGGGCCATCGCACCGTAGACGTGGAGCTGGACGGTGCGAGTCTGGACCTGTCCATGGGCATCGACGAGGAGCAGGGAGAAGTTGGAGCTGTCGGCCCGCTCCAGCCGCCGCACCTCCAGGCTCAGATTGCCCAGAAGCCGGGCCCGCCCAAGGAAACGGGAGCGGTACAAGGTCTGGGCCGAGCCGCCGAAGAACGTGGCCACCAGCTCCTCCGACGGACACAGCCTCCTCCAGATGACATCCCGCACATGGAAGCCCGGGCCCGGTTCCGCCTCCAGCAGCACCGTTGACCCCACCAGGCCCTCGACCCGGGAAGCCATCCCGGAGGCGGCGGCCGCCCCGGCCCGTCGCAGGCCTGAAATGGCAGGGGGACAAGGAGCCAGGTTCACGGGGGCCGCGGGGGCTGACCCAGGGACTAGGTCCGGCCTACTGTTTGTTCTAGCATCAGTCAGCCCATCGGTCAAAGCAGCCTGGGAGTCAGAAAGTCTTGGGTTCTGGTCCTGGCTCTGCCGCTTGCCTGCTGGGTGACCTTGGGCAGGTCACCTCACTTATTCATTCAGTCAATCATATTTATTGAGCGCTTTCTGTGTGCACGGCACTGTACTAAGCGCTTGAAAAGTACAATTCGGCAACAAGTAGAGACAATCAATCCCTCTCCACAACAGGCTCACAGTCTAGAAGGGGGGAGGGGGGGCCACGCTTCAGTTCCCTCATCTGGAAAGTGGGAATGGAGACGGTGAGCCTCATGTGGGACAGGGACTGTGTCCAACCCGATTTGTTTATACTCACCCCAGAGCTTAGTATAGCACCTGGCACATAGTAAGCGCATGACAAATACCACAATTATTACTATTATTGAGCGCTGACCGTGTACGGAGCACTGTACTAATTCAGTTCGTATTTACTGAGCTCATTTGCAAAACACTGTACTAAGCGTTTGGAAGAGTGCAATACAACAGTAAAGAGACACATTCCCTGACCACAAGGAGCTTTCTAAGAGCTTGAGAGAGTATGTTTATTGTTATAATGTACTCTCCCAAATACTTAGTACAGTGCTTTGCAAACAGCAAGCACTCAAGAAATATGATTGAGTTGAATTGAATTACAAAGAGCGATAAACAGACACATTCCCTGCCCACAAGGAGCTGACAGTCTAGAGGGGGAGACAGACGTTAATAGAAATAAATAAATGACAGATATGGACATGAGTGCTGTGGGACTGGGAGGGGGGATGAATAAAGGGAGCAAATCAGGGGGATGCACAAAGGAGTGGGAGAAGAGGAAAGGAGGGTTTAGGGAAGGCCTCTTGGAAGAGATAGGCTTTGAAGGTGGGGGAGAGGAATTGTCTGTCGGATATGAGGAGGGAGGGCATTCCGGGCCAGAAGTAGGACGTGGGCGAGAGCTCGCGGTGAGCTAGTCAAGATTAAAGCACAGTGAGAAGGTTAGCATTAGAGGGGCGAAGCGGGCGGCCTGGATTGCGGTAGGAGAGTAGCGAGGTGAGGTAGGAAAGGGCAAGGGGATTGAGAGCTTTAAAGAAGATGCAGGAAACGTGTCTGTTATATTCTTCTAGTGTCCTCTCCCAACCACTCAGTCCAGTACTCTGCATGCAGTGAGTGCTCAATAAATACCAACTATGGATTGACAGGAGCTGCCTATCATTTTTTTCATGGTATCTGTTAAGCTCTATGTGCCAGAGACTGTACTAAATGCTGGGTTCATACAAGGTGGGACACAGTCTCTGTCCCACATAAGACTCACAGTTTTCATACCCATTTTACAGATGAGGAAACTGGGGCATAGAGAGTAACAATAATAACAATGGTATTTGTTAAGCGCTTACTATGTGCCAGGCAATGTACTAAGCTTTGGGGTAGATACAAGCTAACCTGGTGGGACTCAGTCCATGTCCCACATTGGGCTCATAGTTTTCATCCCCATATTTTAGATGAGGTAACTGAGGCACAGAGAAGTGAAGTGACTTTCCCAAGGGCACACGGCAGACAAGTGGCAGAACTGGGATTAGAACTAGGATCCTTCTTACTCCCAGACCCGGGCTCTGTCCATTCCTTAGACCCTTCCAAGCCTCCGGTGGTCACCTGGACCCCCGGAAGCCCGTCTTCCGGTTCCCTGAGAAGTTAGTGCCCTGATGACTCTTGATTATCAGTGGCAGCAAGAAGGGAGAGGACAGAGAATGGAGAACGGAAACTGCGGAAAATCCAAAAGGCAGCGATTATCCTTGGTCTCGGGGAAGGGAAAGTGGGTAACAGAAACCCGTTGGAAACTCCAAAACACAGCAATTTCCATGGTCTCGGGGGAAGGGAAAGCAGATAATGGAAACTCATGGATAATCCAAAACACACTGATTATCCTCGGGGAAGGGGAACTGGATAACAGAAACCCATGCAAAATCCAAAACAGAACAATTATGCACGGCCTGAGGGAAGGGAAAGCAGAAAACAGAAACCCATGGATAAGCCAAACACACTGATTATGCTTGGAGAAGGGGAACTGGAGAACAGAAATCCATGAAAAATCCAAATCACAGTGATTATCCACAGCTTCAGGGAAAGGGAAGCAGATAATGGAAACCCGTGGATAATCCAAAACACCAATTCTCCACAGCTGTGGAGAAGGGAAAAGTGAGAGAAAGTGGGGACTGGAAATGCACATTTAATCCAGAGCATACTAATTACCCTCTGCCATGACGGAAGAAATTGGAGAGTGTGGACAAGGAAAAACCACAGATAAGCCAAAACGCACAGCTTATCCACAGCCATATGGTTGGAAATAGAGGGAGCGGGTATAATGGGAGTATACAAAAACTCCAAGCCAGGTTACCCGTGGCCTTGAAGGAACGGAGAGGAGATAGAACACGTAAACTCACAGACAACTCAAAATGCAGATTATCCTCAGCGATACGGGGGAAGGAAGCGGAAAGAGTGTAGCTATTGAAAGCCCACGGATAATGCAAGATGTATCGTATTATCCGTGGCCTCGGGGAAGAAGATGAGGTGAATGTGGATAATGGGGATCTGTGGGATTGAAGAGAACTGACTATACATAGTCCTGCTGGATGGAAATGGGGAGAGTGCAGATAATAGTAATCCCTGGATAAACTGAACTGTGGGAGAGAAATCAGGTGACAGGTGGCCCTGGGGGGCTGCTTGTTTGGGAGGCGACCCTTATGGAAGGGGTGCCCAGTCCCCTCACCCATCTGCACCCCATCCTTAGAAAAAGCAATGTGGCCTAGTGGATACAGCACGTGTCTGGCAGTCAGAGAGACCTGGGTTTTAGTCCCAGCTCTGTCCCTTGCCTGCTGGGTGACTGTGGCCAAGTCACTTCATTTCTCTGGGCCTCAGTTACCTCATCTATGAAATGGCCCCAAGTGTCCAACCTGATCATCGTGTATCTACCTCAGCCCTTAGCAGAGTGCCTGGCACGTAGTAAGCACTTAACAAAGACCACAAAAGAAAGCAGATGCGTCAGTCTCAGCCAGAGCTCCTTGTTGCCTCACTCAGACCGGCCCTAGCCCCCTCCACTCTTCTTCTTGCCCCCCTCACACTGTTCTCAGTCTGAGGGTCAACTCTGCCATGCCCCTGCCTCCCCGGGGGGACCACTAGATCTCACCCTCCCTTCTCAGCTACCCAGAGCACTTCACATCCTAGAACTAGAATTGGAAGACTCTTCTTGGGAGACCCCCAAAACCTCTACCCACTCCTCCCACCCAGTCACCCCCCATCACCCCCTCCACCAAACCCAAATCCCTTTACCTTCCCACAGAACCAGGCTCAGCAGTATCCACTTGACCATCTTGGCTACTGTGGGGCAGTGTGGGGGATGGGAGAACCAGACATGTGACCCTTCCTCCTCCCTCCCTGCCCATCCCGGGGGTCCCACAAACCCCAAAACTGAAACGTCCCGGGATCGGCGGATGTGGGTTGTCGCGGAAAACCCCAGCAGCGGGGAAAAAGGAATCATGACTCAGAACGAGAAAGTCCGGCCAGCAAAACGTCCCATGGATTGTGGAAGTCAAACTGATACAGCTGGGTCATGTCAACAGCTGAAAACTCTGTCTCCCCGGCCCAAGGCTCCATAACAGTGATAATAATATTTGCTAAGTGCTTACTATGTGTAAACACTGTACTAAATGCTGGGATGGATACAAGATAATCAGGTCTCACAAGGAACTCACGGTCTGAATAGGAGGGCGAACGGGGATTGAATCCCCAATTTGTGGATGAGGGAACTAGGGCACAGAGAAGTTAAGTGAAGTGTTCTCTATGTGCCGAGCACTGTACTAAACTCTGGGGTAAATACAAGATAATCAGGTTCCACATGGGATTCACAATCTGAGCAGGTGAGAGAAGAGATATTGAATCCCCACTTTTGAGAGATGAGGGAACTGGGGTTTAGAGAAGTTAAGGGAAGTGCTTTCTATGTATCAAGCACTGTACTAAGCACTGGGATAGATACAAGATAATCAGGTCCCCCATGGGACTCACAGTCTGAGTAGTCAGGAGATCAGGTATTGCATCTCCATTTTGCAGATGAGGGAAATGAGGCACAGAGAAGTGAAATGATTTACCCAAGGTCACCCAGCATAGCAGGGATTAGAACCCAGGTCCTCTGACTTCCAGGCTCATACTCTTTCCCTGAAATCCAGCAGGTGAAACCACTGGAAAATTGCTGGCTCTCTCTCTTCTGTCCCTCCTTGCGATGATAATGGTGGTATTTATTAGGCACTTACTATGTGACAAACACTGTGCTAAAATAGATAAATCAAGTTCACTCCCTGGTCCACGTGGCGTTCAGTTTAAGGAGGAGGGAGAAAGAGGGATAGGATTCCTCATTTTACAGCAGAAGAAACCGAGGCCCAGAGAAGTTAAGTGACTTGTCCAAGGTCACAGAACAGGCAAATAATAGCGTTGGGATTAGAACCCACGTCTCCCCATTCACCCTCTTTTTTTTAATGGTATCTGTTAAGCACTTACTATGTACCAGGCACTGTCTTAAGGGCTGGGGTAGATATAACCTGATTCGTCAGGTTGCACACAGTCCCTGTCCCACGAGGGGCTCACAGTCTCAATCCCCATTTTCCAGATGAGGTAATTGAGACACAGAGAAGTAACGTGGCTTGCCCAAGGCCACACTTTTCTAGTCATCATCATCTTCAATGGTACTTAATGGTATATAATGGTAGAGAAGCAGCATGGCTCAGTGGAAAGAGCGCGGGCTTGGGAGTCAGAGGTCACGGGTTCTAATTCCAGCTCCGCCGCTAGTCAGCTGTGTGACCTCGGGCAAGTCACTTAACTTCTCTGTGCCTCAGGTACCTCATCTGTCAAATGGGGATTAAAACTGTGAGCCCCACGTGGGACAACCTGATCACCTTGTATCCCCCAGCGCTTAGAACAGTGCTTTGCACCTAGTAAGCGCATAACAAATACCACAATTTTTATTTATTGAGCTCTTACTGTGCATTGAGCACTGCCCTAAGCACTTGGGAGAGTGCACTACAACAAGCTTGGTAGAAACGTTCCTTGCCCATAACAAGTTACCCCGTTGAGAGTGTAACCCCTTTGTGAGCAGGGAATGTGTGTAGTACAGAGCTCCCCCTTCTTTAGGTGCTTAATAAATACCAATTTCATTCTTCTGGTTACTACTATTATTAATAATAATTATGGTACTTGTTAAGCCTTTACTATGTGCCAAGCACTGTTCTAAGTCCTGGGGTAGATACAAAATAATCAGTTTGGACACAGTCCCTGTCCCACATAGGGCTCACAGTCTCATTCTTCACTTCAGAGCCCAATTTCTCCCAGCTGGGCTTTTCTTCCTCACTCATCCAACCTTCGCACCGTCTGGCTGAAGCCTTAGTCTCTCCCCTCATCTTTCCCCTTCTTTTTAGCTACTTTCCACACCACCAGTCCGGTTTGGGGGGGAGGTTTTCACCCACCTATCATTTTTTTTTTATGATACTTGTTAAGCACTTACTATGTGAGAGGCATTGTTCTAAAGCTCTGGGGTAGATACGAACTAATCAGGTTGGACACAGTCCACATCCCACATGGGCTCACAGTCTTAATCCCCCAGCGTGGCTCAGTGGAAAGAGCCTGGGCTTCGGAGGCAGAGGTCATGGGTTCGACTCCCGGCTCTGCCATTTGTCAGCTGTGTGACCGTGGGCAAGTCACTTCACTTCTCGGTGCCTCAGTTACCTCACCTGTAAAATGGGGATTAACTATGAGCCTCACGTGGGACAACCTGATTACCCTGTATCTACCCCAGCCTTAGAACAGTGTTCTGCACATAGTAAGCGCTTAACAAATAACATTTTACAGATGAGAGAACTGAAGCATAGAGAATAATAATGACGGTATTTGTTAAGCGCTTCCTATGTGCCAAGCACTGTTCTAAGTAAATACAAGGTAATCAGGTTGCCCCACGTGGGGCTCACAGTCTTAATCCAATTTTACAGATGAGGTAACTGAGGCACAGAGAAGTTAAGTGGCTCACCCAAGGTCATAGAGCAGAGAAATGGCGGAGATGGGATTAGAACACGCATCCTCCAACTCCCAAGCCCCCGCTCTTTTCACTGAGCCACGCTGAGAAGTGAAGTGACTTGCCCGGGGTCACTCAGCGTACACCGTTATGGGCAGGGAGCATGGCTGCTAATTCTGTTGTAATCTCTCAAGCGTTTAGTACTGCACATAGTAAGTGCCGAAAAAATACCACTGATGGATTGATTCACATTAGAACATACCTTCATAAACTCATCCCTCTAGTCTGTAAGATCGTTGCGGGCAGGGAATGTGTCTGCTCTATTGTTGTGTTGTACTCTGCCAAGCCCGGAGGCCAGTGTTCTGCGGACAGTTAGCGCTCAGTAAATACAACTGGGTGAATGAATGAACAATTACCCTTACGAGAAATAGAGATCTACCCCAAAAGGCGAGGCTGCCCCCTGCTCCTTTGACCTCTTTGAACTTGTTGCGGGGATTCAGCCAAAGGAGGGGTAGACGGGGGGGAAGAAGAGGTGGAGAGGCGTGTGCTGAGAGGCGGCACATGAAGTGAGAGAGGAAATAAAAGGAGGAAGTTGGGGGAGGCCCGTGTCGTTTCCCTCTGAGAAATACGGAAGCGAGTGGATTGTGTGGGGGCCAGGGATGAACGCCTCGGAGGGTTGAAGTGGTGGTCGAGATTAGGTAGAGGTCTGGGGGATGTCCCTAGCCCTTCTCTCCCGCCATTTCCTTCCGTCGATCAATCAGCTAATCTATCGTATTTACTGAGCGACTACTGTACGCACAGCACTGTACAAAGCAATTGGGAGACTACAATAGTCCATGTCCCACGTGGGGCTCACGATCTTAGTCCCCATTTTACAGATGAGGGAACAGAGGCACAGAAAGTGAAGTGACTTTCCCAAGGTCACACAAGCAGACAAGTGGCAGAGTGGGGATTAGAATGTATGTCCTTTTTCTTTTTAAAATGGTATTTGTTAAGTGCTTACTATGTGCCAAGTACGGTATGTGGGACAACCTGATTACCCTGTATCTACCCCAGCGCTTAGAACGGTGCTCTGCACATAGTAAACGCTTAACAAATACCGACATTATTACTAAACTCTGGAGTAGAGACAAGCTAATCAGGTTGGACACAGTCCATGTCCCACGTGGGGCACACAGTCTTCATCCCCATTTTACAGATAAGATAACAAGCCCAGAGAAGTGAAGCGCCACGCCCGCGGTCACACAGCAGAGAAATGGCAGAGCCGGGATTAGAACCCAGGTCCTTCTGACTCCCAAGCCTGGGATCTGTCCACTAGGCCACGCTGCTTTTCCCTCCTCTTTCCCCCAGCCCCTCACTCCTCTCAGGGAACTGAGGGGATGAGGAGGGGGCGGGAAAGAATTGGGGGAGGGTCAAGCTTGAGTCAGAGAAGGGGTCCGGCTCCATTCCAGAAGGGGCGGCGTCTCCTGGCTCCAGTTCCTCCGGGTCTGCGTCCACCGTGCTGTCCTGCAGAGGGGAGAGTAGAGAGTCTGGAAGAAGGAGCGGGCACGGGGAGGGAGGTGGGGAGAGATCCTGGGAGGCAGGAGGAGTCAGTCAGTCAGTCAATTGTATTTATTGAGCTCTTACTGTGTGCAGAGCACTGTATTAAGCACTGGGGAGAAAATAATACAATATAACATTATAACAGACGCATCCCCCGTCCACGGTGAGCTTACAGTCTAAAAGGGGAGAACAGGATTGAGACTGCAAGCTCGTTGTGGGCAGGGAATGTGTCTGTTTATTGTTATACTCCCCCCAGTGCTTAGTACAGTGCAATATACCCAGTGAGCGCTCAATAAATATGACTGAAGGACCTCATAATACGCAATTATTCTTACTCTCTAGTAAGACAGGGAGGATTTCAATCTCTTGCCCTACAATCTTTGTGGCACTGAACATTTTAAAACTTCCTGATACCAAATAACAGAGTTTCTTGTAAATGTTGAAGAGCCTCACCTCGTACCCTAGGGACTTTTTTGGAAGCTCTGAGGTGAAAATAAAGGGACTTCAGGACTGAATTTTTTTTAAGCGCTTACTATGTGTCCGGCACTGAACTAAGCACTGGGGTAGACACAGTATAATCAGGTTGGACACAGGTCCTGTCCCACGTGGGGTTCACGGTCTTAATATACAGTTTACAAGTCAGACAGTCAGTCAGTCAATCGCGTTTATTGAGCACTTACTCTGTGCATTGTATTAAGCGCTAGGGAGAGTACAATATAACAGAAATTCCCTGCCCACAACGAATTTAAAGTCTAGAGGAGGAGAAGAAATGAGGAAACTGAAGGAGAGAGAAGGGAAGTGAGTTGTCCAAGGTCATCCAGCAGACAAGTGGCAGAGCCGGAATTAGAACCCAAGCCCTCTGACTCCCAGGCCCGGGCTCTAACCACTAGACCACGCTAATCCTCTTCCAACTTTAGCCCTGTCGCTGGCTTCTACCTATGACCTGGAATATCCTCTCCACTCCTGCCTATCCTTGACATTGGTATTTAATCACTCAATCAATGGCATTTATTGAGTGCCTGCTGTGTGCAGAGCACTGTACTAAGCACTTGAGAGAGTACATGGTCCCCATCATTCTCCAGCAAGCCGGTAAGATTTCAAGGGACAATCCCCTGAGCTGCACTACCATATTTGCTGAGTGCTTATTGTGTGCAGAGCCCTTCACTAAGCGATTGATCACTGACCACAACCGAACTCTGCTAAGTGCATAATACAGGCCAATCCATTCATTTATATTCCATTCATATAAAGTAATTTTGTCTGCCTGATTCCCCCATTTGATTCTAGGGAATTTCCCAAGGGTTATTACAGCACTCAGAGAGGTAGTATGGCCTAGTAGAGAGGCAGCATGGCCTAGCGGCAAGAACACGGACTTAGGAGTCAGAGGATACGGGTTCTAATTCCAGATCCGCAGTTGTCTGCTGAGTGACCTTGGGCAGGTCACTTAACTTCTCTGTGCCTAGGTTACCTCATCTGTAAAATGGGGATTAAGATAGTGAGCCCCACGTGGGACAATCTGATTATCTTGTATCTACCCCAGCTCTTAGAACAGTGGTTGATACACAGCAGGCACTTGACAAATACTATAATCATTAATAGTAGTAGGTGCTCAATAAATACCAGTCAATAGTGTTTATTGAGCGCTTACCGTGTGCAGAACACTGTACTAAGCGTTTGCTTGCTCGATTACCACCTATTGATTGGTCTTTCCACCAATAAAAATAATTGCCACCCCGATGTTCAGCCATCCCACTAACTTTACTTTCTTTCTTATTTTCTCCATGAAACTCTCCTCTATTCCTCTCTGATCTTCTTCCTTTTCTTTATTCCTCGGGGGTCGGGGGGGTGGTCCTCCTGGGGTCGAGCGTCCCTTACCATTGCTGTAGATTGGCTGCATCGCCTCTCCTGGAGTTGGGGAGGGGTCTCGAGGTCCTGAGGGGTCTCTGGGAGGCACAAGTACAGATGGGGAGAAAGATAAATGTGTGCGAGAGAGACTATGCAGGAGTGAATCGAGGGGAGGCAGCGTGGTCTAATGGGGAGATCACGGGTCAGGGAGTCAGGATCCCCAACTTGGAGGCCCAGCTCCTCCACTGACCTGCTGTGTGACCTCATTTAACCTCTCTGGGCCTCAGTTGCCTCTTCTGTAGAATGGGCATAAGCTAGATTGGAAGCCCTGTGTGGGTCAGGGAATGTGTCTGATCCCACAGCCTTTATTGATATTATTAATAACCATAATAATAATAATGATGGTATTTGTTAAGCACTTACTATGTGCCAGGCACTGTACTAAGCACTGGGGTAGATACGAGCTAATCAGGTTGGACCCAGTCCCTGTCCCACGTGGGGCTCACAGTTTTAATCCTCATTTACAGATGAGGGAACTGAGGCCCTGAGAAGTGAAGTGGCCTGCCCAGGTTCACACAGCAGACAAGTGGTGGACCTGGGATTAGGACCCCCACCCCCAACCCCCTGCCTACCACCTCCCCGGGTCACCCCCCGCCCACCCCTGGGGCAGCCCACAGACCTGGTTTCCTCCAGGGCCGGGAGCGGAACAGCAGAGCCGCCACAGCCCCGATGCAGGCGAGCAGAGCCGTGACCGCCCCGAGAACCACTGCCCGCTTCCGCCTGCCGCTTCCTGCAGAAACAGAGCCCACCGATGGGGCCGGGGGAGAAACCTCAGGGGGGGTCGGGGTCAGGGAGACCAGCACGGGAAGACGCGGACCGGGGAGGGGGCTTCCCTGCTGAAACCGCCAAGCAACCATGACCAAGGGCAAGGGCCGGGCTGGAAGCCTGGGAGGCGGTGAGGCCTAGTGGATGGCGTCTGGGATTGGGACTTAGAAAACCCGGGCTCCACTGCATGGCCTTGGACCAGTCGCTCACTCTCTCTGGGCCTCCATTTCCCCAACAGGAAAATGGGGGTAAGAGAAAAGCAGCATGGTCTAGTGGATAGAGCCAGGAACTGGGAATCAGAAGGACCTGAGTTCTAATCCCTACTCTGACACTTGTCTGCTGTGGGACCTCGGGCAAGTCATTTCACTTCTCTGCGCTTCAGTTACCTCATCTGTAAAACGGGTTTGATAATGGGAGCCCTGTGTGGGATAGGGACTGTGTCCAAACTGATTATCTTGTATCTAAACCATTATATATTATAAATTGGTTATTTATTCATATTACTGGCTGTCCCCCCCTCTAGACTGTAATATTACTACGGGCAGAGAATGTCTGCCGATTCCGTCGTACTCTCCTACGTGCTTAGTCCTGTGCTCTGCACATAGTAAGTGCTCGATAGATATATTGATTGATTGATTGTTGGGCTTCTTCCCTCCCTCTTTTTCTTACTGGCTGTGATCTGATGATCTTGGATAAGCCTCAGTGGCGCAGCACATCAGAAACCCTTAATGAAGACCCCCAAAGTCTGGCCTCTTGGGCAGCACTGCCCAGCACGGGTGGCTGCTCCATGCCCAGTAGCTGGCACGCTTAGCTTCTCATTGTACCTCAAACTCGTCTATCTTCTCGCCATCTTCTCGCCACCCTCTCGCCCACATCCCGCCTCTGGCCTGGAATGCCCTCCCTCCTCATATCCGACAGGCAATTACTCTCCCCACTTTCCCAGACTTATTTCAATAAGCCTTCAGGCACATATCCTGCGAGAGGTCTTCCCTGACTTAAGCCTCTGCTTCTCCCATTTCCTTCTGCGTCACCCTGGCCTGCTCCTTTTATTCATCCCTCCCTTCTGGCCCTTAAAGCACTTATGCACATATCTGTAATTGATTTATTTCTATTGGTGTCTGTCTCCCCCACTAGACCGTAAGCTCATCGTGGGCAGGGAACGTGCCTGTTTATTGTTATATTGTATTTCCCAAGCACTTGCTACAGTGCTCCGCACATAGTGAGCCCTCAATAAATGTGATTGAATGAATGAATACACAGAGTAAGTGCTCAGTAAATGCCACTGATTGATTAATTGACGTCTGGCATCTCCCTGGCAGGGATCTTAGAGACCCTTAGGGAAGACTGACGGCAGGCAGCAAAGACAGGGCTGGAGGCCCAGAGGGGGAGTCTTCAAACGGGGGACCGCCGAGCAATTGGTTCGACTGAGGGCTTTGCCACATCCTGCTGGAAGGTCGGAAGTCGGCTCACAAACCATCTGCGAGTTGGTAGGATTCAGGTTTTCCCTTGATCCTGGCAATAAAGCCAGGGCGTTCCACTGACTACCGAATATCTGGAGAACTGTGTATTCTGGGCAACTTCTTAGAAACTGGTTCCAGGCCCCACCCCCTTACCTTCCCCCAGGATCCTCTTTGCCCTTGGCTTCGATCACCACCTGCTGCTCAGCAAACAGAGATGAAACGTGTCTGAGATGGGGTGGGGGCAGCTATGAGGCCTGGTGAGGTATTTCCTGGCTTCTGGGGGTGCAGATTAAAGGGCTCCCCGCAAAGCTCACACCAGTCGGCTTCTCCTTGTCTGGAGAGAGGGAGGAGGCAGGGGTCACCCTCCCACCCTCCAGATTCTAATGTTGAGCACCGGCTAGTGGATAGAGCACGGGGCTGGGAGTCGGAGGACCCGAGTTCTACTCGTGGCTCCGCCCCTTGTCTGCTGTGTGACCTTGGGCGTGTTACTTACTTCTCTGGGCCTCAGTCGTCGCATCTGTAAAATGGGAGTTAAGACTATGAGACCTATGTGGGATGGGGTCTGCATCAATTATCTTGTATCTACCCTAGCACTTAGTACAGTGCCTGGCACTTAGTAAGCCCTTAACAAACACCACAATTATTATTATGTATTGTATTTATCACCATCCTGTGTTTTTTTATGCTGTTCTCTGCTTTTATCCTTTCCCCGTCCCTTGTGCCGTTTGTCATCCACCTTCTCACGCACTTCCTCCAACACACTTTTACTTTGATCGTGAGCCCCCGGGACCTCATCCAAACCTATAATGTCACCTGGCACCGAATGTAGAACTCTGCCCACAGATGGTGCTCAGGAAATAGTACGACCGTCGCTTTTAGCTGTCCCCGGTCCGTGTGCAGTGTGCCGGAGCTTGTCCCATTTGTCAATTCCTAGAGCGTTCGGGCAGGGGAAGGGGAGAAGCGCTATAAAGGAGTCGGGGAAATCAGCTGGAGGGAAAGGAGCAACAGCGGTGGGAACTTCAGCGTCTGTTTCATCGGCTGAGCTGCAAGCGACCCTCTGAGAGGTGAGTTCTTCCACCCTCCTGACCGAGTGCGCTCAGAGACAATGCCACCATTTATCGCTTTTCTCCTCAAAGCACTTTCAAGTGACTGACCTCCCCGCTGTCCTCACAACATCCCTGGGTGGTAGGGGAAGTCAGGTCAGAGTAACCCCAAATGTACAGAGAAGGCAACTGACACCCAGAGAGGTTAAGTGACTTCCCCAAGGTCACACAACACGCCTGTGGCCAAGCAGAGACTAATAACGATAATAATAACTGTGGTATTTGTTAAGTGCTACTACGTGTCAAGCGCTGGACTGAGCACTGGGGTGGAGCCAAGCGTATCGGGTTGGACACAGTCCCTGTTCCATATGGGGCTCACAGTCTTAATCACCACTTTGCAGATGAGGTAACTGAGGCACACAGAAGTAAAGTGACTTGCCCAAGGTCATTCAGCAGGCAAGTGGCGGAGCTGGGATTAGAACACCCCCCGTCCTTTGACTCTCAGGCCCGAGCTCTTTCCACTAGGCCATGCTTTTTCTCCAAGTCTCTTGACCTAAGATTAGAACACAGGTCCCGGGACCTGTGCTCTTTCCCTTAGGCCTCACGGCCACTCTGGAGGCCTGGGGGTGGGGATGCTGGTGGGAGGGGTGGGGAGTGAGACAGGGCGGTCGGCACTGAGACCAAGTGAGATGACACAGGACCACATTGAGGTGACCCTCACCTAAGCTAAGGACTTTGGTCAGCCTCAGGGCAAGGGACAGTTGGGGGCTGGTGGTCCTGGGACCTTGGTGGGGCAGGGAGGGGAAGGGGAGGGCTTGTCTGGTAGCCCTCCCATGAGACGGTGCCCCTGAGTTTTCTTTTCAAGGATCTCCATGAGGCAACTCTGGATCCTGTTGTTTCTCATCCTCGTCTCGGGAAGTGACGGCGCAAATGGTAAGTGACTTTGGCCTAATCCGGGACTGAAAACTCCTTGTGGGCAGGGAACTTGGGGCATACCCCGTATATAGTGAGACCTCAATAAATATCGGTATGTTTCTCCCTTTATATCTGACAGAGGATCACTTTCCCTTCCTTCAAAGCCCTACTAAAATCACACCTCTTCCAGGAAGCCTGCCATGACAAAACCTCTCATCTCTCTATCCCATTCTCCCTCCCTTCTGTGCCCTTTTTTTCTATGGAATTTGTTAAACGCTTACTGTGTTGCCAGGAACTGAACTAAACTCTTGGGTAAATAGAATAATTCCATTGGACGCAGTCCCTGTCCCATTCGGGGCTCACAGTCTTAATCCTATTTGACAGGTTAAGTCACTGAGGTCCAGAGATGCGAAGCGACTTGCCCAGGGTCACACATCAGACACATGGCAGAGCCGGGATTAGAACCCAGCTCCTTCTGACTCTCAGGCCCATGCTTTATCCACTAGGCCATGCTGCTTAAGCACGTACTATGTTCCAGGTGATATACTAATAATAATGGTATTTGTTAAGCGCTATGTGCAGAGCACTGTTCTAAGTGTTGGGAAAGATACAGGGTAATCAGGTTGTCCCACGTGAGGCTCACAGTCTTAATCCCCATTTTGCAGATGAGGTAACTGAGGCACAGAGAAGTTAAGTGACTTGCCCACAGTCACACAGCTGACAAGTGGCAGAGCCGGGATTCGAACTAAGTGTTGGGGTAGATAAAAAGAATTGGTAGATGCAGTCGCTGCCCTTGAGAAGTTCACAGTCTCCCTCATCCTTCATCCCTACTGTGCGCTCTGCCCACAGTAGGTTGTAAGTCCTTCGAGGGCAGGATCATGTCTATTAACTCGTTCGTACTTTCCCGAGCGCTCAGTACCGTGCTCTGCACAGAGTCAGCGCTCAAAAAATCACTGATTGCTATGATGCAGGAGACCGAGTCTAGCTTGAGCTCAGCCAGTTGAGTTTCCCCCTCTAGACTGTAAGCTCTTTGTTGGCAGGGAATGTGTCTGTTTATTGTGTATTGTACTCTCCCAAGTGCTCCGCACACAGCAAGCGCTCAATAAATATGACGGAACGAAGGAAACGAATGAATGTCGACCCAATGGCACAGCTGGGGAAAGCGCTCAATAAATACCACTGATCGATGGGATAGGACGGGTCCAAGGGGGCTTCGGTGAGGCGCGGGATGTAGTCGGGGGGAATCGTACTGATGGTAGTGCCTCTCCACAGAGTGGAGAGCCCCCGGATCGAGGGGCTTCCCTCCCCAGGATAGGAGGCTGGAGCCCTGCCCCTCTCCCACCCCCGAGCCCCGCAGCTGCAAAGAAGTCCAACTGAGGTGTCCAAAGGCTACAGGTGAGACAGTGGGGAGAGGCTGAGCCCCGGAGGCTTCTGGGAGCGGCCCCCGAAGGTGGCGGTCGGGGGTCGCTCCCAATGTCTGGGCAGAGTCTGACCGCCCACTCTGATCCCGCGGGGGTTCTACCCACTCCTCCCCCTCCCACCCTCTCAGACGGCATCTACACTCTGAGCACGGCGGACGGGCAGACCTACCAGACCTTCTGCGACATGACCACGGCTGGTGGCGGCTGGACGCTGGTGGCCAGCGTGCATGAGAACAACATGGACGGCAAGTGCACCGTGGGTGACCGCTGGTCCAGCCAGCAGGGCAGCAACCCCCGCCATCCCGAGGGGGACGGGAACTGGGCCAACTATGCCACCTTCGGCTCAGCCACGGGGGCCACCAGCGACGACTACAAGGTGCGGCCTGCCCCTCCCCCAGCCCAACTAAGAGGAAATAACCTCATCGTTGGCATTTTTCAAAAGTCAGGCAGGACTCAGATGGCGCCCTGGGGTGAGATCTGGGTTCCGCCCCGGCCCTGCCCCGTCGGGTGTGAACTGGGCTCATTTTTAACATCTGCTGGGCCTTTGTGAAATGGGAACAATGAGGAAGCAGCACGGCTCGGTGGCTAGAGCCCGGGCCTGGGAGTTAGAAGACCCGGGTTGCCTCCTACGTGACCTTGGACAAGTCACTTAATTTCTCTGGACCTCCAGTACCTCATCTGTAAAGTGGGGATTTAATACCCGTTCTCCCTCCTGCTTAGATTGTGAGCCCTGTGTGGGACAGGGACTGTGTCCTATCTACCTTATATCTTCCCCAGAGTTTAGAACAGTGCCTGACACAAAACAATAATAATGTGTCCAGTCCGATTTGCTTGCATCCACTCCAGCACTGAGAACAATGCCTGGCACATAGCAATAGCTTAAGAAATACGGAAAATATTATTATTATTACTGTTCCGAGAGCTCAAGGAGAACTGGCCCATGTCCCAGATGTGAGCCTTTCGGGATCCAGGAAGGCTCCATTGCTCAGACACCCCCCCAACTCCGCCGTCCCCCCCGATTCTTCCCAGAACCCGGGCTACTTCGACATCCAGGCCAGCAACCTGGCCATCTGGCACGTGCCCAACAAGACGCCCCTAAGGCTCTGGAGGAGCCAGGCTCTGCTGAGGTATCGCACTGACAGCAACTTCCTCCTTGCCTTCGGCGGGAACCTGTTCAAACTGTACCAGGTAACACGGGCCCGGGGGACGGGGAGGGAGGACTGTGGAACCACCATAACCAAAGGGCGTTCCACCCACCCTCCATCTTGCTCTCCTCGCCCCCGCAGAAATATCCAGTCAAATTTGGGGGCGGAACCTGCTGGAAAGACAATGGCCCAGCTGTGCCCGTAGTCTACGACTTGGGCGACGCTGAGAAAACCGCCCAGTACTACTCACCCTTGGGTCGAAGTGAGTAGCGGCTCCCGGATTTTAGTCAGTCAGTCAGTCGGTCGGCCATATTTATTGAGTGCTTACCGTGTGTGGGACACTGTGTGCGCTTGGGAGAATACAATTCAACCATAGACAGATCCATTCCCTGCCCACAACGATAAGTCGGATGGATTGATGGGTTGAGGTCGAGTTTCTCTCTCACTCTGATGTTTTCCCTAAGAACCAGTATCAATCAATCAGTGGTATTGATCGACTGCTTTTTGTGTGCGGAGCACAAGAAGAAAATCATTCTGGATGAAGGGCCTATTGATAAGCCTGTGGTGGTGGTAGCTGGGGGTAACGGGAATAACACTAGTAGTGTAGCATGGCACGGTGGATAAAACACGGGCCTGGGAGTCAGAAGGTCATGAGTTCTATTCCCGACTCCGCCACTTGCCTGCTGCGTGACCTCGGGCAAGTCACTTCACTTCTCTGGGCCTCAGTTCCCTCATCTGTGAGGGGAGTGAGGCTGTGAGCACCATGTGGGACAGGGGCTGTGTTCCACCTGAAATGCTTGTATCCACCCCAGCACTTAGTACAGTGCCTGGCACACAGTAAGTGCTTAATAAATACCACAATCATTATTATTATTGTTATTATTCTCTCTGCCTCAGTTGGCTCATCTAAAAAATGTGAGCCCAAGGTAGGACAGGGACTGCCTCCAAACTGATGACCTTGTGTTTACCCCGGTCTTAAAAAGTGCTTGACGCACAGCAAGCGCTTAACAAATACCATCATCATCAACACCATCATAGTAAGCGCTTAACAAATACCAGAAAAAATTAAAATGCGGAAGTCGGGTGGGTTGGGTGGGGATAAATTGTTGTCCTGAGGCTTGTCCCCTCTTCTCCCCGCCACCCACACCCCTGCGGTGACCGGCTCCTCTCGTCCTCCTTCCCCCTCTCCTGCGCCTGCAGAAGAATTCACCGCCGGCTTCATCCAGTTCCGGGTGTTCAACAGCGAGCGAGCGGCCAACGCCTTGTGTCCCGGGGTCCGGGTCACCGGCTGTAACACGGAGCACGTGAGTTTTGCATCAGTCCCGGGGGATGGGCAAGGGGGTCCACCCCACAACCCCCGTGGGGTCTTATGAAAAAGTGGGGCATTTGGGGGCAGCAGTAAAACATGGCATCCTAGAGTGGCCTCTGGGTCTAAAAGATGCCCGAGACACCTTCGCTGCTCACGAGGAGCTTCCGCTCTGGGAGGGGACAGACGAATATTTATGGTTAATCCGGAGAAATCATCGAACTGCATACGTTTATAGGAAAAGACCACATTTGCCCAAGTGATTAAGGATACGATCTTGGATGGGAACACCAATGCTTCCAACAACTCCCTAGATCTGGGTTTCCGGGGAACATCTCCTCCATCCCACTGCCTCCTGAGAGATGTACATTCTCCTCGCCCCCATGAGGGGGCCCTCTCCTTCCCACACTGCACCCTGGGAGGTGTCCGCTCTCCTCCCCCACGGCATCCTGGGTCACGTTCGCTCCTCTCCACACTACACCCTGGGAGATTCCGCTCCTTCACCCACACTGTCCCCCAGGAGGTGTCCTCTCCTTCCTTCACTGCACCCTGGGAGGCTTCCGCTCTCCCCCAGACGGCATCCTGCGATATGTCTGCTCCTTCTCCAATTGCACCATGGGAAGTGTCCGCTCCTCTCCCCATGGCGTCCTATGATATGTCTGCTTCTCCCCACACTTCACCCTGGGAGATTCTGCTCCTTCACCCACATCGCCCTGCAGGACGTGTCCTCTCCTTCCCCCAGAACATCCTGGGAGATGTCTGCTCCTTCGCCCCATGACATCCTAGGAGATGTCCACTCCTCTCCCCACCGGATCCTGGGAGGTGTCCGCTTCAGCGGCTCCCTCACATCCGCCTTTCCCCTCACCCTCCCCTCTCCCCTCCTTCTCCTGCTCCTCCAGCACTGCATCGGCGGTGGGGGGCACTTCCCGGAAGCAGCCCCCAGACAGTGCGGAGACTTCTCCTCCTTCGACTGGGACGGGTTCGGGACCCACAGGGGCTACAGCGCCAGCCGGGATATCACCGAGGCGGCCGTGCTCCTGTTCTACCGCTGAGGGCGGCCCAGCTTCCCCTTCTTGGGAAGAGGCCCTTTTCCTGATTGTGTCCTGCTGGGAACTTATTAAATCACTTCTGTTTATTGTCCAATGTCTTCATTGCTTTGTTTCACTGGAGAAATTGATAATCCACTCCCTCTTTTCCTTCTCCTCCTCCTCCTCCTCCTCCTTTTTTTACGGTATTTCTTAAACACTTACTCTGTGTCCAACACTGTTCTAAACACTGGGGTAGATACAAGTGAATTAGTTTAGACACGGTCCCTGTCCTCCATGGGGCTCACAGTCTAAGTAGGAGGGAGAATGGGAGAACTGAGGCAAAGAGGAACAAAGTGACTTGCCCAAGATCACCCAGCAAGCAATTGGCAGAGCTGAGATTAGAATCCAGATCCTCTGACTCCCAGGTCCCTGCTTTTTCCACTAGGCCATGCTGCTTCTCGGCTCCTTTTCCTCCTCCCTCCTTCTCTTTCTTCTCTACTCCATTCTCTTTCCTTTACCTCTTCCTCCTTCTTCTCAATCACCTCCTCTGTGTTCCTTCTCTTCCTCCTGCACTTGATAAATACGACTGACTGAAGGAGAGAAAATTAGCCTGAGGTTCTAGCCAGGGAACGGCTCGCCTCCCCAAAAGGGGGAAGCGGAGGGGGGCGAAGACAAGATAAACGGGCGGGGAGGGGATGGAGGAAGTGGTAGACACAGCAGATGAGTGGCTGAACTGGGATTAGAACTCAGGTCCTTCTGACTTCCAGATCTGTGTTCTATCCACTAGGCAACACTGTTTCTTAACGAACGTGAAGCGATTCTGTGGTAACAATTCAGTGTTAAGAAATAAAAATGATAATAACAATTATGGCATTTGTTAAGCTCTTACTACGTGCCAGGCAGTGTACTAAGGGCTGGGGTGGATACAAGCCAACTGGGCGCCACAGTTTCTGCCCCTCATGGGGCTCTCAGTCTTAACCCCCATTTTAGAGATGGGGTGGATCCAAGCAGATCGGGTCAGACCCCATCCCCGTCCCATTTGGGGCTCCTCACGGCCACCCCCATTGAGGCCCGGAAAAGTGAAGCGACTTGCCCAAGGTCCCTCAAGCAGACGAGTGGTGGAGCCAGGATTAGAACCCAGGTTCCTCTGACGCCTTTCCCGGAAGGTCCAGCGGGGATGGGCCTCTGGGAGTGGTGGGGGAGACTACGACACACTCACCGGTCACTGTGACGTTCAACCCGTCACTGGTCACCAAACCATCGCCGTTGCTGGCCGCACACTGGTATTCCCCACCATCGCTCTCCCTCACAGCAGCCAGCTCCATCTCCGCCATCCTCCTCGTCCCCGCCACCGTCTTCAAGGACCTCGCCCAGTCCCGGCCAGCTCGGTGCAAGGAGAAGTTGACGGGTCCCGTGCCCGCGGCTGCCGAGCAGACCAGCACCAGCCTCCGCCCTTCCTCCACCTGCCCCCCGGGGGGTTTGGCCTCCAGGGTGACGCCGGATACCGGGACTCCTGGGGAAACAGAATCGCTGTTCGGCCTGCGTCTCCCCTCTCCTCAGAAACCTCATAATAATAATAATAATAGTAATGATGTACTTGCTAAATGATGTTCTTCCCCTCGACTCTATTTATTGCCATCGTTCTCGTCTGTCCGTCTCCCCCGATTAGACCGTAAGCCCGTCAAACGGCAGGGACTGTCTCTATCTGTTGCCGACTTGTTCATTCCAAGCGCTTAGTACAGTGCTCTGCACATAGTAAGCGCTCAATAAATACTATTGAATGAATGAATGAATGCTAAGCGCTTACTATGTGCCAAGCTCTGTTCTAAACACTGGGGTAGATAAAAGCTTATCAGGGTGGACACAGTCCCTGTCCCACATGGGGCTCACGCTCAATCCCCATTTTACAGATGAGGGAACCGAGGCCCATAGAAGCGAAGTGACTTGCCCAAGGTCACGCAGCAGACATGTGGTGGAGCTGGGTTTAGAATACAGGTCCTTCTGACGCCGAGGCCTGGGTTCTATCCACTGAGCCGCACTGCACGTCCGCATCAAATGAAAACTCCGAGCGCTTAGTACAGCGCTCTGCACAGTGGGTGTTCAGTAAATACGACGGTCTAACTACAAGGCATTCAATCGTCTCTCTCTCTCTCCTGCCTGACCTTGCTGCTGTCTAGCTACGATCCCCGCCCGCACACTTCGCTCCCCTAATGGCTTGCCCATCTTGACGCTGACTCCTTGCCACGTCCTCCCTCTTGGGTAGGGAATTTGTCTGTTATATTGCCTTGTGATACTCTCCCCAGCACTTAGTACAGTGCTCCGCACAAAATAAGTGCTCAATAAATATGATCGACCGACTGATCCGCCACTCTGCTTTCAATCAGTGCTCCTCACCAGACTCTGTCCACCTCTGACCCTCCCCCGTGGACCCTGCCCAGCCCTGACTCTCTCCCCCACCCCCTGACCCGGACTCACGCTTCACCCGGATGTGTTGCTGGGCGCTCTGCTTTCGGATGGTGAAGGTCAGGGTGGCCGCCTGGCACAGGTAGACCCCCGAGTCCCCCAGCTGGGCCGTGTGGATCCGGTGGCCCGGGGACCTGTCCCAGCCCCGCACCATCTTGGAGTCTTTGTAGAAGGAGAAGTGAAGTTGGGGGTCTGGTCTCGGGGGGCCCGGACTCTGGGGGTCCATCTGGATGTCACAGGTCAGGGTGAGCGGGCTCCCCTCCAGAGGCTGGCTGGAAGGGGCGGCTCTCAGCACGGGCCTCAGGATCAGCACTGGGGACCGTTAGAAGATGGTGGTCAATGGCCGCGGAGCTTCACGGCATCTCCACACTCGGATCTCACACTCAATCTCCAAGGGCTCCTTCCCCTCTGCCTTCAAACATGCCCACGTCTCCCCCATCCTAAAAAAACCCACTCTTCACCCCACTTCCCCCTCCAGTTATCGTCCTATCTCCCTACTACCCTTCCTTTCCAAAATCCTAGAACGAGTCGTCTACAATCGATGCCTAGAATTCCTTAACTCCCATTCTCTCCTAGACCCCCTCCGATCTGGCTTCCGTCCCCTCCACTCTACCGAGACTGCTCTCTCTAAGGTCACCCGTGACCTCCTTCTTGCCAAATCCAATGGCTCCTACTCCATTCTGATCCTCCTTGACCTCTCTGCTGCCTTTGACACTGTCGACCATCCCCTCCTCCTCCATACCTTATCTCACCTTGGCTTCACGGACTCTGTCCTCTCCTGGTTCTCCTCTTACCTCTCTGGCCGATCATTCTCGGTCTCCTACGCTGGAGCCTCCTCCCCCTCCCATCCTTTAACTGTTGGAGTTCCTCAAGGGTCAGTTCTCGGCCCTCTTCTGTTCTCCATTTACACTCACTCCCTCGGTGAACTCATCCGCTCTCACGGCTTTGACTACCATCTCTACGCAGATGACACGCAGATCTACATCTCCGCCCCTGTCCTCTCCCCCTCCCTTCGGGCTCGCATCTCCTCCTGCCTCCGGGACGTCTCCACCTGGATGTCGGCCCGCCACCTAAAACTCAACATGAGCAAGACTGAGCTCATCTTCCCTCCCAAACCCGGTCCGCTCCCAGACTTCTCTATCACCGTGGATGGCACGACCATCCTTCCCGTCCCACAGGCCCGCAATCTCGGTGTCATCCTTGACTCGTCCCTCTCGTTCACCCCACGCATCCTATCCGTTACCAAGACCTGCCGGTTTCACCTCTACAATATCGCCAAGATCCGCCCTTTCCTCTCCACCCAAACGGCTACCTTACTATTACGGGCTCTCGTTATATCCCGGCTAGACTACTGTGTCAGCCTTCTCTCTGACCTCCCTTCCTCCTCTCTCGCCCCGCTCCGGTCTATTCTTCACTCCGCTGCCCGGCTCATCTTCCCGCAGAAACGATCTGGGCATGTCACTCCCCTTCTTAAACAACTCCAGTGGTTGCCTATCGACCTCCGCTCCAAACAAAAACTCCTCACTCTAGGCTTCGAGGCTCTCCATCCCCTTGCCCCTTCCTACCTCTCCTCCCTTCTCTCTTTCTACCGCCCACCCCGCACGCTCCGCTCCTCTGCCGCCCACCTCCTCACCGTCCCTCGGTCTCGCCCATCCCGCCGTCGACCCCCGGGCCACGTCCTCCCGCGGTCCTGGAACGCCCTCCCTCCTCACCTCCGCCAAACTGATTCTCTTTCCCTCTTCAAAACCTTACTTAAAAATCACCTCCTCCAAGAGGCGTTCCCAGACTGAGCTCCTCTTCCCCCTCTACTCCCTCTGCCATCCTCCCTTTACCTCTCCGCAGCTAAAGCCTCATTTTCCCCTTTTCCCTCTGCTCCTCCACCTCTCCCTTCCCATCCCCACAGCACTGTACTCGTCCGCTCAACTGTATATATTTTCGTTACCCTATTTATTTTGTTAATGAATTGTACATCGCCTTGATTCTATTTAGTTGCCATCGGTTTTTACGAGATGTTCTTCCCCTCGACGCTGTTTAGTGCCATTGTTCTTGTCTGTCCGTCTCCCCCGATTAGACTATAAGCCCGTCAAACGGCAGGGACTGTCTCTATCTGTTGCCGACTTGTTCATCCCAAGCGCTTAGTACAGTGCTCTGCACATAGTAAGGGCTCAATAAATACTATTGAATGAATGAATGAATGGATCACACCGCCCACACGACACTGGTGTCCCTGGACCCGGGATTGAGGGGTGAAACCCCTCTGTCTCATGCCCCCCAACTCCCAACCTGCCAATCCCAGTCACCCCCGAGAGCACGTCACCCCCTCTGTGTGGATTCGTTGCCCCAGAGCGGATCAGGTCGGTGGGACTCACCACATATCCCACGGTCCATTGCTGCAAGAGAGCAGAGAAAAGGAGGTTAGGCCGTTGGGCCCTGTTCGGGGGGAAACCCAGAGGGATTGGGATGCTTTTCTTGCTGGGTCGCCTGCCCACTGGCCTGGCCCGGACTTGGAGGGCCAAAGAGGGTAGACATTCCGGCTCCGGCCAGAGGGAACTACCAGAGGGAGCGGCGGGTAGCAGGGCTGGTCCCAGAGAACTTTCGGGATCAGAAACAGGGAGACCGTCAGGATACCACCTCCTTTTCGGGAACGTCAGAGTGTGACGCTCACGGTGCCATCTCCCATCTCTCTTTTTTATGGTATTGGTTAAGCGCTTTCTATGTACCAGGCACTGTTCTACGCGCTGGGGTAGATAGAAGATAATCGGGTTGGACGCAGTCTCTGTCCCATGTGGGGCGCTCAGTCTCGATCCCTATTTTACAGATGTGGTAACTGAGGCCCTGAGAAGTGACGTGACCTGTCCAAGGTCACATAGCAGGCAAGTGGCGGAGCTGGGATTAGAACCCAGGTCCTTCTGACTTCCAGGCCTGTGCGCTAACCACTAGACCACACTGCTTCTCTTCACTCTTCCGCTTGGGCCCCTCTGCCCACATTCATTTCCCCAGGTCCGGACTACTCAGTCAGTCAACAGGTGTGCAGAGCACTGTACTAAGTACTTGGGAGAGTACAATATAACCCATACAATCCCTCCCCACAACAAGCTTTCAGTCTAGAGGGGGAGACAGACATTAATATAAATAAATGAATGACAGGTACGGACAAAAGTGCTGAGGGGTGGGATGGGGGATGAACGAAGGGAGCAAGACAGGGCGACGCAGAAGGGAGAGGGAGAAGAGGAAAGGAAGGGTCAGGGAAGGCCTTTTGGAGTAGGATCCCGGCAGGGCCGGGAAATTCCCACTATGCTGGGCTACGAGGCAGAACTACCAGGCTGGCATTAAGGCAACTCTGGCACTGAGGTAATTCCTTACCGTCGGCTTTAAAGCACTCAATCAACTCACCCCCTCCTAAGTCACCTCTCTAATCTACTCCAGCCCAGCTCGCACACTCCGCTCCTCTAGCGCCAGCTTACTCGCTGTGCCCCGATCTCATCTAGCTCACCGCTGACCACTTTCCTCACATCCTCCTCCTATCCTGGAGCTCCTTCCCCCTCCATTTCCACCAAACTACCACTCTTTCCACCTTCAAAGCATCATTATTATTATTATCGTTAAGTGCCGTCGAGTCATTTCCCATTCATAGCGACCGCATGGATATACTTTCTCCAGAACGTCCTGTCCTCTGTCGTAATCGAAGCATTACTAAGGTCACATCTCCTTCCCAAGGCCTTCCCCGATTGATCCCTCTTTTCCCAGGCTCACTCTCCCTTCTGCATCATCTATGCCCTTTGATCTGTGACCTTTGGACATTTGATATTCACTCCAGCTCTCAACCCCACAGCACTGATGTATATTTACTTAGATTCTATATTATACATTACCTACTGATTCATATTAATGTCTGTCTCCCACTCGAGACTGTAAGCTCGTTTTGGGCAGGAAACATGTCTGCTGATTCTATTGCACTGCACTCTCCCAAGTGGTTAGTACAGTTTGCTGCACAAAGTATGTTTCAATAAATACGATTGATTGATTGATCGGGACTGCAGCCCACACCTGGCCCCCAAACGCCACCTAACACCTTAAGAGAACCTGCGTGGCTTAGTGGCTAGAGCCGGGGCCTGGGAGTCAGAGGGACCTGGGTTCTAATTCCCGCTCTCCCTTTGTCTCCTGTGTGACCTCGGGCAAGTCACTTCACTTCTCTGGACTTCCTTTCCCTCATCTGTAAAATGGGGATTAAGACTGTGAGTCCCACGTGGGACAGGGCCTATGTCCAACCTGATTAGTTTGGTATCTACCCCAGCACTTAGTACAGTGCCTGGAACACAGTAAGAGCTTAACGAGTACCATTTCAAGAAAACAAACAAAAAAAACCCAAAACCTCTGTGGTAGTCGGACCCCGCTCCTCCCCCAGGACCCCCTGCTCTCACCCCCATTCTGTCTCACAGCTTCACCCCGACTCTCCCCCACCCCCTCCCCCTCTCTAACCCACAACTTGAGACTTGCAAGGGGCTCAACCATCAAAGGGGAAATGAACAGCGATAACACAACGCAGTCGTGTTTGTCCCAGGTGGTCGGAGGCCGGTGGAGGGCTGGGGTTGGGGGGGAGCATGGGGAGGGGATGTCACCTTTTGGGGTCATACAAGGGACCGTGGCCTGTGGCCCTGACTTTTACCCTGAAGAATCTTGAATGGGAGGTTGACCCCATCAGACTGGATTCTTCTTGAGGGCAGAGATCATTTTTCTTACCGTTTTTTGTTCTCATACAACCGCTTGCGAGGGTACAGTGCTGTTTAGTGCTCTGGTATTCTCCTGGACTCTACAGTGCTCTACTGTTCCCTAGTATAGCGAACACTGGGAATAGTATAGGAGCACTGGGAGTCAGGAGACCTGCATTAGTCAATCAATCGTATTTATTGAGCGCTTACTGTGTGCAGAGCACTGTACTAGCAGCATGGCTCAGTGGAAAGAGCCTGGGCTTCGGAGTCAGAGGTCATGGGTTCGACTCCCGGCTCTGCCCCTTGTCAGCTGTGTGACTGTGGTCACTTAACTTCTCTGTGCCTCAGTTACCTCATCTGTAAAATGGGGATTAACTGTGAGCCTCACGAGGGACAACCTGATTACCCTGTATCTCCCCCAGCGCTTAGAACAGTGCTCTGCACATAGTAAGCGTTTAACAAATACCAACATTATTATTATTATTATTATTACTAAGCTCTTGTGAGAGGACAAAAGAAGAACAAAACAAGGAGCTTACAGTCTAGAGGAGACAGACATTAATATTAATAGAAATAAATGAATAATAAGCTATTACTAGAATCTGGATTCTAATCCTGACTCTGCCATTTGCCTGCTGGGTGACCTTGGGTGGGTCACTTAACTAGTCTGTGTCTCAGTTTCCTCGTCTCTAAAATGGGATTCAATACCCGTTTTCTTTCACCTTTAGAGTGACTACTGTTCACTACAGTGCTCTGCTATTTTAGTGTTCTCTACAGTGCTCTAGTATTCTATTACTTTTTACAGTGCTTTAATATTAAACTGTTCTCTACAATGCTCTACTATTCTACTGGTCTCTTCATTGATCTAGTATTCTGTTTACAGTGCTCTAGTAGTCATCTGTTCTTTACAGTGCTCTAATATTCTACTGTTCTCTAATATTCTATTTTCTACAGTGCACTAGGATTCAAAACCAGTAATCTAATATAGTGTTAGTATTCTACTACTAGTCTGTCTTAGCAACTGGCTCTAGTATTCAAAAGTACACGGTTCTCTACACTGTTCTTTACAGTGCTCTAATATTCTACTGTTCTCTACAGTGCTCTAGTATTCTACCGTTCATAACAATAATAATGGTATTTGTTAAGCACTTACTATGTGCCAGGCTCTGTACTAATGATGGTTACAAGCAAATCAAGTTGGATACAGTCCCTGTCCCATATGGGGCTTGCAGTCTCAATCCCCGTTTTACAGATGAGGAAATTGAGGCCCAGAGAAGTGAAGTAACTTGCCCAAGATCACTCAGCATAGTGGCAGAGGTGGGATTAGAACCCATGATCTCCTGCTTCCCAGGCCCATGCTCTATCCACTACACCATGCTGGTTCTAAGCTGCTTCTACTGGCATCTACAGTGTTCTAATATTCTGTTTTCTACAGTGCTCTAATATTCTCTAGACTGTAAGCTCGTGGTGGGCAGGGAATGTATCTGTTATACTGTAAGTGCTTAATAAATTCCATCGACTGACTTGTTCTTTACAATACTCTAATATTATACTGTTTTCTGAAGTGCTGTAGTATTCTACTATGTTCTACAGAACTCTAATATTCTACTGTTACAGTGCTCTAATATTCTATTGTTGTCTAATAGTCTACTGTTTCCACAGGGCTCTAACTATATGGGCAAGTCACTTAACTTCTCTGTGCCTCAGTTACCTCATCTGTCAAATGGGGATTAAAAAAAC
Source organism: Ornithorhynchus anatinus (assembly GCF_004115215.2). Lineage (NCBI taxonomy): Eukaryota > Metazoa > Chordata > Mammalia > Monotremata > Ornithorhynchidae > Ornithorhynchus > Ornithorhynchus anatinus. The sequence continues at coordinate 2,980,466 of NC_041753.1, read as the reverse complement.
TGTGAGCCCCACGTGGGACAACCTGATCACCTGGTATCCCCCAGCGCTTAGAACAGTGCTTTGCACATAATAAGCGCTTAACAAATACCACAATTATTATTATTCAACTGTTCTCTCCAGCGCTCTAGTATTCTACTACTTTTTCCAGTACTCTAGTATTCTATCGTCTCTCTCCAGTGCTCTCCAGGATTCTACCATCCTTTACGCAATTAGAAGAGTGTTGATCAGAAGGCACTCAATCAACTCTGAGCCTCCCCCATCTTGTGCCCTGCTAGGGCTCCGGACTGGGCCACGGAGTTGCATTCTTCTCCCCGGGTCTCCAGAGATGGATAAAGTCAGCGTCCGACTCACCCGATCCCCCCCCCGGTCCTCTCGTGGCCGGTGATCATACCCAAGTTCTGTCAACGGGGGCTCCTGGAGCCTAGTGGAAAAAGCGTGGGCCTGGGAGTCATAGGACCTGGGTTCTAATCCTGACTTTTTAAAAATATGGTATTTGTTAAATGCCTACCATGTGGCAAGCATTGTACTAAGCTCCGGGATAGATAGAAGTTCATCAGGTTGGACATAGTTTATGCCCCACGTGGGGCTCAGAGTTTTAATCCCCATTTTACAGATGAGGTAATTGAGGACCAGAGGAGTAAAATGACTTGCCCGAGGTCACACAGCAGACAGGCGTTGGAGCTGGGATTAAACCCAGGTCCTTTCCTCTAGCAGGCCCGGGCTCTAACCATTAGACCACCACTTCTGCCAAATATTTGCTGTGTCTTCTTGGGTAAGTCGTTTCACGTCTCTGCGCCTCAGTTCTCCTGTTCTCCCTCTACTTATACTGTAAGCACCATGTTTGTTTGACACATAATAAGTACTTAACAAATGCAATAAACTTCCCCCCTCAAAAACCCTCCATCCAGCATGGGAAGCAGCATGGCCTAGTGTACAGAGCCCAGACCTGGGAGTCAGAAGGACCTGGGTTCTAATCCCAGCTTCACCACATGTCTGTGTAACCTTGAGAAAGTCACTTCACTTCTCTGTGCCTCACTTACCCTCGGCCGTAAAATGGGGTTTAAGAGCGTAAGCCCCATTTGGGTAAGGGACTGTGTCCAACCCGACTAACCTGTACTTATCCCAGTGCTTAGAACAGTTCTTGGCACATAGGAAGCGCTTATAGGAAGCGCTTAACAAGTACCATAATAATAATTATTATTCTCTTCCTACGACAAGCTTATCATCATCCGCTCGTGCCCCCGGCCCCGGACCGTAACCCAGGAGGGGAGCTTCAACTCACCCAGGACCAGCAGAGTGGCCCGCAACAGCATGAGGAAGGGGTTTGAGGCGTTTCTGGTGAAGGCTGGGGGTCTCTCCCCTCTCAGAGAGAGGGGCAGGGCAGCCTTTCCGGGCTCACGGTCGGCGCTCCTGGACGACAGGTCGACAAGGAAGTGGGAAGTCGGCCTCTGCCAGCTAATCGACATTTCCTCCCCGCCTCAACCCCTCGAGAAAGGGCTGGTGGGTTTCCTCTCTCGACATTTCCACAACCCTCCCCCTCTTTAAGGCCTCGTCCTCTAGACTGTAAGCGGGCACGGAATGTGTCTGTTTTTTGTTATATTGTACTCTCCCAAACGCTTAATACAGTGCTCTGCACACAGTAGATGCTCAATAAATGACTGAATGAATGCATTGAAGGCCCACCTCCTCCAAGTGGCCTTCGTTAAGCCCTCCTTTCCTCTTCTCCCACTCCCTTCTGCATCACCGTGACTTGCTCCCGTTATTCATCCCCCTTCCAGCCCCACAGCACTTACGTACACATCCACAATTTATTTCTATTAATGTCTGTCTCCTCCTGTAGACTGTAAGCTTCTTTTGGGCAGGGGTTGTGTCTGTTTATTATGTTGTACTCTCCCAAGTGCTTAGTACAGTGCTTTGCACACAGTGAGCATACGATAATAATAATGGTATTTCTTAAACGCTTACTATGTGCCAGGCAATAAATACGATTGAATCGAATTCCTCAGAGTCCTTTCCACCTCCTCCCAGCTTCCGGGGGTGCCATTTGGGACTCCCCTTTCCAACCACCCCTGACTCGGTGGGACCACTGATTGAACGTAGAGTGGCAGGTCAGTCAATCATATTTATTGAGCGCTTACTGCGTGCAGAGACTGTACTAAGCGCTTGAGAGAGTACAATACAAGAAACAGACACATTCCCTGTTCACAACAAATTTACAGTCGGGGAGACAGACGTTAATATGAATAAATAGATTACAGATTTGTACATAAGTGTTGTGGGGCTGGAAGCCGGGGTGATGAATAACGGGAGCAAGTCAGTGCGACGCAGAAGGAAACGGGTGTGTGACGGCAGGGAACGTGTCTACCCGCTCCCAGGCGGTTAGCACAGTGCTCTGCACACAGTGAGCGTTCAATAAATGCCGTTGATGGGGGGAGATGAGAGGAAGATGCAGTGAAATGGATGGGGCGGGGATCGTGTCACCAACTCTGTTAAATTGTACCCTCCCAAGTGCTTAGTCCAGTGCTCCGCACACAGTAAGCGCTCAATAAATACGCTGGCCTATCAAGGAAGAAGTGTTCCTTTTGAGCAAAAGCTTCTTAAGGAACAAGAGACAAGGAGGCAAAAAGGGAGAATCAGCACCAAGCCCTGCAAACATCAAACAAGATAAAGAACAGCTTTCATGTGGCTGGGACTCCAGGTCCTGTATTGGTCTTTTCAAGTTTTTCAGCTCTTGTATTTAAATTTTACCACCAATGATGTCTACTTTGAATACAACGAATATAAATATGTGGTTATACATATATTTAATTACTGATTATTGTTCCACTGTACTCTCCCAAGTGCTTAGGACAGCGCTCTGCACATAATTAAGTGCTCAATGAATACCACTGACTGACCGACTGATGGTGGAAGCCTGTGTGTTTGAGGCCGGACGTGTCGGAGGCTCCCCCTGTGCCGGGGAAGACGGGACCATGCGCGGACCGCGCCCGCGGGAAAACGTCGTGGCAACAGAGCGGAGTGGGGGTCTTGGAAGAGTGCTGGGGCGTTAGAGTGGGTGGAGGCAGGGAGGCTTCCTGGAGGAGGTGGCCCAGAGGAAGGTACTCAATAGGGAAGGAGTGGTTTTCTGGGGAAGCTGGAGGGGAGAGGGGTAGACCAGGTGATTTGGTTCTGTCTTGATGGGGAGGGGGGGAACTGGAGTGCCGTCTGGATACCCCAGTTTCACGGGACCCTCCCCCCACCACTCGCTTCCCCAAGGAGCAGGGAGAGAAGTTGCTTAATGATCACTTTATTGGGGGGGAGGGGGAGAAAGGCAGGCAGACACACCTACTCACCCACACACATTGAGTCTGATCATGCCCTCTCCCCCCGCCCCCCCAAATCCACTGGTTCCTCCAAAACCCCAGCCCGGGGGAGGACAAGGGGAAGAGAGGGGCTTCTGGGAGCCAGTTCGGGGCAAGGCAGCAGCCAGACCCTCTCCGTCCCCACGAAGCTAGGGTGGGGTGAGAGAGGATGTATGTCGCTGAGGTCGTCGCAGAGTCTGGGTGGGTGGGAGAGGAGGAATCTACCCCCCGCCCCGGACTTCTAATTTTTTTATGGTATTTATTGAGCACTTATCATGTGCCAGGCACTGTAGTAAGTGCTGGGGCCTATACAAGTTAATCCAGTCCGGGCGCAGTCCCCGGCCCACGTGGGACTCCCAGGCTTTCTCCCCATCTTCCAGACGAGGGAACTGAGGCCCAGAGGAGTGGCGCGGCTTGCCCAAGGTCACCCGGCAGCCGAGGGGTGGCGGGGCTGGGATCGGCGCCCAGGTCCTCCTGAATCCCGGGCCGGGGAGAGGTCCCCCCGTCACTTGGTGCGCTGGTAGAACTGGACGACGGCCCGCTCCTGGTCGGGGGTCTCGACGGAGCCGGGACGCAGCCGGCGGACCTCCTCCACCGCCTGGCCGCCCGACAGACCCCGCGCCTTGACCAGGTAGCAGGCCAGCAGCGTCCCCGTCCGGCCAAAGCCCAGGGCACAGTGCACGCCCACAGCCTGGGAGGGTGGGGGATGGAGGAGGGGAGGGGACACGGCTCAGCGGGGAGACCCCGCTCATCCCCACCTGAAGCCCCCTCCCCACTCCACCCCAATCACTGCTGTCCTTGAACCTCACTCCACCGCTCCTCACCTACCTCTCCCCGGGCTCTATCGGACGCCACTCCCGGGCCACCGTCCTGGCCACCACTTTACCCCGGTGACTTCTTGGGCCCATTGCCACCGTCCTCTCCTCCAGCTCCACTCTCACCACACGCCCCGGGCCACTGCACTGTCCCAGTGACCCCGTGGACCCACTGACACCGTCTCCTCCTTCAGCTCCTCTCTCACCAAGCCGCCTTGGCAACCACACTGCCCCAGTGACCTCTTGGGCCCACTGCCACTGTCCTCTCCTCCGGCTCCACTCCCGCCACGCCGTCCTGGCCACCGCACCGCCCCAGTGACCTCTTGGGCCCCACCGCCACTGTCCCCACCTCCTCCTCCGCCCTCCCCCAGGGCCGTCGCCCCCCAGCCCACCCCTCACCTCTCCCCGGCCGACGGCCCCGTCCACGATCTGGACGAAGCGGTCGATCTGGTCGGGCGAGGGCGGGCGGAAGTCCGGGATGCGGAGGCGGTGGAGGGTGAGGCCGGGGCAGGTGTCCCCGTGCGGGGGGGCCCGCTCCGTCAGCGACACCAGGTGCCGAACGCCCTGCGCCCACAGGAACTGGTAGTGGGCGGGCAGCCGCGGCAGGGCCAGGCCGGCCAGGCGGCCCGGCAGCACCCACGAAAAGTTGGGGGGCGCGGAGCCCATAGCTAGGGGAGAAAAGGAGAGAGGTCATCCCGGCCCCACCCCGCTACTCCCCTTCCCCACCCCCGGGCTTGACCTTTCTTTTTTTAATAATAATAATAATAATAACGTTGGTATTTGTTAAGCGCTTACTATGTGCCGAGCACTGTTCTAAGCGCTGGGGTAGACACAGGGTAATCAAGTTGTCCCACGTGGGGCTCACGGTCTTAATCCCCATTTTACAGATGAGGTAACTGAGGCACCGAGAAGTCAAGTGACTCGCCCAAAGTCACACAGCTGACGAGTGGCCGAGCCGGGATTCGAACCCATGACCTCTGACTCCCAAGCCCGTGCTCTTTCCACTGAGCCACGCTGCTTTAAAAAAAGGTATTTGTTAAGTGCTTACTACAATAATAATAACATTTGTTAAGCGCTTTCTATGTGCCAAGCACTGTTCTAAGCACAGGGGGAACTACAAGGTAATCAGGTTGGTAACAATCCCTGTTCCCCTTGGGGCTCCCAGTGATAATCCCCATTTTACAGATGAGGAAACTGAGGCACAGAGAAGTGATGTGACTTGCCCGAGGTCACCGAGCAGACAAGTGGCGGAGCTGGAATTAGAACCCGTGACTTTTCGATCCCCAAGCCCGTGCTCTATCCGCTACGCCTTGCGGCTTCTTTATTAATTCAATCGTATCCCGACTCTGCCCCTCGTCAGCTGTGTGACTGTGGGCAAGTCACTTCACTTCTCGGTGCCTCAGTTCCCTCATCTGTAAAATGGGGATGAAGACTGTGAGCCTCCCGTGGGACAACCTCATTCCCCTGTATTCATTCATTCAATAGTATTTATTGAGCGCTTACTATGTGCAGAGCACTGTACTAAGCGCTTGGGATGAACAAGTCGGCAACAGATAGAGACAGTCCCTGCCGTTTGACGGGCTTACAGTCTAATCGGGGGAGACGGACAGACGAGAACGATGGCACTAAACAGCGTCGAGGGGAAGAACATCTCGTAAAAACAATGGCAACTAAATAGAATCAAGGCGATGTACAATTCATTAACAAAATAAATAGGGTAACGAAAATATCTACCCCAGCGCTCAGAACAGTGCTCTCTCTGCATGCAGTAAGTGCGTAACAAATACCAACATTATTATTATTATTATTGTTGAGTGCTTACTGTGTGAAAACGCATTGTACTAAGCGCTTGGGGGAGTACAATATAACATCAGACACATTCCCTGCCCACAAGGAGCTCAAAGTCTACAGACATGCTTGATTCTATGTAGCGAACACCGTATTATGCACTGGGATAGACACAATCCATGTCCCACTGTAGACTATAAACTCGTTGTAGGCAAGGAATGTGTCTGTTTATAATAAAAATAATAATAACGCTATTTGTTAAGTGTTTACTATGTGCCCAGCACTGTTCTAATCGCTGCGGTGGATACAAGGTAATCAGGTTGTCCCACAAGGGGCTCACAGTCTTCATCCCCATTTTACCAATGAGGTAACCGAGGCACAGAGAAGTGAAATGACTTGCCCAAAGTCACACCGCTGACCAGTGGCCGACTCGGGATTAGAACCCACGACCCCTGACTCCCAAGCCCGTGCTCTTTCCACTAAGCCACCCTGCTCGTGTTCTCCCAAGCCCTAACCGCAGTGTTTCCACAAAGCAAGCGCTCAATAAATATGACCGAATGAATGGGGCTCCCGGTGCTAATCCCCCTTTTGCAGGTGAAGGCCCAGAGGCCCAGAGAAGTGAAGCGCCTTGGCCAAGCTCACACAGCGGACAAGTGGCAGAGCTGGAATTAGAACTCAGATCCCCTGACACCCCAGCCTGGGCTCTTTCCACTAGGCCTATGTAGGGAAGCAGCGTGGCTCAGTGGCAAGAGTCCGGGGCTGGGGAGTCAGAGGTCATGGGTTCGAATCCCGCCTCCGCCGCTTGCCAGCTGGGTGACTTTGGGCAAGTCACTTCACTTCTCTAGGCCTCGGTGACCTCATCTGGAAAATGGGGATGAAGACTGGGAGCCCCACGTGGGACAACCTGATCACCTTGGATCCTCCCCAGCGCTTAGTACAGTGCTTTGCACATAGTACGCGCTTACCCAGTACCGACATTATTATTATTAGACATCGCATAAAGCGCTAAGCTAGAAACAAGCTAAGCGCTTAGAGCAGTGCTCTGCACGTAGTAAGCGCTTAACAGATACCGACATTATTAAACAAACCAATCGGGTTGGCCACAGTTCGTGTCCCCCACGGGGGCTCACAGTGTTGACCCCCATTTTACGGATGAGGTCACTGAGGCCCGGTGAAATGACTTGCCCAAGGTCACACAGCAGTTAAGAGTCTTAGACGCCAGGTCCTCTAGCCGCTAGAACACAACGCTTTTCGCAGCCCTCGCACCCCTTGGCCCTGCAGCCGCCGGCCCACCTAAGCTCGCTGTCCCGCGGTCCGAAGGCTCCCGGCTCCCGCCCCCAGGCTCCGAAATCATCCCATGATTGGCTGGCGCGCCGGACCGGAAGCTCGGACGCCTCCCTATTGGCTCACCGGGACGACGACAGCCAATGGGCGCTCAGAGGGGGCGGGACTCGCTCCGAAACCCCTCCGGCGATTGGCTGAAGCGCCCGGGCTGAGGCGGGACTCGCGCTGGAGGTTCCTCCGGTGATTGGTGAATTCCGCATCTGGGGGCGGGATTCATCCGAGATGTGCCGCTAGCGATTGGCGGAAGCCGCCTTGAGGGGGCGGGACTCGGAGCCTCCAATGATTTGCTCCCCAACTCGGGGTCGGACGTAACGGTGCACGCCAAAGGGGCGGGGCTCGCACCACAGGCGCCTTCAGCGATTGGTGGAATGCTCCTGGTTGGGGCGGGACTCTCCCTAGAGGCGCTGTGATTGGTGGAGCCGGCTGCCCGTCGGGCTCGGGAGGGTCCGGCCTCAGTAGGGGAGACGGGGGAATTCAGACCCGTGTCTTCAATTTATCCTCCCCGCAGCCGGGGGAGTGATAATAATAATAATGTTGGTATTTGTTAAGCGCTTCCTAGGTGCAGAGCACTGTTCTAAGCGCTGGGGGAGATACAAGGTGATCAGGTTGTCCCACGTGAGGTTCACAGTCTTCATCCCCATTTTACAGATGAGGTCACTGAGGCCCAGAGAAGTGAACTGACTTGCCCACAGTCACCCAGCTGCCAAGTGGCAGAGCCTGGATTCGAACCCATGACCTCTGACTCCCAAGCCCGGGCTCTGTCCACTGAGCCACAGTGCTTCTCCAATCTTTTATCAATCAATCAGTGGACAGATTGTATCTGTTAAACATTCACTATGTGCCGGGCACTGTACTAAGCACTGGGATGAGCACAAGCAAATTGGGGTGGACACAGGCTCTATTCCATATGAGTCTCACAGTTGCTCTGCACATAGTAGGCGCTTAACAAATACCAACATTATTATTATTATTGTTACCCAGGAGGGAAAACACCCTGGCTCAGTGGAAAGAGCACGGGCTTTGGAGTCAGAGGTCATGAGTTCGAATCCCCGCTCTGCCACTCGTCAGCTGGGTGACTGTGGGCGAGTCACTTCCCTTCTCTGGGCCTCAGTTACCTCATCTGGAAAATGGGGATGAAGACGGTGAGCCCCACGTGGGACAACCTGATTCCGCTCGGTGGAAAGAGCACGGGCTTTGGAGTCAGGGCTCATGAGTTCGAATCCCAGCTCTGCCACTTGTCAGCTGTGTGACTGTGGGCGAGTCACTTCCCTTCTCTGGGCCTCAGTTACCTCATCTGGAAAATGGGGATTAAGACGGTGAGCCCCACGTGGGACAACCTGATTCCCCTATGTCTACCCCAGCGCTTAGAACAGTGCTCGGCACATAGTAAGCGCTTAACAAATACCAACATTATTATTATTATTATTACCCCAGCGCTTAGAACAGTGCTCGGCACATAGTAAGCGCTTAACAAATACCAACATTATTATTATTAGTAGTAGTAGTAATAAAATTAAGTTCTTAGTGCAGAGCACTGTACTAAGCGCTCGAAGAGAATGGCAGCTTGGCCTAGGGGAAAGAGCACGAACCTGGGAATCAGAAAGACCTGGGTTCTTAATCCTGGCCCTGCCACTCCCCACTGTGTGATCTTGGGCAAGTCAGTTCACCTCTCTGGGCTTCTGTTACCTTAACTGGGGATGAAGACCGTGAGGCCTACACGGGATAGGGACTGTGTCCACCTCAATTTGCTTGTGCTCGTCCCAGTGCTTAGTACAGTGCCTGGCACATAGCGAAGGTTTTAACGGATACATTTCCCAATTACACAGGTGGGAATTAGCCACGGTCCCTGGTCCTCGGTGTTTAGCGTCGCTTTCCGAGGGGCCTCAGACCCTCCTCTGGGGCTTGTCCACCACATAGCCCTTCTTCTTGTAGCTGAGCACCCTCCAGTCCAAGACGGGGAGTCCAGAACACTCCCCGTCTTGAGACAGCATGTAGTCCCACGTGGAAACCTCCCAGTTGGCTTCAGAGCCAACAGACAACTCCTCTCCCCACTTTCAAACCCCTGTTGAAGGCATTTAGGGACATATCTGTAATTTTATTTCTTTATATTAACGTCTGTCTCCCCTTCGGGGATGTGAGTAGGGATCACAGAGAAGCAATGGAGAAGCAGCGTGGCTCAGTGGGAAGAGCACGGGCTCGGGAGTCAGAAGTCTTGGATTCTAATCTCGGCTCCGCCGCTTGCCAACTGTGGGGGACTTCGGGCAGGTCACCTCAATTCTCTGTGCCTCAGTTACTCATCTGTAAAATGGGGATTAAGACTGTGAGGCCCGGGTGGGACAACCTGATTACCTTGCATTTCCTCCCCCCTACCCCCAGCACTTATAATAGTGCTTGGCACATAGTAAGCGCTTAACAAATACCAATATTATTATTATAGTAAGCCCTTGATAAATACCACTGTTATTATTATCAGTCCCTACTAGCTTGGCCAGTGACAGCGGGGGACTCAGCAGGGGCACAGAGTAGAATGTCATCATCTCCACTTCCACCCCTTGTTCGGTCTCTACCGGCATGGCAGCCAGAGGGGAGTGGGAAGATACACATTCAATCCATCACTAAATCCTGTCGGTTCAACCTTCACAGCGTCGCTAAAATCCGCCCTTTCCTCTCCCTCCAAACGGCTACCTTGTAAATCCAAGCATTTATCCTATTCCACCTTGACTATTCTAATAGTAACGTTGGTATTTGTTAAGCGCTTACTATGTGCCGAGCACTGTTCTAAGCGCTGGGGTAGATACAGGGTCATCAGGTTGTTCCACGGCGGGCTCACAGTTCATCCCCATTTTACAGATGAGGGAACTGAGGCGCAGAGAAGTGAAGTGACTTGCCCACAGTCACACAGCTGCCAGGGGGCAGAGCCGGGATTCGAACTCATGACTCATTCTACCAGCCTCCTTGCTGACCTTCCAGCCTCCCGTCTCTCCCCACCCTAGTCCATACTTCACTCTGCCGGCCGGATCATTTTTCTACCAAAACGACACGGATAGGTCTTCAAGAACCTCCCGTGGTTGCCCATCCGCCTCCGCATCAAACAGCAACTCCTCACCAAGTACTCCATCATTTTTGCCCCCTCCTACCTCACCTCGCTACCCTCGGACTACAATCCAGCCTGCACGTCGTGTCATATTGCATTCTCCCAAACATTTAGTCCAGTGCTCTGCATACAGTAAGCTCTCAATAAATATGACCGACTGACTGACATCTGCGTCCGCTGCTGCATCTTTGATCGGGGTCTAATCCCCCGGCTCACTCCCCAGCACCGGTGCCCGTTATCTCACCGTGTCAATGATTCTCCGATCTGGCCTAGGGGGTCAGAGGTCAAGGCCGCTCTGGGAAAGAGATGAGAAGCTTGGCATCAGGGGTTGGGAGGGACTAGGGATTTTGGTTGGGTTGGGGTGGGGGTTAGAGCTGGGGTAGGCTTAGGTCAAAGCTGGGGTTCATTCATTTATTCATACAATGGTATTTATTGAGTGCTTACTGGGTGCAGAGCGCTGTACTAAGCACTTGGGAGAGGACAATGTGACAACAAATGGCCACATTCCCTGCCCATAACGAGCTCACAGTCTAGAGGGAGAGACAGACATTAATATACATAAATAAATAAGTTACAGACATATACAGATATATAGATATACGGAGAGATCCAGGGACACACAGATGACACAGAGGCAGAGACGCACTGCTGTGCAGGTACACAAGCCTGGGCAGAATTTCCCCTGCACTGACTTCCCGGAGTCCTGGGGTGGGGTGGGGAGAGAGAGGGGGGCTCACATCCAATAGTATTTATTTATTGAGCGCTTACTATGTGCAGAGCACTGGACTAAGCACTTGGAATGTACAAATCGGCAACAGATAGAGACAATCCCTGCCCTTTGACGGGCGCACGGTCTGATCGGGGGAGACGGACAGACGAGAACAATGGCAATAAATCGAATCAAGGGGAAGAACATCTCATTAAAACAATAGCAAATAAACAGATCGTCAGGGGAACCCTGGACCCCTTTGTCCGAGAGGACAGTGATCCTAGGAATGGGCAGGATCTCTGCCCAAGGACAGAAACGGTAAACACAGTTCACAGTCCCTAGCATTCATTCATCCATTGGATTCACTCAATCGTATTTCTTGAACACTTACTTTGTGCGGCGACTGTACTAAGCGCTTGGGAGACTGGAGTAAAACAATAAAGAGATACATTTCCTGCCCACGAGGCCGGAAGCAGTAGTGTCTGGGAGAGGGGTAGGTCTCCTTGGCTGTGTAGGAGATGAAGAGTCTAGAGGGGGAGACAGACATTAATATAGGGGCCACCGTCCTAATCAATCATGTTGGACACAGTTCCTGTCCCACATGGGGCTCATAGTCTTAATCCCCATTTCCCAGGTGAGGTATCCAAAGTCCAGAGAAGTGATGTGACTTTCCCGAGGTCACCCAGCAGACAAGTGGCCGAGCTGAGATTAGAACCCAGGTCTTTCTGACTCCAGGGTCCCGGATCTAGCCACTGGGCCACGCCGCACGTGCCAATATCCAGTTGAATCTCAAAATCCAGTCTCCGGTCAGGAAGTCTCCCTCCCCCAGAGCCCAGAAGGTCATGATTCTCTAATGAGTAACCCCCATCGATTTTTCCTCACGCGGGATCGTCCTCCCAACTGCCCAGCGGGAAGGCCAGGATTGGACGGTCCCTCCGGAGAGAGGGAGGGGTCGGGGTGTGGTCCGCGAGGGGGTCGTTGGGATCTCTCCATCCCTGAGTCATCGCCGCGGAAGAAGGGACGGGATCATGGAGATCCTTCTGCCTCTCCTGCTTCTCTCTGTGGCTTCAAGCACAGCGGTCCAGGAAGGTAGGATACATGCCCCGGTGGTCTTCATCAGAGAAAGAATCGATGCATCAGTGGTATCGATTGGGTGCTTACTATGTGTTGAGCACTGTACTAAGCAGCTGGGAGTGGTTAAGTGCTAAACACTATACTAAGCCCTTGGTAGTTGCTAAGTGCTTACCATGTGCCAAACACTATACTAAGCCCTTGGTAGCAGTTAAGGGCTTACTATGGCTGAACATTGTAATAACGTTGGTAACGTTGGTATTTGTTAAGCGCTTACTATGTGCAGAGCACTGTTCTAAGCGCTGGGGGAGGCGCGGGGGAATCAGGTTGTCCCACGTGGGGCTCACAGTCTTAATCCCCATTTTCCAGATGAGGTAACTGAGGCCCAGAGGAGTGAAGTGACTTGCCCACAGTCCCACAGCTGACAAGTGGCAGAGCGGGGATTGGAACTCATGACCTCTGACTCCAAAGTCCGTGCTCTTTCCACTGAGCCACGCTGCTTCTCTGTACTAATGTACTAAGCATTTGGGGATTGTTAAGCGCTTACTATAGCAGAGCACTGTACTAAGCACTTGGTAGTTGTTAGGCGCTATGTGCAGAGCACTGTACTAAGTGCTTGGTAGTTGTTAAGTGCCTTCTTTGCATTAAAGCCGTGAGCCCCATTAATAATAATTATGGGACTCGTTAAGCACTTACTATGTGCCAGGCACTGTACTAAGCACTGGGGAGGATATAAGCAAATCAGATTGGGCACAGTCCCTGTCCCACATGAAGCTCGCAGTCTCAATCCCCATTTTACAGATGAGGTGACTGAAGCACAGAGAAATGAAGTGACTCGCCCAAGGTCACCCAGCAGACAAGTGGCGGAGCCAGGATTGGAACCCATGATCTCCTGACTCCCAGGCCTGTGCTCTATCCACTAGGCCATGCTCCTCCTTATCTCTACCCCGGTGCTTAGCACAGCACCTGACAAATAGTAAGGGCTTAACAAATACCATAAAAAACTCACAATAACCCCCCCCCCCCAAAACCTCCGTGAAGCAGCGTGGCTCAGTGGAAAGAGCCTGGGCTTCGGAGTCGGGGGTCATGGGTTCGACTTCCGGCTCTGCCCCTTGTCAGCTGTGTGACCTTGGGCAGGTCTCTTAACTTCTCTGTGCCTCAGTTCCCTCATCTGTAAAATGGGGATTAACTGTGAGCCTCCCGTGGGACAACCTGATTACCCTGTATCACCCCCAGCGCTTAGAACAGCGCTCTGCACCTAGTAAGCGCTTAACAAATACCAACATGATTTTTCTCCCCCGGCTCCTCCTCAGCCATAAACCTGGGAGGGAAAGTGTTCATATTCCCGAGAACGTCGTCCGATTCCTACGTGACCCTGTCGCCTCAGCTGGACAAGGCCTTGAGGAACCTCACCGTGTGTCTTCGAGCTTACTCGGACCTGAACCGTCCCTACAGCCTCTTCTCCTTGGCCACCCAAGGCAACAGCAATGACGTCCTCCTCTTCAAGGAGGCAGGATCTGCAGTGTTCAGCGTGAGCATCGGCGGGGAGACCGTCTACTACACGGTCAAGGAGACCTATCCGGCTCCCAGGCAGTACTGCTTCACCTGGGAGTCCGCCTCCGGCCTCGTCCAGCTCTTCCTAGACGGGAATCCCCTGGTGAGGAAAGGTTTGCAGAAGGGATACTCGGTGAGCAGGGGCGCCCGGATCATCTTGGGACAGGATCAGGACTCATGGGGAGGGGGGTTCAAAGAGAAGAAGTCCTTCGTCGGAGAGATAGGGGATGTTTTCATGTGGGATTCGGTGTTGACCCTGGACCAGATCAGGGCTGTGGACAGCGGGGGAATCACTAGCCCGAATTTCCTGAACTGGTACGAGATGACCTATGAGGAGAAAGGCTCCGTGGTCACTGCGCCTCATATGTGGTACTGAGGGAGGGGGTCAGCGGGCCCTCGCGGCTGCGGCCTGCAGAGGATTTCCTTGGTGGTGGGCACCCTGTCGGTCGGTCCGTCGATCGTCTTTACCGAGCGCTTACGGGGCGCAGAGCACTGTACTAAGCGGTTGGGGGAGTACGACGCGACGATAAAAGGACACGTTCCCTACCCAAAACGAGGTCTAGAGGAATCGTGTCCGATCCGTCTGCCGTCGCGCCTCCACCCCGTGCACAGTACATAGTGAGCGCTCAGCAAATACCGCAAATGCTGCGGCGATCGGTCGGTTGAACTTTCCCAAGTGCTCAGTACAGTGTGCTGCACCCAAGAAGCGCTCGATAAATAGCACCGCCCTACAAACCCAGGGACCGGATCTACTAACTCTACTGTTCTCTCCCAAGTGTTTAGTATAGTGCTCTGCACACAGTTGGTGATCAGTAAATACCATTGATTCCCGCAGCCCGTTATGAGCAGGGAACGCGTCTGCTAATTCTGTTGTACTGTACTCTCCTAGACCCTTAGCACACTGCTCTGCACACAGTAAATGCTCAATGATAAGCGCTTAATACAGCACCCTGCATGCAGTAAGAGCTCAATAAATACGATCAATTGATTGACTTATATCATTGATTGATTGATGATTGATCTCTTCTACTAGAATGTAAACTCCTTGATGGCAGGGATTGTTTCTACTAATTCTATTTTGTACTCTCTCACACGCTCAGTACATGGCTCCGCATACAGTAAGTGCTCAATAAATATGATTGATTGAATTTTTGTCTGGATCATTATTTCTTCTGAGCCCGCTCTGTCTCCTTCATTAGGATGTAAGCTCCTTGAGGACAGGAAATGGGCGTCTAGTTTCTGCTGTAATTTCCCAAGCGCCTAGTACAATGTCCTCTCAATAAATGCCACTCCTCCTGCTCCTCCTCCTCCCCCTCCACATATAGAGGACTAGGCCCTACACTGGACACTGGGGATAACACAGTAGAGGGATGACAGGTAAAGAGAAGCGGTGTGGCCTAATGGATAGAGCACGGGCCTGGGAGTCAGAAGGACCTGGGTTCTAATCCCGGCTCTGCCACTCGTCTGCTGTTGACCTTGGGCAAGTCATTTCACTTCCCTGGGCCTCAGTTCCCTCAATTGGAAAACGGGGATCAAGACTGTGAGCCCCATGTGGCACACGGATCGTTTCCGGCCTGATTAGCTTGTATCTTCCTCAGCGCTTAGTACAGTGCCTGGCACATACTAAGCACTGAACAAATACCACAAAAAAAAAAGAAGAGAGTCAACCGTTTTAACAGAGACAAGATAAATAATTGAATGTTTCACTGAACAAAAATATACTCCAAATTGCCGAGGAGTGCTATAAATGCAGTCCTAAGTGCTGGAGACGGCTGATGGGTTTATTTGACTTGGAGTGCTGGGAACTCATTAGCTAATTAATTAACTACTTCCAGTTAATCATCTTTCAATTAATAGCTAATAGCACTATGGCTGATAGCTCAAAGCACATTGGTTCCCAAAGGAAAATTAAAGTAACACTGGAGGGAGAGGAGCTGTTGAGCCACAAGAAGCAGCATGGTCTAGTGGATAGACCATAGGCCTGGGAATTCGATGGCCTGGCTCCACCACTTTTCTGCTGTGTGACCTTAGGCAAGTCATTTCACTTCTCTGTGACTCGGTTACCTCATCTGTAAAATGGAGATTAAGACTGTAAGCCCCATGTGGGAAAGGGACTGTGTCCAATCTTATTAGCTTTCATCTACCCCAGCGCTTAGAACAGCGCTTGACACATAGTAAGCGTTTAACAAATGCCATCATTATTTATTGATCTGATGCACTGTGCTATATTAAATGCTTGGGAAAGTACTACAGACACCTAAATCCAGGCCTGTGCTCTATCCACCTGGCCACGCTGCTTCTCTGCTGTTTCAAATCATTGGATCAAAAAAAATCAAAATCAGTGTTAGGCACCAGCGGGGATGTGATTTTTAAAAAAGCCAGAGTTCTGCCTTAAAAGATAAACAGTGATCTCCATCCTGGAATATCACCTGGAATTCTAGTTATTCCATCTTTGGAAAGATGCACCTAATCTGTACTCATGCATTACCTTTATACTCTCCCAAGAGCCTACTACAGTGCTGTCTTCTTTCAGCTGGTGCTCAATAATTGATGGACTGACTGATCTACTGCCTTAAAGTCAATCCATCAATCAGTGGTATTTACTGAGCACTTCCTGAGAAGAAGCTTGGCTTAGGGGAAAGAGTCTGGGCCTGAGAGTCAGGAGAACCTGGGTTCTAGCCCTGGATTTATCACTTGTCTATTGGGTGACGTTGGGCAAGTCACGTCACTTCTTTGGGCCTCAGTTACCTCATCTGTAAAATGGCGGTTAATCCTGCGAGTCCCAGGTGTCCATCTCACCACCGACCACTTGTCCACGTCCTGCCTCTGTCCAGGAACTCCCTCCCTCTTCATATCCAACAGACAATTACTCTACCCACCTTCAAAGCCTTATTGAAGGCACAACTCCTCCAAGAGGCCTTCCCAGCTAAGCCCTCCTGTCATTATTATTATTAATAATAATTATAGTATTTGTTAAGCACTTACTATGTGCCAAGCATTCCCTTCTGTGTTTCTCTGACTTGATCCCTTTATTCATCGCCCCTCAGCACTCATGTCCTATCTGAAGTTTTATTTATTTCTATTAATGTCTGTCTCCCCGTCTAGACTGTAAGCTCGTTGTGGGCAGGTATCGTGTCTGTTATCTTGTTCTATTGTACTCTCCCAAGCGCTCAGTACAGTGCTCTGCATACACTAAGTGCTCAATAAATACGACTGACTGACGGTTTAGGGGACAATGGAGCTCCCCAGGTTGGTTTGATATCGGGATGGACTTCCCTCAGAATCGCACAGTCCAGTTGGCATCAGGACAGGTTAATCAGAGACCATATCCCCACCCATCTCCCTACTACCATTCCTCTCCCAACTCCTTGAACGAGTTGTCTACACCCGTTGTCTCAAATTCCTCTCCTCCAATTCTCTCCTCGGCCCCCTCCAATCTGGTTTCCATCCCCTTCAATTTACAGAAACCACCCTCTCAAAGGTGACCAATGATCACCTTCTTGCCAAATCCAGTGGCCTCCACTCCATCCTAATCCTTCTCGACCTCTCAGCTGCCTTCGACACTGGACCGCTCTCTTCTGGAAATGTTATCCAACCTTGGTTTCACTGTCTCTGTCCTCTCCTGGTTCCCCTCATCTTTCTGGCAGTTCATTCTCAGTCTCCTTTGCGGGTTCCTCCTCTGCCTCCCACCCCCTAATTGTGAGGGTCTGTCAAGGTTCAGTTCTTGGTCCCCTTCTAATCTCCATCTATGCTCACTCCCTGGGAGAACTCATTCGCTCCCATGGCTTCAACTATCACCTCTATGCAGATGATACCCAAATCTACATCTGCAGCCCTGACCTCTCTCCCTCTCTCTAGTCTCGCATCTCCTGCTGCTTTCAAGACATCTCAACTTGGATGTCCTCCCGTCACCTCAAACTTAACACATCCAAAACAGAAATCCTCTCTTCCCACCCAAACCCTGTCCTCCCCCTGACTTTTCCACCACTGTAGATGTCACCACTATCCTCTCTGTCTCACAATCCCTTAACCTTGGCTCTATCCTTGATTCCTCTCTGTTATTTGACTCACATATTCAATCCATCACTAAATTCTGCCGATCTCACCTTCACAACATAGTTAAAATCCGCCCTTTCCTCTTCATCCAAACTGCTACTGCATTCATACAATCACTCATCCTATCCCATCTGGATTACTGCATCAGCCTCCTTGCTGACCTCCCAGACTTCTCTCTCTCCCCACTCCAGTCCATACTTTACTCTGCTGCCAGGATCATTTTTCTACAAAAACGTTCAGGACATGTCACCCCCCCCCCAAAAAAAAACTCCAGGGGTTGCCCATCGACCTCCGCGTCAAACAAAAACTCCTCACCATTGACTTTAAAACCCTCCACCACCTTGCCCCCTCCTACCTCACCATGCTTCTCTCCTACAAACCAACCCACCCACTCCTCTCCTCTAATGCTAACCTTCTCACTGTGCCTCCATCTCACCTATCTCACCGCCGACCCCTAGCCCGCATCCTGCCTCTGGCCTGGAATGCTCTCTCTCCTCAAATCCCCACAGACGATTATTTTCCCCTGCTACAAAGCTTTACTGAAGGCACATCTCCTCCAAGAGGCCTTTCCAGACTAAACTCCACCTTTGTTCATCTCCCACTCCCTAGCGCATCACTCTGACTTGTTCCCTTTGCTTTTCTCCCCTCCCAGCCTCACAGCCCGTATGTACACATCTGTATTTTTATTTATTTGTATTGATGTCTGTTCTCCCCAGCTCCAGACTGTAAGCTGGTGGTGGGCAGGGAATGTCACTGTTCATTGTTGTGCTGTACTTTCCCAAGCGCTTAGTACGGTGCTCTGCACACAGTAAGTGTTCAATAAATATGATCGAATGAATGGAATGAATGAACAATGGTAGTGATGAGTGTATTCAGTTTACAAGTGGGGAGTCTATGAGAAAAACCCGTGTTGGTTTCAAATCTTCGATCTGCAGCTTTCATGTCTGTCCCAAGTAGAATTCATATCAAGAACTAGCATGGCCTACTGGACAGAGACCTGGCTTGGGAGTCGGAAGAACCTGGGTTCTATCCCTGGCTCCACCACTGGTCTGCTGTGGGACCTTGGGCAAGTCACCTCACCACTCTAGACCTCAGTTACCCCATCTGTAAAATGGGTATTAAGACTGTGAGCCCCACGTGGGACCTGGACTGTGCCTATTCTGATTAGCTCGTGTCTACCCCAGTGCCTCAGTGGCACAGAATAAGCAGCATAGAGAAGCAGCATGGCATAGAGGATCGAGCACGGGCCTGGGAGTCAGAAGGTCATAGGCTCTAATCACGGCTCTGCCACTTGCCTGCTATGCGACCTTGGACAAGGTACTTCACTACTCGGTGCCTCATCCTCCTCATCTGTAAAATGGGGATCGAGACTTTGAGCCCCACATGAGACAGGGACTGTGTCCAACTCGATTTTCTTCTGTCCACCCTGGTACTTAGTACAGTACCTGGCACAGAGTAAGAGCTTAAGAAATAACACAATTCTCATTGGTATTATCATGAGTCAGAGCTTAAGAGATAACATTAAAAAGTTTCCTGATGAATATACTATGTGTCTCTCAGGTGGCAGAGAGGGACAGCAGCAGATGGCAAATGGCAGAGGGATGCCGGGCGGGGGAGAGGGTAAAAGAACCAAGGGGAGGGGAACGGCTGCCTTTATCCACCTGCTGATTCTGTTAATGTTTTCCCACAGTGGGGAGGGGGCACCCCTGCCCGGCTGGTATAAATGCCATACCCGGCGGGCAGGGAGGGGATCGAGGCGGCGGGGAATCCCAGGTCTGAGCTCCATGCCTGTTATCTCCGGCCCAGGAAAGGACGTGAAGATGCAGCTAGCTTGGTTCCTGATCCTTGGGGCCCTCTCCGGGACAACTGCCCAGAGATGTAGGAGGACGGGATGGGATGGAGGGAGGGATGGAGAGAAAGAGAGAGGGGTGGGAGACCTGTTTTAATGAGATGTTCATCCCCTTGATTCTATTTATTGCTATTGTTTTCGTCTCTCTGACTCCCCCGATTAGACTGTAAGCCCGTCAATGGGCAGGGACCGTCTCTATCTGTTGCTGATTTGTACATTCCAAGCGCTTAGTTCAGTGCTCTGCACATAGTAAGCACTCAATAAATACTATTGAATGAATGGAGAAAAGTCAGAGGTCTCTGGGGAGATCAGTGGAAGGGGACTGGGCCCGGCCGGGTGGCTTGGAGTGGACGAGGGGAAGATTGGGGTTCGGGGATTCTGAATCTGGCACCCATTTCTCCTTTTGGGAGGCTTCTGCTGCCTCCTAACTCCGCTCCCCAGCTCTGACCGCCACCCACTTTTTTGCTTTTATGGTATTTGTTATGCGCTTACTATGTGCCAGGCACTCCAGTAAAGCGCTGGGGTAGCTACAAGCTAATGGGTTTGGACCCAATCTATGTCCCACATGGGGCTCACAGTCCCAATCCTCATTTTCCAGATGAGGGACTGAGTCACAGAGAAGTTAAGTGACTTGCCCAAGGTCACACAGCAGACAAGTGACAGAGCGGGGTTAGAACTCAGGTCCTTCTGACTTCCAGGCCTGTGCTCTATCCACTAGGCAACACCTGTGAGAAGTGAGAGGCAGGATGGTCTAGTGGATAGAGAGCACAGGCCTGGGAATCAGAAGGACCTGGGTTCTTGTCCTGATTCCACCACTTCTCTGCTATGTGATCTTGGCTAAGTCACTTCACTTCTCTGTGACTGGATCCGACCTGACCCGCAGTTACAGCCTCTTCTCCTATGCCATCTGGACCCAGGCCAACGAGATCCTCCTCTTCAAGGAAGTCAAAGAGTACCTGGTGGCCGAGGGGGACTCGGAGGTGGTCTATGACCTCCCCGTCGCCACCGAGGCCCTCCCCGTCCCTCGACACATCTGTTTCAACTGGGTTGGTGGTGTTCTGGGTGGATGGGAAGCCTCTGGGGAGGAAGGGGCTGCGGAAGGGCTACACGATGGGGGATCAGGCTAAGATCATCCTGGGGCAGGAGCAGGACTCATTCGGAGTGTGACCTTGGGCAAGTCATTTCACTTCTCTGGGCCTCACTTACTGTATCTGTAAAATGGGGATTAAGACTATGAGCCCCATGGAGGACAGGGACTGGTCCAAACGGACTACCTTGAGAGAAGCAGTATGGCCCAGTGGAAAGAGCCCGGGCTTGGGAGTCAGAGGTCATGGGTTCGAATCCCGGCTCTGCCACTTGTCAGCTGTGTGACTGCGGGCAAGTCACTTCACTTCTCTGTGCTTCAGTTCCCTCATCTGGAAAATGGGGATTAACTGTGAGCCTCACGTGGGACAACCTGATTACTCTGTATCTACCCCAGCACTTAGAACAGTGCTCTGCACATAGTACGTGCTTAACAAATACTAACATTATTATTAGCTTGTGTCTACCCCAGGGCTTAGTACAGTGCCTGGTACATAGTAAAAACTTCACAATACCATTAAAAAATAACAGTGGGGGAGGAGGAAAGGAGGGAGGGAGGGATGAAAGTGAGGGAGGCAGAGGAAAGAAGAGGTGGGAAGAGCCTGGGGATCCCCTTCCAGATTCGCAGATTCTGTTGCCGAATTGTACTTTCCAAGCGCCTAGCGCAGTGCTCTGCACACAGTAAGCGCTCAATAGAGACGATTGAATGGATGAATGAATGATCAGCGGACTGAAGGCCCCGAGGGTCCCGCCTTCATAGGGCCGCCTCTGCGATAGAGCGTATCTGATTGGAGGAGAGGCCTGAGTGACGGCGCGCTCCTCCAATCAAGAGGGAGAGCGCGTCCGCTCTGGAAAGAGAGGGGTTTGGGAGGAGAGGAGCGCGCAGACAGAGCTCGTCCGCAAGAGGGCGCAGTGCTCCCTCCCGCTCGTTCTGTCCCCCGCCGCGGGGGTCATCCCGGTCGCTCTATGCGAGAGGGAGTGACGACCCTCTCTCATTCATTCATTCATTCATTCATTCATTCATTCATTCATTCATTCATTCATTCATTCATTCATTCATTCATATTTATTGAGCGCTTACTATGTGCAGAACACTGTACTAAGCTCTTGGAATGTACAAATCGGCAACAGATAAGACAGTCCCTGCCCACTGACGGGCTTACAGTCTAAGCCTCTACGAACAGAGGCCCCCGGCCTCTCTTCCAACCCTTCCTCTCCTTTCTCCCCTCCCTGCCCTGATCCCCGAGACAGGATGAAGACCAGGTGAACTGTTTCTTCTTCCTATTCTGCCCCTTCCTCCTCCTCTTCCTAATAATGATGCTATTTGTTAAACGCTTACGATTCGTCAAGTACTGTCCTAAGCACTGGAATAGAAACAAGCTAATCAGTTTAAACACGGTCTCTGTCCCACAGTGAGCTCACAGTCTTAATCCCCAATTTACAGATGAGGAACTGAGGCACAGAAAAGTGAAATGACTTGTCCAAGGTCACACAGCAGACAAGGGGCTGATCCGGGATTAGAACCCAGGTCCTTCGGACTCCCAGGCCTGTGCTCTACCCATTTGGCAGTCCTGCTCTCCTCTTCCTTCACCTTCTCCTCCTCCCCTTTTCCTCCCCCTTCTCCTCCTGGTCCTCTTCCTCGTCTTCCTCCTTCTCTCCTCTTTCTCCTCCTTTTCTTCTTCCTCCTCCTCCTGCTCCTCTTCCTTCCTTCCTCCTCTTCTATCTCTTCCTATTCTTCCTCCTCAACACTATCCTTCCTTCTGTTTCTCTTCCCCCTTTTCCTTCTCCACCTCCTTCCCCTTCTATTCCTCTTTCTTCTCCATCTCCTACTTCAGTTTCTCCTCATCCCCATTATGATCGTCGTCATCATCATCATCAGTCATCATCTTCCCCATCAGCAGCCCCTCCCTGACAGACGGGAGAGGGTGTGTGGTCTAGCAGAGCCGGGCTGGTGACTAACTGCGGCTCCTGCTTTAGATCCGAGCTGCCTATCTGCCGAAGCCTGGCCTCCTCCTGGAAACTAACCCAGCCCCGTGCTGCAGCTCCCTCCCCGTTCTCATCTTTCCTCCCCTCCTCTCCTCCCTTTCCTCCCCTCCTTCTCTCTCCTCTCCTTCCCTCCTCTCTCCTCCCTTCCCTCTCCCTCTTCATTCCTCCTCTCTCCTTCCTTTCTTATCCCTCTTATCCCCTTCCCTCCCTCTCCTCTCCTTCTTCTCCCTCCTCTCCCTCCCTCCTCTCCTCCCTCTTTTCTCCTCCCTTCCCTCTCCCTCTTCATTCCTCCTTCTTCTCCTTTCCTCCTCTCTCCTTCCCTCCCTCTCCCTCCTCTCTCCTTCCTTCCCTCACCCTCGTCTCCTCCCTCTCCCGCCTCTCTCCTTTCCTCTTCTCTCCTCTCCTTCCCTCCTCTCTCCTCCCCCCCTCTCTCTTCTCTCCTTTCCCCTTCCCCCCCCTTCTCCGCCCTACAGCATCTGTTCTCCTGCGCACGACCTTACCCTCTCGGGAAAGACACGAAGCCGGGGAAAGGTAGGAATAGGAAGCGGGGAATTCTCAGCTTGGGGCCCCGGTGTACCCCTTCCCCCAGCCCCCGACCCCCGACCCCGACCCTCTGTGACTTTGGGCAAGTCGCTTCACTTCTCCGTGCCTCAGGTACCTCATCTGTAAAATGGACTGTTGAGACTCTTGGCCCCATGTGGGACCTAGTCTGTGTCAAACCTGATTAGCTTCGATCTACTCCAGCACTTAGTACAGCGCCATGGTAAACGCTTAAGAAATATCATTTTAAAAAAAGGGTTAGAAAGGGAGGGGTTTGGATAGAGGGGAGGGCATTCTCGGATAGGGGGATCCCAGAGCGGGCCGGGGGACCCTTGGTCAGGGAGGGGCCTGGCAGCGTGGCTCAGTGGAAAGAGCACGGGCTTGGGAGTCGGAGGTCATGGGTTCGAATCCCTGCTCTGCCACTTGTCAGCTGTGTGACTGTGGGCAAGTCACTTCACTTCTCTGGGCCTCAGTTCCCTCATCTGTAAGATGGGGATTAATAATGTTAACAATAATAATGTTGGTATTTGTTAAGCGCTTACTATGTGCCGAGCACTGTTCTAAGCGCTGGGGTAGACATAGGGGAATCAGGTTGTCCCACGTGGGGCTCACAGTCTTAATCCCCATTTTACAGATGAGGGAACTGAGGCACAGAGAAGTTAAGTGACTCGCCCACAATCACACAGCCGACAAGTGGCAGAGCTGGGATTCGAACTCATGAGCCCTGACTCCAAAGCCCATGCTCTTTCCACTGAGCCACGCTGCTTCGGTATCTACCTTAGCGCTTAGAGCAGTGCTCTGCACATAGTAAGCGCTTAATAAATACCAATAATATTATTATTATGATCCCCAGCCGCCCTCCGCGCGAAGCCCTGGCGGCGCTGCCTTCGAGGGCCTGGAGAGCCACTGGCCACCTGCAGGGCCGCCAAATGGCCGCAAGGGGGCGGCAGAAATTAGGCTGGTAGGGGAGAGTGTGGTGGCGATGGGAGAGGGAGCTGGGTAGGGATGGAGAGGAGAAGTAATAATAATAATAATAATTATTATTATTATGGTATTTGTTAAACACTTACTATATGCCAAGCACTGTTCTAAGCGCTGGGGTAGATACAAGGTAATCAGGTTGTCCCTCGTGGGGCTCTCCATTTTGCAGATGAGGTAACTGAGCCACAGAGAAGTTGTGACTTACCCAAGGTCACACAGCGGACGAGTGGCGGAGCCGGGATTAGAACCCATGTCTTTGACTCCCAAACCCGGGCTCTTTCCACTAAGCCGTGCTGCTTCCCCGAGAGAGAGAGAAGGGGGCGAGAGATCGACCGAGAGGCAGAGACACGCAGAGAGAAGTAGGGAGAAGCAGCACGGCCTAACAATAATAATAATAATGGTATTTGTTAAGCGCTTACTATATGCGAAACACTGTTCTAAGAGCCAGGGTAGAGACAAAGTCATCAGGATGGACAAAGTCCCTATCCCACATGGGGCTCTCAGTCTCAATCCCCATTTTACAGATGAGGTAACTGAGGCCCAGAGAAGTGAAATGATTTGCCCAAGGTCACACAGCAGACAAGTGGTGGAGCCGGGATAGAATCCACGACATCTGACTCCCAAGCCTGTGTTCTTGTTTCTTTTCATGGTGGAAAGAGCATGGGGCTGGGAGTCAGAGGACCTGGGTTCTAATCCCAGTTCTGCCACTGGTTGCTGTATGAGCTTGGGCAAGTCACTTCACTTCTCTAGCCCTGTAAAATCCCTCCTATTGAGACAATGAGTCTTCAGTGGGACGGGGATTGTGTCCAATCCGATTAATTCATATCTACCCCAGAGTTTAGAACTGTGCCTAACCAATTTAATAATGATAGTAATAATGATAACCGGTGACCAAATAATCCCACCTTCAGCCTCCACTCTGTCGAGAGAGAGAGAGACCACCCTATAGCTCCCTATCCTAACTGGAGTTAAGTACCTGTCTCCTCACATCCCAGGATATTAGGGGAATCCATCGAGGAGAGGTGAGAGTCAGGGTTCCCCACAGTTCTGGAAGAGTGGAAGCTGAAGCCCCCATCTCCTCCACTATAACCTCAATCCCTTCCACTCACCCCAACTGCCACTGGGGTGGAAGTCGAAGGACTAGAACTGCCCCCCACTCGCACTTCAACCGGGGGTGGGGGGCAGTTCCTTTCCTTTCCCTCACGTCTACCCACTCTGTCGTCCTGTATTCTCCCAAGTGCTTAGTACAGTGCTCTTCACATAGCATTCAGTGGGCAGGGACTATCTTTATTGCCGTATTGTACTTTCCAAGCTCTTAATATAGCGCTTTGCACACTGTAAGGACTCAATAAATACGATAGAATGAAATGGAATGATGGATTGCTGGATCGAGTCTCTGCTTTCTTCCTCTCAGCCCACTTTCCAGTCCCTTCTCGGCCCCAGACCCAAGGGTTGGGAGGGGTCCGACTGGTTGATCCTCCCCCATCTCCTCGCCCCCGTCCCCCTGGTTTCTCCTCCCCCGCCTCCCACTTCGTGGAGGAACCGGAAAATAGCTCAATTAAAACCTTATTTCCCTCGGATGGTGCTGGCGAAGGGAGGACTCGGGGCTTGCTAATTAAACCGAGCGGCGGCGTCCGGGGGCGGGAAGGGGGAAGCGGTCATTAATTAAAATCACAATTCCCGTCGGGCACTAAGGGTGGAATGACTGCGCTAGGCCACATTTGGCGAAATCATCGAGTGCCAGGGGGCAGAAAGGGAAAGTCCGGTCCTTAATGCGACGGTTCTGGACGATAAATCGCAATGATAATAATAATGACAATGGGAAGCAGCGTGGCCTAGTGGAACCATTTCGGTCAGACGGTCATGGGTTCTAATCCCAGCTCGGCCACTTGTCAGCTGTGTGATCTTAGGCAAGTCACTTAACTTCTCTGGGCCTCAGTTACCTCATCTGTAAAATGGTAATTGAGACTGTGAGCTCCACGTGGGACAGGGACTGTGATCAACCTGATTTGCTTGTATCCATCTCAGCGCTTAGTAGTGCCTGGCACATAGTAAGTGCTTAACAAATGCCTTAATTATTGTATCTATCCCAGTGCTTAGGACAGTGCTGGACACATAGTAAATGCTTCACAAATATTATTATTATTCCCTATCTCGCCCCCCACCCTCCGCAGTGATGCCACAGAGGGAATGGCCAAACCCCACAAGCCCTTCATCCCCACAGCACTTAAATCTATAACTGTCAATTATATATGTATAAGTATACATGTTAGTGTCTGTCTTCCGCTCTAGACTGTAAGCTCCCTGTGGGTAGGGAACGTGTCTGCCGACTCCGTTACGTTGTATTGTCCCAAGCACTTAGTACAGTGCTCTGCTCAACTTAGTAACTGCTCAATAAATATGACTGTTTGATTAATTGGTTGGTCCGGGAAGTTCTGCCCAGGGATGTGGCCTAGAAGGCAGGAAGGGTGGTATATCTTGCTTGAAGATACTGTTTTGCTCTCTGCGTCCTTCCAAGCTTTTCTGGCTTGGTCCATGCTCTTCAGAGGGTGACGAGGGGGAGATTTCCATTCGGTGTCTCCCGTCCCATTTTGACAGACTCCCCCAGTCCTCTTGCCTCCCCACTTACCAGCCCCAGGCACTCAATTTCTCAATAATAATAATAATAATACTATTTGTTAAGCATTTACTATGTACCAAGCACTGTTCTAAACTCTGGGGTAGATAAAAGACAATCAGGTCAGAGCCCCTGTCCCACATGAGGTTCACAGTTTAAGTAGGCTGAAGAACAGGTATCGAATCCCCGTTTTATAGATGGGGAAACCGAGGCACAGGGAAGTTAAGTGACTTGCTCAAGGTCACCCAGGATCAGAAGTCCCTCCAGTCTCTGTCCCTGACGTGCTGTGTGACTTTATACGGGTCGCTTAACCTCATTGGGCCTCACCATTTTCCGTCACTCCCCGTCCTGTCCCAACTACCCCTCTCCCTGGGTCTGCTGGGGACGGAGTGGGTGGGGACAGGGGATTTGGGGAGCAGAGTATGTGGATGTGCCGGGGGGGGGGGGGGAGGGAGTGGGGGGTGTTTAAAAAAGGACCCTGGAGGAGGGAGGGAGTAGGCCCGGGTGGGTCAGTTAGGGGTGAGACTGGTTTGGGCCCTGCTGCTCCCTGACGCTCCCCTGTCACCCCATGAGGCTCCTTGGACACCCGCCACCCTAAATGTGCCAGAGGCACCATCTTCCCGGCACTGCCCACCTCACAGGACAGCCAATCGACAATGAGACTGGCTGTTGCTTAGCAACACAAAGGGTGGGGAGTTGGAGAAAAGGAGCCCCCGAGAATGGACCTGGGGAACGGCTTCCTCTCTCTGCTCGCCCTCTCCCCCACCCCCAATCACTCTTCCTCCCCGTCCCCTCCCCTCCTGACCCTCCCCCTTCTTCTGCCCGGGCAAGGGGAAGACCAGGGGCATCCAGGGGAAGGAAGTGAGGGAGGGGGAGAGTGCGCGACCCGGTGGGAAGAAAGCAGTACACAGTTGAAACAGCAGCCGGCTGCAGGATAGAGAAGACTCCAGGCCCCCTCTCCACGACCCCCTCAGCACAATCTAGGGTCAGGTGGCGGGGTCTGAGAGGGGTGTCAAGGGGTGGGTTATGGAGAATCGAACCACAGTTCACCCCAGGGGTTCTGGGGGCTGGGCAATATAGCCACGGGGAGCAGCTGGCCAGGTGTTTGGGTGCGTGTGTTTGTGTATGTGTGTGTGTGTGTGTGTGTGTGTGTAAATTGGGGAGGGGGCTTGGGATTGGGACCTGAAGGTAAGCAGAAGAAAGCAAGATTGGAGCGGGATTGGTTCGGAGGAAGTAGAGCAAGAGGGAAGGAGGAGAGCATAGCAGGGCTGGGGAGGGGACTGAAAAGAGGAGGGGGCAGGACTGGACAGTTGATCTGGGGTGAGGGGCCGCAGTGGAAATTCCAGGCGATGGATCAGAACAAAGTGGCCTTCTCCTCCCCTCCCCTCCTTTGGACAGGGCCTCCTTCCCCGTCCTCCTCCCCGGTATTCCCAAACAGGGCGTCGACCGGGGCCCAGTAAGGAAGCGAGGAGGAGGGTAAACTGCCAACGGGTCTAAGTGAGTCATTGACCTCTGATCCCATGGCATCCTGAGAGCGGGAAGGGACTTATAATGGGGGCCCCAGGTCGTGGGGATGGGGGGGATGAGGAAAGAGGCAATGAGACCCAGCTGTAAATACACATCAGAGACACACTCAGACACCCAGAGAGGCTCCCTCAGACACACACCCCTGACCAACACATACAGAGGCATAAAATACACACAATTACACACATATCCATCACACTCATATGCACATATAAGTGACCACATCAACAACCACAACCATACACACCCACAACGAATACCCCTGCTTCACGGGCATAGAGTTTAGCATCTGGCCCCTCCCACAGTGAAGAGGGAGCAGCGTGGCCTAGTGGATGGAGCCCGGTCCTGGGAGTCTGAAGGACCTGGATTCTAACACCACCTCCGCCATTTGTCTCCCGTGTGACCTCGGGCAAGTCACTTCACTTCTCTGTGCCTCCGTGACCTCATCTGTAAAATGGGAACTAAGACCGCGAGCCCCCTGCGGGACAGAGACGGTGTCCAACCGATGTGCTTGCGCCCACCCCGGCCAACACTTAGTACGGTGCCTGGCACACGATAAGCGCTTAACCACTATCACAGTTATTATTATCACTGGGGGACCTGAGCGTCTCTTCTCTTGGGAAACTGAAGGAGGGCCAGACGGACAGGCGGACCCTGGAGATCGAACGCCCCCCAGTCCCCTCCGACCTTTCCCCTCCTCTAGACCCCTCGCCCAGCCCTCTCCCCCGGAGAAGCGGCGTGGCTTAGTGGAAAGAGCCCGGGCTGGGGAGTCAGCGGTCGTGGGTTCTAATCCCGGCTCGGTCACCCGTCAGCTGTGTGACCTCGGGCAAGTCACTTAACTGCTCTGGGCCTCGGTCCCCTCATCTGTAAAATGGGGATGAAGACTGTGAGCCCCACGCGGGACAACCTGATCACCTTGTATTCCCCCCCCCCAGCGCTTAGAACAGTGCTTGGCACACAGTAAGCGCTTAACGAGTGCCATCATTTATTTATTTTATTGTCATTTTAATCCCGGCCCCGCCACTTGTCAGCGGGGTGACTTCGGGCAAGTCTCTTCACTTCTCCGGGCCTCCGTGACCTCATCCGTCAAAGGGGGAGGAAGACCGTCAGCCCCACCGGGTATCTCCCCCAGCGCTTAGGACAGCGCTTGGCCCACAGTGGGGGAAGCAGCGTGGCTCAGTGGAAAGAGCCCGGGCTTCGGAGTCAGAGGTCACGAGTTCGCCTCCCGGCTCCGCCCCTTGTCAGCTGCGTGACTGTGGGCGAGTCACTTCACTTCTCTGGGCCCCAGTTCCCTCATCTGTAAAACGGGGATTAACTGAGAGCCCCCCAAACCCGATGACCCCGTATCTCCCCCAGCGCTTAGAACAGTGCTCCGCACATAGTAAGCGCTCACCAGATCCCATCGTTATTATTATTCCCGACGTTCTTATTATTGGACGACTCTCTTCCCCGTCCGGGGAAAGCTACTGGAAGCGTGTGTGCGTCTGATCGAGCTGGGGGGGGGGGGGGGGGGAGGGCGCTCCCGGGCGGGAGGGGGCTGGGGGCAAGAAGGGACCGACCCCCCGGTGGGCGCAGCATGGGGGCTTTATTTGGGATGGAGGGTCCAGGCCCCTTCCTCGGGGTGGACGGCGGCGGGGGCGCGGGCGGGGTTGCGGGCCGATCTCCTCTGCCGCCGCCGCAGCAGCAGCAGCGCCCCCAGCGGAGCGGCCGGGCAGTGCAGCGCGGCGAGGGCCTGGGCCAGGTCGCCCGCCACGTCCAGGGCCTGCTGGGCGCGGCAGGAGGGCAGCACGACCCCCAGGCGCACCAGGACATCGGCGCCCACGGCGGCCCCGTGGGGCGCCCAGAGCGCGAACCAGGCCCACAGCGGGTCGGCCCGGGCCCTCCGCACGGCCCAGCCAACGCCCAGCCCCAGGGGCAGCAGCAGGAAGGCGGCGGCGCAGGTGACCGCCAGGGCCCAGGCCCAGCCCGGCTGCTGGCCCGACGGCCGCACGGCGCACAGGCCCGGGCTCGCCCGGGCGGAGCCGGCGGCCGGCAGGGCCAGGAGGGCCGAGCCCGCCCAGGCGGCGGCGGACAGGACCGCCGGGCGGCACCGACCGGGGTCCGGCCGCGGCCAGGCCCCGCCGGCCACCAGCAGGGCCTGGGCGAAGGCCCCGGCGTACCAGGCCCCGACGGCCGGCTGGCAGAGGGCCGGCGGCCAGGTGGGGCCGGGCGCCAGGAAGGGCAGCACGGCGGCGCAGAGGGCGCAGGCCCCCGCCTGCTGGACTAGCAGCGCCCGGGCCCGGGGCGGGGGCCGGCGGCGGGCCGGGCCGCCCAGCAGGGCGTAGAGCAGGGCGGCCGACGCCAGCAGGCCCAGGGCGCTGACCAGCGCGAAGAAGGGCAGCGAGGAGGGGCCCAGCAGGTGGCAGGACCGGCAGGGGGCCACCAGGTTCAGGTCCAGGTCGCGGTAGAAGTCCTCGTCCTCTTCCGAGTAGCTGTAGTTGAGCATAGGCAGATCGTCCACATCCACCCGGAGGGAGCCTGTCTGCGTGGAGTTGTAGGGGAGGCTTGCTTCCTGCGGGGGCGGGGCGGAAGGGCCGGGTTTAGGGGGGACACCCCGGGTGGGGAGGAGGGTGCGGATAAGGTGGGGCACCCCCGAGCTAGGGGATTCAGGGTGGGGGAGGCTTTGAGGGGGGAGGAGGGGGCAGACGGGGACTCCCCCGGGTAACGAAGCAAGGCGCGAGTAAGGGGGGGGGCACTCTGGGCTGGGAGATTCAGGGTGGGGACGGGAGGGACCCCTAGGTTTGGGGATTCAGGGTGGGGGAGGCTTTGAGGTGGGAGGAAGGTGGAGACGGGGACACCGCCCGGGTAAGGGGTTTCAGGGTGGGGTCGGAGGAAGGTGGGGATGGGGGGCCTCAGGAGGTGAGGAGATTCAGGCTGGGGGACACTTTGGGGAGGGAGGAGGGTGGGGAGGGGGGAGGGCGTCCCCGTTTGGGAGGGATTCAGGGTGGGGAATAGCCCGGAGTGGAAGGAGGGTAGGGTTAGTGGGGCATCCCCGGCTTGGGGAATTTAGGCTGGTCGTTACCCTGGGGTGGGAGGAGGGTGAGGATGGGGGACACCCCCGGATGAGGGGATTCAGGGTGGGGGACACCTTGGGTTGGGAGGAGGGTGGGGACGGGTGCACCCCGGGCGAGGGAATTCCCCGGGGTGGGAGGAGGAAAGTGGTAGGGGAGACTCCCCCGTTTGGGGGGATTCGGGTTGAGGGATAGCCCGGGGTGGGAGGAGGGTGGGAACCCCCCGATGGTGGGGAGACGAGCTCACCCACTTCTCCCGCTGGCACGGTCGGAAGGGAGGTCTGGAAGCGGAGGGTCAAACCTTGTTGGGGTGGGCAAGGGGCCGGGATGCGGCGGGCGGGATTTGGGGAGGCAGGGACCTTAGAGATGGGAGAGGACAGGGCGGCGGGGTGAGCGCCCCCAAACTCACCGAGTACAGGCAGTTTCCCATGGCGCCTGGCAGGGCGGCGGGCGGCGGGCGGTGGGCGGGTGGCGGCCCCGTGGGGGCAGCTGCGCTGGGCAGATAAGACGCTGGGTTTCTGTGGCGAAGCCCGCAAGGCCGGGGCAAGTCACCGGGCCGGGCCCCGGGGGAGGAGCCGGGGGGACGCGGGGAACCACCTACTGTCAGGAAACCTCCGCCCTCTCCCCCCCAAAGAGGGCCGAGCCCCCACCCCGCCGAGGGAACGACCTGGGTCTTCCTGAGAGCCCTAGGCCCCGGGCCAACCATCAAGGAAAGGGGGAGGGAGGTGGAGAAGGAGGTGGGCAGGGGGGCCGAGTTGGGGAGAAGGGGGACTTTCCAGTCTTGAGAAAGCTGTGTGTGTGTGTGTGTGTGTGTTTGTGTTTCTCCACACGGGGTTGTGTGGATCTCTCTGTAAGTGGCTGTTTGTGTATATCTGTGGTTCCCTTGTGGAGCTGGGTATCAGCTGGAGTACTTGGGTGCCTGTATTTGAGTGTTTCCCGTGTGGAGCTGGGTATCGGCATGGGGATACTTGTGGGCTTCTGTGGTTGTGTGTTTTAGTGGGTATTTCCTTCTGTGGTCCGTGTGACTATCTCTCTGTAGATGACAGTCTATGGGTGTGTTTCCTCTGTGGGGCTGCGTATCAGCATGGGGTACTTGGGTATGTGTGTGTCTTGTGGATATTTCTTTCTGTGGCCTGCAGGTGAAAGTGTGTCTTTGGGTGTGTTTCCCGAGTGGGGTGCTGTGTATGAGCATGGGTGCTTGTGTGTGTGTGTGTGTCTATGTCTTGTGGCTATTTCTTCTGTGGTATGACTATCACTCTGTAGGTGACAGTGTGTCTATGGGTGTGTTTTCCGTATGGGGCCGTTTATCTGCCTGAGGTACTTGTGGGTTTCTCTGTGCATGTGTGTGTCTTGTGGGTATCTCTTTGCGTGGTATGGGTGTTTATCTCTCTGTAGGTGACTGTGTGTACGTGTATGTTTCCCGTGTGGGGCTTTGTATCAGCACCGGCTACTTGTGTCATTCTGCGTGGTTCTTGTGGATATCCTTTTGTGTTGTATATGTGGGTATCTCTCTGTGTCAGTGGGTGTTTTCATTTTCAATGTGTGTATGGCTGTGTGTGTCTTTTGGGTATCTTTCTGTGTGGTGTCTGCATGGGTGACCTGTGTGTACCTCACTGCTCAGATCAAGTGAGGGGTGTGTGTGGGGGGGGTGTATGTATTTGGGGTCTGACAGATGTCTCAGAGTGAATCAGTGTGCCTAAGTGTGTGTGTTCCTTGTGTGTGTGTGGGGGGGGGGGAATCTCTTCATGTCCCATTTGTATCTCTGTGTCTGTGTGTGTTGCATATAATAATAACAATAATGGTATTCGTTAGGCGCTTACTATGTGCCAAGCACTGTTCTCAGCGCTGGGGTGGATAGAGGGTAATCAGGGTATCCCACGTGGGGCTCAGTTTTAATCCCCATTTTACAGATGAGGTAACTGAGGCACAGAGAAGTGGCTTGTCCAAGATCACACAGCAGGCAAGTGGTGGATCGGGGATTAGAACCCACGTCCTCTGACTCCCAAGACTATCATGTGGTCCTGTGTGTGTCGTGTGATGTGTTGTGCCGGTATTTTTTTTGTGTGAATCTCTCCGGTGCGTGACTGTGTGTTCTTTGTGTATCTGCGTGGGATGTGTCTGTATGTCCTGTGTGGAGTGTGATGTGTCTGCATGTCTTGTGGGTATCACTGTGGGCATGAGTGAAGCCCCTTGTGAATATCCGTGAATACCACTGTGTACATGAGTGTGACTCCCTTGAGTGTCTTTGTGTTTCAGTGGGTGGGCGAACGTGGTCCTCGGTGTGCTGTCTGTCCTTATATATGTCAGCATGTGTGACTCTCTGTATTTTTGGGTTGCCTGGTGATAGTGGTGCACTAGTGGGTGCCCGTGTATGTGTGCGGGTGTGGCGTGTGTGTTTGCGTGTGTTTGTGTGGTGGGAGTGGGAGGGTCCCTGTGGGGATCTAGGTCACTCTGTGGGTTGGGGAAATGGGGAGGGGGAAGGGACCCTGAAGACCCCTCTAGGAAGCTCTGGCCAACCTGGACCATCCTCCCTGCTCCCCATCTTGCGTCCCTCGTCCTCCTGTCCAGGCGTCTCCCCATCTATTTGGAAGGGGTAGGGCTTGTCCCACTTTAGGAGAGAGGATTTTGGGTGGAGGAAGGGATTTTCCACTGTCTTTTCCTTCGAGGAGCCTCCCCTTCTTCCCCCACGCCCTCAATTCCTGTCAGTGGCGGAGAGGACCTTGGGGGAAATAATGGAGAGGGTGGGCTCCGTCCACCCCCGCCCCCCGGTGGGGGTTCCTGTCCTGCCCCTCTCTGGAGTGTGTGTGTGTGGGGGGGGGGCGGTGGAGGACCTGTCTCGTCTTCCCGGAGCGCTTAGGGGAGGGCGATTCGCGCGGAGCAGAGAAGAGGCGACGGGGAGAAGGGGGAGTGACACGGATAATCCAGATATATTGAGGGATGGTCCCTCCGAGATTAGCACAGGAGAGTTAGAAAGGTTATAAAGATACATGGTGTCCCCGCCCCGCCCCCCCCCCCCTTTCCCCTCCCCTCCCCCACCATCTCCGGACAGACACACACAGCACGACAGCCCCCCGCTCGCCCCCCGCCCCTACCCACCGTACAAATATGGCTTCTGTATAATATGGACAGAGTCGTTCGATCGGAAGGAAGAAGAGTTGTATGTCCCTTAATCGGAGGTCGGGGGGCGGACCCCGGATGAGAGGGGCGGTGGTCCTCCCCTCGACCCCTCAAGGGGGGGGACGGGAGGGAGAGGTCCTGGAACTGGGGGAGGCTGGAACGCGTCTGGGAGAGTCACTGTGAGCTTTACCTGAACTGAAGGGGACAATTTGGGGGGGAGGGGGGGAGGGGGTAAAATAAGGGGAGGGGTCCGTTGGCAAGGAGTTCCCCCTGCTCCCCCCTTCCCAGGGCCTCAGCGGGCACATCGGGGGAGGGGGGAGGGGAGGGCGTGTTGAGAGATGCCAAGGAGTTGATTCTCGGCCGGGCAGCGGGACGGACCTTGTCTCCATGGCAACCGGCTCAGGGAGGACGATGGGGAGGAGGGGCAGAGAAGGAGGGATGGGGGGCGGCGAGGGGGGGATCGCCCCTCCCTCTCTCCTTCCCTCTCCTTCGTCCATCGGACAGACCCTAGGAATGAGAGGTGGTGGGTGGGCGGTCCTCGGGGAAAAAGACCCCCTGGGTCCAGGGGGGAAAAGCAACCTGGAGGGGTGGGGGTGCATAGTGAGGGTGCGAGCTGGCGGGGGGCTCGGGGTGGGGGGGAATTGAGGTCGAGGGGAGATCCTTTAGCTTCGGTCCTGCCCCCCCTCCCCAGCAAGGACGGACCAGGAATACCCTAGAAGCCAATCACGTGCTCCTAAACGGAGCGGGAAACTGGTGGGATGGAGAAGGGGGAGGGCAGCTGAGACACCCTCGTTCCCTCCTTAAACCCCCCCAGGGACCCCTTCCCCTCCTCGACACCCTCCCCCGCCACGCTCATCCACACCAAGGGGGGCGAGAGAGCTCCCCTCTTCTCCTCCCGCCCGGACACTGATGTGTTCTGGTTTGTTCAGAAAAGAAAGAAAGAAATCCAAACGCAGAGAGAAGCCACAGATAGGGCCGAGAGCGACGGCCCCTCCCGATCCCCCACCCCCCACATTTCCAAACCGAGTACAAAACCGCGCCCAAGCAGACACCTGTACAGCGGGGAGGTGGGGGGAGGGATGGGGAGCAAGCGGGAGGGGGAGGGGGCGTCCCCTGGTCGGGGGGAAGGAAGGGGGCTCTGTACAAGTCCGGGTTGATGCCGCGGCCCCGGCTAGCCTTGGGTGGGCGCTCCCCCGGCCCACGCCCCTCCCCACCCCGTGGGAGGGTGGAGGGGGCTGGAGGAAGTGGGCCCTTCTAGATGAAATACTCCTTTTTGTCGTCCCCTCCCGGCTGGCCGCCCTCTGCATTGATGATGGCCGTGTCCGCGTCGGGGGCGTCGTCAGAGCCTTTTGCCTCATGCGTCAGGTAGGTGCCTGGGTGGGGGGACAGTTGGGGAGGTTGGTGGGGGGGCTTCTCCCAGAGCCCTCCCTGAGTCCTCCTCCACCCTTCCGCGCCCCTTTATCCACCTGCCCTGGGACACCGGGGAAGTCGTGTAACCTCCCGGAGCCTCAGTTTCCTCATCTGTAAAACGGAGAGACGATCCTTGCCCCTCACCCGCCTTTTCTTGGGAGCCTCCTGTGGGACGGGGTCTGTCACCAATCTGATTATGTGGGATCCATCCCAGCGCTGAAGTATCGGGGTAGATACCAGAGGAGGGGGATGTGGAGAACCGAGAAGACTGGACCGCCTCAAGTTAGGTATCGGGTGGATGGGACCGGGGAAGAATGCCTTAGGGTATTCGGATGTTCACCATTGAGGCTGGGTATTGTTGGAGTGCTACTGGGCTCTAGTTGGATCTGTTATCGTAGGGTTACTGGGGCTCTGGCTGATCTGTTATTTTAGGGTTGGCCTGCTATTGTAGAGTTGGCAGGACTTTGGCTGGTCTATTATTGGAAAGTTGGCAGGGCTCTGGCTCTACTGTTATTGTAGAGTTGTTGGGGCTCTGGCTGGTCTGTTATTGTAGGGTTGGCCTGTTATTGCAGAGTTGGCAGGGCTCTGGCCGGTCTCGTATTGTAGGATTGTTGGGGGTCTGGCTGGTCTGTCGTTGTAAGGTTGTTGGGGCTCTGACCGGTCTGTTATTGTAGTTACTGGGACTCTGGCTGGTCTGTCGTTGTAAGGTTGTTGGGGCTCTGACCGGTCTGTTATTGTAGTTACTGGGACTCTGGCTGGTCTGTTACTGTAGGGTTAGCAGGGGTCTGGCTGGTCTGCTATTGTAGGGTTGTTGGGGTTCTGGCTGGGCTGCTACTGTAGGGTTGGCAAGTCTGTGACTGCAGGATTGGGAAGATTCTCTCCCCTCTAGGCCCAGCCTTTCCACCCTTCCCCCCGTCCCATGGTCCAACTCTCCCCCCTCCACTCACCCCATCCCCTGCCCCACCCCCTGCCCTGCCCCTCCTGACCTTTGTGTCGGATCAGATAGTGGCCTAGGACGATAAGCAGGATGAGCAGCAGGAAGACGATGAGGGCCACTACCCCTCCGATGATGGCGTGGTAGGTGCTGGTCTGCGCGGGCATGGGGCTGGGGTCTGGGGGGTGGGAGACACAGCATAACAGCCCTGGATGCGGTCTCTCTCATCCCACATTTGAGGAGGGGGCTCGATGAGCCGGGAAAGACCAAGAACATCAGGGGAACGAGGCCTAGGTCCCACCCTGTTTTCGCCCCATCCCCTTGGTCCTTGATCCGATATTGATCAATAATGACCATCAGTGGATGGATCGATCGATTGAACCCATCCCCCCTTCCTCTTTCTCCTGTTGCTGGGATTACAGGTCTGTCTCCTCTGCTCCCCTCTTTACCTTTTGATGTGCAGACTCTAGGATGTCACCGATTCCCACATTTCTCACCCCTGAAAGCTCGATCCTATGGCCCATCTTCCCAGATGTTTGCATGGCCAACCCTGCGCGGGGTGGACCGACTCCAAAGGTGTGGTCACCGGGTGTTCAGGCTCAGCAGAGATGACCTGACTCCTGGTCAGATCCGTATGTGACACCCAGCCTCTGCTCCTGACATTGGCTGGAATGGTCACCTAATTCCTTATCTATAAGTGCATCCCTCCATGGCAGCCTGCCAAGGCAGCACGACCACTGTCTGAAGGTCAGTAAGGAGGGTGGGCCTGGCAGACCTAGACACCAGGAGCCCATGAGTTGTCTGTGCAACTCATTGGGAGGGGAATAGGCTCCGGTCTCCCCTGCCCCCGCCCTTCCCCACTTCACCGCCCCATTTCCAGGGTTTGGGGGCTCTGAATCAAGGGGGTAGGAGGAATGTTCATTGGGAAGATCCCATCCAGTTGGCCCACGCAGCCTCCCAGGGTGGAAAAAATCCACCCCTCCAACCAAGAAGGTCGGGGTCAGGATAGACCTCGGAGGTCACTGAGTCCAATCCTCTGCCCCTGAGCAGGAGGGCGGCCCGCCCCAGCCCCGATGGGAGGGGCCCTTCCTCCAGCCTTGTGGATTTCCAGGAAAGAAGCTGTGTCTCCCCGGGAAACCCATTCCTCCATCTCTCCTGCCTCCAGGAGACCGTTCCAGGAGACAGCTTCCTGGTTTCCAGGCTTCCAGGCTTCCTGGTCCTCAGCCAAGCATCTAAAGCAGATGAGATCAAACTGGAAATCGGTTCTTCTCTGTAAGAGTTAAGTCCGGATCAGGCGGGGGGAGAAGGAGGGAAGGAGAGACAGGCGTCATCCAAGTGGTCGGGGATGACCGAGATTCTTGGACGTTTTCCTCTCCCTGGGAGGTTTCTGTTTATCTTGTTGGCTGGGATTCTGTGGAGTCTGCAGCCCACCCGGCTGGGGGAAGCCAGGAGTGGGGGGAAGGGAACCCCCCCGTCCAGAACATCACAGGATAGGAATGTAGACAGTGAAAGGACCTGTGCTCATAGCCCTGACTCAGAACTAAGAAAATGAATTTATCCACTGATCTCCCCTCTTATTCGTTCTGTAAATTACTTTGTGTCCATCTTCCCGGCTGGACTGTCCACTCCTTGAGGACAGGGATCATGGCTTCTAACCCTATTGTGTTCTCCCAAGTGCTCAGTAACCACTTGGAAAATACTATTCATTGATGGGGATTTTAGGTGCTGGGGAAAGCAAGGGCTGTTGAGGCCCAGCTCTGCCCCCCGCCCCCCACCAGTGGCACTCTGTGGAGCAGAACTGGAAAGACCCTTGATCGGGTCCCCTCTTCTTGTCTGTGAATTCTGGGGGATGGATGCGCCGATGGTTGGGTACACTCAGAGTCTGGTGTTTGAGGTCTCCACTAACTTCTGACCCCACTGAAGGACTTTGGCCCTGCCTATCTCTTTCCTGGGTCACTCCGTGTCTCCACCTGACACTTCCTCCAAGAATTTGGCTTCTGCCATCATCGTGGTCTTTAAATCACACCTCCAGGAGCCAGGAATTTAAGAATAAGGGGAAAGAGACCCCTCCTCCCCTCCCAGAAGGACCCTTGGCTTCCTGTCTACTTTGGTCTCCTGTATGGGTCACTCTGGGAGGGTCTTGAGGGTGTTGGGGGAGGTTTTGGCAAGATCTTAACCTCATGAAGGGTGACAGTCCCTCCCCTTAGATGACTGAGCAATAATTCCAGAATGCTAGGCCACTATGGGAGGGGCTTCTGGGGATTGACATCATCTTGGATGACATCACTAGGAGGGTGAGATCAGAGTCCACCCGTAGGCACCGTTGGTTTCTACCTCGCTCCAAAAAAGGGCAGAGAGCAGCACCCCCTTGACCCCACAAAATATCAAGCAAACGTCCCTTAGCAATTTCAGCCGCCCCCCGCCCCTCCCTGACCCCCATCTCCAGCCCAGCATTAGACCCTGTAGATCTGGCAGCGTGGCCTGCTGGAAAAAGCACAGATCTGGGAGTCAGAAGACCATGGTCTAAGTCCCAGCTCTGCCCCTGGCCTGTTGGGTGACCTTAAGCTAGTCATTAAACCTCTCTGGGCCTTGGTTTCCTCAACTGTATAATGGGGATGAGATACCCTGAGCCCTCAGGGCAGGGACTATTTCTGATCGGATGACCTTTGTATCTAACCCCAGTGCTTAGCACAAGGTAAGCCGGAGAGGGAGGAGAGCAGGGCAGGATGAGGGCGGGGGGAGGAGGAGAGAAGCAGCATGGCTTAGTTGATGGAGCACTGGGTTCTGAGTTCTAATCCTGGCTCCACCACACGTCTGCTGTGTGGCCTTGGTCAAATCACTTGACTTCTCTGGGCTTCAGTTACCTCATCTGTAAAATGGGAATTAAAAGTGGGTCAGGGACTGTGTCCAACCTGATTAACTTGTATCTACTGCAGTGCTTAGAACAGTGCTTGGAACATAGTTACCAAGTACCGTAATAATAATAATTATTACTATTAGTGATGGGGGCTCACCGTTGACACTGAGGGTGTAGTAGGCAACGTGGCTGCCCAGGTGGTTGGTGGCGGTGCAGCGGTAGGTGCCACTGTCACTCTTGTTGAGCAGGGGAAAGATCAAGAAACTCTCCTGGGCCATCTGCAGCGGCGGTTCGCTCCCCTCCTTCTCCCACAGATATTGCTGAGGGCTGCGGAGATGGAGAGGTCGGGGGGCTAAGGGGACGGGAGGGCAAGGCGGAAGCGGAGAGGACGGAGCCTGGGGCCAAGAGAACTCTGAGAGAAGCCCATCTTGGTAGCTCGGGGTCCGATGCAAGCGGTGGAAGGTCTCCTCCTCCATTACACCATCAACACCATCTCCACCGTCATCCCATCACCGCCGTCATTACCATCCTCTCCACCACTGCCACCAAACATCACCATCATCATCTCCATGGCCATCACCACCTTCCCCATCATCTCCACCACCATCATCATCAACACTATCGAAATTATCACTGTCAACAACGCCACCAAGTGCACTGTCCTCATCACCACTGACGCTATCAAAATTATCATCAACACCACTATCACCACCACCACCACCATTACCATCAACATCACCATCAAAATGATCGTTGTCATCACCACCACCACCATCACCACCTCACCATTATTATCTCCACCTCCATTATCCCCAACAACGCCATCAAAATCATCACTCTCATCCCCGCTATCACCCCCGTCATTACCATCATCTCCACTACTGTTACCACCGTCACCATCATCGTCTCCACAGTCACCACCACCATCTCCACTGCCATCATCAACACTATCAAAATTATCACTGTCATCAACACCACCGACTCCACTGCCATCACCATTATCACCACCACCAGTAACACCATCACCATGCACACCATCAAAATTATCATTATCATCACCTCCACCACCACCATCGCCACCATCTCCACCACCATCACCGTCATCATCTGCACCACCATCACCATGTCATCATTATTATCTCCACCTCCATCATCCCCATCAATGCCACCAAAATGATCACTTTCATTACCACCATCACCATCTCCCCCACCATCACCACTGACACCATCAAAAACATGACTGTCATCAACACCATCACCACCATCATCACCACCACTGTCATCACCCTATTATCGCCATCACGCCACCACCACCATCACCATCATCAACATGAGGATCACCTCTATAACTATGTCCACCACCATCTCGACCGCCACCGTCTCCACCACCAGCACTGCCATGGTCAACGTCAACCTTGCCACCTCCACTGTCACCACCATCATCATCAGCTTCACCACCACTGCCATCATCTCCACCACCACCACCATCTCCACCACGATCACCCTCACCACCGCCGCAGCCATCTTGGTAGGATGGACGTACGGGAAGAGGGATCAGCAATGTGGGTTGGGGGAAGCCCGTGGGGTCTGGAGAGATTGGGGGATGGAGAGACTGGGCTTTTCAGCCGCCTCTGGATGGTGGGAGGGGAGGATGAGGGAGCCGGGTGTCCTTACACGGGATTGCCATGTCCCTCACACTGCAGAGTTAGCTGAAGACCCTCGCGGGGTTGGAGAGGTTCGGTCTTGATGGATGCCGTCGGTGTATCTGTGAAGGGGGAGTCTGGATCACCCAGGGCTCAGCCCCCCATCCCTGGAGTAGCCCTGTCGCCCAGATACAGCCCCAAACCATTTCCTGTCTCCCCTGGTAGATGCTGGCCGAGACCCCCCCAGCCCTTGCCCGCCTACTCACTTCGAGGTCTGCCCCCTCTTTCCTGGGTCCACCTTCCCTCTTCCGGCCCTAACCCTTCTCTCCAGAGCCCTACCCTCTCTATCTTTCGTTCATTCATTCCATCGTATTTATCGAGCGCTTACTGTGTGCAGAGCACTGTACTAAGTGCTTGGGAGAGTACAATAGAACAATAAAGAGACACATTCCCGGACCACAACAAGCTTACAGACTGGAGAGTTTACAGTCTCCCTCACCTGGATCCACCTCCTCTCTTTCAGGCTCGCCCCTTTTCTCCAGGACCCTACCTCCCCGCTCTCTTAGGCACCTCCCCTTCTCTTCCGGACCCCTCTCTCTTGGTCTGTCCCTTCTCTCCAGGACCCTCCCCTTTCTCTTCGGGTCCACCTCCTCTCTTCTGGACCCTCCCCCTTGGTCTGCCTCTTCTCTCCAGGACCCTCGGCCTTTCCTTCTTGAGCCCACC
Source organism: Ornithorhynchus anatinus (assembly GCF_004115215.2). NCBI lineage: Eukaryota > Metazoa > Chordata > Mammalia > Monotremata > Ornithorhynchidae > Ornithorhynchus > Ornithorhynchus anatinus. Next base: position 2,938,377 of record NC_041753.1, on the reverse strand, counting down.
CCCTCTCTTCTGGGCCCACCCCCTCCCCCCTTGGTCTGCCCCTTCTCCCCAGGACCCTCCCCCCGCCCTTAGGCTCTCCCCCCTCTTCCAGGCCCACCCCTCCCTCTTGGCCTGCCCCTTCTTTCCAGAGCCCTCCCCCTTTCTCTCTTGGCCCCCTCCCCCTCTGATCTGGGCCCGTCCCCTCTCCCTGGGTCCACCCCCCTCTCCCTTGGCCCCGGTCCCACCCTCCCCGCGACGTACACAAGACCTCGATGCGCTGGGAGGTGGAGCGGTCCGTGTTCTGCAGGGACTCGTGCTTCACGACGCAGGTGACGGCGGCCCCGTCGTCCTCCCGGGACACCTGGAACTCCACCGAGCTGCTCACCGTGAACGTCTTGCCGTTGGGGTCCTCCTGCACTCGGGTGGCCTCGCCTGGGGAGGTGGGTGGGGAGGTGGCGCGAGGGGAGGTCTTACCCTGGGCTCAGCGGGGGCGGGGGAAACAGGGACCCCCCCCCCCCTTCGTCCCGTTTCCACCGGACGGTCTGGGAAAACCGAACCTCCGACGATGCAGCAAACCCAGCTGACACTGGGAGTTAGTGGTGGAGGACAGAACCTTCAAGGGACAAGGCCGTCAAGAAGGGAGTGTTTTTTGGGGCTCAAAAACTCCGACACGGAAAGAGCCACAGGGAGGCAAAAGAGAAAACGGTGCCAGACACTGCAAACATTAATAATAATAGTAATAACAATAATAACAACAAGGGTTTTTGTTAAGTGCTTACTATATGCCAAGCACTCTTCTGAGCACTGGGCCATGTAATCAGGTTGGACACAGTCCCTGTCCCACATGGAGTTCACACTGCATGCTTGTTATAAGCAGGGAATTTGCTAATTCCTCTATCTTGTCTTCTTTCAAGAGCTTAGTACAGTGCTCTGCACATAGTAAGCCCTCAATTGGTCACGAGGACCAAACTTTATGCACATTCACTGTGGACTGTGTGCCTTGTATTGGCTTTTTCAGCCATACATACACTCAAAGGTGAACTTCACCATCAATTAATCAATCAAGCAGCATGGCCTAGTGGGTAGAGCACGGGAGTCAGAAGGACCTGGGGTCGAATCCCGACTCCGCCACTTGCCTGCTGTGAGAGTTGGGGCAAATTACTTCAATTTTCTGTGCCTCAGTTACCTCGCCTGTAAAATAGGGATTAATATGTCAAGCCCTTGTGGGATGTGGACTATGTCCAGTCTGATTAGCTTGTTCTGTCCCAGCGCTTTATATAGTGTCTGGCACATAGTAAGCGCCTAAGAATTACCACCAAGAAAAACAAAATGGTATTTATTGAGTGCTTACTATATGCAGAGCACTGTACTAAGCACTTGAGAAAGATGACACAGCAGAGTCGATATATTCCCTGCCCTCAATGGCCAAACACATATACTCTCTCTCTCTCTCTCTCTCTCTCTCACACACACACACACACACACACACACACACACGATCAGTCACCCTCCTCTCTAATGCGGGTGTCAGCCATGACCCGGAAAATAAGAACACCAGCTTGCTCATTCAGGGATCAGACTAATGGTCTATAAGCTCATTGTGGGCAGGAAATGTGTCGTATATTGGAATCAATAAATACGATTGAATGAATCCATCCCAGAATCTTGTCACGGATGATGACAATGGGGAACTGGAACTGCGCCCCCCTCCCCCCCACCATCCACTCCCCTTTCCTGAGCCCAGTACTGGGCAGAGGGTTGGTCACTCACTCTTGAGCTCCTGGTCTCCCTTTCTCCAGCTCAGCTGGGCAGCAGGCTTACTGCCTGAAGATCGACAAGTGAGGCGGGCGGTGCCCTCTTCCCTGATTGGAGACTCGTAGCCGGTGATTAGAGGCTTCTGGGGCACTCCTGGTGCACAGAGGAATCAGGGAGGCTCAGTGGGGTGGAGGGAAACCATGGTCACCTCACTGTCACCCTCCGACTCCTCCCCAACCTGAGCAACTCATTGCCAAGCTAGCCAGAGCTCCTGGATCCATAAAGAATGGGGCTGACCAGGTGGGGGTGGGGGAAGGAAGTTAGGAGCAGTAGATATAGGGGCTGAGGTTGGGGATAGATTTGATTTAGGGTTCGGGTTCTGGTGAGGATTGGGTTCATGTTTGGGCTGAAGTTGGAATTAGGGTGGTGGTTGTGATTGGTGTTAGAATTAAGATTGAGGTTTGAGTTGATGTTGCAGTTAGCGCTGGGTTCCTGTTAGGTTTAAGGTTGAGGTTGTATTTAGAGATAGGATTAGTTGTTTGTTTTATGGAATTTGTTAAGCACTTACTTTGTGCCAGGCACTATGCTAAGGACTGGGGTAGATACAATGTGGCAGGTTGGACACACAGTCCCTGTCCCACATGGGGGTCACAATCTTAATCGCCATTTTACAGATGAGGTAACTGAAGCACGGAGAAGTGAAGTGATTCCACCACTGTTGAACTCATTTTCCTCCTCTGTAAAAGGGGATTAGGACTGTTAGCCCCATGTGAGACATGGACTGTGTCCAACCTGATTAGCTTGAAGCTACCCCAGCGCCTAGTACAGTGACTGACACATAGTAAACACTTAACAAATAGCTTAAAACAAAAAGGATCGAGATTAGGGCTTGGGTTAAGGTTAGGTATAAGGTTGGTATTGAGGATAGAGTTAGGATTAAGTTTAAAGATGGGGTTTGGGGTGTGATGAGATTAAGGTTGGGTTGGGTTAGAGTTGAGGTTGAGTTGAGGGTTGGGTGAGGATTAGATTTAAGGTTAGGGTTCAGGGTGTGTTTGGGGTGAGAATCGGGGTTGAGATTGTGTTTAGGGTTAGGATGGAGGTTGTGGTTGGTTTAGGGTTGTGTCAGTGTTAAGGTTGGTGTTGAAGATCGGGTGGGAATGGGTTTAAACCTGGGATTCGGGGTGAGAATCTGGGTTGAGGTTGTGTTTAGGGTTAGGACGGAGGTGGTCCTCACCGAGCACAGTCACCAGCGACTTGGCCGTGCGAACGGGCATGGTGAAAATGGAGCAGGTGTACTCTCCCTCGTCTGCCAGGGACACTTTCTCGATGCTGATGCTCAGCTCCCGTGGGCTGGAGTGGACCAGCTGAATCCTGTTGTCTCGCAAGGCTGCAGCGGGGGAGGACAGCAGAGAAGACAGAGACTCTCAGCAGCATCGCCTGGATTGGGCCCCCTGGTCCGTCCAGCCCAGGGTTCTGTCTCCATGGCAACCAGATGCTGGGAGGAACTCATGCTGGTCCCCCTCCCCGGACAACCATCCTCGTGGTTATGTGTCGGTGTCTCTGTCTCTCCATCCTGGGCTGCCTCACTCTCCATCTCTGGGTTTCCCTCTCTCGGGGGGGGGTGGTGGTTATGACTCTAGATTGGAAGCCCCCCGAGACGAGATCCTTTGTTTCTGATGCTTAGTGCCATGCAGTGCACCCTGGGAAGAGAAGCAGTATGGCCTAGTGGATAGAGCACAAGCCTGGGAGTCAGAAGGACTTGGGTTCTAATCTTGGCTTCACCACTTGTCTGCTGTGGGACTTTAGGCAAGTCACTTAGCTTTTCTCTGCCTCAATTCCCTATCGGTAAAGTGGGGATTAAGACTATGAGCCCCACGTGGGATGTGGACCGTGTCCATGCCCGATTAGTTTGTATCTGCCCCAGCACTTAGCACAGTGCCTGTAGGTGCTTAACAAATGCCATTAAAAAGGAAACAAACAAAAACTTCTCTGTGTTTGTTACCTCATCTGTAAAATAATAATAATGTTGGTATTTGTTAAGCGCTTACTATGTGCAGAGCACTGTTCTAAGCGCTGGGGTAGATACAGGGTAATCAGGTTGTCCCACGTGAGGCTCACAGTTAATCCCCATTTTACAGATGAGGTAACTGAGGCACAGAGAAGTTAAGTGACTTGCCCACAGTCACACAGCTGACAAGTGGCCGAGCTGGGAGTCGAACCCATGACCTCTGACTCCGAAGCCCGGGCTCTTTCCACTGAGCAAAATTAAGACGGTGAGCCACATGTGGGACATGGACTGTGGCCAACCTGATTAGCTTGTATCTATCCTAGCGCTTAGTACAGTTACTAGCACACAGTAAGCACTTAACAAATGCCATTAAAAAACCCCCAGGGGGTTCTCAATAAATGCTGTCACTACTACAGTGGGTTTACCCTCACAAGAGCTTGAGACAGCGCTCTTCACCCAGTAGGTGTTCAATAAGTGCCATGGTTTGAGTGGTGAATTTTTCATCTGTCTGAAGAAGAACGATAGCAACGCCATCCTAGATCTATTCCATGGTCCATCAGGGAGATTTGTCATCAAAACAGGAGGCCTGGAGAATCCATGGGAATATCTCCTTTTACACATCCGACCTCATGAGTCAGGTTTTACCCTCCCACATCCCTGACTTTCCCCATCAAATAACTCAAGATGGGCATTAGGCTGTAAGTTTATCCTGACACCTTGAACTTGCAGATATTTTAGTTTTTTATTGTATTTGTTAAAAGCTTACTAAGTGCCAGGAACTGTACTAAATGCTGGAAAAGACACTGCCCATTCCTAGTCTTCCTCGGGGGGTGAAGGGGGTGGGGAGCACAATCCCAGGGAAGATTAGACGTTTACCCAGCCACCCAGACACAGACAGCATGACCTAGTGGAAAAGCACATGAGAGTGGGTGTCAGGAGACCGAGACTCCGTTGCGTGACCTTGGTCAAGTCACTTTACCTCCCGGCCCTCAGTTTCATCATCTATAAAATGGGGATATGAACCCCTTTCTCCCTCCGTCTTAGAATCGTGAGCCCCATGTAGGATGGGGACTGTGTCCCATCTGATTATCTTGGATCTAACACAGGGCTTAGCACATAGGAACTGCTTAATAGATACCACTGTTATTATTACATAAGCTCCAGCTGCTTAGAGGTAATGGAGTTCAGTGTCCCCAGTGGGTTTCCAGCTGTGGGTTGCGGGAGAGGCTGTAGCTTTCCCCAACTCAGCTGCTTGGGGTGGACTCTGGGGTTTCCCCGGCGTCTCTGAGTGCTTCAAGCTTTTATTTTGTGTATAATAATAATATAATAATAATAGTATTTGTTAAGCACTTTCTAAGTGCCAGAAATTGTACTAAGCATTGGGGTAGATACAAGGTAATCGTGCTGGACCCAGTCCCCATCCCAGATGGGGCTCACCATCTTAATTCCCATTTAACAAGTGAGGTCACTGAGGCAGTAGTGATAACAATTATGACAAATGGTGGCATTTGGGTTTACAGGTGCTGTGCACCATGCTAAGCACTGAGATAGATTCAGGATAACGAGTCCTTCCTCTACACGGGTCTCACAGTCAAAGGGGGTGGGATTTTTACAGACCAGGAAACAGAGGCCCAGAGAAGCGAGTGTCTTGCCTAAGGTCGCACAGCTGGCAAATGGCAGAGCCAGAATTAGAACCCACGTCTCCTGACCCACCCATCCTGCGATCTAAACATTAGGCCGTGGCACACATGCTCTTTTAAACCATCTCGAATGGGTCGGTTGGTGGTTTCTTGCCTTCCTCAATTAGACAACAAGCGTCTCGAGGGCGGGGATAATGCTCCTTCCTCTTCCTCCTATCCCTCCGGCTGTCTGCTCTGCACAGAGGAGTCGTCCCCAAATGCTCCTGTTGGTGAAATCGGCAGTGCCCCCCCCCCCTTTTTGGATCCATACCCCGGGGATTTGGGGGACCGTGGGTACCTCTTTTCTCTCCAAAATAGAGGGTCTGCTGAGCAGGGTTGGACCACTGCAGGGATGAGTTATCGGGGTCCTTGACGCTGCATTTGAGCACAACGGTTCCTCCGGCCACCACCGTCTCGTCCGAGGTCCAGGGCTGACTCTCTGTGGGGACAAGGTGGGGGGTCAACAACTTCCCGTTCAACAATTCCACCTCCCCCCTACCCTCCTTTCACTTCCTGGTTCCTTACCGGAACCAAACCCCGGTGGTGATGGAATTGGGGGTCGGTGAGGCCATCTTTGTTGTCCTGGATACACAGGTGGGCAGAGTGCATCCCCCCGCAACACGTATGCACAACACAATCATATTACCACTACCACTAGCCTGCCCTTTCAGCTCTTCTACTCCTCCATATGTACACACAGCACAACACGCTACCACCTCTACCACATACTACTACCACTAGCCTGCACTTCCATTTCTTCAACCCCCTCCCCATGTGCACAAAACACAACATAACACACTTTCATCACTAGCGCAGGCCGCTACCATTATCCCCCCGCGCACATAGAACACAACATACTACCCCCACTACCACATACCACTACCACTAGTCCACAATTTCAGTTCTTCCACCCCCCATATGTACACACAACACAACACATTATCATCAGTACCGCTCACCACTAGCCCACACCTTCAGCTTTTTCACTCCCACGTGTACATGCCTCACACTCCTACGACTACCAAACACCATAACCACTAGCCTGCAACTTTCAGTTTTTCCAACCCCTGACACATACATACATCACAACACAACACAACCACACTCCCACCACTCCCAGACACCACTACCACTAGCCTGCATAAAGTTTCAGCTCTCTCATCTTTCTCTCCTTCCATTCCCCCAGCACTGACCCTCAGATGCCCTCCCCTCACCCATCTCCCTCCCAGCTCAGGACTGATGCCATTCTGCTCCCAAGAATTGATTCTCTCACATCGGTCATTATTCTCAGAGCCACCCCAAAGCCCTCCCCCAGAAATCCCACCGCTGAGCCCCCGACCCCAGAGTCCCCACTCCTAGAAGACCTGATCCCTAAGCCCCCACCTCCAGAGCCCCCCAATTCATTCATTCATTCAATCGTATTTATTAAGAGCTTACTGTGTGCAGAGCACTGTACCAAGCGCTTGGGAAAGAACAATACAACAATAAACAGTGACACTCCCTGCCCACCATGAGCTCACAGTCTAGACTGGGCCCCCAGCCCTTGAAACCCAGCCTCCAGAATTCAGTAAAGAGAATTTCTTCTGCCTCCCACTCTCACTCTGTGAAGCTTCCTTCTGCGGCATTTTCTACAGGTCTGAAATGGATCCCAAACCAGGGACACCCTCAGCGTGACCTCTGGTCTTTCCCCTCCCCATCCTTCCACCCCCGGTCCCCTCTCCACCCCACCCCTCACCCTCCATTACTGATCCTTGACCCCCACAGCTGGGACCAACATGACCCCACATTGACCTCCATGGATCCACTGATGACATCACCCCCACCTCCCACCAATGACTCCCCAAGGCCTCATGACACTGATCGCCACAGCTTTCTCTCCCTTTCACCATCTTCCTACCTCCCTATCTCCCATCCAGAACATTTCTGGTTCCCGAGTCGGGGTATAGGGAACAGGGCTTCTCCAGGGCGGGCTCAGCTTCTTCTTCATTCAGTTGTATTTACTGAGCACTTACTGTGTGCAGGGCACTGTCCTAAGCGCTTGGGAGAGTACAATATAACAATAAACAACTTCCAACTCCATCTCTCTCATCTGTGTCCCACCACCACCTCCTCACTCCTTCCAAATATGTGGGGGACTGAAAGACTTTTGATCTCTGCTTCCTATATGATCTTGTATCCACCCCAACGCTTAGTGCAGTGCTTGGCACACAGTAAGCAATGAACTAATATCATTATTATTCTTATTATTCTCATCTGGTCTCCATTGGTATTGGCGAGGGGGAAGGGGAAGGTGCTTAGAATGAAGCTCCTTGAAACCTATTGTACCCCTCCCCGTCCAAAAGAGGCCCTCTCCATTCTTTGCCCTCTCTCCCCCACCCCCCATTTTCAGTCGCTAAGGTGGGGAAGGAAGGGGAAAGTTTAGGTAGGAAGCACTTTAAGGGAGGGGGAGGGGAAGAGCAGAGCAGGATGAGTTGGAGAAGAGGGGAAGAGATCGGGGAACCTGGGCAGTAGTGTGGCAGTGTGGTCTAGTGGTTAGAGCACAGGCATGGTAGTCAGAATACTTTAGTTCTAATCCCAGCTCTGCCATGTGTCTGCTGGGCGACCTTGGGCAAGTCACTGCACTTCTCTGGCTCTCAGTTACCTCAGCTATATTATGGGGATTAAGGCTGTGAGCCCCACGTGGGACATGGACTGTGTCCAATCTGATCAGCTTGAATTTACCCCAACGACTAGTACAGTGCCCGGCACCTAGTAGGTGATTAACAAGTACCATGAAAATGGGGTGGGGGCAGAAGAGGGTCTTTATTAACCTATGGGGGCATCTCCCCCTTCCCGTTCCTTTACCAAGCGCACCAGCTTGGTCCTGGCTTTGCTGTGCTAGAATTCCTTTTCATAGGGTTGGCTTGGAGGGATTTCCCATCAGCAACTATCTCAGTAATTACCTTTTTTCCCAAATTAATTCTGCCTTGGCTCCCCGCCCCCTCCCCCTGGTTCAGGGCGCCCTCCAGCGGCGGGAGTGAGGTCAGAGCCGAAGGGAAAAGGCCCCGAGGCGGGGAGCGAGACGGCAAGATGCTCCATTTACCAGCAGGGAGTCCCTAGAGCCGGGGAAAATTCAGCCTCCCCCTTCCCGGCCCTCCGGTTTAGATTGGAATTCTTTTACAGTGAGGAGGATGGGGGAGGGAGCCGGGGAATACTTCCCCCCAGCAGAACACAGTGCAGGCAGGAGGATCGAAGGGGCTTGGATCGATCCACGGGCCCAGAGTTTAGTGCATTGCCTGGCACATAGTAAGGCTTAATAAATACTGTTTTAAAAAGCCCTTAACGAGTACCATGATAATAATAATTATTATTCCTAAAGAGAAGGAACCTCCTTATCAACAGACCAGCCATCCAAATTCTACCCGAGCCAGTCTGAAGTTTGCAGGACCCACTCCATTCATTCATTCCCTCATTTGTATTTATTGAGCTCTTCTTGTGTGCAGAGCAGTGTACTAAGCGCTAGGGAGAGTACAACAGTAAACACACTAGTTTCTTGCCCACAACGAGCTAACGCTCCAGAGATGACCCCCCCTCCAGCCGACCCTTCGCTCCCTAAGGCACCACAAATGCACACACAGACACTCTGCTCAAGAAAAACACACACAAAAACGCACACACTCACAAACACCTTTTTCTTCTTTCCCCAGTCACAGAACTCCCACCACAACACATAACTTGTCTCCTGACCCAAATACCCAGACCGACGCCCGCTCCCCTACCTCCCCAAGCTTCTCCAAGCTTGTGGCCTGATGGACATGTGTCAGACCCAATCCTCTCCCCTCTGGTGGCCCAGGGATAAAGGGGAGAGCAATGGACGGTGAAGCTAAAGCTGTCACCAAGCCCTCAATAGTGGGGGAGGGGAGAGAGAGAGAGAGAGAGAACTCAGGGGGAAGAGACAAAGGGAATGGGCAAGAAAGCCCTAAACGTTTCGATTGGGATCCGGCTTCCTCTCTGCCCCTGCTCTCCTCCCTCCCAGAAAAGAATTGTGAAGAGAAAGAAGAAGGTGAGTAGAAAGGGGAAAGGGAGATGGAAGAATCCTTCCTTGGACCCTGTCTCCCTCTTCCATCTGCTTCCAACCTCCGGGGAGAAAGATTTCTCCCCCACTCCAGTTGGGGATACTGAGTCCCAGACTCTGCTACACATCACCACTCAATTGCCACGGAATGAGCCCCTGTTCTATCTCAGAATACCTTCTTTTCACATGCGCATTCACATTCCTCCTCTCCTCCGGAGCCCTTCTGAAAATTCACCTCCTCCAGAAAGCCTTCCCGGGTCAATCCCACCCGACCCTGCTCCCGTATTTGCTCCAGTTCCCACCTGACACTTCCGTTCTCTTTCAATGAAAGCTGGTGTATATTTGGGATTTTGATAGTCGATTTGTTTCTAAATTCCCTGGGACCCTGAAACTGACCCGTTTTGTTTAATTGAATGGCTTGTCTTCCCTCCCCCATCGAACTGGTAGCCCCCCGAGGACAGGGGCCATGTCTCCTTCTTCCTCTGTTTTGAGTTTCTGTGTGTATTTGTTTGTGCTTCCTGCCTCCCCATCAGATTGACAGCCCCTGAGGACAGGGACCATGTCTCCTTCTTTCTCTGTTTTTCCTGTTTGTGTGTTTGTGTGTGCGTCCTGCCTCCCCATCAGACTGACAGCCTTCCCCACCCCTGCCCCCCACTCAACACCAGCACCCAGCCCAGGATACTGATCTCAGGGGCATTTGGGCCAATCTGTTGCTGTGGCCACGGGCTGCGTTGATCCTGGGGTTGTGGTGAGGAGGGGCGAGGCAGGGAGGGAGTCAGGGGCATCTCCTGGGTAACAGAGCTGGGGAAAGCTTTGAGAGGGAGCCAGGCGAGATGAGGGAGGGAGGAGGAGGGGGCGAGTTGGAGAAAGCGAGCTTCTTTGCGGGTATATGAGGCCTGCCCACGTGTGCCCACGGTGCCATCTGTTTCTGCCTAGACTTGGCACCCCAGCGCCCCGGCCTAGATTCCTGCAGCCTGGTTCTTGGTCCATCTGTTGCGTGCCCTGAGAGGGATTGAGGGGGCTCTCAGAGAGTAGCAACAGAAGCCCCAATTCCCTAGTCGGGGGGAGAGGGGCCGGGAGACTTCTCTCTCCTGACCTGGGCACAGCCTTTCATTATATCCGGCACGGTTGCCCCTCACCCAGAAGCCTCCAAACACACCTCATGCACGCCCCTTCCCTCACAGCCTCCCCCTTCGGGGGGTTCAGAGAGGGGTCCGACCGGTGGAGGGCTCCGGGGAGGACTGAGGAGATAGCGGGAGATGGGATGAGGGGGCTGAAGAGATCCCTCCGGCTGGAACTCGGGCGATCCGGGGAGGGAGGAGCACCAAGAGGAATCAGGGCGCGGGCTGAGGTCGGGGGCGCAGGACACAGGGGCTGATGGGTCCCACGGAGATCTCAGTGCATGGGAAACCGACAGCCCCACGGAAAGAAGCAGCATGGTTTAGTGGAAAGAGCACAGACTTGGGAGTCAGAGGTCGTGGGTTCTAATTCCGGCTCCGCCACTCGTCAGCTGTGTGACTTTGGGCGAGTCACTTCACTTCCGTGCCTCACTTACCTCATCTGTAAAATGGGGTTAAGACTGTGAGCCCCACGTGGGACGACCTGATTACCTTGCATCCACCCCAGTGCTTAGAACAGTGCTTGGCACAAGTAAGCGTCCCACAGATACCATCATTATTGTTATTTAGAGCGCAGGTGGCGGGGGGCGCAGGGCCCGGGTGGGCTGGTGAGCACCCCGGAGAGCCAGAGCTCCGGGCGTGGGTTCTGCGAGGCCCACGGAGAGTTCAGCGCTCGGGAAGGAGAAGCGCCACGGAGAGCTCAGGGGGAAGTCGCCGGAAGGGCGCGCAGGGCGCGGGGGTCCCGTGGGCACCACCGAGGGCTCCGGGTGCGGGTTCAGGAGGCGGGGGCCGGGGCGGGGGGCGACCCCACGCGGCTCGAGGGGTCTTTGGGAGCTCCGCGCGCGGGGGCTGGCAGCACCTCGGAGAGCTCCGACAGCACCACGGAGAGCTCAGTGCGCGGCACCTGCGGGCACAACGCGCCCTCGCCCCCATCGGATTTCTTGCCCGACCTCGGCTCCCCCCCCCCCCCCCCCCCCCCGCCACCCCTTTCCCCGTCCTCCCTCCTCCCAAATCGGGCCTCTAGAGCTCGAACCCCGGGATGAGGAGGGAGGGGAGAGATTCCGATTTGGCCACCTGGTCCAGCTCTGTCCCCCACCTCCAAGAATCCATGATGTCAGGTCTCTAGACTGTGAGCTCGGTTATTTTCGTTTTTCTTTAAAATGGTATTTGTTAAGCGTTTGCTATGTGCCAGGCACTTTTCTAAGCTCTGGGGTAGATATAAAGTAATCAGGTTGGACACAGTCCATGTCCCACATTAGAGAAGCAGCACAGCTTAGTGGCAAGAACACGGGCTTGGGAGCCAGAGGTCGTGGCTCCGCCACTTGTCTGGTGCGTGACCTTGGGCAAGCCACTTAACTTCTCTTTGCCTCAATTACCTCATCTGTAAAAATGGGGATTAAGGCTGTGAGCACCCCCATGGGACAACCTGATTACCTCGTATCCAACCCAGCGCTTAGTAGAGTGCTTGGCACATAGTAAGTGCTTAACAAATACCGCTATTATTATTACAGGGCTCCTCATTTTGCAGATGAGGCAACTGGCCCATTCATTCATTCGTGTTTATTGAGCGCTTATTGTGGGCAGAGCACTGTACTAAGCGCTTGGGAAAATATAATACAGTAATGAGGAGAGACGATCTCTGCCCACAACGAGCTCACAGTCTCGAGGGCCCAGAGAAGTGAAGTAAGTGATTTGCCTAAGGTCAAATAGCAGACAAGTGGCAGAACCGGGATTAGAACCCAGGTCCTCTGACTCCCAGGCCCGGGCTTTACCCACTAGGCTATGCTGCTTCCTTGCTCATTTTGGGCAGGGTTTGTGTCTATCAACTCTGTACTAAGCTCTTGGGAGAGTACAGTACTCTGCACGCAGTAAATACTCAGTAAATACCATTACTTGATTGATTGCCACTTTAGAAATGCACTGGTCGAGGCTCCCGGGGTTTTCTTGTGGCATAGACTAGGACCCTGGGGTCCTGACAAACTGAGACAGGGGATGGAATTGGGAGGGAGCTAGGGACCACCCCCTAGGCCTGGCCCCTCGGCCCTCCCCGAAGGATGGGTAGGGTGTACTGTCCTCTCCCAAGCGCTTAGTACAGTGCTCTGCACACAGCAAGCGCTCAATAAATACCATTGATTGATTGATTGACCACGCCTCCAGGGCCAGGACTTGCGGTCAGAGGAGCCTGAGCAGGAATGCCGAATCCTCAAAAGCCCCGGCCCTTGGCTTTGGGTAACTTGGTGGGGCATCGGTCTGTGACCCCCAGGGAAAACGGAAGAAAACATCTTCTGCACGGGGTTAAATTCCCATCCCGGCCAGATAGGGAAGGAAAGGATGAGGCGGTGGAGCAGGGTTTAATTCTGATTACTTCTAGAGTAGGGGAAGGCCCAGGAGGGACCTGAGGGTGGGTAGCTTTCTTCCCTAGGGACCCCCTCAAGTCTCACGGTCTGCCCTGCTCTACGCATGCTCCCCCCGCCCTCAAGCAGGATGGAAGCACTGCTGCTGGGATTTTGATGAGTTGAACGGTCATCCTGGTGAATTTCTCAGGGGAATCTGGTAAATTCTGTGGGCATTGTGGTGAATTCTGCTGGGATTCCGTGGGGTTCTGATGTATGATGCCAGGATTCCGATCAGATCCGTGGGGATTCCAGGGAGTTGGGCCAGGATCCCAGTGAACTGTTCCAGTTTTCTGGTGAATTGTGCCAGGATTCTGGTGAAATGTGCCGGGATTCCAGTGAATTCTATGGGGATCCCGGGTGAATTGTGCCAGGATTCCAGCGGATTATGCCAGGATTTCGATGAGCTGTGCCAGGATTCCTATGAATTCCATGGAGAAAACCGCATGAATTGTGCCAGGATTCTGATTAAGTGGGCCAGGATACTGGTGAATTATGCCAGGCTTCCAGTGAATTCCATGGGGCTCCTAGGTGCTTTATGACAAGATTCCAGTGAATTGTACCGGGATCCTGGTGAATTAGGCCAGGATTCCAATGAATTCCATGGGGATCCTGGGTCAATCGAGACAGGGTTCCCGTGAATTGTGCCAGGATTTCAGTGAATGGCGCCAGGATTCTGGTGAATTTTGCCAGGATTCCAAAATCCCCCAAGGGGATTCCGATGAACTGTACCAGTTTTCCCGTGAATTTAGCTGGGATTGCAGTGAATTTTGCCAGGTGATTCCATGATTCCACGCCCGGTCCAGTTCCAGTGTCGGGCTTTCCTTCACCTTGGCCTGCGGGTAGTAGGGAGTGAAATGGAGAACGAGGGGGGTGGTTGTTGGCGAGAGCGGGGGAAGTCGCAGGGCAGCGGACCCCTCCCAAGTTCGCCACCATCAGACAGACTCTCCAAGACGGGGCCAGCGGACGGCGTGTGGGCAGAACTGTTCCGGAGTCTGCACGGCCCCAGGCCCTGGGCACCGTGGAACAATCCAGTCCTGAAGGGATGGCATTTGGCATTTGGCCAAGAGAGGCTGGCTCCCAGGAAGAAAGCGGGCTCCCCACGCCCTTCCCCTGGGTTGGGCAATCTCGCCTACCCCCGGCCGACAGACAGAGCCCCCCACTGTTCCGGGGCTTACGGCCAGACGTCGGGATGAGGGGGTGGTAGTGTCTGTGGGCAGCCAGAGGCCGGCAGCACGGACGGCGCTGGACAGGAGGAGGCCAACGAGGAGGGAGGGGAATCTTCCAGACTGCGAGTAAGCAAGGTGGCTCTTTAGGAAGCTCCGGAGCTGAGACGCTGCCCTTTGTTGTCCGGATCAGGCCCTGAAGCGGCGATGACCCACGGGGAGGTAGAAGGTTTGCTTCCGTCCCAGGCCCCAGACGGCCTCCGCCCCCGCTTTGGTGGGAAGGGCGAGGAATCCAGGCCTGGCACCCCCCTTTCGTGGGCGGCTCGGATCCTGAAGATGGTCACGTGTGTTTCCAGGAGCACCTGAGGGTGGGCCCGCGACGCCCTCCCATCTCTTCGCTTCCGGTCACAGGATGGTCTTGGATTCGGATGGGTATAGTGCCCAATCATTGCCCCGCTCCCTGGCACCAGTCTCGGGTTCGTTTCTTTCCTGTTCCCTCTGCTGCTCCTCCCACCTAGGAATGACCCAGCAGCACCCCCCGCCCCACATCAAGGTGGCCCAGCCGGGGCGCCCCCCACCCCCCGCTCCCCCCGACTTATGCCAGATCAGGACTCGGTCCTGGTCTGACCCCAGTCCCCCAGGGGATCGTGAGGATGGGAGGAGGAGGCTGGGGTCTCCATGGTAACAGATGGGGAGTTCCCGAGGGCGGGGATTCCCTTTAGGGGAAGGGGTGGAAATAGAGCTCTGGGGGTGGTGGGAGAAAAGGGAGGCGTCCCATAAGCGGCTCCTAAGACCCTCCTGGGTCGTGCGAGGGGTCTCTCTCCCTCCCCGGGGCCTATGCCCGGCCCTGCTGCCGCCTCTCCTCCTGTCTCCTCCCCTGCGGCTCCCCTTCTGCTCTCCGTTGGCATCTGGCCTGGCACAGCCTCCGGCCCCCTCTCCCCCCTCCCTCCCGCCATCCGCAGCCCCATAACAAGGGCGCGGGTGGGTGGGGGAGGAAGATGGAAAGGGGGGATAGGGGAGAAGGCGACAGAGCATTCCTACGCTCCCGGCCTCCCTCCCCCCTCCCCAGGGACCCCCAAGCCCTTGTAATCCCACCGCCCCCCCCCGCGGAATTGTGGACCGCAGCCCCTTTTCTCCCCACTCCTTTCCCCCTCCGTGTCAAGGGGGGCCTGGGCGCGCCCCGCCACGCTGACCTACATAGCACACTCCATCCCCCTCCGGACTGCCCCCTCCTTCCAGGTCCCACCCTCCCCGCCCCGGGACTGCGGCCTCTCTATAACGGTGGCTGCCCCCCCCCCCACCAACCCGACCCCATGCATCCCGGAGACGAAGAGTCGCCCCCATCCTGACCCAGTGCCCCCCCCATCTGGGCTTTGATGCAGCCTCGACCTCCGGCCTCGTCGTGTTGCAACCTCACATCCCCGGGGTGGCGGGGGTGGGGGCGGGGGGGAGGAGGGGGAAGGGAGGAGGGGTCCGCCCGTGTTGTTGTTTTGATCCGCGGAGGAGCGCCCCCCTCCCCGCAACATCCTCGCCCCCTGCCCCCTCTCGCCAGTCCCTCCCCCCGGGAACAGATGGATATGTGTGTGCATAACCGGGATGGGGGGGCGGATCACACTCTGCAGCGACACCCTTTCCCCAGCCTTGCCCCAGACAGCCCCCCGCCCCAACAACCCCCCCGGGACCACTGCCAAGGCGAAGACCCCCCACCTTCTCCCATCCTTTCCCTCTCCCCCCCGGCCCACCCCGACACAGACGTACACACGGACACTCCGACACACGCCCAGACACACACCAGACAGCAGCCCAGACGGGGACGCGCGCCCACAGAGACGCACGTCCCCGCCCCCGGGATGCCCGGACGGACCCACGGAATCAGCTCACGCCGCCCCACCCCCGGCCCCCTCCCCCGCGCCCCCCGAACCCCCTCCCCACTCACCGTCCTGGGAGAGGTTGGCCAGGGCGGGTCCCCAGCAGCAGGAGAGCAGGGTCAGCAGCAGGGGCAGGGGCTGGGCCGCGGGGGGCTTCATGGCGCTACCTTTCCCCCCCCGGTGGGGGGGGGGTCCCCGCTGGAGAAGGGGGGAGGGGGACGGGGGGGCTCGTATGCGGGGGGGGGCGATGGGAGGAGGCCGGAGCGGAGGGAGAGTCCCCCTCCCCGGAGCCGCAGCGGTACCCGGGGCCCTGGAGGGGACGGGGGTGGGGAGGAAGGAGGGCGGGAGGGAGGAGGAGGCGGCGGAGCAGTAGGAGGCGGAGGCCGAGGCGGAGGAGGAAGAGGAGGGCCGGAGGGAACCGGAGCCGCCACCGCCGCCGCCGTCACCGCCACCGCCGCCGCCGTCGCAGGGATTAAATAGGCGGAGCGAACCATTCTGCCGGCGACGGGGGGGAAAGGAGATGGGTGGGGGGCGGGGGGAGGAGGGCTGGGCCGGCTGGGGGGTGGTGGGGAGGTAGGTGGGGGGGCTGCCGCATTCCCCACTCGCCCCCGCCCCCCCCACCCCCGCCCCCCGGCGGCCGTGGTGCGCTCCGCCCGCTCCCCCGGGAGGGAGATGCAGGGCGGGGGTTGGGGGCGGGGGCGGACTCAGCAGCAGAGGCGCCCCCTCCCCATGCAGGGAGGGAGGGGGAGGGGCGGGGCGGGGCGGGCGGGGCCCAGGGCCAGCTGGCGAAAGCGGGCACTGCAGGCCCGGGCAGGGCGTGCCCACTGCCCCCGAAACCTCCGGTCCATCCCTCTGCCGTCCCGGCTCCCACCACCTACCCCCGACCCCCCCCCCGGCTATGCCCTTACCACCCATCTCTCCCGGGGTGTAGAGGGGTCCCCGCCCGCCCGCCAAGGGCCCAGCCTCTTCTCATCCATCGCCCAGAGGCGGAGCCCCCTACTCACCCGGCACCCAGGACCACCCCCCTTCTCCGCCTCCAGAGCCCCAGACCACCCCTCTACTCAGATTTCCAGACCCCTCCCCACCCAACACCTCTCAGAGGCCAGATCCCTCCCCACTTGGATCCCCGGACCACTCCCCACTCAGCCCCCCAGAACCCCAGACCCTTCCCCGCTCAGATCCCCAGAGCTCTCCCCACTCAGCCTCCCAGAGGCCCAGACTCCTCCCCACTCAGCCCCCCAGAGGCTCAGACTCCTCTTCACACAGATTACCAGATCTCCCTCCCCACTCTACTCCCAAGAGCTCCAGGCCTCTCCCCACTTACCTTCCCAAAGACCAGGCCCCTCCCCATTAGATCCTGAGAGTTTCAGACCCCCTCCCAACTCAGCTCCCCAGAGCCCCAGACCCCTCCCACTCTGATCCCCAGACCTCACCTCACTCAGATCCTCAGAGGCTTAGACTCTTCCCTAGCCAGATCCTCAGATCCCCAGACCCCTCCCCACACAGCTTCTCAGGAACACAGAGATGCAGAGCCCCCCTCACCCAGCTCCCGAGAAAACCAGACCGCCCCCCCCCCCAACCATTCAGTGCCCCAGAGACCCAGGCCCAGCCCCTTCTCCACCCAGCTCCCAGGTCCCTTCTCATCCAGCTCCCCAGCCCTCTCCCCACTTAGAGACCCAGAACCTCAGCCCCTTGCCCAGACCCCTCCTCACCTTAGGAGCTCCTCCCCATTCCAGCTCCTTACCCTCCAAAATGACCTCTTCTCCCCCTGTCCGGAATCCCCACCCTCGAGCAGACTTTCTTCCCGCTCTTTCTCCTCATTCATCCTCTCCACCCAACGCCCAAGACCCCTTTCCCTTCCCCGTTCCAACTTCCCAGACCCCACTCCCACCCTCCCCGGTTTCCTCCGTTCACATTCGCCCGCAGGCCCCATCTTCCCACCCCTTCTCCGGGATCTGCTCTCTCCCCAGTAGGGACTACTGAGGTCAAAGGGCAAATCCGGGGCAGGGGGAGAGAGAGTCAGACGCCACCTCCATCCCACCACGTCTTGCAGGTGTCTGGGGGTCTGGGGGAAGGGGGCGGGAGCGGGGAGCCGGAGCGGACTGGGTCTCGGCCAGGAGATTCGGCGTCCGGAGCGCTGACTCAGAGTCGGCCCAGCCTGGGGATCTCGCCGAGGGCCCGGACACCCGTGTCCCTGGACGCCGTGTGCTTGTGTGGTGGCGACAGGGGGGACGTCTCCGTTGTCTCTGTGGCACCGCTCCTGAGCGGGGGTCCCGGAGACCCGCAGAGACCAGCTACTCCCCACCCCCATCCTTCTTGGCTCCTGCGCGGTGTCCGTCTCTGGATGGGGCCTTTAGGAGTAGCCAGGAAATCGCCCACCATCCCCTCCCCACCAGGAGAATGACCCCCACCTCCCATTCTCCCATTTCCAGAGGGTTCCTGGATGAGGGAGATGGGCTGGACGGGAAGGGGTCCGGGTCCCCGCTCCGACCCAATTCTGGCAGATCCTTCGAGAGAAGCTCTCTCCACTGGGTGTCTCGCTGTCTCTGATGATGTCTCTACCCTCTGCTGGTTTTTTTTAAAACCTCTGGGGAGGAGAGATGGGGTGGGGGGAAGGGAGGGGCCTTCTGAATAACGGGGAGGGGCTGGGAGGGAGGGGATGGGGGGAGGGGAGAGGAGGAAGGTGGGGCCTGAGAGCGATGGCGGGGGGGCGGGGGGCGCTGGGACAGAGGGAAACGGGCAAGGAGGAGGAGGAGAAGGAAGAGGAGGAGGGTGGGAGAAAGGGGGCGGTGGGGTCCGTGGAGAGAGGGCTTGACCCTTCCTGACCCCGCCCACTCGAGGGTCTCCGCCTGCTCCCCTGTAATCCCCTCCCCCATCCCTGCCCCGGCTGGCCCCCTCCCCAACCCCCCAGCGGGCCGGAGAGGGTGGTCGGGAGAGGCAGGGAGTGGGAGCCCATCTGGAGAGAAGTGGGGGGCAGATCCCCGCTCATCGGAGACCCTCACTCCCTTCCCCCCATCTCCCCTTCCAAGGATGGACAGCCCCCGGGGGTCAGAGGGTGGGGTGGGGGGCTGGGAGTGGAGGGGTGTGGGGTGGCAGGGGGATGCGCTTCAGGGTTTCGTCGGCCCCGGAGAGAGCGCGCCCGGGGCCCGGGGCGGTGCCGGGGTAGCCGGGGGCGAGGAATGCGGCGCCGGGGCTGAAGCCAGCCCAGCCCGCCCTTCCCCCAGCTCGGCCGTGCCCATCCCGTGCCAGGGGCAGAGGCGGCGGCGGCGGCCGGAGAAGCCTGGACGGGCTGGGAGGATGGGAGGGATCACGTGCTGGGGGTCTGGGGAGGGAGAGGGGAGGAGGGCAGAGCCGGAGGAGACCCAGGGAACCCGGATCCCCTTGGCCTCTCGCCCTCTGGGCCTGGCAGCAGGCCCTGCACGCCAATCTTTAACCCTAGCGGCGCTGGTCTTGGCTGCTGGGGGCTCCCCAGGAACGCCTCCAAAGTCCAGGAGCATTGACTCTCACCCTGAGTCTGACCTGAACCCTCAGCCTAACGAAGGCTCATTACGACATTATTTCTGTTACAATTACTGCTACTACTGCTTCGTGGCCTAGTGGATAAACCGTGGGCCTAGGAGTCAGAAGGACCTCAGTTATAATAATACTGATAATTCTAGTATTTGTTAAACTCTTATTGTGTGCAAGGGACTGTAGTAAGCGCTGGGGTGGATACAAGCGAATCGGGTTGGACACAGTTCCTTGTCCCACGTAGGGCTCACAGTCTCATTCCCCATTTTACAGATGAGATACCCGAAGCACAGAGAAGCAAAGTGACTTGCCCAAGATCACACGGCAGACAAGTGGTGGAGTCGGGATTAGAACCCGTGACCTGCTGACTCTCAGCTCCGTGCTCTATCCATTATATCATGCTGCTCCTCAGTTCTAATCCAAGCTCCGCTACTTGTTGCTGTGTGACCTTGGGCAAATCGCTTCACTTCTCTGGGCCTTAGTCACCTCATCTGTGAAATGGGGTTTAAGACTGTGAGCCCTTTGTGGGACAGGGACTGTGCCCAAATCAATTCCAATTACTGTGTATTCACAACTATGAGCACAGTGTTTGGTTTAGAGGAAGTACTAGCTCGCCATTGTGGGGGAGTTGGCCAGAAGGGCAATCGATTGATTAGTCAAAGGCATTTAGACGTGTTCCCCGTTTCTCAAGGAGCTTATGGTCTAGAAAGGGAGACAAGCATGGAAATCAATTACTGATCTGTACTTCTATACTATTTGGTTGTGGTGGGGTGAATAAAGGGTAGAAATCCAAATGCAAGGGTGACGTAGAAGGGAGAGGGAATATAGAATATGAGGGCTTAGTCAGGGAAGGCTTCTTGAAGAAGATGTGTTTTCAGTAAGGCTTTGAAGGTGGGGAGAGTGATCGTCTGTCGCATATGAAGGAGGAGGGCATTCCAGGCAGGACGTGGGAGAGAGGTTGGCGGCCAGATAGATGAGACTGAGGGATACAGGAATAGTTTGGCGTTAAAGGAGCAAAGTGTGAGGGCTCAGTTGCAGTAAGAGAGTAGGGAGACGAGGTAGGAGAGGCCAAGGTGATTGAGTGCTTTAAAGTCGATGGCAAGGAATTTCTCTTTGGTACGGAGGTGGATGGGCAACCCCCGGAGGGTCTTGAGGAGTGGAAAAACACGGACTGAACGTTTTTGAAGAAAAATGATCTAGGCAGCAGAGTGAAGTATGAAAGTGAAAGTATGAGGTAAAAGTCCGGGGCAGGGTGGGTGTGGGGGGTGATTCCACCCAGAAGCAGTTCTGCATCTCTCATTGGAGGAGGGCAGTGGCCACCTACAATAGGAACGTGTCTACCAACTCTGTTATATTGGACTCTTCCAAGTGCTTAGTATAGTTCTCTGCACACAGTAAGCACTCAATAAGTGCCTTTGATTGATTGATTACAGCTGGGACTTCCTCTAGACTGTGAGGTCATTGTGGGCAGAGAATGTGTCTACCAACTCTGTTCTACTGTACTCTCCCACTGCTAAGTACAGTGCTCTGTACACAGTAAGCATTCAGTAAATACAATTGATGGATTTATTTATTTATTGATTGATTAACATCCCAACATGTATTTGGGTGCCAGACGCTCCCCAAAACACTAGCAACCAAACACGCTTGTCCCCCTCCTTCTGCCTCCCACACTGTCCCTGATCTTTAATAATAATAACGTTGGTATTTGTTAAGCGCTTACTATGTGCCTAGTACTGTTCTAAGCGCTGGGGGAGATGCAGGGTCATCAGGTTGTCCCACGTGAGGCTCACACTTAATCCCCATTTTACAGATGAGGTCACTGAGGCACAGAGAAGTTAAGTGACTTGCCCACAGTCACACAGCTGACAAGTGGCAGAGCCGGGAGTCGTACTCATGACCTCTGACTCCGAAGCCCAGGCTCTTTCCTTTGAGCCACGCTGCTTCCCCTCAGGACTGACAAGTGTCTCATTATGAGCCCTTTATTGGGCAGGGATTGTCTCTGTTTCCGAATTGTACAGTGCTTAGTACAGTGCTCTGCACATAGTAAGTGCTCAATAAATACTATTGAATGAATGAATAATAGTAATAATAATGGTATCGTTTAGTGTTTACTATGTGCCAGGCACTGTACTAAGCATGGGGAGGATACAATCAAATCAGGTTGGACTTAGTTCCTGTCCTACATGGGGCTTACAGGCTCAATCCCCATTTTACAGATGAGGTAATTGAGGCACAGAGAAGTGAAGTGACTTTCCCAAGGTTACACAGCATACAAGTGGTGGAGGCAGATTTAGAACCCATTTCGGGGAGACTTCACTTACCCACCCTCAGAGGAAGAGGCTGGTTTTCGGTGAGGTGGGGATGGCAGAGAGGGGTCAACCCACCCTGAAAGGCAGCTTGTGGCTCAGGATGTTTCCACAGCAACGAGAGGGTGAATAATAATGTTGATATTTGTTAAGCGCTTACTATGTGCAGAGCACTGTTCTAAGCGCTGGGGTAGACACAGGGGAATCAGGTTGCCCCCGTGCGGCTCACAGTCTTCATCCCCATTTTACAGATGAGGGAACTGAGGCACAGAGAAGTTAAGTGACTTGCCCACAGTCACACAGCTGACAAGTGGCAGAGCTGGGATTTGAACTCATGACCTCTGATTCCAAAGCCCAGGCTCTTTCCACTGAGCCACGCTGCTTCTCTAAGGCAGGGGTCAGGCCCAGGGCAGGTCAGGGGTGGCGGGGGGCAGGCAGAGAGAAGATGAAGGAAAGAGGGAAGATCCAGGGTCCCCCCACCACAAACTCAGTCTCTGGTGCTCTCTCCAGGGGAGCTGAAAGACTTCATTTGGCTAGGAGGAATCAAGGGAGGTCAATGCATCCATTCCCCTGCCCTCAGGGCGGGCCATCCCTAAACGTGAATCATAAAGAGAAGCAGCGTGGCCTAGTGGATAGAGCATGGGCCTGGGAGTCAGAAGGACCTGGTTTCTAATCCCGGATCCACCATTTATCTGCTATGTGACCTCGGGTAAGTCACTTAACTGCTCTGTGCCTCATCTGTAAAATGGAAATTGAGATTGCGAGCCCTACGTGGGGCAGGGACTGTGTCCAACCTCATTGTCTTGTATCTACCTCAGCATTTAGTACAGTGCCTAGCACATAGTAAGCACTTAACAAATACCTCAATTACTGTTATTTTTGCTATGAGTAGTTGTGACTTTTCCTGGCCGCTCTCCCCCTCCCCCCATACCATCAGCCCCTCTTTTTGAGAACCCATCGCAGCTTCTCCCACCTTACCGTCCAATCTCAAGCTGCCTACTGTTTCTCCATTGCCTTCTGGCCTCCTTGGATGCAGAACTGGGTTCCTTGCATGCTGAAGTTCTGGCTGACTCACTCGTGATCTGTATGTGGTCCACTGAGACCAAAGGATCCTTTTCCTTTGCCAGATTTGTGCTTAGCTAGCAGTCGCCCCATCCGAGGAAGGTGGGATTTATCCCCTGCACCCATCATCATCATCTCTTTCGGAATGACTCTCTAAGCCTCTTCTTTCTCTCCCATCCCTACCTCTGGTCTTGACTTTGTCAGGCCCAGGAGGGCCAGCTTTGAGGTGTGACCTGGATTCCTGGGGCAGGACTCCTGACACCTCTGTTTCAGCTGTAAGGGTCATGACCTCTGTCCCAGCTGGGAGGGAGCAGTGCCTAGCGATAATAATAATAACTGAGGTATTTGTTAAGTGCTTACTATGTGCCAGGTACTGTACTAAGTGCTGGGGTGGACACAAGTAAATGGGGTGGGACACAGTCCCTGACCCATATGGGGATCACAGTCTCATTTCCCAATTTGCAGGTGAGGTAACTCAGACCCAGAGAAGTGAAATGACTTGCCCAAGGTCACACAGCAGACCCTCAGCTGCTCATTTGTATATATTTGTATTACCCTATTTATTTTGTTAGTGAGATGTACATCCCCTTGATTCTATTTATTGCTACTGTTTCTGTCTGTCTGTCTCCCCCGATTAGACTGTGAGCCCATCAATGGGCAGGGATAGTCCCTGTTGCCGAATTGTCCATTCCAAGCTCTTAGTACAGTGCTCTGCACATAGTAAGCGCTCAATAAATACTATTGAATGAATGAATGAATGAAAGTGGCATAGCTGGGATTAGAAGCCGTGACCTTCTGACTCCCAGGCCCGTACTCTATCCACTATTCCATGTTGCTCCTCTACCATGGAGGGGATGAAGGGGAGGGAGGGGTGAGGGTCTAGTTCTATGCCTGGTTGGAGTGAGGCATGGTACCTGGTTCTATGCCATGCTCTATGCCCAGGGGATGCACAGTCATGTATGACTCTGTCCAGCTCTGTACCTGGGGGATAAGGTGTGGTGCTCTGCTGTGCCTGACTCTGCATCCAAGGGACAAAGTGTGGTGCCCAGCTGTGCCTATCTCCATGCCCGGGGGTGAGGTGTGGTGCTCTGCTGTGCCTGACTCTGCATCCAAGGGACAAAGTGTGGTGCCCAGCTGTGCCTATCTCCATGCCCGGGGGTGAGGTGTAGTGCCCAGCGATGCCCAACTCTGTCCCCAGGGGATGAATTATAGTCCCTGGCTCTGTGCCCAACTTTGTACCCTGGTGATGAGGTATGGTGCCCAGCTCTGTGCCCAGAATTTGAGGAGTGGTGCTTGGTTCTGTGCCCAACTCTGCCTAAGGGATGAGCTGTGGTGACTGGCTCCGTCCTCGGGGATGAGGTGTGGTGCCTGGCTCAGTGCCTGGCTCAGTGCCCAGGGAATGAGCGGTGCCCGATTCTGCCCAGCTCTGTACCTGGGTGATGAAGTGTGATGCCCAGCTCCGTGCACAGGTAATGAGATGTGGTGTGGCACAGTGGAAAGAGCACGGGCCTGGGAGTCAGAAGATCATGGGTTCTAATCCCAGCTCTGCCACTTGTCTGCTGTGTGGCCTTGGGCACGCCACAACTTCTCTGTTGTGAAGAAGCAGCGTGGCTCAGTGGAAAGAGCGCGGGCTTTGGAGTCAGGGTTCATGAGTTCGAATCCCAGCTCTGCCACTTGTCAGCTGTGTGACTGTGGGCAAGTCACTTAACTTCTCTGTGCCTCAGTTCCCTCATCTGTAAAATGGGGATTAAGACTGTGAGCCCCACGTGGGACAACCTGATTCCCCTATGTCTACCCCAGCGCTTAGAACAGTGCTTGGCACATAGTAAGCGCTTAACAAATACCAACATTATTATTATTATTATTATTCTCTGGGCCCAGGTTACTTCATCTGTAAAATGTGGATTAAGAATGTGAGCCCCAAGTGGGACAACCTGATTATCTTGTATCTATCATTGCGCTTAGAACAGTGGTTGGCACATAGTAATTGCATAACGAATACCATTATATTATTATTATTATTACTGTGCTCTGCACACAGTAAGCGTTCAATAGAGAAGCAGCGCGGCTCAATGGAAAGAGCACGGGCTTGGGAGTCAGAGATCATGGGTTTGAATCCCGGCTCTGCCACGTGTCAGCTGTGTGACTGTGGGCAAGTCACTTAACTTCTCTGTGCTTCAGTTACCTCCTCTGTAAAATGGGGATTAAGATTGTGAGCCTCACGTGGGACAACCTGATTACCCTGTATCTATCCCAGTGCTTAGAACAGTGCTCTGCACATAGTAAGCGCTTAACAAATACCAACATTATTATTATTATTATCATTAAGTACGATTGAATGAATGAACCACCTATCCGCTGCTGCCCCCGTGTGGGTCCTTCTGTGAACTGCAGCCCTCCTTCCAGGTTAACTTTTTTTTTTAAATGGTATTTGTTAAGCGCTTACTATGTGCCAGGCACCGTAATAAGCGCTGGGGTAGATTAAGCTAATCAGTTTGAACCCAGTCCCTGTCCAGCATGGGGCTCACAGTCTTCATCTTCATTTTACAAATAAGGTAACTGAGGCCCAGAGAAGTTAAGCGACTTGCCCAAGGTCACACAGCCGATAAAAGGTAGAGCCGGCCTTAGAACCCAGGTCCTTCTGACTCCCAGATACGGGCTGTTTCCACTAGGCTGTACTGTTTCTCACTAGGACACCCTGCTTATTAACAGCACCAACAATATGGCTCGAGAAGCAGCACAGCAGTACCAGTATGAGAAGCAGGGTGGCCCAATGGATAGTGCACATATCTGGGAGTCAGAGGGATCTGGGTTCTAACCACGGATCCTCCACTTGTCTGCTGTGTGACTTTGGGCAAGTAACTTAACTTCTCTGTGCCTCAGTGTCCTCATTTGTAACACGCAGATTAAGACTGAGCCCCACATGGGGACAGGGACTGTGTCCAATCTGATTTGCTTTTACCTAACCCAGGGTTTAGAACAGTGCTCGACACATAGTAAGCACTAAAATACTATTATTATTATTGTTATTATTGCTGTTATTGAATGCCCACTGCCCAGTGGGGGGAGGGGGTAAGAGATGGGGTCCCCACCCTCGGGGGGTTTGCTTTGGAATGGGGGAGGCAGGCAGATCCAAATTTCCAGATGGATGAAACTCAAATGGTCTATCTCCCTGTATTTTTGACAAGAGACAAAATTCTTCCTTGTCTTCCAAGTTCTCCTTCAGAAGGTGCTTTTCTGCCATCTTCAATAGGGAGCAGGGCATCTCAGTATAGCACTGGGCATAAGACAGGTGCTCAGGATGGAGCCCTGTACCTAGAAGATGCCCAGTACAGTGTTCTGGAAAGTAGGTGCCCTCTCCTCAGAAGACACCCAATACAGGGCCCTGCACATAGTGCTTAGCACAGCACTCTCTAGATACAGTAAGAGCCCAGTACCATGCTCTACACCCAGAAGATGCTCAGTACCAAGTCCTACATTCATTCATTCATTCATTCATTCATTCATTCATTCATTCGTATTTTTTGAGTGCTTACTGTGTACAGGGCACTGTACTAAGTGCTTGGAAGAATACACACAGAAGGCGCCCAGTACAGTGGCCCGCATTCAGCACTAAACATAGCAGCGTGGCTCATTGGAAAGAGTCTGGGCTTCGGAGTCAGAGGTCATGGGTTCGACTCCCGGCTCTGCCACTTGTCAGCTGTGTGACTGTGGGCAAGTCACTTCACTTCTCGGGGCCTCAGTTACCTCATCTGTAAAATGGGGATAAAGACTGTGAGCCCCACGTGGGACAACCCGATTCCCCTGTGTCTACCCCAGCGCTTAGAACAGTGCTCTGCACATAGTAAGCGCTTAACAAATACCAACATTATTATTATTAGTTCTCTGCACACAGTAGGTGCCCAGTAACTCTGCCCCAGTTACTTCATCTGTATAAAGGGGATTAAGACAGTGAGCCAGTGAATCTGAGGCACAGAGCGTCACACAGCAGGTAAGAGGCGGAGTCGAGATTAGAACCCAGGTCGTTCCGACTCCCAGGCCCCGGGCTCGGCTCCTTCTCATTCCCCACCCCCCGCCCCACCTCGCCGGATGCCCTCCCTTTTCAGCTCCCTGCTGCCCCGCCTCACCTCCCCCCTCCTTCCTTTCCCCCCTTCTTCCTCTTCTTCCCGCTCTTTTCCCGCCTGCCGCACTCCCACCGCTGGTTCGCCCCCCCCGATCTCCTGCTCGGCATCGGCCAGAAGGCAGGCTGACCCCTGGCACGGACAAGACGGATGCAGTGCTGGGCCCTGGGGTGACCCTGCGCCCTCCCGCCCCGCCCGGTAGGGAGAACGGGCAAAGAGCCCGGGACAGAGTGACCGGAAGGAGGAAAAAGAGTTTTCGGAGGCAGCTCCTTCCTTTCCCGGTCGCCTCCCTTCCCCTCCCCTCTTCTCCCCTAACCCCGCTTCCTTCCACCCCCTTCATCTCCCCATCCCCCCTTCTCCCCGTCCCCCGTTCCGTCCCCGCCAATCCCTCATCCCCTTTCTTACTCGCCCAACTTCCTCACATCTCTCCTTCCTTCCCTCCCGTCTCCTCTCTCGCCCCTTCTTCCACTCCTTTTTCCCTTCCTAAGTCCTTCTCCCCACCCTTTTCCCCCCTCTGGACCCCCTCCCTCTCAGCCCTTTTCCCCTCTCTGGACTCCCTCCCTTCCAGTCACTTTCCCTCCCTGGACCCCCTTCCTGTCAACCCCTTTCTCCCCTCTGGACCCCCTCCCTCCTATCCCCTCCTCTCAACCCCTTTCCCCCCTCTGGACCCCCTCCCTCCTAGCCCCTTCTCCCACTCTTTTCCCCCACTCTTGACCCCCTCCCTCTCAGCCCCTTTCGCCCTTCTGGACCTCCTCCGTCCCCTCCCAGCCCTTTTTCCTCCGGGAGACCCCCCCCTCCCTCTTTCCTTCCCCCCATCCACCCCTCTTGACCCCCCTCCCTCCTAGTTCCCTCTTCCCACATCTCCTCCCACTCCCTTCCCCCTCCCTGTCTGGAAGCCCTCCCTCCTAGATCCTCGCATCCCGTCCCTCCAGTCCTTCCCTTCCCCATCCCTCCGTCTCTATCCCCCTCCCCGAGCGCCCCTCCTCCTGCAGCCTCTTGACCTCTGACCCGCGAGGCAAGGGCCCTTTAAGACCCGAGGGGCCCTGGCGTCCCGGCGGGGCTTCGAGGGAGCGGTGGTTGCCGGCCCCTTCCTCCCCGTTGCCGAAGTCCGGCCCGAGGGAACGGAGGCAGAAGGGCAGCAGAGAGGAGAGAGACCCAGAGAGAGTCGGGGAGTTAGTGAGGCTGGGGGAGGCCGAGAAACGGATCCGGGCCGGGGTCCAGAGTTCCCAGCCAGGTGAGCTGGGGGCGGGCTGGGCTGGGCTGGGGGCCGGCGGCCGGCCAGGGGGCGGGGGGAGTGGCAGGGAATGGTGGAACAATGCAACTAGGGGGCTCAGCCCAGATTCCGGGGGTGGGCAGGGGGCTGGGGCCAGGGCTGGGTGCTCAGAGAGAGAGAGAGGGCAGGTACTAGGGGCTGCCAGGAGGGGAGTGGGGATTAGAGTTGAAGCAGAGAGGGGTCGAAGGGGGCAGATACTGGCGGGTAGGGGCATGGGAATTGGGCTGGGGATAGAGGGAGCAGATACTGGGGGTTGGGGATGGGACCCCTGGCGTTGGGGCCTGGGCCGGGGGCTCAGAGGGTGCAGATAGTAGGGGGGTGGGAGGGATAGAGTTGGAGCTGGAAGGGGGCAGAGGGGGCAGATATTGGGAGGTGGGGGATGGGGCTTGGGCTGGGGAGAGCAGAGGGGCCGACACTGAGAAACAGCACGGCTTAGTGGAAAGAGCAGGGGCTCGGGAGTCAGAGGTCGTGGGTTCTAATCCTGGCTCCAACTTATCTGCTGTGTGATCTTGGGCAAGCCACTTCACTTCTCTGTGCCTCAGTTACCTCATCTGTAAAATGGGGATTAAGACCATGAGCCTCACGTGGAACAACCTTATTACTTTGTATCTACCCCAGTACTTAGACTAGTGCTTGGCACATAGTAAGGGCTTAACAAATACCATCATTATTATTATACTGGGGGTGGGGGATGGGACCAGGCCAGATAGTGGGGGCTCAGAGGGGGTAGATACTACCGGGGTGGGGTGATGGGGTTTGGACTGGGGGTAGAGGGGGTGGATACTGGGGGTTGACACCTGGGCTGTGAACTCAGATACTGGAGGTGGAGGTCTGGGCTAGGGAGGTAGAGGGAACAGGTACTGGGGGGTGGGAGATGGGCTGGGGGCTCAGAGTAGGTAGATACTGGAGTTGGGGCCTGGGCTGAGGGTGGTCAGAGGAGCCAGATACTGTGGGATGGGGGGTGGGGCAAGGGCTGAAGAGGAGAGAGGGGCAGATATTGGGGGCGTCCTGGAGGTCAGGGTGCCCCTGGGCAGAGCTCTGGGGTAACTTCTTCAAAACCACCCTCACCTTTCTGGGCTTCTCCCCAAAACTCCCTCTGCCCCCCATAAGCTCAAGAGAGGAGACTATCCTAGAGGGAAGGGGAGAGGACCAGTCCTGTTTAGACTGTGAGCCCGTCACTGGGCAGGGATTGTCTCTATCTGTTGCTGAATCGTGCCTTCCAAGCACTTAGTACAGTGCTCTGCACATAGTAAGTGCTCAATAAACACAATTGAATGAACGAATGACCAGTTGGCACATCATTTTAAAATCCAGAGAGCTAAGCACTGGTATTCAGTGGGGAGGAGCAAAGATCTCCCACAGGAAGGGAAAACTGAGACAAGATAGTTACAGAGAGCTGGCTGATGGCAGGAATCAACTCTATTAAATTTTCTCAAATGCTCCGTACTGTGCTCTCAGATAGTAAGTGGTCAGTAAGTACCGTCGATGAAATTTTTTATTGGAGAGTCTTGAAGCCGGTGGGTGGAAGTATTTTGCAGATGCCTGAAACAATGACTGAGGGAGGAATTTCAGAGGGGATCTTGGAAGAGAACTCTGGGAAGCTCTCTCTCCTCTGCAGAAAGTCTGTAGATGGGAAAAGTTAGCTACTCGAGGGCAGGGATTGTGTCTACTAAATCTGTGGTACTCTCCAAGCACTTTGTACAGTGCTCACCACAGAGTAAGTGCTAGATGAATGCCACCGATTAACTGATTGGCTGAGATTTGCAATAGGTACCATATTTCCTGATCACTGAGAGGGTCCTGTTTGAATTTCAGGGCATCTCTGAGTCAAACTATGTATATATATGGATATAGTGTTAAATATATATATGTATATATATGTATATAGTTATATACATATATTTAACTGTACCCCTGTCTAATTTCACCTGCATTCCCATCCTCTTTTATATGTATAAAGAATAGAAAACCCAAGCAGACAAGTTTATTTTCTCAGGACTGTTGTGAGAAGTAAATGAGATTAAATTGGAAAAATAAAAGTACTATTCAAAAACTCTAATGTATTATTATTATTTTCCATAAACAATAGCATGAACCCTAAGCCAGAAATAATAGACCACAACATAAAAATGAAGTAAAAATAAAATAATGATTATAAATAGCAACAAAATATATTGATCTCAGCAGGTCAAATGGTTTGAAGATCATCCTAGGATGGCATTATCTCAGCCCAAAGCATTCGGTTTTCAGTCATGCTGATTTTGGGGAGGTCGAGGAGGGTGAGAAAGGGGCAAGGAATGAAAGTTTAGGGTTTCTTGGTCTGAGTGTGTCTAGCACAAAGGACCAACTTTGGATGTTGGATGGATTTTGTGGGGATAGTGGCTGGCTGTTGGGGGTTCTTGCCCTATCATCGTGGGAGGTTTCTGGGGTGGGTGGACTTCAACTTGGATATAGACCTTCTTATGGTTGGAGATGAGTCTGGAGTCAAGGATGGGATCCATTTGTTGTAGGCAGAGATTGTGTCTGCTTACTGTTGTATTGTACTTTCCCTAGCGCTTAGTACAGTGCTCTGCACATGGTAAGTGCTCAATAAATACGATCGAATGAACAGAGATGTGAAAACTGAAACAAGGTCAGTGAAGGCTTGGGTGTCAGGGGAGGATAAAACCCTAAAAAAACCTAAAAAATCCTAAAAAAACCCGCTCTTGACCCCACTTCCCCCTCCAGTTATCGCCCTATCTCCCTACTACCCTTCCTTTCCAAAATCCTAGAACGAGTCGTCTACAGTCGATGCTTAGAATTCCTTAACTCCCATTCTCTCCTAGACCCCCTCCGATCTGGCTTCCGTCCCCTCCACTCTACCGAGACTGCTCTCTCTAAGGTCACCCGTGACCTCCTTCTTGCCAAATCCAATGGCTCCTACTCCATTCTGATCCTCCTTGACCTCTCTGCTGCCTTTGACACTGTCGACCATCCCCTCCTCCTCCATACCTTATCTCACCTTGGCTTCACGGACTCCGTCCTCTCCCGGTTCTCCTCTCACCTCTCTGGCCGGTCATTCTCGGTCTCCTTCGCCGGAGCCTCCTCCCCCTCCCATCCTTTAACTGTCGGAGTTCCTCAAGGGTCAGTTCTTGGCCCTCTTCTGTTCTCCATTTACACTCACTCCCTCGGTGAACTCATTCGCTCTCACGGCTTTGACTACCATCTCTACGCAGATGACACGCAGATCTACATCTCCGCCCCTGTCCTCTCCCCCTCCCTTCAGGCTCGCATCTCTTCCCGCCTCCGGGACGTCTCCACCTGGATGTCGGCCCGCCACCTAAAACTCAACATGAGCGAGACTGAGCTCCTCATCTTCCCTCCCAAACCCTCTCCCAGACTTCTCTATCACCGTGGATGGCACGACCATCCTTCCCGTCTCTCGGGCCCACGATCTCGGTGTCATCCTTGACTCGTCTCTCTCGTTCACCCCACACATCCTATCCGTTACCGAGACCCGCCGGTTTCACCTCTACGATATCGCCGAGATCCACCCTTTCCTCTCCACCCAGACGGCTACCTTACTGCTACAGGCTCTAGTTATATCCCGGCTAGACTACTGTGTCAGCCTTCTCTCTGACCTCCCTTCCTCCTCTCTCGCCCCGCTCCGGTCTATTCTTCACTCCGCTGCCCGGCTCATCTTCCTACAGAAACGATCTGGGCATGTCACTCCCCTTCTTAAACAACTCCAGTGATTGCCTATCGACCTCCGCTCCAAACAAAAACTCCTCACTCTAGGCTTCGAGGCTCTCCATCCCCTTGCCCCTTCCTACCTCTCCTCCCTTCTCTCTTTCTACCGCCCACCCCGCACGCTCCGCTCCTCTGCCGCCCACCTCCTCGCCGTCCCTCGGTCTCGCCTATCCCGCCGTCGATCCCTGGGTCACGTCCTCCCGCGGTACTGGAACGCCCTCCCTCCTCACCTCCGCCAAACTGATTCTCTTTCCCTCTTCAAAACCCTACTTAAAACTCACCTCCTCCAAGAGGCGTTCCCAGACTGAGCTCCTCTTCCCCCTCTACTCCCTCTGCCATCCCCCCTTTACCTCTCCGCAGCTTAACCCTCTTTTTCCCCTTTTTCCTCTGCTCCTCCACCTCTCCCTTCCCATCCCCACAGCACTGTACTCGTCCGCTCAACTGTATATATTTTCGTTACCCTATTTATTTTGTTAATGAATTGTACATCGCCTTGATTCTATTTAGTTGCCATTGTTTTTACGAGATGTTCTTCCCCTTGACTCTATTTATTGCCATCGTTCTCGTCTGTCCGTCTCCCCCGATTAGACCGTAAGCCCGTCAAACGGCAGGGACTGTCTCTATCTGTTGCCGACTTGTTCATCCCAAGCTCTTAGTACAGTGCTCTGCACATAGTAAGCGCTCAATAAATACTATTGAATGAATGAATGAAAGGATGGGAATGACAGATGGTCAGTTCAACTTGATCGATCGGTGATATTTATTGAGTGCTTACTGTACAGAGCACTGTACTAAACCCTTGAGAAAGTAAAATGCAGCAGAGTTGGTAGACACATTTCCTGCCCACAGTGAGCTTAGGGGTAGATAGACATTAATATAAATAAATAAAAGTCGGATATAGATATGTGCTTTGGGGCTGAGGAGGGGTGAGTAAAGGGGGCAAATCCAAGTGCAAGGGAGAGACAGGAGGGAGTAGGAGAAGAGGAAATGAGGGCTTAGTCGGGGAAGGCCTCTAAATCGGGTATACAGGACTTCATCTATATCCTTCCACCCTCTGCGAAGACCCTCCAGGGTATTGTGGTCTTGGAAGATAGTAGGAGGGATTGGGGTTAGACCCAAGGGAAACCTGGATGATGCTGTAAAAATCCCCGAGGGTGGGGATGAGGGCTGGTAGGCCAGATGTTACGATTGTCTGGCCAGCTCCAGATGTTTTTACCCAGAACTCTCTTCTTCCCTATATCCCTGTCTTCCCCCCTCACTTTCTCTGTCTCTTCTCATCTGTGTCTTTCACTCGGTTTCTAGTTCTCTCCCTCTACTCGCTCTAACCCTGTCTCCCGTTCTGTCTCATGGTCTCTCTCTCTCCATTCGTGTCTCTATCCCTGTCTCTTTTTCTCTTGCTCTCTCTTTCCCTATCCCTGTCTCCTTTTTTCTGTCTCCGATTCTTGCCACCTATGTCTCTCTCCCTGTTTCCCTCTCTCCCTGTCTTTATTCTCCCCCATCGGTGTCTCTCTCTCTCTCTCATTCTGTTTCTGTCTCTCCCTCTCTCTCTCTCTCTCACTGTCTTTATTCTCCCCCATCTGTGTCTCTCTCCCTGTCTCTCTCCCATTCTGTCTCTCCTCTTCCTGTCTCTCTCTCATTTGTCTCTCTGTCTCTAGTCTGTCCATCTGTGTCTCTACCCCATCTCTGTCTCTCTCCTCTCTCTCTATGCCTGTCTCCCTCTGTCTCCCTGTCTCTCTTCCATTTGGGTCTCTCTCCCTACCTCTGCCTCTCTCGTTTTGTCTCTTCTCTATGTCTATCCCCCGCTCTCTCACTGTTTCTATCTCTCTCCCGCCTGTGTCCCGCTCCCTATCTCTGTCTCTTTCACTCTGTCTCTCCCTCTATTCCTGTCTCCTTCTCTCTCATTGTCTATCTTTCCCCCATCTGGATCTCTCTCCCTGTCTCTGTCTCTCTGGATTGGTCCCTATCTCTATCTCTCTCTGTTCTTGTCTTTGTCTCTCCCTTTCTCCCAACTGTCTGTCTCCCCTTTTCCCCTTCTGTCCTTGCCCCGTCTTGCCTTTTCTCTCCGTCTTTCCCCTCTCACCCTCTATCCCGTCTCTGGTTTTCCTCTGTGTGTCTCTCCCTCTCCCCATGTCTTTCATTTGCTCCCCATCTTTCCTATTCTCTCTGTCTGCCTGTCCTCTCCCTCTCTCTGTCTTTCCCGTCTTCCCTGCCTTTGTCTCCCCCTCTTGCCCCTTTTCTTGCCCCTTGTCTCCCACTTACCTTCTTTCCCTGCCTCTGTCTTTCCGTTTGTCTCTGCCTTCCCTTCTCCCTCTTCTGTCTCTCCCTCTCTCCATATTTCTTTCCCTTTCTCTCCATTTCTGTCTTTCCTGCCTTTCCCTCTCCCTCTGTCTCTCTCCTCTCTATTTCTGTCTCTTTTTCTTACTCCGTCTCTGTCTTTCCTCTCCCTCCATCTCTACCTGTCTCCCTCTATCTCTATCTCTCCACTCCCGCTATTTCTCTCTCTCCCCAACGTCTCTGTCTCTTTCTCTCTCCGTCCCTACCTCCGCCTCTCCTTCCCAATCCTGGTACTCCTCTCCAGACGCTCCGGCTGTTGTCACTGGGGAAGGAGCTTTCCCACTCCCCCTTTCCCGTCCCTGATCCTAACTAGGATTCAGGACGGAGCCCCCGACTCCTCGTCCCTTGACTCCTCGTCGCCTAAATCCGAGCTCTGGATTCTGGCTATACCACTTCCCCCCAACCCCCCTCCCACACCCCTCATTATCATCGCTTCCATCATACCGCTCTCACCCATCTTCGGATGAAATCGGTTCCCTTTGTTACCCGGCGGGGGGTTCCGAGCAACGCCCCCCCTTCCCCGGGCCCCCCTCCCCCACCCGCAGCCCCCACCCCCAACTCCCCGGGTCCGCCCCGCCATCCTCAAAACTGCCCCTCGATGAGCGGAACCGGGGCCGGCTCCATCCCCGGCTCCGTTCGCGATTTCTCCCGGGCGGGCGATGCTGTGTCCATTTGCATGAGAAAGAAAAGGGTTCCATCTCCCTCCTCTCTTCCCGGTCCTCCTCCCGCTGCATCCCGGCTGCATCCCGGCCTCCGCGCCCGCCGAAGGATGCTCGAGCCCCAGACTGGTCCTCTCCCCGATCAGGGATGCGCCTGCGGAAGCAGGAGCCGGAGACCTATTGTCTCTTGAGATTCACCTGGGCCCAAGGCGGCGGGGGAGAAGGGGAGGAGGAAGAGTGGCTCGGGAATTGGGGGGGGTGGGGGTCTGGTGGATCACCCACTCCAGATTTTCCAGCTGTCCCGGTCCCCCCACCCCCTCTCCGGGAGCGGGGAAGGGGAGGGGGGATGCCGACACCGAGGCGATGATGCAGAAGGTACGTGCCTTTTCAGTTCTGGTGCCGAGGCAGCGCGTGCGGTGCGGTCTCTGTGGCGCAATGGACCAGCGCGCTGGACTTCTAATCCAGAGGTTCCGGGTTCGAGTCCCGGCAGAGATGGTGGCCCAGCCCGCGCGAGAGGGGGGGTTGCCCTCCCCTTTTATTTTTAGCAGGGGGGGAGGGGGCTGGGAATTATTATTTATCTCTCCCCGGAGGGTTGGGGGAAGGAGGGAGGAATAGAACGAGCGAGGGAGACCCTGGTTTCTGGAGAAAGGCGCCCCCCCATTCATCATTCATTCAATCGTATTTATTGAGCGCTTACTGTGTGCAGAGCTTCCAGACGCGCCCCCCCCCCACCCCCATTCCTTTCGGGGACTGCTGTCTCTCTCACCGGCCGCGTCTGCTCCCAGCTGGGCCCGGCAAGGGCAGGGGCCTGGAAGCGGGGAGGGGGCTTCAATCTGTGCCTCATTTTGGCTCATCCCCTCCAAGGCTTTGTGAGAAGCGTCGGCTTCGTTTGAACTTCTTGGAACGGAAACAGGCTGGATCAGACACTGGTTTCTTCCCGACTAGGTCTTTGGGTGGGGACCAGCGGTCAGCAAGGCTGATGCACCTTGTCCGGGACCTCCGGGTGTGGAGGGGTGTATGTGGAACTCCAGAGGAGAGAAGATTGGGGACACCCCCCCCCCGGCAAGTGGCAGGGAGACATCTCCACCCCCGTCCCTCACACTAAGTCAATCAAACGTATTTATTGAGCACTTACTGGGTGCAGAGCACTGTACTAAGCGCTAGGGAGAGTACACTTACAATAGAGTTGGTTGGACATATTCCCTATCCAGAGTGAAGACTTCCTTTTGTTTGAAGTTGGGATATCGGCCATTGATCACAGGATTCTATCTGTATCCGTCATTTATTCACGTCTGACTCCCCGTCTAGGCTGTAAACTCGTTGTGGGTAGGGAATGTATGTACCGACTCTGTTATATGGTATTCTGCCAAGCACTTAGTACAGCACTCTGCACACAGTAAGTACTCAATAAATAAGATCGATTGATCCACCCGCGCCTCTGACCCCATCCTTTCGCACTTTATCAAAGCACTTGCCCCCTCCCTTGGTCCCTCCCTGACTGCCATCTTCAACTGTTCATTCTCCAGTGGCTTTTCCCCTACTGCATTCAAACACAGCCCATCTCCCCTATCTTAAAAAAAAAAAAAAACCCACCCTGACTCCACGCCCCCCTCCAGTTATGGTCCCAACTCCTTCCTACCTTTCCTCTTCAAACTCCTTGAATGAATTGTCTATACCCGCTGTCTCAAGTTCCTTTCCTCCAATTCTCTCCTTGATCCCCTGCCATCTGGCTTCTATCCCCTTAACTCCACAGAAACCACCCTCTCAAAGGTCACCAGTGATCTCCTTCTCACCGAATCCAACTGTCTCTGCTCTATCCTAATCCTCGACCTCTCAGCTGCCTTGGACACTGTCGATACCCCCTTCTCCTGGAAATGTTATCCAACCTCGGCTTCACTGACACTGTCCTCTCCTGGTCTCCTCCTATCTCTCTGGACACTCATTCTCACTCTCTTTCCCAAACCTCCTCTGATTCCCACCTCTTTGCTGTGGGAGTCCCTCAAGGCTCAGTTCTGAATCCCCTTCTATTCTCCAACTCCACCAACTCCTTTGGAGAACTCAGTGACTCCCATGGCTTTAATTAGCATCTCTATGTGGATGATTCCCAAGTCTACATCTCCAGCCCCGACCTCTCTCTTTCTCTGCAGCCTCGCATTTCCTCCTTCCCTCAACACATCTCTACTTGGATTTCCCACTGACATCTCACACTTAAACATGTCCAGAACAGAACTCCTTATCTTCCCACCCAAACCCTGTCCTCCCTCTGACTTTCCCTTCACTGTAGACGGCACCACTTTCTTCTCTGTCTCACAAGCCCATAACCTCGGTGTTATCTGCGACTCATCTCTCTCATTCAACCTGCATATTTAATCTTTCATCAGATTCTGTTGGCTCAACCTGCATAACATCGCTAAAATGTTAGGGTTAGATAATCATCTTTCCTCTCCAACCAAATTGCTACCACAGTATCCTATCCTGCCTTGACTACTGCATTAGCTTCCTTGCTGAACTTTCTGCCTCTTGTCTCTCCCCATTCCAGTACATACTTCGCCTGGCTGCCAGGATCATTTTTCTACAAAACCCTCTGTCCAAGTTTCCCTGCTCCTCAAGAACCTCCAGTGGTTCCCCTTCCACCTCCACATCAAACATAAACTCCCTATTTTCAGTTTTTCCTTATTATCAGCTTTAAAGTACTCGATCACCTTACCTCCTCGATTTCCTACAACACTTCACTCCTCTAATGCCAACCTACTCACTGTACCTCTCTCTCGTCTATCTCTCCACCAACCTCTTGCCCACATCTTCCCTGGAATGCCCTCCCTCTTCATATCCAACAGACGACCGCTCTCTCCACCTTCAAGCCTTATTGAAGGCACATCTCTTTCAAGAGGCCTTCCCTGACTCATTTCCTCTTCTCTGACTCCCTTCTGTGTCACCCTTGCCCTTGGATTGCACCCTGTATTCACCCTTCCCTCAGCCCCACAGCACTCATGTCCATATCCATAATTTATTTAAGCATATTAATGTCTGTTTCTCCCTTAGACTGTAAGCTCATTGTGAGCAGCAAACATGTCTACCAATTCTTTTATATTGCACTCTCCCAAGTGGCTAGCACAGTGCTCTTCGCACAATAAGCACTCGGTAAATAAAATTGATTGATTGCATCCTGGTTGGTGGACTGACTGAATTCCAGGACCTCAGTGTTGATTATCTTGCCTTTCTCCCTCCTTTCCTCAATCAATCAATGGTATTTACTGAATGCTTTTTGGGTGCCATCCACCCATCAGTAGCATTGGTTGAGCATCTTCTGGATGCAGAGGCCTGAACTAAGCTCTAGGAAAGGTACCATAGAGTTGGTGGATGTGATTCCTTCGTTTGAAGAAATGTGCACACAGTAGACCACTGCCCTGAGTACTTGGAAAGGTAAACTAGAACTAGTAGACAAGACCCATGCCCTCAGAGACTTGGGTTCCAATTCAGGACCTGTCCCTTGCCTGCTGTGTGACCTAGGGCAAGTCCCTTAACTTCTCTGGGCCCCATTTTCCTCATTGGTAGAAATGGGGGTAAAATGCCCCTTCTCCCTTTCTCTTAGATTGTGAGATCACTATCTAGTGACTGCCTCTCTGCTTAGAACAGTGCTTTTCACCAAGGAAGAACTTAATAAATATAGTTATTATTATTAGCACCAAGGAAGTGCTTAACAATCAATCAATTGTATCAATTGAGCGTTTTCTGTGTGCAGAGCACTGTACTAAGCACTTGGGAGAGTTCGCTATAACAGTTGGTAGACTCGTTCCCTGCCCACAATGAGATTACAATCTAGAGGGGAGGCTGTCATTGATATAAAGATATAACTGATGGATATGGACGTAAGCGCTGTGGGGCTGAGGGAGGAATGACTAAGAGGAGCAAATCCAAATGCAAGGATGACGCAGATGGGGTGGGAGGAAAGGAAATGAGGCCTTATTTGGGGGAGACCTCTTGGAGGAGCTGTACCTTCAGTAAGGCTTTGAAGGTGGAAAGAGTCATTGTCAAATACACATATCACTATCACTGTGATGTCCTGCTCTGACCTCTTCCCTAGGAGTCTGACCCCTTCTCATACCCTGCCAGAGTCTGGCGGGCAACTGAGCAAGAAAATTGTCCAGTCCTCCTTGGGTGGGGCGTGCTGAGAGAGCCCTCCCCCCCAAAGATAAGAGAGAAGGGAATAGGAAACAGACAAGCTGGAAGGAGAGATAATTTACGTGATAGCAGGCCAGAGGGTCGGGGCCCAAGGGGGTCGTGGGTTTGGAGCAGCCGCCGGCCACTTTGTAGGGTTCCTCTGGAGGGATTGGAGCTCGCAGGCCGGGGGATTCCTACTATGGAGGCTGGTTTGGTCCTTAGCTCGGTGTAGGTCTCCCCCTGCTGGTCAGGGTTCGCAACTGCTCTCAGCTGGGCTGGCTCCATAATAATAATAATAATGTTGGTATTTGTTAAGCGCTTACTATGTGCAGAGCACTGTTCTAAGCGCTGGGGGTAGATACAGGGTCATCAGGTTGTCCCACGTGAGGCTCACATTAATCCCCATTTTACAGATGAGGGAACTGAGGCACAGAGAAGTTAAGTGACGTCCACAGTCACACAGCTGACAAGTGGCAGAGCTGGGATTCGAACTCATGACCTCTGACAAGTAACCCCCCCCTTTCCCCCCACAATCGGGTGGGACCGAGTTCATTCATTCAATCATTAATGCAATCATACTTAGCATTTATTGTGTGCAGAGCACTGTAATAAGCGCTTGGGAGTGTACAATATAACAGTTGGTAGACACCTTCCCTGCCCACAACGTGTTTACAGTCTAAAGAAATTATGGACTCCAATACCTGCTCTCCATCCTACTTAGAGAAGCAGCGTGGCTCAGTGGAAAGAACATGGCTTTGGGAGTAAGAGGATGTGAATTCTAATCCCGGCTCTACCTCTTGTCTGCTTTGTGACCCTGGGCAAGCCATTTAACCTCTCTGTGCCTCTATAAAATCGGGATTAAGACTGTGAGCCCCACGTGGGACAATCTGATTACCTTGTATCTACCGTAGCGCTTAGAACAGTGCTTGGCACAGGGTAAGTGCTTCACAAATACCATAATAATAATAATTATTATTACCTAGAATGCGAACCTGATGTGGGACCTGAGTATCTTTTATCTATCCCAGAGGTTAGTACAGTTTTTTGCCACATAATAAGCATTTAACTATTATTATTATTAATAACTCCCAGAACTCCCGATTCATACTTATTGAACACCTACTCGTGTGCAGATTAAGGCAATGCAGTTTGTGGGCAGAAGATAGCGCTGCAGGATCGATTTTCAGCGAGTTGCGCCCTTTCCCGCCTCCCTCCCTCTCTTCCCCTCTCCTTTTCTCCAAACTTGAGATCCAGGCTCCTCCAAACTCGATTCTTCAGCAACTCAGAGGAGGCAGAAACTCACGAAGCTGAAACCCTCTCGGCTTGCCGGTCAGGTTCAGTCTTTTGGAAAAACGCTTTTCATAAGAAAAAGTAAAGGGTAAGGAGTTTGCTGAATCTGAGAGCCCCAGCCAGCCAAGATGGGGGAAATTTTTATCTGATTATCATCATCGTCATCTCCACCACCATCATTATTAGTAATAATAATGGAACCTAATAATAATAATAGTGGTATTTGTTAAGCACTTAACTATAACGATTATAATTGTAGTATTTGTTAAGTGCTTACTATAATGATTATAATTGTGGTACTTGTTAAGCGTTTACTATGATTATAATTGTGGTATTTGTTAAGCGCTTTCTAAAACGATTATAGTTGTGGTATTTGTTAAGCGCTTTCTATAACGAGTATAATTGCGGTATTTATTAAGCGCTTTCTATAATTATTATAATTGCGGTATTTGTTAAGCGCTTGTTACAACGATTGTAATTATGGTATTTGTTAAGCGCTTACTATAATGATTATAATTATGGTATTTGCTAAACGCTTACTAAAATGATTATAATTGTGGTATTTGCTAAGCGTGACTCTAATTATTATAATTGTGGTATTTAAGTGCTTAGTATAACAGTAATTGTGGTACTTGTTAATCGCCTAATAGAACGACTGTAATTGCGGTACTAGCTAAGCACGTTCTATGTGCCAGGCAATTGTGCTAAGTGCTGGGGAAGAAACACAATAATCAGACTTAATATAGCTCCTGTCCCACATGTGGCTCACAGTCTAAGGGAGAGGGAGAACAGGAAACTGGGGCCCAGAGAGGGGGAATAAAGTTATTTGAGTTTGGGGGGAGGGGGGAGAGAGAGAGAAAGAGAATATGTGTTCATGAGTTTTGGCAAGGGAAACCAACGCTAGTGTGTTGTGTTTGTGTGGGAGTTGATGCTGGGGGTGTTTGTATGTACACGAATGTGTGATTGTGTGTGCATTGAGTTTCTGGGGTATATCTGTGTTTATTTGTGTGTCTCCCAGTGGGATGGCTTGAGGTACCTACCTAAATATGAGTATGGATCCAGGCTTTCCTTGCCAGTATTTATCTATGTTAATGTCTGTCTCCCCCTCTTAACTTTAAGCTCATGGTGGGCAGGGATTGTCTTTGCCAACTCTGTTGTATGGCTCTCCCAAGTGCTTAGTACAGTGCTGTACACATAGTAAGAACTCAATAAATACCATTGATGATAATGAAACACAGTTTTGCCAACCACAGGGATGAGGCACCCCAGCTCATGTCTGGACACCCTTTTTGATCTCTCATGGATGGTTTTGAGAATCCGTGTTTCCCAGGCCGTGCTCTGGCACTTCGAAGTGAGGTCACTCTTCCTAGCTCCGGGAGTCCACTTGTTCTTCATGCCTAGTGGATAGAGACCAGGCCTGGGCGTCAGAAGGTTAAGTGTTCTAATCCCGGCTCCACCACTTGTCTGCTGTGTGATCTTGCTGAAGTCATTTCACTTCTCGTTGCTTCAGTTACCTCATCTGGAAAATAGGGATTGAGTCTATGAGCCCCTTGTGGGACCGGAACTGTGTCCAACCCGATTTGCTTGTTCCCACCCCCAGGGCTTAGTATAATGTCTGTCACATAGTAAGTGGTTAACAAATACCATAATTATCATTATTATTATTATTACTGCATCAGTGGTGCCTTAGCAACACCCAGGGGGTTGCCTGCTAATCGTGCCCAATTCTCATTATCCATTTCTTGTGGTAGTGGTTACTTACAGTGACGGTTACCACCCGTAATGCATGAACAGCAGCCATTCAGTTGCTAATGGCCCGTGGAAAAAGTGATGGAAAGTCGGGGATCTAGCTAGAGTCAGTGCAACCTAAACAGAATTAGATACTTTTTTTTGGGGGCGGGAGACGACGGACTTTTTATGATTTTTCTACAAACCTTCTCAAATTTCACCGGGTGTAGTAGAACCTGGTGGAACCCCTTTTCACATAAAAACCTTTGGTCTTGCAAACAGCAAGGACTTTAAAGAATCAAACACCTGTGCCTGTGTCGGTGTATAAACGTACATCTTGTGGGGCTATGAAAAGGAGTGTCCTGAGGGCTGTTGGTGTGCAGGCAGATGTGTCGGTGTGATTCTAAGAGTGTGTTGTGAGTCAGTACGTCTAGGCGATGAGGTACGTGATTGCATATGTGTAACTGTGTCTGAGTGTTTGTGTGGAAAAAAGGAAGAGGTTGAATGTATGAGCATATTGTGTTTGTGGGTTTGGGGTGTCTCTGTGTTTGGGTGGCCTGTGTGCATATGTGCAATTGTGTGTCTTTGTGTGGATGTGCTCAGTTATGGAGTGTGTGTCGGGGTATGTCTGTATTTGTATAAATGCGATTGGTGTGGGTGTGCAGTGCTTGTCTCTGTTATTTGTACGGATGCGATTGTGTGTAGTTTGTGTGTAGGGTTGCATGTCTTTGTATTTGGGTGTGACTGGGTGAGGTGTGTGTGTTTGGGGGGCATATTTGTGTGGATTAGAGTAGATTTGGAGTGTGTGAATGCCTGTGAAGGTGTGGTTTGAATGTATCCCCTTGATTCTATTTGTTGCTATTGTTCTTGTCTGTCTGTCTCCCCCGATTAGACTGTAAGCCCATCAAAGGGCAGGGACTGTCTCTATCTGTTACCGATTTGTACATTCCAAGTGCTTAGTACAGTGCTCTGCACGTAGTAAGTGCTCAGTAAATACTATTGAATGAATGAATACCCATGCATTGAAGGGGTGTGTTTGTGTGTGTGTGTGTGTGTATGAGTTCGCTGGTTGTGTGTGTGGGCAATCAATCATTGATATTTATTGAACACTTACTGTGTGCAGAGTGCTGTACTAAGCGCTTGGGAGAATAGAATATAACAGAATTGGTAGACAAGTTCCCTGCCCACAGTGAACTTACAGACTAGTGGGGGATCTTTCAGTGACCAGATGTCTGTTAGCACAGTACAGTACAGAGAAGCAGGGAGGACTAGTGGATAGAGCCTGGGGCTGGGAGTCAGAAGGACCTGGATTCCAAACCCAACTCTGTCCCATGGCTGCTGTGTGACCTTGGGCAAATCACTTAACTTCTCTGTGCCTCAGTCACCTCATCTGTAAAATGAGCATTAAGACTATAAGTCCCATGTGGGACATGGACTGTGTCCAACCTGATTAGCTTGTATTTACCCCATCGTTTAGTACAGTGCTTGGCACATAGCTAGTCCAAATATATGTTTTGAGTGCTTGCTGTGTACAGAGCACTGTACTGAGTGCTTGGAAGACAATAAAAAAGACACATTCCCTGCCCACAATAAGCTTGCAGTTTATAGTAAGCGCTTAACAAAGGCCATAAAATAAAATCCTTTTCCTTTCTCTTACCCTTCCAGGGCTCTAGAGGTGGTGCTGACTCACTCATGATTTTCAGCCTTCCTCTCCCCCTTCCTCCTATCTTCCCTCCCTTCCTCAAGTGCCCTTTGCTTAGCCTCCTGCATAGTTCCAATTAGTGGTAATTGGGGAAGGAAGACCCCAGGAGACCCCCCTTCCTCCCCGCTACACTCCTTCTCCTGCTGCCTCCATCTTTTCCTTTCCCTGTCCCTGGAGAGGTCGTTAGCGCTGACCCACAGAGAGGGCTGCCGGGGCTTCCTTCCGAGGGAGCCGGGGGGGGCGGTCAGACTCCCCAGGGATCCCCCCATGAATGAACGAGTTTTTTGGGTTTTAATTAGCCAACTGGTCCTTGGATCTGAGCCTGGCTTTCTGACTCTGTCCACATTGTGGCTGGACAGTCGGCTTCTTCCCGGGAAGAGAGGAAAGTTGGCAAAATCAACCACAGTTATTGAGGAGTGAGGCCCAGAGAATA
Source organism: Ornithorhynchus anatinus (assembly GCF_004115215.2). NCBI lineage: Eukaryota > Metazoa > Chordata > Mammalia > Monotremata > Ornithorhynchidae > Ornithorhynchus > Ornithorhynchus anatinus. The sequence continues at coordinate 2,894,046 of NC_041753.1, read as the reverse complement.
GAACATAGGCCTGGGAGTCAGAAGGACCTGGGGGTCAGAAGTACCTGTTTTCTAGTCCTGCCTCCTCCACTTGTCTACTGTGTGTTCTTGGATAAATCACTTCTGTGTTCCTCAGTTACCTCATCTGCAGAATTGGGGATTAGAGTCTGGGTCTTCTGCCTCTCACAGTCAATCATATTTAATAAGTGTTTATTGTGTGCGGAACACTGTATTAAGCTCTTGTGGGAGTACAATATAACAGTGTAACAGAATTGGTAGACATTTTCCCTCTCCACAACAAGTTTATAGTCTAGAACGGGAAACAGACATTAATACAATAAATGTTGGATTTCAATCACTGATATTTATTGAACACTTACTATGTGCAGAGCATTGTACTAAACACTTGAGAGAGTACAATACAACTGAATTAGCAGAAACATTCCCTTCCCATAGTGAGATTACAGTCTAGAGGGAGAGATGGACTGTGTCTATGTATATTTATTAATATAAATAAATGATGGATATGGACATAATATTGTTATATTGTATTATTATTATGGTACTTGTTAAGGGCTTACTCTCTGCAAAGCACTGTTCACCTAGAACCCTCCCTCAGCACCAAAGCTAATCAAATGGAACCCCACATTGGACAAAAACTGTGTCCAATCCAATTATCTCTTATGTACCCCAGGACTTAATATACTGCCTGACACACAGTAAGCACTATACTGAGCACTTGGAGAGTAAAAAGGAAGCAGCGAGGCTTAGTGGATAGAGCATGGCCTGGGAGTCAAAAGGACCTGGGTTCTACTCCTGGCTCCACCACATGTCTGCTGTCTGACTTTGGGTAAATCACTTCACTTCTCTGAGCATCAGTTACAGCATGGCTCACTGGAAAGAGCACGGGCTTTGGAGTCAGAGGTCATGGGTTCAAACCCTGGCTCTGCCACTTGCCAGCTGTGTGACTTTGAGCAAGTCACTTAACTTCTCGGTGCCTCAGTTCCCTCATCTGTAAAATGGGGATTATGACTGTGAGCCCCACGTGGGACAACCTGATTCCCCTGTGTCTACCCCAGCGCTTAGAACAGTGCTCGGCACATAGTAAGCGCTTAACAAATACCAACATTATTATTATTATTATTATTAAATGGGGATTAAGAGTGTGAGCCCCTTGTGGAACAGGGACTGCATCCAACCTGATTAACATATATCTGCCCCAGTGCTTAGTACAGTACCTGGCACATAGTAAGCACTTAATAAATACCACAATTATTAGAATACAGTATAGTAGGTAAACACGATCCCTGTCCTCAAGGGTTTTGCATTGTAGTGTTGGAGATAGACCCCTTCCCCACAGCACTTACACCCCTAGCCTTTCGCCCTGCCATTTCTCCTATCCATAATTCATTTAATGTTGATTTCCCCCACTAACCTGTAAACTCCTTGTGGAGAGAGACCAAGTCTACCAACTCTGTTGTATTGTCCTTTCCCAAGTGCTTATTATGGGGCTCTGACAACCATGGTCAGTGAAGTGTACTGGATGCTGCTTCCCCCCATGCCCTCCAGCTTTGCCACAATCTCAGGAGACACGACTTTACCCTAGCTCTTAGAGACTCCTTGACTTGGGGATTCAGCATGATCAAAGGGCTCCTGGGGACAGGGGAGCTGGTGACTGGTGACACCAGAGGTCATTGACCCCTGAAGGACACTGTAAGGCAGTTACCACGGATGTTTCCTCCCCCAGGCTCTTTCTGGCCCCATCTTCTTAGTCACCATCCCAGTCTAGTGTTACTCTGCCGTGATGGAGATGATGGATTTATTAGAATCCTCTCTTCCCAGCTGCCTCATCTTCCTTCTCCTCCTTCAGCTGTCTCCCCAAACCTCAGGTAGTGTTGCCTTTTGTCTCTTCCAAGCTCCATGGGGAATTGTAAGGGGTAAAAAAACAAAATTCCCATGGACACCCTGTCTGAACAGGAAGCAGAACCCAGTGGGATGTGACAATGTCAATCCCCTTTCTCGGGATGTCCCCTGAGACACTGTGTGTGTGTGGGGGGGGGGGTGGCAGAAAGTGCTCCTCTCTCTATTCTCTTGGACGTGAGTCTCCCCCTCCAACTGAGGCCCCAGTGCCAGCTCCTCTCTGATTGGTTTCCTTTGGTACAGCTAAGATTTCTGTGATAGGATCTGAGGACCCCATCCGGCCCAGGTGGAGAATGAGACTGAGTTTGCTGTGACTAGTCCCACTGAGCCCATCCTAGATCTGGCTGGGGGAGAAGCTGAGTTATCCTGCCACCTGGACCCTAAGATAAGCACTGAACCCATGGATGTGAGGTGGATCAGAGCCAGGTTCGTTCCGGCCATGGATGCGTTTCACAATGGGATGGAGCAGTCTGGAGAATAGATGGAGGAGGATCAAGGGCGGACGATGTTGGTGAGAGATGACATTGTGGAAGGGAGTGTGGCTGTGAGTTTTCACGATATCAGAGTGTCTGACGATGGGGATTATAGGTGCCTTATTCAACATGGAGGATCCCTCATTTACGCCACTCTACAGCTATAGGTGGCAGGTGAGTTGCTGCTTTTGCCCTGTGACTGCCCAATGGGAGATGTTTCTCTCCCAGACTCAGGCAGCAGAGCACGTGGCCCCATACTTACCCACAGTCCTCTTTGACTCCAAGACATTGCAGAATGTCTACTCCTTCCTCAGGTCCTGTCCTGCTGTCCCTCTGCCCCCTGCTAGGCTATGAGCAGCACTGCTTCTTATGGCATTTGTTTAGGCAGGAATGACAAGGGCTGGAGGACCCAAACTGGAACAAAAAGGGTTCAGGGCTGGGTCTAATAAAGGCTGGGGTAGATACAAGGTAATCATGTGGGACACAGCCCCTATCCCACATGGGGCTCATGGTCTTAATCCCCATTTTACAGATGAGGGAAGTGAGGCATAGTAAAGTGACTTGCCCAAGGTCAAATGGCAGATATGTGGCACAGCTGGGATCAGAAACCAGGTCCTTTTGACTCCTGGGCCTGCGCTCAATCCACTAGGCCACACTGCTTCTCTTCCAATATGCAGCACAGTGTCCTGCTCAAAATAAGCACTTAATAAATGACATTACATCTACTGCTATGGTAATATTAATAATAATAATTGCATTTGTTAAGCACTTACTATGTGTCAAGCGCTGTTCTAAACGCTGGAGTAAGTGCAAGTTAATCAGATCAGACACACTCCTTGTCCCACAGTGGGGTTCACAGTCTAAGAAAGAGGAAACTGAGGCACAGAGCAGTTAAATGACTTGCCCAAGGTCATACAGTGGACAAGTAGTAGAGCAGGGATTAGAGGAAACAGAGTGACCTGGTGGAGAGAGCATGGGCCTGGAAGTCAGAAAGTCCTGGGTTCTAATCCCAAATTGGCCTCTTGTCTGCTGCGGGACCTTGGGCAGGTCACTTAACTTCTCTGGGCCTCAATTACCTCATCCTAAAATGGGGATTAAGACTGGGAGCCCCATGTGGTACAGGGACTGTATCCAACCTGATTAGCTTGTTTCTACCCAGTGCTTAATTCTGTGCCTGGCACATAGTAAGCACTTAAAAAATACCATTAAAAAACAAAAATTAGAACCCAGATCCTCTGACTCCCAGGCCCGCACTCTTTCCACTTGGCTTTGCTTCCAACAGCTACTACCACTACTGCTAATATTACTGATAAAACTACTCCTTCGATTGCTATTGCTAAAACAGCTATTACTGCTATTTCTGCTACTATTTGTACTGTGACTGCTACTGTTATTATGTTGTTACTTATAAAACTGGTACGACTACTACTGCTGCAGAGAAGCAGCGTGGCTCAGTGGAAAGAGCCCGGGCTCGCAAGTCAGAGGTCGTGAGTTCTAATCCCGGCCCCGCCGCTCATCAACTGTGTGACTTGGAACAAGTCACTTCACTTCTCTGTGCCTCAGTTACCTCACCTGCAAAATGGGGATTATGACTGTGAGCCCCATAGGGGTCACCCTGATTACCTTGTATCTACCCCAACACTTAGAACAGTGCTTGGCACATAGTAAGCACTTAACAAATTCCTCTATTATTATTATTACTGCTATTACTACTAGTAAAACTGCCAATATTGCTAGTACTCTTACTATTACTCATTTTTGCCTTTCAAACCCACTCTAAACAGACAAGATGGTACAAATATCTTGGTTGAGAGGGACCCTTCCCTAATCCTAAACTTGCCCTGCCCAGGCAAAGACAGTTGTCCTCAGATCTCACATCCCACCCTGCTCCCTCCTCCCTGAACTGCCTGGCCAATCCCCAGTCTAAATACCGATGATGTTACCAGAGGCCCTAGAGTTTAACCCCAGACTCAGCCTGGCTCCTCCCCCTCAGTCCAGTCAGTCCAGACTCCTCTGCCTCCTTTCCCCCACCTCTCATTCCTCCTCTCTCTCCCTCTGGGGATCCCCACTTTTCCTTTTTTCTTTTCCTCAGGTTCACATCGAACTTCACCTCCTCATGCCAAGGTGATGTCTCCTTGAGGGAAGATCGGGGTGAGGTGAGGCAAATTGTTTGGGGCAGAGGGAGATGGTTTGGCAGCTGAGCCTGAGGTGGTGGTGGCCGGGCCCGGGGGCAGGGGACCCGTGGGTGAGTCTGGGGTCTCCAGGAGTGTATATTAAGGTTTGGTCTGGCTTCTCTCCCTGTGGTCCTGGCTTTGTCCTCTGCCCTCACTCCCTCCACCTCCCCAACCTGAGCTTTTCTGTAAGCTTGTTAGGGGCAGGGAACGTATCTGCTAATTCTGTTGTATTGCAGTCTCCCAGGAGCTTAGTACAGTGCTCTGCATATAATAAGTGCTCAAGAAATACCACTGATTGATTGACTGGGGAAACCACAGGCTCCAGAAGGCAGAAGCAAGAGGACTTGGGCAGATGTCAAGCAGACAGGGGGCCTGGCTATTCCATGGCACCATGGGGTAGGGTCGGGGGCTTTCTGGGGCATTGGCTGACTTAGATTCCCTTTCCATTCCTCTCACTTTTTAATGGCATTTATTAAGTGCTCACTATATGCCAGGCGCTCTGCCAAGTTGGGCTAATCAGGTTCATCCATTCATTCAATTGCATTTATTGAGCACTCATTGTGTGCAGAGCACTGTACTAAGTTCAGGGGAGAGTAGAATACAACAATAAGCAGACATATTCCCTGACCACAATGAGCTTACAGACTAGAGGTTGGACCCTCTCCATGTCTGCGAACTTCTAAGCTGAGGGACAGAGGAGGTCGGTTTGGTGGAGACAGGAGTGAGGAGAGGTCAAGCAGGGAAGTGTGGATGAGGGGTTACCATCCTTCAGTTTCTCCTCCCATTTAAGCTGCTTGAATCCTGTGGTCATCTCAGGGCAGTGGCCCAACCCAAATCCTAGGGCACAGGGACAGGAAGAAGGCCTCTAACCTCCTGCCCCTCTCCCTGGTATCTCTGGGGAGAAACCCACTCCCGTACCCTCCCACCCAGCCATGCCCCTGCTGGCCCCAGAGATAACTGCCCGTTGGGCGGCCTTGGGGCGGCCTTGGCACACTCACGGTGGCCGTTTGCCATCTGGAAGGGAAACGGGCCAAGGAGGAGACTTCCCCATGTTCATTGCCGCAGCTGAGCCAGTCGTGGCTCAGGAATTATGTTGGGCCCAGGGGGCAGGAGAAGGGAGGATCCAGAAGCATCACGGGAGAAGATTTTTGATATGAGAAGCTTGGGTCGATGTGGGGCAGAACCAAGGATCAGTCAATCAATCAATTGCATTTATTGAGCATTTACTGGGTGTAGTGCACTGTACTAAGCATTTGGGAGGATACAATATAACAGACACATTCCCGGCCCACAGGGAGCTTACAGTCTAGAGGGGGATCAGAATTTAATATAAATAAGTAAATTATAGATATGTACATAAGTCCTGTGAGGCTGACGGTAGTGGTGAATTAAAGGTGAAAATCCAAGTGCAAAGATGACAGAGAAGGGAATGGGAGAAGAAGAAATGAGGGCTTGGTTGTAGTAAGTTGTAGTCACTAGTTGTAGTAACAATACTCATAGTTCTGGTAGTAGTATATGTAACAGCAGTAATGAATTAATTTAATTAATTTAATTTAATGATGGCATTTTTAAAGTGCTTACTATGTGCAAAGCACTGTTGTAAGTGTTGGAGAGGATACAAGCTGATCAGGTTGTCCCACGTAGGGCTCGCCGTCTTCATCCCCATTTTACAGATGAAGGAACTGAGTCACCGAGAAGTTAAGTGACTTGCCCAAAGTCACACAACTGACGAGTGGCTGAGCCGGGATATGAACTCATGACCTCTGACTCCCAAGTCTGTGCTCTTTCCAGTGAGCCATGCTAGAGAGCTAACTGTGTGCAGAGCACTGTACTAAGCGGTCGGGAAAGTACAGTACAACAATATAGCTGACAATTACTGGCTCACAATGAGCTCACAGTCTAGAGGGGTAGATAGCTGGTTCAGACCTCAGTGACGGAAAAAGTGATCGCAACAGAGCCAATGCAGGGCCATAGTGCCCCCACCCAGCCGATTGCTGTTGGTAGTCTTGGCAAAGGGTGAAAGAAAGAAATGACTGCATATGAAAGAAAGGAATGACTGCAGTTACCTTGAATATCTCCTCTCCCAGACACCTTCCTGCCATTCCTCCTAGATCCCAATCTCTGTCCCCTTCTCCCTAGATGTCTCTGGCCCCATCAGTGATGGAGATGGGGAGTTTCCTAGCATCCCCTCTTTCCTGCTGTCTCATCTCCCTCTTCCAGCTATCCTTACAGAACTCAGGTAAGACCTTTTCTTTCCCCACAGGGCACCTCAGAAGAAGATTTTTTCTCTACACATCTCCCTTCAAAGAGCAATGATGAGAAAAATGTCCATTCCCTATTTCAGGATGTCCTGGCCCTTGAGAGGGACAACAAGGGGTGGCTTTGTCCTTCTTGTGTTGGGGAGATTTCACCTTCCCACCGGGACCCCCTCTTTAACTGTATCCTTTAGTTACAGCTCAAATGAAAGTGATTGGACCTGGTGAACCCATTGTGGTCCATTTGGGGGATGATGTTGAATTACCCTGTCACCTGGAACCCAAGATGAATGCTCAGAACATGGAGGTGAGGTGGTTACGATCCCAGCTTTTCCCGGCTGTGCACGTGTATCGGGATGGGCAGGACCAGGCCGGAGAGCAGATGGGGGAGTATCGAGGGAGAACGGAGCTGTTGAAAGACGCCATCAATGATGGGAGTTTAACTGTGAAAATACGCGATGTCAGAGTCTCCGATGATGGAGGGTATCGCTGCTTATTCCGTGATGATGAAAAGCGTGATGAAGCCACCCTGCAGCTGCAGGTGACAGGTGAATGGCTAGTTTGACCTTATGCCCTTCTTGGTTGTGATCAATTGGGGACATTTCTCTCCCAGTCTCAGGCAGCATCTTCATCTGTCCAGTCTCTACCCCAAATCCCCTTCAGTTCCAAGTCAATTCCTCCTGCCCAGGGTCCCAGCCAGTCCCCCGCTTGAAGCCCTCCTGGACAGTCAATCAATGGTATTTAGTAAGTGCTTACTAAATGCAGAACACTGTACTAATTGCTTGGGAGAGTAGAATGACAAGCAGTGTTTCCTGGGAAATCTTTTTACTGAGTGACTTGCAGCTCGTGACTGTATCAGGGGTTACTTTATCTGGTTGCTCAAAATCTTAGCATTTAAACGAAGTCCAGGGCCATCACACGGTTTGTGCATCCAAAAAAAAAGGATTTGTTAAGCACTTACTACGTACCAAACACTGTACTAAGCACTGGGGTAGATATAAAATATTCAGATTGGACACAGTCTCTGTCCCACATGTGGCTTAAAAGTTTAAATAGAGGGAAGGATTGAATCCCCATTTTACAGATGAGGTAAGTGAGGTTCAGAGAAGTTGTCAATTGCCCAAGCTCATACAGCAGACAAGTGATGGAGCCAGGGTTAGAATCCAGATCTTCTGACTCCCAGATTCATGCTCTTTCCACCAGGCCATGCTGCTTCCCCCAAACAAAACTTCATTAACTCAGGCCCAAATAACCCACTGTCATCAGAGGCACAGATCATCCTCTGAATGGAAAGCATTGTAAAACAGTTGCATGGGGAACTTCAGAAGAGATATGAGATGTGATCCCTACCACTGATGGTCACTGAGGAAGGAAGAGGCTGGAGGCAGAGAGATCTGTCAGGAGGCTGCTTCAGCTGGGAGAATCTTCCAGGTGCTATTTGTGAAGGTCAAGAGAAAAGGGAGGACGGGAATGTTATTGAGGAAGAATGTGTGGAATTTAGAGATCAAGGGAGGGAGGAATTGTGAAGGAGTTCTCAATTGAGGCTGCTAAGTTGTCCGCTGGTGAGTCAGGGAGGATGGAGACTTTGATGAGAACAGTGAAAAAAAAGGAGAAAGCTTTGGGAGGATTTTAGTTCAGTTTTGGCCAAGTTAAAATTAAAGCACAGATGGAGATGACTGGAGGAAAAGGTTGTTGGGCCCTAATTCCCTCTTAATAAATGTCCACTACATTGCCACATACCCCAATCCCCCAACCCGCACCACTTCTTTTGATGGAATCTTTGCCTAATCAGGACTGACTTCTGCTTCCATATTTCCCCTTTTCAATTTGGATTCCCAAGTCTTTAAACTCTTCCTGCCCCACCATTCCAGCAGGGTGAAGCAATGTGGCCTTGTGGATAGAGCCCGGGCCTGGAAGTCAGAAGGACCTGCTTCTAATCCCAGCTCCGCTACTTGTCTGCTGAGTTTCCTTGGGAAAGTAACTTCACTTCTCTGTGCCTCAGTGACTTCATCTATAAAATGGGGATTAAGCTATGAGCTCCATGTGGGACAGAGACTGCGTCCAGTCTGATTAACTTCTTTCTACCCTAGTGCTTAGAACAGTATCTGGCACATAGTAAGTGCTTAACAAATACCATAACCGCCTCCCCCCACCAACCCAGCCTGAATACTGTATAAAAAAAACCCAACAGTCACAGATTGCTGTCCAGCTAAAGTCATGGACTTTCCCTTGGATTCTATCCCAGAATAAGCAGTCAATCACTCAGTCAATCATATTATTGGCACATTCTCTGTGCAGAGCACTGTACTAAGTGGTAGGGAGAGTACAATATAACAATATAATAGATAAATTTCCTGCCAACAATGAGCTAATAAGTCTGGGACCTCTTTAGGGTCCTGAGTTTCCCCAACCAATGTAATAGAAATCCTTGTCGTCCCTTTACCTCGCTGTTTGGGATCCCTAGAGAAGCAGCCTGGCCAAGCGGGTAGATTATGGGCCTGGGAATCAGAGGAATCTGGGTTTTAATCCTGACTCTGCAACTTGTCTGCCGGGTGACCTTGGGCTAGTCACATAACTTCTTTGTGCCTCAGTTACCTCATCTGTAAAATGGGTATTGAGACTGGGAGCCCTATGTGGGGCAGGGACTGTGTCCAACCTGATTATCTTAGTTTGGTACCTAGCACATAGTAAGCACTTAACAAATGCCACAACTGTTATATTACTATTCTTCTTCTTCTTATTATTACATCCATGGAGCCCCCAACAGGGCAGGGGCTGGAGTGCCTATCCAGGTCTCTTCCCCTCCAGCTGTGGGCTCCGACCCCCACATCCGCCTGGAGGGACACGAGGTCAGAGGGATCCGGCTGGGGTGCATGTCAACTGGATGGTACCCGGAACCCCAGGTGAGGTGGACAGATGCCAGCGGAGAGACGGTCCCGTCCTTGTCTGAGTCCCTACACCGAGCGGCAGATGGCCTGTTCAGCGTGTCGACATCTGTGTTCGTCCGAGATGACACCGTGGGGACCGTGTCCTGTTCTGTCCAGAACCCCCTCCTTCGCCAGGTGAAGGGGGCAGAGCTTTCCATTGCAGGTCAGTGTCCCCCCGAAGCCCAAATTCAGGCATGGGGATTAATGGCTAGGGATGCCCAGGGTAGCTGAGCAGAAGCAGCGATTTTCTGGTTCAGTGTGAATTCTGAGTTAGAAGAATCTGGTCAAGTCCACAGGGTGTTGAATTATAGATGGAAGAGAGGGAAATTGAGTCCAGCAGAGCCCTGACCATTTGTCCCCTTCCACAGCTCCATGCATTGGGGCATCATCTTCATCATCATCATCATCATCAATGGAATTAGTTAAGTACTTACTTTGTGCAGAGCACTGTACTAAGCACTTGAGAGAGTATGATAAACCAGAGTTCAGTCTGCAGGGTCCTGTACTCGTGGTTTGTAGAGAGAAGGAACTATCCCCTTCCTCTGCCCCACTTTTTCCCCAGGCTCCATCTACCCTTCCTAAGGATGGAGTCACCCCTAGGCCCAGTCTGGCCAATGTAAAGATTCCCTTCTCATCCTTTCCTTAGTGACATTTCAGATTCGTCATTTCCTCTGAAGAAAGTGGGACTGAGTGGGTTGGGGGAGAGGGATAGAAACACAGAAACAGAGAAGGTGTGGTTCGGTGTATAGAGCCCGGCTCTGGGAGTCAGAAAGATCTTGATTCTAATCCTGGCTCTGCCACTCATCTGCTGTGGGACCTTGGGCAAGTCACTTCACTTCTCTGGGCCTCAGTTGTCTCATCTGTAAAATGGGGATTAAGGCGGTGAGCCACCCGTGTGGGGCAGGGTCTATGTCCAACCTGATTATTTTGTATCCTCCCCAGCCCTTAGTACAGTGCCTGGCACATATGCACTTAATAAATACCACAATTATCATTATTATTATTGGAAACTCACATTTCTCATTTCACACAGTCTGGGTGTGTCCATTTTTCTCATTAAAGAGGTGTGTTGGTTACCATGTTTCAGTTCCCTCCCACCAGCAAGTCTCTACCTGGGTGGTGGTGCTGAGTGTGATTGTGATCATCCTGGTATTGCTCATCGTTGGTGCCAGTTATCTCATCTGGATGCTTCACAGAGAGAAAGAGCACGAACGGACAGAAAAAGAGAAAGAACGCATGTTGAATGGTAAAGGGAGGGAGAGGGCCATCCAATCTCAGTCCCTGCTGGGTTCCAGGGTGCTTGTGGAGGAGGGTGGTGAATCAAACTCAAAACTCGAAGTCCCAGCTACCTCATTCTGCACCAAGCTCAACCTCTCATCTGCCTCACTGCTCTACCCGAAAGTCGCAAAACATCACTTCCCCTGGAGGAGGGAGCTCTGGATTCAGGGAGGCACTCACTGATTACCAACCCAGGGAGACTTGCTGGCGCTTCCTAGGACAATGGCTGCCATTTTGATTTTGGAGCACTCCCTTACAAGAGGGGATACTTAAAGCTAGGGCTGGCCACCTTGTTCAATTCCAGACCTGGATATCTCCCCGTTCTGTCATAATAACTGGTTTCTTTCTGTTCTCTTTTCAGAGTCGTTCCTTGCCAAGCTCAGTAAGTTCCATTTTCCCCAGTCTCCATGTGGGAGTGTGGACAGTCCATCTGGGGATTGGTGGGGATGGATGCTGACTTAGGCTGGAAGCCCTAGGGGCTTAAAGCTGAAGGGGGGGCAGAAATATGGGTCAGTATAACTGGACTCCCTTGATTTCATGCAGGAGGTTCATCCAGTTTGAGTCTCAAGCCTTAGGTGCTGACTGGTGTGGAGCTGCTCTGTGCTGGGCAGGACTCAGTGGGGTTGGGTCTCCATCACTGGGGGGCTGAGGGAATACAGACACCCCTAACTAAGGTCTTGCAGGTTTGGGTGGGGACCTGGGTAGGTGGAGAGAACTGGGGAGGTGGATGACTTCAAGAACTGGGCTGGGGAGGATAGAAAGGCAGAGCCTGAGGATAGAGGTGAGGTCACAGGGAGAGGAGAGCCAACCCAGCCCCAAGTGCCGGGACAGACCTTATCTCTGTGTTTTTTCCTTTCCAGCTTGGAGAGAGGCCCGATCATATATGGGTAAGTGGTCCTGATGTCTGCCCCAGGGGTCTGACCCCGATGGGCTTCAACCCCTTTTCTGACTCCATCTGTGAAGTCAGTGGAAGAAAGAGACCCAGTGCATGCTGGGCTCACTCATGTTCCCTCTCATTTTACATCTTTCCGCAATCCAAACAAGGATTTTCCCAGCATGCTTTACTCAGTCTATGGGAGAGGCTTGGGAGAGGTGGTTGGGGCTGCAGCCTAGGCTGATTCTATGAAGGAGGGGAAAGACGTGTGGACTCCTCTTTTCTGGTCTTGGAGATCCTTCAGGCTGCAGCCCCTCCCCTGGAAACAAGGGAACAGGCTCTAGGGGTCCCACAGTCACTGACTCCGGTGACTCTGAGCCCTCAGTGTTAACACCTGGACTCTCTCTGCAGTGGACATCACTCTGGATCCAGACACGGCTCATCCCCAACTCATCGTGTCCGAGGATCGGAAAAGTGTGGCACGGGGAGATACTCGGCAGGATCTGCCTGACAACCTTGAGAGATATGATCGTATTTCCTGTGTGCTGGCTCGTGAAGGCTTCACTTCTGGGAGACATTACTGGGAGGTGGAAGTGGGAGTGAACACTGGTTGGGGTCTGGGTGTTACTGTGGAAAATTTGAGTAGAAAGGGGATAATTACACCAAGAGCTGTGCAAAAATTTTGGGTTGTGGGTTTTTGTGGGGAAGAATACTGGGCCCTCACCTATCCCAAGACTTCTCTATTCCTATCTCAGCCCCTTCATTGTGTGGGGGTTTATCTGGACTACGAAGCTGGATATGTCTCGTTCTACAGTGGGACTGATGGATCCCACATCTACACTTTCTCCCACATCGCCTTCTCTGGGACCCTCCGGCCTCTCTTCCATCTTTGGACCGAAGATCCAAGTCCCCTGACCATCTGCTCTGTGCCCAGAGAGGCTGAGGGAAACTGGCCTCCCACTGGCCCCTCTTAGAAGACCCCAGTGACACCACCCAGGGCAGGAGCAGCCTCAGCCTCTGGGGATTGGGATCCCCTACCTGGGACCAATGTCCCACTGCTCCCCGCCAAGTCCAGCCCCGGGGTCCCTCTTGCCCTCTTAAGGAGCTGCCCAGACCCTGCACTCTTCCCCCTGCAGGTCTCCATCCCCTCCCAGAGCTGCAGCTACCTGTGTCCCCACCTCCTCTGCTGCCCACTCAGGGCAGGCCCAGTCTGGGAGTCTCTGCTACTGCTGCTGTTGCTGCCAGAGAAGGGTCCCCACCATGGTGGGAGGAGAGAGGAGTGGGGACACTGGAAAGCTCTTGCTGATCTCCACTGCAGGGGAGGCTAAGGGGACCCGCAGTATGGCTGAAAACCAGGAGCTCAGGAACGTAGGTCATCTGCACTTTTGGGAACAGGAATTGAGGAGCAGGAAGGATTGTACAGAGCCAAGGGAGGAAAGAATGGGAATACTCATTCATTCAATCACATTTATTGAGTGCTTACTGTGTGCACAGTACTGTACTAAGTGCTTGGAAGAATACAATACAACAATAAACAGACACATTCTCTTCCCACAACTAGCTTACAGTCTAGAGGGGGACTTAGAGTCTAGAGGGGGATAAGCCTAGGTCAAAATGTCACCGATAAAAGGACCACTGTCAACATCCCATTTCCATCCTGAGCTTCCCTGTCCTCCCCCCTGACTTTCCCATCAGTGGAGATGGTACCACCTTTCTTCCTGTCTCCTAGAAGTGATGTAGATGTTAATGATTGATTTAGAATTGTGTGCAGGAAAATTACCCAGGATGTGTATGTGTTAAGAAGGAACATGGAGGAGGTGAAAAGAGGAGCCACCTTGGATGAAGGAAAAACACTTTTGCATGACAGCAATGATGCAAACAGAATGCTCCCCTATCACTCAAGAATGCAGATTCGTCCCCCCATCCCCACTCTAACTTCTCTGCCCAGGATGGACAGGCACTGATTTGCACTTCAAATGGGACACGAGAGAATGATGGAAACTGTGACTGAGGCACAGCAAGCCTCGAGCAGAACAAAGAGGCTGGTGTCATCTCTAAGAGGACCCAGAAGCAGAATGTTTATATTGTCTGTTTCCCCCTCTAGACTGTGAGCTCGCTATGGGCAGGGAGCCTGTCTACCGAATCTGTTACATTGTACCCTTCCAAGTACGTAGTATAGCGCTCTGCACATAACAGATCCTCAATAAATACTATCGATCAATTGATTAATTGATTGAGTCATCTCGGGGTTCCATTGGAGGGGAAAAAGGGAAGACTCCATGTCCATCGAAGCTGTTTGAGCTGCAAGACATCCACTTGGCTGCTTTTATTCTCTTCCTTTACTGATAAACCCACGTGAGGGTGCGTACAGTTTCTGACTGCATGGGAATTTAGATTTTTTTTTTTAAATGGTGTTTGTTAAGTGCTTAGTACTTTACTAAGCACTGAGGGAGGTCCAACTTAACCAGGTTGGATGCAGTCCCTATTCTACATGGGGCTCACAGTCTTAATTCCCATTTTACAGATGAGGAAACTGAGAAACACAGAGCAGTGATGTGACTTGTCTCAGGTCACATAGCAGACAGGTGGCTGAGCTGGGACTGGAACCCAGGTCCTTCTTACTCTCAATCCCCCGCTCTACCCACTAGGTCATGCTATTTGGGGAGAGTTGAATACTCAGATACCCCCTTCTGCAAACCCAGCTAGCTTCCTTGTTGGTTACAATAACTGCCATCACTATTACGACTCCTGCTACTATTACTGATATTATTCATTTGTTTGTTCAGTCGTATTGACTGAGCGCTTACTGTGTGCAGCGCACTGTACTAAGTGCTTGGAAAGTACAATTCGGCTGCTCCTGCTACTTCTAAAACGGCTACTGCCGCTATTACTGCTACTGCTACCTTTCATTCATTCATTCAATCATATTTATTGAGCACTTACTGTGTGCAGAGCACTGTACTAAGCGCTTGGGAGAGTACGCTACAACAGTAAACAAGTTACATTCCTTGCACGCTATTATTATTACTGCTAAAACTGCTACTACTATTCTTACTGAGAGCCCATCTCCTCCAGGAGGCTCTGCACATAGTAGGCGCTCAATAAATACTATTGAATGAATGAATGAATGATTACTACTATTACTGCTACTATTATGACAACTATTACTCCTCCTACTATTCCTTTTTGCCTTTCAAACCCACTCAAAACAGGCAAGATGGTGCTGCTACCTGAGGTAAGAAGGACTCTTCCTTAACCCCAAACCTGCTCTGCCCAGGAAAAGACAGATAGTTGTCCTCAGATCTCTCACCCCACCCTGCTCCCACCTTCTCAGACTGCCTAGCCAATCCCCAGTGTAGATACAGAAGATGTCACCAGAGGCCCCCCCGAAGGGTTTAACCCCAGAGTCGGCCCGGCTCCTCCCCCTCAGTCTCCTCTGCCTCCTCTCCCCCACCTGCCATTCCTCCTTTCTCTCCCCCTGGGGATTCCCACTTTTCCTTTCATCATCCCCCCCGGTTCACGTCAAACCCCACCTCCTCGTGCCCGGGCAGAATCTCCCCGCGGACGATCAAGGTAAGGTGAGATGGATGATTTGGGGCCAGACGGAGGTGACTTGGCAGCTGGGGTGATGGTGGTTACAGGGATGAGTCTGTGGTCTTCGGCTGTATATTAGGGAATAGACCTGCTTCTCTGTTTCCCTTTGGTCCTGGCTTTGCCCTTTTCCTTCAATCCCTCCACCTCCTCAACCATAAGCTCGTTATGGGCAGGAAACATATCTGCCAATTTTTCTGTATTGTTTTCTCTGGTAGTGTCCAACCCGACTTGCTTGTATTCGCCCTAGCGCTTAGTACAATGCCTGACACATAGTAAGCGCTTAACAAATACCATTATTATTATTGTGCTCCCATCATTTAGAGCACTGCTCTGCACATAACATGCCCTTAGTAAATACCAATAATTGATTGATTGATTGAATGGGAGAACTACAGGTTCCGGAAGTGAGAGGCAGGAAGACTTGGGCAGACATCAAGCAGAAACAGGAGGGCTGGATGTTCCACAGAGCTGTGGGGTAAGGGTGGGGGCTTCCGGATCTGCTTGGGCTCAGACTCCTGGGGCCCTGGCAGACTCAGTTTCCCTTTATGTTCCTCCCCCCCTTTTTAATGCTATTTATTAAATGCTCACTATCTGCCAGGCACTGTGCTGAGTTGGGGTAGATACAGTCTATTCAGGTGTATTCATTCGATCATATTTATTAAACACTTATTTTGTACAGAGCATTGTACTCAGCATTAGGAAGAGTAGGATACAATGGTAAGCAGACATGTTCACTGTCCACAATGGGTTTACAGTCTAGAGGTTGGACACTGTCCATGTCTGTAAGCTTCCAAGGTGGGGAACAGAAGGGGTCAGTGCTTGGTGGAGCCGAGAGTCACGAGAGGTCAAAGAGAGAAGGAGGGAGAGGGAGTGTCACCATCTTTCACTTTCTCCTTCCATTTAAGCTGCTTGAATCCTAGGGTTCTTTCAGGGTGGTCGCCCAACTCATACCCTGGGGCACAGGGATGGGGAGAAGGCCTCTAGCAGCCCGCCTGTCTCCCCAATATCTCTGGGGAGAACCCCACCCCTGCACCTTCCCGCCCAGCCCTGCTCCAGCTGGCTCTTGAGATAACTGACCAGTGGACGGCCGTGGAGCGGCTTTGGCACATTCACAGCAGCCTTTTGGCGCCTGGTGGAAAACGGGCCAAGGAGTACACCCCCATTCCATCGCCAGAGCCGAGGCAATCGCAGCTGAAGAATTGGGTTGGGACCAGCGGCGGGAAAGGGAGTGATCCAAGACCATCATGGGAGAAGACGTTTGGTATGAGAAGCTTAGGCCGATATGAGGAAAAACGAAGGATCAGTCAATTAATCATATTTATTGGGCGCTTACTGAGTGCAGACCACTGAACTAAGCACTTGGGAGAGTAAACTATAGCAATATAACTGACAAATTCCTGCCCACAATGATCTTACAGTCTAGACATTAATATAGATAAGTAAATTACGGATAGGGGCATTAGTGGTGTGGGGCTGAGGGTGGGGTGAATAAAGTGTGCAAATCCAAGTGCAAAGGTGAAGCGGAGGACCATGGGTTTGACCAAAGGATTGATATCTGTGGCTTTGGGGGACCGGGGCACAGATGGGCCCTTGGTGGCTATGGGGCAGCAGGGAATCTGCCCCCATGACAGGACCCAAATCCCCTTGTGCTTGGCCCATGATACAGGGTGGGGGGTCTCCCACTGAGAAGGGCAGATCAGCCCTAACCCTGAGGCTCCAGGACTAAGACCCCACTTGGGGGAATAATAATGATAATTGTAATAGTAATGGTTTTATTAAGTGCTTACTATGCGCTAGGCACTATATTAAGCTCTGGGGAAGATACGGGCTAATCAGGCAAACACAGTCCTTGTCCCACATGGGGCTCCCAGTCTTAATCCCCACTTAACATATGAGGTAAGTGAGGCTCAATGAAGTGACTTGTCCAAGGACACACAACAGACAACCGGCAGGTCTGGGATTAGAACCCAGGTCCCTCTGACTTCCAGGCCTGTGTCTTATCCTGTTAGGCCAGACTTCTTCTCAGATCAGTCCCAAACTGCTCAGTGCTGCTTATGCTCTCTTGCTTCTGCCTATTCCTGATGAGCAAGTGGACGAGAAGGTGGGTAGCATGGGGAGGATGGTTCGGACCCCACTGACAGACAGAGTGACTGCCACACAGAGCTGACACTGGGCTGTAGCACCCCCACTCACCTGATAGCTGCTGGTGGTCTTGGCAGAGAGCAGCACTCAATGGTCACCATAAAAAAAAAAAGGATTGGCTGCAGTTGCCCTGAATATCTGCCCCCAAACACCTTCCTGCCTTTCCTTCAGGGTCCCAATCTCTGTCCAATTCTCCCTAGGTTTCTCTAGCTCTAGCAGTGATGGAGGTGAGGAGTTTCCCAGCATCCTCTCTGCCTTGCTGCATCTTCTCCCTCTTCCTTCTCCAGTTACCTTCACAGAACTCAGGTAAGACCTTTTTTTTTCTCCACAGGGCACCTCACATCTTTCTCTGCATGTCTCCCTTCAAAGGCAGTGATGAGAAAAATGTGCATTCCTTCTATCAAGATGTCCTGGGTCCTTGAGAGGTTTGAGAAGGGGTGACTTTGTCTTCCTTAGGGTGGGAGATCTTATCCTCACCGGGACCCCCTCTCTAACTGTATCCTTTAGTTACAGCTCAAATGAAAGTGATTGGACCTGGTGAGCCCATCAAGGTCCAAGTTGGAGGTGACGCTAAATTAAACTGTTACCTGGAACCCAAGAAGGATGCTCAGCACATGGAGGTGAGGTGGTTTCGATCCCAGTTCTCCCCGGCCGTGCACGTGTATGAGCATGGGCAGGACCAGACCGCAGATCAGATGAAGGAGTATCAAGGGAGAACAGAGCTGTTGAAAGACACCATCACTGATGGGAATTTGACACTGAAAATAAGCCCTGTCAGAGTTTCTGATGATGGAGAGTATCGCTGCTATTTTGATGATGAAGGAGATAATGAGGAAACAACCCTGCAGCTGCAGGTGACAGGTGAATGGCTGTTTTGACCTTGAGATCCTCCTTGGCTGTGACCAATGGGGGACATTTCTCTCCCAGTCTCAGGCACCATCATCTTCTGTCCTGTCTACCCAGAATCCCTTTCAACTGGCTGGGAAGCAGCGTGGCTCAGAGAAAAGATCCCGGGCTTGGGAGTCAGAGGCCATGGGTTTGAATCCTGGCTCTGCCACTTGTCAGCTACGTGACTGTGGGCAAGTCACTTCACTTCTCTGTGCCTCAGTTACCTCATCTGTAAAATGGGGATGAAGACTGTGAGCCTCACATGGGACAGTCTGATCACCCTGTATCTCTCCCAGTGCTTAGAACAGTGCTCTGCACATAGTAAGTGCTTAACAAATACAAATACCAACATTATTATTATTATTAACTCCAAGTCACTCCATAGTGTCCACTCCTCCTGCCCAGGTCCCAACCCTGTCCCTCCTTAAACTCCTCCTGGACAATCACAGTTATTTAATCAATGGTCTTGATTGAGCCCAGGCCTGGAATTCAGAAGGTCATGGATTCTAATCCCCCCGTCCCTCTTATTTGCTGTGTGACCTTGGGCATGTGACTTCACTTCTCTGGGCCTCAGTTCCCTCATCTGTAAAATGGGGATTGAGACTGTGAGCCCCATACGGGACAAGGACCATGTCCAATCTGATTTGCTTGGATCCACCCCAGTGCTTAGTAAAGTGCATAGTATATAGTAAGCGCTTAACAGGTTCTACAAATATTATTATTATTATTATCATTATCATGAGTGAGTGCTTTCTACATGCAGAACACTGACCTAAGCACTTAGGAGAGTACAATGACAGTGTTTCCTGGCAAACCATCTCACTGGATCATTCTCGGTTTGAGACTACATCCAGGATTATTTTGTCCAGGATGCTCAAAATCCCATCACTTAGATGAAGTCCAGGTCCATCAAACAGGCTTTATGCATACCAAAAAAATGGGTTTTGTTAGGCACTTACTATGTGCTAGGAACCATACTAATTGCTGGGGTAGATACAAGATATTCAGATTGGACACAGTCTCTGTCCCACATGGGGATCACAATTTAAGTAGAGGGGGTAGAATTGAATTCCCATTTTACAGACGAGGTAAGTGAGGCACAGAGAAGGAAATGATAATAATAATAATGGTATTTTTTAAGTGCTTACTATGTGCCAAGTAAGGGGGTAGGTACAAAAGTAATCAGGTTGTCCCATGGGGAGCTCACAGTCTTAATCCCCATTTCACCAATGAGGTAACTGAGGTGCAGAGAAGTTAAGTGGCTTGCTCAGTGTCACACAGCAGATAGGTGAGAAGCATAGTGTAATGGCTAGAGCACGGGTCTGGGAGTAAGAAGGTCATGGGCTCTAATCCTGGCTCCACCACTTGTCTGCTGTGTGACCTAGGTAAGTCACTTCACTTCTCAGTGCCTCAGTTCCCTCATCTGAAAAATGAGGATTGTGACTGTAAACCCCATGTGGGACAGGAATTGTGTCCAACTGGATTAGCTTGTATCTACCCCAGGACATAGAACAGTATTTAACACATAGTAAGTGCATAACAAGTACTAACCCCCCCAACCCCCCTGCCAAACAAGTGGCAAAGCCAGGGTTAGAACCTATGTCCTCTGACTCGCAAGCCCGTACTCTTGCCACTAAGCCATGCTGCTTCTCTAGGTAAGTTCATTCAGTCAATCGTATTTATTGAGTACTTTCTGTGTGCAAAGCACTGTACTAAGCCCTTGGGAGAGTACAATACAACAATAAACAGATACATTCCCTGCCCATAATGAGCTTAGTCTAGAGGGAGAGACAGATAATTTGAATAAATAAATAAATGAATAAATAAATAGGTAGATAAATTACAGCTATGAACACAAGTGTCATGGGGCTGGGATGGGGGGATGAGTAAAGGGAGCAAGTCAAGGTGATGCAGAAGAGAGTGGGAGAAGAGGAAAGGAGGGCTTATACCGGTAAAGCTTCTTGGAGATGTCATAAGTCATTTGCCCAAGGTCACACACAAAACAAGTGGCAGAGCCAGAATTAGAACCCAGGTCTTCTGACTATCAGATGAGTTCTCTTTTAACACAGCCATGCTGCTTTCCCAAAACAAAACTTCATCAATTGACATCCAAATAACCCAGATTTTGTGACAATTCAGGCATCATTACCAGAGGCGCTGATCATCCTCTGCCTGGGGAGCGTTGTGAATTAGGGGCATAAGGAACTTCAGAAAGATAGGGGATGTGATATCTGCCCTTGATGGATACCAAAGAAGGGAGAGGCTGGAGGCAGGGAGACCTGTCAGGAGGCTGTTCCAGCTGCAAGAATATTCCAGTCGCTAATTGTGAAGATCTAGAGGAAAGGAAGGATCTGGGAAAAGTTACCATGGAAGAACCCGTGGGATTTAGAGAGTGAGAGTAGGAGGAATTGTGAGGGAGGTATCAAAGATGGTTGCCAAGTTGTCAGCTGGTGGGGTAGGAAGGATGGAGACATTGATGAGAATGGGGAGAAAAAGGAGAGAGCTTTTGGAGGATTCAGGTTCAGTTTCAGACAAGTTTAGAGTGCAGATGGAGGTGACTGGAGCAATGTTACTTGGGCTCTACTTCCCACTTAATAAATGTGGAAAGATTTGGATCTAAAGCAAAAAAATATTTCATCACACAAATATTTTGCTTCTCTTGTACTCTCCTGAGAGCCTAATTCAGAGCAAGTCACTTCATTTCTCTGGGTCTCAGTGACCTCATCTATAAAATGGGGATTAAGGCTGTGAGCCCCATGTGGGACAGGACTGTATCTGACCTGATTAACTTGTTCTACTCCAGCTGTTAGTACAGCGCCTAGCCTAAAGTAGACACTTAACAAATACCATAAAAAATAGCTAGAAGCCTGGGCTTTCCCTTGGATTCTATCCCAGTATAGGTATTCAGTCAGTCAATTGTATTCATTGAGCACTTACTATGTGCAGAGCACTGTACTAAGCACTTGGGAGAGTACAATATAACCCATACATTCCCTGCCCACAACAAGTTAATAAGCCCTTAGCTCTGGGTTCTCAGTTTCTCCAACCAATGCAAAGGGATCCTTCTCTTCCCTTCACCTCTCTGTCTGGGACCCGAGGAGAAGCAGCAAGGCCTAGTGGATAGAGTACAGCTGGGAGTCAGTGTGGGAGTCAGAAGGACCTAAGGTTTTAATCCTGGCTCCACCGCTTGTCTGCTATGTGACCTTGGGCAAATCACTTTACTTCTCTATGTCACGTTTAGCTCGTCTGTAAAATGGGGATTGAAATTGGAAGACCTGTGTGAGACAGGTACTGGATCCAACCCAAATATCTTGTAGCTACCCCAGAGCTACGTCTGGCACATAGTAAGCACTTAACAAATACCACTATTACTATTATTATTGTTCTTATTATCATTATTACATCCATGAAGCCCCCCAACAGGGCAGGGGCTGGAGTGCCCACCCAGATCTTTTCTTTCCCAGCTGTGGGCTCTGAACCCCAACTCCGCCTGGAGGGACACGAGATGAAAGGGATCTGGCTGGGGTGCATGACAACTGGATGGTACCCGGCGCCCCAGGTGCGGTGGAAAGATGCCAGAGGAGAGATGGTTCCATCCTGGTCTGAGTCCCTAAGCCAAGACACAGATGGCCTGTTTGCTGTGAAGTTGTCTGTATTGGTCCAAGAAGCCTTCGAGGGGACTGTGTCCTGCTCCTTAGAGAGCCCTCTCCTACCACAGGGGAAGGAGGCAGGGATTTCCATAGCAGGTCAGTGTCACTCCCAAACCCCTATTCAGACATGGAGATTTATGGCAGGGAGGCCCAGGGAAGCTGAGCAGAAGCAGAGATTTCCTGGTTCATTGTGGTTTGTGGATTGGAAGAATCTGGTCAACTCCACAGGATGTGGAATTATAGATGGGAGAGAGAGAAACTGAGTCCAAACAGAACCCTGACCATCTGTTCCCTCCCCGAGCTCCATGCGTTGGGTCATCATCAATGGCATTTATTTAGTGCTTACTTTGTGCCGAGCACTGTATTAAGGGCTTGGAAGAGGGGCAACTGAGTTGGGTGTATGGGGTCCTGTATTTGTTACTTAGAGAGAGAAGGAACTGTCCCCATCCTCTGCCCCATCTTTCTCCCAGTCTCCCTCCTCCCTTCCAAAGGATGGAGTCACTTCTGGGCCCAGACTGGCCAATGTAAGCATTTCCTTCCCATCCTTTCCTTAGTGACACTTCAGATTCTCCATTTCCTCTGGAGGAATTGGGGCCGAATGGGCTGGGGGGAGACCAAGGAACTTAGGAACCCACCAGCTCATTCCACACAGTTTGGGTTTGCCCATTTTTCTGATTAAAGGTGTGTGTTGGTTACAATGTTTCAGTTCCTGGCCACCTACGAGCCTCTACCTGGATGGTGGTGATGCTGTGTGTGATTGTGTTTCTCCTGCTATTCATTGCCTGTGCCGGTTTTTTCATCTGGAAACCGCTTATCTAGTAAGGGAGCCGAATGCACGTGAAAAGGTAAGGGAGGTGGGGTAGGGCCAACCAATCCTAGTCCCCGCTGGGGACCGGAATGTAGGGGAGGGTGATGAATCAGACAAACACAGAATTTGGAGCCCCAGTTCCCACATTTCGCACCAAGCACAACCTTCCATCATCCTCCCTGCTCCTCGAAGCAGTCACAAAACCCGACTCCTGTTTCCCTGGAGGATGGAGCTCCAGATTCAGGAAGACGCTCCCTGATAACCAACCCAGGGAGACTTCTTGGAGCTTACTGGGACAATGGCTGTGATTTTGAATTTTGGAGCACTCCCTTAGAAGTCAGGCTATTTAGAGCCAGGGCTGGCTGATCCCAGGCTCTGACGTGTCCCCCAGTCTGTGGGGATAACTGGTTTCTTTCTGTTCCCTTTTCAGAGTCGTCACTTGTTGAGCTCAGTATGTTCTGTTTCCCCTGGTTCCCAAGCGGGAGTGTGGACAGTCTGGTTGGGGGTTGGTGGGTATAGCTCCTGACCTGAGCTGGAAGCCCAGAGGGTTTAAGGGCTTGGGAGTAGAGAGGGGGTGGGGGGGGCCTTGGGGCAATATAATTGGATTCTCTTGGTGTCCTCCCATAGGTTGGTCCCATTTGAATCCTTGAACCTTGGGTGCTAGCTGGTGTGGGGCTGCCATGTGCTGGGTTGGGGTCAGTGGGGTTGGGTCTCCATCACTGGGGGGCTGAAGCAGGGTTGGAGGAGGAGACAGTGAGAAGGAGTACAGACACCTCTAACTAGCAGCGTGGCTCAGTGGAAAGGGCCCAAGTTTGGTAGTCAGAGGTCATGGTTTCGAATCTCCGCTCTGCCACTTGTCAGCTGTGTGACTGTGGGCAAGTCACTTCACTTCTCTGTGACTCAGTTACCTCATCTATAAAATGGGGATTAACTGTGAGCCTCACGTGGGACAACCTGATGACCCTGTATCTACCCCAGTGCTTAGAACAGTGCTCTGCACATAGTAAGTGCTTAACAAATACCAACATTATTAAGGCCTTGCAAGTTTGGGCGTGGACAGGGGGTGGAGGATTTTGAGGGTAAGGAGGTGGGGTAGAAAGGCAGAACCTCACTGTTGGGGTGAGGTCACAGGGAGGGGAGAGCCAGCACGGGCCTGAATGTAGGAATAAAACTCACTTCTGTTTGTTTCCTTTCTGCCTGGAGACGGGCCAAATCACATTAGGTAAATGGTCCCACTGATCACCTGGGTGCTCTTATCCCACCCTCCCCAAGAGACCCTTTCGCCTTTCCTCTCTCCATCTCCGGAGTCACCGGGAAGGGTCATCCTGTAACACCAGGCCATGTGTTTGCTGAACTTGGTCACTTTCCCTCTCTTTTTTACATCTCCCTCCAGTCCTACATGGTCACTCTCAGCATGCATTGCTCCACCCATAGGAGAGTCCTAGGAGAGGTGGTTGGGGCTGCAGTCTTAGATCATTCGATGAGGGAGGGGAAAGACAAAGATGGAGGATGGCTCCTCACTCCAGGTCTTGGGGATCTCTCAGTCTGCATCCTTTCCCTTTGAAACAAGGGAACAGGCTCTGGAGGTCCCACCGGCACTGACCCCCCAGTCACACTGAGTCCTCAGGACTGACCCTTGAATTCTCTCTGCAGTGGATGTCACTCTGGACCCAGACACAGCTCATCCCCAACTCAAATTGTCTGAGGATCAGAAGAGTGTGAATCTGGGAGACGCACGGCAGAACCTGCCTGACACACCTGAGAGATTTAATCGTACTTGCTGTGTGCTGGGCCGTGAGGGTTTCAGCTCTGGGAGACATTACTGGGAGGTGGAGGTGGGATTGAACAGTGGATGGGGGCTGGGTGTTATTAGGGAAAATGTGAGTAGAAAGGGGACGATTACCTTGTCACCTGAGCAAAAATTCTGGATTGTAGGTTTTAATGGGGAAGAATACTGGACCCTCACCTATCCCAAGACTTCTCTCTTCCTACCTCAGCCTCTTTGCCGGGTGGGGGTTTACCTGGATTACGAGGCTGGAGTCATCTCATTCTACGGTGGGACTGATGGATCCCACATCTAAACATTCCCTCATATTACCTTCTCTGGGACCCTCCGGCCTCTCTTCCATCTTTGGACGGAAGATCCAATCCCCCTGACAATCTGCTCTGTGCCCAGAGTGGCAGAGTAAGATCCAATCCTGTTCCTGCCCCCTCTTAGTTGACTCCAGTGTCCACCCATATCCCGGGAAGGAGGAAACAGCCTCAGCTGCTGGGCATGAAGATTCCCTCCTTGGGGCTGATGTCCCATTGATCCTCCACTAACTCAGCCCCGGGGTCCCTCTTGCCCCTTAGGGATCCTCCCAGTCTCCGCCTTCTGCACCCTGCAGCTCTCCATCCCCTTCCAGGGCTGCAGCTACTTGTGTCCCCAATTTAATAATAATAATGTTGGCATTTGTGAAGCACTTACTATATGCTGAGCACTGTTCTAAGCGCTGGGGTCGATACAGGGTAATCAGGTTGTCCCATGTGAGGCTCACCCTTTTAATCCCCATTTTACAGATGAGGTAACTGAGGCACCCAGAAGTTAAGTGACTTGCCCAAAGTCACACAGCTGCCAGGTAGTGGAGTTGGGCTTAGAACACCATTGCTCTTGTCTGTCTGTCTCCCCAGATTAGACCATAAACCCGTCAAACGGCAGGGACTGTCTCTATCTGTTGCCGACTTGTTCATTCCAAGCGCTTAGTACAGTGCTCTGCACATAGTAAGCGCTCAATAAATACTATTGAATGAATGAATGAATGACCTCTGACTCCTAAGCCCGTGCTCCTTCCAGTGAGCCACACAGCTTCTCTAAGATTTCTCTGCTGTTCCCCTGAACCAGGCTCAAGCTCGGGGGTCTCTGCTGCTGCTTTTGCTGCCACTGAGGGAGGGTCCCCAACAGGGTAGGAGCAAAGTGAAGAAGGGACACTGGGAAGCTTTTGCTGATCTCTGGAACACTCTGCTCCCGCAGCTGCCCTGGGTGAGAATGGAGGAAATGATGGGGAAAGGAAGCCCATGAAGGATCAGGGCTGGGGTTAGGGAGGAAGCTAAGGGGACCCACGTTGTGGCTGGGAACCAGAGCATCACCAGAGCGGATTTTTGGGAGCCAGAATCGAGGAGCAGGAAGGATTGTATGGAGCCAGGGGAGGAGAGAACAGCAACATTCATTCAATCGATTGTATTTATTGAGCGCTAACTGTGTGCAGAGAACTCTACTAAGCACTTGGGAGAGTACAATACAAGAATAAACAGATACATTCCCTGCCCACAACAAGCTTAGAGTCTAGAGTCTGTTGCCTAATTGTACTTTCCAAGGGCTTAGAACAGTGCTCTGCACAGAGTAAGCGTTAAATAAATATGATTGAATGAATGAATGAATAGAGGGGGGCTTGAAGTCTATAGTGGGGCTTACAGTCTAGAGGGGGATAAGCCTACGTCAAAATGTCACCCTTAAAAGATTGTCATTAACATCACATTCCCAACCTGAGCTTTCCTGTCCTCCCCCTGACTTTCCCACCATCATCCACCATCCATGGATGGCACCATCATCTTTCCTGTCTTATAGAAATAATGTAAATGTTAATAATTGATTCACAATTGGATGTAGGAAAATTACCCAGGGTGCTTATGTGTTGAGAATGAGCATGTTGAAAGAGGGAGCCACCCCGGCTGAAGGGAAACACTTTTGCACGACGCCCATGATGCACAAGAACGCTCTCCTTACCACTCAAGAATGTGGACTCAACACCTCCGCTTCTCTGCACAGGACGAAGAGTTCCTGATCTGCATTTCAAAAGGGATACGAGAGCAGCAGAAATTGCGAGAGCAGCAGAAATTGCGACTGGGGCATAGCAAGCCTTGAGCAGGTCACAGAAGGGGCTGGTGTCAACACTAAGAAGACCCAGGAGCAGAATGCTTGTTTTAATGTCTTTCTCCCCCACTATACTGTAAGCTCACTGTGGGCAGGGAACCTGTCTATTGACTCTGTTATATGGTATCCTCTCAACTGCTTGTAACTGCTTAATAAATAGCCCCGATTGATTAACTGATGGAGTCATCTTGGGGTTCTACTGGAGGGGAAGAAGGGAAGACTCCACACCCATCAAAGCTATTTGAACTGCAGAATGTCCATTTGGCTGTGTTTACTCCCACCCCCTATCAATAAACCCATGTGAGGGTGTGTGCGGGTTTCTGACTGCATGGCAGTGTGGGAATTTTTTTTTTGATTGGTGTTTGTTGAATGCTTAATATGTGCCTGGCACCGTTCTAAGCGCTGGGGTAGGCACAGGTTAATCAGGTTGGACGCAGTCCCTATTCCACCATCTTAATTTCCAGTTTAATAATAATAATAATAATGTTGGTATTTGTTAGGTGCTTACTATGTGCAGAGCACTGTACTAAACACTGGGGTAGATACAGGGTAATCAGGTTGTCCCACAGGAGGCTCCCAATCTTAATCCCCATTTTACAGATGAGGGAACTGAGGCCCAGAGAAGTGAAGTGACTTGCCCACAGTCACACAGCTGACAAGTGGCAGAGCTGGGATTCGAACCCATGACGTCTGGCTCCCAGGCCCGTGCTCTTTCCACTGAGCCACGCTGCTTCTATCAGTTTACAGTTCTCAGTTTACAGGTGAGGAAACTGAGGAACGGAGAAGTGACACGATTAGCCCAAGGTCCATTGCAGAAAGGGGCAGAGCTGGGATGAGAACCTAGATCTTTCTGATTTTCAGTCCCATGCTCTATCCATTAGGCCATGCTATCTGGGGAGAGTTGAGTACTCAGGCACCCCCTTTTGCAAAGCCAGCTAATTTCCTTCTTGCTTGTACCACAACTACCACTACTACCACGACTGCTTCTTCTAAAACTTCTATTACTGGTGCTTTTGAAATGGCTACTACTACTATTACTACTGCTACGCTTACTACTACTACTAAAACTGCACCTCTTATGATAACTATTACTCCTTCTACGACTCATTTTTGCCTTTCAAACCCACTCAAAACAGGCAAGATGGTGCTGCTACCTGAGGTAAGAAGGACCCTTCCTTAACCCCAAACCTGCTCTGCCCAGCAAAGGACAGATAGTTGTCTTCAGATCTCCCACCCCACCCTGCTCCCACCTCCTTGGACTGCCTAGCCAATCCCCAGTGTAGATACAGAAGATGTCACCAGAGGCCCCCCCCAAGGGTTTAACCCCAGAGTCAGCCCGGCTCCTCCCCCTCAGTCTCCTCTGCCTCCTCTCCCCCACCTGCCATTCCTCCTTTCTCTCCCCCTGGGGATCCCCACTTTTCCTTTCATCTTTTCCCCCAGTTCACGTCGAACCCCAACTCCTCGTGCCCGGGCAGAATCTCCCCGTGGACGATCAGGGTAAGGTGAGATGGACGGTATGGGGCCAGACGGAGGTGACTTGGCAGCTGGGGTGGTGGCTGCTGCTGGGATGAGTCTGGATTCTTCGAGTGTATGTTAGGGGATAGTCCTGCTTCTTTGTCTCCCTTTGATCCTGGCTTTGTCCTTTCCCCTCAATCCCTCCACCTCCTCAACCTAAGCTCTTCCGTAAGCTCGTTATGGGCAGGGAACGTATCTGCTAATTTTTCTGTATTGTTTTCTCTGGTAGTGTCCAACCCGACTTGCTTGTATTCACCCCAGTGCTTAGTACAATGCCTGACACAAAGTAAGCGCTTAACAAATACCATTATTATTATTATGCTCCCATCATTTAGAGCACTGCTCTGCACATAATATGCCCTTAGTAAATACCAATGATTGATTGACTGATTGATTGATTGGGGAAACTACAGGTTCCGGAAGGCAGAGGCAGGAAGACTTGGGCAGAATCAAGCAGACATAGGGGGGCTGGATGTTCCACAGAGCCGTGGGGTAAGGGTGGGGTCTTCCGGATCTGCTTGGGCTCAGACTCCTGGGGCCCTGGCAGACTCAGTTTCCCTTTATGTTCCTCCCTCCTTTTTTAATGCTATTTATTAAAAGCTCACTATCTGACAGGCACTGTGCTGAGTTGGGGTAGATACAATCTATTTAGGTGTATTCATTCGATCATATTTATTAAACACTTATTTTGTACAGAGCATTGTACTCAGCGCTAGGGAGAGTACGATACAACGGTAAGCAGACGTGTTCACTGTCCACAGCGAGCTTACAGTCTAGAGGTTGGACACTGTCCATGTCTGTAAGCTTCCAAGGTGGGGAACAGAAGGGACAGCGCTTGGTGGAGCCAAGAGTCACGAGAGGTCAAAGAGAGAAGGAGGGAGGAGGGTGTCACCATCTTTCACTTTCTCCTTCCATTCAAGCTGATTGAATCCTAGGGTTGTTTCAGGGTGGTGGCCCAACTCATACCCTGGGACACAGAGATGGGGAGAAGGCCTCTAGCTGCCCGCCTCTCTCCCCAATATCTCTGGGGAGAACCCCACCCCTGTACCTTCCCACCCAGCCCTGCTCCAGCTGGCTCTTGAGATAACCGACCAGTGGACGGCCGTGGAGAGGCTTTGACACATTCACGGCAGCCTTTTGGCGCCTGGTGGAAAACGGGCCAAGGAGGACACCCCCATTCCATCGCCAGAGTCGAGCCAATCGCAGCTCAGGAATTGGGTTGGGTCCAGGGGCGGGAGAGGGAGCGGTCAAGGACCATCATGGGAGAAGACGTTTGGTATGAGAAGCTTCAGCCAATGTGAGGAAAAACCAAGGACCAGTCAATTAATTGTATTTATTGGGCGCTTACTGGGTGCAGACCACTGAACTAAGCACTGGGAGAGTAAACTATAGCAATATAACTGACAAATTCCTGCCCACAATGATTTTACAGTCTAGACATTAATATAAATAAGTAAATTACGGATAGGGACATTAGTGGTGTGGGGCTGAGGGTGGGGTGAATAAAGTGTGCAAATCCAAGTGCAAAGGTGAAGCGGAGGACCATGGGTTTGACCAAAGGATTGATATCTGTGGCTTTGGGGGACCGGGGCACAGATGGGCCATTGGTGGCTGTGGGGCAGCAGGGAATCTGTCCCCATGACAGGACCCAAATCCCCTTGTGCTCGGCCCATGATACAGGGTGGGGGGGTCTCCCACTGAGAAGGGCAGATCAGCCCTAACCCTGAGGCTCCAGGACTAAGACCCCACTTGGGGGAATGATAATGATGATTGTAATAGTAATGGTTTTATTAAGTGCTTACTATGCGCTAGGCACTATATTAAGCTCTGGGGAAGATACAAGCTAATCAGGCAAACACAGTCCCTGTCCCACATGGGGCTCCCAGTCTTAATCCCCACTTAACATATGAGGTAAGTGAGGCCCAATGAAGTGACTTGTCCAAGGTCACACAACAGACAACTGGCAGGTCTGGGATTAGAACCCAGGTCCCTCTGACCTCCAGGCCTGTGTCTTATCCTATTAGGCCAGACCTCTTCTCAGATCAGTCCCAAACTGCTCAGTGCTGCTTATGCTCTCTTGCTTCTGCCTATTCCTGATGAGCAAGTGGACGAGAAGGTGGGTAGCATGGGGAGGATGGTTCGGATCCCACTGACAGACAGAGTGACTGCCACACAGAGCTGACACTGGGCTGTAGCACCCCCACTCACCTGATAGCTGCTGGTGGTCTTGGCAGAGAGCAGCACTCAATGGTCACCATAAAAAAAAAAAGGATTGGCTGCAGTTGCCCTGAATATCTGCCCCCAAACACCTTCCTGCCTTTCCTTCAGGATCCCAATCTCTGTCCAATTATCCCTAGGTTTCTCTAGCTCCAGCAGTGATGGAGGTGAGGGGTTTCCCAGCATCCTCTATGCCTTGCTGCATCTTCTCCCTCTTCCTTCTCCAGTTACCTTCACAGAACTCAGGTAAGACTTTTTCTTTCTCCACAGGGCACCTCACATCTTTCTCTGCATGTCTCCCTTCAAAGGCAGTGATGAGAAAAATGTGCATTCCCTCTATCAAGATGTCCTGGGTCCTTGAGAGGTTTGAGAAGGGGTGACTTTGTCTTCCTTAGGGTGGGAGATCTTATCCTCACCGGGACCCCCTCTCTAACTGTATCCTTTAGTTACAGCTCAAATGAAAGTGATTGGACCTGGTGAGCCCATCAAGGTCCAAGTTGGAGGTGACGCTAAATTAAACTGTTACCTGGAACCCAAGATGGATGCTCAGGGCATGGAGGTGAGGTGGTTTCGATCCCAGCTCTCCCCAGCCGTGCACGTGTATGAGCATGGGCAGGACCAGACTGGAGATCAGATGAAGGAGTATCAAGGGAGAACGGAGCTGTTGAAGGACACCATCACTGATGGGAATTTGACACTGAAAATAAGCCCTGTCAGAGTTTCTGATGATGGAGAGTATCGCTGCTTTTTCCAACATGGTGGAAATAGTGAGAACACAACCCTGCAGCTGCAGGTGACAGGTGAATGGCTGTTTTGACCTTGTAACCCTTCCTGGCTGTGACCAATGGGGGACATTTCTCTCCCAGTCTCAGGCACCATCATTTTCTGTCCTGTCTACCCAGAATCCCTTTCAACTCCAAGTCACTCCATAGTGTCCTCTCCTCCTGCCCAAGTCCCCACCCTGACCCTCCTTAAACTCCTCCTGGACAATACATCAGACAATTATTTAATTAGTGGTCTTGATTGAGCCTAGGCCTGGAATTCAGAAGGTCATGGATTCTAATCCCCGCTATGCCACTTATCTGCTCTGTGACCTTAGGCTAGTGACTTCACTTCTCTGGGCCTGAGTTCCCTCATCTGTAAAATGGGGATTGAGACTGTGAACCCCATACGGGACAGGGACCATGTCCAGCCTGATTTGCTTGGATCCACCCCAGTGCTTAGTAAAGTGCCTAGCATATAGTAAGTGCTTAACAGCTACTACAAGTATTATTATTATTATCATTAGTGATTGCTTCCTACATGCAGAACACTGACCTAAGCACTTAGGAGAGTACAGTGACAGTGTTTTCTGGGAAACCATCTCACTGGATCATTCTCAGTTTGAGACTATATCCAGGATTATTTTGTCCAGGATGCTCAAAATCCCATCACTTAGATGAAGTCCAGGTCCATCAAACATGCTTTATGCATACCAAAAAAATGGGATCTGTTAACCACTTACTATGTGCTAAGCACCATACTAATTGCTGAGGTAGATACAAGATATTCAAATTGGACACAGTCTCTGTCCCACATGGAGATCACAATTTAAGTAGAGGGGGTAGAATTGAATTCCCATTTTACAGATGAGGTAAGTGAGGCACAGAGAAAGAAATAGTAACAATAATAATAATAATAATAATGGTATTTTTTAAGTGCTTAATATATGCCAAGGACCTTTCTAAGCAAGGGGGTAGATACAAAGGGAATCAGGTTGTCCCATTTGGAGCTCACAGTCTTAATCCCCATTTTACAGATGAGGTAACTGAGGCACAGAGAAGGTAAGTGGCTTGCTCAGTGTCATGCAGCAGATAGGTGAGAAGCAACATAGCGTGATGGCTAAAGCACGGGCCTGGGAGTAAGAAGTTCATGGGTTCTAATTCTGGCTCTACCACTTGTCTGCTGTGTGACCAAAGGCAAGTCACTTCACTTCTCAGTGCCTCAGTTCCCTCATCTGGAAAAGGGGGATTGAGACTGTGAGCCCCATGTGGGACAGGAATTGTATCCAAATGGATTAGCTTTTATCTACTCCAGCACTTAGAACATGACCTAGCACATAGTAACTGCTTAACAAGTACTAAAACCCCCCCACCCCAAAACAAGTGGGAGAGCCAGGGTTAGAACCCATGTCCTCTGACTCGCAAGCCCGTGCTCTTACCACTAAGCCACGCTGCTTCTCTAGGTAAGTTCATTCATTCAGTCAATCATATTTATTGAGCGCTTTCTGTGTGCAAAGCACTGTACTAAGGTCTTGGGAGAGTACAATACAACAATAAACAGATACATTCCCTGCCCACAATGAGCTTAGTCTAGAGGGAGAGACAGATAATTTGAATAAATAAATAAATGAATAAATGAATAGGTAGATAAATTACAGCTATGAACACAAGTGTCATGGGCCTTGGATGGGGGGATGAGTAAAGGGAGCAAGTCAGGGTGATGCAGAAGAGAGTGGGAGAAGAGGAAAGGAGGGCTTATACCGGTAAAGCTTCTTGGAGATGTCATAAGTCATTTGCCCAAGGTCACACACAAAACAAGTGGCAGAGCCAGAATTAGAACCCAGGTCTTCTGACTATCAGATGAGTTCTCTTTTAACACAGCCATGCTGCTTTCCCAAAACAAAACTTCATCAATTGACATCCAAATAACCCAGATTTTGTGACAATTCAGGCATCATTACCAGAGGCGCTGATCATCCTCTGCCTGGGGAGCGTTGTGAATTAGGGGCATAAGGAACTTCAGAAAGATAGGGGATGTGATATCTGCCCTTGATGGATACCAAAGAAGGGAGAGGCTGGAGGCAGGGAGACCTGTCAGGAGGCTGTTCCAGCTGCAAGAATATTCCAGTCGCTAATTGTGAAGATCTAGAGGAAAGGAAGGATCTGGGAAATGTTACTGTGGAAGAACCTGTGGGATTTAGAGAGTGAGGGAGAGAGGAACTGTGAGGGAGTTCTCAAAGATGGTTGCCAAGTTGTCAGCCGGTGAGATAGGAAGGATGGAGACTTTGATGAGAATGGGAAGAAAAAGGAGAGAGCTTTTGGAGGATTCAGGTTCAGTTTCAGACAAGTTAAGATTAGAGTGCAGATGGAGGTGACTGGAGCAAAGCTACTTGGGCTCTACTTCCCACTTAATAAATGTGGAAAGATTTGGATCTAAAGCAGAAAAGTATTTCATCACACAAATATTTTGCTTCTCTTGTACTCTCCTGAGAGCCTAATTCAGAGCAAGTCACTTCATTTCTCTGGGTCTCAGTGACCTCATCTATAAAATGGGGATTAAGGCTGTGAGCCCCATGTGGGACAGGACTGTGTCTGACCTGATTAACTTGTTCTACTCCAGCTGTTAGTACAGCACCTAGCCCAAAGTAGACACTTAACAAATAGCTAGAAGCCAGGACTTTCCCTTGGATTCTATCCCAGTATAGGTATTCAGTCAGTCAATTGTATTTATTGAGCACTTGCTATGTGCAGAGCACTGTACTAAGCACTTGGCAGAGTACAATATAACCCATACATTCCCTGCCCACAACAAGTTAATAAGCCCTTAGCTCTGGGTTCTCAGTTTCTCCAACCAATGCAAAGGGATCCTTCTCTTCCCTTCACCTCACTGTCTGGGACCCGAGGAGAAGCAGCGAGGCCTAGTGGATAGAGTACAGCTGTGGGAGTTAGAAGGACCTAAGGTTTTAATCCTGGCTCCACCGCTTGTCTGCTATGTGACCTTGGGCAAATCACTTTACTTCTCTATGTCACGTTTAGCTTTTCTGTAAAATGGGGATTGAAATTGGAAGACCTGTGTGAGACAGGTACTGGGTCCAACCCAAATATCTTGTAGCTATCCCAGAGCTAAGTCTAGCACATAGTAAGCACTTAACAAATACCACTATTACTATTATTATTGTTCTTATTATCATTATTACATCCATGAAGCCCCCCAACAGGGCAGGGGCTGGAGGGCCCACCCAGATCTTTTCTTTCCCAGCTGTGGGCTCTGAACCCCAAATCCGCCTGGAGGGGCACGAGATGAAAGGGATCTGGCTGGGGTGCATGACAACTGGATGGTACCCGGCGCCCCAGGTGCGGTGGAAAGATGCCAGAGGAGAGATGGTTCCATCCTGGTCTGAGTCCCTAAGCCAAGACACAGATGGCCTGTTTGCTGTGAAGTTGTCTGTATTGGTCCAAGAAGGCTTCGAGGGGAATGTGTCCTGCTCCTTAGAGAGCCCTCTCCTACCACAGGGGAAGGAGGCAGGGATTTCCATAGCAGGTCAGTGTCACTCCCAAACCCCTATTCAGACATGGAGATCTATGGCAGGGAGGCCCAGGGAAGCTGAGCAGAAGCAGAGATTTCCTGGTTCATTGTGGTTTGTGGATTGGAAGAATCTGGTCAACTCCACAGGATGTGGAATTATAGATGGGGGAGAGAGAAACTGAGTCCAAACAGAGCCCTGACCATCTGTTCCCTCCCCGAGCTCCATGCGTTGGGTCATCATCAATGGTATTTATTTAGTGTTTACTTTGTGCCGAGCACTGTACTAAGGGCTTGGAAGAGGGGCAACAGAGTTGGGTGTATGGGGTCCTGTATTTGTTACTTAGAGAGAGAAAGAACTGTCCCCATCCTCTGCCCCATTTTTCTCCCAGTCTCCATCTTCCCTTCCAAGGAATGGAGTCACCTCCGGGTCCAGACTGGCCAATGTAAACATTTCCTTCCCATCCTTTCCTTAGTGACACTTCAGATTCTCCATTTCCTCTGGAGGAATTGGGGCCGAGTGGGCTGGGGGAGAGACCAAGGAACTTGGGAACCACCAGTTCATTCCACACAGTTTGGGTTTGCCCATTTTTCTGATTAAAGGTGTGTGTTGGTTACAATGTTTCAGTTCCTGTCCACCTACGAGTCTCTACCTGGCTGGTGGTGATGCTGGGTGTGATTGTGCTTTTTCTGCTACCATTCCTCGCCTGTGCCGGTTATTTTATCTGGAAACTGCATAAAGAGTAAGGGAGCCAAATGCACGTTAAAAGGTAAAGGAGGTGGGATAGGACCATCCAATCCTAGTCCCCGCTGGGGCCCAGAATGTAGGGGAGGGTGGTGAATCAAACACAGACTTCAGAGCCCCAGTTCCCACATTTTGCACCAAGCACAACCTTCCATCATCCTCCCTGCTCCTTGAAGCAGTCACAAAACCCAACTCCAGTTTCCTGGAGGATGGAGCTCCAGATTCAGGAAGACGCTCCCTGATAACCAACCCAGGGAGACTTCTTGGAGCTTACTGGGACAATGGCTGTGATTTTGAATTTTGGAGCACTCCCTTAGAAGTGGGGCTACTTAGAGCCAGGGCTGGCTGATCCCGGGCTCTGACGTGTCCCCCAGTCTGTGGGGATAACTGGTTTCTTTCTGTTCCCTTTTCAGAGTCATCACTTGTTGAGCTCAGTAAGTTCTGTTTCCCCTGGATCCCAAGCGGGAGTGTGGGCAGTCTGGTTGGGGTTGGTGGGTATAGCTGCTGACCTGAGCTGGAAGCCCAGAGGGCTTAAGGGCTGGGGTGGGGGGGGGGCATGGGACAATATAATAATAATAATGTTGGTATTTGTTAAGCACTTACTATGTGCCGAGCACTGTTCTAAGCGCTGGGGTAGACACAGGGGAATCAGGTTGTCCCACGTGGGGCTCACAGTCTTAATCCCCATTTTACAGATGAGGGAACTGAGGCACAGAGAAGTTAAGTGACTTGCCCACAGTCACACAGCTGACAAGTGGCAGAGCTGGGATTCGAACTCATGAGCCCTGACTCCAAAGCCCATGCTCTTTCCACTGAGCCACGCTGACAATATAATTGGACGCTCTCGGTGTCCTCCCAAAAGTTGGTCCAGTTGGGTGCTGGCTGTTGTGACGCTGCTATGTGCTGGGCTGGGGTCAGTGGGGTTGGAGGAGGAGACAGTGAGAGGGAGTACAGACACCTCTAACTAAGGCCTTGCAAGTTTGGGTGGGGACCGGGGGTGGAGGATTTTGAGGGCAAGGAGGAGGGGTAGAAAGGCAGAACCTCGTTGTTGGGGTGAGGTCACAGGGAGGGGAGAGCGAGCACGGGCCCAAATATAGGGATAAAACTCACTTCTGTTTGTTTCCTTCCTGCCTGGAGACGGGCCAAGTCACATAAGGTAAATGGTCCCACTGATCACCTGGGTACTCTGATCCCACCCTCCCCTAGAGACCCCGACACCTTTCCTCTCTCCATCTCCGGAGTCACTGTGAAGGGTCATCCTGTAACACCAGGCCATGTGTTTGCTGGACTTGGTCACTTTCCCTCTGTTTTTTACATCTCTCCCCAGTCCTACATGGTCGCTCTCAGCATGCACTGCTCCATCCATAGGAGAGTCCTAGGAGAGGTGGTTGGGGCTGCAGTCTTAGATCATTCGATGAGGGAGGGGAAAGACAAAGACGGAGGAAGATTCCCCACTCCAGGTCTTGGGGATCTCTCAGTCTGCATTCCTTCCCTTGGAAACAAGGGAACAGGCTCTGGAGGTCCCACAGTCACTGACCCCCAAGTCACTGAGTCCTCAGGATTGACATTTGAACTCTCTACCGCAGTGGATGTCATTCTGGACTCAGACACAGCTCATCCCCAACTCATCCTGCCCGAGGATCGGAAAAGCATGACTCAGGGATACACAAGTCAGGATCTGCTCGACCATCCTGAGAGATTTGATCGTATTTTGGGAATTTGTTTGGTTGTCGTTATATTCTACTCTCCCAAGAGCTTAGTACAGTGCTCTACACACAGGAAGTGCTCAATAAATATGATTGAATGAATGAATGAATATTTCTTTTGTGCTGGGGTGTGAGGGCTTCACTTTTGGAAGACATTACCAGGAGGTGGAAGTGAGAGTGAACAGTGGTGGGGGCTGAGTGTTTCTAAGGAAAATATGAGTCTTGCCTTGTCTTATGTTGTCGAGTCATCTCTGATCCATAGCGACACTGTGGCCACTTCTCTCCCAGAGCACCCCACCTTCATCTGCAATCATTCTAGTAGTGTATACTTAGAGCTTTCTTGGTAAAAATACAGAAGTGGTTTATCAATGCCTCCTTCTGCTCATAAACGTGGGTCTCCGCCCTCGACTCTCTCCAACGCCGCTGCTGTCCAGCACATGGGAGTCTTTGCTTGTATCAGATTGCCTTCCACTTGCTAGCCACTGGCCAAGCTAACAGTGGAATGGGTATACCTCTGCTTGTCTCTCCCTCCAGTAATCAAGACTGGTAGAGTACTGTAAACTCTTCAGGTGCAACCCCGAGAGGGTAAAGTGTAAGTAGAAAGAGGATAATTACTTTGGCATCTGTGCAAAAATTCTGGGTTGTGGGTTTTTGTGAGGAAGAATACTGGACCCTCACTTATCCCAAGACTCCTCTCATTGTAACTCTAACCCTTTTCCGGGTGGTGGTCTACCTGCACTACGAGGCTGGAGATGTCTCATTCTACAGTGGGACTGATGGATCCCAAGTCTACACTTTCTCCCAAGTTGCATTCCCTGGGACCTCCAGCTTTTCTTCCATTTTGGGGCCGATGATCCAATATCTGTTCTCCCTTTTACTTAGACCTGATTATCTTGTTCCTATGCCAGTGCTTGGCATATAGCAAGTGCTTAACAAATACCACAATTATTATTATCATTATTAAGGGGAAATTGATTTTGATAACTGCATTTGCTTTTTATGTTCTTTTAACCTCCTACCAAGACATTCCTGTTATGCCTTGTTGGTGCAGGGCTTTGATTTTTCCGCATGATTCCACTTTATGCACACGGCTTCTCAAGCACGTAAGGAGAGGCAACAGTTTATCCCCATATACCAGATGAGGAAACCGAGGCCCGGAGAGGTACAGTGACTCACCCAAGGCCACGCAGCAGGTCAAGGGCAGAGCCTGGACCAGATTCCAAGTGTCCAGATTCCCAACTTCATGCTCTTTCTAGTAGGCTGTGCTGTCTTCCCATCTTCTCGACCATAAGGCAGTATAATTCTAAGTGTTTTTCATGATTTTAGTCATGTCTCAGCTATTGTTTTGAAGGAAATCTGGATCCTGCATTTTCAGTCAGGATTGGTTCCCTATTCTTTGAGCTCAAAGGACAACTTTTCTAAGTGCCCACTTTTTATGGTGAGGGTGGGATTTTAGCAGGAAGGAGAACTGGGTGGAATTATTTATTTGTAGTAATCCATCTCCCCCCTAGGCTGTAAGCTTATTGTGGGCAGGGAACGTGTCTGCTGACTGCTGACTCTCCCAAGGGCTTAGTGCAGTGCTCTGCACATAGTGAGCGCTCAGTAAATACCACTGCTGATGATGAACAGAGCAGAAAGCTCCCATTTTGGGTCTTTTCTACATTTATTGGCAACTCTCAGGTCTTGTGGCCCCACAGATGAATTTCCAATATTGGTTAATGCCTTAACAATAGAACTGTTGAATTGTCATAGACCTTGTGCCCGCTAGCATTTTTAGATCGTATAACCCTTCATGAATCGTGCAGTCAGGCACCTTGAATAGAAGTGATGTAGTTGTTAGTGACTGATTTAGAATTGGGTGCAGGAAAGTTATCCAAGGTGTGTATATGTTGAGAATGAGCATGGAGGAGGTGAAAAAGGGAGCCACCCTGGCTGAAGGAAAAGCAGTTTTGCACAGCCAGAATGTAACCAGAATGTTCCCCTTATCACTGAAGAACGCAGACTCGGGCCCCAACTTCTCTGCACAGGATGGACACGTCGTGACTCGTGCTTTAAACGGGGCATTAGAGCAGTGGAAACTGTGACCAAGGCACAGCAAGCCTTGAGCAGGACACAGAAGAGGCACGTGTCAAGGCTAAGAGGACCCAGGAGCAGAATGTTTATAGAATAATAATAATAATGATAATGATGATGGTAATTGTTAAGCACTTACTATGTGTCAACCACTGTTCTGAGCCCTGGGGTAGATACAAGGTAATCAGGTTGTCCCACGTGAAGCTCACAGTCTTAATCCCGATTTTATAGATGAGGGAACTGAGTCACAGAGAAGTGAAGTGATTTGCCCAATCTGTCTCTCACTCTAGACTGTGAACTCACTGTGGGGCAGGAAACCTGTCTACTGACTGTTATATTGTACTGCTCCAAGCACTTAGTACAGTGCTCTACACACAGTAAGTGCTCAATAAATACCATTGATTGATTGATTAATTGACTGACTCATTTCGGGGCTCCATCAGAGGGGAGGAGGAGAAGACTCCATATCCAATGAAGCTGTTTGAGCTGCAAGATGTCTACTTGGTTGCGTTTATTCTCTCTCCCTACTGATAAACCCAGGTAAGGGTATATGTGGGTTTCTGATTGCATGGGAATGTGGGCCCTGGTTTAGAGCAGGACCAGGCAGTACAACTTTTATTATCATTAGTATTATCATTGTAGTTGTTGTTACTATTTTGGTATTTGTTAAGCACTTACTATGTGCCCAACATTGTACTAAGGAGTAGCAGGCATAGTAATATTACTAGTAGTAATCAATCATTTAATGAGTGGTATCTCCCGCCTACTTAGACTACTTCTCCTCTCTCCCTTCTCCTCTTATCCTTCTCCTCTTCCTTCTCCTAACTCGTTATTGGTGGGGAATCTGTCTGCTAAATCTTTGGTATTATACTCTCCCAAGCAGTTAGTACAGTGCTCTGCACATAGTAAGCACTCAATAAATATCACAGATTGATTGATTCTCCTTCTCCTCTTCCCCCTCCTCTTTTTCTCTCTCCTCCTCCTTCTGGTCCCTCTGATGATGGACACAAACTGGGGAATCCATTCCTCAGGCAAGACCTATGGGTGCTGCAATAGCCAGAAACTTCCACTTAATGTCACCTCTGTTCCAACAGAGGGCTATTTTCATATCTGGCAATTATCTCATCTCCTATAAGAGAGTATCAACTTCCAAACAATCAATCAAGCAAAGCAGGCAGTAGTATTTATTGAAAGCTTACTGGGTTCCAGGGGAAGAGTTTTTTATGTTAGTTTTGACCCTCTCAGCCTCTGATCCAGGGAGCAGGAATGGAGTACAAAGTGTCATTCCCGGTTATGTTTTATTTCCACTGTATTTGTTTGCCTAGCTGGTTCACAACTTTCAGTGAGTTTTTGATTCTTGTTATTGGGGTCCCCCCTCCACTTTTTCTGATAGTATTTAAGAAGACTTTAGACTATAAATTTTTTGTTGGCAGGGAACATGTTTACTAGTCTGTTATATTGTACTCTCACAAGTGCTTAGTACAGTGCTTTGCACACAGTAATAATAATGATGGTATTTGTTAAGCACTTACTATATGCCAAGCACTGTTCTAAGCACTGGGGTAGATACAAGGTAATTAGGTTATCCCACTTGGGGCTCACAAATCTTCATCCCTATTTTACAGATGAGGTAAAAGAGGCACAGAGAAGTTAAGAGATTGCCCAAGGTCACAGAGCAGACAAGTAGGAGATCCGGGATTAGAACCCACGACCACTGACTCCCAAGCCCGTGCTCTTGCCACTAGGCCAGTAAGTGCTCAATGAGTACAAATGACTGATCAAAGAAGTGTTTCTTATGTGCTGAGGTTGAGGTAGATATAATATAATCAGATTGGATACAGTCTCTGTTCCACATGGGGCTCCCAGTCTAGATAGGAGGAAGAACATGTATTCATCCTCATTTTACAGATGTGGAAATTGAGACCCAAAGAGTTTAAGTGACTAATCCAACATCATACAACAGGTAGGTTAAGTGACTAGTCCAAAGTCCCCCTGCAGGAAAAAGTCCGAGCCGGAATTAAAACCCAGGTCTCCTATACCCCGTCCTCTGCTCTTTCTACTAGCCCACTCTGCGTCTCAAGTGGACCAGGAAAATTGCAATCAATTGATCATATTTATTGAGTGCTTACTGTGTACAGAGCAATATACTAAGCACTTAGTACAGTCTAACAGAGTAGGTAGACCTGTTTCCTGCCTACAAGGAACTTAGAGTCTACAGAGATAGGCAGACATTAAAATAAACTGCGGATATGGACATAAGTGCTGTTGGGGCTGAGAGTGGGGAGAATAAAGGGTACAAATCTAAGTACAGTAATCATAAGGGATGGGTGGAGGGAAGAGAAGGAAGTTGTAGCTTTTCTCACTGCTTCCCTTTCACCTAGCATCAGGCAGGTTAGCGAAAGGGCCCCTCGCTGACTCAGAGCCTTGGCATGGGAGAATGACAATTCTCAGCTAGCACAACAAGTTCTGAGTTTGAGTCTGGGTCAGAGTATCCAAAGGACTTTGTTACTTTCCTTTTAAAACTACTCTTCCTTCTGTGTCATAGCAGGATGTGGTGGGGTATCCAGTCCAGAGTCCAATTTCTGCCTTGGACTTCTGTCATTCCTCTGACTGGAGGAGCAGGAGAGAGGAACAGAAGCACTGGTTCTGGAATATTCCCCACTCTCTGCGGACCCTGGCCCCCAAACCCTCTACCCCTCAGGCAATCCACTTCCTTCAGGTCATTTGTATTCAGCTGACTGGAGCGGGGAAGATCGGACCCCCGAGTCATTTTCCTGAGACACAGAAACGTGAGTATCTTGGAGGGAGGATGAGGGGAGGCCCTGGGAGAGGGTCTATGAGGAGATAGGTGGATGGAGGCAGCTATGGAGGATTTTGGGATGGAGGCATTCTGCACACAGTAAATGCTCAATAAATTCTCCTCTGTCCTTGAGAGTGATGGAGGCTCTGGCAGGGGAGGGATGGATTCAGATTCCACCAGGCCGGAACCTTGCAGGTGTGATTCATCTGGAAGGCTGTGTGCTGGTCTGTATCGAACAGCCCGATAGACAGACAGACGGATAGCCCTTGACTGAGCGGAGACCCCTTGTGGAGGGGTGAGAGTATCCTGCTGTTTCTCAGCCCCAGTCAGGATGGCCCTGGGGAAGCAGAATCAGGATAGTGGAGCCGAATACCTGTTGGCACGGCAGCAGTTCCATCTCTTAACCCCTACCTCTGGGGGAACAAATTCTAGGAGTCCATAGTTCCAGGACAATTTGGTGCCTTAGGGAGGGGCAGGGTCTTAGGGAGAGAGGCCTGGGGTAATTGGTCCTCTCATTCTTCCCCTAAGGGCTGCCCAGCGCAGGGCTGGGACCTGCTTCTTCCCCTGCCCACTGGCCTTGCCACAACCTCTAGGGGACATGAGATTCTCTCAGCGCTGAAGGACTCTTTGACCTGGGAATCAGCACGGTCAGAAGGTCACTCTCTGTGGTTCCGGGGTGTGGGAGTTCACCTTGGGGTGGTGACCAGAGACAGCATAGGACATTAGCCCCTGAAGGGCTCTGTAGGGCAGTTACTGTGGATGTCTTCTCCCCCAGGCTCCTTCCTGCTTGGCCCCTAGATCACCATCCCAGCCTGGTGTTCCCACGAGTTTGCTCCAAGCAATGACAGAGATGGTGAGATTCCCAGAATGTTCTGGGTCTGGCTGCCTCATCTCCTTTTTCATCTTCCTCCAGCTGTCCCCCCAGTCTTCAGGTAAGGGTAACTTCTCTCTCTCTTATGGGCTCCACTGGGAATTCTCAAAGGAAGAAAACTGTCCTCAGTGGGAATATTTTTCTCCAGAGAGCAGAGCTGAGGGAAATATCTATCCCCTCTCTCCTCAGGGTGAGAGGAGGGTCCTCATCTTCTAGAAATGGGTGTCTCCCCCCTCCCACCCGGACCTCAGAGCCAGCTGCTTTCTGCCTGCCTCCCTTTGTTACAGCTCAGTTGGCCGTGATTGGACCGGCTGAACCGATTGTGGTTCTGGTTGGGGAATATGCTGACTTACCCTGTCGCCTGGACACCAAGATGAATGCAGAGCACATGGAGGTGAGGTGGTCCAGGTCCGAGTATTTCAATGTCGTGCACCTATACGATGAAGGGGAGGACCAGGATGGAGAGCAGATGGAGGAGTATCAAGGTAGAACGACGCTGGTGAGAGATTCCATCGTCGACGGACGTGTGATTCTGAGAATACACAATGTCCGTATGTCTGATGAGGGACAGTACCGCTGCTTCATTAGAAGCCCAGAACATTTCGCTCAAGCCACTCTGGAACTGAAAGTGGCAGGTGAGTAGTTGCTTCTACTCTATTCCTCACTGTGACATTGCTCACCCATTCTCTGGCAGCGTTGCCAAGTCTGGGCTCTACCCAGAATCCCCTTTGGGTCGGTGGCCAACATGAGTTTTCACAACCTGGGCCCACCCAACTGCCCTTTCTCCCCTTCTGGAGCATGGACAGCCTTGCTTGGGCCAGTGTTTCCTGGGAAACCTTCTCAGTGTTTTTTTTTATGGTATTTGTTAAGCACTTGCTATTTGTCAAGCACTGTTCTAAGTGCTGGGGTAAAAATAAGTATGTTTGCAATCTGAAAAAAGCTTACATTTAAGGAGAGAACATAGGGAGATAGGAAAGGGAAAAGGAAAGAAAAAAAGAAGTGGATCTCTTTCATCTCTGGTCTGTTTCCTCATTACTCTTCTAGAGCGATCCTGCAGATCAGTGCAAATGTACAGGGTAGTAATGTTAATGCGGAGAGCACTAAGCCAGAATTTGCGATCATTCAGACACTGGAAATAATCACCAGTACTCATAGAACACCTATTGAGTCCTGAGCAATTTCCTTGGCCCTTGGAGCATATTTGGAAGACGAAAATGTGCTCCCTGCCTGAAATATGAGAGATGAGGCAGAGAGCCTGAAGGCAGAGAGCCTAATAAGGAGTCTGTGTACTAATCCAGCCAGGAGGTGATGAGAGTTTATAACTAGATGGGGGTTTAAGGACTCAGAGGGAAGGGAAAGTTCTGAGATACCTGAGGAAAAACGGGGAGGCCCCAGCTGGGCTGAATGTGATAAATGATTACGGGCTCTTGTTATATCCCGGCTAGACTACTGTGTCAGCCTTCTCTCTGACCTCCCTTCCTCCTCTCTCGCCCCGCTCCGGTCTACTCTTCACTCCGCTGCCCGGCTCATCTTCCTGCAGAAACGATCTGGGCATGTCACTCCCCTTCTTAAACAACTCCAGTGGTTGCCTATCGACCTCCGCTCCAAACAAAAACTCCTCACTCTAGGCTTCAAGGCTCTCCATCACCTTGCCCCTTCCTACCTCTCCTCCCTTCTCTCTTTCTACCACCCACCCCGCACGCTCCGCTCCTCCGCCGCCCACCTCCTCACCGTCCCTCGGTCTTGCCTATCCCGCCGTCGACCCCCGGGTCACGTCCTCCCGCGGTGCCGGAACGCCCTCCCTCCTCACCTCCGCCAAACTGATTCTCTTTCCCTCTTCAAAACCCTACTTAAAAATCACCTCCTCCAAGAGGCGTTCCCAGACTGAGCTCCTCTTCCCCCTCTACTCCCTCTGC
This sequence comes from Ornithorhynchus anatinus, assembly GCF_004115215.2. NCBI lineage: Eukaryota > Metazoa > Chordata > Mammalia > Monotremata > Ornithorhynchidae > Ornithorhynchus > Ornithorhynchus anatinus. Next base: position 2,849,047 of record NC_041753.1, on the reverse strand, counting down.
CATCCCCCCTTTACCTCTCCGCAGCTAAAGCCTCATTTTCCCCTTTTCCCTCTGCTCCTCCACCTCTCCCTTCCCATCCCCACAGCACTGTACTCGTCCGCTCAACTGTATATATTTTCGTTACCCTATTTATTTTGTTAATGAATTGTACATCGCCTTGATTCTATTTAGTTGCCATTGTTTTTACGAGATGTTCTTCCCCTCGACGCTGTTTATTGCCATTGTTCTTGTCTGTCCGTCTCCCCCGATTAGACTGTAAGCCCGTCAAACGGCAGGGACTGTCTCTATCTGTTGCCGACTTGTTCATCCCAAGCGCTTAGTACAGTGCTCTGCACATAGTAAGCGCTCAATAAATACTATTGAATGAATAAATGAATGGATGTGTCATTGATAGTGTCATCTGTAATGATGTCATCAGCCTGGGTGCTGGTGTGTGGGAAGGACTGGGACATTAGTGACAGGGATGGAAGAGGCAGGAAGAGGAGGGAGTGGAGGAGGGAGGAAGAGGAAGTTGGTTTTGGTTTGTGGCAGGTGAAGGGGCTGGGAACCCGATCAATCAATCAATCAATCACTCAGGGTTATTGAGCGCTTCCTGTGTGCAGAGCACTGTAGTAAGAACTCTGGAGAGTATGATGTAACAATAAACAGACACATTCCTTGTCCACAACAAGCAATTAAGACACCTCTCAAGGAGGATCAGGAGGAACCATTCAGTCAGTCAACTCCATGCATTTGGGTCTGTGGGGGAGTCCCGGATTGTGTCTTGGAGAGAAAAGAGATCATCTCCCTCCTCTCCCTATTTTCCCCCCACTTCCCTCCAAAGTCCATCCACCCTTCTGAGGGATGGATCCACTCTCTCTGGCCAGTTTAACCATTTTTTTTGTGGCATTTGATAAGTGTTTATTACCTGCCAAACACTGTACTAAGCCCTAGGGTTTATCAACATTTATCATTGAAATTGTTCAGTCTATGTCTCCCCACTCCTCAAGAATCTCCATTGGTTGCCCATCTACCTCCTCATCAAACAGAAACTCCCTTCCATTGGCTTTAAAGCACTCAATCAGCTTGCCCCTTCCTACCTCACATCTCTAATCTCCTCCTACAGCCCAGCCCACACACTCCACTCCTCTATGCCAACTTACTGTGCCCCTGTATCATCTATATTGCTGCCGACCCCTTTCCCATGTCCTCCCCCTAGCCTAGAACTCCCTCCCCTCCAAATATGCCAGACCACCACTCTCTCCACCTTCAAATCACTGTTAAGGTCACATCTCTCTGTGAGGCCTTCCCTGATTAAACCCTCTTTTCTTCAGCTAGCCCTCCCTTCTCCATCATCTATGTAACTTGGATCTGTGATCTCTGGACATTTGATATTCACCTCACCCTCAACCCCACGCCACTGATGTACGTATCTTTAAATTATATATTATAAATTATTCATATTAATATCTGTCTCCCCCTCTAGACTGTAAATTTGTTATGGGCAGGGAACTTGTCTGCCAATTATGTTATATTGTATTCTCCAAGCACTTAGAACAGTGCTTTGGACATAGTAAGTTCTCAGCAAATATTTCCTCTATTTGAACATTTCTTTCTAGAAAGCAGAGCCGAGAAGACCATCTATTGCCACTCATCTCAGGATGCCCCTGGGGCCTTCAGAGGGTGGGCAGGTGGGGCTGTGTCTTTTCCCTGGGGATAAGGGACTCCTCTTCCACTGACATCCCAGCCACAGCCCGTCTCTGATCATCTCCCTTTCTCCTAGATCAGTTTACTGTGATTGGACCTGCTACACCCATAGTGGCCCTGGTAGGGGAAGACATCGAGTTACCCTGTCACCTGGTCCCCAAGAAAAGCACTGAGCACATGGAGGTGAGGTGGTCCCGATCCAAATTCTCCCAGTCCGTGCACGTGTATAGAGATGGCCAGGACCAGGATGGAGAACAGATGGAGGAGTATCGAGAAAGGACGGATTTAGTGGTAGGCTATGGACACGTGACTCTGAAAATATATGACATCAGAGTGTCTGATGTGGGAAGATATCGCTGCTTTTTCCGAGATGGGCGAATGCATGATGAAGCCACTGTGGAGCTGCAGGTGGCAGGTGAGTGTTTCTGCCCTGTGACTGTTTCTCACTGTGACCAATCGGGGTTGTTTCTCTCAGGCAGCAAAGCTGATGGTCTGGGCCCTACTCAGAATCCCCTTCTGCTCCTGGACATGCATAGCATCCACTCATCTAGCCAGGGTCCCACCCTGGACTACAGGAAGCCTTGCTTGAGGCAGTGTTTCCTGGGAAATTGTCTCTGGGGGTCCCTTTCATTCCTGGTCTGTTAAGACTTACTATAATAATGATGGTATTTGATAAGTGCTTACTATGTGCCAAGCACGGTTCTAAGCTCAAAGATAGATACGAGTTGATCAGGTTGGACAGAGTCCCTGTCCCAGATGGGGTTCAGAGTCTTAATCCCCATTTTACAGATGAGGTGACTGAGGCCCAGAGAAGTTAAATGACTTGCCCAAGGTCACACAGCAGATGTGGCAGAGCTGGGATTAGATCCCAGGTCCTTCTGACTCCCACGCCTGTACTTAAGCCACTAAGTCATGCTGCTTCTCTACTATATGCCAAGTACTGTACTAAACCCTGGGGAAGATACAAATTAATCAGGTTGGACACAGTCCATGTCCCACATGGGACTCATAGTTTGAATTCCTATTTTACAGATGAGATAACTGAGGCACAGAGAAGTTAAGTGACTTACCTGAGGTCACACAGCAGGTCTGTTTCCCCATTATTTTTCTAACGTGATCCTGAGTGTCAATGCTCAAATGCAGGGAAGTGCTGTTAACGTGGACAGTATTAAGTCAGAACTTGGGAAGTTTTAAATCCTTGCAATAATCACCAGGTTTGTGGAACATTTATTGAGTCCGAAGCAATTTCTCTGGCCCTTGGGCCATATTCGGAAGGAATATGGGCTCCCTGTCTGACATGCGATAGAGAGGAGAGGCTGGAGGCAGAGAGGCCAGGAAAGGGACCGTGTTCTAATCCAGCCGAGAGATGATGAGGGTTTATATCAGGATGGGGGTTAAGGGGTCCAGAGGGAAGGGAAAGTTCAGTGAAAGATCCTGGGGCAAGAAGAGGGAGGCTCCAATTGGACTTTGTCTGTGAGATGAGTGGGTGATGTCATTGATGATGATGCCATCCATGATGACATCACTGGTGGCACCCAAGTTGGGTGCTAGTGAACGGGGAGGACTGGGTCGTTAGTGACTAATGGGAAAGGCAGGAAGAGGAGGGCGGATGAGGAGGCCTGTTTCAATTTCATCAATGGTACTGATTGAGTGCTTGTGCGCACAGTACTAAGCATCTGGGAGAATTCAATACAACAGAGGTTATAGACACAGTCGCTCTCCACAACAAGCTTTCAGTCATGAAGATTTGAAGAAGGTCAGGGCAGCAGGAACAGCCAAAAGACAACATCCCATAGGCCGGAAGGATGGTCTCGTGACCCTTGTCCCCTGTGGTTTCTCTGCTGCTCCTCCTCCTCTAAAGCAGGAACATCCCATCATGCCAGACGGCGCTGCCTACAAATCTCCCCATTCTTCTCCATCCCCCTGCCTTTGGGCTCAGTCCTATTCAGGCTGGGGAGATCCGGCTCCTCTCTGGATCCCACAGCCACGGGGATCCTCTCAGGGAGTGGTCTGGAGGATTGAGACAGATCTCTATCCAACAGACAATTACACCCCCCGCTCCCCCCCCCCCCCGCTTCAAAGCCTCAATGAAGGCCCATCTCCTCCAAGAGGCCTTCCCTTACTAAACCCTTCTTTCCTCTTCCCCCACTCCCTTCTGCATCACCCTGACTTGCTCCCTTTATTCATCCCCTCTCCCAGCCCCCCGGCACTTATGTCCATATCTGTCATTTACTTATTTATTCATATTAATGTCTCTCTCCCACTCTAGATATAAGCTCATTGTGGGCAGGGAATGTGTCTACTTTTATATCGTACTCTCCCGGCTCTGAGTACAGTGCTTTGCACATAGTAGGCCCTCAATAAATATGATTAAATGAATGAATAAATGAATGAATGAAAAGAGGCCTTCCCTGACCACATTCTCCTTTCCTCTTTTCCCACTCCCTTCTGCACTGCCCTAATTTGCTCCCTTTATTCATCCCCCTCCCATCCCCACAGCACTTATATCCATATCTGTAATTGTATTTATTTATATGAATGTTTGTCTCCCTGTCTAGATTGTAAATTCATTTTGGGCAGGGAATGTGTCTGTTATATTGTTTTATTGTCCTCTCGCAAGCACTCAGTATAGTACTCTGCACACAGTAAGCATTCAATAAATGACTGTCTGATCTTGCCCTCCCCAGTTGAGGGCATCCAGCCTCGGCTCCACATTAAGGGGCACACGGACCAAGAGCTCGTCCTGGAGTGTGGGTCGTCCGGATGGTACCCGGAGCCTGAGTTGGAGTGGAGAGACGACAGGGGGAGGGTCATCCCATCGCGGTCTCTGCACCGACTCCGAGCTGGAGATGGCCTGTATGTTGTGGCCGCGTCTGTGGCAGTCCCAATCCACTTCGTGCGCCAGATGTCCTGCTCCGTCCGGAACCCCCTCCTCTGGGGGCGAAAGGTGACAGCGATTTCCACCACAGGTCAGTGTCGCTCCCCACTCGCAGAGCCGCAAGTGGAGATTTCTCGACAATGGGAGGTTTCTGCCAGTGTAGACACAGCCCTGGAGAGGTGGAGGGGAAGTGGCGTTTTCCTCGTTCATGAGAATTCAGGATCAGAAGAACCCATCAAAGCCCAGAGCATCTGGAATTGTAGATTCAGGGAGCAGGAAACTGAGGCTAGAAGCCAAGGCCTGCCCTTCTGGCCGCTCCCCCAACTTGGTGCAGGGGGACTGTGGGGGTCCCACATTTTGAGTGGGAGAGAGAAGGGAGCGTCACCATACTTTGTCTTATCATCCCTTCTGTCCCCATCCCTCCTTCCACAGGATGGAGGCACCTCGAACCTACTCTCTCCGGTTTAACCATTTATTATTATTATTATTATTATTATTGTTAACTGCTCTCTATGTCTCAAGCACCTTTGTAAGTGATGGGGTAGATAAGAGTCAATTAGTCTGGACACATTCTCTTTTCCATTTGGGGCTCACCATCTAAGTAGGAGGGAGAACAGGCTTTTTATTTACTTATTTATTTTTTATGGTAATTGTAAAGTGCTTACTATGTGCCAGGCACTATACTAAATGGCTCAGTGGAAAGAGCCTGGGCTTGGGAGTCAGAGGTCATGGGTTCGACTCCCGGCTCTGCCACTTGTCAGCTGTGTGACTGTGGGCAAGTCACTTAACTTCTCTGTGCCTCAGTTACCTCATCTGTAAAATGGGAATTAACTGTGAGCCTCACGTGGGACAACCTGATTACCCTGTATCTACCCCAGCGCTTAGAACAGTGCTCTGCACATAGTAAGCGCTTAACAAATACCAACATTATTATTACAAGCTGAGTCCCTGTCCCTCATGGCGTTCAAAGTCTTACTACCTATTTTACAGATGAGAAAACTGATACACCCAGAAGTTAAGTGCCTTGTCCAAGGTCACACAGTAAACATTTAGCAGAGCTGGCATTAGAACCCAGGTCCTCTGACTCCCAGGCCCGGACTCTATCCATTAGGCTATGCTCCTTGTCATTTCTTCCATGCCCAGATACTTAGTTCCTTCTAGAGAGGGAAGGGTCACGTGGGCTGGGTGAGGGGATCTCAGGAATCCACCTACCAGCCCCTCCCCTGAGAGCTCAAACAGCACAGGGAAAGGGGAAAGGGGTGGGGTGGGCCTCAGTTATCGCTAGGTTATGACACATGAGGATGTTTATTTCAAATCCATTCTTCCTGAGGAAAGAAGACGATTGGTTGGTGTCACCTACAAAAGTGATCCTGGCTGTGCTGCTGGTTCTGACCTCTCTCTTTTATCTCATCGGGAAGCTGAACGGTAAATAAGCAAAAGGACAGTTGTGGGGAATTCCAGTATTTCAGGGTCTCTAGTCCACTGTGGACCGTAAGCTTATTGTGGCAGGGAATTTGTCTACCAACTCTTTTATATTGTTATATTGTGCTTTCCCAAGCACTTAGTTCAGTGTATGGGTTGATTGTAAACTTCTTGAAGGGCAGGAATTTAAGTCTGCTAAAGTCTCCGAAGCGCTTAGCTCAGTCCTGAGCAGTGGTACTGTTGATCAATCAGATATATTTATTGCACATTCACTGTGTGCAGAGCACTGTACTAAGCATTTGGGAGAGTACAGTATAATCAATTGAATTTATTGAGTGCTTACTGTCTTCAGAGCACTGTAGTTTGTAGATACATTCCCCGCCCAAGGCGAGCTTACAGTCTAGAGCGGGAGACAGTAATATAAATCAATAAAGTTATCGTTTCAGTGAATGAAAATAATTATTTAAATAAAATTCATATTGACTTAATCAATTACCTAGAAATAGAAATTTAATCAAATTATTAAAATGAATAATTATTATAAGTAAACAAATTATGGATATGTACATATGCATTAATAGTAATGGTAGTATTTATTGAGCATCTACTTGGTGCAGTGTTCCAGGCAGGCAAGTGGTCGAATCAGGATTAGTAATAATAATGATGGTATTTGTTGAGCGCTTACTGTGTGCCAAGCCCTGTTCTAAGCTCTAGAAGAACCCGGACTCCTGCCACTAGGCCACACTTCTCCTCAGGTCCTCCCTTTCATTTCCAGGCTGCTGGCTCAGATCGAGTCAGACAAGACCATCCGGGGTTTGGCAGAGAAAGATTTTGGATTTCCTTGGGATTTTGATCTTGAGATAAGGGAGAAAATGGTCTCAATTTGTCCACCTTGTGTGTGTATCAGGAATGGTCAGGACCAGGACTGAGAACAGATGTAGGGTTGTTACAGTGGAGGGGAGTTGGGGGTGCTGGAGGGGCTGGGGGAGAGATCCCGAGGGGCAGAGACCCAGGACACGTGCCCACGCGCCCTGGGAAAAGTCCTGTTGCTGTGGAGACAGAATCCTGGGCTGGATGGGAGATTTGTTAAGCGCTTACTATTTGCCAGGCACTGTAATAAATACTCGGGTAGAAACAAGCTAATTAGGCTGCACCCAGGCCACCTCCTACATGAGACTTAGAGGCTTAATTCCCATTTTACAGATGAGGGAAATGAGACGCAGAGAAGTGAAGAACCAGCATGGTCTAGGGGACAGTGCATGAACCTGGGAGTCAGAAGGACCTGGGTTCTAGTTCCGGCTCCGCCACTTGTCTGTGTGACCTTGGGCAAGTCACTTCTCTGGGTATCAGTTACCTCATCTGTAAAGTGAAGATTAAGACTGAGCCCCATGTACGACATGGACTGTGTCCAACATGATTAGCTCGTATCTGCTCCAGCAGTTAGAACAGTTCCTGGCAAAGTAAGTGCTTAACAAATAACATAAAAAAGTGACTTGCCCAAGGTTACACAGCAGACAAGTAATAGAGTGGGATTAGAACCCAGATCCTCTGACTCCCAAGCCCAAGCTCTCTCCACTAAATCATGCTGCTTCTCTTCTCTTTCAGCTGCATTCTTCTGCTTCTTTTGCGGATTCCTGCCTATCCTGGGCCTGATGGCTGGTGTGATCGTCTACTTCATCTAGAAACTTCCTGAGGAAAAATCATTTTGTGGGAAAAAATATGTAAGGTAAAGGACCTGGGAAGGAGCCACAGTCCTTTAGAGAGAGGCGGGAAGGCAATAATAATGATAATAATTATGGTATTTCTTAAGACTGTAAGCTCAGTGTGGAAAAGAAATGTGTCTGTTTATTGTTGTACTCTCCCAAACACTTAATGCAATGCTTTGCACACAGTAAGTTCTCAATAAAAATGATAGAATGAATGAAGGAATGAATAAGTGCTTACTATGTGCCAGGCAGTGTCCCGAGCGCTGGGGTGAATACAAGCAAATTGGGTTGGACACAGTCCTTGTCCCAAAGTTTCCATCTCCATTTTACAGATGAGGTAATTGAGGCACAAAGAAGTGAAATGACTTGCCCAAGCTTACACAGCAGACAGGTGGTGGAGCCTGTATTAGAACCCATGACCTTCTAATTTCCAGGCCCGTGCTCTATCCATTAAGCCATTCTATCAATAATTCTCAGACACCTGAAGGGATCGGGCCCCCTTCCCTGCCCCCTCTCCCATGTCAGTGGCAGGAGGACACGTGGGTTGGGGGATGGGGATGGGCTCGGCCTCTCTGAGTGGCTTGACAGCAAAGCTGTCCTTTTTATGTGATGGTCAGCAGGGCTGTTGAATTTCCCCTTATTTTCTCATTCTTGTTCATCATCTAGAGAAGCAGGATGGCTTAATAATAGTAATAATGATGGTATTTGTTTGGAGAAGCAGTGTGGCTCAGTGGAAAGAGCACGGGCTTTGGAGTCAGAGGTCATGGGTTCGAATCCCAGCTCTGCCACTTGTCAGCTGTGTCACTGTGGGCAAGTCACTTAACTTCTCTGTGCCTCAGTTACCTCACCTGTAAAATGGAGATTAAGACTGTGAGCCCCACGTGGGACAACCTGATTCCCCTGTCCCTACCCCAGTGCTTAGAACAGTGCTCTGCACATAGTAAGCGCTTAACAAATACCAACATTATTATTACAAGTGGCAGAGCTGGGATAAGAACCCACGACCTCTGACTCCCAAGCCTGTGCTCTTTTCACTGAGCCACGCTGCTTCTTGGGACTTCTTGGCTTAGTGGAAAAAACATGGGTCTGGGAGTCAGAAAGACCTGGGTTCTAATCCCAACTCCCCCATGTGTTCTTGTGTGACCTTGGGCAAGTCACTTCACTTCTCTGGGCCTCAGTGACCTCATCTGTAAAGTGGGGATTAAGAGTGTGAGCTCCTTGTGGGACAGGGACTGTGTCCAACCTGATTAACTTGTATCTACCCCAGTGCTTAGAACAGTGCTTGGCATATAGTAAGTGCTTAGCAAATTTTATTATTATTATTGTCTTTTCCAAGTGATTTCCCCTCTCCAGAGAGCTGATTGCCACTGAAGAACTAGCCGGTGGGTTGCTAGGATACTGGGGACACCTCCAGCATGAACAGTACACTCATCATCCCTGATGGTCGCTATCATCATCACCATCTCCATCTCATCAATCAGTCAATCAATCAATTGTATTGAGAGCACTTACTGTGTGCAGAGCACTGTACTAAGCACTTGGGAGAGTACAATAGAACAGACATGTTCTTTGCTCACAAAGAACTCACAGACTAGAAATAGAGGCAGGCATTAATATATTAATAAGGGATATATACATAAACACTTAGTAATAATAATAATAATAATGTTGGTATTTGTTAAGCGCTTACTATGTGCAAAGCACTGTTCTAAGCACTGGGGTAGACATAGGGAAATCAGGTTGTCCCACGTGGGGCTCATAGTCTTAATCCCCATTTTACAGATGAGGTAACTGAGGCACAGAGAAGTTAAGTGACTTGCCCACAGTGACACAGCTGACACGTGGCAGAGCTGGGATTCGAACCCATGACCTCTGACTCCAAAGCCCGTGCTCTTTCCACTGAGCCACGCTGTACAATGCTCTGCACATAGTAAACATTCAGTAAATACCATTAACTGTTTAATTGATAAGTGCTGAGGGCCTGAGGGTGGGGTGATTAAGGATATCAAATCTTAGAGTATTTATTCTAATAAAGAATGTCATTTTCACCTTTGTTGTTTTTATTTGGGGTTTGGAGGTACGTGTGGGATTTTGGGCGATACGGAACTCTGTTTTCTCTTTTCCGACCTTCAACATTGCTTTCCTTTCTCCTTTTTCCCCACTTTCTCCGTCAATTCCATATTCTGGTCTCCTGGAACCCTGACACTTAACTTGATTAGCTTATATCTGCCCAGCATTTAGTACAGTGCCTGGCATAGATAAGCGCTTAACAAATACTTAAAAAAAAAAAGTGCTCTCTGCCCTACATTCTGGGTGAGACGTCAGCCACTAAAGTGAAGTCCAGAAAGGAGGAAGCAAGTGAGTTTAAAGATGTGTATATAAATACTGGGTGGATGGGTGAAGGTTGTGGTGGCCATAGATACAACCTATACACTGAAATTTCCAAATCAATCTCCAGTGACGCAACACGGAAGGACTGAGCTGCAGGAATCCTCTTCCTGGAGCCTCACTCTGACCTCATCTCTCCTCTCCTCTAAACCCTTCACTGGTGATTTTTTTCTTCTTTACGGTACTTGTTTAATCACCGACTATGTGCCGGTCACCATACTAAGCGCAAGGGTAGAAAACTCCCAGAACGATTGCAGATGGAGTAGGGACGTTCCGGGAGAGTCGTGTCCATGGCATCGCTGTGGGTCGGAGACAACTCGACAACATAAGACAAGATGCAAGCTAATCAGGTTGGACACAGTCCATGTCCCACATGGGGCTCACAGTCTTAATCCCCATATTAGAGATGAGGTAACTGAGGCACAGAGAAGTGAAGTGACTTGCCCAAGGTCACACAGTATCATCATCAATGGCATTTATTGAGCACTTGCTACGTGCAGGGCACTGTACTAAGTGCTTAGGAGAGTACAGTGCAACAGAGATAGCAGACATGTTCCCTGCCCACGAGTTTACAGTCTCAATCAATTGTTAACTCAATCAATTATTACTTATTGAGTGCTTACTGTGTGCAGGGCATTGTACTAAATGCTTGGGAGAGTGCACTATAACAGAGTTCAATTTAATTCAATCGTTTTTATTTTGTGCTTACTGTCTACAAAGCACTGTCCTAGCATTTGGGAGAGTACAATATAATAATAAACAGATACATCCCATGCCTTCAACGAGCTTACAGTCTAGGGTGGGAGACAGATATTAATAAAAATTATGATATTTGTTAAGCACTTACTATGTGCCAAGCACTGTAAATTATGGCTATGGACATCACTGTTGTGGGGCTGAGGGAGTGATAAATAAAGGGTGGAAATCCAAGGGTCCCTCCTCTAATCAAATCTCACATTAGGGTTTGAGGTGCCCCTCTAGTTTACCCCATTTTAAATAGCTGCTCTGTCGATCATTTTGGCCTACTTGGGAATGAAGTATGGATAACAATAATAATTATGATAGTAGTGTTTGTTAGGTATTTATTATGTGTCAATACCTAGGGTAATAATAATAATGATGGTATTTGTTAAGCATTTACCATGTGTCAAGCACTGTTCTAAGTGCTGGGGTAGATTCTAAGTGCTGGGGTAGATACAAACTAATCAGGTTGGACGAAGTCTCTGTCCCAAATGGGGCTCACAGTCTTAATTCCCATTTTACAGATGAAGTAACTGAGGCCCAGAGAGGTGAAGTAGCTTATCCAACGTCACACAGCATACAAGTGCCAGAGCCGGGATTAGAACCCAGGTCCTTCTGAGTCCCAGGCCCTGGCTCATTTCACTAGGCCATGCTGCGACACAAGATAATCAGGAAGGACACGGGGCTCACAGGCTAAGTAGGAGTGAGAACAGTGCGGTCTAGCGGAAAGAACTCGGACCTGGAAGTCAGAGAGCCTGGGTCCTAATATCAGCTCTGCCACTAATGCTATGTGAACTTGGGTAAATCACTTTTCTGTTTCTCAGTTTTCCTCTTCTGTAAAATGAGCATGAAATACCTGTCCTTCCTCCTTTTTAGACTGAGAGCATGTATGGGAACGTGGGAGAGGGGGTCATGGGGTTGGGCTTGACCTCTCTGGGTTCTGTTACAGCAAATCTGTTTTTCACAGAGGGTCAGTGGGGCTGATGAGTTTTCACTTGGAGGCTGACTCTGTGCTACCTTTTAGAAGAAACTCTCACCGAGACTGGCCCCTGAAGAACCAATGGAGTTTCCCTTTCCAAACTCCTCAAATGAGTTGTTTATACCCGCTCAACTTCCTCTTACCCAGTTTTTTTTAAATGGTATTTGTAAAGCACTTAGTCATTCAATAAGTCATTTGAATTTATTGAGCACTTATTGTACGCACAGGACCATACTAAGTGCTTGGGAGAGTACAAAAGAATAAACACACAATTCCCTGCCCATAAGCTCATTATGGGAAGTTGAGCGGATGTAATCAACTCATTTGAGGAGTTTGGAAAGGGAAATTCCATCCGCTAATCAGTCTAGAGAGAGCTTACAGTCTATCTTACTATGTGCCAGGCACTCTACTAAGCACTGGGTTAGGTACAAGCTGATCAGGTTGAACACAGCCCATGTCCCAAATGGGGCTCACAGTTTTAATCCCCATTTTACAGATGAGTTAATTGAGGTGCAGAGAAGTGAAGCGACTCACCCAAAGTCACAAAACAGACAAGCGGCAGAGCTGGGATGAGAACTCAGGTTCTCTGGCTCCTAGGCCTGTGCTCTATCCATTAGACCACACTGCTTTTCCATTTTCTCCTCGACCCCCTCCAAGCTGGCTTCCTCCTCCTTCACTCCACAGAAACTGCCCTCTCGGAAGTCACTAAAGACATTCTTCTTTTTGTTTGTTTGTTTTAATGGAATTTATTAAGTGTTTACTATGTGTCAGGAACTGGACTAAGCGCTGAGATAGATACAAGCTAATCAGGTTGGACACAGTCCATATAGAACTGACAGCCTTAATTCCCCATTTTACAGATCTGGTAACTGAGGCACAGAAAAGTGAAGTGTTTTGCTAAAATTCACAGAGCAGACAAGTGGCAGAGCCGGGATTAGAGTCCAGATCTTTCTGACTCCCAAGCCCGGGCTCTAACCACTAGGCCACACTGCTTCTTGTCAAATCCATTGGCCTCCATCCAATCCTCTTAGACCTCCCACCTGCTCTTGACACTTTGGACCACCCACTTCTCCTGGAAACATTCTCTTACCTTAGCTTCACTGACAGTGTCCCCTTCTGCACACAATAAGAAGCTCAATAAATACCACTGATTGATTGACTTCCCTGAATTGAAAGGCTTATATTTTCTGTATCAAGGTGCATAGTTTTAGCAGAAAGCACAAGGGACTTGAGTCAGGAGATCTTGGTTTGAGTCTGAGCTCTGTCATTGGCCTGTTTTATGACCTTGGGTGAGCCACTTAACTTCTTGGCTTAGTGGATAGAGCCCGGGCCTAGGAGTCCAAAGGTCATGGATTTTAATCCTGGCTCTGCCACTTGTCTGCTGTGTGACCTTGGGTAAATCACTTAACTTCTATGTCTCAGTTTCCTTATCTAAAAAAGGGGATTAAGCCCTAAAGGGAAAGGGACTTTACCCAATCTAAAATTAGCCCAGCGCTTAGAAAAGTGCCTGGCAAATAGTAAGTGCTTAACAAATACTACTATCATTATTATTATTATTATTACTTTCATCACCTATAAAATGGGGATAAGATAGAACGCAGTGTGGGACAGGGACTATATCTCATCTCATTACCTTGTTTCTATTCCAACGATGAGCACATAGTAAATGCTCGATAAATGCAAAGAAAGCTTTAAAGAAACAGAGGAAGAGGGAAAAACAGAGCAGAATAAAATAACTTTTGGGGATTTTTTTTTTTTAATGAAAGGAAACCAGGCAAATCTGAGCAGTTGTTCCCTTTCCCATTTCCTTCCTTCCCCTTATAATAATAATAATAATGTTGGTATTTGTTGAGCGCTTACTATGTGCCGAGCACTGTTCTAAGCGCTGGGGTAGACATAGGGGAATCAGGTTGTCCCACGTGGGGCTCACAGTCTTAATCCCCATTTTACAGATGAGGGAACTGAGGCACAGAGAAGTTAAGTGACTTGCCCACAGTCACACAGCCGACAAGTGGCAGAGCTGGGATTTGAACTCATGAGCCCTGACTCCAAAGCCCGTGCTCTTTCCACTGAGCCACGCTGCTTCCCCTTCCCACATAAACTTTGACTCCTATGTAGGTGGGACAGGGACTGTGTCTGATCTGCTTGCACTGTATCTACTTCAGTGCTTAGTACAGGCTCTGCACACAATAAGTGCTCCAACAAATACAATTGATGGATTGATTGATATTTTTTAAGGGCTTACTATGTGCCAAACAATATACTAATCAATCAGGGATATTTTTTGAGTACTTGCTGTGTGCAGAGCACTGTACTTAGTGCCTGGGAAATTCCAATATAACAGAGTTGCTAGACATGTTCCCTGCCCACAGAGAGCTTACAGTCTATAGGGGTACAAACATTTATAAAAATGAATAAATTATGGATATGTACACAAGTGCCTTGGGGCTGAGGGTGGGGTTAATAAAGGGTGCAAATCCAAGAGCAAGGAGTGAGAGAAGAGGAATCAGAAGTTAGTTCATTCACTCATTCAATCATATTTACTGAGCACTTACTATAAGCAGAGCACTGTACTAAGCGCTTGGGAAATATAATTCGGCAACAGAGACAACCCCTACCCAACAACAGGCTTACAGTCTAAATGGGGAGACAGACAACAAAACAAAGCAAGTAGACAGGCATCAATAGCATCAATATAAATAGAATTATAGAAATATTTTCACATTATTAATAAAATAGAATAATAAATATGTACATATATACACAAGTGCTGTGGGGTGGAGAGGGGGAAGAGCAGAGGGAGAGAGTCGGAGTGATGGGGAGGGGAGAAGGAGCAGAGGAAAAGTGGGGTTCAGTCAGGGAAGACCTCTTGGAGAAGAGGTTTTGATATCTTAATTAAAAGAATTTGATCTATTATAATTCCAATCTTTATTGTTTTCCTCACTTCTGCCTATCTGTAATAATAATAATAATAATGGTATTTGTTAAGCACTCACTATGTGCCAAGCACTGTTTTAAGCACTGGGGTAGATGCAAGGTAATCAGGTTGTCCCACGTGGGGCTCACAGTCTTAATCCACATTTTACAGATGAGGTTACTGAGGCACAGAGACGTTAAGTGGCTTGCCCAAAATCACACAGCTGACAAGTGGCAGAGCCGGGATTAGGACCCCCTGGTCACTTTTCAGCAAGATCTAACCCTATTGCCCTGTGAATGTCTGGGAAGAATGCCTGAGGAGTAGCATGGCCTAGAGGAAAGAGCACGGTCCCTAGAGTCAGGACCTTGGTTCTAATCCCAGCTGTGCCCCTTGTCTGCTGTATGACCTTGGGCAAGTCACTCTGTGCCTCAGTTGCCTCATCTGTAAACTGGGAATTGAGACCGTGAGCCCCATGAGGGACAGGGACTGTGTCCAGCCTGATTATCTTGTATCTACCTATGTGCTCTGCACATAGCAAACGTTCAATAGATACCACTGACTGACAGCCCAGCCAGGATCATGGAGGGAGTGGAAAAAGATGTCATTTAGGGCCCCAAACAAGGAGGGATGGGATTTAGAGGATTTTATAATCAACGCTGGGGGAGTCTGGGAGGGGGATGAAGAAATGTACCCCTGCCCCACGCTTCCCCTTCCCTCCCCAATTTAAGAATATCTAAGCCACCACTTTAAGCCTGGGTTTTTGGCTGCTATTTACACGCTCAGGGAGAGAGACGGAAGTCCGGTCCTAGCAGGAGCTCCTTGGCTTTAAAACCAGACTGGCTCAGAGGGTAGGTGCCCCAGGATAGTCTGGGCTCCCAGGGGATGGACTTCAAAGGTCTGAGCCTGTCCCGCCTTAGGGAAGCAGCGTGGCTCAGCGGAAAGAGCCTGGACTAGGAAGTCAGAGGTCATGGGTTCAAATCCCAACTCTGCCACTTGTCAGCTGTGTGACTTTGGGCAAGTCACTTAACTTCTCTGTGCCTCAGTTACCTCATCTGTAAAGCGAGGATTAACTGTGAGCCTCAGGTGGAACAACCCGATTACCCTGTATCTCCCCCAGCGCTTAGAACAGTGCTCTGCACATAGTAAGCGCTTAACAAATACCAACATTATTATTATTATTATTCGACCGCTGGCCCACGTCCTACCTCTGGCCTGGAATGCCCTCCCTCCTTCCATCCCCCAAACTAGCTCTCTTCCCCCTTTCAAAGCCCTCCTGAGAGCTCACCTCCTCCAGGAGGCCTTCCCAGACTGAGCCCCCCTTTCCCTCTGCTCCTCCTCCACTCATCGCCCCGACTCCCTCTGCTCTACCCCCTTCTCCACCTGACAGTACTTGTGTAAATTTGTACGTATTTTTCTATTTATTTTATTAATGATGTGTATATGTCTATTTACCTATTTCGATGCTACTGATGCCTGTCTACTTGCTTTGTTTTGTTGTCAGTCCTCCCCTTTAGACTGTGAGCTCGTAGGTGGGTAAGGATTGTCTCTACCTGTTGCTTATTGTACTTTCCAAGAGCTTGGTACAGTGCTCTGCACACAGTAAGCACTCAATAAATCGATTGAATGAACGAATCTACCTCAGCGCTTCGCCCAGTGACAGGAACAGAAAGGCTTAACGAATTCCACACACACACAATAAAAAAAGGCAACAGAGGCTGCTTCATGCGATGGCGATTCGCGGAAAGAACCCGGGTCGACCTCGAAAAGGGAAGGCAAAAACGACCCCCGTCCTTAACGGCAGGGACGAGGGGCAGGAAGGAAGGGGAGGAAGGCAAATGGCGTCTCCCTCAGGCCTTGGGCCTGTCGGGGATTTTCCAGGCTCCCCGCTCCACATCGGGCCAGACGCGCGTGCCCTCCGCCCATTGGGCGGAAGCGGGCCACGTGACCTCAAGAATTCCCGGCAAGGCCGCGAGCAGTCTGCGTCTGGACTTCCCGGAATCGCCGGCGGCGCCGCGCGCACCCGGACAATTGGGCGGGACGGGCCACGTGACTTCCAGGACTCGTGGCGGGAGGGAGGCGCGCGCGGATCTCGGCCTTTCCCGCCGTTTCTTCCCTGCCCGGCAACCGTTTACGTCACAGGGCGAACCGCCTGAGGATTGGTGGTGGGGACCGAGGTGGCGGGGAAGAGCGCGCCCTTGGGAGGGGGACGGTGAAACCCCTGCAGTTTTGGCTTCTGTGAAAGTGCGGCCCTTCCCCGCCCCCATTCTGTGAGCGGAGACCGCAGCAGAGCGGAAAAATCAATATTAGGACAAGGGCTGTTTTAGTTTCCTATTTGAAACAGGCGCGAGGGGAGGGGCGAACAGGATCACCTCAGACCAATCAGTTAAATCAATTAGTAGTATTTATTGAACGCTCACTGTGGGCGGTGCAGTGTACCAAGCACATGCAAGAACTCAATACAGTCGTGTCCCCTGCCCAGAGTGATCGTACAGTCTAGAACTAATCAGTAAAACAGAACAGTTATATTAATGACACTTTGAATACATACAGCTTTTCTTACCCAGCTTTTATTGCTCCTTTTAGAGTCATAGGTGGGACAGGGACCGTTACCCACCTGATTACCTCGTAACTACCCCAGTGATTAGGATAGCACCTGACACATAGTCAGTGCTTTACAAATACCATTTTTAAAAAAGCACTAGGTAGATTCAAAGTCATCAGGTCGGACACAATCCCTGAACCACATGGGGCTGACACTTTGGGAGGGAGGAGGCATTTGATCCCGATTTTACAGTTGAGGAAATGGGGACCCAGAGAGGATAAGTGATTTGTCTGAGGTCACACCGCAAGTCAGTGGCAGAACCTGGATTAGAATGTCCTGACTCCCAGTTCCCGGCTTTTACCACTAGACCACCGAACAACTTCACTTTAGTCTTTTCCCTAATCCCAGCCTGCCTTCCTGGCAGCAGCAGTAGCAATCCTCAGCTTCGGCCTGCCCCAGGGAAGCAGCTGAGGAGCTGGGGATATGAGCAGTTGCAGCCCAGGAAGGAGATGGAGAGCTGCAGGGGTCAGAGGGCAGGGACTGGTAGGCCCCCTAAGGGGCAGGAGGGACCGTGGGGCTGGGCTGGGGGCCAAGCAATGGGGCATCAGGACCAGGGGAGGGATCCCCTTCTTCAGTGTCTGAAGCTGGTTCTGCCCCTTGGTGGGTCACTAGGGCATCCTGAGAGGGGGCAGGCTTAGGGGCAAAGGCAGGATCTCTCTCAGCCCCACCGGACACAGGGTAGATGGTCAGAGATATCTGATCTTCAGTCTGAGGATGAAAGAAAGGCCGGAGGGTCCCAGAGAAGACTAAGTGGGAGAAAGTGTAGATGTGGGATCTGTCAGTCCCACTGTAGAATGAGATGACTCCAGCCTCGTAGTCCAAGTGAACTACCACCCGGTGGGGCTGGTTCGGTAAGGGGAGAGTGGTCTTGGGATTGGTGAAAGCTGAATATTCACCCCCACACAACCCCACAACCCAGAATCCTTCTTCTGGTGAAACTGAAATTGACCCCTTTCTCTTCACATTTTCTCTGCAAATCCCCAGACCCCAGCCTCTTTTCTTCCCCACCTCCACCTCCCACCAATGTCTCCCTGAGTTGAAGCCCTCATGACCCAGCACCCAAGGCTCCTCATCAAATCTCTCAGCATTGTCAGGCAGCAGGTTCTGCTGTGTGCCTCCGAGATTCACACTTTTCTGATCCTCAGACAAGATGAGTTTAGGATGAGCCGTGTCTGGATCCAGAGTGATGTCCACTGTGGAGAGAGACCCAGAATCAGTGCTAGGGACTCAGGGTGCCTGGAGTCAACAGGCCAGTGACTATGGGACTCCCAGGGCTGTTTCCCCAAGAGAAGTGTCTCCAAGGGCCCAAGAGAGGAACTCACATACTGCCTCTCCCCTCTCTTCTGGAATCAGCCAAGATTGCAGGTTCAATCACCAATCCCAAGCCTATCCCATGGGTGGAGCAGTGTATGCTGGGAGAGGCATGTTGAATTTCAGGGAGGTGTAAAGAAAGGGAACGTGAATGAGCCCAGCACACACATGGCCTGGTGTCCCGAGTCTATCCCTTTAGCTGCCTTTGGGAATGGAAACAGGAAAGGGGTCAAGATCCCTGGGGGAGGGTAGGATCAGAGCCCTGGGGTGGTCAATGGAACCACTTACCCATACATGACTGGGATCGTCTCCAGGCTGGAAAGAAACAAACATGGAGGTGAGATTTGTCCTTGCACTCAGGCTTGCGCTGGCTCTCCTTTCCCTGTGACTTCACTCCCATCCTAAGGCCCCTCCTCTTGCTCTCCAAGTCCCTCACCTCTGGTCCCCACCCCCATCACAAAGCCTTAGTTAGGGGTGTCTGTATTCCCTCTCACTGTCTCCTCTCCTGGACGCCATCCCCCCCACCCCCACCAGCCCTCTAGCGATGGAAATCCAATCCCACTGACCCTAGCCCAGAGCACAGCAACTCCACACCAGCCAGCACCCAGGCCTTAGGACTCAAACTCGACCGACCTTAGTAATGATAATAATAATAAGAATTGTAGCATTTGTTAAGTCCTTACTATGTGCCAGGCACTGCACTGGAGTGGATACGAGCAAATCGGGTTGGGCACTAACTTTGTCCCACATGGGATTCACGGTCTTAATCCTCATTTTACATATGAGATAACTGAGGTACAGAGAAGTTAAGTGATTTGCCCAAGGTTACACAGCAGACAAGTGGTGGAGCTGGGATTAGAATCCACGTCCTTCTGATTCCCAGGCCCATGACCTATCCTCTAGGCCATGCTGCTTCTAGAGGACATGAGGAAGTCCAATATTCCATATTCCCAATTTCAATATTCCCTCTCACCCAACTTTAGCCCTCTGGGCTTTCAGTCTAGGTCAGCATCCACCCCCCTCAACCCCCGACTGGACTGTCCACACTCCCACAAGGGGATAGAAGAAAACACATAACTTACAGTAGTTTGATGAAAGCAGTTCTGAAAAGGGAACAGAAAGAAACCAGTTATCCTGACAGAGTGGGGGAGATGCAGGAGTCTGGGCCTGGATAATGTGGATAGCCCTGGCTCTAAGTATCCCCATTTCTAAGGTAGTGCTCCAAAACGCAAAATGGCAGCCATTGTCCCAGGAAGTTCCAGGAAGTCTCTCTGGGTTGGTTATCAGTGAGTGTCTCCCTGAACCGGAACTCCCTCCTCCAGGGGAAGCGGAGTTGTGTTTGGTGACTGTTTGGAGGAGCAGGGAGGAAGATGGTAGATTGTGCTTGGTATGGGACGAGGGAACTGGGGCTCTCAGTTCTGGGTTTGTCCGACTCATCACCTTCCCCCACACGCACTCTGATCCCCAGCTTTTCTCCTGACACCCCCTCCTCCTTTACCGTTCCATGTGTTTTCTCTCTTCTTCTTCTTCTTCTTCTTCTTCCTGTGCCTTTTCCAGAGGAGACAGACAGCTCCAGCCATGAGCAGGACTAGCACAGGCAGGATCACAGCCAGAGCCACAGTGGAGGGAGAGACTGTTCGGAAGAAGGAAGCTGAAATGGGACAACCAATGTATACATTTAGTGAGGAAAATGGGACAAACCCTGCCTTTTCCCATTCCTCTAAAGGGATGGGAAGATGGGTCTCTGGGTCCTTGGTGTCTCTCCCTCAGCCCTCTGCCCAGCAGAAATGCATAGTCTGGAGAGAAGGTTGGGGAAGAAATGGTTAAACTGTCCATACTGAGCCCAGGGGTGACTTTATCCCTTGGAATGTGCAGGGCAGGGGAGATGGGGCAGAGAAGGAGGATGCTCTCTTCTCTTTCTGAGTCACGGATACTGGACCCCCACAGGGGTTGGGGGAGGGATGGGGGGAAAGGGCTCTGTTTCCAAACTCGATTTCCTCCTTCTCCTCTCCACAACTGCAAACCCTCTGGTCTTTGTGAGTTTCTTCTAACTCAGAATCCATAGGAAGGAAAGAACTGATGCCTTCCTTTTCATACTCTGTGTCTATCCGGGTGAGGCTTTCTCCTGGAATCTCCATTTCCGGGTCTGTAGTTGAGAGTGACACTGACCCTCTATGGGAATCGTTGCTTCTTTCTTTCCGCCTCTGTAGGGGTTCCAGATGGAGCAGGACACGGTCCTCACAGAGTCGTCTCGGATGATCACGGATGTCACCACATGAAACAAGCCATCTGCTCCTTGGGGTTGGTATATAGATCGCAATGTGACATTCCTTCCCTTGGAGTCTTTCCACTGCACCTGGGGTTCGGGGTGCCATCCGGTTGATGTGCACTCCAGCAGGATCCCTCCATCCTCTTGCCCCTCCAGGCGAATGTTGGGGTCGGAGCCCTCAGCTGGGGAAGGAGAGATTTGCCTGAATCCTCCTGCCCACAGTGGGTCATGGATGACCAGCAGAGGGATTGAGGTTCAGAGGTCACATGCTGATCATTTTGTTCTATGGGGTGTTGTCTTCTGATTAGCCCTTCTGCCCCCTCTTTTCATAGTATTTGTTAAGCTCTTGCTATGTGTCAGGCGCTGTACTAAGCACTGGGGGAGATACCAGATAATAGGGGTGGACACAGTTCCTGTCTCACATGGTGCTCATAGTCTTAATCCCCATTTTACAGGTGAGGTAACTGAGGCACAGAGAAGTTTTGTGACTTGCCCAAGGTCACAGAACAGTTGAGAGCAGAGCCGGGATACCTGTTTCCTCAAAATACCTGTTTCCTCAAATGGGGATTCCTGTCCTCTCTTCTACTTAGACTTTGAACTCCATGCTCAGGATTGATGTCTGATTTAATTAATTTGTACCTAATCCAGCATTTACAGTGTTTGACATACAGTAAATTCCTAACAAATATACTTATTTGGAAGCCGCATGGCATAGTGGATAGAGCACGAGCTTGGGAATCAGAGGTCATGGGTTTGTATCCCAGCTCTGCCACTTGTCAGCTGTGTGACTTTGGGCAAATAACTTCTCTGTGCCTCAGTTACCTCATCTGAAAAACAGGGATTAAGACTGTGAGCCCCATGTGAGACAACCTGATAACGCTGTATCTACTCCAGGGTTTAGAACAGTGCTTGGCACATAGTAAGCGCTTAACAAACACCATTATTATTATTATTTTAAAATAAAAATGATACTATAGTCTAGAAGGAGGAGGATTTAATGAAGGAGGAAACCAAGGCACAGAGACATTAGGTGACTTGCCATACTTCACTTAGCAGTAAAGTGGCAGAGCTTCGATCTGAACCAAGCCTTCCTGATTCCCAGTTCCAAATTCAGTCTCTTATACTGTTACATTGTACACTCCCAAGTACTTACTACAGTGCTCTGCACACAGAAAGCACTCAATTAATACTATTGACTGATTGACTGACTGACTTTCTGCAGGGCCAGGCTGCAAGCAGTTTCCTTCATGGTCTCTCTGCTTTCAACCTTGCCTTTTCAGATGATCGTACAAGCAGTTGCCCATATTATCACTCTGAAAGCTGAACTGAGTACAACATTCCTCTCCAACAGTTCCCCACTTGATTAATTAATTGATTAATTGATTGATTGCTGCCTGTCCTGGAAAATAAACCTCCCTGACCACAAGCTTCCAGGTTTCCCTTCAGCCAGGCCATTTTACTCATCTGCTCACTTCACCCACCTTGTCCCAGCTCACACTCTTTGTTTCCCCCAAGCCAATCTTCTATTCATCCTTGGTTTCAACTCTTCTGCCACCTGGGGCCACGTAGGGGGTGAGAGGCAGCAGGATGGGACCCTGCTGGCAAAGGGGATTCTGAGTAGGTTTGGAGCATTCTACTATAGTGTCTGAGATTGGGAGAGAAATGCCCCCGGCATTGATCACAGAGAGGAACAGGCACAGGGCAAAACCAAAAACCAACCACTCACCTGCTACAACCAGATCCAGGGTAGATTTAGCAACGTGTTGAGAGTTTTGAAAGCGACAGTGATAACTCCCGTTATCAGAGACTCTTACGTCGTGTAGTAGTACAGTCATTCTCCCGTCAGTGATGAAGTCATTCAGCAGCTCCGTTCTTTCTCGATACTCCTCCATCTGCTCTTCGAACTGGCCTCGCCCATCGCGATACACAAACACAGCCGGAGAAAATGTGGCTCTGAGCCACCTCACCTCCATGTTCCCAGCGTTCATCTTGGGAGTCAGGTGACAGGGTAACTCAGCAACTTCCCCCACCTGGACCACGATGGGCTGGGCAGGTCCAATCACAGTAAACTGAGCTGTAACAAAGGGAGGCGATCAGAGAGAAGCAGGCACTGGGGAATCGGTGGGAGGGGGAGACCCCCTCCATAAGGGGAAAGGACAGAGCTGCCTTCATCTGACCTGTGAAGGCCCCAAGGGCATCCTGACTTGAGAGAGGATGGACATTCCTCTCGGCTCTGCTCTCTGGAGAGAAATGTTCCCAAGGGAGTTTCCTTCCTCTGAGAATTCCCCGAGGGGCAAGGAAGTGAGAGAAGATACACTTACCTGAGGTCTGGGGGAGCAGCTGGAAGAGGAGGAGGAGCAGAAGGGAGATGAGGTAGCTGGGCAGAGAGGAGTCTGGGAAACCCATCAACTCCAACACTGCAGGAGAACACCAGGCTGGGATGGAGGCCCAGGAGATGGGACAGGAAGGAACCTGGGTGATGAGGAGACACCTATGAAAATATCCTTTCAGGGACCGATGTCCTCTTCTGTCACTGGTCAGCAGGTCCTCAACACCAAATCCCCATTCCCCAGACCTCTAGATAATGACCCTATGATTGCACTGATCCCCAGATCTTTGAGTCTCCAGTGTTAGTGTATCTCAGATCCCCTGGGTTTCTATCAAGGCCAGGGGGCAGGAGGGAAGCAGGGCCCGGCACACTGCACTGACCATGGATGACCCCTCAGTACTCAGGTAGGAGTTAATTAGGTTGGACACAGTCCCTATCCTGTGTGGGGCTCACAGTTAAAGTAGGATCTTCTAGAATGTAAGCCCGGTGTGGGAAGGGATCGTCTCTCTTTATTGATGAATTTTACTTTCCAAGCATCTAGTTCAGTGCTCTGCACACTGTAAGCACTCAATAAATATCATCAAATGAATAATAATAATAATTATGGTATTTGTTAAGCATTTACTATGTGCAGAGCACTGTTCTAAGCGCTGGGGTAGATACAGGATAATCAGATTGTCCCATGTGGGGCTCACATTTTTTAATCCCCATTTTTACAGATGAGGTACCTGAGGGACAGAGAAGTGAAGTGACTTGCCCAAGATCACACAGAAGACAAGTGGTGAGCCGGGATTAGAAACCACGACCTCTGACTCCCAAACCCAGGCTCTTTCCACTAAGCCACGCTGCTTCTCTGAATGAGGGAGAACAGGTATTGAATCCCCATTTTACAGCTGAGGAAACTGAGGCACAGAGAAGTGAAGTGACTTGCCCAAGGTCATCTGGCAAGCAATTGACAGAGCTGGGATTAGAAACCAGGTCCTCTGACTCCCGGGCCTGAGCTCTTTCCACTGGGCCATGCTGCTTCTCAGTATTCTGTGTCCACCGGGGTTTCCTGCTGTCTGTCTGCCTCTGTCTGGCTGATAGGCTTGAATGTAAGCAGCATGGTACTTTCCAGGTGGATCTTATGTGTGAGGTTCTGGCCTAGCAGGGGGGAGGCCATATTACCTCTTCTGAACCCCTCCCTCCCCTATCAGGGTCCCTGTCACCCTCAGTCTGGGCTCACTGCTCCCCAATCCCCGAATCCTCCATTCCTGCCTCCTTCGGTCCCCTTCCCCACCTCCTGGGCCTCCCCTCCCAGGCCTCTTCCCAGAGCACTCACCATCTCTGTCCCTCAGGGGGACAATCTGGATCTCGTCTTCACTCTGACCCTCCAGGCAGCAGGGTGAAGACTCCTGGGACTACTGTTCTGAAGGGAGGCAGGAACTCTGGACCTGCTTCAGCATCTCCACGTGCGGCTCTGGGACCCTGTATGGGGAAGGGAAAGTTTGGAGCTGTGGACTGGGGGCCTGCAGGGGCGGGAGTTCCCAGGCCACCGAGGGTTCCTCATACAATGACCAGAAACAGAGTAACTGTTTTCTTCCTCCCCTTAGAAAGAAAATGAAAGTGGAACCAAGGCAGCTGCCAGGCCCTTGACTGAACTTCCTACTACAGTTTTTCAGAATGCTAGAGCCAAAATGGACCCTCCCAAGCTCTTCTGGTCCACTTCCTGCTTCTGGACTCCTGCCTGAGGAAATTCCCCGAGGGGAAACTCAGCAACCTCCCACATGAATCCATCCCACACAGGCTGTCCAAATCCTCCAGCTCCTCTACCCCCGGAGCTAAGCGGCCCCAAATCCTGGAATGTTGCCTCTCAAGTCCTACCCTAAACCCTCTGGTGATCCCACCTGGTCGAGAATAGGAGCGTGGGACCCCTGACTCGTGCTCTCCCCCAGCCTGGAAGTCTCCTGACTTCTCCTCTGGCTGTCCCTGCTCACCTCATCTTCAAAGCCCTTCTGCCAACCCAGCTCCTCCAGGAAGCTTGCCCAGATTAATTGCTCTTCTGGTGTCTCTACATCTAGACTATAACTTCTTGTGGGCAGGGAATGTGTCTTCCAACTCTGTTGTACTGAACCCTCCCAAGAGCTTAATACAGTGCTATAGACATAGTAAGTACCATTTATTGATTGATTCTGCTTTGCACACAGAATGTACTAAATCAACACCATTGATTTTTATGTATTTATTTTATAACGGTATTTGTTAAGAGCTTTCTATGGGCCAGGCACTGTGCTAAGCCCTGGAGTTAATCAGGTTAGTCAAAATCTCTTTCCCAGGTAGGGCTCAGAGTTTTAACCCCCATTTTATAGATGAGGTAACTGAGGCACAGACAAGTGAAACAACTAGCCCAAAGTCACATAGCAGACAAGTGGCAGAGTCAAAATTAGAACCCAGGTCCTTCTGACTCCTGGGCCTGGGCTCTATCCACTAGGCTACACTGATTGACTGAATCCTGGCACCTGACCAGTTTTGCATCACTGCTGCCAGATTTATGCACACAACACACCCACAGCCCTCCTGTCCACGGGGAATGTCCCCTGGCCTCTGGTGAGTTTGGCTTTGACTCAACTATGTACCCATTTCTCCCGTCTCCAGTTACTTTGTGTCTGTCGTCCACGCTGGAGACTTTGAAGAGAGAGAGAGGAAAAAAACCCCTCTTATTTAGCCATGTCAGGGAGGCTGATGTGGCTTATTTGATCACGGAAGCCATCTCCATCTTTAGAAAAGCAGCATGACCTAGGGAAAAGAGCACAGGCCTGGGAGTCAGAGGATCTGGGTTCTAATCCTGGATCTGCCACTTACCTGCTGTGTGACCTTGGGCAAGTCACTTCAGTTGTCTGGGCCTCAGTTGCCTTATCTGCAAAATGGGAATTCAATACCTGTGCTCCCTCCTTCTTAGAATGTGAGCCCTGATATCTCATATTTAACCCAGTGCTTAGTACAGTGTTTGGCATATAGTAAGCACTTAGCAAATACCACATTATTATTAGGTATTGCTTTGACATTCCTGTCTTTCAATCTGTCAATCAGTGCTATTCACTGAGTACTTACTGTGTGCAGAGCACTGTTCTACTGCTTGGGAGAGTACAATACAAGCGAATTGGCAGACATGTTCCCTGCTCAAAATGATTTTAGAGTCTAGAAGGACTGTCTTTCCACTGAATTCTGGGAAAGGAGTATTTCCCTGCCCCAGGTTAAAGCAGGCGTGGGCCCTCTTCCTCAGTCCACCCCTGGCACTTCCACACTGAACCCTATCTGGTTCCTAGGTCTTTGTAATACTTGTGGTATTTGTTAAGTGCTCCCTCCGAGGTAAGCACTGTACTAAGCGCTGGGTAGATAGAAGATAATCGGTTCGGACAAAGTCCCTCTCCCACCTGGGGCTCAGAGTCTAAGTAGGAAGGAAAAGAGGTATTGAGTCCCCATTTAGAGATGAAGAAAAGGAGACACAGGAGTTAAGGAACTTGCCTAGAGTCACACTGTAGACAAGTGGCAGAGTGAGGCTTAGAACCCGGGTCCTCTTTTCAGTAGGCCACATTGCTTTCCACTCTTTTTTCCTGGGAAATCGAGAGAATCTCACTCAACATGTCTCTTCTTGGGTTTTTAGATGAACAACTAATGACTTATTAGCGCTCGCCCATTCACTCCAAACTGTAAGCTTTAATGACTTGCTAATCGAGGCTCAGAATTTGTGGATTCCCCCGAATGGGAGCTTGCGAGTCACCACATACTGAAGAAATCTGCATTGACCTACAATCAGTCTACAACTACTGCTTTCTCTCTCTTACGCCCTAACCTCACCATGTGCTCTCAGCTCCCCTCCCTCTGATTCCCTCACCCCCTTTCCGCTGGTCCCAACACCCCTCCCCACAGTCGGCCCTCTTCATTTCACTCCTATCCAAACCTTCCCCACCCCTTAATAATAGTAATGACGGTATTTGTTAAGCGCTTACATTGGGGCAAGCATTGTTCTAAGCGCAGGGGTAGATATAAGGTTATCAGGTTGGACACAGTGCCTGTCCCAGGTGGGGCTCAGGGTACTAACCCTCATTTTACAGATAAGGTAATTGAGGCACACAGAAGTGAAGTGACTTGCTCAAGATCACACAGCAAATAGATGGCGGAGTCGGGATTAGAACCCAGGTCCTTCTGACTCCCAGGCCTGTGCTCTATCCATTAGGCCACGCTGCTTTGCAGGGGTGAGACCACCCCTTCCTCCAACTTTCACCCCCTACCCATTATTGTCATCGGATCCCAGCATCGCCCCTCATCCCCTTCCCCCTCACCTGCCCCCTCCAGCTGAGTCCCATTCAGCTCCTTCCTACTCACGCACCCTCCACCTAGATGTTCCTGACGATCCTTCCACTGCCCATTTTCTATCACTCCTCAACACCACTGACCCGCCTGCTCCACCCCAGATCACCCACTTGAACACACACTGGTTCTCATAATCTCTAGTCACTGCATAATCTTTTCCCTCACCAACTCTGAAATCCCTCTCTTGCCACAACCTTCTCTCCCACACACCTACTTCCTCCCCTCAAATCAGTCTTGTTTCTCCCACAGGTACCGCTGATCTTTTGAGATTGCGACCTCACGTGGGTCAGTGTTTGTATCCAACTCGATTTGCTTGTATCCACCCCAGGGCTTAGTACAGTGCCTGGCACATAGTAAGCACTTAACAAATAACACAATTATTTTGACCTCATCCATTTTTCTCAAGTCATCATACCCCATTTAGTCTCCAGACCCAAACTATCTTCCCTTGATGCCTAAATAGACGCCTTCAACCTAGCGAACTCAACTCATTCTCTCCCCTATCCCTTCCTCCATCTCGTACCACTAACCCACAGACCTGGATCATCTCCACAGTCCCCTTCTTCCTCTCCTGTGCATGTGCTGCTGAGCGCTACTGGCAGAAATCTAGACATCAGGACAATCTTGTCCATCTTCATTTCATCCTGGAGTGCTTCTGCCCTCTCTTCTGCCTGGTAAAATTATTTCTCCATCCTTGCTGACACCTATGCCCATTGCCCTCGCCAACTGTGGCAGGTATTTAACTTCCTCCTCACACCCCCTGTCTCCCGGCCTCCCCCATCTCTTGCATCTAATGACCTGGCCACCTACTTTATTGAGAAAATTGAAATAATCAGACGTGATCTCCCTAAAATCTCCCCTGCTCCTCTCCAGCTCCTCCCTCCTCCTGCCCCTTCTTTGGATCTCATATCTTTCCCTGTAGTATCTCGAAAGGAGATCTCCTGTCTTCTCTCAAAATCCAACCGCTCCACCTGTGTATCCTACCCCATTCCTTTGGAACTTTATCAAAGCACTTGCCTCCTCCCTTCTTCCCTCCCTGACTGCCATCTTCAATTGTTTACTCTCCAATGGTTCCCCCCTGCCTGTTTGCAAACATGCCCACACCTCCCCTATTCTAAAAAAGAACCCTCCCTTGATCCCAAGTTGCCCCCCACTCTTCGCCCCATCTCCCTCCTACCTTGCTCCTCTAAACTCTTTGAGTGAGTTGTCTACTCCCGCTATCTCCATTTCTTCTCTGCCATTTCTCTCCTTGACACTCTCCAATCTGGCTTCTGTCCCCTTCACTACAACAGAAACTGCCCCCTCAAAGGTCATGAATGATCTCCTTCCAAATTCAATGGCCTCTACTCCATCCTAATCCTCCTCGACCCATTCACCGCCTTCAGCGCTGTTGACCACTTCCTTCTCCTGGACCCACCCTTGGCTTCACTGACTCTTTCCTCTCCTGAATCTCCTCCTACCTCTCTGGCCACTCATTCTCTGTCTCTTTTTGTGTGCTACTCCTCTGCCTTCCACTCCCCAACTGTGGGAGTCCCTCAAGATTCAGTTCTTGATCCCCTTCTATTCTCCATCTAAACCCACTCCCTTGGAGAACTCATTTGCTCCATCTACCACTTCAATGTAGATGATTCTTTAAATCTACATCCCCAGCCCTGTTCTCTCTCCCTGTCTGCAGTCTCACATTCCCTTCTACCTTCAGGTCATCTCTACTTGAATCTCCTGCCATCACCTGAGACTTTACACGTCCAGAACAGAACTTCTCATCTTCCCACCCAAACCCTGTCCTTCCCTTGACTTTCCCGTCACTGTAGATGACACCACCATCCTTCCTGTCTCACAAGCTGCGTTGAACCAAGATTGGTACTGAGGCAGAAATGACACTCCGTATTCATGCAAGTGAAAATAGGGTAGCCTTAATCGGGACACTTAGACTCCAAATTGCCCGGGGGGACTCAATAGCCACGTGGAGAGTTTGGGAAGCCCACGGCACATCCCAGTGGGAGCGCACAGAGAGAGTCTCAAGGAGTGGCATCTTTCTGGTGTGCGCTCAGAGCTTGTTGGCTCCCAGTTTCCTTTGTGTGTTCATATAAAGAGCAATAATAATAATGATAATAATATACAAATAATTATGGCATTTGTTATGTGTTTACTATGTGCCAGTCACGGTTCTAAGCCCTGGAGAGGATGCAAGACAATCAGGTTTGAAACAGTCCCTGTCCCACATAAGGCTCAAAGACTTAATTCACATTTTACAGATGAGGTAACTGAGGCACAGAGAAGTTCAGCAACTTGAGCAAGGTCACACAGCAGACAAGTGGCAGAGCCTTATTTAGAACTCAGGTCTTTCTGATTCCCAAGCCCAGGCTCTATCCACTATGCAATGCTGCTTATAATAATAGCATTTATTAAACACTTACTATGTGCCATGCACTGTTCTAAGCCTTGGGGTAGATACGAGGTAATCAGGTTGTCCCATGTGGGGCTCACAGTCTTCATCCCCATTTTACAGATGAGGGAACTGAGGCCCAGAGAAGTGAAGTGACTTGCCCAAGTCACACAGCTGACAAGTGGCAGAGACAGGATTAGAACCCATGACCTCTGACTTCCAAGCCTGTGCTCTTTCCACTAAGCCACACATGCTATTACAGATACCAGCAGAATTCATTACAAAATGTCCGGGCTCACCTAGTGTATCTAACATGCTTCCACAAATAACATTAGAATTCACTACAACATGGCCTAAAGGTGGGACTCACGTAATTTGTCTTATATGCTAGGATGCTTGAATATATCAGGTTTACCCACTCAGGCTACTTAATGCCTCATCATCATAATAATAATTATCGAGGTATTTGTTAAGCACCTACTACGAGACATCGAGAACCAACCCCATTGAGCCCAGCTCAGCACACAGAAGCCCCACACCAGCCTGCACCCAAACTGCACTCAAACTGTATCGACCTACTGGAAGACAGCAAAGGAATTCATTTATATTGTCCCATATTCGCTCCTCCCCCAGCCCTTAGACCTCTGGGCTTTCAACCTAGGTCCCCAGCCACCCCCATCCCCAGTTGGACTGTCCACACTCCCATTATGGAGGAAGAGGGGGGAGAATGGAGATGAAGAGGCTGGACAGAGAGGATGCTGGAAAATCAGGCATCTCTATCACTGAAAGAGAGCACCAGGCAGGGATGGTAACTCAGGAGATGGGGCAGGAAGGAATCTGGGGAAGGAGACATCCATGGTAACTGCTTTATAGGGCCCTTATTAAGGGGCCTATTTCCTGTGCTGTCACTGGTCACCGGCTCCCTTGTTCTCTGGTGCCCCAAATAATGACCCTTTGACAGCGCTGATGTGGGGAGACCCCAGAGCTTGGAGAAATATGTGTCCCTCAATATTGTCAGGGCTAGGAGACAGGGGGGAAGTAAGGCCTGGCAGCCTGAACTGGCCACAAATGCCTCCTCAGTCCTGATCAGCATCTGGTTCTTACCCAGGGTTGCTATGGTCTCAGCAGGAAGGGACCTTGCTAAGTCCACCCAACGGCATCAGCCTCAGTTTCCCTTGATCTTTTCCTATCTTGCTTGTGAGGATGGTAGACTGATGGCTGATGGGGGTCACCAAGGATTGATGTGAAGCACCATAGTGTAGTGGAAAGAGCACAGGTTTTTGCCATTTGCCTATCATGTGATCTTGAGCAAGTCATTTAACTTTTCTATTTCTCAGTTTCTTCAAATGTAAAATGAGGATTTAGTACCTGTTCTCCCTTCCTCCTAGACTGTGATCTCCATGTGGGACAGGGACTGTGCCCAATATGATTACTTGTATTAATCCCAGTGTTTAGCACTTGGTTCAACCTTCACAACATCCCTAAAATCTGCACTTTCCCCTCCATCCAAACTGCTATCTCATTAATCCAGGCACTCATTGTATCCCACCTTGATTAATGTAGCAGCATCCTTGCTGACATCCCTCCCTCCTGTCTCTCCCCACTCCAGTCCATACTTTGCACTGCTGCCCAGATCATTTTTCTAAAAAAAATTCAGTCCGTGTTTCCCCATTCCTCAAGAACCTTCAGGAATTGCCTGTCCACTTTCACATCAAATAGAAACTTCTTAACATCAATTTTAAAGCACTCAATTTTAAAGCACCTTGCCCCCTCCTACCTCACCTCACTGCTCTCCTACTTCAACCCAGCAACACACTTCACTCCTTAATGCTAACCTACTCACTGTACTCTATCTCATCTATCCCACTGCAAACTCTCGCCCACACCTGCCTCTGGCCTGGAGCACCCTTCCTCTTCATATCCAGAAATTATTCTCCCTGCCTCAAAACCTTAATGAAGGCACATCTCCAAAAGGCCTTTCCTGACTAACCCCTCATTTCCTCTTCTCTCACTACCTTCTGTGTCACCCTGACTTCCCCCCTTTATTCATCCTCCATCCCTGCCCCACAGCATTTCTGAATATATCTCCAATTTATTTATTTATATTAATGTCTGTCTCCTCCTCTAGACTGTAAGCTCATTTTGGGCAGGGAATGAGTCTGTTATATTATTATTTTGTACTCTCCCAAGAGCTTACTACAGTGCTCTGCACACAGTAAGTGCTCAAAAAATACAATAGATTGATTAGCTTGTATCTATTTCAGTGCTTACTGCAGTGCTTGGCACATACCTAACACTTAACAAATACTACCATTATTTGAAGGATGACTGGGCTCGTGGTGTGTTCAGGTGATTATGATATGTTCATGTTTCCTGCTCTGAGAAACTCACCTCTATAAAGGTTACATACGTGATGCTCTGGCCTGGCGGGAGGGCCCTATATTGCTCCCTTTGAATCCTTCCCTCCCCTTCCAGGGTCCCTGTAGCCATTCCTTCCAGGAATGGAGGAGACCAGGCTCAGTCTGGGCTTACTCCCCCCTAATCCCAGAAGCCTCCATTGCTGCCTCCTTCTGCCCATTTCCCCACCTCTCGGGTCCCATTCAATCAGTCAGTCAATCAGTGGTATTTATTGAGCGCTTACTATGTGCAGAGCACAGTGCTACATGCTTGGTAAACCTGAGGGTACAGTTCTCACCCACAGCTGTTTGGATTGGACATCTTTTATCCTGACCTGAGAGGATTCTGAGCAGTCTTAAGCCTTGATTTCACTCACTCTCTGCCCCCAAAAGCCCTTTCACCCCAGCAATTCCCACAACCTTTAACTACATATCTGTAATTTATTTATTTATATTATCTGTCTCCCCCTCTAGATTGTAAGCTTGTTGTGGGCAGAGAATGTGCCTGTCATACTGCTGTATTGTACTCTCCCAAGTTCTTAGTACCGTCTACAAAACAAGTTTATATTTATTCATTCAGTTGTATTTATTGAATGCTTGCTGTGTACAGAGCACTGTCTTAATTGCTTGGGAAAATGGAATACAGCAATAAACAGACACATTACCTGCCCACAATGAGCTTAGAGTATAGAGGGGGGAAACAGATATCAATACAAATAAATACATTAAAGATATGTACATAAGCGCTGAGAGCCTGTGTGCCTGGGAGGAGGGAATGACAAAGGGAGCAAGTCAAGTGAAACTGCATGGATGTGAGCTACTCCAGCTGATGTACTTTCAGTTGTTTGTAAAGCGGGAACAGTGACTTTAGAAAAGCAACCAAGCAACCATGAATAACTTCTGTAACAGTACACTTTCAAGTCAAAGCCTGAAAAGCACACACAAGTCTGCAAGTGAACCAACTGATTCTTAATGCCCAGTTTGCAACAAAAAACCTGCTAGGTCTACAGTATAATGTATTTTTTATTTGTTTTTCACCTGGCTACTAAGCATTAGGTAGTGACACTGACCAAAAGAATTCCTGACAAGATGGATCTATGATCAGATCCTCTGTGTCAAATCTTAAATTGAGCTTCTATAATAGAAGACACAATGAGACCAAAGTAGATTTTTACTGTACTGAATTCATTTCATTTTGGAAAGTGGAAATATGCCAGGCACATAAGAGTCAGTACCAATTTGTTTTGCTTCTGATTTTTTTACTATTGAATCTAGGGGAGAAATGAGGGGAAGTCTAAAATAAATATACCATATTGATCCAGCACTGGGAGGGCTCAGCTACATGAAATTTATACTTTTCGATGATAGTGACAAGGAAAAAAATAAATACTTGAAGAACAGCAGAGAAAATAGACCAAGAAAGGAGTAACTGGTGATGACTATTTCTGCAAGGAAAAAACTGTCTAAAAATTTGCTTTTAAATATGATCGATACCACCCAAATGCCAAATCACAATCATCCTGTAGAGAACATTTCTATCACTTGCAGATGCCTAGTTGTTACTGGATTTTACCTGACAGCGGACTTCTGCTGGAATTTGTCACAAGTTATACCAAAACAGAATCAGTGTAGTTAATGCAGAGGAGTAGCAGGTACTCATTCCAAATTCGATTCCTAACTCGGTCATTGACTTTGACAGAATTTATCTCCCTGTACCATGTTTCCCCATCTCCAAAATAGGGTAAATGCTGCTGCGGGGATATTGTGAAAATGTATTTCTAACAGTAAAGCATTTGAGACATCCCAGTGAATCGAGCTACCCAGAATATGTTGGTGTTCATTTTTGATCCCTACCTTGTTTGAATTCCAGACCTTCAGACTGCCCGCTCTTCCTCAGGAGTGAGGCAGAATCCACACTGTTGTCTTGTTGACTGATTTTTTCCCTCCCGGGCCTTCTCCTTCCAGGACACTCATGACCTCTGTCCCTCAGGGGGTCAATCTGGATCTTTCCTTCACTCCTATGAGGAGGGGTGGCAGGGTCAAGCCTTTGTCCTCAGTCCCTCACCCTTGATCTTCTGGCCTGTCTCACACCGGCCCAAGGTCTTCTGGCTTGAGATCAAAGTCAGGGAAGCTGTAGGGGGTCTGGGCAGTCTCCAGCATCCTGACAATGGGTGTGGGAGCTGTGGACTAGGCTCTACAGGGGGTCCAGCTCCCCCACAAACTGTCCAGAGAACATCTGGAGCCAGGATCTTCCAGCCTTCTTTGCCCCTTCTACTCAACCCACCTCAGTTGAAAATTAAAGAAAAGCAGGAAGCAACTCAATTCCTGTCACACAATTTCAGGAAAGAACAATGAAAATACTTTCCAATCCACAACTTCAGCCAAGTGTGGCCTCTGGAACTCCCGCTCCATCATGGAGAAGCTTCCTTTCATCCTTGACCAGTTCATGACTCAGTCACTCCTCCTCACCATACTGAAACCTGGCTCTCCCCAGAGGACATGGTCTCCCCTGCTGCCTTTTCACAGGGGGCTTCATCTTCTCTCACTTCCCCAGACTCACTGGGAAGGGTGTCGGCTTCTTTATTGCACCCCTTTGCAGCTTTCACATCATTCCACCTTCCTCATCCCTTTGTTTCCCTTCCTTCGAAGCCAAAATCATCAACCTCTACCACCAACTCCAGATTCTAGTAACTGTCATCTATCACCCCCAGGCCCACTTCCAAATTCTTTAACTACTTTGATCCCTTTCTCACATTCCTTCTCTCTTTCTCCATGTCTACACTGATCACTGGGGGCTTCACTATCCACATAGATGTTCCTGATGACCTTTCTGCTGGCCACCTTCTATCTCTCTTTTACTCCACTGACCTCCTGCTCCACCCCATCCCACCCATTTACCAACTTGGACATACACATTATCTCATCATCTCTAGCCACTGTACAATCTCTACCCTCACCAACTCTGAAATCCCTCTATCAGATCTACTATTTGTTGTTCTGTTGTACTCGCCCAAGCACTTAGTACAGTGTTTTGCACACCAAAAGCACTCAATAAATATGATTGAATGAATGAATTAATGAACCTCCTCACTTGCTTCCTCTCCCTCACACATCCGCCCCATAAATTTGGACTATTTCTCCACAGAGACATCTGATCTTTTGATCCCATCCAATTTTCTTAACTCATCTTGTCCCACTTAGCCTCTATACTCAAATTACCCTTCCTTGATCACCAAATAGACACTCTCAACACCACCCTCTCTACTGAATTCAACTCACTCGCTCCCCTATCCTTTCATAATAATAATAATAATAATGTTGGTATTTGTTAAGTGCTTACTATGTGCGGAGCACTGTTCTAAGCACTGGGGTAGATACAGGGTAATCAGGTTGTCCCACGTGAGGCTCGCAGTTAATCCCCATTTTACAGATGAGGTAACTGAGGCACAGAGAAGTGAAGTGACTTGCCCACAGTCACACAGCTGACAAGTGGCAGAGGCAGGATTTGAACCCATGACCTCTGACTTCCAAGCCCGGGCTCTGTCCATTGGGCCACGCTGCTTCTCAATCCATCTCGTACCACTAACCCATGGCCCTGGATCACCTGCATAATCCACCTTCTTCGCTCTTGTGCACAAACCACAGAGTGCTGCTGGCAGAAATCTAAAAATCAGGCCGACTCGGTCCACTTCAAGTTTATCCTTGCATGCTTTAACCCTGATCTTTCCTCTCCCTGGCAAAATTATTTCTCTTATAACAAGGATTATTATAATTATAATTATAATAGCCACTATATAATTTGTATAAGAAGTAGCATGGCTCAATGGAAAGAGCACCGGCTTGGTAGTCAGAGGTCATGGGTTCCATGGGTTCTAATCCCGGCTCTGCCGCTTGTCAGCTATGTGACTTTGGGCAAGTCACAACTTCTCTGTGCCTCAGTTACCTCACCTGGAAAATGGGGATTAAGACTCTGAGCCCCACATGGGACAACCTGATCACCTTCCATCTATCCCCCTCCCCCCCAGCGCTTAGAACAGTGTTTTGCACATAGTAAGTGCTTAACAAATACCATCATTATTATTATATATATTACTATACTATATACTATCCTATATATTATATACTAATAATATATATGGAGAAGCAGCATGGCTCAGTGGAAAGAGCATGGGCTTTGGAGTCAGGGCTCATGAGTTCGAATCCCAGCTCTGCCACTTGTCGGCTGTGTCACTGTGGGCAAGTCACTTAACTTCTCTGTGCCTCAGTTCCCTCATCTGTAAAATGGGGATTAAGACTGTGAGCCCCACGTGGGACAACCTGATTCCCCTATGTCGACCCCAGCACTTAGAACAGTGCTCGGCACATAGTAAGCGCTTAACAAATACCAACATTATTATTATTATTATATATAATACTTTATTACTATATGTACTGTAGTACATATACTATATATACACTATACTACATACTATATTATGCATATAGTATACAGTATACTACATATAATGTATAGTAATAATAATTATTTGGTATTTGTTAAGTGCTTACTATGTGCCAAGCACTATTCTAAGCACTGGATAGATACAAGGTAATCATGTTGTCCCACATGGGGCTCACAGTATTAATCCCCATTTTCCAGATGAGGTAACTGAGGCACAGAGAAGTTAAATGACTTGCCCAAAGTCACACAGCTGACAAGTGGTGGAGCAGAATTAGAACCCACGACCTCTGACTCCCAAGCCTGTGCTCTTTCCACTGAGCCACGCTGCTTCTCTATACTATACTTTCTCTCTGCCCCCCCTTCCCTCTGCTCCTCCCCCTCTCCCTTCCCCTCCCCTCAGCACTGCGCTCATTTGTATATATTTTTATTACCCTATTTATTTTGTTAATGAGGTGTGCATCCCCTTGATTCTATTTATCGTGATTAAGTTGTCTTGTTTTTGTCCATCTGTCTCCTCCGATTAGACTGTACGCCCATCAATGGGCAGGGATTGTCTCTATCTGTTGCCGAACTGTACATTCCAAGCGCTTAGTACAGTGCTCTGCATATAGTAAACGCTCAATAAATACTATTGAATGAATGAATGAATGAATCCACCTCTGCATCAAACAAAAACTCTTCACCACTGGCTTCAAAGCACTCAGTCACCTTGCCTACCTACCTCATCTTTCTAGTCTCCTATTACAATCCAGCCTACACACTTTGATCTTCTAATGCTTACTTTATCTCTGCCTTGATCTTGTCTAACTCGCCGCCGACCCCTTGCCACATCCTGCTTCTGGTCTGAAACACCCTCCACTTACCTCCTCTGTAAAATGCAGACTGAGACTGTGAGCCTTATACGGAACTGCGACTGTGTCCAACCTGATTAAATTGGATCAATCCCAGATCTTAGTACAGTGCCTGGCACATAGTAAGCACTTAACAAATGCCATTAAAAAAAATCAGAGCGCATGGCACCAGAGCCTCAATGGGAGGGGGAGACATTCGTCCCGAGGGAAAGGCAGAGCTGCCCTTTGTCCATCCCCTGAAGCCCCCAGGCCCATCCTAAACCAAAAGGGGACACACATTCAGCAGGACACAAAGAGGTTGTATAGTTGGGTTTGATCAGGACAGATCCCTTACTTGCCAGACCCTTGACCTCCTTAGTAAACTTTTTGTGCCAGGGAATGTGTCTATTTATTGTTATACAGTGCTCTGCACACAGTAAGCGTTCAATAAATACGATTGTATTAATGAATGAATAGTGTACACTCTCCCCAGCACTTAGTACAGTGTTCTGCACACCGTAAACTCTCCATAAATAAGATTGACTTTAGGATTCCTCTGGCCCTCCCACAGACAGACTCCCTCAGGTGTCCCTAAATGGCTTAATTGATGCAGATTCTTTAAGGCCCTAAAGGCTTCTGGGCCCCTCCCTGCCCATATAAAGGTCCTAGGCAGGGGGCTGCTCTAGTTGGCTGGGGCAAAGGGAAGGCCTCCCTCACGGCATTGGTGAGTCTGGGAGCTGCAGCTGCCTCCCCTTGTTTTTTTCTTTTTAATTTTCTTGGGGCCTGATGCCAAC
Source organism: Ornithorhynchus anatinus (assembly GCF_004115215.2). Classification (NCBI taxonomy): domain Eukaryota; kingdom Metazoa; phylum Chordata; class Mammalia; order Monotremata; family Ornithorhynchidae; genus Ornithorhynchus; species Ornithorhynchus anatinus. Next base: position 2,810,619 of record NC_041753.1, on the reverse strand, counting down.
GGTGTGCTATTGCCTTAATGATGATAATGATGCTATTATTTGGATGATAATGCTATTGCTTTGATGATGCAACTGGGCGAGGGGGTATCTGAGGCGGGGCTAGAATTGATGGCAATGATTATGATGTGGAAATGTGGGTGTTTTTGGAAGGGGACTTGCTGGGTAGGGGGGCTTGGGTTGAGGGAGGGGACTGGCTGGGTAGGGGGGCTTGGGTTGAGGGAGGGGACTGGCTGGGTAGGGGGGCTTGGGTTGAGGGAGGGGACTGGCTGGGTAGGGGGGCTTGGGTTGAAGGTGGAGCCCTGATTAAATAATTCTTAACACTTGAAGTGTTTTCTGAAAAGGGACTTAAAGGGGGTGGGGGAAAACTCTGCTGCTGAGTGGGGATGGGGGAAAGGTCTGTTACTACTTGGAGTTGTGGGGGAAGGGTTGGGGAGGGGTGGAGATGGCTTTTTTTTGTGGGCACAGAGGGCAGGTGATGGTGTTGGAGGTGGTGGGCATGGGTGTGTGTGCGTGTGTGAGAGATCTGCAGGGAAAAAGAAGAGCAGCCTCTATTCCAACTGAAAACCTGCAGTCCAGTGGATCAGCATGACTTACCCCAGTGCAGAAGACAAGCTCTGTGGAAGCAGACCCTCATAAAGATGGTGGGCAATGAAGCTAAAGTGAAGACAGTGCCAAGTACTATGAACTAAACCCTCAACCCAACGTTCATTCATCCAGCAGTATTTATTGAGCGCTTACTGCATGCAAACCACTGTACTAAGTGGGTGTGTCTCTGTGTGTCTCCGTCTTTTGCTTTCTTTGCTCTTCCTCACCCTGCGTGAATTTCACAAATAGTGTAAATCCATCCTAAACAGGGATTACATCTCTCTTCCGTTTCCCCAAGACGCCACTCTGGGGTTCTGGGCCCGGACATGCCGGCTATGGTCAAGGAGGCTCATTGGGCGTCTCAAACACTCACTATCCCCTCTTGCCTCCTTGCCCGCCCCCGCTTCCCCAGATTGGGGCATTTCTGATCCCAAGGGTGGCTGCCCCCACCCCTTGGCTTTCTTCAAACGGATCTTCTGGTCTCATCCCAGCTGGACCCAAGCAGGTGTTCACCCAGAAAGTTCTCCTTCAGCCCTGAGCCCCGGGGGGTGGGAGCGCCGCGTCCTTGGATCCTCGCGAGCCCCCGAGGGTGGGTGGGCCGCGTCCATGGTGGAAAGAACACGGACTCGGGCGTCAGAGAATGTGGGTTCTAGTGCCGCCTCTGCCACTTGTCTGCTGTGTGACCTTGGGTAAGCTACTTAACTTCTCTGTGCCTCTGTTACCTCATCTGTAAAATGGGGATTTAGACTGTGAGCCCACTTGGGACAATCTGCTTACCTTGTATCTACCCCAGATCTTAGAACAGTACTTGGCACATAGTAAGTGCTTAAATACCACCACCATTATCACCCGCGACTAATAACAGGATAGAATCCTAACTAATTAGGATAAATAATTAGATAATTAACTGGGCGTCTCCATCTCCAGCTGGGCATCGTTCCGCTGGCTGGGGGCCTTTCTGCTGCGTCCTGGGTTCTTCTTGGGCCCCGCCGCCGCCATCCCGCCCCACTGATGTCTTCCTCAGCTTGTGTGGGGAGCAGCCTTTGCGGGGGAACAGGGGGAGACCCTCCGGCTCTTAGACTGTGAGCTCCCTGAGGGCAGGCTTCAAAACCGCTCTAGCTCACTCTCCAGGCGACCCCCACCCATCGGCTCCGTTCGCCCCCGCCGCCTTGATCATCCCATAGTCCGTGTTCGGCGGAAGCCTTGCACAATAAACTTGATTATTTATTTTTTGGGGGAGGGGCTTGCCTTGGTCAGACTGGGGATCCTTGGTGCCTCGCGATGCTCTGGACCCGTATATATTTTGTGTCGGGGTGCTTATTAGGGGGAGGAATCTTCAGAACCATGTGATGCTCTGGACCCGGCCTTGTATGTGTATTTGGGGCAAAGGGGGGATGCAGAAGCGCTTGATGTAAAGATGGGGAGGCGGGTGGGGAAATCCTCTGTACCACGTGATGCTTTGGACCCGGCTGTGAATGTATATCGGGGGGGGGGGGGGGTGGGAGAGGGGCGCGCTTACTGTAAGGCTGTGGATACTTGGAACCATGTGATGCTCCGGACCCGGTCGTGTGTGGACACAATCAATTCATCAGTGCAATTTTATGGGGCACATACAATGGGCCGAGCACTATATTAAGTGCTCGGGAGATTACAATATACTACAACTAGCAGACACGTTCCCTCCCCATAACAAGCTTACAGTCCAGACCCAAACGGTCACTCAACTTGGTCTAAACCCCCTGGCATGCCAGGTGGTCAATATTGGCTACTCCAGACCCTCCCTGTCTCTGCTTCCTGTCCTCTTATCCTCTTCCCGTCCAGGCGGGTGGGGTGTGCTTCCTCTGCAGCGTCCTGGCTCTAGGCCACGTGAGGAACCAGAAGTTAATGGGACCAGTGTTGGCTGCGGACAGAAGGCCAGGGGGTTTCCTGCCTGCTCAGAGGGTCTCCTGGAGAATCGCTCGGAGGTAAGACGGCATGAGGGGAGGTGGGAAGCTAGGGGGAGGGGGTTGGACAGGTCATGGTTGAAGTATGGTGATTTAGTGGGTGGGTGAGGTACCTCTTTGCTCGGTCCATCCTGTCCAAACTCTGGAGTGCGATGGCCTCCGGCCAGCTTTGGTGGGGCTGGGGGAGTGGGGAGCAGATCCGGCCCTGAAGTAGGATCTTTCCGGACAGGCTCACCAGGCTGTCAGCGCTCATCAGGTTCCTGGACCGTCGCCAGCCTGTTCTGGGACCGAAGCTGGTCACTTCTCTTCCCCAACATTTCCAGAGGCGGTCTGCATCGGATCAGCTGGGGTAAAAAAACAACAAAAAACCCTCGTCCTCCCCAGCCCCCACTCTTTAAAATAGTATTCAGCACTTATATGTCAAGCACTGTCCTATGTGCTGGGGTACAATGCTTGATAATCAAGTTGGACACAGTCCCTGTCGATCAATATTATTTCTTGAGCACGTACTTTGGTGGGGAGTACTGTACTAAGCGCTTGGGAGAGTACAATGTAACAGAATTAGCAGTCACTCCCTGCCTATAGTGAGTTTACATGGTCTTCATCCACGTTTTACAGATGAGGTAACTGAAGCCCAGTGAAGTGAATTGCCCACAGCCACACAGCAGGTAAGCGTCAGAGTCGGGATTAGAAACCAGATTCCCTTTCCCATCCTGCCCTACTGAATCCATTCTAACTGTAAACGGGGGTGTTGGGTGACCCCAGGGGGTGTGTAACCCCTTTCTTGCCCCTACATCAGTCCCCCTCAGGGACATCCCACTCCCATTGGCTCTGCCTCCTGGGCCCCGGGCTCCCATTGGCCGCTTGTGGGCTCCTCGGCCTGGGATTGGCTGGCCCGGGAGAGATGCACCCGTTCATTCAATAGTATTTATTGAGCACTTACTATGTGCAAAGCACTGTACTAAGCACTTGGAATGTACAAATCGGTAACGGATAGACAGTCCCTGCCCTTTGACGGGCTTACAGTCTAACCCTTGCCTGTCTGTCCCCAGGAGAGCCAAAATGGAAGACTGCTGGGAGCTCAGAAGGGGATGTGCTGGAGCTGCTGACCTTTCGCTGACCACTCCCTGGACACCAAGACTCAATCAACCAGCCCCCGTGGATCCCGGCTGCCCCCTACCCCATTGCCCAAGACTGCTTTCTTTTGAGGTGGCCTCTCTCAGGGACTCCAGCCTTCTGGCTCTTGGTTGGCTCCTCCAGGATGTGATGGGACTTGGGCTGAGTGGACGTGTGAGTGTCACCGGGGACTTAGGGTGGGGCGAGAGGCAGTATATGTGAGGAGGGGGCTTCCCTTTTCTTGGCGGGGAGATGCTAGACTCAGGGCCGGGGGCCTTGGGCAGGGGCTCTGCTTGTTTATGACCCGACTTTGGAGTTGGGAAGAGGCCTGGGGCCCTCAATTCTATAGACAGGCCTAACTCCCCTCCACGGCCCGGTCAGCAGAGACCCCCACCCTTCTCCTGCCCCCTGAGTCTATCATCTCCCCATCAAGCTTTGAGGGAGCCCCCGGGGAAGGGGCGGGGATCCAGTGCCAGGGCTAGAGCAGAGGTAGCTGTCACTGAGGGTGTGTGATCAAATGATCTCTCCTGGAGGAGCGGGGGGGAGAATGTAACTAACGTGGGAGCGCCCCTCTTCCACCCCCAATCAGAGAGGGGCATGAAGAAGAGGCCTTCAAAAGAAATCACATTGTCTGCCCTTCCTCCCACTTAGCTTGGCTTTGTATGTGACGGTTGGAAATAAAATATTTGTTATTTATGGCATGCCTCTTGTTCTCACTTTGGGGAAGTTGGGGATGGGGGGATACCAGGGCTACTAGGGCTCAGCCTAGTGCCAGGCTCCAGAGTGGGGCAGGAGGGGGACCGGGTGGGCAGAAATGGATTGACAGAAAATCTGCCAGGTGTCAGACCGGCTGTCAGTATGGAGAGGTAGGAATTCCAGGAGGCTGGTGACGTTTTTCATTCTTATCCCTTCTGTGTGTGTGCTAGATCCGGGGTGTGTGTGTGTGGTGGGATGACTGGACACGGATGAGAGTTAGGGCTTTTGGGACTGAGGGAGGATGTGGGGAACACCTGATTAAAATCATCAGTGACGTTTATTGAGGATAATACAACGGAGTCACACAGTGGAAAGAACACTAGTCTGGGAGGTGGATCTGAGTTCTAATCCTGACTCTTGCTTGATTTGTGACCTGAGGTAAGTCACTTCACTTGTATGTGCTGCAGTTTCCTCAAGGGTAAAATGGGGATCCAGTACTAGTTCTTCCTCCTATTTAGACTGTGAACTCCACGCGGGGAAGAGTCTCTGTTCGACCTGATTATCATGTATCTACCTCAGCGCTTATTACAGTGCTTTGTGTATAGCAAGAGTTTAACAAATACGATGAACAACAGAAAACTGAATATCTATTCTAAAAGCCAGAAGGGGTCATTACAAGAGTTCTCCGCCAGGGGGCAGTGTTGCTACGTGCGGAGACCCAAGAACGTGTGTGTGCTAATTAATAATAATGTTGGTATTTGTTAAGCGCTTACTATGTGAAGAGCACTGTTCTAAGCACCGGGGTAGATACAGGGTAAGCAGGGTGTCCCACGTGAGGCTCACAGTCTTAATCCCCATTTTACAGGTGAGGGAACTGAGACACAGAAGTTAAGTGACTTGCCCACAGTCACACAGCTCACAAGTGGCAGAGGTGGGATTCGAACCCATGACCCCTGACCCAAGTCCGGGATCTTTCCACTGAGCCATGCTTCTTTAATTCTTTTCCTTTAACCCGATCAAGCTCTCTTTCTCCAACCCCCCTCCCTTCTGCTTTGTCTATGCACTTGGATCTATCCCTTTTGAGCAATGGATATTCAACCCAACCCCACATAACATGCATATATCTGTAAATTATTTATATTAATGCCTGTGCTCCCCTCTAGACAGTAAGCTGTTTGTAGTCAAGCGAACATGTCTACCAATTCTGTTGTTCTGTACTCTCCCAGAAGCTTAGAAAGGGCTCGGGAATCAGGATCTGGATTCTAATTCTGCTCTACTACTTGTTTGATGTTTGAGCTTGGACAAACCAGTTACCTCATGTGCAGTGAAGTACCTTAGAACAGTGCCTGCCACACTAAGCGTTTAACATACCATTTTTAAAAACTCGATTTTTTTTGTTGTTGCCATGGGCAAGGAACCCATCTACCAACTCTGTCATGTTGTATTCTCCCAAGTGCTTTGTAAAATGCTCTGCACACAGTAAGTGCTCAAATACATGCTGCTTGTGAAGCAGCATGGACTAGTGGATAGAACACGGGCCTGGGAATCAGAAGCTCATGGGTTCTAATCCCGGCTCCACCACGTGTCTGCTGTGTGGCCTTGGGCAAGTCATTTCACTTCCTCTGTGCCTGTTACCTCATCTGTAAAATACGGATTGAGTCTGTGAGCCCTGGTTGGGACAGGGGCTGTGTTCAAGCTGACTTGCTTGCATCCACCTCAGCTCTTAGTATAGTGTCTGACACATACTAAGTGCTTAACAAATACCATCATTACTAAATATGATTGACTGATTATCCCAGGTCAGACCTTCCCCTCAGAGCTGGATGCTGCATGGGCTGTAATGATCTGCACTCTGCCAGTCTTACCGGTTTTCCATCTTTTCCGTGACGATTATGTTATGTATTAAACACTTTTTATGGGCTGGCCCCATCCCGCCTCCCGTTGTGGTCAAAGCTGAAATAGGGGCTATATAAAGCAGAATAGCCTAGTGGATAGAGCAGGGACCTGAGAATCAGAAGGGCCTGCGTTCTAATCCTACCTCAGCCATATGTGATGATAATGGTATTTGTTAAGCATTTATTGCATGCAAAAGACTGTTCTAAGTGCTGGGGGGATACAAGGTAATCAAGTTGTCCCACGTAGGGCTCAGAGTTTTAATCCCTATTTTACAGATGAGGTAACTGAGGCACAGAGAAGTTAAGTGACTTTCCCCAAAGTCACACAGCTGACAAGCGGCGGAGCCGGGATTAGAACTCTGACTCCCAAGGCTGGGCTCTTTCCACTGAGCCACGCTGCTTCTCTATAAGTCTGCTGTGACCTTGGGCAAGTCACTTAACTTCTCTGTGCCTCAGTTACCTCATCTTTAAAATGGGGATTAAGGCTGTGAGCCCCAGATGGGACAGGGACTATGTTCAACCTGATTAACTTGTAGCTACTCTGTGCTTAGACTAGTGGTTGACACAGCGTTTAACAAATAGCACTAGCCTTATTATTAATAAAAAGGAATGGGTAAGCTTCCCCTACTTGGATTTGTACCTTTTATTCACTTTTCCCTCGGTCTCACATCACTTATGTAAGTACCCGCCATTTACCGTTTTGCAGATGGGGTAACTGAGGGACAGAAAAGTGAAGTGGCGTGCCCAAGGTTACACCCCAGACAGGTGACATGGTCGGGATTAGAACCCAGGTCCTTCTGATTCCCAGGCCCGGGGTCTTTCCACTAAAATGCACATAATCTTCAAGGGGGGCGGGGGAGGGGGAGACCCTGAAAAGACCGAAGAACGGTGAGGCTGGTGGAGAGCAGTTTCACAATAGCCCACAAGAGGGCAGCATCCGGCTGCATTAGACGGTCTGGTCTGGTCCGGGATAATCCATCTATCAATGGTATGTATTGAGCGCTTTTTTCATTTATGGTATTTAAGTGCTTGCTGTGTGGCAAGCACTGTACTTCTTGTAAGCAGGGAACCTATCTATCAACTCTGTTATATTGTACTCTCCCAAGCTCTTAATACATGGTTGGTGCACGTAAACACTCGAATAAATACAACTGAATGAAATAACATTGGAAAAGGAAAATAATTATGGTCTAGACTGTAAACTCTCTGGGAGCGGGGAACTTGTTTACCAACTCTGTTGTATTGTACTCTCCCAAGCACTCAATATAATGCTCTGCACTTAAAGCACTTACTACAGTGCACTGCACACAGAAAGGTGCTCAATAAATACAGATTTATTTACAGTTTTACAGATAAGGTAACTGAGGCACAGAGAAGTGAAGTGACTTGCCCAAGGTCACCCGGCAGACAAGTGGTGGAGCTGACATTAGAACCCAGGCCTGGATTCTAACTCCCAGGCCTGGACTCTAACCACTTGGCCATGCTGCTAGAAGGAGATTAGGAGAATAGAATCAAGCTTTACATTAAATAGGAGTTGAGGTCTTTCTCTGGACACAAAGTGGTCGCCCTTGGGTCGAGTAGATACAATCAGGTAGAGTTAAGCTCTAATTTTTACTGAAGCTACTAAGGTGTTCTGGCACCCAAAGGGCATCCAGCACAGTGCTCTGGCATCCAAAGGGCGTCCAGTACGGCGCTCTGCACAGGGCTCTTGTTTCTAGAAGGGGAGCCCTCGCTGGGGACCCGTGAAACAGAGCCTCGTGAAAGTTGTGGGACCCCTGAAAAATTACCCGGAGACCCCCGAAGACGAGGCAGGGTTTCAAGCCGGCGGGCTACAGGGTGGAGGATGGGCCCAGGGGAGCCGGGAGGGGCTGATAAAGGGCCGGGACGAAACGCAGAGCGGCCCCCCAAGCCCCCGATAAGTAACCCCGAGAAGGGGCCGGCGGGCACGCCCTTCGTTCTCTTCCCCCCACCTACGGCGCAACGATCCTCGTCCCAGTTTTACATCTGAAGGGGTTAAACCAAATGGGAGGGAGACCCCTCTATCTCCCCATGTCTCTGTCACAGTTTTTCGGATTCTGATTCTGCCCCCCACCCCCACCCCCCTTTGGGTGACTGTGTGTGTCTGTCTCTAGCTCTTCCTCCTCTCTCCATCTCCATGTGCCTCTCTCTTTCTATCTCTGCATGGCTCTGTCTCTCCGTGTATGTCTCTCCCTTTATCTCTGGTTATGCGTCTATCTCTGTCTTTGGGCCACTTCTTTCGCTACCTCTTACTTCCCCTCCATTTCGGTTTCCTTGTGTCTGTCTAGGTCCTTTTCTTTCTCTGCCTCCATCTCTGTCTCTCCGATTGTCTGTCTCTGTTTCTGGATTTCTCTCTCTTCATCTGTCTTCCCGTGTCTGTCTCGTTCTTTCTCTGGGTGTCTCTACCTCGTCACTCAATGGTATTTATTGAACGTTTACTGTGTGCAAAGCACTGTATTAAGTGCTTGGCTCTGTACTAAGCTCTTGATGTGTCTCTGGGTAACTTTCCGGCTCGGTGTGTCTCTGTTTTTCTGTGTTGTTTCTGTATATGTGCGCTTTGTCTCCGGCAGTCCGGGATGAATTGGATGCAGATCTCCTTGGACTCCAGGCCGGGGCGGGACAAAATGGGCTGGAGCAACAGTGATGATGATGATGATGACTGGTGTATGTGTGGGGCGGGGTGGGGGTGGGGGGTTGTATTGGCTAATTGCCCCAGAGCAGCAGCATGGCCTAGTGAATAGATCACAGGCCTGGGAGTCAGAGGACCTGGGTTCTATTTCCGACTCCGCCACTTGTCTGCTGCGTGCCCTTGGACAATTCATTTCTCCGTGCCTCAGTTCCCTCATCTGTAAAATGGCGATTAAGACCGAGAGTCCCATGTGGGGCAGGGACTGTGTCCAACCTGATTATCTTGTATCTACTCCAGGGCTTAGGACAGGGCAAGGCACATAGCAAGCACTTAAATATCATTTTAAAAATGGTCTCTAACAGGAGGAGTGTGAGGGGAGGTGCGTGTATCAGTCGGGGGTCGTGGTTCCACTCTGGAGAAATGACAGCAGCAGCGAGACCCCCTCTGGTCGTCAGCATTCCCATAAAAATAATAACAGTGATGGCATTTGTTAAGCGCTTACTATGTGCTAAGCACTGTTCTAAGCTCCAGGGGGATACAAGGTAGTCAGGTTGTCCCACGTGGGGCTCACAGTCTTAATCTCCATTTTCCAGATGAGGTAACTGAGGCACAGAGAAGTTAAGTGACTTACCCAAAGTCACACACAGCTGACTAGTGGTGGAGCTGGGATTAGAACCCATGACCTCTGACTCCCAAGCCCGTGCTCTTTCCACTGAGCCATGCTGCTTCTACCTTCATTCAATTCATTCAATCGTATTTATTGAGCGCTTACTGTGTGCAGAGCACCGTACTAAGCGCTTGAAAAGTACAGTACAGCAATAAAGAGAGACAATCCCGGCCCACAACGGGTTGACAGTCTGGGGGACGGGGGACAGACATCAGTATAAGTAAACAGGCATCACCCTCCGCCCCACCCCTGCCCCCCGATCTCCCGCATTCCTGGTCCCCCTGTTCTCGGCAGAGATAAGCGGTGGGCGGGGGTCCGGGAGAGAGAGAGAAGCGACCGCCCCCCGGACTGTCCCCTACTGATAACGGGGCTCGGGGCCCTGGAAATCTTCGGCCCCAGGGGCGGGGGCAGAGAGCAGGGCTGACTGGTTTTGCATCTCCCGCTCTCACGCATTCACAGACACACACACACACACACACATTTTCACAGTTCTCACACCCTCACAATCCTCCCTCCCCCCAGCCGGGGCTTCGCTGTGGCTTTGGGGGTCCTCGTTCTCAGGAAGGAAGGGGCCGTTCGCCGAGGGTCGCCGTGAGTAACCGCCCACCCGCCGGCTGTTTAACCACAGCTGCGAGGAACCTCTCCGGGCCTCAGTTTCCCACCTGTTCGAAGGGGAGAGCCGACCCCTCCTCCGTTTCCTCTCCTTTCTTCCCCTTCTCCGTTTCCTCTCCTTTCTTCCCCTTCTCCGTTTTTCCTCTCTCTCTTCCGTCTCCGGGCCAGGTGAAAAGTGACTATAAAGTACGGTCGATGTTGATGATGACTGTTGGGCGGGGGAGGGGCGGGGGTTGGCTAATTGCCCCAGGGATTTCAGGACCCCAGGGGAGTCCTGCTCTTCAAAAAGTCTCCCCACCACCTCCAAAATAAACAGCTTTCAGTTGCTCTCCCTCATGTCTTTGCAACAGTGCCGAGAGAAGGAGGGAGGCAGAGACAATGAAAAACAGAGATAAATAGAGCAGGAAAGAGAGAGACACAAGGGTAGTGAGGGACAGAAAGAGTCAAAGAGTGGCAGAGAGAAAAAGAGAGAGGGACAAAGAGAGTGACAGGGACGGAGAGAGATACAGACCCTGACAGAGAGGCAGGGAAGACAGCTTGTTGTGGGCAGATAATGTGTCTGTGTACTGTTATATTGTACTCTTCCAAGCGCTTAGTACAGTGCTCTGCACCCAGTAAGTGCTCAATAAATATGACGGATTGATTGGACTAATCTTCAGCTCTGCCCTGTGCCAGATCTACCAACTTCCCATCACCCCCTGTTGGATACCCAGCTCCTTCCTGCTCTGGGGGGGGGGGGGTCTCCTTTTTTTATGGTACTTTAAAACTCTTAGTGTGTACCAGGCACTATACTAAGTTCTGGGGTAGATACAAGCTAATGGGATATGGTCCCTGTCCACATTGGGCTCACAGTCAAAAGCCCTATTTTACAGATGAGGTAACTGAGGCACAGAGAAGTGAAATGACCTGCCCAAGATAGTAGGCATGTTCCCTGCCCACAGTGAGCTTGCAGTCTATAGATCACAACCCCAGTCTCCTCTCCCTGTGTACCCCATTCACGCAGTTTGCCCCACCTAAAGTCTTTGATACCACCCCATTTTCCCCGGCCCCCTGCAGCACTTATACTCCCCCCTCCCCCCACCATACACACACAGAAGCCACGTGGTCTAGTGGAAAAAGCAGGGGTCTGGGAGTCAGAGGACCTGGGTTCTAATCTTGGTTCACCACTTGTCTGCTGCGTGACCTTGGATAAGTCACTCTGCCTCAGTTCCCTTAACTGCAAAATAGGGATTCAGTACATGTTCTTCCTTACAACAATACATGTTCTACTTAGACTGTGTGCCCTATGTGGGACCCAATATCCCAGTCTTAATTCCCCTCTCACAGATGAGGTAAATGAAGCACAGAGAAGTGAATGATTTGCCCAAGGTCATACAGCAGTCAAGTGGTGGATCTGAGACTAGAACACAGGTCCTTCTGGCTCCCAGGCCCAGGTTCTATCCACCTACCAATCATATTTATTGAGAATTTACTGCTTGCAGAACACTGTACTAAATGCATGGGAGAGTACAAAATAACAAAATTGGTAGACAAATTTGCTGCCTACAGTGAGCTTACATAAAGGGGTAGGTAGACATTAATATGAATAAATTAAAGATAAGTAAAGTATACACATCCTTAATTTATTTCAATGTCTGTCTCCCCTACTAACCATAAACTCACTATGGCCAGGGAATGGGTCAACCAACTCTGTTGTACTTTACCAAGTGCTGAGTACAGTGTTCTTCACACAGTAAGTGCTCAATAAATATCATTGATTGACTGGGGCTGAGGGAGGGGGAGTAAAGGGAGCAAATCAGGGCAAAGCAGACAGGAGTGGGCCATGCTGCTTCTCTGGATTAGGGAGTAGATTCATTCATTAATTCAATTGTATTTCTTGAGTGCTTACTGTGCGCAAGGCACTGTACTAAGCACTTGAGAGAGTACCATTTAACAATAAACAGACACATTCTCTGGTCCCAAGCCTAGCTCCACCATACCCTCTCCAGAGACCTGTCCAGTACTCTGCACAGAGTAGGAGTTCATTATCCCCTGACTTAATGCCTTTCCCTCCGTCAGATGATGCAGGCCAGCGGGGTGAAGGTGCTGGAGACGGCGGAGGACATCCAGGAGAGACGTCAGGAAGTGCTCAACCGCTACTACCGTTTCAAGGAGCTGGTGGCCGAGAGGGGCCAGAGGCTCGAGGATTCCTACCATTTCCAGGTCTTCCGGCGGGATGCCGACGACCTGGAGAAGTGGCTCCTTGAGAAAATCAAGACTGCGAGCGATGAGAGCTACAAAGACCCTACCAATATACAGGTGACCTTCACCCCCTTTGGGGGTGGGAGGGGGGCTCCCCCTCAGTCTGGTCCCCCTGGGGGTCTTAAGGAGGACACACGGGGAATCAGAGGGGCGTTGGTTGCCAATTCTGGGCCGGGGAGGCAGGTCTTGCTTCTGTCTGAGGGTAGGGGAGTGACGAAATGACCTCGACTGGACCCTGCTCATCGGAGGCCTCCATTCAAATGGTCCACAGCCCCTGACCTGGAGGAGGAGGAGGAGAAGTAAGAGTAGGAGTCATACTAATAGTTAGGGTCGTAGTAGTGATGGGAGTCCCTGAGATGGTAATAGTAGAGGTGGCGGTAATATTAGTGAAAGGAGTAGTTACTTGTGCTAGTATCTGTGGTAATAATAATTATGATATTCGTTAAGCACTTACGATGTACAGGCATTGTACTAACTGCTGGGGTGGATACAAACAAATCGAGTCGGATACAGTCCCTGGCCCACGTGGGCCTCATGGTTTCAATCCCCATTTTCCAGTTGAGGTAACAGAGGCCCAGAGAAGTGAAGTGACTTGTTAGACCGTAAATCCACTGTGGGCAGGGATTGTCTCTCTTTATCGCTGCATTGTACTTTCCAAGAGCTTAGTACAGTGCTCTGCAACAGTAAGTGCTCAATAAATACGATTGAGTGAACGAACGAATGACTTGCCCAAAGCCACACAGCAGACATGGGGCAGAGCAGGATTAGAACCCCGGTCCTTCTGACTCCCAGGCCTATGCTCTATTCACTGCCCCATGCTGCTTCTCAGCATGGTAGATAACAATAATAATAATAATGATGGTATTTGTTAAGCAGTTACTCTGTACAAAGCACTGTTCTAAGCACTGGGGGCTCCAAGGTGATCAGGTTGTCCCACTTGGGGCTCACAGTCTTAATCCCCATTTTACAGATGAGGTAACTGAGCCCCAGAGGAGTTAAGTGACTTGTCCAAAGTCACCCAGCTGACAAGTGACGGAGCAGGGATTTGAACCCATGACCTCTGACTCCCAAGCCCGTGCTCTTTCCACTGAGCCACGCTGCTTCTCTAGCAGCGATAGCAGTTGGAGACGTGGTAGTATTCTTAGTGGTAACAGTAGTAGTTCCATTAGTATATAAATATCGAAATAATGCCATGCAGAATATGTCTATCAAAATAAATACAGTGCTACATAGGCATCTATGAATGAGGTCTATGAAGAACTTGCAGTTAGTCAATCGTATTTAATGAGTGCTTACTGGGTACAGAGCACTGTACTAGAACAATATAACAGACACATTCTCTGTCCTCAACAAGCTTCCAATGTAGTCTTGCAGTGGATCAAGCGCTGTGCTGAGCGTTGAGTCTGGTCCAAAGGAGGTGACCTGCATTTTCCCATGGGGCCGTGGGCTTGAGGTCCTCTCTGGGCACTGCCCCCTCATTTCACCAATGCCTCATTTCCCTGGCGACAGAGCAAGTACCAGAAACATCAGTCCCTGGAGGCTGAGGTGAGAGCCAAGTCAAGGATTCTCCCGGACCTGGAGGAGATCCAGATGAGTCGTTTTACCGAAGGCCACTTCGCCCACGAGGAGACAAAGGTGAGGAAAAGCCTCCATTGCCTTGGAAATCACGGTGGCTAGTGTGTGCTCTGAGTGGGATTGGTCCATGGTGGGAGGTTCTCTCCTTGCCTTCCTGCCTCTGGTCAGCCCCCGAGGATCTTGAAACAGTTGCCACTGAGGCTCTTGATTTGTGGGAGGCAGAGGGGGTAAGGGTGAGGAGAGAGGAGGCCAAATCCCTCCATCCCTCCCCCTGTAACCCCACCTCCTCCTCCTCCCTTCACCTCTCCATTAGAAGTAGCATGGCCTAGTGGAGAGATCCTGGGCCCGGGAATCAGAAAAATCCTGGGTTCTAATCCCAGCTCTACCACTTGTCTGCGGTGTGACTTTGGCAAGTCACCTCACTTTTCTGTGCCTCCATCCCCCCATCTGTAAAATGGTGATTAAGACTGTAAGCCCCACATGGGACAATCTGCTTATCTTGTATCTACCCCAGGGCTTAGAACAGTGCTTGGCACATAGTAAGTGCTTAACAAATACCATTATTATTATTATCATCATTATTATCCCCCATTTAGAATCACTTGGAGGAATTGAGGCGCCTGTGGGACCTCCTGCTGGACCTCATTAAGGACAGAGGAACAAAGCTCTTGAAAGTTCTGGAGCTGCTGCAATATCTGCAGGAATGCGCGGACATCTTGGAGTGGATCAGCGACAAGGTAGGATCGTCCGGGCAGCCACCAGTAGGTGGTATTTATTGAACGTTGACTGCGGGAGAATGTGATCTGACAGGGTCAACCGATCAAGCGATCAATGGAGACACTGATGGGTGGGGTGGTGTCATCCCCTGCAGGAAGCCATTGTCACATCGGAGGAACTGGGCCAGGATTGGGAGCGGGCTGAGGTGCTGCACAAGAAGTTCGAGGAATTCCAGACTGACCTGGCGACCCGTGAGGGGCGGGTCCAGGAGGTGAACCATTTCGCTGACAAATGCACACAGGTAATAGATCAATCAATCAACCAATGGTATTTATCGAGTGCTCACTGTGTGCGGTGCACTGTACTGAGCGCTGGGGAAAGGGCCATACAGAGGAGTAAGTGGACATGTCTGCCAGTGATGGGGGAGGCAGAAGGGAAGTGGGAGCTTCCTGGAGTCCTTGGGCTGTGAAGCAGCAGGCAAGGAATGGAAAGGCTTGTCTTCCCAGGATGCCCCTAGGAGGAAGGGGAAAGGAAGAGATGGATAGAAAGCCATCAGGCATGGAGAGGGTGATAATCAATCAATCATATTTGTTGAGTGCTTTCTGTGTGCAAAAGTGCTTGGGAGAGTACTGTATAATAGAATTGGCAGTCACATTCCCTGCCCACAATGAGCTTACAGTCTAGAAGTGGAGACCAACATTAATATGAATAAATTGATGATGGATATGAACATCAGTGCTGTGGGGCTCAGGGAGGGGTGAATAAACGGTGCAAATCCAAGTGCAAGGGTGACACAGAAGGGAGTGAGAGCTGAGGAAATGATCACCCCTCAATCAACCAGTAGTAATCAATCTATCATATTTATTGAGCGCTTACTGTGTGCAGAGCACTATTCTCAGATCTTGGCAGAGCACAATAAAAGAGACTCATTCCCTGCCCAGAGGAAGATTCACTGAAGGCCTACTATGTGCAGATCACTGTTCTGAGCACTTAGAAGATTTCGCTAGTTAAAAGACAAAGTCGCTGCCCTGAAGGAACTTCTCTTAATCAATCTCTCAATAAAATAATATTGACACTGAGAAGGGGCTAATACAAGGCCTAGACCACAGTGCTTCCACAGTGGCATTCCCTCTGCAAAGTGTAGGGTGTTTCTGGGAGTCCCCTGAGCCCCGCCCTGACCTACCCCTCTCCCACAGGAGAACCACCCCGAACTGAAGTTGATCAAGACCAAGCAGGATGAGGTCAATGCTGGGTGGCTGCGTCTCCAAGGGCTGGCGTTACAGAGACGGGAGACCCTCAGCGATGCTGCTGACTTCCAGCGCTTCAACAGGTGACCTCCGGTCTCCCCACCTCTGCCCTCCTCCCAGGGTCAGGAGGGGTGGGCCAACTGGGGGACCCTGCTAGACCCCATCCCTACGCCAAGACCCCAATGGGTTCTGAGCAACTTGGGGTGGAATAGGTGTGTTTGGGACAGGGCACCCTCAATCAATCAAACAATTATATTTTTAATTTCAGGGATGTGGTGGAAGCCATCCAGTGGCTCAAGGAGAAAGAGCCTCTCGTAGCCTCAGAGGACTGGGGTAGTGACCTGGTCAATGCCGAGGCCCTATTCCACCGGCACAAAGGGCTGGAGAGGAACCTGGCCGTCATGGAGGACAAGGTGAGTGGGCAGGGGTCTCCCCCACGCAGGTCAACGATGCAGTCCCCTGCCTCGGGGCAGATGCTACCCAATGGCTGACACTGCTCCTAAAATCTCTATAGGGGGAGGCAGCAAAAGACAGAGAGATGCAAAGACTGACTGAATTAGTATAGGGATAGTAGGAACAGGCTTTATTAATCACTTGCTGTGTGCAGAGCACTGTTCCAAGCACTGGGAGAGAATACACTGCTGAGAATTAGACAAACTGTCCCTTGAGGGGGTCCCAATTCAAGTGAATGCCAGAAAGTTCCATCAGGGGCATGAAACATTAAAACACAACACAAACAAATATAGAAAGTAGGTTTGAAGTCTTGATGGGGGCAAAGATGTCTGAGTGAGCGTGGAAGAGGCTTTTATGTCCGGCCCAGAGGACATGGAGTATGCTGGGAGTGGTGACCCTCGATAGCGGGAGGGATGGTACTGGTTACACTGTGCTTTTCTTGGTGGCGACGGAGGAGTCTGAGAGTACATGGGAGCAGCTTTTATCTCTTGCCCAGTGGGCATAGATCCCTCCAGGAACCAAATAAATAAACCAAGATAGAATCGGAGTAAATGTTGGAGAGAGACAGAGATGTTGATAGAAAAAGAGGTGAAAAGACAGAGAATAGAGATAAGCAGACAGAGAGAGTGAAATCCTGACAATGACTGTCTGAGAGACAGAGGGAGACAAAGAGAGGAAGACAGAAAGACAGATACAAAGATAGGCTGAGAGAAAAAGTTCTTCCTGATATCTCAGTTTCCAGCTGCCCTTCTCTGGGGTTTTTTTGTTGTTCTTTTTTTTTTTAATATGGTGTTTGTTGAGTACTTATTATGTTCCAGGTACTGTTCTAAGCACTAAGAGAGATACAAGCTAATCAGGTTGGACACAGTCCATGTCCCACAAAGGCTCATAGGCTCACTCTCCATTTTACGCATGAAGTTAACTGAGATCCAGAGAAGTGAAGTGACTCACCCGAGGTCCCACAGCAGACAAGAGGTGGAGCTGGGATTAGAACCCAGGTCCTTCTGACTCCCAGGCCTGCATGCTAGAAAACACTGATTCTCTGGTGTGAACTGTGGTGAAATGGAGGAACAGAGGATGGGTCTGGAGGCTTCCTGGGCATCGTCAGAACAAGAGAGGGAAACAGGGGGTCGAGCTGGGCCAGGGTCCTGGTTGCTGAGGGACAGAACCTAGGAACCAGAGAGGATTTTGAGCCCAGTAGGACTCCCTGACATTCCCAGCATCCGGGGAGAGCAAGAACAGTGGGTGGAGGAGAGGACAGCAGTTCCAGACTCCTGAGATGGGCACCCGTTCCCTGTAGGTGAAAGAGCTGTACGCCAAGGCCGACAAACTTCAGCAATCTCACCCCTCCGAAGCCCCTCAGATCCAGGAGAAGAAGGAGGATCTGATGTCCAACTGGGAGCGGGTCCGGGAACTGGCCACCCGGAGGCATGACCGCCTGCAGGATTCGTACAGGTGGGTGAGGTGGCCACATCGTGATGATCAGTGACACCCGGTGGTGGTGGTGATGGGGGTAGCGGTGATGATGGTGATTGATAATGACTGCGGTGTTTGTGATGGTCATGATGATGGTGGTGGTGGTTTTGGTGGTGGCGAATTGTAGTGATGATGATTTTGATGGTGATGATGGTTTTAGTAGTGACGATGGTGATTGATGATGATGATGATGATGACTGTGACGTGACCTCCTCCTCACTCACCACTGCCTCCATCTCTTCCCACCCACCAATCTCTCCTTCCTCAAAGGTACCATCGCTTCTTGGCTGATTTTGAGGAGCTCACCAGCTGGATGACGGAGAAGGTGGCATTGATCAAAGCTGATGAGCTGCCCACTGATGTGGCAGGGGGTCAAGCCCTCTTGGACAGGCACCAACAGCACAAGGTATGTCCGGTGGGCATGAACATTGCTATGTACACCCTGCCTTGGGCCCGGTTCATCCCCAGGATGGCAGAATCCATGTCAAGGAAAGAGGCTGGATGTTTATCTCGGGGGCTGGCAGAAATGATCTGGGGATTATAGATCAACAGACTGGCCCAGGTGGCATCAGAGAGACCCCTGAGGGCACAACTCTTGAGAATTTTTTTTAAATGGTATTTGTTAAGCACTTACTATATTCCAGACACTGTTAAGCACTGGGGTAGACAAAAGCTAATCAGGTTGGCTCCGGTCCATGTCCCACATGGGGTTCACAGTCTTCATCCCCATTTTCCAGATGAAGTAACTGAGGCCAAGAGAAGTGAAGTGACTTGCCCAGGGTCACACAGCAGACAGGTGGTAGAGCCAGGATTAGAACCAAGGTCCTTCTGACTCCCAGACCTGGGTTCTATCCACTAGGCCATGCTGCTTCTCCAATTTAAAAGTTCCAAACTTTCCCAAGGACTCCACTACTCCTCCACGGTGGCTCATAAGCCTTGTAAATAAGGGCTGCATTTAACAGCCGGGGGAGATGAATGACACCAACATTCTCTCCTCCTCCTTTGTCAGGGCTGACAGGGGCAGGAAGGAGTCCAGATTATGTATTGGCTAGGTGGAAGCATCCACTAGGGTGTGGAGAAAGGATAGAGTAGGTCTGGGGTTGGATCCAGGGCCGGTTGCCAATGGTAAGCAAGTGAAGCAGCCCCTTTGGGATGTACCACCAGAGAAGGAGACCTCCTATGGGGGAAAGCAGAGTGGCCTGGTGGATAGAGCATGGAGCTGGAGAAGCACGTGGAGGAGCACGAGAAGCAGCGTGGCTCAGTGGAAAGAGCACGGGCTTTGGAGTCAGAGTTCATGGGTTCGAATCCCGGCTCGGCCACTTGTCTGCTGTGTGACTTTGGGCAAGTCACTTAACTTCTCTGTGCCTCAGTTCCCTCATCTGTAAAATGGGGATTAAGACTGTGAGCCCCACGTGGGACAACCTGATTCCCCTGTGTCTACCCCAGCGCTTAGAACAGTGCTCGGCACATAGTAAGCGCTTAACAAATACCAACATTATTATTATTATTAAGTCATAAGGTCATGGGTTCTAATCCTGACTCTGCCACCTGTCTTCTGTGTGACCTTGGGTAAGTCACTTCACTTTTTTGGGCCTCAGTTCCCTCATCTGTAAAATGGACATTTTACATATTTTGCTGAGAAGCAGCGTGGCTCAATGGAAAGAGCCAGGCTTGGGAGTCAGAGGTCATGGGTTCTAATCCCGGCTTTGCCACTTGTCAGCTGTGTGACTTTGGGCAAGTCATTTCACTTCTCTGTGCCTCAGTTACCTCATCTGTAAAATGGAGATTAAGACTGTGAGCCCCATGTGGGACAACATGATTACCTTGTATCCTTCCCAGCGTTTAGAACAGAGCTTGGCACATAGTAAGTGCTTAACAAATACCAATATTATTATTATTATGTCTGAAGCCACCCCGATTGTCTTCTCTTGCTATGTCTGGGATATGGGTGAGAGGGGGCAAAGGTCACAGATGGGTGATTGAATGGAATCTTTGATTTGTGATTGCAGCACGAGATTGACTCTTACCAAGATCGATTCCAGTCGGCGGAGGAGAACGGCCAGGCCCTCCTGGATGCGAATCATGATGCCTCTGATGAAGTCCGAGAGAAGGTAAATCGGTGGGGTGGTGGTGAAGACCCCTCGGGCAGGTAGAACTCTCTAGGGGTCATTTAGTCCAACCCCCTGCCTCCAAGCATGACCTCCTATTAATTGTCCCAGAAAGAGGGGAACTCAACCCCTCTGGGGGTGAGGGGTAGCTCCTAAGTCCACTTCTCCCCTGGAGCTCAGAATCTTAGTGCCCAGACTTTCTCTACTGGAGCCAGCACGTATTTTATCACTGGGATCTCTGATGTCCACTCCATAGGGTCGTGGGTGGAGTTTCATCCCTTCCATGGCTCTTTTAAGCTGGACTCTCAGTCTTGCTCACCCCAGGCTTTGGACAATAACTGAGGGTTGCCCATCAGGGCTCAAAAAACTCAAAATGATGACTTCCTAGCTCCAAGCCTGTACCTCCCCCTTCATCCAAATCTGTACCCCCAACTTAAACCCCACTTTCCTGACAAAAAATTGGCATGACTTAGTGGAAAGGGCATGGGATTTGAAAGTCAGGGAACCCGGGTCCTCATCCCAGCTCTACCACTGGCCAGCTGTGTGACCTTGAGCAAGTCATTTCACCTCTCTGGGTTCCTGTTACCCAAGACTTCCAAGCCCAAGTTCTAACTACTGGACAACGCTGCTTCCCTATTCCTCTTCTTATCATTGCTATTATTACTGTGAAAACTGAGGTTCTCGTTGACTTCCCCCTTCCTTCTCTCTACTTTCTGCTTTTCAAGATGGCCATCCTGTCTGGGGACCTGTCCTCCTTGATGGCTCTGTGGGAGAAGCAATGGCAGATATACGAGCAGTGTCTCAATCTGCACCTCTTCTACCGGGACAGCGAGCAGGTGGACAGCTGGATGGGCCGGCAGGAGGTGAGTGCATCAGATCCACCACTTGTCCAGCCCCCCACTGGACCCTTCGGTCCCCATTTCCAGGGTCGGAGGACACCAGGCTTTGGCCCAGCAACCCACAGTCCCCTGTGGGGCAGTGGCAGCGAAGAGGGCAAGGGAGCAGGTGAAGTAGACAGACTTAACCTCAATCAGTCCATCACTCAACTGATGGTATTTTTTGAGTGCATACTATGCCCTGTACTAAACACTTGTGAGGGTTCAAAATAACAGAGTTGGTAGACTTGGTCCTTGCCCACAAGGAGCTTACTGTCTATAGTGAACTCTGCTTTTCCTCCCATACCCATGATACCTCCACAGAGTCTTGCCCCCAATCAATCAATGGGATTTATTGAGTGTTTATTGGATGCAGAGCACTGTACTAAGTGCTTGGAGGAGGACAATATAATACAGCTGGTAGACACAAGGTGGTTACAGTGTAGTTGGGGAGACAGGTGTTAAAATAAATGATAGGAAGGGGAAATGGTATAGAACAAGAAGATGGGCATAAGTACTATGGGGCTGGAGGAGGTCGTAAGCAACAAAGTGCTTTAGGAGAACAGACCCAAGAGCATAGGCAATGCAGAAGGGAGGGAGAATAAGGTGGGGAAATAAGATGTTAGGGAAGGCTTCCTGAAGGAGGTGTGGTTTTTAATAAGGCTTTGAAGTTGGGGATAGAGGCATTCTGTTAGATCTGAAGGGGGAGAGAGTTCCAGGCAAGAGGGATGATGTGAGTAAGGGATCAATGGTGAGAGAGATGAGATCGAGATGCAAGGATTATGTTGGTATTGGAGGAGAGAAGTGGGAGAACTGGGGTATTCCTCAGGTCCCCCTCCCCTCCCCGTCACCCCACTCACCCCCTTTGCTCTACACCCACCCTCCCGCCCTACAGTACTTATGACTATATGTACATATCTATAATTTTATTCGTTTATATTAAGGCCTGTTTACTTGTTATGATGTGTATACATCTATAATTCTATTTATTTACACTGATGCCTGTTTACTTGTTTTGATGTCTGTCCCCCCGCTTCTAGACTGTAAGCCCGGTGTGGGAAGGGATTGTCTCTCTTTATTGCTGAATTGTACTTTCCAAGCGCTTAGTTCAGTGCTCTGCACACAGTAAGTGCTCAATAAATACGATTGAATGAATTAATGAATTCATGCATGAATGAATGAATGCATGAGAGGTTCAAAGTTCGGGAGGAGGGAGAGAACTGATTGGCCAGAGCAGGTGGAGTTCATGTGTCTCAATTGGCCCAGAGTGGGCTTCCCTAAGAATCAATCAAGCAACCAATCAATGGTATTTATTGAGCCCTTACTGTGTGCAGAGCACTGTACTAAGCGCTTGAAAGAGTACAGTTGAGCAGAGTTGGTAGACCTGTTCCCTGCCCACAGTGAGCTTACAGTCTCGAAAAGCAACAAGGGACCGGATCCTTGTACCTCGAACTTGTCTATCTCTCACCTACATCTTGCCTCTGGACTGAAAGGCTCTTCCTCTTCATATTGGACAGACGATCACTCTCTTCACCTTCACAACCTTATCCAAGGCACATCTCCTCCAAGAAGCCTTCCCAGACCAAGCCCTCTTTTCCCTGTCTCCCACTTTTTTCTACGATGCCCTGATTTGGTCCTTTTATTCATCCCTCCATCACCCCCACAGCACTTACATCCATATCTGTAATATATTTATATTAATATCTGTCTTTCACTCTAGACTGTAAACTCACTGTGGGTAGGGAGCGTACCTACCAACACATATTGTTATATTTTACTCTCTCTGGTGTTTAGTACAGTGTTTTGCACACAGTAAGCGTTCAATAAATACAATTGATTGAATGATTAGTCCCTCTGCTCTATCTCTGCAGGCTTTCCTGGAGAACGAGGACTTGGGAAATTCCCTGGGAAGTGTGGAAGTCCTTCTCCAGAAGCACAATGACTTCGAGGAAGCTTTTGATGCTCAGGAGGAGAAGATCACGGTAAGTCAGGAAGCTTTTTAAAAATGATATTCATTAAGCACTTTTTTAATCATTCCTGTTTCTGTCATGCCCAACACTGACCACAGCTGTTGACTCAGAGGTCTCTTCCTCCTGAACCAAGCCCAGTAGGTTTTTGTTAAGTGCTTTTTATGTGCCAGGCACTGTTCTAAGCGCTGTGGTTGATCCAAGCTAATCAGTTTGGACCCAATCCATGTCTCACATGGCGCTCACACTCTTAATCCCCATTTTACAGATGAGGGAACTGAGGCCCAGGGAAATGACTTGCCCAAAGTCACACAACAACAAGTGGTGGAACCAGGATTAGAACCCAGGTCCTTCTCATTCCCAATCTCGGGCTTAATAATAATAATAATTACAGTAGTTGTTAAGTGCTTACTATGTGCCAGGCACTGTACTAAGCACTGGGGTGGATTCAAGCAAATCGGTTGGACACAGTTCTTGCCTGTCCCAAGTGGTGTTCATAGTCTCAATCCCCATTTCATGGAAGAGGTAACTGAGGCATAGAGAAGTGAAGTGACTTGCCCAAGGTCACAGAGCTGACAGATGGCACAGCTGGAATGAGAACCCACGACCTTCTGACACCCAGGCTAGTACTCTATCCACTAAGCCATGCTACTTCTCTATGGCGTTCTGATATCTCCTATCCTTCTTTCTGCAACCTGGGAAGCTTTGCACGTTTATCGTGTTGACTGTGACCATACCTATTGGGTGCTTAGTTTGCGCTAAGCGTTGGGCTGGGTTCAGGAGGAAGAGACTTCTGAGTTAACAGTTGTGGTCAACGTCGGGCGTGATAGAAACAGGAGTGATGGCCCAACAGTTGTGAATGCTAACATAGTCACTACAAATCAGAATCCACAATAATATGGATTGAGCTCCTACCGAGTCTGGGGCACTGTACTGAGTGTCTACTACCGACAGGGCACTGTATTGAGCTTCTGCTGTGTGCAGAGCACTGTGATGAGTACCTAATGCGTGCAGGGAAGTGCCAAGTACCAGTGTGTGTAGGTATTGGATTGGATGCACACTATAGGCAAGACACTGTACTGAGCTCCTACTGTGTGCAGAGTACTGTAATGTGTACTTAATGTGTGCAACGTTGGGCCAAGTACCCAGTGCATTCTGGTTCATGCCAAGTACCCAGGGTGTGTAGAGTATTGGATTGGGTGCCCACAGTAGGTGGGACCCTGTACTGAGCACCTACTCTGGGTGAGCACCCACTATGTACGGGTCACTGTACACTGTATTAAGCTCCTCTGGTGTGCAAAGCATTGTCCTTCCTCCTTCAGGAGGGAGGTACAGCATCTTAGGTCTGGGGTCCTTGCCCTCTGGAAACTTACAGTCCAGAGGAGAAGGCGGATCCTGGAAGGGCAGGTGATCAGAAGGAGGAGAAAGATGATGAACCTTCAGAGGGATGTCCACGAGGATGGGCCTGTAGACTCCGGAACTAACGCCCCACCTTCTCTCTCCAGACCCTGGACCAGACGGCGACTAAGCTCATTGACAAGGACCACTATGACAAAGAAAACATTGCGGACATCCGCGACAAGGTGAGTCTCTCTGGGCGGGGGGTTGGGAGCATGTCCCAGGAGGGTAGAAAGTACATCTGGGGTTGTGGGAAGGTGTCCTGGGGCAGAGAGCATCCCAAGGGAGGGGAGGTCCCCTCAGGGCAGTGAGCCCCGGGGGGAGAGCAGGGAGTCGAGTCTGGGGTCTATGCCTGAGGTTGTGGTGGGGGCATGTCTGGGGAAGGGGTCACCAAAGCCCTTGGGGTTGGGATGGCGACTTGACCAGGGTCCTGTCCGAGGACGATGCCAGTCATGCCGTGACTGGTGGAGGGGTAAGGCTTGGGGCTAGCTGCTTGTCTGGGTATCCTGGCTGATGTGTGGGGGCAATGGATGTCATTGGCAGCTGCTGGCCCGGCGGGAAGCCCTGAGGACCCGAGCTCTGGCCCGCCGCGGGCAACTGGAGGCCTCGAGGCTCCTGCAGCAGCTGTACCAAGACGCTGATGACCTGAAGGGTTGGATCACCAAGAAGACCAAGGTGGCCGCAGACGAGGACCAAATGGTATGTTGGGGTGTAACCACTCACGCACCTTGTGCGACCTTCCTGGAGGCCCCACAGAGGCAGAGTCTCTCCATTCTGCACAGTGATGGTGGGAAGTGTGGAAGGAGGGGAGCACATTTCTAATAATTATGGTATAGATTAATCCCCACTATGTGGTCAGCGCTGTCGTAGATAAATCTTGGATTTGCACCCCACATTCACACCCCTTCCTCAGCCTCACAGCACTTATGTCCTGTATCCGTAATCTATTTATATTAATGTGTGTCTCCCCTTCTAGACTGTAAACTCGCTGTAGGTAGAGAATGTCTTTACTAACTCTGTTGCATTGTAGTCAGTCAATCATATTTATTTAGTGCTTACAGTGTACAGAATACTGTACTAAGCGCTGGGGAGAGTATGGTATAAAGGTATAACAGACATGTCCCCTGCTCACAGTGAATTTACAGTTTACAGTTCTCTGCACACAGTCAATCAATCAGAGGTATTTAGTCATTCAATTCATTCATTCATTCAATCGTATTTATTGAGCGCTTACTGTGTGCAGAGCACTGTACTAAGCGCTTGGGAAAGTACAATACAACAATAGTGACATTCCCTGCCCACAAATTTATTGAGTGCTTACTATGTGCAGAGCACTATACTAAGCATTTGGGAGAATACAACATAGCTTTAATAGGCACATTCCCTGCCCACAATGAGCTATCATTGATTATTTGATTGACACAAAATGACCAGGCCAGCTGTAGACATCTGAGAGGGAGAGAGGGTAGGACAATTTTATCCCCATTTTACAGAGAAGGAACATAGGTTCAGATCAGAGAGGCTAGACAACCCGCCCGAGCTCACACAGCAGCGGAAAAGAGGGGTCTAGAACCCACATGTCGCAGGAGAGGGCTCCTTCCACTAAGCCACACTGCCTCCCAGGGATCCTTGCCGCTCCCGGGCCAGCCGGGGCCGACAGGGACTGCCGGCTCGACGGCTGGATTGACGGTTTGTTTGCTCCTCGCCCACCCCCAGGATCTGCAGAACGTGAAGAGCCGGGTCCAGAAACAGCAGGTGTTCGAGGAGGAACTGAGGACCAACCAGAGCCGCCTGAACGCCCTGGAGAAGATGGGGCAGGAGCTGATCAAGGCAGAACACTACGCTGCCGACAAGGTCGCCTTCAGGGTGGATGAGGTGTCTGGCCTGTGGAAGCAGCTGCTGGATACCATGAAGTTGAAAGGTCAGAGGAAGGGACTGGGGTCCCTGTCTCTGCCTGGAGCTTATGGCGGGAGTTGGGGGGTGGTCCCCACTAATCCAGAGTGAAGGTAGGTGCCCGGCTCCCCATCCCTGCCTTGTACACAGGAGGGTTGTGGGGGGTCCCCACTAATTCAGAGGGAAGAAAAGTCAGTCAGTCAATTGTATTTATTGAGCACTTACCGTGTGTAGAACACTGTACTGAGCGCTTGGGAGAATACAATATAAAAATATTACACATTCCCTGCCCACAGCGATCTTACAGTCTAGAGGGAGAGACAGACATTAATATAAACAAATAAGATTACAGATATAGACATAAGTGCTGTGTATAGAAGAGAGGGGCTAGGCTTCCTGTCTCTGTTTGGCCCCTATTAGGGTGGGGGTGGGGGGATGGGCACTAATTCAAAGGGAAGTGGGGGGGAATTAATTGCAGCTGGGATGTGCTCAGTGGACTTCCACAGGCTTCCCCTCTTGAACGAAGCTCATTGTGGGCAGAAAACGTGTCTACAACTCTATTGTATTGTTCTCTCCCAAGTACTTGATACAGTGCTCTGCACACAGTAAGCACTCAGGAAATTGATTGATTGATTGAGGCTGGAATCATCCAGTCCATTTCTTTTTCAATGGTATTTGTCAAGTATTTACTATGTGCCAGGCACTGTACTAAGTGCTGGGGCAGATATAAGATAATGAAGATGGACACAGTCCATGTCCCACATAGAGCTCAGAGTCTAAATAGATGGGAGAATAGGAATATAGTTCCCATTTTACCGATGAGAGAACTGAGAAATGAAGTGAAGTGAGTTGCCAAGGCCCCACGGCAGAAAAGTGGAGGAGAACCCAGGTCCTTCTAAATTCTAGACCTGTGCTCTATCAACTAGGCCATACTGCTTCAGTTCTCTGCCAATCTACTTCCTGAAGCTCCCAGGAAGATCATCTTCCTGTTTCTCCTTCTCATCCTCTTCCTACTCATCAGTGGCATTTATTGAGCATTTAATAATAATAATGTTGGTATTTGTTAAGCGCTTACTATGTGCCGAGCACTGTTCTAAGTGCTGGGGTAGACACAAGGGAATCAGGTTGTCCCACGTGGGGCTTACAGTCTTAATCCCCATTTTACAGATGAGGTAACTGAGGCACCGAGTAGTTAAGTGACTTGCCCAAAGTCACACAGCTGACAAGTGGCTGAGCCAGGATTCGAACCCATGACCTCTGACTCCAAAGCCCGTGCTCTTTCCACTGAGCCACGCTTCACTTACTAAGCATTTGGGAGAGCTCAATACAGCAAAGTTAGTAGACACGATCCCTGCCCATAAGGAGTTTACAGCTACTGTGTACTGTACTGAATGCTTGGGAGAGGACAATAGAGTTAGAAGACACACCCTCTGGCCACAAAGAGTTTACAGCCTACTAGTGTGCAGAGTATTGTATCAAGGGTGGGTCTCACCCCTGGACACCCCCACCCCACCCCCCACCCCAATCCCTGGACCTGATTATCTTGTATATGAGAAGAAGCGAACTTTAGTCAATAGAGCAGGGGCCTGGGAGTCAGAAGAACATAGGTTCTAATCCTGGATCCAGTCACTTAATTTCTCTGGGCCTCAGTTACCTCATCTGTAAAATGGGGATTGAGACTGCGAGCCCTGTGTGGGACAGGGACTGTGTCCAACCTGATTTACTTGTATCTACCCCAGCGCTTAGTATAATGCTTGGCACACAGTAAGCGCTTAACAAATACCACAATTATTATTATTATTTTTATTATAATTATCTGTAAAATGTGGATTTAGAGTAAGAGCCCCATGTGGGACTGGGACTATGTCCAATCTGATTAACTTGAATCTACCCCAGCACTTAGATCATGCTTGTACATAGTAAGCACTTAACAAGCACCATAATTATTATTATCTACCCCAGCGCTTAGTCCAGTGCTAGGCACATAATAATCACTTAACAAATACCACAGTTATTATGATGGTGGTTGTGTGAGGATGTGAGGGGAGGCAATTCTCACTCCCGGGCCCCCTCTCCTCCCCACCCTGGTCCTCCCCTACAGGGACCCAACTTCAGGAAGCCAACCAGCAGCAGCAGTTCAATCACACTGTGGAAGAGCTGGAGCGCTGGTTGCAGGACGCGGAGGGTCAGGTGGCATCCCAGGACTACGGCAGGGGCCTGGCTGACGTGCAGAACCTGTTGCGGAAACACGACTTGCTGGAGGCCAATGTCACCTCTCGTCAGGTCAGTCAGTCGGTCGTATATACTGAGCGATTACTGAGCGCAGAGCACTGTACTAAGCACTAGAAAGAGTACACTATAAGACACATTTCCAGCCCACAATGAGCTTACGGTCTAGAATTTACAGTCAGGTATCGCGCGAGGGGGGCTTCCGGACTCTAGGTTCCTGAGGGGAAGACCAAAATAACACTTAGAAGAGCATCGCCAAGTTTAACCATGAATGCTATTATAAATTGCACCCTTTTCCCCTCAGGAATGGGGTCACCCCTTGGGTGGGGAGAAGGGGAAACCTCTTATGCTTGAATGTGGCTGTGGTTGTGATTGTCAGCTCCTTGAGGACAGGGTCTGATAATAATGATATTTGTTAAGTGCTTACTATATGTCAAGCACTGTTCTAAGGGCTGAGGTAGATATAAGGTAATCAAGTTGTCCCACGTGGGGCTCACAGTCATAATTCCCATTTTATAGACGAGGTAACTGAGACACAGAGAAGTTAAGTGACTTGCCCAAAGTCACACAGCTGATGAGTGGCAGAGCAGGGATTAGAACCCACGACCTCTGACTCCCAAGCCTGTGCTCTTTCCAAAAAAGCCACACCGCTTCTTGGGTTCAGGGGCTGGGGAAAAAGGGCAGTGGGAATAAGGGGGAGAGGGAAAGGGGCAGTGATTGGAAGAGGGGGAGAGGAAAGAGGGCAGCAGGGATTGGAGAAGGGGGAGAAGAAAGGGGCCAGAAGGGATTAGAGGAGGAAAAGAAGAAAGGAGGTAGAGAGGATTGGAGGAGGGGGAGAGGAAAGAGGGCAGAGGGACCCAGTCTCCAGGCCCCTAGAGTGTGAGGGAATTCAGGGAGTAGTGTGGCCTAGTGGAAAGGACATGGGCCTAGAAGTCAGAGGACCTGGATTCTAATCCCGACTCTATCATTTTCCTGCTATGTGACCATGTACCTCAGTTTCCTCATCTGTAAAATGGGGATTAAATAGCTCTCCCTCCTACTCAGACTGTAAACCCCATATGAGACCTGATTATCTTGCATCTAGTCCAGTGCTTAACATGGTGATTGACACGTAGTAAGTGCTTGACAGATACCATAATTGCTAATAAGGGTGGCATTTGTGAAGCGCTTACTATGTGCTAAGTAGTGAGTCCTGGGATAAACACAAGATCCCACACAGTCCCTGTCCCACTGGTGGCTTTGCAGTTTCAGAGGAAGGGAGAACAGAGATTTAATTCTCATTTTAGAGATGAAGTAACTGAGGCACAGGAAAACCAAATGCACACAGCAATCAGTCAATCGTATTTATTGAGTCCTTACTATATGCAGAGCACTGTACTAAGCGCTTGGGAGAGTACAATACAACAATAAACCAACTTTCCCTGCCCACGACGAGCTTACAGTCTAGAGGAGCTTATGGTCAAGTCCCTCTGACCATAAGCTCCTGTAGACTGAAGCTCATTGAGGGGAACTAGAACCCAGTCTTCTGAAACCCAGGCCCATGTTTTATCCACTAGGCTCTTTTAGGGTTGAGACTACCAATCAGTGGTATTTAATGAGCGCTTATTATGTGTAGAGCACTGTACTAAACACTTGGGTGAGTACAATACAACAGAATTAGCAGACCCATTCACTGTTCATAATGAGCTGCAATCTAGAGGGTCTAGAGACTAGAGTGAGGCCTTGTGGTTAAGAATGGGATCCTGGAGGTATCGATTCAGATCATCACCCTGGTCTTCACTCCTTCCTCTCTCCCCCTTCTGGCCCCCAGGACCAAGTAGATATCATCACGGACCTGGCCCGCCATTTTGAGGGCCTGGGCCACCCAGACGCGGAGGACATGAGCCAGAAGCAAGAGTCCCTGTGCCTGCGCTATCAGGCCCTGAAGGAGCCGCTGGCCACTCGCCGGCAGAAACTCACGGACCTCCTACATCTGCACCAAATCTCCAGGGACATGGAGGACGAAGAAGCTTGGATCCAGGAGACGGAACCCTCTGCTGCCTCCACTTA
Organism: Ornithorhynchus anatinus; assembly: GCF_004115215.2. NCBI lineage: Eukaryota > Metazoa > Chordata > Mammalia > Monotremata > Ornithorhynchidae > Ornithorhynchus > Ornithorhynchus anatinus. The sequence goes on along the minus strand of NC_041753.1, from coordinate 2,780,230 downwards.
CCTAGGTCAGGTTCTCTTCGAAGTGGGGACCCTCCCCAGCCCTGCACCCAACATCCTCACCCCCAGGTTCATTTATTCACTCGTTCAATTGTATTTATTGAACACTTACTGTGTGCAAAGCATTGTACTAAGCGCTTGAGAGAGTACAATATAACAATAAACCAACATATTTCATTCCCACAATGAGCTTACAGTAAAGAGAGACCTCCTGACTGTTTGAGGGGGACTTTTCTGCTCTTTAGAAGGAGAAGATATTAATATCTATCTCCTCATCTAGACTGTAAACTCGTTATGGTCAGGAAATGTGTGTTCCAACTCTGTTATAGTGTAGTCTCCCATGTACTTAGTACAGTGCTCTGCACATAGTTAGTGCTCAGTAAATGCCATCGATTGATCTCTAATCCTTTGGAACCCTATGCTCCAAAGGTCCTCAGGCTGCTGGGTTGAAGAGTTGGAGCATGTGCACTGGAAGATAAAATAATTCCCTCGGCACATGCTCTCCTGGGATCTTTCTTTTATGGCACTTGTTAAGTGCTTACTATGTGCCAGGCACCGTACTAAGCACTGTGGTAGATATAAGCAAATCAAGTTGGACAACGCCCATGTCCCACTTGGGGCTCAGAGTCTTAACCCCCATTTTTCAGATGAAGTACTGCCAGAGAAATGAAGTGACTTGCCCAAGATCACACAGCAGTACATGGCAGAGCTGGGATTAGAACCCAGGTACTTCTGACTCCCAGGGCCGGACTCTATCCAACAGGCCACACTGCTTCTTCGTGCTTGGCACATAGGGCACTCTTAACAAAGTGCGCTACTAGGCCCCATGCTCAGTGGAAAGAGCGCGGGCTTTGGAGTCAGGGTTCATGAGTTCGAATCCCAGCTCTGCCACTTGTCAGCTGTGTGACTGTGGGCAAGTCACTTAACTTCTCTGTGCCTCAGTTCCCTCATCTGTAAAATGGGGATTAAGACTGTGAGCCTCACGTGGGACAACCTGATTCCCCTATGTCTACCCCAGCGCTTAGAATAGTGCTCGGCACATAGTAAGCGCTTAACAAATACCAACATTATTATTCTAGAACGGATTTGGGGAGTAAAGGGACATCACCAGGAAGGCGGGGCTTGGACTGGGCTTAAAATGGGAATACCATGATTCCTGTCCCTCAATGTCATCCTATTGGGAGAGCTTGGGGAATACTACTCAGGAGACTGTCCCGCTCCGCTTCCAGGCAAGGATTTGATAGCCGCTCAGAACCTGCTGAACCGACACCAGGTGATCCTGGGCAACATCGACAGCCACGAGCCCCGGATCCAAGCCATCACTGACCGAGGAAAGAAGATGGTGGACGAAGGTGAGCCGGTCACAATTGGCTTCCCGGCGCTTAAAAAAATATATATTTAATGGTATTTGTTAAGCGCTTACTGCGTGCTACACTAAACACTGGGGTTGATCTCTTCTAGCTCTCCACCGATCTCTGCCTCTGGCAAGAAACTCCTTCCCTTTTCATATCTGACGGATGATCACTCCCCCCACTTTCAAAGCCTTATTGAAGGCACATCTCCTACAAGAGGCCTTCCCCAGCTTAACCTACATTTCCTCTTCTCCCACTCCCTTCTGTGCGCCCCCCCCGCTCTCGGATTTGCACCCTTTATTCACCCTTATTTAGTCTCAATAGAGTCAATTAGGGACGGAAGGGAGAAGTGGGGACTCGTAACTCAGCTTTACCGAAAGAATAAACCACGATATTCAATATTACAGTAAGAAAACCTTTATTAACATACAGAAACACATCAAGCACAACGGATCTTGCTTCTGTTAAACCCTTAACTCAGGGCCGATGACATCTCTGACACTATTTAAGCCCTCAACCCAGGGACATTGGGACTTTTTTTATCGCGGGATGATTAGTCCCAAATCAGTATACCGTCCTAGTATGGGTTTAAAAACCAAAAAGAGAATCCCCGGTTACAAGGTCTTTTGCCCTGCCTGTCTCTGCTGTCCTTTGGGATAACAGTGATGAGCAGCAGCGACAGGTGTTTCCCCCCAGCCTTTTATACTATACTTGTTGACCTTTACATCGAGCTTCTCCCGGCCTAATTATCCTAATCTGTCAATTACCCTTCCTTTGTGCAAAGCGCTGTTCTAAGCGCTGGGGTTGATACAAGGTAATCAAATACCATAATTATTATTATTATTATTATTACCCCAACGTTTAGAACGGCGCTTGGCACAGAGTGAGCGCTTAACAAATACCATCATCATTCATTCCTTTATTGAGCGCTCACTGTGATCAGAGCATTCATTCATTCAATAGTATTTATTGAGCGCTTACTATGTGCAGAGCACTGTACTAAGCGCTTGGAAGGTACAATTCGGTAACAGATAGAGACAATCCCTGCCCATTGACGGGTCAAGCACAGATAGTGGGCGTTTAACAGAGAGCACGGCCCCGTCCCTTGCCGTGTCCCCGGTTTTCAGGGCATTTTGCGGCGGACGAGGTGTCGTCCCGGGTGAGCGTGCTGAACGACAACATGGAGTCGCTGCGGTCTCGGGCTGCCCGCCGCCGCCAGGACCTGGAGGACAATGTCCGGCTCCTGCAGTACCTGGCTGATCTCCTTGAGGCCGAAGCCTGGATCCGCGACAAGGAGCCGCTGGTGGACAGTACCAACTACGGGGCCGACGAGGAGTCCGCCGGGGTGCGTGGCCCACCCGCCGCCCGCGCTAACCACCCACGCTTTCATTCGTTCCATCGCCTTTATTGAGCGCTTACCGTGTGCGGAGCATTCATTCATTCAGTAGCATTTATTGCTACTTGGAATGTATTTGTTGGTATTTGTTAAGCGCTTACTATGTGCAGAGCACTGTTCTAAGCGCTGAGGGAGATACAGAGTAATCAGGTTGTCCCACGTGAGGTTCACGGTTAATCCCCATTTTACAGATGAGGGAACTGAGGCCTGGAGAAGTGAAGTGACTTGCCCACAGTCACACAGCCGACAAGTGGCAGAGTCAGGATTCGAACTCATGACCTCTGACTTCCAAGCCCGTGCTCTTTCTGCTGAGCCACGCTGAATGGACAACAGATAGAGACGATCCCTGCCCAGTGACTGGCTTATGGTCTCATCCGGGGAGAGAGACGGACAAAAACAAGACAGCATAATCACCATAAATAGAATCAAGGGGATGTACAGCTCATTAACAAAATAAATAGGGTAATAAAATATAAATACAAATGAGCACTGTGCCGAGGGGAAGGGAAAGGAGAGGGGGAGGAGCAGAAGGAAAGGGGGTTTAGCTGAGGGGAGGGGAGGGGAAGGGGGAAAGAGCAGAGGGCGGAGGGGGAACAGGGAGGGAGCAGAGGGAAAAGGGGAAGCTCAGTCTAGGAAGGCCTCCTGGAGGAGGTGAGCTCTCAACTAACTGAACTACACACTTAGACCATTGAACTAAGTGCTTGGAAAGTACACTTCCTACCTCTGCTATCTTTATTTTTTCCTTAACGAAACTTATTTCCCCCTCTAAACTGGAAACCGGGGTGCGTTGCCCGCTCCACTGTCCACAGCGGGTGCTAACCAAGCCTCCTTCCTACCTCTACTATATTTTTAAAATGATATTTCTTTCCCGCTCTAGATTGCAAGCCGAGGTGTGTTCTCCCACAGGGGAAGCTAGCCAGGCATCGTTCTTACTGCTACTATTTTTAAAAATGGTATTTATTTCCCCCTCTAGACTGTAAGATCGTTATGGGCAGGAGACGTGTCTGCTAATTCTGTTGGACTGTACTCTCCCAAGCGCTTGGTATAGTGCTTAATAAGTACCATTGAATGATTGAGTAATTAAAAATTTACTGTGTGCCCGGCACTGTACTAAGCTCCGGGATAGATACAAGATAATCAGGTTGGACACGGTCTCTGTCCCACATGGAGATCCCAGTCTTAATCCTCATTTTACAGATGAGGGAATCGAGTCACAGAGAATCACCCAATCATATTTGTTGAGTGCTTTCCTTGTGCAGAACACTGTACTAAGCACTTGGGAGAGCACAGTATAGCAAATGGTCAACCCGTTTCCTGCCCACAACGAATTTATGGTCCAGAGATGTGATGTTACCTGCATAAGGTCACACTGCAGAGGTAGGATTAGAGAACCCAGGGCCTCTCAGTCCCCATTTTACAGATGAGGTCACTGAGGCACAGAGAAGTGACTTGCCCAAAGTCTCACAGTACAATAAATTGTAGAGTCCCCCACTCTGTGTGATAGTCTGGGTAGAGTGTAAATGGGAGCTGGGTCCCGCCTGCTGCCCCAGGGGCACCTGTCCAGTCTGAGCTCTCAGGGTCCAGGTCGACCCCAGGGGGACCACCCTCAATCACCAGGGGGACAACCATCCCCAGACCCCACTTAGGGCTCCCCACAACCCCCATGCTGGGCTGGGTAGCTGGTCCCCACTTCAAAGCCTAAATGAAGGCACATCTCCTCCAAAAGACTTTCCCTGACCAACCCCCCTTTTTTTCTTCTCCCATTCCCTTCTGCGGCGCCCTGACTTGCTCCCTTTATTCATCACCCCCCTCCCAGCTCCAAAGCACTTACATGCATATCTGTAATTTTATTTATTTATTTATATTAATGTCTGTCTCCCCCTCTAGACTGTAGGCTCCTTTTGGGCAGGAATATATCTATTGTTATAGTGTACTCTCCCAAGCGCTGCACACAGTAAGTGCTTAATAAATTTGACTGAATGAATGTCCTTAGGATGTCTTTTGGTTCCAGACTCTCCTGAAGAAACACGAAGCTTTCCTGGTGGATCTCAACGCATTTGGGAGCAGTATGCAAGCACTGAGGGACCAGGCTCAGGCTTGTCTGGTCAGTGGGCACAACAAGGGGGTGATGCCTTGACACCTCTAGCCTAAAAATTATACTGCTGCCATTTAGGTTTTCTGATGGTATTTGTTAAGTGCTGACTATGTGCCAGGCACTAAGCCCTGGGGAGCATACAAGGTAATCAAGTTGAACACAGTCCCTGTCCCATATAATAATGTTGGTGTTTATTAAGTGCTTACTATGTGCCAAGCACTGTTCTAAGCGCTGGGGTAGATACAAGATAATCAGGTTGTCCCAAGTAGGGCTCACAGTCTTCATCCCCATTTTACAGATAAGAGAACTGAGGAAGAGAGAAGTGAATCGACTTACCCAAGGTCACACAGCAGAGAGGTGGTGGAACTGGGATTAAAATCCAGGTTCTCTGATTTCCAGGCCCAAGCTCTTTCCACTAGGCCACACTGCTAGTCAAGCTGATACAATCGTCCCCGCCCCCCGCCCTTACCCAGCAACGGGATCAAGGGGCTTGTTGGGGGAGATGGCCATTGGCTTCCCATCTCCGACTCTCCCTGTTCTCCCCTCCTCCCCCATCTCGCTCAGGAACAAACGGCCCCCACTGCTGGGACTGTGAGGAAGGACCGGGTCATGGCCCTCTACGACTTCCAGGCCAGGAGCCCCCGGGAAGTCACTATGAAGAAGGGTGATGTTTTGACTCTGCTCAGCTCCATCAACAAGGTGAATTATCTTGTCCTCCCATTCACTGTCTGTGTCCAATCCCTCTCCCTATTAACCCTCCTCCCATCAACAAGATGAATTGCCCTGTCCTCCCATTTTCTGTCCATCTATGTCCACTCCACCCCCTATTATCCCCCTCTCCCATCAAGGTGAAATGTCCTGTCCTCCCATTCTCTGTCCATCTGTAGCTACTCTCTCTCCCTATTATTCCCCCTCCCATCAACAGGTGAACTGTCCTGTGTTCCTGTTCTCTGTCCGTCTGTGTCCACTCTATTTCTCATTATTCCCTTTCCCATCGACAAGGTGAATTATCCTGTGCTCCTGTTGTGTGTCCGTCTATGTCCACTCATCTCCCTATTATACCCTCTCCCAATCCTCCCCACTCTCCCTTCTCCACTTCCTCCCTCTTCCTTGTTCCTTCTTCTGCTTCCCTTCTTCCCCACTCCAACTCATCCTCACTCTCCCTCCTCCCCACTTAATCTCATCCTTTCCCTCCTACCCCTGACTCCCCCTTCTCCCCAAACAGCATAAGCCACACTGCTCTTCAGCTTGTCTTCCCCTGCCAAACTTCATTACCAAGCCTGGCATGGAAGAAGGTCCTGCCATCTTCCAACTACCACCCCCTGGGAGGGAAGTGGAGGGGAGACAAAGAAGAGATGATGGACACAACGGGATGGGAGAGAGGGGTGGAGCAGGATATAGGTACTTGGATTGTAAACTGTGTATCCATTTCCTTTCCTTATTGCTCCCAGAACTGTCAGTGAATCACTCAATCCATTGGTGTTATTTACTGATCACCTGAGTGGGCAGTACTGTGCTAAGCGTTTGGGAGAGTAACAACAACAGCACGGCACATATTCCTACCCCTCAAAGAGCTTGCACTCTCACATCTTAAATCTGTGTCCTTGGAAGACAGGGAAGGGGCTGGCTTCCCTTCTCTCTCTCTCCCTCCAAGTCCCAGAGAGGTGAAGCAACTCAAAGGATACACAGTATGTTGACAGTAGCCATTGGCATGGACAGATGGATGGGTGGGTAGGTGAATGAGTGGATAGATGGGTGGGTAGTGGATGAACAGATGGACAAGTGGGTGGATGAATGGATGGACAAGAGGGTAGATGAATGGGTGGACTGGTGGGTGCGTGGATGGATGGGTGGGTGGGCAGATGGATGGAGGGACTTCTGCATTACCCTGATTTTCTCCCTTTATTCATCCTCTCACCCAGCCCCACAGCACTTACGTACATATCTGTAATTTATTCATTGATATTAATGTCTGTCTCCCTCTCTAGAATATAAGCTCCTTGTGGGCAGGGAATATATCTGTTTTATTCTTGTATTGTACTCTCCCACGCACTTATTACAGTGCTCTGTACTAAGGAGAAATAGCAGACTCGCTCCCTGCCCATAGCGAGCTTACCCTCTGGAGTACTGGAGGGACAGATGGACAGATAGACGGGTGTCTGGGTCCTCCAGGACTGGTGGAAGGTGGAAGCTGATGACCAACAAGGCTTCATCCCCGCCGTGTACGTGAAGAAGCTGGAGCGGGAGGAAGTGGAGGAGCCCCAGAGCCGCCGGGAGGACCCGGAGAACATCATCAAGTGGCAGAACCAGATCGATGACCTGTGAGACGCTGGGAGGGACCCTAGGGAAGGGGAGGGAAGAGGAGGAACAAGGGGGACTGGGGAATGGACTTGATGGCAGGAGGAATCTGTCACTCGGCGGGATGGGATGGTCGGTCTCTGGATAGGGTCAGGAGGGTTGACATTTTCCTCATCATCTCTGCTCACTAACTCTGACCCTTTCTCCCTTCCTCTTTCTCTCTTGCCTGTTTCTCCTCCCCACCCTTTTCTCTCTTCTCCCTCCCCATGTCTTCTTCATTTGATCTTCCCCTTTACTAACCTCCTCCATCCTCCTCCCCCCTCCACTTTTGACTCTTTCCCTTTCTCTCCCATCTCTTCTTTCCTCATCTTCCTACCCACCCTTCTCTTCCTCATCTCCCTCCCCTCCATTCTCCCCCTTACCCTTCTTTCTTTCTCTTGAACCTCCCCTCACCACTTTTTCCTCTCCCCTCTCTTTTCTTCCTCTTCTCCCTCCTCTCACTTCTCTTCTTACCTCTCCTCTCTCCTTCTTTCCATCTTCTCCCCTTCCCTCCTCTCTCCCCTCCACTGTTCCCTTTTCCACTTTGCCCTCCCCTCCACTTTTTCCCTTCTTACTCCAATCTCCCCCTCCCTTCACTCTCCCCTCCGCTCTCCCCCTTCCCACTCCACTCTCCCCTTTCCACTCTCCCCCTTTCCACTCTGCCCTCTCCCCCACTCTCTCCTTTTCCAATCTGCTCTCCCTTCCTTTCTCCCTTCTGTTCTCCCCCACTTTCTCCCTCTCCCCCCTACCTTCTTCCCTTCCTGGGTCTGCTCTCCCCCTTTGCACTCCATCCTCCCCCGGCCCACTCTCTCCCTTTCCAATCTGCTGTCCCTTCCATTCTCCCTTCTGCTCTCTCGCTTTATGCTCCACTCTCTCCCACTCCCTGCTCCCCTCTGCGTTTTCCCTGTCCCTGCTCCGGTCTCCCCTCCCCTCTCCCCGTTCCCACTCGGCTCTGGCTCCGTCCTCTCCCAGGTACAACTCGCTACTGAAGCGGGCGGAGGAACGCCGGAGGCGCCTGGTGCAGCGCTACAAGGAGTTCCTGTTGGCCTATGAGGCGGGGGATATGCTGGATTGGATCCGGGACAAGAAGGCGGAGAACACCGTAATCGACCTGGACAATGTCCAGGAACTCCAGAAGAAGTTTGATGATTTCCAAACGGTCAGGCAGGAGGGGTTGCCTAAGTGGGGTGGGGAGCGATGGGAGCAAGGGATGATGGAAAGAGCCTTTTGCCCCTTCTGGGGTATTTAGCCTCATTTTTGGCAGGGAATGGCTCTGTCAATTCTCTGTTAATAATTCTGTATTGTACTCTCCCAAGGACTTAGAGCAGCTGTTTCTATGCCACTTGTCAGCTGTGTGACTTTGGGTAAGTCACTTAACTTCTCTGTGCCTCAGTTACCTGTAAAATGGGGATTAAGGCTGTGAGCCCCACGTGGGACAACCTGATTACTATGTATCTCCCCCAGCGCTTAGAACAGTACTTGGCACATAGTAAGCGCTTAACAAATACCATCATCATTATCATCATCAACAGTGCACTGCACGTAATAACAATAATAATATTATTAATATTAATATAATATCAATATATTATAATAGCACAATATATTATATATTGTATACTATATATCAAGATATAATATTAATATAATATTAATATAATAATATTAACGTAGTAAGCATTCAATAAATACCATTGTTTGATTGACTGATTAATGCTTGGATTCATTCTGCCCTTAATCTGGGCTAAACACTGGGCTGAAAGCTTGGGACCAAAAAATAAAATTAGGAGAAATGATCCCTGCCTGCAAAGAGTTTACAGTCTACTGCGTGAAAAGCACTATACTGAACACCAGGAAGAGTTTGAAAGAGCTAGGAGTCATGATCCCTTCCCAGTAGGACCTTACAGTTTACTGTGTGCAGAGCCCTGGACTGAGCAGTACAAGTAAATTCGAGTTGGGAAACACCATCTTTTTTTTAAAGGAGCTTACAGACTTCTGTGTGCAGAGCACTGTACTGAGCACTTGAGAGAGGACAATAGAATTAGAAGTCATGATGCATACTTTTAAGGAGCCTACAGCCTACTGAGTGCAGAGCACTGTACTGAGCGCTTGGGAGAGTACAATAGAATTAAGAGTTATGATTTATGCCTTCAAGGAGTCTACAGTCCATTGTGTTCAGAGCACTGTACTGAGCATCCTGGGAGAGTACAGTAGAATTGTGAGTCATAATCTATGCCTTCAAGGAGCCTACATTCTACGGTGTGCAAAACACTGTACCAAGCGCTTGGGAGAGTACAATAGACTTAGGAATCATAATAATCATAATGGTATTTGTTAAGCACTTACTATGTGCCAAGAACTGTTCTAAGCACTGGGATAAATACAAGATTATCAGATTGTCCCGCATGGGGCTCACAGTCTTAATCTCCATTTTCCAGATGAGGTAACTGAGGCATAGAGAAGTTAAATGACTTGCCCAAAGTCACACAGCTGACAAGTGGCGGACCTGGGATTAGAACTCACGACCTCTGACTCCCAAGCCCGTGTTCTTTCCACTAAGTCATGCTGCTTCTTATGATCATAGTCATGATCTATGCCTTCTAGGAGTCTACAGTCTACTTTACACAGTGTGTAAAGCACTGTGCTCAGCACTGGGGAGAGTACAATATAGTTGGAAGACGTGATCCCTGCCCTAAAAGAGCTTACAGTCTACTATGGCAAGCACTGTGCCAGGAACTTTGGAGAGGACAATAGTATTAGCTTCCTGCCAAATAAGATAGAGACTGATATAAAATGATCGAGAGGAGGAAGGAGGAAAAGGGGAAATGGCATGAGTCAGAGCTGGAATAATGGAGGGGTGGAAGGTAGGTTCAGCCAGGAAATCCACTCCCCAAGGTGAGGTGAGAAGTGTGGGCAGCCCTAGCGCTTCACCAGGAACAACAGGAGAGAGGAGATACAGGAGACTGTTGATGCTAAAGGTCTTATTCTTCATCGCCCCTGGCTCCAGGATCTGAAATCCAATGAGCCGCGGCTCCAGGACATCAACAAGGTGGCAGACGATCTGATGATCGAAAACCTCTTGACACCCGAAGGAGCGGAAATCCAGGAGGTGACCCGTCTCCCCACCCCAACCCCCGCCTCTAGTTCTACCATCTGCCCATCCCTCTCCCTCCCAACCCCTTCAATGCAGAATAGTTCAGTCCTTCTTCCCCAGGATGTCACTCCGGGGGGTGTCACCCCGGGTAACATCCACCAAGGTTCAGAGGGTTGAGTCTCTGGAATGAGGGTATCTTGGGGTGGGAGGAAGTTGGGGGCAGGTGTTGTCAGAGTATCCGAGAGGAAAATATTGGAGTGTTAGAGAAGCAGCATGGTTTAGTGAATAGAGCATGGGCCCGGGAGACAGAAGGACTTGAGTCCTAATCCCGATTATGCCACTTATCTGCTGTGTGACCTAGGGCATGTAGCTTCACTTCTCTGTGCCTCAGTTTGCTCAACTGTAAAATGGGAATTAAGACTGTGGGACCCAGACTGTGTCCAACTTGATTAACTTGTATTTATCTCGGTGCTTAGTACAGTGCCTGGCACACAGTAAGCACTTAACAAATACCATAAAAACATCTATGACCACGAAGTCCCAGCCTCAAGAGTTACTTCAGCCCCTATCTGGGATTCTTCCATCGACTCCCCCTTTTCCCTTTCTCTCCCATACCGCCCCCTCCACCAGCCCCTTCTCTGGCTCATGTCCAGTCTGGTTCTGGTCTTTGGCAGGAGCTGAATGCCCGCTGGGGGTCCCTGAAGAGGCTGGCAGAGGAACAGCGGCTGCTGCTGGGAAGTGCCCATGCTGTCCAGATGTTCTTTCAGTGAGAGTTCTCTGTCTTTTATCCCAGAAGGCAGGGTTGTTCCCTTGTACCCAGGCTTTACAAAAAAAAAAAATCCACCCACCAAAAGTAGTTGGGGCTCCTTCAGAGAACCCCCAGAGACCATGCTGCAGCATGACCTAGTGGATAAAGCACGGGCCTGGAAGTGAGAAGGACCTGGGTTCTAATCCCAGTCCACCATTTGTCCACTGTGGGGCTTGGACAAGTCACTTAACTTCTTTGAGTTTGTTACCTCACCTGCAAAATGGGATTAAGACTGTGAGCCCCATGTGGGACATGGACTGTGCCCAACCTAACATATCTACCCAAGATCAGGACAGCGCCTGTCTCCTAGTAAGCACTTAACAAATACTATAAAAAAATAGATGGTGGCTCTTTAGACTGTAGACTGTAAGCTCCTTGTGGGCAGGGAACATCTCTACCAACTCTGTATATATTGTATTCTCCCAAGTGCTCAGTACAGGGCTCTGCACACAGTAAGTGCTCAATGAATATGATTGATTAATTAGGTCTGAATACTGTAGACTGTAAGCACTTTGTGGGCAGGTTACATGTCTACTGGCTCGGTTGTAATGAACTTTCCTAAACACTTAGTTCAGTTATCTCAAACAGTGAGCACTCAATGAATATGATTGATTGATTGGTAACAGACAACATCCCTGTTTAGTATTCTTAATAATAATAATAAAAAATTACAATATTTAAGTGCTTACTATGTGCCAGGCACTGTACTAAGCACTGAGAGGGCAGTGTGGGGGGGTGGCTTAGGGGGTAGGGCCATAGACTCTGGAAGAATCGAGACAGACTTGTGGAACAGGAACTGTGTATGATGTAGTTGCATTGCACCCTTTTCCAGTGCTTAGCACAGTGCTTGGCACATAATACATAAGCACCATTTATCGATTAATTGATTGATACTACTTTTCTTGTGGTAGATTGCTCTAATTGCACATCCCTCATTTCATCTTCACCCTCACATCAATGCCATGAGGTAGGTAGAAAGGCAGGTCTTATTATCTCCATTGAGCAGATGAGGAAACTGAGGTACAGAGAGGTTGACTTGTCCATGGTCACACAGTGGCCTTGTGGGAGAGCTTGGACTCGAACCCGGTTCCTCTGCTTCTGGGATGACACCCTAATACGACAACGCACTGCCTTCTCTAAACACTTAACTGAGAGTGAGCATTAATGACACTCAAATTCACGAAGCGCTCCATATTTTTATATTTATTAATATAATTGATTTGTATATATCTATAATTCTATGTATTTATATTGATGCTATTGATGCCTGTGTACTTGGTTTGATGTCTGTCTTCCCCTTTCTAGACTGTGAGCCTGTTATGAGCAGGGATTGTCTGTATTTGTTCCTGAATTGTACTTTCCAAGCACTTAGCACAGTGCTCTGCACACAGTAAACTCTCAATAAATACGATTGAATGAATAAATGAATGAAATACCACAGTTAGGATTAGTATAACCTGGGAGAGGGGAAGAGAGGAATGTGTTTTGGGGAGAAGGGAAAAAAAATCAATCAATGGTATGTTTTGAGTGCTTACTGTGTGCAGAACACTATACTAAGCGCTTGGGAGAGTACAATACTCATGATGGTATAGACACATTTCCTACCCATAATGAGTTTACAGTCTAAAGGGGAAGAAGCCACCCGGTGGTTTGGGTCAGCTCTGCTTGGGAGACTTGAGCAGCGTTGGCAGAAAATTGGAGGGGGTGGTCCTGGTTTGGCTCAGACCCCTTTAAATTCCCTCTCCCCTGAGGCAGCAGGGGTGGAGAGGGTGGTAGACAGGGAGGGTGGACAGGATCTGTCTCTTCACCAACCACAAACCCCTCACCGACCTCCCCACCCTCCCACTCCGCTCCCAGGGACGCGGACGACACCAAGGAGCGCATCAAGAAGAACCGCAGGGCGCTGAGCGTCGCTGATCTCGGGTCCGACCTGTTCAGCGTCCAGGCTCTGCAGCGGAGACATGAGGGCTTCAAGAGGGACCTCACCCCGCTGGGGGAGAAGGTCAGGACCATCGTCGTGGGTGACGGGAAGGACTGGGGAGAAGGGGCAGGATGAGGGTGATGATGAGGTTGGGTGATAGCAACGGTGGGGATGATGATGAGGGTGGTGGGGATGACAGTGAGGATGATGGTGGTGGTGGTGAAGATGACGATGGTGATGGTGGGGAAAGTGAGGACGGCAAGGATTATGGCGATGAAGATGGTGATGACAAGAATGGTAAGGGTGTTGATGGTGAGGATGGTGATGGTGAGGATCTTATATAAGGATTATGATGATGATGCGATGATGGTGAGGATGATGATGGAGATGATGAAGACAATGGTGGTGGTGAGGATGGTGATGGTGAGGATGGCGTGAGAAGCAGCGTGGCTTAGTGGAAAAGAGCCTGGGCTGGGGAGTCAGAGGTCGTGGGTTCTAATCCCTGCTCTGCAACTTGTCGGATGTGTGACTTTGGGCAAGTCACTTAACTTCTCTGTGCCTCAGTTACCTCATCTGTAAAATGTGGATTAAGACTGTGAGCCCCACGTGGGACAGCCTGATAACCTTGTATTTACCCCAGCTCTTAGAACAGTGCTTGGCAAATAGTAAGCGCTTAACGAATACCATTATTATTATTATTATTCTAAGGCTGCTGCTGATGGTGTTGATGGTGAGAATGATGATGGTGAGAATGGTGAGGATGACTGTGGACTGTACTCTTGTTGTGGGCAGGGAATGTATCCGTTTATTGTTATGCTGTACTCTCTCAAGTGCTTAGTACAGTGCTTTGCACACAGTAAGTGCTCAGTAAAACAATCGAATGAAATGAAAGGATGCTGATGGTGAGGTTGATGATGAGGGTGAGGACAATGGTGAGGATGATGATGCTGGTGATGACGGTCATGGGGGTGGTGACGTTGGTGAGGATGATGACGGCAACAGTGGTAGCAATGACGATGATAATGAGGGAGAATAGACAGAAAAAGTTAGAAGGCTCTGAAGAGGCAGCCAGGAGAGAAAGTGGTGTCCTGGCCCAAGTCCCTGGTCCTCTCTCTCCCTCCCTTTCTATTCCTCCCTGTCTCTCTCTCTATGTCTCCCCTCTCTCTATCTCTCTCTGTCTCTGCCCCCAGGTGACGGCCCTGGGGGAGACGGCTGAGCGTCTGACAGAGTCCCACCCGGATGCAGCAGACGAGCTGCGCGGGCGCCGCCTGGAGCTGTCGGATGCCTGGGATGACTTGCTGCAGCACACCGACCAGCGGAAGGAGGACCTGGCTCAGGCCCAGAAGCTCTTCCTGTTTCTTAACCAGGCGAGGTAATCAACCAGTCTATCCACGGTATTGAACTGCACCTTCTCCAAAGCTCTTCCTCTCAATGCTCACTGTCCTGATTCAGCCGCATGGGCCAATAGATCAGTGAATAATAATAGTTATAATAATAGTATTTGTTAAGTCCTTACTATGTGCCAAGCACTGTTCTAAGAGCTGGGGGAGATACAAGGTAATCAGGTTGTCCCACGTGGGGCTCACCATCTTAATCCCCATTTTACAGAAGAGGTAACTGAGACACAGAGAAGTTAAGTGACTTGCCCAAACTCACACCGCTGAAGTGGCAGAGCTGGGATTAGAACCCATGACCCCTGTCTCCCAAGCCCGTGCTCTTTCCCCTAAACCAGGAAGTTCTCCCAAGCCCTATCTCCCTATGCTCCCTCTTCTGATTCAGCCTTGTGGGTCAATTGATCAGTGAATGGAATTGATCATTGGTGTTTCCCCAAGTCCTATTTCCCAATGCTCTCTGTCTTTCGTTAGCCTCATGGGCCAATCGATCAATGAATGGTGTCGATCAGGAGCGCTCCCTCAAGTCCTACCTCCTAACACTCCCTGTCCTGGAAAAGTACAGCAGCCATCTGAACAAGACACATTCCCTTCCCACAAAGATCTTACACTCTTAATGGGAAAGGCTGTCCAGAAATATTTACAGATTGAGTAATCTGAATAGACAATCAAATTTACAATTGAATACACATTGATATACAGGTGCCTATATGGGGTATAAATTAAGACATAAGTGCTTTGTGGCTGATATAACTCGAAGTGTTTGGAAGTAGTCAGGGAAGGCTTTCTGGAGGAGGTGGGATTGGAGGTGGGGAAAATGAGTCAGCAACAGAGATGCCTGGGGTCTTGGGGAGAGCAGAGTGGGGATGGGGACAAGGAAGGAAGTGTGAAATCAGGGGCTGAGCGATCCCATCCCCCTGATTTCCTCCTCATCCCATCTCCCAAGACTCCTGGATCCCTCCACCTGCCCTGGACATCAACTGTTTTGCTCTCTCCCCAGGGACCTGCTCTCTTGGATCTCAGGACTGCGGGGCCTGGTGTCCTCAAAGGAGCTGGCAGAGGAGCTGACGGGGGCGGAAGTTCTACTGGAGAGGCATGCGGTAGGGGGCAAAATGAGGACCATCCCCCAACCCCAAGACCAGGCTCTGAATTTCCCCAGCACAATCCGTTCTCCCAAACCCGCCCACATCTGTTCTCCCACTCTGTCCTCCCTACATCACTGGGCACAGATCCCTTTCCTAGGAAGCTGGGTTCATTATGGGATTTACTTTATTTTTAATGGTTTTTGTAAAGTGCTTACTATATGCCAGGCACTGGTCTAAGCACTGGGGTACATACAAGATAATCGGTCCCACATAGGGCTCACAGTTTTAATCTCATTTTACAGATGAGGGATCTCAGGCACAATTGTGTTAAATGACTTGCCCAAGGTCACACAGCAGACAAGTGGTGGTGTTGGGATTAGACCCAGTTTCTTCTGACTCTCAGACCCATGTCCTAATCACTAGGCCATGCTGCTTCTCATTGAGATTATTGAGCTCTTAGTATAAGCAAATCCCACACAGGGATTCTCAGTCTGAGAAAAAAGGAGAGCAGATACTTAATCTCCAAATGGCCAAAAAGGAAACCTAGTGAGTTAGTTATAGTATTTAAGCATTTACTATGTGCCAAACACCATGCTAAATACAGAGGTAGATTGAGGATAATCAGAGAGGATACAATTCCCTCTCACATGGTGTCCACAGTCTAAGAGGGAGGGAGAGCAGATGCTTTATTCCCATTTTATCGATGAGGAAATGGAGTTTGGGTATATTATTTAAGCGCTTGGTATGGGCTAAACATTGGGCTCAAGGCTGGGATGGATAATCAAATGGGACACAGTCTCTGTCCCACATGGTGCTGGCAGTCTAAGAGGGAGGGAGAGCAGAGATCTCTCTTTTAGGCAATCCTTTAGGCAATGAGATCTTTTAGGCAATGAGGAAACTGAGGCTCATAGAGGTTAAGTGACTCACCTGAGGTCACACAGTGGGCCTGTGGTGGAGCCGAGACTGGGAACTGGGTTTCTTGAATCCCAATGTAGGGCTGTTTCCACTGAGCCAAAACTTGAGTAACTAGAGAGGCAGCATGGCCTAGTGATAGAGCATGGACCTGGGAGTAAGAAGGAGTTGGGTTCTAATCCTGCTCCCTCACATATCTGCTGTGTGATCTTGGGCAAGTCACTTCTCTTCTATGTGCCTCAGTTCTCTCATCTGTAAAATGGAGATTAAGACTCTAAGCCCCTCTAGGCACAGGGACTGTGCCCAACCTGATTTGTTTGTATCTACTCCAGCACTAAATACAGTGTATGGCACCCAGTAAGCACTTAAATACCATTATTATTATTTCTATTATTATTATAGTGCCTGGCACGTGGTAAGCACTTAAAAATACCATAATTATTACTCTGTTATTATTATTGTTAGCCTAGGGTCACATTGTAAATCAAGGCTCAGACTGGGTTTTGGATGCCATCCCTGGTCATTTTTCCCTGAACTACTCAGTCATGCCCTCCCCCAAATCTCCCACAACCTTCCTCTCCAACCAGAGTCTTCTCTTCAGAGGATTCCTGGCCTTCACTGTAGCCTTCACTTTGGACAGGATCATCACGCCGAGATGGAGCTGCAGGAGCCGGCATTCAAGGCCCTGGAAGATTATGGAGCCGAGCTGGTGGGCCAGGACCACCCTGGCCGGGAGGAGATCCGGGAGAAGCTGGAACAGGTGAAGCAGGAGCGGAAGGACCTGCAGGAGGCGTGGAACCAGCGGAAGCACATGCTGGACCAGTGCCTGGATTTACAGGTCGGTGGGGGCTGGGGAGACCATCCCGCTCCTCTGAGGTCAGTCATTGGGATTATGTCATATAGGGAATCGCCCCTCCAGGGGGTCTGGCCTGAGATGGGATTCCTGGGGAGATCCCGGGGGCATCACCCCCAGTCACTGAATGGTGGTGGTCCCGTGTCTGGGAGTGGGACCCGCTGTGGGACTTTTTGGGACTAGAGAAGCATAATGGCGTAGTGGATAGAGCCTTGGCCTGCGAGTCAGAAGGTAATGGGTTCTAATTCTGACTCTGCCACTTGTCTGCTGTGTGACCTCGGGCAACTCATTTCACTTCTCTATGCCTCAGTTTCCTCACCTGTAAAATGAGGATTGAGACTGTGAGCCCCACATGGGACGGGGACTGTGTCCAACTGAATTTGTCTGTATCCACCCCAGTGCTTAGTATAGTGCCTGGCACATAGTAAGTGCTTAACAAATACCATTTTTATTATTATTTTTACTCCTCACCTGTTCTACTGAGGGTCTATGGACTACCACTCTCCCTACCTTCCAAGCGTTATTAAGGTCACAACTCCTCCAAGAGGCCTTCCCAGATTAAGTCCTCTTTTCCCCAGCTTGCTCTCCCTTCTGTGTCATTTATGCACTTAGATCTTTGACCTTCGGGCTTTGATATTTGCCCCACCTCCAATCCTACAAGATTTATATACATATCTTTAAATTACACATTATAAATTATTTATTTTTTATTGATGTCTGTCTCCCCCTCTAGACTGTAAGCCCGTTATGGGCAAGGATGTTTCTGCTAATTCTGTTGTATTATACTCTCCCAAGTGCTTAGTATAGTGCTCTGCATATAGTAAGGGCTCAATAAATACCATAAAAAAACCCACTAAAAAATAGCATGGTCTTCCCAGACTCTGCAGTTGGGGACTGTCCTCACACAAACACACATCTAAGAGGTAGGGCAAGCAGGGGTCGCAATCTAAGAGGGAGGAAGAGCAGGGATCTTAACCCCGTGATTCAGATAGGAATACCGAGGCCCAGAGAAGTTGAGACTTGCCTAAATCAACACGGCAGGTCAAGGGCAGAGCTGGGACTAAAATCCAAGCCTTCCAACTCCCAGGCCTGTGTTTGATCCATTAAGACGACACTGCCTCTCCGATGGGGAAACTGAGGCCCGGTGATGAGAGGCGACTTGCCGTAGGTGACATGGCCGGGACTGGAATCCAGGTCTCCCGACTGCCAACTCTCGTTGCCCCTGGGATTGCCCGTGGGTCGGTTCCCCCTTCCCGGTGGGCTGAGGCAGGCCTTCCTTCCTTCGAGAAGCAGCATGGCTTAGTGGAAAGAACACGGGCTTGGGAGACAGGGGTCGTGGGTTCTAATCCCGGCTCTGCCACTTATCAGCTGTGTGACTTTGGGCAAGCCACTTAACTTCTCTGTGCCTCAGTTCTCTCATCTGTAAAATGGGGATTAAGACCGTGAGCCCCATCGTGGGACAACCTGATTACCTGGTATCTATCCCCAGTACTTAGAACAGTGTTTGGCACATAGCAAGCGCTTAACAAATCCCATTATTATTATTATTCCTCTCTGCAGCTGTTCCGTGGGGACTGCGAGCAGGCCAGCAGCTGGATGTCCGCCCGGGAGGGGACCCTCGGGACGGACGAGGCAGGGCCCCTGGACCGCCTGGAGGTCCTGATGAAGAAGCGGGATGCCCTGGACAAAGCCATCCACTCCCAGGTCCGGCCTGCCGGCGGGGGGCGGGCCGGGGGAGCCCCCTGGGGCTGCCGGTGGGGGTGGGGGGAGTCTCGGGGTCATTGAACGGCCCGACCATCCGCTATGACCTCAGCCTCCGTCTGGTGTCCGGAAATTTGGGGAAAAGAGTGGAAGTTGGGAACGTCCCTGGGCGAATCCGAAATCTCCCAGGGTGGGGTGGGCTGCCCGGGTGGGCAGGGAATGCCTCTGTTTTATTGTTCTATTGTCCTCTCCCAACTGCTTAGTACAGTGCTCTGCACGTAGTAGGCGCTCAATAAATACCACTGAGTGATTGATTAGGCTGTGCTAGTGGATGGTCAAATCCAAGATTCTCTTCATTCCCTCTACCTCGCAACCCTCCTCTCGCAGCCCCCAATTCAGTGTGTGTATGTCCAGTCTCCCCTTCCAGCCTGGAGACCCCTCGAGGGCAGGGACAGCTTCTCCTCCTCCCCCAACCCTCCCCAGCACACAGCTTAGACTGTGGTCAGACTAAGCGAATGACTCAGCTTTACCGACGGAATAAACCATGATATTCAGTATCACCGTAAGCACAGTACAAAAACATTTATGAACATAGAGAAAAACATCAAGAGCAACGGATAACATACAGAAAAACATCAAATGCAATGGATCCTGCTTCTAATAAGCCCTCAACCCAAGGGCGATGAGATCTGCCGAATTATATTTTTCAAGCGCTTAGTACAGTGCTCCGCACAGAGTGAGCACTCAATAATTACGAGTGGATGAATGAATGAATAAATGAATCTCTGGCACTATTTAACCCTTCCAAACCAGGGGCACTGCGAATTTCCAAAGCGGGATGATCAGTCTCATTTGGTGTTCAAATCCTTAATGGGCCAGGCCTGTCCCGGTCTTCCCTTCGGCGACGGGCGTTTCCCCCAACCTTTCATACTATACCTGTTGACCGTGACATCGAGCTTCTTCCGCCTAATTATCCTAATCTATCAATTACAGTTCCTTTATGTTCCGTTAGAAGGTATCTCGCCTGGGGCCCCAGCGGGTGTGTCTTCGCACGGAACCTACGTTTCTGGCTGTTTGAAATCAAAGGAAAGGATATGCCAAAGGGCATTAGGTTTAACAAGTTGTTAACGCAAGGTGCAAACTGCACACTTCAGAGGGGAGGGGACAGGAGGGACTCTGGGTACGGGGCTCCTCTTTCCTCTAGACTGATCAGTGGGTTAATGGATTGATGGGTTGACCCTAGGAAGAGAAGATGGAGGCCCTGGAACGTTTTGCTGGACGACTGATTGAAGATGACCACTATGCCAAAGAAGATATTTCTGCCTGGCTACAGAAACTTCTGGAGAGGTCAGGGGACTACACACACACACCTGCCCCTCCCACCTCACCTATGCCCCTTCCCTTCTTCTTTAAACCACTCTTGTCTCCAGAAAAGATAAACCCCTTTAAGGGGATTTCTAGCTGATATTCTTTAACAACTATTAATCAATCGATCGATCGTATTCATTGAACACTAAGTGTGTGCAGAGCATTGTACTAAGCGCTTGGAGAGTACAATATAACAGAATTAGTAGACGTGTTCCCTGCCCACAATGAGCTTACAGTCTAGGGGTGAGACAGACATTAATATAAATAAATGAAGGACAGATTCGTAAGTGCTGTAGGAGGGGTGAATGAAGGGTGCAGATACAGGTGCAAGGGTGACGCAGAAAGGAGAGGAAGAAGAGGAAATGAGTCGGGGAAAGACTCTTGGAGGAGATGTGCCTTCAGTATAGCTTTGAAGGTGAGGAGAGTGATAGTCTGTCAGATGAGAAGAGGGAGGGCGGTCCAGGCCAGAGGTGGGATTTAGGCGAGTAGGCTGGATCTAGAGGAGTGAAGTGTGTGGGCTGAGCTGTAGTAGGAGAGCTGAGGTAGGAGGGGGCAAGGTGATTGAGTGTTATGATACTCACCCTAGCTCAATGGCACTTAAATACATATCTACCACTGTGCCGGACAAGTCCCAGAAAGCCATAGGGCTGGAGGGACAGACTCATGGGGTTGACAAAGTCTCTACTGGGCAAGCAGTAAGAGGATGGCTTAAGGCACAACCCGAACGGCTTCTGCAGGTATCCAGATCCCTCTGGGAGTTCATAAGGAAGAGGGAATTCCATCAGGGATGATGCCTGAGCCCTTTATGTACATCCCTCCTTATTAAAGTGGAAGCGCCTTGAGGTTAGGAAATGTGTCGCTTATTTTTTTTATGGTATTTGTTAAGCGCTTACTGTGTACCAGGCACTGAACTGAACCCTGGGGTAGATGCAAGCTAATCAGGTTGGACACAGTCCATGTCCCTCATGGGCTCCCCGTCATAATTCTCATTTTACAGATGAGGTAACTGAGGCCCAGAGAAGTGAAATGACTTACCCCAGGTGGAGCCAGGATTAAACCCCAGGTCCTTCCAACTCCCAAGCCCGAGCTTTTCCCACTAGGCCATGATGCTTCTCTACTCTGTCCTTCCCAAGCGCTGAATATAGTGCACAGCACCCAAGGGCACTCAATAAATACTAATACTATTTGTACTGAGTGCCTGGTGAATAATAATAATAATAATGTTGGTATTTGTTAAGCGCTTACTATGTGCAGAGCACTGTTCTAAGCACTGGGGTAGACATAGGGGAATCAGGTTGTCCCACGTGGGGCTCACAGTTAATCCCCATTTTACAGATGAGGTAACTGAGGCACAGAGAAGTGAAGTGACTTGCGCACAGTCACACAGCTGACAAGTGGCAGAGCCGGGAGTCGAACTCATGACCTCTGACTCCGAAGCCCAGGCTCTTTTCCACTGAGCCACGCTGCTTCCCATAGTCAATGCTTAGGAGAGCACCATAGCAGCAGGAACATTGGTTCGCTGCTCTCTAGGGGCTGACAGTCTGGCGGTAAACCTCGGAGGGGCAGATGCTAAATGGGAGCCATTCTTCTATTCCTGCCTCACAGGTGGATTGCTCTGAAAGACCGGATGTTGGAGGAGAGGGCCAAGCTGGGGGATTTTGCGGATCTGAAGCAGTTCTACCGCGACATCGAGGAGATCGAAGACTGGATCAATGAAAAGCTTCCCATTGCATGTGATGAGTCCTACAAAGATCCTGCCAACATACAGGTAGGTGGCTGGAAGAGGAGCCCCACAGGAAATCGGGGAAATCTGAGTAACATTGGAGTGGAAGCTCCTCGTGGACAGGAAATACGGTCACCTCTTTGCTTCTTTCTCAAGCGCTAAATGCATAGCACTGGTCAGTCAGTCAATCGTATTTACTGAGCACTTACTGTGTGCAGAGCACTGTACTAAACGCTTGGGAGAATACATTAGAACAATGAACATGTACAATCACTGCTCACAATGAGCTTATTGTCTAGAGGACTGTATTATTTATTCTGAGGGTGCTCCATAAATGCTATTATACTCCAACTACTTCTATTACTGCTACCCTGGACCCAGCCTGGATACATAGATGTGCTGAGAAGAGTTGGGGGTGAATGCATTCGTGCCTGGGGGTAATGTTGGTTTGCCATAACTCGGGGTGATGGGAAAGGGCCAGGTAGAAGGCTTCCTCAATGAAGATGGATTTTAGTGGGGGGTGTTGAGAATGGGGGGCTGGGCTGCCTCAGATTCCACATCTGTAAAGCGGGGGTGCAATACACGTTCTCCCTCCTCCTTGGACGATGACCCCCATGAGGAATAGGGACTGGGCCCGACTTGCTTATCTGATATCCACTCCCAGGGCTTAGTACCGTTCTCGGCACAGAGTAGGGGTTTATCAAATGCCATCGTGATTTTTAATATCATTATCATCATTATTCAGCGGAAATACCTGAAACACCAGGCGTTTGAGAATGAGATTCAAAGTCGCGCCGAGCAGGTGGAGGGGATCATTGCCTTGGGAAAATCCCTAGTGGAGCGTGGAGCCTGCGAGGGCCAGGAGAGCACTGTGGAGGTGAGTCACATCAGGGCGTGGGGTGGGGGCTCAGTGGAGAACCCACTCCATCCCACCCACCCTCGGGGAGTGAGCGGCCAGAATTCTGGGAATTCGGGGCCGAGGGGTGGGCGGCAAGGGAGGCACCCTGTGTCAGGAATGAATCAACTCTGAGAAGCAGCGTGGACTGGTAGATAGACCTGGAAGTCAGAAGCTCCTGGGTTCTAATCTTGGCTCCTCCACTTGTCTACCGTGTGACCTTGGGCAAGTGACTTCTCATCTGTAAAATGTGGGTAAAGACTGTGAGCCCCATGTGGGACAGGGACTCTGTGTCCAACCAGATAAGCTTGTATATCTCCAAAAGCAGAGTGGCTTAGGGGAAAAGAGCACGGGCTTCGGAGTAGAGGTCATGAGTTCTAATCCCGGCTCTGCCACTTAACTGCTGTGTGACTCTGGGCCAGTCACTTAACTTCTCTGTGCCTCAGTTACCTCTTCTGAAAAATGGGAATTAAGACTGTGAGCCCCACGTGGGACAATCCGATTACCTTGTATCTACCCCAGCTCTTAGAACAGTGCTTGGCACATAGTAAGCGCTTAACAAGTAACATAAAAAAACACAAAAAACTTCTCCTTGCCTCAATTTCCTCATCTGTAGAATGGGGATTCAGTACCTGTTCTCCCTCTACTTAGACTGTGAGCCCCATGTTTGACAGGGATTCTGTCCAACCTGATTAACTTATATCCACCCCAGCGCCTAGAACAGTGCTTGACACATAGTAAGTGCTTAACAAATAGAATAATAATAATGATAATGATAATAGTACGGGGTACCGATAGTCCTTCAGCCAAGGGCCACTAAGAGAGGGCTTCCCACACGTGGCAAAATCCTGCTGTACAGAACTAACCGGTGGAAGAACCTCCCCCCTTCACCTCTCACCACCCTACCCCTATGCCAGGGCACCTGCCCCCGATCCCACCCGGGTGACTTTTCTCTCTCGCTGATAGGAGCGCCTGGCATCCTTGACCGAGCAGTGGCACCACCTTCTGGACAAGACGAAAGACAAGGGGGAGAAGCTGAACGAAGCCAGTCGCCAACAGAGGTTTAATACTGGCATCCGTGACTTCGAGTATTGGCTCTCAGAGGTGAGCGATCCTCCTTGGGGGTCTTTGCTTGGAAAACTTTCCCATGGATGGCATA
Source organism: Ornithorhynchus anatinus (assembly GCF_004115215.2). NCBI lineage: Eukaryota > Metazoa > Chordata > Mammalia > Monotremata > Ornithorhynchidae > Ornithorhynchus > Ornithorhynchus anatinus. The sequence continues at coordinate 2,756,143 of NC_041753.1, read as the reverse complement.
GCCCCAGCAGGCAACTCCCCCACTTTTCGGGGCTTTACCCTTTCTTCTCGATCACGGTGAGGTGCAGGGTGGGTTGGAGAGAAGGAGGAAGCAATGGACGGATGAAGTAAATGGTTGGATGATGAATGGATGTATGGATGGATGGTGGATGGCTGGAGGAATAGGTGTAGGGATAGTTGGAAGATGATGAATGGAGGATTGATAGATGGAGGGTGATTGACTGGGTGGGGGTTGGCTGGATGGATGGAGGATGGATGGGTGAAGAAGTAGCAGGCGTAGCAAGCACGGGTCTGGGAGGCCGAAGATCATGGGTTCTAATCCCAGCTCTGCCACTTGTCTGCCGTGTGACCTTGGGCATGTCACTTAACTTTTCTGTACCTCAGTTACCTCATCTGTAATATGGTGATTGAGACTGTGATCCCCACGTGGGACAGGGACTGTGTCCAACCTAATTTGCTTGTATCCTCCCCAGCGCTTAGAACAGTGCAGGTGGCTCAGTGGAAAGAGCCCAGGCTTGGGAGTCAGAGGTCATGGGTTCGAATCCTGGCTCTGCCACTTGTCAGCTGTGTGACTGTGGGCAAGTCACTTAACTTATCTGTGCCTCAGTTACCTCATCTGTAAAATGGGCATTGAGACTGTGAGCCTCATATGGGACAACCTGATTACGCTGTATCTACCCCAGCGCTTATTTGTTAAGCACTTACTATGTGCAGAGCACTGTTTTAAGCGCTGGGGTAGACACAGGGGAATCAGGTTGTCCCACGTGGGGCTCACAGAGCACTGTTCTAAGCGCTGGGGTAGACACAGGGGAATCAGGTTGTCCCACGTGGTGCTCACAGTCTTAATCCCCATTTAGATGGATGGTTGAATGGGTACATTAATTTGTGGATTCGTGGATTCCCCTGTGGGCAACAAACCTGAGATCTTGCTAATTCTTGTTCTCAGAAGAACAAATCTGACATGAAGGTAGGGTCCGTGAGAAAAGGATACCTCGATGGTCAGTAGACAACTTCACTGTCACCTTCTTCCCGTCCAGGCGGAGACACTGTTGGCAATGAAAGACTATGCCAGAGACCTGGCTTCAGCCGGAAACCTTCTGAAGAAACACCAGCTCCTGCAGACGGAGATGTCCGCACGAGGAGTAAGTGGAAGCCAAAGCCCCACCTGTCACTGGGGAGAATAAGGGCTGGGCTACCCCCGAGGGGTCATGTAGACACTTTTCCATGGTTGTCTTCACTATCCTTGATGCTCATCTCTCCAGCTGACGACCGCTTCACTCGCACCGTCCCTCTTCCCTGGAATTTCCTCCCTCTGCATGTGCGGCAGACCATTGCCCTCCCCGTCTTCAAAGACCATCACACCTCCAGAAGTCTTCCCTGATTAATCTCCCAATGCCCCTATCCTATTTTTCCTCTACTGCTGCTTCAGCACTTCCACATCACTCAACCACCAGCCCACAGTACTTATGTACAAATCTGTAATTTATTTATATTTATGTGTGGCTCCTCCTGCTTTATACTGTATGCTCGTTGTGGGTAGGGAATGTGTCTGTTTATTGTTCTATTATACTCTCCCAAGCACTTTATACAGCGCTCTGCATGCAAGTCCTCAATAAATATGATTGAAAGAATACTGACTCTATTATACTCTCCCACGAGCTGTGTACAGTGCTCTGCACACAGTAGGCACTCAATAAGTACTATTAGATTGTAAGTTACTTAAGGGCAGGGATCGTGGCTATTAACTCTACTGTACTATCCCCAAATGCTTAGTACAGTGCTCCGCACTCAGTAGGCACTCAACCAATACCTCTGATTGACTGGGCCTTCCACTTGGCTTTGCGTTTGATTGGCCCTTTATGGGATTCTCACCCCATCCCCTTTGGGCATCTCCTCTCCCCCTCCCCACCAGGACATCTTGGAAGAGCTGAACCAACTGGCTGCAAATTTAGTGGACACCGGGGCTTTTAACGCCGACCAGATTGTGGCGAAGAGGGAGAGTGTCAACGAGAGGTTTGCCGAGGTACAGAAGCAGGCCATCGCTCACCACCAGAAACTCAAGGAAGCCTATGCCTTGTTTCAGTTCTTCCATGATCTCGATGATGAGGAGACATGGATCGAGTAAGTCCACCTTCCCATCCCCCTCCCCATCCACCTCCTCACCAAACAGAAACTCCTCATCGTTGTCTTTAAAGTGCTCAATCACCTTGTCCCCTCTTCTACCCCAGCCCAGATACTTTGCTCCTCTAATGCTAACCTTCTCACTGTACCTTGATCTCGTCTATCTGGCCGCCGCCCCCTCGCCCACGTCCTCCTTCTGGCCTGGATCGCCCTCCCTCTTCATATTTGGCAGACAGTTACTCTCCCCACCTTCAAAGCCTTATTGAAGGCACACCTCCTCCAAGAGGCCTTCACCGATTAAACCCTCATTTCCTTTTCTCCCACTCCCTTCTGTATCTCCCTTATTGCTCCCTTTATGTCCCACCACTCAGCACTTATGTCCATATCCATAGTTCATTTATTTATATTAATTTCTGCCTCCCCCTTAGATTCTGAGCTTGTTATGGGCAGGGGACTTGTCTGCTAATTCTGTTGTACTCTCCTAAGAGCCTAGTATAGTGCTGTGCTCATAGTAAGCGCTCAATAAATATCATTGATTGATTGATTGATTCCCAGCTCATCCCCATCCTCCCCTCTAGCAATATCTTTGTCCAAAGCCCTACTTCAATCAATCAACCCAGCACATTCATTGAACACTGACTCTATGCAGAACACTGTACTAAGCACTTGGGAGAGTGCAATATAACAGAGTTAACTGTCACATTCCCTGCCCTTAGCAAGCTTACAGTCTAGAGGTATGTGTCTGATAATAATGATAATTATGTTATTTGTTCAGTGCTCACTATAGGCCAAGCTGTGGGCTAAGCATTAGGGTAGATACAAGATAATCAGGTTGGACACAGTCCCTGTCTCTCACGGGGCTCACAGGCTCAGGAGGAGGGAGAGCAGGTATTGAATTCCCACTTGTCAGGTGAGTAATCCAAGGCCCAGAGAAGTTGAGTAACTTGTCTAAGGTCACACAGCAGGCAAGCGGTGGAGAGAACCCAGGTCCTTTGATTCCCAAACCCTCAGGCATCTGTCTCCTGCATTATAGTGGAAGCTCCTTGTGGGCAGGGAACGCATCACTCCTTTGCTTGGTACTTCCCGAGTGCTCAGTACAGTGCTCAGCTCCCAACAGGTGCTCAATGAATGTCACCACTTCCAGGGAGAAGCTTCTGAGGGTGAGTTCCCAGGACTATGGGAGGAGTCTGCCTGCTGTGCAGAATCTGCAGAAAAAACACAAACGTCTGGAAGGAGAGCTCCTGGCCCATGAAACAGCCATCCAGGTGGGACATTCCTAACCTCAGGGACCACCTCCCACCCCCCAAACCCTCACCCCTACCCACAGCCCAGTCATTGATAGTCTGTGGAACCCCTACAGAGCCTTGATTTCCCCCTGAGCATTTTCATGTCAACCATCTCATCATACCCTCCTACATCCCTGTGGGGGCAGGGAGTGTGAACACAGCCCCCAAAGAGGTTAAATGACTTACCCAAGGTCACCCAGCTGTCCAGGAACAGAGCTGAGATTAGAACTGGCCCTGGCCTGGGCCCTGACCTCTAGACCATGCTACCCCTGAGTAGGATCAAAACTTGAAATGGCCAAAACTGTGGTGTGGTTGTAGAGGTCTAGAAATGACCACCAGGAAAGGAGATTTAGAAACAATATGACCCTCTGTCCTATTTTCAGCTGGATTGCCTCTTGTCCAGTACTGATACCTCCACGGAGATGAGAGGAGTGCTTCTCCCACTTAACTGTATAATAATAATAATAAAAAATGTGGCATTTATTAAGTGCTTACTATGTGCCAGGCACTGTACTAGGCACTGTACTAAGCGCTGGGGTGAATACTAGCAAATTGGATTGGAAACAAGGGGCTCATAGTCTCAATCCCCAGCTGGTGGTCCTGGTGGGAAGAGTCGGTCCTCCCCCAATGAACTTTCTAGAATCAAATGGAAATTGGGGGTGGGTTATGAAAAATGACGTGTGTGACATCAAGGGCCTCTCAGTATCTGGGATGGATGGGGGCTGGAGGGCACAGAGCCAACTGAACTTGGGGTGCGTGTCGGCGGTGGGGGTCCTTCCTGGCAGGGTGTGCTGGACACAGCGAGCCAACTGGTGGACAATGATGCCGTGGGGAGGGACCAGATCCAGCAGAGACTGGCCCAGTTGGAGCAGCATTGGAAGGAGCTAAACGCATCTGCCAAAATCCGGTGAGTGCGGGATTTCGAGCCTTCCGCTAGTGTCTGTTATATTATCATTTTTTCATGCGTATTAATGTCTATCCCCCCACCCCAAACTCTAAGCTAGTTGTGGGCAGGGAGTGTGTCTCTATTTATTGAGTGCTCTGCACATATTGAGCACTCAGTAAATATGATTGACTGACATTGTAGTGTTGTACTCTCCCAAGTGCTAAGTACAGTGCCCTGCGCACACTAAGTGCTCAATAAATACAATTTATTGATTGTTTGGGGGAAGAGAAGGCTCCCCTTTGACTCAGGCCCAGCCCTGGCTTGATTGCCTCCTCCATTGATCCATGTTTACTGAGCGCTTATTGTCTGCGGAGCACTGTACTAAGTTCTTGGGAGAGTCTAGTAGAATTGATAGGCACAATCCATGCCTTCAGGGAGCTTATGGGCACTATACTAAGCGCTTGGGAGAGTACAATAGAGTTAGTGGACAAGACCCCTGCCCGAAAAAAGCTTACAGGTTAGGGTGCGGGGCACTGTACTAAATACTTGGGAAAGTCCAATAGAATTGGTAGACACAATCTCAAGGGGCTTACGATCAAATCAACCAATCAATAACATTTACTGTGAGACTTTTTTTGTTTTCTTTAAGGGTATTTGTTAAGCTCTTACCAAACACCAGATACTGTACCAAGCACTGGGGTAGACACAAGATAATTAGGTTGTCCTATCTGTGTTCCCCATTTTACAGATGAGGGAACTGAGGCACAAAGAATCAATGGTATTTATTGAGCGCTTACTATGAGCAGAGCACTGTTCTAAGTGCTTGGGTGAGTATAATACAACTGAATTAGCAGATCGTTTCCTGCCCATAATGAGCTTGCAGTCTTTATGGGGAGACAGACATTAATATGAAAAAAAGAGGAAGTGAAGTGACTTACCCAAGGTCACACAATACATAAGTGGAAGAGCTGGGATTAGAATCCAGGTCCTCTGACTCCCCGGCCTGGGGTCTGTCCACTAGGCCATGCTGCTTTTCAGGGCTGCTGGCCTCAGGGAGGCTGCAGGTGATCCATTTGATTCCTTAACCATTTGGAATAGCCACCATGTCTCCTAATGCCAAGTGGCTGTTTCCTGTTAAAGTTTGTAGTTTTTCCTATCAGGGTGTTGTTTCAGTTCTTCCTCCTAGGACTTTCTTTGGTCAGTCCCTGCCGTTGGGAAGGTTTCGGGGTTGGGAAGGCCTGGGGGATTGTGGGAAAAGAATGGTTCTTCCAAATGCTAGGGGTCTCCGGCTGGATGAGTCTCTGCAATATCTGCAGTTCATGGAGGAGGCAGAGGAGGAGGAGGCCTGGATCAATGAGAAGACAGCTTTGATCTCCGGGGGAGATTTCGGAGACTCTCTGATTGCCACTCAGGTGACAGCTCTCCCTACACCTTCCAAATGCCTTCATCCACCTTTCATTCTTGCACAATCACAATTGTGGGAAAAATTGGAGAATCAGAGAGGTCGAGGCCACACAGCATCTGAGGCTATAGTCCAGGAGGGAGTTCCTCTGATGAGAAATGCACAGTTAGATTGTCTGGCCTACCCCCATCAAATGAAGGTCGTGTCCTTTTTCCCATGATCCTCAGGGTCAGAAGGTCCTTGAGCGGGGTGGAGGAAAGGATACCATTATCCTGACCGACTGACTGGTCACTTTGTTTCTCCCACAGGGCTTGTTGAAGAAGCATGAGGCCTTTGAGACGGATTTTGCCACTCATGAGGTCCGGGTACGAGACGTATGCACTCAGGGGAACGAGATTCTGAGCAAGGTGAGGACAAAGGAATTACCCCCTTCCTTCCTACTACCAGGGAGGATGAGGGCAACCTGTTGGCTTGCCTATTTAAAAAAAAAAAATTATTTGATGGTATTTGTTAAGCATTTACAATATGCTAAGCACTGGGATAGGCACAAATTAATCAGGTTGGACACCTGGGAGTCAGAAGAACCTGGGTTCTAATCCCGGCTCAGCCACGTCTGCTGTGTGACCTTGGGCAGGTCACTTAAGTTCTCTGTGCCTCACTTACCTCATCTGTAAAATGGGGGTAAGAGTGTGAACCTCATGTGAGACAGGGATTGTGTACAACCTGATGAATTTGTACCTACTCGAGCGTTAAGAACAATGCTTGGCACATATTAAGCACTTAACAAGTACCATAATTATTATTACATAGTCCATGTTCTCCATGGGGCTCCCAGTCTTCATCCTCATTTTACAAATGAAGTAACTGAGGCATAAAGAAATGAAATGACTTGCTTGAGGTCACACAGCAGAGCTGATAATAGAACCCAGTCTTTCATACTCCCAGGCCCAGTCTCTACTCACTAGGCAACACTGCCTCTCTTGTCAACCCACTGGGGTGAGGGTCAAGGATCTATTCGGTGCTCCTTTTTCTGACTTTGTTGTTTTGGTTCACCATTGCCTCTGTGCTGCTGCCTTGGTCCCCCTTCCTGGTGCTACTCACGGGCATTGACTGTGTGCAGAAAACTGTACTAAGCACTTGGGAAAGAATAGAATTAGCAGACATTCTGAGCCCCAGAGAGAACCTGGGGGGCAATCAATTATATTTATTGAGCAGTTACTGTGTGTTGAGCACTGTCTTGGGTGAGTACAATGAAAAAGAATTAGCAGACACATTCCCTGGTCATAAATGAGTTTACAGTTTAGAGGGTCAGGGATGAGAGAATGAATATCACCCCTCTAGATTGTAACCTAGCTGTGGGCAGGGAATGTGTCTACCTACTCTGCTATGTTGTACTCTCTTAAGAGCTTAGTTCAGCACTCTGCGTACAGTAAGCGCTCAATAAATACCACTGCCTGATTGACCAGCATTAAATTCAACTCCTCAATGTAGATTTTTGGTCTGGACTGAGCTCGTCCTCTGTTCCTAATGGGAGTCTTCATTGCTATGAACCAGACACTGTGCTAAGCACTAGGGTGAATATGGGATAAGCTAATTATGATAATAATAATCATAATTACTGTTGTATTTAAGCACTTACTATTTGCCTAGCAAATACTAAGTGGTGGGGTAGGTACAAGATAATCAATTAGGACATAGTTCCTGCTCCAAGTGGAGTGCACAGCCAAAGGAGTAAGAGAGAACAAGTATTGAATCCCCATTTTACATATGAGGAAATTGAGAAGTTAACCTACTTGGCCCAGGTCCTTCAGCAGGCAAGCAACAGAGCTGGGATTAGAACCTAGGTGTTTTGATGCCCAGGTCTGGGCTCTTTCCAGTAGGCCACACTGCTTCCCCACATGAAAAAGCAGCATAGACCAGTGGCCAGAGCATGGGCTTGGGTTCAATCTCGGTTCTGCCACTTGACTGCTGTGTGACCTTGGGCAAATCAGTTAACTTCTCTATGCCTCACTTCCCTCCTCTGTAAAATGGTAATTAAAATTGTGAGCCCTATGTGGGACAGTGACTTTTTCCAACCTGATTGCCTTGTACCTATTCCAGCACTTAGAACAGTGCTTGGCACATAGTAAATGCTTAACAAATGCTATCATTAAAATTATTATTATTGAGACTGTGGGTGTCTGGGTAGTGGGCTTGGAAGGGCAGCCTGGGTGGTTTGGATGCCCATGATGGCATAAATTGATGAACCCCCTCCCCGCTTCCCTGCCCCACCAACTCATTCTTCTGGAGAAGCAGCAGGAAGGCCAGCAGGGAGAGCAAGTGACGGCCAAAATGGACAACCTGAACAAGAAGCTCTCGGCTCTGTCCGAGGCCGCGGCCACCCGCCGGACCCAGCTGGAGGAGGACTTGGCACTGCAGCAGTTCAATTGGAAGGCCGACATGGCGGAGGCATGGATAGGTACGGTCTAGGCCAGTCTGACTCCCTGACAGAGGATCATGGGAGCCCGGGAACCAGAGGGGCAGAAGGAGGACTCCAGTGCTGGTGCCTCCAATCTTTTCCCAACCCCTCCCCAAGGAAACAACCAATCATCAGAAACCCAGCCCTCCCCTTAGAGGTTTCCCCACCATGGGGCCTGCTGGGTGAGGTAGCTTAGTGGTCTAAGCCACTGTCTGTAGCTGGAATCAATCAACCAGTCATTACTGAGTGCTTACAGTATGTAGAGCACTGTACAATCAATCAGTTATATTTATTGAGCTCTTACTATGTGCAGAGCATTGTACTAAGTGTTTAGGAGAGTCTAATACAACCGAGTTGGTAGACATGTTCTCTGCCCCAAATGAACTTATAGTCTAGAAGGGGAAAGGACCCCTCTAGATCCCTGCCTCCTGGCCAGAGAGATAGCCAGGGGAAGGGGGGGGGGGGGGCACTCCTCAGGGTTTGGCTTAAATCTCTCTTACTGCCACTGAAGAGTGTTCCTAGCTACCCCACTGCTCCATCACACACTGTTCCTTCCTCAGTGGAGAAGGAGGCAAGTCTGAAGGCCAACGGGAACGGAGAGCGGGACCTGGCCTATTACTACACACTGTTGGACAAGCAGGTTAGAGCTGACTCCAGGGGCAGAGGGCAGACAGGCCTCGGTCCTGGCTGGCGCAGAGAAACCAAGGGGAAGCCACTGGGGGCCGATGATGGGACATCCTGCTCCCTCCCCAGACACTGAGCACTGTGCTAAACACTGCGGCAAATACGGGAGGATCGGATTGGCTGCTGCTCTTGTTCCTCACGGAGCAGTCCTCAGGGCGGGAAAGCAGGTGTCTCCCCATTGTCCTGAGGAGAAGACTGAGGATCAGAGAGCTTAAGCTGCTTGCCCCAGGCCCACAGCAGGCAGGGAGCAGCAGTGGGATTAGCAGGGTGGTGGTCTTCCCCCTGCTCCACACCCTCTCCCTAGGTTGCAGCAGTTGTGGAGGTGGGCTGAGGGTCCCCCAGAAGCATTCCCCTGTCCCCTTTTGTCTTCAATGCCCCTCCACCCCCCCACCATCACCTCTCACCCCACTGTCTCGGTCCCACGGTGCTCCCTGCAGGAGACATTTGACTCTGGGCTCCAGAGTTTCCAGGTGGAGAGACTGTCGGAGATCAGAGACTTGAAGGACCAGCTGGAGGGGGCCGGGCACCGGCGGTTCAGTGAAATTGAGGGGCGCCATGCTGCCCTGATGGCCCGGTGGGAGGGGCTGCTGGCTGCCTCAGCTGCCCGGAAGCAAACCCTGCTGGAGGAACAGCTGCCCCTCAGGAAGGTATTTGGTTGGAGGAGCCAACGATTTATCGATGGGATCAATGGAGCTCCCCTGGGGATGCAGAGTTCTGGACTAGGGGAAAGTGGCCTTTTGCTTCTCCATTTCTCAGTTCTCTCTAGCCTTGGTAGCATGGCTTTGGATCTCTGTTCTTGGTTCTCTCTGGCCTGCAAGTTTCATTTTGGTTCTCTGTTCTCAGTTCTCTCTGACTTGTTTTGGTTCTGTGTTCTCAGTTCTCTCTGAACTTCTGAATGTTGTTTTTGGTTCTGAGTTCTCTCTGACCTGTGAAGTGATTTGCTTCTCCAGTTCTCTCTGTCAGTTCTCTCTGACCTTGTGAGGTTAGTTTTGGTTCTTGATTCTCAGTTCTCTCTGACCTTGAAAATGTTGTGGTGGTTCTCCAGTCTCTGTTCTTTTTTGGCCTGGGAAGTATTGTTCTGGTTCTCTGTTTTTGGTTCTCTCTGGCCTTGGGTTGTTTTAGTTCTCCATTCTCAGTTTTCTTTGGCTTTGAAGGTATTGTTTTGAGGCTCCATTCTCCATTCTTTCTGGCCTTATAAGTGTTGTTTTGGTTCTCCATTCTCATTTCTCTCTATGTTTTGGTTCCCCGGTCTCAGTTCTCTCTGACCTTGTTAATGTTGGTTTTCCATTCTCTGTTCAACCCGATTTGCTTGTATCCACCCCAGAGCTTAGTACACTGCTTGGAGCATAGTAAGCACTTAACAAATAGCACAATTATTATTATGATGATGGATGGATGGGTGATAGATTGATGACTGGGTGGATGGATGGGTGGGTGGATGGTCAGGTCGGCTGACCGATGGACCAGTTTTAGGGGGAAACTGGAGTCACCTGACCCCAGCGTTTCCCCTCTTCTCCTTCCCCTCCCCCACGAGGCGGAAGAGCTGTTCCTGGAGTATGCCCAGCGGGCGTCGGCCTTCAACCACTGGTGCGAGCATATGGAGGAGGATCTGACAGAGCCGGTGCACTGCACATCCCTGGAAGAGTTCCGCCAACTACAGGGCGAGCACGAGGCCCTGCTGGCCACCCTGGAGCCAGCCCAGGCCGACTTTGAGCGCCTGGTGGAGCTGGATGAGGAGATCAAAGCCCTGAATCTGACTGCCAGCCCCTACACCTGGTTCACTATCGAACTGCTCGAGTCCATCTGGAGGCGTCTGCCAGTCATTGTTAAGGTCCGTCACCTGGCACGACAACCTTCAGCAGTAGAGCCCAGGCCTGGGAGTCAGTACCATCTGGGTTCTAATTCTGGCTGCACCTTCTGTGTGAACTTGAGCAAATCATTTCACTTCTCTGAGCCTCAGGTACCTCCTCTGGAGATTAAGTGGAGCCCCATGAGGGACAGGGACTATGTTCAACCTGATTAGCTTGTATCTTCCCTAGAGCTTAGTACAGTGCCTGGCACATAGTAAGCACTTAACAAATACCAGAATCATTATTATTATTATTATTGATTTGGCACTTACTCTGTGCCCAGCACTGTGCTAAATGCCCAGGGTTGACACATGATGACTGGTTTGGGATCAGTCCCCATCCCACATGAGACTCTCAGTCTGAGAGAGAGAGAGAAAGGGATAAGGGATTCCAACCCCATTTCACAGAGAGGGAAATTGAGGTGAAGAGTGGTGAGGTGACTTACCCAAGGTCACCCAGCAGCCTGGTGCCAAAGCCAGGAGTAGCATCAGTCAATTAATCAGTGGTATTTATTGAACATTTACTATGTGCAAAGCACTGTGCTAAGCACCTGGGAAAGTACAATACAACAGAGTTAGCAGACACTTTCCCTGCTCACCACGAGCTTACAGTCTAAAGGACTCCTTGACTCCCAGTTGTGTACTTTTTCCACTAGGCCCCATTGTGTCTCACTTAGTGAACAAACCACAGAGTGGACTCCTTGGTTGTTTAGGGAGTAATGAGAGGGGTTTAGTTTAGATTGGAGTACTGGACTCCTCAATTCTGGTGTTACCCTGGATTCACCCCCCATATGCTCTCTCTTGTTCTTGCTCTCTCAGGTCTTGTTCTCATTCTCTCTCTCTTTCTCTCTCTCTCCCTTGCCCTCCCTCTTTCCTTTTCTCTCCCTCTTTCCCTTCCTCTCCCACCCTCCCCCACCCCCGGGAGCTGCACACAGAGGATTTATCCCTCCCGTGGGGCTTCTTGTTTGGTTTTCAGGAGCATGAGGAAGAGCTACAACGAGAGGAGAAAAGGCAGCTTAAAAACAATGAGATGTGCCAGGAGTTCGAGCAACTGGCCAGTGCTTTCTCCCAATGGATTCAGGAGTCCAGGTACAGGAAGCCAAGGATAGAGGAGACAGGGAAGGGGAGGAGAGAGGTGAAAGGGAAGCCGAATAAAGGCCCAAGCCGAGTTTCTGAGACATCACTAAGAGGAGGGGCTTCAGGACAGGCTCAAAGTGCTGGAAATGAATAGCTACACGCCACTGGACAAGTGGACATGTGAACTTGGGGTAGTCTGACCCTGGTACAGCAGGGGAGGGGAGAACTGTCTAAAATTTCTGCAGTTAAAGGATGACTGAAAACCATTCTAATGCATCTTCTGCCTCCTGTATTTCTCGCCTGGCTCCTGTATTCCCTGGCCCAGAGCCTACTTTCTGGATGGGTGAGTGCATTTTCTTTTATCTGAAAAGATGTTGCTAGATCATGTATTTCCTTATCTTATCCCCCTCCTCAGGCTGGAGACAGTATGAGGAGAGGGAGGGCCTGGGTCGGCAGCAGAAGGTAGGAGGTTAGGGCAAGTTCTGTGGACCAAGGTGGGAAGGGATCTCTTGTGTGATGTGATGCTCTTACAGACAAGGAATCTGAAGTTTGTTGGGTGTTGGGCTTTGGGCTTGGTTGGAACTTGGTGCCAACAGGGAAGATGGCGAGGTGATAGACTATTTTATATCTTCCTATAGCTCCCTGCTCAAGGAAACAGAAACTTTGGAGTCACAGCTGGAAGCTAATAAAGTGAGTGTGTTGAGCTCCAGCTCAGTTCTGGAGGTATTTGCTGGAGTAAGGTGGGGATTGACAGCGAAAGGTGTCCTTGAATCTGAAAATGAAAGGGACCCTTGGGAGGCCATGTGGTCCAGCCCTCTGCTTCCTGCAGCTCCACAATTACCCCATACTTCTGCTCCTGTCTGCTCCATCCTCCCCTCTCCAAATTGACTGCATCTTCCCTCTTTGGGCAGTAAGCTCATTGTGGGCAGAAAATGTGTCTGTCATGTTGTTATATTGTACTCTCTCAAGCGCTCTGCACACAGTAAAAGCTCAGTAAATATGATTGAGTGATTGGTGTTCTGGCCAAGTGGAGTGGTGGAGAGGAAGGTGACCAGCGACCAGAAGTCCAGGCAGTGGGGAAAGTATCTACTACTTTTAGTCAGTCTGAGTGTCCCATTGCACTACCCACTGCCCCCCCCCCACTTCATATCTGGATCCAATTTTATCCTTTATCCCACTAATTATAGGCCTGATCCTTCCCATCAGCCACCCGTGGCATTTATTCATTATTTATGCCCATCCTCAAACCCCCTGAATCCAGCTGGACAATCAACTTACTCTGATTCCTCTGCTTGAAAATATTCTTAGGTCCGTCTCCACCATTAGACTGGAAGTCCCTTGTGGGCAAAGACTGTATTTAGTGTTCCTGATGAACTTCCTGTGGAATCCTTGTCTTTCCCCATGCTGTCACTCTAACAATCAAGCAGTGGTATTTACTGAGTGCTTACTGGGTGTTCTGCACTGGACTAAGTGCTTGGGAAAGTGCAGTACAATAGAGTGATAGATACAATCCTTGTCATTATGGAGCTTACAGTCTAGAGGAGAACTTACAATCTAAGCTGTGTGAATAGTTTCTGTCTGTTAGAGTGGAAATTCCCCTGCAGCAGGGAGCAATCATCGTAAAATTAATTAATAATACTTGTGACATATGTTCATCATTTGCTATGTGCTGGTGTTGATGCAAAGTAATCGGGCCAAGCCCTAGGCTAATCAGTCAGTGGTATTCATTGAGTGCTTACCGGGTGCAGAGTACTGTACTAAGTACTTGGAAGAGTACAATACAACAACGTGGATAGACAAGTTCCCTGCCCACAAGGAGCTTACAGTCTAGAGAAGACAGACATTAAATAAATAAGCCCTTGAGGTCATGTGGTCCAGTCCCCTTATTACAAGGTAATCAGGTTGTCGTCATCATCATCATCATCATCATCAATGGTATTTATTTATTTCTTACTGTGTGCAGAGCACTGAACTAAGCTCTTGGGAGAGGACAACATAACAGAGTAGTTAGACACATTGCATGTCTACCATGAACTTACAGTCTAGATGGGGAGAGAGGCATTAATACAAATAGATAAGACAAAGTAATTGGGTCATCAGCATCATTGATAGTACTCATCGAATGTTTACTGTGTGCAGAGCACTGTACTAAGAACTTGGGAGAGGACAGTACAATAGTGTGGGTAAACACATTCCCTGCCTATAGCAAGCTTACGGTCTAGAGGGGGAAACAGACATTAATAGAAATAAATAAGCACTGGAGTCGGATGTGGGGAACGTGTTTCCTGCCTCCTGAGCACTCAGTACAGCCCACGGCACTCAGTAGGCACCTAATCAGTGTTGTCCGTAGAACAGTGCTTGGCACATAGTAAGCACTTAACTACTATCATTATTATTATTATTATTACTGCAGAGGAAGCAGAAGGAGATCCAGGTGATGAAGAGGCAGCTGACAAAGATCGAGGACCTAGGAGAGTCCATGGAGGAGGCCCTGATCTTGGACATCAAGTACAGCACCATCGAGCTGGCTCAGCAGTGGGATCAGCTACACGAGCTGGGAATGAGGATGCAACACAATTTGGAGCAGCAAATCCAAGCCAGGTGTGGGGCTGGCAGGGGCGGGCAGGGAAGAATGCCCTTGCAGTCTCGGGGAGGGATGGGGGAGACACGTGGTGGGAGCAGTGACTAGGAGAGGTGAGGGGTTCGATTCTCAGCTCCCCCACTGCTGCACTGTGTGACCTTAGGCAACCCATTTGAACTCTCTGAGGAGTCTTAGTTATCAATCCCCTGGCTTTCTTAAGATAGTTGTTGGGGGGGATCACTGGTCCTGGGGCATAAGCAGAAAACAGATGCCCGTCCATAAGCGTCACTCCTCCTGACCCAACGTGGCACCTATTGGCCTCCTGGATGGAAAGATCAATCAACTGTATTAAGCGCTTACTATGTGCAGAGCATTGAACCAAGCCCACGAGAGAGAACAGTCTAACAGACACATTACCTGTCTACACGAGCTTACAGTCTAGAAGGGTAAAAAGACATTAATATAAATAAATAGATTGTGGATCTAAACATAAGACCCATGGGACTGAGTTGGGGAGCGATGGAGAAAGGGAGCAAAGCAGGATGACACAAAGGGAGTGGGAGGAAAGAAAAAGATCATTATAGGATAGCTAAGTATTATTGTGGCCTGAAAACCAGATAGTCCATGGAGAACCTAGGTGGGGGGGTGGGATGGCAGTTGAGTGTCCATCATGAAGGTCACTGGTGAGCCTGGGGTCCTCAAGGACAAGATTTGCCAGCTTTCTCAAGGGTGACTCGCCCTTGTCTTCTCTCCAGGAACACCATCGGAGTGAGTGAGGAGACCTTGATGGAGTTCAGCACAGCGTACAAGTGAGTACCAGCCTGCCCAGGGGAATGGTGGAAAGTCAGGGGAGAGGAGGGAGTCTTAGTCTGATAATACACCACCATCTCTATGCATTTGAATGTCTGAAAACTCTCATCTGTGCTGTGCCAGAGATTGGCAACAGGACAAAAATCCTGGTCTGATGGAATGGACGGTTGGGTGGGGGAAGGAGGGGCTGGGAGCCGTTGGGTGGGCTGGAGAGCCATTGGGTGGGCTGGGGAGACTTTGATTGGGTTAAGGAAACTTTGGGTGAGCTAGGCAGTCATTGAGTGAGTTAGAGAGCTCTTGAGTGGGCTGAGGAAACATTGGGTGGATTGGGGAGCCGTTGGTTGGCTGGAGAACCATCGGGTGGTTTGGAGAACCATTGGATGGGCTGAGGAAACTTTAGTTGAGCTGGGGAGCCATTGCTTGAGATGAATAAACTTTGGGTGGACTGGGGAGCAATTGATTAGGATGAGGAGCCATTGAATGGGCTGGGAAACCATTTGTTTGCAAATAGGAAACTTTGGGCGAGTTGGAGAGCCATTGGGTGGGCTAAG
Source organism: Ornithorhynchus anatinus (assembly GCF_004115215.2). Classification (NCBI taxonomy): domain Eukaryota; kingdom Metazoa; phylum Chordata; class Mammalia; order Monotremata; family Ornithorhynchidae; genus Ornithorhynchus; species Ornithorhynchus anatinus. Next base: position 2,740,439 of record NC_041753.1, on the reverse strand, counting down.
GAACCATAGAATGTACTCGGAAGCCACTGGTTTTGCTGATAATTATTGGGTGGGCTGAGGAAACTTTGAGTGAGCTGGGGAGCCATTGATTGGGATGAGGAAACTTTGGGTGAGCTGGGCGATCGTTGGATGGGCTGAGGAAACCATTGGAGATTCTAATTTCCAAGCCTATTGAATAGGAGGAGAAATTCAGCCGAGACCTTCCTGGAAGCCCGACCTTTGGCCTTTCCCTTTATAGGAATCAGGGCTGGGCTACTGTTACATCCCCAATAAGACCCCTCAGGGACAAGAGGGTTCTTGACTCAGCTTTACCGATGGAATAAACTATGGTATTCAGTATTACAGTGAGGAAACATTTATTAGCATACAGAAAACATTAATAGTAAAGGATCCTGCTTCTATTAAGCCCTCAGTGAGATCTCTGGCATCATAAAGCCCTCCATCTAGGAGAGTCGATAATTTCCTACTATGGGATGATCAGTTCCAAGCCGATATTCAGTCTGAGTATAGCTTAAGACCAACACGAGTGTCCCCATTTAAAAGGTCCCCTGACAGCTCGGGCTATCTCTATCTTCCATTTGGATATCATCGAGCAGCCGAGTATGGGCTGAGCCAAAGCGGGCATCCCCGTTTAAAAGGTCCTCTTCTGTCCGGTCTGTCTCTGTGGTTCTTTCGGATAACAGAGAGCAGCAGCGACAGGCTTTTTCCCCCAGCCTTTATACTATGCTTGTTGATCTGTTATATCTAGCTTCTTCCATGTAACGGCCCTAATCTACTATTCATTCAATAGTATTTATTTATTCAATAGTATTTATTGAGCGCTTACTATGTGCAGAGCACTGTACTAAGCGCTTGGAATGAACAAGTCGGCAACACATAGAGACAGTCCCTGCCGTTTGACGGGTTTACAGTCTAATCGGGGGAGACAGACAGACAGACTAATTACAGTTCCATTGTCTTCTGGTTTTAGAAGACACTTCACCCATACCACTACGGGTGTGTCAACATTTAGGTCTTCGCTTGAAGCCTGTTTAACCCACCTGTAATCACAGGAAGCGATATGTGGAAGGACACGGGCAAGTTTAACACGGTGTTTACACGAGGTGCAAAACCGCTCACTTCAACTACCCAAAGGGCTTTAGGGCATTTGCCCTTTTCAGGTCATCTTGGGCGAGTCACTTCACTTCTCTGTGCCCCTGTTACCCCATCTGCAAAATGAGGATTAAGACTGAGAGTCCTCTGCGGGACAGGGACTGTGTCCAACCCAATTATCTTGGCGCTACCCCAGCGTTTAGTAAACTCTTAACAAGTACCAGGAATAAAAGTGAGTATTCAATAAATGCTCCTGCTACAACGATTGTGCTCTCAAGAGGTTAATACAGTGTTCCGCCCACAGGAGGCGCTCAGTATATGTCATGGATTCATTCAATCGTATTTATTGAGCACTTATTGAATGCAAAGCACTGTACTAAGCGCTTGGGAGAGTATAATATAACAATAAACAAACGCATTCACGGCCCACATCGAGCTTAAATGGATGGATGGATGAATTTACTAACTCTCAATTGGTGGATCGAAGATGTAAGTTTCTCCGTACCCAATCTTGTGTTTCCCTTTCAGACACTTCGATGAGAACTTAACGGGTCACCTGAGCCACAAAGATTTTAAATCCTGCCTACGAGGGCTCAACTACTACTTGCCCATGGTGGAAGATGATGAGCCCCAGCCTAAGTTTGAGAAGTTCCTGGATGCTGTTGATCCTGACAGGTTTGGGAGGATGCTCTGGGGGGAGTTGGATGATGTGGGAAAGAGAGTGTCGGCCTGGGAGTCGGAAGACTTGAGTTCGAGTCACAATTCTGCCCGTGCCTGCTGGGTAACCTTGGGCAAGTCACTGAACCTCTCTGTGCCCCTGTTTCTTCCCCTTGTAAAATGGGGGATTCCCATTTCTCTGTACCTCAAAGGGATGTAGGGAGGACAAAACTGAGAATAAAGCTGTGAAAGGTCTTGAAAGTCAAGTGCGAGCAGCATGGCCTAGTGGAAGGAGCCCGGGCCTAGGAGTCAGAGGAACTGGGTTCTAATCCCGCTTCTGCCACGTGCCTAATCTGTGACCTCGGGCAAGTCATTTCACTTCTATGTACCTCAAGTCTCTCATCTGCGAAATGGGGATTCAATACTTGCTCTCCCTCCTACTTAGATGAGGAGCACTGTGTGGGAAAGGGACTATGTCTGCCCTGATTATTTTGTATGTTTCTCAGAATTTAGAACATTGCTTGGCACACAGTAAGCGCTTAACAAATACCACAATTATTATTATTACACTAATCAAAATGGTGGGAGAATTGTAACTCTAGGGAGTTTGGAGAGGGCCCAGAAAGGAGAACAAGAAAAGGACAAAGGATTTGGGCATGTTCAGCCTTGAGAAGATAAGGTTGAGGGAAAGTAGAGAAGCAGTGTTGCTTAGTGGATATACCTTGGGCCTGGAAGTCAGAAAGAGCCAGGTTCTAATTCCTGCTCTGCCAATTGTCTGCTGTGTGACCTTGGGCAAATCACTGAACTTCTCTGTGCCTTACTTACCTCATGTTTTAAAAGGGGATGAAGGCTGTGAGCCCTGTGTGGGACATGGACTGTGTCTACCTGATTAACTTGTGTCTACCCCATTGCTTAGTAAAAATAAAAATGTTGGTATTTGTTAAGTGCTTACTATGTGCAGAGCACTGTTCTAAGTGCTGGGGTAAATACAGGGTAATCAGGTTGTCCCTTGTGAGGCTCACAGTCAGTGCCTGGCATGTACTAAATGCTTAATGAATATGATAAAAAAAGGGTATAGGTAGAGGCAAATGTGCGAAATATGAGAAGGGTACTGTCCTGTTCCCTGACAGGAGGGGGTACGTGTCCCTTGAAGATTACACTTCCTTTCTGATTGACAAGGAATCCGAAAATATCAAGACCAGCGATGAGATTGAGGCGGGCTTCCATGCTCTGTCGGAAGGGAAGCCATACATTACCAAAGAGGAGCTGAACCAGGTAAAGGAGGACGGATGGGCTGAGAAATTCTGCAGCAACAGGATCTCCCTTCTACTTAGACTGTAAGCCCCATACGGGATAGGGACCGTGTCCAACCAATTCACTTGTAACTACCCCAGTGCTTAGAACAGTGTTTAACAAAGTAAGAGCTTAACAAATATCATTCAAAAAAACCCAAAACAAAACCAATCAATCCAAGAGCAGTATTGGTCAGTGCAGCAGAAGAAAGACTATTGAGAAGCAGCATGGCTCAGTGGAAAAAGCACGGGCTTAGGAGTCAGAGGTCATGGGTTCTAATCCCAGCCCCGCCACCTGTCAGCTGTGTGACATTGGGTGAGTCACTTCACTTCTCTGTGCCTCAGTTACCTCATCTGGAAAATGGGGATTAAGACTGTGAGCCTCACGGGGGACAACCTGATTACCTTGTATCTACCCCAGCACGTAGAACAGTGCTCTACACATAGTAAACACTTAACAAATACCAACATTATTATTACTCTGTGCCTCAGTTGCCTCATCTGTAAAATGGGGATTACGACTGTGATCCCCATGAGGAATTGGACTATGTCCTACCTGATCAGTTAATCAGTCAATTATATTTATTGAGCGCTTCCTGTATGCAGAGCACTATACTATATACAAGATTATGTGTACGTATATATGTACATATATATGTATGTATATGTACAATATAACAATCAATAAACAGACATATTCCCTGCCCACAGTGAGCTTAGTATCTAGAGGGGGAGATATACATCAATATAAATGAATTACAGATATGTACACAAGTGCTGTGGGGCTGGGGGAAGGGGAGATGAACAAAGGGATCAAGTTAGGGCAACACAGAAGGGAGTGGGGGAAGAGGAAAGGAGGGCTTGCCTACCCCAGTGCTTAGAAGAGTGCGTGGCACATAGTAAGTGTTTAACAAGTACGAACAACAACAACAGAAAAAGAGTAAAATGATCACTTAATTGGGGTCCACTTGATCTACTGACCCACCCCATTTGGAATGGAGGGTGGGACTCTGGTTAACTCTCTCTGGGGACTACTGAGAAGGGGGTTCGATGATCCCCTCTAGGACTAAGTATGAGGCTCTAGGAAGAGTGAGTAGTATAGTGCTCAATAAATACCTTCGAATGAATGAACGAACCCCCAAGGGCAATGGGCAATGGTTTGACCGAGGAGGGGGCCAACTCTGACGGTGGTCGGCCGGGCTCTCTCTCTCCTGGGCCTTATCCTTCCCTCTCCAGAGCCTGACACCTGAGCAGGCGGAATTCTGCATCTCCCATATGCAGCCGTACGTGGACACGCGGGGCCGTGGACATGTGGCCGGCTATGACTATGCCGGCTTCACCCAGGAGTTCTTCGGGAAGTGACGGAGCCCTTGGCCTGGAAACGGCCCTACGGGGGGAACGGCGGAATGGGGAGCAGGAGTCTTGGGGAGAGGAGGAAGGGGGAGGCGCAGGATGGGGGGAGGGGGCACAGGAGTGAGGGCATCTAGCCAAACTGGGTTTCAAAGTCTTTGCAGTGAACAAACAGGAATTGTGTCCTTGTGTGAATTAAAATGCTTCTGGTCCAGACTAAAGTTTGTTTATTCCTGGATGACTTTTTTTAAGGCATTTATTAAGCTCTTAGTATGGGCCAGGTTCTGTATTAAGTGCTAGGGTAGCTCAATCAGCTGATGTTATTGATTGAGCACTTACTGGGTGAAGAGAACTGTACTAAGTGCTTGGGAGAGTGCAGTACAACAGAGTTGGTAGAGTTGGTAAATATAAGATTGGACCCCATCCATGTCCCATGGGGCTCACAGTCTTAATCACCATTTTACAGATGAGGGAAATGAGGCCCAGAGAAGTGAAGTGACTTGCCCAAGTTCACATAGCAGACTGGTGGTGGAGCCAGAATTAGAACCCAGTTCCTTCTGACTCCAAGGTCTGTGCTCTATACACTAGGCCACGCTGCTTCCCTAAGGAAAAAAAACTCTCAGCTGAGTGGCTTAGTTGAAGGACATGGGCCTGGGAGTCAGAGAACCTATCAGTGATATTTCCTGAGCATTTACCAAGCACTGTACTAAAATGGGGATTAAGACTGTGGGATGTGAACTGTGTCCAACCTGATTACTTTGTACCTACCCCAGTGCTTAGAACAGTGCCTGGCACATAGTGAGCACTTAAATAATGCTATAAAACAATAAAACAAGCCACAGACAATTCATCAGCCCTGGGAGTCCTTCTCCCTGCCCTAAGGGCCACAGGAGAAGTTGGCTGGCTGCCCTGGTCAACTTCTCTTCTGTTGTTCTACTTTCCTCCCTCCCTCAGGATGCAGGTGGCAGGGGGAGAGGGGTCAAGGGGACCAATTAGGATGCTTCCAGGGATTCCAGCAGGATTGAAGTTTCCCAAGAGGGAGACAAAAATTTAGGAGGAAGCAGATGTGATCTGTGGAGGGAGCTGGGATCCATGCTGAGGAAGAAGCAGTTATGATCTGTACAGAGAGCTGGGAACCATTCATTCATTCAGTCTTATTTATTGAGCCCTTACCTTGTGCAGAGCACTGTACTAAGTGCTTAGGAGAATACAGTATAACAATAAAGACACATATTCCCTGCCCACAATGAACCATTTGTACTGTGTGACCTTGGGCAACTTCTCTGGGCCTCAGTTACCTCATCTGTAAAATGAGAATTAAGAGTATGAGCCCCATGTAGGACAAGGACTGTATCCAACTTGATTGACTTGTATCTTCCCTAATGCTTAGAATAGTACTTGGCACATAGTAAGTGTTTAACAAGTACCATTAATAATAGTAATAATTATTATTATTATTAGAAGGAAGCCAATGGGATCTGTGGAAGTGCTGGGAACCATGTTGTGAGAGCAATCTCATGGCTTGTCAGCATGTCTTCCTCCCCATTTTAAAAAATGGTATTTGTTAAGCAAACAAATGGATTTTAGAGCAAATTAAACCAAAGTGGTCTTTGGAAGGCCAAGTGACTTAGATTAGCATATTTTGGACACATATCAAGAGGACTAATTCTCTGGAGAGGACGCTAATGCTAGGAAAAGTCCAGGGAAAATGCAGAAGAGGCAGATCAGCAGCTAGTTGAACAGAGACCACAACAACGATCTGCCTGTGGATATGGCGAAGGACAGAATGTTCTGGAGAAAGAATATCCATGGAGTTGCTAAGAATCGGAGACAACTCGACGGCACTTAATAATAATTTGTTAAGCCCTTACTATGTGCCAGACATTGTACTAAATGTTGGGGTAGTTATAAGATAACCAGGTTGGACACAGTTCACGTCCCATTTGGGACTCACAATCTTAATCCCCATTTTACAGATGAGGGAGCTGAGGTACAGTGAAGTAATTTGCCCAAGGTAATACAGCAGATGAGTGGCACAGGAGGGATTAGAACCCAGGTCCTTCTATCTCCATTAGGCGACAGTGTCAGTTGAGTCAATGTTATATTGTACTTCTCTGGGCCTCAGTTCCCTCATTTGAAGAATGGGGATTAAGACTGTGAGCTCTATATAGGACAGGGACTGTGTCCAAACCGATTATCTTGTATCTACCTCAGCACTTAGTATAGTTCCCAAAACATAGTAAGCATTTAACAAATACCATGAAAAAAACAATTAGTTCCCAGTTTGTGAAACCAGGAAGTAAATATCATGCTGTGGAGGGTCCTGATGGATAGGTGACCGGCACTAAGTCGACCAGACGGGTAGATGGGAAAGACACGCCATCGGCCAGCCACGGATGTGCAGGCCGAGGCCGGGCAGGAGCTCCACGAGGCTGGCCTGGGATTCAGATCGCTCCTGCTGCAGCACCCCATGGAGATTCCTTCACGTCAACAGTGGCCAGAAAAGGGTTTGTGGAGAGGGCGCGGCTGCATTGATCGTGCCAGCAGCCCGGGGCCCGGGCCCTCCCCATCTAGAGATTTCATTCATCCAAGCGCTGTACTAAGAGCTTGGGAAAGTACAATATGACAATAAACAGACACATTCCCTGTCCACGATGAGCTTACAGAGAAGCAGCGTGGTTTAGTGGTTAGAGTACGGGCCTGGGAATCAGAAGGACCTGGGTTCTAATCCCTGCTCTGCCACTTGTCTACTCTGTGACCTTGGGCAAGTCACTTATTTCTCTGTGCCTCAGTTACCTCATCTGTAAAATGGCTTTGAGACTGAGAGCCCTATGTGGGACAGGGATTGGGTCCAACACGATTATCTTGTGTCTACCCCAGTGCTTAGTTCAGTGCCTGGCACATAATAAATGTTTAAAAAATACCACAATTAGTATTATTATTACACTTTATCCAATAATAAAAATATCATTTTTATTATTAATAACAGTAATAGTAAAAAATAATGGTAACTTAGGTGCTTTCTGTGTGCCTAGCACTGTACTAAATGCTGGGGTATCTATAAGATAATCAGTTTGGATATAGACCTTGTCCACATGGGGCTCCCAGTTTAAGTAGGAGGGAGTATCGCTCAACTATTCAATCAATCATTTTTCTTGAGCGTGTACTGTGTGCAGAGCACTTCATTGAGCACTTGGGAACATTCAGTGTAACAGAGTTGGTAAACTAGTTCCCTGCCCACAATGAGTTTTCAGTCTAGAGGGGAATTTACAGTCTAGAGTAGGATTTAATCCTCATTTTACAGATGAGGAAGCTGAGGTACAAAGAAGTTAAGTGATTTGCTCAAGTTCACAGAAAAGACAAATGGAGGAGCCTGTACTTCTCACTCCCAGGCCCATACTCTATCACTAGGCTGTACTGTTTCTCAAGGGACAGAAAGCATGCCAAAATGTGTGAGTCGGAGTGGTCCAGGGGAAGAGCATGAGACTGGAATCACAAGATCAGTCTTCTAGAGAAGCAGCATGGCTCAGTGGAAAGAGCCAGGCTTGGGAGTCAGAGGTCATGGTTTCGAATCCCAGCTCTGCCACTTGTCAGCTGTGTGACTGTGGGCAAGTCACTTAACTTCTCTGTGCCTCAGTTACCTCATCTGTCATATGGGGATTAACTGTGAGTCTCACGTGGGACTACCTGATGACCCTGTATTTACCCCAGCTCTTAGAACAGTGCTCTGCATAAAGTAAGTGATTAACAAATACCAATAATATTGTTATTTATTATAAGTATTTTAACACAGGTCCTGCCCCATGGCTTTCTGGGTAATCATGGGCAAATCTTAGGCTCTCTGTCCCAGTTTTCCCATCTATAAAATGGGAGGATAATCATCAGCATGGCCTAATGGAGAAAGCTTGGAGTAAGGAGACCCTATTTCTATTCATGGCTCTGCAAGTGGCCTGCTGTGTGACTTTCAGAAAGTCACTTAAGCCCCTTTGTGCCTCAGTTTAATAACCTGTAATATGGGCATAAGATACCTTTCTCCTTCCCCCATAGACTGTGATCCCTATGTGGGATAGGGGTCTGCCCAATCTGATTATCTTGTGTCTGTTTTAGCACAGTGCTTGACATGTCTGTGCTTAACAAATGCTCTCATTAAAACTAAAATGACAATTATTTAAGACCCCAAAGGGCAAAATGGCAAAACAATTTCCAGAGATATGCCTGAGGGAGGGAGAGTGGGGAGAAGATCCTGTGGTAATCTCAGGAGATAGTTGGTTTCAAATCAGGGAAGATTTACTGGAGGAGGAGAGGTGCTATGAAGGATTTAGGGATAGGGGGACAGACACCACCTGACAGGAGTGGGGAGAGCAGCTCGGGAAGGACCCGAACCAGGGACGGGAGGAGGGAGATGGGCGTAACCAGGGAGACAGTTCAGCCTGCCTCAGTGGAGCCCAGAGTTGGCGCTAAGGTTGGTTACAGTGCCGTTTGGGGAAGATGCGTGACTCTTCTTCAGCGTTACCATGAACTTTGCTTCTAATTGGAGCCTCTGAAAAGTCTCCATGGATCCAGTCCCAATTTCCTCAGATGAGAGAAGCCCCCCTCTGTTCTTAATGAAGTCCCATGGGAACCCCATCCTCCGCCATCAGCCCTGCTAAAATCTGCCTCCCCCCTCGTTCCACTGGAAATGCTGAGGTGACAGAGAAGGGATCTGGATTCCACCAGATCCTGCTGTAAGCCACAGCTCCCCAGATCCTTCATCCACACTACTGAAATCTGTCCATATTCCCCTTAAAGTCATCCCCTCTGCACCCTGCCCTGAAGTGGGAAAGTGGGAAAGGCAGCATGTTCAGAATCTGAACTTCGCCCCCCCCCCCCCCGCCTCCCCCCACCTCCACCACCCCAGCTGGCCGCTGGGGTTAACCATCTTGCCCAGAGCGTGTCTGGCAGTAAAGCACAAAAGCGGAGGAGAAAGAACTCAGGTATATGGAGACCCTGCCTCCCAACCCGGACTGCTTGTCGCCTCATTAAACTCCAGTGTGAACCTGCTGTGAGGATGAGGATTAGCAGTTGGATTTAGGTAACTAGAATTTCTCTAAGGCAAAGTGACTATTTTCTGTTTAAAGTGTGCTATGCTTCTGTATGTGATGCTTGAGTTCTCCCTTTCTGGTCAACCAGTTGTATTTGTTAAGCGCTTTACTATAAGTCAGACACTGTTCTAAGTGCTAGAAGAGATGCAAGTTTTATCAGGTTGGACACAATCCCTGTCCCACATGGGGCTAACAGGCTAAGAAGCAGTGTGGCTCAGTGTAAAGAGCCTGGGCTTGGGAGTCAGAGTTCATAGGTTCGAATCCTGGCTCTGCCACTTGACAGCTGCGTGACTGTGGGCAAGTCACTTCACATCTCTGGGCCTCAATTCCCTCATCTATAAAATGGGGATTAACAGTGAGCCTCATGTGGGACAACCTGATTACCCTGTATCTACCCCAGCACTTAGAACAGTGCTCTGCACATAGTAAGTGCTTAACAAATGCCAATATTATTATTATTATTATTATTATTATTATTAAGAAGGAGGAGGAACAGGCACTGAGTTTCCATTTTACATAGAAGGAAACTGAGGCACAAAGAAGTGAAGTGATTTGCCCAAGGACACACAACAGACAAGTGTCAGAACTGGTTTTGGAACCCAGTTCCTCTGACTCCCAGGCCCATCATCTTTTCATTTGGTCACACAGCTTCCCAGTGTTTTCCCCTTTCAAGAAAGCAATCAGTGGTACTTATTGAACACTTACTAAGTGCAGAACACTGTACCAAGCCTTGGGAGAGCACAATACAACAGAGTTGGTAGACATGTTTCATGCCCACTGGAAGATTCCCAGGACCTTGGACAAGGGACACATATCACCAGGAGAAGCATCACTGTCTAGTGGAAAGAATACAGGTCTGGGAGTCAGAAGACCTGGGTTCTAATCCCGGTTCTGCCAAATGCTTGCTGTGTGACCTTGGACAAGTCACTTAACGTCTCTGTGGCTCTGTTCTCCTGTTCTTCCTCCTACTTAGGCTGTGAGCCCCATGTGGGACAAGGACTGTGTTCAACAGTCTCACCAGGGTGCTTGGAGAGGTACCAGATGATAGTAGACTGTAAGCCTACTGTGGGCAAGGAACACGTCTACCAACTTGGCTATATTGTCCTTTCCCGGGCGTTTAGTATAGTGCTCTGCATAACATAGGCACTCAATAAGTATGATTGATTGACATTACCAAGGAGAGGGATAGATTTTTAGGGTCAACCAGCCACCCAGTTCCTTCTCTCTGCTCTGCCCAGAGTTGATTTAAGCAGCTCAGGGAAGTCCTCAATCCTCAGACAGCTCTTTCTTGGAGATTAGAGACAGGGATCTGAGGAGGCAAGGCTCTGCAAGAAAATTGTGTGTGTGTGTGTGTGTGTGTGGTGGGTCTGTGAGTGCCTTAAATTGGGTGAGTCTTGAAATGGTGCAGGTACACAATTGTACTCACCCGAGTGTCTGTAATAATAATAATTGCGATATTTGCCAGGCACTGTTCTAAGTGCTGGGGTAGATACAACATAACTGGGTTGGATGCAGTCCCTGTCCCACATAGGGCTCAAAGTCTTAATCCCCATTTTACAAATGAGAGAACTGAGGTACAAAGAAGTTAAGTGACTTGCTCAAGGTCACACAATAGACGAGTGGCAGAGCCGGGATTAGAACCTGTATGTAGTTGTATGAATTTGTAAGGGTGCCTGGGTAGCAATAATGACATTTATGAAGCACTGAATGTGTGTAGCGCACTGTACTAAGCACTGGGAAAAGTACACTTGTGAAAAGCAGGAAGCAGAATGAGGAGCGAGGGGCAGGTTGGAGAGATTTCGGCTCAAAAGGAAGAGGGCTGGGGGTAAGAGCAGTGACTTAAATGAGCATTTGGGATTTGACTTGTTTCTATTCCCTGACTCTCCCTCCTCTTACTTTCCCTCCCTATCTCACCTGCTGTATTTGTCATTGTTAAATTCCAGAACCAAAGGGATTCTGGGAATAGTTGGGAATCACCTGTAAGACTGTGCACTCTTGAGAACAAGAAATGGGAGTTATATGTTGCCTGGAATTCGTCCAGTGCAGACACAGAATCAGCAGATGTATATATACATACTCATAAACACACACAAACAGGTGTTTAGAACAAAAGGGTATTGGACCATAGGCTTAGTACAGTGCTCGAAATCCAGGAAGTGCTCAATAAATACCATTAATGGTGCATCTTGTCCAAGGACAGTTTAGCTCTCTAGTCTGTAAGCTCGTTGTGGGCAGGAAATGTGTCTGTTTATTGTTATACTGGATTCTCCCGAGAGCTTAGTATTCATTCATTCATTCATTCATTCATTCATTCATACATACATACATTCAGTAGTATTTATTGAGCACTTACTATGTGAAGAGCACTGTACTAAGCCCTTGGAATGTATAAATCAGCAACAGATAGAGACAGTCCCTACCCTTTGACGGGCTTACAGTCTAATTGGGGGAGACAGACAAAAACAGTAGCAATAAATAGAATCAAGGGGATGTACATCTCATTAAAACAATAGCAATAAATAGAATCAAGGTGATGTACATCTCATTAACAGAATAAGTAGGGTAATAAAAAATATATACAATTGAGTGGACGAGCACAGTGCTGAGGGGAGGGGAAGGGAGAGGGGGAGGAGCAGAGGGAAAAGGGGGGGAAAAGGGGGCTTAGCTGAGGGGAGGTGAAGGGGGGTAGAGGGGCAGCAGAGGGAGCAGAGGGAAAAGGGGAAGCTCGGTTTGGGAAGGCCTCTTGGAGGAGGTGAGCTCTCAGTAGGGCTTTGAAGAGGGGAAGAGAATTAGTTTGGTGGAGGTGAGGAGGGAGGGCATTCCAGGACAGCAGGAGGACGTGGCCCAGGGGTCGATGGCGGGATAGGCGAGAACGGGGGATGGTGAGGAGGTGGGTGGCAGAGGAGCAGAGCGTGCAAGGTAGGGAGTAGAAAGAGAAAAGGGAGGAGAGGTAGGAGGGGGCAAGGTGATGGAGAGCCTTGAAGCCTAGAGTGAGAAGTTTTTGTTTCATGTGGAGGTTGATAGGTAACCACTGGAGGTTTTTAAGAAGGGAGTGACATGCCCAGAGTGTTTCTGCAGGAAGATGAGCTGCGCAGCGGAATGAAGAATAGACTGGAGAGGGGAGCCATTTGTACATTCCAAGCGCTTAGTACAGTGCTCTGCACATAGTAAGTGCTCAATAAATACTATTGAATGAATGAATGAATGAATACTACAGGGAAAGATGGGAAAATGGGGGGGGGCAGGAGAGGGAGGGGTGACTTTGGGGAGCTCAGACCTGATTGTGTTAATTTTCATGATGAAGTAGGTGGCCAGATCGTTGGGGGTGAGGGATGGGGGAGGGGGAAGAACAGGGGGCCTGAGGAGAGAATTAAAGGTGCGGAACAATTGGCGGGGGTGACAGGCATGGGTATCAATGAGGGAAGAAAAGAGGTTTTGCCTGGCGGAGAAGAGGGCAGAGTTAAGGCAGGAAAGGATAAAGTTGAAATAGATAAGGTTGGCTTGGTGCTTGGACCTTCGCCAGCAGCACTCAGGAGCTCGAGCATAGGAGCGTAGGAGGCGGACAGAGGCAGTGACCCAGGGCTGTGGGTTAGTGGAGCGAGAACGGTGGAGGGAAAGGGGGGCGAGAGAGTTGAGATGAGTAGAGAGGGTGGAGTTGAGAGCGGTAACCTGATCATCGAGAGTGGAAAGAGAGGACAGGGGGCAAGGTGGGGAGATATGCTTTTGGAGAGATGGATGGGATCAAGAGAGCAGAGGTCTCTTTGGGGAGTAGTACAGATTTGCAGGGGGAGAGAGTGTGAGAGAGGAGGCAGATGAGAAGGTTATGGTCTGAGAGAGGGATTTCAAAGTTGGTGAGGGAGGAGATAATGCAGCGGTAGGAAATGAGATCGAGGGTGTGACCGAGTCGGTGAGTGGGAGAGGTATGGTGGAGCAGGAGGTTGGCAGAGTCTAGGAGCGATAGCAGGCGGGCGGCAGAGGAGTCACCGGGTACATCCGAGGATCAGAGTGGGCAGAGAGAAGGAGAGAAGGAAGGTGAGAAAGGGGTCAAGGTGGTTGAAGAAGTCAGTGGTGGGACCAGGAAGGCGGTAGATGACGGCTACAAGTATCTGGAGAGGGTGGTAGAGGCAAATGATATGGGCTTCAAAGGAGGGGAAGGAGAGGGAAGATGGGGGAAGGATAGTGCGGAAGCGGCATTGGGGTGAGAGAAGGAAGCCGATGCCTCCTCCCTTTCCGGTGAGTCTGGGGGAGTGGGAGAAGGAAAGGCCTCCGCTGGAGAGAGCAGTGGCAGAGACCGTGTCTTCAGGAGTGAGCCAGGTCTCTGTAAGGGCGAGGAGGAGGAGAGAGCGGAAAAGGAATAGTATAGTGCTCTGCACACAGTACTTAGTAAATACGATTGACAACTGTCTGATTGGAGTTGTACCTTCCCACAAACCCTCCTTCCTCTTCTGGTGGGCCTCTTCACCATTAATTTCCCAACACCGATTATGAATCAAGGTGTAGTCAACATGATTAGCAGGCTGATCCATGGGAGGAGATATTATGATTCTTTTTAGGCATGTCATTTCATTGTCATTTCCTATTGTCTATCATTCCCATCATTTTCATATTCCCATTATTCCCCTTTTCTCATCAGTTCCATCATTCCCATTTCCCACCTTTCTGATCCCAAAGTGACCCCTATACCATCCACTCTGCTCTGCTAAGAACATTGGTGGGATGAGTCAGTTCAATTTGATTACAAATCTCCATGGATTGATTTTTCAGAAAAGCCAAGGGTGGTTTGGGGTGTAGGAATGTGGTTAATATGTGGGTGGACTGAGGGCTCACTGCTTATTGGATTTTACCCAACAGGTTTCCTGGAATGGACAGAGAAAAACAGCCACCTCTATAGCCCCGGGAGAGGATTTACAGAAGGAAAATGGTTAACGGTATTCAAGAATCTTCATCCTAAGCAAAAAGAATCCTTAATAAAGCTGCCTACCTTCCCTCTCTTTTCTTCCATGTTTATTTCATTTTTTTCTCTCCCTCTGCCCTCTCTCCCCTTCCCTTCACCTCCCCCTCTCTGCCCTTTCCCCCCACCTTACATCTCCCCCTGCCTTTTTTCCATTTTTGTTCTGTTTATTTATCTTTCCCTCCTTTCTCTCCCTCTTCTTCTTCCCCTTCCTCCCACCTCCCTGTCTCCATCCCTTCCCCTCCCTCTCTCTTCCCTTTTCTCCCTTACATTCATTCATTTATTAATATTTATTAAGCACTTACTGTGTGCAGAGCACTGTACTAAATGCTTGGGAAAGTACAATACAACAATAATGAGTGACAATCCCTGCCCACAAAGAACTCACAGTCTAGAAGAGGGGAGGTAGACATCGATAAAAACAGACTTCAATACCAATAAATACAATTATAGATATATACACAAATGCTGTGGGCCTGGGAGGGAGGGAAGAGCAAATGGAGCAAGTCAGGGCAAGAAGGAAGTGGGAGAGGAGGAAAAGTGGGGCTTAGTCTGGAAGGCCTCTTGGTGAAGATATGCCTTTAATAAGGCTTTGAAGGGGGGGAGAGTAATTTTCTGGTGGATTTGAGGAGAAGGGCATTCCAGGCCAGAGGCAGGATGTGGGCCAGGAGTTGGCAGTGAGACAGGGGACATGGAGGCACAGTGAGAAGGTTAGCACCAGAGGAATGAAGTGTATGGGCTGTGCTGTAGGAGGAGAGAAACGAGGTGAGGTAAGAGAGTGCAATGTGATGGAATACTTTTAAACCAGTGGTGAGGAGTTTGATATGGAGATGGATAAGCAACCGAAGGAGATTTTTGAGGAGGGGCCAGTGATATGTCCTGAACGTTTCTGTAGAAAGATGATCCGGGCAGTGGAGTGAAATATGGACTGGAGTGGGGAGAGGCAGGAAGTTGGGAGGTCAGCAAGGAGGCTGATGCAGTATTCTAGGCAGGATAGGATGAGTGATTGTATTACATCCCTCTCTTCCTCTTTTTTTTCCCTTTTCAATTTGATAGTTCCTTTTCCCTTCCTGCCCCTCTCTGTTCCTTTCCCCCCTCCCTATCTCCATCCCTTCCCCTCCTTCTTTCTGCCCTTTCCCTCCCTAACATCCCTCTCTCTTCCTTTTTCCCTTTTCATTTTGTTTGTTTCTCTTTTACTCCCCTTTTCTCCCCCATCTTCTCTGCCCCCCCCATCCCCATCCCTAGCCCTCCCTCTTTCCATTCCTTCTTTCTAATGGTATGTTTTAAGCACTTACTATGTGCCAGGCACAGCACAGCAATGGGTGCCCAGAGCTTAGAACAGTGCCTGGCACATAGTAAGTGCTTAAAAAATACCATTAAAAATAAATACCAAGCACTGGGGTAGATAAAGACATATTAGACACAGTCCATGCCTCACGTTGGGCTCAGATGCTTTATCCCCGTTTTACTGAAGTGGTAACTGAGGCCTAGTGAAGCAAAGTGATTTACCCAAGGTCACTTGATCACTTGGACCAGTAGCATGGCCTAGTGGATAGAACCCATCCTGGAGTCAGAAGGACCTGGATTCTATTCCCAGCTCTGCCACTTCTCTACCGTGTGACCTTGGGCATGTCACTTAACTTCTCTGGGCCTCAGTTCCCTCATCTGTAAAAATGGGGATTAAGAATGTGGGACAGGGACCGTGTTCAATCCGATTATCTTGTGTCTATCCCAGCACTTAGAACAGTGCCTAGCATATAGTAAGCACTTAAAAATACCTCAATTATCATTATCATTGCTGTCACCCAGAAGATAAGTGTCAGAGTCAGAATTAGAACCCAGGTCTTTCTGACTTCCAGGCCTGAGCTCTATCCAATAGACCATGGTGCTGCTTCTTCCTCTCACCCTCTTTTTCCCAACTACATCTCCCTTAACTCTGGCCACAGACCCGCCTCCGCCATGTCCAGAGTCAACCACACCACCATGAGTGAATTCATCCTCCTTGGCTTCTCCCACCTTGGGGGTAGTCAGCGACTCCTCTTCGGCCTGTTCCTGCCAATCTACCTGGTCACCTTGGAAGCCAATGCTGTGATTGTGACCACCATTGTGCTGGACCGTCGTCTCCATGTGCCTATGTACTTCTTCCTGGCCACCCTGTCCTGCTCCGAAACCCTATACACTCTGGTCATCATCCCCAAGGCTCTGGTCGACCTGCTGGCCCAGCACCGGGCCATCACCATCACTGCCTGTGCCTTCCAGATGGGCTCTTTTCTCTTCCTGGGCTGCTCCCACTCCTTCCTCCTGGCTGCCATGGGCTTTGATCGCTATGTGGCTATTTGCAGACCCCTCAACTATGCCAGGCTGATGACTAGGGGGGTCTGCATGGTCCTGGTGGCAGCTGCCTCCTCCTGTGGCTCAGCGGTCTCCCTGGTGGTCACCTTCCTCATCTTTGGGTCCCCCGGTCCCTCTTCTGGCAGGCTCCAGCACTTCTTCTGTGACATCCCGCCGGTCCTGAAGGCGACCTTGCCTCCTGGCTCCCCACGGCGAGGGGTCATCCTGGCCCTCGGAGCCCTGGTACTGGTCATCCCGCTCTTTCTGATCGCGGCCTCCTATGCCCATATCGTTGCCACCATCTTGCGGATCCCCTCGTCTCGGGGGAGAGTCAAGCCCTTCTCCACCTGTGCCTCCCACCTCATCGTGGTTACCATCCATTACACCTGCGCCTCCTTCATCTACCTGAGGCCTGGAGCCGGAGACTCCTCCGGCCGAGATGCCCTGGTGTCCGTCACCTACACCATCGTGACACCTCTCCTTAATCCTGTCATCTATAGCCTGAGGAACAGGGATTTCAAAGCGGCCCTGAACAGAGTCTTTGAGAGGATATTTTGCCCTGCCCGACTTTAAAACATTTGTGGTAGGATATTTTTTAACTGTGGTAAACTCTTTCATTCATTCAATCGTATTTATTGAGTGCTATACTGTACTAGGTGCTTGCATTGTACTCTTCCAAGCGCTTAGTACAGTCCTCTGTACATGTAAGCGCTCAATAAATATGATTTAATGAATGAGAGCACAATATAACAATAAACAGACACATTCTCTGCCCACAATGAGCAGCCTGGGGGGGGCAGGAGACATTATTATTAATAAATGTATTACAAATATGGACATAAATTCTATGGGGCTGAGAGGGAAAATGAAGAAAGGGAGCAAGTCAGGTGTCGCAGAAGGGAGTGGGAGAAGAGGAAAGGAGGGCTTAGTCAAGCAAGGCTATTGGAGGAGATGGGTCTTCAATGAGGCTTTGAAGCAGGGGAGAGTAAATTGTCTGTCGGATATGAGGAAGGAGGACATTCCAGGCCAGAGGCAGGACATGGGCGAAAGGATATGGGGCGACAGACGAAACTGAGGTACAGTGAGAAAGTTAGCATTAGAGGAGCAAAGTGTGAAGACTGAACTGTAGTAGGAGAGCAGCTCATTATGGGCAGGGGATGTGTCTGCTAATTAATTTGTATTGTACTCTTCCCAAGCGCTTAGAACAGTGTTCTGAACATAGTAAGCACTCAATAAACACCATTGATTGATTTAGTAAGCACTTACAAGGTGCCAAGTATTGTACTAAGCGCTGCAGCTGGAACCATCTTGTTCTTGAAACACTGTCTTCCCATGTGATTTCTGGTTCTGGGGGTCTTGGTGCTTGGAGTTAAGGTCAGACAGCCGATCGACCCATAGTATTTATCGGGTGCTTACTATATGCAGAGCACTGTATTGAGCGCTTGGGAGAGCACAATAGCGTTAGTGAATGCAAAATGATTTTGCAGGCACTTGGTTATTCACAACCACAGGAAGCATTCATTCATTCATTCATTCATTCAGCATTATTTACTGAACACTTCCTGTGTGCAAAGCACTGTACTAATCTCTGGGGAGAGTACACTATAACAATAAACAGCGATAGAGTAATAGAAGCAATACACAAAAGAAGCACTGTGATTTAGTAGATAGATCATGGGTCTGGGAGTCAGAAGGACCGGAGTTCTAATCCTAGCTCTGCCACTTGTCTGTTGTGTAAACTTGGGTAACTCTCTTCACTTCTCTGGGCCTCAGTTACCTCCTCTGTAAAATGGAGATTAAAACTGTGAGCCCCATGTGGGACAGGGATTGGGTCCAACCTGATTAGATTGTTGTTATTTCCCAATAGGGCCAACTGGGGACGAGGGAGTTTGCGAATCAGCTTTACAGAAGGAACAAACCTTGATATTCAGTATTAAAGTAAGAAAACATTTATTAGAACATTTATGGGCATGCACAAATAGTAAAAGATCCTGCTTCCATTAAGCCCTCCCACCCAGAAGCTATGGGATTCAGGACACCATTAAGCCCTCCAACCTAGGGGCCATGAGATTTCAGACGCTGCTAAACCCAAGAGCAGTGAGATTTCTCCTACTGCGAGATGCTGGATCTGAGTACAAGCTGAGACCAGAGGGACGTCCCCACCTTAAAATGACTCCTTCAGCCCGAGCTGTCTCTGCCATCCTTTCGGATAACAGTGAGCAGCAGCGACAAGAGAGCCCCTCCCTCCCCCGCCGCCTCCCCCCGCCTCAGTCTTTACACTATATTTGTTGACCATCACATCGAGCTTCTTCTGCAACCTGGTCCTAATCCACCAATCATATTTCCTTTGTGTTCTTGTCTTAGCAGGTGTCTCAACTGGGGTCTTAGCGTTGTCAACAGTTATTCAGAGTGGTCTTCAGTGTCAGTAGTTATTCAGAGTGGACTGGTTGTGATAACAGGAAGCGATATATTTTGAAGGGCTTCCTAATTATGAAGTTGTTTAACAAGGTGCCAATAACACCCTTCACTTGGCAATTTGTTCAATAAACTACAAACTGCACCCTTCTCTCCAACCTGTGACCTCAGACATTTATCGGTGGTTTAGTGGAATGAGCACAGGCTTGAGAGTCAGAGGTCATGCGTTCTAATCCTGACTGTGCCACTTATCAGCTGCATGACTTTGGGCAAGTCACTTTACTTCTCTGTGCCTCACTTACCTCAGCTGTAAAATGGGGATTAAGACTGAGCACCACATGGACCAAGCTGATTACCTTGAATCTATCCCACTGCTTAGAACAGTGTTTGGCACATAAATAACCTCATTATTATTACTGTCCGGAGGTATGGTAGTCCTTGGATCTCAGGCAACCACTGCATAGAGGCAGGCAGCAGGATATTAAGAGGGTTAGAAAAAATAAGAAAGTTATAAATAGGAATACGTGTAAGATTAATATATATTATTATTAATATATTATTAATATTATTATATTATTATTTATATATTATGTGTAAGATATTAATATATATATATATTATGGGAAGCAGCATGGCATAGTGGATAGAACCTGTCCCTGGGAGTCAGAAGATCATTAGTTTTAATCCTGGCTCTGCCACTTATCTAATGTGTGACCTTAGGCAAGTCACTTCACATCTCCGGGCCTCAGTTTTCTCATCTGTAAAATGGGTATTGGGACTGTGAGCCCCACGTGGGATAGGGTCTGTGTCCAACCCGGTTTGCTTGAATCCACCCCAGCGCTCAGTACAGTGCCTGACACATAGTAAGCGCTTAACAAATAACATAATAATAATTATTACTATAGTAAGCCTTTGCAACAAGTACTGAAAACAAGGACAAATAACAGTATGCATCAAACATTCATTCATGCCTGGCTCACTTAGCTTATCTAACATGCTAACATTTAAAAAACATGCATGAATAGAGCAGATCTACCACCTAGGGTTATCTTAATCCTTATCCAGTAACAGCAGGAATCAAGGACAGCCAGGATAAAGTGGGATCAAAAAGCTATTCCTCAGTGTAAGCGTGGCTCAGTGGAAAGAGCACGGGCTTAGGAGTCAGGGCTCATGAGTTCGAATCCCAGCTCTGCCACTTGTCAGCTGTGTGACTGTGGGCAAGTCACTTCACTTCTCTGTGCCTCAGTTCCCTCATCTGTAAAATGGGGATTAAGACTGTGAGCCCCACGTGGGACAACCTGATTCCCCTATGTCTACCCCAGCGCTTAGAACAGTGCTCGGCACATAGTAAGCGCTTAACAAATACCAACATTATTATTAGTGTAGATTCTTATAGGAGTATCTGGCTGGATCCAGTTATTTTCCATTCGGGGTAGTTGCCCTGACACTTAGTACATTGCCTGGCACATAGTAAGCACTTAACAAATACAGTAATTATTATTTTTATTAAAATTGTTACCATCTACCCAATAATAACAATTCTGTTAACAAAAATAATTGTAATAAATAACAGTACCTGTTAACTGCTTACTGTGTGCCTAGCATTGTACTAAATGCTGGGGTAGTTATAAGGTAATCAAGTTGGACATAGACCCTGTCCACACGGGGCTCACTGTCTAAGTAAGAGGAATTATCGTTCAATCATTTTTTTGAGCATTTATTGTGTGCAGAGCACTTTATTAGGTGCTTGGGAGAATTCAATATAACAGAGTTGGTAAACTAGTTCCCTTTGCACAATGAGCTTACAGTCTAGAGAGGAATTTACAGTTTAGAATAGGGACTAATCTTTACTTAAACTCCTTTAGGTTTCAGTTCCATCACCTGTAAAGTGGGCATAAGATTCTGACTCTCCTTTTCCTTTAGACTATGAGCCCTATGTGGGGTGGGAGTCTAACCAATCTAATGATCTTGTATCTATCTTATCACGGTGCTTGAAACGACGACTGTGCTTAATAAATGCACCCATTAAAACTAAAATGACAATTATTTAAGACCCCAGATGACAAAATGGCAGAAATAATTTCCAAAGATATGCCAGAGGGAAAGAGAGGAGGAGATCCTGCTGGAATCTGAGGAGATAGTTGGGTTCAATCTGGGAAGAGTTAGTGGAGGAGGAGAGGTGTTATGAAGGGAAAGACACCACCTGGCAGAAAGGAGGGGGGAGGGCAGCTCGGGAAGGACACGAGCCAGGGAAGGGAGGGAGGAGATGAGCCATAACCAGGGGGACAGTTCAGCCTGCCTCAGTGGATCCCAAAGCTGGCGCTGGGGTTGATAGCAGTGCCATTTGGGGAAGACGTGTGACTCTCCTTCGGCTTTACCATGAACTTTGCTTCTAATTGGAGCCTCCAAAAAGTCTCAATGGGGCCAATTTCAGTTCCCCCAGATGAAGGAAGCCCCCCTCCCCTCTTAATGAAGTCCCATGGGAACCCCAAACTCCGCCACCTGCCCTGCTAAAATCTGCCTCCCCCTCGCTCCACTGGAAATGCGGAGGTGATAGAGAAGGGGTCTGGATTCTACCAGATCCTTCTGTATGTCACAGGTCCCCAACCCCTCCGTCCACACCACTGAAATCTATCCGGGTTCCCTTTAAAGCCTGTCCGGAAGCGGGAAAGTGTAATAAGTGGCATCCTCAGAATTTGAACTTTGGCCCGCCAGCTGGCCACTGGAGATGACTATCTTGACCACAGAGTGTCCGGTAATAAAGCGCAAATTGGAGAAGAAAGAAGTCGGGGAGATGGGGACCACACCTTCTGGCCCGGACTGCTTCTCACGTCGTTAAACTCCGGTCCTGACCTTGCTGTGAGGATGAGGAGTAGCGGTTGGATTTAGGTAACTAGGATTTCTCTCAGGCAAAGTGACCATTTTGCGTCTAAAATGTGCTATGCTCCTGTATGTGTTGTTTGAATTCTCCCTCTCTGGTCAACCAATGGTATTTGTTAAGCGCTTTACTGTGTGTCCGACATTCTAGGATAGTTGCAAGTTTATCAGGTTGGACACAATCCCTGTTCCACATGGGGCTCACATGCTAAGAAGGAGGGGAAACAGGCACTGATTCTCCATTTTACATAGCAGGAAAGTGAAGCACAGAGAAGTGAAGTGATTTGCCCAAGGTCACACCACAAGTGTCAGAACTGGGATTAGAACCCAGTTCTTCTGACTTAATAATAATAATAATGTTGGTATTTGTTAAGCGCTTACTATGTGCCGAGCACTGTTCTAAGAGCTGGGGTAGACACAAGGTAAAATAATGTTGGTATTTGTTAAGCGCTTACTATGGGCCGAGCACTGTTCTAAGCGCTGGGGTAGACACGGGAATCAGGTCGTCCCACTTGGGGCTCACAGTCTTCATCCCCATTTTACAGATGAGGGAACTGAGGCACCGAGAAGTGAAGTGACTTGCCCACGGTCACCCAGCTGACAAGTGGCTGAGCCGGTATTCGAACCCATGACCTCTGACTCCCAAGCCCGGGCTCTTTTCACTGAGCCACGCTGCTTCTTTCCAGGCCTGTGATCTTCCCACTTGGTCACACAACTTCCCAATGTTTCCTCTTTCAATAAAGCAATAAATAAAGTATTTATTGAGCACTTACTACGTGCAGAGCACTGTACCAAGCTTTTGGGAGAGCACAATATAACAGAGTCGGTAAACATGTTCCATGCCTAATTGAAGACTCTTAGGACCTTGGACAAGGGACACATATTACCGCAAGAAGTAGCATTGTCTAGTGGAAAGAATAAAGACCTGGGAGTTCGAAGACCTGGGTTCTAACCCCGGTTTTGCCAAATGCTTGCTATGTGACCATGGGCAAGTTGCTTAACTTCTCTGTGCCTCAGTTTTCCTGTTCTCCCTCCTACTTAGAATGTGAGTCCCATGTGGGGCCCAGACTGTTCAACCTGATAAACTTGCCTGGCACATAGTAAGTGCTTAACAAATGCCTTTAAAAAAACAGGGCTAGACACATAAGTTAGACCTTAACCAATACCATAATAATAGTAGAGTGAGAGCCCCTTATAACTTGCACTCCATGGATATTAGACAATGGGCCCAAGTAGCGCTAAATAAATACCATTAATGGATTTATAGATTGAATGGTCAATCTGGTTCAAAAGCAACTGAACAAGTGTAAGCTTGTTGTGGGCAGGGGATATGTCTGTTTATTGTTATACAGTATTCTTCCAAGCGCTTAGTACAGTGTTCTGCACACAGTGCTTAATAAATACAATTGACTGTCGGATTGGAGTTGTACTTTCCCACAAACCAGGCTTAGCCTTCTGTTGGACCTCTTCAGCATTTATTTCCCAACACCAATCATGATCCCAGGTATAGTTAACATAATTAGCAGATCGATCAATAGGAGAAGAGATTAGGATTCTGTTTCATTGTCATTTCCCATAATTAGACAATTATTCTAATTATTCAATAGACATCATTCCTATTTTCCCATTTCCCACCTTTTTGACCCCAAATGGACCCCTATACCATCCACCTTGCTCTGCTCTGCATATTGGTGGAATGAGTTTGTCCAACTTGACTACAAATCTCCATGGATTGATTTTTCAGAAACGCCAAGGGTGGTTTGGGGTGTAAGGATGTGATTAATCCGTGGGTGAACTAAGGGCTCACTGCATATTGGATTTTACCCGATGGGTTTCCTGGAATAGAGGGAGACAAAATAACCACCTGGAAAATAGCCTGGGAGAGGATTTACAGAAGGAAAACAGTTGAAGGTATTCAAGAATCTTCATGCTGAACAGAAGGAATCCTAAATAAGATTTCCTCCCTTCCTTTTCCTTTCTCCTTTTTTATTTCATTTTTTTCTCTCACTCCCTCTTTCTCTTCCCTTCCTTTTACCTTCCACTCTCTGCCCCCTCTTACATCCCTCTCTCCCTCCCTTTTCTCCCTTTTCATTTTGTTTGTTTCTCTTTCCCTCCTTTGCTTCTCTCTTTCTCCCCTTCTCCTCTCCCATCCCCATCTCCATCTCTACCCTTCACTCTTTCCATCCAGTCTTTTTATTGGTATTTTTTGAGCACGTACTCTGTGCCAGGCTTTACTAAGTGCTGGGATGGATACAACATAGGTTGGACACAGTCCACGTCTCACATGGGACTCACAGTCTTCATCCCTGATTTACTGATGAGGTGGCTGAGGCCCAGAGAAGCAAAATGACTTACCCAAGGTCATTTGGTCACTTGGAGAAGCAGCATGGTCTAGTGGATAGAACCCAGCCCTGGAGTCAGAAGCACCTGGGTTCTAATCCCAGCTCCACTACTTGTCTGCTGTGTGACCTTGGGTAAGTCTATTCTCTTCTCTGGGCCTCAGTTCCCTCATCTGTAAAAAAAAGGGGAATTAAGGTTGTGAGCTCCACATGGGACAAGGACTGTGTCAAACCTATTTATCTTGTACCTAACTCAGTGCTTAGAACAGTTCCTGGCACATAGTGAGTACTTAACAAATACCACAATTTTTATTATTATTATTGTCCCCCAGCAGACAAGTGGCAGAGCTGGGATTAGAAGCCAGGTCCTTCTGACTCCCAGGCCAGCGTTCTATCCACTAGATCACACTGCACCTTCTCCCTCTTTCCCTTTCTTTCCCACCACTAGCTTCCTTAACTTCAGCCGCAGAGGTGGCCCCCATGTCCAGAGAAAACTGCACCACCATGAGCGAGTTCATACTCCTCGGTTTCTCCCACCTCGGGGGTAGTCAGTGGCCACTCTTTGGTCTGTTCCTGCTGCTCTACCTGGTCACCTTGGGGACCAATATGGTGATTGTGACCACCATTGTACTGGATCATCGCCTCCACATGCCGATGTACTTCTTCCTGGCCACCCTGTCTTGCTCTGAAACCCTATACACTCTGGTCATCATCCCCAAGGCTCTGGTCGACCTGCTGGCCCAGCACCGGGCCATCACCATCACTGCCTGTGCCTTCCAGATGGGCTCTTTTCTCTTCCTGGGCTGCTCCCACTCCTTCCTCCTGGCCGCCATGGGCTTCGATCGCTATATGGCCATTTGCAGGCCCCTCAGCTACACGAGGCTGATGACCAGGGGGGTCTGCGTGGCCCTGGTGGTGGCCGCCTTCTTCTGTGGCTCTGCGGTCTCCTTGGTGGTCACCTCCCTTGTCTTCGGGTCCTCCAGTCCCTCTTCCAGCCACCTCCAGCACTTCTTCTGTGACATCCCACCTGTCCTGAGGGCAACCTCACCTCCTGGCTCCCAGCGGCGGGTGGCCATCCTGGCCCTCTGTTCCCTGGTCTTGGTCATCCCGCTCTTCCTGATCGCGGCCTCCTATGCATGCATTGTTGCCACCATCTTGCACATCCCTTCATCTGGAGGGAGAGTCAAGCCCTTCTCCACCTGCGCCTCCCACCTCATTGTGGTTACCGTCCATTATGCTTGTGCCTCCTTCATCTACCTGAGGCCCGGGGCCGGAGACTCCTCCGGCCGGGACGCCCTGGTGTCTGTCACCTACACCGTCCTGACGCCTCTCCTCAATCCTGTCATCTACAGCCTGAGGAACAGGGAGTTCAGAGTGGCCCTGTACAGAGTCTTTGAGAGGATCTGTTGCCCTGCCCTATGTTAAAACTCGTGTATTGGGATACTTTTTCACTGTGGTAAGCTCATTCATTCATTCATTCAATCAATCATATTAATCATATGCAAAACATTGTACTAAAAAAAGTATTCTCTGTTACAGTAAACATTCTGCACACGTAAGTGCTCAATAAATACGAATGAATGAATGAGAGTACAATATAACAATAAACAGACACTTTCTCTGCCCACAATGAGTTTACAGTCTAGAGGAGGAGACAGACATTAATATAAATAAATACATTACAGATATGGACGTAAATTCTATGGGGCTGGGAGAGGGGGATGAATAAAAGGCACAAGTCAGGGTGACGAAGAAGGGAGTGGGAGCAGAGGAAAGGAGGACTTAGTCAGGGAAGGCTATTGCGGGAGATGGGCCTTCAGTAAGCAGAGGAGAGGACATATATCTTTTGGAAACGAGGAAGGAGGACATTCTAGGCCAGAAGCAAGATATGGGCGAAAGGTCAGCGGTGAGATAGACAAGAGTGAAATTCAGTGAGAAAGCTAGCATTAGAGGAGCATAGTGTGAAGACTAGGCTGTGGTAGGAGAGCAGCTCATTATGGGCAGGGGATGTATCTGCTAATTTTCTTGTATTGTACTGTCCGGATCACTTAGAACAGTGCTCTGAACATAGTAAGCACTCAATAAATACCATTGATTGATTGATTTGGTAAGCACTTACTAGGTGCCAAGTATTGTACTAAGGAGAAGCAGCATGGCTCAGTGGAAAAAGCACGGGCTTGGGAGTCAGAGGTCATGGGTTCTAAATCCTGGCTCCACTGCTTGTCGGCTGTGTGACTTTGGGTGAGTCACTTAATCCTCATTTTACAGATGAGGTAACTGAGGCACAGAGAAATTAAGACTATGAGCCCCACATGGGACAACCTGATTACCTTGTATCCCCCCAGCACTTAGAACAGTGCCTTTATTATTATTATTATTACTAAGTGCTGCAGCTGGAACCATCTTGTTCTTGAAACACCGCCTTTCCTTGTGTTATATGGTTCTGGGGGTCTTGTTGCTTGAAGTTAAGGTCAGACAGTCGATTGACCCATAGTATTTATTGGCTGCTTAGTGTGTGCAGAGCACTGTATTGAGCACTTGGGAGATCACAATAGCGTTAGTGAACACCAGAGGACTTTGCAGGTACTTGATTATTCACAACCACAGGAAGCATGCATGCATTCATTCATTCATTCATTTATTCATTCATACTTATTGAGCACTTACTGTGTACAAAACACTGTACTTAGCTCTTGGAAGAGTACACCAGAGCAGTAAAGAGTGATAGAAAAGTAGAAGCAATAAATAATATAAGCAGTGGGGCCTAGTGGATAGAGCTTGAGCCTGGGAATCAGAAGGATATAGGTTCTAATCCTATCTCTGCCACTTGTCTGTTGTGTAACCAGGGTACACAACAAGTGAAGTTACCTTGGGTAACTCTCTTCACTTCTCTGTGCCTCAGTTACCTCATCTGTAAAATGGGGATTAAGACTGATCCTCATATGGGACAGGGACTGGATCCAACCTGATTAGCTTGTTGTAATGTCCTAATGAGGCCAATTATGGACGAGGGGGTTCGTGAATCAGCTTTACAGATGGAACAAACCATGATATTCAGTATTAAAAAAAGAAAATATTTACTAGTATGCACAGATCATTAATCATCAAGGATCTTACTTCCATTGACCTCTCCCATCCAGAAGTGATGAGTTTCCAGTCATCATTAAGTCCTCCAATTTAGGAGCCATGATATTTCAGACACCATTAGCCCTCAACCCAAGAGCAGCAGGACTGAACACTCAACACAGGGGCGATGAGATTTCTCCTACCACGAGGTGATCAGTCTGAGTATGGGCTGAGACCAGTGTGAGAGTATCTCTCCTAAAAGGTCTCCTCCAGCCCGGGCTGTCTCGGTCATCCTTTTGGATAACAGCGAGCATCAGCAACAAGAGTTTTCCTCTAGTCTTTATACTTGTTGACAGTCATATTGAGCTTCTTCTGTATCCTTGTATTAATCTACCAATCATAGTTCTTTTGTGTTCTAGTCTTGAAAGGTGTTTCATTTGGGGGCCCAGTAGCAGTATCAATAGTTATACAAAATGGTCTTCGCTTGGATGGTTGAAATTACAGGAAGTGACATATGTAACTATTTAACAAGTTATTTAACAAGGTGTAAACTTGGCAATTTGTTTAACAAACTGTCAATTAAATCCTTCACTTGTATCTACTCCAGTGCTTAGAACAGGACTTGACACATAGTAAGCATTTGACAAATATGATTTTGAGAAGCAGTGCAGCCTATGGATAAAGCACGGGCCGGGAGTCAGAAGGATATGGGTTCTAATTCCTCTGTGTGCTGTGTGACTCTTCTACATGCTGGTCATTGCTCTCAAGGTTGAACTGTGGGTTGCAGTGGGTCAGAAGATTGTCCAGCTCCTGGGGGATAATGACCAATATGTAGAGTAACCACTTAATTTCTCTGTGCTTCCATTACCTCAACTGTAAAATGGGGCTTAAGACCGTGAGCCCCATGTGGGACAGGGACTGTGTCCAACCTGATTAGCTTGTATGTACCCCAGCGCTTAAAACAGTGCTTGACATATAGTAAGTGCTTAATAAATACCATTAACAAAACTGTCATCATTATTATTGTTATTATAATGTTAGTAGACACATTCTCTGTTCACAAAAACTTACAGTCTAGAAGGGGAGACAGACATTAATACAGATAAATTACAGAAATGTACTTAAGTGCTGCGGGCCTGAAGGAAGAGTGAATAAAGGAAGCAAATCCAAGTGAAAGGGCGATGCAGAAGGGAGTGGGAGAAGAAGAAATGAGGGTTTAGGGAAGACACTGGATCTTCTCAGTCCTGTATTATTACTCACACTACTCAGCTCTTGGGAAAGCAAATTCAGCATGACCTAGTGGAAAGAGCACAGGCCTGGGAATGAGGGGACCTTTTCATTCACTTATTCAATGGATTCAATCGTATTTATTGAATACTTACTGTGTGCAGAGCACTGTACTAAGTGCTTGGGTAAGTACAATATAACAATAAACAGAATAAGGACCTGGGTCCCAATTCTAGCTCCGCCACATATCTGCAGTGTGACCTTGGACAAATCACTTTACTTCTCTGTGCTTTGGTTCCCTCCTCTGAAAAAGGGATACCGATACCGATTCTCCCTCCTACTTAGGCTGTGAGCCCCTTGAGGGACCTGATTAACTTACTATGTGCCAGGCACAGTACTAAGTGCTGAAGTGGACACAAGCAAATCTGGCTGGACCACAACCTCTGTCCCCTGTGGGGCTCACAGTCTCAATCCCCATTTTACAGATGAGGTAACAGAGGCAAGAGAAGTGAAGTGACTTGCCCAAGGTCACAGTCAAGTGGCAGAGCCAGAATAAGAACCCCTTACCTTCTGACTACCAGTCCTGTGCTCTATCCATTATGCTTCCTGCTTCTCTTGACTCCTCTATCTCATTCAAACCACATATTCAATCTCTCACCAAATCCTCTCCATCCAAACTGTTACCAGGTTAATACAATCATTCATCCTATCCCAACTAGATTACTGCATCAGCTTCCTTGCTGATCTCCCAACCTCCTGTCTCTCCCCACTCTAGTACATACTTCACTCCGCTGCCCAGGTCAACTTTCTACAAAAATGTTCAGGCACTTCACCCTCCTTCTCAAAAATCTCCAGTGGTTGCTCATCTACCTCTGTGTCAAACAAAAACTCCTCACCATTGGCTTTAAAGCACTCCATCTCCTTGCCCCTTCCTACCTCACCTCACTTTGCTCTTTCTACAACTCAGACCACACACTTTGCTCCTCTAGTGCTAACCTTCTCACTGCACCTCAATCTCGCCTGTCTCCCTGCCAACCACTGGCCTACATCCTGCCTCTGGACTGGAACACCCTCCCTCCTCAAATCTGACAATTATTCTCCCCCACTTCATAGCTTTATTGAAAACACATCTCCAAAAGGCCTTCCCAGACTAAGCCCCGCTTTTCCTCATCCCCCACTCCCTTCTGTGTCACCCTGACTTGCTCCCTTTGCTCTCCTGGGCCAGCCCCACAGCACTCATGTATATATGTGTAATTTTATTTATTTGTATTGATGTCTGTCTCCCCCTCCGTCTAAACTGTGAGGTCGTTTGGGGCAGGGAATGTCACTGTTTACTGTTGTATTGTACTTTCCCAAGAGTTTAGTACAGTGCTCTGCACACAGTAAGTACTTAATGAATACGACTGAATGATTGAATGAGAGAATTAATTTGTATCTACCCTAGTGCTTAGTCGAGTGCTTGACACATAGTAAGTACTTAACAAAAACATGTTTATTAGAAATTATTATTACAAGGCTTTCACACTGCTTTTGGGGAAACACTAGCCTAACTGGGGCTCTCAAATTCCCTCCCATTCCAGGCCATCATACAGAGTTGTCCTTTATATTTGAAGTAGACATTATTGATAGCATGGCTGAAAAAATCAATGTGGGATCTAGAGTCCTGGCCAAATAGGGTACACAAAAAGGCTGTCCTTAATTGTTTTGTTATATTGTCCTTTGTTGTGTTGCTGCATTTAATGTTTGGAAGGCCTGCTGATTTTGCTTTTGTCTCTCCTTCCTACAAAGGTTTTGCTCAAAGAGAGCCATTTCCTTTTCAATGGAAGTGTCCCATACAATTCACCATAATCCTTTAATGGCTTAGTAACTTCCTGGTGGTTTGACCTTTAGATTTCAGTTATTTTCCAGCCACCAATGGGAGAGATTTGGGTCTTCAAACAAACCCAAAGATCACTGTGAAATGTTCACGTGGTTTTTCATATCTTCATCTTCTTCAGGAAGGATACGAATCATCAGTACATCCACGATTCCCTAGCCATTATAAATCAAATTGATCGGTCAATATTCTTATCCAAAATACTAAACCACAATTGCCAAGGAAAAGTCCCAGAATTGAGAGGATCACAATTGTAGTGATCTTCCAGGGATTCGTTCTTGGGAAGAGACCTGAAATGGAATGCGCAAGAGTGAAAAGCATGGTTCCAGGGTGGTGGTGGGAGGGAAGGTTAGAGTCCCGTCTTTCCCCCAACCCTCGTCCCACCTCCCCCTTCCCCTTTCCCCCACTCTGAGCTTGTGGGGAGAAGGAGAGGATTCTGAGATTGGGTTTTAGGTCTATCCTGTGGCTTTGTTCCCACCTATCCTGAGGTGACTATTCTTCCCACTGCAAGAAGAAGGAAACTAGTCTCTTTAGTCAGTCACTATATGGTGTGGTCCCCAGCTCCCATTTCCCCATTCCCATCCATGGCCTTAGGGAGACGGTAAGGGCCTCATTCTTTACTTGAATTTCCGGCTTCCTTTCCCTAACTCCATACCTGCTATGCTTGACAGGTTCCTGTGAATATAGAATCCACATGGATTCAAGGCAAGTTTGCTTCCCCTCCACCATCCCTGGGCCGGGGCTACATTGGCCAAGACTTTCCCCATAGAAATCTCCATTCCTGGGAGCAACACTGACCTACTATGGAAATCTCTGTCCTCTTCTCTTGGCCGAGGCGGGTGTTCCGGATGGAGCAGGACACAGTCCCTGCGGAGTCTTCTCGGATGATCACAGTAGCCACCACACCAACCAGGCCATCTGAGGCTTGGGGTCGGGACTCAGATAGGGATGGGATCGTCTCTCTCCGGACATCTCTCCAGTGCACTTGGGGCTCCGGGTACCATCCGGTCGAAGTGCACCCCAGCCGAATCCCGCCCTTCTCATGTCCCTCCAGGTGGATGAGAGGGTCTGAGCCCACAGCTGGGGAGGGAGAGGTCTGTCTGGATCAATAATTTTCCCTACTAGATCATTGATTAGACATTGACTGTTGGATATTATAAATTATTTATTTATATTAAGTCTGTCTCCCCTTCTAGACTTTAAGCTCGTTGTAGGCAGAGAGCATGTCTGCTAACTCTGTTGTATTATACTCTCCCAAGTGCTTAGTACCATGCTCTAAACATACTAAGCACTCAGTACATGAGAAGCAGCATGATCTCATGGATAAAGCATGGGCCCGAGAGTCAGAAGGATCTGAGTTCTAATCCTGGCTCTGCCATTGGGAATCAGAGGTCATGGGTTCGAACCCCGGCTCTGCCACTTGTCAGCTGTGTGACTTTGGGCAAGTCACTTCACTTCTCTGTGCCTCAGTTACCTCATCTGTAAAATGGGGATTAAGACTGTGAGCCTCATGTGGGACAACCTGATTCCCCTGTATCTCCCCCAGGGCTTAGAACAGTGCTCTGCACATAGTAAGCACTTAACAAATACCAACATTATTATTATTATTATTATATGCCTGCTGTGTGATCTCGGGCAAATCACAACTTCTTAGGACCTCAGTTTTCTCATCTGTAAAATGGGGATTGAGTCTGTGAGCCCCTATGGCACAAAGAAAGTGCTTAACAAATACCATAAAAAAACAGTAAATAATACCACTGATTGTTAGACCTAGCAAAGGCCCAGCATAATTGGTGGTTGAAGAGAAAGACACTCCTTCTCCCTTCTACATTACCTAAAACCTTGGATCTATTCCCTCTAAGCACCTCACAGAACTTATGTACATATTAATTAATTAATAATGGTATTTGTTAAGTGCTTATTATGTGCAAAACATTGTACTAAGCACTGTGGTAGAAACAATACAATTAGGTCAGGCACAGTCCCTGTCCCACATGGGGCTCATAGTCTAATAGGGAGGGAGAACAGGCGTTGAGTCTTCATTATATAGATGAGGAATCTGGGGCACAAAGCAGTGTCCTGCCTAAGTGGCCTGTCCAAGGTCACACAGGAGACAAGCGACAAAGCTGGGATTAGGACCCAAGTCCCCTACCTTTGAAGTTACTTTCCCATTATGCCATGTTGATTCCCAGCACATCCTTGGAATCCTGGGTTGGACCACTGTTTTCACTCTGGAATATTCTAGAGAGTTCTGACAGTCAGAGGACAGCTGAACTTTAAACTTTAAGGGGATGAGAATGGTGGGGGAGTATTTGGGGGAAGTTTTGGGTGAGAAGGTGTGAAAAGTTTGTCTAGTAACTTTCAGAAAAGGCATCCAAACAAAACAGATTAGGGAGCAGTGTACATATATACATAGACATATATATACACACACACCAAGTGGTACTGGGCTAAGCGCCTTAATATATCACTGTCCTTTAGCTTAAGTAACAAAGACTGAAGATTATTTATTTGCTTTTGTGTTTTAGATAATTATTGGGTCTTTACAATGCAAATGAGGTGTTCAATGATAAACAAACTGAACAATGATAAATAATGAAATTGAAGAAATGTGAAGGTGCTTGGCCAGTGTTTGCCTCAGAATAAAGGACAACTTGAAGTCTACTCAATCCCATATGTTTCACAAAATAAAACAAATGGAAAGGATTTACAATGATTCTGTGATCAGTGAATTTGAATTTTTCATATGGTTACTTGGAAGTGTTTTTGAAAATATATAGCAATAAGAATAATGTTCCTCAATTTAATAATAATGTTGGTATTTGTTAAGTGCTTACTATGTGCAGAGCACTGTTCTAAGTGCTGGGGTAGATACAGGGTAATCAGGTTGTCCCACATGAGGCTCACAGTCTTCATCCCCATTTTACAGATGACGGAACTGAGGTCCAGAGAAGTGAAGTGACTTGCCCACAGTCACACAGCTGACAAGTGGGAGAGCCGGGATTAGAACCCATGACCTCTGACTCCCAAGCCTGTGCTCTTTCCACTGAGCCATGCTGCTTCTCTAGCAATTTAAGCAATTCTTTCAGCAATTTCACTGAAACAATTGTATGTATTAAAAACCTGAAAAGAACATTACAGATATATTGCTTATTACAGAGCGAGGGGTGCTGGAAAAACAATCAAAGTAGGCTGAGGGTGCTTTCAGGCGAAAAGGTTTGGAGCCACTCTTTACCTACACTGAGTGCTATTTCCACAATCAAGCCCTAAGATTTACCACCCTCTCCCTTGAGGACCCAGAAAGAGCAATGGTTTCCAACTGGTAATTATTTAGAAGGAGTGGACTGAAACTGCACAAATAATTTCAGGCAAGTTTCAACCCCCCCCTAGGATTTGTGCTTTAATAATTTAGTGCTAGTTGTATAATTGAGAAGCACAATTGAAAAGAGAGGACTCTTTCACTAAACAGACATCTTGAGGGGCAGGGGGCAAACAAAGGATTGGCCCTGTGATATAAAACAAAACCAAACAAAAAACCCACCCTGGAAAAAAGCAAAAAAACCCCGAAACCAAACAAAAAAACCCACCAAATTTCATGAGACAAGTAATACTCTTACTAGTAAAATAGTGACATGACCAAAGAATTTAAGTAATTTGGTATTTTGCTACCACAATTCCCCACCATCCACATACTCAATCCATTTACTGTTCCTTAAATTAACACCATGACAAGAATAAGTGGGAGAGAACAGAGAGGGCAATGGAGCAATGATTATGTCTTTGCTCGGCCTAGCCACTGGTAACTGATTAGAACGCACTGTACATTATATTGTATCTACCCCAGTGCTTAGAAGAGTGCTTGGCACATAGTAAGTGCTTAACAAATACCATCATCATTATTATTATTATTATTAAGCTCTCTGAAAAAACATTAAAAACTGCAATTAATGCCAAATTATTATGGTGAATAAAATCAATCCTAATAAAATGTCAATGAAAACAAATCTTGAGAATTTGAAGATTTCCCAGGTGATAAATGGTAAAGTTCACTTGATTTTTAATTAAAACTAGGCCACGCTGCTTCTCAGCTCTCTATAAATCTTATCACTACTCATGTTCTACAGTGTCCTGGGGCTGAAAGGGATTCTGGTTAGGGACAGGATGGTTTGAAATGATGCCTAAAACAGGGAGAGATACATCACCTTTTGGTCACTGGGAGGAAGAATCAACTAATCATTAGTACTTACAGAACATCTACTGTATTAATTGCTTGGAAGAGTACAAAATTGTGGTACTAAGTGCTTACAATGGGTCAAAGATTGTACTAAGCAATGGGGTAGATTCAAAATAGTCAGGTCCCAAATGGGGCTCACAGTCTAAGTAAGAAGGAGAACAGGTATTGAATATCCATTGTTCATACTGGGAATTGAGGCCCAGAGAAGTGAAGTGACTTGCCCAAGGTCACACAGCAGCCAGCAGGCTTATACCAGGTCCTCTAGTTCCCAGGCCTGTGTTCTTCCATTTAGGTCACCTTGCTTCTCTAATAGAATGCAGTACAATTGAAGAAAACACAATCCCTGCCCACGAAGAGCTGGCCATCTAACAGTCTCAGGGTAAAATTAGTTACTGACCTGCCACCTGCACCTCCAGATTGGTTTCATTCTGAAAAAAGCCATCTATGAAAAGACACCGATAATCTCCATCATCAAAAACGGTGACATTGCTGATTCTTAGAGACACACACCCGGTAGCAATGGTGTCTCTCACCAACTCCGTCCTCCCTCGATACTCCTCCATCTGCTCTTTAAGCTGGTCCTCCCCTTTCTCGTATAGGTGCACGACGTCAGAGGACTGGGATCGGATCCACCTCACCTCCAAGTCCTCAGCGCTCACCGTGGGGTCCAGTTGACAGGGTAACTCAGCTTCTCCCCCGACCTGAGCCAGGATGGGCTTAGCAGGTCCAATCACAGCAAACTGAGCTGGAATGAAGAGAGACCATCCGAAAGGTGATAACACAGGGAATCACAGGAGAAAGGAGAGACATGATCCCATGACCTCACCCTAAATCCATCCCCTAAAGGCCCCAAGATAGTAATAATAAATAATAATAATACTTAATAATTGTGGTACTTGTTAAGCGCTAGATCTGTGCCAGGCTCTGTTTTAAGCACTAGAAGTAGATACCAGATGATCAAATCCCATATGGGGCTCACAGTCTAAGTAGGAAGGAGAACAAGTATTGAATCCCCATTTTGGAGTTGAGGTAGCTGTGGGCAGGGAACTTGTCTACCAACTCTGTGGTACTGTACTTTCCCAAGCGCTTAGAAGAGCACTCTGCACACAGTAAATGCTCAATATTCCCTCACTGATGATGAAGGAATTGAAACACAGAGAAGTTAAGTGACTTGCCCTAGGTCACATAACAGGTAAGTGGTGGAGCTGGGAATGGAAACCCAGGGCCTCTGACTCCCAGGCCCATGTTCTTTCCACTAGGCAACACTGCTTTTCATAGTAGTAGATTACTTCTACTACTATTACTATAGTAATCACAGCGGCAACATTTATTGGTCACCCATTTGGTGTGGTGCACTGTACTAGGCACTTGGGAAATGTAGAATAGTGAAGCCCACTAAGGCTTACACTCTATTAAGAAGCAAGAAGCAGGCATTAAAAGATTTGCAATTGGGATGGTCAAAATAAATGAATTGGGAAGACATATAAACTTATTTACACCCTCCTTAGCCATTATTTATATGTGTATATGTGTGTGTGTGTGTCTGTGTGTGTATACATACGATAGAGTTGCCCCTCAAAATCTTTTTTTCCACAGAGAAATAGTCAAATTTAGGACCTGCAGGGAATTGTTTTTAACCATAGAGTAGACCCCATGGAGCAGAGAAGAGAAACAACTACCTGAGCCCAGAGTGGGCAGCTTGAGGAAAAGGAGGAGCAAGAGAGAGATGAGGCAGCTGGGCAAAAAGGAGTCTGGGAAATTCACCATCTCCATCACAGTTGTGGCCAGAGCAATACTAGCTGAGAGGTAGACCGGATCTGGAACACAGGAGACATAAGAAGGAAGGGATTGGTCGGGGGAGATAACCAATTATACCCCAGTTGGAGTTAGCCCTGGCTCAGATAGATCCTGCAGTCCTCAGTGTCAACAACATTCACAGGCTGAATCTCTCTCTGCCAGAGTTCCAGATGCCAATCAACCTCAGGACTGGCTCATTCCAGTCTGTCCTTGCACTTGGATTTGCACCCCCTTTTTCACCCCTCCCTCAATCCCGCAGCACCTATGTCTATATGCATAATTTATTTACTTATATAAATGTCTGTCTTCCCCTCTAGACTGTAAGCTTGGTGTGGCCAACTCTGTTATATTGTATTCTCCCAAATTCTAAATACAGTGCTCTGAACACAATAATTACTCAATAAATATAATGATTGCTGGATTGATGGATAGGAAATGCCATGGGGAAGGGCGATTCTGGGACCCCAGAAATATGCAGGTCTGAGATTTCCTGGGAACCCTAATCTCTTAAACCCCAGTTATGCAGAAACCCCAGGGAGTGTGGGAATTAGAGGAGGAAATAATAATATTGTTAATATTATTATTAATAATAATATTGATAATAGCAATCATAGTATTTGATAAGTGCTTACTATGTACTAACTCCTGGGGTAGATACAAGATAATCAAATCTCACGTGGAGCTCACATTCTAAGTAGGAAGGAGGACAGGTACTGAATCCCTATTTTTCAGAAGAGGGAATGGAGGCACAGAGAGGTAAAGTGACTTACTCAGGGTCACACAGCAGGTAAGTGGAGGGGGCAGGGATTAGAACCCAGAATCTCTGACTCCCAGGCCCATCCTCTTTCCATTAGGCTATGTTACTTCCCCTAGCTGGGGGATAAAGATGCCCCCTCACCCAGCTTCCCTCCTGCCATTGACCCTGATGAATAAGAGGTTTGGCTCAGGGATGGAGAGACTGATTCAGTCCACACTCTCTCCTTCAATCTCACCCCCTCCCCTTGGCTTTCAAATTCCTCTTGCTTCCCCATGCCTGGTGGCTTTCCCCCCAACATCCCTCTCCCCTCTCAGATGACTCACAGTCTCTCTCTGCCCTTCAACAAGATGACCAGCATGGACAGCAGGGGTCACAGCTCTGGCTCCTCAGTCGGGGCCAGTCAACCTCAGCTCTGTGCCCTGGGAAACAACGCTTTGAGATCAGAGTCTTGATGGGCCATGTGAAGGTGAGAGAGTCATGGAGGATCTCAACCGTGGGTCTTCAGGTGGAGTCCCATGAGGGACTCTCCTCAGAGAAACATGGTGGTCTGTCCTCTCTTTTCCTCCCCAGAACAGTCTGGGAGTAAACACAAATGGAGGCAAAGAACCGACTCTACCCTGGGATCCTAGCCAAGCCTGCTGACTGCACAGAAACACATGCGATCTTGAGGTCGAAGAGCAATGCTTTTTTTTTAAATGGTATCTGCTAGGCACTTACTATGTGTCAGGCAGATAAGAGGTAATCAGGTTGGACCAAGTCCCTGCCCCATATGGGGCTCACAGTCAAAATTCTTATTTTACAGTGAGGTAACTGAGGCACAGAGAAGTAAAGTGACTTACCCGAGATCACACAGTAGACAAGAGGTGGAGCTAGGATTAGAACCCAGATCCGCTGACTCCCAGATCTGGGCTCTTTCCACTAGGTCATGCTGCTTACCTTTGTAGCCCAGCATCCAGAAATGTTTCACAATCCTGTTTTGGGGCTCTGGTTCCTGGGTAGCAAAGAAACTCTGTGGCCATATCTGTCCCCTGGGGTGGGGGGTTGTGGGTAGACTCGTTCCTGAGAATCAATCAGTCAATAGTATTGATTGAACACCTAATGGGTGCAAAGTACTGAACTAAGCCCTCATGAGTTTACAATAGTGTTAGTAGACATGAACCCTGCCCTCAGAGAGTGTACAGTCTAGTGGGAGAGTCAGATGCAAAATAATAGAAGAAATCCCCGTTTTGTGTTTTCCCCTCCCCACCAGGACTGTGAGCCCCATGTGGAACAGGGACTTTGTCCAGCCTGATGATCTTGTATTGACCTCAGCACTTAGTATAGTGTGTGGGCCATAGTAAGAAATAGTGTGGCCTAGTGGATAGAGCATATGCCTTGAAGTCAGAAGAACCTGGGTTTAATTCCAGTTCCACTACTTCTCTACTGTGTAACCTTGAGCAAGTCACTTAACTTCTCCGTGGTTCAGTTCTCTCATCTGTAAAATGGGGATTAAAACTGTGAACCCTTTTTTATGGTATTTTTGAAGCACTTATAGTCACAGTCCCTGTCCCGCTTAGCGCTCTGGGTCTAACCGATTATCTTTTATCTACCCCAGTGCTTAGTACTGTGCCTGGCACATAATAACTCTTCCAACCGCCTCTGATGAGTTCTGCCCAGTGTTTGATAAGACGTTCAAATGCCGCCTTTCTATCGGAGGGTGGTGCCCATCAGAGTCACGCCCTGGATCTGATCCTGCAAAAGGAGCTTTGGGTCCTGGTGAAGTGAGCCTGGTCACCATCAAATAATGGAGAATCTGCCCTGCTGCCGGGGCTGCCAAGTGTGAGGGCACAGGGAGGAATCGGGCTGGTGAGTCTGGGGGACCCTGCCCTCGGAGGGTGGGGGCTGAATTTTGGGGAAATTCTCCTTGAAACTGGAGAGGGTGGGGGTAGCCACCTGAGGTAGAGGGCAATTTGGTTGGGGAGTGGCAGGAAATGACCTGAGGGCTGCCCCTTCCCCAGGACGGTAGAGGAAGGGCTGGCCAGGGTGGGGGGTGCCCGCAGGAAGGGATCGGACGGGGGAGGACCTACACCCCAAACTCCAAGGACTAGGAAGACTCCCTCTTTCCCCTGACATTGACCACAGTCCCTGGGTTTTTCCGGTAGCCTCAGAGACTATGGGCACCTGAGAGTTGGGGGTGGTGGGAAGGTCGGGGTAAAAAGGGGTAGAGCAGGAAGCAGGGAGAAGAAGAGATGAGGCAAAGATCCTCATTTGCCCCCATGAACCTGATCCTCCAGATCCCTGAATAAGGAAGGTGGGTTCTTCTCCTCCCCTCCCCAGTGGAAGTGTTCTCCCCATCCTCACTCTGGACCCCAGGAGGGAGGAGGCAGAAGTTGATCCACTGCCTAGCCCCAGCTTCTTCCCTGGGGGTCTGCTGGAGGCAGGTGAGTGGTCTGGGAGACAGAGAAGAGGCTTGAAAGGAAACAGGCAGAAGGAGGGGGCTGTGGAGAGCAACTGGAGTCCAGTGTCCCCCTGCCCCTCCATTCACTCCTGTGGCCCTCGGAAGGTAACAGTACAATAGTGGGTGGGATCAGGGGGCTGGCAGTTAAAGAAAAGATGAAGCACTCACAGACAGCACTAGGGGCCCTGGAGGGAGCCTTGGAGGAGCAGTGTGGGCAGAAGGACAGAAAGTTCCTTTATACCATAAAAAAGTCAAGGTGTCAAGTTGTGTTGTTGCCCAGCAGCTTCTGTGACATAGGGGAAGGGGAGGGGGGATTTGGCTTCCTGAAGGGGATCCATGGATGCTGGAACTTGATGAAACATGTTGCCCACATCTTGTCCAGAAAGGCACCAGGCAGACAGACTCCAGATGCTACGGTGTAATGAGCCTGTCTCTCCCCATCATAGTCTTTCTGCCTCCAGGGAAACTTTGCCTGATTCCCTGCTTGGCATGGGAGAAGTGCTGTTTAGTAGAAAAAGCCTAGCCATGGGGGTCAGGAGACCTAGGATCTAATCCTGGCTCCACTACTTGCCTGCTTTGTAACCTTGGGCAAGTCTCTCATTTCTCTGGGCCTCAGTTTTCTCATTTGTAAAATAGAGATAAGATAACTTTTCTCTTTCCCAGTCTGTAACCTCTATGTAGGACAGGGACTCTGTCTGATAATAATAAAAATGATGATGGTATTTGTCCCAATCTGATTATGGGGTATCTTCCCCAGTACTTACTGCAGTGGTGGGCACATAGTAAGCATTCAACAAATAAACCAATTGTTATTATTATTAAGGCTCCCCAGTGACAGTATGCAGAGGTTGGGGCAGATGGCACCATGTTCTGGTAATTTGGGGGTGCTGGGCTCTCCCAATTCTTTCTTGTTCCCACCAACCCTGGCTTTCGCTATCTTGGTCTTGTGCTGATCTGGGGAAGTTAGGGAGGGGAAGGAGTTAGAGTCTGGTGTTGGATCATCTCCTTCTTCCCCCCTACTTGGGTTAGAGGCACTGGGGGGTCAGAAGAGCTGCTGGGGGATTGGGCTTGGCTCCCCAACTCTTGCTCCCTACATCCCAAAACTTTCCCCATCACCACTTCACCCACTGACAACTCTTGCCTCCATGGCAGAGGGAAAGAAGATCCTTGTCTAAGCCTGTCTGGGGAGACGTCTGACTCGTGGTGGAGTTTGGTTGATGTAGTTCCTCTCTCTTTCTCCTGTCCCACCCCCAACCCTTCCAATCTCTTCTGGGAGCAGGGCAGAGGAGAGATGGAGGAACAGGGGGAACAGTGCCCCAAATTGAACATTTCCAGAACAAGGATGGTGGTCCCTGCTCCTCCCTTTCCACAGCCCCACTTCTGTCATCTAGGAGAATCCCCATAACTTTGGGAACTAGACTCCTCCTCTACTTCCTGCCCAGCTGGGGTCTATCATGGCCGCCAAGGAACCAGGAGGGACACAAATGTCTTCCAAGTGGGGAAACAGTTCCCACCATGGGGTTCACACAAGTCGGGTCTGGGTCTGTGAGAGGATCTCATTTCCTCTTCTCCCATTTCCTTCTTCATCTCCCTTCCACATGGATTTGCTCCCTTTTTTCTCACTTCTCTCTCAAACATACACAGCACTTAAGAATATATCCATAATTTATTTATAGTAATGATAATAATTTCGGTATTTGTTAAGCACTTACTATGTGCCAGGTAGTGTACTAAGTGCTGGGTTGGATACAAGGAAATCAGGTTGGACACAGTCCCTGTCTCCAATGGGGCTCCAAGTCTTAATCCCCATTTTACAAATGAGGTAACTATGCATGGGAAGGTTAAGTGACTTGCCCAAGGTCACACAGCAGACAAGTGGCAGAGCCTGGATTGAAACCCAGGTCCCTCTTTCTCCCTCTACACTATAAGCTCATTTTGGGCAGGGAACGAGTCTACCAAATCTGATACATTGTACTTTCCCAAGCACTTAGTACAGTGCTTTGCATATAATAAGCACTTAATAAATAGGATTGACTGATTGATCGACCCAGTGAATTGGTATTCTCCTCGCTCATGCGTTTATAGTCCTCACCATCACAGGTGTGGTGGGAAGTCCAGTCCAGAGCCCAGTCACCACCTTGTTCTACTGTCACTTCCACAGTGGTTTTTTGAGGCAGGGAGAAGTAGAAACGTTTTTCCAAGAACCAGTGACCTGGTGGTCTCCTTATGGTCTGGGACCCACTGTGGTCACCAGTTCACACCTCAACTCTGCAAGGTTTCTTCACCCCTGCCTTTCTTCACCCCTGCCCGGCCTCTAGAGACATCAGGTGGAGACACAGGAACTGACCCTGAGCTCCTGCTGACCTTTGACTTTTGTTCTCAAACCACCAGCTCTCAGGTCAGTGTTCTCTTGTTGTGAAGTGGCCGTGTTGGAGCAAAGAGCAGATCCAGGTCATTTTCCTGACTCATACTGTGGGACAGAGACTTTGAGTGGTCAAGGGGAGGCTGGGAGGATTGCGGATTGGTAACCGGGCACTTGGGGTTGAAGATTTGTTTTAGGAGAGTTGGTGACACATGGCAGGAAGCTAACCTGTACCAAATGCCAGGTCCAGGAGTCTTCCACTGCTGCGTGTCCCATGTCCTAGTTCCTGTCTGGCTCTCTGATGGGGAGGGAGAGGTATCAACTGATCCACCACTGTCTCTTTATGCCCCAGTGATGAAGAAAACAGCAGGTTTCCCAGAATCCTTCATCCTCCTCTTTCTCCAGATGCTCACAATTGGTTCAGGTAAGAGTTTCTTTTTCCTTTCACTCTTACTTTGGGTTGTCTCAGAGGGAGATAAAATTCTTTCATGGGTCACCAGTGTGGATGTTCCTCTCCAGTAATGAGAGCTGAGCGGATTGTGTTTCCTCTCAATCAGTGGTATTTATTGAGCATTCACTGCTTGGAAAGCACTTGGGAGAGTACAACATAATAGAGTTGGTAGACATATTCCTTGCCCACAAAAAATTTGCAGTCTAGTGGGGGAGACAGACATTAAAATAAAGAAATGAACTGCAAAAATGTACACAAGTGCTGTGGAACCAAGGGTGGGGTGAATAAAGAGTGAAAATCCAAGTGAGTAGAAGGCAATGGAAGGAGAGGAAATGAGGGCTTGGTTGGGAATGGATTCTTAGGTTTCACCCCTTCTAAGACTGTAAGCTCATTGTGAGCAGGGAATGTGCCTGTGTATTGTTGTATTGTACTCTCTCAAGTGCTTGGTACAGCACCCTACACACAGTAAGCACTCAATAAATAAAGTTAAATGAATGAATGAAATGTGCTTTTAATAAGGCTTTGAAAGCAAGGAGAGTGATCGTCTGTCAACTATGAAGGAGAAGGGAGTTCCAGGTCAGAGGCAGAACTGGGGCAAGGGTTCAGTGGTGACACTGAGGTACAGTGAGTTGATAGACCTTAGAGGAGCAAAGTATGTGGGCTGGGTTTTAATAGGATATCAGGAAGGTAAGGTAGGAAAGGACAAGCTGATTGAGTGCTTTAAGCTGATGATAAGGAGTTTCTGCTTGATGCGGAGGTGGATGGGCAACCACTGGAGGTTCTTGAGTGGAGAGACATGGACTGAACAGTTTTGTAGAAAAATGATCCAGGCAGCAAAGTGAAGAATGGACTGGAGTGGGAAGGGGCAGGAGGCAGGGAGGTTAGCAAGACAGCTGATGCAGTAGGATAAGTGCTTGGATAAACATCATAGCAAGTTGGGTGGAGGGGAAAGGGAGGGGTTTTATCATTATTGTGAAGGTTGAACCGACAGAATTTGGTGACAGATTGAATATGTGTGTTGAATGAAAGAGGTGTGTTGAGGATAATGCCAAGCTACGGGCTTGTGGGGCAGAGAAGATGGTGGTGGTGTTTACAATGATGGGAAAGCCACGGGGAGGACAGGGTTTGGGTGGGAAGGTAAGGAGTTCTGTTTTGGAGTTGTTAAGCTTGAGGCATCTATGGGAGATCCAAGTAGAGATGTCTTGAAGGGAGAAGAAAATTTGAGATTTTAGAGGAGAGTGATCAGAGATGGGGATGGAAATTTGGGAATCATCTGCTTGGAGATGGTAGTTGAAGCCATGGGAGCGAATGAGTTATCTAAGCAAGTAGGTATAGATGGAGAATCAAATGGGACCAGATACCCCATTGTCCTTCAGAGGGCGAATGAGGGGCTTGTCTGCCCTTCTCATGGGGACATGTCTCCCCCTCCCACCAAAGCCCCTGTAGCAGCTTCTCTCTGACTGTTTCGCTTTATTACAGCTCAGTTTTCTGTGATTGGACCTGCTGAGCCCACCCTGGCCTTGGAGGGGCAAGACGCTGAGATGCCCTGTCACCTGAACACTAAGGAGAGTGCTGAGGACATGGAGGGGAGGTTGTTCCGATCCCAGCCCTCTAACATTGTGCACCTGTACCAGCACGGAAAGGACCAGTTTGGAAGGCAGATGGAGGCGTATCGAGGGAGGACGGAGTTGGTGAGAGATGCAATGGATTATGGGAGTGTGGCTGTGAGACTACACAACGTCAGAGTCTCTGATGAGGGAAACTACCACTGCTCTTTCTTTGATGGTTCTCAAAATGAAGCCCCTCTGGAGCTGCAGGTGGTTGGTGAGTTCCTGGTTTTTCATTGTGACCAGTG
Organism: Ornithorhynchus anatinus; assembly: GCF_004115215.2. Lineage (NCBI taxonomy): Eukaryota > Metazoa > Chordata > Mammalia > Monotremata > Ornithorhynchidae > Ornithorhynchus > Ornithorhynchus anatinus. The sequence continues at coordinate 2,695,992 of NC_041753.1, read as the reverse complement.
GAGAATTTTTCTCTCAAATTCCTACGCAGCATCATAGACAGTCCAGTTCTAACCAAGAATCCCTTATTGCTTCAGGACTCTACAATATCCACTCCGTGTTTCCATGGGACATTTTCTATGGGTCAGCCTCTTCCTGGATCTTTTTAAAGACTGAATTCCTGTGATTCTGAATAGTTTGGGGCTAAGATGAGGCTCAGGGGCCATCCACCCCCATCTCACCTACTGGACAGGCTTTTCCCAAGAAACATTCATGTTTTGTAATGTTGGGGCCTCTCCTGACCTGGGGGCTGAACATGTTTAGGACAAGATTCTGTTCTGGTGGTCCCATGCCAGACTGGTTGGGATGAGGCAAGGCTCTGTCTGGGTCTGGTTATGTTCCATCATTTTGGGTATCAGTAAGGGGTCACAAGGAGTCGGAGAGGTTTGAGTAGAGGTGGGGTGAAGTAAGGTCAGGCTGGATGGGGCAAGGTCTGTGATGGGGATGATAGGATAATAATAATACTAAAAAGAATGGTAATAAAATTGGCATTGTTAAGTACTTACGGCGTGTCAAGCACTTTATTAAGCCCTATGGTATGCATAGCATAAGCAGATTGGACAAAATTCCTGTCCTACATTGGCTCACTGTATAAGGTTGGAGGAGAAGGAGGGGCTTTAAGGCTCTCAATCAGCTCTCCCTTATCCTGTTTAGAAACAGTGTGGCTTAGTGGAAAGAGCATGGGCTTGTACCTACCCCAGTGCTTAGAACAGCGCCTGGCACATACTAAATGCTAAACAAATAAAATTATTATTCCTACCCTCCCACTTTGCTCTTCCAACACCAACCTACTCCATGTACCTCAATCCCATCCCTTTCGCAGTCACCCATTGTTTGTGTCATCCCTCCCTATTCATTATTATGGAACTCGCATGGCATAATGGATAGAGCACAGGCCTGGGAGCCAGAAGGTCATGGGTTCTAATCTTTGCTCTGCGCCTTGTCTGCTGTGTAACCTTGGGCAAGTCACTTCACTTGTCTATACCTCAGTTGCCTCAACTGTAAAATAGGGACTAAGACTGTGTGCCTCAATTGGGACAGGTACTGTGTCCAACCTGATTACCTTGTATTTACTTTAGTGCTTAGAACAGTGCTTGGCACATAATAAGAGTTTAACAGATACCATCATTACTATTACTTTTATTATTAGATGGGACTCACATTCTAAGTAGGAGGGCTCACAAGTATTTAATCCCCAATTTGCATATGGGGGAACTGAGGCACAGAGAAGGTAAGTGACTTATCTAAGGTCACACAGAAGACAAGTAGTGGAGTCCAGATTAGAGCCCAGGTTGTGTGATTCAGAAGTTCATGCTCTTTCTCTTCTGCTACGCTGCTTTTCCTGTGCTGGAAGAAATAGTCAAAGCCCAAAAAAGAGGAGAAGGGGAGCAAGACCCTCCAACCAAGGACACAGCACTCTCCCTGGGGAATCATGAGAGGCTCCTTCTCCTCCGTGACCCCCCTGTTGCCACACCCCAGCCCGGCCAGGCCCGGAAAATGCTTGGCCCTTGTCCTTTCCCACAGTGCTCGTTGTGCTCCCCAAACCACTAGGTTTCCAACCCTACACCCCCCACCTTCCCTTCAGAGACAGGAAGAGAGACCAGGGGTCACTGCCCCTGCTGTGGGCTCTCAGTGTGTCCTGGAGCAAAGACACAGCGAGGACCTAGGACCCCTGATCATGCCTCCTCCAATGAGTATCTAACTCCCCTAAAGCTATGGAAAAGGGCATATTTGCCCCATATTTCCCTCTGATGATATTTTTGGGAATTTTATTTCAGCTCCCCTCTTCCCGACAGCTGTCTCCTTGATGGTGGCCCTGGGGGTGACCCTCCCTATGCTGGGACTGCTCACCGCTGGAGGTTTTTATCTCTTCTGGAAACAGCACAGGGACAAAGGTAAAGGAGTGAGAATATATCAGAGACATCTTCCTTGTGGCAGGGAAAGGCAGTAGACCAGATGGGGAAGAGAAAGACACACAGATCAGAGATCAGTGTCCCCAGATACTTGGCAAAGACAGACCCCCCCAACCTCACACATACAACCCACAATCTGACATTGTATTTCCCCGAGATAAAGGACCAATCCTCTGTTTCACCTGTCACTCTTGGGGCCGGAGAGACAATAGGGAGTAGAAACCCCAGCCCCTGCATGTAGTTCAGACTGGAGCCAATCACCTCCCTTGCATTTTTCTGCCACCACCCCAGTTCCCACAGTGCAGCTGCAAACCCAGCAGAACCAGGAGATCTGAGCTGTGGGAAATAACAACTGGCCACATCAACTTTCTCTTCCTGGCAATTCTGGGGACAATGGTCACCATTCCATATCTAAGGCTCATTTTCTGCATAGTGGGTATCTTTCTGAGGAGCCAGACCCATGTCGTATGTCCCGAGAAACTGAGTTCTCTTACCCTATTTCAACCCCTCCCAGCCTACCCCTGGTTTTCCTGTTCTGGAGGGTCCCTGACTTATTTCTGTTCATTTCCAGAGAAATTCCTGTTGGAGCTCAGTAAGTTCTGTGTTTCTTCCATTTCTGTCATTTTCTCATGTTGGTGTTTGTATGTGCTCCATCAACCCAGTGACATCTCCTCTCTCTGTTCTCTTTGCAGGGCAGACACTGGTAGAGTTACGCACAAGTAAGTGACCCTAAACATGCTCTGTGATAACTGGTCCCTTCCACCTCGGGGGTCCAGGCCCTCCTTGGTTTCTGCCCTGAGGTCCAGACCCAGGCAGTTCCCAGAACCTTCTGCGGCCTCTTCACCCTCCATTCATTCATTCATTGAATTGTATTTTTTGAGCGGTTACTTGTGCAAGACACTGTACGAAGCGCTTGGGAGTGTACAACATAACATCAGACACATTCCCTGCCCTCCATTCCTCCCGCTCTTATTTCTCCTCCTGCTCCACTCTGCTGCTGTCAGGAGCCCCAGGAACCTCTTGGAATGGCTGGACCAGAATTGGGGGGGTGGGGCGACCACGGACACAGGGGAGGTGAAGCCCCATGCAGGAATCTGGGATCCCTAGCAATGACCGGGTAAGCCTGGGTCCTGAGCCCTAGGGGAAGGGCGGAGAACGGCGAGATGTTGTCACATGCCATGAGTTACGAGAGGAGGGTCGTGTCTCCGCCTCCGGGCTGGTCCTTTGTGAGAGCGGCAGGTCCCGGGGGTCACACGGGGCGGGGTCACGTTTAAGGAGCCGCTCCCTCTCCCTCCACCCAGAACGGTTCGGCCCGGCCGATGGGATCAGCCTCCCCCACCGGGGCCTGTCCTCTGGCCTGTCCCTTTTCTTCTCCGGGGTCTCCTCTGCCCTGAGCCCCAACGCTCACCCACAACTCTGTCCGCAGCCAATGTCACTCTCGATCCTGACATGGCTAATCGCTATCTCGTCCTGTCTGAGGATAGGAAACAGGTGACACGGGGAGACACATGGCAGGACCTGCCCAACAGCCCGGACAGATTCAGTCATGATTTCTGTGTGCTGGGCCGCGAGCGCTTCACCTCTGGGAGATGTTGCTGGGAGGTGGAGGTCGGAGAAAGAAAAGGCTGGTAAACTGGGGGTTTGCAGGGAAAATGTGAGAAGGAAAGCGGGGATCTCAGTGTCACCTGAGCTTGGATTCTGGACCGTGAAGAAAGATGACGATGGATACTGGGCCCAAACTTCTCCCCCGACCCATCTCCCCCTGACCACCCGCCCTCTCCGGTGGTGGTTTACCTGGACTACGAGGCCGGAGATGTCTCCTTCTACAGTGGCACTGACCGATCCCACATCTACACTTTCCCCCGCGCCACCTTCTTGGGGATCCTCCTATCTTTCTTCTACCTTTGGCCTAGTGATCCAACCCCCCGACCATCTGCCCTGTGCCCGGTGGGGCTAGGGGGACCCGGTCCCTGCCCCCTCTCAAGACAACTCAGTGACCCCTTCAGAGGTGGGACCAGCCTCAGCCACTGGAGATCGGTATCCCCTCCCTGGGGCCAGCCCAGCCCCGGGGTCCCTCCTGCCCCTTAGGGAGCCGCCCGGCCCCTGATCTCTGACTCCTGCAGGTCTCGGTCTCCTCCCGGGGCTGCAGCTGCCTGTGTCCCCACCTCCTCTGCTTTGGGATGGGTGAGGAGGAAGGAGCGAATGTGGAAAATTGTGTGAGGAAAAACCAGCAGGATTTAGTGGCAGCGTGGAGAAGCAGCGTGTCCTTACAAGCAAAGGGCCTGAGAGTCGAAGGACCTAGGTTCGAATCCCAGTTTGGCCTCTGTCCGTTTTGTAACCTTGGGCAGGTCACTTCACTTCTCTGGGCCTCAATTACCTCACATGTAAAATGTGGATTGACTGTGAGTGTCATGTGGGACATTCTCTGTGTCCAATCTCATTTTCTTGTATAGTAATAATAATAATTTTGGTACTTGTTAAGTGCTTATTGTGTGCCAAGCACTGTTTTAAGCACTGGATTAGATACAAGTTAATCAGGTTGGTCATAGTTCCTTTTCCACAAACGGCTTACAGGCCAAGTAGAAAAGCAGCATGGCCCAGTGGAAAGAGTATGGGAATCAGAAGGACCTGGGTTCTAATCCCTGCTCCACCACTTGTCTGCTGTGTGACCTTGGACAAGTCACTTCACTTCTTTATGCCTTAGTTAACACATCTGTAAAATGGGAATGAGACTGGGAGCCCCTCGTAGGACAGGGACTATGTCCAACCCAATTATCTCGCATCTATCCCAGCACTTAGTACAGTTCTTGGTACATAGTCAGCACTTAAAAAATACCATTATTAGAGAAGTACTATGGCTTAGTGGATATAGTATGTTCTTGGGAGTCAGAAGGAACTGAGTTCTAATCCAGTCTCTGCCACATGTCTGCTGTATGACCTTGGGCAAGTAACTTCACTTCTCTGCACCTCAGTGACCTCCTTTATAAAATGGGGATAAGAGTAATAATAATAATTGTGGTATTTCTTCTTTCTTTTAATTGTATTTATTTCATTCATTCATTCATTCAATCCTCTTCATTGAGCACTTACTGTGTACAGAACACTGTACTAAGCACTTGGAATGTACAGTTGGACAACAGAGACAATCCCTGCCCAACAACGGGCTCCCAGTCTAAAAGGGGGAGACAGACAGCAAAACAAAACAAGTAATCAGGCATGATGAGAGAGTCTCTGGGCTTAGTGTAACTGTTCCCCTTCTCATAGGTATTACTGTGTGCAGAGCACTGTAGTGCTTGGGAAAGTACAATACAGCAATAAAAAGTGACAATCCCTGCCCACAACGACCTCACAGTGTAGTGGACTGGACACACTGCCTTCACTTGGGATGGCCACTCACCTCTCATGGTACCCGGAAAAGGGCCCTAGGAGCAAGGGGCAGGAAGCAAACTGGCCCAGAGAGGCCTCAGGCCTCCCCTGTCCATCTGTCAGGAAGGAGTGGTCCAGAGGTTTGTTAAATGCTTACTACATGCCAGTAAGCTTGTGTGGGGTGGACACAAGCAAATTGGTGTGAACACAGTTCCTGTCCCATGTGAGGCTCAAAATCTCGATCCCCTTTTTACAGATGAGGCAACTGAGGCAAGAGGTGAACTGACTTGCCCAAGGTCACACAGCCGATATGTGGTGGAGCCAGAATTAGAACGCTTGTTTTTCCGAGTCCCAGGCCTGTGCTCCATCCACTGTGCTATGCTGCTTTGGCTGCTTCTCCTGCTACCTAGCAACAGCTTTCATTCTTAGCCCTCCCTCATAAACTAACTTGACCCTTAAATGATCCAGTACACAGATGGCAGCTGGATCTGTGTTTTACTGAAAAGGTGATGATGGGGGTTTAACAGTGAGTTGATTCCAATTCCATTTAATGGATATTTATCTAAATTAAAGGTAGAATTTTAAATAAGAAAGTTTATTTTCTTTCCTTTCACAGATTTGACCTACATTCCCTTATGGGATCAGGCCAAACTCAAAAGCTAAACATATCTGAGGCTATATTTTGGTTAGTACAGTACTCTAGCGTGGCTCATTGGAAAGAGCACGGGCTTTGGAGTCAGGGCTCATGAGTTCGAATCCCAGCTCTGCCACTTGTCAGCTGTGTGACTGTGGGCAAGTCACTTAACTTCTCTGTGCCTCAGTTCCCTCATCTGTAAAATGGGGATGAAGACTGTGAGCCCCACGTGGGACAACCTGATTCCCCTGTGTCTACCCCAGCGCTTAGAACAGTGCTCGGCACATAGTAAGCGCTTAACAAATACCAACATTATTATTATTATTATTATAGTAAGTGCTCAATAAATACTATTGAATGAATGAAATGCCCAAATTAAAATAGCAGCAATTGCTGTTATGCCATTATTAGATTTTACATTCCTTGGGGCAATGACCACATCTTTTTCTTCTATTTTATGTTTTCCAAGCACTTAGAACAAAGCCCTGTATATCTTAGGGGCTCTGTTCAATAAATGCTGATGACAATGATGATGACCTAATTTAAATATATGCTTAATAGTACACTATGGTCTGAGAAAATAAATGTGCATTTTACTGCATTTGCTACACCAATAAAAACATAACAACTTGAGTTTTCATTCTGCATGTTGCACTGTTGTATTGCAGGTAGAAGGGCTATGTCAGTCCAATTGTGACTCAGGTTTATTTGTAATATGTTAATCAAAGCTGGTTTAGGATAAGCTTATTTTTTTAGCCAAATTTCAGGTCTTAAAAATCGACAGAGCTTTATTTCTAAGGTGTCCCCATTCTGGACTACATACCACATTGATGCAGTTTCTTCTCATTCATTCATTCATTCATTCATTCATTCATTCATTCATTCATTCATTCAATTGTATTTCCTGAGCGCTTACTGTGTGCAGAACACTGTACAAAGTGCTTCATTGTGGGCAGGGAACGTGTCTTCCAACTCTGTTACACTGTACTCTCCTAAACGTTTAGTACACTGCTTGGCATATGGTAAGTGCTCAATAAATATGATTGGTGAAACTGCTTATTCGATAAGTAGATTCCCGGTGCTTCCTGGGCACTAGTGAAACTGCTCAAGATGCCAGATGTTGTTTTTGACAGGTCAAGCATCAGAATCATGCAAAGGATTGGGCACCACCATGTTTGATGAGAAACATTATGGTACCTACTTCATTCTTACTCAGGTAACCTTCTCATGTCTGATAACCATGCTCGTACACTTCCTTTTGCCTGGAGCTCCCTCTCCCTTCATATAGTCACCTAACCACAGATCTCTTCCATTTTTAAAGCCTCCTGAAATCCCACCTCCTCCAGAAGGCTTTCCCTGATGAATATTTCTTCTCAGCATTTACACACTCAAAGTCACCTGTATTATTTACGCATATGTGAATTTATTTACTCTATCTTTCATGTTTCTATGTCCATCTTTCCATTCTCTTCTAACTTCCCATCTGTAAATAACTTTGTTTCTGTTTCTCCTAATCGGTTGATCTTGAGAGCAGGATTATGTCTTCTAATTCTACTCTTTCTTCTAAACACTATTGTAATCTGGCCTCTCAAGGAAAATGGTGGTCTTCCTGGTTTGTTTTCTACCTGTGTTAGTACATGAGACAATATACTGCTTCAGCAGGAGAATTCATTCACAGCTTTCGGCTTTCTGGGCCTGTGTATAGCACTTCCCTAGTGCAAGTTGGTGCATAACCTCAATGTATTTCAAATTTTCTAACCATCCACAACATTACTTAGTTCTAGCAAATTAATTTGTATTATTTTCACATTTTGTATAAGTGTACTTTCAGCAGTCATTGATGTCCAGTAGCTCCCAGATGATTATCACTGGGAGTTTGCTGCTACATACAGACTCCAGTTTTTATGACTATTGTTACATCTACAAGTGGGGCTGAATAAAATATTCTTAGTGACAAACTACTTGATGGTGATGATGGTATTTTTTAAGTGCTTATTGTTCAAGCACTATTCTAAGAGTAGGGGTAGACACAAGGTCATCTGTTTGGAGGCAGTCCCTGTCCCATGAGGGGCTCACAGTCCCAATCCCCATTTTACAGGTGAGGCAACTGAGGCACAGAGAATAATAATAATACTGATTGTGGTATTTATTAAGTGCTTATTGTGTGCCAGGCACTGTACTAAGTGCTGGGGTGGATCAGCAAATCAGGTTGGACAGAGTCCCTGTCCCACATGGGACTCACAGTCTCATTCCCCATTTTACAGATGAGGTAATTGAGGCCCAGAGAAGTGAAGTGACTTGCCCAAGATCATACAGCAGATAGTTGCAGGGCAGGGATTGGAATTCATGACTTTCTGACTCCCAGGTCCCTGCTCTATCCACTACATCATGCTGCTTTTGCCCAAGGACACACAGCAGACAAGTGGCGGAGCCGGAGAAGCTGCATAGCGTAGTAGATAGAGTTCGGGCCTGAGAGTCAGAAGGTCATGGGGTTCTAATCCTGGCTCTACCATTGGCCTGTTGTGTGACCTTGGGTGAGTCATTTAATTTCTCTGTGCCTTAGTTACTTCATCTGTAGAATGGGGATATAGCCTGTGAGTCCCTCACAAGAGAGGGACTGTGTCCAGCCCAATTTACTTAATAATGTTGGTATTTGATTTGTATTTGTTAAGCGCTTACTATGTGCAGAGCACTGTTCTAAGCGCTGGGGTAGATACAGGGTAATCAGGTTGTCCCACGTGAGGCTCACAGTTAGTCCCCATTTTACAGATGAGGTAACTGAGGCACAGAGAAGTTAAGTGACTTGCCCAAAGTCACACAGCTGACAAGTGGCAGAGCCGGGATTCAAACTCATGACCTCTGACTCACAAGCCCATGCTCTTTCCACTGAGCCACACTGCTTCTTAGCTTTGCTTTGCTTGTATCCACCCCAGTGCTTAGTACAGTGCCTGGCATACAGTAAGCACTTAATAAATACTACTACTATTATTATTATTATTTTATTATCATGTAGGAGAGAGTAAGATTAATCCCCATTTTACAGATGAGGAAACTGAGGCCCAAATAAATTAAGTGATTTGTCCAAGGTCACACAGCAGACACATGGCAGAGCTGGGATTAGAACCCATGTCCATCTACCCCAGCATTTAGAACAGTACCTGGCACATAGAAACCACCTAACAAATACCACAAAAAGAAAGTGGCAGACCCAAATAAAGGGAAGAAGACAGAGAACAGCAAAGATGACACCGAGGTTGGAAGCTTCTGGAAACTGGTGACCAGGGGATTGCAGTTGCTCAGCAACCCAACATAATAATAGTAATTATGATAACAATAATAATAATAGTAAGGAAAATTGTGGTATTTGTTAAACACTTACTAGGGGCCAAGTCCTGAGAATCAGCATAGCCTAGCAGATAGGGCATGGGCTTGAAAGTCAGAAGGATCTGGGTTTTAATCCTAGCAGTACCATTGCTGTATGACTTTGAGAAAGCCACATAACTTCTCTATGCCTCAGCTACCTCATCTGTAAAATGGGGATTAAGACTATGAGCCCCATGCGGGACATGGACAGTGTCAAACCTGATTGCCTTGTATCTACCACAGTGCTTATTACAGTGCCTGACACATAATAAGTGCTTAACAAATATCATTAAAAAATACGACTCTTATATGGGCCGGAGCAAATCTATTCTAGTCAGATTTGACACAGTCCCCATCCGTCATGGGGTTCAGAACCATTTTTTTCCTCCCAGGACGGTCAGCCAATGTTCTTTTCCTTTTGTTCACAGAGAACATTGAGACCATCAGGTTGGATTTCCCTCTCACTAGTCCTTTTGCTTGTCCCCTGCCCTTTTCCCCGGTCTCCTGTACCTCTTTTCCTCCTGTCTTTGATCAGAGCTGCCCTGTTCCTCCATCCCTGAAGACACTGCTTTTTCCCCTTCCCCTCCAACTCTGCCTGAAAATGGCTCCACGTCTTTGCACTCTCATTGGTGCTTATCGTTGTCCTCCTGTTCTCTTGGCCTTGAGGTTTTTTTTTTCTTTTTTAGGGCTCAATCCCAATTTTACAGATGAGGGAACTGAGGCAGAGAAGTTAAGTGACTTGCCCAAGGTCACACAGCAGGCATTTGATAGAGCTAAGAACCTAGGTCCTTCTGATTCCCAGGTCTGTGCTCTTTCTATTAAGCAACGCGGCTTCTCTGCTTTTGTCTTTCTAATTCAGTCTTTCCTCATATGCCTGTTGCTGTTACCTTCCCCTTCTCACCATTCCTTGGAGGGTAGTGATTTCCTCAGGGGCCGCACACATTGACCACAGGTCACACAAGGTCTTTGTTTACTGAGCCAAGCACCCACATCACCCCATCCTCTGTGGGGAGTGCTCACACAAACTGGGGGTGATAAGGTTGGAATAGAGAAAGAAAGAAGGAAAGTAAGAAGGAGATCGAAATGGTTAAAAAAGTTGGACATGAGATGTAGGGGGTGGAAGGTGACCGTTACTAGAATCTGGAATGGGTGGCAGAGGCGGATGATATGGGCTTCAAATAAAGGGAAACAAATGATGGGGGAGGTGGAATGGTGTGAAAGCGGCACTGGGGCATGAGAAAGAAGTCAGCCAACTCCTCTTTTCCCAGTGAGTCTGGCTGAGTGGGAGAAGATGAGGGTCCCTCTGGAAAGAGCAGCCAGGAAGACCGTGTCATCTCAGGAGAGCCAAGTTTCAGTCAGGGCTAGGAAGAGTAATAATAATAATGTTGGTATTTGTTAAGCGCTTACTATGTGCAGAGCACTGTTCTAAGCGCTGGGGTAGACACAGGAAAATCAGGTTGTCCCACGTGGGGCTCACAGTCTTAATCCCCATTTTACAGATGAGGTCACTGAGGCACAGAGAAGTTAAGTGACTTGCCCACAGTCACACAGCTGACAAGTGGCAGTGCTGGGAATTCGAACCCATGACCTCTGACTCCAAAGCCCGTGCTCTTTCCACTGAGCCATGCTGACTGGCTCAGGAACAGGTCAAGGAGGAAGGGAAGCTTCCCCACGATGGAGCGGGCATTCCACAGGCCTAACTTTCCAGAGGCTGTGTGGAGGAAGAAACAATAATACTAATTACTATTAATTATAGTGTTTGTTAGGTGCTATGTGCCAAACATTGTACAAACCACTGTGGTGGATAGAAGATAATAATTGTGGTAATTGTTAAGCACGTATTATGTGCCAAACTCTGTTCTAAGCGCTGGGGTAGATACAAGGTAATCAGGTCAGATCGGGTCCCTTTCCCATACCGGCCTCACATTCTTAATCCCCATTTTACAGATGAGGGAACTGAGGCACAGAGAAGTTATATGAGTTGCCCAAGGTCACACAGCAGACATATGGTGGAGCTGGGATTAAAATCCACATCCTGTGACTTTCAGGCTGATGCTCTTTCCACTACATACTGCTTCTAAATGAGGTAAGTGAGGCACAGAGAAGTGAAGCAACTTGTCTAAGGTCATGCATTAGAGAAGTGGCAAAGGCAGGATTAGAGCCCAAATCCTTCTGATTCCCAGGCCTGTGCTCTATCCACTAGGCCATTCTGCTTTTCACAGGTTCCACATGGGACTCACATTCTAAGTAGGAGGGAGCACAGGTACTGAATCCCCATTTTGCAGATGAGGGAATTGAGGCCCAGAGAAGTGAAGTAACTTGCCTTGCCCAAAGTCACGCAGGAAATAAGCAGAGGAATCAGGATTAGAAACCAGGTTCTCTGATTCCCAAGCCTGGGCTCTTTCCACCGGGTCAGGCTGCTACTCTTTGAAGCCCAGGGCCCAGAAGACTGAGCTCCTTATCTTCCCTCCCAAACCCTGTCCTCTCCCTGACTTTCCCATCACTGTGGACAGCAGTACCATCCTTCCCGTTTTACAGGCCCACAACCTTGGTGTCATCGTTGACTTCGCTCTCTCATTCACCCCACACATCCAAACCGTCACCAAAACCTGCTGGTCTCACCTTCACAAGGAGCAGCTCAATTGAGTTTTCCAAAGCCGATGGTGAGAAGTTTCTGTTTGGTAAGGGCGTGGATGGGTAACGACTGGAGGTTCTTGAGGAGTGGGGGAACATATCCTGAATGTTTTTGTAGGAAAATGATCCAGGGAGCTGATTGAAGTAGGGACTGGAGTGTGGAGAGACAGGAAGCTGGAGGTCAGCAAAGGAGGCTGATACAGCAATCAAGGTAAGGTAATATAGTGATCAGATTACTATTATTAGTAGTAGCAATAATAATAATAATAATAATCATATTTGTTAAGCACTCAACTAAGTACCAGGCACTCTACAAAGCTCTGGGGTAGATACAAGCAGATGGGGTTGGACACAGTTCCCATACCATGTGCTCACAATCTCATTTCCCATTTTACAGATGAGGGAATTGAGGCCTAGAGAAGTGAAGTGTCTTGCCCATGGACACACAGCAGACAAATGACAGAGCCGGGATTAGAACCCATGACTCCCAGGCCCATGCTCTATCCACTATACCATGCTCCTTCTCCTAATTAATGTAGGAGGAGTTTGGATGGAGAGAAAAGAGCAGATTTTAGCGATGTTGTGGAGGTAGAACCGACAGGATTTAGTGATGAATTCAAGGCCAGATGGGATAAAATTTCAAAAAGAGGGTGGTCTACAGTGTTGAAGGCAGCTGAGCGGTCTAGGGGGATTTGGATAGAGTAGAGGCTGTCAGATTTGGCAAGAAGAAGGACTTTGGTGACCATAGCAAGGACTGCTTCATTTGAGTATTGGGGACTGAAGCTAGATTTAAGGGAATCAAGGAGAGAATTGGAGGAGAGCAAATGGAGACGGCAGGTATTTACAACTCTCTCAAGAGTTTTGGAGAGAAATGGTAGGAATGTGATGGGGTGATAATTGGAGGGAACCTCTGGGAAGGTTTTTTTTTAGGATAGAGGATACTTAAGTATGTTTGAAAGAAGTAGGGAAGGAACTGCTGGAAAGTGAACAGTTGAAAATGGCAGTCAAGGAGGGAAGAAGGGAGGGGTTGAGTGTTTTGAAAAGGTACAGGATTGGGGTGAGAAGCACAGGTGGAGGGGGTCTGTCACTTGCCTACTGTGTGGTGTTGGACAAATCATTTAACTTTTCTGTTCCTTAGTTTCCCTTTTTGTAAAATGGGGATTAAGACTATGAGGTTTATATAGGACAGGGACTGTGACCACCCTTATTATCTCATGACTATCCCAGAACTTAGTACAGTGCCCGGTGCTTAGAAAGTGTTTAACAAATGCCATTAAAATGCCGATGTGTCAATTAAATGGTTGTCTCTGGTGTCACTTGGCATTTTGGGTTGTGATGTTTATTGGAAATTATTATTTATTAATAAATTGTTAATCATTTATGAATCTTCATTTATTGGTCATTTATTTCTACATTCCTAGAGAGAGGTCCTTGGGTCAACAAAGGCCCATGTTAGGTAGGGATTGTCTCTATCTTTAGCCAAATTGTACTTTCCAAGCGTTTAGTACAGTGCTCTGCACACAGCAAGCGGTCAATAAATATGATTGAATGAATGAATGAACAAAGACAGTTCTTTGTTCTTGAGTGATCTCTGGTTTACCCTGTTTCAGCAAATCTGTGCTCTTTAAGAAAAGAACCTGAACCATGGCAGAGATCCCCCTGTGTAACAGTCCCTAGAGATGCAAGAACCACAGTCAACTGGAGACAGGGTTGCCTAGTGGAGAAAGCATGGCCCTGGGAGTCAGGAGACCCTAAGTCTAATAGCTCTGCCACTGTCCCACTCTGTATCCTCAGGTGAATAATTTTACCACTCTGTACCTCAATTTCCTCATTTGAGAAATGGGAAAAATAATCCCTATCTCTTTCTACCTCCTAGGGAGGTAGTAAAGAACACAGGACCAAGAGTTAGAGAACCTGGATTCTAATCCCAGCTCTGCCACTTAGCTGCTGTGTGATCTTGGCCAAGTCATTTAACTGATCTGTGCTTCAGTTTCCTCAGCTGTAAAATGAGGATGAAATACCTGTTCTTCCCGCTCACCTAGACTGTGAGCCCCTTGTGGAACAGGGACTGTGTCCAGCAGTTTAATTAGCTTGTATCGACTCCAGGGATTAGTACAGTGCTTGGAACATAGTTAACATTTGTTAAGTCATTAACAAATTCCACAATTATTATGATTGAGATCCATGATGTAAAAATGAAAGTGCAATACAAATTCAATGTAGTTACTATTATTAATCCACCCCAGAATCTCAGATGGAGAAATTAACAAGACTGAGTCATAATCGTTCCTATAGACCAAACCTGAACTTCCCTTATCCTTTTCTAAATCCTCCTTGCATCCCTCCAGTCAATCAACCAATTAAATTTATTAAGTGCTTACTGTGTTCCCGAGCACTGTACAAGCACACAGGAGAGTACCAGCTAACAGAGTTGGTAGGCACATTGGCTACCCACAGGGAGTTTCTAGTCTAGAAGGGGAGAAATGTTGGCACTTCAGAGATACAAAAAAAGCCACTTCCAGGACTGTGAGACTGTTTGGCACCAATGTGGATTTCCTTTTTCCAGAAAGTAGAGCCCTGGAGAGTTTGTGGAATTCTGCCTGCACCAGGTGACTCCTCCCTGGAGGTCACGGGGCAGCAGGGCAGCCTAACTGACATCCAAACTCAGCAAACAAGCTGCATTTCCTTTATTCATTCAATAGTATTTATTGAGCGCTTACTATGTGCAGAGCACTGTACTAAGCGCTTGGAATGTACAATTCGGCAACAGATAGAGACAATTCCTGCCCACTGACGGGCTTACAGTCTAATCGGGGGAGACAGGCAGACAAAAACAATAGCAATAAATAGAATCAAGGGGATGTACATCTCATTAACAAAATAAATAGGGTAATAAAAATATATACAAATGAGCACAGTGCTGAGGGGAGGGGAAGGGAGCGCTTAGTATGTGCAGAGCAATTGTTATCGACAAAAATTAGACAAATTAGAAAGGGTTCATTTAGTCGATGAAGAGACGAAAGACTCCGAGAGAACGGGTCAAAGAACAGGACAGTAGGAAAGTGGCGAGCGGCCCGTTCACCCCAGTGGGGTACGAGTGACCGCATCGCCCCGATCCCGGGCCACCCTGCCAGCTTTATTGGTACGGCGAAACCCCCTGCTGGCACAGGGCACCCAATCGGGGCTAGGCACACATAGTAACAGTAACCAATCAGTAAGCACTTTCGTGATCCTGGGACACCCGACAGGTCCGCGCGAGAGTGGCGCACGAAGTTTGATATCAGTTTCAGTTTCCTTCAGTTATATCAGTTTCCCTTTCATTTTTCTAACTTTGTCAGTGAGTTCTGCTCAGTGACTGATGAGACATTCAAATACCGCCTTTCTTTTCGAGGGTGGTAGCCAGATGAGTCAATTCTTGTAACTGATCCTGCACAAGGAACTTCCATTCCTGGGGAGATGATCCTGGCTGCCACCAAACCATGGAGAATCTGTCCTGCTGCTGGGGCTGCCGCCTGTGATGGCCCAGGGAGGAGTCGGGCTGGTGAGTCTGAGGGGACCTTGCTCTTGGGAAGGGACCTGAATTGGGGGGAAATTTTTCTGGACAGAGAAGGTGGGGTAGAGGTATGCACAGGATGTAGAGGGCAATGTGGGGGGATGGGCGATGCCCTGAGGGTTCCACCTCTCCCAGAACAAGCAGAAGTAGGGGTGGCTGGGGTTGGGGGTGCCCTCAGGAAGAGGGCGGAAGAGAAAGACTGAACACACCAAACTCCCTGGAATGGACAGGGTCTCTCCTCCCCTACCCACTGACTCCAATCCCTGGATTGTTCTGGTAGCCCACTGCACGTAATTCTTCTGATCCCTGAATAGGGAGGGCTGGTCCTTCCTTACCCAGAAAGTAAGTACTCAATAAATATGATTGACTGATTGGAGCTGGATCATCCTTTAGTTCTCCCCCACTTGGGTTAGAGATATCTTGGGGTCAGACGGATCAAATAGGGGATTAGGCTTGGCTCCCCACCTCCCGCTTCCAGCACCCTGTCCATTCTCCAGTCACAGCCTCACCCACTGACACCCCCAGCCACTGGAGCAGAGAGGGAGAGAGGAACCCCGCACCTCCCTGATGTGGGCAAGGAGGGAGCTAATGAATCTAGGACATTGCAGAGTTGGGGGAATCTGATTCCTCTCTCTCATCATCTCCCCACCCTCACCCCTCCCAACCTAATGCTCCTGGGAAACAAAGGCAGAAAGGAGGTGGGAGGAGCAAGGGGTGGAGGGAAGTCGGGCAATGCCTCAACTCGAGATTTGGTTCTTCTGGTTCTACTAAGAACCAGTTTCTGGGCACCCCTTGGGGGTTGGGACCCTCTGCAGAGCCCAGTCCATAACTCAGCTCTGCAGGGCTCCTGCTCCCCTGCCCAGATTGGGGAGATGCCAAATGGAGAAAAAGGAAACAACCCAAAGCTCCTGCTGACCTTTGACCTCTGTTCTCAAACCACCAATTCTCAAGTCAGTGTCCTGCAGCTGTAAATGTCCAGATCCTGGCCAAGAGGCTGAAGCACTGATGCTGCTGCCCATGTTGGAGTGAAGAGCAGATTCAGGTCGTCTCCCTGACTCATCTTGAGGGACAGAGACTGTAAATTGTCTGGTATGGGTGTGAGAGTGTTGGGGATTGATATCTGGGTGCCTGGGGTAAGAAAGTTGGTTTGGGACATTTGGTGACAGATGTGACAAGAAGCTGATCTGTACCGATGTCAGATCCAAGAGTCTTCCACTGCTGTGTGCCTCATATCCCAGCCTTGGTCTGGCTCTCTGATGGTGAATGAGGTTTTGACTGAGCCACTGTTGTCTTTCTGTGGCCCCAGAGATGGAGAACATGGCAGGTTGCCCAGAATCCTTCACATCCAGGTTCCTCGTCATCCTCCTCTTTCTCCAGCTGCTCACAATGGGTTCAGGTAGGAATTTCTTCCCCTTTTCACTGCCCTATGAGGATGTCTCAGAGGGAGAAAATAATTCCCCCAGGGGTCACCAGTGTGAATGTTTCTCTTAGAGATCAGAGCTGGGGGGATTATATGTCCTCTCAGTCAATCAAATGAATTTACTGAACACTTCCTGTATGCAAAGCACTGTTCTAAGCCCTTGGGAGAGTATGATATAACAGAGTTGGTAGACACATTCCTTACCCACATAGAGCATACAGTCTAGAGGGGGAGATGAGTATTGAAATAAAAAAATGGATTACATATATATACATTACCATTCTGGGCGCTGAAGGTGGACAGGAGGTAGAGGGGTCAGCAAAGAGGCTGATGCAGTAATCATGGCCAGATCAGATAAGTGCTTAGAGTAATGTGTAGCAGTTTAGGTGGAGGGGAAAGGGTGGTTTTTAGCAATGTTGCAAAGGTTGCACTGACAGGATTTGGTGATAGATTGAATATGTGTGTTGAATGAGAAAGATGTGTTAAGGATAATGCCAAGATAACAGGTTTGTGAGACAGGGAGGATGGTGGTGGTGTTTATAGTGATGGGAAAGTCATGGGGAGTACAGGGTTTTGGTGTGAAGATAAGGACTCTGTTTTGGACATGTTAAGGGTGAGGTATCTGCAGGACATTCAAGTAGAAATGTCCTGAAGGCAGGAGATAGTATGAGATTGCAAAGATGAAGAGAGATCAGGGCTGGAGATGGAGATTCGGGAATCATCTGCATAGAGATGGTAGTTGAAGCTATGAGAGTGAATGAGTTCTCCACGGAAGCGCATATAGATGGAGAATAGAAGGGGACTGGACACCCTGGGGCCTTCAGAGAGCAGAGAGGGGGCAGCTCTGTCCTTCCTCTGGAGATGTCTCTCTCACCCACCAAAGCCCCAGGCCCTGCTCTTTTCTGACAGTCTCTCTCTCTGTTACAGCTCAGTTTTCTGTGATTGGACCTGCTGAGCCTGTCCTGGCCTTGGAGGGGGGAGACACTGAGATGCCCTGTCATCTGAACCCTAAGGAAAGCGCTGAGTTTATGGAGGTGAGGTGGTTCCGATCCCGGCCCTCTAATATCGTGCACCTGTACGATAATAGAGAGGAGCTGTTTAGAGAGCAGATGGAGGAGTATCAAGGGAGGACAGAGTTGGTGAGAGATGCCATGGATTATGGGAGTGTGGCTGTGAGACTACTCAATGTCAGAGTTTCTGATGAGGGAAACTATCACTGTTCTTTCTATGACGGCAATACTGTTGATAGAGCCCCTCTGGAGCTGCAGGTGGTTGGTAAGTAGCTGGTTTTTCATTGTGACCAGTGGAGGATTTTTCTCTCTCATTCTTATGCAGCCTTACAGACAATCCTTTCCTTACCCAGAATCCCTTACGGCTTCTGCACTCTACAAGGTCCACTCTTCTTACCCAAGGTCCTAGTCTTGTTTTCCCCCAACCCCCTGCTGATCCACAGGCAGCACTGCCCAGTGCAGTATTTTCATGGAACATTTTTCATGGATCAGTCTCATCCTGGATCTGTTCCCGGACTGGATTCCTGTGATTCTGAATAGCTTGGGACTAAGATGGGGCTTAGAGCAAGACATCCCCTCTCACCTACTGGACAGGCTTTACTCAGGAAACATTTTTGTTTTCTAATGTCAGGGGTCCCTCTGATCCGGGGACTGTGCAGAGTCGGAACAGGACTCTGTTCTGGTGATCCCAGCCCAGTCTGGTCAGGATGGAGCAGGGCTACATCTTGGTCTGATTATGCTCCATCACTGTGGGGACCGGTCAGGCATCAAAAGGGGTCAGGGAGGGTTGTGGTGAAGTGGGGTGAGGTCAGACTGGTTGGGGTAGGGTCCGTGAAGCAGACAATAGGAGTAATAATAATACAACTGATTATAAAATTGTCAATTTTTAAGTGCTTACTATGTGCCAAGCACTTTACTAAGCCCTGTGGTAGATACAGCATGAGCAGGTCAGACAAAATCCCTGTTCTACATGGCCTCACCATCTAAGGAAGGGCTTTAAGTCTCTCAATCAGTTCTCCCTTTCCCACCCAGGAGCAACTTGGCCTAGTGGATAGAGAAGAGGCCTGGGAGTCAGAAAGACCTGGGCTTTAATCCTGGCTCTGCCAATTATCTGCTGCATGACCTTGGACAAGTCACTTAACTTCTCTTTGCCTCAGTTCCCTCATCTTTAAAATGGGGATGAATACTGTGAGCCTTATGTTGGACAGGGGCTGTGTCTAACCCAATTAGCTTGTATCTGCTCCAGTGCTTGGAACAGTGCCTGGCTTATAGTAAGCACTTAGCAAATACAATCATTATTATTACCTAGACTTTCTAACCACCCACTTTGTCCCTTCAATGCCAAACTACTCCTGGTACCTCAATTCCATCCCTCTTGCTGTCAACCCTGTTCGTGTCATCCCACTTGATTCATTATTATGGAACTCCCTTCCTATTCATTATCATCATCATTATTATTATTGTATTTGTTTAGTGCTTACTATGGGCCAAGCCCTTTTCTAAGCACTAGGATAGATAAAAGGTTATCAGGCTGGACACAGTCCTTGTGCTGCATGGGGCTCACAGTCTATGTAGGAGGAAGTAGGATTTATTCCCCATTTTACAGATGAGGGAACTGAGGCACAGAAAACTTAAGTTAGCTCCCCAAGGTCATACAGCAGACAGTGATGGATCCAGGATTAGCATCCAGGTCCTCTGTTCCCAGGCCCATGTTCTTTTCACTAGTCCACACTGCTTTTCGTTCATGTTCATGTCCAACAGATCACATCTCTCTTCATTTTCAAACCTTACTAAATTCATTGGATCAATCAATCAATCATATTTACTGAGTGCTCACTATTTGCAGAGCACTATACTAAGCACTTGGGAGAGTACAATACAACAGAATTAGCAGAAACATTCCTTGCCCATAATGAGCTTACAGTTTAGAGCAGCATGGCTCAATGGAAAGAGCACGGGCTTGGTAGTCAGAGGTCATGGGTTCGAATTATGGCTCTGCCACTTGTCAGCTGTGTGACTGTGGGCAAGTCACTTAACTTCTCTGTACCTCAGTTACCTCATCTGTAAAATGGGGGTTAAGACTGTGAGCCTCACGAGGGACAATCTGATTACCCTGTATCTACCCCAGCACTTACAACAGTGCTCTGCACGTAGTAAAGGCTTACCAAATACCAACATTATTATCATTATTGTTAGAGACAGACATT
Organism: Ornithorhynchus anatinus; assembly: GCF_004115215.2. Taxonomy (NCBI): domain Eukaryota; kingdom Metazoa; phylum Chordata; class Mammalia; order Monotremata; family Ornithorhynchidae; genus Ornithorhynchus; species Ornithorhynchus anatinus. The sequence goes on along the minus strand of NC_041753.1, from coordinate 2,675,855 downwards.
AATACGTATAATTTAAATATATATCCATGAGTGCTGTGGGAGCGAGGGTGGGGTGAATATCAAATGTCCAAAAGTCACAGATCCAAGTGGATAGATGACACAGAAGGGAGAGAGAGCTGGGGAAAAATGGGTTTAATCAGGGAAAGCCTCTTGGAGAAGATTCATTCATTCATTCAGTCATTTATTGAGTGCTTACTTAGTACAGAGCACAGTACTAAGTGCTTGAGAGAGTACAGTACAACAGTAAACACACATTCCCTGCCTCCAGTGAGCTTGCAGTCTAGAGGGAACTTAGGCTTTGAAGGTGGAGAGAGTGGTGGTGTGGCACACTTGGAGCTGGAGTTCCAGGCAAGGGGGAGGATGTGGGAAAGGGGTCGGTGGAGAGATAGATGAGATTGCGGCACAGTGAGCAAGCTGGGCCATGCTCCGAGGTTCATGCTCTTTCTCCTCTGCTATGCTGATTCTCCTGTGTTGGCAGAAATAGTCATAGCTGGAGAATGGGGAGAGGGGGAGCGAGACCCTCCAACTGAGGACACAGCACTCTCCCTGGGAAGTCACGAGAGGCACCATCTCCTCCATAATAATGTTGGTATTTGTTAAGCGCTTACTATGTGCAGAGCACTGTTCTAAGCGCTGGGGTAGACACAGGGAAATCAGGTTGTCCCACGTGGGGCTCACAGTCTTCATCTCCATTTTACAGATGAGGGAACTGAGGCACAGAGAAGTTAAGTGACTTGCCCACAGTCACACAGCTGACAAGTGGAAGAGCTGGGATTCGAACTCATGACCTCTGACTCCAAAGCCCGTGCTCTTTCCACTGAGCCACGCTGCTTCTCTGCTTCTCCATGACCCCCCGCTGCCTCATGCCAGCCTGGCCAGGCCCAGAAATTGCTTGGCCTTTGTCCTTCCCCACAGTGCTCGCCGTGCTCCCCAAACCACTGGGTCCCCAGCCCTACACCCCCACCTTCCCTTCAGAGACAGGAAGGGAGACCAGGGGTCTCTGCCCCTGCTTTGGGCTCTCAGCATGTCCTGAAGCAAAGACACAGCAAAGATCATAGAACCCCCGTTCATGCCTCCTCCCATGTGGATCTAACTCCCCTAGAGCTATGGAATAGGCCATACTTGCACCATGTTTTCCTTGGATGATATTTTTGGGAATTTTATTTCAGCTCCCCTTTTCCCGACGGCTCTGTCCTTGATGGTGGCCCTGGGAGTGACCCTCCCTGTGCTGGGACTGATCATCGCTGGGGGTCTTTATCTCATCTGGAAACAGAACATGGACATAGGTAAAGGAGTGAGAATATTTCTGAGACACCATCCTTGCAGCAGGAAAAAGGCAGTAGACCAGACAGTCAAGGGAAATAGAAGTCAGAGGTCACTGCCCCCAGATGCCTGGCAAAGACAAATTTCCAACCTCACACACACAACCCACAACCTGACATTTCCCCCAGAGGAAGACCCAACCAACCCTGTGTCTGTGTCAACTCTCATTCATGGGGGTGGGGAGACAATAGGGAGTAGAAACTCCAGTCCCCGCTGATCTAGTTCAGACTGCAGCTACTAATCCCCTTGCAGACGGGGAGTGGGGGCACGACCTGAGCTCTGGGAAATGCCAACTCATCATAATCAACAGGCTCTTCCTGGAGATTCTGGGGACAATGTTCACCATTACTGATCCGTGGATCGATCCCTGGGAAGTGGGAGGCTTTCTGAGGGTCCAGCCCGCTGCCGCATGTCCCAGAAACTGACTCCTCCAACCCCATTCCATCCCCTGCCAGCCCACCCCCAGTTCTCCCGTTCTGGAGAGTCCCTGACTTATTTCTGTTCCTTTTCAGAGAAACTCCTGGTCAAGCTCAGTAAGTTTTATGTTTCTTCCATTTCTGTCAGTTTTCTCAAGTTGGGGTTTGTGTCCTGGCCACCAGGCCCGTGACATCTCCTCTCTCTCTTCCCTCGCAGGGTGGAGCCGGGCCCAATTACACCAGAGTAAGTGACCCTGTCATTCTTTGTGGTCTCTCCTCTCTCCCACCTCGGGGGTGGAGGCCCTTCCCATCTCCATCCCTAAGAGTCTGAGCCAGCACTCTTTCCAGAACCCTCTGCGGCCTCTTCCCCCTCCTGCTCCTCCCTGCTGCTGTCAGGGGCCCCAGGAGCCTCCTGGAATGGCTGGACCAGAGTTTGGCGGGCGGGGGGGACACAGGGAAGGTGGAGGCCCAGGCAGGAGCGGCTGGGGCCTGAGCCCCGAGGAAGGGGCGGAGCGCGATGACGTCACCGCCGTGTCTCGTCCGGGGGGCGGGGCGGAGCCTCCGGGCGGGGCCCGTGGGGGACACAGTGTTTGGCGGTGCCCGGGGGGCCCGCGGGGCGGGGGTCACGGCTCCGGACCCGCCCCCTCCGGGCAGCCTTCCCGGGCTCCGGCCTGTCCCGTCCCGGCCCCGGGGTCTCCTCTGCCCCGAGCCCCCAACGCTCACCCACACACTCTGTCCGCAGCCAACGTCACTCTCGATCCCCACACGGCGCATCCCCAACTCGTCCTGTCTGAGGATCGGAAAAGGGTGTCACTGGGAGACACACGGCACGGTCTGCCCGCCAACCCCGAGAGATTCAGTGATAATTGGTGTGTGCTGGGCCGCGAGCGCTTCACCTCCGGGAGACACTGCTGGGAGGTGGAGGTCGGGGAGAAAAGAAGTTGGTATCTGGGGGTTTGTAGGGAAAATATGAGGAGAAAAGTGGGGATCTCGGAGTCACCTGCGGGTGGACTCTGGGCCGTGAAGAGAGATAACGGTGAATACTGGGCGATCACCTCTCCTCGCGTCCCTCTCCCCCTGACCACCTCCCCCAGCCGGGTGGTGGTTTACCTGGACTACGAGGCCGGAGACGTCTCCTTTTACAGTGGCACCGACGGATCCCACATCTACACTTTCCCCCGCGCCGCCTTCTCTGGGGCCCTCCGACCTTTCTTCTACCTTTGGTCCTATGATTCAGTCCCCCTGATCATCTGCCCTGTGCCCGATGGGGCTGGGGGAGACCCGGTCCCTGCCCACTCTCGAGATCTCAATGACCCCCCCCGGGGGAGGACCAGCCTCAGCCGATGTCCCATTGCTCCCCCCGCCCTAGCCGGAGCCGGGAGCCCCTCCTGCCCCTTAGGGAGCCGCCCGGCCCCTGCCCTCTGACCCCTGCAGCGCTCCTTCCCCTCCCGGGGCTGCAGCTGCCTGTGTCCCCGCCTCCTCAGCTGTGGGATGGGTGGGGAGGAAGGAGCGAATAGGGAAAATTGTGTGAGGAAAAAGAAGCAGGTGGCAGCTCGGAGAAGCAACCCGGTTTTATGGGCAAAGGGCCTGAGAGTCGGAGGATCTGCGTTCGAGTCCCAGCTCGGCCACAGTCTGTTTTGTGACCTTGGGCAAGACACGTTCCTTCTCCGGGCTTCAGTTACCTCATTTGTAAAAAGTGGATGAGGACTGAGCTCCATGTGGGACATGTACTGTGTCCATCCTGATTATCTTGTAGAATAATAATAATTTTGGTACTCGTTGAGCACTTATTGTGTGCCAGGCACTGTCCTAAGAATTGAATTAGGTACAAGTTGATCAGGTTGGGCATGGTCCCTGTTGGGCATGGTCCCTAATCTGCACAGGGTTCCGTCTAAGTAGAGAAGCAGCGTGTCCCAGAGTATGGGCATGGGAATCAGAAGGACCTGGGTTCAAATCGCTGCTCCAACACTTGTCTGCTGTGTGACCTTAGGCAAGTCATTTCGCTTCTTTGTACCTCAGTTAATGAATCTGTAAAATTGGAATGAGACTGGGAGCCCAATGTGGGACACGGACTCTATCCAACCTAATTATCTCGCATCTACCCCAGCGCTTAGTACGGTTCTTGGCACATAATACGGGCTGAGAAAATACCACTATTAGAGAAGCCACCTGACTTAGTGGATAAAGCATAGGCTTGGGAGTCAGAAGGACCTGGGTTCTAATCCCGGCTCAGCCACATGTATGCTGTGTGACCTTGGGCAGGCCACTTCACTTTTCTGAGTCTCAGTGACCTCCTCTATAAAATGGGGATGAGTGATAATAATAATTGTGGTATTTGTAAAATGTGCCAGGTACTGTACTGAGGGCTGGGGTGGATTCAAGCAAATTGGGGTTGGACACAGCCCCTGTCCCACGTGGGGCTCTTGATCCCAATCACCATTTTACAGATGAGGTAACTGAGCCTCAAAGAAGTGAATAATAATAATTATAATTGTGGTATTTGTTAAGCGCTTACTATGAGGCAGGCACCGTACTAATTGCTGGGGTGGATTCAAGCAAATCGGGGTGGATCCAGCCCCTGTCCCATGTGGGGCTCAGAGTCTCAACTCCCATTTTACAGATGAGGCAACTGAGGCACAGAGAGGTGAAGTGACTTGCTCAAGGTCACAAAGCAGATATGTGGTAGGGCTGGAATTAGAACGCTTCTTCTTCCAAGTCCCAGGCCTGTGCTCTATCCACTATGCCATGCTGCTTTGGCTGCTGCTGCTGGTGCTGCTCTAGCAACAGCCCTCATTCTCAGCCCTCCCCTGTCATCTAACTGGATCCTTAAATGATAGGAACTCGATCCGTGTTTTAGTGATAAGGCGATGACAGGGGATTAACAGTGAGTTGGTACCAATTCCATTCCGTGGACATTTAAAATAAAGGCAGAATTTAAAATCAGAAAGTTTATTGTCTTTCCTTTCACAGATTTAGCCTACATTCTGTTATGAGATCAGACGAAACTCAAGAGCTGAATTTTGTCTAAGCACTGAGAAATCCTAGAATTAAACAAAATATCAGCAACAATTGCTGTTAGGTCATTATTAGATTTTATGCTCCTTGGGAATAAGGACCACATCTTTTACTTCTATTTTATGTTTTCCAAGCACTTAGAACAAAGCTCTTTACACCATAGGGGCTCTGCTCAATAAATGAAAACCTAATTTAAATATACAAGTAATAGTAAAATATGGTCTGAGAAAATAAATGTGCATATTACTGCAATTGCCACACTAATAACAACTTGAATTTTCACTCTGCATGTTGCATTACGGCATTGCAGGTAGATGGGCTACGTAAGCCCATTTGTGCCTAAGGGTTTATTTGTAATTTGTTAATCAAAACTGGTTTAGGATGAGCTTATTTTTCTGGCCAAATTTTAGGTCTCAAAAATCGACAGAGCATTCTTTCAGCGTGGTGCAGTGGAAAGAGCACGGGCTTTGGAGTCAGGGCTCATGAGTTCGAATCCCAGCTCTGCCACTTGTCAGCTGTGTGACTGTGGGCAAGTCACTTAACTTCTCTGTGCCTCAGTTCCCTCACCTGTAAAATGGGGATGAAGACTGTGAGCCCCACGTGGGACAACCCGATTCCCCTGTGTTTACCCCAGCGCTTAGAACAGTGCTCTGCACATAGTAAGCGCTTAACAAATACCAACATTATAACATTATTATTCTTTCAAAGGTGTCCCCATTCCGGACCACATACCACATTCATTCATTCAACTGTATTTATTGAGCACTGACTGTGCAGAGCACTGTACAAAGTGCTTCATCATGGTCAGGGAAAGTGTCTACCAACTACATTACATTGAACTCTCCTAAGTGTGTAGTTTAGTGCTTGGCACACGGTAAGTGCTCAATAAATATGATTGATTGATTGATGAAACTGCTTATTAGAATTTGATGTGTATCTTGCCGGTGCTTCTTTATCTGTTGCCAAAATGTACTTTCCAAGCACTTAGTATAGTGCTCTGCACACATAAGCGCTCAATAAATACGATTGAATAAATGAATGTATTAATGAAATTAATGTAATTATTCATTCAATAGTATTTATTAAGCGCTTACTATGTGCAGAGCACTGTACTAAGCGCTTGGAATGTACAATTCGGCAACAGATAGAGACAATCCCTGCCCATTGACGGACTTACAGTCTAATCGGGGGAGACAGACAAAAACAGTAGCAATAAATAGAATCAAGGGGATGTACATCTCATTAACAAAATAAATAGGGTAATAAAAATATATACAAATGAGCAGATGAGCACAGTGCTGAGGAGAGGGGAAGGGAGAGGGGGAGGAGCAGAGGGAAAGGGGGAAAGGGGGCTTACTTGAGGGGAGGTGGGGGAAGGGCAGAGAGGCAGCAGAGGGAGCAGAGGGGAAAGGGGAAGCTCAGTCTGGGAAGGCCTCTTGGAGGAGGTGAGCTCTCAGTAGGGCTTTGAAGAGGGGAGGAGAGTTAGTTTGGCGCAGGTGAGGAGGGAGGGCATTCCAGGACAGTGGGAAGACGTGGGCCAAGGGTCGACGGCGGTATAGGCAAGAATGTGGGACATTGAGGAGGTGGGCGGCAGAGGATTGGAGCCTAAGGGGTGGGCAGTAGAAAGAGAGAAGGGAGGAGAGGTAGGAGGGGGCAAGGTGATGGAGAGCCTTGAAGCTCAGAGTGAGAAGTTTTTGTTTCATGCGGAGGTTGATAGGCAACCACAGGAAAAATGAAATGTTTTCCCACCTTATCTTGGGACTCTGGACCCCGGAGAGTGAAGAAACAATGTGGCCACATGTATCCCTGGAGTAAGGGGGAGTGGGTAGAGTCATTCCTAGGAATCAGTCAATCAGTCAATTAATAGTATTGATTGAGCACCTACTGTGTGCAGAGCACTGACCTAAAGACTTATGAATGTACAATAATGTTTGTAGACATGAACCCTGCCCTCAGGGAGTGTACATTTTAGTGGGAGAGTCAGACACAAACTAATGAAATCCCAATTTTGGGTTCTCCCCTCCCTGCCAGGACTGTGATACTCATGTGGAACAGGGACTGGGTCCAGCCTGATAATCTTCTACCGACTCCAGTGCTTACTATAGTGCTTGGCACGTAGTAAGAACTAGCGAGGCCTAGTGGAATAGAACACGGGCCTGGGAGTTAGAAGGACCTGGGTTCTAATCCCAGTTCCACCACTTGTCTGCTGGGTGACCTTGGGCAAGTCACTTAATTTCTCCGTGGCTCAGTTACCACATCTGTAAAATGGGGATTAAGACTGTGAGCTTTATGTGGATCATGGATTGGGTCCGACCTGATTACCTTCTATCAACCGCAGCACTTAGTACCAGGCCTGGCACACAGTAAACTTTTCCAACTGCCTCTGGCGAGTCCTGTCAGTGATTGATAAGATGTTCAAATGCCGCCTTTCTATCGGAGAGTGGAGCCCACCAGGGACAAGTCCTGGAACTGATCCTGCAAAATGAACGTCAGGTCCTGGTGAGGAGAGCTTGGCCACCACCAAACAGCAGAGAATCTGCCCTTCTGCCAGGGCTGCCGGGTGTGACGGCCCAAGGAGGAGTCGGGTTGGTGAGTCTAGATGGACTCTGCCTTCCGGGGCTGGAGCTAAATTCTGGGGAAATTCTTCTGGAAACTGGAAGGGGTTGGGGTAACTACAGGGTGTAGAGGGCCATGTGCGGGGTGGATGGGAAATGTCCTGAGGGCTGCCCCTTCCCCAGTACAGGTAGAGGTAGGGGTGGCTGGGATACGGGGTGCCCTCAGGAACAGAGTGGAGGGGGAAAGACCCAACACCCCAAACTCCCTAAACTGGGAGGACTCTCTCCTCCCCTGACATTGAAACAAAGTCCCTGAACTGTTCTTATAGCCTCCAGTCCATGCTGCCCTCAGGGACTTTGGGCATATGAGGGTTGTGGGTGGGTGGGAAGGTTGGGTAATATAGGGGATGGTGGGAAGCAGGGAGAAGAAGAGATGAGGGAAAGATGCTCCCTTGGCCCCCTGAACCGGTCTAGAAGGAGGAGACAGATAACAAAACAAAACAAGTAGACAGGCATCAATACCTCAAAATAGATAAATAGAATTATAGATATATACACATCATTAATAAAATAAATAGAATAATAAATATGTACAAATATACACCAATGCCATGGGGCGGGGAAGGGGGTAGAGCAGAGGGAAGGAGTAGGGGCGATGGGGAGGGGAGGAGAAGCAGAGGAAAAGGGGAGTTCAATCTGGAAAGGCCTCCTGGAGGAGGTGAGCTCTCAGTGGGGCTTTGAAGGGGGGGGAGAACTAGTTTGGTGGATGTGAGGAGGGAGGGCATACCAGGCCAGAGGTAAGACTTGGGCCAGGGGTCAACGGTGGGACAGGCTAGAACGAGGAACAGTGAGGAGGATAGTGGCAGAGGAGCAGAGTGTGTGGGGTGGGCTGTAGGAAGAGAAAAGGGAGGTGAGGTAGGAGGGGGCAAGGTGATGGAGAGCTTGGAAGCCAACAGTGACGAGTTTTTGCTTGAAGTGATGGTTGATAGGAAACCACTGGAGATTTTGCCCAAGGTCACATATGAGACAAGTGGTGGAGCTGGGATTAGAACAATGATCCTCTGACTCCCATGCCCGTGCCCATTCCACTGTGCCATGTTAAGTCTCATCATCGTTGTCCATATAACTTTTAATTGGTTGTTCCGTTATTGCCTGTTGGGTAACTGACTAATCAAGATAAGGTAGGGGGAAATGAAGAGACTGCAACCCAAAAAGGCAAAGAAAGAATCTGATCCTTTCTGGTTAACCCTCCCAACTTTAATTTTGTCATCCCATCGGTTATCCTTTGCATTCGTTCATTCAATAGTATTGACTGAGCGCTTACTATGTGCAGAGCACTGTACTAAGCACTTGGAATGTATAATTCGGTAACAAATAGAGACAATACCTGCCCAGTAACAGGCTCACAGTCTAAATGGGGAAGACAGTAAAACAAGACAGAACAAAACAAAACAAAATCATCAAGATAAATAGAATCATAGAGATAAACACATCATTAACAAAATAAATAGCGTAATAAATAATGTAAATAAATATGCTCAGTGCTGAGGGGAAGGGGGAAGAACAGAGGGCAGTAGAGGGTGGGAATGGGGAGGGGAAGAGGAGCAGAGGGAAAGGGAGGCTCAGTCTGGGAAGGACTCCTGGAGGAGGTGAGCGCTCAGTAGAGCTTTGAAGAGGGGAAGAGAGTTAGTTTGGTGGACGTGAGGAGGGAGAGCATTTCAGGACAGCAGTAGGACGTGGGCCAGGGGTCAACAGCGGGTTAGGCATCAACGGGGGACAGTGAGGAGCAGAGGAGCAGAGTGTACAGGGTGGGCAGTAGAAAGAGAGGTGAGGTAGGAAGAGAGGTGGAGGTGGTAGGAAGGGGCCTGGTGATGGAGAGTTTTAAAGCCAAGAGTTTTTGTTTCATGTGAAGGTTGATAGGCAACTACTGGAAGTTTTTCAAGAGGGGAGTGACAGGCCCAGACCGTTTCTGTAGGAAGATGATCCGGGCAGTGAAGTTATAGACTGAAGTGGGGAGAGACAGGAGGAAGGGAGATCAGAGAGAAGGCTGACACAATAATCCAGTCGGCATATTATGAGAGCTTGTACCAGCAAGGTAGCAGTTTAGATGGAGAGGAAAGGGCAGATCTTGGAGATAGTATGAAGGTGAGACCGGCCGGTGTTGGTGATGGATCAGATGTGTGGGGTGAATGAGAGAGCAACATGGATATTCATTGATTCATTCATCTATTTATTTTTGGTATTTCAGTTCTCCCCAATGATGATGATCTGGGCAGCGGAGTGAAGAATAGACTGGAGTGGGGAGAGAGAGGAGGAAGGGAGATCAGAGTGGAGGCTGACACAATAATCCAGTCGGCATATTATGAAAGCATGTCCCAGCAAAGTAGCAGTTTAGATGAAGAGGAAAGGGTAGATCTTGGTGATATTGTGAAGGTGAAACCGGCAGGTGTTGGTGACGGATCAGATGTGTAGGATGAATGAGAGAGCAACATGGATATTCATTGATTCATCCGATCCATCACCAACACCGGCCGGTCTCACCTTGCTGGTACAAGCTCTCATAATATGCCGACTGGATTATTGGGCACCGATTGTCTCTGTTGTCTCTGTTGCGCATTCCAAGCGCTTAGTACAGAGCTCTGCACACAGTAAGCGCTCAATAAATATGATTGAACGAATGAATGAATCAACTGGGGTGAAGAAAAATTAAGTGGAGAAAAACTTCTGGAGGAGGCAGGATATCAGAAGGTCTTTGAAGGTTTTCTTCACCCCAGTTGATTCATTCATTCGTTCAATCATATTTATTGAGCGCTTACTGTGTGCAGAGCACTGTACTAAGTGCTTGGAATGTACAATTCGGCAATAGAGACAATCATGAGCAGGTTGATAGGCAACCACTGGAGGTTTTTGAAGAGGGGAGTGGCATGCCCAGTGTGTTTCTGTAGAAAGATAATTCGGTCAGCGGTGTGAAGTATAGACTGAAGCGGTGAGAGACAGGAGGATGGGAGATCAGAGAGGAGGCTGATGCAAAAATCCAGTCGGAATATTATGAGAGATTGTACCAGCAAGGTAGCAGTTTGGATGGACAGGAAAGGGCAGATCTTCATGATGATGTGAAGGTGAGACTGGCAGGTTTTGGTGACGGATTGGTTGTGTCGGATGAATGAGAGAGCTGAGTCAAGGATGACACCAAGGTTGCGTGCTTGTGAGAAGGGAAGGATGGTAGTGCTGTCCACGGTGATGGGAAAGTCAGGGAGAGGACAGGGTTTGAGAGGGAAGATAAGGAGCCCAGTCTTGGACATGATGAGTTTTAGGTGGTGGGTGGACACCCAGGTGGAGATGAAGGCAAGAGGAGATACGAGCCTGGAGGGAGGGAGGAAGAGAGAACAGGGGAGGAGATGAAGATATGGATGTCATGTAGATTTGGGTGTCACTTCACATCCTTTAAACTATCAGCTCAGCACACTGGCACTCACAACTTTCTAACTTCCCTGTACCTGGAAGTTATTTCAGTGTCTTTCTCCCCCATTAAAATGTAATTTCCTTTAGGACAGAAATGATGTCTATTAATACTGTTGTGCATTTCCCAGCACTTAGTACAGTATGCTGCCCAGGATAATCTTTCATTAACACCATTTACTAATGGATTGATATTGTACATAACAATTTATGGAATGGTATGGCACTTAAGGGCTTACTGTCTGCCAAGCCCTGTTCTAAGAACTGGGCTAGATGCAACCTAATCAGGTGGGACACAACCTTTTCCCACACAGGACTCAGAGTATAAAGAAGCAGTGTGGCTTAGTGGAAAGAGCACAGGCCTGGGATTCAGAGGACGTGGGTTCTAATCCCAGCCCCGCCACTCATCAGCTGTGTGACTGGGCAAGTCACTTAACTTGTCTGTGCCTCAGTTACCTCATCTGTAAAGTGGGGATTAAAACTGTGAGCCCCATGTGTATCAGAAGCAGTGTGGCTCAGTGGAAAAAGCCCGGGCTTGGGAGTCAGAGGTCATGGGTTCGAATCCTGGCTCTGCCACTTGTCAGCTGTGTGACTGTGGGCAAGTCACTTAACTTCTCGGTGCCTCAGTTACCTCATCTGCAAAATGGGGATGAAGACTCAGCCTCACGTGGGACAACCTGATTACCCTGTATCTACCCCAGCGCTTAGAACAGTGCTCTGCACATAGTAAGTGCTTAACAAATACCAACATTATCATTATTATTATCTACCCAATGCTTAGAACAGTGCTTGGCAAATAGCAAGTGCATAACAATTGCCATCATTATTATTTGACTATATAATTTAATATACTCTATTATTCAATTTTGAATAATTTCTATTCATTGGTTTCCCTCTCACTCTTCTAACTGCCTCTGGTGAGTTCTGCCTGTGATTGATAAGACATTCAAATATCACATTTTGGGGGGCGGGGGTGGTGCCCTTCAACCTCCCGTGTTGAAACTGATCCTGGAGAAGGAACTTCAGGTCCCGGTGAAGTGAGCCTGACCAACCACCAAATAACAGAGAATCTGCCCTTCTTTCGGGGCTGCCGGCTCGGACGGGCCAGGGATGAGTTGGGCTGGTGAGTCTGGGGGGACCCTGCTCTCAAGGGTGGGAGCTGAATTCTGGGGAAATTCTCTTGGTTACTGGACAGGCGTAGTTGTGAGTACAGAATGTAGAGGGCGTGGGGTGTGGGGGGATGAAAGATGTTATCAAGGCAGCCCCTGCGCCAGAAAAGCTAGAGGAAGGGGTGGCTGGGTTGGGGGTGCTCACAAGAAGGGATTGGAGGGGAAAGATACAACATCCCAAACTCCCTAGAATGTCAGTCAGTCAATCATATTTACTGAGCACTTACCGTGTGCAGAGTACTGCACTAAGCACTTGGGGGAATACAATAATAGACATATTCCCTGACCATAAAGAGCTTAGATTCTAGAGGGGAGACAGACGTTTATATAAACTACAAATATGTACATATATGCTTTGGGGCTGGGAGGGAGGATGAATAAGGGGAGCAAGTCAGGGTGACACAGAAGGGAACTGAAGATAAGGAAAAGAGGGTTTGGTCAGGGAAAGCCTTCTGGATGAGATATGCGTTCAGTAAGGCTTTGAAGTGGGGGAGAGGAATTGTCTGTTGGATATGAAGAGGGAGGGCATTCCAGACCAGACGTAAGATGTGGGCAAGACATTGATGGTGAGATAGAAGAGATCGAGGTACAGTTAGAAGTTATTATTAGAGGAGGGATGTGTGTAGGCTGGGTTGTAGTAGGAGATTAGCGAGGTGAGGTAGAAAAGGGCAGCATGACTGAGTTTTCTAAAGCCGATGGTGAGGAGTTTCTTTTTGATGTGGACGTGGATGGGTAACCACTTGAGGAGTGGGCTGGGGGTGCCGACAAGAGGGGATTGGAGGGGAAATATAGAACATCCCAAACTGCCTGGAATGCCAGTCAGTCAATCATATTTATTGAGCACTTACTTGAGATTCTTGAGGAGTGGGGGAACATGTCCTGAACGTTTTTGTAGAAAAATGATCCAGGCAGCTGAGTGAAGTATGGACTGGAGTGGGGAGAGACAGGAGGCTGGGAGGTCAGCAAAGGAGGCTGATACAGCAGTCAAGGTGGAGTAATATAAGTAATCAGATTATTATTATTACTACTAATAATAATAATCATATGTGTTAAGCACTCAACTAAGAGGCAGGCACTCTACAAAGCTCTGGAGCGGATACAAGCAGATGGGGTTGGACACAGTCCCCATATCATGTGCTCACAATCTCAATCCCCATTTTTACAGATGAGGGAACTGAGGCCCAGAGAAATGAAGTGATTTGTCCGAGGTCACACAGCAGACGAGTGGCAGAGCCAGGATTAGAACCCATGACTTTCTTACTCCCAGGCCCATGCTCTATCCACTACACCGTGCTGCTTCTCCTAATTAATGTGGTAGGACTTTGCATGGAGAGGAAAGAGAAGATTTTAGCGATGTTGTGGAGGTAGAACCGACAGGATTTAGTGATGGATTCAAGGCAAGATTGGATAAAATTTCAAGAAGGGGGTGTCTACAGTGTTGAAGACAGCTAAGCAGTCTAGGAGGATTTGGATAGAGTAGAGGCAATCAGATTTGGCAAGGAAAAAGTCAGTGGTGACCATAGCAAGGGCTGCTTCATTTGAGTGTTGGGGACTAAAGCCAGATTTAAGGGAATCAAGGAGAGAATTGGAGGAGAGGAAGTGGAGACAGCAGGTATTTACAACTCTTTCAAGACTATTGGAGAGAAATGGTAGGAGTGTGATGGGGTGATAACTGAAGGGAGCCACTGGGAGGGCTTTTTTAGGATAGAGGACAGGTAAGTATGTTTGAAAGAAGTAGGGAAGAAACTGTTGGAAAGTGAAGAGTTGGAAAAGGCATTCAGGGAGGGAAGAAGGAAGGGGTTGGCTGTTTTGAAAAGGTATGAGGAAGGGGATGAGAAGCACAGGTGGAGGGGGTTTGCCACTTGCCTGCTGTGTGGTGTTGGGCAAATCATTTAACTTCCCTGTTCCTTAGTTTCCTCATCTGTAAAATGGGGATTAAGACTTTGAGGTTTATATGGGACAGGGACTGTGACCACCCTGATTATCTCATGACTACCTCACAACTTAATACAGTGCCCAGTGTTTAGTAAGTGCTTAACAAATACCATTCAAATGCTGATGTGTCAATTAAATGGTTGTCTCTGGTGCCACTTGGCTTTTTGGGTTTAGTGATGTTTATTGGGAAGTATTATTCATTAATAAATTGTTAATCATTCCTGAATCTTCATTTATTGGTCATTTATTGCCTCATTCCTAGAGAGAGGCCCTTGGGTCAACAAAGGCCCGTTGTTGGGTAGGGATTGTCTCTATCTGTTGTCGAATTGTACTTTCCAAGTGCTTAGTACAGTGTTCTGCACACAGTAAGCACTCCATAAGTACGATTTAATCAATGAATGAACAAAGACAGTTTTTTGTTCTCGACTCCTCTGTGCCTCAGTTTCCTCAGCTGTAAAATGAGGATGAAATGCCTGTCTTTCCCGCTTACCTAGACTGTGACCCCCTTGTGGAACAGGGACTGTGTCCAGCAGTCTGATTAGCTTGTATCGACTCCAGGGATTAGTACAGTGCTTGGCACATAGTAAGAACTTAACAAATTTCACAATTATTATGATTGATATCCATGATGTAAAAATGAAAGTTTAATACAAATTCAATGTAGTACTATTATTACTCCATGCCAGAATCTCAGGTGGAGAAATTAACAAGACTGAGTCGTAATCATTCCTACAAACCAAACCTGAACTTCCCTTATCCTTTTCCAAATCCTCCTCGCCTCCCTCCCTCCAGTCAATCAATCAACCAGTAAAATTTATTAAGGGCTTACTGTGTTTCGAGCACCGTACAAGCACATAGGAGAGTACCATCTAACAGAGTTGGTAGACAGGTTGGCTACCCACAAGGAGTTTCTAGTCTAGAAGGGGAGACAACGTTGGAGCTTCAGAGATACAAAAAAAAACACTCCTGAGACTGTGGGACTGTTTGGTACCAAATATAGATTTCCTTTTTCCAGAAGGTAGAGCCCCGAAGAGTTTGTGGAATTCTGCCTGCACCAGGTGACTCCTCCCTGGAGGTCACAGGGCAGCAGGGCAGCCTAACTGACATCCAAACTCAGCAAACAAATTGCATTTCCTTTATATCAGTTTCCCTTTCATTTTTCTAACTTCGTCAGTGAGTTCTGCTCAGTGACTGATGAGACATTCAAATGTCGCCTTTCTATTGGAGGGTGGTAGCCAGACGAGTCACTTCTTGCAACTGATCCCGCACAAGGAACTTCCATTCCTGGTGAGGGGATCCTGGCTGCCACCGAACCATGGAGAATCTGCCCTGCTGCCGGGGCTGCCGGCTGTGACGGCCCAGGGGGTAGTCGGGCTGGTGAGTCTGAGGGGACCCTGCTCTTGGGGAGGGACCTGAATTTTGGGGAAATTCTTCTGGACAGAGAATTTGGGGTAAGGGTAGGCACAGGATGTAGAGGGCGATGTGGGGGGATGGGAGATGCCCTGAGGGCTGCACCTCTCCCAGAACAAGCAGAAGTAGGGGTGGTTGGGGTTGGAGGTGTCCTCAGAAGGGGGCAGAAGGGAAAGACTGAAGACCCCAAACTCCTTAGAATGGACAGGGTCTCTCCTCTTCTACCCATTGACTCCAATCCCTGGATTGTTCTGGTAGCCCCCTACAAGTAACCCTTTTGACCCCTGAATAGGAGGGCTGGTCCTTCCTTTCCCCCACAAAAATCCTCATGCTGGGCTCAGTGAAGCAGGAGGCAGAGAAAGCAGGTGGACCCACTGCCCAGCCCCAGATTCCTTCCCATCCTGCTGGGGGCAGGGCGAGTTGTCTGGGAAGACAGCAGGGCGACTGGGGAGCAAACAGTAGGAGGAGGCTGTGGAGAGGGGCCAGGATCCATCATCCCCCTGCCCCTCTATCCCACCTGCAGACTTCAGAGGGCAGTGCTGGGTGGGGGAGGTAACATGGGTGTGGAGAGCTGAGATGAATGAGAAAGCATGCACGGACTACACTGTTGAACTCGGCCTAACATGGCTAAGGAACCCTGAAGAGACCTGGAAAAGCAGGTGGTACAGAGGGATAGAAAGATTAAAGTGTGAAGTTGTCTTGCTACCCACCAACATCAGGGGCACAGGAGAAGGGCAGGGGGGATTTGACTGCACCGAGGGGATCCATGGATGCCGGATCCTGGAGAAACTCGGTGCCCATACTGAAGCCCAGAAGGCATAGGGCAGACCAGATAGACTCCCAGAGCCTGGGTTTAATGATTCTGATTCTCCCCCATCACAGCCTTTCTCCCTAGGAGAATCTTCCCTGCATCCCTGCAGGGCAAGGGAACAGGGTAGAAGCAGAGTGGCTCAATGGAAAGAGCCCGGGCTTGGGAGTCAGATGTCATGGTTTCTAATCCCGGCTCTGCCACTTCTCAGCTGTGTGACTCTGGGCAAATCACTACACTTCGCTGTGCCTCAGTTACCTCATCTGTAAAATGGGGTTTAAGACTGTGAGTCCCACATGGGACAACCTGATCAACTTGTATCCCTCCAAGCGCTTAGCATAGTGCCTTCCACATAGTAAGCGCCTAACAAAATACCATCATTATAATTACTATTATTATCAGTGGGAAGAGCCCCAGTCTGCAACAGGGAGAACTGGATCTAATCTCAGCTCCACCACTTACCTGCTTTGTTACTTTGGACAAATCACTTCACTTTTCTGGGCCTCAGTTTTCTCATTTAGAAAATGGGGATAAAATTACTTTTCTCCTTCTCCATTAAACTCTGAGCAGTGGGTGGGACAGAGAGTGTGTCCAATCTGACTATAGGGTATCTACTTCTGTATTTAGTGCAGTGCACATAGTAAGTGCTTTACAAATTCCATTATTATTATTATTATTTTTATCTCCCAGAAAATGTGTAAGAATAATAATAATGTTGGTATTTGTTAAGCACTTACTATGTGCAGAGCACTATTCTAAGCACTGGGGATAGATACAGGGTAATCAGGTTGTCCCACCTGAGGCTCACAGTTAATCCCCATTTTACAGATGAGGTAATTGAGGCACAGAGAAGTTAAGTGACTTGCCCACAGTCACACAGCTGACAAGTGGCAGAGCTGGGATTCAAACCATGACCTCTGACTCCCAAGCCTGGGCCCTTTCCACTGAGGCACTCTGCTTCTCGATGCATGCAGGGGATACTGCAGATGGTGTTATTTTGGTGAAGGTGCTGGGCCCTCCGGCTATTTTCCACTATACCCCCACCCCAAACCTGCCCCCATCACCCCGGCCTCAAACTGGTCTGGGAAACGTGGTGGAGATGGGACCGAGGTGGGAGTTCTCCCTTGGCTTCAACTACCACCACTATGTGAATGATTACCAAATCGACATCTACAGCCCTGATCTCCTTCCCACTCTGCAGTTTCACATTTCCTTCTACCTTCAAGACATCTCTATTTGGATGCCCTGCTGACCCCTCAAACTTAACTGTCCAAAACAGAAAACTCCTTATCTTCCCACACAAACCTTGTCCTCCCTGTGACTTTCCCATCACTTTTGAGAGTACCACCAACCTTCCTATCTCACAAGCCAGTAAGCTCCTTGTTATCCTTGACTTCTTTCTCTCATTCAACCCACGTTTTTAATCTATCATTAAATCCTGTTGGTTCAACCTTCACAACATTGCTAAAATCCCTCTTTTCCTCTCCATCCAAACTACTACCATGTTAATCCAAGCACTTATCCTGTCCTGCCTTGATTACTGTATTAGCCTTCTTGCTGACCTCCCTGCCTCCTGTCTCTCTCCACACCAGTCCATACTTCACTCTGCTTCCTGGATCATTTTCCTACAGAAACATTCAGTCCATGTTTCCCCACTCCTCAAGAACTTCCAGTAGTTGCTGATCCCCCTTCGTATCTAACAGAAACTCCTTACCATCAGTGTTAAAGCACTCACTCTCCTACCTACTACCTCACCTACCTACCTCCTACCCTCCTGCCCTACCCTCCTACCTCACCTCACTACTGTTCTACTATAACCTGCCCCACACACTTCCCTCCTGTAATGCCAGCCTTCTCATGTACCTCAATCTCATCTATGTTGTCACAGACTTCTTGTCCTGTCTCTGGCCTGGAAACCCTTCCCTCTTCATATCTGACAGATAATTACTCTCCTCCAATTCAAAGGCTTACTGAAGGCACATCTCCTCCAAGAGGCCTTCCCTAACTAAGCCCTCATTTCTTCTTTTCCCACTCCCTTCTGTGTCACCCAGACTTGCTTCCTTTATTTACCACGTCTGCCCCCAGCCCCACAGCACTAATGTAAACTTTCCTCATTTATTCATATTAATTTCTGTCTCTCCCTCTAGACTGTAAGAACATTATGGGCAGGGAATGTGTGTTACACTGTTGTACTGTCCCAAGCACCTTACTGTCCCAAGCACCTTAGTACAGTGCCCCACAGATAGTAAGTGCTCAATAAATATGATTGACTGATTGGAACTGGGTCATCCCTTAGTTCTCCCCCACTTGGGGTAGAGACATTTTGGAGTCAGAGGGAGCCATTGGGGGATTGGGCTTGGCTGCCCACCTCCCACTTCTAGCACCTGTCCATTCTCCAATCACAGCCTCACCCACTGACACCCCCAGCCACTGGGACAGAGAAGGAGAGAGAAATCCTGCACATCCCTTATCTGGGCAAGGAGGGAGCTAATGGATCAAGCACATTGTGAAGTTGGGGGAATCTGATTCCTCTCTCTCCTCCTCTCCTCGCCCCCACCCCTCTTAACCTGACTAACACTTTTGGGGAACAGAGGCAGAAAGGAGGTGGGAGGAGCAAGGGGTGGAGGGAAGGCAGGCAGTGCCCCAACTCTACATTTCCCAGAACAGGAATGGTGGTCCCTTCCCTTCCCTCTCCACACTCCCACCTCCATCGTCCAGGAGAATTCCTGTACTCAAGGGGACAACAGATCCAGGAGGGACACGAGCATCCTCAAAGTGGGGAAACAATTCCAACCACGGTGTTCACACCTATCTGGTCTGGGTCTGGGAGAGGATCAAGGAACTGGGTATTCTCCTCCTACAACTGTTTGTATTCTTCACCATAACAGGTTTCCAGAGTCCATTCACTCTCCTGTTCAACTTTCACTTCCACAGTGGCTGGTTGGAGCAGGGTGAGGTGGTAGCCTTCTACTAAGACCCAGCTGCCGGGACCCCTTGGGGACTGGGGACCCCCTGAAGAGCCCGGTCCATAACTCAGCTCTGCAAGTCTCCTGCACCCCTGCCCAGAATGTGGAAATGCCAGATGAAGACAAAGGAAACATCCCAAAGCTCCTGTTGACCTTTGACCTCTGTTCTCAAACCACCATCTCTCAGGTCAGTGTCCTGCAGCTGTAAATGCCCAGGAGATGCTGGCCAAGGGGCTGGAGCCCTGATCCCACTACCCATGTTGGAGTGAAGAGCAGATTCAGGTCATCTCCCTGACTCAACCTGAGGGACAGAGTCTGTGAGTTGTCTGGCATGGGTGTGGGAGTGTTGGGGATTGATATCTGGGTGCCTGGGGTAAGAAAGTTGGTTTGGGACATTTGGTGACAGATGTGACAAGAAGCTGATCTGTACCGATGTCAGAGCCAAGAGTCTTGCACTGCTCTGTGCCTCATGTCCCAGCCTTGGTCTGGCTCTCTGATGGTGAGTGGGACAGGTTTTGACTGAGCCACTGTTGTCTGTCTGTGGCCCCAGAGATGGAGAACGTGGCAGGTTGCCCAGAATCCTTCACATCCAGGTTCCTCGTCATCCTCCTTTTTCTCCAGCTGCTCACAATGGGTTCAGGTAAGAATTTCTTCCCCATTTCACTGCCCTGTGAGGATGTCTCATAAACAAATAACTAAATAAATAAATCCCCCGGGGGTCACCAGTGTGAATGTTTCTCTAAGAGATCGGTGCCAGGGGGATTGTATGTCCTCTCAATCAATCGAGTGTATTTATTGAACATTTACCCTTTGCCAAGTACTGTCCCAAGTAATTGGGAGAGTATGATATAACAGAGTTTGTAGACACAGTCCATACCCACAAAGAGCTTACAGTCTAGAGGGGGAGGTGGGCATATATGTACATAAATTTTGTGGGGCTGAGGGTGGACAGGAGGCAGGGAGGTCAGAAAAAAGCTGATGCAGTAATCATGGTGGGATAGGATAAGTGCTTAGATTAATGTGGTAGCAGTTTGGGTGGAGAGGAAAAGGTGGATTTTAGCAATGTTGAAAAAGTTTCACTGACAGGATTTGGTGATAGATTAAATATGTGTGTTGAATGAGAAAGATGTATTGAGGATAATGCCAAGGTAACGGGCTTGTGAGAAAGGGAGGATGGTGGTGGTGTTTATAATGATGGGAAAGTCATAGGGAGTGCAGGCTTTTGGTGAGAAGATAAGGAACTCTGTTTTGGACATGTTAAGAGTGAGGTATCTGCAGGACATCCAAGTAGAAATGTCCTAAAGGCAGAAGAAAGTGTAAGATTGCAGAGAAGAAGGGAGATCAGGGCTGGCAATGGAGATTTAATAATAATAATAATGTTGGTATTTGTTAAGCGCTTACTATGTGCCAAGCACTGTTCTAAGCACTGGGGTAGACACAGGGGAATCAGGTTGTCCCACGTAGGGCTCACAATCTTAATCCCCATTTTACAGATGAGGTAACTGAGGCACCAAGAAGTTAAGTGACTTGCCCAAAGTCACACAGCTGACAAATGGCCGAGTGGAATTTGAACCCATGACCTCTGACTCCAAAGCCCCAAAGCCCGTGCTTTTTCCACTGAGCCATGCTGATTTGGGAATCATGTGCATAGAGATGGTAGTTGAAGCTGTGGGAGCGAAAGAGTTCTCCAAGGGAGCAAGTATAGATGGAGAATAGAAGAGGACCGGACACCCTGGGGCCTTCAGAGAGCAGACAGGAGGCAGCTCTGTTCTTCCTCTGGAGATGTCTCTCCTGCCCACCAAAGCCCCAGGCCCTGCTCCTTTCTGACAGTCTCTCTCTCTCTCTTTGTTACAGCTCAGTTTTCTGTGATTGGACCTGCAGAGCCTGTCCTGGCCTTGGAGGGGGGAGACACTGAGATGCCCTGTCACCTGAACCCTAAGGAAAGCGCTGAGTTTATGGAGGTGAGGTGGTTCCGATCCCAGCCTTCTAATGTCGTGCACCTGTACGATAGTGGAGCCGAGCTGTTTGGAGAGCAGATGGAGGAATATCAAGGGAGGACAGAGTTGGTGACAGACGCCCTGGATTATGGGAGTGTGACTGTGAGACTACGCAATGTCAGAGTCTCTGATGAAGGAAACTATCATTGTTCTTTCTATGATGGCAATTCTGAAGATGAAGCCCCTCTGGAGCTGCAGGTGGTTGGTGAGTGGCTGGTTTTTCATTGTGACCAGTGGAGGATTTTTCTCTCTCATTCTTACGCAGTCTCATAGACAGTCCTGGCCTTACCCAGAATTCCTTACAGCTTCAGGGCTCTACAATGTCCACTCCCTCTTGCCCAGAGTCCTATAAGCTGCCCAACCCCAAGCTGGTCCACAGGCAGCACTGCTCAGTGCAGCATTTCCACCAAACATTTCCCATGGGTCAGACTTCCTGAGTCAGTTTCCAGACTGGATTCCTGTGATTCTGAATAGCTTGGTGCTAAGATAAGGCTCAGGGCAAGGCATTCCCCTCTCTCCTGCTGGACAGGTTTTTCCCAAGAAATATTTATGTTTTCTAATGTTGGGTTCTCTCCTGATTCAGGGGCTATTCAGGGTTGGGGCAGGAGCCTGTTCTGGTGGTTCCAGCCCAGTGTGGTTAGGATGTATCCCGGCTAGACTACTGTGTCAGCCTTCTCTCTGACCTCCCTTCCTCCTCTCTCGCCCCGCTCCGGTCTATTCTTCACTCCGCTGCCCGGCTCATCTTCCTGCAGAAACGATCTGGGCATGTCACTCCCCTTCTTAAACAACTCCAGTGGTTGCCTATCGACCTCCGCTCCAAACAAAAACTCCTCACTCTAGGCTTCAAGGCTCTCCATCACCTTGCCCCTTCCTACCTCTCCTCCCTTCTCTCTTTCTACCACCCACCCCGCACGCTCCGCTCCTCTGCCGCCCACCTCCTCACCGTCCCTCGGTCTCGCCTATCCCGCCGTCGACCCCTGGGTCACGTCCTCCCGCGGTCCCGGAACGCCCTCCCTCCTCACCTCCGCCAAACCGATTCTCTTTCCCTCTTCAAAACCTTACTTAAAAATCACCTCCTCCAAGAGGCGTTCCCAGACTGAGCTCCTCTTCCCCCTCTACTCCCTCTGCCATCCCCCCTTTACCTCTCCGCAGCTAAAGCCTCATTTTCCCCTTTTCCCTCTGCTCCTCCACCTCTCCCTTCCCATCCCCACAGCACTGTACTTGTCCGCTCAACTGTATATATTTTCGTTACCCTATTTATTTTGTTAATGAATTGTACATCGCCTTGATTCTATTTAGTTGCCATTGTTTTTACGAGATGTTCTTCCCCTTGACGCTGTTTAGTGCCATTGTTCTTGTCTGTCCGTCTCCCCCGATTAGACCGTAAGCCCGTCAAACGGCAGGGACTGTCTCTATCTGTTGCCGACTTGTTCATCCCAAGCGCTTAGTACAGTGCTCTGCACATAGTAAGCGCTCAATAAATACTATTGAATGAATGAATGAATGATGAGGCATGGCCATATCTGAGTCTGCTTATGTTCCATTTTTATAAAGTATTTATAAGTGCTTAGTAAATGTATGACCTTGGGCAAATCACTTCACTTCTCTCTGTCTCAGTTATCTCATCTGTAAAATGGGGATTGAAACTATGAGCCCCACGTGGGACAGAGACTGTGTCCAACAAGATTTATTTATATTCACCACAGCGCTTAAAACAGTGCCTGGCACATAGTAAGCACATGAAATATACAATTATTATTATTATTATTGTTATTATTACCCAGAGTTCCCACCCATCCACTTTGCTCCTCCAAAGCCAACCTACTCACTGTACCTCCATCGCGTCCCTCTCACTGTCACCTCTTATTCATGTTATCCCTTCTATCTGGAACTCCCTCCCTATTCTTTATCATTATCATTATTGTTATTATTGTTATATTTGTTAAGCGCTGATGCACTCCAAAGGAGCGGGTTTGTCTGTGGGCACTTAGATCCAGGCACGGAAGAATGAAACAAACTGGCTCACTGAGTTTTGCTAATAAAGCTATGACTTTAATGCATAAACCTACAAGAAAGCTATGGCTTTAATGCATATGCCTATGAAACAAGGCTATGGCTTTAAAATACATAAACCTATGAAAAGCTATGGATCCAATGAACAAAACATACCCAAACCTTGAAGAAAATGTATTACACCCCCAGGGTCCCACAGGCAAAGTTAACCAAGCCTCAAACAAAAGGTATTACAATCCCCTAGGGTCTCAATGTCTCACCTCACCACGGAGCACTTCATGAACGTGCACCAACCTCTATCCCAGATGGACAAGGCCTCGAACCCCTTTGTCTCTCTAGTAACTCGGCGGGTCCTTTACAGAGTTTTGGGCCAGGCGTTCCCGGATAAACCAAGCACGCTCTGGACTGTCCTAGCCTCCACTCCAGGTTGCAAGGAGCAGCAGTTAGCCCACGTGAACAGGGCTTTTATTGCAGAGGGGGCGTGGAAGTGGAAGCTGGGCGTTTGTATTCCCCTGACCAACCGGGCGAGTAAACCGCATCACTGCCATGTTTTGGAACAGATTATCTGCCTGCAACTCGAAACATTAGAGTTTCTTCTGCATGGATGCTAATATATGTATAAACAGTTCATGGAAATGCCCAGTGGGGAATTTAAGTGAGATGTTTAGCCTTTGTTAAGTGCAACCTTGGGCCTTATCTGTGAGCTGTAGCCCCTAACTACATGTCCTTCGTTACCCATACAAAACCAATAAGAGCATGTAACAATTTCCGGATAACAGAGGAGAAGGCAGGCCTTTCCAAAATGGAGTCAGTTTGTCTTGGTGTGGTGAGGCGATTGTGGACATATCTCAGGGTGGTCTCACAAGTGCTTACTATGTGCCAACCACTGTTCAAAGCGTTAGGGTAGATACAAGGTTATCAGGCAGGACACAGTCCTTACACAGTCTGTGTAGGAGAAAGTGGGAATTATTCCCCATTTTACAGATGAGGGAACTGAGGCACGGAATTTAAGTGAGTTACCCAAGGTCACACAGCAGACAAGTGGTGGATCCAGGATTGGCATCCATGTCCTCTGATTCCCAGGCCCATGTTCTTTCCACTAGGCCATGCTGCTTATCGTTCATGTTCATGTCCAACAGACCACAACTCTCCCCATCTTCAAAATTCAGTCTGTCAACCAATCAATCAATCATATTTACTGAGCTTTTACTATGTGCAGAGCACCATACTAAATGCTTTGGAGAGTATAATCCAACAAAATTAGCAGACATATTCCCTTCCCATAACGATCTTACAGTCTAAAGGGGGAGACATACGTTGATATGAATAAATAATTTATAATATATAATTTAAATATATGTACATAAGTACTGTGGATTTGAGGGTGGGGTAAACATCCAATGTCCAAAGGTCACAGAGCCAAGTGCAAGGATAACACAGAAGGGAGAACAAGCTGGGGAAAAGAGGCAGCTTAATCAAAGAAGGCCTCTTAGAGAAGACTTGACCTTAATAAGGCTTTGAAGGTGGAGAGAGTGGGGGTGTGGAATATTTGGAGAGGGAGGGAGTTCCAGGCTGGGGAAAGGATGTGGAAAAGGGGTCCGTGGAGAGATAGACGAGATTGGGGCAGAGTGAGCAAGTTGGGTTTTAGTAGATTAATGAGGTGAGAAAGGATGGGGGTGAGCTGATTGAATGCGTCACATCTCCTCCAAGATTTGCTCTTCCTCCACCCTTCCTTTTCATTCAATAGTATTTATTGAGCGCTTACTATGTGCAGAGCACTGTACTAAGCGCTTGGGATGAACAAGTCGGCAACAGATAGAGACAGTCCCTGCCATTTGACGGGCTTACAGTCTAATCGGACTCCACCCTTCCTTTGCACTTGGGTCTGTTCCACTGACACATTTTAATGGTCACCCCACCCTGGCCCCAGAGCACTATGTCCTTCCTCTCATACTTGACTGATTCCCCTATCTGTTATGTATTATATTTTCTGTCTGCCCTACTATCAGTCATATTTACTAAGCACTTACTGTGTAGAGCACTGTACTAAGCACTTGAGAGAGTACAATATAACAGAATTGATAGGCATGCTCCCTGCCCACTACAGGCTTACCTTCTAGAGGAGGAGACTTACATTAATATAAATAAATAAATTATGGATATGTACAAAAGGGTCATGGGACTGAGGGACGGGTGAATAAAGGTTTCGAATCCCAACTGCAAGGTTGAAGCAGAAGGGAGTGGGAGAAGAGGAAATGAGGGCCTACTCAGTGAAAGTCTCTTGGAGAGATATGTCTTCAATAAGGTTTTCAAGGTGGAGAGAGTGATCATCTGTTGAATGTGAAGTGGCAGGGCATAGCAGGCCAGAGGCAGGACATGGGTGAGTGGTCAGCGGTGAGATAGACAGTATAGAGGTGTGGGGAGTCACATCACTAGTGAGTTACTAGACTGTGAATTCCTTGTAGCCAAGGATATCGTGTCTATGAACTCTCTTACTGTATTTTCCTAGGTATTTAACACAGTGCTCTTCTCTTAGTAAATACCACTGATTGATTTATTAATAATAATTATGGTATTTGTTAAGCGCTATGTGCAGAGCACTGTTCTAAGCACTGGGGTAGATACAGGATAATCAGATTGTCCCATGTGGGGCTCACATTTTTTTTAATCCCCATTTTTGCAGATGAGGAACTGAGGCACAGAGAAGTGAAGTGACTTGCCCAAGGTCACACAGCAGACAAGTGGCGGGGCCAGGATTAGAACCCACAACCTCTGACTCCCTAGCCCAGGCTCTTTCCACTAAGCCACGCTGCTTCTTAGAGAAGCTTCTTAGAGAAGCAGCATGGCTCAGTGGAAAGAGCACGGGCTTTGGAGTCAGAGGTCCTGGGTTCGAATCCCGGCTCTGCCACTTGTCAGCTGTGTGACTGTGGGCAAGTCACTTAACTTCTCTGTGCCTCAGTTACCTCATCTGTAAAATGGGGATTAAGACTGTGAGCCCCACATGGGACAACCTGATTCCCTTGTGTCTACCCCAGCGCTTAGAACAGTGCTCTGCACATAGTAAGCGCTTAACAAATACCAACATTATTATTATTATTCTTTTATTTATTGATAACAAGTGCTTTATCCCCATTCTACAGATGAGGTAATTGAGGTACCGAGAAGTTAAGTGATTTGTCGAAGGTCACTCAGCAGGCTAATGGTGGATTCAGGATAAAACACAGATCCTCTGACTCCCTGGCCAGTGTTCTTTTGATGAGGCCATGTTTCTCTATTGGTTTTCATTCATTCATTCATTCATTCATTGGTATGTATTGAGCACTTATTGTGTGGACAGAATTCATTCATTCAATCATATTTATTGAGCGTTTACTGTGTGCAGAGCACTGTACTAAGCAATTGGGAGAGTACAATACAACCAAAAAAAGATGCATTCCCTGCCCACAACGAACTTTTCAACAGAAGTATATAAGCATCCCACACCCTGTCTTATCCAGCCTCCCACACACCCATACACACTTGAGTTTTGAAGGGGAAGCAGGACTGGATGGGGGCAAGAAAATGAGTGGAGGGGTGAGGTTGAGAAGGAATTTGTGGTCCAGACCAAGGTAAGAACAGAGCACAGGACCCTGCTCGCCCTCCCGCCCTTCTCCCCCAAGTGAGAACCCCTGGTTGCTGCACTGCTGACCCTCTTCTAGCGTCTTCCCTGGGGGAAGCACCGGCTGGGTAGACACAGGGAGTCGAAGCCCGAGGGGAAGCAGCATTTTCCTGGTTCCATGGGGATACTGTGTTGTAAGAATAATAATCATAATTTTGGTATTTGTTAACTGCTTACTATGTGCCAAGCACTTTATTAAGCACTGGGGTACGTATAAGGTAATCAGGTCCCATATGGGAAGCAGCATGCCTAATGGCAACAGCAAGAACTTGGGAGTCAGAGGTCGTGGATTCTAATCCTAGCTCCCCCTCTTATCTGCTCTGTGACCTTGCGCCAGGTACTTCATTTCTCTGTGCCTCAGTTACCTCATCTGTAAAAAGGGGATTAAAAATGTGAGCCTCATATGGGATAGGGTCCAACCTGATTTATATTTACCCCAGTGCTTAGAACAGTGCTTGGCACATAGGAAGCGCTTAAGAAATACCATGATCATTATTATTATTATTATTAATGTTACATGGGGCTCACATTTTAAGTAGGAAGGAGCACAAGTATTTAATCCCCATTTTGCAGATGGGGGAACTGAGGCACAGAGAAGGTAAGTGATTTACCCAAGGTCACACAGAAGACAAGTGGTGGAGTCCAGAGTAGAACCCCGGTCGTCTGATTCCAAGGTTCCTGCTCTTTCCCCTCTGCTACGCTGATTCTCCTGTGTTGGCAGAAATAGCCGAAGCCCGAGAATGGGAAGAAGGGGAGCGAGACCCTCCAACCATGGACACAGCGCTCTCCCTGGGGAATCACGAGAGGCACCTTCTACTCCGTGACCTTCCTGTCACCTCAGACCAGCCGGCCTGGCCCAGGAAATGCTCAGCCTTCGTCCTTCCCCAACAGTGCTCTCTATGCTCCCCAAACCACTGGGTTTCCAACTCTACACCTCCTTCCCTTCAGAGACAGGAAGGGAGACCAGAGCTCTCTGCCCCTGCTTTGGGCTCTTAGCATGTCCTGAAGCAAAGACACAGCGAGGATCATAAGACCCCCGGTCATGTCTCCTCCCATGTGGATCTAACTCCCCCAGAGCTATAGAATAGGCCATACTTGCCCCATGTTTCCCTCTGATGATATTTTTGGGAATTCTATTTCAGCTTCCCTCTTCCCGACGGCTCTGTCCTTGATGGTGGCCCTGGGAGTGACCCTTCCTCTGCTGGGACTGCTCATCGCTGGGGGTCTTTATCTCATCTGGAAACACCCCAGGGACAAAGGTAAAGGAACGAGAATATTTCTGAGACTTCTTTCTTGCGGCAGGGAAAGGCAGTAGACCAGATAGGGAAGGGAGAGACAGACAGATCACAAGTTACTGCCCCCAGATACCTGGCAAAGACAGATCCCCAACCTCACACATACAACCCACAATATGGCACCGTATTTTCCCAAGAGAAAGGACCGACCAACCCTCTGACTTTGTCACCCGTCACTCACGTGGGTGGGGAGACAATAGGGAGTAGAGAAATCCCAGTCCTCGGATGTAGTTCAGACTGGAGCCTATCGATAACCTTGCATTTTTCTGTCCCCACCCCAGTCCCCCCAGTGCAGCCACAATCCCAGTGGAGCCGGGAGATCTGAGATCTGGGAAATAGAGACTGGTCACAATCAACCGGCTCTTCCCAGAGATTCTGGGGACAATGGTCACCATTCCAGATCTATGGCTCATTCCTTGGGCAGTGGGTATCTTCCCGAGGAGCCAGTCCCCTGCTATATGTCCAAGAAACTGACTTTCTCCAACCCCATTTCAACCCCTGCTAGCCTACCCCCAGTTCTCCCATTCTAGAGTATCCCTGACTTATTTCTGTTCATTTCCAGAGAAATTCCTGTTGGAGCTCAGTAAGTTCCGTGTTTCTTTCATTTCTGTCATTTTCTCATGTTGGTGTTTGTTCGTGCTCCATCAGCCCAGTGACATCTCCTCTCTCTGTTGTCTTTGCAGGGCAGACACTGGTAGAGCTACGCCCCAGTAAGTGACCCTAACATGCTCTGTGATAACTGGTCCCTCCCACTTCGGGGTTCCAGACCCTCCTTGGCTTCTGCCCTGACCCCCAGACCCAGGGCCCTTTCCAGAACCCTTTGTGGCCTCTTCACCCTCCATTCATTCATTCATTGAAGTGTATTTTTTGAGCGCTTACTGTATGCAAAGCACTGTGCTAAGCGCTTGGGAGAGTACAATAGAATATGACACATTCCCTGCCCACCACTCCTCCCGCTCATCTTTCTCCTCTGCCTCCTGCTCCTCCCTGCTGCTGCTGTCAGGAGCCTCCTGGAATGGCCAGACCAGATTGCGGTGCATGGCTCAGTGGAAAGAGCCCGGGCTTGGGAGACAGAGGTCATGGGTTCGAATCCCGGCTCTGCCACTTGTCAGCTATGTGACTGGGGCAAGTCACTTCACTTCTCTGGGCCTCAGTTACCTCATCTGTAAAATGGGGATTGACTGAGCCTCACGTGGGGCAACCTGATTACCCTGTATCTACCCCAGTGCTTAGAACAGTGCTCTGCACATAGTAAGCGCTTAACAAATAATAACATTATTATTGCGGTGGGGACAGAGGGGAGGTGAAGCCCCAGGCAGGAGCGGGGGCCCCTCCGGCAGAGATGGTGGGCGGCTGGGGCCTGAGCCCTGGGGGCGGGGCGGAGCGCGATGACGTCACCGCAGTATCTCGTCCGGGGGGGGGGCGGGGCGGAGCCTGGGGGGGGGGGACAGTGTGCGGCGGTGGCCGGGGGGCCGGCGGAGTGGGGGGGTCACAGCTCTGGACCCGCCCCCTCCGGGCAGCCCTCCTGGGCTGCGCCCTGGCCCGGCCCGGCCCCGGAGTCTCTTCTGCCCCGAGCCCCCAACGCTCACCCGCACACTCTGTCCGCAGCCAACGTCACTCTCGATCCCCACACGACGCATCCCCGACTCGTCCTGTCTGAGGATCGGAAACGGGTGACACTGAGAAACACACGGCGGTACCTGCCCGACAACCCGGAGAGATTCAGTCATAACTCCTGTGTGCTGGGCCGCGAGCGCTTCACCTCCGGGAGACATTGCTGGGAGGTGGAGGTGGGAGAAGCGACTATCTGGTATCTGGGGGTCTGTAGGGAAAATGTGAGGAGAAAAGGGGGCATCTCGGAGTCACCTGCGGATGGATTCTGGGCCGTGAAGAAAGATTATGATGGATACTATGCGCTCACCTCTCCTCGCGTCCCTCTCCCCCTGACCACCTCCCCCAGCCGGGTGGTGGTTTACCTGGACTACGAGGCTGGAGACGTCTCCTTCTACAGTGGCACTGACGGATCCCACATCTACACTTTCCCCCGCGCCGCCTTCTCGGGGACCCTCCGACCTTTCTTCCGCCTTTATTACACGAATCAATGCCTGACCATCTGCCCTGTCCCTGCCCCCGCTCAGGAGACTCCAGTGAACCCCCCTGGCCTGGGACCAGCCTCAGCCACTGGAGAAGGGGATCCCCTCCCTGGGGCCGATGCCCCATTGCTCCCCCAACCCAAGCCGGGCCCCGGAGTCCCTCCTGCCCCTTAGGGAGCCTCCCGGCCCCTCCCCTCTGCCCCCTGTACCGCTCCTTCCCCTCCCGGGGCTGCAGCTACCTGTGTCCCCGCCTCCTCCTCTGCTCCCCCAGGGCAGGCCCAGCCTAGGAGGGGTCTCTGCTACTGTTGCTGCTGCTGGGGAAGTGTCCCTGCTGAGGGCGGGGCTGGGGGCAGTAAAGCAGCTGCTGCAACTCTGGTACCTCAGTGGGGTTTTACAAGTGCCACTGACCCTCCTGCTCCTTACTCCTCCACCAGACCCTGAACTCGGAGGGCAGAGGGGCAGCTCGCCTCCACCGCACAGTTGTGATAGACTCCAGATTCTCCTGGTTTATGGCAATTCTTTTTGAACTTTCGTGTGGGATTGGGTTCTGTTCCTGGCTCAGTGTGGAGGTGGCTAATGTGATTATGGGCTTCACCTTGAATTCACCAGAATAATAATAATGATGGCATTTGTTAAGCGCTTACTATGTGCCAGGCACTGTTTTAAGTGCAGGGGTAGGTACAAGGTAATCAGGTTGTCCCACGTGGGGCCGACGGTCTTAATCCCCATTTTACGGATGAGGTAACTGAGGCACAGAGAAGTTAAGTGAGTTGCCCAAAGTCACACAGCTGACAAGTGGCAGAGCCGGGATTAGAACTCACGACCTCTGGCTCCCAAGCCCGTGTTCTTTCCACTAAGCTAATAGTTATGGTATTTGTTAAGCTCTTACAATGTCACAGGCACTGTACTAAGCGGTGGCATGGATACAATCAAAATGGGTTGGACACAATTTCTATCCGACGTGGGACTCTTGAGAAGCAGCATGGTGTAGTGGCTAGGGCACGGGCCTGAGAGTCAGAAGGTCATGGGTTCTGATCCCGGTTCTGCCACTTGTCTGCTGTGTGAACTTAGTCAAGTCACTTCTCTTCTCTGTGCCTCAGTTACCTCATCTGTAAAGTGATGATTAAGACTGTGAGCCCCACGTGGGATGGGGACCAAGTCCACCCTGATTACCTTGTATCAACCCCAGTGCTTAGAACAGTGCTTGGCACATAGTAAGAGCTTAATAAGTTCTATTATGATTATTATTATCACTAAAAATCCCCATTTTATAGAAGTGGTAAGTGAGGCACAGAGAAATGAAGTGACTTGCCAAAGGTAACAGAGCAGACAAGTGAGAGAGGCTGAATTAGAAATCAGGGCCTTCTGACCCCCAGGCTCATGTTCTATCCATTAAGGCACACTGCTTCTCAGTGTGATGCCCCATACCCGCCGACACTCTCCCTGCGCTCCGTGACACAGCGGGAATAGGATGGGCGGGATGAGAGAGTGTGAATGGTGCCACACAGACCAGACCAGCAGAACTCCAATCAACTCCTCCGTGCACATTCTCACCCCAAATTCTCAGAATTGAGGCTCATCCCTTATTTCTAATGGGGGACTCCATCCCTGAGCACCTACTGCATTCAGCTCACCCAACTGAGAATGGATTGTGCACAGAGCACTGGAGAAAGTGTTTGGGAGCATACGATGAGAATTACAGTCACTATGCCTGCCCTCAAGAAACTGAGATTTTCATGGGGAAGAGCGGTAAACACAGATTGTAATAACAGGATTAATAAGTGAAATAAATCGGCTCCACACCTGCTGATTTCGTTAATCCGTTGGGGTGACATATTTGGGAAGGTGGGGATTGGTCGGGGATTGGGTTCTGTAGGAGAGGGGTTTTCATGGGGAGCTGTAAAGGGAGGTGGGGAACACAGGCTCAGTGTTTTGGGCATGTTTTGTCAGAGGTGAGAGGAAGGAGTGGTAACAAAGTTGGCTTGTGAGGAGTGAAGAGTGCAAGCGTGAGTGGTTGAGAATACCGGAAAGGTGAGAAGGAAGCAGTGTGGTGTAGTGGAAAGAGCCTGGGTCTGGGAGTCAGAGGACCTGGGTTCTAATCCCAGAGCTGCCATTTGTCTGCTGGGTGACCTTGGGCAAGACACTTAACTTCTCTGTGCCTCAGTTGCCTCACCTGTGAAATGGGGTTTAAGACTGTGAACCCACTGTGGGACATGGACCGTGTCTAATCTGATTAATTTGTATCTACCCCAGCGCTTTCTACAGTGCCTGGCACATAGTAAGGGCCCGACAAACACAATAAACTCTAATAAAGGAGAGAACTGGGGGAGAATCCTACATCCTATGAGCAGAAAGATTTGCTTTTTCTGGAGAAATCTGTAACCACAGGAGGTTTTTGAGGAGCTGAGTGAAGGCTCTGATTTTTAGTCAGTCACTCATTTTAAGAACACAGTTCCCAGAGTGCAATGCAGAAAAATCTAAAAAATAATAATTGTGGTATTTGTTAAATATTTATCATGTGCCAAGCACTGTTCTATACGCTGGGGTAGACACAGGGTAATCAGGTTTTCCCATGTGGGGCTCACCCTTTTAATCCCCATTTTACAGATGAGGTAACTGAGGCACAGAGAAGTTAAGTGACTTGCCCAAGGTCACCCAGCAGACAAGTGGTGGATGGGGGAGAGGCTGGGGACAAGAAGATTAGTGAGTTGCATCAGTGCAACTGAGAGATGACAGGAACATGACCCAACCTGGTGATTGAAAGAGTGGGAGGAAGGAGTGAATCTGGAAAATTTTGAAGGGAAAACCCAGCAGGATGTAGTGGCGCTGTGGCCTAATGAAGCATGGGCCTGAGAATCAGAGGATTCTAATCCTGGCTCTGCCACTGTCTGTTTTGTGACTTGGACAAGCCACATAGCTTCTCTGTGCCTCAGTTACCTCCTTTGTAAAACATGGATCAAGACTTACAGCCCCAATAGGACATGGACTATGTCCAACCCAATTACCTTTTCTACAAGCTAGCACTATACAAGCTAGAGAAGCAGCGTGGCTCAGTGGAAAGAACACGGGCTTTGGAGTCAGGGCTCATGAGTTCGAATCCCAGCTCTGCCACTTGTCGGCTGTGTGACTGTGGGCAAGTCACTTAACTTCTCTGTGCCTCAGTTCCCTCATCTGTAAAATGGGGATTAAGACTGTGAGCCCCACATGGGACAACCTGATTCCCCTATGTCTTCCCCAGCGCTTAGAACAGTGCTCGGCACATAGTAAGCGCTTAACAAATACCAACATTATTATTATTATTATTATTATTCACTAAATACAGTGCCTGGCAAGTAGTAAGCACTTAAATACAATTAAAAAAGAAAAGTGTTGGACTTGAAATGGGAGGAAGAAGACAGAATGCAGACAAGATGACACCATCTGGAAGCTAGTGACCAGGGGCCCACAGTTGCTCAGCAACCCAACATAATCATAAGAATGATAATAATAGTGATGATGATAATACCAATAATAATAATAATAATAATAATGGCATTTGTTAAGCGCTTACTATGTGCTAGGCACTGTTCTAAGCACTGGGGTAGATACAAGATAATCAGGTCCCTGTCCCACAAAGGGCTCACAGTCTTAATCTTCATTTTACAGATGAGGGAACTAAGGCACAGAGAATAATGTTGGAATTTGTTAAGCGCTTACTATGTGCCGAGCACTGTTCTAAGCGCTGGGGTAGACACAGTGGAATCAGGTTGTCCCACGTGGGGCTCACAGTCTTCATCCCCATTTTACAGATGAGGTAACTGAGGTACAGAGAAGTTAAGTGACTTGCCCAAAGTCACACAGCTGACAAATGGCCGAGCCGGGGTTTGAACCCATGACCTCTGACTCCAAAGCCCGTGCTCTTTCCACTGAGCCACGCTGCTTCTCAGCGTGCCTTGAGAAGCAAAGTGCCTTGCACAAGGTCACACAGCAGACAAGTAGCAGAGCTGGGATTAGGACCTGGACCTTCTGACTCCCAGGCCCATACTTTATCCACTAGGCCATGAGGCTTCCCATGAAAAGTGTGATATTTGTTAAGTGCTTACGAGGTGCCAAGTACTGAGAAGAAGCTCGGCCTGGGAATCAGAAGGACTGGGTTCTAATCCTAACTCTGCTAGTTGTCTGCTGTGTGACCTTGGCCAAACCATTTAACTTCTCTGTACCTCAGTTACCTCATCTGTAAAATGGGGATTAAGACTGTGAGCTCTTGAGGAACATGGACTGTGTCCACCCTGATTAACTGGTGTTTAGTTCAGTGCCTGGCACATATTAAGTATTTAACATACCATAAAAGAAAACAAAATACTTCTAGGTGCTGGGGCAAATCCCAGAGAATCCCAGAGAAGCAGCATGGCTCAGTGGAAGGAGCACGGGCTTTGAAGTCAGAGGTCATGGGTTCGAATCCCGGCTCGGCCATTTGTCAGCTGTGTGACTTTGGGCAAGTCACTTAACTTCTCTGTACCTCAGTTACCTCATCTGTAAAATGGGGATTAAGACTGTGAGCCCCACGTGGGACAGCCTGATTCCCTTGTGTCTACCCCAGCGCTTAGAACAGTGCTTGGCACATTGTAAGTGCTTAACAAATACCAACATTATTATTATTAAATCCCACTGAATGAGGCTTAGCAGAGTCCCTTTCCCTCATGGGGCTCACAACCATCTCTCTCCCTCCAAGATGGTCGGATGACATTCTTATTCACCAGTTCACAAAGAAGATTGAGACTGTCAGGTTGTGGTTCCCTCTCACTTTTCCCTTTGCCTGCCCCTGCATCTTTGCCCGCTGCTCTCCTGTCCTCGCTTTCCTTTGGTCTGATCAGTGCTGCTTTGTTCCTCCAGACCTGAACATGCTTCCTGTTCCCCTTCTCCTCCAATTCTTCCTGAAAATGGCTCCGCATCATTGAGCTTTCTGTGTCTCCCCAACCGTGCACTTCTATCGGGATGGGCAGAACTTGGGTAGAGAGTCAGTGGAAGAATATCGAGAGAAAAAGGAGTTTGTGAGTACTTCCATTGTGGATGGGCGTGTGGTACTGAGAATATGCAGCGTTGGAGTCTCTGATGAAGGCTGTCACTAGTGCTTCTACTAAGGTAGCATCTGTCATGGCTAAGCCATTCTGGAGCTGCCGGTGGAAGCTGGAGTGGCTGATTTTTGCCAATTGGGAATGTTTCTCTCCCAGTCCCAAGCCCCACTACATCCTCAATCCCTTTCAGCTCCAGGACACTCCAGACTGTCCCCTCCACCTCCAGAGGATCGCATCCTGTTGCCAGACACCTTGCTGGCCACAGGCAGGACTGCTTAACACAACCCAAAATCCTTTAAGTTGCACAGTTGACTTCATCCCTGAAAACATTCCATGGAGGTAGCACTGTTTTTAGGTAGCCAGGGGTATTTAGGTGGTGGAAGGAGGCAGACAGTCTCAGACGTCCTCTGGTCAATCCTGGTATCCCTGGTAGGGGAACAACCTTCGCTATTTGGGGATGGATTTGAGGATGCTTTAGGGAACCCAACACACTACTTTCCTCCCTATCTCAGAAGCCAGTAACCTTGGTTTGGTCCTTGACTCATCTTTCCCGACATATTCATTCATTCAATAGTATTTATTGAGCGCTTGCTATGTTCAGAGCACTGTACTAAGCGCTTGGAATGTACAAATCGGTAACAGAGAGACAGTCCCTGCCCTTTGACGGGCTTACAGTCTAATCGAGGGAGACGGACAGACAAGAACAATAGCAATAAATAGAATCAAGATAAATAGAATCAAGACATAGTCCATCTGTCACCAAATCCGGTCGTTTCTATCTTGAAACTTTGCTGAAATATGCCCTTTCCTCTCTATCCAAACTATTACCATGCTAATACAAGCACTAATCCTATCCCCCCTTAATTACTGTATCAGCCTTCTTGATGACCTTCCTGCCTCCCATCTCTTCCCACTTCAGTCCATATTTCACTTTGCTGCATGAATCATTTTTCACCAAAAACATTCAGTCCATGTCTCCCCACTCCTCAAGAACCTCCATTGGCTGCCCATCCACTTTCACATCAAAAGGAAACTCCTTATCACTGGCTTTAAAGCACTCAATCAGCTCACCCCATCCTACCTCACCTCACTAATCTCACTAATCACCTCACCAACCCCAGCCCACACATTCCGCTCCTCTAACGCCGTTTTACTCATTCTGCCCTGATCTCTTCTACCTTGCTATTGATCACTTTCCCATATCCTCCCCATAGCCTGGATCTCCCTCCCCGTCCAAATACACTATACCACCACTTTCTCCACCTTCAAAGCATTGTTAAGGTCACATGTCTTCCAACAAGTTTCTGCAATTAAGCCTGCTTTTCCCTGGTTCACTCTCTCTTCTGTGTTGTCTATGCACTTGGATCTGTGACCTTTAGACATTTGCTATTCACTCCAACCCCTACCCCAAAGTTTTTATGTACATATCTTTATATATTATAAACTACTTAATTATATTAATGTCTGTCTCTCCATCAAGACTGTAGGCTCGTTATGGGCAAGGAAAGTGCCTGCTAATTCTGTTGTACTGTGCTCTCCCAAGTGCTTAGCACTGTGCTCTGCACATAGGAAGCACTCGATGAATACCACTGTTTGATTGATTTTGGGAGCCCCATGTGGGATCTGATTATCTTTAATCTACTACAGTGCAAGAACACAGTAAGCAGTTAACGTATATTGTTATTATTATTATCCACTTGGAGGGGCATGAGGATGGAAGGGTCCTGCTGAAATGTATGTAGCTTAGAAGTGAACAGTTGAAGATGGCAGTCACAGAAGAAAGGAGAGAGGGTGTGTTTTAGAAAGATATGAAAGGATGGGGTCAAAAACACAGGTGGAAGGGGGTTGCTAGTTGTCTGTTGTGTAATCTTGAGTAAGTCAACCTCTGTGATCCTCAGTTTCCTCATCTGTTAAATGGGGATTAAGTCTGTAAACCCTATATAGGACAGGAACAAAGTCCAACCTGACCATCTAATGACTGCCCCAGCACTTACTACAGTGTCTGGTACATAGTAAGTGCTTAACAAATATCATTAAAAATGCTAATATGTCAATTAAATGGGTGTTTCTCATACTATTTGGCTTGCTGGGTTTAGAGATGTTTATAAGGAATTCTTATTTACTAATGAATTATTAATTGTTTCCAAATCTTCATCTATTAATCAATACAAAATCAATATTATTATTCCAGCTCAGAATTTCAGATGCAGAAATTCACAGGACTATATTGTAAATATTTCCAAAGACAAAACCTAAAATTCCCTTATTTCTCTGTCATCTCCTCCTTAACTCCCTTACTCCAATCAATCGATCAAATTTATTGAGCACTTTCTATTTGCAGACCACTGTACTAAATGCTTAGGAGAGTACAGTTAGTAGACACATTCCCTGCCCACAAGGAGCTTCTGGTCCAGAAGGGGAGGCAATGTCGGATACTTCTGAGATAAAAAGATCAGCTGGAAGCAGCCTGTGGCCAGGACTGTAGGAGTGTTTGGCTCCAAATGTGGATTTTCTTTTTCCAAGGAGTAGAGCCCAGGAGAGTTTGTGGAGTTCTGCCTGCACCAGATGTCTACTTCCTGGAGGTCAAAGGGCACCAGGGCAGCCTAACTGACACCCAAACTCAACTCACAAGTTGCAATTCCTGTTCATCAGTTTCTCTCACTCTTCCAACTGCCTCTGATGAGTTCTGCCAGTGACCGATAAGAGGTTCAAATGGCACCTTTCTATCGGAGGGTGGTGCCCTTCACAGTCAAATGTTGGAACTGATCCTGCAAAAGGGACTTCAGTTCCTGGTGAGGTGAGCCTGGCCACCATCAAATAACGGAGAATCTGCCCTGCTGCCAGGGCTAATGGCTGTGATGGCCCAGGGAGGCGTCCCCTGATTAGACTGTAAGCCCGTCAATGAGAAGGGACTGTCTCTATCTGTTGGCAATCTGTACATTCCAAGCGCTTAGTACAGTGCTCTGCACATAGTGAGCGCTCAATAAATACTATTTAACGAATGAATGAACTGGTGAGTCTGGGGGAACCCTCCTCTTGGGGGCTGGAGGTGAAAATTCTCCTGTGAACTGGAGGCGGGTAAGGGTGTCCACATGATGTAGAGGATGATGTAGCTGGGACAGGAGAGGTCATGGGGGTTGCCCCTTCCCCGAACAACTAGAGATAGGGGTGGCAGGGAGTGGGGCTGCCCACAGGAAGAGGTTGGGAGGGGAACACCCCAAACTCCCTATAATCAATCATTCAGTGATATTTATTGAGTGCTTTTGTGTCCTGAACACTGTACTAAGCACTTGAGAGAATAAACTATAACTGAGTTGTTAGACATATTCCCTGTCCACAATGAGTTTACAGTCTAGGGGAAGATCTCTCCTCCCCATCAAGTGGACCTCAATGTCTAGGTTATTCTGGTAGTACCTGTCGACATTGCCCCCAGGGAATTTAGGTCCAAGAGGGCTGTGGGTGGTGGAAAGGTTGGAATTGATGTGAAGTGCCGGGAAACAGGGAGAAGAAGAAAAGGGGAAAGACTTTCATTTGACCCCTTAACTCCAATCCTCCTGATCCCGGAGTAGGGAGGGTGGGCCCCTTTTCTCCCCTCCCCAGCAGAACTCCTCACCCACCTCACCCTATGCCTGGCGAAATTAAACACAGAGAACCTAGGCTGACCTGCCACCCAGCTCTCTCTTTCTCTCCCACCCTGGGGGACTGCTGGGGGCAGGTGAGTGGCCTGGGGTGCCAGCTGGGCAGTCAGGAAGGGACATCCTTCCCTTATTGGCACCTGATTGACATCCATGCCCATCACCCTCATCAGTTGTTCTGGACAATTAACTCAATCTTTAGGCCCCCCTCCATCTCCCCTTCCCCCATCCCTCTCCCACAACGATCTGGCCACCTACTTCATTAGGAAAATTTACACCATCAGGTCTGAGCTTCCCAAAATAGTGATGGTATTTATTAAGCACTTACTATGTGCCAGGCACTGTTCTAAGCGCTGGGGCAGATACAAGGTAATGAGGTTGTCCCACATGGGGCTCACAGTCTTAATCCCCATTTTACAGATGAGGGAACTGAGGCACAGAGAAGTTAAGTGACTTGCCCAAAGTCACACAGCTGACAAGTGGCAGAGTCGGGATTAGAACCCACGACCTCTGACTCCCAAGCCCGGGTTCTTTCCGCTAAGCCACACTGCTTCTCTATCAAAATCACCCCTCCCCCTCCACCATCCCCCCAATCCTCTCGACCTCCTCTTCTACTTTTCCATGCTTCCCAGCAGTATCTTCAGAGAAGATCTCCTCCCTTTTTTCAAGTCCCAACCCTCCACATGTGCATCAGATCCCATTCTCTCCCACCTTATAAAAACTCTCACCCCTTCCCTCCTCCCCTCCTTAACTTCCATCTTCAACCACTCACTCTCCATCAGCATCTTCCCCTCTGCCTCTGAACATGCCCGTCTCCCCATCCTTAAAAAACCCTCCCTTGACCCCACAGCCTCCTCCAGGTATTACCTCATCTCCCTTTTACCCTTCCTTTCCAAACTTCTGGAGTGATCTATAATTCTATTCATTTATATAAATACCTGTTAACTTGTTTTGATCTGCACATATCTAAAATTCTATTTATTTATATTGATGCTATTGATGCCTGTTTACTTGTTTTGATGTCTGTCTCCCTCCTTCTAGACTGTAATCCCACTGTGGGCAGGGATTGTCTCTCAATTTCTGAATTGTATTTTCCAAGTGCTCTGCACACAGTAAGCACTCAATAAATACGATTGAATGAATGAATGAAAAGAGGTAGAAGGAGTGGGCAGTGGAGAGGGGCCAGATTCCAGCATCTCTGTATCCCTCCATTCCCACCAGTGGTTCTCAGAGGATAGTAATCAGTGGAGGGAAGCAGAGCAGGGAGGAGCATCCATAAACAGCACTGCTGACCCCAGTCCCACATTACCGCGGAGCCCTGGAAGGAACCATGGAGAAGCAGGTCGGGCAGAGGGGCAGAAAGGTCATGGTGTGAAGTGGTGTTGTTGCCCACTAGTCTCTGGGGCATGGAGGAAGGGAAGGGGTTTTTTGGCTGCCCCAAGGGGACCATGGATACTGGCCCCTGATGAAATGCATTGCCTATGTTGGAGCCCAGAAATGCACTGGGCAGGCAGGCTCCAGAGCCTGGGGTTTAAATGATCCTGGCCCTCCCCATCACGGCCTCCCTACCCCCAGGGTACCTTCTCTGGTTCCTATTGGGTATGGGAACAGTCTTGCACAGGGGGAAGAGCTTGGGGCTGAGAGTCAGGAGAAAGAGATCTAATCTCAGCTCCACCACTTGCTTGCTTACTCCACCTTGGGAAAGTCACTCTATGCTCTGGGCCTCAGTTTTCTCATTTGTAAAATGGGAATAAGATACTTTATCACTTTCCCCATTAGACTGTAAGCCTTACGTGTCCCATTGGCTAGTATGGTATCTACCTCAATATTTAGTGTAGTGCATATAGTAAGTGCTTTACAAGTACCACAGTTATTACTACTACTATTATCATTGTTGTCATTATTATTATTTGTTAATATTATTAGGGGCTCCCAGTGAATATGTGCAGGGGCTCCTGCAGATGTTACCATGCTTTTAGGCATGCTAGGTCCTTCCCTTTCTTCCCTGTCTACCCTCCCCTCTGGCTTTGTGGAAAGATCAGGGGCTTGGGTTCTAATTCATTCAATCATATTTACTGAGTGCTTACTGTGTGCAGAGCACTGTACTAGGTGCTTGGAAAGTACAATTCGGCAACAGAGACAATCCCTACCCAACAACGGGCTTACAACAAAACAAGTAGACAGGCATCAATAGCATCAATATAAATGAGTAGAATTATAGATATATACAGAATTAATAAATGAATAGAATAATAAATATGTACCTATACACACAAGTGGTGTGGGGCGGGGAGAGCAGTGGGATGGAGTGAAAGACCATTTCTCTAACAAGCAGTCCCTCAGGCACGATTCTGCTCTGGGTATGAGGTAAGAAAAGAAAAGTGACTGGACACTAGGCTTGAGGCCTGGAAACTTACCTCAAAACTGATCTTCCAATCTTCCTCCACATAGTTTTCACCATGATTCTCTACCTCCTAAAATATACGACAGTACTATTTTCATTTCCTGCATTTGTTATTGCCTTTCATTTATCTCCAGAATGATGAAAAAACAACAACCCTCTGACCCTGCACCCATAGGAATTCTTCCAGGCAGCAGATGGCTCTGATTTCTGTTGGCAGGGTGGGGAACAAAGCTTTAGACAGAGTTCCCCAGGAACAGATTGAGCTCTGTGAGCTGTCTCAGTCCGGCTTCTGTTCCCTCCACTCCACAGAAACTGCCCTCTCAAAGATCATTGATGATCTCTTTCTTGCCAGATCCAACAACCCCTACTCCATCCTAATCCTCCTCGACCTCTCAGCTGCCTTCCACACTGTGGACAACCCCCTTAACCTGGAAACATGATCCAACGTTGGCCTCACTGACACTGCCCTCTCCTGGTTCTCCTCTTTTTTCTCTGGCCACTCATTCTCAGTTTCCTTCGTGGACTCCTCCTCTTCCTCGCACCCCCTAACTCTGGGGGGTCCCTCAGAGTTCAGTTCTGAGTCCCCTTCTATTCTTCATGTACACTCACTCTCTTGGAGAACTCATTCACTCCCATAGCTTCAACTACCACCTCGATGCAGATGATACCCAAATCTACAACTCCAGTCCTGATCTCTCTCCCTCCCTGCGTCTTGCATTTCCTCCTGCCTTCAAGACATCACTATGAGCCTGGGCACTAGCAAACAGTGGAGAATCTGTCCTGCTGCTGGGGCTGCTGGCTGTGATGTCCCAGGGAGAAGTTGGGCTGGTGAGCCTGGGGGGACCCCGCTCTTGGGGGCTGGAACTGAATTTTGGGGAAATTGTCTTGGAAACTGGAGGGGGGATGGGGTATCCACAGGATGTAGAGATGATGTAGATCAGCTAGAAGTAGGGGTGGGGTGGGTGGGGGTGACCAAAGAAAGAGGGCAGAGGGAACAGCCTGAACACCTTAAACTCCTTTAATCAATCAACCAATCTAACAATTGTATTTATTGAGCACTTACTGTGAGTTGAGCACTGTACTGAACACTTGGGAGAGTACAGTATAACAGAGTTGGTAGACCTATTCCTTGCCCACAATAAGTTTACAGTCTAGGGGAATGGGCAGGGTCTCTCCTCCCCCTCCCAGTGGCCCCTAATGCTGGGTTGTTCTAGTAGCCCTGGTCCACATTTCCCCCAGGGAGTTTGGCCCCATGAGGTTTGTGAGTAGTGGGAAGGTTGGAGTAGATGGGGGATGGTGGGAAACAGGTGGAAGAAGAAAAGGAGAAAAGACTTTCATTTGGCCCCCCGAACCCTAATCCTCTGACTCCTGAATGGCCTGGGGGTGGCAGTCCCTCGCCTCACCTCCCTAACAGAACTCCTCACCCACCCTCATCCTGAGCCTGGAGAAGCTGGAGGCAGAGAACATAGGCTGACCCAGCTCTTGCTTTCTCTTCCACCTTGGGGCACTTTTGGGGTCAGGTGGGTGGCCTGGGGTGACAGCAGGGCAGCTGGAGAAGCATCATGAGTTAGAGGGAAAGAGCACGGGCTTGGGAGTCAGAGGACATGGGTTCTAATCCCAGCCCCGCCAATTGTCTGCTGTGTGACCATGGGCAAGCCATTTAACTTCTCTGTGCCTCAGTTACCCCCTCTGTAAAATGAGGATTAAGACTGTGATCCCCATGTGGGACAACCTGAGTACCTTGTATCTACCCAGGGCTTAGAACAGTGCTTCGCACATAGTAAGCGCTTAACAAATAACATCATCATCAACAGGCAGAAGGAGGGAGCTGTGGAGAGGGGCCAGAGTCCAGTATCCCTCTGCTCCTCTGTTTCCACCCGCAGTTCTCAGAGGGTAGTAGTCGGTTGGGAGAAGTAGAGCAGGGGGAAGCTGAGAGAAAAGAGGGACTATCCACCTACCACAGTGCTGACCCCAGGCCCATATGGCCTAGGAGTCCTAAAGGGAGCTGTGGAGAATCAGGGTAGGCAGAAGGGTAGAAAGGGCATGGTGTGAAGTTGTGTTGTAACCACCAGTCTCTGGGGCACAGGGGAAGGGGAGGGGAGATTTTGGCTCCCCAGAGGGGACCCATGGATGAAGGATCCTGATGAAACTGTTGCCCACATTGGTGCCCAGAAAGGCACTGGGCAGACAGACTCCAGAGCCTGGGGTTTAATCATCCTGACTCTCCCCATCACAGCCTCCCTGCCCCCAGGAGAACTTTCCCTGTGTCCCTTTTGGGCTTGGGAACAGTGTAACCTCATGGGAAGATCCTGAGCCTGGGAGTCAAGAGACCTGGGAGTCAGGAGACCTGGGGTCTAATCTCGGCTCTACCACTTGCCTGCTATGTTGCCTTGGGAAAGTCACTTCTCTTCTTTGGGCCTCATTTTTCTCATTTGTAAAATGGGGATAAGATACCTTATCTCCTTCTCCATTAGATTACCTCACTATTTAGTGCAGTGCATGTAGTAAGTGCTTAAGAGATAACAGTTATTACTATTATTATTTTCATTGTCATTATTACTGTTACCATTTTGGGGGCTCTTAGTGACCATGTGCAGGGGTTACAGTAGATAGTAGCAAGTTTTTAGGGATGCTGGACCCTCCCCTTTCTTCCCTGCCCACTCTCCCCCCACCCTGCCCACATCACCCTGTCTTTGCATGGGTTTGGAGAAGGAGGGAGGGGCAAAGTTTGGAAATTAGGTCTAGTCATCTCCTTTCATCTCTCCAATTTGGGTTAGCAACATCTGAGGGTCAGAGGAAACCATAGGGGGATTGGGCTTTATCCCCACCTTTTGGTCCCTGAATCAAGACCATTACCTCATCATTGCCTCACCCAGTGAAACCCCCGCCTCCAGGGCAGAGAGAGAGAAAGAAGCCCTGAACATCCCTCTTCTAGGAAAGGATAGGGCTAAGGGATCTGGCATAT
Source organism: Ornithorhynchus anatinus (assembly GCF_004115215.2). Classification (NCBI taxonomy): domain Eukaryota; kingdom Metazoa; phylum Chordata; class Mammalia; order Monotremata; family Ornithorhynchidae; genus Ornithorhynchus; species Ornithorhynchus anatinus. Next base: position 2,631,685 of record NC_041753.1, on the reverse strand, counting down.
GGTGAAATTGTTAGAGGATCTGTCCTCCTGCTCCCTCCCTCCACCCCACCCTCCCTGCCTAATTCTCCTGGGGAGCAGGAGCAGAGGGGAGGTGGAAGGAGCTGGGGGAGCCAGACCCCAACTCAAACATTCACAGAATAGGGCTGGTTTGATTCCCCTCCCCAATCCACAACCCTGCTTCTGTCATCCAGAAAAATCCATGTGCCCCCAGGGACCCTGGCCCTGCTCTCTGCCCAGCTGGGGCCTGTCCTGGCTGCCGAGAACCTGGGAGGGACACGAGGATCATTCATTCATTCACTCATTCATTCATTCATTCAATCGTATTTATTGAGAGCCTACTATGTGCAGAGCACGGGACTCAGTACTTGGAATGTACAATTCAGCAACATATAGAGACAATCCCTGCATAACAACGGGCTCACAGTCTAAATGGGGGAGACAGACAACAAAACAAAACAAAACAAGTATTCTGGCATCAATATCATCAAGAGAAATAGAATCATAGATATATATTCATCATTAACAAAATAAATAGAGGAATAAATAATATTTACAAATATGCACAAGTGCTGTGGGGTAGGGAAGGGGGAAGAGCAGAGGGAGAGAGTAGGGGGAATGGAGAGGGGAGGAGGAGCAGAGGGAAAGGGAGAACTCAGTCTGGGAAGGCCTCCTGTAAGAGGTGAGCTCTAAGTAGGGCTTTGAAGAGAGGAAGAGAGTTAGCTTGGCGGATGTGAGGAGGGAGGGCATTCCCGGTCAGCGGTAGGACGTGGGACAGCGGTCGACAGAGGGATAGGCGTGAACGGGGGACGGTGAGGAGGTGAGCGACAGAGGAGCGGAGCATGCGGGGTGGGCTGTAGAAGGAGAGAAGGGAGGTGAGGTAGGAGGGGGCTAAGTGATGGAGAGCTTTGAAGCCAAGAGGAAGGAGTTTGTATTTCAGACCAAGGTTGATTAAGGCTGGGACCCTTTGCAAACCCTGGACCACACCATAGTCCTACAAATCTCCTTAATCTCTGCCCTGACTCTGAAGATACCAGATGGAGATAAAGACAGTGTCCCAAAGCTCCTGCTGACCCTGGACCTCTGTTCTCAAACCACCAACTCTAAGGTCAGTGTCCTGCAACTATGAATGTCCAGAAGATGCCAGCCGACTGGCTGGAGCCCAGATCCTGAAGTCCATGTCGGAACAAAGAGCAGATGCAGATTGACTCCTTGGCTCAACTGAGGGACAGAAGCTGTGCGTGGTCTGGTGGAGGCCAGGGAGGTTGGGGATTGGTATCTGGGCACCTGGGGGCAGAAATTTGGTATAGAACAGTTGGTGACATATGACAGGATGCTGCCCCTGTACTGAAGTCAGGTCCAGGAGTTTACTCTCTTCTGCAGCCTGTGTTCCCTCCCTTATCTGGCTCTTTGATAGGGAGGAACAGGTATTGATTGAGCCATTATTGTCTCTCTATGGCCCCAGTGATGAAGAAGATGGAGGGTTTCCCAGATTCCTTCACATCCAGATGCCTCATCCTCCTCTTCTTTTTCCAGCTGCTCACACTGGGCTCAAGTAGGCGTTTCTTCTCCAGTTCACTGCCTCAAAGGGATGTTTCAGAAGAAGAGCAAAATCCCCTGTGTGTCCCCAGTCTGAATGCTTCTCTCCAGAGAAAAGAGCCGAGAGGACTGTGCGTCTACTCTCAGCTCAGGATGCTCTTGGGGCCTTCAGAAGGATGAGGGGCAGCTCTGCCCTTCTCTTTTGGGCTACTGTTCTCCCCCTTCAATAATCAAAGTCCCAGCTCCTCTCCTACTGTCTCCCTTTGTTCCAGCTCAGTTTGCCGTGATTGGCCCTGATGAGCTCATCCTAGCCCTGGAAGGAGAAATTGCTGATTTACCCTGTCACCTTGACCCCAAGATGCCTGCTGAATACATGGAGATGAGGTGGTTCTGATCCCAGGTTTCTAACATTGTCCACCTGTACGGGAATGGAGAGGATCAGGTTGAAGACCAGATGGAGGAGTATCAAGGGAGGACGGAGTTGGTGAAACATGCCATGGATTACGGGAGTGTGGCTGTGAGAATACACAGTGTCAGAGTCTCTGATGAGGGAGAATTTCGCTGCTCTTTCTATGATGGCCAAGAGTATGAAGTAGCCCCTCTGGAGGTGCAGGTGGTTGGTGAGTGACTGTATTTTCACTGTGACCAGTGGTGCATGTAACTGTCTAAGTCTAAAGCAGCCTTCTAGACCGTCCTGCCCCTACCCAGCATTCCCTTCTGCTCTAGGACTCTACAGGGTCCTCTCCTCCTGTAAAGAGTCCTTTTCTAGTGCCCCCAACCCCCTGGTGCTCCACAGGCAGCAATGTCCACAGCAGCAATTCCATGGAACATTTTTTATGGGTCAATTCCTCCTGGGCCTGTTTCTGGACTGGATTTCTTTGATTCCAAGCAGCTAGGGGCTAAGATATGGCTCTGTGCAGACATCTCCCTCTCATCTGGAGACATTTTCCCTGGAGACATTTATGTTTTCTAATATCTGGCTCTCTTCTGACACAGAAGCTGTGCAGGGTCAGGGCAGGACTGGCTTCCGGTTGTATCAGTCCAATCTTTTGGGGTTGGGAGCAAAGCCCCGTCTGGAGCTGGTTATGCTCCATCACCGTGGGGACTAGTCTGTGGTCATGTGGGTTCAGGGAGGGTTGGGTGGAGGTGGGTTGTGGTGAGGCCAGGGCTAGTTGGGGCAGGGCCTGGGGAGACAGTAGGAGTGATAATAGTAATATAAATGATAATTGGGTGTTTTTTTGGTATGTGCCTACTGTGCCCCAAACACTTTACCAATCCTTGTGGTAGATAGAGCCTAAAAGCAGTTCAGACACACTCCTTGTCCCAGCTGGGCTCACAGTCTATGGTTGGAGTAGAAGGAGAGGCTTTAAGGCTGTCAATCAACTCTCCCTTTCCTATAACAGCCTTGCTAATCCCAGCTCAATCACTTCACTCCTCCAGTGCCCACCCACTCACTGTGCCTTCATCTCAATTATCTCATTGTTGCCTCCTTTCTCTTTCCTGACTGGAACTCCCTACCCATTCATAACCCACAGAAAACCACTCTGCCAATCTTTAAAGCCTTACTAAATTCATGTCTTCCCCAAGATTTTCCCTTCTTTTGGCATTTCCTATGCACTTGGGTCTGTACTCTTGAAGCACTTTGATACTCACCCCATCCCCTGCCCATTTCCCCTACTTGAAATTTATTTGTGTCTGTTTCCCCCACTAGCTTGTAAGCTCTTTGAGGGCAGGGATCACGTTTACAAACTCCCTTGTATTGTATTCTCCCAGTCCTTAGTCTGGTCCTATGTGCCCAGTAAGCACTCAACTAATAAAATTGATCAAGTGAGATGAAGTAACTGAAGCACATAGAATTTAAGGGATTTGCCCAAGGTCACATAACAGGCATGTCAGACAGCAGGACGTAGCACGGCCTAGTGGAAGCAGCATGGGCCTATGAGTCAGGAAGACCTGGGTTCTAATCCTGGCTTTGCCACTTGTCTGCTATGTTACCTCGGGCAAGTCATTTAACTTCTCTGTGTCTGAGTTACTTTATCTGTTAAATGGGGATTAAGACTGTGAGCCCTGTGTGGGACAGGGACTATGTCCAACTCAATTATCTTGTACCTATCCCACTGCTTAGTACACTGCCTGGCACATAGTAAGTGCTTAATAAATACTATGAAAATAATAAAAGTGACAAAGTCAAAATTTGAACCCAGGTCCTCTGATTCCCAGGCCCATGTTCTTTCCACAGAGCCATGCTTCTTCACTGTGGGTTTTTAGCATACAGTTGTAGACATCACACCATCCTATCATGTATGCACACACACGTACAAGCTTCAGTTTTGAAGGGCGCACAGGCATGAATGGGGCCACAGGTCAGGGAAGCAGAAAATGGAGGTGTGGAGTGCGTTTGGGAGGGAATTTGGAGTTTAGGCCAAGGTAGGAACAGAGTGAGGGCACTCCTCCCCATCTTGTCCTTCTCACCACAGTGAGGAAACCTGTGTGTTGCACTGCTGCCCCTCCCCCCACACCTTCCCAAAGAGTACCACTAGCTGGGTGGACACAGGGAGCAGCGTGAGATCGGAGGGCAGATGGACAGGTCAGAGTTCTGAGTTCCTAGCTGGCTGGTGGAGGGGAGACCAGCCCACAGCCCCAACCCCCCAAAACGACTCCCAACCTGACATTCTGTTTCTCCCAGAGAAGAAACCAACTAACCCTGTGTCTGCGACAACTATCACTGATGGAGGTGGGGAGACAATAAGGAGTAGAGACCCCATCCTCAACTCCCCCATTCAGACTGAAGCCCAGCTCTCCCCATCCGTTTCCTGCCCCAGTCCCGTCCTGCCGTCCAGTTCCCCAGTACAGCCACAGTCCTAGGGGAGCCTTAAGATCTGAGCACTGGAAGATGCGGACTGATAACAGTGAATGATGGGGGTGTGTCTGTGTGAGTGTGTGTGTCTGTGTGAGTGTGTGTGTGTCTATGTGAGTGTGTCTGTGTAACTGTATCCTGAGTGTAGTGCCTGAGCCAGGGAGACAACTTCATTTTAATTTATTAATTTATATTAATGGCCTGTCTCCCCTTCTAGGCTGTAAGTGCCTTGTGGCCATGGAACTCTGTTGTATTCCCTGAAGTGCTTAGTACAGTGCTCTTCACACAGAAAGCACTCAGTAAATACCAATAATTGCTTGATTGATTGATGATAACCAACTGGCTCTTCCTGGAGATTTTAGGGACGATGATCACCATTCGAGAAGGTGTCCATCCTGATTATCTTGTATAATAATAATGATTGTGGTACTCGTTGAGCGTTTATTGTGTAATAATAATAATAATAATGTTGGTATTTGTTAAGCGCTTACTATGTGCCGAACACTGTTCTAAGCACTGGGGTAGATACAGGGTAATCAGGTTGTCCCACGTGAGGCTCACAGTTAATCCCCATTTTACAGATGAGGTAACTGAGGCATAGAGAAGTTAAGTGACTTGCCCACAGTCACACAGCTGACAGGTGGCAGAGCCGGAATTCAAACTCATGACCTCTGACTCCCAAGCCTGTGCTCTTTCCACTGAGCCACGCTGCTTCTCTGAACGCTGGATTAGATACAACTTGAGCAGGTTGGATGCGGTCCCTAATCCACACAGGGCTCAGTCTAAATTGAGAAGCGGCGTGGCCTAGTGGAAAGAGTATGGGCCTGGGAATCTGAAGGACCTGGGTTCTAATCCAGACTCAGCCACATGTCTGCTGTGTGATCTTGGGAAGGCCACTTCACTATTCTGTGCCTCAGTGATCTCCTCTGCAAAATGGGGATAAGAGTGATAATAATAATAACTGTGGTATTTGTTAAACACATACTGTGTGCCAGGCACTGTAATGAGGGCTGGGGTGGATTCAAGCAAATCGGGTTTGGACACAGCCCCTGTCCCACGTGGGGCTCATGATCTTGATCACCATTTTACAGATGAGGTAACTGAGACCCAAAGAAGTGAATAACAATAATAATAATAACTGTGGTACTTGTTAAGTCCTTACTATGTATCAGGCACTGTACTAATCGCTGGGGTGGGTTCAAGCAAATCTGGTTGGAACCAGCCCCATCCCATGTGGGACTCAGAAACTCAACCCCCATTTTACAGATGAGGCAACTGAGGTTGAGAGGTGAAGTGACTTGCCCAAGGTCACACAGCAGTTTTTTGGGGATCTGAAATTAGAACGCTTGTCCTTCTGAGTCCCAGGTCTGTGCTCTATCCACTAAGCCATGCTGCTTTGGCTGTTGCTGCTGCTGCTACTCTAGCAATAGCTCTCATTCTCAGCCGCCCCCTCCCATCTAACTGGAGCCTTATATGATCCAACACACAGATGGGAGCTCAATCCGTGTTTTAGTGTTAAGGCGATGATGAGGGATTAACAGTGAGTTGGTACCAATTCCATTCAGTGGAAATTTAAATTAAAAGCAGAATTTAAAATCAGAAAGTTTGTCTTTCCTTTCACATATTTAGCCTATGTTCTGTTAAGAGATCAGGCCAAACTCAAGAGCTGGATTTTGTCCAAGCACTGAGAAATCCTAGAATTAAACAAATATCAGCAACAATTGCTGTTAGGTCATTTTTAGATTTTAAGCTCCTTGGGGATAAGGACTGCATCTTTCACTTCTATTTTATGTTTTTCAAGCACTTAGAACAGAGCGCTGTACACCACAGGGGCTCTGCTCAATAAATAAAAACCTAATTTAAATATACAAGTAATAGTAAAATACGGTCTGAGAAAATCATTGTGCATATTACTGCATATGCCACACTAATAACAACTTAAGTTTTCACTCTGCACATTGCATTGCAGCGTTGCAGGTAGATGGGCTACGTCACCCCTTTCGTGCCTAAAGGTTTATTTGTAATATACTAATCAAAATGGTTTAGGATAAGCTTATTTTTTTTGCTAAATTTTTAGGTCTCAAAAATCAACAGAGCGTTCTTTCAAAGGTGTCCCTATTCCGGACTACATGCCACATTCATTCATTCATTCAACTGTACTTATTGAGCGCTTACTGTGTGCAGAGCACTGTACAAAGTGCTTCATCACGGTCAGGGAAGCTATGATACATTGAACTCTCCTAAGTGTGTAGTTTAGTGCTTGGCACACGGTAAGCACTCAATAAATATGATTGATTGATAAAACTGCTTATTACAATTCGATGTGTACATTGCCAGTTCATCTTTATCTGTTGCCAAATTGTACTTTCCAAGCGCTTAGTACAGTGCTCTGCACATAGTAAGCGCTCAATAAATACTATTGAATGAACATAAGCGCTCAATAAATACGATTGATTGAATGAATGAAGGAACTGATTAATGAAATGTTTTTCCACCCAATATTGGGGCTCTGGTTCCCAGAGAGTGAAGAAACAGTGTGACCACGTGTGTCCCCTGGAGCAGGAGGGAGTGGGTAGAGTCATTCCTGGGAATCAATCATTCAGTCAATTAATAGTATTGATTGAGCACCTACTGTGTGCAGAGCACTGACCTAAAGACTTGTGAATGTACAATAATGTTCGTAGACATGAGCCCTGCCCTCAGGGAGTGTACATTTTAGAGGGAGAGTCGGACGCAAACTAATCAATGAAATCCCAATTTTGGGTTCTCCCCTCCCTGCCTGGACTGTGAGCCCCATGTGGAACAGGGACTGCGTCCAGCTTGATTATCTTCTATCCACCCCGGTGCTTAGTACAGTGCTCAGCACGTAGTAGAACTAGCAAGACCTAGTGGAATAGAACACAGGCCTGGGAGTCAGAAAGACTTGGGTTCTAATCCCAGCTCCACCACCTGTCTGCTGGGTGACCTTGGGCAAGTCACTTAACTTCTCCGTGGCTCAGGTACCTCATCTGTAAAATGGGGATTAAGACTGTGAGCCTTATGTGGGTCATGGCCTGGGTCTGACCTGATTATCTCTATCAACTGCAGCACTTAGTACCCGGCCTGGCACACAGTAAACTCTCCCAACTGCCTCTGGCAAGTCCTGTCAGTGATCGATAAGACGTTCAAATGCCGCCTTTCTATCGGAGGCAGGTCCCGGTGAGGAGAGCTTGCCTGCCACCAAAGAGCAGAGAATCTGCCCTTCTGCCGGGGCTGCTTGGTGTGACGGCCCAGGGAGGAGTCGGGCTGGTGAGTCTAGGAGGACCCTGCCCTCTGGGGCTGGAGCTGAATTCTGGGGAAATTCTGCTGGAAACCAGAGGGAGATGGGGGAAAGCACAGGGTGTAGAGGGGCATGCGCAGGGTGGATGGGAAATGTCCTGAGGGCTGCCCCTTCCCCAGGACAGGTAGAGGTGGGGGTGGCTGGGATAGGGGGTGCCCTCAGGAACAGAGTGGAGGGGAAAGACCTAACACCCCAAACTCCCTAAACTGAGTGGACTTTCTCATCCCCCTGACATTGACCACAGTCCCTGAGCTGTTCCTGTAGCCTCCAGTCCACACTGCCCTCAGGAACCTTGGACACATGAGGGTTGTGGGTGGGTGGGAAGGTTGGGTAACATGGGGGTTGATGAGAAGCAGGGAGAAGAAGAGATGGGGGAAAGACTCTCCGTTGGCCCCATGAACCTGTCTAGAAGGGGAAGACAGACAACAAAACAAAACAAGTAGACAGGCATCAATACCTTCAAAATAGATTAATAGAATTATAGATACATACATATCATTAATAAAATAATAGAATAATAAATATGAACTAATATACACCAGTGCTGTGGGGCGGGGAAAGGGGTAGAGCAGAGGGAGGTAGTACGGGTAATGGGGAGGGGAAGAAGAGTAGAGGAAAAGGGGAGTTCAGTCTGGGAAGGCCTCTGGAGGAGGTGAGCTCTCAGTAGGGCTTTGAAGGGGACAAGACAGCTAGTTTGGCGGATGTGAGGAGGGAGGACATTCAAGGCCAGAGGTAAGAATTGGGGCATGGTTCGACGATGGGACAGGCCAGAACGAGGAACAGTGAGGAGGATAGTGGCAGAGGAGCAGAGTGTATGGGTTGGGCTGTAGAAAGAGAGAAGGGAGGTGAGGTAGGAGGGGGCAAGGTGATGGAGAGCTTGGAAGCCAACAGTGAGGAGTTTTTGCTTAAAGGGAAGGCTGATAGGACACCACTGGAAATTTTGCCCAAGGTCACATATGAGACAAGTGATGGAGCTGGGATTAGAACAACGATCCTCTGACTCCCATGCCCGTGCCCATTCCACTGTGCAGTGTTAAGGCTCATCATCGTTGTCCGTATAACTTTTAATTGGTTGTTCCATTATTGCCTGCTGGGTAACTGACTAACCAAGATGAGGTAGGGGAAAATGAAGAGACTGCAACACAAAAAGGCAAAGAAAGAATCTGATCCTTTCCGGTTAACCCTCCCAACTTTAATTTTGTCATCCCATCGGTTATAATAATGTTGGTATTTGTATTCTAATAATAATAATAACTATTATTATATTATCAGATAATATAATATTAAATAATATTATTCTAATAATAATAATGTTATCCTCTGCATTCGTTCATTCAATAGTATTGATTGAGCACTTACTTTGTACAGAGCACTGTACTAAGCACCTGGCATATATAATTCGGTAAGAGATAGAGACAATCCCTGCCCAGTAACGGGCTCACAGTCTAAATGGGGGAGACAGTAAAACAAAACAGAACAAAACAAAACAACATCATCAAGATAAATAGAATCATAGAGAAATACACATCATTAACAAAATAAATAGCATAATAAATAATATATACAAATATGCTCAGTGCTGGGGGGAAGGGAGAAGAGCAGAGAGCAGGAGGGGGGGGAATGGGGAGGGAAAGAGGAGCAGCGGGAAAGGGGGGCCTCAGTCTGGGAAGGCCTCCTGGAGGAGGTGAGCGCTCAGTAGGGCTTTGAAGAGGGGAAGAGAGTTAGTTTGGCGGACATGAGGAGGGAGGGCATTTCAGGACAGCAGTAGGATGTGGGCCATGGGTCGACAGCGGGATAGGCATCAATGGGGGACAGTGAGGAGCAGAGGAGCGGAGTGTACAGGGTGGGCAGTAGAAAGAGAGAAGGGAGGTCAGGTAGGAGGGGGCCAGGTGATGGAGCGCTTTGAAGCCAAGAGTGAGGAGTTTTTGTTTCGTGTGAAGGTTGTTAGGCAACCACTGGAGGTTTTCGAGGAGGGGAGTGACAGGCCCAGACCGTTTCTGTAGGAAAATAATCAGGGCAGCGGAGTGAAGAATAGACTGGAGTGGGGAGAGAGAGGAGGAAGGGAGATCAGAGCGGAGGCTGACACAATAATCCAGTCCGCATATTATGAGAGCTTGTACCAGCAAGGTAGCAGTTTAGATGGAGAGGAAAGGGCAGATCTTGGGGATACTGTGAAGGTGAGACCAGTAGGTGTTGGTGACGGATTGGATGTGTGGGGTGAATGAGAGAGCAACATGGATATTCACTGATTCATTCATCTATTTATTTTTGGCATTTCAGTTCTCCCCAACCTTCAAAGACTTTCTGATATCCCACCTCCTCCAGGAGTTTTTCTCCACTTAATTTTTCTTCACCCCAGTTGATTCATTCATTTGTTCAATCATATTTATTGAGTGTTTACTGTGTGCAGAGCACTGTACTAAGCACTTGGAATGTACAATTCAGCAACAGAGACAATCTGTGCCCAATAACAGGCTCACAGTGTAAAAGGGGGAGACAGACAGCAAAATAAAACAAGTAGTCAGGCATTAATACCATCAAAATAGATGAATAGAATAATAGATAAATATACCTCATTAATAAAATAGAGTAATAAGTGATTTATACAAATATACACAAGTGCTGTGCGGAGTGGAAGGGGGTAGAGCAGAGGGAGGGAGTAGGGGGAATGGGGAGGTGAGGAAGGGCAGAGGGAAAGGAAGAGTTCCATTTGGGAAGGCCTCCTGGAGGAGGTGAGCTCTCAGTAGGGCTTTGAAGAGGGGAAGAGAGTTAGTTTGGCAGATGTGAGGAGGGAGGGCATTCCAGGACAGCGGAAGAACCGTGGGCCAGGGGTCGACGGCAGGACAGGCGAGAATGAGACTCTGTGAGGAGGTTAGCAGCAGAGGAGTGCAGTGTATCATTCATTCATTGAGTGCTTACTATGTGCAGAGCACTGCACTGAGCGCTTGGAATGTACAAATCGGTAACAGATAGAGACAGTCCCTGCCCTCTGATGGGCTTACGGTCTAATCGGGGGAGACAGACAAGAACAATGGCAATAAATAAAATCAAGGGGAAGAACATATTAAAACAATAGCAAATAAATAGAATCAAGGTGATTTACCCAAAATAAATCGGGTAATGAAGATATATGCAGTTTAGTGGACGAGTACAGTGCTGAGTGGATGGGATGGGAGAGGGGGAGGAGCAGAGGGAAAAGGGGGAGAAGAGGGTTTAGCTATGGAGAGGTGGGGGGGGGGGGTAAGAGGGAGCAGAGGGAAAAGTGGAGCTCAGTCTGGGAAGGCCTCTTGCAGGAGGTGAGCTTTAAGTAGGGTTTTGAAGAGGGGAAGAGAATTCGTTTGGCGGAGGTGAGGAGGGAGGCTAATCCAGGACCACGGGAGGGCGTGGCCCAGGGGTCGACGGCGGGATAGGCGAGAACGGGGGACAGTGAGGAGGTGGGAGGCATCCAGTGGGCTGTAGAAGGAGAGAAGGGAGGTGAGGTAGGAGAGGGCAAAGTAATGGAGAGCTTTGACACCAAGAGTGAGGAGTTTTCCTTCATGCACAGGTTGATAGGCAACCACTGGAGGTTTTTGAAGAGGGGAGTGGCATGCCCAGAGTGTTTCTGTAGAAAGATAATTTGGTCTGCGGAGTGAAGTATAGACTGAAGTGGGGAGAGACAGGAGGATGGGAGATCAGAGAGGATGCTGATGCAATAATCCACTGGGAATATTATGAGAGATTGTACCAACAAGGTAGCAGTTTCGATGGAGAGGAAAGGGCAGATCTTCACGATGATGTGAAGGTGAGACTGGTGGGTTTTGGTGATGGATTGGTTGTGTGGGGTGAATGAGTGAGCTGAGTCAAGGATGACACCAAGGTTGCGGGCTTGTGAGATGAAAAAGATGGTAGTGCCGTCCACAGTGATGGGAAAGTCAGGGTTGAGGACAGGGTTTGGGAAGGAAGATAGGGAGCCCAGTCTTGGACATGATGAGCTTTAGGTGGTGGGTGGACACCCAGGTGGAGATGTCCTGAAGGCAGGAGGAGATACGAGCCTGAAGGGAGGGAGAGAGAACAGGGGAGGAGATGTAGATTTGGGTGTCATGTAGATTTGGGTGTCACTTCACATCCTCCAAACTATCAGCTCAGCACACTGGCACTCACAACTTTCTAACTTCCCTGTAGTTGGAAGTTATTTTAGTGTCTTTCTCCCCCACTAAAATGTAATTTCTTTGAGGACAGAGATGGTGTCTAGTAATACTATTGTGCATTTCCCAGCACTTAGTACAGTATGCTGCCCAGGATAATCTTTCATTAGCACCATTTATTAATGGATTGATATTGTACATAACAATTTATGGAATGGTATGGCACTTAAGAGCTTACTGTGTGCCAAGCCCTATTCTAAGAACTGGGGTAGATGCAACCTAATCAGGTGGGACACAGTCCTTTGCCCACATAGGACTTAGAGTATAAAGAAGCAGTTTGGCTTAGTGGAGAGAGCACAGGCCTGGGATTCAGAGGACGTGGGTTCTAATCCCAGTCCCGCCACTTATCAGCTGTGTGACTTTGGGCAAGTCACTTAACTTGTCTGTGCCTCAGTTACCTCATCTGTAAAATGGGGATTAAAACTGTGAGCCCCATGTGTATCTACCCCAGTGCTTAGAACAGTGCTTGGCATATAGCAAGTGCATAACAAATACCATCATAATTATGAGAGTATATAATTTAATATACTCTATTATTCAATTTTGAATAATTTTCATTCATCAGTTTCCCTCTCACTCTTCTAACTGCCTCTGGTGAGTTCTGCCAGTGATTGATAAGACATTCAAATATCACATTTTGGGGGGGCGGGAGTGGTGCCCTTCAACCTCCCGTGTTGAAACTGATCCTGAAGAAAAAACTTCAGGTCCTGGTGAGGTGAGCCTGACCAACCACCAAATAACAGAGAATCTGCCCTTTTTTCGGAGCTGCTGGCTCGGACGGGCCAGGGATGAATCGGGCTGGTGAGTCTGGGGGGACCCTGCTCTCAAGAGTGGGAGCTGACTTCTGGGGAAATTCTCTTGGTTACTGGACAGGCGTAGGTTTGAGTACAGGATGTAGAGGGCGTGGGGCGTGGGGGGGATGAAAGATGTTATCAAGGCAGCTCCTGCGCCAGAACAGCTAGAGGAAGGGGTGGCTGGGTTGGCGGTGCCCACAAGAAGGGATTGGAGGGGAAAGATAGAACATCCCAAACTCCCTAGAAAGTCAGTCAATCATATTTACTGAGCACTTACCGTGTGCAGAGTACTGTACTAAGCACTTGGGGGAATACAATAATAGACATATTCCCTGACCCCAAAGAGCTTAGAGCCTAGAGGGGAGACAGACATTTTTATAAACTACAAATATGTACATATATGCTTTGGGGCTGGGAGGGTGGATGAATAAGGGGAGCACGTCAGGGTGACACAGAAGGGAATTTAAGATAAGGAAAAGAGGGTTTGGTCAGGGAAAGCCTTCTGGACGAGATATGCGTTCAGTAAGGCTTTGAAGTGGGGGAGAGGAATTGTCTGTTGGATATGAAGAGGGAGGGCATTCCAGGCCAGAGGTAAGATGTGGGCAAGACATTGGTGGTGAAATAGACGAGATCGAGGTACAGTTAGAAGTTATTATTAGAGGAGGGATGTGTGTAGGCTGGGTTATAGTAGGAGATTAGCGAGGTGAGGTAGAAAAGGGCAGCATGACTGAGTTTTCTAAAGCCGATGGTGAGGAGTTTCTTTTTGATGCGGACGTAGATGGGTAACCACTTGAGGAGTGGGTTGGGGTGCCCACAAGAGGGGATTGGAGGGGAAATATAGAACATCCCAAACTGCCTGGAATGCCAGTCAGTCAATCATATTTATTGAGCACTTACTTGAGATTCTTGAGGAGTGGGGGAACATGTCCTGAACGTTTTTGTAGAAAAATGATCCAGGCAGCTGAGTGAAGTATGGACTGGAGTGGGGAGAGACAGGAGGCTGGGAGGTCAGCAAAGGAGGCTGATACAGCAGTCGAGGGGGAGTAATATAAGTGATCAGATTATTATTAGAGAAGCAGCGTGGCTCAGTGGAAAGAGCACGGGCTTTGGAGTCAGAGGTCATGGGTTCGAATCCCGGCTTTGCCACTTGTCAGCTGTGTGACTGTGGGCAAGTCACTTAACTTCTCTGTGCCTCAGTTACTTCATCTGTAAAATGGGGATTAACACTGTGAGCCCCACATGGGACAATCTGATTACCCTGTGTCTGCCCCAGCGCTTAGAACAGTGCTCTGCACATAGTAAGCGCTTAACAAATACCAACATTATTATTATTGTTATTATTATTATTACTACTACTAATAATAATCATATTTGTTAAGCACTCAACTAAGAGGCAGGCACTCTACAAAGCTCTGGAGTGGATACAAGCAGATGGGGCTGGACACAGTCCCCGTATCATGTGCTCACAATCTCAATCCCCATTTTTACAGATGAGGGAACTGACGCCCAGAGAAGTGAAGTGATTTGCCCGAGGTCACACAGCAGACAAGTGGCAGAGCCAGGATTAGAACCCATAACCTTCTGATTCCCAGGCCCATGCTCTATCCACTACACCGTGCTGCTTCTCCTAATTAATGTGGTAGGACTTTGCATGGAGAGGAAAGAGAAGATTTTAGCGATGTTGTGGAGGTAGAACCGACAGGATTTAGTGATGGATTCAAGGCAAGATTGGATAAAATTTCAAGAAGGGGGTGTCTACAGTGTTGAAGACAGCTAAGCAGTCTAGGAGGATTTGGATAGAGTAGAGGCAATCAGATTTGGCAAGGAGAAAGTCAATGGCGACCATAGCAAGGGCTGCTTCATTTGAGTGTTGGGGACTGAAGCCAGATTTAAGGGAATCTAGGAGAGAATTGGAGGAGAGGAAGTGGAGACAGCAAGTATTTACAACGTTTTCAAGAATTTTGGAGAGAAATGGTAGGAGTGTGATGGGGTGATAACTGGAGGGAGGCACTGGGAGGGTTTTTTTAGGATAGAGGACAGGTAAGTATGTTTGAAAGAAGTAGGGAAGAAACTGTTGGAAAGTGAAGAGTTGAAAAAGGCAGTCAGGGAGGGAAGAAGGGAGGGGTTGGCTGTTTTGAAAAGGTATGAGGAAGCACAGGTGGAGGGGGTTTGCCACTTGCCTGCTGTATGGTGTTGGACAAATCATTTAACTTCCCTGTTCCTTAGTTTCCTCACCTGTAAAATGGAGATTAAGACTTTGAGGTTTATATGGGACGCGGACTGTGACCACCCTGATTTTCTCGTGACTACCCCACAACTTAATACAGAGCCCGGTGCTTAGTAAGTGCTTAACAAATACCATTCAAATGCTGATGTGTCAATTAAATGGTTGTCTCTGGTGCCACTTGGCTTTTTGGGTTTCATGATGTTTACTGGGAATTATTATTCATTAATAAATAGTTAATCATTCCTGAATCTTCATTTATTGGTCATTTATTGCCTCATTCCTAGAGAGAGGCCCTTGGGTCAACAAAGGCCCATTGTTAGGTAGGGATTGTCTCTATCTGTTGCCAAATTGTACTTTCCAAGCGCTTAGTACAGTGTTCTGCACACAGTAAGTGCTCCATAAATACGATTGAATGAATGAATGAACAAAGACAGTTTTTTGTTCTTGAGTGTTCTGTACCTCAGTTTCCTCAGCTCTAAAATAAGGATGAAATGCCTGTCTTTCCCGCTCACCTAGACTGTGACCCCCTTGTGGAACAGAGACTGTGTCCAGCAGTCTGATTTGCTTGTATCGACTCCAGGGATTAGTACAGTGCTTGGCACATAGTAAGAACTTAACAAATTTCACAATTATTATGATGTAAAAAGGAAATGTAGTACTATTATTACTCCATCCCAGAATCTCAGGTGGAGAAATTAACAAGACTGAGTCATAATCATTCCTACAAACCAAACCTGAACTTCCCTTATCTTTTTCCAAATCCTCCTCGCCTCCCTCCCTCCAGTCAGTCAATCAACCAGTAAAATTTATTAAGGGCTTACTGTGTTTCTGAGCACTGTACAAGCACATAGGAGAGTACCATCTAACAGAGTTGGTAGACAGGTTGGCTACCCACAAGGAGTTTCTAGTCTAGAAGGGGAGACAACGTTGGCACTTCAGAGATACAAAAAAACCACTCCCGAGACTGTGGGACTGTTCGGCATCAAATGTAGATTTCCTTTTTCCAGAAGGTAGAGCCCCGAAGAGTTTGTGGAATTCTGCCTGCACCAGGGTATTCCTCCCTGGACGTCACGGGGCAGCAGGGCAGCCTAACTGACATCCAAACTCAACAAACAAATTGCATTTCCTTTATATCAGTTTCCCTTTCATTTTTCTATCTTTGTCGGTGAGTTCTGCTCAGTGACTGATGAGACATTCAAATGCTGCCTTTCTTTTGGAGGGTGGTGGCCAGACAAGTCAATTCTTGCAACTGATCCTGCACAAGGAACTTCCATTCCTGGTGAGGGGATCCTGGCTGCCACCAAACCATGGAGAATCTGCCCTGCTGCTGGGGCTGCGGGCTGTGACGGCCCAGCTGCTGAGTCTGAGGGGACCCTGCTCTTGGGGAGGGACCTGAATTTTGGGGAAATTCTTCTGGACAGAGAATTTGGGGTAAGGGTAGGCACAGGATGTAGAGGGCGATGTGGGGGGATGGGAGATGCCCTGAGGGCTGCACCTCTCCCAGAAAAAACAGAAGTAGGGGTGGCTGGGGTTGGGTGTTGGGTTTGCCCTCAGGAGGGAAAGACTGAACACCCCAAACTCCTTTGAATGGACAGGGTTCTCTCCTTCCCTACCCATTGACTCCCATCCCTGGATTGTTCTGGTAGCCCACGGCACGTAATTCTTCTGACCCCTGAATAAGGAGGGCTGGTCCTTCCTTTCCCCCACAAAAATCCTCATGCTGGGCTCAGTGAAGCAGGAGGCAGAGAACGCAGGTTGACCCACCACCCTCCTACCTCACCTCACTACTCTTCTAATATAACCTGCCCTGCACACTTCCCTCCTCTAATGCCTCCTCTAATTCCCTCACTGTACCTCAATCTCGTCTATGTTGCCGTAGACTTCTTGTCTTGTCTCCGGCCTGGAAGCCCTTACCTCTTCATATCTGACAGAGAATTACTCTCCTCCACTTCAAAGGCTTATTGAAGGCACATCTCTTCCTCCTTCTCTAAGTCCTCATTTCTTCTTTTCCCACTCCCTTCTGTGTCACCCAGACTTGCTTCCTTTATTCACCACCTCTGTCCTCAGCACTAATGTAAACATTCCTCATTTATTCATATTAATTTCTGTCTCTCCCTCTACACTATAA
This sequence comes from Ornithorhynchus anatinus, assembly GCF_004115215.2. NCBI lineage: Eukaryota > Metazoa > Chordata > Mammalia > Monotremata > Ornithorhynchidae > Ornithorhynchus > Ornithorhynchus anatinus. Next base: position 2,614,640 of record NC_041753.1, on the reverse strand, counting down.
GAACGTATGGGCGAGGAATGTGTGTTTCACTGTTGTACTGTCCCAAGCACCTTAGTTCAGTGCCCCACAGATAGTAAGTGCTCAATAAATATGATTGACTGATTGGAACTGGGTCATCCCTTAGTTCTCCCCCACTTGGGGTAGAGACATTTTGGGGTCAGAGGGAGCCACTGGGGGATTAGGCTTGGCACCCCACCTCCCACTTCTAGCACCCTGTCCGTTCTCCAATCACAGCCTCACCCACTGACACCCCCAGCCACTGGGACAGAGAAGGAGAGAGAAACCCCGCACATCCCTTATCTGGGCAAGGAGGGAGCTAATGGATCTAGCACATTGTGGAGTTGGGGAACTCTGATTCCTCTCTCTCCTCCCCTCCCCACCCCCATCCCTCCCAACCTGACTAACACTTTTGGGGAACAGAGGCAGAAAGGAGGTGGGAGGAACAAGGGGTGGAGAGAAGGCAGGCAATGCGCCAACTCTACATTTCCCAGAACAGGAATGGTGGTTCCTTCCCTTCTCTCTCCACACTCCCACCTCCATCATCCAGGAGAATTCCTGTACTCAAGGGGACAACAGATCCAGGAGGGACACAAGCATCCTCAAAGTGGGGAAACAATTCCAACCACGCGTTCACACATATCTGGTCTGGGTCTGGGAGAGGATCCAGGAACTGGGTATTCTCCTCCTACAACTGTTTTTATTCCTCACCATAACAGGTTTCCAGAGTCCAGTCAACTCTCCTGTTCAACTTTCACTTCCACAGTGGCTGGTTGGGGCAGGGTGAGGTGGTAGCCTTCTACTAAGTACCAGCTGCTGGAACCCCCTGGGGACTGGGGACCCCCCGAAGAGCCTGGTCCATAACTCAGCTCTGCAAGGCTCCTGCACCCCTACCCAGAATGTGGAAATGCCAGATGAAGACAAAGGAAACATTCCAAAGCTCCTGCTGACCTTTGACCTCTATTCTCAAACCACCATCTCTCAGGTCAGTGTCCTGCAGCTGTAAATGCCCAGGAGATCCTGGCCAAGGGGCTGGAGCTCTGATCCCACTACCCATGTGGGAGTGAAGAACAGATTCAGGTCATCTCCCTGACTCAAGCTGAGGGACAGAGTCTGTGAGTTGTCTGGCATGGGTGTGGGAGTGTTGGGGATTGATATCTGGGTGCCTGGGGTAAGAAAGTTGGTTTGGGACATTTGGTGACAGATGTGACAAGAAGCTGATCTGTACCGATGTCAGATCCAAGAGTCTTGCACTGCTCATGTCCCAGCCTTGGTCTGGCTCTCTGATGGTGAGTGGGGCAGGTTTTGACTGAGCCACTGTTGTCTGTCTGTGGCCCCAGAGATGGAGAACGTGGCAGATTGCCCAGAATCCTTCACATCCAGGTTCCTCATCATCCTCCTCTTTCTCCAGCTGCTCACAATGGGTTCAGGTAAGAATTTCTTCCCCATTTCACTGCCCTATGAGGATGTCTCATAAATAAATAAATAAATAAATAAATAAATAAATAAATCCCCCGGGGGTCACCAGTGTGAATGGTTTCTCTCAGAGATCAGTGCCAGGGGGATTGTATGTCCTCTCAATCAATCGAGTGTATTTATTGAACACTTACCCTTTGCAAAGTACTGTTGTAAGCAACTGGGGGAGTATGATATAACAGAGTTGGTAGACATATTCCTTACCCACAAAGAGCTTACAGTCTAGAGGGAGAGATGGGCATATATGTACATAACTTTTGTGGGGCTGAGGGTGGACAGGAGGCAGGGAGGTCAGCAAAGAGGCTGAAGCAGTAATCATGGCAGGATAGGATAAGTGCTTAGATTAATGTGGTAGCAGTTTGGGTGGAGAGGAAAAGGTGGATTTTAGCAATGTTGCAAAAGTTGCACTGACAGGATTTGGTGATAGATTGAATATGTGTATTGAATGAGAAAGATATGTTGAGGATAATGCCAAGATAACGGGCTTGTGAGAGAGGGAGGACGGTGGTGGTGTTTACATTGATGGGAAAGTCATGGGGAGTGCAGGCTTTTGGTGCGCAGAAAAGTAACTCTGTTTTGGACATGTTAAGGGTGAGGTATCTGCAGGACATCCAAGTAGAAATGTCCTAAAGGCAGAAGAAAGTATACGTTTGCAGAAAAGAAGGGAGATCAGGGCTGGAGGTGGAGATTTGGGAATCATGTGCATAGAGATGGTAATTGAAGTGGGAGCGAATGAGTTCTCCAAGGGATCAGGTATAGATGGAGAATAGAAGAGGACCGGACAGCCTGGAGCCTTCAGAGAGCAGACAGGAGGCAGCTCTGTCCTTCCTCTGGAGATGTCTCTCCTGCCTATCAAAGCCCCAGGTCCTGCTCCTTTCTGACAGTCTCTCTCTCTCTTTTTTACAGCTCAGTTTTCTGTGATTGGACCTGCAGAGCCTGTCCTGGCCTTGGAGGGGGGAGACACTGAGATGTCCTGTCACCTGAACCCTAAGAAAAGTGCTGAGTTTATGGAGGTGAGGTGGTTCCTATTCCAGCCTTCTAATGTCGTGCACCTGTATGATAGTGGAGTTGAGCTGTTTGGAGAACAGATGGAGTATCAAGAGAGGACAGAATTGGTGAGAGACACCATGGATTATGGGAGTGTGGCTGTGAGACTACACAGTGTCAGAGCCTCTGATGAGGGAAACTATCATTGTTCTTTCTCTGATGGCATTTCTGCTGATGAAGCCCCTCTGGAGCTGCAGGTGGTTGGTGAGTGGCTGGTTTTTCATTGTGACCAGTGGAGGATTTTTCTCTCTCATTCTTATGCAGTCGCTTAGACAGTCCAGTTCTTTCCCAGAGCCCCTTGCAGCTTCAGGGCTCTACAGTGTCCACTCCCTCTTACCCAGAGTCCTATCCAAGCTGCCCCCAACCCCATGTTGTTCCACAGGCAGCACTGCTTGATGCAGCATTTCCACAAAACATTTTCCATGGGTCAGACTCTTCCTGAGTCAGTTTCCAGACTGGATTCCTGTGATTCTGAATAGCTTGGTGCTAAATAAGGCTCAGGACAAGCATTCCCCTCTCACCTGCTGGACAGGTTTTTCCCAAGAAACATTTGTTTTCTAATGTTAGGTTCTCTCCTGATTCAGGGGCTCTACAGGGTTGGGGCAGGAGCCTGTTCTAGTGGTTCCAGCCCAGGCTGGTTAGGATGAGGCATGGCCATATCTGAGCCTGCTTATGTTCCATTTTTATAAAGTATTTATAAGTGCTTACTAACTGCATGACCTTAGGCAAGTCACTTCACTTATCTGTGTCACAGTTACCTCAACTGTGAAATGGAGATTGAGACTATGAGCCCCACGTGGGACAGAGACTGTGTCCAGCCAGATTTATTTTTATTCACCCCAGCACTTAGAACAGCGCCTGGCACATAGTAAGCACATAAAAAATGCAATTATTATTATTGTTATTATTACCCAGAGTTCCCACCCATCCACTTTGCTCCTTCTACGCCAACCTACTCACTGTACCTGATCGCGTCCCTCTCACTGTCACCTCTTGTTCATGTCATCCCTTCTACCTAGAACTCCCTCCATATTCTTTATCATTATCATTATTATTATTGTTATATTTTTTAGGCACTGATGCACCCCAAAGGGGCACTTAGTTCCAAGCGCAGAAGAATGAAACAAACTGACTGAATTTTGCTAATAAAACTATGACTTTAATGCATAACCTACAAGAAAGCTATGGCTTTCTACCAATGCAACCTACAAGAAAGCTATGGCTTTAATGCATAAGCCTATGAAAAAATGCTATGGCTTTAAAATATATAAAGCTATGAAAAAGCTATGGATCCAGTGAACAAAACATACCCAAACCTTGAAGAAAATGTATTACACCCCTCCAGGGTCCCACAGGCAAAGTTATGGAATAGGCCATATTTGCCCCATGTTTCCCTCTGATGATATTTTTGGGAATTCTATTTCAGCTACCCTCTTCCCGACGGCTCTGTCCTTGATGGTGGCCCTGGGAGATTTGGGAATCATGTGCATAGAGATGGTAGTTGAAGTTGTGGGAGCGAATGAGTTCTCCAAGGGATCAGGTATAGATGGAGAATAGAAGAGGACCGGACAGCCTGGAGCCTTCAGAGAGCAGACAGGAGGCAGCTCTGTCCTTCCTCTGGAGATGTCTCTCCTGCCTATCAAAGCCCCAGGTCCTGCTCCTTTCTGACAGTCTCTCTCTCTCTTTTTTACAGCTCAGTTTTCTGTGATTGGACCTGCAGAGCCTGTCCTGGCCTTGGAGGGGGGAGACACTGAGATGTCCTGTCACCTGAATCCTAAGAAAAGTGCTGAGTTTATGGAGGTGAGGTGGTTCCTATTCCAGCCTTCTAATGTCGTGCACCTGTACGATAGTGGAGTTGAGCTGTTTGGAGAACAGATGCTCATCGCTGGGGGTCTTTATCTCATCTGGAAACACCCCAGGGACAAAGGTAAAGGAATGAGAATATTTCTGAGACTTCTTTCTTGTGGCAGGGAAAGACAGTAGACCAGACAGGGAAGGGAGAGACAGACAGATCAGAAGTCAGTGCCCCCAGATAGCTGGCAGAGACAGATCCCCAACCTCACACATACAACCCACAATCTGGCAGAGTATTTCCCCAAGAGAAAGAACCGACCAACCCTCTGACTTTGTCACCCATCACTCACGCGGGTGGGGAGACGATAGGGAGTAGAGAAACCCCAGTCCTCGGATGCACTTCAGACTGGAGCCCATCGATAACCTTGCATTTTTCTGCACCACCCCAGTGTCCCCATAGTGGAGCCGGGAGATCTGAGATCTGGGCAATAGTGACTGGTCACAATCAACCAGCTCTTCCCGGCGATTCCGGGGACAGTGGTCACCATTCCAGATCTATGGCTCATTCCTTGGGCAGTGGGTATCTTCTCGAGGAGCCAGTCCCCTGCTGTATGTCCAAGAAACTGACCTTCTCCAACCCCATTTCAACCCCTGCCAGCCCACCCCCAGTTCTCCTGTTCTAATGATGATGATGTTGGTATTTGTTAAGCGCTTACTATGTGCCGAGCACTGTTCTAAGCGCTGGGGTAGACATAGGGGAATCAGGTTGTCCCACGTGGGGCTCACAGTCTTAATCCCCATTTTACAGATGAGGGAACTGAGGCCCAGAGAAGTTAAGTGACTTGCCCACAGTCACACAGCTGACAAGTGGCAGAGCTGGGATTCGAACTCATGAGCCCTGACTCCAAAGCCCATGCTCTTTCCACTGAGCCACGCTGTTCTAGAGAGTCCCTGACTTATTTCTGTTCGTTTCCAGAGAAATTCCTATTGGAGCTCAGTAAGTTCCGTGTTTCTTTCATTTCTGTCATTTTCTCATGTTGGTGTTTGTATGTGCTCCATCAGCCCAGTGACATCTCCTCTCTCTGTTGTTTTTGCAGGGCAGACACTGGAAGAATTATGCTGCAGTAAGTGACCCTAACATGCTCTGTGATAACTGGTCCCTCCCACTTCGGAGGTCCAAGCCCTCCTTGGCTTCTGCCCTGACCCCCAGACCCAGGGTCCCTTCCAGAACCCTCTGCGGCCTCTTCACCCTCCATTCATTCATTCATTGATTGAAGTGTATTTTTTGAGCGCTCACTGTATGCAAAGCACTGAACTAAGCGCTTGGGAGAGTACAATAGAACATCAGACACATTCCCTGCCCACCACTCCTCCCGCTCTTCTTTCTCCTCCCCCTCCTGCTCCTCCCTGCTGCTGTTAGGAGCCTCCCGGAATGGCTGGACCTGAGTGCGGGGGGGACAGAGGGGAGGTGAAGCCCCAGGCAGGAGCGGGGGCTCCCCGGCGGAGATGGGGGGTCGGCTGGGGCCTGAGCCCTGGGGGCGGGGCGGAGCGCGATGACGTCACCGCCGTGTCTCATCCGGGGGGCGGGGCGGAGCCTCCGGGCGGGGCCCGTGGGGGACACAGTGTGCGGCGGTGGCCGGGGGGCCGGCGGAGTGGGGGGTCACAGCTCCGGACCCGCCCCCTCCGGGCAGCCCTCCCGTGCTGCGCCCGGGCCCGGCCCGGACCCGCCCCGGAGTCTCCTCTGCCCCGAGCCCCCAACGCTCACCCACACACTCTGTCCGCAGCCCACGGCACTCTCGATCCCGACACGGCGTTCCGCCTACTCGTCCTATCTGAGGATCGGAAACGGGCGACAGTGGGATACAAACTGCAGGACCTGCCCAACAACCCGGAGAGATTCACTGGTTCTGCCGGTGTGCGGGGCCACGAGAGCTTCACCTCCAGGAGACATTGCTGGGCGGTGGAGGTGGGAGAAGCGACTGTCTGGTCTCTGGGGGTTTGTAGGGAAAATGTGAGGAGAAAATGGGAGATCTCGGAGTCACCTACGGATGGATTCTGGGCCGTGAAGGAAGATGACGGTGAATACTGGGCACTCACCTCTCCTCGCGTCCCTCTCCCCCTGACCACCTCCCCCAGCCGGGTGGTGGTTTACCTGGACTTCGAGGCCGGAGACGTCTCCTTCTACAGTGGCACCGACGGATCCCACATCTACACTTTCCCCCGCGCCGCCTTCTCTGGGGCACTCCGACCTTTCTTCTGCTTTTATCGCGGATATGAATCCCTGACCATCTGCCTTGTGCCTGGTGGGGCTGGGGAAAACCCTGTCCCTGACCCCGCTCAGGAGACTCCAGTGAGCCCCCCAGGTGGGTGATCCCCTCCCTGGGGCCGATGCCCCATTGCTCCCCCCCGCCCCAGCCCGGCTCCGGAGATCCTCCTGCCCCTAGGGAGCCTCCCGCCCCCTGCCCTCTGTCCCCTGTAGCGCTCCTTCCCCTCCCAGGGCTGCAGCTACTGTGTCCCCGCCTCCTCCTCTGCTCCCCCAGGGCAGGCCCAGCCTAGGAGGGGTCTCTGCTACTGCTGCTGCTGCCAGGGAGGGTAGGAGGGGGCCGGCGAAGCAGCTGCTGCGGCTCTGGTCCAATAGTGGGGTTTCACGAGTGCCTCTGACCCTCCTGCTCCTGACTCCTCCACCGGACCCCGAACTCAGAGGGCAGAAGGGCAACTGGTTTCCACCGCCCAGTTGTCACAGACTCCAGATTCTCCTGGTTCATGGCAATTCCTTTTGAACAGTCTTGTGGGACTGGGTTCTAGTCTTGGCTCAGTGCGGAGCTGGCTAATGTGGTTATGGGCCTCACCTTGAATTCACCAGAATAATAATAATTATGGTGTTTGTTAAGCTCTTACTATGTGCTAGGCACTGAACTGAGCCGTGGCATGTAGACAAGCAAGCTGGGTTGGACACTGTCCCACATGGGACTCACTCTTGAGAAGCAGCATGGTGTAGTGACTAGAGCACGGGCCTGAAAGTCAGAAGGTCATGGGTTCTAATCCTGGCTCTGCCACTTGTCTGCTGTGTGATCTTAGGCAAATCACTTCACTTCTCTGAGCCTCAGTTAACTCATCTGTAAAATGATGATTAAGACTGTGAGCCCCACGTGGGATGGGGACTGAGTCCAACCTGATTACCTTGTATCTACCCCAGTGCTTAGAACAGTGCTTGGCACATAGTAAGCACTTAATAAATGTTATTATGATTATTTTGTCACTATGAATCCCCATTTTATAGAAGAGGTAAGTGAGGCACAGAGAAATGAAGTGACTTGCCAAAGGTGACAGAGCAGACAAGTGAGAGAGGCTGCATTAGAACCCAGGGCCTTCTGACGCTTAGGCTAACGCTCTATCCATTAGGCCACACTGCTTCTCGATGTGATGCCCCATACCCGCCGACTCTCTCTCTGCTCTCTGTGCCCCAGGGGGAATAGGATGGGTGGGATGAGAGAATGTGAATGGTGCCACACAGATCAGAAGAACTCACATCAACTCCTCCGAGCTCATTCTCACCCCGAATTCTCAGAATTGAGGCTCATCTGTTACTTCTGATGGGAGTCCATCCCTGAGCTCCTACCGCCTTCAGCACACTCGACTGAGACTGGATTGTGCACAGAGCACTGGAGGAAGTGTTGGGGAGCATACACTGAGACAGTCATAGTGCCTGCCCTCAAGAAACTGGCATTCTCATGGGAGAGAGCAGTAGGCGCAGATTGTATTAACAGGATTAATAGATGAAATAAGCTTGCAGCACACATTTGCTAATTGTGCTAATCTGTTGGGGTGACTGACCGACTCTGTTCCTTCTGTTGCCCCCAGTGTGGCCACAATCTCAGTGGAGCATAGACATCTGAGCTTTGGGAAATGCCTGCTTATACCAATCCAACTGGCTCTTTCTGGAGATTCCAGGAATGATGGCTCCCATTTTGGATCCATGGATCATTTCTTGGGCATTGGGGATTCTTTATAAGATCCCAGTTGCCTGTAACATATTCCAGAAATCTATTCCTATGACCACAACTCATCCCCTCCCAAGCCTACCCTCATTTCTCCCACTCTGGAATCCCTGAGTTATATCTGTTCCTTTATAGAGAAACTCCTGATCAAACTCAGTAAGTTCTGTGTTTCTTTCATTTCTGTCCCATATCTTATGTTGGTGTTCATGTCTCATCTACCACCCTGTTAATGTTTCCCCTCTATATTTCCTTGCCAGATGGATACTGGACCAGTTACCCCCAAATAAGTGCCCCTGACATTCTCTGAGGTTCCAGCTCCTTCCCCTCCCTGAAAGCCAGTTTCAGGGCCATTCCCAGAGCCCTGTGCGGCCCCCTCTAATCAGCACTGCCCTGTTCCTCCAGCCCTGAATATGCTGCCTGTTCCCGTTCTTCTTCAACTCTGTCTGAAAATGGCTCTGTATCCTTGCACTCTCATTGCACTCATTGTCGTCCTCATCTTCTCTTTGCATTTGCTCTTTACATATTCACCCTTTTCTCGTGTGCTGGTTGCTGCTAGCGCCCCTTTCCCACTTTTTCTCGGCAGCAGGGGCCACACCAGAATCCCGAGTCAAACCAGGTCTCTATTTACTGAGAAAAGCACCCACATCGCCCCATCCTCTGGGGGACACTCATGCAAATGATGGGTGAAGTTTGGGAGCCCCGGGAACTGATAGTCAGCGGATGGACTCGGAATAGTAATAAACTCTTGGTCAAACCCGGACTCCTTCCTCCTGTCAGATAACCTTGGGAGGGACCGATGGGGTCATGAGATAATTGGATCTACTACTTCCTGCTGACCGGAACCCCAGCTCTGCCTATTGTGGGAGAACCAGGGGGTGGGAGTACTGGGTTTCTGGATAACATATGAAAAACCTGTCAGGTATCTGCTGGGGAAAGAGAGGAGGAAGAGGGGTGTTACTCAGCTCCCCCTCCTACTGAGACCCTGCCCCTAGCTCCTCTCTGATTGTCTCCCTTTGTTAAAGTTCAGTTTGCTGTGGGTGGATTAGCAGAGCCCTTCCTGGCCCAGGTCTGGGAAAACAGTTTCTCTGTCACCTGAACCCCAACATGAGCACTGAGAACATAGAGGAGAAGGAATTCCAACCCGAGTTCTCCTCGTCTTTGCATTTGTATCCGGATGGGCATGACCAGGACAGACTGTGAGCCCTTTGTGGACAGGGATTCTCTCTCTTTATAGCTGTATTGTACTCTGCTGAGTATAGTGCTCAACACACTGTAAATGCTCAAGATATATGATTTAATTGAACTGAATTGAATTGAAGCAGGAATATTGAGGGAGGAGGGAGATGTTGAGAGACACCATCATAGGAATGTGATTCTAAGAATATGTGACATCAGAGTCTCTGATGAAGGACATCAGCAGTACTTTTTCTGAGGTGACCATACTATGGCCAAGCTATTCTGGAGGTTGGTTTTATCTTCGCTGTGACCAATGGGGGATATTTCTCTCCTTGTCTTAGACACCACTGCATCCAAAATCCCTTTCAGCTCAGAGATACTGCAGAGTGTCCACTCCCCCTTCCCAATCCTCTCCTGTTGCCCCAGACCTGCTGCTGGCCTTTAGCAGCACTATTCAACAATACCTAGTAGATAGTGCTGTCTAGTGGCCTGGGAGTCAGAAGGATTTGGGTTCTAATCCCATCTCTGCCACTTGTCTGCTGTGTGACAACATCTCTGTACCTCAGTTGCCTTTTCTCTAAAATGGAGATTAAGACTGGGAGTCCAATGTGGAACAGGGATTGTGTCCAAACTGATTGTATCAACCCAATGTGTCCAAGCTTGTATCAACCCAATGCTTAGTACAGTGCCTGGCACATGGTAAGGGCTTAACAAGCACCATAAAACCCCCACCCTACCCAGAATCCTCTGGACCTGCAGTGCTGTCCTCAACCCTGCCAACAGTCCTCGGTTGAAGCAATGTCTATAATAACAATGGTGGTATTTGTTAAGTGCTTACTATGTGCAAAGCACTGTTCTAAGCCCTGGGTGTTACAAGGTGATCAGTTGTCCCACGTGGGGCTCATGTGGCCAGCAGTATTATGGAGAAATAAGGAGTTATGCTCAGCTCTCAGATGTCCCTGTCAACCCTAGAAACCCTGGTAGGGGAAAGGCTGTGGGAATTTTGGGGTGAATTAATGAATGCAGTAGGGAACAGGTATGAGGGACAAGGTAAAATACAGACTCACTGGAGATGGAGAGAGTTTTATAGAGAAGTGGGGGTGGGGCAAGAGAACCAGGGTTAGCTTGGGGATGTAGTGCGTTTGGGACTTCTCTCCGCCTGGGTAGTGAAACAATTATTCTGCTTCAGGTACATAGTAAGCACTTAACATATATCATTATTATACACACGAAGGGGCAGGAGGGTGGAAGGATCCAGCTGGAGTGTATGTCTCTGGAAAGTGAACAGTTGAAGATGACAGTTACTGAGAAAAGGAGGGAGTGAGTGAGTGTTTTAGAAAGATATGAAGGGATGGGTTCAGAAGCACAGGTGGAGAGGGGGCACTTCTTGTTTGCAGTGTTATCTTGGGCAACTCACTTAACTTCCATGATCCTCCATTCCCTCATCTGTTAAATGGGATCACATCTGTAAACCCTACATAGGACAGGGACTAAGTCCAACCTGATAATCTAGTGACTACCCCAACACTAACTCCAGTGTCTGGTACACAGGAAGTGCTTAACAAATACTATTAAAAATGCTAATCTGTGAATTAAATGCGTGTTTCTCATGCTATTTGGCTTGCTGGGTTTAGCAGTGTTTATTGGGAATTATTGTTTACAAATGAATTATTGATTGTTTACAGATCTTCATCAGTTGGGCAATCCAAATTCAATGTATTATTATTCCAACTCAGAATTTCAGATGGAGAAATTCAAGAGAATGTATTGTAAATATTTCTAAAGACAAAACCTAAAATTCTCTCCTCCCCCTCCAATTGACCCTACTGTTCTGAGTTGTTCCGGGAGCACCAGTATACATTGCCCCCAGGGAGATTAGGCCCACAAAGGCTGTGGGTGGTGGGAAGGTTGGAGAAGATGGGAGGTGCTGGTTATTCCTTTGCTATCTCCTCCTCACATCCCTTACTCCAATCAATCAATCAATCAATCAAATTTATTGAGCACTTACTGTGTCCACGGCACTGTACTAAGTGCTTAGGAGAGTGCAATATAAAAGAGTTGGTAGACACATTCCCTGTCCACAAGGAGCTTATAGTGCAGACAGGGAGGCAATGTTGAGTACTTCTGAGGTAAAAAAAAATATTAAGGAGAAGCAGCGTGGCTCAATAGAAAGAGCACGGGCTTTGGAGTCAGAGGTCATGGGTTCAAATCACAGCTTGGCCACTTGTCAGCTGTGTGACTGTGGGCAAGTCACTTAACTTCTCTGTGCCTCAGTTACCTCATCTGTAAAAATGGGGATTAAGACTGTGAGCCCACGTGGGGCAACCTGATTCCCCTGTGTCTACCCCGGCGCTTAGAACAGTGTTCTGCAAATAGTAAGCGCTCAACAAATACCAACATTATTGTTAACCAGAAACAGGCTGTGGCCAGGACTGTAGGCTTGTTTGGCACCAAATGTGGATTTCCTTCTTCCAGAGAGTAGAAGGAAATGGTTTGTGGAGTTGTGCCTGCACTTGGTGTCACTTCTCTGGAAGTCACAGGGCACCAGGGCAGCCAAACTGACACCCAAACTCAGCTCACAAACTGCAATTCCTGTTCATCAGTTTCCCGCTCAATCTTCCAACTGCCTCTGGTGAGTTCTGCCAGTGACCGATAAGATGTTCAATTACCGCCTTTCTATCAGAGGGTGGTGCCCTTCAGAGTCAAGTGTTGGAACTGATCCTGCAAAATAATAATAATAATGTTGGTATTTGTTAAGCGCTTACTATTTGCAGAGCACTGTTCTAAGCGCTGGGGTAGACACAGGGGAATCAGGTTGTCCCACGTGGGGCTCACAGTCTTAATCCCCATTTTACAGATGAGGGAACTGAGGCACAGAGAAGTTAAGTGACTTGCCCACAGTCACACAGCTGACAAGTGGCAGAGCTGGGATTCGAACTCACGAGCCCTGACTCCAAAGCCCGTGCTCTTTCCACTGCACCACGCTGCTTCTCAAAAGCAAAAGGGACTTCAGTTCCTGGTGAGGTGAGCCTGGCCACCAACAAATAACGGGGAATCTGCCCTGCTGTTGGGGCTGCTGGCTGTGACGGCCCAGGGAGGAGTTGGGCTGGTGAGTCTCGGGGAACCCTGCTCTCAGGGGCTGGAGCTGAATTATAGGGAAATTTTCTTGGCAACTGGAGGCGGGTAAGGGTATCCTTAGAATAAAGAGGGTGATGTGTTTGGGACAGGAGATATCTTGAGGGTTGCACCTCTCCCAGAACAACTAGAGTTAGGGGTGGAGGGAGTCGGGGTTCCCACAGGAAGGGAGTGGGAGGGAAAGGACTGAACACCCCAAACTCCCTATATTCAATCAATTATTCAATGTTATTTATTGAGCACTTTCTGTGTGCTGAAGACTGTACTCTGCACTTGGGAGAGTACACTATAACCGAGTTGGTAGACATATCTTTATCTTGATGATGTTGTCTTGTTTTTGTTTTGTTCTGTTTTGCTTTGCTGTCTGTCTCCTCCATTTAGACTGTGAGCCTGTCATTGGGCAGGGATTGTCTCTATCTGTTGCCGAATTGTACATTCCAAGCACTTTGTACAACTCTCTGCACAAAGTAAGTGCTCAATACTATTGAATGAATGAATGAACATATTCCCTGTCCACATATTCCCTCTGTCCCTGTCCATTCCCTGTTACAATCTAGGGGAATGGTCAGGATATCTCTTTCCCCTCCAATTGACCCTGCTGTCTGGGTTGTTCTGGAAGCACTGGTCTAACTGCCTCCATGGAGATTAAGCCCACAAGGGCTGTGAGTGGTGGGAAGGTTGGAGAAGATGGGAAGTGCCGGGAAATAGGGGGAGAAGAAAAGAGGAAAAACCTTCATTTGGTCCCTTAACCCCAATTCTCCTGATCCCAAAGTATGGAGGGGGTCCCTCTCCTCTCCTCCCCTCCCCAACAGAACTCCTCACCCACCTCACCCTGTGCCTGGAGGAATTGAAGACAGAGAATCTAGGCTGACCCATGGCCCAACCCTCACTTCCTCCCCCACATCCCTGGGGACTGCTGGGGGCAGATGAGTGGCCTGGGGAGACAGCAGGGCAGCTGGGAAGGGAAGAGGCAGAATGAAGGGGGCTGTGGAGAGGGGCCAGATTCCATCATCTCCCTGTCCTTATTTTCCTTCGTGTGGTTCTCAGAGGGTAGTAGTCAGTGGATGGAAGCAAAGCAGGGGGAAGCTGTGAGAAAAGAGGGAGCATCCATGGACAGCACTGCTGACCCATCCTACATGACCGAGGATCCATGGTAAGAACTGTGGAGAAGCAGAGTGGGCAAAGGGGCAGAAAGGTCATGGTGTGAAGTTGTGTTGTTACCCACCAGCCTCTGGGGCACAGAGGAAGGGGAGGGGGGATTGGGACTCTTGGATGAGGGGTCCTGATGAAACTGTTGTCCACACTGGAGCCCAGAAAGGCACCAGGCAGAAAGACTCCAGAGTTTAGAGTTTAATGATCTTGACCCTACCCATCACAGCCTCCCTGCTCCAGGGCAATCTTCCCTGGGTCCTTATCAGGCAGGGGAACAGGGTAGCCTAGTGGGAAGAGCCCAGTCCTGGGAGTCAGCAGACCTGGGGTCTATTCTTGGCTGTAGCACTTGCCTAGAATGTTACCTTGGGAAAGTTAATTCTCTTCTCAGGGCCTTACTTTTTTTCTAATTTGTAAAATGGGGATAAAAGATACCTTATCTTCTCTTGTTCCCAGGACTGTGGGAATTTTGGCACCAAATATGGTTTTCCTTTTTCCAGAGAGTAGAGGCCTGGTAAGTTTATGGAGTTCTCCCTGCACACTAGGCGACTCCTCCCTGGAGGTCACGTGTCAACAGAACAGCACTAACTGACACCCAGACTCAGCTCACAAGCCATATTTCTGGTTTATCAGTTTCTCTTTCACTCTTCCAACTACCTCTGGTGAGTCCTGCCCAGTGACTGATGAGACTTTCAAATGCCGCCTTTCTATTGGATGGTGGTACCCATCAAACCTAATTCCTGGAACTGATCCTGCAAAAGGAACATCAGTTCCTGGTGAGATGAGCCTGACCACCAAAACATGGACAATCTACCCTGCTGCTGGGGCTGCTGTCCTTGACAGCCCAGGGAGAAGTCAGGCTGGTGAGTCTGAGGGGACCCTACTCTCAGGGGTGGGAGCTAAATTCTGGAGAAATTCTCCTGGAAACTGGAGAGCAGTGGGGTATCCACAGGATGGGAGGATGATGTGGGGGGAATGGGAGTTGTCCTGAGGTCTGCCCCTCCCCCAGAATTGCTAGTAGAAGGGGTGTTTGGGGTGGGGAGTGCCCACAGGAAGGGGACAGACCAGAACACCCCAAACTCTCTGGATTGTCTGGGTCTCTTCACCCTCCAACTGCCCTCATTGACCGCCATCCCTGTGTTGTTCCAGTAAAACTATTTCCAGGAAACCCCTTTCCATGCTGCCCATAGGGAGTTTGAGCACATAATGGTCGGGGGGTGGGTAGGTTGAGATAACATGGAGGATGGAGGGAAGCAGGGAGATAAAGAGATGAAGGAAAGAGCCTCACTTGGTTCTCTGAACCTGATCCCCTGCACCCCCAGATAGGGAGGATGGGTGCCTCTTTTCCACCGGAGAAATGAGGAGCATGGCTTAGTGGATAGAGCATGGGCCTGGGAGTCAGAGGACCTGGGTTCTTATCCCAGCTCTGCCACTTGTCTGCTGTGTGACCTTGGGCAAGTCACTTAACTGGTCTGTGAATCCGTAAAATGAAAATTAAGACTGTGAGCCCCATGTGGGACATAGACAGTGTTCAACTTGATTACCTTGTATCTACCCCAATGCTTAGAACAGTGCCTGATACATAGTAAGTACTTAACAAAGACAATACATTTTTTAATAAAGTGCTAATACATCTTCACTCTTGGCCCTGGGTGGTGGAAGGCAGAGAATCCAGCCTGAAGAACCACCCAGCTCCAGGTTCCTTCCCCATTCTGGGGGCTGCTGAGGGTGGGTGAATGGTCTGGGGTGACAGTAGGATGGCTGCATAGGGAACAGTCAGAAGGAGGGGTGTGTAGAGAAGAGCCCTGTATGACCACGTGGCCTAATGGATAAGGCGTCTGATTCCGGATCAGAAGATTGAGGGTTCGAGTCCCTTCGCGGTTGCCTAAATCATTTCTGTGAGCCCCACGTGGGACAACCTGATTCCCCTGTGTCTACCCCAGCGCTTAGAACAGTGCTTGGCACATAGTAAGCGCTTAACAAATACCAACATTATTAAGAGCCAGAGTCCAGCAGAGTCCAGAGTCCCCCTACCGCTCCATTCCCATGCGCCACCTTCAGAGAGCAGTAATGGATGGGATTTGTCTACCCAGAGGGGACCCATGGATGAGGAATCCTGATGAAACTCATTGCCCACACTGGAGCCCAGTCAGGCATGAGACAGACTCCAGAGCCTGGGTTTCAATGACCCTGACTCTCCCCGACCCGAGCCTCCATGGCTCCAGGGGAAATTTTCCTGGATCTCTGCCATGCATGGGAACAGTATGGCCTAATGGGAAGAGCCCACGACTGTGAGTCAAGAGACCTGGGATCTAATCCCGGCTCTATCACTTGCCTGCTGTGTTACCCTGGGCAAGTCATGCTACTTCTCTGGGCCTCAGTTTTCTCATTTGTAAAATGGGGATAAAATAACTTTTCTATTAGACTGTGAACCCTTTGTAGGAGAGAGATTTGTCCCATCTGTTTATAGGATGTCTACCCCATTACTTACTGCAGTGTTTGGTACATAGTAAGCACTTAAAAAATTCCACGATTATTATTATCACTATGGTCTCCCAGTTACTGTGCTTGAGGACTGCTGCAGATTGTCATATTCTGGGAGATTTGGGAGCCCTGTGATCTCCCCATGCTTTCCCTTTCACACCCTTTCCACCCCCTACTCCCACCACTTTGGCCTTTCACTGGTCTGAGGAAGGTGAGGATGGGGAGGGGATGGAGAATGGTGCTGGATTTATCTCCTTCCTTTCCCCCACAAGGGTTAGGGACACTGAAGAGGTGGTGGAGCAGCTGGAAGATCAGGTTTGGCTCCCCACCTCCTACTCCCTACACCCCAAACTTTCCCCCATCACTGACTCACCCAAGGACATTCCTGGCCACTGGGACAGAGAGAGAGAGGGGACCCCGGCACATTCCCGCTCTGGGGTAGTAGGGGATTATGGTATCTGGCACATGGTGGGGTTGGGAGAGGATCCTCCTCCGGCCCCCTCCACCTCCTGCCTAACACTTCTTGGGAGCCGAGGCAGAGGGCAGGTGGAAGGATCCAGTTGGGAACAGTGTCCCAGATGGAACACTCCTGGAACAGGGATGGTAGTTCCTACCCCTGCCCCTCCCCCTCGACACGCCCACCTCTGTTGTCCAGGAGAATTCCTGAAGCCATGGGAATCCCTGCTTCTCCCCAACTTGTTGCCCAGCTGGAGTCCATCATGGCCATCAAGGACCTGGGAGGGACACGATGGTCCTCAAAATGGGGAAACTTCCCACCACAGTGTTCACGCAGGTCCGGTATGGGTCTGGGAGAGGATCTGGGGACAGGGTATTCTCCTCCCACCATAGGTTTTATTCTTCACTGTAACAGCATGTGGAAAGGAGTCCAGAACAGAGTCTGGGCCACACCCTGTTCCACTCTCACTTCCAATCTGGATGATTGGGGAAGGGTGAGTTGGTAGCATTCTGTTAAGAACCAGTTCTCTGGTGGGGCCTTTGGGGATCTGGAACTGCCTGCAGAATCCAATTCACAACTCAGTCCTGCAAGACTCCTTCACCCCTATCTGAACTCTGGGGATGATAAAGAAAAACACAGAAAATGTCCCAGCTCTCCCGATGACCTTTGACCTCTGATTTCAAATTACCAACTCTTAGGTCAGTTTCCTGCAGCTATAAATGTCCAGGAAATTCATTCATTCATTCAATCATATTTATTGAGTGAATACTGTGTGCAGAGCAGTGTACTAAGCTCTGGAAAGTACAGTTCAGCAACAAAAAGAGACAATCCCAAACCACAACGGGCTCACAGTCTAGAAGGGGGGAGACAGACATCAAAACAAACAAAAAGGCATCAATAGCATTAATAGAAAAAATAGAATTATAGATATATATATATACACATCAAATAAGTAAACAGGCATTAATATAAATAGAATTTTTAGATCTGTACTTATATATACAAGTGCTTAGGGGCAGGGAAAGGAGTAGAGCAAAGGGAGTGAGTTGGGGCGATGGAGGGGAAGCTGAGGAAAAGGGGGGCTTAGTCTGGGAAGGCCTCCTGGAGGTGGTGAGCCTTCATTAGGGCTTTGAAGGGGGGGGTGTGATTGTTTGGCAGATTTGAGGAGGGAGGGCATTCCAGGCCAGAGGTAGGACGTGGGCCAGGGTTCGAAAGCGGGACAGGTGAGAACGAGGCACCGTGAGAAGGTTAGCACCAGAGGAGCGGAGTGTGTGGGCTGTGTTGTAGAAGGAGAGTAGAAAGGTAGTAAGGAGTGCTCTGAAGCCAATAGTGAGGAGGTTTTGCTTGATAAGAAGGTTGATAGGAACCACTGGAGATTTTTGAGGAGTGGGGTGACTCCCTGAACGTTTCTGATAGAAGATAATCGGGCAGCAGAGTGAAGTATAGACTGAAGTGGGGAGAGACACGAGGTTGGGAGCTCTTGGGAGCTCAGAAAGGAGGCTGATGCAATATTCCAGTGGGGATAGGATGAGTGATTATATTAACATGGTAGCGTTTGGATGAAGAGGAAAGGGTGGATCTTGGTGATGTTGTGAGGTGAGACCGGCAAGTTTTGGTGACAGATTGGATATGTGGGGTGAATGAGAGAGCAAAGTCAAGGATGACACCAAGTTTGCAGGCTTGTTGCAGGCTTGTGAGATGAAAAGGATGGTATGGCCATCCATAGTGACGGGAAAGTCAAGGAGAGGACAGTGTTTGGGAGGGAAAATAGTAGTTCAGTCTTGGACATGTTGAGTTTTAGGTGGTGGGAGGACATTCAAGTGGAGATATCCTGAAGACTGAAGGAGATGTGAGCCTGGAGGGATGGAGAGAGAACAGGGGAGGAGATACCGATTTGGGTGTCATTCACAGAAATGATAGTTGAAGCCATTGGAGTGAATGGCTCTCGCCCCCCTTTCCTTCCGCCGCTCTCGCTCCACTAACCCACAGCCCTGGATCACCTCCTCTGTCCGCCTCCTAAGGTCCTATGCTCCAGCTTCTGAGCGCTGCTGGAGAAAGTCCAAGCACCAAGCCGACCTCACACACTTCAAATTTATCCTTTCCTGCCTTAACTCTGCCCTCTCCTCCGCCAGGCAAAACTTCTTCTCCTCCCTCATCGACACCCATGCCCGTCACCCCCGCCGATTGTTCCGGACCTTTAACTCTCTCCTTAGGCCCCCTGTTCCTCCCCATCCCCCATCTCTCACCCCCAGTGAGCTGGCCACCTATTTCCTCACGAAAATCAACACAATCAGGTCTGAGCTCCCCAGAATCACCCCTCCGCCTCTCCCCTCCCCCCCACCAACCCTCTCCCCTACTTTCCCATCCTTCCCTGCAGTATCCTCAGAGGAGATCTCCTCCCTCCTCGCAAGTGCCACCCCCTCCACCTGCGCCTCGGACCCCATTCCCTCTCACCTTATTAAAGAAGAGAAGCAGCGTGGCTTAGTGGAAAGAGCACGGGCTTTGGAGTCAGGGCTCATGAGTTCGAATCCCAGATCTGCCACTTGTCGGCTGTGTGACTGTGGGCAAGTCACTTAACTTCTCTGTGCCTCAGTTCCCTCATCTGTAAAATGGGGATTAAGACTGTGAGCCCCACGTGGGACAACCTGATTCCCCTATGTCTACCCCAGTGCTTAGAACAGTGCTCGGCACATAGTAAGCGCTTAACAAATACCAACATTATTATTATTATTATTATTAAAACCATCGCCCTTGCCCTCCTCCCTTCCTTAACTTCTATTTTTAACCACTCAATCTCCAATGGCTCCTTCCCCTCTGCCTTCAAACATGCCCACGTCTCCCCCATCCTAAAAAAACCCGCTCTTGACCCCACTTCCCCCTCCAGTTATCGCCCTATCTCCCTACTACACTTCCTTTCCAAAATCCTAGAATGAGTCGTCTACAATCGATGCTTAGAATTCCTTAACTCCCATTCTCTCCTAGACCCCCTCCGATCTGGCTTCCGTCCCCTCCACTCTACCGAGACTGCTCTCTCTAAGGTCACCCGTGACTTCCTTCTTGCCAAATCCAATGGCTCCTACTCCATTCTGATCCTCCTTGACCTCTCTGCTGCCTTTGACACTGTCGACCATCCCCTCCTCCTCCATACCTTATCTCACATTGGCTTCACAGACTCCGTCCTCTCCCGGTTCTCCTCTTACCTCTCTGGCCGGTCATTCTCGGTCTCCTTCGCTGGCGCCTCCTCCCCCTCCCATCCTTTAACTGTTGGAGTTCCTCAAGGGTCAGTTCTTGGCCCTCTTCTGTTCTCCATTTACACTCACTCCCTCGGTGAACTCATTCGCTTTCACGGCTTTGACTACCAGCTCTACGCAGATGACACGCAGATCTACATCTCCGCCACTGTCCTCTCCCCCTCCCTTCAGGCTCTCATCTCCTCCCGCCTCCGGGACGTCTCCACCTGGATGTCGGCCCGCCACCTAAAACTCAACGTGAGCAAGACTGAGCTCCTCATCTTCCCTCCCAAACCCGGTCCTCTCCCAGACTTCTCTATCACCGTGGATGGCACAACCATCCTTCCCGTCTCTCAGGCCCGCAATCTCGGTGTCATCCTTGACTCGTCTCTCTCGTTCACCCTGCACATCCTATCCGTTACCGAGACCTGCCGGTTTCACCTCTACAATATCGCCAAGATCCGCCCTTTCCTCTCCACCTAAACGGCTACCTTACTGCTACAGGCTCTCGTTATATCCCGGCTAGACTACTGTGTCAGCCTTCTCTCTGACCTCCCTTCCTCCTCTCTCGCCCCGCTCCAGTCTATTCTTCACTCCGCTGCCCGGCTCATCTTCCTGCAGAAACGATCTGGGCATGTCACTCCCCTTCTTAAACAACTCCAGTGGTTGCCTATCAACCTCCGCTCCAAACAAAAACTCCTCACTCTAGACTTCAAGGCTCTCCATCACCTTGCCCCTTCCTACCTCTTCTCCCTTCTCTCTTTCTACCGCCCACCCCGCACGCTCCGCTCCTCTGCCGCCCACCTCCTCACCGTCCCTCGGTCTCGCCTATCCCGCCGTCGACCCCTGGGCCACGTCCTCCCGCGGTCCCGGAACGCCCTTCCTCCTCACCTCCGCCAAACTGATTCTCTTCCCCTCTTCAAAACCCTACTTAGAACTCACCTCCTCCAAGAGGCGTTCCCAGACTGAGCTCCTCTTCTCCCTCTACTCCCTCTACCACCCCCCCCCTTTACCTCTCCGCAGCTAAACCCTCTTTTCCCCCTGTCCCTCTGCTCCTCCACCTCTCCCTTCCCATCCCCACAGCACTGTACTCGTCCGCTCAACTGTATATATTTCCGTTACCCTATTTATTTTGTTAATGAATTGTACATTGCCTTGATTCTATTTAGTTGCCATTGTTTTTACGAGATGTTCTTCCCCTCGACTCTATTTATTGCCATTATTCTCGTCTGTCCGTCCCCCCCGATTAGACCGTAAGCCCGTCAGATGGCAGGGACTGTCTCTATCTGTTGCCGACTTGTTCATTCCAAGCGCTTAGTACAGTGCTCTGCACATAGTAAGCACTCAATAAATACTATTGAATGAATGAATGAATGAGTTCACCATGGGAGTGAATGTAGATGGGAAGTAGTGTGGCTTAGTGGAAAGAGCATGGGCTTAGGAGTCGGAGGACATGGGTTCTAATTCTGGCTCCACCACTTGTCTTCTGTGTGACCTTGTGGACGCTGCTTAACTTCTCTGTGTCTCAGTTACCTCATCTGTAAAATGGGGGTTAAAACTGTGAGCCCCACATGGGACAACCTGATTACCTTGTATCTACCCCAACAGTTACAACAGTGTTTGGCACATAGGAAGTGCTTAACAAATACCATCATTATTATTATTATAGATGGAGAATAGAAGGGGACCAAGCACTGACCCTTGAGGAACCCTACAGTTAGGGGATGGAAGGGGAAGCAGGATCTTGCAAAGGAGACTGAGAATGAATGGCCAGAGAGATAAGAGGACAACCAGGAGAGGACAGAGTCAATGAAGCCAAGGTTGGATAATGTGTTGAGGAAAAGGGGATGGTCGACTATCAAAGGAAGATGAAAGTTTGAGGAGGATTAGGGTGCAGTAGGAGCCATTGGATTTGGCAAGAAGGAGGTCTTTGGTGACCTTTGAGAGGGCAGTTTCAGTGGAGTGGAGGGGCTGGAAGCCAGATTTGAAGGGGTCCAGGAGGGAGTTGGAGGAGAGGAATATGAGGCAGTGAGTGTAGATGACTCACTAGAGCCCTGATCCCATTGCCCATGTTGGAGGGAGAAGCAGATCCAGGTCATCTCTTTGATTCACCCTGAGGGGCAGAGTCTATGAGTGGTTTGGGAAAGGCCAGCGGGTGATGGGGATTGGTATTCAGGTATCTGGTGGCAGATATTTGTTTGGGAAAGTGGATGATGGTGACAGGAAGCTGACTTGTACCAATGTCCAGTCCAGGAATCTTGCATTGCCGTGTGCCCTGTGTACCAGTCCCTGCCTGGCTTTATAATGGTGAGTGATAGATATTGACTGAACCACTGTTGTCTCTCCATGGCCACTGCAAAGAAGAAGATGGTGGGTTTTCCAGAATCCTTCACAACTGGGTACCTCCTGCTCCTCCTCCTCTTCTTTCTCCATCTGTCCACTCTGGGTTCAGGTAAGAATTTTTGATCTTCTTCACTGGTCCATGGGGACATTTCAGAGGAAAAACAAACTTCCCTTTGAGTCTCCAGTCTGAATGTATCTCCCAAGAGAGAGCAGAGGTAAGGGGACTGTTAACCCTCTCTCAGCTCAACATGCCCCTGGGGCCTTCAGAGGGTGGACAAGAAGTGGCCTTGCTCTTCCCCTTCTGGATGGGGTTCTCCCTTGCCCACTGAGACCCCAGTACCAGCTTCTTTCTGACTGTCTCCCTTTGCTGCAGCTCAGTTTTCTGTGATTGGACCTGCTGAGCCCATTCTGGCCCTGGAGGGGGAAGATGCTGATTTACGCTGTCACCTGGATCCCAAGATGAGTGCTGAGCCCATGCAGGTGAGGTGGTTCCGATCCGAATTCTCTAACATTGTGCACCTGTATGATAATGGAGAGGACAAGTTTGAAGACCAGATGGAGGAGTATCAAAGGAGGACGGAGTTGGTGACAGACGCCATGGATTATGGGAGTGTGGCTGTGAGAATACACAGTGTAAGAGTCTCTGATGAGGGAAAGTTTCGCTGCTTTTTCGTTAATGACCAGATGTATGAAGATGCTCTTCTGGAGCTGCAGGTGGTTGGTGAGTGTTGTTTTTTTTTTTTGTGACCAATGTATTTTGTTCCTCTCCCAGTTTCAGGCAGCCTTCCAGACTGTCCTATTCCTACCCAAAACTGCTCTAGGACTGTGCAGTTTCCACTCGTCCTGTTTCGGGTCCCTTCCTGCTGCCCCCAGTGCCCTGCTGGTCCACAGGCAGCACTGCTTTTTGGAGCATTTCTATGAAACATTTTCCATTATTCCACTGGATTCCTGGGACAGCCAGTAGATTGGTGCTAATATAGGGGTCAGGGCAGGACACCCCCTTTACACCTTATGAACTGGCTTTTCTCCAGGAAACATTTGTGTTTTCTAATTTTGGGGTTTCTCCATCTGGGTCTTGTTATGCTCCATCAATGTGGGGACTGGTCAGGGGGTCACTTGGGGTAAGGGAGGGTTAGGTAGGAGTAGGGTGAAGTGAGGTCAGGGCTTGTTGGTGCAATATCTGAGGATGCAACAGGAGTTATAATAATGAAAATAATCATAATAGTGGTATTTGTTAATTGCTTACTATGTGCCAAGCACTTGTTTTGTTGTTCTGTTTTGCTGTCTGTCTCCCCCGTTTAGACTGTGAGCCCGTTATTGGGCAGGGATTGTCGCTATCTGTTGCTGAACTGTACTTTCCAAGTGCTTAGGACAATGCTCTGCACATAGTAAGCGCTCAAAAAAAAAATTGAATGAATGAATGAAGCACTTTACTAATTCCTGCAGTAGATAGAGCATAACAGATAAGTCACAGTAGCTACCACATGTTTCACAGTCTATGGTTGGAGAAGGAAGGGCTTTAAAGATCTCAATTAGCTCTCCCTTTCCTGCTTAGCCTTGCTAATCTCCCACTACAACCCAACCTGCTCACTTTGCTCCTCTAATGCCCACCTACTCCTTGGACCTCCATTTCATCTCTCTTGCTGTCGCCTCCTTTCTCTTATCCTCCCTCTAGCCGGGATCTCTTTCCCTGTTTACCTCTGACAGACCACCATTCTCCCATCTTCAAAGCCTGATGAAATTCACACCTCCTCCAAGATGTGCCCTCCCTTTGACATTTCCTATGCACTTGGGTTTGTACACTTAAAGCCCTTTGATACCCTGCCCTCAGCCCTACAGCTCTTATGTCTATATCCTTATACTCTGCTGTTCCCTTGTCTGTAATTTATTTTTATGTTTGTCTCCTCCACTAGAATGTAAATTCCTTGTGGGAAGTAATGATGCCTACCAACTCTTTTGTACTGTACTCTTCCAAGCATTTAGTATGGTGCTATGCACACTATAAGCACTCAGAAAAAAAAATGATTGATTAAATGAGAGCCATATTATCTCCATTACCGATGAGGTAACTGAGTCACAGAGAAATTAACTGACTTGACTTGCCCAAGGTCACTCAGCAGGCAAGTATCAGAGTCAGGATTAGAACCCTGGTCCTCTGATTCCCAGGCATATAGTCTTTCTACTAGGCCAAGTTTCTCTATGGATTTTCAACAGAGAGTTTTGAGCATCACATCCTCTATCATGTACGTACATACATACATGTACAGACTTGAGTCGTGAAGGGGGCAGAGGTCTGTTTAGGGGCACAGGTCAAGGAAGCGGAGAATGGAGGTGTGGAGTGAAGTTGGAAGGAATTTGGAGTCCAGGTTAAGGTACAAACAGAGTCCAGGGCCTCCTCCCCCTCATTCATTCATTCATTCAATTGTATTTATTGAGTGTTTACTATGTGCAGAGCACTGTACTAAGCACAGTTGGGCAACAGAGACAATCCCTGCTCAATAACGGGCTCACAGTCTAAAATGGGGAGACAGCAAAACAAAGCAAGTAGTCAGGCATCAATACCATCAAAATAATAAATAGAATCATGGATATGTACACATCATTAATAAAATAGAGTAATAAATGATATATACAAATATACACAAGTGCTGTAGGGAAGGGGAAAGGTGGTAGAGCAGAGGGAGGGAGCAAGGGCACTGGGGAGGAGAGGAGGAGCATAGGGAAAGGGAGGGTTCAGTCCTGGAAGGCCCCCTGGAGGAGGTGAGCCCTCCCACCCATCTCCCCAGTGGTAAGAAACCCCTGGGTGCTGCTCTGCTGCCCTGCTCCCAGGACTTTCCCTGAGGAAGCACTGACAAGATGGACAGAGGGCAGGAGCTTGAGCGGAAGCTTTTTCCTGGCTCCATGGGGATCCTATGCTGAAGGAAACAGTTGAAGCCTGAGAAGAGGGAGAAGGGGAGTGAAACCCTCCAACCGAGGTCATGGCGCTCTCTCCAGGGAATCTCAAGCTATTCCTTCTCCTCCCTGACTCCACTGGCCCCTCACCCCAGCTCGGCCTAGTCAGGGAAACTCTTGCCTTTTGTTACTCCACATGGTGACTCAACTCTCTGTGATCCCCAAACCACTGGGTTCCCAGCCAAGCAGCCCCCCACCCCCAACCAATCCTGCAGAGTGGAGGGGAGTCCTGGAGACCCTGCCCCTGCTCTGGACTCTCATCATGGCTTGGAACAGAGACAGCTAGGACTTGGGGTTCATGGACTCGCCCCCTCCTTCTAGGCTCTAACCCCCCTGGAGCCAAGGAAATTCTCTTATAGAGGACTCTCCCAAGCTCTTAGTACAGTGTTCCCAAACATAGGAAGTGCTCAATAAATACCAGTGATTGATTTGTTGACTGAAATATCTGGAATTGACCCATGTTTCCCTCTGAAGGTGTTCTTGGGTATTTCATTTCAGCTCCCCTCTTTCCGACGGCTTTGTCCTTGATGGTGGCCCTGGGTGTGACCCTCCCTGTGCTGGGACTTCTCATCACTGGGGGTCTTTATCTCATCTGGAAACACCCCAGGGACAAAGGTAAAGGAACAAGAATGTTCCTGTACACCCCATTACTGTAGGGAAAGATAGGAGGACAGCATGGGATTGGAGGGCAGATAGGTCAGAGTACTGAGCTCCCAGCTGACTGGTCGGGGGGAGAGCAGGCCACAGGCCCAACCCCCCAAAACGACTCCCAACCTGACATTCTGTTTTTCCCAGAGAAGAAACCGACTAACCCTGTGTCTGCAACGACTGTCACTGATGGAGGTGGGGAGACAATAAGGAGTAGAGACCCCATCCTCAACTCCCCCATTCAGATTGAAGCCCAGCTCTCCCCATCCATTTCCTGCCCCAGTCCCATCCTGCCGTCCAGTTCCCCAGTGCAGCCACAGTCCCCGGGGAGCCTTGAGATCTGAGCACTGGAAGATGCCGACTGATAACAGTGAATGGATGGGGGGTGTTTGTGTGTGTGTGTCTGTGTGAGTGTGTTCTTGTATCTGTATTCTGAGTGTAGTGCCTGGGCCAGGGAGACAACTTCATCTTAATTTATTTATTTATATTAATGGTCTGTCTCCCTTTCCAGGATATAAGCCCCTTGTGGCCAGGGAACTCTGTTGTATTCCCTGAAGCGCTTAGTACAGTGCTCTGCACACAGAAAACACTCAGTAAATACCATTAATTGCTTGCTTGATTGATGATAACCTACTGGCTCTTCCTGGAGATTTCAGGGACAGTGGTCACCATTCCAGATCCCTTGGCAGTTGGGATTCTGTCCACGGGGTCATTCCCTGACCTATGTACCAGAAATAGACTCCTCTGACCCCATCATATCCCCTCCCAGCCCACCCCGAGTTCTCCCCTTCTGGCATGTCCCCGAGTTATTTTAATATTAATTATTTTAAATTAATATTAATTCTTTTCCTTTTCAGGGAAACTCCAGATCGAGCTCAGTAAGTTCTGTGTTTCTTTCATTTCTGTCGGTTTTCTCCTGTTGGAGTTTGCGTCTGCTCCACCAGCCCAGTGATGTCTCCTCTCTCCGTTCCCTTGCAGGGTGGAGCAGGGGCCAGTTGCACATGGGTAAGTGACCCTGACCTTTTCTGAGATCTTAGGTCCCTCCCACCCCCGGGGGTCCTGGCCCTTTCCGACTCCATCCCTGAGAACCAGATCCAGGGCTGTTGCCAGTGTCCTCTGCTACCTTCTCCTCCTCCTCTTCCTCAGTCAATGTCAGTCAGTGGTTTGTATTGAGTGCTTACTGTGTGCAGAGCACCGTACTAAGCGCTTGGGAGAGAACGATAATGACAATAGACATTCCCTGCACACAACGTGCTAACAGTTTAGAGGGGTGGACAGGCATTAATAGAAATAAATGAAATATATATGTATATTCATATATATATTTATATATAAATTCTTCCTTCTCTTCCTCCTGCCCCCCCCCGTCTCCTCCCTGTTGCTATCGGGGCTCCAGTAGCCCCCAGGAATGGCTGGACTAGAGTAGGGGGGACAGAGTGGAGGTGAAGCCCCAGGCAGGAGCGGGGGCTCCCCGGCGGAGATGGGGGGGCGGCTGGGGCCTGAGCCCCGGGGGCGGGGCGGAGCGCGATGACATCACCGCCGTGTCTCGTCCGGGGGGCGGGGCGGGGCGGAGCCTCCGGGCGGGGCCCGTGGGACACACAGTGTGCGGCGGTGGCCAGGGGGGCCCGCGGGGCGGGGGGGTCACGGCTCCGGACCCGCCCCCTCCGGGCAGCCCTGCCGGGCTGCGCCCTGGCCCGGCCCGGCCCCGGGGTCTCCTCTGCCCCGAGCCCCCAACGCTCACCCACACACTCTGTCCGCAGCCAACGTCACTCTCGATCCCGACTCGGCGTATCGCTTTCTCGTCCTGTCTGAGGATGGGAAACGGGTGACAGTGGGATTCATACGGCAGGACCTGCCCGACAAGCCGGAGAGATTCAGTGATGTTTGGTGTGTGCTGGGCCGCGAGTGCTTCACCTCCGGGACACATTGCTGGGCGGTGGATGTGGAAGACGCGACCGTCTGGTCTCTGGGGGTCTGTAGGGAAAATGTGAGGAGAAAAGGGAAGATCTCGGAGTCACCTGCCGACGGACTCTGGGCCGTGAAGAAAGAGAGAGAACAATACTGGGCGCTCACCTCTCCTCGCGTCCCTCTCTCCCTGACCACCTCCCCCCGCCGGGTGGTGGTTTACCTGGACTGCGAGGCCGGAGACGTCTCCTTCTACAATGGCACTGACGGATCCCACATCTACACTTTCCCCCGCGCCGCCTTCTCGGGGACCCTCCGACCTTTCTTCCGCCTTTATTACCTGTATCAATCCCTGAAAATCTGCCCTGTCCCTGGTGGGGAAGGGGAAAACCCTGTCCCTGCCCCCGCTCAGGAGACTCCAGTGACCCCCCCAGGGCAGGGACCGGCCTCAGTCGCTGGAGATGGGGATCCCCTCCCTGGGGCCGTTGCCCCATTGCTCCCCCCGCAGCCCGGCTCCGGAGTCCCTCCTGCCCCTTAGGGAGCCTCCCGGCCCTGACCTGCCCTCTGCCCCCTGTACCGCTCATTCCCCCCCCCCCCACCCTCCCCAGGGCTGCATCTGCTGTGTCCCCGCCTCCTCCGCTGCTCCCCCAGGGCAGGCCCAGCCTAGGAGGGGTCTCTGCTATTGCTGCTGCTGCTGGGGAAGTGTCCCTGCTGAGGGCGGGGCTGGGGGCAGTAAAGCAGCTGCTGCAACTCTGGTACCTCAGTGGGGTTTTACAAGTGCCACTGACCCTCCTGCGCCTTACTCCTCCACCAGACCCTGAACTCGGAGGGCAGAGGGGCAGCTCGCCTCCATCGCACAGTTGTGATAGACTCCAGATTCTCCTGGTTTATGGCAATTCTTTTTGAACATTCGTGTGGGATTGGGTTCTGTTCCTGGCTCAGTGTGGCGCTGGCTAATGTGGTTACATGCCTCACCTTGAATTCCCCATAATAATAATAATAATGATGGCATTTGTTAAGCGCTTACTATGTCCCAAGCACTGTTTTAAGTGCAGGGGTAGATACAAGGTAATCAGGTTGTCCTACGTGGGGCCGAAGGTCTTAATGCCCATTTTACGGATGAGTAACTGAGGCACAGAGAAGTTAAGTGAGTTGCCCAAAATCACACAGCTGACAAGTGGCGGAGCCGCGATTAGAACCCACAACCTCTGGCTCCCAAGCCCGTGTTCTTTCCACTAAACTGATAGTTACGGTATTTGTTAAGCTCTTACAATGTTCCAGGCACCGAACTAAGCGATGGCGTGGATACAATCAAAATGGGTTGGAAACAATTTCTATCCGACGTGGGACTCTTGAGAAGCAGCATGGTGTAGTGGCTAGGGCACGGGCCTGAAAGTCAGAAGGTCATGGGTTCTGATCCCAGTTCTGCCACTTGTCTGCTGTGTGAACTTACTCAAGTCACTTCTCTTTCTGTGCCTCAGTTACCTCATCTGTAAAGTGATGATTAAGACTGTGAGCCCCACGTGGGAGGGGGACCGAGTCCACCCTGATTACCTTGTATCTACCCCAGTGCTTAAAACAGTGCTTGGCACATAGTAAGTGCTTAATAAGTTCCATTATTATTATTATTATCATTATTAATCCCCATTTTATAGAAGAGGTGAGGCACAGGGAAGTGAAGTGACTTCCCAAAGGTGACAGAGCAGACAAATGAGAGAGGCTGAATTAGAAATCAGAGCCTTTTGAGTCCCAGGCTCATGTTCTTTCCATTAGGGCACACTGCTTCTCAGTGTGATGCCTCATACCCGCCGACACTCTCGCTGCGCTCCGTGACACAGCAGGAATAGGATGGGCGGGATAAGAGAGTGTGAATGGTGCCACACAGACCAGACTGGCAGAACTCCAATCAACTGCTCCGTGCACATTCTCACCCCAGATTCTCAGAATTGAGGCTCATCCCTTATTTCATTCATTCAATAGTATTTATTGAGCACTTACTATGTGCAGAGCACTGTACTAAGCACTTGGGATGAACAAGTCGGCAACAGATAGAGACAGTCCCTGCCGTTTGACGGGCTTACAGTCTAATCGGGGGAGACGGACAGACAAGAACAATGGCAATAAATAGAGTCAAGGGGAAGAACATCTCGTAAAAACAGTGGCAACTAAATAGAATCAAGGCGATGTACAATTCATTAAAATAAATAGGGTAACGAAAATATATACAGTTGAGCGGACGAGTACAGTGCTGTGGGGATGGGAAGGGAGAGGTGGAGGAGCAGAGGGAAAAGGGGAAAAAGAGGGTTTAGCTGCGGAGAGGTAAAGGGGGGATGGCAGAGGGAGTAGAGGGAGAAGAGGAGCTCAGTCTGGGAACGCCTCTTGAAGGAGGTGAGTTTTAAGTAGGGTTTTGAAGAGGGGAAGAGAATCAGTTTGGCGGAGGTGAGGAGGGAGGGCGTTCCAGGACCGCGGGAGGACGTGACCCAGGGGTCGACGGCGGGATAGGCGAGACCGAGGGACGGTGAGGAGGTGGGCGGCAGAGGAGCGGAGCGTGCGGGGTGGGTGGTAGAAAGAGAGAAGGGAGGAGAGGTAGAAAGGGGCAAGGTGATGTAGAGCCTCGAAGCCTAGAGTGAGGAGTTTTTGTTTGGAGCGGAGGTTGATAGGCAACCACTGGAGTGGTTTAAGAAGGGGAGTGACATGCCCAGATCGTTTCTGCAGGAAGATGAGCCGGGCAGCTGAGTGAAGAATAGACCGGAGCGGGGCGAGAGAGGAGGAAGGGAGGTCAGAGAGAAGGCTGACACAGTAGTCTAGCCAGGATATAACGAGAGCCTGTAACCGTAAGGTAGCCGTTTGGGTGGAGAGGAAAGGGCGGATCTTGGCGATATTGTAGAGGTGAAACCGGCAGGTCTCGGTAACGGATAGGATGCGTGGGGTGAACGAGAGAGACGAGTCAAGGATGACACCGAGATTGCGGGCCTGAGAGACGGGAAGGATGGTCGTGCCATCCACGGTGATAGAGAAGTCTGGGAGAGGACCGGGTTTGGGAGGGAAGATGAGGAGCTCAGTCTTGCTCATGTTGAGTTTTAGGTGGCGGGCCGACATCCAGGTGGAGACGTCCCGGAGGCAGGAGGAGATGCGAGCCTGAAGGGAGGGGGAGAGGACAGGGGCGGAGCTGTAGATCTGCGTGTCATCTGCGTAGAGATGGTAGTCAAAGCCGTGAGAGCGAATGAGTTCACCGAGGGAGTGAGTGTAAATGGAGAACAGAAGAGGGCCAAGAACTGACCCTTGAGGAACTCCAACAGTTAAAGGATGGGAGGGGGAGGAGGCTCCAGCGAAGGAGACCGAGAATGACCGGCCAGAGAGGTAAGAGGAGAACCAGGAGAGGACAGAGTCTGTGAACCCAAGGTGAGATAAGGTATGGAGGAGGAGGGGATGGTCGACAGTGTCAAAGGCAGCAGAGAGGTCGAGGAGGATTAGAATGGAGTAGGAGCCATTGGATTTGGCAAGAAGGAGGTCATGGGTGACCTTAGAGAGAGCAGTCTCGGTAGAGTGGAGGGGACGGAAGCCAGATCGGAGGGGGTCTAGGAGAGAATGGGAGTTAAGGAATTCTAAGCATCGATTGTAGACGACTCATTCTAGGATTTTGGAAAGGAAGTGTAGTAGGGAGATAGGGCGATAACTGGAGGGGGAAGTGGGGTCAAGAGCGGGTTTTTTTTAGGATGGGGGAGACGTGGGCATGTTTGAAGGCAGAGGGGAAGGAACCCTTGGAGATTGAGTGGTTAAAAATAGAAGTTAAGGAAGGTAGGAGGGCAGGGGCGACGGTTTTAATAAGGTGAGGTTTTAATAAGGGAATGGGGTCCGAGGCGCAGGTGGAGGGGGTGGCACTTGCGAGGAGGGAGGAGATCTCCTCTGAGGATACTGCAGGGAAGGATGGGAAAGTAGGGGAGGGGGTTGGTGGGGGGGAGGGGAGAGGCGGAGGGGTGACTTTGAGGAGCTCAGACCTGATCGTGTTGATTTTCGTGAGGAAATAGGTGGCCAGATCATTGGGGGTGAGAGATGGGGGAGGGGGAGGAACAGGGGGCCTAAGGAGAGAGTTAAAGCTCCGGAACAATCGGCGGGGGTGACGGGCATGGGTGTTGATGAGGGAGGAGAAGAAGCTTTGCCTGGTGGAGGAGAGGGCAGAGTTAAGGCAGGAAAGGATAAATTTGAAGTGTGTGAGGTCGGCTCGGTGCTTGGACTTTCACCAGCAGCGCTCAGCAGCTCGAGCATAGGAGCGTAGGAGGCGGACGGAGGAGGTGATCCAGGGCTGTGGGTTAGTGGAGCGAGAGCGGCGGAGGGAAAGGGGGGCGAGAGAGTCGAGATGAGTAGAGAGGGTGGAGTTGAGAGCGGAGACCTGATCGTCGAGAGTGGGAAGAGAGGACAGGGCGGCAAGGTGAGGAGAGATGCTATTGGAAAGACGGATGGGATCGAGAGAGCGGAGGTCTCTGTGGGGCAGTAGCGAAGATTTGCAGGGGGAGGGAGTGTGAGAGATGAGGCAGGTGAGAAGATTATGGTCAGAGAGAGGGATTTCAGAGTTGGTGAGGGAGGAGATAGTGCAGCGGTAGGAGATGACGAGATCGAGGGTGTGACCGAGTCGGTGAGTGGGCGCGGTATGGTGGAGGAGGAGGTCGGCAGAGTCGAGGAGGGATAGGCGGGCGGCAGAGGAGTCGTCGGGTACATCCATATGGATGTTGAAGTCTCCAAGGATCAGAGTGGGCAGAGAGAAGGAAGGTGAGAAAGGGGTCAAGGTGGTTGAAGAAGTCGGAGGTGGGACCGGGAGGGCGGTAGATGACAGCGACAAGTAACTGGAGGGGGTGGTAGAGGCGAATGATATGGGCTTCGAAGGAGGGCAAGGAGAGGGAGGGGGGAGGAGGGATAGTGCGGAAGCGGCAACGGGGCGAGAGGAAGAAGCCGACGCCTCCTCCCTTACCGGTGAGTCTGGGGGAGTGGGAGAAGGAGAGGCCTCCACTGGAGAGAGCGGCGGCGGAGACCGTGTCTTTGGGAGAGAGCCACGTTTCCGAAAGGGTTATTTCTGATGGGGGACTCCATCCCTGAGCACCTACTGCATTCAGCTCACCCGACTCAGAATAGATGTGCACAGAGCACTGGAGGAGGTGTTTGGGAGCATACGATGAGAATTACAGTCACTATGCCTGCCCTCAAAAAACTG
The DNA here is from genome assembly GCF_004115215.2 of Ornithorhynchus anatinus. Classification (NCBI taxonomy): domain Eukaryota; kingdom Metazoa; phylum Chordata; class Mammalia; order Monotremata; family Ornithorhynchidae; genus Ornithorhynchus; species Ornithorhynchus anatinus. Next base: position 2,581,643 of record NC_041753.1, on the reverse strand, counting down.
AGATTTTCATGGGGAAGAGTGGTAAACACAGATTGTGTTAGGGTGGGGAACGCAGGGACACTGTTTTGGACGTGTCTTGTCAGAGGTGAGAGGAAGGAGTGGTAACAGAGTTGGCTTGTGAGGAGTGAAGAGTGCAAGCGTGAGTGGTTGAGAATACCAGAAAGGTGAGAAGTAAGCAGTGTGGTATAGTGGAAAGAGCCTGGGTCCGGGGGTCAGAGGACCTGGGTTCTAATCCCAGAGCTGCCATTTGTCTGCTGGGTGACCTTGGGCAAGACACAACTTCTCTATGACTCAGTTGCCTCACCTGTAAATGCAGTTTAAGACTGTGAACCCCCTGTGGGACATGGACCGTGTCTAATCTGATTAATTTGTATCTACCCCAGCGCTTTCTACAGTGCCTGGGACATAGTAAGGGCCTGACAAACACAAATAATTTCTCTCTAATAAAGGAGAGAACTGGGGGAGAATCCTACATCCCATGAGCAGAAAGATTTGCTTGTTCTGGAGAAATCTGTAACCACAGGAGGTTTTTGAGGAGCTGAGTGAAGGCTCAGATTTGTAGTCAATCACTCATTTTAAGAACACAGTTCCCAGTGTGGAATGTAGAAAAATCTACATAATAATAATTATGGTATTTGTTAAATTTTTACCATGTGCCAAGCACTGTTCTAAGCACTTGGATAGACACAGGGTAATCAGGTTGTCCCATGTGGGGTTCACACTTTTAATCCCCATTTTACAGGTGAGATAACTGAGGCACAGAGAAGTTAAGTAACTTGCTCAAGGTCAACCAGCAGTCAAGTGGTGGATGGGGGAGGGGCTGGGGACAAGAAGATTAGTGAGTTGCATCAGTGCAACTGAGAGATGACAGGAACATGACCCAACCTGGTGATTGAAAGAGTGGGAGGAAGGAGTGAATCTGGAAAATTTTGAAGGGAAAAACCAGCAGGATGTAGTGGCGCTGTGGCCTCTGAAGCACAGGCCTGAGAATCAGAGGATTCTAATCCTGGCTCTGCCTCTCTCTGTTTTGTGACTTGAACAAGTCACTTAGCTTCTCTGTGCCTCAGTTACCTCCTTTGTAAAACATGGATCAAGACTTAGAGCCCCAGTAGGACATGGACTATGTCCAACCCATTTACCTTTTATCCAACCTAGCACTAAATACAGTGCCTGGCAAGTAATAAACACTTAATACAATTTAAATACAAAGTGTTGGACTTGAAGTGGGAGGAAGAAGACAGAATGCAGACAAGAAGACACCATCTAGAAGCTAGTGACCAGGAGCCCACAATTGCTCAGCAACCCAACATAATCATGAGAATGATGATAATAGTGATGATGATAATACCAATAATAATGAATAATAATAATGGCATTTGTTAAGCGCTTCCTATGTGCTAGGCACTGTTCTAAACACTGGGGTAGATACAAGATCCCATTCCCGCTCACCTTATAAAAACCATCGCCCCTGTCCTCCTCCCCTCCTTAGCTTCTATCTTTAACCACTCACTCTCCAATGGCTTCTTCCCCTCTGCTTTCAAACATGCCCATGTCTCCCCCATCCTAAAAAAACCCTCGCTCGACCCCACTTGCCCTTCCAGCTATCGCCCTCTCTTCCTACTACCCTTCCTTTCCAAGATCCTAGGAGTCGTCTACACTTGCTGCTTAGAATTCCTTAACTCCCATTCTTTCCTGGACCCCCTCCAATCTGGCTTCCGTCCCCTCCGCTCTACCGAGACTGCTCTCTCTAAGGTCACCCGTGACCTCCTTCTTGCCAAATCCAATGGCTCCTACTCTATTCTAATCCTCGTTGACCTCTCAGCTACCTTTGACACTGTCGACCATCCCCTCCTCCTCCATACCTTATCTCACCTTGGCTTCTCGGGCTCCATCCTCTCCTGGTTCTCCTCTTATCTCTCTGGCCGGTCATTCTCAGTCTCCTTCGCAGGCTCCTCTTCCCCCTCCCATCCTCTAACTGTTGGGGTTAATAATAATAATGTTGGTATTTGTTAAACGCTTACTATGTGCCGAGCACTGTTCTAAGCGCTGGGGTAGACATAGGGGAATCAGGTTGTCCCACGTGGGGCTCACAGTCTTAATCCCCATTTTACAGATGAGGGAACTGAGGCACGGAGAAGTTAAGTGACTTGCCCACAGTCACACAGCCGACAAGTGGCAGAGCTGGGATTCGAACTCATGAGCCCTGACTCTCAAGTGTCAGTTCTTGGCCCTCTTCTGTTCTCCATATACACTCACTCCCTCGATGAACTCATTCGCTCTCCTGGCTTCAACTATCACTTCTATGCAGATGACACACAGATCTACATCTCTGCCCCTGTCCTCTCCCCCTCCCTTCAGGCTCGTATCTCCTCCTGCCTCGAAGATGTCTCTACCTGGATATCTGCCCACCACCTAAAACTCAATATGACCCAAACTGAGCTCCTCATCTTCCCTCCCAAGCCCTGTCCGCTTCCTGACTTCCCTATCACCGTGGATGGTACGACCATCTTTCCCGTCTCTCAGGACCGCAATCTTGGTGTCATCTTTGACTCGGCTCTCTCGTTCACCCCACACATCCAATCCGTTATCAAAACCTGCCGGTCTCACCTTTATAATATCGCCAATATCCGCCCTTTCCTCTCCACCCAAATGGCTATCGTACTGCTACAGGCTCTCGTAATATCCCGGCTAGATTACTGTGTCGGCCTGCTCTCTGATCTCCCTTCCTCCTCTCTCTCCCTGCTCCAGTCTATTCTTCACTCCGCTTCCAGGCTCATCTTCCTGCAGAAACGCTCTGGGCCTGTCACTGCCCTTCTTAAACACCTCCAGTGGTTGCCTATCAACCTCCGCACAAAACAAAAACTTCTCACTCGAGGCTTCAAGGCTCTCCATCACCTTGCCCCCTCCTACCTCTCCTCCCTTATCTCTTTCCACTGCCCACCCCACACGCTCCGCTCCTCTGCCGCCCACCACCTCACCGTCCCCTGTTCTCGCCTATTCCGCCGTCGACCCCTGGGCCACGTTCTCCCGCGGTCCCAGAATGCCCTCCCTCTTCACCTCCACCAAACTAATTCTCTTCCCCTCTTCAAAACCCTACTTAAGTTCACTTCCTCCAAGAGGCCTTCCCAGACTGAGCTCCCCTTTTTCCTCTGCTCCCTCTACCCCCCCGCCCACCTCTCCCTCTTCTCTAAACCCTCTTCTCCCCCCTTTCCCTCTGCTCCTCCCCCTCTCCCATCCCATCCCCTCAGCACTGTACTCGTCCGCTCAACTGTATATATCTTCATTACCCTATTTATTTTGTTAATGAGATGTACATCACCTTGATTCTATTTGCTATTGTTTTAATATGTTCTTCTCCTTGATTCTATTTAGTGCCATTGTTCTTGTCTGTCTCCCCCGATTAGACTGTAAGCCAGTCAAAGGGCAAGGGACTGTCTCTATCTGTTACTGATTTGCACATTCCAAGCACTTAGTACAGTGCTCTGCACATAGTAAGCGCTCAATAAATACTATTGAATGAATATTCCCTGAAGTACTTAGTACATTGCTCTATACACAGAAAGCACTCAGTAAATACCATTAATTGCTTGATTGATTGATAACCAACTGGCTCTTCCTGAAGATTTCAAGGACGATTGTCACCATTCCAGAATGTGTCCATCCTGATTATCTTGTATAATAATAATGATTTTGGTACTCATTGAGCGCTTATTGTGTGCCAAGCACTGTTCTGAACGCTGGATTAGATACAAGTTGATCAGGCTGGACACGGTCCCTAATCCACACAGGGCTCAGTCTAAGTAGAGAAGTGGCATGGCCTAGTGCAAAGAGTATGGGCCTGGGAATCAGAAGGACCTGAGTTCTAATCTCTGCTCCCCCACTTGTCTGCTGTGTGACCTTGGGCAAGTCATTTTACTTCTTTGTACCTCAGTTAATACATCTGTAAAATTGGAATGAGACGGGGAGCCCAATGTAGGACAGGGACTCTGTCCTACCCAATTATCTCGCATCTACCCCAGCGTTTAGTACAGTTCTTGGCACATAATACGGGCTTAGGAAATATCACCATTAGAGAAGCCACCTGGCTTAGTGGTTAAAGCGTGGGCTAGGGAGTCAGAGGGACCTGGGTTCTAATCCAGACTCAGCCATATGTCTGCTGTGTGACCTTGGGCAGGCCACTTCACCTTTCTGTGCCTCAGTGATCTCCTCTGTAAAATGGGGATAAAAGTGATAATAATAACTGTGGTATTTGTTAAAAGCATACTGTGTGCCAGGCACTGTACTGAGGGCTGCGGTGGATTCAACCAAATCGGGTTTGGACACAGGCCCTGTCCCATGTGGGACTCATGATCTTGATCACCATTTAACAGATGAGGTAACTGAGGCCCAAAGAAGTGAATAATAATAATAATTAAAACTGTGGTATTTGTTAAGCACTTACTATCTTCCAGGTACCGTACTAATCGCTTGGGTGGATTCAAGCAAATCGGGTTGGACTCTGCACCTGTCCCATGTGGGGCTCAGAAACTCAACCCCCAATTTACAGATGAGGCAACTGAGGCTCAGAGTAGTTAAGTGACTTGCCCAAGGTCACAACAGTTATGTGGTGAAGCCGTAATTAGAACGCTTGTCCTTCTGAGTCCCAGGTCTGTGCTCTATCCACTATGCCATGCCGCTTTGGCTGCTGCTGCTCTCCTAGCAATAGCTCTCATTCTCAGCCCTCCCCCATTATGTAACTGGACTCTTAAATGATCCAACACACAGATGGGAGATCGATCCATGTTTCAGTGATAAGGCGATGACGGGGAATTAACAGTGAGTTGGTACCAATTCCATTCAGTGGATATTTAAATTAAAGGCAGAATTGAAAATCAGAAAGTTTATTGTCTTTCCTTTCAGAGATTTAGCCTACATTCTGTTATGAGATCAGGCCAAACTCAAGAGCTGAATTTTGTCCAAGCACTGAGAAATCCTAGAATTAAACAAAATATCAGCAGGAATTGCTCTTGGGTCATTATTAGATTTTATGCTCCTTGGGGAGAAGGACCACATCTTTTACTTCTATTTTATGTTTTCCAAGCACTTAGAACAAAGCTCTGTACACCATAGGGGCTCTGCTCAATAAATGAAAACCGAATTTAAATATACAAGTAATAGTAAAATATGGTCTGAGAAAATCAGTGTGCATATTACTGCATTTGCCAAAATAATAACAACTTGAGTTATCACTCTGCATGTTGCATTGCTGCGTTGCAGGTAGATGGGCTACGTCAGCCCATTTGTGCCTCAAGGTTTATTTGTAATATGTTAATCAAAACTGGTTTAGGATAAGTTTATTTTTTTGGCCAAATTTTTGGGCTCAAAAATCAGCAGAGCTTTCTTTCAAAGGTGTCCCCATTCTGGACCACATACCACATTCATCCATTCATTCATTCATTCATTCAACTGTATTTATTGAGCGCTTACTGTGTGCAGAGCACTGTACAAAGTGCTTCATCATGGTCAGGGAAAGTGTCTACCAACTATGTTACATTGAACTCTCCTAAGTGTGTAGTTGAGTGCTTGGCACATTAAGCGCTCAATTAATATGATTGATTGATTGATGAAATTGCTTATTAGAATTTAATGTGTACATTGCCAGTGCTTTTTTATCTGTTGCCAAATTGTACTTTCCAAGCACTTAGTACGGTGCTTTGCACACATAAGCACTCAATAAATACGATTGAATGAATGAATTAATTAATTCATTAAATATTTTCCAGCCCTATGTGGGGGCTCTGGTTCCCAGGGAGTGAAGAAACAGTGTGGCCTCGTGTGTCCCCTGGAGCAGGGGGGAGTGGGTAGAGTCATTCCTGGGAATCAATCAATCAGACAATTAATAGTATTGATTGAGCACCTACTGTGTGCAGAGCACTGACCTAAAGACTTGTGAATGTACAGTAATGTTCGTAGACATGAGCCCTGCCCTCAGGGAGTGTACATTTTAGTGGGAGAGTCAGACACAAACTAATTAATGAAATCCCAATTTTGGATTCTCCCCTCCCTGCCTGGACTGTGAGTCCCAAGTGGAACAGGGACTGGGTACGGCCTGATAATCTTCTATCCTCCCCGGTGGTTAGTACAGTGCTCGGCACGTAGTAAGAACCAGTGTGGCCTAGTGGAATGGAACACAGGCCTGCGAGTCAGAAGGATCTGGGTTCTAATCCCAGCTCCACCACTTGTCTGCTGGGTGACGTTGGGCAAGTCACTTAACTTCTCCGTGGCTCAGTTACCTCATCTGTAAAATGGGGATTAAGACTGTGAGCCTTATGTGGGTCATGGCCTGGGTCTGACCTGATTTTCTCTATCAACCGCAGGTCTTAGTACCTGGCCTGGCACAGAGTAAACTCTTCCAACTGCCTCTGGCAAGTCCTGTCAGTGATCGATAAGACATTCACATGTCGCCTTTCTATTGGAGGGTGGAGCCCACCAGGTTCAAGTCCTGGAAATGATCCTGCAAAAGGAACTTCAGGTCCCGGTGAGTCCCCCAGACCCTGGGAAATGGCTGGAATTGTCCCATGTTTGCCTCTGATGATAATTTTGGGAATTCTATTTCAGCTCCCCTCTTCCCGACAGCTCTGTCTTGATGGTGACCCTGGGTGTGACTCTCCCTGTGCTGGGACTGCTTATCGCTGGGGGTCTTTTTCTCAACTGGAAACAGCTCAGGGACAAAGGTAAAGGAGAGAGAATATTCCTGTGACATCCCCATTACTGCAGGGAAAGGCAGGAGGCTAGATGAGGAAGGGAAAGACAGATCAGAGGTCAGAGCTCCCAGATTCCCGGGAAAGACAGGTCATTCATTCATTCATTCATTCATTCAATAGTATTTATTGAGCGCTTACTATGTGCAGAGCACTGTACTAAGCGCTTGGGATGAACAAGTCGGCAACAGATAGAGACAGTCCCTGCCGTTTGACGGGCTTACAGTCTAATCGGGGGAGACGGACAGACAAGAACAATGGCAATAAATAGAGTCAAGGGGAAGAACATGTACAATTCATTAACAAAATAAATAGGGTAACGAAAATATATACAGTTGAGGTCCCCAACCTCACACACACAACCCATAACTTGACATTCTGTATCCACCAGAGAAAGGTCCTACTGACCCTGGGTCCGTGCCAATGGTCACTCCTGGAGGTGGGGAGACAATAGGGAGTAGAGACCTCTACTCCAGTAATGTAGTACAGACCGGAAATAACCTCTCCCCTTGCATTTTCTGCTCGCAACCTCAGTCCCCCCAGAGCAGCTGCAATCCGAGCGGGGCGGGGAGACCTGAGCTCTGGGAAATCCCGACTGGTCACAATCAACAACGATCATTCCGGGGACAATGATCCCCATTCCCGATCCACGGATCATTCCTTGGAGAGTGGGGATTCTTTCTGTGGGGCCAGTCCCCTGCCACATGTCCCAGAAACTAACCCCTCCAACTCCATTTCAACCCCGGATAGCCCACGCCCAGTTTTCCCATTCTGGAGGGTCCCTGACCTATTTCTGTTCATTTCCAGAGAAACTCCTGTTGGAACTCAGTAAGTTCTGTGTTTCTTCCATTTCTGTCATTTTCTTACGTTGATGTTCGTATCCTCTCCATCAACCTGGTGACGTCTCCTCTCTCTGTTCCCTTTGCAGGGCAGACACTGGTAGAGTTACGCCCCATTAAGTGACCCTAACAGGTTCTGTGATTTCTACTCCCTCCCACTGCGGAGGTCCTGGCCCTCCTCGGCTCCCACCCTGAGGCCCGGACTCAGGACCGTGTCCGAGCCTCTAGGTGAGTCCTTTGTGAGCGCGGCAGTGCCTGGGGTGGGGGGTCCCTTGGGGCAGGGGCCCCAGCTCTGGAGCAGTCCCCACACGGCCCTGCCCAGAACGGTGCGGCTCGGCCTAGGGAGTCCGCTCCCTTCTATCTCCCTTGGGTGCTCCTCTGTCCCCGCCACCCCCACCGGGCAGCCCTCCTGTTGTTGGCAGTGGGGCCGCTCCCGGGCTCCGGCCTGGCCTGACCCGCCCCGGTCCCGGGGTCTCCTCTTCCCTGAGCCCCCAGCGCTCACCCACACACTCTGTCCACAGCCAATGTCACTCTCCATCCCGACACAGCGCATCCCCAACTGGTCCTATCCGAGAATTGGAAACAGGTGACACTGGGAGACACGAGGCAGGACCTGCCCGACAACCCGAGGAGATTCAGTCATGATTTCTGTGTGCTGGGCCGCGAGCGCTTCACCTCCGGGAGACACTGCTGGGAGGTGGAGGTCGGGGAGAAAAGAAGCTGGTATCTGGGGGTTTGTAGGGAAAATGTGAGGAGAAAATGGTGGATCTCAGCATCCCCTGTGGATGGACTCTGGACCGTAGAGAAAATTGAAGATCGATACTGGGCCCACACTTCAGCCCGTCCCCATCTCCTCCTGACCCCCTGCCCCCGCCAGGTGGTGGTTTACCTGGACTACGAGGCCGAGGCCGGAGATGTCTCCTTCTACAGTGGCACCAACGGATCCCACATCTACACTTTCCCCCGCGCTGCCTTCTCGGGGACCCTCTGGCCTTTCTTCTACCTTTGGTCTAGTGATCCAATCCCCCTGACCTGCCTGTGCTGATGGGGCTGGAGGAGACCCAGTCCCTGCCCCCTCTCAAGACACCTCAGTGACCCCTCCCCTAACGGTGGGATCAGCCTCAGCCGCTTGGAACGAGACTGGTGCCCCATTGCTCCCCTCCCAGCCCAGCCCTGGGGTCCCTCCTGCCCCTTAGGGAGCCACCCGGCCCCTGCCCTCTGACCCCTGTAGCTTTCTGTCTCCTCCCAGGGTTGCAGCTTCTCGTGTCCCTGGCTCCTCTGCTGCTCCCTCAGGGCAGGCCCAGACTCGGGGCGTCTGTCTGCTGCTGCTCCTGGTGCTCGGAGATTGCCCTCGCTGGGGGCAGTAAAGCGTATGCTGCGACTCTGGTGCATCAGTGGGGGTAACCCAAGTGCCCCTGCCCCTCCTGCTGCTGCCACCTCCACTAGACCCTGAACTCGGAGGGCAGAGGGGCAGTTCACCTCCATAGGACCCTGAACTCGGAGGGTACTGAGGCAGCTTGCTTCCACCGCCACAGTAGTTGGAGACTCCAATTCTCCCCACTCCTCCGCTCATGGCGGTGAGACAGCTTGGAGTTTCAGTCTGTCAGTAAGTCCATCGTATTTATTGAGTGGTAACTGTGTGCAGAGCACTGTACTTACTGTTTGGGGGACTACATTATAACTATATAACCCGACACACACCCTGCACCCAACTAGCTTACAATCTAGAGGGGAAGACAGATGTAATATAAATAAATGAATTATAGATATGTACATAAATGCTATGGAACTGGCATCGGGGGGTGGGGGGTGGGGCTGAATTAAGGGAGAAATCTATCCCAGCACTTAGTGCAGTGCCTGGCACATGGAAAGTACATAACAAATACCATTTTAAAAAAAAATGTGACAGATCCAGTGTGGAAGGAAGAAGACAGAGATCAGACAAACATGACCCCAGTGTTGAGAGTTTCTGGAAGCTGGTGACTAGGGAACCACAGTTGCTCACAAACCTAACACAATAATGATAATAGTAATAATAATAAAATAATAATATGGAAAAACGTGGTATTCATTAAGCGCTTCCTAGGTACCAAGTACCTATAGGCAGAATATTCTAGTGGCATGGGGTTGGGGGTTAGAAGGGTCTGGGTTCTACTCATAGCTTTGCCACTGCTGTGTGACTTTGGGCAAACCACATAAATTCCCTATGCCTCAGTAATCTCATCTATAAAATGGGGATTAAGATGTGAACCCCATGTGGGACATAGATGGTGTCCATCCTGATTAGTTTGGTACAGGTTCTGGCATATAGTAAGTGCTTAACAAATATCCTTTTTTTTAAAAAAAAAAAAAAAGAAAAAGCACTGTTATAAGTGCTGGAGCAAATCCAATCAAGTTTGACACAGTCCCTATCCCACTTGTGGGTCATAACCATCTCTCTCCACCCTAGATGGTCGGCTGATGTTCTCATCCATGTATTCACAGAGAAGCTTGAGATGATCAGGTTGAGCTCCCAGGGGATCTGGGTTCTAATTCCTGCTGCACCACTTACCTTCTGTGAGACCTTGGGCAGGTCACTTCACTTTTCTGTGCCTCAGTTATCTGTAAAATGGGATTTAAAACTGTGGGCCCCATGTGGAATATGGACAGTGTCCAAGCTGATTATTTTCTCTCTACTCCTAGGCTTAGTGATTTCCTGCCACCATAGTAAACACTTAACAAATACTATAAAAATATTTGGAATCCTCTTGGGCTACCAAGTTGTCTTTAACCCTACTAATGGTTCTCGGTGGAAGCTCTGTCTGTAAGGTGGTTAGGCTTGCATCCCGTGATATTGAAGTGGAGGAAGGAGGCAGATTCAGTCCTCAGAACTCCCCTCGACTCCAGAATTCGTAGTGGGGGAAGTCCTTGTGAATTAGGGAGTGGATTTGGGGTTGCAATAGGGAAGACAAATGGAGGAAGATGTAAAAAATATCTGACAGACTCATCGAGGAGAGATGAGAATTTTAAAGAGAGCCTGGGGTAGAGCAGGAGAAGACCTGGGAGTGGATCAGGGGTGGAGTGTTTGTGGGGCTCCCTCAGCCCATCTGGGATGAAATGATAATTCTGCTTTGTGGACAAATAAAATTTAGACATTTACAAATAGAATTCAGACTTGTTACTCTTGATCCCTTTGAAATACTCTAACTCTCCAAAGTTAGATCATTGGCACACTGCACTCCCCTAATGCCAAGCTACTCACTCTACCTCAAACTCATCTTTCTTGTGGCCAACCTCTCGCCAATGTCCTGCCTCTGGCCTGGAAAGTCTTCCCTCTTCATATCTGACAGACAGTTCGTCTCCCTAGCTCCAAAACCTTACTCAAGGCAGATTTCCTCCAAGAGACCTCCCCTGACTAAGCCCTCATTTCCTTTTCCCCCTCTCCCTTCTGTGTCACCCTGACTGGCTCCCTTTATTCACCGCACCTCCCCACCAGTCCCTCAACACTTATGTCAATATCTGTAATTTATTTATTTATATTAATGTCTGTCTCCCCCTCTAGACTGACTGCTCACTGAGGGCAGGGAATGTGTCTGTTCTACTGTTGTAATCTCCCATGTGAGAAGCAGCATGCACTGATGGATAGAGCACGGGTCTGAGAGTCAGAAGAGCTGGGTTCTAGCTTCCCTGTGCCTCAGTTACCTCATCTGTAAAATGGGGATTAAGACTGGGATCCCCATGTGGAACATAGGTTGTATCTAAACTGATGATACAGGAGCAGTATGGCATAGTGTATATAATATGATATGTTGGTATTTGTTAAGCGCTTACTATGTGCAGGGCACTGTTCTAAGCGCTGGGGAAGATACAGGGTAATCAGGTTGTCCTACGTGAGGCTCACAGTCTCGATCACCATATTACAGAGGAGGTAACTGAGGCAGAGAGACGTTAAGTAACTTGCCCACAGTCACACAGCTGACAAGTGGCATATAGTATAGAACTTGGGCCTGGGAGTCTGAATGTCTTGAGTTCTAATCCTGGCTCCATCACTGGCCTGTTGTGTGACCTTGGGTAAGACACTTAATTTCCCTGTGCCTTAGTTACCTCACCTTTAAAATGGGAGTTGAGGCTGTGACCCATATTGGAGGCCAACCCGATATGATTGTATCCCACCCAGAGCCTAGAACAGTGCCTCACATATAGGGAGTGCTAACAAGCACCATAATTATTAATTATTATCTGGTATCTACCCCAGTGCTTAGTAAAGTGCCTGGCACATAGTAAGGACTTAGCAAGTACCATTAAAAAATACTTTAGTACAGTGCTCTCCACACAGTAAGTGCTCAGTAAATACAATTGATAGATAGATTGATTGACTGATTGGCACTTAGAGGCAAAATAAACCATCCTTTTATGCATCCTGCAATCTAAGCTTTATACTTGTACGAGGTATGGATAACTTTTGATTCAGGCAGATCTCTCCCTCCCAAGTCATGGGCTCCTTCTCTGGAACCTGCCTGGAGGAGCACAAAGACAGAGGGATCCAGCTGGGATACATGTTGGCCAGATGGTCCTTGGAGCCTAAGGTGTGGTGCTCAGATGCCAGGGGAGAGACAGTCCATCCAGGTTCTGACCCTAAATCAGAGTTGGCCTGTTTGGTGTGGTGATGTCTGTGATCATCTGAGAAGGCGCTGTGGGGATCATGTCCGGCTCCATCTAGAACGCTCTCCTGAGCCAGGAGAAGGGAACAGAGATTTCCATAGGAGATTGGTAATGCCCCCTGAAATGGAGCATTCCATGGGGAAAGCCCTGACCAATGTAGCACCAGCCCAGGGGTGATGGAGGAAAAGCAGACTCACCTTGATTCCATGTGGATTCTGCATTGACAGGAACTGGCCAAGCATAGCAGGGGTGGAATCAGGGAGAAGAAGCCAGAAATTCAAACAAGGAACGAGGCCCTTCCATTCTTCCCCAGTCTGTGGATGGAGATCGGGAAAGAGGACCTTCTGAAATCACACTTCCTCCAGGAGTTTTTCTCCGATTAATTTTTCTTCTCCCCAGTTCATATCCTCCAAACTATCAGTTCAGCACACTGGCACCAACAACTTTCTAACTTCCCGGAACCTGGAGGTTAAGTGTCTTTCTCCCCACTAAAATGTAATTTCTTTGAGGACAGAGATAATGTCTATCAATACTATTGTGCATTTCCCAGCACTTAGCACAGTATGCTGCCCAGGTTAATCTTTCATTAACACCATTTATTAATGGATTGATATTGTTCATAATTTATTGAATGGTATGGTACTTAAGAGCTTACTGTATACCAAGCACTGTTCTAAAAACTGGGGTAGATGCAACCTAATCAGGTTGGACACAGTCCTTTTCCCACATGGGGCTCAGAGTATAGAGAAGAAGCATGGCTTAGTGGAAAGAGCATGGGCCTGGGAGTCAGATAACATGGGTTCTAATCCCAACCCCGTCACTCATCAGTTGTGTGACTTTGGGCAAGTCACTTAACTTGTCTGTGCCTCAGTTACCTCCTCTTTAAAATAGGGATTAAAACTGTGAGCCCCATGTGGGACAACCTGATTACCTTGTATCTACTGCAGTGCTTAGAACAGTGCTTGGCACATAGCAAGCGCTTAACAAATACCATCATTATTACTAGAGTATATAATTTAATATACTCTATTCAATTTTGAGCAATTTCTGTTCATTGATTTCCCTCTCACTCTTCCAACTGCCTCCAGTGAGTTCTACCAGTGATTGATAAGACGTTCAAATACCGCCTTTTTTCAGTGGGTGGTGTCCTTAAACCTCAAGTGTTGGAACTGATCCTGGAGAAGGAACTTCAGGTTCTGGTGAGATGAGCCTGACCAACCACCAAATAATGGAGAATCTGCCCTTCTGTCAGGGCTGCTGGCTCTGATGACCCAGGGAGAAGTCGGGCTGGTGAGTTCGGGGGGGACCCTGCTCTCAAGGGTGGGAGCTGAATTCTGAGGAAATTATCCTGGAAATTGGATAGGAGTAGGTCTGAGTACAGGATACAGAGGGCCATGGGGCATAAGGGTTGGGAGATGTTATGAAGGTGGCCCCTCCCTCAGAACAGCTAGAGGAAGGATTGGCTGGGGAGGGGGTGCCCACAAGAAGGGATTGGAGGGGAAATATGAATATCCCAAACTCCCTGGAATATCAGTCAATCATATTTATTGAGGACTTACTGTGTGTAGAGTACTTTACTAAGCACTTGGGGGAATACAGTAACAGAAATATTCCCTGACCACAAAGAGCTTGGAGTCTAGAGGGGGAGACAGACATTAGTATAAACTACAAATATGTACATATATGCTTTGGGGCTGGGAGGGAGGATGAATAAGGGGAGCATGTCAGGGTGACACAGAAGGGAAGTGAAGATAAGGAAAAGATGGCTTAGTCAGGGAAGGCCTTTTGGATGAGATATGTGTTCAGTAAGGCTTTGAAGTGGGGGAGAGTAATTGTCTGTTGGATATGAAGAGGGAGGGCATTCCAGACCAGAGGTAAGATGTGGGCAAGATGGTGGTGGTGAGATAGAAGAAATCGAGGTACAGTAAGAAGTTAGTATTAAAGGAGGGATGTGTGTAGGCTGGGTTGTAGTAGGAGATTATCAAGGTGAGGTAGGAAGGGGCAGCATAATTGAGTTTTCTAAAGCAGATGGTGAGGATTTTCTGTTTGATATGGGAGTGGATGGATAACCACTGGAGGAGTGGGTTGGGGGTGCCCACAGGAAGGGATTGGAGGGGGAATATAGAACATCCCAAACGCTCTGGAATGTCAGTCAGTCAATCCTATTTACTGAGCACTTACTTGAGGTTCTTGAGGAGTGGGGGAACATGTCCTGAAGTTTTTGTAAAAAAATGATCCGGGCAGCTGAGTAAAGTGTGGACTGGAGTAGGGAGAGACAGGAGGCTGGGAGGTCAGCAAAGGAGGCTGATACAGCAATCAAAGTGGGGTAATATAAGTGATCAGATTATTATTAATAGTAGTAGCAATAAGAATAATAATAATCATATTTGTTAAGCACTTAACTAAATGCCAGGCACTCTACAAGGCTACAAAAAGGGACTGTGTCCAACAGTTTGATTAGCTTGTATCGACTCCAGTGATCAGTACAGTGCTTGGCACATAGTAAGAACTTAACAAATTTCACAATTATTATGATTGAGATCCATGATGTAAAAATGAAAGTGCAATAAAAATTCAATGTAATTCTATTACTACTCCATCCCAGAATCTCAGAAGGAGAAATTAACAAGACTGAATCATAATCATTCCTACAGACCAAACCTGAACTTCCCTTATTCTTTTCCAATTCCTCCTCGACTACCTCCCTTCCGTCTGTCAACTGACCAGTTAAATTTACTAAGTGCTTACTGTGTTTCCGAGCACTGTACAAGTACATAGGGGAGTACCATCTAACAGAGTTGGTAGGCACGACGGCTACCCACAAGGAGTTTCTAGTTAGAAGGGGAGACAATATTGGCACTTAAGAGATACAAAAAAAACCACTCCCAGGAATGTGTGACTGTTTGGCACCAAACGTGGATTTCCTTTTTCCAGAAAGTAAAGCCCTGGAGAGTTTGTGGAATTCTGCCTGCACCAGGAGACTCCTCTCTGGAGGTCATAGGGCAACAGGGCAGCCTAACTGACATCCAAACTCATTAAACAAACTGTATTTCCTTTTTATCAGTTTCCCTTTCATTTTCTTAACTTTGTCGGTGAGTTCTGCTCAGTGACTGATGAGACATTCAAATGCCGCTTTTCTATTGGACAGTGGTAGCCATACGAGTCAATTCTTGCAATTGATGCTGCACAAGGAACTTCAGTTCTTGGGGAGGTGATCCTGGCTGCCATCAAACCATGGAGAATCTGCCCTGCTGCTGGGGCTACCGGCTGTGACAGCCCAGAGAGGAGTCGGGCTGGTGAGTCTGAGGGGACCCTGCTCTTGGGAAGGGACCTGAATTTTGGGGAAATTCTTCTGGACAGAGAAGGAGGGGTAGGGGTATGCACAGGATGTAGAGGGCAATGTGGGTGGGTGGATGATGCCCTGAGGGCTGCACCTCTCCCAGAACAAGCAGAAGTAGGGGTGGCTGGGGTTGGGGGTGCCCTCAGGAAGGGGGCGGAAGGGAAAGACTGAACACCCTAAACTCCCTGGAATGAACAGGGTCTCCCCTCCCATACCCATTCACTCCAATCCTTGGATTGTTCTGGTAGCCCCCTACACGTAATTCTTCTGACCCCTGAATAGGGAGGGCTGGTCCTTCTTTTACCCGACAGAAGTCCTCACGCTGTGCTCGGTGAAGCAGGAGGCAGATGAAGCAGAGAACCCAGGTTGACCCACCGCCCACCCCGGCTTCCTCCCCATCCTGCTGGGGGAGGGCGAGTTGTCTGGGGAGACAGCAGGGCCACTGGGGAGGGAACAGTCAGAAGAAAGAGGCTGTGGAGAGGGGCTGGGGTCCATCATCCCCCTGCCCCTCTATTTCCACCTGCAGACTTCAGAAGGCAGTGCTGGGTTGGGGAGGTAACATGGGTGTGGAGAGCTGAGATGAATGAGGAAGCATGCACGGACCACACTGTTGACCTCAGCCCCACATGACTAAGGGAACCCTGGAGAGAACTGTGGAAAAGCAGGTCGTACTGAGGGATAGAAAGATCAAAGTGTGAAATTGTCTTGTTACCCACCAACATCAGGGGCACAGGGGAAGGGCAGGGGGGATATGACTGCAGCAAGGGAACCCATAGATGCTGGATCCTGGCGAAGCCCTTTGCCCATACTGAATCCCAGAAGGCACCGAACAGACCAGATGGACCAAAGCCTGGGTTTAATGATTCTGATTCTCCCTATCACAGCCTTCCGGCCTAGGGGAACCTTCCCCGGATCCCTGCAGGGCATGGGAACAGTGTGGCCCTCTGGTAAGAGCCCAGGTCTGCAACTGGGAGAACTGGATCTAATCTTGGCTCCACCACTTACCTGCTTTGTTACCTTGGGCAAATCACTTCACTTTTCTGGGCCTCAGTTTTCTCATTTAGAAAATGGGGATAAAATAGCAACTCTTTCTCCATTAAATTCTGAGCTGTGGGTGGGACAGAGAGTGTATGGGACAGAGAGTGTATCCAATCTGACTATAGGGAATCTACTTCAGTATTTAGTGCAGTGTACATAATAAGTGCTTTACAAATTTCATTATTATTATTGTTATTATTATTACTATCTCCCAGTAAATATATGTGGGGGGCTGCTGCAGATGGTGCCATTTTGTTGAAGGTGCTGGACCCTCCCCGCTTCTTTTCCACTCTCCCCCTCCCCCCACAATCTGCCCCCATTACCCTGGCCTCAAACTGGTCTGGGAAGGGTGGGGTAGAGATGGGAACAGAGGTGGGAGTTCTCCCTTGGCTTCAACTACCACCTCTATGTGAATGATAACCAAATCTACATCTTCAGCCCTTGTCTCCCTGCCACGCTGCAGTCTCACATTTCCTCCTACCTTCAAGACATCTCTATTTGGATGCCCTGCTGACCCCTCAAACTTAACATGTCCAAAACAGAAAACTCCTTATCTTCCCACACAAAGCTTGTCCTCCCCGTGACTTTCCCATCACTTTAGACAGCACCACCAACCCTTCTACCTCACAAGCCAGAAACCTTGTTGTTATCCTTGACTTCTCTCTCTCATTCAACCCACTTATTTAATCTGTCATTAAATCCTGTTGGTTCAACCTTCACGACATTGCTAAAATCCCTCCTTTCCTCTCCATCCAAACTGCTACCATGTTAATCCAAGCACTTATCCCATCCTGCTTTGATTACTGTATCAGCCTTCTTGCTGACTTCCCTGTTTCCTGTCTCTCCCCACTCCAGTCCATACTTCACTCTGTTTCCTGGATCATTTTTCTACAGAAACATCCATGTTTCCCCACTCCTCAAGAACTTCCAGTAGTTGCCTATCCCCCTTCGCATCAAACAGAAACTCCTTACCATCAGTGTTAAAGCACTCAGTCACCTACCTACTACCTCCTACCTCACCTACCTACCTTCTATCCTCCTACCCTACCCTCCTACCTCACCTTGCTACTCTTCTGTTATAACCTGCCCTGCACACTTCCCTCCTCTAATGCCAGCCTTCTCACTGTACCTCAAACCTGTCTATGTTGCCACAGACCTCTTGTCCTGTCTCTGGCCTGGAAAGCCTTCCCTCTTTATATCTGACAGATAATTGCTCTCCTCTACTTCAAAGGCTAATTGAAGACACATCTCCTCCAAGTGGCCTTTCCAAACTAAGCCCTCATTTCTTCTTTTCCCACTCCCTTATGTGTCACCCAGACTTGCTTCCTTTATTCACCAGCTCTGCCCCTAGCCCCACAGCAGTTATGTAAACATCCCTCATTTTTTCATATTAATGTCTGTCTCTCCTTCTAAACTGTAAGCACGTTGTGGGCAGGGAATGTGTGTTACACTGTTGTACTCTCCCAAGCACCGTAGTACAGTGCCCCACAGACAGTAAGCACTCAATAAATATGATTGACTGATTGACTGATTGGAGCTGGGTCATCCCTTAGTTCTTCCCCACTTGAGTTAGAGACATCTTGGGGTCAGAGGGAGCCATTGGGAGATTAGGCTTGGCTCCCCACCTCCTGCTTCTAGCACCCTGTCCATTCTCCAATCACAGCCTCACCCACTGACATCCCCAGCCACTGGGGCAGAGAGGGAGAGAGGAACTCCATACATCCCTGATCTGGGCATGGAGGGAGCTAATGCATCTGGCACATTGCGGAGTTGGGGGAGTTTGATTCCTCTCTCTCCTCCTCTCCCTGCTCCTCCCCCCTCCCAACCTAACCCTTTTGGGAAACAAAGGCAGAAAAGAGTTGGGAGGAGCAAGGGGTGGAGGGAAGGCAGGCAATGCCCCAACTCTAGCTTTCCCAGAACAGGAATAGTGGTTCCTTCCCTTCCCTCTCCACATTCCCACCTCCATCATCCAGGAGAATTCCTGTACTCGAGGGGACAATGGCTCCAGGAAGGACATGAGATGCTCAAAGTAAGTAAACAGTTCCCACAACGGGGTTCACTTATATCCGGTCTGGGTCTGGGAGAGGATCCAGGAACTGGGGATTATCCTCCCACAACCGTTTTTATTCCCCACCATAACAGGGTGTGGTGGGGAGTCCAGTCCGGAGTCCAGTCGCTGTCCTATTCTACTTTCACTTCCACAGTGGCTGGTTGGGGCACAGTGAAATTGTAGCCTTCTACTAACAACCAGTTCCTGGGCACCCTTGGGGGCTGGGACCCCCTGCAGAGCCCGGTCCATAACTTAGCTCTGCAGGGCTCCTGCACCCCTGCCCAGATTGAAGAGATGCCAAATGGAGACAAAGGAAACATCCCAAAGCTCCTGTTGACCTTTGACCTCTGTTCTCAAACCACCATCTCTCAGGTCAGTGTCCTGCAGCTGTAAATGCCCAGGAGATCCTGGCCAAGGGGCTGGAGCCCTGATCTCGCTGCCCATGTTGGAGTGAAGATCAGATTCAAGTCATCTCCCTGACTCACTCTGAGGGACAGAGGCTGTGAGTTGTCTGGCATGGGTGTGGGAGTGTTGGGGATTGATATCTGGGTGCCTGGGGTAAGAAAGTTGGTTTGGGACATTTGGTGACAGATGTGATAAGAAGCTGATCTGTACCGATATCAGATCCAAGAGTCTCGCACTGCTGTTTGCCTCATGTCCCAGCCTCGGTCTGGCTCTCTGATGGTGAGTGGGCCAGGTTTTGACTGAGCCACTGTTGTCTCTCTATGGTCCCAGAGATGGAGGACATGAGAGGTTTCCCAGAATCCTTCACATCCAGGTTCCTTGTCATCCTCCTCTTTCTCCAGCTGCTCACAATGAGTTCAGGTAGGAATTTCTTCCCCATTTCACTGTCCTATGAGGATGTCTCAGAGGAGAAAATAAACCCCCTGGGGGTCACCAGTGTGAATGTTATTCTCAGAGATCAGAGCCAGAGGGATTGTATATCCTCTCAGTCAATCAAGTGTATTTACTGAACACTTCCCATGTCCAAAACACTGTCCTAAGCACTTGGTAGAGTATCATATAACAGAGTTGGTAGACACATTCCTTACCCACAAAGAGCTTACAGTCTAGAGGGGGAGATGGGCATTGAAATAAATAAATGAATTACAGCTATGTATATAAATGTTGTGGGGCTAAGGGTGGGGTTAGTAAAGGCAGCAAATCCAAGTGAAAGAGTGATGCACAAGAGAATGGGAGGAGAGAAAAAGAGGGCTTGGTTGGGGAAGGCTTCTTGGAGGAAATGTGTTTTTAATATGTCTTTGACATCACGGAGTGATCCTCTATCAGATATGAAGGGGAAGGGTGTTCTAGGCCAGAGGCAGATTGTGGGTGAGGGTTTGGTGGTGAGATTGAGGTACAATGAGTAGGTAGACATTAAAGGAGCGAAGTGTGGAAGCTGGGTTATAGTAGGAAATCAGGACGGTAAGGTGGGAGACAGCAAGCTGATCGAGTGTTTTAAAGCTGATGGTAAGGAGTTCCTTCTTGACATGGAGGTGGAGAGGCATCCATTGGAGATTCTTGAGGAGTGGGGAAACATGGACTGAACATTTCTGTAGAAAAATGATCGAGACAACAGAGCGAAGTATGAACTGAAGTGAGTAGAGACAGGAGGCAGGGAGGTCTGCAAAGAGGCTGATGCAGTAATCATGGCAGCATAGGATAAATTCTTAGATTAGTGTAGTGGCAGTTGGGTGGAGAGGAAAGGGTGGATTTTAGCAATGTTGCAAAGGTTGCACTGACAGGGTTTGGTGATAGATTAAATATATGTGTTGAATGAGAAACATGTGTTGAGGATAATGCCAAGATAATGGACTTGTGAGACAGGGAGGATGGTGGTGGTGTTTATAGTGATGGGAAAGTCATAGGGAGGACAGGGTTTGGGTGTGAAGATAAGGAGCTCTGCTTTGGACATGGTAAGGGTGAGGTGTCTGCAGGCCATCCAAGGAGAAATGTCCCGAAGGCAGCAGCAAGTGTGAAATTACAGAGAAGAGAGTTGGGCAGGGATTGTCTCTGTAGCTTAATTGTACATCCCAAGTGCTTAATATAGTGTTCTGCACATAGCAAGCTCTCAGTAAATACTATTGAATGAATGAATGAATGAAAGATCAGGCTGGAGATGGAGATTTGGGAATCATCTGCATAGAGAAGGTAGTTGAAGCTATGGGAGCAAATAAATTCTCCAAGGGAGCGGGAATAGATGGAGAATAGAAAGGGACCAGACAGTCTGGGGCCTTCAGAGAGCAGACAGGGGGCAGCTCTGTCCTTCCTCTGGAGATGTCTCTCCCCCCAACAACCAAAGACCCAATCCCAGCTCCTTTCTGACAGTCTCTCTCTCTCTCTCTGTTCCAGCTCAGTTTTCTGTGATTGGACCTGCTGAGCCTGTCCTGGCCTTGGAGGGGGGAGACACTGAGATGCCCTGTCACCTGAACACTAAGGAAAGTGTTGAGTTTATGGAGGTGAGGTGGTTCCGATCCTGGCCCTCTAACGTCGTGCACCTGTATGATAGTGGAGTGGAACTGTTTGGAGAGCAGATGAAGGATTATCAAGGGAGGACGGAGTTGGTGACAGATGCCATGGATTATGGGAGTGTGGCTGTAAGAATACGCAATGTCAGAGTCTCTGATGAGGGAAACTATTACTGCGCTTTCTATGATGACTTTGATGATGACAAAGCCCTTCTGGAGCTGCAGTTGGTCGGTGAGTGTCTGGTTTTTCATTTTGGCCAGTGGAGGATTTTTCTCTCTCATTCCTACAAAGGCTTACAGGCATTCCTTTCCTTACCCAGACTTCCTTACAGATTCTGCACCCTACAATGTCTACTCTTCTTGCCAAGTTTGTGAGCATCAGAGAATCTGTCTTACCCCACCTCCCACACACACATACACACTTGAGATTTGAAGGGGGAACATCTCTGGATGGAGGCAAGGAGCAGGGAAGCAGAAAATGGAGTTGGGGAGTGAGGTTGGGAAGGAATTTGGGGCCCCCACCAAGGTAAGAACAGAGCACAGGACCCTCCTCTCCCTCCTGCCCTTCTCCCCTCAGTGAGAAACTCTGGTTGCTGCACTGCTGCCCCTCTCCCCACCCCTTCCTTGGGGGAAGCACTGGCAGGGTGGACACAGGGAGCTGAAGCCTGAGGGAATGTAGCATTTTCCTGGTTCCATGGGGTCCTGTGTTGTAATAATAATAATAATTTTGGTATTTGTTAAGACATTACTATGTGACAAATGCTGTACTAATCCCCAACACCCTGCTGGTCCACAGGCAGCATTGCCCAGTGCAGCATTTCCATGGAATATTTTCCATGGGTCAGCCTCTTCCTGGATCTGTCTCTGGACTGTATTCTTGTGATTTTGAATAGCTTGGGGCTAAGGTGGGGCTCAGGGCAATTCATCCCCTCTCACCTACTGGACAGGCTTTTCCCAGGAAACATTTATGTTTTCCATGTCTCTCCTGATCCGGGGACTGTTAAGGGTCGGGATGGGACTCTGTTCTGGTGGTCCCAACTTAGTCTGGTCAGGATGGAGCAAGGCTACATCTGGCATGATTATGCTCCATCGCTGTGGGGACCGGTCAGGGATCACAAGGGGTCAGGGAGGGTTGGGTTGAAGTGGGGTGAGGTGAGGTCAGGCTGGTTGGGGCAGGGTCTGTGAAGGCAGACAATAGGAGTAATAGTCATACTATTTATAATAAAATGGTCAATTTTTAAGTGCTTAATATGTGCCAAACACTCTACTAAGCCCTGTAGCAGATACAGCATGAGCAGGTCAGACAAAATCCCTGTTCTACATGGCCTCACCATCTAAGGAAAGGCTTTAAGTCTCTCAATCAGCTCTCCCTTTCACACTCAAGAGCAGTTTGGCCTAGTGGATACAGAAGGGGCCTGGGAGTCAGAAGGACCTGGGCTTTAATCCTGGCTCTGCCAATTATCCGCTGTGTGACCTTGGACAGGTCACTTAACTTCTCTGTGCCTCAGTTCCCTCATCTTTAAAATGGGGATGAAGACTGTGAGCCCTATGTGGGACAGGGACTGTGTCTAACTCAATTAGCTTGTATCTGCTCCAGCGATTGGAACCGTGCCTGGCTCATAGTAAGTGCTTAACAAATGTAGTCTTTATTATTATTACCCAGACTTCCTACCCACCCACTTTGCTCCTTCAATGCCAACCTACTCCCTGAACCTCGATCCCATCCCTCTCACTGTCAACGCAGTTCATGTCATTCTCTCCCTATTCATTATTATGAAACTCCTTTCTTATTCATTATTATTATTATTATATTTAAGTGCTTACTATGTGCCAAGCACTGTTCTAAGCACTAGGATAGATACAAGATTGTCAGGCTGGATACAGTCCCTATCCTGCATGGGGCTTACAGTCTATGTAGAAGGAAGTAGGATTTATTCCCCATTTTACAGATGAGGGAACTGAGGCACAGAGAATTTAAGTTAATCCCCCAAGGTCATACAGCAGAGAAGTGGTGGATCCTCTGTTCCCAGCTCCATGTTCTTTCCACTAGTCCACACTGCTTTTTGGTCATGTTCATGCCCAACAGATCACATCTCTCTCCATTTTCAAACTGTACTAAATTCAGTCAATCAATCAATCAATCATATTTATTGAGTGTTCACTATGTACAAAGAACTTGGGAGAGTACAATACAACAGAATTAGTAGACATGTTCCTTGCCCATAATGAACTTACAGTTTAGAGGGGGAGATAGACATCAATATGTATAATTTAAATATATATCCATGAGTGTCGTGGGGTTGGGTGGTGGGGCGATTTATCGAATGTCCAAAAGTCACAGATCCAAGTGCATAGATGACACAGAACGGAGAGTGAGCTGGGGAAAAGAGGGCTTAATCAGGGAAGGCCTCTTGGAGAAGATTCATTCATTCAGTCAATCATTTTTATTGAGTGCTTACTTAGTACAGAGCACAGAACTAAGTGCTTGGGCGAGTACAACAGTAAACAGACATTCCCTGCCTCCAATGAGCTTACAGTCTAGAGGGAACTTATACTTTGAAAGTGGAGAGAGTGGTGGTATGGCATACTTGGAGGGGGAGGGAGTTCCAGGGTAGGGGGAGGATATGGGAAAGGCGTCGGTGGAGAGATAAATGAGATTGGGGCACAGTGAGCAAACTGGGCTTTAGTAGATTAGTGAGGTGAGGTAGGATGGGGCGAGCTGATTGAGTGTTTCACATCTCCTCCAAGATTTGCTCTCCCTTCCACACTCCCTTTGCACTTGGGTCAGTTCCCCTGACACACTTTAATGGTCACCTCACTCTGGCCCCACAGCACTTATGTCCTTCCTCTCATACTTGGCTGATTTCCCTATCAGTTATGTATTTTATTTTCTGTCTCCCCCCCACCATCAGTAGTATTTATTAAGCACTTATGGTGCACAGAGCACCATACTAAGCACTTGAGAGATTACAATATAACAGAATTGATAGAATTCTGTTTTGACAGAATTGACAGGCTTACAGTCTAGAGGAGGAGACTTAAATTAATATAAATAAATTATGGATATGTACAAAAGGGTCATGGGGCTGAGGGAGGAATAAAGGGTGCGAATCCAAGTGCAAAGATGAAGCAGAAGGGAGTGAGAGAAGAGGAAATGAGGGCCTAGTCAGTGAAGTTGTCTTAGAGGAAATGTGTCTTCAATAAGGTTTTCCAAGTGGAGAGAGTGATCATCTGTTGGATATTATGTGGCAGGGCATCCCAGGCCAGAGGCAGGATATGGGTGAGAGGTGGGAGGCAAGATAGACAATATCGAGGTGTGGGGAGTCACATCACTAATGAGTTACTAGACTGTAAATTCCTTGTAAGCAAAGATTATCGTGTTTATGAACTCTCTCTTACTGTATTTTCCTAGGTATTTAATACAGTTCTCTTCACTCAGCAAATACCATTGATTGATTTATTGATAACAAGTGCTTTATCCCCATTCTACAGGTGAGGTAAATGAGGCACCGAGAAGTTAAGTGACTTTTCCAAGGTCACACAGCAGGCTGGTGGTGGATTTAGGATTAGAACCCAGGTCCTCTGACTCCCTGGCCAATGCTCTTTTGACAAGGCCATGTTTCTCTATTGGTTTTCATTCATTCATTCAAAGGTATTTATCGAGAGCTTACTGTATGGACAGCATTCATTCATTCATTCAATCATATTTATTGTTTACTGTGTGCAGAGCACTGTACTAAGCGATTGGGAGAGTACAGTACAACAACAAACAGACACATTCCCTGCCCACACCAAGCTTTTCAACAGAAGTACATGAACATCCCACACTGTCATACCCCGCCTCCCACACACACACTTAAATTTTGAAGGGCGAACAGCTCTGGATGGGGGCAAGGGTCAGGGAAACAGAAAATGAAGTGGTAGAGTGAAGTTGGGAAAGAATCTGTGGTCCAGACCAAGGTAAGAACAGAGCACAGGACCCTTCTCTTCCTCCAGCCTTTTTCCCCCAAGTGAGAACCCCTGGTTGCTGCACTGCTGCCCCATTTCTCATGTCTTCCCGGGGGGAAGCACTGGCAGGGTGGACACAGAAAGTCGAAGTCCGAGGGGAAGCAGCATTTTCCTGGTCCCATGGGGATCCCGTGTTGTAATAATAATCATAATTTTGGTATTTGTTAATTGCTTACTATGTGCCAAACACTGTACTAAGCACTGGGGTTTGCATAAGATAATCAGGTCCCATATGGGAAGCAGCATGGCCTAATGGCAAGAGCATGAGGTTGGGAGTTAGAGGTCGTGGATTATAATCCTAGCTCCCCCTCTTATCTGCTCTGTGTCCTTGCACCAGGTACTTCACCTCTCTGTGCCTCAGTTACCTCATCTGTAAAATGGGGATTATAAATGTGAGCCTCATGTGGGATAGCATCCAACCTGATTAATTTATATTTACCCCAGTGCTTAGAACAGTGCTTGGCACATAGGAAGCGCTTAAGAAATACCATCATCATTATTATTATTATTAATATTACATGGGGCTCACATTCTAAGTAGGAAGGAGCACAAGTATTTAATTCCCATTTTGCAGATGGGGGAACTGAGGCACAGAGAAGGTAAGTGACTTACCCAAGGTCACACAGAAGACAAGTGGTGGAGTCCAGAGTAGAACCCCGGTCGTCTCATTCCGAGGTTCCTGCTCTTTCCCCTCTGCTACACTGATTCTCCTGTGTTGGCAGAAATAGTCGCAGCTCGAGAATGGGGAGAAGGGGAGCGAGACCCTCCAACAGAGGACACAGCGCTCTCCCTGGGGAATCACAAGAGGAACCTTCTCCTCCGTGACCCCCCCGTCACCTCACACCAGCCCGGCCTGGCCCAGTAAATGTTCGGCCTTCGTCCTTCCCCACAGTGCTCTCTGAGCTCCCCAAACCACTGGGTCCCCAACCCTACACCCCCACCTTCCCTTCAAAAACAGAAAGGGGGACCAGGGGTCTCTGCCCCTGCTTTGGGCCCTCAGCATGTCACTGAGGCAAAGACACAGCAAGGATCATAGGACCCCCCAGTCATTCCTCCTCCCATGTGGATCTAATTCCCTCAGAGCTATGGAATAGGCCTTATTTGCCCCATGTTTCCCTCTGATGATATTTTTGGGAATTCTATTTCAGCTCCCCTCTTCCCGACGGCTCTGTCCTTGATGGTGGCCCTGGGAGTGACCCTCTCTGTGCTGGGACTGCTCATCTCTGGGGGTCTTTATCTCATCTGGAAACACCCCAGGGACAAAGGTAAAGGAACAAGACTATTTCTGAGACCTCTTTCTTGCGACAGGGAAAGGCAGTAGACCAGACAGGGAAGGGAGAGACAGATCAGAAGTCAGTGCCTCCAGATACCTGGCAAAGACAGATCCCCAACCTCACACATACAACCCACAACCTGGCACCGTATTTCCCCAAGAGAAAGGACCCACCAACCCTCTGACTTTGTCACCCGTCACTCACGCGGGTGGGGAGACGATAGGGAGTAAAGAAATCCCAGTCCTTGGCTGTAGTTCAGACTGGAGCCCTCGATATCCTTGCATTTTTCTGCCACCACCCCAGTCCCCTCAGCGCAGCCACAATCCCAGTGGAGCCGGGAGATCTGAGATCTGGGAAATAGCGACTGGTCACAGTCAACCGGCTCTTCCCGGCGATTCCGGGGACAATGGTCACCATTCCAGATCTATGGCTCATTCCTTGGGCAGCGGGTATCCTCCTGAGGAGCCGTCCCATGCTGTATGTCCAAGAAACTGACTTTCTCCAACACCATTTCAACCCTGCCAGCCACCCCCAGTTCTCCTGTTCTGGAGGGTCCCTGACTTATTTCTGTTCATTTCCAGAGAAATTCCTGTTGGAGCTCAGTAAGTTCCGTATTTCTTTCATTTCTGTCATTTTCTCATGTTGGTGTTTGTACGTGCTCCATCAGCCCCGTGACATCTCCTCTCTCTGTTGTCTTTGCAGGGCAGGCACTGGTAGAATTACGTCCCAGTAAGTGACCCTAACATGCTCTGTGATAACTGGTCCTGCCCACGTCGGGGGTCCAGACCCTCCTTGGCTTCTGCCCTGACTCCCAGACCCAAGGCCCTTCCCAGAATTCTCTGCGGCCTCTTCACCCTCTATTCATTCATTCATTGAAGTATATTTTTTGAGCGCTTACTGTATGCAAAGCACTGTACTATCCCGACTCTGCCCTTTGTCAGCTGTGTGACTATGAGTAAGTCACTTCACTTCTCTGTGCCTCAGTTCCCTCATCTGTAAAATGGGGATGAAGACTGTGAGCCTCACGGGGGACAACCTCATTCCCCTGTATCTACCCCAGCGCTTAGAACAGTGCTCTGCACGTAATAAGCGCTTAACAAATACCAACATTATTATTATTTCTAAGCGCTTGAGAAAGCACACTATAAAATCAGACACATTCCCTGCTCACCACTCCTCCCGCTCTTCTTTCTCCTCCGCCTCCTGCTCCTCCCTGCTGCTGTCAGGAGCCCCCTGGAATAGCTGGAGAGGGGACGTGACGCCCCAGGCAGGAGCGGGGGCTCCCCGGCGGAGATGGGGGAGGCGGCTGGGGCCTGAGCCCTGGGGGGCGGGGCGGAGCGCGATGACGTCACCATCGTGTCTCGTCCGGGGGGCGGGGCGGGGCGGAGCCGAGCCTCCGGGTGGGTCCCGTGGGACAGACAGTGTGCGGCGGTCACGGCTCCGGACTCGCCCCCTCCGGGCAGCCCTCCCGGGCTCCGGCCTGTCCCGTCCCGGCCCCGGGGTCTCCTCTGCCCCGAGCCCCCAACGCTCACCCACACACTCTGTCCGCAGCCAACGTCACTCTCGATCCCGACACAGCGTATCCCGAGCTCGTCCTGTCTGAGGATCGGAAACGGGTGACAGCGGGAGACACATGGCAGGACCTGCCCAACAACCCCGAGAGATTCAGTGATAATTGGTGTGTGCTGGGCCGCGAAAGCTTCACCTCCGGGAGACACTGCTGGGAGGTGGAGGTGGGAGATGAAAATGACTGGTCTCTGGGGGTTTGTAGGGAAAATGTGAGGAGAAAAGGGGAGATCTGGGAGTCACCTGCGGATGGATTCTGGGCTGTGCAGAAACTATATGGTGACTACCGTGCGCTCACCTCTCCTCGCGTCCCTCTCCCCCCGACCACCTCCCCCAGCCGGGTGGTGGTTTACCTGGACTACGAGGCCGGAGACGTCTCCTTCTACAGTGGCACCGACGGATCCCACATCTACACTTTCCCCCGCGCTGCCTTCTCTGGGACCCTCCGACCTTTCTTCCGCCTTTATTACACCGATGAATTCCTGACCATCTGTCCTGTGCCTGGTGGGGCTGGGGAAAACCCTGTCCCTGCCCCCGCTCAGGAGACTCCAGTGACCCCCCCAGGGGAGGGACCAGCCTCAGCCACTGGAGATGGGGATCCCCCCCCTGGGGCCGATGCCCCATTGCTCCCCCCCCAGCCCGGCTCCGGGGTCCCTCCTGCCCCTTAGGGAGCCTCCCGGCCCTGACCTGCCCTCTGCCCCCTGTACCGCTCATTCCCCCCCCCCCACCCTCCCCAGGGCTGCAGCTGCTGTGTCCCCGCCTCCTCCGCTGCTCCCCCAGGGCAGGCCCAGCCTAGGAGGGGTCTCTGCAATTGCTGCTGCTGCTGGGGAAGTGTCCCTGCTGAGGGCGGGGCTGGGGGCAGTAAAGCAGCTGCTGCAACTGTGGTACCTCAGTGGGGTTTTACAAGTGCCACTGACCCTCCTGCGCCTTACTCCTCCACCAGACCCTGAACTCGGAGGGCAGAGGGGCAGCTCGCCTCCACCGCACAGTTGTGATAGACTCCAGATTCTCCTGGTTTATGGCAATTCTTTTTGAACTTTCGTGTGGGATTGGGTTCTGTTCCTGGCTCAGTGTGGAGGTGGCTAATGTGATTATGGGCTTCACCTTGAATTCACCAGAATAATAATAATGATGGCATTTGTTAAGCGCTTACTATGTGCCAGGCACTGTTTTAAGTGCAGGGGTAGGTACAAGGTAATCAGGTTGTCCCACGTGGGGCCGACGGTCTTAATCCCCATTTTACGGATGAGGTAACTGAGGCACAGAGAAGTTAAGTGAGTTGCCCAAAGTCATACAGCTGACAAGTGGCAGAGCCGGGATTAGAACTCACGACCTCTGGCTCCCAAGCCCGTGTTCTTTCCACTAAGCTAATAGTTATGGTATTTGTTAAGCTCTTACAATGTCACAGGCACTGTACTAAGCGGTGGCATGGATACAATCAAAGTGGGTTGGAAACAATTTCTATCCGACATGGGACTCTTGAGAAGCAGCATGGTGTAGTGGCTAGGGCACGGGCCTGAGAATCAGAAGGTCATGGGTTCTGATCCCGACTCTGCCACTTGTCTGCTGTGTGAACTTAGTCAAGTCAATTCTCTTCTCTGTGCCTCAGTTACCTCATCTGTAAAGTGATGATTAAGACTGTGAGCCTCACGTGGGAGGGGGACCGAGTCCACCCTGATTACCTTGTATCTACCCCAGTGCTTAGAACAGTGCTTGGCACATAGAAAGTGCTTAATAAGTTCTATTATGATTATTATTATCACTAAAAATCCCCATTTTATAGAAGTGGTAAGTGAGGCACAGAGAAATGAAGTGACTTGCCAAAGGTGACAGAGCAGACAAGTGAGAGAGGCTGAATTAGAAATCAGGGCCTTCTGACCCCCAGGCTCATGTTCTATCCATTAGGGCACACTGCTTCTCAGTGTGATGCCCCATACCCGCCGACACTCTCCCTGCACTCCGCGACACAGCGGGAATAGGATGGGCGGGACGAGAGAATGTGAATGGTGCCACACAGACCAGACCGGCAGAACTCCAATCAACTCCTCCGTGCACATTCTCACTCCAAATTCTCAGAATTGAGGCTCATCCATTATTTCTGATGGGGGGACTCCATCCCTGAGCACCTACTGCATTCAGCTCACCCGACTGAGAATGGATTGTGCACAGAGCACTGGAGAAAGTGTTTAGGAGCGTACGATGAGAATTACAGTCACTATGCCTGCCCTCAAGACACTTAGATTTTCATGGGGAAGAGCGGTAAACGCAGATTGTATTAACAGGATTAGTAAGTGAAATAAATCAACTACACACATGTGGTAATTATGCTAATCTGTTGGGGTGACATGTTTGGGAAGGTGGGGATTGGTCAGGGATTGGGTTCTGTAGGAGAGGGGTTTTCATGGGGAGCTGTAAAGGGAGGTGGGGAACACAGGCTCAGTGTTTGGACGTGTCTTAGAGGCGAGAGGAAGGAGTGGTAACAAAGTTGGCTTGGGAGGAGTGAAGAGTGCAAGCGTGAGTGGTTGAGAATACCGGAAAGGTGAGAAGGAAGCAGTGTGGTGTAGGGGTCAGAGGACCTGGGTTCTAATCCCAGAGCTGCCATTTGTCTGCTGTGTGACCTTGGGCAAGACACTTAACTTCTCTATGCCTCAGTTGCTTCACCTGTGAAATGGGGTTTAAGACTGTGAACCCCCTGTGGGACATGGACCGTGTCAAATCTGATTAATTTATATCTACCCCAGCACTTTCTACAGTGCCTGGGACATAGTAAGGGCCCGACAAACACAATAAACTTTAATAAAGGAGAGAACTGGGGGAGAATCCTACATCCCATGAGCAGAAAGATTTGCTTGTTCTGGAGAAATCTGTAACCACAGGAGGTTTTTGAGGAGCTGAGTGAAGGCTCTGATTTGTAGTCAGTCACTCATTTTAAGAACACAGTTCCCAGTGTGGAATGTAGAAAAATCTACATAATAACAATTATGGTATTTGTTAAATATTTACCATGTGCCAAGCACTGTTCTAAGCACTGGGGTAGACACAGGGTAATCAGGTTGTCCCATGTGGGGTTCACACTTTTAATCCCCATTTTACAGGTGAGATAACTGAGGCACAGAGAAGTTAAGTGACTTGCTCAAGGTCAACCAGCAGACAAGTGGTGGATGGGGGAGGGGCTGGAGACAAGAAGATTAGTGAGTTGCATCAGTGAGATGACAGGAACATGACCCAACCTGGTGATTGAAAGAGTGGGAGGAAGGAGCGAATCTGGAAAATTTTGAAGGGAAAAGCCAGCAGGATGTAGTGGTGCTGTGGCCTATGAAGCACAGGCCTGAGAATCAGAGGATTCTAATCCTGACTCTGCCCACTGTCTGTCTTGTGACTTGGACAAGTCACTTAGCTTCTCTGTACCTCAGTTACCTCCTTTGTAAAACATGGATCAAAACTTAGAGCCCCAGTAGGACATGGACTATGTCCAACCCGTTTACCTTTTATCCAACCTAGCACTAAATACAGTGCCTGGCAAGTAGTAAACACTTAATACAATTTAAATAAAAAATGTTGGACTTGAAGTGGGAGGAGAAAGAATGCAGACATGATGACACCATCTGGAAGCTAGTGACCAGGAGCCCACAGTTGCTCAGCAACCCAACATAATCATGAGAATGATAATAATAGTGATGATGATAATACCAATAATAATGAATAATAATAATGGCATTTGTTATGCGCTCCCTATGTGCTAGGCACTGTTCTAAACACTAGGGTAGATACAAGATCCCATTCCCGCTCACCTTATAAAAACCATCGCCCCTGCCCTCCTCCCCTCCTTAACTTCTACCTTTAACCACTCTCTCTCCAATGGCTTCTTCCCCTCTGCCTTCAAACATGCCCATGTCTCCCCCATTCTAAAAAAACCCTCTCTCGACCCCACTTCCCCTTCCAGCTATCGCCCTATCTCCCTACTACCCTTCCTTTCCAAGATCCTAGAACGAGTCGTCTACACTTGCTGCTTAGAATTCCTTAACTCCCATTCTCTCCTGGACCCTCTCCAATCTGGCTTCCGTCCCCTCCACTCTACCGAGACTGCTCTCTCAAAGGTCACCCATGACCTCCTTCTTGCCAAAACCAATGGCTCCTACTCTATTCTAATCCTCCTTGACCTCTCAGCTGCCTTTGACACTGTCAACCATCCCCTTCTCCTCCACACCTTATCTCACCTTGGCTTCACGGACTCCGTCCTCTCCCGGTTCTCCTCTTATCTCTCTGGCCGGTCATTCTCAGTCTCCTTCGCAGGATCCTCCTCCCCATCCCATCCTCTAACTGTTGGAGTTCCTCAAGGGTAAATTCTTGGCCCTCTTCTGTTCTCCATATACACTCACTCCCTCAGTGAACTCATTCGCTCTCACAGCTTCAACTATCATCTCTATGCAGATGACACACAGATCTACATCTCTGCCCCTGTCCTCTCCCCCTCCCTTCAGGCTCGTATCTTCTCCTGCCTCCAAGATGTCTCTACCTGGATGTCTGCACGTCACCTAAAACTCAAGATGACCCAAACTGAGCTCCTCATCTTCCCTCCCAAGCCCTGTCCTCTTCCTGACTTCCCTATCACCGTGGATGGTACGACCATCCTTCCCGTCTCTCAGGCCCGCAACCTCGGTGTCATCTTTGACTCAGCTCTCTCGTTCCACCCCACACATCCGATCCGTCACCAAAACCTGCCAGTCTCACCTTTATAATATCGCCAATATCTGCCCTTTCCTCTCCACCCAAATGGCTATCTTACTGCTACAGGCTCTCGTAATATCCCGGCTAGATTACTGTGTCGGCCTGCTTTCTGATCTCCCTTCCTCTTCTCTCTCCCCACTCCAGTCTATTCTTCACTCCGCTGCCTGGCTCATCTTCCTGCAGAAACGCTCTGGGCATGCCACTGCCCTTCTTAAAAGCCTCCAGTGGTTGCCTATCAACCTCCTCACAATACAAAAACTTCTCACTCTAGGCTTCAAGGCTCTGCATCACCTTGCCCCCTCCTACCTCTCCTCCGTTCTTTCCTTCGACTGCCCACACTGCACGCTCCGCTCCTTTGCCGCCCACCTCCTCATCGTCCCCCGTTCTCACCTATCCCGCCGTCGACCCCTGGGCCACGTCCTCCCGTGGTCCAGGAATGCCCTCCCTCCTCATCTCCGCGAAACTCATTCTCTTCCCCTCTTCAAAACCCTATTTAAAGCTCACCTCCTCCAAGAGGCCTTCCCAGACTGAGCTCCCCTTTTCCCTCTCCTCCCTCTACCCCCCCTTCACCTCTCCGCAGCTAAACCCTCTTCTCCCCCCTTTCCCTCTTTCCTCCCCCTCTCCCTTCCCATCCCCCTCATTCGCTCAACTGTATATATCTTCATTACCCTATTCATTTATTTAATGAGATGTACATCACCTTGATTCTATTTATTTGCTATTGTTTTAATGAGATGTTCTTCTCCTTGATTCTATTTATTGCCATTGTTCTTGTCTGTCTGTCTCCCCCGATTAGACTGTAAGCCCCTCAAAAGGCAGGGACTGTCTCTATCTGTTACTGATTTGTACATTCCAAGTGCTTAGTACAGTGCTCTGCATATAGTAAGCACTCAATAAATACTAATGAATGAAAATTCCCTGAAGTGCTTAGTACATTGCTCTGAACACAGAAAGCACTCAGTAAATACCATTAATTGCTCGATTGATGATAACCAACTGGCTCTTCCTGAAGATTTCAGGGACGATTATCACCATTCCAGAATGTGTCCATCCTGATTATCTTGTATAATAATAATGAT
The DNA here is from genome assembly GCF_004115215.2 of Ornithorhynchus anatinus. Classification (NCBI taxonomy): domain Eukaryota; kingdom Metazoa; phylum Chordata; class Mammalia; order Monotremata; family Ornithorhynchidae; genus Ornithorhynchus; species Ornithorhynchus anatinus. The sequence goes on along the minus strand of NC_041753.1, from coordinate 2,547,872 downwards.
TTTGGTACTAATTGAGCGCTTATTGTGGGCCAAGCACTGTTCTGAACGCTGGATTAGATACAAGTTGATCAGGCTGGACATGGTCCCTAATCCACACAGGGCTCAGTCTAAGCAGAAAATAATAATAATAATAATGTTGGTATTTGTTAAGCGCTTACTATGTGCTGAGCACTGTTCTAAGTGCTGGGGTAGACATAGGGGAATCAGGTTGTCCCACGTGGGGCTCACAGTCTTAATCCCCATTTTCCAGATGAGGGAACTGAGGCACAGAGAAGTTAAGTGACTTGCCCACAGTCACACAGCCGACAAGTGGCAGAGCTGGGATTTGAACTCATGAGCCCTGACTCCAAAGCCCATGCTCTTTCCACTGAGCCACACTGTGGCCTAGTGGAAAGAGTATGGGCCTGGGAATCAGAAGGACTTGAGTTCTAATCTCTGCTCCCCCACTTGTCTGCTGTGTGACCTTGGGCAAGTCATTTTACTTCTTTGTACCTCAGTTAATGCATCTGTAAAATTGGAATGAGACTGGGAGCCCAATGTAGGACAGGGACTCTGTCCTACCCAATTATCTCGCATCTACCCCAGCATTTAGTACAGTTCTTGGCACATGATACGGGCTTAAAAAATATCTCCATTAGAGAAGCCACCTGGCTTAGTGGTTAAAGCGTGGGCTAGGGAATCAGAAGGACCTGGGTTCTAATCCAGACTCAGCCACATGTCTGCTGTGTGACCTTGGGCAGGCCACTTCACCTTTCTGTGCCTCAGTGATCTCCTCTGTAAAATGGGGATAAGAGTGATAATAATGATTACTGAGGTATTTGTTAAAAGCATACTGTGTGCCAGGCACTGTACTGAGGGCTGGGGTGGATTCAACCAAATCAGGTTTGGACACAGCCCCTGTCCCACGTGGGGCTCTTGATCTTGATCACCATTTAACAGATGAGGTAACTGAGGCCCAAAGAAGTGAATAATAATAATAATTATAACTGTGGTATTTGTTAAGCACTTACTATCTGCCAGGCCCCGTACTAATCGCTGGGGTGAATTCAAGCAAATCGGGATGGACTCTGCCTTGGTCCCATGTGGGGCTCAGAAACTCAACCCCCAATTTACAGATGAGGCAACTGAGGCTCAGAGTAGTGAAGTGACTTGCCCAAGGTCACAACAGATATGTGCTGAAGCCGTAATTAGAACGCTTGTCCTTCTGAGTCCCAGGTCTGTGCTCTATCCCCTATGCCATGCCGCTTTGGCTGCTGCTGCTGCCCTAGCAATAGCTCTCATTCTCAGCCCTCCCCCATTATGTAACTGGACTCTTAAATGATCCAACACACAGATGGGAGATCGATCCGTGTTTCAGTGATAAGGCGATGACGGGGAATTAACAGTGAGTTGGTACCAATTCCATTCAGTGGATATTTAAATTAAAGGCAGAATTTAAAATCAGAAAATTTATTGTTTTTCCTTTCACAGATTTAGCCTACATTCTGTTATGAGATCAGACCAAACTCAAGGGCTGAATTTTGTCCAAGCACTGAGAAATCCTATAATTAAACAAAATATCAACAGCAATTGCTCTTGGGTCATTATTAGATTTTATGCCCCTTGGGGAGAAGGACTGCATCCTTTACTTCTATTTTATGTTTTCCAAGCACTTAGAACAAAGCTCTGTACACCATAGGGGCTCTGCTCAATAAATGAAAACCGAATTTAACTATACAAGTAATAATAAAATATGGTCTGAGAAAATCAGTGTGCATATTACTGCATTTGCCACACTAAAAACAACTTGAGTTTTCACTCTGAATGTTGCATTGCTGCGTTGAAGGTAGATGGTTGGTTGGTTGGTATTTGTATTTGTTGAGCGCTTACTATGTGCCGAGCACTGTTCTAAGCGCTGGGGTAGACATAGGGGAATCAGGTTGTCCCACGTGGGGCTCACAGTCTTAATCCCCATTTTACAGATGAGGGAACTGAGGCACAGAGAAGTTAAGTGACTTGCCCACAGTCACACAGCCGACAAGTGGCAGAGCTGGGATTCGAACTCATGAGCCCTGACTCCAAAGCCCGTGCTCTTTCCACTGAGCCACGCTGCTTCTACATCAGCCCATTTGTCCCTCAAGGTTTATTTGTAATATGTTAATCAAAACTGGTTTAGGATAAGCTTATTTTTTTGGCCAAATTTTAGGTCTCAAATATCTACAGAGCATTCTTTCAAAGGTGTCCCCATTCTGGACCACATACCACATTCATTCATTCATTCATTCATTCAACTGTATTTATTGAGCACTTACTGTGTGCAGAGCACTGTACAAAGTGCTTCATCATGGTCAGGGAAAATGTCTGCCAACTATGTTACATTGAACTCTCCTAAGTGTGTAGTTTAATGCTTGGCACATGGTAAGTGCTCAATTCATATGATTGATTGATTGATGAAACTGCTTATTAGAATTCGATGTGTACATTGCCAGCGCTTCTTTATCTGTTGCCAAATTGTACTTTCCAAGCACATAGTACAGTGCTCTGCACACATAAGTGCTCAATAAATACGATTGAATGAATGAATGAATTAATTAATTAAATGTTTTCCAGCCCTATGTTGGGGCTCTGGTTTCCGGGGAGTGAAGAAACAGTGTGGCCACGTGTATCCCCTGGAGCAGGGGGGAGTGGGTAGAGTCATTCCTGGGAATCAGTCAATCAGTCAATTAATAGTATTGATTGAGCACCTACTGTGTGCAGAGCACTGACCTAAAGACTTGTGAATGTACAATAATGTTCATAGACATGAGCCCTGCCCTCAGGGAGTGTACATTTTAGGGGGAGAGTCGGATGCAAACTTATCCATCAGTGAAATCCCAATTTTGGGTTTTCCCCTCCCTGCCTGAACTGTGAGCCTCATGTGGAACAGGGCCTGGGTCCGGCCTGATTATCTTCTATCCACCCCGGTGGTTAGTACAGTGCTCGGCATGTAGTAAGAACTAGTGTGGCCTAGTGGAATAGAACACGGGCCTGGGAGTCAGAAGGAATTGGGTTCTAATCCCAGCTCCACCATTGTCTGCTAGGTGACCTGGGTAAGTCACTTAACTTCTCCGTGGCTCAGTTACCTCATCTGTAAAATGGGGATTAAGACTGTGAGCCTTATGTGGGTCATGGCCTGGGTCTGACCTGATTATCAACTGCAGCATTTAGTACCCGACCTGGCACACCCTTCCAACTCTTCCAACTGCCTCCGGAGAGTCCTGTCAGTGATGGATAAGACTTTCAAATGCCGCCTCTCTATTGGAGGGTGGAGCCCACCAGGGTCAAGTCCTGGAACTGATCCTGCAAAAGGAACTTCAGGTCCCGGTGAGGAGAGCTTGGCCGCCACCAACAGTAGAGAATCTACCTTTCTGCTGGGGCTGCCAGGTGTGACGGCCCAGGGAGGAGTCGGGCTGGTGAGTCTAGGGGGACCCTGCCCTCCGGGGCTGGAGCTGAATTCTGGGGAAATTCTCCTGGAAACTGGAGGGGGGTAGGGGTAACCACAGAGTGTAGAGGGCCATGTGCTGGGTGGATGGGAAATGTCCTGAGGGCTGCCCCTTCCCCAGGACAGGTAGAGGTAGGGATGGCAGGGGTAGGGGGTGCCCACAGGAACAGAGTGGAGGGGAAAGACCCAACACCCCATACTCCCTAAACTGGATGGAGTCTCTCCTCCCCCTGACATCGACACATTCCCTGAGCCGATCCTGTAGCCTTCATTCCACGCTGCCCTCAGGGACACATGAGGGTTGTGGGTAGGTTGAAGGTTGGGTAACATGGGGGATGGTGGGAAGCAGAGAGAAGAAGAGATGAGGGAAAGACTCTCCCTTGGATTCCTGAACCTGTCTAGAATGAGGAGACAGACAACAAAAGTAAACAAGAAGACAGGCATCAATACCTTCAAAATAAATGAATAGAATTATAGATATATACCCATCACTAATAAAATAAATAGAATAATAAATATGTGCAAATATACACCAGTGCAGTGGGGCGGGGAAGGGGATAGAGCAGAGGGAGGGAGTAGGGGCAATGGGGAGGGGAGGAAGGAGCAAAGGAAAAGGGAAGTTCAGTCTGGGAAGGTCTCCTGGAGGAGGTGAGCTCTCAGTAGGTCTTTGAAGCGGGGAAGAGAGTTAGTTTGGCAGATGGGAGGAGGGAGGGCATTTCAGGACAGTGGTAGGACATTGGCCAGGGGTCGTCAACGGGATAGACGTGAATGGAGGACAGTGAGGAGATGAGCGGCAGAGGAGCAGAGTGTACAGTGTGGGCAGTAGAAAGAGAGAAGGAAAGTGAGGTAGGAGGGAGCAAGGTGTTAGAGAGCTCTGAAGCCAAGAGTGAGAAGTTTTTTCTTCATGAACATGTTGATAGGCAACCACTGGAGGTTTTTGAGGAGGGGAGTGGCATGCCCAGAGTGTTTCTGTAGAAAGATAATTCGGGCTGCGGAGTGAAGTATAGACTGAAGCGGGGAAAGATAGGAGGATGGGAGGTCAGAGAGGAGGCTGATGCAATAATCCAGTCGGGATATTATGAGAGATTGTTCCAACAAGGTAGCAGTTTGGATGGAGAGGAAAGGGCAGATCTTGGCGATATTGTGAAGGTGAGACTGGAGTGTTTTGTTGATGGATTGGATGTGTGGGGTGAATGAGAGAGCAGAGGATGACACCAAGGTTGCGGGCTTGTAGATGGGAAAGATGGAAGTGCCGTCCACAGTGATGGGAAAGTCATGGAGAGCACAGGGTTTGAGAGGGAACATGAGGAGCCCAGTCTTGGACATGATGAGCTTTAGGTGGTGGGCGGACACCCAGGTGGAGATGTCCTGAAGGCAGGAGGAGATACTAGCCTGGAGGGAGGGAGAACAGGGGAGGAGATGTAGATTTGGGTGTCACTTCACATCCTCCAAATTATCAGCTCAGCACACTGGCACTCACAACTTACTAATTTACCTGTACCTTGAAATTATTTTCATGTCTTTCTCCGGTACTAAAATGAAATTTCTTTGAGGACAGAAATTGTGTCTATTAATACTATTGTACATTTCCCAGCACTTAGTACAGTATGTTGCCCAGGATAATCTTTCATTAACACCATTTATTAATGGTGTGACATTGTACATAACAATTTATGGAATGGTATGGCACTTAAGAGCTTACTGTGTGCCAAGCACTGTTCTAGGAATTGAGGTAGATGCAACTTAATCAGGTTGGACACAGTCCTTTTCCCACATGGAACTCAGAGTATAAAGAAACAGCATGGCTTAGTGGAAAGAACACGGGCCTGGGAGTCAGAAGACATGGGTTCTAATACCAGCCTTGCCACTCATCAACTATGTGACTTTGGAGAAGTCATTTAACTTGTCTGTGCCTCAGTTACTTCATCTGTAAAATGGGGATTAAAACTGTGAGCCCCATGTGGGACAACCTGATTACCTTGTGTCTACCGCAGTGCTTAGAACAGTACTTGGCACATAGCAAGCCCTTAACAAATACCATCGTTATTATTAGAGTATATAATTTAATATACTCTATTATTCAGTTTTGAGTAATTTCTGTTCATCGGTTTCTGTCTCATTCTTCCAATTGCCTCTGATGAGTTCTGCCAGTGATTGATAAGACATTCAAATGCCACCTTTCTTTCGGGGGGTGGTGCCCTTCAACCTCCCTTGTTGAAACTGATCCTGGAGAAGGAACTTCAGGTCCTGGTGAGATGAGCCTGACCAACCACCAAATAATGGAGAATCTGCCCTTCTGTTGGGGCTGCTGGCTCAGGTGGCCCAGAAAGGAGGAGTCAGGCTGGTGAGTCTTGGGGTAACTTGCTCTGAAGGGTGTGAGCTGAATTCTGGGGAAATTCTCCTGGAAATTGTACAGGAATAGCTGTGAGTACAGGATATGGAGGGCCATGGGGCACGGGGGATGGGAGATGTTATGAAGGCAGCCACTCCCCCAGAACAGCTAGAGGAAGAGATGGCTGGGTTGGGGGGGCCCACAAGAAGGGATTGGAGGGGAAATATAGAACATTCCAAACTCCCTGGAATGTCAGTCGATCATATTTATTGAGCACTTACTGTGTGCCGAGTACTTTACTAAGCACTTGGGGGAATAGAATAACAGACATTTCCTGACCACAAAGAGCTTGGAATCTAGACGGGGAGACTGACATTACTATAAACTACACATATGTACCTATATGTTTTGGGGCCAGGAGAGAAGATGAATAAGGGGAGCAAGTCAGGGTAACACAGAAGGGAAGCAGCGTGGCTCAGTGGAAAGAGCACGGGCTTTGGAGTCAGGGCTCATGAGTTCGAATCCCAGCTCTGCCACTTGTCGGCTGTGTGACTGTGGGCAAGTCATTTAACTTCTCTGTGCCTCAGTTCCCTCATCTGGAAAATGGGGATTAAGACTGTGAGCCCCACGTGGGACAACCTGATTCCCCTATGTCTACCCCAGCGCTTAGAACAGTGCTCGGCACATAGTAAGCGCTTAACAAATACCAACATTATTATTGAATTGAAGATAAGGAAAAGAGGGCTTAATCAGGGAAGGCCTCTTGGATGAGATATGAGATAAGGCTTTGAAGTGGGGGAGAGTAATTGTCTGTTGGATATGAAGAGGGAGGGCATTCCAGGCCAGAGGTAAGAGGTGGGCAAAACATTGGTAGTGAGATAGAAGAAATCAAGGTACAGTGAGAAGTTAATATTAGAGGAGTGATGTGTGTAGGCTGGGTTGTAGTAGGAGATTAGCGAGATGATTTAGGAAGGGGAAAAGAGTTAGGAAAAGAGTTTCAGTTTAATACAGGCGTGTATGGGTAACCACTTGAGGAGTCGGTTGGGGGTTCCCACAGGAAGGGATTGGAAGTGAAATATAGAACATCCCAAATTCCCTGGAATGTCAGTCAATCCTATTTATTGAGCACTTAATTGAGGTTCTTGAGGAGTGGAGGAACATGTCCTGAACATTTTTGTAGAAATTGAAGTATGGACTATGGCAGTTGAAGTATGGACTGGAGTGGGGAGAGACAGGAGGCTGGGAGGTCTGCAAAGGAGGCTTATATAGCAATCAAAGTGGGGTAATATAAGTGATCAGATTATTATTAGCAGTAGTAATACTAATAATAATAATCATATTTGTTAAGCGCTCAACTAAGTACCAGACACTCTACAAAGCTCTGGAGTGGATGCAAACAGACCTGCCTCAAACTGGTCTGGGAAAGGTGGGGTAGTGATGGGGACAGAGGTGGGAGTTCTATCTTGGCTTCAACTACCACCTCTGTGTGAATGATTACCAAATCGACATCTACAGCCCTGATCTCCCTCCCACTCTGCAGTCTCACCCTTCCTCCTACCTTCAAGACATCTGTACTTAGATGCCCTGCTGACCCCCTCAAACTTAACATGACCAAAACAAAAAACTCCTTATCTTCCCACACAATCTCTGCCCTCCCTGTGACTTTCCCATCACTTTTGAGAGAACCACCAACCTTTCTATCTCACAAGCCAGTAACCTTGTTGTTATCCTTGACTCCTCTCTTTCAACCCACATATTTAATATATTATTAAATCCTGTTGGTTCAACCTTCACAACATTGCTAAAATCCCTCCATTCCTCTCCATCCAAACTGCTACTATGTTAATCCAAGCACTTATCCTATCCTGCCTTGATTACTGTATCAGCCTTCTTGCTGACGTCTCTGCCTCCTCTCTCCCCCCACTCCTGTCCTTACTTCACTCTGCTTCCTGGATCATTTTTCTCCAGAAACATTCAGTCCATTTATCCCAACTCCTCAAGCACCTCCAGTGGTTGCCTATCCCTCTTCACATCGAACAGAAACTCCTTACCATCAGCATTAAAGCACTCAGTCACCTACCTACTACCTACTACCTCCTACCTTACCTAACTCCCTCCTACCCTCCTACCCTACCCTCCTAACTCACCTCGCTACTCTTCTACTCTAACCTGTCCCACACACTTCACTCCTCTAATGCCAACCTTCTCACCGTACCTCAATCTCCTCTATCTTGCCCCAGACCTCTTGTCCTGTCTCTGACCTGGAAAGCCCTCCCTCTTTTTATCTGACAAACAATGACTCTCCTCCACTTCAAAGGTTTATTGAAGGCACATCCTCTCCAAAAGACCTTCCCTAACTAAGCCTTCATTTCTTCTTTTTCCACTCCCTTCTGTGTCACCCAGACTTGCTTCCTTTATTCACCACCTCTGCCCCCAGCCCCACAGCATTTATGTAAACATCCCTCATTTATTCATATTAATGTCTGTCTCTCCCTCTAGACTGTAAGCACGTTGTGGACAGATAATGTGCCTGTTACACTGTTGTGCTGACTCTCCCAAGCACCTTAGTACAGTGTCCCACTAACAGTAAGCACTTAATAAATATGATTGATTGATTGATTGACTGACTGGAGGTGGGTCATCCCTTAGTTCTCCCGTACTTGGGTTAGGGACATCGTGGGGTCAGAGGGGGCCATTGGGAGATTAGGCATGGCTTTCCACCTCCCACTTCTGGCACCCTGTCCGTTCTCCAATCACAGCCTCACCCACTGACACCCCCAGCCACTGGGGCAGAGAGGGAGAGAGGAACCCCGCACATCCCTGTTCTGGGCAGGGAGGGAGCTAATGGATCTGACATATTGTGGAGTTGGAGGAATCTGAGAATCTGATTCCTCTCTCTCCTCCTCTCTCTCCCACCACCCCCCTCCCAACCTGACTAACATTTTTGGGGAACAGAGGCAGAAGAGAGTTGGGAAGAGCAAGGGGTGGGGGGAAGGTAGGCAATGCCCCAATTCAAACTTTCCCAGAACAGGAATGATGGTCCCTTCCCTTCCCTCTCCACACTCCCACCTCCATCATCCAGGAGAATTCCTGTACTCAAGGGGACAATGGAGCCAGGAGGGACACAAGTGTCCTCAAAGTGGGGAAACATTTCCCACCACAGTGTTTACACATATCTGGCCTGGGTCTGGGAGAGGATCCGGGAACTGGGGATTCTCCTCCAACAATTGTTTTTGTTCCTCACCATAACAGGTGTCCACAGTCCAGTCACTGTCCTGTTCAACTTTCACTTCCACAGTGGCTGGTTGGGGCAGGGTGAAGTGGTAGCCTTCTACTAAGAACCAGTTCTGGGGGATCGCTTGAAGGCTGGGACCCCCTGCAGAGCCCAGTTCCTAACTCAGCTCTGCAGGGCTCCTGCACCCTGCTCCTCAATCTCCAGATTGAGGAGATGCCAAATGGATACAAAGGAAACATCCCAAAGCTCCTGCTGACCTTTGATCTCTGTTCTGTAACCACCAACTCTCAGGTCAGTGTCCTGCAGCTGTAAATGCCCAAGAGATCCTGGCCAAGGGGCTCGAGCCCTGATCCCGCTGCCCATGTTGGAGTGAAGAGCAGATTCAGGTCTTCTCCCTGACTCACCCTGAGGGACAGAGACTGTGAGTTGTCTGGCATGAGTGTGGGAGTGTTGGGGATTGATATCTGGGTGTCTGGGGTAAGAAAGTTGGTTTGGGACATTTGGTGACAGATGTGACAAGAAGCTGAACTGTGCTGATGTCAGATCCAAGAGTCTTCCACTGCTGTGTGCCTCATGTCTCAGCCTTGGTCTGGCTCTCTGATGGTGAGTGGGACAGGTTTTGACTGAGCTACTGTTGTCTCTCTGTGGCCCCAGAGATGGAGAACGTGGCAAGTTTCCCAGAATCCTTCACATCCAGGTTCCTCGTCATCCTCCTCTTTCTCCAGCTGCTCACAATGGGTTCAGGTAGGAATTTCTTCCCCATTTCACAGCCTTATGAGGATGTCTCAGAGGAGAAAATAAATCCCCTGGTGGTCACCAGTGTGAGTGTTTCAGAGATCAGAGCTGGGGGGATTGTATGTCCTCTCAGTCAATCAAGTGTTTTTATTGAACACTTACCATGTGCAAAGCACTGTCCTAAGCATTTGGGAGAGTATGATATAGCAGAGTTGGTAGACACATTCCTTTCCCACAAAGAGCTTACAGTCTAGAGGGGAAGATGGGCATTGAAATAAATACATGAATTACATATATGTACATAGATTTTGTGGGCTGAGGGTGGACAGGAGGCAGGGAGGTCAGCAAAGAGGCTGATGCAGTAATCATGGTGGGATAGGATAAGTGCTTAGATTACTGTGGTAGCAGTTTGGGTGGCAAGGAAAGGGTGGATTTTAGCAATGTTGCAAAGGTTGCACTGACAGGATTTGGTGATAGATTGAATATATATGTTGAATGAGAAAGATGTGTTGAGGATAATGCCAAGATAAAGGGGTTGTGAGACAGGGAGGATGGTGGTACTGTTTATAGTGATGGGAAAGTCATGGGCAGGACAGGCTTTTGGTGCAAAGATAAGGAACTCTGTTTTGGACATGTTAAGGGTGAGATATCTGCAGGACTTCCAAGAAGAAATGTCCTGAAGACAGGAGAAAGTGTGAGATTGCAGAGAAGAGGAGAGATCAGGGCTGGAGATGGAGATTTGGGAATCATCTGTATAGAGATGGTAGTTGAAGCTATTGGAGCGAATGAGTTCTCCAAGGGAGCCGGTATAGATGGAGAATAGAAGGTGACCGGACACTCTGGTGCCTTCAGAGAGCAGACAGGGGACAGCTCTGTCCTTCCTCTGGAGATGTCTCTCCCGCCCACCAAAGCCCCAGGCCCTGCTCCTTTCTGACAGTCTCACTCTCTGTTACAGCTCAGTTTTCTGTGATTGGACCTGCTGAGCCTGTCCTGGCCTTGGAGGGGGAAGACACTGAGATGCACTGTCACTTGAACCCTAAGAAAAGTGTTGAGTTTATGGAGGCGAGGTGGTTCCGATCCCAGCCCTCTAATGTCGTGCACCTGTACGATAGTGGAGCGGAGCTGTTTGGAGAGCAGATGGAGGAGTATCAAGGGAGGACGGAGTTGGTGAGAGATGCCATGGATTATGGGAGTGTGGCTGTGAGACTACGCAATGTCAGAGTCTCTGATGAGGGAAACTATCTTTGTTCTTTCTATGACGGCAATTCTGATGATGAAGCCCCTCTAGAGCTGCAGGTGGTTGGTGAGTAGCCGGTTTTTCATTGTGACCAGTGGACTCATTCTTATGCAGCCTTACAGACAATCCTTTCCTTACCCAGAATCCCTTACAGCTTCAGCCCTCTACAAGGTCCACTCCTCTTACCCAGTGTCCTAGTCTTGCTGCCCCCTCACTCAACATTGACCAGTGCAGTATTTCCATGGAACACTCTCCATGGGTCAGTCTCTTCCTGGGTTGTTTCTGGACTGGATTTCTGTGATTCTGAATAACTTGGGGCTAAGCTGGGGCTCAGGGAAAGACACCCCTTCTTCACCTACTGGACAGGCTTTCCCCAGAACCTCTTTTATATTTTCTAATGTTGGGGTCTCACCTGATCTGGGGACTGTGAAGAGTCGGGACAGGACTCTGTTCTGGTGGTCTCAGCCCAGTCTGGTCAGGATGGAGCAGGGCTACATCTAGGTCTGGTTACGCTCCATCGCTGTGGGGACCGGTTGGGGGTCACAAGAGGTCATGGAGGGTTGGGTTGAACTGGGGTGAGGTGAGGTCAGGCTGGTTGGGGCAGGGTCTGTGAAGGCAGACAATAGGAGTAATAATAATAATACTACTAATAATAAAATGGTCAATTTTAAAGTGCTTACTATGTGCCAAGCACTTTACTAAGCCCCGTGGTAGATGCAGCATGAGCAGGTCAGACAAAATCCCTGTTTTTCATGGCCTCACCCTCTAAGGAAGGGCTTTAAGTCTCTTAATCAGCTCTCCCTTTCCGACACAGGAGCAACTTGGCCTAGTGGATAGAGAAGGGGCCTGGGAGTCAGAAGGACCTGGGCTTTAATCCTGGCTCTGCCAATTATCTGCAGTGTGACCTTGGACAAGTCACTTAACTTCTCTGTGCCTTAGTTCCCTCATCTTTAAAATGGGGATGAAGACTGTGAGCTCTATGTGGGACAGGGACTGTGTCTAACCCAATTAGCTTGTATCTGCCCCAGTGCTTGGAAAAGTGCCTGGCTAATAGTAAGCGCTTAACAAATGCAATCATTGTTATTACCTAGACCTTCTACCCACCCACTTTGCCCCTTCAACACCAACCTACTCCTGGTACCTCAACCCCATCCCTCTTGTTGTCAACCCTTGTCGTGTCATCCTTCCCTATTCATTATCATTATTATTGCATTTGTTAAGCGCTTACTAGGTGCCATCCACTGTGCTAAACACTAGGGTAGATACAAGGTTATCAGGCTGGACACAATCCCTTTCCTGCATTAGTCTCACAGTCTGTGTACGAGGAAGTAGGATTTCTTCCCCATTTTACAGATGAGGGAACTGAAGCACAGAGATTTTAAGTTAGTCGCCAAAGGTTATACAGCAGACAAATGGTGGATCCAGGATTAGCATCCAGGTCTTCTGTTCCCATCTTCTTTCCACTAGGTCACACTGCTTTTCGTTCATGTTCATGTCCAGCAGAACACATCTCTCTCTATTTTCAAACCTTACTAAATTCAATCAATCAATCAATCATATTTATTGAGTGTTCTCTATGTGCAGAGCACCAAACTAAGCAGCTGGGAGAGTACAATGCAACATAATGACAAGTTCTTGCCTGTAATGCCCTTACAGTCTAGAGGGGGAGACAGACATTGATATCTATAATTTAAATATATATCCATGATTGCTTTGAGGTTGAAGGTAGGGCAAATATCTAATGTCCAAAAGTCACAGATCCAAGTGCATAGAAGACACAGAAGAGAGAGCGAGCTGGGGAAAAGAGGGCTTAATCAGGAAAGGCCTCTTGGAGAAGATTCATTCATCCATTCAATCGTATTTATTGAGTGCTTACTTAGTACAGAGAACTGTACTAAGCACTTGGGAGACTACAATACAACAATTCTCTGCCCACAACGAGCTTACAGTCTAGAGGGAACTAATGCTTTGAAGGTGGAGAGAATGATGGTATGGCATATACAGAGGGGGAGGGAGTTCCAGGCTAGAGGGAGGATGTGGGAAAGGCTTCGGTGGAGAAATAGACAGATTGGGGCATAGCGAGCAAGTTGGTACTAGAGCAGGGTGGGCTGTAGTAGAATAGTGAGGTGAGGTAGGATGGAATGAGCTGTTTGAGTGCTTCGCATCTCCTCCATGAATTGCTCTCCCTTCCACCTTACTTTTGCACTTGGGTCTGTTCCCCTGAAGCACTCTGTTGGTCACCCCACCCCAGCCCCACAGCACTTGTGTCCATCCTCTCATACTCTGCTGATTCCCCTGTTATGTATTTCATTTTCTGTCTCCCTCTCTATCAGCCATATGTATTGAGCACTTACTATGTGTAGAGCACTGTATTAAGCACTTGTAAGAGTACACTATGACAGAATGGTAGACATGCTCCCTGCCCACAGTGGGCTTACAGCCTAGAGGAGACTTACATTAATATAAATAAATAAATTATGGATATGTACGAAAGGGCCGTGGCGCTGTGGGAGGGGTGAATAAAGGGGGCAAATCCAAGTATGAAGCAGAAGGAAGTGAGAGAAGAGGAAATGAGGCCCTAGTCAGTGATGGCTTCTTGGAGGAGATGTGCCTTCTATAAGATTTTCAAAGTGGAGACAGTGATCGTCTCTTGGATATGAAATGGCAGGGCATCCCAGACCAGAGGCAGGACGTGGGTGCGAGGTTGGCATCGAGATAGATGACATCAAGGTTTGAGGAGTCACATCACTAATAAGTTACTAGACTGTGAACTCCTTGTAGGCAAGGATATCTCTCTTACTATGCTTTCCCAGGTATTTAATACAGTGCTATTCACTCAGTAAATACCATTGATCTATTTATTGATAACAGGTCTTTATCCCCATTCTATAGATGAGGTAATTGAGGTACCGAGAAGTTAAGTGATTTGTCCAAGGTCACACAGCAGGCTAGTGGTGAATTCAGGATTACAACCTAGGTCCTTTGACTCCCTGGCCAATGTTCTTTCGACTAGGCCATGTTGCTCTATGGGTTTTTATTCATTCATTCATTCAGTGGTATTTATTCAGCACTTCCTGTGTGGACAGCATTGTACTAAGCACTTGGGAGAGTACAATACAACAAAACCAGATGCATTCCCTGCCCACACCATTTTTAAAAAAGGTTTATGAGCATCCCACACTCTGTCATACCCCCCTCCCACACATACATACACACTTGAGTTTTGAAGTGGGAACAGGTCTGTATGGGGGCAAGGGTCAGGGAAGCAGAAAATGGAGGTGTGGAATGAGGTTGAGAGAGAATTTGGGGTCCAGGCTAAGGTAAAAACAGAGCAGAGGACCCTCCTTCCCCTCCCACCCTTCTCCCCTGGTAAGAACCCCTGGGTGCTGCACTGCTGCCCCTCTTCCCACTCCTTCCCTGGGGGAAGCATTGGGGTATGTACACGATAATCAGGTCCCTTATGGGAAGCGGCATGGCCTAATGGCAACAGCATGGGTTTGGGAGTCAGAGGTTATGGGTTCTAATCCTGACTCCCCCACTTGTCTGCTGTGTGACCTCGGGCAAGTTACTTCACTTCTCTGTGCCTCAGTTACCTCATCTGCAAAACGGGGATGAAGAATGGGAGCCTCATGTGGGACAGGGACTGTGACCAACCTGATTACCTTGTATCTATGCCAGTGTTTAGAACAGCCCTTGGCACATAGTAAGCGCTTAACATATACCATCATTATAATTATTGTTATTATTATCAATAGTACATGGGGCTCCCATTCTAAATAGGAGGGAGCACAAGTATTTAGTCTCCATTTTGCAGATGGGGGAACGGAGACACAGAGAAGGTAAGTGATTTGCCCAAGGTCACAAAGAGGTGGAGTCCAGATTAGAACCCAGCTTATCTGATTCTGAGGTTTGTGCTCTTTCCCCTCTGCTACGCCGTTTCTCCTTTGCTGGTAGAATTAGTCAAGAATGGAGATAAGGGGAGTGAGATCTCCAGCCTAGGGCACTGGGCTCTCCCTGGGGAATCACAAGAGGCCCCTTCTCCTCAGTGACCCCCCCGTCACCTCACCCCAACATGGCCTGGCCAGGGAAACTCTTGCCCTTTGTCCTTCCCCATAGTGCTGTCTGTGCTCCTCAAACCACTCGGTTCTCAGCCCTGCACTCCACCCTCCTCTGCACACAGGAAGGGAGACCAGGGGTCAGTGCCTCTGCTCCGGGCTCTCAGCATGTCGTAGAGCAAAGACACAGTGAGGTCCTGGGGCCCCTGGTCTCGCCTCCTCCCGAGTGGTTCTAACTCTCCCTGAACTATGGAAAAGGCCCAACTTGCCCCATGTTTCCCTCTGATGATATTTTTGGGAATTCTGTTTCAGCTCCTCTCTTCCCATCGGGTTTGTCCTTGATGGTGGCCCTGGGAGTGACCCTCCCTGTGCTGGGACTGCTCATCGCTGGGGGTCTCTATGTCTTCTGGAACCAGCACAGGGACAAAGGTAAAGGAGCGAGAATATTGCAGAGACATCTTCCTTGTGGCAGGGAAAGGCAGTAGACCAGATGGGGAAGGGAAAGACAGAGAGGTCAGAGATCACTGCCCCCACATACCTGGAGAAGACAGACCCCACCCCCAACCTCACACACATGACCCACAGCCTGATATTTTCCCAGATAAAAGACCCACCCACCCTATATATGTGCCAACTGTTACTCATGGAGGTGGGTAGGCAATAGGGAGTAGAAACCCAAGGCCCCACTGATCGAGTTCAGACTGGAGCCCACCAATCCTCTTGCATTCTTTTCCCATCACTCCCAGCCCCCTCAAGTGCAGCCACAACCCCAGCAGAGCTGGGAGATCAGTTTTGAGAAAGGTCAACAGGTCACAATCAACCAACTCTTCCTGGAGATTTCAGGGACAATGGTCACCATTCCCAATCCATGAATCCTTCTCTGGGTAGTGGGGATTCTTTCCGAGGGTCCAGTCCCTTGCCACACGTCCCAGAAACTGACTCCTCAACCCCATTTCATCCCCTCCCAGCCCACCCCAAGTTCTCCTGTTCCGAAGGGTCCCTGACTTCATTCTGTTCCTTTTCAGGGAAACTCCAGATGGAGCTCAGTAAGTTCTGTGTTTCTTCCATTTCTGTCTGCTTTCTCATGTTGACGTTTGTGTCCCCTCCACCAGCCAGGTAACGTCCCTTCTCTCTGTTCCCTTGCAGAGTGGAGTTTGTTTCAATTACACGAGGGTAAGTGACCCTGAAATTCTCTGGCGTCTCTTAGGCACAGACCCGGGGCCATAGCAAGAACCTTCGATGGCCTTCTCCTCTTCACCCACCTCTTCCTTTCCCTTCTCCTCGCCCTCTTCCTCCCTGCTGCTGTCAGGGGCTCCAGGAGCCTCTTGAAATGGCTGGAACAGAGTGGGGAGACACACGGGAGCTGAAGCACCACGCAGGAATCGAGATCCCCAGCGCAGACCGAAGGACCTTGGGTCCTGAGTCCTGGGGGAGGGGCAGAGCGCCGCTTGATGTTTCGCGGGGGAAGGTGGTGTCTCCGCCTCCGAGCGGGACCTGTGTGAGCGTGGCAGGACCCGGGGGTCCCGCGGGGTAGGGGTTACAGCTCCGGAGCGCCCCCGTCCCCCCCTCCCCCTCACCCCCCGCAAACTGCCCGGTACCCCGGGGGGGGGGGGCTCCTCTGTCCCCGCCGCCCCCTCCGGGAAGCCTTCCCGAGCTCCGGCCTGTCCTGTCCCGGCCCCGAGGTCTCCTCTGCCCTGAGCCCCCAACGCTCACCCACACACTCTGTCCGCAGCCAGTGTCACTCTCGATCCCGACACGGCGCATCCCGGACTCGTGCTGTCTGAGGATCGGAAACGGGTGACAGTGGGAGACAAACGGCAGGACCTGCCCGACAACCCGGAGAGATTCAGTCATAACTCCTGTGTGCTGGGCCGCGAGCGCTTCACCTCCGGGAGACATTGCTGGGTGGTGGAGGTCGGGGAGAGAAGAGTCTGGTATCTAGGGGTTTGTAGGGAAAATGTGAGAAGGAAAGCAGGGATCTCAGTGTCACCTGCGCTTGGATTCTGGACCTTGGAGAAATATGGAGATGGATACTGGGCCCACACTTCTCCCCGTATCCCTCTGCCCCTGACCACCCGCTCCCGCCGGGTGGTGGTTTACCTGGACTGCGAGGCTGGAGCCGTCTCCTTCTACAGTGGCACTGACGGATCCCACATCTACACTTTCTCCCACGCCGCCTTCTCGGGAACCCTCCGACCTTTCTTCTGGCTTTGGTCCAGTGATCCAGCCCCTCTGACCATCTGCCCTGTGCCCGGTTGGGCTGGGGGAGACCCGATCCCTGCCCCCTCTCATTGAGCGCCTCATAGGGGGGACCAGACAGGGATCCCCTCACTGGGGCCGATGGCCCATTGCTCCCCCCCAGCCCAGCCCCGGGGTCCCTCCTGCCCCTTAGGGAGCCTCCCGGCCCCAGCCCTGTGACCCTGCAGGTGTCCGTCCCCTCCCGAGGCTGCAGCTGCCTGTGTCCCCGCCTCCTCTGCTGTTGGATGGGTGGGAGGAAGGAGCAAATGTGGAAAATTGTGTGAGGAAAAACTAGCAGGATTTAGTGGCAGCTCGGGGGAGCAACATGTCCTTATGAGCAAAGGGCCTGAAAGTCGGAAGATCTGAGTTTGAATCCCAGCTCGGTCACGGTCCATTTTGTGACCTTGGGTAAGTCACCTCACTTCTCTGGGCCTTAATTATCTCTTTTGTAAAAAGTGGACTAAGACTGAGCTCCATTTAGGACATGCACTGTGTCCATCCTGATTATCTTGTATAATTATAATTTTGGTACTTGTTGAGCTCTTACTGTGTGCCAAGCCCTGTTCTAAGCACTGGATTAGATACAAGGTGATCAGGTTGGACATGGTCCCTAATCCGCACAGGGCTCAGTCTAAGTAGAGCAGCAGCATGGCCTAGTGGAAAGAGTATGGGCCTAGGAATCAGAAGGACCTGGGTTCTAATCTCTGCTCTGCCACTTGTCTGCTGTGTGACCTTGGGCAAGTCATTTCACTTCTTTGTACCTCAGTTAATGAATCTGTAAAATGGAATGAGACTGGGAGCCCTATGTGGGACAGGGACTATATCCAACCCGATTATCTCGCATCTACCCCAGCGCTTAGTACAATTCTTGGCACATAATATGTGCTTAAAAAATATCACTATTAGAGAAGCCACCTTAGTGGATAAAACATGGGCTTGGGAGTCAGAAGGACCTAGGTTCTAATCTAGGCTCAGCCACATGTCTTCTGTGTGACCTTGGGCAGGCCACTTCATTTTTCTGTGCTTCAGTTACCCCCTCTGTAAAATAGGGATGAGTGATAATAATAATAACTGTGGCATTTTTTAAACACATATTATGTGCCAGGCACTGTACTGAGGGCTAGGGTAGATTCAAGCAAATTGGGGTTGGACACAGCCCCTGTCCCACGTGGGGCTCATGATCTCAATCACCATTTTACAGATGAGGTAACTGAGGCCCTAAGAAGTGAATAATAATAATAATAATAACTGTGGTATTGGTTAAGTGCTTACTATGTGCCAGGGACCTTACTAATCACTGGGTTGGATTCAAGCAAATCGCATTAGACCCAGCCCCTGTCCCATGTGGGGCTCAGAAACTCAACTCCCATTCTACAGAAGAGGCAACTGAGGCTCAGAGAGGTAAAGTGACTTGCCCAAGGTCACACAGCAGCTATGTGATAGGGCTGGAATTAGAATGCTTGTTCTTCAGAGTCCCAGGCCTGTGCTCCATCCACTACACCATGCTGCTTTGGCTGCTGCTGCTGCTGCTACTCTAGCAACAGCTCTTATTCTCAGCCCTCCTCCATCATCTATCTGGACCCTTAAATGATCCAACACACAGATGGGAGCTCGATCCATGTTTCAATATTAAGGCAATGATGGGGGATTAACAGTGAGTTGGTACCAATTCCATTCAGTGGATATTTATCTAAATTAAAGGCAGAATTTAAAATCAGAAAGTTTATTGTCTTTACTTTCACAGATTTAGCCTACATTCTGTTATGAGATCAACACAAACTCAAGAGCTGAACATACCTGATGCTATACTTTGTCCAAGCACTGAGAAAAGCCAGAAGTAAAATATGAGCAACAAGTGCTGTTAGGTCATTATTAGATTTTTCAGTCTTTGGGGAGAAGGAACGCATCTTTAACTTCTATTTTGTTTTTTTGTATTTTGTTTTCCCTCCGTACACCAAAGGGGCTCTGCTTAATAAATGCTGATGACAATGATGAAAACCTAATTTAAATATACATGTAATAGTAAAATATGGTGTGAGAAAATAAATGTGCATATTACTCCATTTGCTATACTAATAACTTGAGTCTGCATATTACATTGCTGCGATGCAAGCAGATGGGCTACATCAGTCCATTTATGCCTCAAGGTTTATTTGTTCTATGTTAATCAAAACTGGTTTAGGATAAGCTAATTTTTCTGGCCAAACTTTAGGTCTCAAAAATCGACAGATCATTCTTTCAAAGGTGTCCCCACTCTGGACTACATACCACATTGATGCAGTTTCATCTCATTCATTCGATTGTGTTTACTGAGCAATTACTATGTGCAGAGAATAGTACAAAGTGCTCCATTATGGGCAGGGAAGAAGTCTACCAATTCTGTTACATTGTAGTCTCCTAAGTGTTTAGATCAGTGCTTGGCACATGGTAAGTGCTCAATATATATGATTGATTGATGAAACTGTTTATTAGAATTTGATGAGTAGATTGCTCTGCTTCCCGGTCACTAGCAAAACTGCTCAAGAAGCCAGATGTTGTCTTTGCTAGATCGAGCAACACAATCACGGAAAAGACTGGACACCACCATGTTTGGTGAGAAACACGATGGTACCAACTTCATTTTTACAAAGGTAACCTCACAGTACCTCATTCTCATCTCCCTCACCTCTGATCCCATGGTCACATGCTTCCTTTTGCCTGGAGCTGCCTCTCCCTCCATACAGTCACCAAACCACTGCTCTCTTCCATTTTTAAAGTCCCCTGAAATCCCACCTCCTCCAGTAGGCTTTCCCTAATGAAATTTCTTCTCAGCACTTACACACTCCAAGTCACCTGTAGCACTTATGCATATATCCATTTATTTACTCTTTACTTACTTTATTTACTTTCCCTCATGGGGTTTACATTCTTAATCCCCATTTTACAAATAAGGGAACTGAGGCACAGAGAAGTTAAATGACTTGCCCAAGGTCACACAGCAGACATATGGTGGATCTGTGATTAAAGTCCACATCCTGTGACTTTCAGGCTGGTGCTCTTTCCACTAGGCAATAGGCAACAGTGCTTCTAAATGAGGGAACTGAGGCACAGAGAAGTAGAGGGCCTTACCTAAGGTCATGCAGTAGACAAGTGGCAGAGGCAGGATTAGAGCCCAAGTCCTTCTGATTCCCAGGCCTGTGCTCTATCCATTAGGCCATACTGCTTCTCACAGGTTCCACATGGGGCTCACATTCTAAGTAGGAGGGAGCACAAGTACTGACTCCCCATTTTGCAGATGAGGGAATTGAGGCCCAGAGAAGTGAAGTGACTTGACTTGCCCAAGGTCACACAGGAAAGAAATGGCAGAGTCAGGATTAGAAACCAGATCCTCTGACTGCCAGGCCTGGACTCTTTCCATCGGGTCAGGCTACTACTCTTTGAAGCCCAAGGCCCAGAAGACTGAGCTCTTTATCTTCCCTCCCAAACCCTGTCCTCTCCCTGACTTCCCATCACTGTGGACAGCACTACCATCCTTTCCGTCTCACAAGCCCACAACCTTGGTGTCATCGTTGACTCCGCTCTCTCTCATTTATCCCACACATCCAGTCTGTCACCAAAACCTGCTGGTCTCACCTTCACAACATTGTCAAGATCCGCCCTTTCCGCTCCATCCAAAACACTACCTTGTTGGTACAATCTCTCATCACACCTCGACTGGACTACTGCATCAGCCTCCTTTCTGATCTCCCATCCTCCTGTCTCTCCCCACTTCAGCCTAAACTTCACTCTGCTGCTGGGATTATCTTTCTACAGAAACACTCTGGGCACGTCACCCCCCTCCTCAAAAATCTCTAGTGGTTGCCTATCAACGTTCGTATGAAGCAAAATCTCCTCACAATTGACTTCAAAGTTCTCCATCCCCTTGCCCCCTCCTACCTCACCTCCTTTCTCTCCTTCTACAACCCAGCGCACACATTCCACCTCTCCTGCCATCAACCCCTGGCTCATGTCTTACCTCTGCCTGGATTGCCCTCCCTTCTCACATCCGCCAAACTAGCTCTCTTCCCCCTTCTAAGCCCTACTGAGAGCTCACCTCCTCCAGGAGGCCTACCCAGACTGAGCTCCCATTTTCCTCTGCTCCTCCACCTCTCCCCATCGCCCCTATTCCCTCCCTCTGCCCTACCCCCTTCCCTGCCCCACAGTCCTTCTGTATATTTTTGTACATATTTATTATTTTATTTATTTTATTAATGATGTGTATTTATCTATAATTCTATTTTTCTATTTTGATGCTATTGATACCTGTCTACTTGTTTTGTTTTGTTGTCTTTCTCCCCCTTCTAGACTGGGAGCCCATTGTTGGGTAGGGATTGTCTTTATCTGTTGCCAAATTGTACTTTCCAAGCACTTAGTACAGTGCTCTGCACACATAAGTGCTCAAAAATGCGATTGAATTAATTCATTAATTAATTTATGAAATGTTTTCCTGCCCTATGGTGGGGCTCTGGTTCCCGGAGAGTGAAGAAACAATATGGCCACATATGTTCCCTGGCACAGGGAGCAATGGGTAGAGTCATTCTGGGAATCAATCAATCGGTCAATTAATAGTATTGATTGAGCACTTACTGTGTGCAGAGCAATGACCTAAAGGCTTGTGAATGTACAATAATGTTCGTAGACATGAACCCTGCCCTCAGGGAGTGAACATTTTAGTGGGAGACTCGGACACAAACTAATCCATCAGTGAAATCCCAGTTTTGAGTTCTCCCCTCCCTGCCAGGACTGTGAGCCCCATGTGGAACAGGGCCTGGGTGTGGCCTGATTATCTTGTATCGACCCCACTGCTTAGTGCAGTTCTTCAAACGTAGAAAGAACTATTGCAGCCTAGTAGAATAGAATACGGGCCTGGGATCAGAAGGACCTGGGTTCTAATCTCAGATCCACCACTTGTCTGCTGGGTGACCTTGGGCAAGTCACTTAACTTCTCTGTGGCTCAGTTACCTCATCTGTAAAATGGGGATTAAGACTGTGAGTCTTATGTGGGTCACAGCCTGCATCCAACCTGATTATCTTGTATCTACCCCAGCATTTAATACTGTGTCTGGCACACAGTAACTCTTCCAACTGCCTCTGGCGAGTTCCGCCTGTGATCGATAAGACGTTCAAATGCCGCCTTTCTATCGGAGGGTGGAGCCCAGCAGGGTCAAGTCCTGGAACTAATCCTGCAAAAGCAACTTCAGGTCCTGGTGAGAAGAACCTGGCTGCCACCAAACAGCAAAGAATCTGCCTTTCTGCCGGGACTGCCGGGTGGAACAGCCCAGGGAGGTGTCGGGCTGGTGAGTCTATGGGGACTCTGCCCTCTGGGGCTGGAGCTGAATTCTGGGGAAATTATCTTGGAAACTGGAGGGGGTTGGGAATAACCACAGTTTGTAGAAGGCCATGTGTGGGGTGGATGGGAAATGTCCTGAGGGCTTTCACTTCCCCAGCACAGGTAGGGGAAGGGGTGGCTGGGATAGAGAGTACCCACAGGAACAGAGTGGAGGGGAAAGACCCAACACCCCAAACTTCCTAACCTGGGTGGACTGTCTCCTCCCCCTGACATTGACCTCAGTCCTTGGGTTTTTCCTTTCTCCTCCCCCTGACACTGACCTCAGTCTCTGGGTTGCTCCTGTAGCCTCCAGTCCAACCTGCCCCCAGGGATTTTGAGCAGATGAGGGTTGGGGGTTGGGGGGAAGGTGGGAAGGTTGGGTAACATAGGGGATGGTGGGAAGCAGGAAGATGAAGAGATGGGGGAAAGACCCTTACTTGGCCCCCTAAACCTGATCCTTCTGGCCCCAGAATAGGAAGGGCAGTCCCTCTCTTCCCCTCCCCTCCCCCACAGAAGTGCTCACCCATCGTCCTTCTGGTCCTGAGGAGGCAGAAGGCAAAAACCCAGGCTGACTCACTACCTAACCCCAGCTTCCTCCCATACCCTGGGAGGCTGCTGGCAGCCAGTTGAGTGGTCTGGTGAAAAAGTGAGGAGGCTGGAGAGGGAACAGGCAGAAGGAGAGGGTGTGGAGATGGGCTAAAGCCCAGTGTCCTCCTGCACCTCTCCCATGGCCCTCAGAGGGCAGTAGTTGGTGTAGGAAGGGGAGCAGGGGAGTAGAGAGAAAAACAAAGCATCCATTGACCACACTGCTGACCCCAACCTCACAAGGAGCCCTGGAGGGAGCAGGGCAGGCAAAGGGGAAGAAAGGTCAGGGTGTGAAGTTGTGTTGTTACCCACCATCCTTTTGGGGCAAAAGGGGAAAGGAGAGGGGGATCTGGCTGTATAGAGGGGACCAATGGATTTTGAATCCTGATGCAACTCACTGCCCACATTGTTACCCAGAAAGGCACCAGGCAGACAGACTCCAGAGTTTGGGGTTTAATCATCCTGACTCTCTCTATCACAACCTTCCTGACTCCAGAAGAACCTTGCCTCAATGCCTGCTTGACATGGGAACACTGTTGCCTAATGGAAAGAGCAGGCCAGGGAATCAAGAGATTTGGGATCTAATCTTGGCTCCCCTACTTGCCTGCTGTTTTACCTTGGGCAAGCCACTTCATTTCTTTAAGCCTCAGCTGTCTCATTTGTAAAATGGGGATAAAATAACTTTTCTCCTTCCCCATGAGACTGTGAGCCCTATGTGGGCCAGGGACTGGGTCTGATCTGAATACAGGGTTTCTACCCCAGTTCTTACTGGATTGTTGGGCATGGAGTAAGCATTTCACTAATTCTCCAATTATTATTATTAGCATTAGGGCTGCCCAGTGACTGTGTGCAAAGCACCATGGTGCCATGTTCTGGGAGATTTGGGAGTGCTGGGCCCTCCTCCTTTTTCCTTGTTCCCACCATCTCCTGATCCTGTTACCTTGGTTTTGCAATGATCTGGGGAAGTGGGAGGAGGAGGATAATAGAGTCAGTCATCCCCTTCCTGTCCCCCACATGGGTTAGGGGAACTGTGGGGTTAGAGGAGCTGTTGGGGGACCGGGCTTGGCTCCCCACCTCCTTCTCCCTGCACCCCAAAACCTCCCCCATTACTGCCTCATCCACCGGCCTTATGGCAGAGGGAGAGAGGACCCCTCTCCAACCCTGATCTAGAGAGGGAGAGCACTATGGGATCTGGCATGTGGTGGAGTTGGGGAGATCTGGTTCTTCTCTCTCTTCTTCCTGCCCCATCCCTGCCACTCTGCCAAACTCTTCTGGGTAGCAGGGGCAGAAGGGAGGAGGGAAGAGCAGGGAGACTGATGCCCCAAATCAATCATTCCCAGAACAGGGGTGGTGGTCCCTGCCCCTCCTCCTCACACCCCTGCCTACATCATCCAGGACAATCCCTGTACCCATGGGGACCCTGGCTCCCCTCCAAGAGAAGCAGTATGGCTCAGGGGAAAGAGCCTGGGCTTGGGAGTCAGAGGTCATGGGTTCTAATCCCACCTCTGCCCACTTGTCAGCTGTGTGACTTTGGGCAAGTCACTTAACTTCTCTATCCTCCGTTCCCTCATCTGTAAAATGGGGATTAAGACTGTGAGCCCCATGTGGAACAACCTGATTACCTTTTATCTCCCCCAGCACTTAGAATAGTGCTCGGCACATAATAAGTGCTTAACAAATGCCATCATTGTTGTTATTAGTCCCAGCCCGGCTGGGATCTGTCATGGTCACCAAGGACCAGGGAGGGACACAAGGGTCCTCAAAGTGGAGAAACAGTTCCCACCACGGGGTTCACTCAGGTCCAGTCTGAGTCTTTGAGAGGATCTCATTTCCTCTTCTTCCACTCCCTTCTCCATCTGCCTTGAATGTGAATTTAATCCCTTCTCTCACTCCTCCTTTAGCACCACAGGACTCAAGTACATAATCATAATTTATTTATGCTAATGATAAAAATAACAATTGTGGTATTTGTTAAGCACTTGCTATAAGCCAGGCAGTGTATTCATTCATTCATTCATTCATTCAATAGTATTTATTGCGCGCTTACTATGTGCAGAGAACTGTACTAAGCGCTTGGAATGAACACGTCGGCAACAGATACAGTCCCTGCCATTTGACGGGCTTACAGTCTAATCGGGGGAGACGGACAGACAAGAACAATGGCAATAAATAGAGTCAAGGGAAGAACATCTCGTAAAAACAATGGCAACTAAATAGAATCAAGGCGATGTACATTTCATTAACAAAATAAATAGGGTAATGGAAATATATACAGTTGAGCGGACGAGTACAGTGCGGAGGGGATGGGAAGGGAGGGGGGAGGAGCAGAGGGAAAGGGGAAAAGAGGGTTTAGCTGCGGAGAGGTGGGGGGGGGGGGTAGAGGGAGTAGAGGGAGAATAGGAGCTCAGTCTGGGAAGGCCTCTTGGAGGAGGTGAGTTTTAAGTAGGGTTTTGAAGAGGGGAAGAGAATCAGTTATTAAGTGCTGGGGTGAACACCAACAAATCAGACTGGACACGGTACCTGTCCCATATAGGACTCACACCCTTACTCCCCATTTTGCAGATGAGGTAACAATAATGATAATTATGGTACTTGTAAAGTACTTACTAAGTGCCAAGCACTATTCTAAGAACTGGGGTGCATACTAATTTATCATTTTGGATACAGTCCCTTTCCACAAGGGGCTTACTCTCTTAATCCCCATTTTACAGATGATTTAACTGAAGCCCAGAGAAGTGAAGTGACTTGTTCAAGGTCACAAGGCAGACAAATGGCAGAATCTGGATTAGAACCCAGGACCTTGTTTCCCCTTCTACACTGTAAGCTCACCTTGGGCAGGGAATGTTTCTACCAGCTTTGTTATATTGTACTCTCCCAAGCAATTATGAGCTTATTACTGTGCTTTGCACACAGTAAGTGCTCAAAAAATAAGATTGATTAATTAATCCAGGGACTGGGTATTCTCCTCCCTTATTTGTTTTTAGTCCTCATCATCATGAGGTGTGGTGGGGAGTCCAGTCCATAACCCAGTCCCAGCCCTATTCTACTGTCACTTCCACAGTGGTCATTTGGGGCAAGAAGAGGTAGTAGTATTCTGCTAAGAATCAGTGGCCCTTTTTGGTCTGGGACCTCTGCAGTTGCTGATTTACACCTCAGTCCTGCAAAGCTTCTTCGCCCCTGCCCAGACTCTAAAGACCTTAGGTGAATACACATGAACTGTACCAGAGCCCCTGCTGATTTTGACCTTTGTTCTCAAACCACCAACTCCCAGATCAGTGTCCTGTAGCTGTAATCCCAGTTTATGGTCTGGAGCCCTAACCCTGTCAAACTCGTTGGAGCAAAGAGCAGATACAGTTCGTGTCCCTCACTCACCCTGAGGGACAGAGAAGGTGAATGGTCTGGGGGTGGCTAGGGGGTGTTAGGGATTTGTATCTGGCACCTAGGGGCAGAGATTTGGTTTGGGAGAGTAGGTAAGATATGAGAGAAAGCTGACCTGAACTATCAGGCCCTGGAGTTTTCCACTGTTGTGTGCCCTTTGACCCAGCCCCTGCCTGGCTCTTTGATGGTAAGTGACAGGTATTGACTGAACCACTGTTGTCTCTCTATGGACCCAGGGATGAAGAAGATGGCAGGTTTCCCAGAATCCTTCACATCCAGATTCCTCATCCTCCTCTTTCTCCAGCTGCTCACGATGGGTTCAGGTAGGAGTTTCTTTACCTTTTCACTACTCGTTGGGGACATGTCAGAGGGAAAGAATAAATCCTCCATGGGTCACCAGTGTGAAGGTTTCTCTCCAGAGATCAGAGCAGAGTGAATTGTTTGTCCTCTAAATCAATTGTGGGTTTAACCAAGCATTTCTCACTTCCTTGGTGAACTCATTCGCTCTCACAGCTTTGACTACCATCTCTACGCAGATGACACACAGATCTACATCTCTGCCCCTGTCCTCTCCTCCTCCCTTCAGGCTCGCATCTCCTCCTGCCTCCAGGACGTCTCCACCTGAATGTCTGCCCGCCACCTAAAACTCACTCAACATGACCAAAACTGAGCTCCTCATCTTCCCTCCCAAGCCCGGTCCTCTCTCAGACTTCCCTATCACTGTGGATGGTACGACCATCCTTCCCGTCTCTCAGGCCCGCAACCTCGGTGTCATCTTTGACTCGTCTCTCTCATTCACCCCACACATCCGATCCGTTACCAAGACCTGCCGGTTTCACCTTTATAATATTGCCAAGATCCGCCCTTTCCTCTCCACCCAAATGGCTACCTTACTGCTACAGGCTCTTGTTATATCCCGGCTAAACTACTGTGTCAGCCTTCTCTCTGATCTCCGTTCCTCCTCTCTCGCCCCGCTCCAGTCTATTCTTCACTCCGCTGCCCGGCTCATCTTCCTGCAGAAACGATCTGGGCATGTCACTCCCCTTCTTAAACACCTCCAGTGGTTGCTTATCAACCTCCGCTCAAAACAAAAACTCCTCACTCTAGGCTTCGAGGCTCTCCATCACCTCACCCCTTCCTACCTCTCCTCCCTTCTCTCTTTCTACCACCCACCCTGCACGCTCCGCTCCTCTGCCGCCCACCTCCTCACCGTCCCTCGGTCTCGCCTATCCCGCTGTCGACCCCTGGGCCACGTCCTCCCGCGGTCCTGGAACGCCCTCCCTCCTCACCTCCGCCAAACTGATTCTCTTTCCCTCTTCAAAACCCTACTTAAAACTCACCTCCTCCAAGAGGCCTTCCCAGACTGAGCTCCTCTTCTCCCTCTACTCCCTCTGCCACCCCCCCTTTACCTCTCCGCAGCTAAACCCTCTTTTTCCCCTTTTCCCTCTGCTCCTCCACCTCTCCCTTCCCATCCCCACAGCACTGTACTCGTCCGCTCAACTGTATATATTTTCGTTACCCTATTTATTTTGTTAATGAATTGTACATCGCCTTGATTCTATTTAGTTGCCATTGTTTTTATGAGATGTTCTTCCCCTTGACTCTATTTATTGCCATTGTTCTTGTCTGTCCATCTCCCCCGATTAGACTGTAAGCCCGTCAAACGGCAGGGACTGTCTCTATCTGTTGCCGACTTGTTCATCCCAAGCGCTTAGTACAGTGCTCTGCACATAGTAAGCGCTCAATAAATACTCTTGAATGAATGAATACTAAGCCGTGGCATGTATACGAGCAAACTGGCTTAGACACTATCCCACATGGGACTCACACTCTTGAGAAGCAGCATGGTGTAGTGACTCGAGCAAGGGCCTGAGAGTCAGAAGGTCATGGGTTCTAATCCTGCCTCTGCCACTTGTCTGCTGTGTGATCTTAGGCAAATCACTTCACTTCTCTGTGCCTCGGTTACCTCATCTGTAAAATGATGATTAAGACTGTGAGCCCCACCTGGGATGGGGACTGAGTCCAACTTGATCATCTTGTATCTATCCCAGTGCTTAGAACAGTGCTTGGCACATAGTAAGCATTTAATAAATACTATTATGATTATTTTGTCATTATGAATCCCATTTTACAGAATAGGTAAGTGAGGCACTGAGAAATGAAGTGACTTGTCAAAGGTGACAGAGCAGACAAGTGAGAGAGGCGGCATTAGAACCCAGGGCCTTCTGATGCTCAGGCTAATGGTCACACTACTTCTCAATATGATGCCCCATACCCTCCAACTCTCTCGCTGTTCTCCAAGCCCCATTGAGAATAGGATGGGCGGGATGAGAGAGTGTGAATTGTCCCACACAGGCAAGCGGAACTCCAATCAACTCCTCTCTGCACATTCTCACTCCAAATTCTCAGAACTGAGGCTCATCCTTATTTCTGATGGGAGGGTCCATCTCTGAGCATCTATTGCATTCAGCACACTTGACTGAGAATGGTTTGTGCACAGAGCACTGGAGAAAGTGTTTGAGAGCACACAATGAGACTTACAGCCACAGTGCCTGCCCCCAAGAAATTGGCCTTCTCATGGGGGAGAGCCTTAGGCACAGATTGTATTAACAGGATTAATAGATGAAATAAACATGCAACACACACTTGCTAATTGTGCTAATCTGTTGGGGTGACATGTTCGGGGAGGTGGGGTTTCACTGGGGATTGTGTTCTGTAGGAGAGGGGTTTTCAAGGTGAAGGGAGTTGTGGAATACAGGCTCAATGTTTTGGACATGTCAGAGGTTAGAGGAAGGAGTGGTACCAAGGTTGGTTTGTGAGGAGTGAAGAGTGCGAGTGTGAGTGGGTAAGGACACTGGAAAGGTGAGAAGGAAGCAGTATGGTATAGTGGAAGGAGCCTGGGCCTCGGAGTCAGAGGACCTGGGTTCTAATCCCAGATCTGCCACTTGTCTGCTGTGTGACCCTGGGCAAGACACTTAACTTCTCTGTGCCTCAGTTATCTCATCTGTGAAATGGAGATTAAGACTTTGAAAATCCTATGGGACATGGCCCGTGTCCGATCTGATTAACTTGTATCTACCCCAGCAGTTTCTACAGTGCCTGGCACATAGTAAGGGCCCAACAAGTTTCATAAATACTATTGAATAAATGAATAAACTCTAAGAAAGGAGAGAGTTGGGTGGAAGAATCAGAATCCTATATCCAATGGGCAGAAAGATTTGCTTTTTCTGGAGAAATCTGGAACCCCAGGAGGTTTTTGAGGAGCTGAGTGAAATGCTCTGATTTGTAGTCAATCGATCAGCGTGGATCAGTGGAAATCCTGGCTCTGCCACTTGTCTGCTTTGTGATCTGGGGCAAGTCACTCAACTTCTCTGTGCCTCAGTTACCTCATCTATAAAATGTGGATTAGGACTGTGAGCCTCACATGGGTCAACCTGTTTAACTTATATCCACCCTAGCGCTTAGAACAGTGCTTGGCACATATTAAACACTTAACAAATACCATAATAATAATAATAATAATAACTATTATTATTACTATGTTCCAGGGACTCTTCTATGTCCTGGGGTAGATACAAGTTAATCAGGTTGGACACAGTCCCTGTCCCACATATGGCTCACAGTCTTAATCCACATTTTACCGATGAGGGAACTGAGGCACAGAGAAGTGAAGTGACTTGTTCAAGATCACAAAGCATACAAGTGGCAGAACTGGGATTAGAACCCATGACCTTCTGACTCCCAGGCCCATGCTCTATCCACTAGGCCATGATGCTTTCCATGAGAAGTATGATAATGGTTAAGTTCTTACTAGGTGTCAAGTACTGAGATGAAGTGTGGCCTGGGAATCACAAGGTCCTGCATTCTAATCCTAACTTTGCTACTTGTCTGCTGTGTGACCTTGACCAAACCAGTTAACTTCTCTGTACCTCAGTTACCTCATCTGTAAAATGGGGATTAAGTCTGTTAGCTCCTGTGGGACATGGACTGTGTCCAACCTGATTAACTGGCATTTAGTATAGTGCCTGGCCCATATCAAGCACTAAACATATCATTAAAAAAAAAGCAGTCTTCTAGGTGCTGAGGCAAATCCAATCGAAAGAGGTTTGACACAGTCCCTTTCCCACACGGGGCTCACAACCGTCTCCCTTCACTCCAGATGGTCAGATGATGTTCTTATCCACCAGTTCACAGAGAAGATTGAGACTATCAGGTTGTGGTTCCCTCTCACTTTTTCCTTTGCCTGCTCCTGCATCCTGTCCCGCTGCTCTCCTGTCCCTGCTTTCCTCTGGTCTCTGATCACTTCTGCCTTAATCCTCCAAACCTGAACATGCTTCTTGTTCCCCTTCTCCTTCAACTCTGCCTGAAAACAGCTCTGCATCCTTGCCCTTTCATTGTGCTCATTGTTCTTATCTATTCTTCCCCCAATTAGACCGTGAGCTCGTCATTGGGCAGGGATAGTCTCTATCTGTTGCCAAATTGTACATTCCAAGCGCTTAGTACAGTGCTCTGAACATAGTAAGTGCTCAATAAATACTATTGAGTGAATGAATGAATTGTCTTTTTGTATACATCCTTTCCTCATATGCCTAACACTGTTACTGTCCCTTTCATGTTTTTCCAGAGGACAATGGGGAGAGAGAGAACTTTAAAGAGAGATGGAAGAGGGGCAGAAGAGGGCCTGGAGTGGATGAGGAAGTGTGGGGTGGGTTTGTGGTTTACTCTCAGCCCGTGTGGGATGAAACAATAACTTACTTGATTTCATGGACAAATAAAATTCAGACATTCTTAATCCTTTAGTAATGATTTGGCACTCCAAATATAGGTTATTGGCTCTTAGAGGAAAAATAAACCTTCCTTTTATGCATTCTGCAATCTAGACTTAATATTTGTGCATGGTAAAGATAGCTTCTGATTCAGGCAAATCTCTCCCTTCCCAACTGTGGAATCCTGTGGACCCCACCTCTATGTCCCCCTGGAGGGGCATAAGGATGGGGGGATCTGGCTGGGTTGAACGGGGGCTGGTTTTTACATGGGATCTGTGGAGAGATCCCAGGGGAGAGAATGTCCCATCTCTGTCCATGTCTCGATTCTGAACTAGAGAAGGCCTGTTTGGTGATGTGGCATCCATAATCATCTGAGATGGCCCTAGTGGACAAAGTCCTGCTCCTCCCAGAACCTCCACTTTGGCCAGAAGAAGTGGTCAGGGATTTCACTAGAAGGTCAGCATCGCTCCCAGAAATGGAGATTTCCTTTGGGAAAATCCTGGCCAGTGTAACCCCAGCCCAGGGATGGTGGAGGAGAAGCAGACTTTTCTTGACTCCAGCTGAATTGGTAGGAACAGACCAAGCACAGCAGAGGTGGAATTAGGGAGAGGAAGCTGGAAATTCAAACCAAGAAAAAGGCCTGTCCCTTCTTCCCCAGTCCATGGTTGAAGATGGGGAAAGGGCAGCTGAGACCATGGCACAGAGTGACTTAATAAAGAGACCATTTTCTCTCCTCCCAGTAGTGGGAAAATACTGGAGGCTTCACTGTTTCTTCTGGGACACTCAGGATAGGTGTGAACAGAGACACAGAATGGGTCTGAAATCCCTTCTCAGAAGCCTCCCATCTCCTCTCTCTCCACCTCACCTTCTAGAGGGGCTGTAGTCCCTTCCACCTCTTTGGGATCATACTCTTTATAGAATATGACTCTCATGGATTCCTTTTCAGGTCCCTTCTACCCAAGAACTCATCCCTGGATGATGATTACAGTTGTGATTATCTCAATTCTGAGATGCTTAATTTGTTGTTCCATTATTGCCTGCTGGGTTAGCCAAGGGATGATATGGGAAATCAATCAATCAATCATATTTATTGAGTGCTTATGGTGTGCAGAGCACTGTACTAAATGCTTGGGAAGGTACAATATAACAATATAACAGACACATTACCTGCCCACAAAGACCTTACAGTCTAGAGGGGGAGATAGGCATTAATAAATGAATTACAGATATGTACATAAGTGCTGTGTGGCTGGGATGGGGCATGAATAAAGGCAGCAAGACAGGTGACACAGAAGGGAGTGGAAAAAAAGGAAAATAGGGCTTAGGGAAGGCCTCTTGGAGGAGATGTGCCTTTAATAAAGATTTTGAAGATGGGGAGAGTAATTGTCTGTTGTAGAAGAAGAGGGAGGGCTTCCCAGGCTAGAGGCAGGATGTGGGCGAGAAGTTGGTAGCGAGATAGATGAGATCAAGGTACAGAAGGCTGGCATTAGAGGAGCAAAGTGTGCTGTATGGGTTGTAGTAGGAGAGTACTGAGGTGAAGTAGGAGGGGACAAGGTGATAGAGTGTTTTAAAGGTGGATGGGCAACCACTGCATGTTCTTGAGGAGTGGGGAAACATGGACTGAACGTTTTTGTAGAAAAATGATCCGGTAGCAGTGTGAAATATGGATTGGAATGGGGAGAGACAGGAAGCAGAGAGGTCAGCAAGGAGGCTGACATAGTAACCAAGAAGGAATAGGATAAGTGGTTGGATTAACATGGTAGTAGTTTGGATAGAGAGGAAAAGATGGATTTTAGCTATGTTCTGCCTGGAGGGATGGGAGGTAGAGGAGGAGTCTGCAAAACAGACTGAGACCGAGTGGCCAAAAGAGATAGGAGGAGACCCAGGAGAGGATAGTGTCAGGGAAGCCAAAGTTGGACATTATTTCCAGGAGAAGGGAGTGGTCTACACTGTCAAAGGCAGCAGAGAGGTCAAGGAAGATTAGGATGGAGTAGAGGCCATTGGATTTCCCAAGAAAGAGATCACTGATGACCTTTGAGAGAACTTTTTTTGTGGAGTGAAGAGGAGGGATGCCAGATTGGAAGGGGTCGAGACGAGAATTGGAGGAGAAAAACTTGATAAGAACAGGTGTAGACAACTCGCTCAGGGAGTTTGGAGAAGAACAGTAAGAGGGAGATAGGATGATAACTGGAAGGAGCCATGGGGTTAAGGGAGGGGTTTTTTTTAGGATAGAAAAGACATGGACAAATTTGAAGTAGTGGGGAAGAAGCCACTGGGAAGCAAATAGTTGTAGAAGGCAGTTAGCGAGGGGAGATGAGAGGGGGCAAGTGTTTTGATAAGGTACAAAGGAATAAGGTCAGAAGCACAGGTGGAGGGGTTGACAGAAGTCCAGAGATCCCTAGAGATGCTACTGGAAAAGTTGGGAAAGTTGAAGAAGGGGCAGGATGGGGGAGAGATTGGGGAGGGGCAGGGAGATTTTTGAGAAATCACCCCTGATAGTGTCAATTTTCTCAATAAAGTAGTGGCCAGGTCAGTAAGGGCAAAGGATGGGGAATATGGGGAGACATAGGGCTTGAGGAGGGAGTTAAGCATCTAGAACAACTGGGAAGGACAAAGGGCAAGGATGTCAATAGGGATGAAGGAATAATTTCACTAGGCAGAAGAGAGGGCAGAGTTAAAGCACAAAAAGATAAACTTGAAGTGGACAAAGTTGGCCTGATATCTAGATTTCTGCCAGTAGTACTCTGGCTTGTTCACAAGAGAAAGGAGGTGGATTGTGGAGGTAAACCAGGGTTATAGATTAGTGGTACAAGATCGATAATGGATAGGGGAGTGAGTGAGTTGCATTTAGAAGAGAGGGTGGTGTTGAGAGCATCAATTTGGTCATCAAGAGAACCTAGTTTGGCTATGGAGCCTAAATGGGCCATGACGACTTGGGAAAATTTGATAGAGTCAAATTGGAGGTCTCTGTGGGGAACAGCACAGATTTGTGCGGAGAAGTGTGGGAGAGAAGACAGGTGTGGGTGTTGTGGTCAGAAAGAGGGATTTCAGAGATTGTGCCTTGGCTAGAGAGATTGAAATCAAATATGTGTTCCGGTTGGTGAGTGGGTGACGTGGAGTGGAGCAGGAGGTCCTGCTCTCCTCCCTTCTCTCTTTCTACTGCCTACCCTGTACACTCTGCTCCTCTGCCACCCACCTCCTCACCATCCCTCGGTCTTGCCTATCCCGCCGTCGACCCCTGGGCCACGTCCTCCCGCGGTCCTGGAATGCCCTCCCTCCTCACCTCCGACAATCTAATTCTCTTCCCCTCTTCAAATCCCTACTTAAAACTCACCTCCTCCAAGAGGCCTTCCCAGACTGAGCTCCCCTTCTCCTTCTACTCCCTCTACCGCCCCCCTTCACCTCTCCGCAGCTTAACCCTTTTTTGCCCCCATTTCCCTCTGCTCCTCCCCCTCTACCTTCCCATCCCCTCAGCACTGTACTTGTCTGCTCAACTGTATATATTTTCATTACCTTATTTATTTTGTTAATGAAATGTACATCACCTCGATTCTATTTAGTTGCCATTGTTTTTATGAGATGTTCTTCCCCTTGACTCTATTTATTGCCATTGTTCTTGTCTGTCTGTCTCCCCTGATTAGACCGTAAGCCCGTCAAATGGCAGGGATTGTCTCTATCTGTTGCCGACTTGTTCATTCCAAGCGCTTAGTACAGTGCTCTGCACATAGTAAGCGCTCAATAAATACTATTGAATGAATGAATGAATGAATACCCAGAATCCCTTTCTACTCCAGGACTCTATACTGTCCACTCCTCCTGTCCCGGGTCCCTTCCTGCTGTCCCTAAGCCACTGCCAGTCCACAGACAACACTACCTGATGCAGCATTTCCATGGTACATTTTCCAGGGATCAGTTTCTTCTCAGGTCTGTTTCCAGACTAGATTCCTGTGATTCCCAGTAGCTTGGGTCTGAGATGAGGTTCAGGGAAGGACACCCCACTTGCACCTACTGGACTGACTTTTGCCCAGGAGAAATTTGTGTTTTTAAATGTTGGGGTTTCTCCTGACCCAGGGCTGTGCAGGGTTGGGTCAGGTCTTGGTGTTTATGGGTTTGTGAGTCAGGGAGGTTGGTGGTGCTGTCTACAGTGACATGGAAGTCGGGGGAGGACAGGGTTTGGGTGGGTCAGAAGATAAGGAGTTCTGTTGTCTACATGTTAAGTTTGAGGTGTCAACAGGATATTCAAGTATGGATATCCTGAAGACAGAAAGAAATATGAGCTTGCAGAGACGAGAGAGTTCAGGACTGGAAGGTAGATTTGGGAATCATCTGCATACAGATGGCAGTAGAAGCCATGGGACGAATGAGGTCTCCAAGGAAGTGCATGTAGAAATAGAATAGAAGGGAATCCATAATAAGGGGGTGGAAGGCAGGGGGAGAGCCTGCAAAAGAGACTGACAATGAGTGGCCAGAGAGATAGGAGGAGAATCAGGAGAGGGCTTTGTCAGCGAAACCGAGGTTGGATAACGTTTCCAAGAGAAGGCGATGGTCTACAGTGTTGAAAGCAAGCTGAGAGGTTGAAGAGAATTAGGATGGAGCAGAGGCTGTTGGATTTGGCAAGATGGAAATCATTTATGACGTTTGAGAGGGCAGTTTTTATGGAATTAAGGGGACGGAAGTCAAATTCGAGGTGGCTAAGGAGAGAATTGGAGGAAAAGAGCAAGAGACAGAGGTTGTGGACAA
Organism: Ornithorhynchus anatinus; assembly: GCF_004115215.2. Lineage (NCBI taxonomy): Eukaryota > Metazoa > Chordata > Mammalia > Monotremata > Ornithorhynchidae > Ornithorhynchus > Ornithorhynchus anatinus. The sequence continues at coordinate 2,511,764 of NC_041753.1, read as the reverse complement.
CTCCCTCAAGGAGTTTGGAGAGGAATGGTGGGAGGGAGATGGGGTGATAACAGGAGGGAACCACGGGGTCAAGGGAGAGTTTTTTTAGGGTGGGGGGACATGAACATGTTTGAAAACAGTGGGAAAAAGCCTTCAACATGTTGAAGATGACAGCCGGAGAGGGAAGAAGGGCAGCATGGTGTAGTGGATAGAGCATGGACCTGGGAGTGAGAAGGACTTGGGTTCTAATTCCGGCTCTGCCACTTGTCTGCTGTGACCTTGGGCAAGTCACTTCACTTCCCTGTGCCTCAGCTGTCTCATCTGTAAAATGGGGATTGAGAGTGTGAGCGCCGTGTGGGTCAGGGACTGTGCCCAACCAGATTTGCTTGTATCCACTCCAGAGCTTAGAACAGTGCCTGGTACATAGTAAGCACTTAACAAATACCATTATTGTTATTATTTTTATGTGTGAAGGGATAAAGTTGGAGACCCAGGTGAAGGGGATGGATTTTGAGAGGAGGCAGGAGATCTCCTCTTGACATACTGCTTGGAAAGATGGGAAAGTTGAAGAAGGGGCAGAAGGAGGGAGGAACTGGAGAGGAGCAGGGAAGATTTTAGGGAGATCATTTGGGAGATGGTTTCAATTTTATCAATAGAATATGTGTATAGCTCATTAAGGGTGAGAGATGCGGAGGCAGAGGGACAGGAGGTTCGAGGAGGGAGTTAAACATCTGAAGCAACTGGAAAGAGCAATGGGAGTTAATATGGATGGAGAAATAATGTTCCCCGGCCGAGGGGTGGGCAGAGTTGAAACAGGCAAGGCTGAACTTGAAGTGGACATGGGTCTGATATCTAGATTTTCACCAGCAGCACTCTACGGCTCATGGACGGAGTGAAGAGAAGCGAACTGTGGAGGTGATCCAGGGTTGTGGGTTAGTGGTACGAGATCAACAAAGGGATGGAGAGCAAGTTAATTGAGTTCAGTATAGAGGGTGATGTGAGAGAGTCAATTTGGTTGTCATGGGGTGGTAGCTTGGGTATGGAAACTAAATGGAGCATGATGAGAAAGTTGGATAGGGTCAGAAGATCGGAGGTCTCTGTGACAGAACAGGACAGATTTGCAGGGTGAGAGTGTTGGGAGAGAGGGCAGGTGAGGAGGTTGTGGTTGGATAAAGGGATTTCAGAGTTGGCATGGGTAGAGATTGTACAGTGACTAGAGATGATGAGATTGAGTGTGTCCAAGTTTGTGAGTGGCTGAGCTCGGCTGGAGTAGGAAGTCAGTGGAGTTGAGGAGTATGGAAAGTGAGCAGCAGAAAGCATTGTCAGGAACATTTCTTTGGATATTGTAGTCCCCAAAGGATCAATGTAGAGATGGAGAGAGAAGGAATGTGCAAAAGGGATGGATCAAAATGGTTAAAAAAGTTGGAGGGGGGGCCTGGGTTGGAGTAGATGACCATTACTAGAATCTGGAGTGGGTGGTAGAAGTGGATGATATGGGTTTAGAAGGAAGAGAAAGAGAGGAATGGGGGAGGCGGAATGAGAAAGTGGCATTAGGGAGTGAGAAGGAATCTGACTCCTCCCCCTTTACCAGTGAATGTAGAGAAGTGGGAGAAAATGAGACCTCTTCTAGAGAGCATGCAGAGGAGACATTGTCATTTGGGGAGTGCCAGTTTCAGTGATGGCAAGGACAGTGATTGGGTCAGGTACAGGTTGAAGATGAAGGGAAGCTTTCCCATAATGAAGCTTTCCCAAATTAAGTCCCTTGGGGACTTTAATATCCAAATAAATGTTCCTGACAACTCTTATGCTGCCCACTTTCTATGAATCGTCAACTCCACTGACTTCCTGCTCTACCCTAGCTCATCCCCTGAACTAACTTGGACACACTTGGTCACTCTTGGATGAAGCTGTGGGAGATGGGGGGATGCGGGTGCAGGCCAAGGTAAGAAGGTTTCTCCATTGAGAAACCCTGGGAGCTGCACTGCTGCCCCTCTCCCTGCTCCTTCCCCGGGGGAAGCAGTGTCAGGGTGGACAAAAGGAGTGGGAGTGGAAGCAGCATTTTCCTGGTTCCATGGGGATCTTGTGCTGGAGGAAACAGTTGACACCTGAGAATGGGGAGAAGGGGAGTGAGACCCTCCAACTGAGAACACAATGCTCTCCCTGGGGAATGAAGAAAGGCCCCTTCTACTCCTCTCACCCCACCCAGACCTGGTCATCCTTTGACTTTCCCCTCAGTGACTCTGAGGCTTCTGTTCTCCCTGAACCACTGTGCCCCTGGCCCTACCCTCCTGGAGAGTGGAGGGGGGGAGTTCAAGGATTACTTTCCCTATCCTGGAGTCTTGGCATGGCTTGGAGTAGAGACACAGCTAGGTTGTAGGGCCCCTGGTTATGCTGTAACTCCCCTGGAGCCCACAAAATGGCAGCAATTTCCCCATGTTTCCATCTGAAGATATTTTGGGGAATTCTGTTTCAGCTCCCCTCTTCCTGACGGCTTTGTCCTTGATGGAGGCCCTGGGTGTGACTCTCCCTGTGCTAGGACTGCTCATCGCTGGGGTTTTTTATCTCATCTGGAAACTGCACAGGGACAAAGGTAAAGGAATGAGAATATTCCCGTAGTATTTCCCTTGCTGCAGGGAAGGCAGGTGGACAGAATGGGGAGGGGAAGACAGACAGCTTAGGGGTCAGAGCTCCCAGCTGCCTGGGGAGGACACCAGCCTACAGCCCCAACCTCCCACAAATGAACCACAACCTGTTATTATGTTTCCCCCCAGAGAAGGGACCCATCAACCCTTTGTGCCAACTGTCACATTTGGGGGAAGAGGAGATCACAGGGAATAGAAACCCCAGCCCTTGTCTCTCCAGTTTAGCCTGGAGCCCACCACTCCCATCCATTTCCTTCCACCACTTCCATCCTGTTGTCCAGTTCCCCCAGTGCAGTCACAGTCCCAGCAGAGTGTGGAGATCTGAGCACTGGGAGATGTTGACTAATAACAACCAACTGACTCTTCCTGGAGATTCCAAGTATAGTGGTCACCATTCCAGATCCACAGATCATTTTTTGGACAGTAGGAATTATTTCCAAGGGGCCAGTGTCCTGCTGTATGTATGAGAAATAGACTCCTCCAACCCAATCAAATCACCTCCCAAGCCCACCCCTAGCTCTCCCATTCTGGAGGGTCCCTGAAAACTTTCTGTTCCTTTTCAGAGAAACTTCAGATTGAGCTCAGTAAGTTCTGTGTTTCTTACAATTTCAGCAAGTTTTCCCATGTTGGGGTTATGTCCCCCCCACCAGCCTGGTGACATCTCATCTCTCTATTCTCTTCCAGGGTGGTGTTTGTTCCAGTTATATGAGCGTAAGTGACCCTGACATTCTCTGGGGTCTCAGCTCTTTTCCTCCATCCCTGAGAGCCAGACCCAGGGCCATTCCCAGAACCCTCTGTGGCCTCCTCCTCTTCCCTACTGCTGTCAGGGGTCCCGGAAGCACCTTTAAGTGGCTGAACCAGAGTGGGGGGGACACACGGGAGCTGAAGCCCCAGGCAGGAATTGGGAATCCTCAGCAGAGCCTGGAGGAACCTGGGTCCTGAGACTGGGAGAAGGAGAAGAGCATAGCATGATGCTGTCACACACACTGTTTTTTTGGGGAGGAGCATATCTCAGTCACCAGACTGGTCCTGTGTGAGTACAGCAGTGTCCTGGGGATTCCTCGTGGAGGGTGCCACAGCTCTGGAGTTGCCCCCCTTGCCCAGAACTGTCTGGACCAGCTGACGGGGTCTGGGTGCCCCATTGGGGGTTCTTCTTGCCATGCTGCCCACCCCGGGAAGCCACTCCTGTTCTCTGCTGCAGGGATGCTCCCAGACTATGTCCTGCCCCACAGGAGCCCGGGGTTTCCTCTGCTCTGAGCCCCCAGCACTCACTCTGGGACTTTTTCTACAGTTGATGTCACTCTGGATCCGGAAACTGCTCATGCCCTCCTCATCCTGTCTGAGGATCAGAAAAGGGTGACGCTGGGAGAGCCACTGCAGAATCTGTCTGACAATCCTGAGCGATTCGATCCTTGTTTCTGTGTGCTGGGCCGCCAAAGACTCAGCTTGGGAAGATTTTGCTGGGAGGTGGAGGTGGGAGACAGGAATCACTGGTATCTGGGGGTCTGTAGTGAAAACGGGATAAGAAAAGGGTGGATCTCGGTGTCACCCGGGAATGGATTCTGGGCTGTGGAGAAAAACAGTGGTGTGTACGGGGCCCACACTTCTCCTGAGACCCGCCTCCCCCTGACCACACCCACCCGCTCGGTGGTGGTTTACCTAGACTACGAGGCTGGAGATGTCTCGTTCTATAGTGGCACTGATACATCCCACATCTACACTTTTCCCCGCGCCACCTTCTCTGGGACTCTCCGCCCTTTCTTCTGGCTTCGCTTCTATGAGCAATTGCCACTGACCATCTGCCCTGTGCGTGGTGGGGCTGTAGGAGACCCGGTCCCTGCCCTTGGTCCTGCCCTCTCTCAGGAGACCTCAGTGACCCCTGCAGAAGAAGGACCAACCTCAGTCACTGGGGACAGGGATCCTCCTCCTCCATCTGATGTTCCATTGCTCTCCCCCGAGCCCAGCCCTGGGGTTTCTTAGGGAGCCTCCCATCTCTTGCCCTCTGCCCCCTGCAGCTCTCCATCCCCTCCTAGGACTTCTCTGCCTGTGTCCCTGGCTGTTCTGATGCTTTCCTGGGGCAGGCCCAGACTGGGATCTCTGCTGCTGCTGCTGCTGCTGCAACTGCTGGGGGAGGCGGGGCTGGGTCTGGGGCGGAGCTGGGGGGGCAGTAAAGTGGCTGCTGCAGCCCCATTCCAAGAATAGGAGTTTCCCAAGTACTGCTGCCCCTCCTGCTGGACCCTGAACTTGGAGGGCAGAGGGGCATTTAGCCTGCACAGGACCGAGAACTTGGAATGCAGAAGGGCAGCTCACCTCTGTGACCCTGATGGTCGGAGACCTCAGATTCTTCCCACTTTTCTGCTCATGGGCGACAACTTGGTCCCCTCCATAACAATATTTGCATGGGACTAGAATATGTCTTTTCTAGGATCTACATGGAAACTCAGGAGTCAGAAGTACTTTACCTTCATTCTTTAACTTCTCTCGAGTCCCTGAGCCCTGCCGTTGGCCCATAGGACAGAACCATACTCTGGGAACCAGGTGACCTGGGTTCTATCTTTGGCTTGAGTTTCTGTGTGATACCATAAGAATTAGGAAATTATCAGAGATTTTAGGGGCCTGGAAATAAAATGTGGAATGATTTTGTAGAAAAAGAATATGGGCAATGGAGTGACATGGTCTGGGAGGGGAAAAGTTGGAGGCAGGATAGTTAGGAGGCTTATGCAGTAGTTGAAAACTGATATGCAAATGTTTGGACAAGCGTGATAGCAGTTTGGATGTTAAGGTGGGGCAGATTCTACAGATGTTGTGAAATTAGACTCGACAGGATTTTGCGACTAGCTGAAAATATGGGTTAAATGATAGATACAAGTCTAGGATATACCAGGGCGGCACACTTATGAGACAGAGATAGGAACTTAGAATTGTATGCCCCATGTGGTACAATGACTGTATCCAATCTGATTATCTTGCATCTATCCCGACACTTAGTACAATGTTAGGTGCCTAGTAATCACTTAACTACAATAATAATAATTATTAGGGAGGATGGTGGTTTTGTCTACAGTGATGGGAAAGTCTACAGTAGGAGAGAATTTTTTGGGTGGGGAGATTAAGTGTTTCATTTTTGACTTGTTAAATTTGAGGTGTCAGTGGTTCATTCAAGTAGAGATTTTCTGAAGGCAGAAGGAAAGGGGAGACTGCAGAGGTGAGAAGATGGGACTGGAGAGGTAGATTTGAGAGTAATCTGCATAGAAATGGTTGTTGAAGCCATGGGAGCAAATGAATTCTCCCAAGAGAGTGAGTAAAGATGTAGAATAGAAGGGGACCCAGAACTGAGCCTTGAAGGACCCCCAAAATCAGAGGGTGAGAGTCAGAAGGGAAGCTGGTGAAAGAGACTAAATTGATTGGCCAGAGGAATAGGAGGAGAATCAGGAGAAGACAATGTCAGTGAAACCAGCCGACAGTGAAAAGTTTTTCCAAGGCTCCAGTTCCTGGGTGTATGTCCCAGATGCAAATTCTCAGCCCAGTTCTCCCTCCCTGGATGGTCCCTGACTTAGTTCTGTTCCTTTTAGGAAAACTCAGTGAGAAACTCAGTAAGTTTCATGTTTCCTTCTTTTCCTTCTGCAGCCTTGTGATAGCCTTTGTGTCCCATTAGCTACTTGGTGACATTTCCTCTCTGTTCCCTTGCAGGGTTGAAAGGGGAAAAGTTTAAGTCATGTTATGACCTGGGAATTCTCTGTGGGTCTCAGTTCCCTCCAGCCCGGGGGGGGGGGGGGGTTCCTGGCTCCTCCTGGCTCTCTCCTTGAAAGCCAGTCCCAGGGTGGTTTTGAGAAATGTCTGCAGCCTCCTCCTTCTCCTCCTCTTCCTTTCTTCCTCCTCCTCCTCCTTCTGCTCCTCCTCCCCTTCCTCCTCCTCCTCTCTGCTGCTGTCAGGGGCCCCAGGAGCCACCTGGAATGGCTGGACTACAGTGGGGGGACACACTCTAGTGGAAGCTCCAGGTAGGAATTGGGGATCCCCAGCAGAAACCCCAGGTCTATTGGTTCCAAGCCCTGGGGGAAGGCAATTGCCCTAAGAAAGGAGGAAGCAGCGGGAGAGAGTGTCTCCTCTTGGCATCTCCAGGCCAGGTCTGCGTTCCTGTCTCTGTCTCAGAAGAAATAAAGCTTTTTTCTAAGGAGAAAAATGGTTTCAGAATTTTTGTCAATAATCCCAAGTGCTGTCTCCATGTGCCCTTTGACATAATCATGCAACTCTGGATGCATAGTGCAGTTTAATGTTGTTACATGCTGTGTTTTGCGTGGGAAGGGTATGTCTCACCATCCGAGCCAGTTCTGTGAGCACAGTAGTGCTTGGGGGGTGGGGGGGCGATCCCACTAGGCAGGAGCCACAGCTCCGGAGCAGCCTCCTCACCTAGAACAGTCCAGAACAGCCGATGGAGTCTGGGATGCCCCGGAGGGGAAATTCCTCTCTCCCCTCTGTCCCCTCGGCACAGCTGCTTCTGTTCTCCATGACTGGGACACTACCAGGCTCTGTCCGGCCCCGCTGGTCATTTTCTCTGCCCTAGGCCTCCAGCACTTACCCTGGGAGTCTTTCCACAGCCCATGACACTCTTGATCTGGACTCAGCTCAGCTGCTCCTTGTCCTATCTGAGGATCAGGAATGTGCAATATGGAGAAACACACTGCAGGACCTGCGTGACAGCACTGAGAGATTTGATACTTGTCACTGTGTGCTGGGCCAAGAAGGTTTCACCTAGTGGAGGCATTGCTGGGAGATGGATGTTGGAAACATGTTGACTGAGATCTGGGAGTTTGTAGGGGAAATATAAGAAGAAAAGGGGGAATCTAATGGCCTCCTGTGGATGGGTTCTGGACTATGTGGAAATTTGGAAATAACTAACAAATCCTCACTTACCCAAGCATCTGTCTCGCCTTGACCACATGCCCCTGCCAGCTGGTAGTTTACATGGCCTAGGAAGCTGGAATTGTCTCATTCTATAGTAGGACTGGCATCTCCCACATCTAAACTTTTCCCTGTCCTGTCTTCTCTGGAAAACCCCAGCCTTTCTTGACTAAAGATCAAATATATCTGACCAACCACCCTGTGAATGGTGGTGCTGAGGGAGAACCTGGGCCTGCCCCTGGCCTTGACCCTTCTTAACAAGCCCTAGGTACCCCCACAGAGGCAGGACCAGCCTCAGCCCAGACTCATATCCCACCCCTCTTCCTTGTGACTGAGACAGTGGCAAAATCTGGATTTGGCTGGCTGCCACTGCTTCTCCTTCTGGCCGGGCATGACTCCAGGTCCTAGGGCCCCTCCTCTCTTGTCTCTTCTCCTGTTTCTCTCCTCTCTTATCAAGTCCTCCCAGGCTGGGGTGGGTTCCTCTCCATCATGACTTGGTCTGCCCTCTGATAGCAGCATTTTGCACATTATTCCTTTGATTCTCAATGGTTTGCTCCCCAAAATTACCATTACTTCATTGTGCCATCTACTATTCTCCATTTACACCCACTCCCTTGGAGAACTCTTTCACTTCCAAGGCTTCAATTACCATCTCTATGCAGATGATTCCCAAATCTACATTTTCAGCACTGACCTCTCTCCTTTGCTGCAATCTTGCATTTCCTTCTGCCTTCAAGATGTATTATTTGGTTGTCCTGGCAACAATTCATATTAAACATGTCAAAAACAATTCCTTATCTTTGGTTTTGTGGATAGAACATGGGTCTGGGTGTCAGAAGGACCTGGGTTCTAATCCCGGATCCTCCACATATCTGCTGTGTGAACTGGGCAAGTCACTTAACTTCTCTGGATTTAACTGCATTTCCTTACATCACCTGTAAAATGTGAATTAAGAGTGGGAGTCCAATGTGGGACAGGGATTGTGTCCAAACTGATTAATTTGGACTCCAGTGCTTAGAACAGTGGTTGGCACATAACAAATGCTCAATTAGTACTATTATTATTATTATTCCCACCCAAACCCAGGCCTTCTAGTGTCCTTCCAACACCACTATCCTCCCTGCGTCATAAGCCCATAACCTTCGTATTGTTCTCGATTCCTCTCTTTCATTTCATCCACATATTCCATCTGTCACCAAATCCTGTCAGTTCTACCTTCATAACATTGCTAAAATATGCTCTTTTTCTCTCCATCCAAACTGTTACCATGCGGATCCAAGCACATGTCCTATTCCACCTGGACTACTGCATCTGCCTTCTTGCTGATCTCCCGACCCTCTGTCTCTCCCCATACCCATCCATGCTTCACTCTGCTGCAAGGATCATCTATCAACCCAAACAGTCCTTGTCTCCCCACTCTTCAAGAACCTCCAGTGGCTCCCCATACACCTCTGAATCAAACAGAAACTCCTTTTCAGCTTTAAAGCACTCAATCAGCTCTCCCCATCATACTTAATCTCACTAATCTACTACAACCCAGTCTGCATACTCTACTCTTTTGGTGAGTGTTTACTCACTCTGCCCCCATCTCGTCTATCTCTCCGCTGACCCTTTTCCTGTGTCCTCCCCTTAGCCTGAAACTCCCTTCCTTTTCTTGTATTCCAGACCACCACTTTCTCCACTTTCAAAACACAATTAAGGTCACATCTTCTCCATGAGGCCTTCCTGGATTAAGCCCTCTTTTCCCCAGCTTGCTGTCCCTTCTGCATCAGCTATTCACTTGGATCTGTGCCCTTCAATCATTTGATATTGATCCCATCCCCAACCACATGGCCCTTGTGTACATATCTGTAAATTATTTATTATAAGTTATTTATTTATATCACTGTCTGTCTCCCCATCTAGACTGTAATCTCGTTGTGGGCAAGGACTCTGTCTGGTAATTCTGCTGTATTGTACTCTCCCAAGCGCTTAGTTGAGTGCTCTGCATATAGTTAGAAGCAGCATGGCCTAATGGCAAGAGCACAGGTTTGGGAGTCAGGGGTCATGGGTTCTAATCCCGGCTCCGCCACTTGTCAGCTGTGTGACTTTGGACAAGTCACTTAACTTCTCTGTGTCTCAGTTACCTCATCTGTAATATGGGGATGAAGACTGTGAGCCCCACGTGGGACAACCTGATGACCTTGTATCTACCCCAGTGCTTAAAACAGTGCTTGGCACAGTGCTGGCACATAGTAAGTGCTTAACAAATGCCATTATTATTATTACTATTACATAGGAAGAGCTCAGTAAATACCATTGATTGATTATGTCCAGGACTGTGGGAATGTTTGGCACCAAATGGGATTTTCCTTTTCCCAGAGAGTAGAGCCCTGGAGAGTTTGTGGAGTTCTGCCTGCACCAGGTGATTCCTCCCTGAAGGTCACGGGGCACCAGGGCAGGCTAACTGACATCTAGATTCAGCTCACCAGCTGCATTTCCTGCTCATCATTTTCTCTCTCACTCTTCCACTTTCCTTTGGGGAGTTCTGCCAGTGACTGATAAGACGTTCAAATAATAATAATGTTGGTATTTGTTGAGTGCTTACTATGGGCAGAGCACTGTTCTAAGCGCCGGGGTAGACACAGGGGAATCAGGTTGCCCCACGTGGGGCTCACAGTCTTAATCCCCATTTTACAGGTGAGGTAACTGAGGCACAGAGAAGTTAAGTGACTTGCCCAAAGTCACACAGCTGACGAGTGGCAGAGCGGGGATTCGAACCGTAACCTCTGACTCCAAAGCCCATGCTCTTTCCACTGATCCACGCTGCTTCTCAAATACGGCCTTTCTGTTGGAGGGTGGCGCCCACCAGAGTAAAGTCCTGGAACTGATCCTGCAAAAGGGACTTTAGTTTCTGGTGAGGTTATCCTGGCCACCATCAAATAACGGAGAACTGCCCTGCTGCTGGGACTGCTGGCTGTGACTGCAGATTCGGGCTGGTGAGTCTTGGTGGACTTTACTCTAGGGGGTAGGAGCTGAACTGTGGGGAAAGTCTCCTGGAAACTGGAGAGGGGGTAACCACAGGATGTAGAAAGTAATGTTGTGGAGACAGGAAATCTCCTGAAGGTTGTCCCTACACCAGAAAAGCTAGTTAGGAGTGGCCAGGTTGGGGGATAGAGGGGTGCCCAGAGGAAGGGGGTGGAGGGAAAAGACCAAACCCCCCAAACTCACTGGAGTGGGCAGGGTCTCTTCTTCCCCCCGACACTGACTGCAGTTCCTGGGTTTTTCCGGAAGCACCCAATCCATGCTGCCCCAGAGGGATTGGGCACGTGAGGGTCAGTGGTGGTGGGAAGGGTGGAGTAACATGAATGGTGGCAGAAAACAGGGGAAGAAGAGAAGGGAGAAATGCCCTCACTTGGCCCCCTAACTCTAATCCTTCTGACTCCTGAACTTCTCCTTCCTTTCACTTACAGAAGTCCTCACCCAACTTCACCCTAGGACCAGAGATGCTGGAGACAGAGAACCCAGGCTGACCTGCTACCCAGTCCTGTTTTCCTCCCCAACTCCTGGGGACTTCTGCAAACAGGTGAGTGGCCTGGGGAGACAGCAAGGTGGCTGGAGAGGGAACAGGCAGAAAGAGGAGGCTGTGGAGAAGGACTAGAGTCCAGGGTCCCCCCAACCCCTCTGTTCCCACTGGCCACCTCCAGAGGGCAATAGTGGTGAGGGAAGGAGAATAGTGGGGAGTGAAGAGAAAAGGGGAGTATCCATTGACCTCATTGCTGACCCCAGCCTCAAACAGCAGAGGAGCCCTGGAGGGAATCATGGAGAAGAGGGGGCTGGAGGTGGGGGTGGCAGATGGGCAGAAAGGTGAAGGAGTGAAATTGTGTTGTTACTCTCCAGCCTGTGGTGCACAGGGGCAGGGGTGGAAGGATTTGGCTGCACATAGGGGAATCCATGGATTCTATATCCTGCTGAAACCCATTGCCAACATTGGAGCCCAGAAACACATCAGGCAGACAGACTCCAGAGCCTGACTCTCCCCATCACAGCCTTCCTTTCAGCAGCGGAACCTTGTCTGGATCTCCCTGCCAGGCATGGGAACAGTGAGGCCTAATGGCAAGAGCCCAGGCCTGAGAGTCAGGAGAACTGGCACCTTGTCTGCTGTGTTATCACATGCAATAATCCACTTTATTTTTCTGGGCCTCAGTTTTCTCATTTGTAAAACTGGATTAAGATAACTTTTTCTCCTTTCCCATTAGAATGTGAGCCTTATATCAGTTAGGGACTGTGTTAAATCTGATCACAGGGTGCCTACCCCAGTACTTACTGCAGTGCTTGGCACATAGTAAGCACTTAATATGACAGTTCTTCCTTTGCCCTTCTTTCTTCTCCTTCTCCTTTTTTTGTCCTCTTTTTCCTCCTTTTTCTCCTCCTCCTCCCTTTCCTCCTACTTTTCATCCTCCTTATCTTCCTCCCCCAACACAGAAAATATCCCAGAGCCCCTGCTGAAGTCAAACCACCAACTCTCATGTCAGTGTTCTGCAGCTGCAAATGTCCAGGAGATCCAGGCTGAGGGACATTTTTCTGACCCTTTTGCCCCTGCTGTAGTGAAGAGCAGATCCAGGTCATCTGCCTGACTCACCCTGAGGGACAGAGACTAGGAGTGATCTGGGGGAGGCTGGGAGTGTGAGAGATTGGTATCTGGGCACCTGGGGGGGGGCAGAGATTTGGTTTGAGACAGTTGGTGGAAGCTGAACTGCACCAATGTTAGATCTAGGAGTCTCCCACTGCTGTGTGCCCCATTTGCCAGATACTTTCTGGCTCTCTGATGGTGAGTGACAGGGATTGACTGAGCCACCGTTGTCTCCTCAAGACCCCAGTGATGAAGAAGATGGCAGGTTTCCCAGAATCCTTCACATCCAGATACCTCCTCCTCCTCTTTCTCCAGCTGCTTACACTGGGCTCAGGTAGGAGTTTCCATTCCTCTTCACTGCTCCATGGGGACATTTCAGATAAAGAACAAACTCCCCTGTGGGTCCTCAGCATGAACATTTCTCTCCAGAAATCAGATCTGAGGGGATTATATATCTTCTCTCAACTGAGGATGCCCCTGGGGTCTTCAGAGGGGGGACCAGGGGTGGTTCTGTCCTTCCCTTTAGGGACAAATATATACCCTCCTTTTTGACTGTTTTCTTTTGTTCCAGCTCAGTTTACTGTGATTGGACCTGCTGAGCCTATCCTGGCCCTGGAGGGGGAAGTTGCTGAGTTACCCTGTCACCTGGAGCCTAAGATGAATGCTGAGGACATGGAGGTGCGGTGGTTCCGATCTGAGATTTCCCCACCTGTATATGTATATTTGAGAGGGCAGGAGCTGGGCACAGAACAGATGGAGGAGTATCGAGGGAGGACAGCACTGGTGAGAGATACCATCGATTATGGGAGTGTGGCTTTGAGAATAAGCAGTGTCAAAATCTCTGATGAAGGACAGTATCGCTGCTTTTTCAATGATGGCATAGTGAATGAACAAGCCCTACTGGAGCTCCAAGTGGTCGGTGAGTGCCTGGTTTTTCCTTATGACTAATGGGGGATGTTACTTTCCTGGTCTGAGGCAGCCTCCCAGGCTGCCATGTCCCTACCAGAATTCCCTTCTGTTCCAGGACCTTATAATGTTCACTTCTCTTGCCCAGTGTCACAATCTGCTGTCCCCAACCCCCTTCTGGTTCACAGGCAGCACTGCCCGGTGCAGTGGTTCCATGGAACAGGGTCAGTCTCTTCCCGAATCTGTTTCCGGGCTGGATTCTTAGGAGGCCCAGTTACTTGGTGCTATGATGGGGCTCAGGGCAGGTCACCCCCATCACATCTACTTCACTGGCCTTTCCCTCAGGAGATATTCATGTTTCCTAATCATGTTTTCCCTCTTACTCAGACTGTGAGCTCCATGTGGGACAGGAACTGTGTCCAGCCTGATTATCTTGCACTTATCCCAGCACTTAGTACAGTGCTTGGCACATAGTAAGCACTTAACAAATACCACAATTAATAGTATAGTTATTATTAATAATAAATAATAATAATGTCAGGGTCTCTACTGACCATGGGGCCATGCAAGATTAGGGCAGGACTTTATTTTGGGGGCCCCAGCACAGTCTGTTTGGGATGTGTCAAGGCCATGTCTGGGTCTGGGTACACTCCATTATCAAGGGGACCAGTCAGGGGTCACATGGAATCGGGGAGGTTTAGGCAGAAGTGGTGTAAAGTGAGGTCAGGCTTGGTTGGGGCAGGGTCTGGAAGACATCAGGAATAATAATAAAAATGATGATGATGTAATAATACTAATTATTATTATTTTTAATAAAGTGCTTATTCTGTGCCAGGCACTTGACGAAGCAGTGGGGTAGATACAAGATCATCAAGTTGGACACAGTCCATGTTCCACATGGGGGATCACAAAGTTGGAGAGAATAGTAATAATTACAATAATAATAATGATAATAATATAAGCTCGTTGTGGGCAGGGAACAAGTCCATCAGCTCTGTTCTATTATATTCTCCCCAAAGCTTAGTACAATGCTTTGCATGCAATAAGCGCTCAATCAATACCATTCATTGATTGATCATTAAGTGCTCTCTATATGCCAAGCACTTTACTAAACTCTGGGTAGATAGACCATAAGTTGATCAGACACAGTCTCTGTCCCACATTGGCTTAGAGTCTAAGGGTGTTGCAAAAGAAAGGGATCTAAGGCTTCATTCTGCTCTTCCTTTACTACCTTACCTATTAAGCTCCAATGACCCCAGTCTGCACATTTTCTTCCCTCAAAGCCAACCTACTCCCTGTATCTCAATCTCATTTTTCTAACCAAAAATCCCTTTGGTCATGTTTTCCTTCCTGCATGAAACTCCCTCCCCCTTCATATATGACAGATCACAACTTTCCCCATCTTCAAAGCCCTACTAAAATCACATCTCATTCAAGATTTGCCCTCCTTTCTGCCTTCCCTATGCACTTGTGTCTGTTCCCTTGAAGCATTTTGATACTCCTCTTCCAGCCACACAACACTTATGTCTGTATCCTTATACCCTGCCATTTCCCTATATATCATTTATTTCAATGTCCGTCTCCACCACTAGCCTGTAAGCTCCTTATGAGCTGGGATGGTGTTTACCAACTCTGTAGTTTAGTAGTCTGCCAAGTGCTTAGGATATTTTTCTGTATGCAGTACACATTCAGCAAATACTGTTGATTGATTGATTGATTGAGAACAGGTATTGTATCCCCATTTTATAGACGAGGTAATAGAAGCACAGAGGAGATGTGACTTGCCCAACGTCATACAGCAGGAAAATGGTGGAGGCTGGATTAGAACTCAGGTCCTCTGACTTTCAGGCCTGTGCTTCTTCCACTAGGTTGAACGTCTTCCCTACAGGTTTTCAACAGAAGATTGTGAGCAATGCACACTGCTATGTGTGCAGACTTACATACAGACTTGAGTTGTGAAGGGGGCACAGGTCTGGATGGGAGTACTTGTTGGGGAAGGAAAAAAAGGAGTTTTAGATTGAGTTTAAAAGGGAATTTGGGTTCCAGACCAAGGTGGGAGCAGAACTCAGACCTTCCTCCCCATCTCGCCCTTCTTCTTCCCCTGAGAATCCCTGGGTAATGCACTACTGCCCCTCTCCCCACTCCTTCCTTGGGGGAAGAACTAGCAGGATGGACACAGAGAGGGCAAGCCTAAGAGAAAGCAGTGTTTTCCTGTTTCCATGGGGATGCTGTGCTGGGAGAAATACTTAAAGCCCAAGGATGTAGAGAAGGGGAGACAGACCATCCAACTAAGGACACAGGGCTCTCCCTGGGAATCACTAGAGGCCCCTTTTCTCCCACCCCACTGTTCCCTCTCCTCAGCCCAACCTGGCCAGGGAAACTCTCGCCCTTGGTCCTTACCCACAGTGACTCTGAGCTACAGCTCTAGCCCCTCTCTGGGGGAGGGGCAGGGAAAGAGTCAGAAGGAGACCTGGAGTCCCCGCCCTTGGTCTGGGCTTTTAGCGTGGCTTGGTGCAGATGCACAGCAAGGACTTGGGGCCCTTGTACTTTCCCTCTCCTGTGGAGCTCCAACTTCCCAGAAGCCAAGGAAAATGCTGAATTACCCCCTATTTACTTCTGAGGATATTTTTGTGAATTCTATTTCAGCTCCCCTCTTCCCTTCGAGTTTGTCTTTGATGGTGGCCCTGAGTGTGACCCTCCCTGTGTTGGGACTGCTCATCGCTGGGGGCCTCCTTCTCATCTGGAAACACTCCAGGGACAAAGGTAAAGGAACGAAAATAAACCCGTGACATCCTTATTACTTCAGGGAAGGCAGAAGGACAAAATGGAGAGAGGGAGGGCAGACATACAGGTGAGAGGTCAGAGGTTCCAGCTGCCTGGGAGGGGACACCAGCCCACCAGCCCAAACTCCCACAACTCACATCCTAATGCTCTGTTCCCCCCTGAGAAGGGACCGACTGACTCTGTGAGTTGTCTCACATGGAGTGAGGAGACAATAGGGAGCAGAAACCCCAGTCCCCCTCTCTGAAGTTCACATTGAAGCTGACCACTCCCTATCCCAATCCTGCCATCCAGTTCCCCCAGTGCAGCCACACTCTCAGCAGAGTGTGGAGATCTGAGCCCTGGGAGATACTGACTGGTAACAACCAACTGGCTTTTCCTGGAGATTCAGGGGACATTGATCACCATTCTGGATCTATAGATCTATGGGCAGTGATAATTCTTTCCAAGTGTCCAGTTCTCTGCCACATGCCCCAGAAGCAGAATTTTCTCACCCCAATCATCTCCTTCCCCCCTCCTCCCAACCTTACAATTCTCCAGTTCTGGAGCATACCTGACTTATTTCTATTCATTTTCATTTTCAGAGAAACTCCTACTCCAGCTCAGTAAGTTCTGTGCTTCTTCCATTTATGTCAGCTATGATGATAATGATGATATCTGTTAAGCACTTACTATGTACCAGGCATGTTCTAAGTTCTGGGGTAGATACAAAATAATTGGGTTGGGCACATAGGACTTATGGTCTTAATGCCCATTGTACAGTTGAGGTAACTGAGGCACAGAGAAGTGAAGTGACTTGCCTAAGGTCACACATCAGATAAGTGGCAGAGCCAGGATTAGAACCCAGGTCCTTCTGACTCCCAGTCCATGCTCTATCCACTAGGCCATGCTGCTTCTCTGATTATTTCATGTTGGGGTTTGTGTCTCCTCCACCAGCCCAGTGACGTCTCTTCTCCCTGTTCCCTTGCAGAGTGGAGTCGGGCCCAGTTACACAAGGGTGAGTGAACCTCACATTTTCTGTGGTCTCAGTTCCCTTCCGCCCCAGATGTTCTGGTCCTTACTGGCTCCTTCTCTGAGAACCAGAGCTGGAGCCATTCCCAGAACTTCTGCAGTCTCCTCTTCCTCTTCCTCCACCCTGCTACTCCTGTTAGGGGCCCCAGGAGGCTCCTAGAATAGCTAGAACAGAAGGGGGGACATGAAACAGCTGAAATCCAGGCTAGAACTGAGGATCCCCAGCAGAGACCAGGGGACCCTGGGTCCTGAGCCCTGGCAGGAGCACCTCAGGAGGATCTTGGGTCAGGACTGTTCTTCCTGAGGAAGGAAGAAGCAGCAAGAGAGTGTCTCTTCTGGACATCTCCAATCTGGGTCTGTATCCCTGTATCTGTTTGGACTCTGGACACTGACCCTGAGGGAAGGAGGGAAGGTATGGGGAAGGGTCAGTGTTTATATCATAGCAGAGGCCACACACACCCTCTGAGCTCACTTGTCACTACTCTTGCCCTTGTCTCCCCTTCCTCTGTCCACCACTCCTGGACACATCCAGCCAGTCACTGCTTCTGGACAGGGTGTCTGGCCGTAGAGTCCAGTGACATTCTCACTGCTGAGTCTAATTGTCCAGCCCAGCCCTATCTCCCCATCCTAGGTGTTGCCCCCAAAATGCAGTACTTCTCCCTTGGATCGGCAGTTCAGAGGTGGCTGGAGCTGCAGGCTCTGTGGGTTATCTGGAGGGAGGAGAAAGGAGAAGTGGTAGTCTGCTTCTCTTCTCCCAGTTTTTTGGTTATCCCTGAGTTTACTCTTTCATTTCCCCTTGGCCAACTCTGGAAATAGGGAAACAGGTCCTGGGGGTCCCAAAGTAACCGACCCTGCTAACCCTACAAACCCAGGGCCCTTAGCACTGACCCCAGAGCTCTCTCTGCAGTGGATGTCACTCTGGATCCAGACACAGCTCATCCGCAACTCATCCTGTCTGAAGATTGGAAGCAAGTGATACGGGGAGACACACTGCAGGACCTGCCCGACAATCCTAAGAGAATTGATGTGGAGCCCTGTGTGCTGGGCCGCAAGGGCTTCACCACAGGGAGACATTGCTGGGAGGTGGAGGTGGGAGACAACAGTGCCTGGGGTCTGGGAATTTGTAGGGAGAATGTGGGGAGAAAAGGAGATATCATCATGTCACCTGAGAATGGAATCTGGGCTGTGGCATTGTGGGGACAATACCAGGCTTTCACTTCTCCCCTCACCCCTCTCTCCCTGACCACACGTCCCCGCCGGGTGGTGGTTTACCTGGACTACGAGGCTGGAGATATCTCGTTCTTCAGTGGGACTGATGGATCCCACATCTACTCTTTCACTCACGCCACCTTCTCTGGGACTCTTCTGCCTGGCTTTTGCCTTTTGTCTAATCATCCAACCCCTCTGACTATCTGCCCTGTTCCTGGAGTTGCTGAAGGAGAAGCTGATCCTGACCCTGGCCTGCCTATTCTCAGGAGATCCTAGTGACCTCCCCTTCCTCTCCCAGGGGCTGGACTAGCCTCCGTTGCTGGGGATGGAGAGTCCCTCTCCAGGTCCAATGCCACGTTGCTGCCCCCACCTTCCTGCCATCTCCCCCCTGCCTCCACTGGATTTAGCATTTAACATTGTACTAAACGCTGAGGAAGGTAAAGCTAATCAGGTTGGAAACAGACCCTATTCCACATGGAGCTCACAGTGTTAATCTCCATTTTACAGTTGAGGTGTCTGAGACACAGAAAAGTTAAGTACTCACACCTTAGAGAGGTGGCAGAACCAGCACTAGAACCCAGGTCTTTCTGACTCTTTGGCCTGCGCTGTATCCACGAGGCTATGTCAGGGCTCTAAGGCTCGCCCTGGAGCTGGCTAACAAGGGCAGAGCTACCTACACTTTACCATCAGCTATCTCCATCCACTGTCTTTGCTGTACTCCATGCCCCAGTGGGAAAATGAAGGACAGGACCGGAGATTGTGAATGGTGCCACTTCAACCACCAGCACTAAAATCAAATTCTCTGTTCACGTTCTCATCCTGAGTTCTCAGACCTGAGGCTCATCAATCAATCAATCAATGCTATTTATTGAGCACTTACTAAGTGCAGAACTATTCTAAACTCTTGGGAGGGTACAGCAGATTAGCAGACACAGCCCTGTCCATAATGAGTTTACTGTCTAGAGGGGGAGAGAAACATTAATATAAATAGATAAGTATATAAATAGATAAGTAATTTATAATACATCATTTAAGGATATGTACATAAGTGCTCTGGGTTTGGCTGTGGGAGGAATATTAAATGTTCAAAGGCACAGATCCAAATGTATAGACAACACAGAATGGAGAGTGAGCCGTGGAAATGAGGACTTAATCAGTGAAGACCTCATGGAGAAAATGTGAATTTAGGGAAAGGTCATCTGTCATTTCTGATGGGAGACTCTATCCCTGAGCACCTGTGTGAAGTGCACTCAACTGAGCATGGATTGTGCGCAGAGCACTGAAGGAAGTGTTTGGGAGCTTACGATGAGCATTACAGACATCACACCTGCTCTCGAGAAATTGACAGGGGAGAGCAGTAGGCAGAAATTGTATGAACAGGATTAATAGATGAAATAAAACCATTACAAACATTGGCTAATTTGTGTCTGTTGAGTTGTCATGAACATTTTAGTGGGGATTGGTGGGGGAATGGGTCCTGGAGGAGGAGGCGTTTTAACTGGGGCTGTGGAGGGAGGCAGGGAAAATGGGCTCAATGTTTGGGATGTGTCAGAGGTGAGAGGAAGGCATGGTAACAAGTTAGGCTTGGAAGGAGTGAAGACTGTAAATTTGAGTGAATGAGGACACTGGGAAGGTGAGAAGGAGATAGCCGGGGGAGAGTCGAAATCCAAAGGGTAGAAATATTTCCTTTTTCTGGAGAAATGCAAAAACACTGAAGGTTTTTGAAGAGCTGAGTGAAGTGCTCTAACTTTTGGTCACTCAATCAAATCATTTTAAGAACACAATCCCCAAACAAGGAGGTAGAAAAGCCTAAATGGGAGAGAGGCTGGAGGCTGGAAGACTAGTGAGTTGTAGTGATGCTACCGGGAGATGACAAGAAAATGACCTGGTCTAGTGGTTTATTGGGTGGGATGAAGGAGAGAATGTGGAAAATTCTGTGAGGAAAAACCAGCAGGATCAAGTAGCAATGTGGAGAAGCAGTGTGGCCTAATGAAGCAAGGGCCTGAGGACCTGGGTTCTAATCCTAGCTCTACCATTGTCTGTTTCGTGACTTGGGCAAATCACTTGACTCCTCTGTGTCTCAGTTTCCTCACCAGTAAAATATGGATTAAGGTAGAGAGCTCTGTGTGGGTCACAGAGTGCGTCCAACCTGATTATCTTTTATCTAGCCGAGCATGCCATAAAATACCATAAAATTACCCAGAATTCTCTTCGGTTCAGTGTTGTCTTCAACTCTACAAAGTTGTTGGTAGTATCCCGGTCTATAGGTGCTTAGGCTTGCATCCTGTAATATCTAAATAAAGGAAGGAGGCAAATTCAGTTCTCAGAATTCTCAGAATAGTTCACTGTTGACCCTGGATTTCCCATTGGTGGAAAGACCTTGAGAATTTGGGAGTGGATTAGGGATTGCAATAGGGAATGTGCATGTTGGAGAAGGTAAAAATATTTAACAGACTCATTGAAGAGAGAAGAGAGTTTTAAAGAGAGGCTGGGCGGGGTAGGACTGGACTTGGGTGTGGATCAGGGGTGGAGTGTGTGTATGGCTTCTCTCAGCCCATGTGGAATGAAATGATAATTCTTCTTCGTGGAGAAATAAAATTCGGACATACAAAAAAATTCAAACTTGTTACTTTGGATCCTTTTGAATACTCTAGCTCTACAAAGATAGGTCATTAGCACACTTCACTCCTCTAATGCTAAACTTCTCACTGTACCTCAATTTTGTCTATCTCGCCACCAGCCTCTCACCCACATCCAGCTTTTGACCTGGAACACCCTCCCTCTTCATTTCTTAGAGACAGTTACTCTCCTCACCTTCCAAGACTTACTGAAGGCACATCTCTTCCAAGAGTACTTCTCTGACAAAGCCCTCATTTCCTTTTCTCCCTATCCCTTCTATGTTACCATGACTTGTTCCCTCTAGACTGTAAGGTCGTTATGGGCAGGGAACGTGCCTACTAATTCTGTTGTATTTACTCTCCCAAGCACTTAGTAAGTGTTCTGCACACAGTAAGCACTCTATAAATATGGTGAATTGATTGATTTATTTATTCATCCACAGCCCAATAGCACTTACATATCCATAATTGATTTATTTATATTAATGTCTGCCTCACACTCTAGAGCATAAGCTTGCTGTGGGCAGGAAATGTATTTTTATATTACTGTGTTGTACTCTACCAAGTGCCTAGCACACTGCAAGCACTCAGTAACTACAACGGATTGATTGGCACCCAGAGGCAAAATAAATAATCTTTTTATGCATCTGGTAATCTAAACTTTGTATCTGTACATGGTACAGATAACTTCTGATTCAGGCAGATCTCTCCCTCCCAAGCGCGGGCTCTGACTCCCACATCTTCCCAGAGGGTCATGAGGAGAGAAGGATCCAGCTGGGGCGCACACTGGCCGGATGGTACCCAGAGCCCCAGGTGTGGTAGACAGAGGTCAGGGGAGAAACGGCTCTGTATGAGTCTCATTCCTGAGTGAGAGATGGTTTGTTTGTTGTGGCAGCATCTGTGATCATTAGAGATGATTCTGTGGGGACCATGTCCTCTAACCAGAACCCCCACCTTGGCCAGGAGAAATGGGCAGAGATTTCCATAGAAAGACAGTGTCACTTTCAGAAATGGAGCTTTCCTTGGTAAAGGTCCTGGCCGGTGTAGCTCCGGCCCATGATGGTGGAGGGGAAAGAGATTTGCCTTGAAACCATATGGAGTTTGTATTAACAGGAACTGGCCAATGACAGCAGGTATGAAATAAGAGAGAGGAAGCTGGAAATTCAAACCAAGATCAAGACCCGTCCCTTCTCACCCATTCTGTGGTCTCTGATCAGTGCTGTCCTGTTCCTCCAGCACTGAACATGCTGCGTGTTCCCCTTCTCCAAATCTGTCCCCAAACAATCTGTGTCCTGCATTCTCATAACACACATCGTTGTCTTCATGTTCCCTTGGCATTGTGTGAGTGTATGTGGTGTGTGTTATATATTTTTATTTTAGGGCTCAATCTTATTCCCCATTTACTGATGAGGGAACTGAGACCCAGAGAACTAGAGTGACCTGCCTAAGGTCACATAACACGCAAGTGGTAGAGTCTGGATTAGAACCGAGGGCCTCTGACTCCCATGCCTGTGTTCTTGCCACTAGGCCACACTGCTCCTCTGCTTTTGGCTTTCTAATTTAATCATTCCTCCTGTGCCTGTTGCTGTTTCTGTCCCTTTCTTGCCTTTCCTGTGAGGATAAGAATTCCCTCAGGGACTGCACACAGAGATCCCAGGTCACACAAGGTCTACTTTTAGTGAATAAAGCACACACACTGGGAAAGGTGGGTGATACGTTTGGGAGCCTGGAGGCAGATGGGAAAGGGGTAGATGAGCTAGGAATGGTAATAAAGTCT
Organism: Ornithorhynchus anatinus; assembly: GCF_004115215.2. Classification (NCBI taxonomy): domain Eukaryota; kingdom Metazoa; phylum Chordata; class Mammalia; order Monotremata; family Ornithorhynchidae; genus Ornithorhynchus; species Ornithorhynchus anatinus. The sequence continues at coordinate 2,489,330 of NC_041753.1, read as the reverse complement.
TCATTCCAACCCTGGCTCCTTCCTCTGTTGTACAAGGGGGGTTGGGTCTGATGGGGACGTGAGTGAATTGGATCTACTTCCCGCACACTCTGCTCCACTAGCGCTATCTTGCTCACTGTACCCTGATCTTTTCTATCTTGCAGTCAACCCCTTTCATGTCATCCCTCTTGCCAGGAACTCCCTTTCCTTCTTATTCACCGGACTGTCACTCTCCACCACCTTCAAAGGCTTATTAAGCTTTGCATCTCCTGCAAGAGGCCTTCCTAGACTAAACCCTTTTTTCTCTTACTCCATCTCCCTTTTGCGTCAACTGGGCACTAGGATCTGTGACCTTTGGGCATTTTGTATTCACTCTACCTTAAGCCCCACAGCACTAATGTGCATATCATTAAATTTTATATTATAAATTATTTATTTCTATTAATGTCTGCTCCTCCTCTAGACTGAAAGCTCAGTGTGGGCGGGGAACATGTCTACCAACTTAATTGTATTGTAGTCTCCCAAGAACAGCATAGAGGAGCAGCGTGAAATAGTGGAAAGAGCACTGGCCTGGAAGTCAGAAGACACGGTTCTTATCTCACGTTCACCTCATGCCTGCTCTGTGACCTAGGGGAAGTCACTTAACTTTTCTTTGCCTCATTTACCTCATCTGTAAAATTCAAAATGTTGTTCTACCTCCTACTTAGAATGTGAGCCCTGTGTGGGACAGGAACTGTGTCTGACCTGATTATTTTGTATCTTCCCCAGCACTTGGAACAGTGTTTGACAAATAGTAAGCTCTTTACAAATACATCATTAGTATTATTAGTTCAACTACTACTACTACTACTAATATTTGCAGTATATGGTACTCTGCACACAGTAAGCTCTCAGAGAAGCAGCAAAGTGGATAGAGCAGAGATCTGGAAGTTAGAAGGTTCTGTCAAGGCTGTAATCTTGGTGTTGTCCTTGAACATCACCCTCATTCCACTCACATATTCAGTCTGTCACCAAATCCTTTTGGCTCTACCTTCACAACATTGCTAAAATCCACCGTTTCCTCTCCATCCAAACTATAACCATGTTGATCCAAGCACTTATTATATCGCTCCTTAACTACTGAATTTACCTCCTTGTTGACCTCCTGGCCTCTTGTCTCTCCCCACTCTAGTCCATACTTCACTCTCCTGCAAGGATCACTTATCAACAAAAATGTCCAGTCCATGTTGCCCCACTCCTCAAGAACCTCCAATGGCTTCCCAACCACATCCACATTCATTCATTTATTCATTCAACTGTATTTATTGAGTGCTTACTGTGTGCAGAGCACTGTACTAATCACTTGGGATAGTACAATGCAGCAATAAATAGATAATAAATATCAAACAGAAACTCCTTATCACTGGCTTTAAAATACTCAATCAACTCACCCCATCTTACCTCACTTTACTGATCTCCTATTACAGCCCAGTCCATTACAATCCTATGGTACCCTCTTGCTCACTCTCCCCCAATCTTGTTTATCTTGCAGCCGACCCCTTTCTGCTGTCCTGCCTCTATCCTGGAACTCCATCCCCATCCATATACACCAGAACAGTACTCTCTCTACCTTCAAAGCCTTATTAAGGACACAGTTTATTAGGGTCACATCTAGAGGCCTTCCCTTATTAAGCCCTCTTTTTTCTCCCACTCTCTCTCTTTTCTGCATCATCTCTGCATTTGGATTTGTGACCTTTGGGCATTTGATGTTTACCACACCCCAACCCCACAGGACTTATGTACATATCTCTAAGTTAGATATTATGAATTATAAATTACTTATTTATTCATATTACTTGCCTACCTCCCCTTCTAGCCTGTAAGCTTATGAGCAGAGAACACATCTGCTAGTTCTGCTTTATTTACTCTTCCAAAAACCTAGAACAATGCTTTGCACATTGTAATTGCTCAATAAATACCATTGATTGATTGATTGACCTGAGTTCTATTCCCATACCCAGCACTTATCTGCTTTGTGACTTTGGGCAAGTCACTATTTCCTCTGTGCCTCAGTTACCTCATCTGTAAACTGGGGATTAAGTCTGTGAGCCCTATGTGGCTGGGACTTGTACTGTGCCCAACCTTATTAGCTTGTATCTACCACAGCGCTTAGTACAGGGCCGGCAACCTGATCCAGCCAACAACCGGGTCCTGCCAGATTCCGGGGAATGGTGCAGAATGAGGAGAGGAGGTGCTGGGGATTCTGGTAACATTTTCCAAACCCTCTATTGTCCACTGATAGATCCAGGGCCACAGCTGCCCCAGGAACACTCTCTGTGCTGACCATCCACTGGGGAAATGAACCACCCTTTGTGTGTTTCCAGGCTGCCCCTGTCACACTCAGTATATGCCTCATCATCCTGCTGTTGCCACATTTGATGGACAACAGTTGTGTGCTTGCTTGCCCCCACCTCTTCTGTGCTGGAGGCTTTTTTGAGTCCTTAGGGTCCAGGCCTCACCCCTCCACCCTCAGCTTCCCACTACCAAATTTCATTTTCACTCTTGCAATCAGCCCTGGAGAGATCTGCCCAGTGACTGATGAGATGGGCAGAGTTGGTCCTCCCATTGGATGGTGAGGCCCCGCTGGACCAATCGCAGAGTGGGATCTTGAAAGGAGGATGCCAGTCTTCAGGGGGTAAAGAAGGGAGCTGAGCTGATATCCTGGGCCCAAACTGTGTCTGTTTCCTACTTCCTGCTGCTGGGGCTGCTGGCTGGAACTGAAGAGGGACAGGTCGAGGCGGTGAGTCTGGGAGATCTCTTGCTCTCTGAGGCTGGAGTTGAATTCTGGGGAACGTTTTCTTGTACAGAGGTGGGGGGAGATCCAGTCCCATCAACCAAAGGAACCCAGGAAATGGTGGGGGAAGGGTTGCAAACTTAGTTTCTTATGGAGCTGAACGAGGTCCTTGTTGACTACATTGCCCCAAACTTGGTTCTGACATCTTGAACCCCTCTTCCCAGAGGTAAGGGGTGACAACTCGGCCGTGTCACAATCACAACAGTTCTGGATGGTGGGAGCGTCCTGAGAAGCCTGTTCCCAAGAGGACAAAAGGGTCAAGGGGCAGTGAGTGTCAGGACCCTGGACCCAGAGCCCTTACTAAGGGTTAATTACAGCTCCTGCCATTGGCAAACAAACTTTGTTAGAGCAAATATAGATTTATAAGAAAACAGAGGTTAAATGCAGTACACCCAGCCACTAATAATGACCAAGTCCACAGGAAAGAAATGATGTCAGCAACGAATGAGTAAAATGTCCAAGGAGGTAATGATCAGAAAGTGAGGGGTAGGCAAAGTATTTGCTGAGTACAACTGCATGCAGAGCACATTAAAAGCACTTGAGAGAGTTTGATAAAGTAGAGTAGATAGACACACTCCCTGCACACAAGGAGCTTACTTAACAGTCTGGAAGGGAAGACAGACATTAAAATGAAATACCAATACGTATTTATAAAAGTGGCATGGGGCCGGGAATAAGGTGAATATCAAAGTGCTTAATGGGTACAGAATCAAGTACATAGATGATGGAGAAGGGAGAATACAGGAAGTGAGGTCCTATTCAGGGAAGGCTTGTTAGAGAAGATAGAATGTAGTAGGACTCCTGATGGGAAAACTGGTGATCTGCCCAATATGAATGGGTAGGGAATTTGAGGCTAGAGGGAGGACAAGGGCAAGGGTCCAAATGCAGGAAACACAAGATCTTGGTACAGTGAGTAGGTTGCCAATAGAGGGGGCAGTGTGCGGGCTGGGCTGTAGGTCAAATTGGGCAAGGTAATGTAGTAGTCAGTCAGTCAATTGTATTTATTGAGCACTTACTGTGGATAGACCACTGTACTAAGTTCTTGGGAGAGTATGATAGAAAAATATAACTGACACATTCTCTGCCCACAACGAGCTTACAGTCTAGAGGACGGACAGAGCTGATTGAGTGCTTTAAAGCTGATGGTAAGAAGATTCTGTCTGATGTGGAGATGGATGGGCATCACTGGAGGGTTTTTTCTTGTGGTGTTTGGTAAGTGCTTACTATATTCCAGGAACTATACTAAACACTGGAAGAGATACAAGCTAATCAGGTTGGACCCAATCCATGTCCCACATGAGGCTCCCAACTTCAATCTCCATTTTACAGGTGAGGTAACTGAGGCATAAAGAAGTTAAGTGACTTGTCTGAGATCACAGCAGAATAGTTGGAGCTGGAAATAGAACTGAGGTCCCTCTGACTCTCAGGCAAGGTAACTATTCACTAGGTCATGCTGCCTCTCAATGGATTGACCATTTTTTTAAGAAAAATGATTCGGACAGCAGGGTGAAGTATGGACTGGAGAGGCAAGAGTCAGGAGGCAGGGAGGTCAGCGAGGAGGCTTATGCAGTACTCAAAGCAGGATAGGACAAGTTCTTGGATCAGTGTGGATGGAGAAGGTAGGGCAGTTTCTAGAAACTATGTGAAGGTAGGATATGGTGACAGCCTGAAAATGCAGATTGAAAGAGAGAGATGTGTGGAGGATAATGCTAAGTTAACAGGCTTGCAAAGCAAAGAGGATAATGATATCAATAGTGTTGGGAAATTCAGGAGAAGGATAAGGTTTGGGTGGGATGATGAGGAGTTCTATTTTGGGCATATTAAGTTTGAGGTGTCAGCGGGACATCTAAGTAGAGATGTCCTGAAGGGAGAAGGATATGTGAGAATGCAGAGAAGGAGAGAGATCAAGACTAGAGAGGTAGATTTGGGAATAATTCACATACCAATTGTAGTTGCCATATGAGCGAATGAGTTCTCCAACAGAATGGTTGAAGATGGAGAATAGAAGGGGATCTGGAACTGAGCTTTGAGGGACTCCCCAAGTTAGATAGTGGGAGGAGGAGGAGCAGCCAGAGAACTAGGAAAAAAATCAGGAGAGGACAGTTTCAGTGATGCCAAGGTGAGATAATGGAAAAGAAAGACTTTGGGTGCCCCAAACTTGCTGGTTTCAATTATATGAACGAAGTAGCTGGTGAAAGCAGCAGGGTCAAGAGAGTGGGAAATGGGAGTATGGAGGGTGCTTCAAGGGAGAGATAAATGTCTGAAATAGTCAATGGGGGCAAAGGGCATGGGCAGGTCTCCTGGGCAAACGTGGAGTGGGGATAGAGGCTCTCACCAGGAAACAAGACACAGCCAGTGGGGTCTCTGTAGACATAATGGGCTCCAGCTCCTTCATCTGCTCCCTGTCCCCCTACCCTGGATCAGTCATGGCTGCTGAGGGGTCCTGAAGGGTCACAGAACTGAGCACAGGGGGAACAGCCTCCCCCAAAAGTTTTATCAGGGGTTCCAGACTGGGTATTGCCCTCACACAATCATTTTTATCCCTCACCATAAGAGGGTGTGGTGGGGAATCCAGTACAAAGTCCGGTCTCCACCCTATTCTACTTTCACTTCTAGAGTGACATGTGGGGCAGGGTAAGGTTGTAGCATTTTGCTAAGAACCAGCTCCGTGGTGAGCCGCTCTGGGTTCTGGGACCCCTGCAGATCCTGATCCAAAGCTCGGCTCTGCACAGTTCCCTCAATCCTGACTGGGTTCTGTAGATCTCAGGAAGAGGCCCAGTAACTGTCTGAGGGTTTCTGATGACCTTTGGTTTCTGATCTCAAACCACCAACTCTCTGGTCAGTGTCCTGCAGTGGAGAATGTCCAGGAGATCCTGGTTGAGGGGGCTCAATTCTGATACCACTGCCTGTGTCCGAGCAAATAGCAAATCCAGATCTTCTCCCTGACTCACCCTGAGGGACAGAGATGGGAATGGACTGAGGGAGACCTGGAGGTGTTGGGGATTTGTAACTGGGCACCTGGAGGTGGAGATTTGGGTTGGGAGAATTGGTGACATATATGATGGGAAGCTGACCTGACCTGATCCTGTCCAGGAGTCTTCCACTGCTGTGTGCCCTATATTCTAGCCCCTGCCTGTCTCTCTGATAGTGAGTGATAGGGAAGCAGCATAGCATAATAGTGGATAGAGCACAGACCAGGGAGTCAGAAGGTCATGGGTTCTAATCCTGTTTCCACCAGTTGTCTGCTGTGTGGCCTTGGGCAAGTCACTTCACTTCTCTGTGCCTCAGTTACCTCATCTGAGAAATGGGGATTGAGATTGTGAGCCCCACATCGGACAGGGATTGTGTCCAACCTAACTTGCTTGTATCCACCCCAGCCTGAACCATAGCAAGTGCTTAACAAATACTGTTATTATTATTAGGTATTGATTGAGCCATCACAGTCTCTTTATGTCCCCAGCAATGAAGAAGATGGCGGGTTTCCCAGAATACTTCACAGCCAGACACTTCGTCATCTTCCTTCTCTTTCTTCAGCTGCCCACTCTGTGCTCAGGTAGGAGTTCCTTTTCCATTTCATTGCCCCAAAAGGACATCTCATCAGAAGAACATAATCCCCTCTGGGTCCTCTTTCTAAATATTTCTCTCCAGAGATCAGAATCAAGAGAGCTCTGTCATTAGGATGCCCTCAGGGTCTTTGGATGGTGGATGGGGGCAGATCTGTCCTTCTCCTAGAGATAGGAGTCTCACGCTCCCACGGAGGTCCCGTGGCAGCTCCTCTTGAATCACCTTCCTTTTACAGCTAGGTTTTCTGTGGTTGGACCTGCTGGGCCCGTCCTGGCCCGTTTGGGGGGAGTCGCTGTGTTACCCTGTCACCTGGTCTCCAAGGAAAGCGCCGAGAAAATGGAGGTGCGATGGTTCCGAACCCAACCCTCTAACATCGTGCACCAGTTCAAGGACCAGAAGGACGTGTTTGGAGAGCAGATGAAGGAGTATCAAGGGAGGACGGAGATGGTGAAACATGCCATCGACAAAGGGAACGTGGCTCTGAGAATACGAAACATTGGCCTCTCTGATGAGGGAAAGTATCACTGCTCTTTCAGTGGTGACACCGAGCAGGGTGAGACTACAATGGAGCTCCAGCTGGTAGGTGAGTGGCTGTTTTTGCCTGGTGGCTCTTCCTGGCTGTGATCAAAGGCAGTTATTCCTCTCCCTGACTTAGATAGCAGTGCATATAGTCTCATCCCTATCCAGATTACTTTTCGGCTCAATGATACTGCAGTGTCCACTCCTGCTCAGGGTTCTATCCTGCTGCCCCCAAACTCCCGCTGGTTCACAAGCAACACTGCTCAGTGTAGCATTCCATGGAAACCTTTCAAGGGATCAGTCTCTTCCTGGATCTGTTCCAGTCAGAATTCTTGGAATGCCCTGTAAGTTGGGGCTATGATGGGGTTCAAAACAGGACACCCCCATCTCACCTACTGGACTGGCTTTTCCCCAGGGGACATTCATGTTTTTTAATGTCAAGGTCTTCCCTGTCCCGGGGGTTGTGCTGGACCAGGGAAAGACTCAGTTCTTGTGGTCCCAACCAGATCTGGTCTGAACAAGGTAAGACCAGTCTGAGTCTGTTTAAGCTCCATCACTGTGGGGACCCATAAGGGATTACATGAGGTCAGAGAGGACTGGATGGCGGTGGGGTGAGGGCAGGGTTGGGTTGGGGCAGGGTGTGGGAAGGCATAAGAGCCATCACAGCATTTTGAGCACCACACCCTCTGTCATATGCTCACACACATATTCAAACTTAAGTTGTAAAGGAAACATGGGTCTAGAAGGGGGCACTGGTTTGGGAAGCCGACAATTGAGATGTGGAGTAAGGTTGGGAGAGAATTTTGGGGTTCAGTCCAAGGTAGAAACAGAGCCCAGGACCCTTCTACCCATACCACCCTTCTTCCCTAGGTGAGAACCCCTGGGTGCTGCACTGCTGCTCCTCTCCTCACTCCTTTCCCAGGAGAAACACTGGCAGGGTGGACATAGGGAGCAGAAGCCCAAAAAGAAGCAACGTTTTCCTGGTTCCATGGGGATCCTGTGTTGGAGGAAGCAGTCGAAGTCCAAGAATTGAGAGAAAGGAAGACAGATCCTTCCAGCAAGGACAGAGCCCTCTCTCTGGGGAATCACAAGAGGTCCCCTCTCCTCCCAGAGCCCTCTGTCCCCTCAGCCCAGTCTAGCCTGGCCAGTGTAACCCTCACCCTTGGTCCTTCCCCACAGTGACTCTGGGCATTTTGTGCTCCCCAAACCACTGGGCTCTCAGCACTGGCCCCTCCTGAAGAGAGGAAGGAAGTTCAGGATTCACTGCCCCTGCTCGAGGATCTTAGCTTGGCTTGGGGGAGACACCCAGCTATAACCTGGTGCCCCAGGTCATGCCTTCTCTCATAAGGCTTTAGCCCTTCCAGAAACCAGGTATTGGCTGAATTTATCGTATGTTCTCCCTGATGATAGGATATTGGGCAATTGTGTTTCAGGTCCCTTATTCCCGAGGGCCTATCCACTGAAGGTGGCTCTAGCTGTGCTGCTGCCTATTCTCGGACTGATCATTGCTGGGGGTCTTTATGTCATCTGGAAACAGCACATGGAAAAAAGTAAGTGATTGAGAACATTTTTTGACATCCACATTGCAGCAGGCAAAAGCAGGAGACCAGAAGTAGGGTGGGAAAAGTAAATAGACAAGTCAGAGGTCAGAGCTCCCAGCTGCCTGGGAAATATACCAGCCCACAGGCTCAACCTTCTGTAAATGACTCATGTCCTGACATTTCTATAGTAGAAGGGAGGGAGGAGAGGGTAGGGAGATGAGGGGTTGATTAAGAAAGTCTTCCTGAAGGAGATACGATTGAAGTAGGTCTTGAGAACGGAAGAGTGGTGGCCTGTGGATATAGAGGGGGAAGGAGTTCCAGACAGGTGGGATGCATGAGGAAAAGGTCACCAGTGAGAGAGACAACAGTGAGGCCGAGTAGTGGAGTAAAGTTTGTGACTGGGTTGTAGTGGGAGATGAGTGAGAAGATGTAGGAGGGAACGAACTGATTGAGTGCCTTAAAACCGTTTGTGAGGAGTTTCTGTTTGATACCATAATAGGAAACCACTGGAGATTTTAGGGGAAACATGCATAGAATGATTTTTTAGAAAGTAATAGTGGGAGCAGAGTGAAGTATGTGGGGAGGGGAAAGGTTGGAGACAGGGAGGACAGTGAGGAGGTTTATGCAGTAGTCAAGACCATTTGGACAAGCATGAGAGCAGTTTGGATAGCAAGGTGGGGCAGATTCTGCAGATATTGTGAAGATAGAATCGACAAGATATTGTGACCGGCTGAGTATGCTTATTGAATGAGGAGGATGAATTGAGGATCATACCAAGTTTACATGCTTGTGAGACAGGAAAAGGGGCTTACAACTTTTGCCTCATTTGGGACATGGACTATGTCCAACCTGATTGTCGTGTGTCTACTCCAGAGCTTAGTACAGTGCTTGGCACAAAGTAAATGCTTAATAACTACCATAATAATAATTATTATTTGGGATGTTGGTAGTGTTGTCAACAGTGATGGGAAAATCTTGGGGAAAACATAATAATAATAATAATGACGGCATTTGTTAAGCGCTTACTATGTGCAAAGCACTGTTCTAAGCGCTGGGGAGGATACAAGATGATGAGGTTGTCCCAAGTGGGGCTCACAGCCTTAAGGCCCATTTTACAGATGAGGTAACTGAGGCACAGAGAAGTTAAGTGACACCCAAAGTCACATAGCTGACAAGCAGCAGAGCTGAGATTTGGACCCATGACCTTTGACTCCCTAGCCTGTGCACTTTCCACTGAGCCACGCTGCTTCTAGAGATGAAGTGTTTTGTTTTGGACAAGTTAAGTTTGAAGTGTCAGTGGGACATCCAAGTAGGTATTTCTTGAATGCAGAAGGAAATTCAAGATGACAGAGGTGAGACGTTGGGGCTGGAGAGGTAGATTTGGGAATCATCTATGTAGAGATGGTAGTTGAAGTCATGGGAGTGAATGAATCCTCCCAAGAGAGTGGGTGCAGATGGAGCATTGGAAGGAGACTCAGGACTGAGCTTCAAAGAGTGTGGGAATCAGAAGAGGAGATGGTGAAAGAGACTTAGAAGGATCAGCCAGAAGTATAGGAGGAGAATCAGGAGAGGACAGTGTCAGTGAAACCCATTGGCAATGGGACTCTTTTTCCAAAGGTATAGTCCACAGCTATATATCCCAGATGTAGACTCTCACCCCAGTTCTTCCTGCTTGGAGGGTCCCTGACTTATTTCTTTTTCTTTTCAGAGAAACTCAGGGACGAGCTCAGTAAGTTCTGTGTTTCCTTCATTTCCTTCTGTAGTTTGTGTCAGTCTTTGTGTCCATTCATGCACTGCTGACGTCTCCTATCTCTGTTATCTTGCAGAGTCTAACCGGGAGAAGTTAGAAGCACGTAAAAAACGCTGAAATTCTCTGAGGATCTCAGCTCCCTCCTGCCTGGCGGTCCGGACTCTTCCTGGTCCATTCCAGAAAGCCAGATCCAGGGCCACTCCCACAACTCTTTGCAGCCTCCTCCTCCTCCTTCACCCTGCTGCTGTTAGGGCTCCAGCAGCCTCCTGGAACGCCTCTACCAGAGTGGGGGAACAAAAGGGGGCTGAAAACCCAGGAAGGAATTGGGTATCCCCAGCGAGACTGATGTGGATCATTGGTTCTGAGCCCTGTGGGAAGTCAGCTTCCCTGAGGAAGGAGGAAGTGGGTGAAGGTGTCTACGCTGGGCATCTCCAACCTGGGTCTGTGTCCCTGTCTCTGTTTTTGGAGGAAAGAAAGCATTTTTCTCAAGGGAATACCTGTTTCAGAATTTTTGTCAGTAATCCAAAATGCCATTCCCATGTGCCATTTGACATAACCATGCAACTCTGGATTCATGGTGTGGTGTAATGGTGTCACATTCATTCACTCAATCATATTTATTGAGCGCTTACTGTGTGTAGAGCACTGTACTAAGCTAACACATACTATGTTTTGTGGAAAGGGCTTGTCTTCACCACTGGGTGGGTCCTGTGTGAGTACAGCAGTGCCCGCTGGTGCTGTGGGGTGGGTGCCACAATGCTAGAGTGGACTTTCCGGAACCATCCGGATGAGCTGATGGGATCCGGGCACCCCCTGGGGACTTTCTCTCAACCCGCCTCCCCCTCCAGGCACTTGCTACTGTTCTCCACTGCAGGGACACTCCCAGACTCCATCTTGCCTCTCTGGGGTCTCGGGGGTCTTAGCCCCAAGCCCCCAGCACTGACCCTGCAGCTGACATTACTCTGGATCTGGACAGGACTTGACTCCTTCTCATCCTGTTTGAGGAACATGTGATAGGAGGAGACACATGACAGAATCTGCCCAACAACCCTGAGAGATTTAATACTTGTTACTGTGCGCTGGACAAGGAGGGCTTCACCTCAGAGAGACCTTGATGGGAGATAAATGTGGGAAATGTCTGACTCAGATCTGGCTGTTTGTAGGGTAAATGTGAGGAGAAAAGGGAGAATTTCACGGTCTCCGGTGGATGGATTCTGGGCACTGGGGTAATTTGGAAATAACTAGCAAGTCCTCACTTACCCAAGCCCCCATCTCCCATTGACCTCATGCCCCCACCAGGTGGGAGTTTATCTGGACTATGAGGATGTCCTGTTCTACAGTGGGACTGATGGATTCCATATCTACACTTTCCCCCATATAGCTTTCTTGGGGGCCCTCTGGCCTTTCTTGACTGAAGATCAAATACATCTGACCATCCACCCGTTTCTGGTGGTGCTGAGAGAGACCCAAAGCATCGTGGCTCAGTGGAAAGAGCATGGGCTTGGGAGTCAGAGGTCATGGGTTCTAATCCCGACTCTGCCACTTGTCTGCTGTGTGACTTTGGGCAAGTCACTTAACTTCTCTGTGCCTCAGTTACCTCATCTATAAAATGGGGATTAAGACTGTGAGCCCCATGTGGGACAACCTGATTACCTTGTATCTACCCCAGTGCTTAGAACAGTGCTTGGCCCGTAGTAAGTGCTTAACAATGCCACTATTATTCATTCATTCATTCATTTAATAGTATTTATTGAGCACTTACTGTGTGCAGAGCACTGTACTAACCACGTGGAAAGTACAATTCAGCAACAAATAGAGACAATCCCTGCCCACAGTTGGTTCATAGTCTAGAAAAGGGGAGACAGACATCAAAACAAGTAAACAGGCATCAATGGCATCAATATAAATAAATAGAATTAGAGATATATTCACATCAATCATAAAAGAAATAGAATTATAACTATGTACATGTATATACACAAGTGCTGTGGGGCAGGGAGGGGCATAGAGCAGAGGGAGCAGAGGGGCAATGGGGAGAGGAGGGGGGTGCAGAGGAAAAGGAGGGCTTGGTCCGGAAAGGCCTCCTGGAAGAAGTGAGCTTTCAATAGGGATTTGAAGGGAGGAAGTGTGCTAGTTTGGGAGATTTGAGGAGGGCGGGCATTCCAAGCCAGAGGTAGGATGTGGGGCAGGGGTTGATGGTGGTACAGGAAAGAACGAGGCACAGTGAGAATGTTATCTCAACAGGCACTAGTTACCTCACCAGAAGCGGGACCAGCCTCAGCCTGGATTCATATCCTACCCCTCCTCCCTGTGTCTGAGTTATTCCACCTAGATAGTGGTCTGATATGGATTTGGCTGGGTGTTGCTGCTCCACCCTCTGGCTGGGCCTAGCTCCAGGTCCTGGAACCCCTCCTCTCTCATCTTTTATCCAGTGTCTCTTGTCTCTTATCCACTCTTCCCAGGCTTTGGCGGGTTCCTCTACATCATGACTTGGTCTGCCTTCTGGTAGAAACATTTTGCTTCGTTCTCAATAATTACCATTACTATTTGCTTGTATCCACCCCAGGCTTAGTACAGTGCCTGGACTGTAGTAAGTACTTAAATGCTGCAATTATTATTATTATTTTAATTATTATTATTACTTTGTGCCATGTTTCCCCACTCCTCCCACCTCCTCATCAAATAGGAACTTCTTACCATCATTTTTAAAGCACTCAGTCACTTTGTTTCCCCCAACCTTTCCTACTATAGCCCAGTTCACACACTTTGCTCCTTAATGCCAGTCTACTCACTCTATTTCAGTCTTGTCTATCTCATCTCTGACCTCTCATTCAGTCATTCAATCATATTTATTAAGCGTTTACTGTGTGCAGAGGACTGCCTGAAGAGCTTGGGAAAGTACAGTACAAAAATAAACAGTGACATTCCCTGCCCACAATGAGCTTACAGTCTTGGGGGAAAAGGGATGGGCTGTGAAGACCTGAAAGAGAGAATTAAATGGAGAAACATATCCAGTTTTTGAAGTCTTCTCCTATGCTATCGAGTCATCTCTGACCCATAGCAATGCCTTGGACACTCTCTCCCAGGATGCCCCACCTTCATCTGTAATTGTTCCAGAAGTGGATTCATAGAGTTTCCTTCGTAAAAACACGCAAGAGGTTTACCATTGCCTCCTTCCATGCAGTAAATTTGAGTCTACATCTTCAACTTTCTCCCAAGCCACTGCTGCCCAACACAGGTGAGTTTTGACTTCCAACAGATTGCCTTCCACTGGCTATCCATTGCCCAAGCTAGGAATGGAATGAGTATGCCTCTGCTTGACTCTCCCTCACAGAGTCAAGACGGGTAGAGTACTGGAAACTCTCCAGGTGTGACCCTAAGAGGGGAGGTCTTGAAGGCCTAAGGAAAATTAAGGAGGATGTTTGGTATGAAGCCAATCTCTTCCCTCCAGGAGGTGGGACACAAAAATTTGAATGTTTTTTGTTTAGGAAGCTGCATTAATTGTTTCCAGGCGAGACTTTCCTCTTTTCCCTTTAAAGAGTTGCCTTCCTCTTTCAACTGTGAAATTGCAGCTTTTTAGGGCTATTTCACAAGATTTTTCTCTCCAGGGTCCAGGCATTAATGGAGGCGGATTTCTTACTTGGTTCAAGAGGGATTTTGAAGAGAAAATGAATTTCTCTCCATTCTTATCTCAAATTTTGCTTTTTTTCCCCTCCATGTTCCTGGCCATAAAGATCTAGGGTGGAGCTCTCACAAGCCTCTGGGATGTGCTAGGCTTTAAAAGAGTTTCCCTTTATCCATCTCTTGCCTGATTGTCTTCAACTTGATCTATCCTTCTACTTTCCTCTTCACTATCCTCCTTCTTCCACTTTGCTTTATTTTGGAGAATCCAAGCCTCTTGGAGTTTGGGACTTTTGGTCAAACCTTTCGGTATGCCAGCCCCCACGTCCTCCCTCTAGCTTGGAATACCCTCCCTTTTCATAGCCAACAGACAATCCTTCCCACCATGTTCAAAGTCTTATTAAGAGCACATCTCCTCCAAGAGGCCTTTCCCGACCAAGTCCTCTGCTCCTCTTCTCCCACCTCCTTCTGCTTTTGCCCTTGCTCTTGGATTTGCACCCTTTAATCACCCCTCCCTCAGTTACACAGCACTTATGCACATATCAGTAATTTAATTTATTCATATTAATGTCTGTCTCCCCCTTTAGACTGTAAGCTCATTGTGGGCAGGAAACATATCTACCAATTCTGTTAAATTGTATATTCCCAAGTGCTTAGTACTCTGCACACAATAAGTATTCAATACATACAATTGATTGATTGCTAGATGCAGAAAAATTACCCTGGTGTATGGGCTAGCAGTGAATAGAGTATTGTCACTCAGGGTAGTGACTGAAGTGGTTGCCATCTAGAGAATGGGTGGAAATCTTTTTTTTTCTTTTTTAATGACATTTGTCAAATGCTTATTATGTGCTAAGTACTGTACTAAGGGCTGGGGGAGATACAAGCTATTCAGGTTGGACATAGTCCATGTCCCAGATAGGGGCTTACAGTTTTAGACTCCATTTTGCAGATGAGGGAACCAAGACAGAGAAGTTAAGTGATTTGCTTGAAGTCACACAGCAGACAAGTAGCAGAGCTGGGATTAGAACCTAGGTCTTCTGATTCCCAGACCCATGCTCTTTCTACTCAGCAACACTGCTTCTCTGACAAATGAAGTATGTGGTCTGTGGACAAATGATGTATATAGTTATATTTGAAGAGAAAAGGGTCAGTATGTCTGTTTATCTTTGAAATAGGGCTTTCCTTTTAAGAGACTGGGAAAAGTTTTAAGCCTTGGATCCCAAGGACTTGGGAAGGAACCAATTTCAGTTGTGACTGGGTCCCCCATCCAGTTGGGTTCTTAACTGCCTAACAATTATATGGTTAAGATTGAAACTCCTTAGATTTTCTCCAGGTTCTGGGGTGACAAAGACAACATTTCAATCCATCAATCGTATTTATTGAATGCTTACTGAGTGCAGAGTACTGTACTAAGTCCTCAGGTGAGGACAATATAACAATATGACAGAGTGGGTAGACAAGTTCCTGCCCACAATGAAAGTAGATTCTAGAGGAGGAGACAGATATTAATATGAATGCATGAATTACAGAGAATGACATAAGTGCTGTGTGGCTGAGATGGGAGTGAATACAGGGAGCAAATCAAGGTGATGCAGAAAGGAGTGGGAGAAAAGGAAAGGGGAGCTTAGTCAGGGAAGGTCTCTTGGAGGAGATGTACCTTCAATAAGGCTTTGAAGAGGGGGGCAATCATTGTTTGTTGGATATGAAGAGGAAGGGTATTCCAGACCAGAGGCATGATGTGGGCAAGAGGTTGGCGGAAAGGTCAAACTAGGTAGAGGCACAGTGAGTAGGTTGGTACCAGAGGAGTGAGTATATGGGCTGTGTTGTAGTAGGAGAGCAGCAAGGTGAGATAGGAGGGGGCAAGGTGATTGAATGGTAAAGCCGATGATAAGGAGTTTCTGTTTGATGTAGAGGTGAATGGGCAACCATTAGAGGCTCTAGAGGTATTTCCTTCTTGATGACTCCCTGATTTTCCCTGTTTCAATGAACCTCTGTTCTTCAAGAAAAGAACCCAAGACCCCTAGCAGAGATCCTGCTGCTTATGAGACTCTTCAGACACAAAAGACACTTACTTCAGGAAGCAGTGTGGTCTAGTGGAAAGAGCACAGCCGGGGAGTCAGAAGACTCTGGTTTTACACCAGCTCTGCCACCATGTCAACAAAAATAATACTTTGTTCTTAAGGTATCTTTGGTTTTCTCTGACTCAGGAAATCACTATTCTTCAAAAAAAGAAGCCAAACCCTCTCAAAGATCCCACTGCCTAACAGTCTCTTCAGAAACAAGAACCATTCACATCTGGAAGTAGGATAACCTAGTAGAAAGAGCATGGCCTTGGGACTCAGGCGATCCTGGTTTTAGTTCCAGCTTTGAAACCGGCCAGCTGTGTATCCTTGGGTGAGTCATTTTACCTCTATGTGCCTCAGTTTTCTCATCTGCAAAGTGGGAATAACAGTCCCTACCTCTACCTCTTAGGGATGAAGTGAGAGAAGCATTAGAAGCAGAGATATCTAGTGGAAAGAGGGCAGGACTAGGAGGCAGAGAACTTGAGTTCTAATTCCCCCTGAGTCACTCAGCTGCTATATGACCTTGGCCAAGTCACTTAATTTTTCTGATCCTCAGTTTCTTCACCTGTGAAATGGGGATGAAATACCTGTTTTCCCTCCCCTGAGAATGTGAGATCCATGTAGAATAAGGGCTGTGTACAGCCTGGTTTTTTTTTGCATCGACCCCATTGCTTAGTCTAGTGCTTGGCACATATTAAGATCTTAACAAATATCATAATTATTGTTAATGAAGTCCCTGATGTAAAAGTACTTTAATAGAAGGGTAAAACAAATTCAATATAATGTTATTATTGCAACGCAGAATCTCAGATGAAGAAACTTGTGAGAATGTATTGTACTCATTGCAAAAGACAAAACCTGAACTTCTCTTTTCCTTTAGCATCTGCTCCTTGCTTCCCTCCCTTCAGTGCTGGGTACTTCAAAAACAAAAAGATCATATGGAAATAGCCTGTGTCCAGGACTGAGGGATGTTTGGCACCAATTTTCCTTTTTCCAGAGAGTAGAGCCCTGGAGAGTTTGTGGAGTTCTGCCTGCACCAGGTGACCCCACCCTGGTGGTCACGGAGCAACAGGACAGCCTGACTGACACCCAAATTCAACTCACAAGTTGCAATTCCTGTTCATCAGTTTCCCTCTCTTTCTTCCATCTGCCTCTGGTGAGTTCTGCCAGTGAGTGATAAGATGTTCAAATGCCGCCTTTCTATCAGAGGGTGGTGCCCATTAGAGTCAAGATCTGGAACTGATCCTGCAAAAGGAACTTCAGGCCCTGGTAGAGTGAGCCTGGCCAACATCAAATAACAGAGAATCTGCCCTGCTGATGGGGCTTCTGTCTGTGAAGCCTGAGGGAGGAGTCGAACAGGTGAGTCTTGGGGGGACCCTACCCTTGGGGGGTTGGAGCTGAATTCTGGGGAAATCTCTTGAAAAATGGAGGAGGATAGGGGTAGCCATAGGATGTAGAGGGTGATGTGGGGGGATGGAAGATGTCCTAAGAGCTGCCTCTTCCCCAGAACAGCTCGAGGAAGAGGTGGCAAGGGTGAGGGGTGCACACAGGAAAGAAGTAGACGGGAATAACTGAACACCTCAATATCCCTGGAGTGGGTGCATTTCCTAATCCTCCCCTCCATATTTGACCACAGTCACACTGGGTTGTTCTGGTAGCTCCTGGTCTGTGTTGCCCTCACAGGGTTTGGGCACATGAGGATCAGGGTGGTGAGAAAGATAAGGTAACATGAGGGATGGCAGGAAATGGGGGGAAAGAGAAGAGTAAAAGACCTTCACTTAGCCCTCTGAACTTGATCCTCCTGGCCCCCGGATCAGAAGTGTGGGTCCTTCTCCTCCTCTTCCGTTCTGGACCCTTCAACCACCCTCACCTTGAGCCCAAGGAAGTCAGAGGCAGAGAACCCAGGCAGAACCAACGCCCAGCCCTGGCTTCCTGTGCCAATGCTGGGGGGCTGCTAAGGGGTAAATAAGTGGCCTGGGGAAGCAGCCGGGTAGCAGGGGAGAGAACAGGCAGATGGAGGGGGCTGTGGAGAGAGGCTGGTGTCCAGCATCCCTCTACCCCTCCATTCCCTCCAATGGCCCTCAGAGGACAGTAGTATTTTATTGTTCGTTTGTTTTATGGCATTTGTTAAGTGCTTACTTTGTGCCAGGCACTGTTGTAAATGCTAGAGTAGATAATAATAATAATAATGTTGGTATTTGTTAAGCGCTTACTATGTGCAGAGCACTGTTCTAAGCCCTGGGGTAGATACAGGGTAAACAGGTTGTCCTACGTGAGGCTCACAGTTAATCCTCATTTTACAGATGAGGTAACTGAGGCACAGAGAAGTGAAGGTTACACAATAAGGTCACAGGTCACATAGCAGAGACGTGGCAGAGCTGGGATAAGAACCCAGGTCCTCTGACTCCCAGGCCTGGGCTCTCTCCACCAGGCCATGGTATTTAGTTTCATTACCAGAGTGGCTTGGGGGACCAGAGGGAGGTTGTAACAGTCTACTAAGAATCAGTTCCCCGGCGACCCCTTGGGACCCCTGGAGACCCTGATCCACAGATCGGCCCCTCATGGCTTCCTCATCCCTGAACAGACTCTAGAGATGTCAGGTAGAGAGACACAGGAACTGTCCGAGGACTTTTGCTGACCTTTGACTTCTGATCTCAAACCATTAACTCTCAGGTTAGCGTCCTGCAATTGGGAATGTCCAAGAAAACCCGGCAGAGGGGCCAGGCCCTGACCCTGCCATTCATGTCAGAGTGAAGAACAGATCCAGGTTCTATTCTTGAATTATCCTAAGGGAAAAAGACTGTGAGTAGTCTGGGGGAAGCTGGGGGGTGATGGGGATTGCTATATAGGTGCCTGGGAGCAGAGATTTGGTTTGGGAGAATTGGTGACTTGTCACAGGAAGCTGACCTGTACCAATGTCAGATCCAGGAGTTTCCACTGCTGTGTGCTCCATGTCCCATGTCCCACTCCTGTCTGGCTCTCTGATGGTGAGTGACAGGTATTGACTGAGCCACCATTATCTCTGTATGACCCTAGTGATGAAGAAGATGGTGGGTTTCCCAGAATTCTTCACATCCAAGTCCCTCATCCTCCTCCTCTTCTTTCTCCAACTGCTCACCCTCGGCTCAGGTAGGTGTTTTCGTTTCTCTTTACTGCTCCATAGGGACATTTCAGAAGAAGAACAAACTCTCCTGTGAGTCCTCAGACTGAATGTTTCTCTCCAGAGATCAGAGCTGAGGGGATTGAGTCCCCCCTCTAGGCTCAGGATGCCTCTGGGCCCCTCAGAGGGTGGACATGGGTTGGGGTTCTCTCTTGCCTACACAGACCCCAGTGCCAGCTTCTTTGACTGCCTCTCATTGTTGCAGCTCAGTTTTCTGTGATTGGACCTGCGGAGCCTATCCTGGCCCTGGAGGGGAAAGATGTTGAGTTACCTTGTCACCTGAAGCCCAAGATGAATGCTGAGTCTATGGAGGTGAGGTGGTTCCGATCCCAACCCTCTGACATTGTGCACCTGTATGAGAACAGAAAGGACCGGTTTCAACAGCAGATGGAAGAGTATCATAAGAGGACAAAGTTGGTGACTGAAACCATGGATTATGGGAGTGTGGCTGTGAGAGTATACAATGTCACAGTCTCAGATGAGGGACAGTATCGCTGTTCTTTCTATAATGGTCAAGTGAGTGAAGTTGCCACTCTGGAGCTTCAGGTGGTTGGTGAGTAGCTGGTTTTTCTTTTTGACCAATGGGGGACATTACTGTCTTAGTCTGAGGCAACCTCCTGGACTCTCCCATTCCAACCCAGAATCCTCTTCTGCTCCAGAATTCCACAGTATCCACCTCTCCTTACCAGCATCTGGTTCTGCTGTCCCCAGTCCCCTGCTGATCCACAGGCAGCATTGTCCAGTGTAGCATTTTCATACAACTGTTACCTTGGGTCAGTCTCTTTCTGGGTCTATTTCTGGACTGAATTCCTGTGATTCCCAGCAGTTTGGTGTTAAGATGGAGTTCAGGGCAGGAAACCCCCTCTCAACTACTGGCTAGGTCTTTCCCCAGGAGATGTTCATATTTTCTAATATTAGGATCTCTTCTGAACCAGGGCCTGTGCAGAGCCAGGGCAAGACTCAGTTCTTGTGGTCCCAACACAGATTGGTCTGGATGAGGGAGAGAGAGAGAGAGTAGAGGAAATGAGGGCTTAATTGGGGAAGACCTCATTGAGTAGATGTGATTTTAATAAGGCTTTTTTAAGTGGAGATTGTGGTGGTCTGTCAGATATGAAGAGGGAAGCAGTTCCAGGCCAGAAGCAGGATGTGGGTGAGGGGTTGGCATTGAGGTAGATGACATAGAGTTACAGCGATTAGGTTGGCAGTGGAGGAGAGAAATATGTAGGCTGGGTTGTAGTAGGAAATCAGGCAGGTAAGATAGGAGGGAGCAAGGTAATTGAGTGCTTTAAAGCTAATGGTAAGGAGTTTCTGTTTGATGGGAAACTACAGGAAGTTCTAGAGGAGTGGGGATACAAGAACTGAAGAGTTCTGTATTAGAATGATCGCTCAATAAATTCCATTGATTATATGAGGTCAGGTGCTTTATCCCCATTCTATAAAAGAGCTAACTGAGGCTCAAAGAACTTAAGAGACTTGCCCAAGTTCACCCAGCAGGCTAGAGTAGGAGTCAGGATTGGAAACCAAGTCGCTGAATCCCAGGCTCATGCTCTTTCCACTAGGCTATGCTTCTCTGTGGGGTTTCAAAAGAGGTTTGTGAACATTTCATAAACACACATACACACATTCATATAAACCTGAGTTGTGAAAAGGGAACAGGTCTGGATGAATGCACAGGTCAAGGAGGAAGAAAATGGAGATGTGGAATGAAATTGGGAGGGAATTTTCGGGTCCAGGCCAATGTAGGAACCGAGAGTCCAGGGCTCTCCTCCCCCTCCTGTCTGCCTCTCTCCAAATGAAAATACCTGGGTGCTACACTGCTGCTCTTCTCCCTGCTCCTTCCCTGGGGGAAATACTGGCAAGGTGGACACAGGGAGTGAGAGCCTGAGGGGAAACAGCATTTCCCTGGTTCCATAGGGATCCTTTGCTGGAGGAAACAGTAAAGCCGGAGAATGGAGATGGGGAGCCAGACCCTTCCACCAAGGACACAGCGCTCTCTCTGGAAAATCATGAGACACCCCTCTCCTCCATGACCCTACTGTTCCTTAACCCTGGCCAATCCAGGGAAACTCTAGCTCTTTGTTCTTCCCCACAGTGAGGTGACTTTCTGTGCTCCCCAAATTACTGGGTTCCCAGTCTTGCAATCTGCAGCCCTTGCCGAGAGGAGGTGAGTTCTAAAGTCCTTGCCCCAGCACCGGGCTCCCAGAAAGGCTTGCAGCAGCGACACAGCTAGGACTTGGGGCCTTTGGACACGCCCTCTCCCATGGGGCTCTAACACTCCTGCAGCAAAGGAAACTGCTGAAATTGCTCCATCTTTCCCTCTAAGGGTATTTTGGGAATTCTGTTTCAGCTCCACTCTTCCCGATGGCTTTGTCCTTGATGGTGGCCCTCGGTGTGACCATCCCTCTGTTAGGACTGCTCATCGCTGGGGGTCTTTATCTCATCTGGAAACAGAACAGGTACAAAGGTAAAGAGCAAGAATATTCCTGTGACATGTCCATCATTGCAGGGAAATCAGGGAGGCAAATTGTGGAGGTGGAGGGCAGACAGACAAGTTAGAGGTCAGTGGTCCCAACTGCCCAGGGAAGGCACCAACCCACAGTTCCACCCTCTCACCAATGACCCACAACTGGACATTCCATTTCCCCCCAGAAAAAGGACAGAATGATCTTGTGTCTGTGCCAACTGTCACATATGGGAGAGGGAAGACCATAGAGAGTAAACACCCCATCTCTTACCTCTCCAGTTCAGACCAAAGCCCACCACTCCCTATCCCCATCCTGCCATCCAGTTCCTTGAGTGCAACCACAATCCCAGCAGAGCAGTGAGATCAGAGTTCTGGAAGATACTGGCTGATAATCAACCAGCTTTTCCTGGAGATTCCAGGGACAATAGTGATCATTCAGGAACCATGGATCATTCCCTGGGCAGTGGGGATACTGTCCATGGGGCCATTTCCTCTGCTGTATATTCCAGAAATAGACTCCTCCTATTCCAACACCTCTCCTCTCAGTCCAACCCAAGTTTTCCAATCTGGAGGGTACCTGACTTATTTCTGTTCCTTTTCAGAGTAACTCCTGATTGAGCTCAGTAAGTTCAGTGATTCTCTATTTATGTCATTTACCTCATTTTGGATTTTGGGTTCACTCCACCACTCCAGTGATGCCTCCTTTCTCTGTTCTCTTGCAGGCTGGAGCCAGGCCCAGTTACACAAGGGTAAGTGACCCTGACATTCTCTGTGGTCTCTCCTTCCTTCCATCCCAGGGGTCATGGACCTTCAGGGCTCCTTCCTGAGAGCCAGACGCCAGACTCTTCCCGGAACCCTCTCCTCCTCCCTGCTGCTCTCAGTGGCCCCAGAAGCCTAGTGGAATGGTTGAATCAGAGTTGAGGGATACACAGGAGCTAAAGCCCCAAGCAGCAATTGGGGATCTCTAGTAGAGACTGGGGAATCCTGGGTACTGAGCCCTGGGGGAAAGGCAGAGTGCAGTTTGATGACATCATGTTCCTTGTTTTGTTGGGGAGGGTCATGTCTCAGCCTCCAGACAGGTTCTATGTGAGTGTGGCAGTGCCTGGTGGTGGGAGGGGGTGGTGTCCCACAGGGTGGGTGCAACAACTCCAGAGTGGCCCCGCACACAGAACTGTTTGGATCAGTGGATAGGATCCGGGGTTGGTCCCGGGCTCCATCCTACCTTATGAGGGCCCCTCAACCCTGGGCCCTCCAGCACTGATCACTGACTGTGGGACTCTCTCTGCAGTGGACATCACTCTGGATCCGAAAACAGCTTATCCTTATCTCATCCTATCCGAGAATTTGAAACAGGTGGAAGTGGGAGATGAAGAAAAGGAACTGCCAAATAACCCTGAGAGATTTAATCGTTGTGCCTGTGTGCTGGGCCAAGAGAACTTCACCTCGGGGAGACATTGCTGGGAGGTGAAGGTGGGAGACAAGATGGGTTGGCATTTGGGCGTTTGTAGGGAAAACGTGAAGAGAAAAGGGTGGATCTTCGTGTTACCTGAGGAGGGATTCTGGACTGTGGAGAAAAATGAAGACGGATACTGGGCCCGTACTTCTCCCTGGACCCGTCTCTCCCTGACCAAACCACCACATCGGGTGGCAGTTTACCTAGGCTATGAGGCTGGAGTCATCTCATTCTACAGTGGGACTGATGGATCCCACATCTACACTTTCCCCCGTGTCACCTTCTCTGGAACCCTCCGGCCTTTCTTCTGGCTTTCGTCCACTGACCCGATCCCCCTAACTATTTGCTCTGTGCCTGGTAAGGCTTAGGGAAACCTTGTCCTTGCCTCTGGTCCTGCCCCATTTCAGGAGACCCAAGTTACCTTCCTAAAGGTACTTAGGACTGCAGCCCCTAGGGATGGGGATCCCATCTCTGGTGCCGATGCCCCAGTGCTTCTCACCCAGCCCAGCCCCAAGGTCCCTCCTACCCCTTAGGGAGCCGCCCAGCCCCTGCCCTCTGTGCCCTGCAGCTCTCTGTCCCCTCCCATGGCTGCAGTTGCCTGTGTCCCTGGCTTCTCTGCTGTTCCCCTGGAGCAGGCCCAGGCTGGAGGTCTGTGTCTGCTGCTGCTGCTCTGGGGAAGGGTCCCCGCTGGGGGTGGGACTGGGGGACATTATAGTGGCTGCTGCAGCTCTGGTCCATCACTGGAGGTTTCTCAAGTGCCACTGCCCCTCCTACTGCCTCCACCTCCTCTGGAACATGAACTCAGAGGGTAGAGGGTCAGCTCACATCCACAGCACCCTAAATTCAGTGGACAGAGGGGAAGCTCACCTCCACTGGACCCTGGACTCGGAGGGCAGAGGGGCAGCGCGCCTTCTTGGTGAGCTCTTTATAGGCATAGAATGTGTCTATATGTTGTTATATTGTACTCTCCCAGGTGGTTATTACAGTACTCTGCACACAGTAAGCACTCAATAAATACAATTGAATAAAGGAATGAGTGGCCCCAATTACCAGAGACTCCCACTTCTTCCAACTCTTCTCATGGCTGTGGAACAGCTTGGATCCTTCTTTTGGTCCACTATTCCAAAATCCCCATGGAACTGGGTTCTATTTGCATCTCAACCTGGAGCTGGTTATCGTGGGCACAGGCCAGACTTACACTTTAGCAAGTTCTGCACCCTGAATGATGACTGTCTTGGTGTTCTCGGTGCCCAGTGGGGACCTCATGAGCAGGACAAGAGAGTATGAATGGTTTTGCAAAAACCATCAGCACTAGAATCGACTCATCTGTGCACATTTTCACCCTGTATTCTCAGAACTGAGGCTCATCTGTCATTTCTGATGGGAGACCCCATCCCTGAAGACCTACTTGTGTGCAGCACACTCATATGAGCACAGAATGTGCACAGAGCACTGTAGGAAGTGTTGGGAGCATTCATCATGCCTGCCCTCAAGAAGTTGACAGTCCCATGAGGGAGAGCAGTAGGCAGAAATTGTATGAACAAGATCAGCAGATGAAATAAACCAACCAATTACTTACGTATGCTAATTGTGTCTGTTGGAGTGACATGACTGGAGAGGTGGGGATTGGTCAGAAAATGGGTCCTGGAGGAGGAATATTTTCAAGGGGGCTGTGAAGATGGGCTCAATGTTTTGGATATGTGATAGGTGAGAGGAAGCAGTAAAAAGGTTGCCTTGAGTGGAGTGAAGAGTTGGAGTGGGAGTGAGGACATTGGAGAGGTAAGAAGGAGACATTTGGGGGATAATCTAAATTCAAATGTGTTGAAATATTTATTTTTTTTGTAGAAATAGGTACACACTGGAGTACCCTGATCTTTAATCATGCAATCATTCATTTTTAGAACGCAATCCCCAAAGCAGAAAGTAGAAAAACCTAAATGGGGAAGAGGCTGGGGGTAGGGAGACTAGCGAGTTGCAGTAATGCAACTGAGAGGTGAAAAGAATATGGCCCAGCCTGGTGCTTGAATGGGTGGCAAGGAAGGAGTGAATGTAGAGAATTTTGTAAGGAAAAACCAGCCTTATTTTGTGTCAGTGTAGAGAAGCAGTGTGGTCTACTGATGCAAGGGCCCAAAAGTCATAGAATCTGGGTTCTAATCTCAGCTCTGCCACTGGTTTTTTTTGTGACCAAGTCACATCTTCTCTGTGGTTTGGTTATCTCTTTTGTAAAATGGGGATTAAGACTGAAAGCCCCATGTGAAACATGGACTTTGTCTAACCTGATTATCTTGTATCTATCCCAGGACTTAGTTCAGTACCTGTTGGTATTTGCTAAGCACTTACTATGTGCAGAGCACTGTTCTAAGTTGGGGTAAATACAAGGTAATGAGGTTGTCCACATGAGGCTCACAGTCTTCATCCCCATTTTACAGATGAGGGAACTGAGGCACAGAGAAGTTAAGCGACTTGCCCGAAGTCCCACAGCTGACAAGTGGCAGAGCTGGGATTTGAACCCATGACCTCTAACTCCCAAGCTCGGGCTTTTTCCACTGAGCCACGCTGCTTCTTAGTAAGTGCTTAACAAATACCCTTTGAAAACAAAACTAAAAAATCACTGGTCTGAGTGCTGAGGCAAATCTAATCCAACTGTGTTTGACACAATCCCCTTCCCATCTGGGGCTCCCAACCATCTCTCTCCACCCCAGATGGTTGGCTGATGGTGATGATAAAGAGGCAGCGGGGCTCAGCTGAAAGATCCCAGACTCGGGAGTCAGAGATCATGAGTTCTAATCCTGACTCCATCACTTGTCTGCTGTGTGACTTTGGGCAAGTCACTTAAATTCTCTGTGCCTCAGTTACCTCACCTGTAAAATGGGGATGAAGACTGTAAACCCTACATGGAACAACCTGATTACCTTGTACCTCTCTTCCAGTGCTTAGAACATTGCTTGGCACATAGTAAGCGCTTAACAAATATCATCATTATTATTATCCGTGACTTCACAGAAAAGATCAAGACTCTTGGACTGGAGGTCCCTCTTTCCACCCTCCCTCCCCCTCTCCTTTCCCCGCTGCTCTTCGGTCCCCCTTTCTGCCCATCTCTGACCAGTGCTGCCATTCATCCAGTCCTAGTGCTAGTTCCCCTTTCTCCTCTAACTCTGCCTGAAAATGGCTCAACGTCTTTGCACTCTAACTGCTGCTCATCACTGTTCTTGTCTTCTCTTCACATTTAGGCTTTCTGTATTTACCCTTTCTTCATCTACCTGTCACTGTTCTTGCCCTTTTCCGCGTTTTCTCAGTAGCAGGGACCACACACAGAGATCCTGGGGGAACAGGTGAAAAAATAATCAGACCTACTCTCCTACTACAACTCTGCCCACACACTTCACTCCTCTAATGCTAACCTTCTCATTCTACCTTGATCTCATCCATCTCACCACTGACCTCTCACCCACATCCTGCCTCTGGCCTGGAATGCTCTCCCTCCTCATATCTGACAGACAGTTACTCTCCCCGCCTTCAAAGTCTTAATGAAGGCATATTTCCTCCAAGAGGTCTTCCCTGACTAAGCTCTCCTTTCTTCTTCTCTGCATCACCCTGACTTGCCTCCTATATGTATCCCCCCTCCCATCCCCATAGCACAAATGTACTGTAATTTATTTATTTATATTTATGTCTGTTTCTCCCTTTAGACTGTAAGCTTGGCAATGTGTTTACTGATATATTCTACTCTGCCAATACTAATGTTGGTATTTGTTAAGCGCTTACTATGTGCAGAGCACTGTTCTAAGCGCTGGGGGAGATACAGGGTAATCGGGTTGTCCCACGTGAGGCTCACAGTTAATCCCCATTTTACAGATGAGGTAACTGAGGCACAGAGAAGTTAAGTGACTTGCCCAAAGTCACACAGCTGACAAGTGGCAAAGCTGGGATTTGAACTCATGATCTCTGACTCCCAAGCCCGGGCTCTTTCCGCTGAGCCACGCTGCTTCTCTAAGTGCTTAGTACAATGCTCTGCACACAGTAAGCACTCAATAACTATGATTGACTGACCGACCTCCTATATTTTGGATACCCTTACTGAAGAAAGCAGCCACATCGCCCCGTCCTCTGGAGGGCATTACATGAAGCATGGACAATAAGGTTGGGAGCCTGGAGGTGGACAGAAAGGCTACGGATGCACTCGCAAGAGTAATAAGCTTCGAAAATCGGGGGGAAGGTCCAATGGGGACATGAGCTAATTGGATCTTCTTCCTGCTGGACCAGAACCCCAGGGGCCCTACTGCTGCCAGGGAAAAGGGGACTGTGGGGAGGGAGAAGGCTGCTGAGATTCTGGGTAACACACTCAAAACTTGTCTGGTGTCCATGGGGGAAAGAGAAGAAGAAGAGCTCCCCTTCTAAGGGAGACCCTTGCCCCTGCTCCTCTCTTATCATTTCTGATCAAAGAGCATGGTCCTGTGAGTCAGGAGAGTCTTGTTCTAGTCCCATTTCTGTCACTGGCCCACTGTGTGTCCTCAGGTGAATCATTTTACCTCTAGGTGCCTCAGTTTCCTCATCTGTTAAATGGGAATAATGATCCCTATCAATTTCTACCCCATAGGGATATAGTAAGAACAGCATGAGAAGCAGTTTGGTACAGTGGAAAGAGCACAGTCCTGGAAGTCAAGGGGACCTGGGTTCTAATCCTAGCTCTGCCAGTTACAGCTCTGCTAAGAGACCTTGGGCAAGTCCCTTAAGTTTTCTGGGCCTCAGTTTCTGCATCTTTTTTTATTATGATATTTGATAAGTGCTTACTCTATGTCAAGCACTGTTAATCAGCTAAGACACAGGGGTCTAAGTAGGGGGGAGAACAGGTTTGGAATGCTCATTTTACAGTTGAGGAAACTGAGTCCAGAGAAGTTAAGTGGCTTGCCCAAAGTCACACGCC
The DNA here is from genome assembly GCF_004115215.2 of Ornithorhynchus anatinus. Classification (NCBI taxonomy): domain Eukaryota; kingdom Metazoa; phylum Chordata; class Mammalia; order Monotremata; family Ornithorhynchidae; genus Ornithorhynchus; species Ornithorhynchus anatinus. Next base: position 2,461,456 of record NC_041753.1, on the reverse strand, counting down.
ACTGGTGGAGCCAGGAATCATCTGCCTCCCAGGCCCAGTCTCTTTCCATTAGGCACCACTGCTTCCCAATCTGTAAAATGGAGATGAAATCTCTGTTTTCTCTCCCTTCTAGACTATGAGCCCCATAAGCAACAGGGACTGTGTCCAGACTGATATTCTTGTAGTGAAACAAGGGCTAGGTACAGTGCTTGACACATAGTAAGAACTTAATAAATACTACAAATACCACAGTTACTATTAATGAGATCCCTGATGAGAAAGTGCTCTAAAAATGCAAGTGCAATGCAAATCATACATTAATATTGCCCCAAACCAGGTTCTCAGATGGAGAAACTCACAAGAATATATTATAAACATTGCTAAAGTCAAAACCTGAACATCCCTTAACCCTTAAACATCTCATCTCTCTCTCCCTCCCTCCCTCCAGTGCTGGGTACTTCATAGACAAAAAGATAAGATGGAAGACGATGGTGTTCAGGACAAGAGTGTCTGACACAAAAGGTGGATGTCCTTTTCCCAGAGACTAGAGCCCTGGAAAGTTGGTGGAGTTCTGAAGTGACACCTCCCTGGAGGTGACCGGGACACCAGAGCAGCCTAATTAAAACCCACACTCAACTCACAAGTCCCAATTTCCATGCATCAGTTTTCCTTTCTTGTCTATCTGCCTTCAGTGAGTTCTGTCAGTGACTAAGACGTTCAAATGCTGCCTTTCTATGGGAGGGTAGTTTCCAACAGAGTTAAGTCTTGGAATTTCAGTTTCTAGTGAAGTGAGACTGGCCGCCATCAAACAATGGAAAATATGCCCTGCTGCTGGCTGTGATGGCCCAGGGAGGAGACAGCCTGGTGAATCTGGGGGAACCCTACTCTCCGGGGCAGGATCTGAAATGTGGGAAAATTCTCTGGGAAACTGGAGGGTGGTGGGGTATCCACGGGATGTCAAGGGTGATATGGGGGGGACAGGAGATGTCCTGAGGGCTGCCCCATCTTCAGAACAGCTAGAAGAAGGGTTGGCTAGGGTAGGGGGGTGTCAACAGGAAGGAACCCACAAAGGCATCAGGCAGATAGGCTCCAGAGCCCAGGGTTTAGTGATCCTGACTCTCTCCATCTCAGCCTTCCTTGCCCCCAGGGAGACTTGTCTGGATTTGTGCAGGGCATGGAAAAAGTGTGGCCTAGAGGAAAGAGCCCAGGTCTGAGGATCAGAAGACCTGGGATCTAATTCTGGTTCCACCACTTGCCTTCTGGTTTTCCTTGGGCAAGTCACTTTACTTCTTTGAGCATCAGTTTACTCATTTGTAAAATGAGGATAACTTTTCCTTCCCCATTAGATTTTGAGTTCTGTGTGGGACAGGGACTGTGTCCAATTTGCTTGTGGTATCTACCTGGCTCTGCCACTTGTCTGCTGTGTGATCTTGGACAAGTCACTTAACTTCTCTGTGCCTCAGTTAACTCATCTGTAAAATGGGGATTAAGACTGTGAGCCCCATGTGGGACAACCTGATTACTTTGTATCTACCCGAGCACTTAGAACAGTGCTTGGCATGTAGTTAGTGCTTAACAAATACCAAAATAATAATAATTAATAATAATAATAATTATTATTATTATTATTATATTTACTTCAGTGCTTGGCACAAAGTAAGCACTTAATTAACAGCACAATTATTATTGTTAGGGTCTCCCAATAATTTTGTGAAGTGGAGGCTGCAGATGGCACCATGTTCTGGAGATTTAGAGATGCTGGCCCTGCTCCTTCTTCCCCGTCCACTTGTACCACCTCCTCCCCCCACCATCACCAGCCTCACATTGGCCTGGGGAAGGAAAGAGGGGGAGGGGAAGTAGGTTGGAGCTGCGTCATCGCCTTTCCCCATATTGGTTAGGGGGATTGGGAATCAGAGGAGCAGCTGGAGGATCAGACTTGTCTCCCCACTCCTGCTCCCTGCACTCCAGGCCCTCCTTCATTTCAACCTTACCCACTAACACCCCCAGCCTCCATGGCAGAGAGGGAGAGAGGAGGTCCCACCCATCCCTATTGCAGGAAGGGAGGGGGCTAAGGGATCTAGCTACCGATGGAGTTGGGGAGTGATCTGATTCTTCTCTCTCCTCCTCTTGCCTCTTCATGCCCCACCCCACCCCTAACCTTTCTGGGGAGCAGGGCCAGTGAAGAGGTCAGAGAAGCAGGGGGGAGTGATTCCCCAATTTGATCATTCCCAGAGCAGGGATGGTGGTCTCTGCCCCACCCCATCCATGTCCCCACCTCCAACATCCAGGAAAATCCCTGTACCTGTGAGGACCTCAGTTCCTCCCCTGCTCTCTGCCCAGCTGGGGTCCATCATGGCTGCCGAGGACCCGGGAGGGACTCAAGGATCCTCAAAGTGGGGAAACAGTTCCTACCATGGGGTTCATACAGGTCCAATCTGAGTCTGTGAGAGGTTACAGGGAATGGGTATTGTCCTTCCCCAATCATTTTTATTCCTCACCATCACGGGGGGATGGGAGTCCAGGACAGAGTCCTGTCTTGTTGCTGTTCTGTTGTATTTTTTAGTTGTGGTTTTAGACTGTGGGCCCCATGTGGGACATAGACTGTATCCATCCTGATTATCTTGTATCTACCTCAGGCACTGTAATAAACGTTGGGATAGATGCAAGAAAATCAGGCTGTAACCAGTTCATGTTCCACATGGGTTCAGAGTCTTAATCCCCATTTTACAGATGAGATAACTGAGGCACAGACAAGTTAAGTTACTTGCTCACAGTCACACAGCAAGACAAGTGGTGGATAGTGGATGAGAACACAGAGCCTCTGACTTTCAGGCCCACACTATTTCCACTTGGCCACACTGGTTTATTTTCATTACTATAGTGGCTGTGGAGATAGAGTGAAGTTGTAGCATTCTGATAAAAACCAGTTCCCTGGGGTGGGACCGCTGCAGACCCTGGTCCATAGTTTGGACCCACTTTTAATAGCATTTTCTGCTATTAATTCTAAACTTTAATTCTAGAAACATCAAGTAAAGACAGTGGAACCATCCTGGAGCTCCTGCTGACCCTTGACCTCTAATCTCAAACCACCAACTCTAAGGTCAGTGTCCTGCTACTGTGAATGTCCAGGGGAACCAGTCAAGGGGCCGGAGTCCTGATCCTGCCACCTGTGTCAAAGTGAAGAGCAGATCCAAATCATCTCCCTGAGTCATCCTGAGGGACAGAGGCTGGGAGTGCCTAGGGGTGGCCAGGGGATGTTGCAGATTGGTATCTGGGCTCCTGAAGCTGGAAATTTGGTTTGGGAGAATTGATGGTACATGTGACAGAAAACTGATCCCTACCAATGTCAGGACCAGGAGTCTTCCACTGCTGTGTGCCCCACGTCCCAGCCTCTATCTGGCTCTCTGATGGTGAGTGACAGGTATTGACTGAATGACCATTGTTTCTCTATGGCCCCAGCACTGAAGAAGATGGTAGTTTTCCCAGAATTCTACACATCCAGATACCTCATCATCCTCCTCCTCTTTTCCACCTTCTCACAATGGGCTCAGGTAGGAATTTCCATTCCCCTTACTGCAAAATGGGGATGGTTCGGAGGACCCTATATGTCCGTAGTCTGCATGTTTCTTTCCAGAGATCAAAGACGAAGGAACTGTGTGTCTGCTCTCAGCTCAGGATCATCATAATGATAATAACCATAGTCATAATAATGGTATTTGTTAAGCGCTTACTGTGAACCAGGCACTTACTAAGCACTGAGATGGATACAAGCAAATCAAGATGGACACAGTCCCTGTCCCACATGGTGCACACAGTCACACCAATTTTACAGATGAGTCAAATGAGGCACAGAGAAGTGAAGTGATTTGCCCATGGTCACACAGCAGACAAGTGGTGGAGACAGGATTAGAACCCATGACCTTCTGCCTCCCAAGCCTGTGCTCTATGCACAATGCCATGCTGCTTCTTATGATGCCCTGGAGACCTTCAGAGTCTCTGCCCTTCCCCTTGGGACACGGAGGTCTCTCCCTACCACTGAGACCCCTGTCCCAGCTCCTCTCTATCTCCCTCTGTTACAGTTCAGTTTTCTGTGTCTGGACCAGTCCAGCCCATCCTGGTCCTGGAGGGGGAAGTTGCTGAGTTACCCCGTTACCTGGACCCCAAGATGAGCACTGAGGACATGTGGGTGAGGTGGTTCTGGTCCATTTTCTCTAACATCGTACACCTGTATGAGAAAGGACCAGTTTGGAGAGCAGATGGAGGAGTATCGAGGGAGGATGGAGTTGGTGAGTGACACCGTGGATTATGGGAATGTGGCTGTGAGAATACACAATGTCAGAGTCTCTGATCAGGGGCAGTATCAGTGCTCTTTTGATAATGGCTTTCAAGAAGAAGCCCCTCTGGAGCTGCAGCTGGTTGGTGAGTATTTGGTTTTACACTGTGACCAGTGGGGCACATTACTCTCCCAATCTCAGGCAGCCTCGTAGACTGACCTGTTCCTACCCAGAATCCCCCTCTATTCCAAGACTCTACCGTGTCCACTTCTGCCCGGGGTCCCATCCTGCTGCCCCCAATCCCCTACTTAGCCACAGGCAGCCCTTCTCCATCCATGGAACACTCTACATGTGTCAGTCTCTTCCTGGGGCTGTTTCTGGACTGGATTCCTGTGATTACCAGTATCTTGGGTCTGAGATGAGGTTCAGGGTAGGGTACCCTTCTTGCACCTACTAGACTGACTTTTCCCCAAAAGACATTTGTGTTTTTTAATGTTGGGGGTCTCTCCTGACCTAGGGCTGTGTAGCGCTGTGGCAGGTTCTGGTGGTCTCAGCCCTACCTCGTTATGATAGAAAAAAGCTACATCTGGATCTGATTATGCTCCATGGAGGTGGAAAGTGATCAGGGGGCACATGGGGTCAAGGAGGATTAGGGAGGGATGGGTGAGGTAAGGTTGGAGTGGGTTGCAGTAAGGCTTGGGAGGCACTAAAAATAGTAATAAAAATAAAATTAATAGCGTGGCCTAAAAGAAAGAACCTGGGCCTAGGAGTCAGAGGACCTGGGTTCTAATCCCAGCTCCACCACGTGTCTGCTCTGTGACCTTAGGCAAGTCATTTAGCTTCTCTCTGCCTCATTTCCTTCATCTACAAAATGGGGACTCAATTCCTGTTCACCCTCCTACTTCGGCTGCATGCCCCACATAAGCCCTGATTATCTTATCTACCCCAGTGCTTAATACAGTACTTGATTCAAAATAAGCACTTATGAAATATAATAATAATAATAGTTATAATAATAATAACTGTCACTATGTGGCAAGCACTATACTAAGGACTGGGGTGTATACAACATAAGCAGGTAAGGCACGATCAATGTCCCACATGGGCTCACTGTCTAAGGTTGGAGGAGCAGAAGGGGCTTTAAGGCTTATAATCAACTCTTCCTTTTCTACCTAGTTTTAATAGTCTCACACTACAACCCAGCCCACCCACTTCACTCCTCTAATGCCCACCTATTCCCTATACCTCAATCTCATCTCTATTGCCATTGTTCCTTTGCTCATGTCCTCCCTCCTGCTTGAAAGTCCCTCCCCATTCATGTCCAACAGACCACTACTTTCCCCATCTTTTAAGACTTATTAAATTCACATCGCTAAGATCTATGAAATTGGGCCTGTTCCCATGAAGCACTTAGATACTCACTGCACACTTGACCTCACAGCACTTATTTCCATCCCCCTGTACTCTGCCATTTCCCCCCTCTTTTATTTATTTTAATGTCTGTTTCCCTGACTAGACTGTGAGCTCTTTATAGGTAGGGATCACGTTTTCCAACTCTCTTGTAGTGTAATTTCTCAAGCACTCAGTACAGTGTTCTGTGCAAAATAAGTGTTTAATTTATTCCATTAATTGACTCACCAGCTACTTGAGGACCAGAATCATGTCTACCAACTCTACTTTTTTTTAAATGGTATTTTTTAAGCTCATACTATGTGCCTGGCACTGTAAAAAGGGCTGGGGTACATACGAGATCCTCAGGTTGAACACAGTCTTAATCCCCACTTGACAGGAGAGTTAACTGAGGCACAGAGAAGTTAAGTGACTTGCCCAAGGTCAAAGAGCAGACAATTGGTAGAGCTGGGATTAGAACCCAGGCCCTTTGCCTCCTAGGTCAATGTTCTTCCCACTAGGCCACACCACTCTACTGTGTTGTACTGTCTCAAGCACTTAGTAGGGTGCTCTGCACACAAAGCCTTCAATAAATAAAGACACACACACACCCCCGCCCTTACATTTTGAAAGAAGAGGTCTGCATGGGCTCGCGGGTTAGAGAAACAGAAAATGGAGGTTTAGAGTGAGGTTAGAGGGAATTAGGGTCCAGGCCAAGGTAGGAACAGAGTCAGGGTCATCTTCTCCCTCTCACCCTTCTCTCCCCTGGTGAGAACCCTGGGTGCTGCACTGCTGCCCCTCTCCCTGCTCCTTCACTGGCAGGGTGGATGTGGGGTGTGGGAGCTGAGGAGACGCACCCTTTACCTGGTTCCATGGGATCCTGTGCTGGAGGAAACACTTGAATCCTGAGAATGGAGAATTGGAGAGCCAGATCCTCCAACCAAGGACCCAATGTTCTCCCTGGAGAATCATGAGAGTCTCCTTCTCCTCCCCAGTGCCACTGTCCCCTCACCCCATCCCAGCCTGGTCAGGGAAACACTCACCTTTTGCTCTTCCCCATGGAGACAGTGAGTTCTCTGTGTTCCCCAAACCACTGGGTCCCCAGCCCCAGCCACCCCAGAGAGGAGAGAGGAGTCCAGAAGTCACTGCCACTACCCTCGGCTCTGGGCTTGGTTTGGAGGAGAGACACAGCTAGCACATGGGGACCCGGGTCATGCCCCCTCCTACAGGGCTCTAACTCCTGTGGGGCTGGAATTGCCCTATATTTCCCTCTGAAGGGATAATTTGGAATTTTATTACAGCTCCCCTCTTCCCGAGAGCTTAGTCCTTGATGGTGGCCCTGGGAGTGACACTTCCTTTTCTGCATCTGCTCATTATTGGGAGCAGTAATTGGAAACACTTATTTGGAAATACGACAGGGACAAAAGTAAAGGAACAAGAATATACCTGAGACATCCCCATTGCTGCAGGGAAAGTGGGAGAGGAAGTTAGACAGGCTGGTCACAAGTCAACCCTCAATCTCACCCTCCCACCAACAACCCACAGTCTGGCATTCTCTTTCCCTCAGAGAAGGGACCAACTGACCCTGTGTCTGTGTCAACTGTCACTCATGGGAGTGGGGAGACATTAGTGAGGAGAGATCCCAGCTCCCATCTCTCTGGTTCAGACTGGTACCCACCACTACCCATCTATTTCTTCTCACTACTGCCATTCTGCTGACCAGTTCCCTAGTGCGGACACAGGTGCAGTGGAATGTGAAGATCTGAGCGCTGGGAGATGCCAGTGGATACCGAACGAACTGCCTCTTTCTGGAGATTTTGGGGACAGTGGTCACCATTCCATATCCACGGATCCTTCTTTGGGCAGTGGGAATTCTTTCCCAAGGGTCAGTCCTCTGTTACACATCTCAGGAAGAGACTCCTCTGACCTGAAATCTCACCCCCTCCCACCCCAGGGCCAGTTCTCTGGTTCTGAAGGGTCTCGCCTTATTTCTATCCCTTTTCAGAAAAACTCCTGATTAAGCTCAATAAGTGCTGTGTTTCTTCCATTTCTTTCATGTTGGTGTTTGTGTCTCCTCCACCAGCTTAGTGACATCTTCTCCCTCTGTTCTCTTGCAGGGTGGAGCAGGGCCCAGTACATATGGGTAAGTGACCTGACATTCTTTGTGGTCTTAGGTCCCTCCTGCCCAGGAGAGAGCTGGCTCCATTCCTGAGGCCCAGACTCAGAGCCATTCCCAAAACCCTCTGTGACCTCCTCCTCCTCCCTGCTGTTGTCAGGGGCCCCAGAAGCCTCCTGGAATGGCTAGAACAAAGGGGTGAGGGGGACACATGAGACCTGAAGCCCTGGGCAGGAATTGGGGATCTCCAGAAGTGACTAGGGAACCCTTGGTCTTGAGTCTAGAGTAAGGGTCAGAAGAGAGCATGATAACACCAGAGGCAGTGTTTTGCATGGGAGGAGCATGTCTCAGCCTCCAGATTGGTCCTGTGTGGGTGCTGCAGTGCCCGGATGGTCCCATGGGGTGGACGTCATAGCTCCGGAGTGGAACCCCAAACCAGAATGGTTGGCTGATGGGGTTTGGTACCCCCTTCCAGCCCGGGGCGGGGGGGTTCTTCTCACCCCGCCACTCACTCTGGGCAGCTGCTCCTGATATTAACAGCTTACTATGTGCCAGTCACTGTACTAAGCACTTAACAAATACCAACATTATTATTACTAAGCACAGGGGGAGGTACAAGGTTAGACTAAGTCCTTGTCCCACATGGAGCTCTCAGTGAAAATTCCCATTTTACAGATGAGGCAACTGAGGCACAGAGAAATTTAAGTCACCCACCCAGGGTCACAGAGCAGACAAGTGGTGGAGCCGGGATCACAACCCAGGTCCTTCTGACTCCCAGTACCGTGCTCTATCCACTGGATAACATTGTTTCTCTTCCATCCATACGAATGGAACTGTCCCATGTAATTGGGCTGACCATGCTGGTCCCTCTCTGCCCTGGTGGTCCTGGTAAGCAGGAAAGATGAATCCAAGAATCTATGCAGAAACTTCCTCCTTTATTTACAGATTGGGAAAATGGAGAAAAACATGTAGAGTCTGCCCCTCTCCCCCATTAGATTGGAAACTCCTTGAGGGCAGGAAAAGATGTTTCTGGCTACTGAGGGACTCCCTCCAAGTGCTTGGCATAGAACCTAGGACTCCGTAGTTGCTCAATCAAAGCCAATAATTGGTTGATTAATTTGCCTGAAGGTGACAGCCAGTGGGGTTCCCCCTTTCCCTGGGTGCCATCAGCAGATGGATGAGGTATCCTTGTAGCCCTAGGGCAATCTAGGATGGAGGGCCAGGCCTCAGGATCTATTTGAGGTTTAAGTAAAACCATCACAGTGGCCACCAAGTGGGGACCCTCCCCTGGAAACAGCATCAGCAGAGAGTGACCCCCAGCCTGGCCCTGCCTAGGGGGAGCAGCAGAGGAAGTGGGGACACAGGCAGCTGCAGCCCTGGGAGGGGATGGAGGGCTGCAGGGGGCAGGAGGTGGGCGGCTCCCTAAGGGGCAGGAGGTCCTCAGGTCTGGGCTGGTGGGGGGAGCAATGGGGCATCAACTCCAGGGAGGGGATCCCCTTTCTGAGTGACTGAGGCTGGTCCTGCCTCTGGAGAGGGTTTCTGAGGTCTCCTGAGAGGGGGCAGAATCAGGGATTCCCTCAAACTCCATGGAACACAGGAGATGCTAATAGAGGTTGGGTCATAGAACCAAAGGTGAAAGAAAGGCCGGAGTGTCCCAGAAAAGGTGATATGGGGGAAAGTGTAGATGAGACATCCGTCAGTCCCACTGTAGAATGAGACATTTCCAGCCTCGTAGGCCAGGTAAACCCCGACTCGACGAAGGGGCTCAGTCAGGGAGAGAGGAGTCCGGGGGGAGGTGAGAGCCCGGTATTCATTTTCATACAACTCCAAAGCCCAGAATCCATTCTCAGGTGACTCGGAGGATGACCACTTTCTTGCCACATCTTCCCTACAGATCCCCAGACCCCAGGACTTCCTGACCCCTACCTCCACCTCCCAGTAATGCCTCCCCGAGGTGAAGCCCTCGTGGCCCAGCACACAGGGGAAGACATCAAATCTCTCTGGGTTGTCAGGTAGGGTTTGTCGGGTGTCTCCACGTGTCACGCGTTTTAGGTCCTCAGATAAGATGAGTTCGGGATGAGCCGTGTCGGGATCCAGAGTGACATCCACTGCAGAGGGAGTGCCAGCATCAGTGTTAGACTGAGAGCTGGGAGTGATGGAAATTAACAAGGGAAATGCAGAAAAGCAGAGAAAGTCTGCATTTCCCAAGATGCAAAGCGGGTGACTCACGACCTTTTAGCACCCCAATAAGGTGTAGTCCTGGATGAGGCCAAATCCTCAGAGTTCTCTTGGAGAACCCGGGGAAAATCTCCTTTCTCCTCTCTTGGTGCTGGTGGAGCAAGAACACACTGCATCCTACCCTGTGGAGCTAGCTCCCCTCAGGGAGAATGCCCCTCCCTCCAATTTAGCTGATGGGGCTGATGGTATGGTAGGCCAGGGAAGTGGAGGTTGGAATTTTCTGATGTAAACCTTAGTTAGTGTTTTTTAAACTCTGTACTGTACTGAAGTAAGCCTCAGCACTTAGTACAGTATCTGGCACATCATAAATTCTAAACAAATTCCACTGAAAAAAAATAACTTTCTTGCTGACTGAAAATATCACTTACCAGCGTGTAACTGGGCCAACCTCCAGCCTATAAGAGAACAGAGAGAGGAAACGTCACCAGGCTGGTGGACAGGACATAAACACTAACAAAAAGTAAATGGGGAAAAATGAAGGAAACACAAAACTTACTGAGCTTGGCCTGGATTTTCCCTGAAAAGGAACAGAAATAAGGCAGGCACCTTTAAGACAGGGAGAACTGGGCATGGGCGGGGTTGGAGTCTCTCTCTGGGTCATGGAGCAGGGGCCTGGTCTCTTGGAAAGAATCTTCATTGTCCAGGTAATGACTCATGGATTCAGAATGGTGACATTATCCCTGGAATTTCACGGAAGAGTCAGTTGGTTTGGTATCAGTCACCATCTCCCAGAGCTCAGATCTCCACGCTCTGCTGGGATCGTGTTTGCACTGGGGAAACTGGGCAGTAGAATGGGAGTGACTGCAGGACATAGATGGGGAATGGTGGGCTTCAGACCGGAACTAGTGATCCAGGGACCCTGATCCTGTTCTCCAGCATCTGACCATATTTGAGAATTGTCCCAGCCAGATGTGAATCCTTCCCAGGGAAAAACTTAATAGACATTTGTGGTTGGGAGGGAAAGGCGAGAAATGATGACTTGGCATTTTCCCTAGGCTGCTGGAAACTCTGGGATCTGACTTGCCTCTTTCCCCTCTACTCCTCATCCAATCTGCCTGCCCACCTCCCCCTGTAGGAATGTGGAGTTCACAGGAAAATGCCCCTCTTTTACCTTTTTCCCTCTGCAGTTTCCTGAGGAGATAAGGGCCTCCAGCGATGAGTAGTACCAGCATGAACAGGATCACAGACAAAGCCACCGTGGAAGGAGAGGCCCGTGGGAAAAAGGAAGCTGAAATGGAATCCCTGAGATTGACACTGAATAAAAATAGGAGCAAATCCAGCTTTTTTTTCCCTGGGCCCAATGGATGCTCATCTACCTCTGCATTAAACAGAAAGAAACTCCATACCATAGGCTTTTAAAGCACTCAATCATCTTGCCCCCTCCTACTGTACCTCCATGATTTCCTACTGCAACTCAACCCACTCCTCTAATGCCAACCTATTCACTGTACTTCAGTCTCGTCTATCTAGACACTGACCCCTTGCCCACCTCCTGCTTCTGGCCTGGGAGGCCTTCCCTCTTTATATCCAACAATCACTCTCCCCACCTTCAAAACCTTATTGAAAACACATCTCCTCTATGAGGCCTTCCCTGATTAAGCCCTTGATTCCTCTTCTCCCTCTCCCTTATGCAGGGCCCTTGCACTTGGATTTTCTCCCTTTTCTCCCCTCTGTCAGTTCCTCAGCACTTATGTCCATATCAGTAATTTATTTATTCATATTAAAGTCTGTCTCCCCCTCCAGACTGTAAACTTGTTGTGTGCAGGGAAATACTCTCCCAAGCGCTTAGCACAGTGCTCTGCCCACAGTAAGCACTCAGTAAATTCAGTTATTTGATTGATTGATTGATTGATTGATTGATAGTGCTTCTGGGAGCCACCCATGTCCATGCTGAGTGCTTCTTCCAATCCATTCGGAGTACCCGCAGCAGAGGCAATGACTTCAGCCCTACATCAGTCTTTCCTGGGGAGGTGCCAGGATTGGGAGCCCAAAGGGATTGGGGATACAGGGAGCCCAGAATCATCATATGAGAGACATGTGAGAGAAGGAGTTGAAATGCGTAGGAGAAGCAACATGGCTTGATGGATAGAACATGGGCCTGGAGTCAAAAGGACTTGAGTTCTAATCTCGCTCCACCACTTGTTTGCTGTGTGATCTTTGGCAAGCCACTTCACTTCTCTGTGCTTCAGTTACCTCATCTGTAAAATGGGGAGTAAGACTGTGAGCCCCACGTGGGGCAGGGACTGTGTCCAACCTGATTAGATTGAATCTACCCCAGTGCTTTGTACAGTGCCCGAAACATAGTAAATGCTTAATAAACACCATTAAACCCCCCACACACACAAAACAATGGGCAAACTGGGCTAGAAATCCATCCCTTGGGACCCAGGACAGAGTCTGAGGTGCCAGTTGGAAGGGGGGGGACAATGGTCCATCTTCAGTCCTGTCCAAGTCCTTGCCCAATGGACATCTCCTTTTCTGGAGAAGTGGTTGGGAATGACACTGACCTGCTATGGAAATCACTGCCCCCTTCTCCTGGTTGAGGAGGGGGTTCCGGATGGAGCAGGTTATGGTTCCCACAGAGTCTTTTCGGACAATCATGGAGGATGCCACACCAAACAGGTCGTTAAGGGTGTGGGGTTGGGACTTGGACAAGGATGGGACCATCTTTCCCATGGCATCTCTCCACTGCACCTGGGGCTCAGGGTACCATCCGGCTGACGAGCACCCCAACTGGATCCCTCCATCCTTGTATCCCTCCAGGTGGATGTGGGGGTTGGAACCTAGAGCTGGGGAAGGAGAGATCTGCCTGAGTCCTCTAGAACCCATCCTGAGGGCAGGTCTTGTGGCAAGGGGGACAGCCATGAGAAGCAGCATGGCTTAGTGGAAAGAGCACGGGTTTGGGAATCAAAGGTCGTGTGTTCTAATCCCGGCCCCGCCACTTGTCAGCTATGTGACTTTGGGCAAGTCACTTAACTTCTCTGTGTCTCAGTTACCTCATCTGTAAATAATAATAATAATGTTGGTATTTGTTAAGCGCTTACTATGTGCAGAGTACTGTTCTAAGCCCTGGGGTAGGTACAGTATAATCAAGTTGTCCCACGTGAGGCTCACAGTCTTAATCCCCATTTTACAGATGAGGGAACTGAGGCACAGAGAAGTTAAGTGACTTGCCCACAATCACCCAGCTGAAAAGGGGCAGAGCAGGTGTTCAAACCCATGACCTCTGACTCCCAAACCTGAGCTTGTTTCACTAAGCCATGCTGCTTCTCTGTAAAATGTAAAATGGGGGTTAAGACTGTGAGCCTCACGTGGGACAACCTGATTATACTGTATCTACCCCAGCGCTTAGAACAGTGCTCTGCACATAGTAGGCACTTAACAAATACCATTATTATTATTTTTAGCATGGCAGGGTTCAGAAATTATCAGGAGGAATCTGACACTTCTAAAGCCAGTCACAGGGTTGGGCTGCCAGGCTGCAGAATAAACCAATCAACCACATTTCCTGGGTCAAATCAATTCATTATAACAAAGCAAGAGCTCCACCACTGAGTTTATCTTAGCTCCAAGCTTACTCCCCATCAAAAGAAAACTCACCACATATCAGACTCCAGGAGAGACTGACCCAAGGATAAGTTTCCAAGGTAACAGTGCATGGGGCCTTGCTGCCTGGGACCATGCTGTGGATTGGAGACAGCAGGGTTGACCCTGAGCAGAGGGATTGGACACTCTGCAGGGGATTCAGGGCAAACATAGGACAGACTGCAATGGGACCTGAAACTGGGAGAGAAATATCCTTACTGCTACAGGCTCTCGTTATATCCCGGCTAGACTACTGTGTCAGCCTTCTCTCTGACCTCCCTTCCTCCTCTCTCGCCCCGCTCCAGTCTATTTTTCACTCCGCTGCCCGGCTCATCTTCCTGCAGAAACCATCTGGGCATGTCACTCCCCTTCTTAAACAACTCCAGTGGTTGCCTATCAACCTCCGCTCCAAACAAAAACTCCTCACTCTAAGCTTCAAGGCTCTACATCACCTTGCCCCTTCCTACCTCTCCTCCCTTCTCTCTTTCTACCACCCACCCTGCACACTCCACTCCTCTGCCGCCCACCTCCTCACCGTCCCTCGGTCTCGCCTATCCCGCTGTCGACCCCTGGGCCACTTCCTCCCGCGGTCCTGGAACGCCCTCCCTCCTCACCTCCGCCAAACTGATTCTCTTTCCCTCTTCAAAACCCTACTTAAAACTCACCTCCTCCAAGAGGCCTTCCCAGACTGAGCTCCTCTTCTCCCTCTACTCCCTCTGCCACCCCCCCTTTACCTCTCCGCAGCTAAAAACCCTCTTTTTCCCCTTTTCCCTCTGCTCCTCCACCTCTCCCTTCCCATCCCCACAGCACTGTACTCGTCCGCTCAACTGTATATATTTCCATTACCCTATTTATTTTGTTAATGAATTGTACATCGCCTTGATTCTATTTAGTTGCCATTGTTTTTATGAGATGTTCTTCCCCTTGACTCTATTTATTGCCATTGTTCTTGTCTGTCCGTCTCCCCCGATTAGACTGTAAGCCCGTCAAACGGCAGGGACTGTCTCTGTTGCTGACTTGTTCATCCCAAGCGCTTAGTACAGTGCTCTGCACATAGTAAGCACTCAATAAATACTATTGAATGAATGAATGAATAGCCTTCATTGGTCACAGTGAAAAAGAGCCACAGGACCAAACCAGCCACTCACCTGCAACCTGCAAGATCAGATCAACATCATCGGAGAAGGAGGATTCTCTAAAACAGCAGCGGTACTCTCCACCATCAGAGATGCTGATGTTGTGTATCTTTAGTGCTATACTCCCAACAGCGATGGCATCTCTCAACAACGTAGTCCTCCCTCGATATTCCTCCATCTGCTCTCCAAACTGGTCCTCTCCTTTCTTGTACAGGTGCACAATTTTAAGGGTTGAGGATCGGGACCACCTCACCTCCATGAACTCAGCATTCACCTTGGGTTCCAGGTGACAGGGTAATTCAGCATCTTCCCCAACCAGGGCCAGGATGGGCTTGGTAGATCCAATCACATCAAACTGAACTGGAACAAAGGGAGACAATCAGAGGGGAGTTGTGATAGACCCTAATGGGATGTGAAGCAGTATGGTCTACTAGATAGAGCACAGGCCTAGGTATCTCTCCTCAGGCCCCTTGTTCCTCCCCCTCTCCTATCCCTCACCTCCAACGATCTGGCCACCTACTTCATTACGAAAATTAACACTATCAGGTCTGAGCTCCCCAAAGTCACCCCTCCCCCTTTTCCATCCCCCCCACTCCCAACCCTCTCCCCTACTTTCCCATCCTTCCCTGCAGTATCCTCAGAGGAGATCTCCTCCCTCCTGGCAAGTGCCACCTCCTCCACTGTGCTTCCGACCCCATTCCCACTCACCTTATAAAAACTATCGCCCCTTCCCTCCTCCCCTCCTTAACTTCGATCTGTAACCACTCACTCTCCAATGGCCTCTTCCCTTCTGCCTTCAAACATGCCCATGTCTCCCCCATCTTAAAAAAACCCTCTCTCGACCCCACTTTCCCTTCCAGTTATCATCCTATCTCCCTCCTACCCTTCCTTTCCAAACTCCTAGAATAAGTTGTCTACACTCGCTGCCTTGAAATCCTCAACTCCAACTCTCTCCTGGACCCCCTCCAATCTGGCTTCTGTCCCCTCCATTCCACTGAAACTGCTCTCTCAAAGGTCACCCTTGACCTCCTTCTTGCCAAATCCAATGGCTCTGACTCTATCTTAATCCTCCTCGACCTCTCAGCTGCCTTTGACACTGTCGACCATCCCCTTCTCCTCCACACTTTATCTCACTTTGGCTTCATGGACTTCGTCCTCTCCTTGTTCTCCTCTTATCTCTCTGGCCGTTCATTTTCGGTCTCCTTTGTGGACTCCTCCTCGCCCTCCCACCCCCTAACTTTAGGGGTTCTTCAAGGGTCAGTTCTTGGCCCTCTTCTATTCTCCATCTACACTCACTCCCTTGGTGAACCTCCCATGGCTTCATCTATCATCTCTGTGCAGATGACACCCAAAACTACATCTCCTCTCCTGTTCTCTCCCCCTCCCTCCAGGCTCGTATCTCTTCCTGCCTCCAGGATGTCTCCACCTGGATGTCTCCCCGCCACCTAAAACTCAACATGTCTAAAACTGAGCTCCTTATCTTCCCTCCCAAACCCTGTTCTCTCCCTGTCACTGTGGCTGGCATGACCATCCTTCCTATCTCACACGCCTGCAAACTTGGTGCCATCCTTGACTCTGCTCTCTCATTCACCCCACACATCCTATCTGTCACCAACACCTGCCGGTCTTGCCTTCACAATATCACCAAGATCTGCCCTTTCCTCTCCCTCCAAATGACTATCGTGCTGGTACAAGCTCTCATAATATCCCGACTGGATTATTGTGTCAACCTCCTCTCTGATCTCCCTTCCTCCTGTCTCTCCCCACTCCAGTCTATTCTTCATTCTGCTTTCCTGATCATCTTCCTACAGAAACACTCTGGGCATGTCATTCCCCTCCTCAAAAACCTCCAGTGGTTGCCTATTAACCTTTTCCCGAAACAAAAACTCCTCTCCCTAGGCTTCAAAGCTCTCCATCACCTTGCCTCCTCTTACCTCACCTCCCTTCTCTCTTTCTACTGCCCACTCCATACACTCCGCTCCTCTGCCGCTCACCTCCTCACTGTCCTCCATTTGCACCTGTCCCACCGTCGACCCCTGGCCCACATCCTACAGCTGTCCTGGAATGCCCTCCCTCCTCACATCCGGCAAACCAACTCTCTTCTCTTCAAAGCCCTACTGAGAGCTCTCCTCCTCCAGGAGGTCTTCCCAGACTGAGCCCCACTTTCCCTCTGCTCCTACCCCACCCAACCCTCTGCTCTTCCCCCTTCCCCTCCCCTCAGCACTGTGCTCATTTGTATATAGTATTTATTACCCTATTTATTTTGTGAATGAGGTGTATATCTCCTTGATTCTTTTTATCTTGATGATGTTGTCTTGTTTTGTTTTGTTCTGTTTTGCTTTGCTGTCTGTCTCCCCAATTTAGACTGTGAGCCCGTTATTGGGCAGGGATTGTCTCTATCTGTTGCCAAATTGTACATTCCAAGAACTTAGTACAGTGCTCTGCACATAGTAAGTGCTCAATAAATATGACTGAATGAATGAAAGAAGGAGCTGGGTTCTAATCCGAGCTCCACTACTTGTCTGCTATGTGACCTTGGGTAAAACACTTCATTTAACTGCACCTCAGTTACTTCATCTATAAATAGGGATTAAGACTGTGAACCCCATGTGTTAGCTTCTATCTAGTCTAGCCTTTAGAATAGTGTCCAGCACATAGTAAGCTCTTAACAAATACTATTTAAAAAAATGAGAAAGCCACTCTTTATCCCAGCTTTGAAGACTGCATCTTGAACTAAGATGGGATGGGCCCTTTTCCATGGCCTTTGAACCTGCTATCTGAATTGAAATATTCAGACTAGAGAGCCCCAGGGATTGGATTTATTTCTCTGAAAGTCCCCATCCTAGGAAATAGGGGATGGAGAGAAGAAACTCTTACCTGACCCTAGCATGGTCAGTTGAAGAAGCAGGAGGAGGGAGTTGAGGCAGACAGGCAGAGGGGATGCTGGGAAATTCGCCATATCTATCACTGCTAGTCTGAGAGGCCAGCTAGTTCGTTGTCCCCTGGAGAAGGAACTGGAGCCTCATCAGCAACATTCACCTATGAGGGAGAGGCAGGGGGAGGTAGCCACATTGCATCTGGAGAAGACATTATAACATAGCTTAGTGGAAATAGCACAGACTTAGGAGTCAGAGGTCATGGGTTCTAATCCAGGATCCACCATCTGTCAGCTGGGCGATTTGGGGGATCACTTATCTTCTCTGTGACTCAGTTACCTTATCTGTAAATTGGGAATTAAGACTGTGAGACCCACCTGGGCCAACCTGATTACCTTGTATCTCCACCAGCACTTAGAACAGAACTTGGCATATAGTAAACACTTTACAAATACCATTATTATTATTATTATTGTTACTGCAGAATCCTGACTTCTACTGAAACATTTTGCACTCACCAGTCACCAGCTCTCACAAAACCAATCTGTCTTTAAAAACTCAAGACCAAATTTCATCATGCAGTATGTCTTTTTCTTACTTCCTCCCTGCTATGGCCTGGGTCTCCCTTGCTGATGGGTTCAGAGTTTCCCACCCCCACCTCCAGTTTCCAAGAGAATTTCCCCAGAATTCAGCTCCAACCCCCTGAGAACAGGGTCCCCCCAGGCTTACCAGTCTGATTCCTCCCTGGACTGCCACAGCCAGCAGCCCCGGAAGCAGGACAGGTACTCGATTGTTTGGTGTGGCCAGCCTAACCTCACAAGGAACTGAAGTTTCTTTCACAAGATCAGTTCCAGGAATTGACTCAGATGGACACTACCCTCCAATAGAAAGGCAGCATTTGAATGTCTCATCAGTCACTGGGCAGCACTCACTGACACAATTTAAAAAGGGGGAAATTGGTGAGCAGGAATTGCAGTCTGTGAGCTGACTTTGTGTGTTACTTAGGCTGCTCTGGTGCCCCGTGACCTCCAGGGAGAAGTCTCCTTGACCAGGCAGAACTCCACAAACTCTTCAGGGCTCTATTCTCTGGGAAATGGAAAACCAAATTTAGCGCCAAACCTTCCTAATGTCCTGCCCTCTGGCTGCTTCAATCTGATATCTCCATCCCCGAAGTATCCAGAATTGGAGGGAGGGAAGGAGGGAAGGATGTGAGGAGGAGATGGTAAAGGGATAAAAGAAATTCAGATTTTGTTTTAACTACTGTTTACAATTCAATTATATTCATTGAGCACCTTCTATGTGCAGAGCACTGTATTAAGTGCTTGAGAGAGTACAGTACAACAATAAACAGACACATTCCCTTACCATAGTGAGCTTACAGTCTGGGGTCGGCCGGGTGGGGGGTGGTGATGACAGACATTAATATAAATAAATAAATTACAGATGTGTACATAAGTGTTGAGAGGCTGGGAGTGGGGAAGTAAAAAGGGATCAAGTCAGGGCAATGCAGCAGAGAGTGGGAGAAGAGGAAAAGTTGGGGAATGTTAGGGGAGGCCTCTGGAGGAGATGTGCCTTCAGTAAGGCTTTGAAAGTGGAGAGAGTAATTGACTGTCAGATTTGAGGGGGGAGGGTGCTCCAGGCCAGAGGTAGGATGTGGGCGAGGGATTGGTGGTGAGATAGATGAGACTGAGGCACAGTGAGAAAGGTAGCATTAGAGGAGCGAAGTGTGAGGGCAGGGTTGAAGTAGGAGAGTAGCAAGGTGAAGTAGGAGGGGGCAAGGTGATCGAGTGTTTTCAACCAATGGTGTGGAGTTTTTGCTTGAAGGGAAAGTGGATGGGCAGCCACTTGAGTTTTTTGAGGAGTTGGGAGATATGTCCTGAATGTTTTTGTAGAAAATTGATCTGGACAGCAGAGTGAAGTATGGACCAGAGTGGGAACAGATAGGAGGTTGGGAGGTACGCAAGGAGTAATGCAGTAATCCAGGTGGGATAGGATGTGTGATTGTATTAACATGGAAGCATTTTGGATGGAGAGGAAAGGGTGGATTTTAGTGATGTTGTAAAGCTAAGACTGACAGAATTTAGTTATGGATTGAATGTGTGGGTTAAATTCTCCTGAAGGTTGTCCATATGAGATTCTCTGTTGCTTTAATAAAAATATATTGCATGTAACTCAGTGATGTTCCCTTATCTCAACATTTTCCCTACAAATCCCCAGATAGCTGTCAGCCATATTCCCCATATCCACAGCCCAGCTATGTCTCCCAGTGGTGAAGTCTTCGCGGCCCAGCACACAGATGGAACCATAAAATGTCCTAGGTTTTTGGGCAGGTTCTGCAGGATGTTTCCCACTGTCATGCGTTTCTGGTCCTCGGACACTTGGAGATAGCACTGAGCTGTGTCCAGATCCAGAGTGATATTTACTGTGAAGAGAGTTCTGGGGTCAATGCTGGGGGTTCAGGGTAGAGGAGACACCAGGGGCCTGGGTCCCATCTGCTGGTCTAGAAAGTTCTGGGCCGGGAGCTACTCTGGGGTTGTGGCACCCACCCTGCGGGATCCCTTGGGAAAGGCCATATTCACATAGGTACCCCCCCCAGGACTCCACCCTCTCTTGCATAACATGGTGGGTGACATCATCACACCACACTCTGCCCCAACCCCCAGGGCACAGGACCCAGGATCTCCCTATCTCTGCTGGGGATCCCCAATTCCAGCATGGGTCTTCAGCTCCAATGTGTCCCCCAACTCTGGTCCAGCTGCTGTAGGAGATTCCTAGGGACTCTGACAGTAGGGAGAAGGAGAAGAAGGAGGAAGAAGAAGAGAAAGGGGAGAAGAAGAGGAGAAGGAAGAGGAGGAGGAGGAGGAGGAGGAGAAGGCAGCAGAGGATTCTGGGAACAGCCCAGGGTCTGGCTCTCAGGGACGGGACCTAGGGCAGGAGGGAGCAGACACCACAGAGAATGTCAGGGTCACTTATCCTCATGTAACTGGGCCCGGCTCTACCCTGCAAGGGAACAGGGAGAGGAGACATCAATGGACTGGTGGAGGTACACAAACAGGAACATGAGATAAATGACAGCAAGGAAAGAAACAGAATTTACCTTGCTCAAGCTGAAGTGTCTCTGAAAAGGAATGGAAATAAGTCAAGGGCTCTCCAGCATGAGAGGCAGTCTGGGTGGGGGGAGAGAGAATGAGAGGAATCTATTTCCAGCAAATGTGGCCAGGGACTAGTCCTGTGGACAGGATTCCCACTGTCCAGGAAATGAGCATGGATACAGAATAGAGACAACTGTTTCCAGACTTATCAGGAAGAGCCAGTTGGTTCAAGATCCACTGGCATCTCCCAACGTTCAGATCTCCATGCTCTGCTGGAACTGTGACTGCAGTGTGGACCTGGGCAGCAGGATGGGATGATAGCAGGAAATAGAAGGGGGATAACTGACTTCAGTCTGAACTGGAGAGGTGGGGGTTGGGTTCTTTACTCCCGTGCTCTCCCCAACCCCCATATGTTAGTTGGCACAGACACAGGGTCAGTCAGTACCTTTTCTGGGAGGGAAATAGAACGTGAGGTGAGGGTCTTGGTGGGAAGTTGGGGCTCTGGGCTGGTGAGGGAGATGGGAGCTCTGATCTCTGACCTGTCTGCCCTCCCCCTCCTCTTTCTGCCCACCTGCCTTCCCGGCAGTAATGGGGATGTCAGGGGAATATTCTTGTCCCTTTACCTTTGTCCCTGTGCTGATTCCAGATGAGAGAAAGACCCCCAACGATGAGCAGTCCCAGCACAGGGAGGGTCACATCGAGGGCCACCATCAAGGCCAAAGCCATGGGGAATAGAGGAGCTTACAAAGAATTCCCAAAAATACCTTCAGAGGGAAACATGGAGCAATTTCAGACATTTCAATCAATTGGCCAGTTGATGGTATTTATTGAGCACTTACTGTGTGCAGAACATTGTACTAAGTACATTGACGAATCCACTATAACAGAATTTCCTTGGCTCCAGGAGAGTTAAAACCTCACAGGAGGGGGGAAGGTAAGGGCCCCTAGTTCTACCTATGTCTGCTCCAAGCCACACGGAGAGCCCAGAGCAGGAGCAGGGACTCCAGGACTCGCCTCGCCTCTGCAGGACTGGTGAGGTTAGGGGGTGCTGGGCTGGGTACCCAGAGGTTCAAAGAGCACAGAAAACTCAGTCCTTGTGGGGAATAATAAAGGTAAGAGCTCCCTGATGAGTCCAGGCTAGGGTGAGGGGACAGTGGGATTAGGGAGGAGAAAGGGCGGGGGTTGGGAGGGTTGAAAAGCCTATAGAGAAACTTGGCCTGGTGGAAAGAGCATAGGCCTGGGAGTCAGAGGACCAACCAGGGTTCTAATCCAGAAGCAGCGTGGCGCAGTGGAAAGAGCACGGGCTTTGGAGTCAGGGCTCCTGAGTTCGAATCCCAGCTCTGCCACTTGTCAGCTGTGTGACTGTGGGCAAGTCACTTAACTTCTCTGTGCCTCAGTTCCCTCATCTGTAAAATGGGGATTAAGACTGTGAGCCCCACGTGGGACAACCTGATTCCCCTGTGTTTACCCCAGCGCTTAGAACAGTGCTCTGCACATAGTAAGCGCTTAACAAATACCAACATTATTATTATTATTACCTGCTGTGTGACCTCGGGCAAGTAACTTAACTTCTCTGTGACTCAGTTACCTCCTGTGTATATGTGGATTCTATACCTCTCAATTAATCAATTTTATTTATTGAGTGGTGACTATGTACAGAGCACCATACTAAGTACTTGGGCAAGTTTAATACAAAAGAGTTGGTAGACATAATCACTGCTCACAAGCACCTTACAGTCTAGAGGGGCGACAAGCATTAAAATAAATTATAGATAGGGGAAACATCAGAGTACAAGGATATAGATATATGGTACTGAGTGGTTGGGGGTGGCATGAGTAACAAAGGGCTTCAGGAGAACAGTCCCAAGTTGACAGGCAATGCTGAAGGGAGGGCAAATCTTGGAGGACATATGAGTTTAGTAAGATTTTGAAGAGGGGGAGAATGGTGTTTTGTCTGACATGAATGGGGAGGGAGTTACAGGAAGGAGGGAGGACATGAACAAGAAGGTGATGGTGAGAGAGATAAGATCGAGGTACAGAGAGTACGTTGGTATTGGAAGAGTGAAGTAGGTGGACTGGGTTGTAGAGGGAGATTAGCAAGACTGGGTAGGAAAGGGAGAGTTGATTGAGAGCCTTAAAGCCCCTCTTTCTCCTCCAACCTTAGACTATAAGCCCATATGGACAGGGACTGTGTCCAGTCTACATATGCTGTATTTACCCCAAAGCTTAGTATAGTGCTGAGCACATCTAAGAACTTAAATTTATCATCATCATCATTATTATTCCTCCAATTTCCCCTCCAGACCCTGCCCCAACCAGCCTTGAGATCCCCTCACCTCACCTCCACCCAACTCTCCCTGACCCCACTTGACCTGTGACAGATCCCCACAGTGATGGAGAATAACTGGACCCAGAAAAGACCTTGCTCTATCCAGACCAGACTGGGCTGCAGCCTCCATTCATTCATTCATTCATTCATTCGTATTTATTAAACACTTACTGTGTGCAGAGCAGAGCACTGTACTAAGCACTTGGAAAATACAATTTGGCAACAGATACAGTCCCTACCCAACAGTGGGCTCAGAGAACCAGGTCCTTCCCTGGTCTTGAACAGTTCCTGGGTCAGGAGAGACCCTGACACTAGAAAACAGTGTAGTAACTGTTCCTGTAATTAGATGAGGTAACTAGATGAGGAGCTCAGTCTTGCTCATGTTGAGTTTTAGGTGACGGGCCGACATCCAGGTGGAGACGTCCTGGAGGCAGGAGGAGATGCGAGCCTGAAGGGAGGGGGAGAGGACAGGGGCGGAGATGTAGATCTGCGTGTCATCTGCGTAGAGATGGTAGTCAAAGCCGTGAGAACGAATGAGTTCACCGAGGGAGTGAGTGTAAATGGAGAACAGAAGAGGGCCAAGAACTGACCCTTGAGGAACTCCAACAGTTAAAGGATGGGAGGGGGAGGAGGCTCCAGCGAAGGAGACCGAGAATGACCGGCCAGAGAGGTAAGAGGAGAACCAGGAGAGGACAGAGTCCGTGAAGCCAAGGTGAGATAAGGTATGGAGGAGGAGGGGATGGTCGACAGTGTCAAAGGCAGCAGAGAGGTCAAGGAGGATCAGAATGGAGTAGGAGCCATTGGATTTGGCAAGAAGGAGGTCATGGGTGACCTTAGAGAGAGCGGTCTCGGTAGAGTTGAGGGGACGGAAGCCAGATTGGAGGGGGTCCAGGAGAGAATGGGAGTTAAGGAATTCTAAGCATCGATTGTAGATGACTCGTTCTAGGATTTTGGAAAGGAAGGGTAGTAGGGAGATAGGGCGATAACTGGAGGGGGAAGTGGGGTCAAGAGCGGGTTTTTTTAGGATGGGGGAGACGTGGGCATGTTTGAAGGCAGAGGGGAAGGAGCCCTTGGAGATTGAGTGGTTAAAAATAAAAGTTAAGGAAGGTAGGAGGGCAGGGGCGATGGTTTTAATAAGGTGAGAGGGAATGGGGTCCGAGGCGCAGGTGGAGGGGGTGGCACTTGCGAGGAGGGAGGAGATCTCCTCTGAGGATACTGCAGGGAAGGATGGGAAAGTAGGGGAGGGGGTTGGTGGGGGGGAGGGGAGAGGCGGAGGGGTGACTTTGGGGAGCTCAGACCTGATCGTGTTGATTTTCGTGAGGAAATAGGTGGCCAGATTATTGGGGGTGAGAGATGGGGGAGGGGGAGGAACAGGGGGCCTAAGGAGAGAGTTAAAGCTCCGGAACAATCGGCGGGGGTGACGGGCATGGGTGTTGATGAGGGAGGAGAAGAAGCTTTGCCTGGTGGAGGAGAGGGCAGAGTTAAGGCAGGAAAGGATAAATTTGAAGTGTGTGAGGTCGGCTCGGTGCTTGGACTTTCGCCAGCAGCGCTCAGCAGCTCGAGCATAGGAGCGTAGGAGGCGGACGGAGGAGGTGATCCAGGGCTGTGGGTTAGTGGAGCGAGAGCGGCGGAGGGAAAGGGGGGCGAGAGAGTCGAGATGAGTAGAGAGGGTGGAGTTGAGAGAGGAGACCTGATCATCGAGAGTGGGAAGAGAGGACAGGGCGGCCAGGTGAGGAGAGATGCTATTGGAAAGACGGATGGGATCGAGAGAGCGGAGGTCTCTGTGGGGCAGTAGCGAAGATTTGCAGGGGGAGGGAGTGTGAGAGATGAGGCAGGTGAGAAGATTATGGTCAGAGAGAGGGATTTCAGAGTCGGTGAGCGAGGAGATAGTGCAGCAGTAGGAGATGACGAGATCGAGGGTGTGACCGAGTCGGTGAATGGGCGCGGTATGGTGGAGGAGGAGGTCGGCAGAGTCGAGGAGGGATAGCAGGCGGGCAGCAGAGGAGTCGTCGGAAACATCCATATGGATGTTGAAGTCTCCAAGGATCAGAGTGGGCAGAGAGAAGGAGAGAAGGAAGGTGAGAAAGGGGTCAAGGTGGTTGAAGAAGTCGGAGGTGGGACCGGGAGGGCGGTAGATGACAGCGACAAGTAACTGGAGGGGGTGGTAGAGGCGAATGATATGGGCTTCGAAGGAGGGGAAGGAGAGGGAGGGGGGAGGAGGGATAGTGCGGAAGCGGCAACGGGGCGAGAGGAGGAAGCCGACGCCTCGTCCCTTACCGGTGAGTCTGGAGGAGTGGGAGAAGGAGAGGCCTCCACTGGAGAGAGCGGCGGCAGAGACCGTGTCTTCGGGAGAGAGCCACGTTTCCGAAAGGGCGAGGAGGAGGAAAGAGCGAGAGAGGAAAAGGTCATGGATGAAAGGTATCTTACCTGTAATAGAGCGGGGGTTCCAGAGGCCACACTTGAAAGTAGCTGTGGGTGCAAGGGGGGGAGGGGGGGAAGGGCAGGGGGAGGGGAGGGTTTGGATGGGAAGGAGGTGGCGGGGCCCTGGACGGGGAGAGGGGGATGAGGGGTAGCGGTGGGACAAGAGGACTGGGATGGGGCGTGGGTGGGGAAGAGAGAAGGGGGGAGGGGGTGAGGAGGGGGTTTGGTGGGGGGAAGAGTAGGGGGAGGGGGAAGAAGGGTAGCGCTGGTAAAGTGGGGTTCTAGGGCGGGGGGGGAGAAGGCAGAGGAAAGAGCGGGAAAGAGCTGAGCGAGGGGGGGAAGGGGAAGGGGACGATAGGAAGGGGCGGGAGGGAGGAGGGAGGGAGGAGGGACATGGCGAGGCCAGAGAGGTGGGTGGCAACACTGACAACAATAAACAGTAACAAACGAAATCAGTAATATAGTGATATGATACAGTATGATACAATACAGTAGTGTTAATATAGCAACATGATACAGTATGATACAATACAGTAGTGTTAATAAGCAGGTGATGACCAGGGTCGGGGGACAACCCGACCCTACCCAATCAGACTCAAAGTCAAGCGGCCAGCGGCAGAGAGAGACCCAGAGCTCATGACCAAATGTCCCTGTGGCAGCGGGGGGGGCCCTGAGGTTGTCCGGGGTGGGTTGCGGCCGTAGGCGGTGGCTAAGGTAAGGTAACACGGTGAGAACAAGGACATCGTCGCCCGGGGCGGGGGAGATGAATCACCTCAAGGGGGAAGAGGGAGTGAGGGCTTCCCAAAATGGCCACCTGGGGAAGAGTCGGGGAGCGGTTGGGGAGCACAATGTCCCCGGGCCCGAGCAGGGGGACACAATGTCCCCAGAGGACACAATGTCCCCAGAGGACACAATGCCCCTAGGGCCGAGCAGGGGAGCACAATGTCCCCAGGGTCGAGAAGGGGAGCGCTATGTCCCCGGGCCCGAGCGGGGGGGGGGGGGGGGGTGGAATGGGAGCTGGTGGCTGGGGGTCTGTGGGGGTGAAGATCCCTAGTGTCGGAGTTCCCGAGCAGGGGTGCGGAGGTCCAGGTTGGGAAAGGATGAGGCGGGCGCGGGTCCAGGCGGTCCAAGGCTCAGCTCCCCGGGGGAGGCGGAGGAGACGCAGATGAGTCGGCAAGCGGGAGGCAAAGATGGGGCTTGTCGGGAATCGGGGCCGGGCGGGCCGAGGCTGCGCCTCAGGGGAGCAGAGATCCTGAGCCCACAAGGTAATGGCTCCAAGGCTCCGGGCGATGACAAGGCTCAGCTTCCCGGGAGAGAGGGGCGGTCTCGGCGTGGATGAGTCGGCGGTCGGTGGCCAAAAAGCTGCTAAAGTCGGCAGTCGGTGGCCAAAAAGCAGCTAAAGTCGGCGGTCGGTGGCCAAAAGGCTGCTAAAGAGCTAGCCTGGAAATGGGGGGCAGGCAGACCAAGGAACAGCCGCCTGGGAGGAGAGTTCCCGAGTCCATGTGGAGGCCGATTCGGCTGGGAAGAGGGGGACCGGCGGTCTGAGACTCACCCCCAGGGGAGCAGAGATCCCGAGCCCACGTGGTAATGGTTCCAAGGCTCCGGGCGATGACAAGGCTCAGCTTCCCGGGAGAGAGGGTCGGTCTCAGCGTGGATGAGTCGGCGGTCGGCGGCCAAAAAGCCTGCTAAAGAGCTAGCCTGGAAATGGGGGGCAGGCAGCCCAAGGAACCGCCGCCTGGGAGGAGAGCTCCCGAGTCCATGTGGTGGCCGATTCGGCTGGGAAGAGGGCTGTGAGCCCAGTTGGGACAAGGAGTGTGTCTGAAATGCTTACACTGTATCTACCACAGGGATTGGTAAAGTGTTTGGCACACGGTAGGCACATAACCAAAAAAAACCAATTATTGTTATTTATATTACTGTTATCACTCCTATTGTCTCCCAAGGCCCTACCCCAACCAGCCCTGGCCTCACCACACGACACCTCCACCCAACTCTCCCTGATCCCACATTACCACAGACTACTCCCCGCAGTGATGGAGCATAACCAGACTCAAACAGGGCTTTGCACCCAGCCCTAACAGATTGGACTGGTACAACCAGAAGCTAGTCCTGCCCTGACCCTGCACAGCTTCTGTGGTAGAAGAAAGCCAAGCAATAGAAAACATAAATGTCTCCAGGTGAGAGGGAGATGTCTGCACAGAGCCACATCTTAGCCCCAAGCTGCTTGGAATCAAAGAAATCCAGTCCAGAAACAGACCCAGGAGGGACTGACCCATGGAAAACGTTCCATGGAATTGCTGCTGTGGGCATTACTGCCTGTGGGACAGCAGGGGGTTGGGGACAGTAGGAAAGGACTCTTTACAGGAGGAGAGGACCCTGTAGAGTCCTAGAGCAGAAGAGAATGCTGGGTAGGAGCTGGACGGTCTAGAAGGCTGCTTTAGACTTAGACAGTTACATGCACCACTGGTCACAATGAAAACACAGCCACTCACCAACCACCTGCAGCTCCAGAGGGGCTACTTCAGACTCTTGGCCATCATAGAAAGAGCAACGAAATTCTCCCTCATCAGAGACTCTGACACTGTGTATTCTTACAGCCACACTCCCGTAATCCATGGCATCTCTCACCAACTCCGTCCTCCCTTGATACTCCTCCATCTGGTCTCCAAACTGATCCTTTCCATTATCGTACAGGTGGACAATGTTAGAAACCTGGGATCGGAACCACCTTATCTGCATGTATTCAGCAGGCATCTTGGGGTTGAGGTGACAGGGTAACTCAGCGACTTCTCCTTCCAGGGCCAGGATGGGCTCATCAGGCCCTATCACAGCAAACTGAGCTGGAACAAAGGGAAACAGTAGGAGAGGAGCTAGGACTTGGATATCAGTTGGAGGGGGAAAACAATACCCGAAAAGGGAAGGGCAGAGCTGCACGTCATCCACCTTCTGAAGGCCCCAAGAATATCCTGAGCTGACAGTAGACACGCAGTCCCCCTCGGCTCTTATCTTAGAGAAGCAGCGTGTCTCAGTGAAAGCAGCCTGGCCTTGGGAGTCATAGGTCATGGGTTCTAATCCCAGATTTGCCGCTTGTCAGCTGTGTGACCTTGGGCAAGTCTCTTCTCTGTGCCTCAGTGAGCTCCTCTGTAAAATGGGGATGAAAACTGTGATCACTACATGGGACAACCTGATCACCTTGTATCGGAGAAGCAGCGTGGCTCAGTGGAAAGAGCCCGGGCTTGGGAGTCAGAGGTCATGAGTTCGAATCCCAGCTCTGCCACTTGTCAGCTGTGTGACTGTGGGCAAGTCACTTCACTTCTCTGCGCCTGAGTTCCCTCATCTGTCAAATGGGGATGAAGACTGCGAGCCCCACGTGGGACAACCTGATGCCCCTGTGTCTATCCCAGCGCTTAGAACAGTGCTCAGCACATAGTAAGTGCTTAACAAATACCAACATTATTATTATTACCCCAGTGCTTAGAACAGTGCTTGGCACTTAGTAAGTGCTTAACAAATACCAACATTTTTTTTATCTCTGGAGAGAAGCATTCAGACTGGGGGGACACAGGGGATTTTGTTCTTCTTCTGAAACATACCTCTGGGGCACTGAACTGGAGAAGAAACTCCTACCTGAGCCCAGTGTGAGCAGCTGGAGGAGGAGGAGGAGATGGAGGCATCTGGATGTGAAAGATTCTGGGAAATCCTCCATCGTCCTCATCACTGGGGCCTTAGAGAGACAATAATGGCTCAATCAATACCTGTTCCTCACTATGAAAGCGCCAGGAAGGGGAAGGAACACAGGCCACACAACAGGCAAAATCCTAGACCTGACTTCTGTACAAGGACAGCATCTTGTCTCATATGTCACCAACTGTTCTCTACCAAATTTCTGCCCCCCTGGTGCCCAGATACCAATCCCCAACACTCCTGGCCTCCGCCAGACCATGCACAGCTTCTGTCTCTCCAGTTGAGTCACGGAGACAACCTAGATCAGCTCTTTGCTCCGACATGGGCT
The DNA here is from genome assembly GCF_004115215.2 of Ornithorhynchus anatinus. Lineage (NCBI taxonomy): Eukaryota > Metazoa > Chordata > Mammalia > Monotremata > Ornithorhynchidae > Ornithorhynchus > Ornithorhynchus anatinus. The sequence continues at coordinate 2,432,009 of NC_041753.1, read as the reverse complement.
TCAGGATCTGGCCTCTGGACAGTAGGCTGGCATCTTCTGAGCATTCACAGTGGCAGGACACTGAGTTGGTGGTTTGAGAACAGAGATCAAGGGTCAGCTGGAGCTTTGGGACAATGTCTTTATCTCCATCTAGTATTTTCAGAGTCATGTCAGGGATTAAGGAGACTTGTAGGACTGAGTTGTGGTCTAGGGTCTGCAGAGGGTCCCAGCCCCAAGGGGTCCCCAGGGCACAGTTCTTAACAGAAAGGTACGACTTCTCCCTGCCCCCATAAGTCACTGTAGAAGTGAAAGTAGAAAAGGGTGTGGACTGAATTTTGTTCTACACTCCCCACCACACCCTGCTACTAGGAGGAATGAAAATGGCTGTTGGAGATTACCAAATCCCTGTATCATCTCCCATACCCAACCGGACCTGCGTGAACCCTGTGGTGGGAACTAGTTCCCCACTCTGAAGACCCTCATGTCCCTCCCAGGTTCTCGGCAGCCAGGACAGACCCCAGCTGGGCAGGGAGTAGGGGAGGAGCCAAGGTCCCTGGGGGTACACGGATTTTCCTGGATCACAGAGGCAGGGTTGTGGATTGGGGAGGGGCACCAATCACCATCCCTATTCTGTGAATGTTCGAGTTGGGGGCCTGGTTCCTTCAACTCCTTCCACCTCCCCTCTGCCCCTGCTCTCCAGGAGAATTAGGCAGGGTGGAGGGGGTGGAGGGAGGGAGCAGGAGGACAGATCCTCTAACAATTTCACCGCATCCCTTGGTCCCATCCCTTCCTAGAAGAGGGATGTTCAGGGCTTCTTTCTCTCTCTCTGCCCTGGAGGCGAAGGTGTCACTAGGTGAGGCAATGATGGGGTAATGGTCTTGATGTAGGGACTAGAAGGTGGGGATAAAGCCCAAACCCCCTATGGTTTCCTCTGACACTCAGATGTTGCTAACCCAAACTGGGGAGAGGAAGGGGATGACCAGATCTAATTTCCAAACTTTGCCCCTCCCTCCTTCCCCAAACCCATGCAAAGACAGGATGATGTGGGCAGGGTGCGGGAAGGGTGGACAGGGAAGAAAGGGAAGGGTCCAGAATCCCTAAAAACATGCTACTATCTGCTGTAGCCCCTGCTCATATTCACTGAGAGCCCAAAAAATCAAAACAGTGATAATGACAATGAAAATAATAATAGTAATAACGGTGGTATTTCTTAAGCACTTATCTGCACTGTGCTAAATAGTGAGGTAGTCTAATGGAGAAGGAGATAAGGTACCTTATCCCCATTTTACAAATGAGAAAAATGAGGCCCAGAGAAGAGAAGTGACTTTCCCAAGGCAACATAGCAGGCAAGTAGTAGAGGTGAGATTAGACCCCAGGTCTCCTGACTCCCAGGCTCAGGCTCTTCCCATGAGGCTACACTGTTCCCAAACCCAATAGGGACACAGGGAAAGTTCCCCTGGGGGCAGGGAGGCTGTGATGGGGAGAGTCAGGATGATTAAACCCCAGGCTCTGGAGTCTGTCTGTCCAGTGCCTTTCTGGGCTCCAATGTGGGCAACAGTTTCATCAGGATCCCTCATCCATGGGTCCCCTCGGGGCAACCAAAGTCTCCCCTCCCCTTTCTCTGTGCCCCAGAGGCTCGTGGTTAGAACACAACTTCACCCCACGACCTTTCTGCCCTTCTTCCCACCCTGCTTCTCCACAGCTCCCTTTAGGAATCCTAGGCCATATGGGCCTGGGGTCAGCACTGTGGTAGGTGGATAGTCCCTCTTTTCTGTCAGCTTCCCCCCTGCTCCACTTCCCCCAACTGACTACTACCCTCTGAGAACTGCGGGTGGGAACAGAGGAGCAGAGGGATAACTGGACTCTGGCCCCTCTCCACAGCACTCTCCTTCTGCCTGTTGATGATGATGTTATTTGTTAAGCGCTTACTATGTGTGAAGCACTGTTCTAAGCCCTGGGGTAGATACCAGATACTCAGGTTGTCCCTCATGGGGATCACAGTCTTAACCCTCATTTTACAGATGCGGTAACTGAGGCACAGAGAAGTTAAGTGGCTTGCCCTTGGTCATACAGCAGACAAGTGGCGGGGCTGGGATTAGAACCCATGTCCTCTGACTCCCAAGCCCGTGCTCTTTCCACTAACTCATGCTGCTTCTCCAGCTGCCCTGCTGTCACCCCAGGCCACCCACCTGACCCCCAAAGTCTCCCAAGGTGGAGGAGGAAGCAAGAGCTGGGTCAGCCTAGGTTCTCTGCCTCCGGCTTCTCCAGGCTCAGGATGAGGGTGGGTGAGGAGTTCTGTTAGGGAGGGAAGGCGAGGGACTGCCACCCCCCAAGCCATTCAGGGGCCAGAGGATTAGGGTTCCAGGTTCAAATGAAAGTCTTTTCCCCTTTTCCTCTTCCACCCGTTTTCCACCATCCCCCATCTACTCCAACCTTCCAGCTACTCTCAAACCTCATGGGGCCAAACTCCCTGGGGAAAATGTGGACCAGGGCTACCAGAACAACCCAGCAACTGGGGCCAATGGAAGGGGAGGAGAGACCCTGCCCATTTCCCTAAACTGTAAGCTCACTGTGGGCAAGGAATAGGTCTACCAACTCTGTTATACTGTACTCTCCCAAGTGTTCAGTACAGTGTTCAACTCACAGTAAACGCTTAATAAATACAATTGATACATTGATTGATTGATTGATTGATTGATTGATTAAGGTAGTTTGGGGTGTTCAGGCTGTTCCCTCTGCCCTCTTCCTTGGGTCACCCTCACGCCCCCCACCCCTACCTCTAACTATTCTTCATCACCTCTACATCCTGTGGATTGTGGATAACCCATCCCCCCTCCAGTTTCCAAGACAATTTCCCCAAAATTCAGTTCCAGCCCCAAGAGCAGGGTCTCCCCAGGCTCACCAGCCCGACTTCTCCCTGGGACATCACAGCCAGCAGCCCCAGCAGCAGGACATATTCTCCATTGTTTGCTAGAGCCAGGCTCATAGTGACCTCTTGAAGGCAGGAGGAAATGCAAGACTCAGAGAGGGAGAGAGATCAGGATGGGAGTTGTAGATTTAGGAAACATCTGCATCGAGGTGGTAGTTGAAGCTATGGGAGTGAATGAGTTCTCCAAGAGAGTGAGGTGTACATGAAGAATAGAAGGGGACTCACAACTGAATTCTAAGGGACACCCAGAGGTAGGGGGTGTGAGGAAGAGGAAGAGCCCACGAAGGAGAGACCTCTGGAATGAGTGGCCAGAGAAAAAAGAGGAGAACCAGGAGAGGGCAGTGTCAGTGAGGCCAACGTTGGATAATGTTTCCAGGTTAAGGGGGCTGTCCACAGTGTTGAAGGCAGCTGAGAGATCGAGGAGGATTAGGACCGAGTAGAGGTTGTTGGATCTGGCAAGAAAGAGATCATCGATGATCTCTGAGAGGGCAGTTTCTGTGGAGTGAAGGGGACAGAAGCCGGACTGAGGCAGAGCCAGAGCTCAATCTCTTCCTGGGGAACTCTGTCTAAAGCTTTGTTCCCCACCCTGCCAACAGAAATCAGAGCCATCTGCTGCCTGGAAGAATTCCTATGGGTGCAGCAGGGTCAGAGGTTTTTGTTTTTTCATCATTCTGGAGATAAATGAAAGCCAATAAAAAACGCAGTAAGCAAAAATGGTACTGTCATCATTTATCTTAGGAGGTAGAGAATCATAGTGAAAATTATGTGGCAGAAGATTGGAAGATCAGTTTTGAGGTAAATTTCCAGGCGTCAAACCTAGTGTCCAGTCACTTCTCCTTCCTTACATCATACCCTGAGCAGAATTGTCCCTGAGGGACTGCTTGTTAGAGAAGTGTTCTTTCATTCCCTCCCTCTGCTCTCCCCACCTCCCTGCCCCACAGGACTTATGTGTATATGTACTTATTAATTATTCTATTTATTTCATTAATTCTGTATATATCTATAAGTCTACTCATTTATATTAATGCTATTGATGCCTTTCTACTTGTTTTGTTTTGTTGTCTGTCTCCCCCTTTCTAGTCTGTGAGCCCGTAGTTGGGTAGGGATTGTCTCTATTTGCTGCTGAATTGTACTTTCCAAGCACTTAGTACAGTGCTCTGCACACAGTAAGCACTCAGTAAATATGATTGAATGAACTAGAACCCAAGCCCCTGATCTTTCCACAAAGTCAGCGGGGAGGGTAAACACAAGAAAGGGAAGGACCTAGCATCCCTAAAAGCATGGTAACATCTGCAGGAGCCCCTGCACATATTCACTGGGAGCCCCAATAATAGTAAAAAAAAAATAATAATGATAACATTGATAATAGTAGTAGTAATAACTGTGGTACTTGTAAAGCACTTACTATGTGCCCTGCACTAAATATTGAGGTAGATAGCATACTAGCCAATGGGACACGTAAGGCTTACAGTCTAATGGGGAAGGAGATAAGGTATCGTATCCTCATTTTACAAATGAGAAAACTGAGGCTCAGGGTATAGAAGTGACTTTCCCAAGGTGGAGCAAGCAAGCAAGTGGTGGAGCTGAGATTAGATCTCTTTCTCCTGATTCCCAGGCCCAAGCTCTTCCTCCTGTGCAAGACTGTTCCCATGCCCAAGTGGAACCAGAGAAGGTACAATGGGGGTAGGGAGGCCTGGTGGGGAGGGCCAGGATCATTTAAACCCCAGTCTCTGGAGCCTGCCTGTCCAATGCATTTCTGGGCTCCAACATAGGCAATGGATTTCATCAGGGGCTAGTATCCATGGTCTCCTTGGGGGCAGCCAAATACCCCCTTCCCTTCCTCCGTGCCCCAGAGACCAGTGAGCAACAACACGACTTCACACTTTGATCTTTCTGCCCCTCTGCCCGACCTGCTTCTCCATGGATACTTCCAGGGCTCCTTGGTAATATGGGACTGGGGTCAGCAGTGCTGTTCATGGATTCTCCTACCTGCTCCACTTCCCCTCACTGACTACTATCCTCTGAGAAACACAGGTAGGAATGGAGCGACAGGGAGATGCTGGAATCTGGCCCCTCTCCACAGCCCCCTCCTTCTGCCTCTTTTCATTCATTCATTCATTCAATCATATTTACTGAGAGCTTACTGTGTGCAGAGCATTTGGAAAGTACAATTCAGAAATTGAGAGACAATTCCTGCCCACAACGGGATTACAGTCTAGAAGCGAGGAGAGAGACATCAAAACAGGCATCTATAGCATCAATATAAATAAATAGAATTATAGACATGTACAGATCAAAACAAGTGAACAGGTATTTATTCATTCATTCATTCAATAGTATTTATATAAATGAATAGAATTATAGATATGTACATATATACACAAGTGCAGTGGGGCGGGAGGGTAGAGCAAAGGGACCGAGTCGGGCAATGGGGAGGGGAAAGGGAGCTCAGGAAAAGGCAGGCTTAGTCTGGGAAGGCCTCTTGAAGGAGGTGAGCCTTCAGTAGGGTTTTGAAAGGGGAAAGTGTGACTGGGGGATTTGAAGGGGGAAGGCATTCCAGGCCAGAAGTAGGACATGAGCCAAAATAGAGGGACAGGTGAGAAGGAGGTACAGTAACAAGGTTAGCACCAAAGGAGCAGAGTGTGCAGGCTGGGATGTAGAAGGAGAGAACGGAGGTGAGGTAGGAGAAGCCCACAAAGGTGATTGAGAATGAATGGCCAGAGAGATAGGAGAACTAGGAGAGGATGGATACAGTGAAGCCAAGGTTGGATAACATGTTGAGGAGGAGATCGTCCAAGGTATCAAAGGAAGCTGAGAGGTCAAGAAGGATTAGGATGGAGTAGGAGCCATTGGATTTGGCAAGAAGGAGGTCATTGGTAACATTTGAGAGGGGGTTTCAGTGGAGTGGAGGGGATGGAAGCCAGATTGGAGGGGGTCACGAAGAGAGCTGGCAGAGAGGAATTCAAGGCAGGGAGTATAGATGACTCACTCCAGAAGTTTGGAAAGGAAGGGTAGGAGGGAGCTGGGGTGATACCTGGAGGGGGCTGTGAGATCAAGCGGGGATTTTTTAAGGATGGGGAGATGGGCATGTTCAGGGGCAGAGGGGAAGAAGCCGATGGAGAGTGAGCAGTTGAAGATGCAAGTTAAGGAGGGGAGGAGGGAAGGGGTGAGAGTTTTTATAAGGTGGGAGAGAATGGGATCTGATGCGCGTGTGGAGGGGGTGGAACTTGAAAGAAGGGAGGAGATCTCTTCTGAAGATACTGCTGGGAAGGATGGAAAAGTAGAAGAGGAGGTCAGGGGGTGGGGGGGTGGCGGAGAGGGAGAGGTGATTTTGGGAAAATCAGACCTGTTGGTGTAAATTTTCCTAATGAAGTAGGTGGCCAGATCGTTGGGGGTGAGGGATGGGGGAAGGGGAGAGGGAGGGGGCCTAAGGAGTGAGTTAATTGTCCAGAACAACTGATGAGGGTGATGGGCATGGGTGTCAATAAGGGTGCCAATAAGAGAAGGATATCCCTTCTTGACTGCCCAGCTGGCACCCCAGGCCACTCACCTGCCCCAGCAGTCCCCCTGGGTGGGGGAGAAAGAGTGAGCTGGGTGGCAGGTCAGCCTAGGTTCTCTATGTTTAACTTCGCCAGGCATAGGGTGAGGTGGGTGAGGAGTTCTGCTGGGGAGGGGAGGAAAGGGACCCACCCTCCCTACTACGGGATCAGGAAGATTGGAGTTAAGGGGTCAAATGAAAGTCTTTCCCCCTTTTCTTCTTCTCCCTGTTTCCCAGTACTTCACATCATCTCCAACCTTTCCATCACTCACAGCCCTCTTGGACCTAAACTCCCTGGGGGCAATGTTGACCGGTGCTACTGGAATAACCCAGATATTGAGGCCCATTTGATGAGGAGGAGAGAGCCTGAACATTCCCCCAGACTGTAAACCCATTGTGGACAGGGAATGTGTCTAACAACTCAGTTATAATTTATTCTCCCAAGTGCTTAGTACAGTGTTCAGGACACAAAAATGCTCAATAAATACATTGAATGATTGATTGATTATAGGGAGTTTGGGGTGGTCCCCCTCCAACCCCTTCCTGTGGGCAGCCCCACTCCCTTCCCCCCCTAACTGTAGTTGTTCTGGGAAGGGGCAACCCCCATGACCTCTCCTGTCACAACGACACCATCCTCTACATCATGGGGAAGCAGAGTGGCTCAATGGAAAGAGCCCTGGCTTGGGAGTCAGAGGACCTGGGTTTGAATCCCAACTCTGCCACTTGTCATCTGTGTGACTGTGGGCAAGTCACTTAATTTCTCTGTGCCTCAGTTCCCTCATCTGGAAAATGGGGATTAACTGTGAGCCTCACATGGGACAACCTGATTACCCTGTATCTACCCCAGCGCTTAGAACAGTGCTCTGCACATAGTAAGTGCTTAACAAATACCAACATTATTATTATTATTATGTGGACACCCTTACCCGCCTCCAGTTCACAGGAGAATTTTCATCTCCAGCCCCCAAGACTGGGTTTCCCCCGGACTCACCAGCTGACACCTCCCTGGGTTGTCACAGCCGTTAGCCCTGGCAGCAGGGCAGATTCTCCGTTATTTGATGGTGGCCACGCTTACCTCACCAGGAACTGAAGTCCCTTTTGCAGGATCAGTTCCAACACTTGACTCTGAAGGGCACCACCCTCCGATAGGAAGGCGCTATTTGAATGTCTTATCGGTCACTGGCAGAACTCATCAGAGGCAGTTGGAAGAGTGAGCGGGAAACTAATGAACAGGAATTACAACTTGTGAGCTGAGTTCGGATGTCAGTTAGGCTGCCTTGGTGCCCTTTGACCTCCAGGGAGTAGTCATCTGGTGCAGGCAGAACCCCACAAACTCTTCTGGGCTCTACTCCCTGGAAAAAGGAAATCCACGTTTTGTGCCAAACATTCCTACAGTCCTGGCCACAAGCTGCTTCCAGCTGATCTTTTTATCTCAGAAGTATCCTACATTGCCTCCCCTCTGCACCAAAAGCTCCTTGTGGGCAGGAAATGTGTCTACTAACTCTGTTATATTGTACTCTCCTAAGCACTTAATACAGTGCTCTGCAAATAGAAAGTGCTCAATAAATTTGATTGACTGATTGATTGGAGTAAGGGAGGCAAGGAGGAGATGACAAAGAAATAAGGGAATTTTAGGTTTTGTCTTTAGAAATATTTACAGTATATTCTTCTGAATTTCTCCATCTGAAATTCTGAGTTGGAATAATAATATTGATTATGCAGTGATTAATAGATGATTTGGAAACAATTAATAATTCATTAGTAAATAATTCCCAATAAACATTGATAAACCCAGCAAACCAAATAGTAGGAAAAACACCCATTTAATTGACATATTTAGATTTTTAATGATACTTGTTAAGCACTTAGTATGTACCAGACACTGTAGTAAGTGCTGGGGTAGTCATTAGATGACCAGGTTGGACTTAGTTCCTGTCCTTTACAGGGTTTACAAACTTAATCCCCATTTAACAGATGAGGAAACTGAGGATCACAGAGGTTGACTTACTCAAGATTACACAACAGACAACTAGCAGCCCCCTTCCACCTGTGTTTCTGACCCCATTCTTTCATATCTTTCTAAAACACGCACACCCTCTTTCCTTCCTCCGTGACTGCCATCTTCAACTGTTCACTTTTCAGCAACATACACCCCTCCAGCAGGGCCCTTCCATCCTCATGTCCCTTCAGGTGGATAATAATAATAATAATGTATGTTAAGTGCTTACTATGTACTAAGAACTATGGTAAATTAAGATAATCAGATCCCACATGGAGCTCCCACCATCATTCAAACAATGGTATTCATCTAGCACTTCCTATGTGCAGAGCACTGTACTAAGCACTTGGGAGAGCACAGTACAACAGAATTAGCAGGCTCTTTCCCTGCCCATAACGAGCCTACAGTTTTGATGGGGAGACAGACATTAAAATGAATGAGTAGCTCATAATATATAATTTAAAGATATGTATACAAATACTTTGGGGTAGGGATTGGAGTGAATGGCAAATGTCCAAAGGTCACAGATCCAAGTGCAAAGACAATACAGAAGAGAGAGTGAACCAGGGAAAAGCAAGCTTAATTGTGAAAAGACTGTTGGAAGAAATGTGACCTTAACAATGCTTTGAAGGTGGAGAAAGTGGTGGTATAGTGTATTTGGAGGGGGAGGGAGATCCAGGCCATGAGGAGGATATGGGAAAGGGATCAATAGCAAGGTAGAATAGATCAGGGCAGAATGAGTAAACTGGTGCTAGAGGAGTGGAGTGTGGTGATCAGTGAGGTGATTAGTGAGATTAGTGAGGTGAGGGAAGATGGGGTGAGCTGATTGAGTGCCTTAATGCCAGTGATAAGGAGTTTCCTTTTGATGTGAATGTGGATGGGCAGCCACTGGAGGTTCTTGAGGAGTGGGGGGAGTGGGGAGATATGGACTGAATGTTTTTGGTGAAAAATGTGTCATGTAGCAGAGTGAAATATGGACTGGAGTGGGAAGAGACAGGAGGCAGGATGGTCACCCAGAAGGCTGATACAGTCATTAAGGTGGGATGAGATAAATGCTTGGATTATCATGGCAGTGGTTTGGATGGAGAGGAGAGGGCAGATTTCAACAATGTTTGAAGGTAGAAACGAAAGGATTTGGTGACAGATGGAATATGTCGGGAACGATGAGTCGAGGACCAAACCAAGGTTTCAGGTTTGTGAGATAGGGAGGAAAGTAGTGTGTTGTGTTCCCTACAGCATCCTCAAATCCACCCCAAATATCCAAGGATTTTCCCCCACCAGGGATACCAGGATGGACCAGAGAATGTCTGAGATTGAGTCTGCCTCTTTCCACCACCTAAATATCCCTGGCCACCTCCAGACAGCGCTACCACTGTGGAATGTTTTCAGGGATGAAGTCAACTCTGCAACCTAAAGGATTCTGGGCTGTGTTAAGCAGTGCTGCCTGTTGCCAGCATGCTGTCTGGCAACAGGATGCAATCCTGTGGAGGTGGAGGGGTCAGTCTGGAGTGTCCTGCAGCTGAAAGGGATTGAGGATGTAGTGGGGCTTGGGATTGGGAGAGATACATCCCCAATTGGCAAAAATCAGCCACTCCAGCTTCCACCGGCAGCTCCAGAATGGCTTAGGCATGACAGATGCTACCTTAGAAGAAACACTGGTGACAGCCTTCTTCAGAGACTCCAGCTTTGCATATTCTCAGTATCACTTTCCCATCCACAGTGGAAGTTCTCACAAACTCCTTTTTCTCTCGATATTCTTCCACTGAGTCTCTACCCAAGTTCTGCCCATCCCGATAGAATTGCATGGTTGGGGAGAACTGGGATCAAAACCGCCTCACCCCTATAAAAACAATAATAATAATAATGATAATTGTGGTATTTAAGTGCTTACTATGCTTACTGTACTATGTGCTATGTTGAATACAAGCAAATTGGGCTGGACCCAATCCCAGTCCCATGTGGGGCTCACAGTCTCAATCCCATTTTACAGGTGAGATAGCCAAGGCCCAGAGAAGTAAAGTGATTTGCCCAAGGTCACACAGCAGACACGTGGCAAAGCCAGGATTAGAACTCATGACTGTTTGACTCCCAGGCCTATGCTCTATCCACTATTCCACACAGCATCTCTATGTTCTCAGCACTCATGTTGGGGTTCAGGTGACAGGCTGAGTGTCTTCCCAAACCCAAACCATGATGGGCGTCACTGGTCCATTCACAGCATCCTGAACTGTAACAAAGGGACATGGCTAGAAAGGAGCTGGAGCAGGGGTCTTGGTGGGATGGGGAGCTGAGTAACAACCTTCTTCCTCCTCTCTTTCCCTAGCAGAACCCAAACAGGTTTAGCATGTATAACCAGGAAATCTGCTGGGGTTCTGTTCCAGCAGAGAGCAGATCTAATTACCTCACATCCCCCAGGACTCTCGCTTGATTATCTGACAGCAAGAAGGAACCTGGGTTTGAATGAAGAGTTAATTACCATTCCGAGTCCATCCGCAGCCTGCTCACTTCCGGGTCTCCAGCCTTATTGCCCACGGTTTGTGTGAGCACCCTCACCAGCGGACAGAGCGATGGGGGTGATTTATTTAGTAAAGATAGACCTTGCATGATCCGAGATCTGTGGGTGGCCCCTGTGGAAATCATAGTGCTCTGAGGAAAAGCAGGAAATGGACAGTAACAGTGACAGGCACATGAGGAAAGATGAATACAGAAAAACCAACCCGAAAGAGTAGACAAGGACAACGATGAGCGCATTGAAAGTGCAATGAAGCTGAGCCGTTTTCGGTTAGAGTTGGAGGAAAAGGGGAACAGGAAGCATGTTCAGGTCTGGAGGAACAAAGCAGCGCTGAGCAGAGACCAAAGGAAAGTGGGGACAGGAGAGCAGTGGGGAAAGATGCAGGGGCAGGCAAAGGGAAAAGTGAGAGGGAACCACAACCTGACAGTCTCAATCTTCTCTGTGAACTGGTGAATAAGAATGTCATCAGAGCACTTGGTGGGGAGAGAGATGGTTGTGAGCCCCATGTGGGAAAGGGACTGTGTCAAACCTCATTCAGTTGGATTTGCCTCAGCACCTAGAAGCATTTTGTTTTCTTTTATAGTATGTTAAATGCTTAATATGAGCCAGGCACTATACTAAAAACCAGTTAATCAGGGTGGACACAGTCCAGGTCCCTCAGGAGCTCACAGTCTTAATCCCACTTTACAGATGAGGTAACTGAGGTACAGAGAAGTTAAGTGGTTTGGCCAAGGTCACACAGCAGACAACTAGCAGAGTTAGGATTAGAACCCAGGTCCTTCTGATTCCCAGGCCATGCTTCGTCTCAGTACTTGGCACCTAGTAAGCACTTAACAAATATCACACTTATCATGGGAAGCATCATGGCCTAGTGGATAAAGTATGGGCCTGGGAGCCAGAAGGTCAGGGTCCTAATCCCAGCTCTGATACTTGTCTGCTGTGTGACGTTGTGCAAGTCACTTTGCTTCTCTGTGCCTTAGTTCCCTCATCGGTAAAATGTGGATGAAGACTGTGAGCCCTACGTGGGACAGGGACTGTGTCCAACTCGTTTATCTTGTATCTACCCCAGTGCTTAGAACAGTGCCTAGCACATAGTAACCGCTTAACAAATGTCATTATTATTATTCATTATTATTGGTATTATCATCATCATTATTATCATCATTCTCATGATTAGGTTGGGTTGCTGAGCAACTGTGGGCCCCTGGTCACTAGCTTCCAGATGGTGTCATCTTGTCTGCGTTCTGTCCTCTTCCTCCCACTTCAAGTCCAACACTTCTTTTTTAATGGCATTTGTTAAGTGCTTACTATGTGCCAGGCACTGTATTAAGTGCTAGCTTGGATAAAAGGTAATCAGATTGGACATAGACCATGTCCTATTGAGGCTCTAAGTCTTGATCCATGTTTTACAAAGGAGGTAATTGAGGCAACGGAGAAGCTAAGTGACTTGTCCAAGTCACAAAACAGACACTGGCAGAGCCAGGATTAGAATCCTCTGATTCTCAGGCCCGTGCTTCATTAGGCCACGGCGCCACTACATCCTACTGGGTTTTCCCTTCAAATTTTCCAGATTCGCTCCTTCCTCCCACTCTTTCAATCACCAGGCTGGGTCATGTTCCTGTCATCTCTCAGTTGCACCGATGCAACTCACTAATCTTCTTGTCCCCAGCCCCTTCCCTATCCACCACTTGTCTGCTGTGTGACCTTGAGCAAGTTACTTAACTTCTCTGTCCCTCAGTTACCTCATCGGTAAATTGGGGATTAGAAGTGTGAGCCCCACATGGGACAACCTGATTACCCTGTGTCTACGCCAGTGCTTAAAACAGTGCTTGGCACATGGTAAATATTTAACAAATACCATAATTATTGTTTTTAGATTTTTCTACATTCCACTCTGGGAACTGTGTTCTTAAAATGATTGACTGACTACAAATCAGAGCCTTCACTCAGCTCCTCAAAAACCTCCCGTGGTTACAGATTTCTCCAGAAAAAGCAAACCTTTCTGCCAATGGGATTTAGGATTCTCCCCCAGCTCTCTCCTTTATTAGAGTTTATGGTGTTGGTTGGGCCCTTACTATGTGCCAGGCACTGTAGAAAGCGCTGGGGTAGATACAAAGTAATCAGATTAGACACGGTCCATGTCCCACAGGGGTTCACAGTCTTACACCCCATTTCACAGGTGAGGCAACTGAGGCACAGCGAAGTTAACTGTCTTGCCCAAGGTCACCCAGCAGACAAATGGCAGCTCTGGGATTAGAACCCAGGTCCTCTGACTCCCGGACCCAGGCTCTTTCCACTACACCACACTGCTTCTTTCTCACCTTTCTGGTATTCTCAACCACTCACGCTTGCACTCTTCACTCCTCACAAGCCAATTTTGTTACCACTCCTTCCTCTCACCTCTAACAAGACACGTCCAAAACACTGAGCCTGTGTTCCCCACCTCCCTTTACAGCTCCCCATGGAAACCCCTCTCCTACAGAACCCAATCCCCGACCAATCCCCACCTTCCCAAACATGTCACCCCAACAGATTAACAAAATTAGCATGTGTTTAGCCGATTTATTTCACTTATTAATCTTGTTAATACAATCTGTGTTTACCACTCTTCCCCATGAAAATCTCAGTTTTTTGAGGGTAGGCATAGTGACTGTAATTCTCATCGTATGCTCCCAAACACTTCCTCCAACGCTCTGTGCACATCTATTCTCAGTCGGGTGAGCTCAATGCAGTAGGGGCTCAGGGATGGAGTCCCCCATCAGAAATAAGGGATGAGCCTCAGTTCTGAGAATTTGGGGTGAGAATGCGCAGGGAGGAGTTGATTGGAGCTCTGCTGGTCTGGTCTGTGTAGCACCATTCACATTCTCTCATCCCACCCATCCTATTCCCGCTGGGGCACGGAGAGCAGCGACAGTGTCGACGGGTATGAGGCATCACACACTGAGAAGCAGTGTGCCCTAATCGATACAACCTGAGCCTGGGGATCAGAAGGCCCTGATTTCTAATTCAGCCTCTCTCACTTGTCTGCTCTGTCACCTTTGGCAAGTCACTTCATTTCTCTGTGCCTCACTTACCTCTTCTATAAAATGGAGATTAATAATAATCATCATCATAATGGAACTTATTAAGCACTTACTTTGTGCCAAGCACTGTTCTAAGCACTGGGGTATACACAAGGTAATCAGGGTAGACTCGTTCCCCATCCCACGTGGTGCTTACGCTCTTAATCATCACTTTACAGATGAGGTAACTGAGGCACAGAGAAGTGACTTGACTAAATTCTCACAGCAGACAAGTGGCAGAGCCGGGATCAGAACCCATGACCTTCTGACTCTCAGACCCGTGCCTTAGCCACTACACCATGCTGCTTCTCAAGAGTCCCACGTGGGACAGAATTTGTGCCCAACCCATTTTGATTGTATCCACACCACTGCTTAGTACAATGCCTGGAACATTGTAAGAGCTTAACAAATACCATAACTATTAGCTTAGTGGAAAGAGCACGGGCTTGGGAGTCAGAGGTCGTGGGTTCTAATCCAGGCTCCGCCACTTGCCAGTGGTGTGACTTTGGGCAAGTCACTTAAATTCTTTGTGCCTCGGTTACCTCATCCATAAAATGGGGATTAAGATCTTTGGCTCCACGTGGGACAACCTGATTACCTTGTACCTACCCCTGCACTTAAAACAGTGCTTGGCACATAGTAAACACTTAACAAATGCCATCATTATTATTATTCTGGTAAATTCAAGGTGAGGCCCGTAACCACATTAGCCAGCTCCACACTGAGCCAGGAACAGAACCCAATCCCACACGAATGTTCAAAAAGAATTGCCATAAACCAGGAGAATCTGGAGTCTATCACAACTGTGCGGTGGAGGCGACCTGCCCCTCTGCCCTCCGAGTTCGGGGTCCGGTGGAGGAGTAAGGAGCAGAAGGGTCAGTGGCACTTGTAAAACCCCACTGAGGTTCCAGAGTGGCAGCAGCTGCTTTACTGCCCCCAGCCCCACCCTCAGCAGGGACACTTCCCCAGTAGCAGCAACAGTAGCAGAGACCCCTCCTAGGCTGGGCCTGCTCTGGGGGAGCAGAGGAGGAGGCGGGGACACAGCAGCTGCATACCTGGGAGGGGAAGGAGCGCTACAGGGTGCAGAGGGCAGGGGCCGGGAGGCTCCCTAAGGGGCAGGAGGGACCCCCGGGCCGGGCTGGGGGGCGAGCAATGGGGCATCGGCCCCAGGGGGGGGATCCCCATCTCCAGTGGCTGAGGCTGGTCCCTCCCCTGGGGGGCTCACTGGAGTCTCCTGAGCGGGGGCAGGCACAGGGTTTTCCCCAGCCCCACCAGGCACAGGGCAGATGGTCAGGGATTCATCGGTGTAATAAAGGCGGAAGAAAGGTCGGAGGGTCCCAGAGAAGGCAGCGCGGGGGAAAGTGTAGATGTGGGATCCGTCGGTGCCACTGTAGAAGGAGACGTCTCCGGCCTCGTAGTCCAGGTAAACCACCACCCGGCTGGGGGAGGTGGTCGGGGGGAGAGGGACGTGAGGAGAGGTGAGCGCAGAGTATTCATCATGATCTTTCTTCACGGCCCAGAATCCATTCGCAGGTGACTCCCAGATCTCCCCTTTTCTCCTCACATTTTCCCTACAAACCCCCAGATACCAGCGAGTCGCTTCTCCCACCTCCACCTCCCAGCAATGTCTCCCGGAGGTGAAGCTCTCGCGGCCCAGCACACAGTCAGAACCAGTGAATCTCTCCGGGTTGTTGGGCAGGTCCTGCCGTGTGTCTCCCGCTGTCACCCGTTTCCGATCCTCAGACAGGACGAGATAGCGATACGCCGTGTCGGGATCGAGAGTGACGTTGGCTGCGGACAGAGTGTGTGGGTGAGCGTTGGGGGCTCGGGGCAGAGGAGACCCCGGGCCGGGCCAGGCCAGGGCGGAGCCCGGGAGGGCTGCCCGGAGAGGGCGGGTCCGGAGCCGTGACCCCCGCCCCGCGGGCCCCCCGGCTACCGCCGCACACTGTGTCCCCCACGGGCCCCGCCCCGAGGCTCCGCCCCGCCCCCCGGACGAGACGGCGGTGACGTCATCACGCTCCGCCCCGTCCCCAGGGCTCAGGCACCAGCTGCCCCCCATCTCCGGCGGGGAGTCCCCCGCCCCTGCCTGGGGCTTCACCTCCCCTCTGTTCCCCCTACTCCAGTCCAGCCATTCCGGGAGGCTCCTGGAGCTCCGACAGCAGCAGGGGGGTAGGGGGGGCAGGAAGAAGAGGAGGAATATATATATATATAATTCATTTATTTCTATTGATGCCTGTCTACCCCTCTAGACTGTGAGGACGTTGTGTGCAGGAAATGTCTGTTCATCGTTGTTATTGTTCTCTCCCAAGCGCTTAGTACGGTGCTCTGCATACAGTAACCACTCAGTACATACCACTGACTGACTGAGTGACTGAGAAAGAGGAGGAGAAGGTAGCAGAGGCCACTGGCAACAGGCCTGGATCTGGTTCTCAGGGATGGAGTCAGGAAGGGCCAGGACCCCCGAGGGTGGGAGGGACCTAAGATCTCAGAGAATGTCAGGGTCACTTACCCATGTGCAACTGGCCCCTGCTCCACTCTGCAAGAGAACAGAGAGGAGACGTCACTGGGCTGATGCAGCAGATGCAAACCCCAACAGGAGAAAACCGACAGAAATGAAAGAAACACAGAACTTACTGAGCTCCATCTGGAGTTTCCCTGAAAAGGAAAAGAATTAATATTAATTTAAAAGAAATATTAAAATAACTCAGGGACACGCCAGAAGGGGGAGAAGTCGGGGTGGGCTGGGAGGGGATGTGATGGGGTCAGAGGAGTCTACTTCTGGTACATAGAGCAGGGAATGACCCAGTGGACAGAATCCCAACTGCCAAGAGGATGGATCTGGAATGGTGACCACTGTCACTGAAATCTCCAGGAAGAGCCAGTTGGTTATCATCAATCAATCATGCAATTAATGGTATTTACTGAGTGCTTTCTGTGTGCGGAGCACTATACTAAGTGCTTCAGGGAATAAAGTACAACAGAGTTCCTTGCCCACAAGGAGCTTACAGCCTAGGGGGGAGACAGCCATTAATATAAATAAATAAATTAAGATGAAGTGGTCTCCCTGGCCCAGGCACTACACTCAGGATACGGATATACAAACACATTCACACAGACACACACACACAAACACACCCCCATCAATTTACTGTTATCAGATAACATCTCCCACTGCTCAGATCTCAAGGCTCCTCTGGGATTGTGGTTGCACTGGGGAACTGGACAGCAGGACGGGACTGGGGCAGGAAATGGATCGGGAGAGCTGAGCTTAAGTCTGAATGGAGGAGTTGAGGAAGGGGTCTCTACTCCTTATTGTCTCCCCACCTCCATCAATGACAGTCGTTGCAAACACAGGGTTAGCTGGTTTCTTCTCTGGGAAAAACAGAATGTCAGGTTGGGAGTCATTTGAGGGGTTGGGCCTGTGGCCTGGTCTCCCCTCCGACCAGTCAGCTGGGAGCTCAGAACTCTGACCTATCTGCCCTCCAATCCCATGCTGTCCTCCTATCTTTCCCTGCAGTAATGGGGTGTACGGGAACATTCTTGTTCCTTTACCTTTGTCCCTGGGGTGTTTCCAGATGAGATAAAGACCCCCAGCGATGAGCAGTCCCAGCACAGGGAGGGTCACACCCAGGGTCACCATCAAGGATAAAGCCGTAGGGAAGAGGGGAGCTGAAATTCACAAAAATACCTTCAGAGGGAAACATGGAACAATTCCAGCCATTAACTTTCCTCCGGGGGATTGACAGCCCCACGAGAAGGACTCTAGCTGCATCTCTGCTGCAAGCCACATTGAGAGCCAGATACAAGGGCAGGGGCTCCAGGACTCCCCTTCTTTCTGCATGGCATGAGGGGATGGGGGCTGGGAGCCCAGTGTTTTGGGGGCACAGAGTCACCATGGGGAAGGACAAAGGGCAAAATATTTCACTGGCCAGGCTGGGCTCGGGTGAGGGGACAATAGGGTCTGGGAGGAGAAGGGGCCTCTACCTGTTTACTTGTTTTGATGTCTGTCTCCCTGCCTCTTGATTGTAAGCCCGTTGTGAGCAGGGATTGTTTCTCTTTATGCTGAACTGAACTTTCCAAGCACTTAGTACAGTGCTTGGCACATAGTAGGCACTCAATAAATATGAATGAAGGACTGAATGAATGATTCTCCAGGGAGAGCGCTGAGTCCTCACTGTGAGATCTCACTCCCCTTCTCTCTTTTCCCAAGCTTTGACCATTTCCTCCAGGGCAGGATTCCCTTGGAACCAGGAAACAGCTGCCTCCCCTTGTGTTCCTGCTCCCTGTCCACCCTGCCGGTGGTTCTCTCTGGGAAGATGCAGAGGGAGGGACAACAGTGCAACACACAGGTTTCCTCACTGTGGTGAGAAGGGCAAGAGGGGAAGGATGGCACTCAGTCTGTTCCTACCTTGGCCTAAACTCCAAATTCCCTCCCAAACTCACTCCACACTTCCATTTTCTGCTTTCCTGACCAGTGCCCCCATTCATGCCTGTGTGCCCTTCAAAACTAAAACTTGTATCTGTGTGTGCATACGTGATAGGATGGTGTGATGTCTACAACTGTTTGCTAAAAATCCACAGTGAAGAAGCATGGCCTAATGGAAAGAACATGAACCTGGGAATCAGAGGACCTGGGTTCAAATTCTGACTTTGTCACCTTGGTTTTTTTCATAGTATTTCTTAAGCACTTACTATGTGCCAGGCACTGTTAAGCAGTGGGATAGGTACAAGATAATTGAGTTGGGCATAATTCCTGTCCCACATAGGGCTCACAGTCTTACCCCATTTTACAGATGGGTAACTCAGACACAGACAAGTTAAATGACTTGTCCAAGGTCACACAGCAGACAAGTGGCACAGCCAAGATTTGAACCCAGGTCTTCCTGACTCATAGACCATGCTGCTTCCTGCTGTCTAAAATGCCTGCTATGGGACCTTGGGCAAATCCCTTAAACTCTATGTGCCTCAGTTACCTCATCTCACTTGATCAATTTTATTAGTTAGGTGCTTACTGTGCACACAGGACCAGACTAAGTCTGGGAGAATACAATACAATGGAGTTTGTAAATGTGATCCCTGCCCTCAAGGATCTTACAATCTAGAGGGGAAAACAGATACTCAAATAAATTTCAAGTAGGGGAAATGGGCAGGGAATGGGGTGAGTATCAAAGTGCTTCAAGAGTAAACACCCAAGTGCACAGGCAATGACAAAAGAAGGGAAAATCTTGGAGAAGACATGAATTTAGTAAGGCTCTGAAGATTGGCAGAGTGGTTGTCTGTGGGTTATAAATGAATAGGGAGTTCCAGTCAGGAGAGAGAAAGTGAGAAAGGAGGCAACAACGAGATAATTGAGATCAAGACACAGTGAGTAGGTGGGCATTGGAGGAGTGAGGTGATTGAGGTGGGTTTTACTGGGGGATTAGCAAGGCTATATAGGAAAGGCATAGTTGATTGACATCCTTAAAGCTGTGAGCTCAGTTGGGACAAGGAGTGGGTCTGAAATGCTTATGCTGTATCTACCACAGGGATTGGTAAAGTGTTTGGCATACAGTAGGCACATAAAAAAACCCCAATTATTGTTATTTATATTACTATTATCACTCCTATTGTCTCCCAAGGCCCTAGCCCAACCAGCCCTGGCCTCACCACACCACACCTCCACCCAACCCTCCCTGATCCCACATTACCAAAGACTAGTCCCCACAGTGATGGAGCATAACCAGACCCAGAGAGGGCTTTGCACCCAGCCCTAACAGATTGGATTAAGTACAACCGGAAGCTAGTCCTTCCCTGACCCTGCACAGCTTCTGTGTTAGAAGAAAGCCAAGCAATAGAAAACATAAATGTCTCCAGAGCAAATGTCTCCAGGTGAGAGGGGGATGTCTGCACAGAGCCACATCTTAGCCCCAAGCTGCTTGGAATCAAAGAAATCCAGTCCAGAAACAGACCCAGGAGGGACTGACCCATGGAAAATGTTCCATGGAATTGCTGCTGTGGACATTACTGCCTGTGGAACAGCAGGGGGTTGGGGACAGTAGGAAAGGACTCTTTACAGAAGGAAAGGACCCTGTAGAGTCCTAGAGGAGAAGGGGATGCTGGGTAGGGGCAGACGGTCTAGAAGGCTGCCTCAGACTGAGAGAGTAGCATGCACCACTGGTCACAATGAAAAAACAGCCACTCACCAACCACCTGCACCTCCAGAGGGGCTTCTTCATACTCTTGGCCATCATAAAAAGAGCAGCGAAACTTTCCCTCATCAGAGTCTCTGACACTGTGTATTCTCACAGCCATATTCCCATAATCCATGGCATCTCTCACCAACTCCGTTCTCCCTTGATACTCCTCCATCTGGTCTCCAAACTGATCCTTTCCATTATCGTACAGGTGGACAATGTTAGAAACCTGGGATCGGAACCACCTTATCTGCATGTATTCAGCAGGCATCTTGGGGTCGAGGTAACAGGGTAACTCAGCAACTTCTCCTTCCAAGGCCAGGATGGGCTCATCAGGCCCTATCACAACAAACTGAGCTGGAACAAAGGGAAACAGTAGGAGAGGAGCTGGGACTTGGATATAATAATGTTGGTATTTGTTAAGTGCTTACTATGTGCAGAGCACTGTTCTAAGCGCTGGGGCAGATACAGGGTCATCAGGTTGTCCCACGTGAGGCTCACAGTTAATCCCCATTTTACAGATGAGGGAACTGAGGCACAGAGAAGTGAAGTGACTTGCCCACGGTCACACAGCTGACAAGTGGCAGAGCCGGGAGTCGAACTCATGACCTGTGACTCCGAAGTCCAGGCTCTTTCCACTGAGCCACGCTGCTTCCCTATCAGTTGGATATCAGTTGGAGGGGGAAAACAATACCCCAAAAGGGAAGGGCAGAGCTGCCCCTCATCCACCATCTGAAGGCCCCAAGAATAACCTGAGCTGACAGTAGACACACAGTCCCCTCGGCTCTTATCTTAGAGAAGCAGCGTGGCTCAGTGAAAACAGCTTGGGCTTGGGAGTCATAGGTCATAGGTTCTAATCCCAGCTTTGCCGCTTGTCAGCTGTGTGACCTTGGGCAAGTCTCTTCTCTTCTCTGTGCCTCAGTGACCTCCTCTGTAAAATGGGGATGAAGACTGTGAGCCCTACATGGGACAACCTAATCACCTTGTATCTTCCCCAGCGCTTAGAACAGTGCTTGGCACTTACTAAGTGCTTAACAAATACCAACTTTTTTTATCTCTGGAGAGAAGCATTCAGACTGGGGGGACACAGGGGATTTTGTTCCTCTTCTGAAACATAACTATGGGGCAGTGAACTGGAAAAGAAACTCCTACCTGAGCCGAGTGTGACCAGCTGGAGGAGGAGGAGGTGGTGGAGGCATCTGGATGTGAAAGATTCTGGGAAATCCTCCATCGTCTTCATCACTGGGGCCTTAGAGAGACAATAATGGCTCAATCAACACCTGTTCCTCACTATGAAAGAGCCAGGAAGGGGAAGGAACACAGGCCACATGACAGGGAAAACTCCTAGACCTGACTTCAGTACAAGGGCAGCATCTTGTCTCATATGTCACCAACTGTTCTCTACCAAATTTCTGCCCCCAGGTGCCCAGATACCAGTCCCCAACACTCCTGGCCTCCGCCAGACCATGCACAGCTTCTGTCCCTCCGGTTGAGTCAAGGAAACAACCTAGATCTGCTCTTTGCTCCGACATGGGCTTCAGGATCTGGCCTCTGGACAGTAGGCTGGCATCTTCTGGGCATTCACAGTTGCAGGACACTGATCTTAGAGTTGGTGGTTTGATAACAGTGGTCAAGGGTCAGCTGGAGCTTTGGGACAATGTCTTTATCTCCATCTAGTATTTTCAGAGTCAGGGCAGGGATTAAGGACACTTGAAGGACTGAGTTGTGGTCCAGGGTCCTCAGAGGGTCCCAGCCCCAAGTGGTCTCCGGGGCACGGTTCTTAACAGAAAGGTACGACTTCTCCCTGCCCCCACACGTCACTGTAGATGTGAAGGTAGAAAAGGGTGTGGACTGGATTTTGTTCTACACTCCTCACCACACCCTGTTATTGGGAGGAATAATAATGGCTGTGGGAGGAGACTATGAAGTCCCTGTATCCTCTCCCATACCCAATGGGACCTGTGTGAACCCTGTGGTGGGAACTAGTTCCCCACTCTGAAGACCCTCATGTCCCTCCCAGGTTCTCGGCAGCCAGGACAGACCCCAGCTGGGCAGGGAGTAGAGGAGCCAAGGTCCCTGGGGGTATATGGATTTTCCTGGATGACAGAGGCAGGGTTGTGGATTGGGGAGGGGCACCAACCACCATCCCTATTCTGTGAATGTTTGATTTGAGGGCCTGGTTCCCTCACTCCTTCCACCTCCCCTCTGCCCCTGCTCCCCAGGAGAATTAGGCAGGCTGGAGGGGGTGGAGGGAGGGAGCAGGAGGACAGATCCTCTAACAATTTCACCATATGCCTTAATCCCATACCTTCCTAGAAGAGGGATGTTCAGGGCTTCTTTCTCTCTCTCTGCCCTGGAGGCGAGGGTGTCACTGGGTGAGGCAATGATGGGGTAATGGTCTTGATGCAGGAACTAGAAGGTGGGGATAAAGCCCAAACCCCCTATGGTTTCTCCTGACACTCAGATGTTGCTAACCCAAACTGGGGAGAGGAAGGGGATGACCAGATCTAATTTCCAAACTTTGCCCCTCCCTCCTTCCCCAAACCCATGTAAAGACAGGATGATGTGGGCAGGGTCAGGGGAGAGTGGACAGGGAAGAAAGGGAAGGGTCCAGAATCCCTAAAAACATGCTACTATCTGCTGTAGCCCCTGCACATATTCACTGAGAGCCCAAAAAATGAAAACAGTAATAATGACAATGAAAATAATAGTAGTAATAACGGTGGTATTTCTTAAGCACTTACTATGTGCACTGCGCTAAATAGTGAGATAGTCTAATGGAGAAGATAAGGTATCTTATCCCCATTTTACAAATGAAAAAAATGAGGCCCAGAGAAGAGAAGTGACTTTCCCAAGGCAACATAGCAGGCAAGTGGTAGAACCCAGATTAGACCCCAGGTCTCCTGACTCCCAGACTCAGGCTCTTCCCATGAGGCTACACTGTTCCCAAGGCCAATAGGGACACAGGGAAAGTTCCCCTGGGGCCAGGAAGGCTGTGATGGGGAGAGTCAGGATGATTAAACCCCAAGCTCTGGAGTCTGTCTGCCCAGTGCCTTTCTGAGGTCCAATGTGGGCAACAGTTTCATCAGGATCCCTCATCCATGGGTCCCCTCAGGGCAGCCAAAGTCTCCCCCCCTTCCTCTCTGCCCAAGAGGCTGGTGGTTACAACACAACTTCACACCATGACCTTTCTGCCCTTCTGCCCACCCTGCTTCTCCACAGCTCCCTTTAGGACTGCTGGGCCATATGGACCTGGGGTCTGCATTGCAGTGGGTGGATAGTCCCTCTTTTCTCTCAGCTCCCACCCCGCTCCACTTCCCCCAACCAACTACTACCCTCTGAGAACTGCGGGTGGGAACAGAGGCACAAGGGGATGCTGGACTCCGGCCCCTTTCCACAGCACCCTCCTTCTGCCTGTTGATGATGATGTTATATGTTAAGCGCTTACTATGTGCCAAGCACTATTCTAAGCCCTGGGGTAGATACAAGGGAATCAGGTTGTCCCTCATGGGGATCACAGTCCTAATCCTCATTTTACAGTTGGGGTAACTGAGGCACGAAGAAATTAAGTGACTTGCCCATGGTCACACAGCAGACAAGTGGCGGGGCTGGGACTAGAACCCAGGTCCTCTTACTCCCAAGCCCGTGCTCTTTCCACTAACTCATGCTGCTTCTCCAGCTGCCCTGCTGTCACCCCTGGCCACCCATCTGACCTCCAAAGTCTCCCAAGGTGGAGGAGGAAGCAAGAGCTGGGTCAGCCTAGGTTCTCTGCCTCCAGCTTCTCCAGGCTCAGGATTAGGGTAAGTGAGGAGTTCTGTTAGGGAGGGGAGGCGAGGGACTGCCACCCCTAAGCCATTCAGGGGTCAGGGAATTAGGGTTCGGGGGCCAAATGAAGGTCTTTTCCCCTTTTCTTCTTCCAACTGTTTTCCACCATCCCCCATCTACTCCAACCTTCCCGCTACCCACAGACCTCATGGGGCCAAACCTCCTGGGGGAAATGTGGACCGGGGCTACCGGAACAACCCAACAATTGTGGCCAATGGGAAGTGGAGGAGAGACCTCCTAGACTGTAAGCTCACTGTGGGCAGGGAATATGTCTACAAACTGTGTCATACTGTACTTTCCCAAGTGCTCAGTGCAGTGCTCAACTCACAGTAAGCACTTAATAAATACAATTGATTGACTGATTGATTGATTGATTGATTGATTGATTAGGGAGTTTGGGGTGTTCAGGCTGTCCCCTCTGCCCCCTTCCTTTGGTCACCCCCACCCACCCCACTCCTACTGGACATCCCTTGGATACCAGCGTGGTTCAGTGGAAAGAGTGCAGGCTTGGGAGTCAGAGGTCGTGGGTTCTAATCCCGGATCCGCCGCTTGTCAGCTGTGTGACTTTGGAGGACTCACTTAGCTTTTCTGTGCCTCATTTCCCTCATCTGTAAAATGGGGATTAAGACTGTGAGCCCCACATGGGACAATCTGATCCCCTTGTATCACCCCCCTCCCCAGCGCTTAGAACAGTGCTTGGCACATAGTAAACGCTTAACAAATGCCATCATTATTATTATTATCATAATTATCATTATTACCCCATCCCCCCTCCAATTTCCAAGACAGTTACCCCAAAACTCAGTTCCAGCCCCCAAAAGCAGGGTTCCCCCAAGCTCACCAGCCCGACTTCTCCCTAGACCATTACAGCCAGCAGCCCCAGCAGCAGGACAGATTCTTCATTGTTTGCTAGTACCCAGGCTCACCTCACCAGGAACTGATGTAGGATCCTTCTGTAGGATCAGTACCAGGAATTGACGCAGATGAACGCCACCCTCCAATAGAAACGCAGCATTTGTAGGTCTCATCAGTCACTGGGCAGAACCCCTCAGAGACGGTTAAAAGAGTGAAAGGGAAACTGATTAATAGAATGGCGGCTTGTGAGCTGAGTTTGCATGTCTCTTAGCCCGCAGTAGTGCCCCTGGATCTCCCGGGAGGATTCACCTCCTGCAAGCAGAACTCCACAAACTCTCCAGGACTCTCCACAAACTCTCTGACAAAAGGAATCCATATTTGGTGACAAACACTACCACAATCTTGGCCAAAGACTGCTGCCATCTGTTCTTTTCATCTCAGAAGTACCGACATTGCCTCCCCTTCTAGACTATAAACTCCCTGTGGGCAGGGAGTGTGTCTATTAACTCTACTATACTGTACTCTCCTAGGCACTTAGCAGGGTGCTCTGCGCACGGTAAGTGCTTAATAAATTTGATTGATTGGAGGAAGGGAGGTGAGGAAGAGATGGCAAAGGAATAAGGAAATTTTAGCTTTTGTCTTTAGGAATGTTTACAATACATATTAATTTCACCATCTGAGATTCTGGGTTGGAATAATAATACACTGAAGTTGTATTGCATTTCCATTTTTAAAGCACTTTTACATCATGGATCTCAATCGTAGTAACTGTGAAATTCGTTAAGGTCTTACAACTTGTCGCGTACTGTCCTAAGCCTGGGGGTTGATAGAAGATAATCAGACTGCTGGACACAGTCCTTTCTCCTAACGGAGCTCAGTCTTGGTGGGAGGGAAAAATAGGTTTTTCACCCTCATTTTACAAAAGAAGAAACTGAGGTAAGAGTAATTAAGTGACGTGCTCAAAATCACACAGCAGGTAAGAGGCAGAGCTGGGGTTAGAACCCAGATCCTCTGCTCTCTTGATCCCATCCACCTCTCCAAAAGCATCTCTCCCCACCTAGCCCCCGTCCTCTCTTCCCACTCTGGATGATCAGGTCACCGCTCTCAACTCCACCCTCTCTACTCATCTCAACTCTCTCACCCCCCTTTCCCTCCGCCACTCTCGCTCCACTAACCCACAGCCCTGGGTCACTGCCTCTGTCCACCTCCTACCCTCCTATGCTCGAGCTGCTGAGTGCTGCTGGCAAAGGTCCAAGCACCAAGCCGACCTTATCCATTTCAAATTTATCCTTTCCTGCATTAATTCTGCCCTCTCCTCCGCCAGGCAAAACTTCTTTTCCTCCCTCATTGACACCCATGCCCGTCACCCCCGCCAATTGTTCCGGACCTTTAACTCTCTCCTTAGGCCCCCTGTTCCTCACCCTCCCCCATCCCTCACCCTCAATGATCCGGCCACCTACTTCATCACAAAAATTAACACAATCAGGTCTGAGCTCCCAAAGTCACCCCTCCCCCTCCTGCCTCCACCTCCCAACCCTCTCCCTTACTTTCCCATCCTTCCCTGCAGTATCCTCAGAGGAGATCTCCTCTCTCCTCGCAAGTGCCATCCCCTCCACCTGTGCCTTGGACCCCATTCCCACTCACCTTATGAAAACCATCGCCCCTGCCCTCCCCTCCTTAACTTCTACCTTTAACCACTCTCTCTCCAATGGCTTCTTCCCCTCTGCCTTAAAACATGCCCATGTCTCCCCCATTCTAAAAAAACCCTCTCTCGACCCCACTTCCCCTTCCAGTTATCGCCCTATCTCCCTACTACTCTTCCTTTCCAAGATCCTAGAACGAGTCGCCTACACTCGCTGCTTAGAATTCCTTAACTCCCATTCTCTCCTGGACTCCCTCCAATCTGGCTTTCGTCCCCTCCACTCTACCGAGACTGCTGTCTCTAAGGTCACCCATGACCTCCTTCTTGCCAAATCCAATGGCTCCTACTCTATCCTAATCCTCCTTGATCTCTCAGCTGCCTTTGACACTGTCGACCATCCCCTTCTCCTCCACGCCTTATCTCACCTTGGCTTCACGGACTCCATCCTCTCCTGGTTCTCCTCTTATCTCTCTGGCGGTCATTCTTGGTCTCCTTCGTGGGCTCCTCCTCCCCTTCCCATCCTCTAACTGTTGGGGTTCCTCAAGGGTCAGTTCTTGGCCCTCCTCTGTTCTCCATATACACTCACTCCCTCGATGAACTCATTCGCTCTCACGGCTTCAACTATCATCTCTATGCAGATGACACACAGATCTACATCTCTGCCCCTGTCCTCTCCCCCTCCCTTCAGGCTCGTATCTCCTCCTGCCTCCAAGACGTGTCTACCTGGATGTCTGCCCGCCACCTAAAACTCAACATGACCAAAACTGAGCTCCTTATCTTCTCTCCCAAGCCCTGTCCTCTCCCTGACTTCCTTATCACCGTGGATGGCGCGACCATCCTTCCCGTCTCTCAGGCCCGCAACCTCGGTGTCATCTTTGACTCGGCTCTCTCATTCACCCCACACATCCAATCCATCACCAACACCTGCCGTTCTCACCTTTGTAATATCACCAAGATCTGCCCTTTCCTCTCCACCCAAACGGCTATCTTACTGTTACAGGCTCTCATAATATCCCGGCTAGACTACTGTGTCAGCCTGCTCTCTGACCTCCCTTCCTCCTGTCTCTTCCCGCTCCAGTCTGTTCTTCACTCCACTGACCGGCTCATCTTCCTGCAGAAACGCTCTGGGCATGTCACTCCCCTTCTTAAAAACCTTCAGTGGTTGCCTATCAACCTCTGCACAAAACAAAAACTTCTCACTCTAGGCTTCAAGGCTCTCCATCACCTTGCCCCCTCCTACCTCTCCTCCCTTATCTCTTTCCACTGCCCACCCCACACGCTCCGCTCCTCTGTCGCCCACCTCCTCCCCGTCCCACGTTCTCGCCTATCCCGCCATCGACCCCTTGGCCACGTCCTCCCGCAGTCCTGGAATGCCCTCCCTCCTCACCTCCGCCAAACTAATTCTCTTCCCCTCTTCAAAACCCTACTTAAAGCTCACCTCCTCCAGGAGGCCTTGCCAGACTGAGCTCCTCTTTTTCCTCTGCTCCCTCTATCCCCCACTTCACCTCTCTGCAGCTAAACCCTTTTTTTCCCCTTTCCCTCTGCTCCTCCCCCTCTCCCTTCCCATCCCCTCAGCACTGTACTCGTCCACTCAACTGTATATATTTTCATTACCCTATTTATTTTGTTAATGAGATGTGCATCACCTTGATTCTATTTATTTGCTATTGTCTTAATAAGATGTTCATCCCCTTGAGTCTATTTATTGCTATTCTTCTTGTCTGTCTGTCTCTCCCGATTAGACTGTAAGCCCGTCATAGGTCAGGGACTGTCTCTATCTGTTGCCGATTTGTACATTCCAAGCGCTTAGTACAGTGCTCTGTACATAATAAGCGCTCAATAAATACTATTGAATGAATGAATGAATGAATGAATGAATGACACCCAGGCCTATGCTCTTTCTCCTAGGCTGTACTGCTTCTCATGTTGTACTTACTACATCCCTAGGAGGAAGAAAGAGAGATAGGGGTGATTATTCCTATTTTGCAGATGAGGAAACTGAGGTAGAGTGGTAAAATGACTCACCTGAAGACACACAGTGGGCCAGTGACAGACCTGGGACTAGGACTAGGTTCTCCTGAATCCCAGGGCCGTGCTCTGACATCTAGACCACACTGCTTCCAGTTGTGTGTGGCTCTTGCATCTGAAGAGACTGTTAAGTAGTGGGAACTCTGCTGGAGTTTGGTTGCTTTTCTTGAAGAACCGAGATTTGCTGAAACGGGAAAAACCAGAGATAATTTAAAATAATTTGAGACATCTCCCAAAATGTAGCAGTTAATGACTAATAGATGAAGATTCGTAAACAGTAACAGTTAGTAACTCATCATTAAATAATGATTCCTGGTAAACATTGCACAGAGAAGTTAAGTGTCTTACCCAAGGTCACACAGCAGTCCAATGACAGATCTGGGATTAGAACCCAGGTCCTCTGACTCCCAGACCCAAGCTCTTTCCGCTACATCACACTGCTTCCTTCTCACCTTCTCGGTATTGTCAACCACTCACGCTTGCACTCTTCATTCCTCACAAGCCAACCTTGTTACTACTCCTTCCTCTCACCTCTCACAAGACACGTTCAAAACACTGAGCCTGTGTTCCCCACCACCCTTTACAGCTCCCCATGAAAACCCCTCTCCTACAAAACCCAATCCCCAACCAATCTCCACCTCCTCAAACATGTCACCCCAACAGATTAGCACAATTAGCACATGTGTGTAGCTGATTTATTTCACTTATTAATCCTGTTAATATAATCTGTGTTTACCACTTGTCCCCATGAAAATGCCAATTTCTTGAGGTCAGGCACTATGATTATAACTCTCATCGTATGCTCCCAAGCACTTCCTCCAGTGCTCTGTGCACAATTCCATTCTCAGTCGAGGGTGCTGAATGCAGTAGGTGGTCAAGGATGGATTCTTCCATCAGAAATAACAGATGAGCCTCAGGTAACTCCAAGATCTCCCGTTTTCTCCTCACATTTTCCCTACAAACCCCTGGATACCAGTTATTTTCATCTCCCACCTCCACCTCCCAGCAATGTCTCCCGGAGGTGAATCTCTCACGGCCCATCACACTGATAGAACCAGTGAATCTCCTCGGGTTGACGGGTAGTTTCTGCAGTTTGTCGCCCACTGTCATCCGTTTCCGATCCTCAGACAGGACGAGTCCGAGATGAGCCGTGTCGGGATCGAGAGTGACATTGGCGGCGGACAGAGTGTGCGCGTGAGCGTTGGGGGCTCAGGGCAGAGGAGACCCCGGGGCCGGAACAGGACAGGCCGGAGCCCGGGAGGGCTGCCCGGAGCGGGCGGCAGTGACAGAGAAGCCACCCCTGACTGGTCCCCCACAGCGATGGAGCGTAACCAGACCCAGACAGGGCTTTGCCCCATCCAGAGTAGAACTGGGTCCTGCCCCAACCCTGCACAGCCCTCGAGTCAGGAGAGGCCCCAACATTAAGCAGCATGGTGTAGTAGGTAAAGCATGGGTCTAAGAGTCAGAAGGTCATGGGTTCTAATCCCAGCTCCACCACTTTGCTGTGGGACCCTAGGCCAGTCAATTCACTTCTCTATGCCTCAGTTACCTCATCCATAAAATAGAGATTGAGAGTGTGAACCCCACAGAGGACAGGGACTGTGTCCAACTTGATTTGCCTGTATCCACCCCAGCACTTAGTAAAGGGCTTGGCACGTAGTAAGTGCTTAACAAATACCATCATCAATATCATCATCATAAAAGCTTCCTGGGAAAATCCTGTAGAGTAGGTGGGGGTGGGGTGGGGTGGGGGCGGTGTCCTGTCCTGAGCCTCATTTTAGCACCAAGCTATTCAGAATCACAGGAATCCAGTCCAGAAACAAACCAGGAAGAGACTGACCCATGGAAAATGTTCTATGGAAACACTGAATCAGGCAGTGCTGCCTGTGCACCAGCAGGAGGATGATGGCAGCAAGGCTAGGACCATGGTCAAGAGGAGTGGACATTGGAGAACCCTGAAGCTGTAAGGGATTCTGGGTAAGGACAGGGCTATCTGTGAGGCTAAGAAAGATGAAGAGAGAAAAATCCTCCACTGGTCACAATGAAAAATTGGCCACTCACCAACCACATGCAGCTCCAGAGGGGCTTTATCTTCATGAAAGACAGAAAGAGCAGTAATATTTTCCCTCATCAGAGAGTCTGACATTGAGTATTATTACAGCCACACTCCCATAATCAATGGCATCTGTCACCAACACTGTCCTCCCTCTATACTCCTCCATCTGCTCTCCAAACAGCTTCTCTCCATTCTCATACAAGTGCACGACGTTAGAGGGCTGGGATAGGAATCATCTCACTCCCATGTCCTCAGAGCTCTTCTTAGTGTTCAGGTGACAGGGCATCTCAGCAACTCCCTCCTCCAAGGCCAGGTTGAGCTCAGCAGGTCCAATCACAGAAAACTGAGCTGTAACAAAGGGAGACAGGAGCTGCAGCTGGAGTTCTGGTGGGAGGGGTAGTCCTGTTACTAGGGGAAAGGCAGATATGCCCCTATCCATCCTCTGAAGGCCCTAGAGTTTCTGCTCTCCTTCTATTCTCCATCTAAACCCACTCCCTTGGAGAACTCATTCTCTCCCATGGATTCAACTACCATATCCATGAAGATGATTCCCAAATCTCCATCTCCAAACCTGATCTCTCTCCACTTGTCTGCAATCTCACATTTCCTTCTGCCTTCAAGAAATCTCTACTTGGGTTTCCTGCAGATACCTCAAATTTAACATGTCCAAAACAGAACACCTTTTTTCCCACCTAAACCCTGTCTACTCCCTTACTTAAACAACACCACCATCCTCCCTGCCTCACAAACCCATAACCTTTGCATTAACCTGAACATATCCTTTCATTCCACACACATATTCAGGCTGTCACCAACTCCTGTTGGTTCAACCTTTGAAACATTTCTAAAATCCACCTTTCCTCTACACCCAACCTGCTCCTACAGAAACGCTCAGGGCATATTACTCCCCTCCTTAAAAACCTCCAGTGTTTGCCTATCAACCTCCACATGAAACAAAAACTCTTCATTCTTGACTTCAAAGCTCTCCATCACCTTGCACCCTCCTACCTCACCTCCCTTCTCTCTTTCTACTGCCCACCCCATACACTCCACTTCTCTGCCACTCATGAACAGACATAAACAGATATAAACAGACATTCATTCATTCAATAGTATTTATTGAGTGCTTATTATGTGCAGAGCACTGGACTAAGCACTTGGAAGGTACAATTCGGCAACAGATAAAGACAATCCCTGCCTAATGACGGGCTCACAGTCTAATCCTTTTCAGTTCCAGTACACTGTAAAGCATGGGTATTGACCGTATTTATGGAGAGCACTGAACTGGGAGCTTGGGGAACATTCTAGTTCAGTAGAGGAGGCAGTAAACATAAATCTTCTTTTAGAACCTAAAATTGAAGCAGCATGGCCTAGTGGATAGAGCACAGGATTGGGTGTCAGAAAGACCTGGGTTCTAATCCCAGCTCCGCATAGTGTCTGCAATGTGATCCTGGGCAAATCATTTAACTTCTCTGTGCCTCCCTCAGTGCCTCATCTGTAACTTGGAAATTAAGACTGTGAACCCCATGTGAGACAGAAACTCTGTCCAACTCGATTTGTTTGTATACATCCCAGAATTTATTACAGTGTCTGGCATATCATAAGTGCTTAAAAATTACCATTATTATAGTTACTAATAATAATAATAACAAAATAAGGAAATATAGCAGTGCTTAGAGGAGACAGTGAAGCCTCCACTATTCTTCGCACTACAGGGAGAAGGACATAAAACAGTCTCATTATTCAGGCACTATATCCCATGATCCCCCATTCCCCTGCTCCTTACTGCTCCAGCAAATCAGCCCTTTTCTCCATGTTCAGTCATGGCACTGAGTCCACATCCAACAGTTCTTGTCCTACCACTGATCTGTTTTCCCATCTGCCATCTTTATCCATATTTCTAGCTTTAGTAAAGCCCGAGTAGCACAGTACATGCTGAATATTGTTGGTAATAATACTGATATTCAATCTAATTTGATCCTTATCTGACATTCATCTACAAAATCCACCATCTAGAATATTTGGTTTGGGGTTTTTGTTGTTGTTGTTGGGCCAGGGAGTGGGGGGAGTTGAGTGACGGTTTTTCTGCTGATGAAGTAACCTTTCTGATGCCCCTTAAACACCAGGGGTGTGTCTTGGATTCATTCATTCATTCAATCATATGCATTGAGCCCTTACTCTATGCAGAGCACTGTACTAAGTACTTGGAAAGTGCAATTCGGAAACAGAGACAATCCCTACCCAACAACAGGCTCACAGTCTAGAAGGGCGAGACAGACAACAAAACAAAACAAGTGGACAGGCATGAGTCCCCTTTATATGCAGGTTGCTCTAAAATGCCCTTGTATTTTTTTAATAGTATTTGTTAAGCACTTCTTATGTACTAGGGCTGGGGTAGAGAGAAGCTAATCAGGTTAGTCACAATGTGACCTTGAGCAAATCACTTATCTGTGCCTCAGTTCTGTCACCTGTAAAATAGGGATTAATAATGTGGGTCCTATGTGGGACATGGACTCTGTCCAACCTGATTAGCCTGTATCTACCCCAGTGCTTAGTACCTGGCACATAGTAAGTGCTTAAATACCATTTTTTTTAAAAGGCACAATTCATGTCCCACACAGGGCTCACAGTCTTAATCCCTATTTTATCAATGAGGTATCTGAGGCAGAGAAAAGTTAAGTGACTTTTCCAAGGTCACATAGCAGACAGGTGGAAGAGCCAGGATTAGAACCCAGGTCCTTCTGAAGCCCAGGCCTGTGCTCTATCCTATAGGCCATGCTGCTTCTCTGATCCATGGGGCTGGGTCAATTTTGAAATACTCTCATCTCCCAAAAGCAGATTAACATTTAGATAAAAGGGAAGTCTTTTTAAATATGATACAATGTAGGCTTCATGTGTACATAATAGACATAAGTCCTGATCCAGACAAATCTCTCCATCCCCAGTTATAGGCTTAACCATCTCATCCACCTGGAAGAGCATGAGAATGGAGGCATCTGTCTGCAGTGCGTGTCGGCTAGATGGTACCCAGAGCCACAGGTGCAGTGGAAAGATGCCAAGGAAAGATAATCCCGTCCCTGTCTGAGTCCCACCCCCATGATGGAGGTAGCCTGTTTAGTGTGGTAGCATCTATGATTGTCCAAGATGACTCTGTGAGTACTGTGTCCTGTTCCCCCTGGAACCCCCGCATTGACCAAAAGAAGAAGTCGGCAATTTCAAAGCAGGTTGGTGTTGCTCTGGGAAATGGAGATTTCCAGGGGAAAAGTCCTGACCAGTGTAGACCCAGCCCAGGGATGGTGAAGGGGAAGCAGACTTGCCTTGAATCCAAGTGGATTCTGTATTGGCAGGAACATGCCAAGTATAGTAGGTCTGAAATTAAGGAGAGGAAATTCAAACCAAGAACAAGGCCCTTCCCTTCTTCCCCAGTCCATGAATGGAGAAGGGGAAAAGGGATCTGGGAACCTTGGCATATAGTGACTGAAAAATAGACTATTTTGTCTTCCTCTCCCTGGAAGAACAGTGGAGACTTCACTGTCTCTTCTAGGGACCCTCAGGATTGGTGGGAGTAGAAACACAGAATGGACCTGAAACCCCCTCCCAGAAGCCTCTCTCCACCTCCCCACACACTCAGATAAACTCTAACCATCCCATCAATTTATCCCTGAATGTGACAATTTATGAATTTCTTTTCAGGTCTCTTCTTTCCAAAACTAGTCTCTGTATGATAGCTACAATTGTGATGACCCCAATTCTGGGAGTTTTAATTTGTTGCTCTTCAGTAAATTGTATTTCATACTCCTATGACTAATAAGTAATAATAATAATTAATTATTGTGGTATTTGTTAAGTGCTTACTATGTGCTAGACACTGTACTAACCACTGGGGTGGATATAAACAAAGCAAGTTGGATACAGTCCCTGTCCCTGTGAGGTTCCAACTCTCAACCCCCATTTTACAGATGAGGTAACTGAGGCTCACAGAAGTGAATTGACTTGCTCAAAGTCCCAGAGAGACAAGTGGCAGAGCTGGGATCAGAGTCCATGACCTTCTGACTTCCAGGCCAGTGCTCTATCCACTACACCATGCTGCTGTATTGACCATGACACCAAGCGACTCATTTTCCTTTTCCCCATCTACAAGCAACACTGAAAATAAGCGACACTGGTTAAGTGGATTGAGTTGAGTTTATTGCCTGGGTCCCTGAAGACCTCACACATACCAAGAAACAGTTATAAATATTCCCTTTTGAGGGATGAATAATCATTCCAAGTCAGGATTCCATAAATCCAGCTTGTGATAAGAATATGCAAAAGATCTTCAGTCAAATTATTTAATTAATCTTTAATAGGTAGTACTTAACTCATTCTATAAAAATCCTTGGAATGTGAAAGGGGAGTGTGCCCTTCTCCCTATCAGTGGGCACTGTCCAAGATATTTTCCCTACTCACCTAACAGATTTTTCTCTCTCAACAAAATGTTTTTTTTATTCTCTCCTCCCTTTTTTAGTGGGATTTGTTAAGCACTCGCTATGTGCCAGGTGCTATACTAAGCATGAGGGGAGATACAAGCTAATCAAATTGGACACCTTCTATGTTCATTCATTCATTCAATCATATTTATTGACCACTTACTGTGTACAAAGCACTGTACTAAGTGCTTAGGAGAGTACTAAATAACCCTAATCACATGCTTTCCCTACCACAACAAGCTTACAGTCTAGAGGGGGAGACAGGCATTAAAATAAATAAATAAATTACAGATATTTACATACATGCTGTGGGGCTGGGAGGGGAGGATGAATAAAGGGAGCAAGTCACCCTGTCAAAATCCCTCCAAGCTCCACAGCACTTATATACGTATCTGTCATTCATTTATTTATATTTATGTCTGTGTCCCCCTCTAAACTGTAAGCTCATTATAGGCAGGGAATGTGTCTGTTTATTGATGCATTATCCTCTCCCAAGTTCTTAGTACAATGTTCTGCACTCAGTAAGCACTCAATAAATATGATTGACTGACTGACTGACCTTCTGTATTCTTGGCCTGGGATGTCTATCTAGAAGTTTCAGTTGTAGGGACAATGTCCCATCCATGCTTGCAAGTTCCACTTTGCTAGCTCGGGCAGGCACAAGATAGCATTTTTTATTCTTTATTGTATTCAATCAATCAATGGGATTTATTGAGCACTTACTGTGTGCAGAGAACTATACTAAGCACTTGAGAGAGTACAGTATAACAGATTAATTAGTCAGTCAATCAGTCAGGTTTACTGAGTAGTCACTGTGTGCAGAGCACTCTATAAAGCACTTGGGAAAGTACAATATAACATTAAACAGACACATTCTTTGCCCACAATGAGCTTACATTCTAGAAGGGAAGGAAAGCATTAATATTAATAAATACATTACATATATGTGCATAAGTGTTTTGGGATTGGGAGGGGGGATGAATAAAGGGAGCAAGTCAGGACAACAGAGAAGGGAGTGGGAGAAGAGGAAAAGAGCGGTTAGTCAGGGAAGGCATTGTCTGTTAGAGGAGGGAGGGCAATCCAGGCCAGAGGCTGGGAGTGAGCGAGAGGTCAGCAGTAAGATAGATGAGATCAAGGTACAATGAGAAGGTTAGCATTGGAGAAGTAAAGTGTGTGGGCTGGGTTATAGAAGGAGAGTAGTGAGGTGAGGTAGGAGCAGGCAAGGTGATTGGGTGTTTTAAAGCCAATGGTGAGAAGTTTCTCTTTGATGTGGAGGTGGATGGACAAACACTAGAGATTCTTGGGGAGAGGGGAAAAATGGCCTGAACAGTTTTGCAGAAAAATGATCCATACGGCAGAGTGAAATATGGATTGGAATAGGAAGAGATAGGAGGCAAGGAGGTAAGCAAGGAAACTGATACAGTAATCAAAGCAGGATGGGATAAGTGATTGGTTTAACAGGGTAGCAGTTTGGATGGAGTGGAAAGGGTTGATTTAGTAATGTTATGAAGGGAAAACCAGCAGGATTTAGTGATGAACTGAATATCTTAGTTGAATGAGAGAAGGAAGTCAAGGATAACACCAAGATTACAGGCTGGTGACATAAGAAGGATGGTGGAGCTGCCTACAGTGATGGGAAAGTAGAGGGAAGGACAGGGTTTGGGGGGGAAGATAAGTTCTCTTATAGACATGTTAAGTTTGAGGTGATGGGAGGACATTCCAAGTAGAAATGTCTTGAAGACAGGAGGAAATGCAAGACCTGCAGAGTGGAAAAGAGATCAGGGCTGGAGGTGTAGATTTGGATATCATCCACAAAAAGGTGGTAGTTGAAGCCATGTGAGCAAATGAGTTCTCCAAGAGAGTGGTTGTGGATGGAGAATAGAAGGGGACCTTGAGGGATACCCACAGTTAGGGCTTGGGAGGCAGAGGAGAAGTTCATAAAAGAGACTGAAAATGTGTGGCCAAAGAGACAGGAGGAGAACCAGTAGAGGTCAGTATCAGTGAAGCCAAGGTTGGATAATGTTTCCAGGAGAAGGGGGTAATCAACAGTTTCGAAGGCAGCTGAGAGGCCAAGGAGGATTAGAATGAAGTAAAGGCCATTAGATTTGGCAAGAAGGAGATCCTTTGTGACCTTTGAGAGGGATGTTTCTGTGGCGTGAAGGGGATGGAAGCCAGGTGGTCAAGGAAAGAATTGGAAGAGAAATTGAGACAGCAGGTGTAGACAGTTTGCTCAAGGAGTTTGGGGAGGAAAGTTAGGAGAGATATAGGTTAATAACTGGAGGGAGCCAAGGAAGAATTTTTTTATCATAGGGGAGATATGGGTGTGTTTGAAAGCATTTGGGGTGAAACCATTGGAGAGAGAAGAATTGAAGATGGCAGTTAGGGAGGAAAGGAGGGAAGAGGCAAGTATTTTGATAAATTGGGAAGGAATGGGGTTGGATGTGCAGATTGAAGGGGTAGATTTTGAGTGAAGGTAGGAGATCTCCTCTAAAGATACTGCTGGGAAAGATGGAAGAGTTGAAAAAGGGGCAGAAGGGAGGATTTAGAAGGGCAGGGCAAGGGAGATTTAGGAATATCATTCCTGATAGTGTCAATTTTCTCTATAAAGAAGGTGGCCAGGTCATTAGGGACAAAGGATAGGAGAGGTTGGGGGACAGGGGTTTTGAGGAGGGAGTTACACATCTGGAACAACTGGCAAGGGTGGTAGGCATGGGTGTCAATAAGGATGGAGAAATGATTTCTCCAGGCAGTGGAGAGGGCAGTGTTAAAGCACACAAGGATAAACCTGAACTGGACCAAGTCAGCCTGATATTTAGATTTCCGCCAGCAGCACTCTGCAGCTAGTGTACCAGAAAGCCAACTGTACAGGTGATCCAGGACTGTGGGTTAGTGGTACAACATCAGTGAAGGGATAGGAGAGTGAGTGAACTGTGTTCAGGAGAGAAGGTGGAGTTGAGAGCTTCAGTTTGATCATGAAGGGAAGGTAGTTTGGATATGAAGGCTAAATGGGGCATGATGACTTGAGAAAATTGGATGGGTCAAAAGATTGGAGGTCTCTGTGGGGGAACAGCGCAGATATGTGGAGAGGACCTATGTGAGAGAGAAGACAGGTGAGGAGAATATGGTCAGGAAGAGGGATTTCAGAGTTGGTGAGGGTACAGACTGTGAAGTGGCTAGAGACGATGAGATCTACAGTGTGTCCAAGTGGTGAGTGGGTGAGGTGGGCTGGAGCAGGAGGAAATGGAGATGAGGAATGATAGAAAGTGGCAGTAGAAGGGTCATCAGGAACATCTATGAGGATATTGAAGTCCCCCAGGATCAATGTAGACATGGAGAAAGAGAGAAGGAATGTGAGAAAGGGATCATAATGGTTAAAAAAAGTTGGAGGTGGGACCTGGGGGAAGGTGGGTGACCTTTACTAGAACCTGGAGTGGGTGGTAGAGGTGGATGATATGGGCTTCAAAAGAAAGGAAAGCAAGGAATGGGGGAGGTGGTATGGTGCAAAAGCAGCAATGGGGCACGAGAAGGAAGCCAACACCTCCTCCGTTACTATTATTATTATTATTATTATGGCATTTGTTAAGCGCCTACTATGTGCCAGGCATTGTATGATGCACTGGGGTGGATACAAGAAAATCGGGTTGGACTCAGTCACTGTTTAACGTGGGGCTCACAGTCTCAATCCCCTTTTTCCAGATGAGGAAATTGAGGCCCAGAAAAGTGAAGTACCTTGCCCAAGATCGCACAGCAGACAAATGGCAGAGGCGGGATTAGAACCTATGACCTGATTCCCAAGACCATGCTATATCCACTACTCCATGCTGCTTCTTCCTTCACAGTGAGTCTGGAAGAGTGAGTGAAGATGAAATCCCCTGTGGAGAACACAGCAGGGGAGAGCGTACCTTCTGGGGAGAGCCAGGTTTCAGTGATGGCTAGGAGGAATAGTGGCTGAGTCAGGAACAGTGCAGGGATGAAGGAAAGCTTCCCCATGATGGAGCAGGGCTTGCACAGGCCGCACTTGATTGAGGCTGTTTGGGGGTGGGGGGGATTTCTTAAGGGAGTGGATGGAGTAAGGAGTTGGAAGGGGTTGGATGGGTGTGAGTTGTCAGTGGCCATCTTAGGGGGAGGGGGATGAGGGGTTGCTCAGGGATAGGATGACAGAGTCGAGGTGGGGGAGAGGGGTAGGGATGGTGCAAGGGGTGGGAAGGGATTGGCTGGAAGAGGGGGAAGGGGAGGTGTGGTGGAAGGGGAGGACTGAGATGGGCTGACAGGAGGACTGGTATTGAGAGTTGGTAGACATGTTCCCTGCCCAGAAGAGGTTTTCAGTCTGGTTCATGTGGGGGAATCTGCACTTCACAATGTGCTGTGTCTCTGACTGTCTGCTCACTCTCTGCCCAAAGGGAACATGTCAGGCAGGGATGAGAGAGAGCAAATAGCTGAGCAAACAACCAGTGCTGGAACTGATTCCTCTGAGCAGGTTCTCATCCTTAAGAGTAAGGATTGAGACTTGTCTGTCCTTCCTGACAGAGAACTCCATCATCATCATCATGCTCCTCTCGGGAAAAGATCAGAAAAGCCAAGAACAGCAAAACGAGTAGACTTAGAGTTGTAAGATTAACATGGTAGAAGACCTTTATTAAGCAATCATGAGGAGATCAGAGACTGAAGGGACAGAACCAACTATCCATCAGCACAGAGGAGATATTGATATGACTGACTCTCTAACCGCCAGTGTCAAAACAAAGGGAAAAGGGCAGAAAATCTAGAAGTAGTGTAAACTCCCCCAACCTGAATTCTTCTGGAATAAGGAGAAACAGTCTCAACCCCTGGAGTGGACGTTCTCCTACTGTCAGTTTCTCTCCAGATTCCACTCAGGACCGGCTGACCCCCTAGGGTCTCTCCAGAACTCTCTTCCCAGGGGTTGCTGTCCTGTCAGTGTGCGACTCCCAACTATCACCCTGATGTCCTGTCTGTTCCCCTGTTAACCCCTCCCTTAGCTCAACTGGGGCTTGGGATCCTGCACTTGGTGGGTGGCAGAAATCAGACCCCAATGTCATACTCCCATCCCCCAGTGGGCGAAGGCTCCTCTGAAGGAGTGATTTGACCAGGCAATAGACGGATGGATGAGACCAGAGGAAGGGAGAGCCCAACTCCTGCCCATAACCCTAGCTTGAGGGTCCGGTTGGGGCATTAGCAGCAGCAATGAAGGGCGTAGCAATACGAACAGGGACCACAGCATCATATTATCCCTCACCACCACTGCCCCCAACAGGGACTCTCCCCTGGCAGCAGCAGGAGGCAAATAGCAGCCCCCAGCCTGGGCCTGACCAGTGGAGGAGCAGAGGAACCAGACACACAGGCAGCTGCAGTCCAGGGAGTGGACAGAGAGCTGCAGGGGCCAGAGGTCAGGGACTGGGCGGGCTCCCTAAGAGGCTAAAGGGATTGAAGTGCTGTACTATAAGGGAGCAATGGGGCATCATTCTCAGGAAGGGGATCCCCATCCCCACGGGCAGAGGCTGTTCCTGCCCTTGGGGGAGTCACTGGGGTCTTCTGAGAGGATGCAAGGTCAGGTTCTCCCTCAGACCCACCAGGCACAGGGCAGATGGTCAGGGGGTTTGGATCTTTGCCCAGAAGGTAGAATAAATGGCAGATGGACCCAGAGAAGGTAGTGCAGTGGAAAGTGTAGATGTGGGATCCATCAGTCCCATTGTAGAATGAGACTTTTCCTGCCTCATAGTCCAGGTAAACCACCACCCGGTGGGGTTTTATGGTCAGGGATTTTAGAGGGGGTAAAGGATAAGTAAAGGGCTGGTATTCATTTTCACATATTTTCACACCCCAGAATCCCTTCTCAGGTGAAAAAGTAATCTCTCCTTTTCTCTTCACATCTTCCCTACAAATTCCCAAAAAACAGTTTTTGCTGTCTCCCACCTCCACCTCCCAGCAATGTCTCCCGGAGGTGAAACCCTCCTGGCCCAGCACACAGGGCAGCCGATCAAATCTCTCAGGTTTGTCGTGCAGGTTCTGTCATGTGTCTCCCCAAGTCACCCCTTTCTTATCCTCAGTCACGACAAGTTCAGGATGAGCTGTATCTGGATCTAGAGTGATGTCGGCTGCGGAAAGAAACCTGGGCTGAGCGCTTGGGACTCAGGGCAGAGGAGACCCCGAGAGCACCGGCAGCGAAGGACACAGTCCAGGAGCATCTCCATCATGAAGAAGAGGTGCTGCTGTCCAGAGGGGGCAACGGGGCGAGAGGAACCCCTTGGGAATATGGGGGGCCCAGACCCCATCGGCGGGCCTAGAGGTTCTGGGCAGAGAAAGCCACTCCGGACCTGTGGCACCCACCCCATAGGACTCACCAGGCACTGCTGCACTCACACAAAACCCACCTGGAGGTGGTGACACAGTCGTTCCCCATCAAAACATGGTAAATGGCCTCATCACCCTATGATCAGCCCCTCTCCCAAGGCCAAAGATCCAGAATTCCCAGACAGGGGATCCCTAATTCCTGCCTGGGACTTCAGCTCCTGTGTGTCCCCACACTCTGCTCCAGCTATTTCAGGAGCTTCCTGGGGCCTCTGACAGCAGCAGGAAGAGGAGGAGCAGAGAGTTCTGGGAAGAACCTTGGGTCTGGCTCTCAGGGATAGAGCCAGTGAAAGCCAGGACCCCTCAAGGTGAGGGAGCTGAGACTACAGACATTGTCAGGGTCACTTGCCTGGGGGTAACTGGACCCGTCTCCATCCTGCAAAGGAACAGAGAGAGAGAAAACATAACTACAGTGATTGAATGGATCACAAATGTCAATATGAAGGAAAAGAGGGAGTTGGAGGAAACAACTTACTGAGCTCATCTTGGAGTTTCTCTGAAAAGGAACTGAAATAAGTCAGGGACCCTCCAGATGGGGAGGACTAGGGGTGACAAGGGATGAGATGGAGATGGCAAGTCTGCGTCTTGGACTGGCCTTCCTGGAAAAAATCCCCCACTGCCCAGGGCATGATCCATTGACCCAGAATGGTGACACTATTCCTGAAACTACTGGAAGAGCCAATTGGTTGTTATAGGTCAGCCTCTCCCAGCACTCAGATCTCCAGACTCCACTGGGATTGTGGCTGCACTGAGAACTGAATGGCAGGATGGGGTGGGGGCAGGAAATGGATGGGGAGTGGTGGGATTCCGTCTCTACTAGAGAAGTGGGAGGTGGCGCTTGACTCTTGTCATCCTCCCTTTGTGTGAAAATTGTTCCAGGTCAGTGACAGGCTGCTGTCAGAAGCGTGGATGAAGAGGGATGGGGGTTCTGATCCTGGGGAGTTTTCTAGGCTCCTGGGAGATCTGGGGTCTGACCTACCTGTGGGTTCACTCACTTCCTGTATACACTCTGGCCACCTGCATTCCCAGCAGGACTTGGGGCAAACAACAAAATTCTTGTTCCGTTACCATTGATTTTTTGTGTTCTCTCTTTCTCCTCACGTTCTTTCTTTGCTTCTATGACTTGGTTCTTTCTCCCCTTACACTCTTCCTCTTTCTCCTTGCGTAGTTTCCAGATGAGATAAAGGCCCCCAGTGATGATCAGTCCCAGTGCAGTCAGGATCAGAGCCAGAGCCACCATCCAGGGGTGGGCGTTGTGAAAGAAGGGAGCTGAAACAGGGTCAAATAGAGTTTATTTCCTTCCCTTGTTTATGGGTTATACCCTTCTAGAGAATAATCATCTTGGTTCTTTGCACTTCAGTATCATCTATGTGCCTCGATCTGTGATCTTGGGATATTTGATATTCATCTCACCCCCAGTCCCACAGCACTTATGTTCATATCTTTAAATCAAATATTATAAATTACTTATTTATTCATGTTACTACCTGTCTCCCTCTCTAGACTGTAAGCTCGTAATAGACAGGGAACATGACTGCTAATTTTGTTGTATTGTACTTCTCCCATGCACTTAGTACAGTGCTCTGCATATAGTAAGTGCTCTATAAATACAATTGGTTGATTTATTCCTTGGCTCACTCTCTTCCTGAGGCCCTGCAGCAGACATTTAAGCGAGCCCCAAGCTCAGAGAAGGGGCAGAAAAAACCTAGGAAGAAATCCATAGGTAAGTACCCTTCAATAAATCAAACAATTGTGTTTACTGAGTGCTTACTGTGTGCAGAGCATTATACTAAGCATTTGGGACAATATGACATGACAATATAATAGACACATTCTCTGTCCACAACAAGCATACAGTCTAGTGAGACCTTACAATCTAGAGGGAGTTTCAGCCTACTACTCTCCCAAGTGCTTAGTACAGTACTCTGTACTCAGTAAGCACTCAATAAATACGATTGATTGAATGACTAATGTCACCAAAGGCTATTTAAGCCAGGATTTAGGGCTAACGACTCCCAAAACAGTGGCAGATCCACAGCAAGGACAATTATTAAACCGCTATTCCTGCCTATCCCAGATGGGGTTCAGGACAGGTAGCCCAAAGGGACAATGATGCAGCAAACCCAGAGTCATTGCCAGGAAGCACTTGAGGGAGAAACTGGTCTTTTCCTACTTCACAAGATTTCCTGGCTCTGCCCCATTTTTCCCCCCAGTTCAGGTTCTCATCATGTGCTGACTAGACCACAGCCTCAGTCTCCTCCTGGCCTTCCTGCCTCCATCCTCTCCTGCTAGAGTGTGTGGACCTGATCATCTTTCTACAGTCAATTAATTACTAAATCAATGGTATTTATGAAGCACTTATTGGATGAATACACTCTAATAATAATAATGTTGGTACTTGTTAAGCGCTTACTATGTGCAGAGCACTGTTCTAAGCGCTGGGGTAAACACAGGGGAATCAGGTCGTCCCACGTGGGGCTCACAGTCTTAATCCCCATTTTACAGATGAGGGAACTGAGGCACAGAGAAGTTAAGTGACTTGCCCACAGTCACACAGCTGACAAGTGGCAGAGCTGGGATTCGAACTCATGAGCCCTGACTCCAAAGCCCGTGCTCTTTCCACTGCACCACGCTGCTTCACTCTACTAAGGGCAAAGGAGAGTACAATTCAACGGAGTTGATAGACATACCCCCTGCCCACTGGGAGCTTACAGTCTTGAGATGGAGAGAGATATTAGAATGAATTACGATATTTGCCTAATGTTGTGGGGCTGGGGGGCGGGGGGGGTAAATATCTAGTGCTTAAAAGGCACAGATCCAAGTGCATAGATGACACCGAAGGAAGAGGGAGTAGGGGAAATGAAGGCTTAGTTGGGAAAGACCAATAAGAGGATGTATGATTTTTGCCTCTCCATCCCTCTAAACCCATTCCCCCACTCATCAAATCACAGCTTCTGGCTAATCAGCTCTCTCCTTCTTTGATATCAGTTTTCTTGACAAGTTTCTCCCCAAGTCAGACTCTTTTCTCTTTCCAAGCTAAGTTTCTATCTTACTTCATTTCCTACATTCCCATTCCCAAACCGTTGCTCACAGTCCTCCCTCTGCCTGACTCTTCTTTCAGTTTCAAATCCACCAGACTACATCCCTCAATTCTCACCTCATCCAGGAGGCTTTTCCACACTGCTCTGCATGCATAGGGGTTAACAATACCACAGAATGAATGAATAAATAAATACATAAATAAATAAATGCCATTTCTGGGCTCTGTGATTTGGAACATCATTAACCTGATATAGAAATGAAGGCTGATATCTTTTCCCGGCTGAGGCAGGAGTTCTGGACAGAGCAGGACACAGTCCCCATGGAGCCTTCTTGGATGATCACAGACGCTGCCACACCAAACAGGCCATCTGCAGTTTGGGATAGGGCCTTGGACAGAGATGGGAATGTCTCTTCTCTGGCATCTCTCCATAGAACCTGGGGTTCTGGGTACCATCCAGCCGAGGAGC
Source organism: Ornithorhynchus anatinus (assembly GCF_004115215.2). Taxonomy (NCBI): domain Eukaryota; kingdom Metazoa; phylum Chordata; class Mammalia; order Monotremata; family Ornithorhynchidae; genus Ornithorhynchus; species Ornithorhynchus anatinus. The sequence goes on along the minus strand of NC_041753.1, from coordinate 2,387,067 downwards.
ACTCCAGCCGGATCCTTCCATCCTCATGCCCCACCAGGCGGATGTGGGGGTCAGAGCCCATTTCTGGAGAGGAAGAGATCTACCTGAGTTCCTGGACCCTTGCTCTGAAGCTGAGAGGACATCAGGACATCATTTATAACAACATCTGGAATGGAAATTCTGAGTCAGAGGAGGGTCCCGGGTTCTGTTTATACCTTTCTCTGGACCTCCTAATTCACTCACACCCTCACTCCAGACCTCAATTTTCTTCTTCCCAAAGGGGCTTCCCCCCAGCCCTGTCCACTGTGTTGCTCCACTTTGTTTCTGGTATCTGCCCCTTCTTGTCTTCACTCATGGCCCAAAGCCTGGTCCCAACTCTAGCTCTCACCCATCTGGACTCCTGTTTAAGACTCCTCCTTACTGGCCCCTCCCCTCTTCACTCCAACCTCCACACTCTGTAGCCTGGATCAGTCTCTCACAGTGCCATTCAGACTACATCACCAAGAAGCGGCATGTCTTAGTGGAAAGGATCCGGGCCTAGGAGTCAGTGGACCTGCATTCTATTTCCAGCTCTGACACGTACCTGCTGTGTGACCTTAGACAAGTCCTTTCAGTTCTCTGGGCCTCAGTTCCCTCACCTCTAAAATAGGGTTTCAATATCTGTTCTTCCTTCTACTTAGATTGTGAATCCCAAGTGGGACCTGATTAACTTTTATCTACTCCAGCACTTAGTACAGTGCTTAGGACATAGTAAATGCTTAACAAATACTACCAGTATCATTATAATCATTATCATTATTATTATTAATAATATTACTCCCTTCCTCAAGAACCTCCAATGAAATTTATTCACAGCAAACAGATCCCACTGCAGATAAGTGGTAGAGCCAGGATTAGAACCCAGGTCCTCTGACTCCTAGGGCTGGGCTCTTTCCACTAAGCCTTGCTGCTTCTCATTTGAACTCCTCCTTCCTTATTTCTGCCTCTACTTCCCTCCTAGGAGCTGTCTTCCCAACAGCCTCCTTTAGTACCCAGATATACAGCTGAATTGCATTTATTGGACTACCTACCATCATTTTATCCATTATATCTGTACTCAGTCTTGTCACTGACTAGGAGTACTTTGTCTAGACTTCCCTGCTACAGTTCTGATAGAAATGGGAAGAAAGACAGTCTTGGTATACTTAAACAAAGCTGTTCTTTTACACATTACACATGCACAGAATGAGATTGACTTAGCAGGTTCACTGATGACTGCAGGTGGGAGATGGATACAGAATTGAGCTGTCAATCAAAGGATATACTTACAATCTTCTGATGACCCCTATAGCTCCCCCAGGCCCTGCCCCCAACAGCCTTGCCCTCACCTCTCCTCCACCCAACCCCCGCTGAACCCAGGTGACTGCCCCCCAACTAGTCCCAACCATGATGAAGCATAAGCAGATCCAGACAGGGCCATGCCCTACCCCAACCAGAACCACCCAGAACTTGATTCTGCCCCAACCCTGCACAGTCCCAAAGGTCAGAAAAACATGAGTGTCACAGAAAACACAAATGTCTCCTTCTTTCTTTATGGTATTTTTTAAGAGCTTACTATGTGCCAAGCACTGTTCTGAACACTGGTGTAGATACAAGGTTTGCAGTTTGGACAAGACCCCTGTCCCACATGGAGCTCACAGTCTAGATAGGAGGAAGTAGTATTTAATCCCCATTTTACAGATGACAAAACGAGGCACAAGAACCTAAGGTCACAAAGTAGATACGTGATGGAGTCGCTGAAACTGGAAGAGAAACATTCCCTATTGTTCATGGGGAAAACCTGTGACTCACCTGCCACCTGCAGTTCCAGGGTGGTTTCTTCACTAAGAGGACCTTCGTTGAAAATACAGAGATACTGTCCATCATCAGTGGCTCTGACTTCAGATATTCTCAGTGCCAACCTCCCTTCCTTGATGTCATTTCTCACCAACTCTGTTCTTCCTTGATACTTGTCCATCTGAACATTATTATTGTCCTGCCCATTGTCATACAAGTGTATAATGTTCAGGGACTGGGATTGGAGCCATTTGATCTCCATGTGCTCAGCACTCCTCTTGGGGTTCAGGTGACAGGAAAGCTCAGCATCTCCCCCGACTAGAGCCAGGATGGGTTTGTCAGGTCCAATCACAGAAAACTGGGCTGGAACAAAGTGAGACAATCAGAGAGAAGCTGGCACTGGGGCCTCAGTGGGAGGGGAGACATTCACAGCCCCCTGTGGAAGAATAGAGCCACCCCAAAACTATTCCTGCTGAGCATCTGGACATGTAGAGGGAAGGGAGACTGGTCCATGGTCAAATGTTCACACAGGGGGTACAAACAGAATTATAATTCTGCTTGAGCTGTTCCCACGGAGGAGGGAAGAGGGTCAGGAAAGTCTCACCTGAGCCTAGCATGTCCTTTGGGAGCAGGAGGAAAAGGAGGAGATGGACCAGGCAACTGGGCATGGAGGATGCTGGAAAACCCACCATCAGTGGCACTGCTGGAGCCCAGTTCAATATCCCTGACAGAAGAAACAGTATCTCAGTGGTTATCTTGCCTTTAGAGCAGCCAGGGACCATGACCTGGGACAGGCAGCAGGGGAGGGATCCAGGGAGGACAGGCTGGGGGACCTGAATCAGGAAGATATTCAGCTCCTGGTCACCTGTGACATCCTCTCTCCCAAACAAAATCTCCATGACCAAGAGCCCAGATCCCAATCCCCAACACAGCTGGCCTCCTCCATATCTCCCACAGTCTTTGCCCCTCAGGATGAATAAGGAAGACAACCTGGATCTACTGTTGACTCCAACATGGGCAGCAGGAGTCAGGGCTCCAACCCCTCGGCCAGGGTTATGCTGCAGTTCACGGACCTGGGGACCGGTGGTCTGAGATCAGAGACTGAGGGGCCTTAGAGACTTTGGGGGCTCCAATATCTCTGCCTGCCAGATTCCAGTCAGTGGTGGTGGGAGCCTGACAAGAGCTGGGCAAATGCCTGGGATTTTTAAGTGATCTCTGACCCCAGAGGCTCCTGCCAGCCCCTCCCCACAGAGAATGGCTGAAACCAGAATGTTCCATCCTTCCTGCTACCCCTTCAGACAGTGTGAAAGTGAAAGCAGAACAGGGCACAGATTGAATTCTGGACTGGACTCCCCACTACACCCTGTTATGGTGAGGCATAAAACAAATGGTGGGAGGAGAGTACCCAGTCACTTGATCCTCACACAGAGTTCACAACAGGACAAAGACCCCCCAGCACAGAATATATGGAAGAATTCCTCCCTATATCACCATCAATGTTGGACTCCTGGGTAATTATGGGAGTTTCCAGTGACCACAGGGAGGAGGCAGAGGCCGTGTTTCTCCCAGGATTTCTGGGACACTCCAGGTGACCAGATCCCCGTCCCTGAGGAGTGTCTCAAGCCCATCCAGGGGTATCCAGAAGCCCCCTCTCTCTTCTCTGTCTCCCAAAGTGAAACTGCAGGCAAGAGCTGAGGATTTCCTGGGTTAAGCAGCCTCAACTCTCCCTGAAGGGTTTCCCAGTCTGCCCAGCAGGGCACACCCCAGGGTCAGGCAGCACCTGGGACTACAAAGACTTTTCTAGGTATACAATGTCTCCCCAGCCATGGGTGAGGGGAGAGGGCAAAGTCTAGGTCGACCACCCTACCCTTGCCCCACCCTGGGGACAGTCCCATCTCATTCTTCACAAACCTGGCTGGAATGAAGAATGTTGGGAGGGGGAGTAGTAGGGTCTCTCCTCCAATCTGATCCCTGCGTGTAGTTGGATCATCTCTGTAGTCAGGGAAAAGAGGCACCAGGGGTGGTTGGAAATGAAAGAGAAGCTCTCCAGTAGGAAATGGAACACATGACCAGTGCTGGCTGTATTCCTGGAACTCACAGCCTATCTTCCTGAAAATTGAGGTCGGCCGAATTCCGAGTGTCGCCCAAGAGCCCAGCTTTGGGCTGCTGGGGGGTTTGGCCCCTTTGAGCCGGGGGCGTTCTACTGGAAGCTCAGGACCCCAGCCATTACTTTATACAATCAAGTCCCGGATCCCATCGTGGACCACTAACCCATCGGTCAATTGGAGCCCCTCTTGAACTTGCTGATATTTTCAGCCTGCGCATTTTCCTATGGTAACAGATTTCGTATGCTGACCTCCTTCTGTATGAAGATGTTGATTCCCTTTGGTTTGTTTTATACCTATGAAATAGGTATAAACTGGAATCGATCTAGCCACTGAGATTTGAGATGAGAGATAATATCTGAAACTTTCAGTAGGGCACCTATTCCCTATCAGTTCAGAGGACCAGGTCCACCAGGCTTCTGGGCAGAACCTACTTAGACTATGAGCCTCTTGTGGGATAGAAACTATGTCCAACCTAATTAATTCACTTCTACCCCAATACTTAGATCGGTGCTTGACACATAGTAAGTGCTTAACAAATACCATACAAATAATAAAAGAAAAAATACTACCACTACTACTAATAATAATAATAGTAAGGAACGTACTACCCAATACCCACAATCTTCCCCCTAGTGTCCCCTCATGAACTACTGGCCCATCGGCCAGTCTAAGCCCCTCTTGAACTGCTATTTTTATCATGCACAACTTTGTGTGGTAACAGATTTTATACACTGACCTCTTTCTGTGTTTTCTTCAGTTTGCTTCATACCTAAGAATCAGGAATAAGCTGGAATCAATCTAACAACTAGGATTTGGGAGGAGAGTTAATATTTAAAATTTTCAATAAAGTAACTATTTATCCTCAGGGGAACAATTAAGTCAGATGTACCTATGGACAAGAAAAACTTGACCCTGATGAATAACATGAAAGCAACAGCTGAAAAAGCTGTAGGACCAAGACTAGTTCAAACCCATGTGGGGTGGGCATGAGTGGGTATCACCGGGTGCAATCAGCTGCCAGGTAACCTCTGAGTTGCAGATCGGAGGGTCGGAAATGGATTCACCAACTTGGGGTTATGGGTGATGGAAGCAGTTTTATTAAGATGATAACACAAAGAACCTTCAGGAGCAAAGTTCTTCCAAGACTAATAAGCAATAAATAAACCAGTCAGCATGGTACCCCACTTCTAGCAGCTGATAAAACTGGGAAGGAGATGCCTCACAAACCACCACAAGTACTCTCAACCACCCTAAATGAGCTTCCTTTCAATTAATCCCAGATGGGCTACCTCTAAATAGGAAACCCCAAACGGACTACCTCTCAAACAAGTAACGTCAAACAGGCTACCTCTCAAAACCATCCCAAAGGGGCTTCCTTGCAAGTTCCCAGGTCAAGTTCCTAGAATACTCACTCCTCCTAACTCTAATGAAGTCGTCCAATAGGTCTCTCGGTGCCACACCAGGTCTGACAGAGTGGGCATCCCCAGCTCACATTGGTGAGACAGAGTTCCAACCTACATCCAAGAGTTCGTGGACATTCCTCCCAAGATATACCTTTCTACTTCCCTATCCTCTTCCTTTCCGTTGGCTGTATTTGGGGTGAAAAAGGATCAAGGGACAAGACCCATTACAATTTTCTCATTCTGGGTCCAATTGTTTGGCCTTATTGTTCACTCAACCCCTCCGGTAGGTAGCACCAGGCGATATGGGAAGTATTAATGCTTCCTATTACTTACTGCCAACCCCTCCGGTGCTAGTGAGCTAAGGTCGTTAGCCTGGCTAGGGTGTGATTGGTCACAGTGGAGTATACAGACAGGGAAGTCTCTATACCCGGAGACAGGAATTTAGCCCTATGGTTCAACTGCTGCAGCCTTCTCAAAAATGAACTTCTCATCTTCCCTCCTGACCCTTCCCTTCCTCCCAACTTCCCCATATTCATTCATTCATTCATTCAATCGTATTTATTACTTACTGTGTGCAGAGCATTGTACTAAGTGCTTGGGAGAGTAAAATATAACAACAGATAAATCCCCTGCCCGCAATTAGCTTATAGTCTAGAGGGGAAGACAGACATCCATATCTGTTAAGAACACCACCACCCTCCCAGTAACTAAAGCCTAAACATATGGTATCATCCTTGACTCCTTATTGTCACTCTGCTCCCACAAAACCAATTGGCTGCTCACCTTTAAAAAAAATGGCATTTGTTAAGCACTTACTGTGTGCCAGGCACTGTACTAAGCACTGGGGTGGTTACAAGACAATCAAGTTGGATACAGTCTTATCAAGTAGGGCTCACAGTCTTAATCCCCGTTTTACAGATGAAGGAAATTGGGCACAGAGAAGTTAGATCACTTGCCTAAGGTCACAGAGCAGACAAGTGATGGAGCTGGGTTTAGAACCCAGTTCCTTCTGACTACCAGGCCTGGGCTATATCCAGTAGGACACGCTACTTCTCTGCACAGGCAACCAAGATTCCCTTTAATTGATGTCAAAACCCACCACGATTAACAGACCCTATCTAATTAAAGCCACTTGGACCAACTCCTCCTTCCCGAGTTCCGGTCAGTTTCACCCCTTAGGGCAGCTTTCTGGTGCTAGGGAAATTCCAGATGACACCGAGTTCATCTTCCCTCCATTCGATAGGCTTTGTAGCTTGCCCATCAGCTTTTTATTTCGTCGTCGGAGCCCCTAAGGAGTGATGTTGCTAAAGGCTTCGGCAATCTGTAGTTTTCAGGTTGACCAACAGAGGTCAGCCCGCTGTGGCAGCATGAAACAGACACACACCAAGACTGGACACTGGACATTCAACACTGGACCCTGGATACTGGACACTGGATCTTCCCCATTTCAGGCCACTGGGCCCGACACTGGCTTCTCCTTGGGTGGATCCTTCCCTGCTTCTCCTCACGCTCGTTATTGAGGGAATGGCTAGCAGAGGGCGACAGAGTGCCGCCACAAGAGAAGGGGTCAGCCCCACCGGGTGTCTGCCCTGAGGTGTGACTGTGTACTGGAACCGCAACATAATAATAATTGTGGAATTTGTTAAGTGTTTACTATGTGTCAAACACTATTCTAAACGTTGGGGGAGAAACAAGACAATCAGGACAGATAAGGTCTCTGTCCCACACAGGGCTCGCAATCTAAGTAGGAAGGACGACAGGCGTTGAATCCCCATTTTACAGATGAGGTAACTGAGTCACGGAGAAGTTAAGTGACTTGCCCAAGGTCACACAGCAAACACGTGATGGAGTCAGGATAAGAATTCAGGTCCTCTGACTCCCAGGTCCTTGCTTTTTCCATTAGGCCGCACATTTCAGGGCACTGCCATCCCCATCGGGATTGCAGTATTAGTCTCCAACTCCAACCTCCCCATGTGGCAGCAGCAGCAGCAGGCAAGCAGAGATCCCCCAGGCTGGGCCTGCCCCGGGGGGAGTAGCAGAGGAGCACAGGCAGCTTCAGCCATGGGGGACGGAGAGGTGCAGGGAGCAAAGGGCAGTTGTTGGGATGCTCCCTTAAGGGGCAGAAGGGACCCGTGCAGGGAGCAAAGGGCAGTTGTTGGGATGCTCCCTTAAGGGGCAGAAGGGACCCTGGCGTTGGTGGAATTGGGAGTAATAAGGCATTGCCCCCAGGAAAGTGTTCCACATTCCCAGTGAGGCTGGTCTTATCTCTGTGGGGTGGGGGTGTCACTGGGATCTCCTCAGAGGGGGCAGGGTCAGGGCAAGGGTCTCCCTCAGTCCTGCCAGGCACAGGGCAGTCAGGGGGTTTGGATCTAAGAACCAAAGCCTGATGTAGAGTTGGAAAGTCCCAGAGAAAGAGACAGGGAGAAAGTGTAAACGGATCCGTCAGTCCCATTGTAGAATGGTATGTCTCCTGCCTCGTAGCCCATGAAGAACACCAACTGGCAGGGACATGACCTCAAGAGGAGAGTTATGTGGGGAAAAGTGAGAGCCCAGTAGTTATTTCTGCATTTCCTCACTGCCCAGAATCCAATCTCAGGTGACTCTGAGATCACCGCTTTTCTCTTCACATTTTCCCCACAAACTCCTAGATCCCGGCCACTGCCATCTGCCCCCTTCCATCTCCCAGCAATGTCTCCCTGAGGTGAAGCCCTCATGGCCCAACACACAGAGCTCTTCATCAAATCCTTCCAAGTTGTCAGACAGGTTCTGCCATTTGTCTCCCAGTGTTACATGTTTCCAATTCTTGAACAGGAGGAGGAGGGGCTGGGCCAAGTCTGGATCCAGAGTGACAGTGGCTGCAGAGAGAGTGGCAGGATGAGCATTGGAGCTCAGGGCAGGCCGGATCCCGGGAGCATCCCCACCATGGAGAACAGGAGTGGCTGTTCGGAGGGGGTGGTGGGGCCAGAGGAACCCCCTGGGAGAATTATGGGGGGCCCAGACCCCATTGGCTGGTCTAGATGGTTGTGGGCTGGGGGAGGTCACTCCAGAGCTGTGGCACCCACCCCGCAGGACCCCTCGGGCACTGCCACACTCAGGGTCTACCTGGACATGGAGACATGACTCTCTCCAGCAAAACTTAGAGGGGGACATCATCACGCTGCACTCTGTCCCTGACCTCAGGCTCAAGACCTAGGGTCCACCGGTCTCTGCTGGGGATCCCCTATTCCTGTCTAGGGTTTCAGCTCCCGTGTGTTCCCCTACTCTGGTCCAGCCATTCCAGGAGTTTCCTGGGTCCCTGACAAGATAAGAAGGAGGAGGAGGAGGAAGAGGCCACAGAAGGTTCTGGGAATGGACCTGGGTCTGTCTCAGGGATGGAGCTAGCTCTCTCCAGGGCAGGAGAGAGCTGAGACCACAGAAAATATCAGGGTCACTTACCTGTATGGAACTTGGCCTGTCTTTGCACTGCAAGGAAGAGAAAGAGAAAATATATCACCAGAGTGGATGAAGGAATCACAAATGCCAATTTAAGGAAATGGAGGAAAATGAAGGATACACAGAACTTACTGAGTTCATCCCGGAGTTTGTCTGAAGAAGAACAGAAATTAGTCAACAACCCTTCAGACCGGGGGAACTGGGTATGAGATGGAAGGGGATGGGGATGGGGTGGGGCAGGGGAAGTCTCTGTCAAGGACATGCGGCAGGGGACTGGCCCTTTGGAAAATATTTCCACTGTCCATGGAATGATCCATGATTCTGGAATAGTGACCATTCTCCCCAGAATCTTCAGGAAGAGCCAGATGGTTGTTATCCACCAGCATCTCTCATAGCTCAGGTCTCCATGCTCTGCTTGGAATGTGCCCACACTGGTGGGAACTTGACAGCAGGATGAGGGCAGGATGAGGGTAGTGAGGTTAATAGCAGGAACATCGTGAGTTTAAGGTTTCTACAAGAGAGCTGGAGTCACAATTCCTATATTTCTTCCTGTTCTGTGTTGGCACAATTACAAGGAAGGTCCAACATGTCTCTGGGGGAAACTGAAAGGCAAACTGAAATTAGAGGAAAGAGCCTGGGCCTAGGAGTCAGAGGACCTGGGTTCTAATCCGTCACTTGATGCAGTGTGACCTTGGGTAAGTCACTTCTAGGTGCCTCAGTTATCTCATCTGTAAAACAGATATTAAGACTATGAGCCCCACGTGGAACATGGATTTGTTCAACCTGAATATCTTCTATCTACCCCAGTGCTTAATATAGTGCCTGGCACATAATAAGCACTTAACAAATAGAGTTAAAAAGAAATAAAGAATCATGGCACAGAGAGGGATGGGAAATGGGATAGTGAATCTTCTCTAAGCTGCTGGCACTAAATACCGACCCCTCCGTCCATCTGCCCTCACCCCTTGTCCACTCTGGCGACCAACCATCCACAGCAGGAAGTTGGATTACATGGCACGTTCTTCTTCCTTTACCATTTTCCCTGTACTATTTCCAAAGGAGATAAAGGCCTCCAGCGATGACCAGTCCCAGCACAGGCAGGATCAAAGCCAGAGTCATCTTCCAAGGTTGGGTGTTCCAGAAGAAGGGAGCTGAAACAGGGACAAATCACTGCTGTTTCCCTCCTCTGTGCAGGGCCGTGACTCTCTCCCTGTCCACCCTTTGCTAATACCTACCCTCCAGTCTGGAGCTCTCTCCCCCTTCATATCTGACCAATCGCCACTCCCCATCTTCAAAATCCTGTTGTATTGTACTCTCCCAAGAGCTTAGTACATGAACTGCACAAAGTAAGTGTTCATTACATACCACTGATTGACAGATTTAAAACCCTACTAAATTCCTATCTCCACCAGGAAGCTTTCCATGATTAACTGCTCATCTCCCCATCCTGTTCTCCCTTTCTTTTGCACTTGGGTCTGTACCTGTAGTTTATTTTATGTCTTTCTCCACCCCTAGATTGCAAGCTTCCTGAGGGCAGAGATTATGTCTACAAGATCTATTGTTCTCTCCCAAGCACTTACTGCAGGGATGGGGAATGCAGAGGGCCAAATGCCATTCTGGTTAGAATATGAGGGAGAAAGGATCAAATTGGGTAAAATCCATTCCCTGAATCCCAGGACAGAGACTAAGTGTTCGAGAGATTTGAAAGGGAGAAATGGTCCATCTTTCCTCAGATTCCTGCTAAAGACTTTCTAACAGATTTCCTGAATTCTGAGTCTATGGTTGGGAATCATTCCGACCTGTTATGGAAATTGACGACTTCTTTTCCTGGCCAAGGCGGGGGTTCCAGATGGAACAGGACACCATCCCCACGGAGTCATCTCGTACGACCAAGGACACTGCCACTCCATACAGGCCATCTCTGGCTCGGGGTCGGGACTCAGAAAGGGCGGGGACCGTCTGTCCCCTGGCATCTCTCCACCGCACCACAGGCTCCGGGTACCATCCGGCCGATGTGCACTCCATCCAGATTCCTCCACCCTTGTACCATTCCATGCGGATGTGAGGGTCAGAGCCCAGAGCTGGGGAATGAGAGGTCTTCCTGAGTTCTCCAGCCCCCACCCTGAGTGGGTCCCCAGGCCTGAATGGAGCATCAGAGACTCCTCACCTGGGGTGGAAATTCTTTCTCATTCTCATTTTACTGGCCCAGATGCCTTGTTTTGAATCATCTGTTCTCTGCACTCTTCTATCACAATTCCCAACTCCTTCCAAGGGAACCTTGTCAGTACCTCTGCCGGGGCTCTCCCATCTCTGCTCCCTCTCCCCTGTCCCCCACACCAGCCTCTGCTCCTCCCCCTTCCCCCTTCTCCTCCCCTCAGCACTGTGCTCATTTGTATATATTATTTATTACCCTATTTATTTTGCTAATGAGGTGTACATCCTCTTGATTCTATTTATCTGGATGATGTTGTCTTGTTTTTTTGTTTTCTTTTGTTTTGCTTTGCTTTGCTGTCTGTCTTCCCCGTTTAGACTGTGAGCCCATCATTGGGCAGGGATTGTCTCTATCTGTTGCCAAATTGTACATTCCAAGCACTTAGTACAGTGCTCCACACATAGTAAGCGCTCAATAAATACTATTGAATGAATGAATGAATGAATGAATGAATGAATGAATGAATGAATGAATATGGCAACCAGAACACATGTTTTCTGTGTTTGGGACCCCTAACCTCGTCAAGTCACTCACGTTCATGCTTTTTCTTCAGAAACTGTTAGTACACATGTGGGAAGCAGTTACAGATTTATTGTAAATATTGTAAAATAACTGTAAGTTGTTTATTTGTATTAATATCAGTCTCCCCCTCTAGCTTGTTGTGGACAGGAAATGTGTCTACCAACTCTGTTGTATTGTAATAATAATAATGTTTGTAGTATTTGTTAAGTGCTTACTATGTGCCAGGCACTATACTAAGCAATGAGATAGACATAAGCTAGTCAGATTGGATATAGTCCCTGTCCCACATGGAACTAACAGTCTGAATCCCCATTTTGTAGATGAGGCACAGAGAAGTTAAGTGACTTGTCCAAGGTCAAAAAAGCAGACAAGTGGCAGAGCCAGGATTAGCACCCAGGTCTTCTGACTCTCAGGCCCAGGCTCTTTCCACTAGGTCATGACGCTTCTTTGCACTCTCCCAAGTGCATAGTATAGTGCTCTGCATAACAATAATAATGATGATGATGGTATTTGTTAAGCGTTTACTATGTTCCAAGCACTGTTCTAAGCCCTGGGGTAGATACAAGGTTATCAAGTTTTCCCATGTGGGGCTCACAGTCTTAATCCCATTTTACAGACAAGGTAACCGAGCCCAGAGAAGTACAGTGACTTGCCCAAAGTCACACAGCCCACTAGTGGCGGAGTTGGGATTTGAACCCATGACCTCTGACTCCCAAGCTGCTACTCTTGCCACACTGCCATGCTACTTCCCCTGCATACCATAGGGCCTCAGTAATACCATTAATTGATTATTGGACTGTCTACTTTTGTTTTATTCATTATGTTTATACCCTAACACTTGTCACTGACTTGCTCTTCTATATCTTATCCTCCTGGAAACAAATCTGATAGATGGAAACAATACTGAGCCGTCTTTCATAGAAGATGTGTGGCTCAGTGGAAAGAGCACGGGCTTTGGAATCAGAAGTCATGAGTTCGAATCCCAGCTCTGCCACTTGTCAGCTGTGTGACTGTGGGCAAGTCACTTAACTTCTCTGTGCCTGTTACCTCATCTGTAAAATGGGGATTAAGACTGTGAGCCCCACGTGGGACAACCTGATTCCCCTGTGTCTACCCCAGTGCTTAGAACAGTGCTCTGCACATAGTAAGCGCTTAACAAATACCAACATTATTATTATTATTATTATGACTCTATGACACCCCGAAACCCTGCACCAACCCAGCTCTGACTTTACCTCACCCCACCTCCACCTAACCTAACCCTTCCTGGCCCCATGTGACCCTTGACTGGTCCCTACAGCGATAGAACATAACCAGACCCAGACATGGCCTTGCCCACCCTGACCAAACTGGTCTGGGACCATAAAATCCAGGTACTCCCCCAACACTGCATGGCCCCTGGGTCAGGAGAAACCCAAATATTAGACAACACAAATGTCTCTGGGGGAAAGACCAGTCCAGTAGGTGTGAGGGGGTTGTCCTGCCCTAAGCCACATCTTAGCCCCAAGCTAAACAGAACTGGGAAGAGACTGTCATAAAGAAAGGAATCCATAGAAATGTTGCACCAGGGAGTCCTGCCCGCTGGCCAGGAGAGGGCTGGGGGGCAGAAGGTTAACATCTTGGGTGGGAAGAATGGAAACTCTGCAGGGTCCTGGAGCTAGGGGGGATTCTGGGCAGAGAAGCAGTGTGGCCTAGTGGTAAGAGCTCAGGTCTGGGAGTCAGAGGACCTCGGTTCTAATCCCGGCTCTGCCATTTGCCTGGTGTTTGACCTTGGGCAAGGCACTTCACTTCTCACTGCCTCAACTGCCTCATCTATAAAATGGGGATCGAATATCTTTTGTCCCTCCTATGTGGAATGTGAAACCCATGTAGGACAGGGACTGTGTTCCACCTGATTGACTAGTATCTAACCCAGTGCTTAGAACAGTAGTTGACACATAATAAACAAATACCATTAAACCATTTTATACCATTAAATACCATAATAAAATTAAATGCTATTTTAACAAATACCATTAAAAAGGAGGATAGCCTGAGATAAGATAAACTCCCCCCACTGGTCTCAGTAAGAAGCAACCAAAGAACAAACCCAGCCACTTACTTGTCACTTGCAGCTCCAAAGTGGTCCACTTGTATACAGAGCCATGTTGGAAAGAGCAGCAATATTGTCCATCATCAGAGGCTCTGACTTTATGTATTCTCACAGCCAAACTTCCATTAGCAATGGCATCTCTCAACAATTCTGTTCTCCCTCGATATCCCTCCAACTGCTCTCCAAGATGGTCCGTTCCGTTCTGGCACAGGTGCACAACATTCGAGGCATGAGTTCGGAACCATCTCACCTCCATGTCCTTCGCACTTGTCTTGGGCTCCAGGTGACAGGGTAACTTAGCATCTTCCCCCACCAGGACCAGGATGGGCTTGACAGGTCCAATCACTGAAAACTGAGCTGTGACAAAGGAAATAGACAGAAAGGATGGAGCTGGTGCCAGATTGTCAGTAGGAGAGAGAGAGATGTGTGACCATGGGGGAGGAAGAGAACCTCCCCTTGTTTACCCTCTGAAGACACCAGAGGCAACCTGAGATGAGAAATGACAGATAATCTCCTCGGTGCTACTCTCTAGAGAGAAACATTCAGATTGGGGATGCACAGGAATTTTATTTTCTTGGGAAGATCCCATAGAGCAAAGGACTATGGAACAAAGGAACGAAACAAAAGGAAAGGAACGAAACAAAGGAACAAAACAAATGAATGACACTCTTACTTGAGCCCAGCATGATCATCTGCAGGAGGATGAAGAGGATAAGGCATCCACTCACAGAGGCTTCTGGGAAACTCGCCATTAATGCCATTGCTGGTGGAACCCAGAGATCCCAGCTTGTTCAATGTCCCTCTTAAAAGGACCAGTGACTTAGTAGCTATCTCGCCATTAGAGCAGGCAGGGATGATGACCTGGGACAGGCAGCAGGGAGGGGTCCAGGGAGGGAAAACCCATCCAGACACCTCTGCAGGGACTGGAACCAAAGCAGAAGCAGTTTGCGGTCATCAATGGCTTCTGGCAAAGCACGTTTGCATTCCACAGATTTTAATTTACTTGTTTTCTCCCACTCCAACATCAGCAGCCACTACCTCCATTCCTGAACCTTCTGGCCAATGCTCTGTCCATCAGATACCAGAGTCTCTGCCAACCATCGTGGGCCAACTGGTTCCAAGCAGCAGTGGAGCAGGGAGCAGGGATAAGATGTTTCTCTAAGCTCTGGAATCTTCCCCTGGCCTGAGCCAGGAAAGGAGACTTTGGGGGAGCAGATTCTTCCCGCTCTCAGCTCTGAGGGTGGTGTCATCGAGAGTAAGGATGTTTATCATCTTCTTGCAGTTTCTACCCCACCCCCTCACTATTTATCAGTGCCACTTCCCCACAGTGTCCCTCTGACAGGGTACTGGAGCAGCTAAGTGCAGCCTCTGCCGAGAAAGGCTGTTATCAGTTGTGCCCATAGTCTGAACACTTGGGCACTGATAGCTCAGCTCTGGGGGAGGCCAGATGAACCAAAGAAGGCTGGCTCATAGACACAGAGGCTGGGGGCTTCCTGTTTTGGAGCGACCCCTGAGTCTCAGGGTTCAAGACTTAGTCCGCCCTCCCCACCCACCATAGTTGATAGCCACCGTAGAAGGGAACTTTGGGGGCAGCTCTGAAGGTTGGGGGTCATGGGATCTGGAGGAGCTTCCCTCTCCCTCCAAGCTCTGAAGCTGGGGTTCCCCATGAGGTGGGGAAGACGCTGCATCCCCCTCCCCCACCCACCTGGCCATCCCCCTATCCTCCCTCTGCACAGGAGCTGGACCAAGACAGCATTTAAATTGCTTCATTTGGGCAGGTTCATTCAGTATTAATCACTGGGCACCACCCTTCCACTTTCATCAAGGGATTCGCCAGTCATGACTGCCCATTAAGGCTCAGTTCCTCCGCGGCACTGCAGGAGCAGAGCCAGTTCCTGTCTTGGTTTTGCTTCCCTACTGGGGGCCGGAATTAAGGTGGGAGTGGGGAGCTTGTTTTCAACTGCCTCTCTGGAGTCTCCTCACCCACTTTCTCATGCCCTACAGGCTCATCCCTTAACTGTGCCCTGGACTCTCCTCCTCAAAACTTCCCTGGCCCCACTTGACCCATCCTTGAATGGTCCTGGGGTGGGGGAGGTGAGAGAAGGGGCTGGTGGCAATAGGAGGATTCTACAAAGGAACTGTGGCTTGATGTTCTGTCTCTTAATGACCGGCTGCCATGAAGCCCAGGTAGTGGTCAAACCAATGGTTTCCCAAATCCTTTAAATGCTACTTTCACCTGTACTACTATGGTACTTTTGTGTTATGGTACTTGTTAAGCGCTTTATACATACCAAGCACTGCGTTAAGTGCTGGGTAGGCCAAAATTAATCAGGTTGGATCAAGTCCCTGTCCCACATGGGGCTCACAGCCTAAGTAGGAAAGAGAAGGATTTAATCCCCATTTACAGATGAGGTAACTGAGGGATAGAGAGGTAAAATGACTTGACCAAGGCAGTCAAATGTCAAAGCCCAGATTAGAACCCAGGTCTTCTGACTCCCAGGCCCATGCTTTTTCTACTAGGCCTTGCTTCTTCCCAAGCGGAGAGGCAGCCAGGGAGGGAAAGAAAGTAAGCTTGGACCTTCTTCTGTAGGCCTGGACCCGGCTGCATCTCTCATCATCTCTCCCATCTCCCTCTTGTCAAATGCTGCTATATCACCCCTATCCCACCTGGGAGTAAGCATTAAATCTGAACTGTACTGGGGAAGCTGCCATTGCCAGCCTGGAATGCAAAATTTTTACCACACGCATTTGAAAAACAGTATCTCATTCTATTTTAGATTCTAGAGCATTTTTAATCATGAAACAAAACAAAAACCTGACAGAAATGAAACCTGTCTCCAAAGTAAGCTTGTTGAGCGCAGGGAAGGCGGCTACCAACTCTGTTGGACTGTACACTCCCAAGTGCTTACTACAATGCTCTGCACATAGTAGAGCTCAAAAAATTCCACTGATGTTGATGAAGTAGCACGGTGATTCTGTGGCTATCACCCTTTCCTCCTCCACTGCTCGAAGTGAAGCCCTCAGGACCCAGCACACAGGACTCCATATCAAATCTCTCAGGGATATTGGGAGGGTTCTTTGGTGTGTATCCTCACAGTACATGTTGCCAATCCTCAGACCAGGCGAGGTGGGGATGAGCCATTTCTGTATCCAGAGTGATGTCTGCTGCAGAGAGAATCCAAGGGTCAGAGCAATGGGGGCTCAGGGTCCCAAGGGTTAGCAAGGCCATTATCTGTGAGACCCCCAGAACCTATTCCTCTGGCCCCAAGGGAAGAGTTGCAAGCTGAGGGGTCCCCGAGAACCTGGGAGGGGAGCAAACAGACTTCCCCTTCCCCATGTCCTTCCCTCCTCACTCACACAGAGACAGCAGAACCAGCTGCCCCTGCACAGCCTGCCACAGGAGAAGCAGTGTATTGTGGGATACCCCAGGATGGAAAGATAAGCTGGGCAAGATTGAGCTCAGCAGTAACAATGTCACTGGACCCTAGGGCTGGACATGCTGTCCTGTAGCAATGTGCCCAGCTGGATGTCCCCTGCAGTGGAAGACAGTGGGAGGGGAGATAGAAGTGGGAGAAGTCACAAGTCAGAAGGAGGCTGATGAGGCCCCTTTTAGACACAGGCCCATGAGAGGGAGGGAGCTGTCACCCACAGAAAATAGTAGCATGGCCTAGGGGATAAATCATGGGCCTGGGAGTCAGAGGACCTGGATTCTAATACTGGCTCTGCCACATATCTGCTGTTTGACCTTGGGCAAATCACTTAACTTCTCTGTGCCTAAGATACATCATCTTTAAAATGAGGATTAAGATTGTGAGCCCCATGTGGGACAGGGACTGTGTCCAACCCAATTACCTTGTATCTACCCCTGTGCTTTGTACAGTGGCTAGCACACATTAATAAGCACTTAACAAATACCATTATTAATATTATTATTCATGTCTGCATCTAACTGGCCTAATCACTCCCCTGTAAGGGAATAGGCAAAGGAGACATCACCAGACTGGGTGCCTTATAATCCACTTCCACTACCTACCTCAACCACAGATTTGTTTTGTTTGAATGGTATTTGTTAAGAGCTGACCTTGTGCCACTATTCTAAATGTTAGGGTAGATACAAGACAAACAGCCTGGGTATAGTCCCTGTCCCAGAGGGGACTCACAGTCTAAGTAGGAAGGAGAACAATTATTGAATCCCAATTTTTCAGTTGAGGAAACTGAGGCACAGAGAAGTTAATTGACTTGCCCAAAGTCCCACAGAAGGCAAATGGCAGAGCCAGGATTAGAACCCAGATCCTTTGACGCCCAGGCCTGTGCTCTAGGCACTGCTTCCTATCGTCCACAGCCCCCAAACCCTACTCCCAATTTTCTGAACAACTTTATGTCTTCTCACTTTCCTTCTCCTTCTCTAACCGATCATTTTTTAGTTTAGAGCTTACTATGTGCTAGGCACTGTACTTAGCACTGGGGCAAATACAAGATAATCAAGCTGGACACAGTCAGTCTGAATCCAGATTTTACAGATGAGGTAACTGAGGCACAGAGAAGTTAAATAACTTGCCCAAGGTCACACAGTACACAACTGGTGGATCTTAATAATAATTATGGTATTTGTTAAGCACTTACTATGTACTGAGCACTGTCCTAAGGGCTGGGGTAGATGCAGGGTAATCAGGTTGTCCCACGTGGGCCTCACATTTTTTAATCCCCATTTTTCCAGATGAGGTAACTGAGGCCCAGAGAAGTTCATTCATTCATTCATTCAATAGTATTTATTGAGTGCTTACTATGTGCAGAGCACTGTACTAAGCACTTGGAATGTACAATTCAGCAACATATAGAGACAATCCCTACCCATTGACGGGCTACAGTCTAATCTAATCTAACTGGGCAAATTCAGTGACTTGCCCAAGGTCACACAGCAGACAAGTGGTGGAGCCGGGATTAGGACCCATGACCTCTGACTCCCAAGCCCATGCTCTTTCCACTAGGTCACGCTGCTTCTCAACCTCGTCTCACCATCATCTCTTCTAATCATTGACCTCTTGCTCACATCCTCCCTCCTGCCTGGAACTCCCTCTCCTTTCATATCTGACAGACCACTACTCTGCTCCATATACAAAGCCCTACTAAAATCATATCTCCTCCAGGAAGTCTCCTTCCCTGACTAAACTCTCATTTTCCCACTCTAATTCTTCTCCTTACTCTTTATGCAATTAGCCCCACCCACTAAGCCCTTTGGTACTCACCACACTCCCAACCCTACAGCATCTATGTACAAATCTTTATACTTTTTTATGGTATTTGTTAAACACTTACTATGTGCCAGGCACAGTACTAAGTGCTGGGGTAGAAACAAGCTAATCAGGCTTGACACAGTCCGTGTCCCATGTGGGCTCACAGTCTTAAGCCTCATTTTATAGATGAGGTAACTAAGGCACAGAGAAGTAAAGTGACTTGCCCAAAGTCACACGGCAGACACATGGCAGTGCCAGGAATAGAACCCATGTCCTCTGACTCCAAGCCCTCTGTTCTATCCATTAGGCTTCACTGCTTCCCTATACTCTGTTGCATCCCCTACCTGTAGTTCATTTTAAATTAATTAATTCATTCATTAAATTGCATTTATTAAGCACTTACTGTGTGCACAGCACTGTACTAAGCACTTGGGAAAGTACAACACAACAATAAACAGTGACATTCCCTGCCCAAAAAGAGATTACATTGTATCGCTCCTTTCAGAGTGTAAGCTTCTTGAGGGGTGGTAAGTCTACTTACTTGTAAACAGTAAGCACTCAATAAATGCCATTGAATGAGTGATTGATTGGGAGAATGAAGCAAAAACACCAACATGAGGAATTTAAAAGAAATGAAGGAAACACAGAGCTTCCTAAACTTGTCCTGGAGTTTCACTGAAAAAGAACAGAAAACAGGTCAGGACCACTCCAGACAGGGGATCTGGGGGTAGGCTGGGAGAGGACAAAATGTGGTGAGATCGGGGGCGGGGGGCAGAGGTCTGTGTCTGGGCCTTGCAGCCAGGGACTGGCCTCCCTAGGAAAAATTCTCCCTTGCCTAGGAAGTGATCCGTTGATCTGAAATGGTGACCACTGACCCCAGAATCTCCAGGAAGAGCAGTTGGTTGTTATCAGTTGATATCTCCCAGCTCAGATCTCCACGCTCTGCTGGAGTCATCACTGCACTGGGGAAACTGGTTGGCAGGGTGCAGGTGGTGGCAGGAAGAGGATGGGGTGTGGTGGGTTCCAGTTTGATGTAGAGCAGTGGGGACTGGGATCTCTCCTCCCTATTGTCTCCTCACCTCTTTGAGTGACATTTGGCACAGACACAGGATGGGTCAGTCCCTTCTCTGGGGGAAACAGAATATCAGGTCATGGTTCGTTGGTGGGAGGTTGGCGCTGTGGGCTGGTGCCTTCTCCAGCAAATGGGAGCTCTGATCTCTGACCTGTATGTCTGCTTTCCCCACCCCGGTTTCTAATTCCTGCTTTTGTCTGCAGCAACAGAGATATCACAGAAATATTCTTGCTATTTTACCTTAGTAAAGTGTAAATTTCCAGATGTAACAAAGGCCTCCAACGATGACCAGGTCTAACTCAGGCAGGATCACAGCCAGAGCTACCATACAGGGAGAGAGTCCCATTGTTAGGGGAACTGAAACAGAATTCAAAAAAATTCCATAAGGGGGAAATATAGGACAAATCCAATATTTCCCTGAGCTCTGTGGGAGTTAGAACCCCAAGGGAGGGGGTATGTCCAGGAATTCCAGCAATGCTCTGGTCCAAGCCATGCTTGGAGCCCAGATCTGGGTCAGGGACTTCAGGACTTCCCTCCTCTTTGCATGGAGGCGGGCTTGGGAGCCTGTTGGTTTTGGGAGCACAGAGAGCTCAGAGCCACCATGAGGAGGGGCAAAGGGTGAGAGTTTCCTGAGGGGACAGTGGGGTCAGGGAGGAGAAGGAGCCTCTCGTGATTCCCCAGGGAAAGCGCTGTGTTCTCAGTGAGAGGGTCTCTCTCCCCTTCTCCCCATTCTTGAGTTTCGACTGTTTGTTCCAGCCCACTATCCCTATGGAACCTGGAACCACTGCTTCCCCTTGGGGTCCCGCTCCCTGTGTCCATCCTGCCAGTGCTTCCCCCTGGGAAGGAGTGGGGAGAGGGGCAGCAGTAGATCACCCCTTATCACCAGGAGAAGGTTGGGAGTGGGGGGAGGTACTTGGGCTAAGCCCCAAACTACAGGCTGTCCCCGGAATCCAGACTGGAAAGAGATCCGGGAAGAGACTGACACAGAAAAAAAGGTTCAAAGGAAACATTTCATTGGCAGTGAAGCCCGTGGACCAGCAGGGGCTGGGACAGCAGGACAGGACCCTGGGCAGAAGGAGAGGACACTGGGCAGTGTTCTGTGATTGGAGGGAATTCTGGAAAGAGATAAGACACTGCAGTGGTCAGTTGGAGAGAGAAACATCCCCATTGGTCACAAAGGGGAACAATTACAAGGAAAAATGAACTACTCACCTACCACCAGCAGCTCCAGACTGGCTTCTTCATAAGATGAGTTCCCTTGGAAAAAGCAGCAGTACTGTCCCTCATCAGATCCTCTGATTGTGTATCTTCACAGTCACACTCCCTTCGGCTATGGCGTTTCTCATCATTTCTGTTCTCCCTCGATACTCCTCCATCTGCTCTCCGGGCTGGTCCTTCCATTCCTAATACACGGGCACAACCTGGGAGAACATGGATCGGAACCATCTCACCTCCATATCCTCCACGCTTATCTTGGGGTCCAGGTGAGAGGGTAACTCAGCCTCTTTCCCCTCCAAGGTCAATATGGAATTGGTAGGGCCAATCACAGTAAACTCAGCTGTAACAAAGAGAGGTAGTCATAGAGGAACTGGCACTGAGGTTTCAGTAAGAGGGCAAGACCCATCTCCCCAGGGGAAGGGCAGAATTATCCCCTGTCCACCCTCTGTCTGTCATCAATCTTATTTACTGGGCACTTATTCTGCGTAGACCACTGTATTACGCACTTGGGAAAGTACAGTAGAGAAGCAGCATGGCTTAGTGGAAAGAGCATGGGCTTGAGAGTCAGAGGACATGAGTTCTAATCCCTGCTCTGCTACTCTTGACCTTGGGCAAGCCACTTCACTTCTCTCTGCCTCAGTTACCTCATCTGTAAAATGGGGTTTAAGACTATGAGCCCCACATGGGACAACCTGATTACCTTGTATCTACCCCAGTGTTTAGAACAGTGCTTGGCACAGGGTAAGCGGTTAACAAATACCATAATTATTATTATTATTATATAACAGACATATTCCCTTCCTGCAACAAGTTTACAGTCTAGAGAGTCTCTGTTCCAAGAGATCTTTTCAAAAGAAGCCACTGGCTCTGGTTGACCTAGTTGCACACCTGCCTGGAGGCAGAGGGCTGACCCAGATGGCCTCTTAACATTCCTTAATAATAATAATAATAATAATAATAATTGTAGCTTTTGTTAAGCTCTTACTCTGTGCTAGGCACTGTACTAAGTGCTGGGATAGATACAAGCAAAACGGTTTGGGCACAGTCTCTGTCCCACATAGGGCTCACAGACATAATCCCCATTTTACAGATGAGGCAACTGAGGCACAGAGAGGCTAGTGACTTGCCCAAGTCACACAGCAAACAAATGGTAGAGTCAGGATTAGAACCCGTGATCTACTGACTCCCAGGCCCATGTTAACGTTGGTATTTGTTAAGCGCTTACTATGTGCAGAGCACTGTTCTAAGCGCTGGGATAGATACAGGGTAATCGGGTTGTCCCGTGCGAGGCTCACAGTCTTCATCCCCATTTTACAGTTGAGGTAACTGAGGCACAGAGAAGTGAAGTGACTTGCCCACAGTCACACAGCTGCCAAGTGGCAGAGCCGGGATTCAAACCCATGATCTCTGACTCCCAAGCCCGGGCTCTTTCCACTGAGCCACCCTGCTTCCCAACATAGTGAATGTTCTATTCACTATGCCACGGTCTGGGATTCTTTTTGTTTTTTTATGGTATTTGTTGAGCCCTTACTATGTGCCAGGCACTGTTCTAAACTCTGAGGTAGACACAAGCTAATCAGGTTGGACATGGGGCTCACAGTCTTAATCTCCATTTTACAGATAAGGCAACTGAGGCCCAGAAAATTGAAGTTACCATACACAGTCACACAGCAGACAAGTGGCAGAGCTCAGCAAGGCATTCTGAACTGATAGAGGGTAGAGATTGCCATCTGCTAAACTCTGCTCTCTGGGGAATAATGTTGAGAATGAGAGTACACAGGAAATTTATATAACGAGATATGGAAACAAAGGAAAGTCTTACCTGAGCCCAGCATAGTCATCTGGAGGAGAAGGAAGAGGAAGGGGATGACAGATCCAGACATGGAGGGGCCTTGGAAACCTGCCATCTATGTCACTGCTGGAGTCCAGAGACTCTGGCTTGTTCAATGTTCTCAAAAGGAGGAGTGATGGCTCAGTGGTTATCTTGCCTTTGGAGAAGGAAGAGGCGGTGACCTGGGACAGGCAACAGGGAGGGGTCCAGGGTGGGAAGAATCATCCAGACACCCTGCAGAGTCTAGAACTGGTATTTGACTGAGCCTATCTGACCTAATTAACTTGCACCTACCTAAGCTCTTAGAATTATGTTTGACACATAGGAAATGCTTGACAAATACCATAAAAACAAAGACTTTGCTGTAACTAATGGTGTTCACTGAAACATTTGCACATTCCACAGATTTTAATTTACTTGTTTTCTCCCACTCCTTCACCACTGGCAGCCACCAGCTCTATTCCTGAACCTTCTAGCCAATGATCTGTCCATTGGATGCTACAGTCTCCCTCAACCTTTGTGGGCAAACTGGACTAGGCAGTAGGAAGACAGGGAACTGAATAAGATGTTTCTCTTGGCTCTGGGATCTTCCCCTGATCTGACCTAGGAAAATGAGGTCTTGGGGGAGTGGGGTCACCCCACTTCTGGCTCACCAGGTGGACATTTATCATCTTTAGGTTTTTACCATCTCTCTCCCACCCTCACTATCTATCAGTGCCACATCCGCACTGTGCCCGTCTGAGAGGGCACTGGTGCTGCTGAGCACAGTTGCTGCCCAGAAAAGTTAGTATCAATTGTGGCCGTGGCTGTCCATCTGGGAACTGATAGCTCGACTCTGGGCAAGGGCTGACTTACAGGCATGGAGACTGGGGACTTTCTGCTTTGGAACAGTCCCTCTCCTGGTGGTTATGCTTATCGTCTTCAGGTTCTTACAGTTTCTACTCCACCCCCTCACTATCTATCAGTACTACATTTCCATCTTGCACCTCTGACAGGGTGCTGGGGCCTCTGAGCACAGGGGCTGCCCAGAAAGCCTGGTATCATTCGGGGTCATGGGCTGGCCAGCTGCACTGTGATAGCTCAGCTCTGGGAGAGGCTGAATGGCCTGGGGAGGAGTGGCTCAAGGACATGTAAAATGGGGGCTTCCTGCTTTGGAGCAGCCCCTCGCTTTCTGGGTACAGGGCTCAGTCCTCCCTCCTCACAGGGTCATCTTAGGAGGGTACTTTTGGGGCGGCTCTGTAGGTAAATCAAACAATCAGTCATTTTTGTTAAGTGTTGTTATCGACAATAATTAGACAAATTAGAAAGGGTTCGTTTAGTCGATGAAGAGACGAAAGACTCCGAGAGAACGGGTCAAAGAACAGGACAGTAGGAAAGTGGCGAGCGGCCCGTTCACCCCAGTGGGGTACGAGTGCCCGCACCACCCCGATCCTGGGCCGCCCTGCCAGCTTTATTGGTAAGGCGAAACCCCCTGCTGACACAGGGCACCCAATCGGGGCTAGGCACACATAGTAACAGTAACCAATCAGTAAGCACTTTCATGATCCCGTGACACCCGACCGGTCCGCGCGAGAATGGTGCGCGAGGTTTGAAGTAGCACATGGTGGAGGGGTTTCACGTGGCGTGGCTATTTTACAGTCCACATGGCACAGGTAATGGCGCGGGTATTTTATAGCAATGACGCAGATTCCATGACGTAGGCTTGAGGCTGGCCTCACCATCGCCATCTTGCGGCGGTCCGCAACAGTGTTTACTGTGTGCAGAACACTGTACTAAGTGTTTGGGAGAGTACACTATAAAAGAGTTGTTAGCCTCGTTCTCTGCCCATGACAAGCTTGTAGCCTAGAGGTTGGGGGTCATGGGGTCAGGGAGTCTGGAGAAGCCACCCACTTCCTCTGAGCTCCAGGTCCCAGGTTCTCTGTGGACCAGGAAGACATTGTAGCCCCAGCCCTGTCCCCCCGGGGTTGCCCTAGCCTGGAGCCAGACTGAGGTCTCCTCAGACTCTATCAGTGTGGAGCTCCAACCTGCACCCCCAGGGGTCCCCACACCCACCCTGGTCAGGGCTCTGTTGCTGGGGTCTCCACTCGACTTCACTTTCTGGATGGAGCATCTGGACAGTCCTCTACTCCTGAGCCACCACCACCCGCAGCCTGGGGTCATGGCCCTCCCTGTCCATCGGGGCTGATCCTCCTTCTCCACCTGCTGCCAACTCCAACAACCCTTAGTGACAGATGGCAGTCAATGGTTTGTGCCTGCTCCCCCATTTTTAAGGGGGAATCTCCTTGTGGGAAGGAAATTAGTCACTTCTTTGTTTTGTCCTTCCCCAGCACTCGGTACAGAACACAAAATCCAGTTGCTGCTCAGTATATGCTATTGTCATTGCTTCTACCCAATCAACATAGCAGACACACACAGTTTGGGGGTTTGAAACAAGCCCTTATTGGCAGCTAACAGAGAGATCAGAGACCTAGGGGACAGAACCAACAGGTCATCAGCATGGAAAAGACACTGATGCTGCAGACACTCTCACCATCAGCACCGAGACAAAGGGAAAAGGGCAGAAAATCCAATCCCCGGAAGTGATACAAACACTCCCAGTCTGGATTCTTCCAGAATCAGAGGAAACAGTCTCACATCCTGAAGCAGACCTTGTCTTGTTGTCATTTTCTTTTTGGATTCCACTCCAGCCTCCATGGACTCCCAGCCCACCTTGGTCTCTCTGGGACTTCTTGCCTGGTGGTCTCTGTTTGAAGTTATCTGTTTCCAATAAACTCACGGGGCTGGGGAACTGTCAGCAGTTAGAGGTCATTCAGTGGTTGATGCGGAGGGACGACTAGAGCAGGGTGATAGTGGCCCAGTGGGATCCCAGAGCTGGAGGGAGACAGTGGAGAGGGAGACAGTGGAGCCCAGCCACGATGAGCCAGGTTCAGAGAGCTGTTCTGCTGCCTTGTTACCCACAAACAGTTGTGAATTTCCCCTGATGTGACAAAAGCTGAGCCATCCCCATCCCCCTATACATCACCATCTTCTTCCCTGACCAAGCGTGGTGGTGCCCATGGGGGAGCCTTCAGGGGCCCAGTCATTCATTCATTCATTCAATAGTATTTATTGAGCGCTTACTATGTGCAGAGCACTGTACTAAGCGCTTGGGATGAACAAGTCGGCAACAGATAGAGACAGTCCCTGCCGTTTGACGGGCTTACAGTCTAATCGGGGGAGATGGACAGACAAAAACTGTCCTAAGGTTGTCATGGGAATCCTGTAAAGAATCTGCAGTTTCTGCAGGTTCACATGATGGAATGTCAGGGATTGACTTGGATGGTGTGGAAAGATCCACAAGAAAGGTCTTCCCTCCCTCTAGATGACCCAAGTCCATGAGCTGGGCAGTCTCATGATCCCTTTTTAGCCCAAGCCTCAGTGTCTGGGAAATCCAGCCCTGTCCATCCTCCTGTCCTAAGCATGTGGTTCTGGCAGCAGTTTCAGGACACCACTGTCCCGTCCAAGATCAGAGTGTCACAGTCTTCTTCAGCTCTGCCCCCTGTGGGGGCCCTCCCTGGAAGTAGCAGCAGCAGCATCAGGGAGACAATGACTCCCAGATTGTGCCTGCCCTGGGGGAGCATTAGAAGAGCCGGGGACATTGGCAGCTGCAGCTGTTACCAGAAGGGGATCTGTAGCCTAAGGGGCAGGAGGAACCTCAGGTGTGGGTTGGGTGGGAGTTGAGGCAGGTCCCTCCCCTTAGGGGGCACTGGGCATCCTGGGAGGGGGAAGGGGATGGATCTCATACAGTCCCACTGGGCACAGGGCAGATGGTCAGGGGGCCTGGGTCATGGGACCAAAGGAAGAAGAAAGGGTGGAGAGTCCCAGAGAAGGTGGTGTGGAAGAAAGTGTAGATGTGGGATCCATCAGTTCCACTGTAAAACGAGATGACTCCGGCTTCATGGTTCAGGTAAACCACCACCCGGTGGGGTGGTATTTTCACGGAAAGGTATGTCAGTGCTGAAGTGAGGGCCCAGTACTTTGATCCATCTGACCCTATAGCCCAGAATCCATTCTTAGGTGACACAGGGATCATCCCTTTTCTCGTCACATTTTCACTACAAACCCCCACATCCCAGCAGGTCCTGTCCCCCACCTCCACCTCCCACCAATGTCTTCCCGAGGTGAAGCCTTCACGGCCCAGCACCTGAGCCTTTGGATCAAATCTCTCAGGAATGTTGGGCAGGTCCTGCCATGTGTCTCCCCTGGTCACACATTTTAGATCCTTAGAAAGAATGAGTTCGGGCTGAGCTGTGTCTGGATCCAGAGTGATGTCATCTGCAGAGAGAGTTCCAGGGTCAGTGCTGGAGCAATTGGGGTCCCTAGGGATAAGCAGGGTCATTCGCTGTGGGATTCCATCCCCCCAGGATGTTGTCCCCTGTCCCCAGCGTTGGGGTGACTGAGGAATCACTGACACCCTGGGAGAGGAGCAGAATGACCTTCCCCAATACCTCTCCCTTCTGAAAACCCAGAAATGGCAGCCCAGTTGCCCCTGAACAGGCTGTCCATAGACGGAGCAGTGTATTGTGGGGATGATCCCCTGGGCTGGCTGGGATGGGCTGGCTGGGCTAAGCAGTGACAGTGTTACTGAACCCCAAGACTGGTCACCCTGTCCTGTGACAATTTGACCAGCTGGATGACCCCAGCAGAGGAGGGCAGAAGGAAGGGAGATGGACAGAAGTAGCCACAGGAAAGAACAGAAAGTGGGTGTGTGGCCTCTGCCATGGGCTAGACACAACCCTCCCCCCACCCCCAGCCCTTCCTCCCTCAGGGTCAGTGTCCAGAGTCCAGATAGAAACAGGGACATAGACCCGGCCTGGAGATGCCAAAAGGAGACACTCTCTCCTCACCTCTTTCTTTCCCAGAGAGAATCATCCCCATCCAGAACTCTCCTTTGGAGCCCAGCTCCCCACTCACCCACCCCACCAGGGCTCAGGACCGAGGACACTCAGGTCTCTATTGGGGATTCCCAATTCTTCCCAGAAGCTTCAGCTCCCCAGTGCCCCCCACATCTGATTCAGCCATTCCAGAAGGCTTCTGGGGCCCCTGACAGCAGCAGGGAGGAGGAGGAGGCCACAGATGGTCCTGGAAACGACCTTGGGTCTGACTCTCAGGAGCAGAGCTGGGAAGGGACAGAAGCCCCAGGGCGGGAGGGAGCTGAGATTCACAGAGTATGTCAGGGTCGCTTACCAGCAGGGAACAGGGCCCGTCTCCACCCTGCAAGGGAACAGATAGAAGAGATATCACCAGGCTGGTGGATGGGACGCAAATGCCAACAAGAGGAAATGGAGGGAAATGAAGGAAACACAGAACTTACTGAGCTCAGCCTGGAATTTTCCTGAAAAGGAACAGAGATAAAGTCAGAGAGTTTCCAGACAGAGAGAACTGCAAGTTGAGGCAGGAGACCAGAACCAGGGTGGGGAAGACAGAGAGAAAGATCAAAGGTCAGAATTTCCAGCTGCCTAAGGAAGACACCAGCCCATAACCCCAACCCTCCACAAACAATCCACAGACTAATAATAATGTTGGTATTTATTAAGCGCTTACTATGTGCCGAGCACTGTTCTAAGCGCTGGGGTAGACACAGGGGAATCGGGTTGTCCCACGTGGGGCTCACAGTCTTAATCCCCATTTTACAGATGAGGGAACTGAGGCACAGAGAAGTTAAGTGACTTGCCCACAGTCACACAGCCGACAAGTGGCAGAGCTGGGATTCGAACTCATGAGCCCTGACTCCAAAGCCCGTGCTCTTTCCACTGAGCCACGCTGCTTCTCTAATGTTGGGACAGGATGGGATGGGGTAGAGGGGAGTATGTGTCTTGGTCATGCAACATGGGACTGGTCCCTTGCAAAGAATCCCCACTGATCAGAGAATCATCCATGGATCTGGAATGGAGTTCATTGTCCTAGAATTTCAAGGAACCCCAGTTGGTTTAGTATCAGCCAGCCAACTCCCAGAGCTCAGATAATAACAATAATAATAATAATATGGCATTTGTTAAGTGCTTACTATGTGCCAGGCACCATACTAAGCGCTGGGGTGGATACAAGCAAATTGGGTTGGACACAATCCCTATCCCAAGTGGGGCTCACGGTCTCAATCCCCATTTTACAGATGAAGGAACTGAGGCCCAGAGAAGTGAAGTGACTTGCCCAAGGTCACAAAGCACAAAGCCAAGATTAGAACTCATGATCTACTGATTTCCAGGCCCATGCTCTATCCACACTTCATTGGGATGGTGGCTGTACTGGGGGAACTTGGTTGCAGGATCAGGGTGGGGAGAGGTGGACTTCATTCTGAACTACAGAAGTTGGGGTTGGGGCCCCTATACCCTATGGTTTCCCCACACCCCATGTGTGGAGTCAGTCCCTTCTTTGGGGAAAATGGAACATCAGGTTATGTGTCATTTGTGGAAGGATGGGGTTGTGGGCGGGGGCATCTGACCTCTGATCTGTCTGTCACTTCCCCACTTCAGTTCTGGTCTCCTGCCTTAACCTGCAGCAACAGGGATGTCACAGAAATATTTTTGGTATTTTACCTTTATCACTGTCCAATTTCCAGATGAGATAAAGACCCCCAGTGATAAGGAGTCCTAGTGCAGGAAGAGTCACAGCAAGAGTCACCATCAAAGGATAGGCCCTCGGGAATAAGGGACCTGAAACAACATTTCCAAAAATGCCATCATGGACAGGTATGGGGCAATCCCTGACTTTACCCAGGCTCTGGGAGAATTAGGACCCATGAGGGGGGCATATCCAGGGATGCCAGATCCTAGCTATGTTTCTGCACCAAGCCACAGTGAGAGCTCAAAGCAGGGACAAGTGATTCCAAGATTTCCCTCTTCTCTCCAGGTGGGCCTGGAGCTGGGAGCTCCGGGTGTTGGGTAAAACAGAGATCTCAGAGTCAATGTAGGGAAACAAAAAGGGAGAGCATTACATTGACCAGTCTGGGCTGGAGTGAGAGATCCATGGGTTTGGAGAGAAGGAACCTCTCGTGATTCCCAGTTGGTGTGTCTCAAGCCCCTTTTCCCCATTCTCGGGCTTCGACAGTTTCTTCCTGCACAGGATCCCCATAGTTTAAGGAAAATACTGCTTCCTTTGGGCCTCCCACTCCCTGTGTCCACCCTGCCAGTGCTTCCCACAGAGAAAGAGGTGGAGAGAAGGGCATTAATGCAGCACCCAATGTTTTTATGGGGGGAAGAAGGTTGTGATGGGGAGGAGGATCCTGGACTCTGTACTAACTTGAACTGAACTCTGAAGTTCCTCCTGACCTCACTCCACACCTCCATTTTCTGTTTCCCTGGCCTGAAACCCATTCAGACCTTTGTCCCCTTCACAACTCAAATTTGTATGTGTGCGTGCATATGCAACAGTAGGTGTGATTCCCTACCCCAACCAGCCCTGACTTCACCTCAGCTCCCTTCCACCCATCCCTCCCTTACCTCATGTGACTCCTGACCAAGCTTCACTGCGTTGGAGCATAATCAGACTGTCTGGGGACACAAGAACCCTGCCTGCCCCAACCCTGCCCAGATCCAAGGGTCAGGAGTCCTGTGCCCCTATCCAGAACCATGTCCCCTTCACTACTCAAGTTCATAACGGAGGATGTGATACTCTGATGACTCCTGTTGCCCCTAGACACTGAAACTAGTCCTTACCACACCCCACGCCACATCCACCCAACCCCATTTGACCTTTGACCAGTCCCCACCACAATGGAGCACAACCAGGCCCAGATGTGAGAAAAGACAATCCAGTAGGTGTCAGGGTAGGTGTCCTGCACACCTTAGCTCCAAGTCCCTGGGCATCCCAGGAATCCAGTCCAGAAACAAACATGGAAAGAGACTGACCAACAGAAAACTTTCCACTGGGCAGCCCTCTCAACTGGGAGCCCCATGTGGGACAGGAACTGTGTTTGTCCTGACTAACTTGGATCTATCTCAGAACAGTGCTTGGCATATTCCCCATTTTAGACTGGGAGCTCAAGGTGAGCAGGGATTGTCACTCTTTGTGACTGTATTGTACTTTCCCAAGTGCTTAGTACAGTACACTGCACAAGGTACAGTGTACCTCAGTAAATGTGATTGATTGATTGATTGAATGAATGAATGTGATTGAATGAATGAATTAATGAACACAGTAAATACTTAACAAATACCATAGAAAATGTACTGTCATGGAGTACATAGAAAAGTTCTATCATAGAAAAACCATCATGGGGCTGGGGGCAGCTGGATGGCCCATGGGCAGGATGAGGACAATCCGCAAAGTTTTGGGGATGAATTAGATCATTTTTAATATCTTCTTTATTGTTATGGTATTTGATAAGTGCTTACTAGGTGAGAGAAACATCCCTCTTTGGTCTTAGTGAGGAACACCCAAAGAGAAAAACCAGCCACTCACTCACCTGCCACCCGCAGTTCTAGAATGGTTTCTTCGCTTACTGCGTCTCTCTGGAAAAAGCAGTGATATCTTCCTTCATCAGAAGCTCTGATATTGTGTATTCTCAGTGCCACACTCCCATTTGCAATAGCATCTCTCACTAATGTTGTTCTCCCTCGATACTCCTCCATCTGCTCTTTGTCTGTGTCCTGCCCAGCTCGATACACATACACGGCCGGGAAGAACTTGGCTCGGTACCACCTGACCTCCATCATCTCTGCACTCATTTTGGGATTGAGGTGACAGGATAACTCAGCATCTCCCCCCTCCAGGGCCAGGATGGGCTCTGCAGGTCCAATCACAGCAAACTGAGCTGTAACCAAGGCAAACCAACAGAGAGGATTAGAAGCAGCATGGTCTGGTGGAAAGAGCATGAGCCTGGGAGTCAGAGATGCTGGATTCTAATCCCAGCTCCACAACTTCACCTAAAGTGTGATCTTGGTTAAGTCATTTAATGTATCTGTGCCACAGTTGCCTCATTTGTTAAAAGAGGATTATGACAGTGAGCCCTATCATGGGGCAGGAACTGTGTCTGATCTGTTTTACATCTACCGCAGTGCTTAATACAGTGCCTGGCATAGTAAATACTTAACAATTATGATTACAAAAAGGAAAAAAAAAACCAAGGATCTGGCACTGGGGCTTTAGTGGAGGGGAAGATACATGACCCCAGGGGAAGGAGAGAGTCACCCCCGTTCACCCTCTGAAAGCACTAGAAGTCCCCTGATCTGAGAAAAAAACATTTTCTTTGGCTCTGCTTTCTGGGGGAAATTATTCAGACTGGGAATGAGTGGAAAAATTTTTTCCTTCAGAAGTCCCCTCGGAGCAGAGAGAAAAGATTCCCTACCTGAGCCTAGCGTGGCCATCTGGAGGAGTTGGAGGAAGAGAAGACATCTGGGCATTGAGGAATCTGGAAAACCCATCATCACTGCCACTGTTGGAGCCCAGAGACCGTGGCAATGTCCCTCAGAGAAGAAACAGTGGCTCAGTGGTTATCTCGCTGTTAGAGCAGGTGGCGATGGTGATCTGGGACAGGCAGCAGAAAGTGGTCCACGGCAGTAAGAATTAACCAGACACCTTTCAGGGACAGGAACTGGAGCAGAAGGAATATGCTGTAACCAGTGGCATACACAGAGGCATGTGCATAGTCCACAGATTTGAATTTACTTGTTCTCTCTGACTCTTCTCCAGGATCTTCTCCTGGCCTGACCCAGAAAAGGGGGCCTTGGGGGAGTAGGGTCCTCCTCTTCCCTGCTCCTCGGATGGTTTGGTCCCTAGTGTGGATGTTTATTGCCTTCAGGTTTTTATCATCTCTCCCCACCCCCTCATTATCTATCAGTGCCACGTTCCCACCATGCCACTCTGATGGGGTACTTAGGCTGTTGAGCACCATTGCTACCCAGAAAAGCTGGTATCAGTTGTGGCCACGGACTGGCCAGCTGTGGACTGATAACTCAGCTCTGGGAGAGGCTGGGTAGCCTGGAGAAGACTTGCTAATGGACATGCAAGTGGGGGTTTCTTGTTTTGGGGTGGGTCTCTGGCACAGTCCATTCTCCCCGCCCTCCATAGCCATTATAGGAAGGGAATTTAGGGGCAGCTCTGAAGGTCAGGAGTCAGGGGTTCTGGAGAAGCTATATGCTCCCTCTGAGTTCTGGGTTCAGGTTCCATATGGAGCAGGGAAGACACTGCAGTCCCAGCTCTGTCCCCATGGAATCTGTCTGGGTGGGGCTCCAGCATGCACCAGGGATGCCCACACCCACCCTGCCCAAGAATCTTCCTCCAGAGTCTCTGGCCTCCAATCATCCCCATGAAACACTTTGTGGCAGCAGCATCTGGGCAGTCCAGTCCTCCTGAGCCACCTCCTCCTCAGACTCCAGTCAGCATGGGTTCACTCTGGTTTGGCCTTTCCTGCCCACAGGGGGTGATCCACCTTTTCCATGGGCTGTCACCCCCAACAACCCTCAGTGACAGATGAAAGTCAACTGTTTGTTTTGGTCCCCTTCATCTTTACAGGGAAATTTCCTTGTGAGCATGGAATTAGTCACTTCATTGATTTGTCCTTCCCCCAGGCTCACGTGGCTCAGGGGAAAGAACCTGGGCTTGGGGGTCAGAGGTCATAGGTTCTAATCCCAGCTCCGCCGCTTGTCTGCTGTGTGACCTTGGGCAAGTCACTTAACTTCTCTGTGCCTCAGTTACCTCATCTGTAAAATGGGGAGGAAAACTGTGAACCCCACGAGGAACAACCCTCATGGAGCGTTTAACAAATACCATAAAAGAGAAAGAGTCCATGATAGATAACTAGAGAGGAAGTTAGGGATATTAGTTTGTTCACCTATAACAATTGGTCTGGATGACCCAATTTGGATAAATTCCTGGCCAAGAGTCCATGACCGGTCACAATAGGACAAGTTAAATTGTAAGGTTGTTCACATATGAGACAATTGGGATGGATGTCTGAGTCACTATCTCAAGGTTCCTTCAAGCACCTAAGTGCCATGCACAGTCAAGGACAAAATCCTGGGCCAGATGGATGTTTGGTCTGAAACAGCAGGGGGGTTGGTTCCTGTTTTTTTATGCCTTGGGTCAGCACCAGCTCCTCTCTCTCTGTATTCCTTTGCTCCTGCAGCTCAGTTTGCTGTGATTAGTCCTGCCAAGCCCATCCTGGCCCAGGTGGGGGAAGACACCGAGTTACCGTGTCACCTGTACCCCAAGATGAGCGCTGAGCACATGGAGGTCAGGTGGTTTTGATCCCAGTCCTCTGACATCATGCACTTATACAAGAACAGAGAGGACCAGTTACAGGAGCAGATGGAGGAGTATCAAGAGAGAACGGAGTTGTTGAGAGACAACATAGCAAAAGGAAGTGTGGCTGTGAGAATACACTGTGTCAGAGAGTCTGATAAAGGACATTACTATTGCAGTTTTAAAGATAATACATGAACAGGCCAACATAGAGCTGCGGGTGGCAGGTGAATGACTGATTTGACCTTTGACTGTTCTTCATTGTGACCACTGGGGAGTGTTTCTCCCTATGTCTCAGGCTCCACTGTAGACTGTACCAAAGCCAAGAAGGTTGGGGGCTGCAGAATAATTGGTAGTAGAGAGATGTGTGTACACAGCTCTGCCACTTGTCAGCTGTGTGACTGTGGGCGAGTCACTTAACTTCTCTGTGCCTCAGTTCCCTCATCTGTAAAATGGGGATTAAGACTGTGAGCCCCACGTGGGACAACCTGATTCCCCTGTGTTTACCCCAGCGCTTAGAACAGTGCTCTGCACATAGTAAGCACTTAACAAATACCAACATTATTATTATTATTATTACACACACATGTCAACTTGACATGAAAAAGAAACTCACTCTCACTCTTACATGCCACTATCCCAAACACATACACATTCAGCAATTTCCATTTCCAACTCCTGAACAACCGAACTTAACAGTACTCACAAGTAAGACCATGAAGTTATTTGGAAATGAGTCCCAGAATGGGTAGTCCCATTAGCAGCCTGGTAGCATGACTCTAGGACACTGTGCAACATCACAAACACCCAAATGCCTGTACACTGAGAAGCAGCATGGCCTAGTGGAAGGAGCCCAAGCCTGGGAGTCGGAAGACCTGTGTTTTAATCCCAGCTCTGTCAACTGCTTGCTCTGTGACCTTGGACAAGTCACTTAACTTCTCTGTGCCTCAGTTCCCCTGTTTTCCCTCCTACTTAAACTGTGAGCCTCATGCTGGACAGGGACTGTGTCCAACCCAACCAATTTCTATCTACCCCAGTACTTAGAATAGTGTTTGATCCACAGTAAGTGCTTAACCAATACCATTAAAAAATGATGCCCCGCCATCAATGGAGATCTCCCTTTGAACTTTTCAGGCAAATTTCTCCCACCCCAGCTGTGCACTTCGATTCTTACCTCCAAAAGGTGGGGGGTCGAGGATAGAGGAGTCTGGCTGGAGTGCACGTAGGCTGGATAATAATAATAATAATGGTGGTATTTGTTAAGCACTTACTATGTGCCAAGCACTGTTCTAAGCACTGAGGTAGATACAAGCTAATCAAGTTGTTCCACATGGGGCTCACAGTCTTAATCCCCATTTTACAGATGAGGTAACGGAGGCACAGAGAAGTTAAGAGACTTGCTCAAGGTCAAGAGACAAGTGACGGAGCCGGGATTAAAACCCACGACCTCTGACTCCCAAGTTCGTGCTCTTTCCACTAAGCCACTCTGCTTCGGGATGGCACCCAAAGTCCCAGGAGTGGGGGAGAGATAGCAGGGAAGAGGCTGTCCCATCCCTGAGTCCCCACCCCAGAATGGGGTCTGATCTATCAATTGTATTTACTGAGTGCTTACTGTGTGCAGAGCACTCTACTCAGGGCTTGAGAAAGTACAATATAACAGAATTACTAGACACATTCCCTGCCCACAACAAACTTACAGTCTAGAGGGGGAGGCAGACATTAATATAATATATTGCAGATGTGTGCATAAGTACTATGGGGCTGATGGGTGAATAAAGGAGAAAGTCATAGCAATGCAAAAGGGGGTGGGAGGTGAGGAAATGAGGGTTTAGTGAAGGAAGCCCTCTTGGAGGAGAAGTTCCTCCAATTAGGCTTTGAAGATGGGGAGAGTAAGTGTCTGACTTTTCCAAAATGCCTCTGTTCTGTTGTAGAGCCTCTAGGGGTGATCGGAGGAGAGACACTCACTCCAAAGAAAGGCTGAAACTCCCATAAAAGAGAACAGAAGAAGATGCTAAAGTCAAAGTATTGATTGGATTGTCCCCTTTCAGCTCACTTCTTCCCAAGGGTCAGGATCATTGTTCTGTCTGTGACCCTGCCTGCACTGGGACTGCTCGTCACCTGGGGCCTTTGTCTCTTGTGGAAGCGGAGCAGGAAAAAGGAATTCAGAAAAAAGGAGGAACTCAAAAGGATGAAAAGGAAAAAACACAATAAAAATGGTAAAACTACAAGAAAATTGATGGTTTAATCCCAAGTTCTGGGCATATCCCAGACCTAAATGACTACTCCCGTTTCTCCCTGTCTGGAGGATCCCTGACTTATTTCTGTTCCTTTTCAGGGAAACACCAGGCTGAGCTCAGTAAGTTCTGTGTTTCCTTCATTTCCATCCATTGCCTCATTTTGATGTTAGTGCCTCTTTCACCGGCCTGGTGATGACCCTCTCTCTCTCTCTCTCTCTCTCTCTCTCTCTCTCTCTCTCTCTCTCTCTCTCGTTTTCTTGCAGGATGGAGTCAGGCCCAATTACATGCATGTAAGTGACCCTGATATTCTCTCTGGCCAACCCCTCCCCAACCTGGTCTCCCCGCATATGTCAAGACTAGCTCCTGCCTGCAATGCCAGGAATTTCTCCAACATTTATTCATTCATTCATAGTTACTGAGAACTTACTGTGTGCGGAGCACTGTACTAAGCACTTGGGAGACTATAATACAATAAATAGGTACAATTCCTGACCTCAATGAGAAAGAGCATGGGCCTGAGAGTCAGAAGGACCTAGGCTCTAATCCCCACTCTGCCACTTGTCTGCTAAGTGTCCTTGGGCAAGTCACTTAAATTTTCTGTGCCTCAATTATTTTCTGTGCCTCAGTTACTTCTTTTGTAAAATGGGCATTAAAACTGAGAGCCCCATTTAGGACATGAACCATGTCCAAAATGATTAGTTTGTATACTCCACTGCTTAATACAGTGCCTGGCACATAGAAAGCTCTGAACAAACACTATTTAAAGTAAAGAAGAAAAAAAGTGGGGAGGGGCAGGGGGTGACATACGCTGTATTTGAAAGAGCCTGGAGCTAGGAGTCAGGAGATTCTAGTCCTAGCTCTGCGACCAGCCTGCTATGTGTCCTTGGCCAAGTCACCTGACCTCATTTTCCTCAACTTCATAATAGAGATAAGAAAGATTGTGAATCCTGTGTGGATCAGAAATTGTGTCCCATCTCAATAGTTTCTATCTGCCGTGGCACTTAATGCAGGACACTAAACCTCAATGGTTTTCAATAAATGTTATTACAACTACTACTACAGCATTGACAAGATAAAGCTCACTCTGTATCCCGCAAGCTTCACATTCATAAATGACCTGCCTATTCCCCAGGATGTCTGGGGAACTGGCTGTTTCCAGAAGCTGGCATGATATGAAGGACTGCAGTTCCAGAAATCATAATGAATAATGGTGATACTGTGCTAAGCACTGAGCTAAATAAAAGAGCATAAGATCAGAAACAGACTGACCCACATAGGACTCACAGTTTAAGAGAGATGGAAAGCAAGTAATTTTTATGCCCGTTTTTCAGATATAGAAATTGAGGCCTAGAGAGAGAGAGTGGTGAAGTGGTTTACCCAATGCACACAGCAGGCAGTGGCAAAGCTTGGATTAGAAATCAGATTCTTCTGATTTCCACTTTCATGCTGTCACCACTGTCTAGCCTCTAGAGCCTCTAGCCTCTAGCCTCTCACCACCACTAGCCTCTGTCCAGACAAGAATATCAGCTTTCATGACTACAGAGAAGTGGTCCAAACCAGGAGAGAGTGAAAATGTTCCTGCTGAGCTCATCTCCTCATTCCAAGACTGACAGGTCCCACAGTGCACTGCTCCTCCTCTTTCTCTGCTTCATCTGACAGTGCAAACACTGTCCAAAAGGCTGGGTTCAGAGTCTGAAGTAGGGAGGGGATATGATGGCAGGGACAGGGAGGCCACTGCAGCCTTCTCTCCCAGGGTACTGGGCTTCCCTCTGTCTGATGTCCCTTTACCTGAGGCAGGGATAGAGGCCCTGAGAGACCCACTGAACCCCCAGCACTGACCCTTGGACTCTCTCTCTCTGCAGTGGACATCACCCTGGATCCAGCCACAGCTCATCCCAACCTCGCCCTCTTGGAGAATTGGAAATGTGTCACATGGAGAGAAACCCCCAAGTCTCTGCCCGAGAACCCTGAGGGATTTGATTTTTACCCTCGCGTATTGGGTCGAGAGGGCTTCACCTCGGGGAGACATTATTGGGAGGTGGAGGTTGGCGGGAGGGAGGCTTGGGGGCTGGGGGTCTGTAGGGAAAATGTGAAGAAAAAAGCAGAGGTTTCCGAGTCACCAAAGAATGGATTCTGGGTTGTGGAGGGGTTTAGAAGCAGGTACTGGGCCCTTACTTCTCCACAGACTCCTCTCTCTTTGAATGTTTTCCCCCGCCGGGTGGGGGTTTACCTAGACTATGAGGCTGGAAACATCTCGTTCTACAGTAGGACTGATGGATCCCACATCTATACTTTCGCCCACACCACCTTCTCCGGGACCCTCTGGCCTTTCCTCAGCCTTTGGTTCTCAGATCCAACCCCCCTGACCATCTGCCCTGTGCCTGGAGAGGCTGAGAGAAACCCTGTCCCTGTCCATGCACCCTCTAAGGAGACCCCTGGGGAGGAATCAGCCTCAGCCTCTGGGGATGAGGATCCCTTTCCTATGGCCACTAACCTATTGCTTAGCCCACAGCCCTGGGGTCCCTCATGCTCAGCCCCTGTCCTCTGATCCCTGTAGTTCTCCATCCCCTTCCAGGGGTGCAGCTGCCTGTGTCCCCAGGTCCTTTGCTGTTCCCACAGGGCAGGCCCAACCTGGGGGTCATTGTCTGCTGCTGCTGCCAGAGGAGGGTCCCCACTGGGGCAGAGCTTAGTGCAGGAAAGCAACTACCATGGCTCTATTCCATCAGTTCCCAAGTGCTCTTTCCCCTCCTGCTGCCACCACCACCTCTACCAGGCCCTGAACTTGGAGTGCAGAAGGACAACTTGCCTCCACAGGACCCTGAACTGGGTGGGCAGAGGGGTAGCTCACCTCCACCAGACTCCAAATTTGGAGGGCAGAAGACAGCTCATCTCCACTGGACCCTTAACGCGGAGGGCAGAGGACAGCCCCTCATGGCAGCAGAACAGCTTGAAGCTTCTCCCTTTGGCACTGCTAATTCCAACAACTACATGGGGCTAGAAATACATCATTACTGTTCTGTAGGGAAATTACAGAAGACTGATATATTTTTCCTTCAGTTACTTATTCATTCATTCACTTATTCATTCCTTAGCCATTAAGATTGAACAAGTGTCCATACTGGGGACTCAGGAGAGCACACAGTCAGCAAAAGGTAAAATGTCTGCTCTTGAAGAGGGGAAGACAGGCAGACACAAATTGTCCACAGCCCACAGGAAGAAAAGCATCAGAATGACTGGTAACAGTGAGAAGAGAAGAAATATAAGGAATAAATTTAAAAAATGGATATAATGATGATGATGGCATCTCCCCCCATTATTGTCAGCCAAGTCCCGATCCTGTCATGAGGACTTGAGGACCAAAAGCCGGTGCCAATTTATTTACGGTATTTATTAAATGCTTACTATATGCCAAGTACTTTCAAAATCCTGGGGTAATTACAAGATAATCAGGTTGGACACAGTGCCTGTCCCACATAGGGCTTACAGTCTAAATTGGAAGGAGGAAGATTTATTCCTTGCTTTACAGATGAGGAAACTGAGGCACAGAGAAGTGAAGTAACTTCCCCAAGGTCACACAGAAGACAAGTGGCGAAGCTGGGATTAGAACCCAGGTCCTCTGATTGACTGAATGACTGAAATCCCCTCACTGCACACATGCAGGAAAACAGTATTTACCAAAGATGAGAGCAGGATTGAGAGCACTAAATCAGGGGATTCCTGTAGTTGCACTTGTCATCCTCAGACTCTATTGCATCATAGTCTCCCAAGCACTTAATCCTGTCCTCTATACACAGCAAGCACTCAATAAATATTACTGATTGATTGATTGATTGATTGATTGATTCTCAGCAAGCTCATTACTCCAGTCCTCTGTCTGAAGTAACAAGACATCTGCCCAACGTAATGATTCTGAAGTCAGGGTTCCAAGGGTGTGCCGCTCCTGCACAAGTTTTTTGTTTTGTTTTCTGGTATTTGTTAAATGTTATTGTTTGCCAGTCAATTCCATTAAGTGAGCACTTACTGTGTGCAGAGCACTCGGCTAAGCGCTTGGGAGAGTACAATACAACAATGTAACAGACATTCCCTGCCTACAGTGAGCAGACATTAATATAAATAAATTAGATTAAAGATAAGTACAAAAGTGCTGGTAGGCTGGGAGGGAAGAAGAGCAAAGGGAGCAAGTCAGGGCATGGCAGAAGGGAGTGGGAGAAAAGGAAAGGGGGCTTAGTCAGAGAAGACCTCTTGAAAGACGCATGACTTCAGTAAGGCTTTGAAGCAGGGGACAGTAATTGTCTGTCGGATTTGAGGAGGGAGGGCGTTCCAGGCCACAGACAGGACGTGGACAAGAGGTCGGCAGCGAGACAGGCAAGATCAAGGTACATTGAGAAGGTACAAGATTGAGAGGTTAAGTGAGGAGCAAAGGGTATGGGATGGGTTATAGTACAAAAGTAGAAGGTGAGGTAGGAAGGAGCAAGATGATTGAGTGCTTTGAAGCCAATGGTAAGGAGTTTCTGTTTGATGTGAAAGTGAATGGGCAATCACTGGAGTTTCTTGAGGAGTGGGGAAACATGGCCTCAACATTTTTGTAGAAAAATGATCTAGGCAGCAGAGTGTAATATGGACTGGAGTGGAAAGAGACAGGAGTCGCAGAGGTCAGTGAGGAGGCTGATACAGTAATCAAGGTGGGATATATATAGTAATCAAGGCAAAATTAGTACCAGGATTAGTGGCAGGCACTGTACTAAGCACTGAAATAGATAAAAACTAATCAGGTTAGATCCAGTCCATGTCCACATGGGGCCCACAGTATTAATCTCCATTTTACAGATGAGGTAACTGAGGCACATAGAAGTGAAGTGACTTGTCCAAGGTCACACAACAATTAGAACAATTGGAAAGCAGCAATTAGAACCCAGGCCCAAACTCTACCCACTAAGCCATGCAGTTTATCTGGGGAATGGAAACCTAATCTGATGTCAACATCACTGGTAATGGGTTCCACAGTAATGGGTTTTGATACCAAATAAATTCAACTGGAACCAGGAGTGATCAGTCTCTCACCCGTTCTCCTCAGCACAAGAGAAGAGTTGAAGAAATATCAACAGGGTGGGATTGACGAAGTGGGATGGGGAGGATGGGAATAAGAAAGTTGGCCCTGTGAACTTTAACTTCGTTTATCAGAGGCAGAATTGTGCAAAACCACAGTCCCTATCTGGGAGCTAGTTTCATTCTCACTTTCCATACTGCTCCCTGTAATTCAGCTCAGCAACTGATTGATGAGACACCATTTAAAGCACTTCTATTGGTCACTAGTCCCAATCAGAGCTAATATGAGAGGCTGGTGTAATAAGGGAAAATTCCATTTTTGGTCAGCCCTCCTTGGTTCCTGCATATGTTTTGTACGAGGGAGGAGTCAGGCTGGGGAGAACGGGGGAAAATGGGAGACCCTGAAAGCAGGACAGAGATTGGAAAGGTGAGAGTGGGAGGTGAGAGAGGGTTGAGGACGTGATGGGGAGGCTTGGGTGAGTCACACTTGTTGGGCAAAATGGACAGCCTCTGGACCGTAAGCTTGTCTGTGGGCAGGGAACTATTTACCAACTGTTGTAGTGTACTCTCCCAAGCGCTTACTATAGGGCTTTGCACACAGTAAGCACTCAGTAAATATCACTGATAGATGAAGAAGTTGTCAAGGTAATCAAGGGGAAACGGGTGAGAAGGAGGGGGTGCTGAGAGCAACTGGAGGAAGTGATTTAGTAAGCGCTCAATAAATACTATTGAATGAATGAATGAATGGCCAGGAGGTTCAGAAATGGAGATGGCTGCTGCCGATGGTGAAGGACTGGGAAAGAACAAGTAAATTAAAATCTGCGGAATGAGCAGTATTAAGGCCTGTTTACTTGTTTTGATGTCTGTCTCCCCCTTTCTAGACTATTAGCCCGGTGTGGGCAGGGAGTGTCTCACTTTATTGCTAAATTGTACATTCCTAGCGCTTAGTACAGTGCTCTGAATACAGTAAGCGCTCTATAAATATGATTGAATGAATGAACCCCACAATACTTATGTACATATCTTTAAATTTCTTATTATAAAATTACTTATTTATTCACATTAATGTCTGTCTCCACCCCTAGATTGTAAACTCATTATGCACAGGGAACGTGTCTAGCAATTCTGCTATACTCTCCCAAGCGCTTCGAACAGTGCTCTGCACGTAGTAATTGCTCAATAAATACCATTGATTGATTGCACATGCCTCTGCGGACGCCATTGTTGACAGCAATCTGCTTCTGCTCTGGTTCCGGTCCCTGGATGGTTCCGTGGACTTCGTACATATCCGTAATTTCTATTCAGGTCTGTCTCCCCCTCTGCATAAAGTGATTGCCAAAGAAATACCATTGATTGATCCCGGCTGGGACTGGACATCCTGAAATGCTGCAGTTTTACCACACGGTGGCGCCTCCGAGCAGACGTCCCATGGGGCTGAAAAGGTTCCCTTGGAGT
The DNA here is from genome assembly GCF_004115215.2 of Ornithorhynchus anatinus. NCBI lineage: Eukaryota > Metazoa > Chordata > Mammalia > Monotremata > Ornithorhynchidae > Ornithorhynchus > Ornithorhynchus anatinus. The sequence continues at coordinate 2,344,191 of NC_041753.1, read as the reverse complement.
GACTCTGTCGCCCTCTGCTGGCTATTCACGTCCTTGCAGGGGAGAGGCCGGTGCCCGGAGCGGGGCCGGTGCGGGGCCTGTGCGGGGCCGGGGAAGAGGCACCAGGAGAGAAACCAGTCGGTCCCTGTGGCCCGGAGAGAGGTAGGATCTGGGGCCCCATCGAGTGTTAGTTTGGGTCTAGTTTGGCCTGATGAGGAACTCTGCACCAGCTGCTGCCCATTCCCTCCTCCCGAAAGGCAGATCTGCGACCTCCTGCAATGCTACGAACTCACCACACGGTGGCGCCTCCGGGCAGACTACTGGGAGGGGGCGACGAGATTTCCTTGTGACGGCTCTCTGTCGCCTTCTGCTGGCCGTTTCTCTCTCTCTAAACTGTAAACTCGTTAAGAACGGGAAACGTGCCTGCTAATTCTGTTGTGCTTTCTCAAGTGCTGTGCACATAGTAAGTGCTCAATGAAGACCATTTTTGTTGATGATGATAGTGATGATGATTAATAAGTAGTATTGGTGGATTGATTGAATGATTGGAGAGAAAGTGGGGGGCGACTCCTCCCTCTCCCAGGTGGCTGAATCACATCTCCTCTAAGAGGTATTAAGCCCTTTTTCCCCCTGTTCCCTCTCTCTTCTGTGTGGTCCTTGCATTTGGATCTGTGACCTCTGAACATTTGGACAAATACCATTATTATTGTAAGTTCGTTGTGGTCAAAGAATGTGTCTGTTTATTGTTATATTGTACTCTACTCCGCTAAGCGCTTAGTGCAGGGCTCTGCACACAGTAAGCGCTCAATAAATACGATTGACTGACATATATCTTTAAATTTTATATTATAAATTATTTATTTATGTTAATGTCTCCTCTAGGCTATAACCTCGTGGGCAGGTAAAAACTCGTGGCAGGTAACGTGTCTGCTAATTCTGTTGTACTCTCCGAAATGCGTAGTACAATGTTCTACACAATAAATACCATTCATTGATTGGTTGATGTTGTCAACAAGGATTATAACGGAGACTTGGGAAAAAGCAGTGTGGCCAAATGGATAGACCACAAGACTGGGCGCCAGGGCACCCGGGCTCAGATTCCTTGGGCTCAGATTCCTCATCTAAAAAATGGTGATTAAGTATCTGTTCTCCCTCTCCCTAAGACTGGGATCTCGGGGTCGTTGCCATATCTGACCACCGGGCGGGGGGGCAGCTCGTTTCGTTCTCAAGTGGCGCCCAAGGGATTTCAGGATCATTGCCAAATCTGGCCACCAGGGGGCAGCTCGTTTCTTTCGCAAGTGGCGCTCAAAGGATTTCACGATCATGGTCAAATCTGACCACCAGGGGGGCAGAGCAATTCGTTTCTTTCAAGGTCATTGCCACATCTGAACACCAGGGGGCAGCTTGTTTCGTTCTCAAGTGGAGCCCAAGGGATTTCAGGGTCATTGCCACATCTGGCCACCAGGGGGGCAGCTCGTTTCTTTCGCAGGGGGCACCCAAGGAGTTTCAGGGTCATTGCCACACCTGGCCACCAGGGGGCAGCTTGTTTCGTTCTCAAGTGGCACCCAAGGGATATCAGGGTTATTGCCAAATCTGGCCACAAGGGGGCAGCTCGTTTCGTTCCCTAGTGGCGCCCAACGGATTTCAGGATCATTGTCAAATCTGGCCACCAGGGGGGCAGAGCAACTCGTTTCTTTCAGGGTCATCGTCACATCTGGCCACCAGGGGGCAGCTCGTTTCGTTCTCAAGTGGCGCCCAAGGGACACAGTCCATATTCCAAATGGGGCTCACAGTTTAAATCCCCATTTTACAGATGAGGTAACTGAGCCACAGAAAAGTAAAATGACTTGCCCAAGGTCACACAGCAGAGAAGTAGTGGAACAGAATTAGAACCCAGGTCCTTCTGATTCTTAGGCCTAGGCTCTATCAACTAGGCAATGTTATATCTCTTCTTATTGAATGACTGACTGATAATGGTATTAAATAAGCATTTACCAGGTTACAGGCACTGTGCTAAGCCCCTGGAGCAGATGTAAGATAATCAGAAAGGACACAGCCCTTTCCCCAAACGACATTCACAGTCTAAGAGGCTGGGAGAACAAGAAAAATAGTCAATGCTTAGCAAATAAACTCATCTGCAGCTTGTCTGCTGTGTTTCCTTGGACAAGACACTCTTCCATGCCTCAGTTCCCTCATCTCTAAAATGGGGATTAAGACTGTGACCCCCATGTGGGAAAGGCCCGTGTGTCCAACCTGATTAGCTTCTATCTATCCCAGTGCTTAGTACAGTGCCTGGCACATAGTAAGCACTTAAATACCATTAAAAAAATTAGGTCCCTGACTCACAGCTCTGTGCCATTTCCACTGGACTGTCCCACCTCACTCAATGCCTTTTCCATGACACCCCCAAAGGACCCTGTGCCCCCACAATCTTGTTCCTCACCCCACAACAGGAGCCACTGCAAGCAGCCAGGGCCTGGTCCGGACAAGACCTAAAGCAGCAGTACTCCCAGGGAGCAGCTACCAATCAATCAACCAATAGAATTTATTGAGCACTTCCTGTGTGTAGAGCAGTCTACTAAGCTTTTCCTTTTCTTCCACTCCCTTCTGCATCTGACTTGCTCCCTTTCTTCATTCCCCTTCCCAGCCTCCCAGCACTTATGTGCATATCCGTTATTAGAAAAGCAGCGTGGCTTAGTGGAAAGAGCCTGGGCTTTGGAGTCAGAGGTCATGGGTTCAAATCCCAGATCTGCCACTTGTCAGCTGTGTGACTGTGGGCAAGTCACTTCACTTCTCTGGGCCTCAGTTACCTCATCTGTAAAATGGGGATTAAGACTGTGAGCCCCACATGGGACAACCTGATTCCCGTGTCTACCCCAGCACTTAGAACAGTGCTCTGCACATAGTAAGTGCTTAACAAATACCAACATTATTATTATTTATAATAATGTCTGTTTCCTCCTCTAGTCTGTAAACTCACTGTGGGCAGGAAATGTGTTTGCTGTATTATACTCTCCCAAGTGCTTAGTACAATACCTTGCCCCTTCCTACCTCTCCTCCCTTCTCTTTCTACCGCCCACCCCGCACGCTCCGCTCCTCCGCCGCCCACCTCCTCACCGTCCCTCTGTCTCACCTATCCCGCCGTCGACCCCTGGGCCACGTCCTCCCGCGGTCCTGGAATGCCCTCCCTCCTCACCTCCGCCAAACTGATTCTCTTCCCCTCTTCAAAACCCTACTTAAAACTCACCTCCTCCGAGAGGCCTTCCCAGACTGAGCTCTTCTCCCTCTACTCCCTCTGCCACCCCCCCTTCACCTCTCCACAGCTAAACCCTCTTTTCCCCCTTTCGCTCTGCTCCTCCCCCTCTCCCTTCCCATCCCCTCAGCACTGTACTCGTCCGCTCAACTGTATATATTTCCATTACCCTATTTATTTTGTTAATGAAATGTACATCGCCTTGATTCTATTTGGTTGCCATTGTTTTTACAAGATGTTCTTCCCCTTGACTCTGTTTATTGCCATCGTTCTCGTCTGTCCGTCTCCCTCGATTAGACCGTAAGCCCGTCAAACGGCAGGGACTGTCTCTATCTGTTGCCGACTTGTTCATTCCAAGCGCTTAGTACAGTGCTCTGCACATAGTAAGCGCTCAATAAATACTATTGAATGAATACAATATTCTGCACACAATAAGCACTCAAATACCACTGAATGATTGATTAGATGTGAGATTAGAGAAGCAGCATGGCCTAGTGGAAAGAGCACAGATCTGGAAGCCAGAAGACCTGAGTTTTATCCCGACTCCACCCCTTACCTGCTGGATGATCTTGGGCAAGCCACTTCACTTCTCCGTGCCTCAGTTCCCTCATCTGCAAAATGGGGATTCAATACCTGTTCTCCCTCCTACTTAGACTGTGAGCATAATGTAGGACCTGATTATTTTGTATCTATCCCTGTGTTTAGTACAGTGATTGGCCCATAATAATTGCTTAACAAATACCACAATTATCATTATCATTACTTATTATTAGTAATAATGATGATGATAATGATGATAATAAATGCATTGGGAAGCCCCCAGAGAGAGTCCAGCGGGGAGGTTGAGTTTCTCCCTGGGCCCACTGATGCCTGTTTTCCTCCACAAACCCAGAAAATGGCAGCAAAATGAACAGGGTGGCCACAGCCTGACCTAATCCTCCTGGGTTGCAGCCTCACCCACTCCGTGAGCCCAGCCCCGCCCCAGGCCAGAAACCAGGCAGTGAGAGGCCAGGAGGAGCCTAGAATTCACCGTTTATTAGGAAAGGGAGAGGGCGAGGGAGGACGGATTCACACCCAGAACCTTCTCCTCCCTTCAGTCCCCTACGAGTCCCCGCCCCTCCCCCCCCCATCTGGTGCTAGAGACAAAAGCTTTCCATAGGAAAACCGGATTTCCAGTCAAGAGATTTCCAGGCAAGAGAGTCATTGGGGCTGAAAGAAGAGAGACCCCTGGTGAGGGTGGGGGCGGGCAGGGATTCCAGGGCCTGGGCTCGTTGGATTCCTCGTCCCAGGGGCCAGACTGGACCAGCAGCCTCATCCATGGGGTCCTGGCCGGAGTCCTGTGAAGACCCCAAGTCTCAGCAGCCTGGGGTCTCCCAGGATAAGTGGAGGGAGCCCCTGCCGCTGCAGACGGGTGCTGGTGACCTCTCCCTGCCAGCTGGAAACGGGGACTCCCCCAAATCTGTGGACCTTTCTGGGGGGTTGGGGAGGGGTGCTGCCCGGAGATCTGGAGGGGGGTGGGGGCCGAGCTTCATCCCCATTTGGGGGTCAGGGACCTTTCCGTGGGGCCTGGCGGCAGGGGAGCCGGGAAAGCCCACAGCCAGGAGGAGATGGGGGAGAACCAGGCTCCGCCACAAAATAAATGGACCCAGGTCGGCACCACGCCAGGCTGGGGTGGGGGTCAGGGACCAGGGATGACTGGGTCTTCACAAGCAGGGAACGGGTGCCTCAAAAACAAAACAAGAACCTCGGACTTCATCCGAGGTCCGCCCTCCCCACAGCCTCTCCACTGACCCCCTAATGGACTGAGAGATAAAAGGCGGGAGGGGGGAGGGAGGGAGAAAGGCATGAAGAAGGGGAGGGAAATGGAGGACAGAAGGAAGAAAAGAAGAAGGAGGGGGAGACTGGGGAGGAGGGGAAGGGGAGGAAGAGGAGGATGAGGAGCAGGCTCAATGGGCCCTGAACGGATGGACAGATGGATGGACGGGGCAGAGAGAGCATGGCTGAGGGCCCCCCACCACGCTATCGAGGAGGAAGAAGACAAAGACCAACCAGTTCCCAAAAAGACCAAAGGACACGTCTCTCCCCGGCACGGCCTCCTGCCCTGGTTGTCCCCTGCCCATCACTCTCGGCAGGGCCCTGCGGGGGAGCAGGGGTCGGGCATCCGCCCCCTAGGACTTATTGAACGCGGCCAGGACAGCCCAGATCATCTCGGCGGGTCCGTGCTTGGGGCCCTCGGCCTCGGGGTCCAGCTCCACTAGCCCCTTGGCCCGGGCGGCAGCCACGTCGTAGCGGTCGTCAGCCAGAGAGGCCAGGGCGCCCTCCAGCACGTCGGCCGCGTGGGCCAGGACCAGCAGGGCCAGCGTCCGGCGGTCCATGCGCTGAGGGTCGTTGACCCAGCGGTCCAGCACGCTGTCCTGCAGGCGGCGCACGAGCCGCTGCTTCTCCGTGGCGTTGCTCACCGGGTGCGTCGTCATGTCGAACAGCAGGAAGTTCTGCTTCTCCGTGGTCAGGATGCCCTTCTCCACCAGGTTCTTGGCCAGGCGCTCCCGCACGTTCCGCAGCTGGTACTGCAGCTTGAAAGGGTTCCAGGTCTCCCCTGTCAGCAGGTGAGGCGGGGTGGGGTGGTGAGGGTGCTGGCTGGGCAGGACCCTGCCGGTAGGGCACTGGGGGAGCAGTGAGAGCCCTGCTGGCCCCCTCCCTGGGGGCAGGAGATTGTGGGACAAGTGAGGGCACTGGTTGGGCACACCTTGCAGACAGGGAACTGTGGGAGCAGGGAGAGCCCTACTGGGCCCCCTGGGGAGTGGGAGCAATTAGGGCACTGGTCGAGTGTCTCCTGGTGGCAGGGCACTGTGGGAGCAGTGAGGGCCCTGCTGGTCTCCTCCTGGAAACAATGCACTGTGGAAGCTGTGATGGCAATGGCTGGGCACCCCCTGGGGACAATACACGATGGGGGCAGTGAGGGTATTACTGAGTGCCCGCTGAGGACAGCGCACATGGGATGCTGGTTGAGTGTGTGGTGGGGACAGTGCACTGTGAAAGCAGTAAGGATGCTGGCTGGGCAGCCTCTGAGGACGATGCACCATAGGAGCAGTGAGGACACTGCCAAACGCGCCGGGGGGGGGGGGGGGGGGGGGGGGGGAGTGCCCTGTGGCAGAGGTGAGGGCAGTGACCGGTAGGAGCAGCGAGGGCCCTGGCTGAGCGCCCCCTGGGGGCGATGCACTGTAGGAGCAGTAACGGTATTGACTGCCCCCTGTGGGCAGCACACTGTTCTAAGCACTTGGGAAAGAACAAAAGAAGATCGAGACTACAGCCTACAGGGAGATTACGCTCTAACCGGGAGAAGCAGAGAGAAGTATATTGTCGAGACGAAGAATCAAACGAAGGACTGACTGGACAGTTGCATGTATCCATAACCACTAAAGGACGCTCCTCAAAGGCCCAGCCCCCCTCTCTTACTGCCCCCAGTCAATCCAAAGGGTTCCATCCAGCAGTCAGAGGTCAGGGGACACGGCTAGCTCGGAGCACCCCCCCGGGAGCCAAGTCAAGTGCCCAGGGAGGGGCCAGGACAGCAGGGTGGACAGAGCGGGACGGATGGATGGGGGCGGACTGAGGGGGGCACAGATGGGCCACGGGCTCCCTTACCAGTCAGTAGCTCTATCCAGGTCTGGACAGTCTCTGCCGGCTCCGTGACCTTGATGTGTTTGAGTGTTTCATCCAGCAAGACGTCTCCTGTTGGACTGTCTGATTTCAGCAGCACCTGCAGCCCAGAGTGGGGGGTTACCCAGGTACCCCGTTATCCACTGGGCCCGCCACCTTCCCATCCCTCAGCCTCGCTTTTGTGCCTTTCCTCCTCTCCCCCAGCCCCCGGGACCCAGGGAAGGGGGAAAATGGTCCCCCAAGATCCAGTCAGGATCTGAGATGAGCCATGAATCAACACCAATGCTTTCATGGGTTTAGCAGGGGCGCCAGTCAGGAGGGAGGGAGAGAAGGGGAGACAGTGGGGAAGGGAAAGAGGGAGGGAGAGATGAGCAGACAGGGAGGGTGGGAGGGGACACGGTGAAAAAGACCGCAGGATCCTTATCCATGCGGGTCCCAATTTTCTCAAATACAGAATCGGTGAGGAGGGGTGGGGAATGTTAAATTATCCCAAAGGCAGAAGACCGAGTGGGTGGGGGGAGTCCGGCATCCCAGGGAGCAGGGAAGTGGAGAAGGGGGAGGGGGAGGCCGGACGGCATGATACCTTCCTGTCCAGGAGCCTTTTTTTTCGCATGGTGGGGGGCTCCAGGTGGATGCGCCCCCGCAAGGCCAGCTCTATGAGGATGCCACCCCGGAGGCCAGAGGAGATGCAGTCATTCCAGAAAGATGTGTAGCCCTGGGCCACGGGTGGGCAGCGGGCGGTGGGCAGCGGCGGGGGACAATGGAGGGAATGAGGGAGGGAGAGAGAAGACGTGAGCTTCGTCCACCAGAAACACATGTAGCAAGTCTGTTATCTTCTAGTCAGTTGTTCAATCGTATTTATTGAGTGCTTACTGTGTGCCAAGCACTGTATTAAGCAGTTGGGAGAGGACAAACAATATAACGGATGCATTTCCTGCCCACAAAGAGCTCACAGTCAAGAGGACTATTAGTGCATAGTACAGTGCTCTGCACACAATAGCAATCAATAAATATGATTGATGCAGTGTGACCGGGAGACAGGAGACCTGGGTTCTAACCTCACTCTCTTCCCTGCTGTGTGTGACCTAGGGACAGTCATTTCACCTCTCCGGCCTCGCTTTCCTCCTCTGCCAAATGGGGATAAAATTCCTATTCTGCCTCTGAGACAGTGAGCCCCATGGGGGCCGGGAACTAGGTCCAATCTAGTTATAATACTGATAATTACGGTATTTGCTAAGCGTTTAGTATGTGCCAGGCTCTATACTAAGCCCTGGGATAGACACATGATAATCAGGTTGAAAACACATCCTGTCCCACATGGGGCTCCCAGTCTTAATCCCCATTTTCCAGATGAGGTAATTGAGGCACAGAGAAGTCAAACTACTTGTCTAAGGCCACAAAGCTGGGATTAGAACCCAGGTCCTCTGACTCCCAGGCCCAGGCTCTTTCCAAACCCCCCGCCCCAGCTACTCTGAGGCCCAAGAGCAGCAGAGGGAGGGTTGGGAGGACTCCAGGGTCGGCCTCTCCACTGCTGAAGTGGAAGCTCCCAGTGGGCAGGGCGTGGGTTTGGTGCTTCTGTAGGCCTTCGCCAAGCTCTCAGTCCAGTACCCCACCCGCAGCAGGTGCTCAAACCATGCCAACCCTGCTCCCTCACAGCCTCCAGCCCCACACTGCTCTGGAGGGTCCTGGGGAGGGTGGGGAGACAACCACCCTCCCCTTCCAGGCTGGTCGTGAGCCCCAGGGTGGTGGTGACCTCCCTGCCCACTGCCAGAGCCAGGACGAGGCATGATCGACGCCAACTGGACACCAGCCCCCTCCTGCCCCGCCCCCATGAGGGGGGCCAGCAGGGGAGGGGGGAATGGGCCCCTGGGTGAGACAGGGGATTGTGCCCCGCTGGCAACTGCCCCCCGCCCCCTGCCCCATGAGTTCAGGTGCCAGAGAGGCTCTGTATACACAGGAGGGGCGGGGGACCCGGATGTGGTGAGGAAATGCTTAATCTTGCTGGGCAGGTTCCAGTTGGTGTACGGGGCCTTCCACCACCAGCCCGCACCAACCTCCTCGGCACACCCCCAGCCCCGTCCTCCAAACCAACCCTCAGGCCCCCCAATCTGCCCTCAGATCACCACCAGTACCGCCCAGCCCTCCTCAATCTGCCCCAGCCCACCCCTGGCCCTCCCCCAGCCCTCTAAATTCTGCCGCCAACCCACCCCTGGCCACAAAGACAGCCTCTTCTCTCCTCGTTTCAGTCAGGGCCAGATGAGGAGAACTGAGGAGAACATATGAAGATGGCGAAGAGACTATTGGACGACTCTGGCTACCAGAGCAGTCAGCTTGGAGGCAGGGGGAGGGAAACGATGACCTTCAACAACCTACATCCACCCCACGCCCAGCCCCCAAAAGACAGAGAGTTTAGACTGTGAGCCTGTTATTGGGCAGGGATCATCTCTATCTGTTGCCAAACTGTACATTCCAAGCGCTTAGTTCAGTGTTCTGCACATAGTAAGCGCTCAATAAATACTAATGAATGAATGAATCTGGGAGAGAGCAGAGCCCAGTTGAAGAGATCCGGAGTCTGAGGACACTAGATCTAATCCCAGCCTGCTGTGTGACCCAGGGTAAGCGGCTTAACTTGTCTGGACCGCAAGCTTCCCCTCCTGCAAAATGAGAGATGGCGACGGCTGCCTCTCCCTCCCCTGCGGGGGTGTGGAGGGTCGAAGGGAGGTCAGCAATGTGAAAGCAGAGAGCTTTGGGAAAATCCTAGCTGATGGGCGGGCAGGAGCGTTCTCTGGATTTCTGGGTAGGAGGAAGCTGGACAGTCTGGCATTCCTGACTTCCCTGCCCCACCCCCGCTCTCGGCCGCCTCCCACACTCCCTGGGTCGCCCCACAATTACTCAGGCACCAGTGGAGGTGGGGAGGGAAGGTACAGGAGGGCAAGGAGGACCCTGAGGCTGTGTTCAAGGGAGAGTGAATCCCTGAGGTTCAGGGGGGTCACCGGAGCCCCTCCCTCTGCGACTCACCCCAGCTTCTTTAGGGCATCATGAGGGCCAGGAAGCTTCAGGCTCTGAGCTCAAGGTAGTTGGGAGGGGGTGGGAATGGAGGGAGAGAAAAAAGGACATCTGGCCCCCACCCTCTAGCACAAAAAACAAATTCCCAGGCCCCCTCCCTGCCATTGATGGCCCCAGGGAGTTGAGTCTTTGGGGGGGAAGGGAGTGCTATTCATCCCATCTTCATCGCCCCAGCACTTATGGTGTAATTTTTTTATATTAACCTCTGTCTCCCCCTCTGGACCGAAAGCTCGTTTTGGGCAGGGAACATGACTAACATCTGCTGTGTGGCCTCAAGCAAGTCACTTAACTTCTCTGGGCCTCAGTTACCTCATCTGGAAAATGAGGATTAAGACTGTGAGCCCCATGTGGGGCAGGGACTGGGTCCAAACTGATTAGCTTGTATCTATCCCAGCACTTAATACAGGGCCTGGCACAGAGAAAGCGCTTAACGAATACCATATTTAAAAAAAAAAAATTCTGTTGTATTGCACTCTCCCAAGCTCTCAGTACAGTGCTCTGCACCCAGTAAATACCACTGATGGATTAAGCGTCTGGGAAAGTCGTCTTCCCTGCCCAGCAGGAGTTATTTGACGGACTGTTTTACATTCCCTGCCTCCCAGGAGTTATTTGATCATGTATTATAATGGTAATTACCCAGGACGTGTTTTTCCTGGCTTGTAAACTCACCCCACCGCTCTGCTTTCCAGCTGGAGGCTTCAGAGGCTTCAGACCAACCGATTCCGACATTCCAAAGGACTGGTTCCGACATTTCAAAGGAGGGAACTGCATTCTCCACATTCAGAAAAACTCCCCTCCCCTCTGTAAATCTCACCTAGCAGACTGTAGACCCCCTAAGGGTAGGAACTGTGCCTTCTGACTCTACTGGATTCCCCCAAGCAGAGACAAGTGCTTTGCACACAGTAAGTGTGCAATAAAGACATAGGAAGTGTTTAATAAATAACAAAATTATTATTACCACAACTATTATTATTATAATGGATTCATTGGTGGGATTAGTGAATTTCTTAAGGGCAGGGAATGGTTGTCTTGCTCTGTTGCCCTTCCCAAGCCCCTAGTACAGTGGCCTGCTTACATTAGGTGCTCAGTACATACCCTTGGCAGATTAATGCGGGGCCCCCTCAGCCCCACAGCACCTGGTAGGAAGCAGCGCGGCTTGGTGGAATTAATCAGGGCCTGGGAGCCAGGGAATCTGGATTCTAATCCTGGCTCTGCCACCTGTGTGCTGAGTGACCTTGGGCAAGTCACTTAACCTCTCCAGGTCTCAGTTTCCTCAATTAAAATAGGGATTCAAAACTTGCTCTACCTCCTGCTTAGACTGCGGGGCAGGAACTAGGTCCAACCTGATTAACTTGACCCTTAGAACAGTGTTTGACACATAGTAAGTGCTTAAAAATGCTATTAAAAGAAATTTTGTAACTCCTCTTACTCTCTAGACTGTAAGCTCCCTATGGGCAGGGAATGTGACTAATAACTCTGTTGTATTGTACTCTCCCAAGTGCTAAGAATAGGGCACACAGTAAGCGCTCAATAAATACCACTGCTTGATTGACTGTCCAAGCTGACAGAGCCAACCTTACCATGACAAGGGGGCTCAGACCCTCCTCCCTCTCAGTTCTGTTCGTCTGTTCAGACGTGCCCAGCAGAGGAGTGCCAGCTTCTTTCTGAAGGACGCAGGGCGGATCGGGCCCAAAGGGAATCCTGGGAAATCGCCGACCGTGAGGATGATGGCGGCCGGCTGTCCCGGTCCCGCTCTGGCTCCCGACTGGAGTCACTCCCTTCCCCTGGGGCCTCCAGCCACTGGTACTGAAATAAGCTGCTCCAGGCAGGCCAGTCCAGCTCCCACTCCGTCCCTGAGGGCGTCACCATGTCGGACTTTGCCCTCAGCCACTGCGATGATGGACTCTCTGCCCACAGGAACAAAGGCGGCTCTGATGATGTCCAGACCTCCAGCTGTCTCGGCCTCAGGTTCCCCAAGGTGCGCCCTGAGGTGCCAGCGCACTGAGGCCCTAGCAGCCTCAGCCTGGAGCTCCCAAAGATGCCAGCACACTGGCCCCAGCCAGGCTCAGCCCCAACTCCCCGAGGTGCCCTACAAGGTGCCAGCTCACCATCCCATCTGTCGTCAGCCTCGGCCCAAGGCTCCCAGGGATGCCAGCTCGCCAACCCCGGCTCCCAGCCACACAGCTGCTCAGCTTTGAGAGCCTCCTGTCCCTTCTTCCCCACTGTTAATCTCCCTCCCCACCTCCCCCAAACCCAACACTCCAGCTCACACCCCTTGCTCCCCTCCAGCCAACCAATACCTGCACCTCAATCTCATCTCTCTGGCCACCCTCCTTCCTGCCTAGAGCTCCCTCCCCATTCACATCCGGCAGACCGCCACTCTCTCCATCTTCAGAGCCTTTCTGAGATCACTCCTCCTCCAGGAAGGCTTCTGGATTTACCTCTCACCTCCTTAACGTATTTCCCCCTTAGAACCACTTCAGGCCTTCTGTGTCACCCAGGCACTTGGGTACTCGCTCTTCGATCCACCCTTACACCTCTGTAGACTCTATTGCTCTCCCCTACTCATAATTTATTTCAATATCTGTCTCTCCCTTCTCAACTATAAGCTACTTGAAGGCAGGGATTGTGGTTTGTATCTCTATTGCATTCTCCCAGGCGCTCAGTACAGTGCTCTGCACAGATTAGACTGTACACTCCTTAAGGGCAGGGATTGTGTCTCCTATCTCTATTCACTCTCCCAAGCACTCAGTACACTGCTCTGCACACAATAGATGCTCAATCTCTATCACTGAGGAAGACTCTGCTCACTTCTCCTCCCCGACAGAAGTCCAAACTGGAGGAAACCAGTCTGTAGTGCAGCAGGAGAGATTTAGGGCAGAACTGAGGAAGGACTTCCTGACCAAAAGGGAGCAGGCACTCCCGACTGGGAACCTGAGGCAGGTAGAGGGTGGTTTGGGGCCTCTGCCTCCGAGTGTGGGGGTGTTACGTCACTCGCCCCAGCTGGCCGCCACCATCATCTGGAGCAAATGACCTTCGGGAGACCCTGACCTGTCTCAGACACGGCAGGTGGAATATAAACTCTTGGACATCCTCTCAGGCTGGGCCAGAGTCGGGCAGAGGTGGAAGGCAGGTGGCAGCGTGCCCGGGAGCTGGGGAGAAGGGCGAGGCAGCAATGAAAGATCATGGAAGCCGAGGGGCGGAGGGGCGGGAGTAGACCGTCAGCCCTGCGGGCACCGATGAAAAATCTCACCACTAGCCATCCTCCTCTTTCTCCTCATGCCGATTCCGCCTCTGCCCCCCAAGCCGGCAGGAAGCTCAAAACTTGTGCTCACTGTCGGCCTTCAAGAGCAAAGCAATTAATGGTTCGATAGTATTAGCAGGAAAACACCTTGGCCTAGTGGAAAGAGCACAGGCCTGGGAGTCAGAGCACCTGTATTCTCATCCCGGCTCCGTCAAGTGCCTACTGTGTGGCCTTCACTTCTCTGGGCCTCAGTTTCCTCATCTGGAAAATGGGCATTCGATGCCTGTTCTCCGTCCTACTTTGACTGTGAACCCCGTGTTGGACGAGCCTGTGTCCAGCCTGATTACTTTGAATCTGCCCCAGAGCTTAGTACAGTGCCTGGCACATAATCAGGGCTTCAAAATGTAAGAATAATACTATTGCTAGAGTGCCTATTGGGTGCAGAGCACTATACTGAGCACTTGGGAGAGTATGATAGGGTTAGAATTCATCAATAGTACTGATTGAGCACCTACTGTGAGCACAGCATTGAACCAAGTGCTTGGGAGAGTGTGAAAGCCCTCAATCCCCTCATCCCATCCTACTTCACCTCGCTGCTCTCCTACTATACCCCGGCCTACACACTTCTCTCCTCTAATGCCAACCTGCTCACTGTACCTCCATTTCACCTAATTCGCCACCAACCCCTCGCCCACGTCCTGCCTCTGGTCTGGAACCCCCTCCCTCTTCATATCCAACAGAAAATGGACTCTCCCTCATTTCAAAGCCTTATTAACGACACATCTCGTCCAAGAGGCCTTCCTTGCTAAACCCTCCTTTCCTCTTCTCCCATTTCCCTCTGCATCACCCTGACTACATTCCTTTGTTTACCACCCCCAACCAGCCCACAGCACTTATGTCCACATCCGTAATTTATTTATTTCTACTAATGTCTGTCTCCCCTCTGTATAGACTGTAAGCTCATTATGGGGAGGAAACATGTCTACCAACTTTGTTATACTGTACTATCCCAAGCACTTAGTACGGTGCTCTGCACGCAGTAAGCACTCAATAAATATGATTGACTGATTGATTGATTGATTGACATACTTAGGAGACATGATCGCTGCCCTCAAGGAGCTTACCAGTCTAGCAGGGAACGACCAATACTAAATCCAATTCAGAGGAGCAGTAGAAATGGCATTTATTGAGCCTCAGTCCTGAAGCTTCCAAACTAAACACAAAAGGACTGTTTTGCATAAGACCATCAAGGGATTAATCTGAGAAGGCCTCCTGGAAGAAGAGTGGTTTCAGAGGAAGCTTGAAGATGAGGAGAGGGGTGGATGTGGAGAGGGAGGGCGTTCCAGGCTGGTGGGAGGGTGTGAGACAGGTTGGTGAGATCGAGGAGCGGGGAGCAGGTTGGCTTGAGAGGAGCGAAGTGTGAGAGCTGGGGTGTGGTGGGAAAGGAGCGAGGATGGGGAGAACATCGCCCCAGAGACCAGGGTAAGGAGAAAAAAGCTAGCCCAGTAACTAGAGTTTCTCCTCTGGATGATGTCACCTCAGTCAGCCTCCAACTGCCCAGCAAACATCCTAATAGCCAAGGTCAATCCTATGCCCACATCTCATTAGCCAATCGGTAGTATGAACTTAGCACTTGTTGTGTGCACCACCTCGTGCTGAGCTTTTGAGAGTGTTCAATAGAGTTAGCTGACCCGGTCCCTGCCCTCAAGGAGCTTCCATTCTTATTGGAGAGGTTGACACAAAACTGGATGAGGCAGCCTTCTTTCTGACTTCCCTGCCTCTAGCCTCTCCCCTCTCTGGTCCATACTTCACTCTGCTGCCCAAAATCATTTTCCTATTAAAAAAAAAAACCTGCTCAATCCAAATCTCCCCACCCCTCAAAAACCTCCAATGATTGCCCATCCATCTCCTGATCAAGCCGAGACTTCTGACCATCGGCTTTGAGGAGAGGCAATGTGCTCACTTTTCCTCTCTCTCCCTTCCCCTCCCTATCCACGCATCCTCCCCTCCCCCCCCCCGCCCACACACATCCACTCTCTTCTCCCACCACATCTTTCCCACTCCCAAATTCCTGCTCACACCCTCCCTTCTGCCTGGAAGTACCTCCCCCATCATAGCCAGCAGACCACTGCTCTCCCCTTCTTCAAAGCCCTTCTATCACACCTCTTCCTGGAGGTCTTCCCCAATTCCTTTACCTTTCCCCCAATACCTGTGGACCATACCCACCCGCCGGACTTCAAGGTATATCGATTTAGTCAATATCTTAATAATGATGGTAATTGTTAAGCACTTACTATGTGCCAAGCGCTGTTCTACACCCCTTATTGTTTAAGCACTAACTCAAATGCATAGTCACTTCTTTCTCCTATCCATAAATTATTCAAGGGGATTTGTTCCCTGCTATACTGGAAGCTCCTTGACCAGTCAATCAATGGCATTTATTGAGTGCTTATTTTTTGCAGAGCACTGTAGTAAGTGCTTGCTCTGTGCAGAACTCAATAAATACAACTGATTTTTTTTAATATTTGTTAAGTGCTTACTATATGCCAGGCACTGTACTAAGCGTAGCGGTAGATACAACCTGTTCAGGTTGGAAGCAGTCCACATCCCACCTGAGGCTCACAGTCTTAAACCCCGTTTTACAGATGAGATTAACTGAGGCCCAGAGAAGTGAAGTGACTTCCCCAAGGTCACAAAGCAGACACGTGACAGAGCGGGATTAGAACCAGATCCTTCTGACTCCCAGACCTGTGAATTACATTGCTTCTCCATAATCTTCATTTCCCCACCAGGCTGTCCTGGCGCGAAGCTTTCTGGGAGAGAGCTGGGGGTTCGGGGAGGCCCGGGGGGTGTGAGCGTTACCTCCTTGTCCTTCAGGCCCAGGAGCAGCACCTCCTCCATGAGGGTGAGCCGGATGTCCTTGGAGTCACCGCCGTCAATATCATTGCCACTGCCCGGCCCTTGGGCCCAGCTTCCGGCCTCTTCTCCTTCCACCCGCTTTTCCAATGCCTTGCTCCCCTCTGGGCGTCTCCCCCGGTGAGTCAGGGTGCTCATCCTCACCGGTCCCTAGAGCGAGGGCAAGCAATCATGGTAACTGTGTCATTTGTTAAGCCCTTTCTCTGTGCCAGGCACTGTACTAAGTGCTGGGGTAAAGACAAGCTAATCAGGTTAGACACAATCTCTGTCCCGTAGGGGGCTCACTGTCTTCATCCCCCTTTTACAGATGAGGGAATGGAGGCCCAGAGAAGTGAAGTGACTTGCCCAAGGTCACACAGCAGACAAAAGGCAGAGCCGAGATTAGAACCGCAGTTCGACTCCCAGGCGCGGGCTCTATCCATTAGGCCAAGCTGCTTCTCTTGGCAAACAAGTGACACAGCCTTCATCCTTGCTGACTAGCCAATCAACAACCCCTATTGATCAACCAGCCTAATTGAGCTTTCAATCAATCACTTACTGGTATTTGTGGAGCACTTACTATGTTCAGAGTATTGTACTGAGCACTTGGAAGAAGAGGATATAGCAGAGTTGGATGACAGGTTCCCTATCCACAACAAGTTTACAGTCTAGAGGGGGAGACAGACATTAATAGAAATAATTGAAGGTAATTTACAGATATGTACATAAGTGCAACCAACAGCACTTATCAAGCAACAATCCACACTGAGCAACCAACTGATAGCACTTATTGATCAACCATCCTTATGGAGAAATCAATAGTACTTATCAATCAACTGCTCCTGCTATGAACCAACAATACTTACACATCAGCCGTCCCTAATCAACGAGAGGCAGCATGGCCTAGTGGAAAGAGCCCGGGCCTGGAAGCCAGAGGACCTGGATTCTAATCCTGGCTCCACGACTTGTCTGCAGTGTGATCATGGGCAAGTCACTTCACTTCTCTGGGCCTCAGTTTCCTCATCTGAAAAAAGGGGATTAAGACTGTGGGGCTCATGGGGTCTCAGACTGTATCCAACCTGATTAGCCTTTAGCCCTCCCAATGCTTAGTACAGAGCCTGGCATATAGTAAGTGCTTAACAAATACCTTTTTTTTTAATCAATCATTTGTACTCATAGATTGACCATCCCTGCTAATCAGTCAACGGAACTTATCAGTCAGACCTACCTGCTAATTGATCAGGAGTACTTATTGATCCACCATCCTCACTCATCAATCAGTCGTACTTATTGATCAAACACCCATATTGATCAGCCTCCTTTATTGGCCAATGGACTGTATTTACTGAGCCCCTACTGTGTGCTGCACTAACTGCTATACTAAGACATGATCCTTGGCCTCAAGGAGCTTACAATCTAGTGGGACACGCAGCCAAATCGAAGCACACATACACACACGCCCATCGCCTAGCAAACGTTGAAAATTAGGGTTCAGTGACCCCAACGGAGGGGTTCAGGTGTCCACAAATTCAGTAAGCATCCTCTCCCACCACACCCCAAGGGAAACAACAAGACCAACAGAGATTACTCGGACATTAACTCATGTACCTGTACTTTTTTCCTTCTTCCTCTTCTCTGTAAATCATTTTATTATCAGTCTCCCCTGAAAGGTTGGAAGCTCCCCCAAGGCCGGTACTGAGTCTACTAACTCTGCTGTCCTCTCCTAAGCACTTAGTATTTATTGAGCACTTATTGTGTGCAGGGCATTGTACTGAGTGCTTGTGAGAGTACAACAATATAACACATTCCCTGCCCACAACGAGCTTACAGTCTTGTGCTCTATGACCAGTAGATGCTCAAAAAATGTTACTGTAAGCTCACAAGGGAAAGAATCAATCCTATTTATTGCGTGTTTACGGAGTGTAACCCTGTACTTGGCACTTGGGAGAGTACCCAGAGTTGAGACACCTGTTCCCTGCCCGCAACAAGCTTCCAGTCTAGAGTAGGGGAAGGGATGGAGTCTGCCAACTCTGTTGTTGTCTCCCAAACACTTTAGAACAGTGCTCCGCACAGCATAAGTGCTCGGTCAGTACGACTGATGGACTGATTGACAAGGCCAATTTGAGGCTGATCTACGCCTTAAGCAGCAGCAAGGGAGGTTGCGGTGGGGGGAGGGGGGAGGAGGGGGAAGAGATTGACACGTAGACAATCCCTAACCTAACTCTTTCAAGGAACAAGGAAGAACAAGGAAACCCCACCCTGGCTCATATTTTGAGACCAAATCTTGACCTAAAGGTCACTGAAAGACTGAACTAGAATGGCACGTCCCTCATTTGGGCCCATGGGAAGAACAGGGGAAAATATCAGGGCTACAGGCTGAAAAAAAACCACCTCACGCTGCCCCCCCAACACACACACACACACACACACACACACAAAAAAAAACCCACTTTATAGCAAAGGGTCCAGTGCCAGAGGGAAAGCCCATAGAGAGACGGTATGTGAGGTGTACTTTTTCGTGACCTGCAGTAACCCAGGGGCACGCAGCTCCTTGGGGGAGGAGGGGGGTCACCTCCGGGGTTGGGGGAACCTATGCCAAACAGAATAATCAGAGAGAAAAGGGAAGCAGAGGTGGGGGGATCAGGGCGATCGGGAGCAGGGGGACACTGCAGTGTCGGGGGTTGGGGCGGGAGGGAGCTGCAGGTTTTCCAATCCTGAATCCAGGAAACTTTAGAGCTCTGAAAAAAGGGGTAGAAGGGGGCTTGGGGAACGAAACTTTGTCTTGCATCGACACCTCCGGCCCGGACACACACCTGCAAATGTCCAAGGTAAACGTGCAGCCGGGGGAGGGGATGATGTGGCGCGGGGCCCGATCCCCCCGGGGAACGCCCTCCCCCGCCCCGGGCATCCTTTAATGGAGGTGACTGCGGGGTCGGGGGTCGGGGGTGAGGGGTCGGCCCTCCGACCCGCCCCCTCTGCTCACCTGGCCTCGCTGCTGCACCTCGGGGTGCTGGGTGGGCGAGGGCCGCGGCTGCTCCGGGGCGCCGCCGTCCTCCCCTTGCCCTCCCCGGGGACCAGCTCGGCCTTGGCGGTGGCCGTGGCGGTGGTCGTGGCCGCGGCCGCGCTCAGCGGTCCCGCCCGGGAAGGCAGAGCCCAAACTTTACTTCCTGGTCGGGCTCCGCGGAGGAGGAATGAACACATCAGCTTCCTCGGGCTGCCTAGGCAACCTAGCTTGGGCCGCGCTGCCCGCCGGACCAATGGGAGGGCGGCGGGGGGGCGGAGGGGCCACCAATCGGCGGCGCCGGGGGGCGGGCCTTGCCCTTCCGCCCTCCCCCTGGTTCCTCCGTCCGTCGCCCGGCCGTTGTGCTGGGCTTCGGGCCGTCCGGACCCCGGACCCCGGACCCCGGCCACGGGGGGGGGGGGGGGGGGGGGGGGGGGGCGGGACCGGGCCCTGACGGACAGCGGGGAGGGCCAATGAGGGGAAAGGTCCCGTCCCGGGGGGGCGGGGCTCTGGCCGGGTCCGGTGACCTCCCTCCAACTGGCCGCCTCGGCCTGTGACAGTAATAATAATAACGTTTGCTCGTTCTGAGGAGGAAGCGTGGCCGGCCCATTCGGTTGTAACTGTCCTCTCCCAAGCGCTTACTCCGGTGCTGTGCATGTAGCAGGCGCTCAATTACCACTGATTGATTGATTTGGGAAGCACCTATGTGCCCCAGCACTGTACTAAGCGCTGGGGTAGATACGAGGTTATGAGGTTGGACACAGTCCCTGTCCTAGGTGCGCGCCCAGTCTTAATCCCCATTTTACAGATGAGGGAAGTGAGGCCCAGATAATAATAATCATAATAATGGTGGTATTTAAGCGCTTACTATGTGCAAAGCGTTGTTCTAAGCGCTGGGGGGATACAAGGTGATCAGGTTGTCCCACGTGGGGCTCACAGTTTTAATCCCCATTTTACAGATAAGGTAATTGAGGACCAGAGAAGTGAAGTGACTTGCCCAAAGTCACACAGCTGGCAAGCGGCGGAGCCGGGATTAGAACCCATGACCTCTGGACTCCCCTGCCCGGGCTCTTTCCACTGAGCCACGCTGCTTCTCAAGTGAAGTGACTTGCCCAATATCACACAGGGGTCCAGTGGCAGAGCTGGGATTAGAACGCAGGTCCTCTAACTCCCAGGCCTGAGCTCTTCCCACAGTGTCTCACTGCTACATATCGGCGCAGGAGGGTGTCCTGTCTGGATCTGACACTTGGTGGGGTCCGGGCTTGGCCCAGGAGGGGTCGAGCAAGTCAGGGGTGGTACAGTAGTGGGTAAAGGGATGGGATTCGCTCCTCCCACCTTTTATGAGAAAGGGAAACCGAGGCAGCAAGCCTCAGGGTGAATGGCCACTCCCCAAGTCCGAATTCCCTTCCCTCGACCTAGAGACATCAAATGGTTGCATTTTTTATTAGTTCAGTATGTTATGAAGTTATATGTGCCATAAAATTATGTTACCGCATTGGTTTTTGAACAGCACCTTTGTATTTCTAAAAGCCTTTTATATGAGTGATCTCATTTTAGCCTCCCAACACCCCTGCAAGGTAGGAAGAAACAGATATAATTATCCCCATTTTACAGGTGAGAAAACTGAGGCCAAGAGAGTTTAAGCGACTTGTCCAAGGCCACACTGTAAGCCAGTGACAGATCTGGAACTAGAACTCAGCTCCCCTGGCTACAGAATCTGTGATTTTGCTTTGAATACAATTAAAATCAAAACCAGAAAAGCCAGAAACTGGGCATCAACCGATACTTTATTTTCCTCAAAATGTTACTTCTTCAGTATAACACTCCTTAAGTCTTAACACCAGAATACAAATGCTGTATCCTCACATTAATATACCCTTCTTGAGGAGTAAAGCTGTAATCATCCTTGCTTAATAAATATTGTTTTAATTACCCTAGTCACTAACACTAAAACTAAAGTTTTTAGGAACAGTTAGCCCTACAAAGGGCCAGGGTTAGTCCTCCCCATCCAAGTTTTAATACTCTCAGCAGACAGTATGTGATGTGTGCAAAACTCCCATCTCTGCTGCTAATATGTCTGTATGACTCAGGATGGTGGTCAAGGAATGTGCGAAGATGTCAGGCGCTGAATCCGGTACACACATGTCTAAACCCCCAGCCCTGCCACCGAACCCATGCCCAGATTCGCCCTTGGGAAATGGATGGATCCCATCTCCTGGGATCTTCCCTTGGGGCAACCCGGGTTTCACTCCATCTTTCCTGTCCTGGCTTTACCTCCCCAAACCAATCATCTTGAGGCTTGCAATAAATAACATATGCTTTTCTCAACAATTAACTTACTCCTTCCTTTGGGAGAAAACTCAACAACTAAGACAACCCCTTCAAAACTCATATTTTTGAATCAAAATGCCATTTAGCTTAAATGATCCAAAGGTTAATTCTCTAGCGAGAATTCCCTTCCCTGGACCCCATGGCAGGAAGGAAAAAAAATCCATCTCTACTTTGGTTTGCTGAATCTCCTCCTTTTGGGATTTGCTTCTTGATTTTGGCGGCGAGATGAATCCATGTAACAGTCCTGTGGAGGGAAAATAAAGTCTGCCAACCATAAAGATGTTTTCCTTTGGGAAAATCCAATTTGGAAAACAACAAGACTATTTTTTTGGTTTTCTATTTTGATACCCAGGCCCCTGCTCTTTTCACTAGGCCATGTATTATACTCTCCCAGCCAACCAACCAACACTGTACTATGTTGGTTTATGACAGACGATGGGATAAATAGGGTATTTTCTTCCTCCTGGGGCCTCTGGGTGTGAAATTTCAAGGAGGCGATTAAATCCTGGCCTTTTGAAATTCTCCCTGCAGGGAAAGCAGAGGGTGACCTATTTTGAGTGGGAGAGGGAGGGATCTTTAGCTGTTTTCTCTTTCTTTTGGAGAAAGAAGCAGGGTTAGGGTCAGATATGCAGGGCAGTCTTAGGAAAGGAAGATGCTGGAGATGGAGAATAGAGAAGCCCATCTGGGCTTAATCTCTGGGCCCCAGTGGGACCTGTCTGACTCTTAATAACCAAACGAATGAAGCCAACGCCAAAGTCAGAGGTCCTTGAGGAACCCTCTCCATGTGGCTGTCATCAGTCCTGTATGAGGGATGCATGTAAAGGGCTCAGGGCCTTTTGAGATCTGATAATGCCACCCCATCCTCTCCGGTGAGGAGGTTTCTGGGAAAGGGTGGCTGTGGAAGGTCAGTCTGCTGGACCCGAGCCGGGGTGGAGGGGGCAGCCCCTGGGCAGCGGAGCTGGATGGCGGGGAGGCGATCATTGGGAGAACGGATCAGGGCCCATCTAGAGCCGGGGGGGGGGGGGGGGGGGGGTGCAGGGGATCAGCTGTTCAGTGCTTAGAGTCAGTGACGTGGGTGTGTTGGCGGTGGAGGGATCTGAGTGTTTGCTGTGGACACTTCTCTTTGGTGTGTGCGTTGCTATTGTGTGAGCCAAGTTGCCCTGCCAGTGGGGTGGGGAGAAGGGGAGGGAAAAGGGCAGAAAAGGAGAGAGGAAAGGTGGGGCAAGATTGCCAGCTCAGCGGTTACACCTCTCTTTTGACTGGCAACTTAAAATTAGGGCTCCTTATGGGTGCAGGGAATGTGTTTTGGCCTTCTGCTGGGCTTTCCCATTGAGACTCACCCCACCCCCAGCCTCATACCACTTATGTCCACGTCCATCATCAAATTTCCATCTGTCTCCCCCTCGAGGCTGTCAGCGACTTGTGGGCAAGGAACAGATCTATCAACTTGGATGTACTCTCCTCCCCCAAGCACTTAGTACAGTGCTATGCCCACAGAAAGCACTCCATAAATACCATTAATGACTGATTGGGAAGCCCCCAATCAATACCACCCCTACTTACAGTTCCAGCTCTCCCCGAACAAGACTGACTCTTCTGATTTTCTTTAGCATTGAAAGGCAGTTCAGTTTTCCTCAGATTCTTCTTCTGAGTTTTTTTAGTAGCCCTAGGTGGGTGATTTTCCTTGGCCTGCACAGATGTAGAGTGATTCGTTAATTTTCCCAAACTACGGTCACCATTTAATTGTTGTGACTTCCGCTTTTACCAGAATGCGCGTTTGAAACGGACACTTACCCAATGACATATCCATTCCGCCTTCCCCTCCTAGCTGTAAATCTTTTTGTGTTACCTCCCCACTTTCTAGAGTTGAAGAGCCTTGAGAGGGATTGTGACTTCTAACTCTATTGTACTCTCCAAATCGCTCAGTACAGTGTCTTGCATACAGTGAGAGCTCCGTAAATACCATTACTATTACTGTTACTGTTGCAGAACACTGTATCGGATGCCAGTGTTTGCAGAACACTGTACTGAATGCCTACTGTGGGCCGAGTGCTGTAGTGGGTGCCTGCTATGGACCAAGCTCTGTACTGGGCATCCAAGAACCATCAACTGAAGTTACAAGTCCTGATTTCTCTTCTCCCAGAGCTACTAATTTAATGCCTCTCCTTCGCCTGAACCTGTACATTGTAAATTCTTTTTTTTAAAACAGTATTTGTTTAGCACTTACTATGTGTCAGCCAGTGTACTAAATGCTGGGGTAGATACAAGTTTGAACACAGTCCATGTCCCACATGGGCCTCACAGTCTTAACCCCCATTTTACCCATGTGGTAACTGAGGCCCAGTGAAGTGACTTGTCCAAGGTACCACAGCAGACAAGTGGTAGAGCCGGGATTAGAAGCCAGGCCCTCTGACTCCCAGGCCCCGACTCTTTCTGCTAGGCCACGCTGCTTCCTTTTGGGCAGGGAGAGTATCCGCCAACGCCACTGTATTTTTGTATGGCATTTGTTAAGTGCTTACTATGAGCCAAGTACCCTTCTAAGTACTGGCATAGATACAAGTTAATTAGGTTGGACAACACAGTCCCTGTCCACAGTCCCAGTTTTAAGTAGGAGGGAGAACAGGAGAATTGGGGCAGAAAGAAGTGAAGTGATTTGCCCAAGGTCACACAGCTAGCAACTGGAAGAGCTAGGATTAGAACCCAGGTGCTCTGACTCCCAGGCCCTTGCTTTTTTCACTAGGCCATGTATTGTACTCTCCCATGTGCGTAGGTCAGTGCTCGACGCTCAAAAAACACTCATTACATACCACTGTTAATTAATTGGACAGCAGCCTCTGCCTCCACCCTCCCCCCGGCCCATTCCTAGGGCTAATGTAATTTAGGAGTGGCGTACCAGATAATAATAATAATTGTGGTATTTGTTCAATGCGGCCTAGTGAGAACCAGCATGGACTAGTGGATAGAGCAAGGGGCTGGGAGTCAGAAGGACCTGGGTTCTAATCCTGACTCCGCCACTTATCTGCTGTGTGACCTTGGACAAGTCACTTAACTTCTATATCCCGGCTAGACTACTGTGTCAGCCTTCTCTCTGACCTCCCTTCCTCCTCTCTCGCCCCGCTCCAGTCTATTCTTCACTCCACTGCCCGGCTCATCTTCCTGCAGAAACGATCTGGGCATGTCACTCCCCTTCTTAAACAACTCCAGTGGTTGCCTATCGACCTCCGCTCCAAACAAAAACTCCTCACTCTAGGCTTCAAGGCTCTACATCACCTTGCCCCTTCCTACCTCTCCTCCCTTCTCTCTTTCTACCGCCCACCCCGCACGCTCCACTCCTCCGCCGCCCACCTCCTCGCCGTCCCTCGGTCTCACCTATCCCGCCGTCGACCCCTGGGTCACGTCCTCCCGCGGTCCTGGAACGCCCTCCCTCCTCACCTCCACCAAACTGATTCTCTTTCCCTCTTCAAAACCCTACTTAAAACTCACCTCCTCCAAGAGGCCTTCCCAGACTGAGCTCCTCTTCTCCCTCTACTCCCTCTGCCATCCCCCCTTTACCTCTCCGCAGCTAAACCCTCATTTTCCCCTTTTCCCTCTGCTCTTCCACCTCTCCCTTCCCATCCCCAAAGCACTGTACTCGTCCGCTCAACTGTATATATTTTCATTACCCTATTTATTTTGTTAATGAATTGTACATCGCCTTGATTCTATTTAGTTGCCATTGTTTTTACGAGATGTTCTTCCCCTTAACTTTATTTATTGCCATTGTTCTCGTCTGTCCGTCTCCCCCGATTAGACTGTAAGCCCGTCGAACGGCAGGGACTGTCTCTATCTGTTGCCGACCTGTTCATCCCAAGCGCTTAGTACAGTGCTCTGCACATAGTAAGCGCTCAATAAATACTACTGAATGAACTTCTCTGGGCCTCAATTACTGTAAGCCCCACATGGGACTGGGACTGTGTCCAATCAAATTTGCTTGTATCCACCCCAACGCTTAGTACAGTACCAGGCACATAGTACATGCTTAACAAATATCACATTATGAATATTCTTATTATTACTATGTGTCGGATTCTGTACTGAGTACTGGGGCACATACGTGCAAATCGGTTTGGACACAATCCTGGTCCCATGTGGGGCTCATAGTCTCAATCCCCATTTTACAGGTGAGGTAACTGAGGCCCAGAGAAGCAAAGTGACTTGCTAAGGTCCCACAGCAGACAAGTGGCAGAGCCAGGATTAGAACCCAGGACCTTCTGACTTCCAGGCCAAGGCTCTATCCACTAGACCACACTGTTGCTAGACCCTCTCCTCCCGACACTGCGGAGCTGAGGCAGGACTAACTTCTGAGCAAGGCTGTGGCCGCCCTGTAGCGTCAGCAGCGTCTACCGAATACCAGATTTAGGCATAGCCTTAGCTTTGTTCTGGTCCTGGCTCTGCAGAATAACGGAGTAAACTGTGCTTTTGGGCGTTCCGCTCTTCCGGCTAACACAAAGCCATTGTCCGGTATTTAAGCCCTGATGCTCCCCCACAGAATAAAGGCGACAACCAAGTGGGCATTAATGTGCCCAGGGCACCCTTAGGAATAACTTGGACCCCTCAAACACAAATGACTGCCCATCTGGCTCCCCCTCTAGACTATGTTCATGAGAGCAGAGAATGGGGTCTATCAATTCTATTGTATTGTCCTCTCCCAAGAATTTAGCACAGTGCTGTGCATGCAGTCTTGTCTCATCCTATGCTGTCGAGTCATTTCTAACCCATAGTGATTCCATGGACACATCTCCCCAAGAACGTCCCACCTAAATCTGCAATCGTCCTGGTATCCATAGAGTTTTCTTGGTAAAAATATAAAAGTGCCTTCTGTGTAATCAACTTGAGTCTCGGCCCTCAGCTCTCTCCCATGCCACTGCTGCCCAACGTAGAGGAGTTTTGACTTGCAGCAGATTGCCTTCCACTCACTAGCCACTGCCCATGCTAGAAATGGAATGAGTATGGCCTCTGCTTGACTCTCCCTCCCATAGCCGAGACTGATAGAGGACTGGAAACTCTCCAGGTGCCATCCAGAGAGGATTCCATAGTAAACGCTCAATAAATACCATTGATGATGATCATCTCATCTCTACAAAGAGTACAGGGAGAAGCAGTGTGGCCTAGTGGAAAGACCACAGGCCTGGGTATCAGAGGACCTAAATTCTAATCCCAGCTCTGCAACCTTGGGCAAGGTACTTAACCTCTCTGTGCCTCAGTTTACTCATCTATAAAATGGGGATTAACCCTGTGAGCCCCATGTGGGACAGGAACCATGTCCAACCCAATTATCTTGTAACAACTCCAATGCTTAGTATAGTGCCTGGCACAGAGTAAGTTCTTAACAAATATCACAGTAATTATTATTATTATTACTGTTATTATTATTATTAAAGATAGCCTTGTTTTGCCAGCCGGTTCAGAGAGGTTCAGTGGCCCCTCGGCGATAGTCAGCTGCTGTTCCTGAAATACCTTTTGTGTCTCGTGTTCCCTTTGGAGCTTCTAAATTCCTGCAGCCGACTTGCCGATGACTCAACCTGAATCGGAAGAGACACTGTGGAGCCAGACCAGAGTTCCAGCAGGAAAACGCGATGGATTTATGTCCCCAGGGGCTCCTGGACTCTTTGGTTTTTGTTTTTTTTTAGCCAAAAAGTGTTGGAATAAACTGTCTCAAATAAGGAGGTCTTAGGTTCTGGGAGTTGCTCTGGTAAACACCACCAGCTGTACTTTATGAAACCGGTTCCCCAGGAGAGTCCGAGCTCTGGTTTTGTACCTGAGAATGAGCGGTGGTCAGATGTTGGCTTACTCCCCGGCTCGCCGCTCTCTCTTCTTGCGGGGTTGGACCTTGTCCTGGGAGAGATTCTTTTAAATACTCCAGTTACTTATCAGGGTGAATTAAGAGGGTGAACTCGTCTATTTATTTAGCAGACACACTACTAACCTCTGGAAGTTGTCAGGCTCCTTTTCATCTTGGAACGTTTGTCCGGTACTTCCTGGATAAAGTAGTCAGATCAATCAATCAATAATATTTAGTGAGCATTTACTGTACACAGACCGCTGTACTAAGTACTTCTAATCCCGGTTCCGCCAAATGTCTGCTGTGTGACCTCGGGCAAATCACTTAACTTCTCTGCACCTCAGTTACCTCATTTTTAAAATGGGGATTAAGGTTGTGAGCCCCATGTGGGACAGAAACTGTCCAACCTGAATACCTTGTACTTACTCCAGTGCTTAGAAGAGTGACTGGTACATAGCAAGTCCTTAAGACCATAATTTTTGTTATTATTATTATTATTACTACAGTATAGCAATATGACAGGCACATTCCCTGCTCATAACGAGTTTAGAGTATAGAGGGGGAGACATTACTATAAATAAATGAATTACAGATATGGACGTATGTCAGATGATAGAGAAGCAGCGTGGCTTAGTGGAAAGAGCACGGGCTTGGGAGCCAGAGGTCGAGGGTACAATCCCGCCTCCGCCACTCGTCAGCTATGTGACTTGGGGCAAGTCACTTAACTTTTCTGTGCCTCAGTAACCTCATCTGTAAAATGGGGATTATTCATTCATTCAATAGTATTTACTGAGCGCTTACTATGTGCAGAGCACTGTACAAGCGCTAGGAATGTAGAAATCGTGGGACAACCTGATAACCCTGTATCTATCCCAGTGCTTAGAACAGTGCTTGGCACATAGTAAGTGTTTAACAAATACCATTATTATTATTATTATTATCACTATTATTATTTTAGTGATTGTTTAGCACTTACTAGGTGACCAGCACTGTTTTAAGCTCTGGGGCAGATATAAGTTCCGGTGAAGGAAAAGTAGTAAAATATTACCACAAGCAAATTAGAAGTGATGGAATGACCAGGGTGAGAGGATGGCTTCTCTAAGGGAGACAAGTGACCAGTACTGGCCTTCCGTCTTCTCTATCAAAAAAGCATCCTAGAGAAGCAGCATGGTCTAGTGGTAAGTCCATGGGCCTGGAAGTCAGAGGACCTGGGTTTGAATCCTGGCTCCACCACTTGTCTACTGTGTGACCTTGGGCAAGTCACTCCACTTCTCTGGGCCTCAGTTAACTCATCTGTAAACTGTGGATTAAGACCGTAAGCCTCATGTGGACTGTGTCCATCCTGATTAGCTTGTATCTACCCTGCTTAGTAATAATAATAATAATGATATTTGTTAAGCATGTACTATGTGCCAGGCACTGTACTAAGCACTGGGGTGGATACAAGCAAATTGGGTTGGACACAGTCCCGGTCCCACGTGGGGCTCACAGTCTTCATCCCCATTTTACAGATGAGGGAACTGAGGCCCAGAGAAGTGAAGTGACTTGCCCAAGGTCACACAGCAGACAAGTAGCAGAACCAGGATTAAAACCCATAACTTCCTGACTCCCAGGCTTGTGCTCTATCCACTACGCCATGCTGCTTCTTATGCGTTGAACATAGTAAATGCTTAATACATACCATAAAAAAAGACAGAAAAACACCCATCTGAAAAAACTTACATCCCCAGGTTTGTCCGAAAGGGGTCTGGGCACTTTTCTTTTTCTCTGCAATTCTTCCGTATCTTCCTCGGTTACAATGTCATTGCAGTTGTTTTTGATGCGATTCTTTTTGGTGGTCACCATCAGCTTCATAGTATGACAGGGAGCTAGGATTGCCCCTATTTTGAGGCACATCAGGGATTCCTCAAACCTCACCTCGTCACAGTTTCCATCCTTGAAGCCAGGGGGCTGGTAGTCTGGAGGAGTCACTACAAGAAACCAGGATTAAAAGCTGCCCTTCCCTGCTCCCCATAATAATAATAATAATAATGTTGGTATTTGTTAAGCGCTTACTATGTGCAGAGCACTGTTCTAAGCGCTGGGGTAGACACAGGGGAATCCGGTTGTCCCACGTGGGGCTCACAGTCTTAATCCCCATTTTACAGATGAGGTAACTGAGGCACAGAGAAGTTAAGTGACTTGCCCACAGTCACACAGCTGACACGTGGCAGAGCTGGGATTCGAACTCATGACCTCTGACTCCAAAGCCCGTGCTCTTTCCAATGAGCCATGCTGCTTCTCTACTGACAAGAACTACTTTAGGGAACCAATGCACAGCATCTTCGAGTTGTTCGCCAACTGTTCATTCCCGCCTCTGTCCCCTCATTCATGTCATTTCCTGGGCCGGGGACTCCCTGCCTTGCCTAACAGAGCTCTCCCCACAGTCAAACCTCTCCTGAATTCCCACCTCCACCAACAAGCCTTCCTCGATTAATTCCCGGCACCCTGAGCAGTAGAAAGCCTTCGGCCAGCTCCGGCCCGTAAGAACATACGTACACTCATTCTCCTGGATTGACTGCCACTGTCTGTTCACTAATTTCTCTGACTCCCCTCCATGGAGGTATTAAGCTCCTTGAGGGCACAGAAGGTACCCCGTCTTCGTATTGCATTTTGTACTTCCCAAGTGCTTAACACGAGAAGCAGCGTGGCTCAGTGGAACGAGCACGGGCTTTGGAGTCAGAGGTCATGAGTTCGAATCCCAGCTCTGCCACTCGTCAGCTGTGTGACTGTGGGCAAGTCACTTAACTTCTCTGTGCCTCAGTTACCTCATCTGTAAAATGGGGATTAAGACTGTGAGCCCCACATGGGACAACCTGATTCCCCTGTGTCTACCCCAGCACTTAGAACAGTGCTCTGCACATAGTAAGCGCTTAACAAATACCAACATTAAATACCAACATTAACACAGTGCATTGGAGCCTGTCATTGGCAGGGATTGTCTCTATCTGTTACCAAATTGTACATTCCAAGTGTTTAGTACAGTGCTCTGCATATAGTAAGCTCTCAATAAATACTATTGAATGAATGAATGAATAGACTCTAAGCTCGTTGTGGGCAGAGAATGTATCTGCTATATTGTATTCATTCACTCAGTCATATTTATTGAGTGCTTAATGTGTGCACAGCACTCTACTAAGCCCTTAGTAGAGTACAACATGATAATAATCAGACACATTCCCTGCCCACAATGAGCTTACAGTCTTTTGAACTCTCCCAAGCACTTAGTATAGTGCTCCGCACCCAGTAAGCTCTCAATAAATACTTTCAACTGACTGACTGCTACTACCACTACTCCCGAAGTGCGATGTCAAGAAAACAAGAGTGCATCCTGTCACTGGTATTTACTGAGCGCTCACCAAGTGCCAGGGACTAAACTAAGCACCTGAATCCACCTGGTCATAGTAATAGTAGTGGAAGCAGGAGCAGCAGCAGTTCTATTAGCCATAATAGTAACGGAATTGATTGAGGTTCCCTGGGTACAATGTGCTGCACTAAGCAGTCCCTCTTCTCCTCTTCTCCCATTCCCTTCTACATCACCCTGATTTGCTCCTTTCATTCATCTTCCCTCCCTTCCCCATAGCACATGTACAGATCTGTAATTTCTTTATTTATGCATACTAATGCCTCTCTCCCCCTCTAGACTGTGAGCTCATTGTGGGCAGGGAACGCGTCTGTTTGTTCTTGTATTATATTCTCCCACGGGCTTAGTACAGTACTTTGTACACAGAAAGCACTCAATAAATACGATTGACTGACTGACTGACTGACTGACTGAATGAATGAATAAGCACTTGGAAGATTACAGAAACAATCCCTCCTCACCAGAAGCTGCCATGCTAACATAACAAGGAGGACGAGTTCATAAAGGACACCTCAGGGACAGCCCTGCCTGACACGCCTGACCTCACATTCAGAGAACAGTGCACTGTACTGCCATTAGGGGTGACCTTCCCTCTCAAAACTTGATGCCTACATGAGAATTCTTAGCAGCCAACCACCTCTGAAAATTCTTTTAACGGTGAATCATTGAAGTGATACACTATCACACATCTAAACCTAGGACCACTTAAACTATCTAATGTGTACAGAGCACTGAGTACTTTAAGCATTTAAGTACTGAGAGGGGTTGAGTCCCTTAAACGCATATCATTGTATTCATTTGCTTTCCCCGCCTGCAATTTATTTTAGTGTCTTTCTCCCCTCCCTACATTGTAATCTCCTTGAGGGTGGAGATGGCGTCTAATAACTCCATTGTATTCTCTCAAGTGCTTAGTACGGAGCTCCTCACAGAGTAATGTTCAATAATTACTGTAGATTGATGGATAGGTTGATTGAGCGCTTGGGAGAAAACGGCAAAGTTAGAGTGGATGTCATCCCTGCCCCTCTGCTTACATTCCAACATTTTGAAATCTGATTGCATAAGGTGGAATGAAATATATTACCACTGTCGTAGTAGAAAAGTTTCATGGTTAGTCCGAAGTTTTTAGGTAAAGGGCCCAGGTTCTGCATCAGAACGTGAAGCTTCTGAATGAGGGTAATGCTTGTTTTCTTCGTTTCCTCCCAAGGATATTCATTGTTTTGGTCAGCACTAGGAAGGACAGCATTTTGGAAGCTTTATGCTTTTACACAAATATTACAGTTCTAAGCTCTTTCACGGTCTCAAATTCCTCTCTCCCTCCCCCATTCCCATCCAGAGGACAATTTACTAAACCACACCGGACCCAAAGGACAATTTACTAAACTAAACCTCAGCCTGAAAAACACCAGACTAGCCCCTATGGGGTTATGACTCAGCTGCTCCCCTCAGACACCTATGAAACTGAATGCTCTTCTTTGGTCACTTTTGCATTTTTTCAATGAAAGGATCTAACAGGGGACAGGCTCCTTAGCGTTAGTGAGTGGCCTGATGTTCCTGGTGGGAAACTGGCAGGCTCTTTGCGATGGTCAGTTGGTCATGAAGACCAGGAGTTCCGTGCAGGCAAGAATCGTGTATGCCAACTCTGTTGTGTTGTACTCTCCCAAGCACTTAGTACAGAGCTCTGCACACAGTAAATGTTCACTAAATACCATGGATTAATTTGAAAGGATCGATTGAGTGCCCACTGAGGGAAAATCCTGTACTTGAGGCACGACATAAGGAAAAGACAGTATCCCCAGTCTCATGAATCTTTTGGGGCTCTGGGTCACCTGAGTGACTGGTGGAACCGAGTGAGGGAACTGGTGAGGAGTGAGGAGATTGATCTGGAATGGGCTTGTGTAGAAGACCTGGGAAGTGGCCATCTTCATCCGTGTAAACTACGCCCAGCAGAGAGCAGCGGAGAGGCTTACCTTAAAAAGTCCATTTTGACTCCTTCCTCGGTGTAATTAAATTGAAATTGATAGCCCTCTGTGATTTTCTAAATGACAAAACACAGAGGTTATTTGAACCCAGAACCCTGGGTACCAGGTACAAGGGGCTGGGTCTGTGAATGTGTAAAACGGGAATCCATATTCTCAGGCTGCCTCGCCTCAACCAGAATGAAGCACAGTCAGGCAGTCACCCATATTTACTGAGTGCTTACTGCGTGGTTTAGTGGATAGAGCACGGGCCTAGGAGTCAGAAGGACATGGTTTCTAATCCCGGCTCCACCGCTTGTCTGTTGTGTGACCTTGGGCAAGTCACTTCACTTCTCTATGCCTCAGTTACTGCATCTATAAAATGGGGATTAAGGGTGTGAGCCCCATGTGGGATAGGGACTGTGTCCAACCTGATTATCTTGTATCTACCCCAGTGCTTAGAACAGTGCTTGACACATAGTAAACACTTAAGTACCAAAATTATTATTATTATTGTTATTATCACTAAGTGCTTAGGACAGTACAACAATATAACAGTCATATTCCCTACCCACGATGAATTTACAGTCTAGGTCACAACCTGTTCGGGAGCATTTTTATTTTTCCCCTACTGTTGGAGTCTGAGTCTCTAAAGACCAGGACCAGCACCAGACAATAAGCAAGAGGGGCGGACAGTCAGAGGGGGCGGTGGGCAGAGGGCAGCCTCGGGACTCCGAGAGGATTTTCCGTTAAGCATTCTGGAAGGGTGGAAATTTTGATGGCCACAGGTTGTACGACTGAAATGGGCAGCAGGATTGCACTATTTGCTTTGACCACGGTTGTATTCTTGGCATAGATTTGGGCAGGCTTCTGTGAAATTTTCTGGGTGACATCATTAGGTGTTGTGATGGTAAAAAACTTTTTTTGGATATTAAAGGCATATTTACTTTCTAAGACAAATGCACGTACCTTAGGTTTTCCGGAGCTGGTGTAAATCTATTTAAACAATTTAAGAAACAGTGAATCTCCAGTAATCTAACTTGTTTTCAAAAACAAATAAATGTAGAAAAACACTTACTTCTAGAATAAGCATCCTTAGCTGAGAAGACAACAAAAAACAGGAAATGTAAATTGTAATTTTATGAGGTACTTTTTTTTTTTTTTTTCAAAATGGGTGAGAAGATACATTTCTCCTCTGTGGTTTCAAAATTCCCATTTGGAAAAAAGCTTATTGGGAAGGGGAGGCAATTAGTATATCCCAAGATGAGATTCATGATTATAATATTATGCTTATTATATATGTATGATATTATACAGATTCTCTGTATAGCTAGAAGAAACATAAGGATATAGATGTTCTCTAAAGACGTAAAATATTGAAAGACTTACATATTTTTTCTGCAGAGCATCATAGCATCCCAATATCCTGCAAAAATCAGTTTATTTGCATTGGTTATAAACCATGTGAACTTGGCTGTTGAATTAATTTCCCAAAGATGACCTCTTTCTGCAAAGGCTTGCAAAATAATAATAATAACAATAATATTTGTTAAGGACTTATTGTGTGCCAAGCACTGTTCTAAGCACTGAGGCAGATACAAGGTAATCAGATTGTCCCACGTAGGGCTCACAGTCTTAATCCCCATTTTACAGATGAGGTAATTGGGGCTCAGATAAGTGAAGTGAATTGTCCAAGGTCACACGGCAGACAAGTGGCAGAGGCGGGTTTAGAACCCACGTTCTCTGACTCCCAAACCCTGGCTCTTGCCACTAGGCCATGTTCACATGGTGGTTAAAGTTGTGCCATTATTACAACTTAATTGATGTGATTGGGGTTTTTTGTTTGTTTTTTACATGTTGACCCAAAGACAAAAACCCGGGTCGGGTCTTTGTGCCCTGTTATGTAGTAAATGCTTAATAGATACTCTTACTTCTACTACTTCCTCTCCCACCACCCCCCACATACATACACATACACCCTCTTTCTCCTTGCCTTCACTGGAGTTGCTGGCAGAGAATGATTTAGAAGCCACTATCCTCACTCTCTCTGATACTTACCATTTCGCTAATTGAACAGATCCCGGACAGGTGTCGTTTTTCAAAATTTTGATACAGACATCTGGACAAAAAATAGAAACAGTTAGACCGCGACCTGTCAGAGGGTGGGACTGGGAGTCAGGAGAAGGGCCTTGGTCTCATCCCACCTCTGTCACTGACCTGTCACTTGGCTTTGGGCAAGTAACCTGATGTTATTCTCATCTGTGAAATGAGGCAAAGATCCCTGCTCTCCCTCCCTCTCTTGCATGGGACAGAAATTGTGTCGGATCTTACTCTGCTGCATCTATCTACCTTAACGCTTAATCAATGACTCTCTTCTTAGGAAGCAGAAGGCATCACAGGTAGAAATTTTTTTCATTATTTTCTTCAGTCATGTTATAGCCGGGCATTGTTAAATTTACATTACAAATAGAAGTGAACAATGAGCGAATGCCTGATCTTCATCATTGTCATCTAGTTTTGCTTCTGAGAGGAACAGGGAATTAGTTTTCCTTCCGAGGAGAAAGGTAATATGGAATACACTCCTAGAATTTTACTGTGAAAATTATTCTTACAGTGATGATCATCATTCCAGCCAAGGTACAGACTTTTTTTTTGTTTTTCTTTCAAGCTGCTGAAAAATGAATGAAAGATTAGGCCATGTACCCTTTTGTGATCTTATGCAGGAGAGATTAATATATCCTGGGGGAACTATGTTGTATTAGATCAATTGAAATAGAATTAACTACGTATAATTTCCGGGAGAAAAGGTAACTACGCTTGTCACTTAGGGAAAGAGTTATATGTATTATACAAACCTGTACCACCCTTCAGTCAGTTTATTACTGCAAAACTTTTGGTGTTAGGGATTGTTCAAAGTATAATATGAAGTGTCTTTTTTAAACCATCTGAAAAGCATTGGGGAAAAAAAACAAGACCCTTCCATCACAGATAAATATTGCATATGGCCCTTCAATCAATCAGTTAATCAGTCATTGGTATTTACTGAGTGTTTACTTAATAACAATAACTGTGGTATTTGTTAAGCACTTACTCTGTGCCAGGCTCTGTTCTACACGTTCGGGTGGATACAGCCCAATCAGGTTGGACACAGTCCCTTCCCACAAGGGGCTCACAGTCTCAACCCCCACTTAAAAGATGAGGTAACTGAGGCACAGAGAAGTGAAATGACTTGTCCAAGGCCACACAGGCAAGAGGTGAAGCAGGGATTAGAACCCATGACCTTCTGACTTCCAGGCCCATGCTCTATCCACTACGCACTGCTGCTTCTAAGGGCTTGGGAAGAGTTCCAATACAAGAGTTGGTAGATACATTCCCTGCTCACAACAAGCTTTCCATCTAGAGAAGGTACCCTTAAATGGTACAGCAAGATTAGGAAATGAGACAACAGCCAGAAACCACAGCAAATCAGAGTGAAATAGTCTTTTATAAATGTCACCTTACCTCCTAGGTGTCTTGTTCGATAGGCATCTTCTGGAAATATTCCTCTGAAGTATGTGATGTTGGACACGGAAACTGCAAGGAGCTTCTTCACAAATGTTAAAGATCGGTTCTCTATTGTGGCATTAGGGCCCTCCGTTCCAACCTAAAATTCAACAGGGTCATTATTATTATCATTATTATTGTTGATGTTGGGATTTTTTTAGAGTGCCTTATGGGTACTAAATACTACTAAGAAACATTAGTACCACAGAGGGTACAACAGAAACAAGACACAGGATCACTCCCCTTCAGGAGCTGACAGTGTAATGGGGTGGACAGACAAAAATTTACAAATAATCTGAGCCCCTGGGGGACAGGAATTGTGTCTGACCTGATTGTCTGGGGCATACCCCAGTGCTTGGCACCTAGAAGGGGCTTAACAGATAGCCCAGTTTTATAACAAATACTACAGTTATTCAGGTGGGAGAAAAAGGATATAATAGGGAGGCATCACAAATTGGATCCAGAGAAAATAGCTGAACACATAGATCAACCAAGAAAAATCTGCATAGGTACATGTCTTGACAATAAGAGGGAAATAGCCAAGTGTCCAGTGTGGGGCTGGGTTGATGTGACTGAAAAGTGTGAATTAAAATATTTTCCAGTGTGATTTGGTGAAATTCTAGGTTGACAACAGTGAGGCTTCTGATACAATGATGGACTGTAGGTCATTGACAACTGAGGCAGCAGGATCTAGTGAAAAGAGAATGGGACTGGCAGTCTGGAGATTCAGTTCTGATCTCAGCTCTGGCCCTGTCCCACTATATGTGACCTTGGGCAAGTCAATAAAGCTCTATTTGATTAATTCAGTTTCCTCATCTGTAAAATGGGGATGTTACCCATTGTCCCTTCCTCTTAGACTGTAATTCCTGTGCCAATTTCATTAGCTTGCATCTACCCTAGTGCTTGGCACACCTCGTCTTATGCTGTCATTTCCGACCCATAACGACTCCATGGACGCATCTCTCCCAGATGCCCCACTCTCCATCTGCAGTCATTCTCGTAGTGTAACCACAGTAAGCACTTAACAAATGCCACTCTTTTTTTAGTTATTCCTATTATTAGACTTTAAGTCTCAAGTGGGACCACTTGGTCTGTGAGCCTCATGTGGGACCAGTTGGACTGTGTCCAACCTGATTACCTTATATCTACCCCAGTGCTTAGAACACTGCTTGGCACACACTAAGCGCTTAACAAAAAAAGACCAAGGACTGTGTCCAATCTGCTTATTTCTTTTGGATATACCCTAGTGCTTAGCACATAATAAGCATTTGATGTGCCACAATTATGATATGATGATGATTATTACCATAATTGACAAAATGTTCATTTCATACCCATGGGTGGAAGAGATTTCTTCTAGCAACAGGATAGGTGAGATGTAGTGGTAGTGACATAAGCAAGACACTTGAACTCTGACCTTTCAAAGTCTGACAAAAAGGGATATTTGCATTTCAGAGGACGGACCCACCCCTGGGACCTCTCTGGTGAGCTGGCAGAGGGGAATCCCAGTAGTACTTGAGGCTTTTATAAAGTGGACTTCCAGTTCCGGGAAGCTTAATTGGAAGCATCCCAACTGAAATATGCAGCCAGGACAACTTTCCTTCTATTGGCTGGTCAGGGTATGTGGCTTGGATCGCTGCCTTCATTCTGAATTTCACAGTTCGGTCTTTTGGATTCTGAAATGTGATTTCACATTAAATGAGATAGGACATTTGGGATTAAAATAAATGTACTTCTACCTTTAAAGGCCTCTGGTGCTGAGAAGTCACCATCTTTCTTCAGCTAATAAAGCACTCAAAGCACTCACTGTAATTCAACCTTTGAATCAAACACAAACTTTATGTCAGCTCTTCTTCACGTGAAATACATAATGGCTGGGAATGAAAAACAGATTTTTCAAATGGATTTTTTAAATACTTTTGAGTTTAAATTCTGTCTGGGGAAAATATACTCATAATTTCCAAAAATACCACAAATTTGTATAGCAATTTTTATTTTTCCAGTGGACTTTAACATCTGGACCCCTCAGGGGAGTAGAATCCTCATCCATACCATCATCTTTGTTTTACTTTGGCATTACCAAGGGGAATGAGGGATGAGTTTCCTTTAAGCTTTCCTGTCCAACAATAAATTCACTGAATCTCACATTGGCCTTTTCAGACTCACGTGCCTCCATAGGTAAATTTCACAATCAGTGGGTGGTATCTTCTTCAAGGATGAGGGGCACAACCATCCATAAAAATTCACACAACATCTAGCAACTTTATTTTCAAATCTTCCCAAACCAAACATTCAGAATAAGGCCTGAGACACTGCCTTTTCTAGGTTGAGCTGTGACACTTTCTCTAGCACATTACTAGGAGAAGCAAGAGAAGCAGCATGGCTCAGTGGAAAGAGCCAGGGCTTGGGAGTCAGAGGTTATGGGTTCTTAATCCCTGCTCCGCCACTTGTCAACTGTGTCACTTTGGGCAAGTCACTTAACTTCTCTGGACCTCAGTTACCTCATCTGTAAAATGGGGGTTAAGACTGAGCCCTATGTGGGACAACCTGATCACCTTGTATCCCCCCAGTGCTTAGAACAGCGCTTTGCACATAGTAAGGGCTTAACAAATACCTCCATCATCATCATCATTACTAAATATCAATAAATGTGATCCTGAGGAAAGGCCTTTTTTAGGGTTTTGCAGATCTAAAGGGCTAGGAGAGTCTCACACATTCTTCTTTATGGCAGAATCATGACTACCGACTCTATCGTATTTTAGCAGTACTTTAGAAAATCCTATTGATTCTTTAGGGCTGGAAAATTGAACCTGGCTTTGCTTTCATGAACTTTCTTGGAAGGACGCAGGCCGCAAGGAGGCAGCAGAGCCCGCTCGTTTCCTGTCAGGGTGTGGAGAAGAAGAGGGTGTCCTTTCTAAATCCAATCTAGCCCCCTTCTTTTCCATTTTAAATGTCCTTGTCTAAAATCAAACCCCCATCTAGGCTGAAAGGGAGAGGAAGCCTCAACGTTGTGGTTTTGGAATCATCTCCTGGGCCAAGGGGGAGGGAAAGGGAGAAGGGAGAGCTGGGGGGGGTTTGGTTGTTTTTTTTTAAGGAGATTCTGGTTTCAATCCAAGTCTGTGACATAAACTAGCTCATTGTTTGTGAAAACCAGTTAAGTGTGCTTCCAGGCTTGGGGGAGCGGAAAGGGGTTTTTTTGGTCTCTCTTTCCTTCTCACCGTTCACTGTCATTTTTGTGGTTCATAAAATCAACTTTAAGGGGGATAGATGCAGTGATGACTCCCCATCCGTTGACATTAGTTCAAAAAACGAACTTTGAGGAAAGTGGAAAAGGTGAAAATGATTCTTTACCTTTTTTTTATTAAAAAAAACGAAAAAGGGGGGAAGGTTTAGGTAGGGATGATTCCTTTCCCTTCCCTATTATTTTTTTTATTCAAAAAACGAGCTTTTTAGGGGAGGAAATAAGGTGAAGTCAACTCCTCTTTACTGTTTTGGTTTTTTTAGTTTTTTGGAGGGGGGGGACTTACTAAAACAACGAAACTCGAGGGAAGTGGAGGAGGTAGGGATGACTATACATCCTTTTACCTTTTAAAAAAAATTTTTAAAGTGAGCTTTCAGAGCAGTGGATAAAGTGAAATAAATTCCCCTTTATTTTTTTTAGTTATGAAACGAAACAAAGGAAATGGATGGGGTGTAGATGACTCCCTGACCCTTTAATACCTTCAAAAAAAGAGCTTTGAGGGGAGTGTGAGATGAAGTAGACTGCCCTTTTCTGTTTTTAGGGGTTTTTTTGGGGGGGGTTAATTTAAAAAACGAAGCTCGAGGGGAGTGGAGGTAGGGAAGACCTAGAGTAGGGTAGGGAAGTCCTTTTCCCATTTTTATAGTTCAAAAAACGAGCTTTGAGTGCAGTGGATAAAGTGAAATCGATTCCCCTTTATTGGGTGTTTTTGTTTTTTAGTTAAAAAAAGCTAAACAAAGGTAATGGATGAGATGAGGATGACTCCCTTTGTCTTTCTTCTCTTTTTTTTTTTTTCAGGAAACGAGCTTCAAGGAGAGTGGATAAGCTGAAGTCGACTCGCCTTTGCTATGTTGTTTTGTTTTTCTTTTTTTTTTTGCTTTGCGGGGTTTTTTACTTAAAAAAAACAAACATCGAGGGTGGTGGAGGAAGTAGGGATAACTACATGTCCTTTTTTATCCTTTTTTAAAGTTCAAAAAACGAACTTTGAGGGCAGTGGATAAAGTTAAATCGATTCCCCTTTACTGTACTTCTTTTAAGTTAAAAAAGAAACAAAGGAAATGGATGAGGTGGGGATGACTCCCTTTTCTCTTCCCTATTTTTTTACTTCAAAAAACGAGCTTTGAGGTGAAGTCGACTCCCCTTTGTTTTTGTTTTTTACTTAAAAAAAAATGAAGCTCGAGGGGAGTGGAGGAGATAGGGATGACTCCACGTCCTTTTCCTTTTTT
This sequence comes from Ornithorhynchus anatinus, assembly GCF_004115215.2. NCBI lineage: Eukaryota > Metazoa > Chordata > Mammalia > Monotremata > Ornithorhynchidae > Ornithorhynchus > Ornithorhynchus anatinus. Next base: position 2,303,579 of record NC_041753.1, on the reverse strand, counting down.
AGTTCAAAAAACGAGCTTTGAGGGCAGTGGATAAAGTTAAATCGATTCTTTACTTTTTTTGTTAAAAAACGAAACAAGGGGAGTGGATGAGGTGGAGATTACTCCCTTTCCCTTCCATGTTTATTTTTTTACTTCAAAAAACGAACTATGAGAAGTCGATTCCTCTTTACTGTTTTTTTTGTTGTTGTTGTTTTCCTTAATAAAACGAAGATCGAAGGAAGCGGAGGTAGGAATGAGTACGTCCTTCTACTCTCTTTTACTTCAAAAAACAAGCTTTTAGGGGAGTCAAGGTGAAGTTGACTCCCCTTAACTGTTTATTGTTGGGTGGTTGTTTTTTAGCTAATAAAAAGGAGCTCGGGGAGAGTGGAGGAGGTAGGAATTACTACGTCATTTTATGCCTTTTTTAGTTCAAAAACGAGCTTTGGGGGCATTGAGTAAAGTGAAATCGATTCCCCTTTACTTTTTTTTTTAAGCTAAAAAACGAGACAGACGGAATGGATGTGGGGATGACCCCTCGTCCCGTAAGTTGTTTTGAACTTCAAAAACGGACTTGGAGGGGGGTGGATGAGGTGAAGTTTACTCCCCGTTACTTTTTTTTTTAGTTAAGAGAAATGTGAAGGGAGTGGATGAGATGGGGGTGGCCCCAAGTCCTTTTACTGTTTTGAGGAGGGTTTTTTAGTTCAAAAAGCGAGCTTTGAGAAAAGTGGATGTGGTGAAGACGACCCCCTTTGCCCCTCTTTTTAGTCAAAAAACGAAACTCAAAAGGGAGTGGGCGAGGTGAGGGAGACTCCCGTTTCCTTCCCGGTTCTTTTTACGCTTAAAAAAGGTTGCTAAGAATGGATGAGGGGGGCAGGATCCCTCGCCTCCTCCCTCCCTAAAAAGCTAAGGAGAGTGGGACGGGTCCGCACCTCCCAAATCCGAGGCCTGATGTGTGTGTGTGGTTGGGGCTAATGAAATACTATTGAATGAATAATCCGCATAAATTACCGCTCTGACGAGACAACAATGAATTTTTCTGGCGTCTCCGAGGAGAGAGGGCCGGCGACGCAGAGGCCCGACACAGGCAAAGCCGGGCGCCGCTCCCGCGTCGCCTCAGCGGTTGGGAAGCGCGCTCCGGTTAGGCCCCGCCCTCCCGCCGACAGCCAATAGGAACGCTCGCCGAGGCGCGAGCCGTGCTGGGCCGCCAACCGCCGGCCTAGCGAAGACCGGAACCGAGGGCCGGGGGGAGGGGCTCGAGGGAGAGGATTCCCGCCAGAAACACCTCACACCTCCTCTCGCCTGAGCGCCCTTCGGCCTCCTGGTTGCGGGGCGGGGGGTGTTCCAATGGTATTAGGCACTGACTATGTGCTAAGCACTGGAGTAGTAATAAATAATTGTGGTAGATGTTAAGCCGTTACCATGTGCCAGACACTATACTAACCCCCCGGGCCGGGGTGAAAATACAAGCAAATCAGGCTGGACACGCTCTGCACACAATAAGCGCTCAATAAATACGATTGAATGAATGACACAGCCCCCATCCCATGTGGGGCTCACAGTCTTCATCCCCAGTCTACGGATGAAGTAACTGAAGAATGGAGAAGTGACGTGACTCGCCCAAGGTCACACAGCAGACACGTGGCAAAGCCAGGATTTCTTAAGCACTAGGGTAGATACGAGATCGTCAGGGCCCACAGGAGGGTCACAGTCCAAGTAGAAGGGAGAACAGGTACTGAATCCCCATTTGGCAGATGAGGGAACTGAGGTACAGGGAAGTGAAGTGACTTCCCCAATGTCATACGGCAGGCAGGTAGCAGAGTCAGAATTAGAACCCATGTCCTTCTGACTCCCAGACCCGAGCTCTACCCACTATGCCAGGCAGCTTCTGGACTTTCCTCAATTAAAACGAGCTAGTCAGGTTGGAGACAAACCATGTCCCGTATCGATCAATCAAATGGTATTTATTGAGCATTTACTATGGGCAGAGCTCTGTTCTAAGCCCTTGGAAGAGTACAGTACAAGAGAACTAGCAGGCATGTATTCTGCCCATAATGAGTTCACTATAAGGGGCTCAAAGTCTTAATCCCCACTTTACAGATCAGGTAACCAAGGCACAGAGAAGTGAAGTGACTTGCCCATGATCACATAGAAGACAAGAGTGGAGTCAGAATTAGAACCCGTGGTTCAGTGGAAAGAGCCCGGGCTTGGCAGTCAGAGGTCATGGCTTCTAATTCCAGATCCGCCACTTGTCAACTGTGTGACTCTAGGCAAGTCACTTAAGTTCTCTGTGCCTCAATTACCTTATCTATAAAATGGGGATTAAGACTGTGAGCCCCACGTTGGACAACATGATCACCTTGTATCTTCCCCTTAGAACAGTGTTTTGCACATAGTAAGTGCTTAACAAATGCCATTATTATTATTATTATTATTATTAACCCAGGTACTTCTGACTCCCAGGCCCACGCTCTATCCACTAGACCATACTGCTTCAGTCAGTAGTATTTATTGAGCCCCTAATGGCTACAAAGCAGGGTGCTAAAGAACTTCGAAGAGTTAGTAAACACAATTCCTGCCTTTAAGGATTTTACAGTCTTAAGGAAGCAGCACGGCCTAGTGGATAGAACATGGGCCTGGGAGTCAGAAGGACTTGGGTTCTAATCCCAGCTCCGCCACTTTTCTGGTGTGTGACGTAGGCAAGTCACTTCACTTCTCTGGGCCTCATTTACCTGATCTGTAAAAAATGGAGATTTAAGACTGTGAGCCTCATGTGGGGCGTGTGTCCAACACGATTAGCTTGTATTTATCCCAGTGCTTGATACAGTGTCTGGCACATAGTAAGCACTTAACAAATGCCATATCCTAAAGTGGGAGACAGATCCTGGGAGAATTGCATATATTTACTCGTTAGTTTCCTCAATGTAACCTCTAGCCAACATTCTTTCACTCAATCATATTTATTGAGCGCTTACTGCTCAGGCCCTACACCATCATTGCTGTCTTGAGCCCTCACCAACTTTACCAACTCTCCTTCTGAATGGAGTCAAAAAATTGGACTCAGTAATATGGGAATAGTAAAAATGGCTTTTGCCCATCATTATCATCAATCCATCAATAGCATTTACTGATCTCTGTACTCCAAGCTTGGGAAAGTTCGAATCCCAGCTCTGCCACTTGTCAGCTGTGTGACTGTGGGCAAGTCACTTAACTTCTCTGTGCCTCAGTTCCCTCATCTGTAAAATGGGGATTAACTGTGAGCCTCACGTGGGACAACCTGATTACACTGTATCTACCCCAGTGCTTAGAACAGTGCTCGGCACATAGTAAGGGCTTAACAAATATCAACATTATCATTATTATTATTATTATTAATTAGAGTTAGTAATCTGTGATACAATCCCTACTCTCAAGGAGCTTCCAGTCTAGCAGGGCAAACAGATACTGAAATAATTTATAAATGAGAAGATAAAAGGCATCATGTGGCCCTCCTTAATATAGACAGACCTCCGGCTACCTGTTTTGCACTGGGCAGAGTTCCTAAGAAACATTCGGAAAGACACAAGGTACAGTCACCACCCTCAAACTAGCACAGCCTAATGGGGGGAGTTAATCCAAGATAATGGATGAAACAATGGGGATATGAGAAAATTAGCCATAATTTTCAGAAGAGGATTAATGATGGTATTTGTTAAATGCTTACTGTGTGCCAAGCGCTGTTCTAAGCACTGAATAAATCTCTATTAGGTTTGTGCAGAGGTGTGCTGAGGAGGTGGAATGTGGAGAAATCTGGAAGGGTTCCAGGATATTATTTTAAGATTTTGGAGCGTCTAGGAAAAATCAGTACTTTTGCAGACCGAGCCTTCAGCATGCATTTCGTCATGACTCTCATCAGTAGTTTCCAGCACCAAGTTGTTTATCCTTCCCTCACGATGTTTGGCTGGGATCCTGGAGAGAACTGCCTGAGACTGCTGGGTCACCCTAATAATAATCATCATCCTAGCAACAATAATCAGAATACTGATAATTGTGGCATTTGTTAAGCGCTTTCTATGTGCCGGGCACTGTACTAAGGTGGTGGAAGAGGCTCAGGCTCATCCCGTTGAACACAGTCCCTGACCCTCAGTGGGCTCACAATCTTAATCCCCTTTTAACAGATGAAAAAACTAAAGCACAGAGAAGTGAAGTGACTTCTTCAAGGTCACACAGCAGATAAGTGAGAAAACCAGGATTATAACCCCAGTTCTCTGACCCCCAGGCCTGTGCTCTTTCCACTCAGCCACGCTGCTTCTCTTGCAGGCGAGCTATTGTTACCTACAGATGAGTTATCATTGGAGAAACTGAGGAAACTTCAAATTCCTGGGTGATCTAATAACATGAGATGTGGGATAGAAAGATGGTTCTTACCTTTTAACATTTTTTCTTTAAAAAGTCAGTAGATTTTAAGACTCAGCCTCAGACCTCCCTGTTTTTTCCATGACCCTCAATACTAAATCAGCAAGTTCCTAACAAATGAGCTTTAAGAAGGGGATGACAGATTTACCCACGAGTGAACCATGTGATCGTTTGAATAAGCAAAATTAAAGTCAGCTTTCCTTGTTTCAGTCATCTAAACAAATCATAATTCTGACCAGAGTTTTCTCACTGAATCACTTACTCATCTACATAACCTTCTTTTCTTTCTCCTCTTGGTTGTATGTGCAATGTATTTTGTGTCTCCCTCACTAGCTTTTAAACTCAGTGAGGGCAGAGATTGTGTCTTCTACTGTAGAGAGAGAATGCCATGACTGTGAAAACAGATAAGACTAGGAATCAGGAGACACCCTCCAACCACCCCCCCTTCTCGCCCTGGCTCTGCCACTTGCCTGCCGTGTGACCTTGGGCGAGTCACTTAGCCTCTCTGGTTTCCTTTTCCCCATCTGTATAATGGGGGGAAAATACCAGTTCTCTCTTCCTCTTGGACTCTGAGCCAGCTGTGAGACAGAGATTGGGTCTGATCTGAGTTGACTTGCTCCTTTCACTCTCCCAGCCCCACAGCAATTGTGTATCTATCTGTAATTTTATTTATTTATATTGATGTCTGTCTCCCCCCCTCTAGACTGTGAGCCAGAGAATATCACCATTTATTGTTGTATTATACTTTTCCAAGCGCTTAGTACAGTGCTCTGCACACAGTAAGTGCCTAATAAGTATAATTGAATGAATGAATGAATGAGCTGATTATCTTGAGTCTCCTCCAGGGTTTGGCACATAATTAGGGCCTAGTTCATTGTGCGTAGGGAAAGTGTCTACTAACTCTATTGTATTGGACTCTACCAAGCACTTAGTACAGTGCTCTGCAACCAGTAAGTGCTCAATAAATATCACAGATTGATGGATTGATTTAAAAATGCCATTACTCTCATTCAAAGCACATTGAACAGTGTTCTCAACACAGTATGTACTCGATAAATATTATTGATTGATCAGCAAATTTACCAATGTGGCCCATATTCCCTCTTCCTCCCCCAGGGAAGAGAAATAGAAAACAGGAAGAGGTATTTAATGACATACTCTTTCAGTTCCCAGGATGAGATTTTCACTAAAATTTGTTTCATTTCCTTCTGCAACTTGTGCAAGAATCATTTTACAGTAAATTGTCACAAGTTTGAAGAGCAGTATTGAAAACTTAAAATGTAATCTGTGGGTAACCACCGAAGATGTGCTTGGGTATAATGTATGCTATATAAAATACATGCTAAATTACATATATAATGCATATGTAATCCATAATATATATCTGTATGCTATATGTAATATGCATTACATATAGCATGATAATAATAATCATCATCATCATCATGGTACTCGTTTAGCGCTTACTATATGCCAAGCACTGTATTAACCACTGGGGTAGATACAAGATAATCAGGTCCCATCTGGGGCTCACAGTCTAAGTAAGAGGGAGAACAGGGATTGAATCCCCATTTTGCAGATGAGGGAACTGAGGTGCAGAGAAGTAAAGTGACTCATCCAAGGACATATAGCAGACATATATTGAATGAACATATGGTAGAGCCAAGATTGGAACCCAGGTCCTAATTTCATTTCATTTCATTCATCCCATATCGATATTGAAAGATGGAGAGGATGCTTTCCATTCCTTGCCATGTCTTCTGGTTGCTCACATCCCAGTTCAATGAGGGCTGGGAGTGTGTCTGTTTACTATTATATTGTACTTTCCCAAGTGCTTAGTACAAGTGCTCTGCACACAGTAAGAGCTCAATAAGTATGATTGATTCACTGCCTGATTTTACATTTGCCACAAGTTTCATTTGACTGTCCTCCAGGAAGATAATGTTGACGCTAATACCATAACTAATAATCATCATCATACATGCATGAGTTATTCTTATCATCTTGGCAAATAACTTGGTCCCAAAGGCCCTAAAAGGAAGCTTTCATTATCTGACCCTTCCCAAGAAGTTTGCACAATCTTGCTCAGCCTGCTGATGCTTCAGATTCACACAAAATCCTCCCACTTCAGAAATCCCCCCACAGGTCTTCCAACATCCCAGATGCCATGAGACCCTGGGCAACGATTTGGCTGAATCTCTCAGAAATTCACTCCAAAAAAAGAGAAGAAAAATCATGCTAACGGTGAATATTTTCGGACTTAATGGGAGGTAAAGGTGGGTACTGAGCAGAGAATCCATCAGTCCATCAATCAATTGTATTTATTGAGTGCTTACTGTGTGCAGAGCACTAAGCACTTGGGAGAGTACAATACCATAAAATACAACAGAGTTGGAAGGCATGTTCCCTGCCCGCAAGGAGCTTACAGCCTAGAAGTGCAGATATACATTAAAATCAGTTACAGATATGGACATAAGTGCTGAGGGGCTGAGGGTGGGGTGAATATCAAGTGCTTAAAGGGGACAGATCTGAATGCATAAGCAACGCAGAAAGGAAAGGGAGTAGGGGAAAAGAGGAAATCAGGGGCACTGATATAGCCATTATGGAGGTGTTCAGAAAATACCATCTATTTTAAGGAGCGGAGTGGTCTAATGGATAGAGAACAGGTCTAGGAGTCAGGAGGACCTGGGTCTAATCCCGACTCTGCCACTTGCTTGCTGTGGGATCTTGGGCAAGTCACTTCACTTCCTTGTGCCTTAGTTACTCATCTATACAGTGGGAATGAAGACTCTGAGCCCCACATGAGACATGGGCTGATTATGTTTTATCTACCCACCACTAAGTTCAGTGCCCGGCACATAGTAAGTGCTTAACAAATGCCATTTAAAAAAAAATCAAGCAGCATGTCCCAAGGAAATCCAGCAGTTAAAAATCTATCAGGTTGATTGTGAGATCCATTTAGGAAAGGGAGTGCATCAGGTCTGTTATGTTTCCTTCTCCCCCAGTGTTTAGCACAGTCCTTGGTACATAGTAAGGACGTAATGAATCCCATAACCCAGAACTGATAGGAAAGTTGATTTTAGGAAGGAAAATTTGACTCAGTCCCAATGCAGTCCCCCCGCTGCCCCTCCTGCTCTTTCTTGGCCCTGTGGACTTGTCAACAGAGATCGCTAAATTTGTCAGATCTCCATCTGACCCTGAAAAACCTCGGGAACCCCACAGCCAGCCAGGGATCCCCACTTGCCCATCATAATGTTTCAATTCATCTACCCATTTTATGGATTATTTTTACTTGGGGGAAATGGGGTGGGAGGGTGGGGGCCAAACTCAAAGCTACAAGTGGCTGTCAACACTTCATGGGGAAAACATCTGACTTCCGGAGTTCCTTTTTTTAAAAAAACCTTAGAATTTCATATTGGGCAAAAGAGATTATCTTTTCAATCCTAGTATTGGAGCACACTTTAAAAAAAAACTTACATCCATCCCTAAGAAACTCCCATTTGGGAAAGATGGGGGACACAGAGAAAAGAATGTCATTTTCTTCCTCTGAGAAGCAGCATTGCCGAGAAGCACCATATTTTGAACAAAGAAAGGAGAACTAGGCTACATAATGATAATGGGCATACTACTGTATTAATACTCTCCCAGCCCCTTTCAGGGTCGCACCTGGAGAGTTTCCAGTCCTCTACCAGTCTTGGCTACGGGAGGGAGAGTCAAGCAGAGGCCTACCCATTCCATTCCTAGCTTGGGCAATGGCTAGTGAATGGCAGGCAATCTGCTACAAGTCAAAACTCACCTGTTCTGGACAGCAGCGGCCTGGGAGGGAGTCGAGGGCAGAGACTCAAGTTTACTGCACAGAAGAAGGCAATGGTAAACCACTTCCTAATTTTTACCAAGAAAACTCTATGGATACACTACCAGAATGATTTCAGATGGAGGTGGGGTATTTTGGGACAGATGCGTCCATGGAGTCTTTATCGGTCGGAAAGGACTCGACAGCATAAGGCAAGACAAGACTGTACTAGTATTCAGCATTTAGCATGTAGTAAGCGCCTGCTTTTTGGTTTTTTGATGGTATTCATTCAGCGCTTACCATGTGTCAAGCACCATTCTAAGCACTGGGGTAGGTACAAGTTAATTAGGCTGGACACAGTTCTTGTCCCACATAGGGCTCACAGTCTAAGTAGGAGGGAGAACAGGTATCCCCATTTCATAGTTGAGGAAACTGAGGAACAGTGAAGTTAAGTAATTTGCCCAAGGTCACCTGACAAGCAATTGGCAGAGTCAGAATTAGAACCCAGGTCCTTCTGACTCACACTCTATCCAATAGGCCACGCTGCTTCTCTTTTTCTGTGTAATTTTTATTATCTCGTGCTCACTTGGTGCAATGCACTGAGGTAAGTGCTCGATAAGTTCTCCTCAAGAATGTAGAAATGAGGTAATCCCTGCTCACGAAGAGCTGACACTCCCGTGGGTTATTACTAGTCAGTAAACATGCCCAATTTGTTGATCTTTCCCACTCTCTGCTTGCTTCTGTTCAAATCCAGCCCTGTGAAATAAACTCATTACCTTTACTGACCACCTTGTTGACATACAGACGATAAGACTAATCATGAAAGCTACTGTTTTATTTTACTACAGTGATTCCTGTTTGGAGTATTAGATGAGGGCACTTGTTAAATGTTTTAACAACTGGTTCAGACAGTGTAATTTCCAAAAATTCGGTGTCTTTTCCAAACTAATTAAAACAGACAATAAGTAACCAGTGACAGCCTCCAATATAACTCCTCGGTCCCACAGAAGTTTCAGTTTCAGCCATTTTTCAAAGAGACCTGGTTGCTACTGTTTTTCGACCGTGTGTCCTTCAAAAGCCCCTCAGTGAATATCATCAACAGATGGACCGATTGATTGTGACATGACAGAGCTACAATCCTCTTTCTTAAAAGTGCTTTGTATAGAGCTAGTGCAGTGAGGATCAGTCCTGCGTTGTCTGTAAATCACACCATCCTACCTCTGGAACTTGAGCTTTCTAACCAAGCACGTTTGAATTGGAGGAAGGTGCTCCTTGAGCCGTTCTCACCAGGAAAATAAATCACGTTTTCAGGAGGCAGAAAGTAGGAGTGAAACCAGGAGAAGCAGGTTTTAGACTGGACGGCACAGTGAGGGAAACCCGCCTAGATTTCAGGGTAAGAGGCGTAATTGGCGATGCCACAGTGGTTCTGGCTGTTCCGGGCCATTCGGATGTACCCTTGTTCACCAAAATTAAGGCCCCAGCTTTAGGAAATAAAAAGAAAAAAATAATAAACCACATTATAAATGCAACAAATAAAACCAGGATTCTTTACCCCTGCTGCAAATCCACCTTCAGGTGAACCAACCGAACTTCTCCTGATCTTTGTTTTTCCCATTCATTCATTCATTCATTCATTCAATTATATTTGTTGAGTGCTTACTGTGTGCAAAGCACTAACTAAGCACTTGGGAGAGTACAATATAACAATAAACAGACACATTCCCTGCCTACAATGAGCTTGCAGTCTAGAGGGGGAAACATATGAATATAAATTTAAAAATTGTGGATATGGACATAAGTTTTGTGAAGATGTGAGTGGGGGGAATCAACAAAGGGAATAAGTCAGGGTGACACAGAAGGGAGCAGGAGAAGAGGAAAGGAGGGCTTTGTTGAGTATCCACTGGGTCCTGGGCACTGTGCTAAGCACTCGGCATGGACTGGAAGTACAAAGCAGATCAGCATGCCCTAGTGGCTAGAGCATAGGCCTGGGAGTCAGAAAAATCTGGGTTCTAATCCCAGTTCCGCCCCTTGTCTGCTGTGCAACCTTGGGCAATTTGCTTCACTTCTCTAGGTCTCAGTTTCCTCAATTGCAAAATGGGGATTAAGATCGTGAACCCTATGTAGGACAGGGGCTGTGTCCAACCTGATTAGTTTGATTCTATCCCAGCGCTTAGAACAGTGCTTGACACATAGTAAGCACTTAACAAATAGTGTCATTATTACTATTATTATTATTGGGTAATAATTGCAGTATCTGTTAGGCATTTACTATATGCCAAGAACTGTGCTAAATGCTGGAATAGAGAAAGGATAACCCTGATCAGTCATAGTCTAGGGGGCAGGGAGAGCAGATATTTAATCCCCATTTTAAAGATAAGGCCCTGAGAAGCAAAGTGATTTGCCAGAGGTGACACAGCAAACAAAGGGGGGACGGTGGAACCGGGGATTGGAATCCAGGTGTTCTGACTCCCAGGCCTGGGCTCCTTCCCCTAGACCACATAGCTTCCAAAGAAGGTCCCCCAGAGGAATAGAACTTTATGAAACAGGTGAAAAATGTGGTGGAGTGATTGATTACCTGTTCTTCACAAGCCAATAATCCTTGCCATCGAGGTTTCCGTATCCGACCACAAGCACACCGTGGTTTACTGTGTTATTGCAGCTTGGGTCAAAATACACACCTAAAAACAAAGGATTACCCTGAATAAGTGACAGTGGCAGAAATCCCCAATACCACTATCTGGACTTGAGTATTCACCCCACTCTCCAAGCATTTGCTATTCACCCCACCTTGAACCCCAAAGCAATCGATCAATCAATCAATCCTTGAATCCTATGTATTGAGTGCTTACTGTGCGCATAGCACTGTACCAAGTGCTTGGAGAGTACAAAATAACAGAGTTGGTCCAGCACCTATGTACATATCCTTAGTGCTCTGCCATTACCCCAGTGTGTAATTTATTTTAATCTCTGTCCACTTCTAGACTGTGAGCTCTTTGTGGGCAGGGAATGTGTCTACCAACTCTACTGTAGTTTACTCTCCCAGGTGCTTAGTTCAGTGCTCTGTACACAGTAAGCACTCAATAAATACCATTATTTGTTAGTTAAGTCAGTAGTTAAGTGACTTGCCCAAGGTCACATAGCAGAAAATTGGTGGAACCAGGATTAGAAGCTAGGGCCTTCTGACTCCCAGGCCTGTGCTCCATCCATTAGGCCATGCTGCTACTCGACATTATCGTTTGGGGCAGGGAACGTGTCTACCAACTCTGTTGTATTGTACTCTCCCAAGCTTTAGTAAAGCACTCTCTCGGCACACAGTAACTCTGAACAAATACCACTGACTGATGGACTGATTAGTTGATGGAAAGCTTCCCAGAGGAGCTGGGGTCTTGGGAAAGGCTTTGGAGTTGGAAGAGTCAATCAACTGTATTTATTGAGCACTTACTCTGTGCATGGCACTGTACTAAGCGCTTGGAAGAGTACAATTTAACACTAAGACACATTCCCCGCCCATAACAAGCTTACCGTCTTATAAATATAATATAAATAAATTACAGTTATGGACATAAGTGCTGTGGTGCTGGGCGGGGTGGTGAATAAAGGAAGCAAATCGGGGGACAGAAGAGTGGGAGAAGAAAGCAGGGCTTAGTCAGGAAAGGCTTCTTGGAGAGATGTGCCTTCAATAAGGCTTTGAAGGCAGGAAGGGTAATTGTCTGTCAGATCTGAAGAGGGAGGGCATTCCAGGACAGAGGCAGGACATGGGCGAGGGGTCAGTGGCGAGATAGGTGAGATGGAGGTACAGTGAGAAGGTTGGTGTTAGAGGAGCGAAGTACGCAGGCTGGGTTGTAGTAGGAGAGCAGCAAGGTGAGGTAGGAGGGGGCGAGGAGATTGAGGGCTTTAATGCCAATGGTGAGTTAATAATAATAATAATAATGTTGGTATTTGTTAAGCGCTTACTATGTGCAGAGCACTGTTCTAAGCGCTGGGGTAGACACAGGGAATCCCACATGGGGCTCACAGTCTTAATCCCCATTTTACAGATGAGGTAACTGAGGCACAGAGAAGTGAAGTGACTTGCCCAGAGTCACACAGCTGACAAGTGGCAGAGCTGGGATTCGAACTCATGACCTCTGACTCCAAAGCCCATGCTCTTTCCACTGAGCCACGCTGCTTCTCTGAGTTGTTTCTGTTTGATGCAGGAGAGTTGTGGCCTGGCAGCTTTGGGCAGGGAGGGAGCTCCTGGCCCAGGGGGAACTTAGAGGAGCAGAGATTTACCGCTCTTGTAGAGAAAGAAGGTGGGCCGACTGGCATCTATGGCCACCGACACGGGCCCGACGTTGGCCACGGTTTCCTTGAGCACGTCCTCGCTGCCGTACGGGAGCTCCGTGTATTTGGAGCAGGTGGCAGCACGGCTGGCTGGGTTGTATTGGCACTGCCCATCCTGAACGGTACAAAGGGTACGCGTCAATGACCTGCAAACCCCTCTTTGCTCCTCACTGCTTCTAGGCAGAATGGGATTGACTGAGCTCCTACTGTGTGCAGAGCACTAGACTAAGTGTACTAGTCAGTCAGTCATATTTATCGAGGACTTACTGTGTGCAGAGCAGTGTACTAAGCTCTTGGGAGACTACGATATAACAATAAACAGACACACTGCACATAGTAAGCACTTAACAAATCCGCAATTTTATTATTATTAGGTCCTTGGGAGGGTAGAGTCAGCAGACCCGATCCCGCTCCTCAAGAGGCTTGTAATCCATCCAGCAGAGGGAGACAGACCCTGAAATAAACCACAGATGGCGGTCGGGCCTAAGATTGGAGTCTATTAAGCAACTTCTGAGGAAGAAACTCCGTTCTAAGCACCAAGGAAAGGCCAACAGAAGCACGGGACCTGTTCCCTGCCCACAAGGACCTAATGCGCTAATTAGAAGCCGCGTGGCCTAGCGGATAGAGCACTGGCCTGGGAATCAAAGGACCTGAGTTCTAATCCTGCCTCTGCCATTTGTCTGCTGTGTGATGTTGGGCAAGTCACTTAACATCTCCGGGCCTCAGTTACCTCATTTGTAAAATGGAGATTAAGACTGTGAGCCCCATGTGGGACATGGACTGGGTCCAACCTGACTGCCTTGTATCTTCCCTAGCGCTTAGAACAGTGTCTGACACATAGTAAGTGCTTAATTAAGGAGATAGACCCAGAAAGAGTTACAGAGGAGCTGTGTGGCATAGTCGAATGACCATGTGCCTGGGAGTCAGAGGGCCTAGGTTTTAATTCTGCCTCTGCCAGTAACTGCTGCGTAACCTTGGGCAAGTCACTTAACATCTCTATGTCTCAGTTTCCTCCTCTGTAAAATGAGGATGAAATACCTGTTCTCCCTCTCTCTTAGACTATCAGTCCCAAGTAGGACAGGGACTGTATCTGATCTGCTTCTACTGTAGTTCCCCCAGCACTTATGGCTACATCCATAGTTTATTTACTTGTATTAATGTTCATTAATTCAATCATATTTATAGAATGCCTTCTATGTACAAAGCACTGTATAAGTACTTGGGAGAGTACAGTATAACAATAAACAGACACATTCCCTCCCCACAACGAACTTACAGTCTAGAGGGGGAGACAGACATTAATGTAAATACATAAATGTCTCCCCCTCCAAACTGTAAGTTCATTGTAGGCAGGGAATGTGTCTACTAACTGTTAAATTGTCCTTCCCAAGCACTTAGTAAAGTGCTCTCCAAAGAGTAAGCATTCAATAAATACGATTGATTGATTATGTCAGCACTTAATACAGCGCTTGACACAGAGTAAGCACTTACAAAATCCCACCACTGTCCTTATGATATATCAGGGCCCCAGCTGGGCTTCAGGTATCTGGCCACCGTCCATAGGACGGCCATCCCGCCGCACTGACCCCTGCCTGTGTGACGCTGGACACATCACGTCATGTCACGCCACAGCGTCCCTCAAAACACCACACAGATGCCCGTTTGAAACTACGCCGATACTAGAGTGATGGTGAAGACATAGCTGAGAAGCAGCTTGGCCTAGGGGGTAGAGCCCAGGGCCTGCTCCGCCACTTGCCAGCTGTGGGATCTTGGGCAAGTCACTTCACCTCTCTGTGCCTCTGTTCTTCGTCTACCAAATGGGGATTTAATCCCTGTTCTCCCTCCTATTTAGACTGTGAGCTCCATGAGGGACCTGATTATCTGGTATCTACCCTATCAATCAGTCAATCCATCAGTGTTATATTATACTCTCCCAAGTGCTTAGTACAGTGCTTTGCACAGAGTAAATGCTCAGTAAATAGATTTGAATGAGTGAATCAACGGTATTCACTGAGCTCTTACTGTGTGCAGAGTACTGTACTAAGCACTTGGGATTAGTACAATATACACCAGAATTAGCAGTCCTGTCCTCTGCTCATAATGAGCTCTAGCACTTAGTATGGTGCTTGACACATAATAAAAGCACTTAACAAATACCACAGTAATTATTATCACAGTTATTATCACTGTTCTCCCCTCAGACTGTGAACTTCATGGGGGACAGGGACTGTGCTTGAGCTGACTATATTGTAACTACCCCAATGGTTAGTGGTGTTTGAAACTTGGAAAGAACTTAATGAATACCACAATTATTATTATCATGGATATTATCATGTTCTCTCTCCCCCGCATACTGTGAGCTCCATTTGGGACAAGGACTGTGACCTATCTGATTGAATTGCACCTACCCCAACATTTAGTGGTGTTTGGAACTTGGAAAGCATGTAATGAATACCACAATTATCATCATTAGGGAATGTGTCTATTTTTCTATTGTATTCTCCCAAGCGCTTAGTAATAATAATTATTATTATTATGGTATTTGGTAAGCACGTACTATGTGCCAGGCACTGTACTAAACTCTGGGGAGGATAGTGGGTTAGACATAGTCCCTGTCCCACATGGGGCTCACAGTCTCAATCCCCAATTTACAAATGAGGGAGTTGAGGCACAGAGAAGTGAAGTGACTTGCCTAAGGTCTCATAGCAGACAAGTGGCAGAGCCTGGAGTAGAAACCATGACCTTCTGACTCCCAAGCCTGTGCTCGATCCACTATGCCATGCTGCTTCTCTATAGTGCTTTGTATACAGTAAGCGCTGAATAAATACAATCGAATAAATACGATTTAATACATTGAACGGATATTAATATTATTATTATCTTTACAGTGAACTCTTGGCCAATCCCATCATTCTGACAGTGCCCATTCACCTTGGCTTTGTAAGGGTAGTCGGCGTCGGAGTCGATCCCATTGTTGTCGATGATGTACTGGAAGGCCCGCTGCATGAAGCCCCCATTGCAGCCATGATTGTCATATTTGGAGGAACAATCCACCAGGTTCTGGGCGCTGAGGGACACCAGCTTTCCCGTTTTCAGTTTCACCTGGGCCTCCAGGGCTCCCACAGCACTGAAAGCCCAGCACGCCCCACAGGACCCCTAGGGAGACACGGGAAAAAACTGTCAACCCAAAAGAGTCACCATCCCTGCTCAGACTCCCGGACCCTCCCCGAGATTCTTTTCCCTCCAGCACCCCCGGGATGCAAGGGGCAGCGTGGCCCAGTGGATAGGGCACTGGACGGGGAGTAGGGAGACCCTGGTTCCAGTCCTGGCTCTGCCTGGGCCTGCTGCATGACGTGAAGCAAGTTCCAGGATCTGATTGGGCCTCGTTTTCCCCGTCTGTTAAATGAGGGTAATGGGCTGCAGGGCCTCGTGTAAATAGCACAGAAGGGAGAGTCATTAGTTCTGAGTTCTGGTCCTGGTTCTACCCTGACCGGCTGTGTGACCTGGGGCAAATCACTGGACCTCTCTGACCCCCAGTTTCCCTATATGTAAAATGTGAATAAGACCCCCGCTCTCCCTCCCTTTTAGATTGTGAGCCCCTCTGCATCTAAGCAGATGAACCAGCATCAATCCCAGGGTTTAGCACAGTGCCCAGCCAAAGTAAGCACTGAGTAAATACCAGGACTCAAGTCCGTAGGGTGAGAACAAGCCTAGAAGTCAAAAGGAACTGGGTTCTAATCTCAGCTCTGCCATTTGTCTGCTGCGGGACCTTGGACAAGTCACTTCACTTCTCTGGGCCTCAATTACCTCATGGGTTCGAATCCCGGCTCTGCCACTTGTCAGCTGTGTGACTGTGGGCAAGTCACTTAACTTCTCTGTGCCTCAGTTACCTCATCTGTAAAATGGGGATTAACTGTGAACCTCACGTGGGACAGCCTGATTACCCTGTATCTACCCCAGCTCTTAGAACAGTGCTCAGCACATAGTAAGCGCTTAACAAATACCAACATTATTATTATTATTATTACCTCATCCGTAAAAGGGGATTAAGACTGTGAGCCCCAAGGGGGACAGGGACTGTGCCCAATCTGATTAGTTTGTGTCTACCCCAGCGTTTAGAACAGCACTTGCTACATAGTAGGCACTTAACAAATACCATCATTATCTTCCCTCCTGGTTGGGGATGGATCACGGAACGTTCTAATCGTTCCCTCCCCCTTCCCAGCTTCCCCATCTAGTGACTTATCTACAACCTCCCTCCTGTGCATTTTTGAGATTCACATTGGACCCAGTGGTTTGTTCAGTCCCGACCAACTTCCTGTGGAGGTTGAGTTAATCGCATATCTCCAGCAGTGTGGAGAGACAGAAATGAGGGGAAAGGCAGGGAGCTGGTCCACTGCCTTCCATCTTCGGAAGTTGTTTGTAGGAGAAGGAGTCACTCACCATCCCAGAATATCAGACCAGGAGATGAATAATAATAATAATAATTGCCAAGTGCTTACTTTGTGCCAAGCACTGTATTAAGCTCTAAAGTAGATACAAGATAATTAGGTTGGACACAGTCTCTGTCCCTAGTGGGGCTCACAGTCTAAGTAGGAGGGAGAACAGGTATTGAATCCCCATTTTGCAGATGAGGAACCTGTGGCACAGAGAAGCGATTTGCCCAAGGTCACGTGGTGGACAAGTGGCAGAGCTGGGAGCACGTGACATCACATGCGGAGAAGCAGGGTGGCCTAGCCGATGGAGCAGGCCCAGAACCTACGTCTCCCGACTCCCAGCCCTGGACTCTTTCCACGGGACCCACCAGGCCACTAGGGTAGGTTGCTGCCTCCCGACCCATTAAAAAAGGACCCTGTCATGGCCCAGGAGGTGGCCGTTCACCTGTCCAGAGGCAGGGGTCTTGACCGGATGACCTTTTCCTCCCAGGGGAGTCGCCCCTTGGCCGAACTCAGAGCACAACTGCCGTGCCAGAATGCCCCACTCACCTGAGATTTCACTTCGGTCACGCAGCCCTTTTCCCTCCAATCCACCGTGTCGGGCAAGTTCTGAGTGGGGTTTGACCTGTAGGTGGCATTCCTGGTCCGCTGCGGAGACACTTGCAATTTGCTCAGCAGAAAGGCCACTTCCTCACTGGTCTAGGGAGACAGGCACGCCTGGGTTTTCGAGTTGCCGCCCCACACCCCACTCCACCCCCGAACACACATATACCCACTCCCTCGGCCTTCCCTCAGCTTCTCCTTTACCTCAGCTTCTTTGTCTGGAGTCACCCTGGAATGTCTATGGCTGGTGGACCCAGGGTGGACCTTCACTTCTTTATTCCCTGCATCTGCATCTCCAGGCTGGGCTTTATTTGAGATTTCTCCCCCTCAGCCCCAATTGGGGACTGACTTTGGGAGGGTTCACATCTCCTTAGCGTCTTTCCTAGAACGTGCTGGGAAACTCAGCTATTTTGCCACACTTTAGCAACCCTGAAAGTTGGTGGGGATGCCTGGCTGTTTGAATTCCTCCCCATATCCCACCTTGTCCAAAAAGCGTTCCCCACTTAATTCCCAGCCCCCTGAGTAGTCTCAACGCAACAGTCACTGCTAGCCGTCAATCGATCGATCAGTGGTATTTATTAGTCTTTATTTGTGCAGAACGCTGTCCTGAAAATGAATCCCCATTTTCCAGATGAGGTAACTGAGGCCCAGAGAAGTGAAGCGACTGGCCCAAAGTCACACAGCTGACAGGCGGCGGAGCGGGGATCAGAACTCATGACCTCTGCCTCCCAAACCCGAGCTCTTTCCACTGAGCCACGCTGCTTCTCAAGTGCTTTATTGAGCACTTACTATGTGCAGAGCACTGTACTAAGCGCTTGGAATGGACGACTCGGCAACAGATAGAGACCATCCCTGACCAACGACGGGCTCACAGTCTCCTGTTACCACTGCTACTGCTACCGCTGCCCCTATTGCTCCGATTACTATCGCTGCCCCTATCGCTCCAATTACTACAACTGCCATCGCCGCTCGTTATTACTCCTACTGCTACTCCTCTTACTGCTCTTCCAGATCTCCCGGCTGATGGGATTGACCTACCATGTCCCCCAAATGATTCATCCCCAAATCGTAGGAGTGAAGTCCCAAGGAGTGTTCCAGGTTGTGCAGCATCACCAATCGCAGATTCTTTTCCCAGATCAGCCTCCGGACTGTTTCCTCATTCTGAAGTCAAGGGAGGGAAGCACAAACTCAGGAGGCAGCCCTAATAACGGTTCTCAAAGCGGGAACGAGAAAAGGACGCGGTTGTTACGACCCTAAGTTCCATGCCGAAAGCAGGCATACCTAAAAATAACGGTATCTATGAAGCACTTACTATGTGCTGGGCGCCAGTGGGGATAATCGGGTAGGACTCAGCCTCTGTTGCACGCGGCCTCGTTTTTTTTAAGGTGTTTGTTTAAGCGCTTACTCCGTAACAGGCAGTGTACTAAGAGCTAGGGTAAGCACCAGATCATCAGGTTGGTCACGGTCCATGTCCCAAATGGGGTTCACAGTCTTAACCCCCATTTTATAGATGGGGTAACTAAAGCCCAGAGAAATAAAGCCACTTGCCCCAGGTCACACAGCAGACAAGTGGTGGAGCCAGGACTAGAACCCAGATCTTTCTGATTGCCAGAGCCATGCTCCATCCGCTAGGCTACGCTTCTTTTCCTGTTGTTCCAAACTGAGGAAACTGAGGCCCAAAGAAGTGAAGTGACTTGCCCAAGGTCCCTGGGAGGGAGAGCAGGGATCTCATCCCCATTTTACAGATGAGGACCGTAAGGCCCAGAGAGGGTAAGTGACTTGCCCAAGGTCACGCAGTGGGCCAGTGGCAGAGTTGGGACTAGAATAGTCTCAGTTCATTAATTCATTCATCCAATCGTATTTTGAGCACTTACTGAGTGCAGAGCAGCTGGGAGAGTACAATGTTACAATAAACAAATTCCCTGCCCACAACAGGCTCACAGTCTACAGTTTACAGGGGGAGACAGACATTAATATAAACAAAAAAAAAATTACAGGCGTAGGCAGTGCCTGAGGGACTTAATTACAGTCATCACATTTAGACCTTTTTGGTTGTTCATGTTGTAATTGTTATCGGATCTTCTTTGCTTTTATAAGCCAGTAAGAACGTTGGTTGCTCATCACAGGCCTCTGGGCATGTGCCAGAAGTTTCTAGCCAATCAGGGCACATCCCTGCCTATTGCCCCCAGAGAGCTGGAGATGGATGGGCCAACCAACCCGAAATCCTATCAGCCCTGGACCTTGGAAACCCCAGACTTCCAGATTCTCGGGACGTCACATACGTCACTCTGGACATCTTGTAGGTAGCCTAGAGAGTTATTCTGGGTGACTCCCCCATCGCATCTCCTCCCAGGTTCCTCCTCATGGACTCCGCTTCCAAGTCGTGGCACTCTGCCCCAGGAGCCGCAACAAAATAATAATTAATAATGATGATTTTGGTATTTGTTAATCATTTACTATGTACTAGGCACTGTACTAAGTGCTGGGGTGGATACTAACAAATTGGGTTGGACACAGTCCCTGCCCCATGTGGTGCTCACGGTCTCAATCTCCGTTTTACAGATGAGGTAACTGAGGCACAGAGAAGTCAAATTACTTGCCCAAGGTCACACAGCAGCAGACATTGTCGGAGCCAGGATTAGAACCCACATCCTTCTGACTTCCAGACCTGGGTTCTATCTATTAGAGCACACAAGCTGGGCGACAAAATTAAAAATCCCAGACCCACAGGCTGTATCCGGGGTCATATCCAGACCAGGGATAGCCAGCTGACAAAAGGACAAACAGCCTCCCTATCATCCCCTCTTTTCCTCCCCTCTCTGGGGTAGTTTTTTAAACCTTCCACCTGGCCCCCTCCCACCTTCAGGCTTCAGGGTGACCTAGTGGAAGGAGCCCTGAACTGGGACTCAGCAGACTCTGGTTCAAGATCCAGCTCAGCATCAGGTTTACTAGGTGACCTTGGTCACGGTCCCCGACCCACATTGGGGTCACAGTCTAAGTAGGAGGGAGGACAGGCATTGAATCCCCACTTAACAGGTGAAAAAACTGAATAATAATAATACTAATAATGGTCCTTGTTAAGCACTTACTATATGTCAAGCACCGTTCTAAGCTCTGAGGTAGATACAAATTAATCAGGTCGGACACTGACCCTGTCCCACATGGACCTCATACTCCAATCCCCATTTTACAGATGAGGTAACTGAGGCCCGAAGAAGTGAGGTGCCTCACCCAAGTTCACCCAGCAGGCAGAACCAGGATTAGAACCAAGGTCCGCTGACTCCCAAGCCCGAATTGTTTCTAAAAGCCACTCCACTTCCCGGGCAGTGTTCCCACCAGACCATTTTACCTCTTGGCTGTAGTGTTTGCCATGGGTTTTTTTCCACAGGTCCCAGTGGGTGTCCAAAGATGAATCCTGCTGCAGGAACCCCTGGGCAGAGGCCCAGGTCAGAAAAAGCCACACCAACTGCTTCATCCTGCCTGAATAAGGAGGAAGGGGCGGGACACCAGGGGAGGTTGTGGGTGGGCCATTTAAGCTGCAGGCTGGGGCCTACACCACTTCCGTCCCCAACCAGTACAGTGTGACAGTGAGGTGC
The DNA here is from genome assembly GCF_004115215.2 of Ornithorhynchus anatinus. Taxonomy (NCBI): domain Eukaryota; kingdom Metazoa; phylum Chordata; class Mammalia; order Monotremata; family Ornithorhynchidae; genus Ornithorhynchus; species Ornithorhynchus anatinus. Next base: position 2,282,457 of record NC_041753.1, on the reverse strand, counting down.
TGAGATTTCTCAATCAGCCGCACGCCCCCCCACCATCCTTACCCCCAACCCGCTGTCCTTGGTCATGGAAGTGCCAGGGACTACCCAACCTTGGCAAAGAGAATCGGACATGCCCTCAATTTCTCCCACACCAGCCGTTGGCCACCACGGCCAACTGGTGTGGAAAAAAAGTTGCCCAGAGAAAGGGGTGGGTGGGGAGAGGGAGAGTGGGGGTGGGGAGAGAGACCGAGAGAGAGAGAGAATGAAAAAGAGGAAGAGATAGGGAGGGAAGAGAAGAAACAGAGGCAGAAGGATGAGAGAAGGAAAGGGAGGAGCAGACACGGGGAGGCAGGGCAGAGAAAGAGAAGAAATGGAGACAGAAGGATGAGAGAAGGCAAAAGAAGAGGAGATACAGAGAGGAAAAGGGGAGAGAGAAGAAATGGAGACAGAAGGGATTAATAAGAGAAGGAAAGAGAGAGGGAGAGAGAGAAGAAATGGAGACAGAGCAAAAGAAAGAATTACAGAGAGAAGGAAAGAGACGAGGAGAGAGCTAAAGAGAGTAAGTAATCCTCTGAGTTCAGAGAAGATATCTCTGATGGTAAAATTCCCGGTGAGCATGTGTGGGTCTGAAGAAGCTAGGGGGGGATCCAGTCCTGACCAGCCTGTTGGCCGTACGCCCAAACCGATCCCTTATCATATTGTTTGTAGCACTGGGGGACTGTTTTTGCTTTTGACCCCCTAAATAGCACTATAGGGAGAAGGAGCTATCGGTCCCAGACAGATAGAGGTCCAGGTCACCTGAATCCTGGAGAAGGGAGGGTTAAAGCCCACAAGGGATATCTCCCCCTCCCCTGGCCCTCTGGGGGCTGGGGTTGACTGAGATTTGTTCCTCCTCTTCCCTCTGAGTGATGCCCCACCCCGACCCCCAAGTCCCAGCCTTCCTCAAAAGCATCCATAAATTCAGTTCGAAAAAAACATTTCCATATTTAGGAACAGCCCAAGGTTCGCTGCTTCACCCAACTTCCAGTTGGTTGCGATTCCTCCTAAGAGTCCTCCCGATTTCGGCAAGAAAACCATTCCATCTTGGCCATCCGCAACCCTCCGGTCTGCGGCCCCCCACAGACACACAAAGGGGTCAATGGAGGCCGAGCCTGCGTCCCCTCCCAAAAGCCAACCCGCTTAGGGTTTATCGAGGCAAGAGCGAGATGGAGGAAGCGATTTCGTTGTTCACTTCCTGTGAGAGAACTGTTCAGAGCCCAGCGGGGATGTGGTAGCCCAGGAAAGGAGGGCGAGAGGAAAACGGAGTTACCTACCCAGCGTTCCCGACTGCGAGGTCCTGGGATCTGTCGAGGAGGAAGGAGTCCGAAAACATCCAGTGGAACGCCTTGGAGGGAACTTTTAAAGGAATCCGAGCCCGTCACATGAGTTCCCCGGTATTGAGGAAGTGAACTTTTATTTTAGTTTCTGTTTTGTTTGTCTCCTCTCTCCTCTCTTGCCTCCTTCCCTTCTGCCCAACCCATCCCTCCCCACCCCTGCTGCCTCTTGCCCTTCTGCTGGACAATTAGACCATAAACCTTTTGAGGGCTGGGATCATGTCTATTAACAATATTGCACTCTCAGAAGCACTTTGTACTTGGGAGGCGCTCAATAAATCCCACCGTTTGATTGACAGGGAAGGGCAACCAGGATGATCAAAGGGACAGAGGAGTTTCAGAATGAGAATAAACGACTAAGGGGGCAGAGGGGCCTAATGGAAAGAGCATGGGCCTGGAGGTCGGGGACCTGGGTTCTAAACTCCCCAACCTGCTGTGAGAACTTAATTGTTAACTGTGGTATTTGTTAGGCGCTTATTATGTGCCAGGCACTGCTCTAAGCACTGGGTTGGATACAAGCTAATGGGGTCGGACACAGTCCCTGTCCTACATGGGGCTCACAGTCTTTATCCTCGTTTTAGAGAGGAGGTAACTGAGGCACAGAGAAATGAAGCGACTTGCCAGAGGTCATGCTGTAGACAAGTGGCAGAGCCGGGAGTCTCAAGCCCGTGCTCCATCCATTAGGCCACACGGCTTCTCTAGTGACTTGGACAAGTCGCATGTCCTCCATCCTCACTTTTCCCATCTGTTCAATGGGGAGAATAATAATAATAATAATGATGGTATTTGTTAAGCCCTTACTCTGTGCCAAGTACTGTTCTAAACACTGGGAAGATCCCTGTTCTCCGTCTCTCTTAGACTGTGAGCCCCATGAGGGAAAAAACCATTGTGTTCATCTTGCATCAACCCCAGCATTTAGCACAGTGCTCAGCCCCACGATAAGCACTGAATCACTGCCCCTGCTCTTCCGGCTCAACTCTGGAAAGAGAAAGGCTGAGAAAGGACATGGCTGAAGTTTACAAATCACGAAGGGGGAAGTCGAGGCAAACCCAGATTTGGGGTTCAGCAAACCCCATCAGACCAGGGCATAGGTAGGGATATAGATCCCCCTTAAGCACTTGAGATTCACCCCACCCTCAGCCCCACAGCCCTCGTGCCCATAACCGACATTTATAATCATGTCTGTCTTCCCCTCTAGACCTTCAGCTCCCTGTGCGCGGGGCACGCGCTTCCGATTCTGTTGAATCGTACTCTCCCAAGCACATAGTACAGTACTCCGCACATAATAGTTGCTCAACAAATCCCACCGATTGATTGATCCGCTGAAGTGCTGTAGATTCTGAACAAAGCGGGGGAAAACCCTTCCCCTGCAAGCAAGAAAGGGGAAATTGGTTCCCATCGTAGTTTGGGCAGACCTGAAACATAAGCAGGGTCAAGAGACATCTGAATCAACTCATGGACTGGGGCTTCTGTTGTGGGTGATCGGGGGGAGCGGTGGAAGAGAGCTGGGGGGTGGGAGGTGATGAGGTGTCCCCATCTGGGAAGATGGGGGTCCAGGAAGGCAACCACCCCTTAGACTTCTCCAGAGGGTCCCCCTGCTGCTGTTGGAGATGGGATCTTGGGCTGCGTGGATAAGGCCTGGCCAGAGAGGTGGTCCAGGCCCCCCTCACGGAGGGTCCCAAACCCACATTTGGGTGCGGGGGCCCGCCTCTTTGAATTGGTCAACTAACCTGATGCAGGCTGTTCTGGAAGCCCAGAGGCACCCGTGCCCTTCCCCACCCATCCCCACAGGAGGAAGTGATTCTGGTAGGAGAGGATGTTGGGGACAGCCTTCGGGGTGGGGGTGGGGGGAGAGGGAGGCAAGGGGGAGGGGGCTATAACTGCAGCTGCAGCATTTATTTGCTTAATTGAAAAAGCACAGGCCAGGGAGTCAGATGACCTGGGTTCTAGTTCCAGCTCTGCCTCTTTGTTGTGTGACCATATGTGGACAAGTTACTTAACTTCATGTGTTTCTCTTGATGGTGATGATGGGTAAGAAAATTTCCCTCAGGAAAGAAGACTCCACATCTTCCCTTGCTCCTTTTCAGGCTTGTTGAGGATGAGTGGCCCAGTAGGAAGCAGCATAGTCTAGTGGAAAGAGCCCGGGCCTGGGAGCCAGAGATCCTGGATTCTATCCCCAGCTCTGCCGCCTGCCTGTTATGTGACTTTGGGGAAGTCACTTCACTTCCCTGAACCTCAGTTCCCTCATCAGCAAAATGGGGATTCAGTACCTGTTCTCCCTTCTTCTTGGACTGTGAGCCTCACGTGGGACCTGATGATCTTGTATCTGCTCTCGTGCTTAACAAATCCCGGCTTTGCCACGTTTCTGCTGTGTGACCTTGGGCAAGTTGCTTCAATTCTCTGGGCCTCAGTTATCTCATCTGAAGAATGGGGATTAAGACTGTGAGCTCCATATGGGACAGGGACTGTGTCCAACCCAATCACCTTTATCTACTGCACCACTTAGTACAGTGCCTGGCACACAGTAAGCATTTAACAAATACCACAGTTATTATTATTATTATTATTATTATCATCGTTAGTATTCTTTCATTCAATTGAATTTATTGAGCACTTAATGTGTGCTGAGCACTGAACTAAGCTCTTGGAAAGTACAATAGAACAATAAACAGACATATTCCCTGCCCACAGTAGTCATTCATTCATTCATTCATTCAATCAATCATATTTACTGAGCACTTATTGTGTCCAGAGCACTGTACTAAGCGATTAGGAGAATACAGTAGAACAATAAACAGATACATTCCCTGCCCACAATGAGCTCACAGTTTGGAGGCGGGGGGGGGGGGAGCGACGGACAACTGTACTAGTAGTAATAGTATTTATTGAGCACCTACTCTATGCAGAGCTCTGTACTAAGCTCCCAAGGCTTCAACTACCACCTCTACGCAAATGATTCCCAAATCTCCATCTCCAGCCCTGATCACTCTCCCTCTCTGCTCTCTCAAATTTCCTTGTGCCTTCAACCGCTCACTCTCCAACAGCTTCTTCCCCTCTGCCTTCAAACATGCCCATGTCTTCCCCATCCTAAAAAAAATCCCTCTCTTGACCCCAGATGGGAATGTGACATTATCCTGTCCCTCGGGGGGCTCACAATCTAAACATAAAAAGAGGAAGAGAGGCCTGGAAACAAACATATAAGGAGAGAACCAAGAAGAGCTTCTGCAACTTAATTCTCCCCTCAGTACTAATGATGGAAGTTAGTTCAATATGCTACACAAGGTAAATACTCAATAAGCAGAGCGGCTTGGTGGAAAGATCCCGGGTTCGGAAGTCAGAGGACCTAGGTTTTAATCCAGGCTCTGCCACTGACCTGCTGTGTGACCTTGGGCCAATCACTCAATTTCTCTGTGCTTCCATTTCCACAACTGCAAAATGGGGATTCAATACCTGATTTCCCTCATATTTAGCCTGTGAGCTCCATGTGGAATAGGGACTGGGTCCAACCTGATGCTTCAAACAGACCTTGATGCATAGTAAGTGCTTAACATGTACTAAAAATAAATAAATAAATAAATAAATGCCATCGATTGATTATTAAGCTTTTATTTGGGGCCAAGCGTTGGGGCAAATGCAAGATAATCGGACTGGACACCTTCCCACGTAGGGCTCCCAGTTTGAGAGGGCGGGTCAATGGGTATTTTATGCCCATTTTACAGATGAGGAAGCTGAGACTCAGAGAGGTTCAGTGCCTGGTCGGAGGTCCCCCCACCCCCATGAGATGGGCACTGAACAAAGAGGAAAGGGGAATGGAAGGGGTCCTTGGGCAGTTGTTTACTGCCCTGAGCATCCAAAACAGGAAGTTGGGGCGCAGAACCCCTCTTGCCAACCCACCTGACTCCCCTCCCCCAACACACACATACACACACACACACACACACACACACACAGAAATCTGCCTCCACTTTCATATCCTGTCAGGTTGACAGCGGCCACAGAGGCCAACCCTGGGCTGAAGATGGGGTAGGAGGCGACAGGGAGAAGAAGGACTTGGGGTGGGACGGGCGAGGGGGAGGGCGGGGCAGCCACTATGTTATTATCGGCTGCCCCATCCAAGTCCTCTGGGCAGTGTTCAGTGTGTCATGTGTGAGACTCCACTAATTAACCCCACCTCATGGCTGAATGTTTGGTTCACCCAGCTGTGTGTGTGTGTGTGTGTGTGCACGCAAATGTGTGTGCATGCCTACATCTCCCACTAGGCTGGCAGCCTCTCAAGGGCAGTGACCATGTCTCCTCCTCCCTCTGTTCCACAACCAGTGCCCAGCACAGTGTGTGTGTGTGTGTGTGTGTGTGTGTGTGTGTGTGTGTGTGTGTGTGTACATCCCCCACAGAGGCTGGCAGCCTCTTAAGGGCAAGGACCATGTCTCCTCCTCCCTCTGTCCTTCTTCCAGCACCCAGTAATCAATCAATCAATCCAATGCATTTATTGAGTGCTTACTGTGTACAGAGCACCGTACTAAGCGCTTGGGAGAGTATAACACAACATTATAGTAGACACATTCCTTGCACACACACACACAATTTCCTCCACAGGAAAACAGGGACCTCCCTCCCTCCTTCTCTGATCGGCCGTCCCTCGAGGGACAAGGATCTAATCATCTTGTATAGAAGAGTGCTTGGTTCCAAGTCAGAGCTTAGTAGATACCCTCACAAACATTTCAACCCTGCCCCCTACCCTTACCACGAGCAGAGCAGAAAGGACTGCGTTCTGAGCTGAGGGCGGACAGTTACCAAAAGTGTTTATTGTAAAACGACGTGAGGGGACCGGGAGGGAGGAGAGACCAGTGGGCAAGGAGATGCCACACCAGCCCCCCCTTTCCCAGCTGGCAGGAGGAAAGGGAGAGGTGGGGGTGTGCTGCACCAGAGTCGGGGAGGGAGGGGAGGAGGTGGCCAGGCAGGGAAGGAGCCGAGAAGAAGCAGGCCGGGGGTGGGAGCTCGGCAAGGGTACCTCACTCAGAGCACCAAGAATCCACGGGGAGGGGCTTCCGGCCCCCTGAGAAGCTATTCCAAGTTGAGGAGGGGAGGTAGGTTGTGTGTGTGCGTGTGTGTGCGTGCGTGCGTGTGTGTGTGTAAGGTGCGGGCACTTACACGCTCAGAGAAAGAACAAGGTCCTCCCTCCTGCTCTCTCTCCCATCCCACATCTGGGTCTGAACCCGAGGTGGGGGTGGGGGAGACAGCAGCCCTGGAATGGAGGGGGAGAAGACCCTGGGGTTTGGGGGACCGGCTGTCTGCACCCCCGACCGCCCCCCGCCTGAGGCGCGGGGAGGGGGGATAGTGAGAGGGGTCGCCAGGGGCGGGAGCAAGGGGTGATCCCAGGGGTGGGGCCCTTCGGCACAGTCACATGGTCACATCTTGGGAAAGCTGGCCAGGCTGGCGATGCCGCAGGCGTTGTTCTTGTTCCGAGCCATGAGGACATAACCCTTGTTTCCCCACTCCTCGCCCCAGCTGCAGAGGGAAGAACCCAGGCCGGGAGGAAAGGCCGCCCCAGGCTCTCCCTCCACCAACCCTGGTAGGCTCTCCTACCTCACCTCCTTATTCTTCTACTCCAATCCAGCCCACACACTTTGCTCCTCTAACCCCAACCTTCTCAATGTATCTCAATCTCATCTATCTCACCGCCAACCCCTCGCCCGCGTCCTGCCTCTGGCCTGGAATGCCTTCCCTCCTCATATCCAACAGACAATGACTCTCTCCATCTTCAAAGCCTTATTGAAGACATATCTCCTCCAAGAGGCCTTCCCTGACTAAGCCCTCCTTTCCTCTTCTCCCACTCCCTTCTGAGTTGCCCCAACATGCTCCCTTTATTCCCCCCTCCCAGCCCCACAGCACTTGGGTCCACATCTGTCATTTATTGATTTCTAGTAATGTCTGTCTCCTCCTATGGACTGTAAGCTCGTTGTGGGCAGGGTATGCGTCTGTTATATTGTAATACTGAATTCTCCCAAGCACTCAATCTGACTGACTGACCCTGCCCGGGGTGGCATGGGGGCGGTGGCACCTCGGGAGGGGGCGTTTACCTGTTCTTGATGATCCAGTGCTTGGCTCCCTTCTGGGCCCCATAGCCTACAGCTAGGAGGGCATGGTTAAGGTTGGCCCCATTGCAGTTTTCATCAAAATAAACACCTGCAAGGAGACGGGAATTTATTTATTTCTATTAATGTCTGTCTGCCCCTGTAAACCATTAGCTCACTGTGGGCAAGGAATGTGTCTGTTTATTGCCGCTTTGTACTCACCCAAGCACTTAGTACAATGTTCTGCACACAGTAAGCACTCAATAAATATGACTGACTGAAGACAGGGTCACGGCAGTGTCCCTTGGGGTGCTGGGGGTGGGGAGGCCTCTTCTCAAGTCTGCCCCCCTCCCCCCAAAACGAAGATTATCTCCCTTCTGAAAGCCCACCTCCTCCAGGAGGTCTTCCCTGATGAATCCCTCATCTCCTCAATCTTATCTCCCCCACTCCTGTCACTTTGGTATTCCCACATGACCCAGGCACCTGGGGACTCACCACCCCCATCCCCAGACAAGGTCGGTTTGCAGCCCCTCAACCGTCCAAGCACTTACCCATCCCCCCGTCCCTTCTCCCTTCCTCAGCTTCTACCTGAAACCGGTCTTAGTGTTGGAATAGGAGTTCTCCGGGGTCAGAGATTGTGTCTTCTAATGCTGCTGTGCTCTCCCAAGCTCTCTGCCCATTGCTGTGCCTCCAGGCAGCCTCCCAGCCCTCTACTCTGCCCTCTGCTCTGCCCCGGGGCAGGCTCCCAGTCTCCCGATGGCCTGTTCCCCACCCCAGCCTCACCTTTGCTGTAGAACTGGAAGGAGCTGAGGCTGGCGTCGATGGCCACCGCCACAGGCCCCACCCGGGCCACTGCCCTCTTGAGGGCCTTCTCGTCACCCACGGGGACCTCCCGGTAGCCCCGGCACTTGGCTGCCTTGCCGGTCGGGCTGTACCTGCAGGGCTCATCCTGGGTTGGGGTGGAAGGAGGAGGAGAGGGAGGAGAAGAAGAGAAGGAGAAGGAGTGCATGGGGCCGGGGGTCACGGTGGGGCTGGAGGGTGGGGGGGTGGGAGTGGGATGCGTGTGGCAGGGGGTGGGGGGGCGGACCTGTCCGACGTAGGGGTAGGCGTCCTCTGAGTCGATGCCACGGTTGTCATGGACGTACTGGAAGGCGTTGGTCATGTAGCCGCCGCCGCAGCCGTCGTTGCTGGCCACGCAGTCTACCAGATTCTGTGGGCTGAGGTCCAGCAGGCGCCCTGTCTTCTTCTTTAGCTGCCCCTCCAGTGCCCCCACAGAGCTGAACGCCCAGCATGATCCACACTGGCCCTGCAAGATCAGGAGTGGCGGGGCTGGGTTAGGTCCCCGTGAATATGGGGAGGAGAGAGGGGGTGGGGGGCGGGGGCCACTGGTAGGGGGTCAAGGGCAGAGCCTCACCAGGGGTGACTAACAGGGACCAAGAGGTTGGGGGTAGGGTCGAAGCCCTCTGGGGGATGCTGATAGTGAGGAGGGTCAGGGGAGTGGGGCGTAGCCCCAAGGGGACAGGCTAATGGAGGGGGACGAGGGGGTGGGTTGGAATCCCATGGGAGGGGCTGATGGGGAGGGAGGCTAAGAGGATGACTCGGAGTCTCACGGCGGGGGGCGGGGGTGAGGCAGATGGGGAGGGGGGCTGAGGGGCTGGGTTAGGGCCCGACAGGGGCTGCTGATGGGGAGGAGGGCTAGGGAATTGGGTCAGAACCCCATGATGGGGAAGCTGATGGGGAGGGGGGCTGAGGAGGTGGGTCAGGGCCCGACGTGAGGGGAGGGAGGGGACTGATGTGGGGGAGGTTCCGGTGGAGTAGGCCAGAGCTCCACAGCCGGTAGCCAGTAGCCCTTGGCCAGATAGTGGGCACTGGGGGGAAGGCTGAGGGAGAAGGGGTGGGTCAGAGCCCTACAGAGGGGTGGGGGGATTGATGAGAGGGGAAGGGGGAGGCAAAGGGGGAGGGAAAGAGGGTAAGTCAGAGCCCTACAGGGTCCAGCCAGCAGGAGGCCCAGGAAGGAATCTGAGGCAGGCTGGGTTGAGGTTGGGAATTGCCCTCTGAATGAATTGGTATCTTCCTTGCGGTGGGTGTGGGGGGGCAGTCGGTGTGGGGGGACCCTGAAGCCCACAGCCCCCCCCCTTTCCAGAGCCAGGACAAAAGGAAGGGAAAGGTTGGAGAGGCGAAGGGGTGACAGAGGATGGAGGAGTTGGTGAAAGAGATAAGGGGATGGCTGGATTGGGGAGGCCAGAGGGTGGTGGACGGTGGGGTGTGTGTGTGTGTGTGTGTGTGTGTATGTGTGTGTGCGCATGTGCATGCATGAACCATTTTCAAAGCCCCAATGAAAGCCTGACCCACCCTCATTCTTGTAATAATAATTGTGGTATTTATTAAGTGCTTCCTATGTGTCTAGCACTGCACCAAGTGCTGGGGTAGATACAGGATAATCAGGTGAGGCACAGTTCCCATCCCACACAGGGTCACGGTCTAACAGGGGGAGATAGCAGGGATTGGCTCCTCATTTTACAGATAAGAGTACTGAGGCACAGAGAGGTTAAGTGACTTGCCCAAGGGCGCACAGCAGGCAAGCGGTGGAACCGGTGGAACCGGGGTTAATACCCAGTTCCTCTGAGCCCCAGACCCGGCCTTTTTCCATTAGGCCAGGTTGTTTCTCCCAACTCTGCTCCTACCCAACCCCCATCCCCTCCCCTTCTCAGCCACCCCAACCCAGGAGCCCCTTGGGTGTTACCTGGTTCTTGACAGGGGTGACATAACCCTTCTTCCGGTAGTCGATGGAGTCGGGGGCCCTCTCGGCCCAATCGGGAGAGTACAGGGTGTCGTTGCTCTGGGTGCGAGCCGGTGGCACCTTCAGCCCCGTCATGGTCCTGACCACTTCCTCACTGGTCTGGGAAGGGGCCGTGGGGTCAGCCGGGGCCCAGGCAGCGGGACCCCTCACCCGGAGCCCGGGACCCTCGGGGGAAGGGGCTCGGACAGCCCCCCGCCCGATCGTCACAGCTCCTGGGCTCGGTCCCTCACTGGCTCTGGGGTTGGGGGCATGGGGGAGATCCAGGAGGGCTTCCTGGAGGAGGTGGCCTGGGGTCCAGGTCCTGAGTCCAGAGCAGGAGGGAAGGGGCAGGGCGGCAGGAGACCCTCACCATATCGCCCAGGTGGTTCATGGCCAGCTCGAAGGTGTGGATGCCCAGGGAGAACTCCAGGTTGTGGGCAGAAATGTACTGCAGGTTCTTCTCCCACACCAACCTCCGCGACGTCTCATCTTCCTGCACCCACCAGAACAGAGACCCCGAGGACGGAGGGGGGTATAGGAGATGGGAAGGGGATGAGGCACATCAGGGCTTAGAGGGTCTGGGGGACACTCCCTTGTTTCCCCTCACGCCCCCCTCTCTCCAGGTGCATCCTTCCCCTCCTATTTATTGATATTAATGTCTGTATCTGCCCCTCTAAACTGTAAGCTCATTGGAGGCAGGGATTGTGTCTGTTTTTTGTTGTATTGTATTTTCCCAAGTGCTTAGTACAGTGCTCTGCATACAGTAAGTGCTAAAAAATTACGATTGAATGAATGAATAAATAAATAAATGTCCCCCAACCTGCGTCATTCATTCATTCAATCACATTTATTGAGTGCTTACCGTGTGCAGAGCATCGTACCAAGCGCTTGGAAAGTACAATTCAGCAACAGATAGAGACAATCCCTAACCAACAACGGCCTCACAATCTAGAATTGTTTTGGTATTTGTTAAGTGCTTACTATGCGCGGAGCACTGTATTAAGTGCTGGGGTAGATACAAGTTTGGATACAGTCTCTAGAGCCCTTCACACCCTCACACCCTGGGCCCCTCTCCCCCAGGGCCCCAGATTCTCCAGGCCGTCTGGAGCCGCTCACCTTGCTGTTGTACTGTTTCTGGTGAGTTTTCTTCCACAGCTCCCACTGCACGTCCAGAGACGCCGACGCTGCCAAGGTGACGCTGGGCAGCAGTAGCACCAAGGCTCCGAACCCCCACATCCTGGGGGTGTGGGGAGGGGTGTCTCTCACAGCCGCCCCCCTCCTCAAGTCCTCCATCGCCCTCCCTTTTCCCCCTCCATGTCATCAATAGCCTCTCTACCTTCTGGGCACCCTCGCAGGCCGCCTCCTCCAGGGAGCCTCCCGAACTGGTGCCCCCCGGTCTCCCATCTGCCTGTCTCGGTTCCTTCCCCAACGGCCCCTCTGCCTCCGGGTACTGCCCACTCACTCGAGTCAGCTTGTGTCTGTCCGTCCGTCCGTCCGTACCGAGGGACACGATCTGTTTGTCCTGCATAGGGGCAGTGAGTCATTTGGTGGAGGGAGATACGGAGGTAGGGGCTTATCGGGGGAGGAGTTTGAAGAGCAGTTTTGGGGTGCTGGGGCTCCTGCAGGCGAATTCCCTCTCTCAGGCCAGGGTGCGGGGGAAGGAGGCTGGGGTCCAGCCCTTATAACTGTGGGGCCGCTTCACCCCTTTCCCTGCCCCACAGCTGGAACCCTGGGGGGACAAAAGCCTCCCTTACCCCCTTGGAGCTGCTGCTGCCCCTCTGGTTTTTATTTATTTTTTAATAGTATTTGTTAAGCGCTTACTATGGGCCGAGGACCATACTTAACAAGCTAATCAGGATGGACACAATCCCTGCTCCACATGGGGCTCATGCTCTTAATCCCCATTTTACAGATAAGGAAACTGAGGTCCAGAGAAGTGAAGTGACTTGCCCGAGGTCCCACAGTGGACGAGTGACAGAGCCGGGATTAGAAGCCAGGTCCTCCGACCGGGGATGATGGGACCAGTGCCCGCCTAACCTGGCCCTATGCCCAGCTGGGCGGGGGGGGGAGACGGGACTGAGCCGCTGCCGGGCAGACCCGTGAGAATGGGTGGGGATTGGGGGGGAGCGGAGGAAGGGGAACCCTGGAGAGCAGAGGGCTGGGCGTGGGGGGCTGCTCCAGGCAGGCGCGGGGGGCTGGGGGGAGGTTCAGGAAGGAACAGAACGGGCCCTGACGCAGACACACACACAAAACCACACACACACACACACACACACTGACATACTATTTTTCTCTCTATTTCTCTCTTTCTGTCCCTGCCAATCATTCAGTCGGATTTATTAAGCACTTACTGGGTGCAGGGCACTGTACTACTGCACTGTACTTGGGGGAGTACGAACTAACCCAGTTGGTAGACAAGTTCCCTACCCACAACAAGCTTATGGTCAAGAGGGGGATACAGACAGACAATACTATACATAAAACCCTGTGCATTTCTCTCTGTCTCTCTCCCTCTGCCCCCCCGCCCCGCGCCCCCTGGGAGCGGTCCCATGTCCGCGGGCCATGGCCAAAGTCACCTGGCGGCGGCTGGGGTGACTTGGGTGGGGGGACCCGAATTCCGGCCCCCCGCCCCCGGGGACGGCAGCCCCTTCCCCCTCTGCCCCCCTCGGTGGCAGCTCAGGGCGGGGGTCGCGGGAGGTCGATGGTCAAGGTCTTACCTGCGAGGGCCTCGGGGGCTGCGGGGGCTGCGGGGTGTGCGGGGTCCGGGGGCGGCGGGGCCCGGATTTATCCCGGAGTTTGAGGAAGTTTGTCCGGCTGGGAGGCGCCTGGAAAATGTGGTCGACTGGGGCTCCTGCTCGGACTTCCCGGCCGCCGAGCGGGGGGAGCGGGAGGGGGGGAGGGGGCCCGGGGGGGCGGGGGAGGGGCGAAGAGGGGTGGGGGGTGGTCGCTGTTCATCTGCACCTTGGAGGCGGCCCGGGGTGACTGACTCCGGCTCACATGATCCCGTCCTGGCCCGGGAAAACCCCTCGGTTTCGCTCTGCTCTAGAGCTGGAGCTGAAGCCGGCCCTGCCGGGAGGGGTCCCAAGCCCCCTCCCTCCCCGCCTCGCCAGCAACCAAGCGGAGGCAGGAGACTGGCCGGCGTGACCTCGAGTCACCCCTCTTCCCTCTCATCCATCCCTCCTCTGTGGGCAGCGTTGGGGGACGGGGACGGGGGGGTCGCTGAGGACCTCGCTTGAGGCACCGAGTTGATTCGCGGAGTGGGGTCGTCCCAGACTCCCCCTCCCCCCAAAAAGGGGTCCCGTTGGCCGCGAGGATGCTAGAAATATTCCGGGAAAGGGGAGGAAAGGGGTGCGCTCCTGCGATTCCCGATCATGTGAGCCAAGCCGGCTCCTTTCCCGACCGTGTGACAGATCACAAGGGTTTGGCTCAGCGGAGCCCCCCCGGCCCCCTCACCCTCACCCTTAATCCTTGGAAACAGATGTGGGGCCCCAGGGGTGGGCGGGAGAGGGGGATGGCTGGACCGCTTCTGCCCCCCGCCCCTCCAGCCCCTGCACATCTGGAAGAAGCAGCTTGGCTCAGTGGAAAGAGCCCGGGCTTGGGAATCAGGGATGGATCGTGGGTTCTAATCCCGACTCCGCCACTTGTCAGCTGTGTGACTTGGGGCGAGTCACTTTATTTCACTCTGGGCCTCGGTGCCCTCATCCGTAAAATGGGGATTAAGACTGTGAGCCCCACGTGGGGCAGACTGATTACCTTGTATCTCCCCCAGCGCTTAGAACAGTGCTCGGCACATAGTAAGCGCTTAACAAATACCATCATCATCATCCGGATGCAGGGGGAGCGAGCCGACAGGAGAAGCCCCTCACCCACGACCCCTCCCCTCCTCAGCCTGGTCTCTTCTCCGAGCCAGAGACCTCCCGGTTCCCCTCCGGGCTCCCCTAGGCCCCAAACCCCCGAGTGTCCGGGGAGAAGGTGTGGGGGGCACGATGGGGGGCGTGGGGAGGAGATAGGATGAGATGGGGAGGGGGCACGGCTCATGCACGAAATTCAGCGCTGGGCGCTAGGGGTCGCCACGACCAAGGAGCCCAGGAGGCAAATCTCTGAGAAGCGGCCTGGCCTGGTGGCTAGAGGACCTGGGTTCCAATTCCACCTCTGCCCTTTGACCTTAGGCAAGCCTACCCTTTAACCTTAAGGCGAGTCACTTCAGTTCTCTGTGCCCCAGTTCCCTCATCTGTGAAAACAGGAATTAAGACTGTAAGGCCCACGTGGGACATGGACGGTGTCTCAGCTGATTAATTTGTATCTGGTTCAGTGCTTAGTATAGTGCCTGGCACGTAGTCAGCGCTTAATAAATAAGGAAAAAAACCCAGAGGCGCTCAGGGTGCAGACACCCCCTCATCTCTGACCCTAGACATCTTGCACTCCAGCCCCTCGGTGAGATAGGAGTCCCCGCCACCTCCCATCCCAGGCCCAGGAGGGGTGCATCGAGGTCAGCCCGCCCCTCGCCCCGTGCTCGGTGACTCTTCTGATTCCCTCAACTGGGCGCTGTGTCACCAGCAGCGTGTGTTTGTGTGTGCGCGCGTCCATCCATCCGTTGTCACGGGGTTGACTCCGCGGGGTTCCCCGAACCGGAATGGACCTGCCCTCAGCTCATTCGGGAAGAGGGGGCTGCTGTACGTTGGAAGTGGACTGCCTGCAACTGGAGGGCATCAGGTTAGACTCTCGGATATACCGCGGGAGAGGCGGGGAAGGGCTTTTTAGAGGGACTGAACTCTGGGGGGTGGTAGAATGAGGTGGCACAACATCCCCTTAGCACACTGATACTCCCCCTGGCTCCACAGCACTTGTGTACACATCCTAATTGTCTACTATGTCTCGTAGCCGTCATTTATTGTAATGTCGGTCTCCCCCCAGGAGCTCCTCGTGGACGGGCATCACATCTACCAACTTCCCTAAGCACCTCCTTTCCTCGTGGACTTGACATTCCCTTTATTATCACCCCCTCCCAGTCCCACAGCTGTCATTTATTTATATTAGTCCATTTCCCCCTCTAGACTGCCAGCTCATTGTGGGCAGGCAATGTGTTATATTGGTCTATTGTACTGTCCCAAGTGCTTAGTACACGTGCTCTGTACACAGTAAGTGCTCAATAAGTCCTGTCGAGTTGAGGCCTGAGACTAGGGCTTGGGGCAGGACTCCACCTGATCCCTAGGAAAGCTGGCAGAGAAGCAACATGGTGTAGTGGGTGGAGCGTGGGCCTGGGACTCAGGTCATGAGTTTTAATCCCAACTCTGCCATTTGCCTGCTTTGAGACCGTGGGCGAGTCATTTTGCCTTTCTATGCCTCAGTTACCTCATCTGTAAAATGGGGGTTAAGACTGTGAGCCTCATTTAGGAGAAGCAGCGTGGCTCAGTGGAAAGAGCCCGGGCTTTGGAGTCAGAGGTCATGGGTTCGAACCCCAGCTCTGCCCCTCGTCAGCTGTGTGACTGTGCGCAAGTCACTTCACTTCTCTGGGCCTCTGTTACCTCATCTGTAAAATGGGGATTGAGACCGTGAGCCCCATGTGGGACAACCTGATTCCCCTGTGTCTCCTCCAGCACTTAGAACAGTGCTCTGCACATAGTAAGCACTTAAATACCAACCAACCAACATTTAGGACAGCAACTGGGTCCAACCCGATTTGCTTGTATGCACCCCAGAGCTTGGTACAGTCCCTGGCACCCAGTAAGCACTCAACAAAATACCACTAATATTACTAATATTAGCTAGGCAGCCCAGAAAGCTGATCCTGAAGGGATGCTAGTTTTCCTGAGAGGTGGGTTTGAATCAGACTCCATTGCACTCCCACAAACAGCAGCCAAAAGGAGAAAGTGAGGCCCAACCGGGGCCACAAAAAAGACCAAGAGGTGGCCAGTCTCGAGGTCTAGCATGGTGTTTTGGGGGGGGGGGGGAGTCCCCTTGAAAAGAAGTGGGTGGAAGGAGCAAAACGTTCTAGTGGCCAGACCACAGACCTGGGAACACAGAGACCCAGTTTCTAGTCCCAGCTCTGCCCACAGAAGCAGCGTAGCTCAGTGCAAAGGGTTTGGGGTGGGGGAGTCAGAGGTCTTGGGTTCTAATCCCAGTTCCACCACTTGTGAGCTGTGTGACTTTAGGCAAGTCACTTCACTTCTCTATGCCTGTGACCTCATTTGTAAAATGGGGATGAAGATTGTGACCCCCACGTGGGACAACCTGATCCCCTTGTATCCCCCTCAGCACTTAGAACAGTGCTTTGCACATAGTGTTTAACAAAATGCCATCATCACTTGCCTGGTGTGACTGAGGGAGCCACTTAACCCATGAAGGAGTTTCCTCATCTGTAAAATGGGGATGAATAGGGGCTGGCCCTCCAACTTAGACCACAAGTCCCATGTGGGATGAAGACTGTGTCCATCCTGATCATGTCAAGTCTACCCTAGTGCTTGGCACACAGGAAGCAGCATGGCCAAGTGGAAAGAGCACATTTGTAGGCTGTGACCTTGGGCAAGCCACTTCCCTTCTCTGGGCCTCGGTTCCTTCATCTGTAAAATGGGGAATAAGACTGTGAGCCCCATGTGGGACAAAGACAGTGCCCCACTTGATTACCTTATAGATACCCCAGCGTTGATAACAGCGCTTAATGGACACACTTAAATACCAACACAGTCATCATCAGATATGAAGGGCCTCATACATGCCACTATCATCCCTGAGGCATCAGGCCCCATCCAACTACTAGGCCACTGCTGTGATTCCCACAACCCCTGCCCCTCCTCACCCACCAAATGCTGGCTGGGGGAGCTCTCACTCCAGCTATACAACATCCCTCCACCCCCGACCTGATACACCTGGACCCTCCTCTTCCAGGAAGCCTCCTGAGATCATCACCTTCACCCAGGGGAGAGTCAGCAGAGTAGGGATAGGTGGTGGCGGAGACAGACAGCAGCAATGAAGACCAGTGCTCCGGTGGGGGCAGGTTTTTTTGTTTTGCTTTTTTTTAAAAAGGAAAAAAAAAATCAACTTGCTGAAAAAACCTGCTACATTTGTCATTTCTGCAGATGATACCAGAGCTGCTATAGCCCTGGTTTGTGGCTGCAGAAACAAAACCCAGTTCCCGCCCTCCTCCCCCAACCCAGCCCCCCCATGACCCCACCCCACATTCTCCGGCCGGCTCGAAGCCACAGGCCAGCAGAGAACTCCTGATCACATTTAAAAATATCTCCATTATCAAAAGGCGGTGCCGCTGGCAAACAAGCCGACCGCTGCCATCCTTAGCTGCAATATAAATATATATATATATATATAGATTTATATATATAAGGGGTATGTGTGTGTGCGTATGGATTCTTAAAAAATAAAACCCTTCACTCCTCCTCCTCCTGGCTTCCCCGTGCCCCAGTAAACGGACCCTGGGATCCATTCACCAGCCTTGCAAACAGCTGCCAGCCCAGAGAATGCTGGCCGATGACTCCTCCCAGGCTCTCTGGCTGGTGACTCCAGTCCTTCTCTCCATGGCTAACGGGGTGGGGGATGCTGGGAACAGGGAGCACACAGGCCCTGGCTGCTTTGTAGTGTTACAGCTGCTCGCCGGACCCCCCTCCCCTCCATCAACCCATCCTCGCCTGCCATAGAGGGCATGGAACCATAGAGAGGGACTAGGTCAGGGCCGCGCTAACCTAACCTTGCAGAGAACCACTGGCCCAAGCCCCACTCCAGCTCTCGTGTGGAGGATGGGGTACTGGGGGGTCAGGTCAAGGATCCCAGATATTTTCCAACCAGGGCAGGCAGGCAGCCCAAAGCTGCGTCCCCTGCTTGGATCATAGGAGCTTGCGGGATGCAGTTCCTCCAGAACTCCCAATCTGCTTCCTCGTGGCGGCCACTGCTCCAGCTTTCTTTGACAGTCGGCAGGGAGCACCGTTCTCGAGCCTCGGGGACCCGGTCCATCACCTCTCGAGTGTGTCGGACCTGTCCCTGGAGACAGCTCCAGTGGTGCTCAGCTGACGACTGGGTGGACTGGTCGTTCACACGTGCAGCTCGGGGCCTAAGCGGGCCGGGGACGAGGGAGGGAGCAGTGTGCTGGAGGATGGAGCCACACAGGAAGAGGACACCAAACCCGCCCGCTTATTGCAACTAGCTCGGCTGACAAGAGGGCAGAGGGGAAGGGGGCTTGGCCAGAGCCCCCTGGTCCTACCATGGCAGGGGCCGGTTCAGACCCACAGCCGGACCCCGGGGTGGCTGTCCCGGGACCACCCGCTTCTTTCAAATCTTTGGCAAATACTCCATTCCCAACTGTGGAGGGAACCTGGGAAGGAGGAAGAGGGGAAAGGGGAGGGTGGTCCCCCAGGCTGGGAAGTGAGCGGTCATCTGACCACCCCACTCACCCCAAGGGAGCTAGGGCTGGGCCCTGCATGCTCCCGCCCTCTAGGAAACCTGCAGGGGGTGGGGGGGAAGGGGACAAAAGTCATTTGGGATCAGGCTATGGCTTGTGAAAAGACACCACCCCCCAGTTGGACCGTGGCGGGGTAGGGGTGGGGGCAGAGAGGCAGCTCTCGTGCCCCAAAGCTGGCCCAGACACATAAACCGCATGCACGCACCCACAGACACTGCCCCATCTCATCAGATGTAGACACACATACACACTCACTCTCTCACTCTCCCCAGCAACCCCCCCCAACTGGCTGTTGGCACTGCCCTGAGGCCGCCCTGAAGGCCTGGCCGCAGGGTGGTCCCCCTGCACCCGACCCTACTGCCCCAAGGACAGTTTCTACTGGAGGAAGTGTCCAGGGTTTGGGCCACATCCTGCAGTGGTCAGTGGCCTCCCACTGGGGGAAGGGAGCCCCTCTAAGTCAGAGTCCCCCTCCCATGCCCGCTTAATGGAGCCCGGCAGTGACGGGGGGTGGGGGGGGACGGAAGGACTGGGGCCTGATGCGAGTGGAACGGACGGGAGGTCGGACAGACAGACAAGCGGGTCTCCGGTGTGGTTCCCGGCCCCGTTCTTCACCCTGCCCCTGCTGCCGCCTCCGGGCTACTCAGAGAAGGAGGGGAACATGGCCAGTTCAGGAAACTCCTCGTTGTTGTAGCTGGTGCTCTGGTCTCCCAGCATGGACAGCATCTCCTGTTTCCAGAGAAGGGGGGAAGAGGCAGGAGAGACAGGGAGAAGACATGAGAGACACCGGGGCAGAGGAGAGATGGGGGAGAAGAGAAGCAGATGGGGAGGGGGAGACAGCGAACCTAGAAGACTCGTGTTCCCAATGGCCAAAACCACCCTCTCTCCCTCTCCCACCCCCAAGACCATAATCCCCGTGGCTCTGCCTAGAGCAGACCAAGCCGGGTTCCCCCGCAGACCCTGAACAGGACATCCCTCCACACCACCACCCTCCCCTGGGTACCCTCACCTGGAAGACCTCAGGCTGGCTGGGCTGGGGCTGGGGCGGGGGCTGAGCCTGTGGCGGGCCGCACGGCTCCCCGGAGCCCGGCCGGTGGAGCTGGGGTTGGGGTTGGGACTGGGGCTGGGCCTGGGGCTGCCCCTGCCACTGGGGCCACACCCCGACACCCTCTGCCGCTCGTGCCTGGAACACGCCCGCCGTCTGCCCGGCCTCGGGGGCTGTGGGCACAGCACACCGTTCGGGCGTGAGGGGGCGCCCGGGGGAGAGGCGAGCGGCCCCCTGCTCGGGCGCCACCCCCCACCCGGAGGTGCATCCCCGCACCCGCCCCCCTTGCCCACCACCCGGCGGGAGGGTCTCACCGAAGCTGGCTCCGCGGGCGGCGAGGCCGGGGTAGGTGGCGGTGGCCGCCGGGGAGGCGGTGGGGGCTCCCGGGAGGGACATGGGGCTGAAGGAGGAGGGGGTCTGGAAGCCCCCCGGCCCAAAAGGTGGGGACCGGATCTTGGCTGCCTGGGAGGCCGCTGCCGCTGCCTGCTGGGGGCGGTGCGTGGGAGGGGGGCCCCACGGGGAGCAACAGAACAGAGGCAGGGGATCAGCCTTGAAGGAACGACCCCTGTGGGCCTGGCTGGCCAGGACAGACACCCCACCGCCCACCACATATCTGAGCTGGCCCTTCTGCCCCCTCCCGCTCCTCCTGCTCTGAGCTCCAGCCCAGCCTGATGGGGCTAAGTTGTTGGGTAGCGGGGAGGGAGCCCGCCTGGGAGACTCTGGGGGAGGGGAGGGGAGGGGAGGAGGATGGGACAAGGAGAGAAGCAAGGGAGGGGGAGGGAAGGAAGGGAGGTATGGAGGGGCCAGATCAGCTCTGCCCATTTCACAGACAGGAAAGCCGAGACTGGTTGGGAGGGGGGCTGTCGGGGGGTGTTACCTGGGCGACGAAGCCTGGGGGGCGGGTGCCTGAGGCCCAGGCAGGGGTGGGGGTTTGTCCAGAGCTTGGAGCGGGGTTGCTATGGCGAGAGATCTGCGCCAGGATCTGTCCCGCGGAGGCCGGCGGCGGCGGCTGGGCGATGCCCCCCGTGGGGGCGAGGCTGCCACTCCTAGGTAGATGCACAGGCACCGAGCTCAGGGACAGGGGACGGGCCGATGCCCAAGCCTGCGCGCACACACACACATGCATGCACCCCCCTCTACCCCCAAAAACGCTCGTGTGCCTGGCTCCCCACCCCCAAGCCGGGTCCCGTGTGGGCAGTGGGTCTCACCGGAAGCTGTCGGGGGCCGGGCGAGGTGCTGGGGGGAAGGCGTTTGCCTGGGAGAACAGGTGCTGACCAGTGGGGACGGCGCCCGAGGCCACGGAGCCCGAGGCCACGGCTTTACTCTGGTCTGCGGGAGGAGGAGGGCGGCAGGAGGTGGGGGGAGGGGCCACCCATCGACCTGCCCATCTGTCACCAACCCCCACCTGCCTCATTCCCTCGGGCCGCCGGTGGGGACTGGGGTACCTGGGTTCAGGCTGGGGAAGATCTCGGCAAACCTTGGGTCTCGGTCCTGGCTGAACAAGGTGTCGGCCTTCTCCAGCGGCTTCCCGAGCTCGGGGCCCGGCCCCGCCGCGGTCCCGGCCTGGACCGGCACCTGGACCTGGAGGGGCAGGGGTGGGGATACATTCTCCGTTACGTCCTCTGACCCGTCGGCTCCTCGAGGGCAGAGATCGTGCCCACCGACCACTTGATTCTACTCTTCCTAGTAATCGGTACAGTGCTCTCCGCACACACTAGGGAAGGCGCTCAGTAAATGCTTTTGATTGACTGGCCCCCTTCCAGCCCCCATCACTTGCTTGACTTGGGTGACGGGGTCCCTTTCCAGCCTCACCCCCGCAGCCCCAGGACAGTTGGGGTCCTGGGCCACCACCCACCGCCTCCACCCCGGGCACTGGCCATGATTCCAGGGACTGAGAGGGGTGGGGACAGGCCATGCTATACCCCTCCACTTGGGTAAGGGGGCCCGGGCCACCTCTCTAAGCACCCCACTCCGGCCGGCTCACCTGGGTGGGATCGTAGCCCGCCAGCCCATCTCGGACCGTCTCCAACTCTGACGGCTGCTGCTGCTGCTGCCTGGGGGTCACCAGAGGAGAACACACCATGTGAGAGACTGGGAGCAAACCACACGGGAAATGGGAGGGATGGATTGGAGGGGGGGCTGGGGCAGACCACATGAGAGAGCAGGGGAGTCGGAGAGAATCAGGAGAGGAGTAGGTGGCCACAACTCCAGGACTAAGGTCCACCCGGTAAGAATGACCATATTTCTTGAGGCCCGGTGAGCTGGTCCTTAACTATGAGGTTGGGGTCGCCTCTCCTATAAGATACCTCTCAACCCCACCCCCTTACATCTCCCCACCTGACTCCCCATCAGTAGGGCTGAAAGGTTAAGAGTGTGGGCCTCCCGGCTAGCTAAGCCACCTGGATGGTAGTGGTGGGGGTTGGGGGGGGGGAATGGGGATGGGGGGACCTCTGCCCATCCCAGCTCCTCACCTGGGGGCCAGCTGGCCAGGACCCATATCCAGGGGTAGACTGGCCGTCGGGCCCAGCTGCGGTCGCTGCAGGGAACCGGACAGGGCTGGTCGCGGCTCCTGGCTGGAGTTCCTGGGAGATTGGGGCCGGATGCGGGGAGAGAGAAAAAGCGCAGGCTTAGATGGGTGGGGGGCGGGGGGAGCGGTCTAAGCCCTCCACCCTCACTGTGTTCCCCCTCCCTCTCCCCAACACCCCTTGGCCCTCAGAGCTGGGCCCAGAAAGAAATCAGGTTGCAACTGAGAAATCGGAGTTTTTAGCCTAAATCCCCTCTGAAGGCGCCCAGGACAGCGCTGGGCACACAGACACAGCAGGATTCCAGCCTGGCAGGAAGAGAGCGTCCACCCCCGGACCCATACTTGACATTGGTGTTGGTGCAGATGATGTACTCGATCTCATCCGAGTATGGGTTCTGGAAGGTGAAGGAGCTGGTCCTCATCCAGAGGCACTCACGGTTCTTGGACCGGAAGCGGAACATGACGGACAGGACCTGCCCTTTCAACTTCACCACCTGTGAGGTTTGGCACACGTTCGGTACCGGGGCCAGGGCAAGGGGAGAGGGATCTCAGGTTAACGGCCCCAAGCAAACCAACCTCCCTCCCCGGGCCCCCGACCTGGGCCCCCATCCTCCTGTGCCCCAAGCCACCACCCGCCCTGAGCCCTTGGCCGGCTTCCCGTGTCCACCCAAACCCAGCCCCTTCCCTTGGCCTCGGAGACATTGACTCTTTCTTGAGAGGGTCATTGACCTGTCACTTTACCCCTTGACCACACCATCCTGGCAGCTCTTTGACGACAGGGTGTGCACCTCCTCCCCAGCCCCACCACCGTGGGTCTACCCTGTCTCCCTGTCGGGTTGGGTTCAGACAGTTCATAACGGTCCCCACCCATCTGTCCCGCTGCTCGTTCCGTCCGCCAACCCCAGGACCCCAGAGAGGCGCCGCCAAGAGAACTCTCCCAGGCCGATGACACCCACCCCGTCTCTCTCCTGGGGGATCACCCCAGGGTGGCTCTGACTTCCTCACCTTGACCCCAGCCCCGTCCGTCCCGCCTGGTGACATCGGTGGCACGTACCTGCTGGAAGCTGTCTCTCAGGAGCTGCTGGTCTTCGGGATGGCAGAACTCCACGATGTCCTTTCCCAGCAGCTCCTGGGGCCGGGGGAGGGCAATTAGCATCCTGGGGCGGGAGGGATCGCCAGGGGGCAGGAGGAATCCCTGAAGGGCAGCAGGGAACCCCAGGGATCCTCGCTCTGGTCCAACATTAAATCGGCCCTTCCCAGGGGGCAGTCTCGGGACCACGGGTGGCTCCGGGCCCCTAGAGGAGGGCTGGCTTCGAGTCGGGGCCCGGACAGGGGAGTGCAGATGGGGAGGACGGTCCCTGCACGCTCAGATGTCCGGAAACCGAATGAGGGAGGGGGCCGGGGCTCAGGGACAGCATGCCCCCCTCTGTCGGCCCCCATGCGGACCCTGACCTGTGGCTGGTAACCCACGGTGGCCACACAGCGGTGGTCGACGAAGGTGAAGATGCCCTCGGTGTTGTGGCGAGAGATGAACTCAGTGGGTTGGCAGGTGCTACTCAGGTCGCTGCAGCTGGGGGAGCTGGTAACCTGCGGCAGAAGACTGAGGGTTCACCCACTGCCCGGCCCCACCCAAACCCTTCCCCGGCCCCCTGCCCCAGCCTCTGAGCACTGGCTGGCCCTTCACTCCGCCACACCAGGCCGTTCCCCCGGCAGCCGGGGAAGAGAAAGGACTGGGGCCAGAGAGATAGGACTGAAGGCGAGGAGGGTGGAAAACGGCAGCCCTTGGAGAACTCCAAACCGCCCCCTCCTGCCCCCAGGAAGGACTCGCCTGCCCCTTCCCCCCATCCCTGGCTCTTGGGGGCTCACCTGCAGCCGGCCGATAGCCACGAGGCAGAACTTGCTTCCCTGGCCGGCTTCCGGGTCCTCATCCGGCAGTGAGACACCTGTGTCAATGCGGGGACACGGGAAGAAGGGGCAGGAGTGGACACGTGGGCGGGGGACGCGGGACGGGAGACACACGGAGTGGTTGGGGAAGTGGGAACGAGGCTCGGCCCAACACCCTTGCCCTGACCACCGCCTTCCCTCCTGGACCGCCTCGCCCCTCACCCGTCTGTCTGTCCTCCGCTAATGGACTTGCCCCGTGCCTAGTGGCTGACAGCTAGACTGGTCTCTGTCCCCGCCCGCCCCCACAGAATGCAAGGCCCTCGAGGACAGGGACCGTGCCTGTCATTCCTCGTGTGCGCTCCGCAGGCCTCCGGCACAGCGCTGGGCACGCAGAAGGGCCCGGCCCTTTGCTCGGAGAACAGTAGCGCTCCGCACCCAGCAGGCACCCAGCAAAGCGCGCTGACAGCACTGCTTGCAATGACTGTGGTGAAACCCCATGGTTCCGAGCCTGATCACGGCCGCAGCCTTTGCGCTTTTGGGCCCGAGCCCCCCGGTGGATCCAACCGCTCCCCCCGCTCACCTGCGGGGGGCCAGGCCTTGATGTAGCCCGTGCAGTGCACCACCACGAAGTGAGGCTCCCCGTCCTTCACGGACCCCAGGCCGTTCCTGGGGGACACACGAGGCTCACCCACGGTTGAGGCTCCCTCCGGCCCACCCCTGGCTCTCCGACCCTAGCTCACGTCTGCCATACAACTCAGGCCCCCCACCCGGGGGTCCCGAGTCGTCACGTCCTCCCCACTCCTCGGTTCCCAATGATTGGTAAGCCAGTGCCCAGCCTTGGGGAAGGGCAGAAGGAAGACCTGGGCGCAGGCAGCCACCAGGAAGGTGGAAAGGGAAATAGGTCTGGGGGCTGAGGTAGAGCCTCAAGTGGGGTGGGGGTCCTCACCGACACCGATTCCTCATGAAGCTCAACCTGTTCATGGAGACTGGGTCCACCGGGCTGTTGCCGCACCTGTCCCAGACACGTGAGTCATGTAAGACCCCAAGTGAGGCTCTGGCGTTGCTGGGGGGGGGGGGGGGGGGGGGCGCGGGGGGCGGGGGGGGCGCGGCGTCACATGGCTGGGCAGGGTGGTAGGCGGAGGCAGGAGCTGAGCCTGGAATCGCTGGACCCTCCCCATCCCCCACCCACCTCCCACTCCAGGGAAGCCACAGAGCCAAGACCAAAATGACTGAAACCACAACTCCCAGCCCTCGCCCACACCGACCGCCCCACTGAGCCCCTGTCCCCGGCACCTCATACGGCAGATGAAGGAACGTCGGGACCCCATGCACATCCGCATGGATGACTGCTGCCCTTCCTTCTTCACTGTCCCCGTCTTCAGGTCCAGGATGCGGCCTGCAGGGGCACACAGGGACGCTGGGGATGGTGGGGTGGCCGTGGGGCCAGCAGGGGCCAGTGAGGGGCAGTGGTAGGATGTGGCACACCGGGGCGGGGGAGGGCTTCCAGTCCCAGAGGTGACATGGGGAGGTCAGGTGGCAGAGAGGGGATAGGGAAGGCAGGGGGACAAGGACAGGGGGATAACACCTAGGGGGCCGCTCACCGGTTAATGCGTTTTCCGAGGTGGAGAGTTGCTCCCGCAGCTTGTCCGTGTCGTCGGGGTGCACCTGGTCGTACAGGGAGCTGCCGAACCACTCGGACTGCGGCTGGTTGAGGACGGGCGTCACCGAATCGGACACGTAGACCACGCGGCCCGTCTCGCACGAGACGATAAACAGAAAGCCGTCCGCCGCCTCCAGGATAAGGTGCTTCAGCTCCTGGATGGGCCCAAGGGGGATGGGTGACTGGGGCGGGTGGGGATGACAGGGGAATGGGAATGATGGGATGTGGGGGGGGATGACCTGGAGTGGGGGGAGATGATCGGAGGTGTCCAGGTACACGGGATTCACTCCAACATCCCGTCCCTTCCCCTGTGGCCACCCTGAGCAGGTGCTTCTGGCTCTGATACGCCATCAGTGCCTGGGGTGGATGGCTCGGCCTGGGATTTGGCATCCGCCCCATCCCCGGCGACAGGCAGCATGTTCTTTCAGGTCAGGGGTCACCCTGTGACAGCCCTGCTTCTGCCCATCTCTCCTCCCCATTCTCCCCCCGGCCCCTACGACACGGGCATGCCACAGGTAGGGCACGGGTGGAGGGTGCGGACGGACCTGGTCGGTGAGGAAAGACGGCTTGTAGGTGCCGTCGGCAGAGGTGTTGCCGGTCCCACGCAGAGACTTCATGTGGGACACGGCCATGCGCAGGATGGTCAGCTTGTCGGGCTTGCGGGCCAGGGCGCTGCAGGTGGGCACCATGTCCGACAGCTCGGTGATATACGCCGTCATCTTGTTGCGCCGGCGCCGCTCGATCTCACTGTGGTTCTCTCTGCACGGGCGGTGGGGAGGACGGGGGGGGGTCGGCCCGGGGGAAGAGCTTGGCCATGAGCCGGTGGGGAACACCCCTGGAGACCCGGGGTGGAGCACGCGGAGGGGAAGCAGAACCCCGAACGTCCGGGGCAGCGCGGCTGGGTGGTGGGGAGGATGAGGGGGGTACCCACTCTGCCACACTGCGGCACCCCAGCCCTACCTGGCCAATCTCTCTTTGTCCGCCGAACTCTGCTCATCGTCCGACCTGGAGACGGAACCGGCCAACTGAGCCACAGCCCAACCAAGTGGGGCGGTGGAGGGGGCAGGGAGCTGAGGGGACAGGCCACCGCCTCCGCCCTGGGACAACTGGTGGTGGATAGGGGTGTCGGGGCTGGGGTGTGGGAGGTTGGGCGTCGGGGGCTGGAGGAGAGAGGCACGAAAACTAGAACTAGAAGTGGAGAGGAGTGAGGAAAGGGGGTCTCCTGGGGACGGTAGAAGGTCCAGGAGATAGACAGGATGCTGTGTCGGTCTCCCTGGGCAGTGCCAACCTGGGAGCTGTGGCGCCGGGCTGCTTTGGGGCCAGGCGAGGATGGGGGAAACAGGCCGGGCTTGACCTTTGAGGACTTGGGGAGGACCCTGAGAGAGGCAAGCGTTTGAGGGTCTCCTCCAGGCCTTCGCTGACTTGACTTTCGCTTCCCCTCCCCGCTTTCCCCTATGTCACCTATGCCCTTGGCTGTGGACCCCTTGGATGCTCGCCTCAGCCATCATGTCCCTATCTTTACATGGCCCCATTTCCCCTCTCTGTCATTTACGTCGTCTGTCTCCCCTTTTAGTGGGCAGAGGTTGATTCTATTTTATTGTACTTGCCTGGGCGTTTAGTCCAGTGCTCTGCACCCAGTAGGCACTCAAAAATACCACTGCTTTGCTGACTGATTGGGATGTTGACTGGGATTGATTGGAGAGTTGACAGAACAATGACCCCTGAGGGACAGCCCCTGCCCCCACCCTTACCCCTGCCGTCCCAGAAGGTCCAGGGCTCTGCCTCTGCCCTTGGCACCAGCACGTTGGGAAGAACCGTGAGCTGATATCCCCTCAAGATCCCCCACTCTCGTGGTTAGTCAGACAGACCATCCCACTGCCCTAGACTTTCCCCCAAATGCCCCAACGCTCCCCCAGTGACCCAGCACAGAACGTCTGACACAGCTGACTCTCCCCGCTCCATTCCTGACTCCCCAGTGATTCCAGCATCAGTTGGCACCTCTGGATCAAGGTAGTGTTGGGTCCCACTCACCTGGCAAACCGCTCCCGGTCACTGGGCATCTGATCGTCATCACACCTGGAGAGGGAGTGGGTCGGTGGGCGCCCGGAGTGACTGGACCCCAGAGTGCTGCACGCTGGGGTGGCTCCCTCCCTCCAAACCCCCACCCACCACCCGAGGTTGGGCCTCAGCCATGGGCAGGGGTGGGGAGGGCTTGGTGGGGCCAAACCAGGGGGAGGAAGGCTGGGGAGTAGAACATCTTGAGGACTCTCACCTGAGGAATTTACTGTTCCCTTCACCGTCATCGTCGAAATCCAAGCTGGTAACGAGAGTGAGGGAGGCCCATTATCCCCCAGGGACCCCCTTCCCACCAGCCTGCCCCCAAGAAGCTCTTGGGGACCTTCAGGGGAGCAACTATCAACTCCCCAACCCCAGGACATTGTTCCTTGACTCACCCTCCACATTCTAACCCCAACAGGAATCAGTAGCAGGCCAGACTCAGGCCAGGTCAGTCGGTCTGTCTGTCTGGGCTCTGCCTGCCCCTGGGGGTTGGTCAGCTGGGGGCAGGGAAGAAAGAGAGAGGGGACTGGGGGCACCCTGGAGGAAGAGAGGGATGGGTAGAGGAGACTGGAGCCTGGGGGAGGGCCATGCAGGGAAGGGACAAATGGGCAGGCAGATGGCAGTGAGCACTCCTGCACCTGAAGAAGAGGGTGCTGGGGAGAACTTGGGCCCACATTGCGTCCCCTCCAGAAGCAAGTCCCTGGGAGATATGTTGGTGGGGGAGCAAACTCCCTCCCCGCCCCCCGTCCTCTCCCCAACCCGACGCTCACTCACCCTGGTGGCCGCCGCTTAATGGCCCTCTGGACGCCGGCCCCTCCAGTCTGGACTCCGGGGGCCAGGGCCGTGCCCAGCGGTGACACGTCCGACGTCATTTCTGCAGGGAGACAGAATGCGCAAAAGAAGCCGGTTACCTCAAACCTGCCTCCTTGGGGTCCCTGCCAGCAGGACCCTCACTGCCGCAGATCTAGCTTCCTAGGGAGACCCCTGCTTTGACGACTTCCCCGGGGCCCCACCCTGTGGGCTCAGGGCCACCACACACTGTTTTCGTATGTTCAAAAGCTCCTTTTGTTAAAGAAATGGGTTCCTTGCCAAGAGGGGAGGGGTTTGGGGGCGCTTCATCAGAAACGTCAATCTCTGCCCTGGCCTCAACCTGGAATGCCCGGAGAGAGAGAGACAGAGATGGAAGCGGGGAAGAGATGAAGAGGCAGGGGGAGGAGAGAGGGAGGGGAAAGAGTGAGAGAAAGAGAGAAGGGGGCACAGAGTGAAAAGGACAGGAGGTGGACACTGAGTGAGGGAGAGGCTGGGAAAAGGACAGAAAGAGCGAAAGAGACAGAGAGACACAGAGAGGCAGAGAAAGGAGCGAGGCAGGGCCGCATCTGAGACCAGACTTTGGAAGGGCAGGATGCCAATTAACAGATCCTTCCCCAGCTTCCCTCAGGCCCGAGGCACCTTCCTCTTCTCCCTGGCAGCTTTCTGGATTGGGGATGGGGGGATCCCAAGATCCTGCTATCCAGAGGGCCACGGGGAGGCGGAGATGATGGGCTGCTGCTGACGACGATATGAGAGGGGGCATGTAAGGATGGGGAAGGGGGTACAGGGACACTTGACGGTTGGGGGAGAGAGGGGAATCTGAAGCTGTTTGTCCTTTAGCCGGCTAGGCTATAAAGGGACAGAGCAGCGTGGTCTAATGATTAGAACACGGACCTGGGAGTCAGAAGGACCTGGGTTTGAATCCCACTCTACCACTTGTCAGCTGCGTGGCCTTAGGCAAGCCACTTGACTTCTCTGTGCCTCAGTTACCTCATCTGGAAAATGAGGATTAAGACTGTGAGTCCCATGTGGGATGGGAACTGAGTCCAACTGACAACCTTGTATCTACCTCAGCGTTTAGTAAAGTGCCTGGCACACAGTAAATGTATAATAAAATCATTTAAAACAATAAAAAAAGGGACATGGGAGCCAGCTCTCAACTTCCTACTCTGTCCCTGAGGGGCTGGTGGAAGCTGGGGGAGGGAGAGGGGCTGCTGTAAAACTCCCAAAACCCCACCCCAAGCACCCACTCTCCCCATCTTTGGAGTCCTTGAAATCCCCCACCTCCTGGAAACCTTCTGTGCGGGAGAAGGCCGGGGGGGAGGGGGGAAACAACTCGAAGTAGAGCGAGAGTGAGAGGTAGAAAACAGACAGTAAATAGTCCCCGCTGCAGCAGATGTGATTGAAACCAGATTTATTCGTTAATTAAAGAGGCTGCGTGCTCCTTCCCCCTTTCTCCCCCCAACACCCCCGTACTGCAAGGTTCCCCGGGGAACGACGACGAGGACATCTGGGGTCAAAGGTGCAGGGCTGCAGCCTCAGAGAAGTGCCTTTTAAAGAGGGGAGAGGGCAGGCGGGAAGTCGGCCAGGACAGAAGTGGGTGGGGGGGCTTCCACCGCCCCCTCCCCCAGCTTAGCTAAACCCCTTAACCATGGTGTCTCATGGAGGACCTAAACTGTAAGCTCATTCTCGACTATAAACTCATCGTGGGCAGGGAATGTGACTGCTTATTGTTACACTGTACTCTCCAAAGTGCTTAGTACAGTGCTCTGCACACAGTAAGGCTCAGTATATATGACTGACTCACTGAATGAAGGACCTCCCCCCTCCACCGATTCCCACATCTGCCCCGGTGGGAGGTGGGGAGGGGCAAAGCTCACTGTCTCAATTCCACGGAGGAGGAAACGCAGGCCCAGAGAGGTTTCATGACTGGCCGAGGGGACACTGGGTGGGGGGGATGGGACACGGCCGGCCGAAGGCGGGGCTGGGACCAGACTCGGGGTCTCCTTCCTCCGGCCCCTCCCTGCTCCGGCCACTAGCTTCTCAAAGTGGGGTACCCCAGCCACCCGCTGGCAACCCAGACTCCCTGGGGTCCCATAGCCAGCCTGGTGGGGGCACGGGGATGGAGTCCGTGTAGGAAGCGCACACTAGGGACGTGGTGAGGGAGAGGCAGAGAGGATAGGGTTCTAATCCCAAAATGAACCCCAGCTTACTCTGCGGCCTCTGGCTTTACCTCTCTGGGCCTCAGTTTCCCCACTTGTAAAACGGGAATCATAACCGTAGTATTTGTGAAGCGCTTCCTATGGGTTAGGCACTGTTCTAAGCTCTGGGATGGATGCAAGATAATCGTGTTGGACACTGTCCCTGCCTCATATGGGGCTCACAGTCTTAATCCCCATTTTAAAGATGCATTAACTGAGGCCCAGAGAAGTCAAGTGACTTGCCCAAGGTCACAGAGCAGACAAGTGGCGAACCAGGAATTAGAATCCTGGTCCTTCTGACTTCCAGGCCCAGGTTCTAGCCATTGGGCCATGCTGCTTCTCAACAGAACCAACTCTCTCTCACTGCACTTCAGCTGTGAGCCCCATGAGGCCCAGAGCCTGTGTCCAAACTGGTTACCGTGAATCGACCCCAGTGCTTCACTCAGCGTCTGGCAGGTGGAAGGCGTATGATAAGCACCACCACTAGAATGGCTACGATTGTACCAGTGGGCTGTGGGTGGCACAAGCTGGCCCACTGCTCTCAGGGATGGGCCCAGGTCTACCCACCTTCAAACTCTATTGAAGACCCACTTGCTCCAAGAGACCTTCCCTGACTAAGCTCTCCTTTCCTCTCCTCCCACTCCCTTCTGCGTTGCCCTGACTTGTTCCCTTTATTCAGCGCCGCCCCCCCCCCAGCACTTACAGCTGTCATTTATTGATTTATATTAATGCTTGTCTCCTCCTCTAGACTTTAAGCCCCTTGTGGACAGGGAATGTCTCTGTTACGTTATTATACTGCACTTTCCCAAGTGCTTAGTACACTGCTCTGCGCACAGAAAGCGCTCAGTAAATACAATTGACTGCCTGATCGCTGCAGTTCCTGAGGTGAAGGCAGCTGGTTGCCGGTGGAAGGTGGCCAAGGGGGATGCCTGCCTCCCCACTAATCTTGATAAAGGCCCCTCCCAGCTGTCCGTCCATCTTCCCCTTCACGATGTCCCAGACCAGGCTGGGACAACGCCACTTTTGAATGCCCCAAGATCCAGCTACCCTGATGCCCCCCCGCCTCCCTCCACTGCCTATTAATCTCTTAGGAAGGTCAGCGGTGGGGGGAAAGGGTGATGGGGGGGATGGGAGAGGAAGGGGAGGTTGGGGGGTGGGGGATTCATTCATTCAATAGTATTTATTGAGCGCTTACTATGTGCAGAGCACTGTACTAAGCGCTTGGAATGAACAAATCGGCAACAGATAGAGACGGTCCCTGCCGTTTGACGGGCTTACGGTCTAATCGGGGGAGATGGACAGACAAGAACGACGGCAATAAATAGAGTCGATGGGAAGAACATCTCGTAAAAACAGTGGCAACTAAATAGAATCGAGGCGATGTACATTTCATTAAAATAAATAGGGTAATGAAAATATATACAGTCGAGCAGACGAGTACAGTGCTGAGGGGAAGGGAGAGGGGGAGGAGCAGAGGGAAATGGGGGAAAAGAGGGTTAAGCTGCGGAGAGGTGAAGGGGGGGTGGCAGAGGGAGTAGAGGGAGAAGGGGAGCTCAGTCTGGGAAGGCCTCTTGGAGGAGGTGGGGGAGAGGAGTGATAGAGGGGGGATGGGAGAGGAAGGGGAGGTTGGGGGTCTGAGAACCAGGTGGGTGCCTGGGACCTAATAAGGAAGCGGTCAGCGCCTGCCCCCCACCAGTGGGACGGCTTCTGGGTTTCTTAATAATGATTGTATTCGTTACGCGCTTACTATGTATCCAGCACTGTTCCAAGCACTGAGTAGATACATGCTAATTAGGATGGACTTGGTCCCTGACCCACATGGGGCTCACAGTCTTCATCCCCATTTTCCAGATGAGGGAACTGAGACCTGGGCAAGTCCTTAACACAAGGTCACACAGTAGACACACAGTGAAACTGGGATTAAACCCAGGGCCACCTGACTCCCAGGCCCATGGTTAATCTACTAGGACATGGGTTCTTCTGTTTGGTGCAGTTCTCCAAAGAGACAGACCTCGGCCACGGACGGACAGAATAAAAGGTCAGGGTCAGGCTGCCAGCACCCATGACGAGAACCGGGCCATCGTTGGGGGCTGAGGAAAGAGGGCTGGGGGCCAGCACTCTCTTCCTGAGGATAATGGACAGCCAGGGGTGGGGGGAGGTTCTTAGGACCAAAACCTTAAAGAAGTGGGGGGATTCTCAGACAAAGTGATCCTGTACCTCAGCCCCCATGCAAACCTCAAATCCATAAAGATCTGCCTCTCTCCACTTTCCTCCTCACATCCACCCGGCTGTAATAAACGGACACCTCGTGGCAAGGCTGGGGACCCGGAGAGTGGGGAGGGGGGGCTCTGAGGTTGCCCATGAGAAGGGGAAACACGTTCCCCCAACTCCCCTCAAGCAAAGTCAACAGCCCGCTGCGATCACGAACTGCAATAAAATCCCTGAGCCCAGACTCTTCCCCTGCCCAGACTCACCACTCCCCAAGGGCACACATGGGGAATTATGCCATCTCTGAAAACAACTCCAGTGGAGTGTGTGTCCAAAAAAAAAAAAAGTGTTGTAATAAGGGGTTCAAAAGGTGTGACCTGATGGAAACAGTCTAAGTCTGGGAGGAGCCTGGAAACCTGAGTTCTCCTCCCAGCTCTGCCATTGGCTTGCTGTGTAACCCGAGGCAAACCACAACCTCTCTGGGCCTCACTTCCCTCATCTGTAAAATGGGGATAAAATAACCTACTCTCCGTCCCTTTAGAATGTGAGCCCCGTGGGGGACAAAGACTCTCTGATCTATCTCATATCTACTCCGGCAGCTGGTACACAGTAAATTTATAATAAAGGCCATAATTATTATGCTTATTAATTGTTTGAGTGCCCATCTCCCCCACTGGGCTGCCAACTCCTCGAGGGTAGGGATTGTGTCCACTAGTTCTACTGTCCTTTCCCAAGTGCTGCGTAGAGGCCTCAGCTGTCAGTAGGTGCTCAATCACTTCTATTGATTGAAGGTTGGGAATCAGAGGGATTCTAACCCAAACCACTGTCAAAGCTAATCAGGCCACGCTCCAGGCCAGCAAAATTAACAATAATAATAATAATAATGGTATTTGCTCAGTGCCAAGCACTGAACCAAATGCTGGAGGAGATATAATCAGCTCACACTCCATCCCTATCCCACTGAGGGCTCACAATATAAGGAGGAGGGAGAGCAAGCATTTCATCCCCATTTTACAGATGAGGAAACTGAGGCAAAGAGAAGTTAGAAGTTTCCTCCTACGTAGACTGTGAGCCCCATGTGGGACCTGATTATCTTGTTTCTACCCCAGCATTTAGTTTAGTGCTTGGCACAGCACTTAAATTCCACAATTATTATTATTTGTATGTGACTTGACCAAATTCACACCACAGACAAGCCAGGATTAGAAACCAGATCTCCTCATTCTTGTGGCACTTTATGAGCTCTTACTTGATGCAATCAACCGTATTTATTGAGCACTTACTGTGTGCAGAGCACTGTATTAAGCACTTGGGAGAGTACAATGAAACAGAATTGGTAGATACATTCCCTGCCCATACTGAGCTTACAGTTTCGAAGTGCAGACCACTGTACTATGGCCCCAGGGGAATACGACACAGTTGTTGGATACGACCCCTGCCCGCAAGTAGCTTAGAGTCTAGAGGAAGGAAGCTTCCAATCTAGGATTCTCTGCTCAAAGAATGACGATCCTCCTCGCTTCCTTGATAAGCACCCCTCACCCCCGCATCCCTCCCGCAAAAAAAAGCAGGTCTGTCTGCCGCCAAATGATCATGACGCCAATTTTCCACCTCCCTCACCTACATCACCCCACCAGCGCCCACGGAAAGCATGGGTCTCGCTCACCAGAGAGTGGGAGGTGGGGGAGAGAAAGACATTCCAGCCAGAACTCCTTGTGGGTGGGGGCAGGTGCCCCAGGGAGGGGGGTTAAAGCTCATTTGTGAGCAGGGAATGTGTCTGTTATATTACTATATTCTGCTCTCCCTAAGTGCTTAGGACGGTGCTCTGCACACAGTACAGGCTCGATAAAGACGATTGATTAAAAAGTAAAACACCTTTGATGCAAAATGTTGCCCCAGCTGAGGAGGGAGAAACAACTGTTTGTTCAGTAATGGCTCAGGGACTTGCACAGAGTAAGAGCTTAACAAATACCATCATTATTATTATTAACTAGCCCAGGAGCGGGGCAACAGCTGACCCAACTGTGTCCTCGATCCCGGGGGAAGTCATGGGTGGCGGGGGGGGGGGGGGAATCCCTGGTTTGGTTGGACCATGGCCACGGGGGGCTGGTGGTCACTACCGGGTCAGTTGTAGCAGGAGACTACGGTTTTATTCCATCATTCAGCACTTCCTGAGCAGTGCCCAGGTGGTGCCCACCAGGGGAAATAAAGAGGAGAAGTGGATCATCATTATCTGGGGAGGGGCGGGGAACTAGCTCAGTTCCCGAAACAAGGGAAGCTGGGGTGGGGCAGTGGGTGAGGGAGAAGAGGAGGGAGAGGAAGGTGGGGGGAGAATAGGAGACAGAGAATAGGAGGAGGTGGGGAGAGAAGGAATGCATGGCCTAATGAATAGAGCCCAGGCCTGGGAGTCATAAGGACCTGGGTTCTAATCCTGCCCCCACCACTTATCTGCTCTGGAAACTTGGACAAGGTACTTCACTTGTCTGGGTCTCAGTTCCCTCATCTGTAAAATGGGGATGAAGACTGTGAACACCTTGTGGGACAGGGACTGTGCCCAACCTGATTACTCTGGATTTACCCCAGTGCTCAGAACAGCAGCTGATACATAGTAAGTACTTTTTAAAAAAAGAAAGGGGGGGTGAGTGGGGAGCAGGAGGGGAAGAGGTGGAGAGGGAGAAGGATTACTGGTCAGGGAGGAGGGCTGTGATTGACCTGAGGTGGGTCCAACAGTGCTGGGAGGCCCAGGCCTTTCAGGCCCCAGCCAAGGCTGCCCCAACAATAACCAGCAGGTCACAGGAGCTGGCGCAGGTTTCTAAGGATGCCATTAGCCTCCTGGCACAGACCACTGGCCGGCTCGGGACACTGAGCCCACCCCCTCACCAAACTGCTGTTTTGTAGGGCCAGGGGCAGGGGAGGGAGATTCAGGAAAAGTAGAGGAAGGGAGGGGACGGTGGGGAGGAGGGGGGGCACTTCTTCTCCCTCTCCCTCCAGCAGGCTGAGCTCTCTTTCCTTCCGGGGGGGGGGGCACAGAAAGGGGGGGCATCATCCACAGGACCATCGATGCCTCTAGAATAACAGATGGTGGGGAGGAGCGATTTTCCCTGCCACCCCACTCCGAAACCCAACTCCATTAGTCAGCCTGACCCCACACCCATTTGGGGGGGAAAACTCCAGTTTGCGGGATTTTTTCCACCCGCTGGGTCCCGTTTTGCCCAGCTGCGAAAAAAGCAACATATCCGGGGGGGGGGGGGGGGGGGGGGGGCGGCGGGGGCGTGATTGAAAACATCAGGAATCCTTTAAGATGAGTCAACTTCCATTTCCCCTAATTAATCAATGCCATTTATTGACACCTACCACGTGCAATGCACTGTACTAAGTGCTTGGGAGAGGACTCGGAGAGCTCCCCATCTAGTCGGGGAAACAGACAGTAAGATAAATTAGAGAGCTAATGAACACCAAGCAACTCCCCAATCACCACCATCTACGGCACCCCTAAAAGACAGGCATAAAGTGAGGTGACCCCAATCAGACAGAGGCCTGCAGGACCAGCCTACACAGCTTCAAGACCTCAGCCTCATTAACCTCTTCCTTCTTCCCCGTACCCCAACCCGATCCTCGCCAAAACAATCATCCACAGTCCTTGGGTCCCCTACATCCTTTCTGAGGGGTGTCCCCACCCCGGCCTCTGGATCCATTTCCCACAAGACCCTCTCTCCAAGAAGACACCAGTCACAACCCGGCCACCCTTTTACTTTTTCAATAGCATTTTTTAAGTACTTACTATGTGCCAGGCACTATACTAAGTGCTGGGATCAGATTGGGCACAGCCCATGTCCTACATTGGGTGAGGCCCAGAGAAGTGAAGTGACTTCCCCAAGGTCACACAGCAGACAAATGGTGGGGCCGGGATTAAAACCCAAGTCATCCAACTCCCAGACCTGCTTCACACCTCTCCCCAAACTCACTCCCTTAGCATCCTGCTCCTGTCTCTCTTTGAACACGACCCTCGCCCACCATCTGGACCTCCCCCCAAACTCCCCACTCCTCTCCTACCAATTACTCAACAGTATTTATTGTGCACTCTAAAGAGCGCGGTAATAACAATAATAGTGGCATCTGTTGAAGGCTTACTGTGTGCCAGGCACTGTACTAAGCTCTGAGTTGGACACAAGCAAATCGGGTTGGACGCAGTTCCTGTCCCACACGGGCCTCACGGTCTTTATCCCCATTTTGCGGATGAGGTAACTGAGTCACAGAGAAGTGAAGCGACTAGCCCCAGGTCCGGCGGCCGACGAGTGGCAGGGCCGGCGACAGACCCCGAGTCCTCTGACTCCCTGACGCGGGCTCTATCCACTAGGCCACGCTGCTCCTCGAGGGAGAATAAGTAGACGCGATCCTTATCCTCAAAGAATTTCAATCCAGTGGGGGAGGCAGATTCTACAATAAGTTAGAAGCCGGGGATGAAGGCGAGTATAAAGGCCGGTACAGGAGTGGTGGGGTGAGTGCCTGAGTGCTCAGGGGGTGAGGAGGGGTGAGTACCTGAGTGCTCAGGGGGTGAGGACTCGCGGGGAGAAGTGACCCAGTAGGGAGGAAAATAGGGTGGGGAGTTGAGGGGT
This sequence comes from Ornithorhynchus anatinus, assembly GCF_004115215.2. Taxonomy (NCBI): domain Eukaryota; kingdom Metazoa; phylum Chordata; class Mammalia; order Monotremata; family Ornithorhynchidae; genus Ornithorhynchus; species Ornithorhynchus anatinus. The sequence goes on along the minus strand of NC_041753.1, from coordinate 2,244,848 downwards.
TTGTCAAGGAAGGCTTCCTGGAGGAGATGAGCTTTATCGGAGGACTGTGAAGACGGGGAGAGGAGGGGTCTGTGGGCCAGCCTGCGGTCACCTCCTGGCTTCTGTCACTGCCCTCTAACCCCAGCCCCCACCCCGGCCACCTTGGGGCCCTCCTCCTCCTCCTCTTCCTCCATCTCACGGCCTTCTGCCCCCCGCCCCCGCCGCCCCTTCCCCTCGGTGTCTTCTGGCCCCCTTCAGCCCTCTGGCGAGCCCCACCCCCTCCTCCTCAGCCCCCCGCAACCCCTCCCCCTCTTGGGGCCGCCGGCCCCAGCCCCCTCCCCTCTCCAGGCCCCTGCCCCCGTGCCCCGGCCGCCCTGGCCCCCAGCCCTGTCACCGTCCGGTCCGGTGCGGCGCCCTCCTCCCCCCGCACTCGGCCCCGCTGTCACTCCCCCGGCCCCCGCCCCTCCCCCGCCCCGGCTCCTCACCCGGGTTCGCCGCGGTCGCCGCCATGGCCGCCGCCGCCGCCGCCGCCCCCCCCCGAGCAGGAGGAGCCGCGGCTGCCGAGTCCGGGGGGACGGGGGAGGGAGGGGAGAGTCGCTCCCCGGAGGAGCCGGAGGAGCCGCCTCAGCCGCCGCCGAACCAAGATGGCCGCCGCGGAAAACCCTCCCCGGCCGACGCGCCGGGCGGAGTCGGCGTCGGCCGGGGAGGGGGCGGGGCGGAGGCGGCGGCCCAATGGGAGGGGCCGGGGGCCCAGGGGGCGGGGCCTCCGCGGCGCCGGCACGTTCCGGGGGGGGGGGGCGGGGAAGGGGGGCGGAGGCGGCGGGCCAATGGGAGGGGCCGGGCGGCCGAGGGGGCGGGGCCTCAGGGACGCCGGCACGTTCCGGGGGGGCCGGGCGGGGGAGGGAGTCTCCCCCTCCAGGCCACGCCCCGTCGTGCGTCGGCGGAAGGTGACGTCATCGCGACGAAGGCATAAAAGGCGTTGCTCGGCAGCGGATTCCCCCAGAGGACTGGTTGCGGGAGGCCGGGGGTGGTCACGTGGGAGGTGTCACCACGGACTTTTCGGAACTTTTGTTTTTCTTTAAATTCTCTCCAGAGCTCCTTCCTCGTTTTCCACAGCCCCATCCAGGACTGGCCCTGAGGGGGAAGCTTCGACGGGCTCCTCTTTGAAGGGGATTAAAAAAATAATAATATTCGTTAAGTGCTTACTATGTGCCAAGCGCTGTACTAAGCGCTGGGGTAAATACAAGCTAATCAGGTTGGACACTGTCCCTGTCTTGCTTAGTGGAAAGAACACGGGCTTGGGAGTCAGAGGGCGTGGGTGCTAATGTGGACTCTGCCACTTGATGGCTGTGTGACTTTGGGCAAGTCACTTTGCTTCTCTGTGCCTCAGTTACCTCATCTGGGAAAGGAGGATTAAGACTGAGCCCTCCTGGGACAGCCTGATAACCTTGTATCTCCCCAGCTCTTAGGACAGTGCATACCAAATACCATCATCCTTATTATTATTATTAATAATCCCCTTTGTATAGATGAGGTTAGTGAGACACAGAGAAGTTAAGTGACTTGCCCAAGGTCCTCCAACGGACAGGTGTCAGAGTGGGGATTAATACCCAGGTCCTCAGGCTCCCAGGCCAGGCTGCAGCTTTGAAGGGGGCTTTTTCCCAGTCTCCCTCAGAGCAAAACTGCCCATTAACCCCCTCGACACCCTCCCCTTCACACCTGAGATGCCCTTTCCTACTTCTCTTTACTTTCATCGCCTCCCTTCTCCAGTGTTTGACTTCTCCCTGAGCTCCTGGGGAACAAGGATGGCATCCAACTTAGGCTGTCACTAACTGAGTGGTTGATGGACTCCTTATGTGATAAGGTCTACTAAGGGACTAGAGGTAAGAATTTTTGTGGAATGATGAGCAGGTATTTTATCCCCATTTTACAGATGAGAAAACTGAGGCCCAGAGAAGTTGAGGGATCTGCCTGAGGTCACACAGCAGGTGTGAAGCAGCATGGTCTAGAGGATAGAGCTCCGACCTGGGAGTCAGGAGGGCCTGAGTTCTAATCCCAGCTCAGATGCACATCTGCTCTGTGACCTTGGACAAGTCACTTAACATCTCTATACCTCAGGTACCTCGTCTATAAAATGGGGATTAAGGCTGTGAGTCCCATGTGATCCCATGTGGGATCAGCCAACTTGATCAGCTTGTATCTACTCCTGCACTTAAAACAGTGCCTGGCACATAGTAAGTGCTTAACAAACCATTAAAAAATAAAAAAAAAAGGTGAGGGGCCAAGCTGGATTAGAATTCTGTGTTCTTTTCACTATTTGTTTATTCAAACATATTTATTGAGCACTTACCATGTGCAAAGCACCGTGCTAAGCGCTTGGGAGAGTACACTATAACATAATAATAGGCCATGCCGCTTCTCAAGAGGGTGGGGAGAGGAGTGTGCCGGCTGGAATCCCCACCTCACAGTCCTTCCTTCCGTTCCTCCAACCCCAGACCCATTCTTTCCTTTTGACTAAGGCCTGGACAGTGGTGGAAAGCCCCAGAGACCCTGTCACCAATTTGATCCGGCAGGATCGTTTTCTGAGCCAGCGTGGCACAAAGGGACTGAAAGTCGAGGCCATCCTAGCTGCTGAATGATTCACAAACAGTAGGGTCTGAGGGCGGAATGATGAAGTGTCCGGAGTCCACAGCACACGGCCCCCGGGGACTCGGCCACCTGGAGGGGGACAGCAGGGGGATAGCGGACAAAGAGAGAGAGAGATCCAACCAGTACCGAGAGAACCAAGAGGCCACCCACCTCCTCCCGGCTCCAGGTCAGAGCAACCTGTCTTCAGAAAGGTGACGGTTCCCTCTTTCCTGCCTTCGGGTGCTTTGGCAGCATTAGAGGCTGTGGTGGAGGGGATAAAACGCATCCTAATTATGGTATTTAATCGATCGGTGGTATTTATTGAGCGCTTACTGCATGCAGAGAGCCCTGTACTAAGCTCTTGGGAGAGTATGATGCAACAGAGTTGGTAGGCACGCTCCCTCCCCATAAAGAGTTCACCATCCAGAGGGAGACATTAAAATAAATTATGGATTTGTACATTAAGTGTTGGGGGGCTGAGGGTAGGGTGGGGGGAATATCAAGTGCTTAAAGAAGAAGAAGAAGAATTGTGGTATTTGTTAAGCACTTACTATGTGCCAAGCACTGTTCTAAGTGTTGGGGTAGAGAAGAAGTAATCATATTGGACTTGGACACAGTCCTTGTGCTTCATGGGACTCACAGAATTAATTCCCATTTTACTGAGGAGGGAACTGAGGACCAGAGAAGTGAAGTGACTTGCCCAAGGTCACATGGCAGACAAGTGGCAGAGATGGGATTAGAACCTGTGTCCTCTGACTCCCAGACCTGGGTTCTTTCCACTAGGCCACGGTGATCCAGTGCACAGGAGACCCAGAAGGGAAAACGAGTAGGAGAAATGAGCCATTAGTTGGGGAAGATCTAAGCACTTACTGGGGGTGCAGGTGCTGGGATCGGAACAAGCTAATCAGATTGGACCCAGTCGCTGTCCCAACACAGGGGGCTCCCAATCTGAGAGTCAGGGTGAGCAGGTCTTTGATCTTGTGTTATAGATGAGGAAACTGGGGACCAGAGAGGTTCAGTGATTTGGCCAAGGACACATAGCAGGCCAAGGGAAGGGCTGGGAGGAGAACACTGGCCTCCTGACTCCATTGCTCTTTGCATTAGCCATACCGCCTCCCATTTGAAGGAGGGAGATGTATATCCTTGGGGCTTTGGTGGTGTCTGGCTTTCGAGTTACTAATATTAATGATGATGAAAACTGTGATATTTAAGTGCTTCCAATGTGCCCAAACATTGTGTTAAGTGTTGGGATAGATACAGGATAATCAGGTCAGACACAGTCCCTGCCCCACAGGGGGCTCATGGTCTAGGTTGGAGGGAGAACAGGTGTTCACTTCCCATTTGACATGAGAAAACTGAGGCCCAGAGTAGTTAAGCAAGCTGCCCAAGGTCACACAGCGGGCAAGTGGCAGAACTAGGATTAGAACTCAAGTCCTCTGACTCCCAGACCCGTGCTTTTTCCACTAGGCCAGGCTCCTATCTGAGAAGCAGAAACAACTTCACTGGAATCTCAAATAGCCATCAACCAAAAATAATAATTGTGGTATTTGCTGAGCACTGACTTGGACACAGAGTCCCCGTCCCACACGAGGCTCACTGTCTAGGAATCAATCAGTTATATTTATCTGTGCGGAGAACTGCACAAGAGTACAATAGAGTTAGTAGATAGTATCCCTGCCCTTGAGGAGTTTACAGGCTAGTTGGGGATACAGAAGCTAACATCAATTCCAGGCAAGAGGAGGTAACAGTATGAAAGTATGCACAGAAAAGGGAGTGTCCACATAGTATGGAATTAGACTGTGAAGCCGTCATTGGGCAGGGATTGTCTCTATCTGTTGCCAAATTGTACATTTCAAGCGCTTAGTACAGTGCTCTGCACATAGTAAATGCTCAATAAATACTATTGAATGAATGAATGGAAGTGCTGATGTTGCAGATGCAGGGACTAGACTGTAAGCTCGCGGGCAGGGAATATGTTTGTTTTATTGTTATACTGTACTCTCCCAAGCGCTTACTACAGTGTTCTGCCCACAGTAAGTGCTCAGTAAATATGATTGACTGACTGACTAATGTGGGGAGATTGGGAATTAGTTGGGGATAATAATGATAGCAGTAGTAGTAATTGTATTTAAATGCTTACTACAGGCCAAGTACTGTACTAAGCACTGGGGTAGTTACAGAATAACCAGATGGTTCAGTCCCCTTGCAACATGGACCTCACAATCTCAGGGGGAGAGAGAACAGGTATTTAATCCCTGTTTTCCAGATGAGGAAATCGAGGCATAGAAAAATTCAGGGAAGTGCCCAAGGTCACTCATCAAGTAGGTGGACAGGGCTGGAATTGGAACCCGGGACTGCCAATATTTGGCAGAAGAAAAGAAATGAAGTGGTTCATGGGGAATGTCTCAGTTAGCAGGTGTGGGTCTGTTTTTTCTGAAGTTCCCCAGGGCCAAGATTCGACCTCTCCTAGAATGAGATAGTTGAGGGGGGAAACACAAAAGAGGAGGGGGAGCAGACCAGGAAGTTGGGTTGGAGGGGAGGTGGGGGAGGAAGGGACAGATTCCCACCTGGCAGGCCCGGGGAAGGGGCAGCCCGACTGGAGAAGCAGCGTGGCCTAGCGGATAGAGCACGGGCCTAGGAGCCAGAAGGATCTGGGTTCTAATCCCATCTCCACCACCCGTCTGCTGTGTGACCTTGGGCCGGTTGCTTCACTTCTCTGGGCCTCAGTTACCTCATCTGTAAAATGGGGATAAAGACGGTGAGCCCTATGCAGGGCAGGGACTGTGTCCAATCTCATTACCTTGTATCTACTCCAGTTATTAGTACAATGCCCGGCACATAGTAAGCAATAAAATTCGACCGTCATTATTATTATTATTATTACCGGAGGCAGGGGCCTGGACGGGATGACCCCATGAGGTCCTGGTCTGGAGAGGTCGCGCACGGCCTTCTGGGAGTATCTCCCGGGCCTGGGCCCGACAGCACACACACCCCCTGGTGGATGCTGGAGGAATCGCCCTGAGCGTCCGGGGAAAACAACGACTTCTCCCTTCTGAACTCCGGTCGTCGCCCGCCCCCCTCCCCGGCACTAGTAATAATAATTGTGGTCGTTGATAAGCGTTTACTCTGTGGCAAGCACTGCACTAAGCGCTGGGGTAGATATAAGATCACCAGGCCCCACTTGGGACTCACAGTCCAGGTGGGAAGGAGAACAGGTATTGAATCCCCATTTTGCAGATGAGGGAACCGAGACAGGGAGAAGGTAAGCGAGTCGCCCAAAGTCACAGAGCAGACTAGTGGTAGAGCCTGAATTAGAACTCTAATCCTCGGACTCCGAGGCTCATGTTCTTTCCACGAAGCTACGCTGCTTCTGCAGATAAGCAGCGTGGCTCAGTGGAAAGAGCGCGGGCTTTGGAGTCAGGGTTCATGAGTTCGAATCCCAGTTCTGCCACTTGTCAGCTGTGTGACTGTGGGCAAGTCACTTAACTTCTCTGTGCCTCAGTTCCCTCATCTGTAAAATGGGGATTAAGACTGTGAGCCCCACGTGGGACAACCTGATTCCCCTATGTCTACCCCAGCGCTTAGAACAGTGCTCGGCACATAGTAAGTGCTTAACAAATACCAACATTATTATTATTATTATTCTACTGGCCTTCCCACTTTCCAGACCTTTCCCTCTTCCACCCCCTGCCCAAACCTTCTCCCTGCCTGGAACTCCCTCCCTTTCTTCCTCCTCGCAATCACCCATCCCCTCTAAAGCATCAATCAATCAATGGTATTTATTGAGTCCTTACCAGGTGCAGAGCACTGTACTAAGTGGTTGGGGGAGTCCAATACAACAGAATTATCAGTCACATTCCCTGTCCATAATGAGCTTACAGTCCAGAGGGGGAGACAGATATTAATATGAATAACTAAGAAACTTGAAGTGAAACAAAAATCAATCGATCGCTGTGTATTTATTGAGCACTTACTGTGTGCAGAGCACTGTGCCAAACCACTTGAGAGAGTACAACACAACAGAATTAGCATACACATTCCTAGAAGAACTACTCCTCCAAGAGGCCTTCCTCGATGCCTTCTTCCTCTCCCTCCCCACCTCTGTATCCCATTTGTTTTATTTTCTCAATTACGAGCTCTGGCTTTCATCAGCCGATTCTGTGCCCTCCCTCTCCTCGCCTGCACCGTGTTTGTTTTGTACGTTTGTGTCAAACTCCTTGAGGACAGAGACTGTGTCATCTTGGTTGCCCATCCATCTTCTCATCAAACAGAAACTCTTCCCCACTGGCTTTAAAGCCCTCGATCCCCTTGCCCCCTCCTACCTCATCTCGCTACTTTCTTACTACAACCCAGACCACACACTTGGCTCTTCTAATGCTAATTTTCTCACTGTACCTCGTTCTTGTCTAGTCTATCTTACCACCGACTCCTCGCCCACATCCTGCCTCAGGCCAGGAACACCGTCCTTTCCTCCAATCTATGATTCTCCCTCCCTTTAAAGACTTATCGAGGGCACATCTCCTCCAAGAGGCCTTCCCTGACGAATCCCTCCTTTCCTCTTCTCCCACTCCCCTCTGCGTCACCCTGACTCGCTCCCCTTTATTCACCCCCCGCCCCCAGCCCCAAAGCACTTACGTACATACCCGTAATTTATTTCTATAAATGTCTGCCTCTCTGTCTAGACTGTGAGCTCGTTGAGGGCAGGGAATGTGTCTGTTCAATTATTGTACTCTTCCAAGTGCTTAGTACAGTGTTCTGCACAGAGTGAGTGCTCAATACTGTTGACTGATCTTCTTGGGTTTTTGGCCTGGACCATCCCGATGACCCCACCCCCACTCATCATCCTCCAGGATCTTCCAGGGCCCGAGGCAGCGGTGGAAGGAGGACAGGAGGGAGAGGCCATGGATGATCCCGACCCGCTCCCCGCCGTGGATGTGGATAAAGGCTTTGCCCTCATCTTCGTGGTCCTCATGGGCGTCTTCCTGCTGGCGCTGGTGGTGCGCTGTGCCCGCCTACTGGTCCACCCGGACCAAGCCATCTCCACCTCTCTGTGGGAGGAAGAGGAGGAGGACCCCTGACTCCTGACCCTCCCACCTCCAATCCCCCAGCTCGCCACTCCTCTCCCCTTCTCCAGCCCCACGCTCAGTCAATTGTATCTATTGAGTGCTTACTATGTGTAGAGCACCGTACTAAGCACTTGGGAGAGTACAATAAAGCTACAGAATGACACATTCTCTTCCTACAATAAGCTTACAGTCTAGAGGGGGAGATGGTCATTAATATAAATAACTGAATGACAGATATGGACATAGGTGCTGTGGGGATGGGAGGGGAGATGAATAAAGGGAGCAAGTCAGGGTGATGCAGAAGGGAGTGGGAGAAGAGGAAAGGAAAGCCTCTTGGAGATGTGCTTTCAGTAAGGCTTCGTAGGGGGTGGGAGGGTAACTGTCTGTCCCCTTGTGCCATGCCCTGCCCCCTTCTGGGAACTCCATCCCCTCACCCTCTGATCGATCAATCGATCGTATCGACCCGAGCGCCTACTCTGTGCAGAGCGGAGAGCACTTTGTGACGGAATTAGTTGCGATCTTTGCCCTCGAGGAGTTTGCGGTCTAGGTGGGGCACAAATTCTAACCGCGCCCCTCCTCTCCTTCCCACCTCACCTCTACTGCCACCTTCTCCAAAGGGGCTTTCTCAGTCACATTACCCCCATCCAGCTACCTGAGCCTTTGTGGGTATTTTTGTTTATCCATTATCTCAGCATTTCACTAATCCCCTCTCTTCTCCCACAACAGCCCAGCTCAATCAACCGATCAATCATATTTACTGAGTACTTACTCTTTGCAGAGCACTGTACTAAGTATTTGGGTAAGTTTAATGTGACCGTGTAATAGATTTGGTAGACACATTCCCTGCCCGCAATGAGCTTACAGTCTAGAAGGGGGACACAGACATTAATAAAAATTTACATTGCAGATATGTACGTGAATGCTTGTAGGGCTGAGGGCCGGTGGTGAATAAAGGGAGCTAAATCAGGGTGATGCAGAACGGAATGGGAAGAGAGGAATGAGGGCTTAGTCAGGGAAGGCCTCTTGGAGGAGATGTGCCATCATTAAGGCTTTGAAGCAGGGGGAGGGTGATCCACTGTCAGCTATGAAGAGCTCGCACACTCTGTTCATCCCAAACTAGCCAGCTCGCTGTGCCTCACTTTTGTCACTCCCACCTCTGACCCCTTGTTCCTGCCCTTCCTCCTGCTGGGAACTCTCTCCTCCAGATCCACTAGAACACAGCTTTCCCTATCTTCCCACCCCTCCTGAAGTCACCCCTCCCCTGGGGAAGGCTTCCCCGATTAATCTTTGTTCTTCCTAAATTATAACCAACCCCAGCCACCACCTCAACACCAACTTCTGCACCAGCTCTGGCTCACATCCGCCCGTACATTTCCATACATATTGACATTCTGCCATTTGAGTACTCATCTACCCATCCATTTGTCCTTTCCTCCAGTTCTATCTGGATATTATTTTGTGACTGCCTCACCCAGTAGACTGTAAACACAGAGGTAGGGATCAAGCCCTTTCATCCTCTGCTACTTTTCCAAACACTTGGCCCAGTGCTCTGCACATTATAATAGGTGCTCAATAAATATATTTGCTGACTTTTGTTTTTTCATTTACTACTTTTATTTTTCTTTGACCTAGCAAAAAGACCAGCTCCTCCAGGAAGCCTTCCCTGATTAACCTTCAATCTCCCCACCCTTTATCCACCCCAAATGCTACTTCAGCACTTCTACCTCACCTAAACACTTGGCTGTCTCCTGCCCTCCATTGCAAAGAGCATAGGCTTGGGAATCAAGGGTCGTGGGTTCTGATCCCAGTTCCACCACTTGTCTGCTGTGGGACCTTGGGCAAGCCACATCACTTCTCTGTGCTTCAGTTACCTCGTCTGTAGAATGGGGATTAAGACTGTGAGCCCCACTTGGGACAACCTGATTACCTCGTATCTACCCTAATGCTTAGAACGGTGCTTGGCACATAGTAAGCACTTAGCAAGTACCACAATTCTTACATGCTACTGCTTCCTCTTATCTGTACTTTATTTTAGTCTCCATCTCCCCTACTAGACAGTAAACTCCTTGAGGTCAGGTATTGGCCTAAGAATAATAATGATGGCATTTAAGTGCTTACTATGTGTGAGGCACTGTACTAAGTGCTACTATTGTACTCTTCTAAGTGCTTCGTGTATGGCTCTGCAAAGGTGCTTAATCAACACTATTTAAAGGAAGCAGTATGCCCCTGAGGAAAAAGCACAGATCTGGGACTAAGACCTGGGTTCTAATCCAGATCCAGCCACGTTCCTATTGGGTGGGTGACCTTGGGCAAGTCACTTATCTTCTCTGTGCCTCAGTTCCCTCACTGGGGATTCGACCCTTGTTCTTTCTCCGACCTAGACCATGTGCCGCATATGGGGCAGGGACTGTGTCTGTGTCTGATTCTAATCCCAGCTCCGCCACTTGTCAGCTGTGTGACTGTGGGCAAGTCACTTAACTTCTCTGTGCCTCAGTTACCTCATCTGTAAAAAATGGGGATTAAGACTGTGAGCACCATGTGGGACGTGATTACCTTGTACACCCCCCCCCATCCCTTAGAACAACACTTGACACATAGTAAGCGCTCAACAAATGCCATCTTTATCTTTATCTGGTACAGTGCTTGGCACGTAGTAAATGCTACCTACCAAAGTGATTGTCGGTGCAAATGCGGCAAATTGAATGCACTAGTCCCCCCTTAGAGTACGGGCTGTCTTTCATTTTGATTGATGGTTCTCAGTACCCAGGGGCATCCAATAAACGGTGTAGTGGCGGCTGTATTGATTGCGGAGCGCTGTAGCCGGGCCTTGGGAAGCGCAGAACCGAGAAATGTCAGGCTCCCTGCCCACGGGGGGGCTTCCTCGCTGGCTAAATCCCCGGATGATGATGGTCCGGGTCGGTCTTCTCCCTCAGCCCTGTAGCAAAGCCACCTCCGCCCCTCAACCCACCATTGGGTCCGTCTGTCCTGTCGGATGGGGCCCGACCACCTGTGTGTCGCCCCCGTGCCCCCGGGGGCCAGGATGGGGGGGGGGGGGCTCCAACACCCCCATTCGACGCTCGGGCCGGGAATCGCTACTGCGCCTGTGCAGTCCGTTCCCCGCCCCGGGGGATCCTGGGAGTCGTGGTGTCGCAGGCTCGGGCTCTCACCGCTCGCCCACCCGGGAGAGGTGAAGGGCGTCCACCCAGTCAGGCCCCCGCCTGGCTGTCTGTCGGCGACCCCTCCCCCCTGACCGTTGGAGGGAGGGGAGGGGAGGGGAGTAGTGGGGGCGGGCCCTTTAAGACGCTCCCGTCCCTCAGCGCCGCGCACGCGCGCTGCAGGCCCGGCCCGCCGGCCGCCACTGCGCACGCTCGCGGTCTCGCGGCCCGTGGGTCCCCGCCCCCCCTCGGCCTCTCAGCCTCCGCCCCTCCCCCCCGCGCTTCGGGTCTCCCCGTGCGGCGCCTGCGCAGTGTGAGCCTGCCCGGCCGCCGTCGGGTCGCTAAGGGACCGGAACGGTGCGAGGGCCGCCTTTCCGCCCTTCCCGGCCCGTCTCCCCTCCTTCTCCTCAGCGCCCCCGGTCCCGGCCCCCGACCCCCGGCCCCCGCGTCCTGCCCGCGCCGCAGCCGTGAGTCCCCGGTCCTCTCCGGGGCCCGCGGGATGGGGGGGGGGTCCCCGCGGCCGAGGGGATGCTGAGCCTGTGGTTGAGGAGCCCGTCCTCGGGGGGCAAGGGAGTCCGGGGGAGCCGCGCCAAGGGGAGTAGGGGGGCCACGGAGCAGAGGGAGATGCGGGGGACGCGGGTCTGGGGTCTTGGGGGCATAGAGGGGCGCTGGAGGGAGATAATAACACTGATAAGAATAGTGGTACGTGCTAAGCTCTGACTCTGTGCCGAGCACCGTTCTAAGCGCCGGGGGAGATACAGGGTCATCAGGCTGTCCCCCGTGAGGCTCACAGTCCTTACCCCCATTTTCCAGATGAGGTATCCGAGGCGCCGTGAGGTGACTCGCCCAAAGTCACCGAGCTGACAGGTGGCGGAGCCGGGATTAGAACCCACGGCCTCCGACTCCTCAAGCCGTGCCCTTTCCGGAGCGGAGGGAAAGGGGGGCCGGGCGGCGCTGGGCTGGGGGGCAGGTTAGATTAGGTTAGATCGATTAGACTGGAAGCCCCTCAATGGGCAGGGACTGTCTCTATCTGTTACCGATTTGGCCATTCCAAGCGCTTAGTACAGTGCTCTGCACATAGCAAGCGCTCAGTAAGTACTATTGAATGAAAGGTAGAGAGCCGAGGAGTCGGTGGGGAGCTGGGAGGGTGGGCCAGGGCCCGCGGAGAGCGGGTGTCAGGCTCCGAGGGTATCAGCGTTGGGGAGGGGCAGAGCAGCCCTGACTTCTGGCCAAAGCCCCCCACCGATCGGGGTAGGTGACTTGGGGTGAGGAGGCACCGACCTGCCGGGGTCTCTGACCTTCTCCCCCTCCCCCTTCTATAGGACCGGGGGGGGACCGGGGCGGGAAGACCCCTCCCCCCGGGCCCAGTCTACCCAGGGCGAGATGGCGTCCCTCCCTGGCTGCCTGGGGCTGGGCACGGCGGCGGCGGACGGCGGCGGGCCGGAGTCGTCGCGGGAGCCGGCGCAGGACTCGGCGCAGGAGCTGGCGGAGCTGCAGCGGGCGGTGGTGGAGGAGCTGGGCATCTCCATGGAGGAGCTGCGCCAGTTCATCGACGAGGAGCTGGACAAGATGGACTGCGTGCGGCAGCGCAAGCAGCAGCTGGCCGAGCTGGAGAGCTGGGTGGCGCAGAAGGAGTCCGAGGTGGCGCACGTGGACCAGCTCTTCGAAGACGCCTGCAGGTGGGCCGGGGGAACCCCCGGGGGAGGCCGGTCAGCGCCCACCCCTGCCGGGGACGGGGGACCGAGGCCTAGAGACGTTAGGTAACTTGCCTGAGGTCTCGCGGCACGCCGGGGGGCAGAGTTGGGACTCGAACCCGAGTCTCCCGACTCCCCAGCCCGGAGCCGTGCTCTCCAGCAGGCCACACCGCCTCCCGGCTGGGCGGACGATCCGGCGGGGGCCCGGGGTGGGGGCGTGCAGGTGCCAGCCTCCTGCCCCGCCCCCCCACCGATCGTGGGGCCCGCCCTCCTGCCCTCCCCCCCGCAGGGCCGCGACCACCTGTGAGTCGTTGGTGAAGGATTTCTACTCCAGCCTGGGCCTGCAGTACCGAGACAGCAGCTCCGAGGACGAAGCCGCCAAACCCACCGAAGTGATCGAGATTCCGGACGAGGACGATGACGTCCTGAGCATCGATTCGGGTGGGGGCCGGGGGAGGGGGAGTGACGAGGGGGTGGGGGATTAGGAGTTGGCGAGAGGGGGGATGATCTACATACACTTGCCCCTTGCTCTGCCGGATCGCGGGGACGGTATGAGGGGGCGAGGGGACCACCCCTCACGGCTCGTGCAGACCCTTTCCCGGGGCAGAACACCACATCAGGTCCAAGGGGAACACGGGGAGGGCATTGGAGAAACAGTTCCTGCCCTGCACCCCCTCCCCTCCCCCTCGCCCCAGGGCCTTCTGGTCTAACCCCCTTCTCTCTCTCTCCCCTCCCCTTCTTCCAACTGCCACTGCTCTACAGGAGACTCCGGGAGCAAACCGCCGACGGTGAGTGGGGGAGGGGACGGCTACCTGGAGCGGAGCGGGGCAGAGGGTGGGCCGCCTGGGGTGAGTTGGCTGAGCCAGGACCCCCTGCCTGAGGGCTGCTCACGCGGGGTCTCCCGGCTTCCCCCTCCCTCGCCGCCGCCCCAACCGCAGCTTCGCGAGGCCATGGCAGCCATGATGCGATCTGCCCAGGACGTGCAGAAGTTCATGGACGCTGTCAGCAAGAAGAACAGCTCCCAGGACCTGCCTAGAGGTCAGCGGGGGCGGTGGGGATGACGGGATGGGGGGGGGGTATGGCTGCTGGTCCTCTTCCCCCACCATCTCCCTCCCCATCGTCGAGTCCCCGGAGCAGGGGGGCGGGTCTGAGGAACGGCCAACGGCCACCCCTCCAACCACTCCGCCACCCCCAGCAGACGGCCTCTCCGGGCGGGCCCCCGTCCCCTCAGCGCCAGTGGTGACCGGCCAGCCGTCTGGTGACCTGAGCAAGGATGGGGACCTGGTGGTCAGCATGCGCATCCTGGGCAAGAAGAGGACCAAGACGTGGCATAAGGGGACACTTATCGCCATCCAGGCAGCCGGTGAGGCGGGCGCGAGGGCTGCGTATGCGGGTGCCCACGCATACAGACACACACACTGGCTCCAACGGACACGTCTCCCCCGGGCGAATCAGGAGGTTGGTGGGGGGAGGGGTCTGTCCGACCCCCACTGCCGGCCGTTCCCGGGGCCCCCACCTTCCTCAACCACCAGCTGCTTGCCTCCCTCTGCCTCCCCCTCCCTCCGCACCCTGCCAGACCGTGGGCTCCTCGAGGGCCCGAGTAGGATTGTATAACTCTGTCGGTCTCGAAGCTCCCTGTGGGCAGGGATCACGTCTTCCAACTCCGTCATTCATTCAGTAGTATTTATTGAGCGTTTACTATGTGCAGAGCACTGTACTAAGCGCTTGGAATGTACAGTTCGGCAACAGATAGGGACAATCCCTGCCCGATATCGGGTTCACAGTCTAATCGGGGGAGACAGAGTGAAACAGAACGAAACAAAAACGACAACATTATCACGATAAATAGAGTCAAGGGCATGTACACCTCATTAAGAAAATAAATAGGGTAATAAAAAATATATACAAATGAGCACAGTGCTGAGGGGGAGGGGGAAGAGCAGAGGGAAAGGGGGCTTAGCTGAGGGGAAGTGAAGGGGGAGGAGCAGAGGGTGGAGGGGGATCAGAGGGAAAAGGGGGTAGCTCAGTCTGGGAAGGCCTCTTGGAGGAGGTGAGCTCTAGGGCTTTGAAGAGGGGAAGAGAGTTTGGTGGAGGTGAGGAGGGAGGGCATTCATTCAGTAGTATTTATTGAGGGCTTACTATGTGCAGAGCACTGGACTAAGCGCCTGGAATGTACAGTTCGGCAACAGTTAGAGACAATCCCTGCCCAATGATGGGCTCACAGTCTAAACGGGGGAGACAGACAGTAAAGCAAAACAGAACAAAACAGAAATGACAACATCATCAAGATAAATAGAATCAAGGGGATGTACACTTCATTAACAAAATATAGGGTAAAAAATAATTTATACAAATGAACACAGTGCTAAGGAGGGGGGAAGAGCAGAGGGTGGGGAGGGGCTCAGTCTGGGAAGGCCTTCTGGAGGAGGTGAGCTTTCAGTAGGGCTTTGAAGAGGGGAAGAGAGTTGGTTTGGCGGAAGTGAGGAGGGAGGGCATTCCAGGACAGTGGGAGGACGTGGGCTAGGGGTTGATGGGATAGGCGAGAACGGGGGCCAGTGAGGAAGTGAGCGGCAGAGGAGCGGAGCGTACGGGTTGGGCAGTAGAAAGAGAGAAGGGAGGTAAGGTAGGAAGGGGCAAGGTGATGGAGAGCCTTGAAGCCCAGAGTGAGAAGTTTTGGTTTCGTGCGAAGATTGATAGGCAACCAGTGTCATATTGAGCTCTCCCAAGTGCTTAGTGCCATTTTCTGTGCACAGTAAGTGCTCAGTAAATACCACTGGTTGACTGATTAATTGACTCTTCCAAATACTTAGTAGAGCTCTCTGCCCCTGGACAGCAAGCCCCTCGAGGGCAGGTATTGTATCTTCTCTTGGCCTCTCCTAAACGTTAAGTACTGCGCTTGGGACCCAGCCGACGTTCGGGAAATGCTATCGACCAATCGAGGGCTTCCCTTGGTGAGTCGTCGCCCCAAGACGTCACCTCCACCCACTGCGTCCCGCTCCCCCGGGCCCCAGTTCCCCCTCAGAATCTCCCCCGTCCGTCCATCCCCAGGCACCGGGAAGAAGTTCAAGGTGAAGTTCGACAACAAGGGCAAGAGCTTGCTTTCGGGCAACCACATCGCCTACGACTACCACCCACCCGCCGAGACCCTGTTCGTGGGGAGCCGCGTGGTGGCCAAGTATAAGGACGGAAACCAGGTCTGGTTGTACGCCGGCGTCGTGGCCGAGACCCCCAACGTCAAGAACAAGCTCAGGTAGCCGCGTCGGGGCCAACCGTCCGTCCGGCCGTCTGGCCCGGCGGCCACCACCTCGGTCCTCCCCCTCTGTTCCCACTCCTGCCCACCTCCTCACCCCCCCGCAAGCCAGTCACAGCCGGGCTGGGAGTGTGGAGGCTGGGGGAGGGGATGGAGCTGGATCCCAGCCCTCCTCCTCCTCTTCCCTCACCAGGTTCCTCATCTTCTTTGACGACGGTTATGCCTCGTACGTTACCCTGTCCGAGCTCTACCCCATCTGCCGGCCCTGTGAGTGACCCCGACCAGTCCGTCCCCCGCCCCTCGGTCCGGCCATGGCCCCCGCCTCTCCCTGGGGCGGGGCAGGGGGAGGGAGGCAGCTTGGGAACACCGTGGTCAGGCCAAACCACCGCGGGGGGCGGGTGAAGAGGGAGAAACATCTGAGAACACTGTGATCGGACTGAACCATTCAGAAAGTGGGGACGTTTGGGAACACCGTGCTCAGGCCATACCATTGTGGAAGCAGGGGTATTTGAGAACACCGTGGTCGGGTCAAGCCTTACTGGAAAGGGTGTAGCGGGTGCTTGAGGATGTCATGGTCAGACCAGACCTCTCTGGGGCCCAGGGTGCCAGGTAGAGGGAGCTCCAACACCCTCCCCACCCCCAACACACACACTCCTTACTGTGGAGCAGCCTAGATAAGCTCCCCCGGGATGGGCCACCCTGACATCCCGCTCTGTGTGTGTGTGTGTGTGTGTGTGTCCGTCCCCGGGGAGCAGTGAAGAAGACGTGGGAGGACATCGAGGACGTGTCCTGCCGGGACTTCATCGAGGAGTACATCACGGCCTACCCCAACCGGCCCATGGTTCTCCTGAAGGGCGGTCAGCTGATCAAGACCGAGTGGGAGGGGACTTGGTGGAAATCCCGCGTGGAGGAGGTGGACGGGAGCCTGGTCAAGATCCTCTTCCTGGTACGGGGCCCCCGGGCGGGGCCCGGGACGGGCACCTTCTGGGGTGAGGAACGGTGGGCGGCTTCGGGGTCAACCTGGTCCAGCCCCCTGCCTCCGAGCCGGGAAGTCCTTCCTTCCATCTGACTGCACTTTCTCCTGCTGGGGTCCCTGGGCAGGCCCGCCAAGGCAGAGAGTCAGGCCCCCCACCCCCACCCCCCGCTTCCAGGATGGGGGTCCACAGTCGCCTCCCTTAGAGAGAGGGGCAGATGTGTTCTTGCCATCCCCCATCCTCGGCGGTGCCGAGGGTGACGGGGGGAGGCGGGGACCGACCGTGGCCAGGGTGGAGGAGGAGCCGGGGGGTAGGCTGGGTGGCGTGAAGCCCGGTCCGGCCTCCTGTGCCCCGAGCAGGATGACAAGCGCTGCGAGTGGATCTACCGCGGGTCCACGCGGCTGGAGCCCATGTTCAGCATGAAGACGTCCACGGCCTCCACGCAGGAGAAGAAGCAGGCAGGGCACCTGCGCACGCGCCCCAACATGGGTACGCGTGTCGCCTGTCACGTTCCCGTCCCCCTGCCCCCCCCCCCCCCGATCCCCTTCCACATCAAGTCTCCGCCCTCAGGACCCCCTTCCCCAATCCGGTCGTCTCCCCGCTCCACAGCAGCCCCTCCTCGATCTTGCCCTATTCACCACCACCCTCCCGTTGTCCACCCAGGTGCCGTAAGGAGCAAAGGTCCGGTGGTCCAGTACACCCAGGACCTGACCGGGGCGGGGACCCAGTTCAAGCCGGCCGAGCCGGCCCCGCCCGCCGCCCCGCCCGCTCCAGCCCTGTCGCCGCAGGCCGTCGAACTTGAGTGAGTGTCGCCACCGCTGGTTGGGATTGTCTGACCCCTGACTCCAGGGACCCCGGCTGGGGGGTGGGGGGAGTGTGTGAGTGTCCTGCCCCACCCGGCCTGTGACCCTGTCGTCATCGTCATCAGTGGTATTGACTGAGCGTTTACTAAGTGTGGAGCACTGCACTAAGTGGTTGGGAGAGTACGGTATAACAATTGGTAGACAAGTTCTCTGTCCGCAACTTGCTCACAGTCTGAAGGGGAAGAGAGATGATAATATAAATAATCTATACTGTATTGACCAGTACATGACTATAGTAGGGTTGAAAGTCCAAGCGTGTAGATGAGGCAGAAGGGAGAAGGAGGTGGGAAAAACAGGGCTTAATCAGGGAAGGCCTCCTGGAGGAGATGTGACTTTAATAATACATTGAAGGTGGGGAGAGTGGTGGTCCAGGACGTCGGAAAGGGGTGGACAGTGAGGTAGATGAGATGGAGGTACGGTGAGAAAGCTGGTGTCAGAACAGCCAAGTGTGCGGGCTGGGTTGGAGTAGGAGAAGCGTGAGGTGAAGTAGGAGGGGATTGAGGACTTTCCAAGCAGATGGTGACCAGTTTCTATGTGATGTGGCGGTGACTGGGCAACCGCCGGAGGTTCTCGAGTGGGGAAACACGGACCGGACATTTTTGTAGAAAAATGAACCGAGCAAGAGAGTGAAGTATGGACTATAGTTGGGAGGGAGGTCAGCGAAAGACTGATGCAAGAGTTAAAGCGGGATCGGAGACAGGCTTGGATAAGCGCCGCGGTAGCAGCCGTTTGGACGAAGAAGATTTTAGCGATGTCGTGAAGGTTGAACAGATGGGATTTGGTGACAGGTCGAGGATGTGGGATGAGCGTGTGTAGGTCGGCCCCTTACCTCCGTGGGGGGGAGGGGGTGTCCTGGCCCGCGGCCCTCCGACCCACCCACCCCATTCCCTTCCCGCAGCGCGGAGAGCCAGCTGGCCCAGTCGCGCAAGCAGGTGGCCAAGAAGAGCACGTCGTACCGGCCGGGCTCTGTGGGCTCCGTGGGCTCCGGCCCCTCGTCCCCCGGCCCCAG
This sequence comes from Ornithorhynchus anatinus, assembly GCF_004115215.2. Classification (NCBI taxonomy): domain Eukaryota; kingdom Metazoa; phylum Chordata; class Mammalia; order Monotremata; family Ornithorhynchidae; genus Ornithorhynchus; species Ornithorhynchus anatinus. The sequence continues at coordinate 2,226,230 of NC_041753.1, read as the reverse complement.
CGAGACGGCCCCCACCAACCGGACTCCGGGCAGCGGGCAGCAGTACCGGTGAGTCCCGGCCCCCTAGGCCCTTCCCTTGGTCCTGGGGGTCCCCCGAGCCCCCACCTCCCAACGACGCCCGAGAGGTGCCCCGCTCCCCCCCCAACCACCACCACAGGAGCCTCAGGGAAACCAGGCCATGGGCCCGCTGCCTTTGTGCCACCTAAGGTCCGTCGATGGGGAGGGGGGGGCCGAGTGGGCTCCGGCCCTTGTGGTCTCCCCCCTCGGGCGCAGAGCAAGCGCTCGATCCGCGGCGTCACTGTCAGCGCCGTTTCACCTGGGGAGGCAGGTTCGGGGCCCGCCCACCTCCCCCTGCACTGACCCTCCCACCCAGGTCCCCGGCAGCGGCAGCGGCACCGTCTGGGACGGCGGCGGCGGCCCCCCCGGCGGCGGCGGCGGCATTCCAGGGAGCGCTGGAGCGGGTGCCGGCCGAGCCCTCGTACCGGGCACCGCCCGAGAAGCTGTTTTACCTCCCGCACGTGTGCAGCCTGGCCTGCCTGGCTCGTGTGCGGCCCTCCCGGCGCGACCAGTACCGCGGCCGCAACCCGCTGCTGGTCCCGCTGCTCTACGACTTCCGGCGTATGACGGCCCGGCGCCGGGTCAACCGCAAGATGGGCTTCCACGTGGTCTACAAGGCCCCTTGCGGGCTGGGCCTACGCGCCATGGCCGAGATCGAGCGCTACCTCTTTGAGACGGGCTGCGACTTCCTGTTCCTGGAGATGTTCTGCCTGGACCCGTACGTGCTGGTGGACCGCAAGTTCCAGCCGTACAAACCCTGCTACTACATCCCCGACATCACAGCCGGCCGCGAGGCCGTGCCCCTCAGCTGCGTCAACGAGATCGACGCCACGCCCCCGCCCCGTGTCGCCTACAGCCGCGAGCGCATCCCCGGCAAGGGCGTATTCATCAACACCGCCTGCGAGTTCCTGGTCGGCTGCGCCTGCCGCGACGGATGCCGGGACAAGTGAGGGGCGGCAGGCCGGGCCGGGTCCGGGGGAGGGCGCGGGCGGGTTGGGAGGACACGGCGTGGGTCGGGGGAAGGAGCGGTGCGGGTTCGGGGGGAGCGGTCACGGTGGGTGGCGAGGCGGCACGGAGAAGCCCCTCCCAGTGTCCGACCCCCCGCCTTCCCCCTCCCCTCCGCCCCCTCGCCGGGCCAGGTCCAAGTGCGCCTGCCACCAGCTGACGGCCCAGGCCACGGCCTGCACCCCGGGCGGCCAGATGAACCCCAACTCCGGCTACCAGTATAAGCGGCTGGAGGAGTGTCTGCCCACGGGGTGAGCCGGGGGGAGGCCGGAAGGGAGGAGGGCGTGGCGGGAGGTGGGGGGTGCCGCGGGGGCTGACGGCCCTCCGGTCCACCGCCGTCTGGTCCGCCGCAGGGTGTACGAGTGCAACAAGCGCTGCCGCTGCGACCCCAACATGTGCACGAACCGGCTGGTGCAGCATGGCCTGCAGGTGCGCCTGCAGCTCTTCAAGACGCAGAACAAAGGCTGGGGCATCCGCTGCCTCGACGACATCGCCAGGGGATCCTTCGTCTGCATCTATGCAGGTGCCCGGGGGCGGGCAGGGGGCCCGACCCAGTCCCTCCACCTCCGGCCGTCCTCCCCCGTGGGCACCTTCGCCCTCAGAGGACGGTGGGGGACGGCGAGAGAGGGATCGCTTGCCGTGTGCATGGACATCCTGAGAGAGCTCTCTGGCGGGGGTCTCTCTCTAGGTGTCGGTGGGCCCGGTGGGTCTTTCTCTGCGAATGGTTCACTAGGGGGCTGGGGGATGGGGTCACTCGCTGGGTCGTCAGGCACGTGTGGCTCCCACCCTCGGCCATTCTTGCTCCTGGAACCAGACGAGACCTATAGATGCCGGAGGGGCCCATCCCAGGCCGCGGCGGTCGGGTCGCCCCCCTCCTCCCCAACCCCAGGCCCCTATGGTCCCTCCTACCCAGGCGCTGCCGGTCCGCCCACTCCTTTCCTGCCCCAGGCCCCAGGGGTCTATTCACGCCCCCCTCAGGCTCCGGCGGTCTGTCCGCCCCACCCCCCACAAGTTCCGGTTCGGGTGTGCCGGGCGGGGCCCGGACCCCGGCGGTGACCACGCGGCGGCCGCCCCCACAGGGAAGATCCTGACGGACGACTTCGCGGACAAGGAGGGGTTGGAGATGGGGGACGAGTACTTCGCCAACCTGGACCACATCGAGAGCGTGGAGAACTTTAAGGAGGGCTACGAGAGCGACGCGGCCGGCTCCTCGGACAGCAGCGGCGTGGACCTCCGCGACCAGGAGGACGGGCCCAGCGGCTCTGACGAGCCCGACGACTCTAACGACGACAGCTCCGACGACAACTTCTGCAAGGACCAGGACTTCAGCACCAGCTCCGTCTGGCGCAGCTACGCCACCCGACGCCAGACCCGCGGCCAGAAGGAGAACGGCAACGGCGGTGGGGAGGGGGCCGCCCCCCACCTCGCGACCCCCGGGGCCCCCCCCCACCCGGCCGCCGGCTGCAAGCCCCCAAGCTCCGAGGAAACGCCCAAGAGCAAGGTGGCGTCGTGGCTGAGCGCCACCGGGATGAGCGACGGCTTCACCGACTCCGACAGCCGCTCCTCCTTCAAACTGGGGGAGCCCGGGGCCGGGGGCCGCGGGGAGGACCGCGCCGCTGTCCCCAAGGAGGAGGGCGAGCCCGCACTGCCCAAGAAAGAGGTCAGGGACGGGAGCCTCCTCTGCCCCTTTCCCGCCCACCCCCAGTGCTCCGCCTCCCCCGCCCTCCCCTCCGTCTCGGTCAGTCAGTCCGGTGGTCTTTATTGAGCACTCACTGCGTGCAGAGCACTGTACTAAGAGCTTGGGAAAGGACAGTACCACGACAGACACGTTCCCTGCCCACCCTTGTGTGAGCTTCCAGTCTAGAGGGACCACAGTCTCCCGACAACATTTTCCTTCCACCCCAGGAGCCCCCTGGGAAGAGGTGTCGGGAGGACCGGTGCTCCCTGCGGCTTCTCCCGGGGCCCGGGTGGGGAGAGGCCGGGACAACGGGGGCCTCCGTTGACTTCCTTCTTTCCTCCCTCTTTGCTTTCCAGGAGCCGGACGACCTGGGCAAGGTCTTAGGGTGAGTGTGTCCGACGCCGGCCCCGCCCACCAGCCCCCCCCCCCCGAGACCCTCCTGGGTCCTCCCCCGCCCCCCTCACCTTCACCCGCCCCGCCTCCCCCTGCAGGGCCACGGAGACCGGCCGCGTCTACGGCTACAACCCGTCCCCGTCCAAGGTGGAGGGCATCCGGCGGCCGCCCAGCAAGACCAGCATGCGCCAGGCCCGCAGGCAGGCCGGCAACGAGGTGCGCCCCCCTCCCCCACCGCCCCCCACGTCCCACGCTCTCGGGCTCCCACTCCTCTGTGACCGGGGGATGCAGAGGGGGGCGAAGACCAAGTGCCACCACATCCATCCCTTCCCAGGACGTGCTGACGCTGTCCAGCAGCACAGAGAGCGAGGGCGAGAGCAAGCCCGGGCTGGGGCAGGCCCCGCCCACCGCGGCCGACAGCGACGACATCCAGACCATCTCGTCCGGCTCCGACGGCGACGACTCCGAGGACAAGAAGAACCTCAACAGCGGGCTGGGTCCGGGCGTGGCAGGGGGTGGGGGGCGAGGGGCCCGGTGCCCACCCGCTCGCGCGCTCTCTCTCTCTCCCCCCTCCACCTGCATCCCTTGGCGCCCCCTGACCTGCCTCCCTTCCCCCCGACCCAGGCCCCGTGAAGCGGCAGGTGGCCGTCAAGTCGACGCGCGGCTTCGCCCTCAAGTCGACGCACGGCATCGCCGTCAAATCGACGCACATGGCGGCGGCGGTGGCGGCGGAGAAGGGGGAGAGCGCCCCGGTGAGGCGCACCACGCGCCAGTTCTACGATGGCGAGGAGTCCTGCTACATCATCGACGCCAAGCTGGAGGGCAACCTCGGCCGCTACCTCAACGTGAGCCGGCCTCGCCCGCCCGGGGGGAGGGCGTCCCGGGGGGGCCCTCTCTCCCCGCCAGGCCCCCCCTGACCCCGAGCCTCCATCTCCGTCCCCCCCAACAGCACAGCTGCAGCCCCAACCTGTTCGTCCAGAACGTGTTTGTGGACACCCACGACCTCCGCTTTCCCTGGGTGGCCTTCTTCGCCAGCAAGTGAGGAGGGCTTGGGGGGGGGCGAGGGTGGGGCGGCGGGGAGGGGGGCGTCCCTCTGTCCGTCCCTGCCACCCAACAGCCCCCTCCCTCCCCGCCAGGCGGATCCGCGCGGGCACGGAGCTGACATGGGACTACAACTACGAGGTGGGCAGCGTGGAGGGCAAGGAGCTGCTGTGCTGCTGCGGTGCCATCGAGTGCCGGGGGCGTCTGCTCTAGGCCCCCCACCCCCCGCCCCTCCCGGGACTCTGGAGAGCGTGGGCCCTTCCCTCCCTCCGCCTAACTGATCCCCACTGCGGTGCTATGGAGCCGGCCACGGCCGCGCCCCCTCGACCCCCCCCACCGTTCACTGTGGCTGAGGGGGAGGGGCAGGTGGATGTTGAACCTCTTCCCTCCCCTATCTCCCTCCTTCCCCAACCCCCAATAGTTTTAACAGCTTGATAAAGGAAAGCTGGTAGCCCGTGGTGTGATTTCTGCCGCGTCCCGCATATCGGGGTGTGTCCTGGAATAGAGGGTGACCCCGTGCGGGATTCTTGTCTCTCACCCACCCGCACGCACACCCCAACCCCGTCCTCAAAGGTGGAATCGGCCCGGACCCTCCCCCAGCCAGTGGACCGCTGTTTTATTTAACCTTTAATACATCTTAATTACAAAAACAACGCACAAACAGTACAACTTTTGGTCTGCAAGTCTGAACTGGTCCCATCACTTACCCCCTGCTGCCCCCTTCCCTCTCCTCCCTCCCCCTAAGTAGGGGGGAATAAATAAAGGGGTGGGGGGGTGAGGGTTGGGCACCACCCCCCGCGGCCCAGTTGGTTTGGCAAAGACTGACTCCTCCCTGTCCGCCCCAGAGGGGCAGAGGGAGAGTGGTGGGCTTTGGTCCCCAGCCCCGGGGGTGGGGGAGAGGGGTACGATGGTGTGGTTTGGTTCTGCTGGTGGGGGGGTTGAGGCGCCCATCCTCCCTCCTTGGGCAGAGCTGCCCCTCGCACCCCACCCCCCCAGGAATGTTGGGGAGGGGGGCGTCCCACCACACCCGTCCCCTCCCTCCCCGGACCCCCGTTTGTAGTGGACTGTGGTCCGACCCCACCCCCAGGCACAAGTTGGGATTTAAGGCAACTGGGTGAGAAGGAAGAAAAGGAGGGGGGGAGGGGTGGGGTGGTCCTCCCTCCCTGACACGGGTCCCCCCGGCGGAGGGGATCGGGGTGGGGGGGGGGAGGGGGCCTCGCCCCCGCCACGGCTCAGTCCCGCTTGCGGTGGTTGTTGTTGAGGACGGGGTGACCGTTGGCCACGGGGAGGACCTTCCCTCCTGCAGGAGACACCGCCTCCTCCCCCTCCGAGCTCTCCGTCTCCTCGCGGTCGCTGCGTTCGTCCTCCACCAGCTGGGGGGGGTGTGGGGGGAGATAAGGGAGGTGAGAGTGGGCCTGGATGCGGGGCGGCCCCCTCCCCGCCCCGGCAGCGGGCCACAGCGCCGGCTCCGGCCTCACCTTTCCAGTTATGAACTTGTGTGCCATGCGCAGGATGAGGTAGGCCCAGAAGATGTGCAGCCCCTGCAGCACGCACATCATCGAGTTGAAGAAGTAGTAGCCGAAGAAGGCGGGGTACATCTCCAGGGGGTACACCACCGTGCAGTGCATGATCCTGAAGGGGGACGGGGATACGCCATTAGATGGGGGGCAGAGCGGCCCGCCGGCCCTTTCCACTCAACTCGCCCCATCTGGCCAGGCCGTGGCCACGGCCGCCCTCCCCTCCTCCCACGCGCAGCCTTGGCGGGACCCCGGAGGGCTGCCCGCTCTTCCTCCCCGCCTCCTCAGTCCCCACCCCCCGGGGCGGGTTTCCAGCTTGGCTACGGCTCTGGACTCCGCCAGCCGCCACCACACTGGCCCAAGCCCTCGTGGCACCCCCGCCTCCACGCCCGCCCCCGGGCCGGTCCACGCTGCTTTCTGCCCGTCCCGATCGTTCCTCTCAGATGACACCGAGCGAGCGGCCCGGCAACCCCCGGCGCCCAAATGTCCACACCGGTGGCCATTCCTCTTGTGCGACCGGCAGAGAAGTGGGCTCGCCGCCCTCCTCTCCTCCTGTGGGTCTGCTCTCTGGACTCTCCTCCATCTTTCTACTCCCGCCCCTGCTTGCCGTCCCCTCTGGCACCTCCTGCCTTTTGAGTTCCTACCCCCAGTCACCCCCTGCCCCCAAAATCCTACCATACTGATCTTCAGGGTCCGTTGCTTCACCCACCACGTTATTTCAGGGTCCGTATCCCCCTTTAGACCGGAAACTCTTGCGGGTGTGGGGGTGTCTAGCTCTAACCTACTCTATCACTGGTACTTACTGAACGCTGACCGTGAGCCGAGCACCGTACTAGGCGCTAGGGAGAGGACATTACAGTAGACGGACGTGATTCTGGCCCACGAGGAGCTCAGAGTCTAGACGGGGCTTTAGATGTCGCAATAAGCCATGATACGGAGGCGTACATAAGGGGTTAAGGGGAAGCCCCTTGAAGCGCTCTGCCCACCGTCGGCGCTCAATAGCTACCACTGATCGATGGACACGGGGACACACGCGAGCACAGGCACGGGCGGAAGGCCGGTCCCCCTCACCAGAAGGGCAGGATGATGAGGCGGGTGACGATGAAGACGGCGGCGAAGACGATGAAGATGTTGTTGCAGGTGGACTTCCAGCCCGCGTAGTTAAACATCTTGGCCGACTGCACGGACCCCAGAGAAGCCGCCCCCGCCCCCCCACCCCGCGGAGCCGTCAGCCGGGCGGGGGGCAGGGGGGAGAGAGAGACCCTACAGGCTTGGGGAAACACTCGCCCAGGCTCGCATGGGACCGGAGGGGTGGACCCGGGGGGAGACGAACCTCAGACAGGACGTCAGACCTGGCAAAGTGGGGGACCGCGGGAAGGTCATCGGGGATCGGGCAGGGAGTCAGAGATGGCAGCGTGAGACGCCAGAGGGACACGGCGGCGGGAGGGGGGCGGACGAACCCCGAGCGGGTTGGAGGCGGCAGGGTGGGAGGACGTGGGGTCCCGGGAAGGTTACGGGGTGTGGACTTGGCAGTGCGGGAAGACCCAGGGTCCCAGGAAGGTTGCGGTGGAAGACGGAAGGGTTGGGGGATGCGGGGCGGGCACGGCGGGAGACGGACCTCGAGCAGGTAGTCGGAGGAGTCGTGCAGCGCCATGATGAGGGTGCCCGCGCGGATGTAGTTGGCAAACCAGGAGAAGCTAATGAGGATGATGGTGGCCACGTGGTGGATCACCTGCTCCTTGAAGTCCTGCGGGGCCAGAGCGGGGACAGGGCCAGGGAAGGGTCATCCCCACTGCACCCCCGGAGGAGGCCCTCCTGTGCCCGCTGCCCGCTTTCCTTCAGACCCAAGGCCCAGCTGGGATGGAGGGGCAGCCCTGGGGGAAAGGGTTGGGGGTCTCCCAGTTCCCCGGGCCCACATCCACCTTGCGTTTGACGTCAGAGGCGATGCTGAAGAGCAGCGACCAGTAGAAGGACAGCTCGATCATGTAATACCAGTACTGGGAGGGGATGGTGGTCTGGGAGAGGGGGATGGGGGAAAACAGTCTGTCAGCCGATCACATTTATTGAGCGCTTACTGCGTGCAGAGCACTGTACTAAGCTCTTGGCAGCGTACAACAATGAACACATTCCCCACCCTCAGCGATCTGACAGTCTAGAGGAGACAGACATTAACAGAAATAAAGTTACAGATAACGTACACAGGTGCCGTAGGGCTGGGATGGGGGTGGTAAAGAGAAGTGAGTCAAGGCGATGCAGAAGGGAGAGGGAGAAGAGGAAAAGAGGACTCGGTCAGGGAAGGCCTCTTGGAAGAGACGGGCCTTGGATGAGGCTTTGAAGGGCGGAGAGAGTCATTGTCTGTAGGATCTGAGGAGGGAGGGCGTTCCAGGCCAGAGGCTGGACCGTGGGTGAGAGGTCAGCAGCGAGAGAGATGAGATGGAAGTTCAGTGAGACGGTTGGCATGAGAGGAGCAGAGAGTGTGGGCCGGGTTGTAGGAGGAGAGGCAGGAGGGGACAAGGGGTTCTAGGGCTTTCAAGACCCAACAGAGTTGAGGGATGTGAGAGATGAGAGAGAGAAAAAAAGAGTCAGTGCGTATGTGTGTGTGTGTGTTGGGCGGGGGGCCGGGGTGGTCTCCGCCCCCTTCTTGTCATGAAGGCCATCGCTCAGATGCGCCCCGGACCTAGTCTCCCTCCCCCTTCACCTGCCCCCGACCCCAACCTTACCTGGATGGGGTAGCCCTTCCACACCTCTTTCAGGTCATAGAACCAGGGTTTCTGCGGGGGACACGGGAGGGGGCGCGATGAGGGGGGGGAAGGCGGCCTGGCTCCCGGCTCCTCCGAAGAGGGCTCTGGCCCCCCGCCCCGGCCCCCGCCCGTCCGCCGGGGCCCCGACTCACATCCACGATGACAGCCAGGCCAGCAAGGAAAGCAATAAGGTAAAACGTGAATCTCCAACTGGAAGAGGAAGCAGACGGGGCTCAGCGGGGAAGGGGCGGTGGGGAGGGGGCTGGGGTCCCGGCCCCCCCGGGCCCCTCCCGCCGGGGCCCCCCGCCGCGCCCACCTGGCCTCACGGAACTTCTTCAGCAGGCTGGGCCGGTCCTGGTTGCGGCGGCGGCGGAACCACCGCTCCACCTGGCGGGCCGACAGGCCGCTCTGCCGCGACAGCTGCTCCACCTCCGCCTGCGGGGGAGGGGGCCGGCGACGCCCGACGACACTGACCCCCACGCCCCGGGTCCGGCCCCAGCCCCCCACCCCATCGCCCCCCGCCACCGACCCCACTGGCCCAAGTCCACCGCCCCACCCCATCGCCCGATGCCGACCCCGCCGGCCCAGGTCCGGTCCCGTCCCCAGTCCGACCTGCTTAGGCCGTTTCCGGGTGGAGCCGTAGAAGACCTCCAGGGTGGGGTTGGGGGTCGCCCGCAGCCGAGCTTTCTCCTTCACGTTCAGGAGCGCGGCCAGCGGTGTCGCCACATAACTGCGGCGAGGGGGTCGGGGGGGAGGGGAGGGGAGGGGACGGTGAGGCCGCGCGAGGGGACCCCACGCGCAACCCCTCGGTCGCCCCCAGGCATCGTCCCCCGGCCCCGCCCCCGGGACAAAGCGTCCTGTGTGCGCGCCCTGGGGCCAGTGGGGCAGGAACAGAGGGCCATTGAGGCACGGACGCCCCGAGTCCCGACCGGCAGCGGCAGCGGGCGCCCGGACAATGGGGCCTTCAGAGGGAGGGACCCGGGGGCGACGGGCCGGGAGGGGGCTGGGGAGGACCAGGACGCCTGGAGCCCGAGAGAAATGGGGAGGCAGGGGGAGACTGAGAGAGAGAGAGAGAGAACCATGCTAGCAGAGTGAAGAGAGGAGCCTGTGAGGTCGGGAGTCCCGAGCACCGAGTCAGACGTGCTGGGATCACAGCCTTTCTTTTTTAAAATGGTATTTGTTCAGCACTTACCATGGGCCAGGTCTTGTACTGAGCGCTGGGATAATAATAATGGTATTTGTTAAACGGTCACTATGTTCCAGGCACTGTTCTAAGCACTGGAGTAGAAACAAGGTGATCAGGCTGTCCCACGGGGGGCTGTCTTAATCCCCATTTTACAGGTGAGGTGACTGAGGCCCAGAGAAGTGAAGTGACTTGCCTAAAGTCACACAGCTGACACATGGCGGAGCCGGATCAGAACCCACGGCCTCTGACTCCCAAGCCCGGGCTCTCTCCACTGAGTCACACAGGCTAGTCAGGTTGGACCACGGTCTAGGTCCCACAGGGGGGTGACAGTCTGAATCCCCATTTTAGAGAGGAGGTGACCGAGGCACAGAGAAGTGAAGCGACCTGCCCAAGGTCACACGGCAGATACGCGGAGGAACCGGGATTAGTACCCAGGTCCTCTGACTCCCAGCCCGGCCCAACGCGGCCGGAAGGGAGCAGGCCCTCACCCAGGTGGGTGGCCCTGTAGGCACAATTCGCAGCAGCCTCTGGGGCAGCGGCACCATTCTAAGCACTGAAGATACAAGTTTATCGGGTTGGACACGGTCCCTGTCCCCCTTGGGGTTCCCAGTCTCAGGTGGAGGGAGGAGGATCTAATCCCCACTTGACAGCCGAGGGAACCGAGGCCCTGAGAAGCGAAGCGACTTGCCCTAGGTCGTCCCGCCAGCAACGGGCAGAGCTGGGATTAGAACCCAGGTCTTTGCGACTCCCAGGCCCGTGCTCTTTCCACTAGGCCAGGCTGCTTGGGGTGGGTCGGGGCGGGCGGTGTGGGGGTTTGGGGGGCTCTCACATCTCGAAGAAGTAGCGGACGGTGAGGAAGAGCAGGGCGAGGGGCAGCGTGATGTAGAGGTCGGAGGCCTTGGCGTAGACGCGCCCGTCGCGGTCCTCCAGGTCGGCCCAGGTCAGGTTGACGGGCAGCCACAGCCGCTCCCACCAGAAGTAGTCATACAGCGTCTGCAGCATCCTGCCGGCGGACGGGATGATGGGCCCGGGAGGTCGGCGGGGTCGCCGGCCCACCGGCGGCCCCGAGCCCCGAGGGCCCCGCCCAGGCCGCTCCCCTCACCCCCCCCCAAACCCCCTCACCTCACCAGTCCTCAGGACGCCCGATGAAATAGGAAGTGAGACCCGGGCAAATAGGAAGTGGGCCCAAGCTCCTTGGCAGGGGCCACTGTAGCAGCTGCCCTCCGGGGCTGCTGGGAGGTGTAGTCCCGGCAGCCCAGAGGGAGCTGGGGGGCAGCCACCGGGGGGGTGGGGGGCCTCACCCTGCCTGGAGCAGGGAAGGGGGCAGGGTGGAGGGGGAGAGATACGAGGCCTCCCTCACCTCCCCCCGCAACAGGGACGCCCCGAAAGGTGAGCCGAGCCAGGAGTCCTACATCTCCACCTTCTGCCCGACGTCCCGCCAAGGATCCAGGCCTTGGGGTCAGTGACTAATCCCCCTCCCCTTGACTAAACCCCCACTTCCCCTGAAACTTGGGCCGAGCTGACCCCTCCCTTCCCCCTCCAGCCTCACAGAGGTGCGCCGGGATCGGGGAGGGGGAAAGGAATTTAAGCCCTCGATATCCATCCCGCTCTCAGCCCTGCAGTGCTTACACACGTGGCTGTAATTTATTATAATGTCTCCTTCCCCTCAATAATAATTACGGCAGTTGTTAAGCGCTTACTATGTACCAAGAACTGTTCTTAGTGCTGGGGTAGATATTGGCTAATCAAGTTGGGCACAGTCCCTGTCCCACATGGGCTTAATCCCCATTTTACAAATAAAGTAACTGAAGCCCAGAGAAGTGAAGTGACTTGCTCAAGGTCCCACAGCAGACCTGAGGCGGAGCCAGGATTAGAACCCAGGTCCTTCTGACTCCCAGAGCCGGGCTCTGGCAACTGAGTCATGCTCCTTGTGGAAAAGGTTCATCGTCATCAACTCTGTGGTACTGTACTCTCCCCAGTGCTTAGTCCAGTGCTCTACACAGCTAGTGCTCAAGAAATATCACTGATTGCTTGATTGTTATCCAGCACCAGGCCGCCCAGATCACCAGCCAGCCTGGGGCAGGAGGAGGAAAGGAGAGGGGAGGAGAGGGTGGACAAACAGACCGGGACCTGCCACTGGCCCTTGGGCCCTGGGGGAGAGCCAGGAGAGCTTTGAACTCTGAGCTGCTGGCCGAGTGCCCCCCAACCCCTGCCGCCCCCGCCGCAGGACGGGGAAACACAAGGGTGCTGGGGAGCCAACGGGGGCAAGGGGAGCCCATCCCAGCTCTAGCCAGGTCAGCGGGGAGACCCCCACCACCCCACCCCCTGCCGGGACCCCACCATCCACCAGCCCCCGGGGCCTGGGGAGGGCTGGGGTGGCAGAACTAGGGCGAGGAGAGCTTCCAGGGGCACGTCAGGAAGGGAGCGGGGACGAGACACAGCAAGACCAGTGAAGTCTATGGCCTTGAGGGGGTGAGGGCGAGGGGTGGGAGAGGAGGGCCTTGCTGAGCGGGGAGTCACCCTGGCCCACCCCCCGGGGGGGCCGCCTCTCCTCCCTCCCTAGGGCTCCCACCCAGATGCTGTGGGGGGGGAGCGGGCGGGTTCGTGGACCCTTGCGAAATCTCGCCATCGAGCAGCCACAGGTCCCTGCAGGCTGGACTTTGTCCTGGACCACCGGGCGGAGCCAGGGCGATGCTCCCTCATCCGTGACACCCCCTCATCGTGACTCTGCACACACACACACACACCCCCGACCCGTGGGGTCTCCGGGGCCAATGGAGCCCACCACCTGGAGAGGGGGCCAGGGGGCCATCCTCCACTAACTACCTAGAGGGCATTGCCCCCTGAGGGGTTGGCAGAGGGGAAGCCCCCGCCCCGCAGCCACCCATCTCGAGGACCACCTCCCGACCCAGGCCGGGCTCCGGGCCTGGTGCTGACGCCAGGGAGACGTAGCTCAGCCGGGAGCCCGGGCATGAGTCGCGGTGGGGGGGGGCCCGCCTCGCCATCAGTGTGACCATCCATGCGTGTCATGTGTTGGGGACACTGTGGCTCCCTGATTCTTTGTGTGTATCCACGGGTGTGGGCAGCGGTGTGGGAGTGCCCAGGCCTGTGTGTGCCGACTGATAAGGGAGGTGGTTCTTCTCCGGAGGGTGGGGGGTTCTCACTGGACGCCTGGGGGGGGGGGGGGGGACGTGTGCAACAGGAAATCTCATCTCCCCCACCCCCAAGGAGCAAGCGCTCAGCCCCCACCCCCCCACCGAGCTGCTGCCCTCCTGTCCCCAGGGGTGGTTTGGTGGGGAGGGGGCAGAGACGCCATCAGGCCAGGAAGGGTGGCTGAGCGGGTCGTAGGGCACCGGGCCCCTCAGATGCCAGCGGGGACTCCCGACCTCACGAGTGAGGGGTTGTCGCCCGGAGGGGCCGGTGAGCATCAGGTGACCGCCCACACACACGTGGGCCTGTCTGCGGGCACACGGGTCTGTATACACGTGTGGATGTGTGGGCCTGTATGCATGTTCGCGTGTGTGTGAGTGCAACATCAGCCCAGAGAGTTGGCACCCCCCGCCCCCCAGCACTCTTGGCTAGAACAAATATCGGTGGAGGCTGGCCGCAGGAAAGGGCGGAAACACTTGGCCATGGGAAAATTAAACACGGCCACCTTCCCGCTGGCCCGGCCGATCCTCGGGCTCGGGGGGGCCGACGACGGTAGCCCCGGCCCGGTGGAGGGTGGGGGGAGGGGCAAACCCGTGGGGCCGGCCGGGACCCCGGGGTTCCCCTGGCGGTGGCTACCTGTCCTTGTCCTGACAGGAGGGCCCGGAGGGGGAGGGTCCAGGGGTCCAGACCCCAGCGCCGGCTCCAAGGTGGGGCCCCAGGGATACAGACAACAGGTCACGGGTGCTTCGAGTGCTTGGTGATCCCTCCTGCTGCTTTGCTCAGCACCCCCTCCTCACCTCTGCCTGCGGGGTGAAGCAAAGGGAGCCCCCCCGACCCCCCCCATCCCCCGGGGCTCCTGCCTCTCTCCAGCTCCCTGACAGCCTGAACACAAATCCCCACCTAGCAAGGCCATCACAGGGCCGGGGGCGGGGGGCTGGGGGCCTCAGGAGGCTGCCCCCTGGCCACGCAGCCCACCCTACCCCCTCAGAATTCCCCACCAGCCACGGAGAGGTCAGGGGTCTTCCAAAGGCCACAGCTATGATCCAAAGCCCCCATTCGTGGCAGAGACCACCCTCCCCACCTTCTGAAGGGAAGCCAGGGATGAGCGCAGAACCAGTTTTGGGTCACTTGAGCATGGTGGGGGGCGCGCCCCACCTTTCCCCACCCCCTTCCCTGTCCCAGGCCCAGCTGGGGGTGGGGGAGGTAAAGAAATAATCAGGCAGCGGGGGAGAGGGCGACTGGACGGAGCCCAGGCGGACCAGCCCCTTGGCAGCGCAGGGCACAAGAAATGTAGGTCGGGGCCGGGGCGGGGGCCATGGGAAAAAATGGGCCCCAGGACGGCCTTGTGAAAGCCGGTCCCTGCACCTGCCCGCCGTCACTCGCCGGCGCCCACCCACCCACCCTCCCCAGGTGGCCGGTGCAGCCAAGGGTGGGGGTGGACCTATGGGGCAGGGATAACCCCTGCCCCCAGTGGAGGAGGCAACTGGAGGGGGGAAGGAGGGAGGGACTGGGGGGGGAGTTAGTTAATAATAATAATAATGTTGGTATTTGTTAAGCGCTTACTATGTGCCGAGCACTGTTCTAAGCGCTGGGGTAGACATAGGGGAATCAGGTTGTCCCACATGGGGCTCACAGTCTTAATCCCCATTTTACAGATGAGGGAACTGAGGCACGGAGAAGTTAAGTGACTTGCCCACAGTCACACAGCCGACAAGTGGCAGAGCTGGGATTCGAACTCATGAGCCCTGACTCCAAAGCCCGTGCTCTTTCCACTGAGCCAAGTTCTGCTGAGAGCTGGGGTGGGGGTGGAGTGGTTGGGGGAGGCAGGGGGCACAGTTCGGGCAGGCCTGGCCCCACTCCAGGCCCTGAGACACACACACACACACACACACACACACAGAGCCAGCAACACACACATATAGACCGTGTGATCCACAAGTTGCACAGCCACAGAGAAGGGGCCAGAGCCCGCCAGCCGAACCACCACCAGGTTGCCATTCAGCCACCACCCCTACATGCACAATCTCACGGGCACACACGGTTGTTACTGGACGTCTGCCACCCCCTCGAGACCGTCAGCTCCGTGTGGGTTCGGAACGTGACTCCCGGCTTTCATTCATTCAATACTATTTATTGAGCCCTTACTATGTGCAGAGCACTGTACTAAGCGCTTGGAATGTACAACTCGGCAACAGATAGGAGACGATCCCTGCCCAATGAGGGGCTCCTACTGGATTGTGGCAAGCACTCGGCACAGTGCTCTGCAAACAGTAGGCGCTCAAATAGTACTACCGGTTGATTAAATTTCCACACAGCCACCAACACTCCCCCTCCCCCCCACGTACTGCACCACGTTAAATACATTCCCAGGGCAACAGCCCCAGCGCCCAAACACCAGCACATAGACGCAGACGCCGACCCCGGACACACACCGGCACAGAGACACAGTCACCAAACCCATACACACACCGGCACACAGACACGACACTCTCACGCACACCGCTCCACCCATGACAAAGACACAACCTCCAGCCCCCACAGACACTCGCAGAGGCATGGCCTCCAACCCCTGACACACACCCGGCCCACACGGCCTCCAATTCTAAACATACAGCAGTGGAGACCGTACATGTAAAGACACGACTTCCATCCCTGACACATGCCAGAACACACACCAAGGGCCAATCGCCCCCCCCCACACACACACATAGCACACATAGAGTGACACAACGCTCACCCCAGATACACACACACTCAAACACTACCCAAAGGGAAGAGGCTGCGGCCTTAGCCCGAGAGGAGCACAGGAAAGAAGCAGAGAGACCCACCGGTCACCCCAGGGCCCCGAGGGTCCGTCTGCTTCCCACTCCGGCGAGGGGGCCGTGACCCTCGACCCCGGGGTTTCGGGGGGCCGGGCCGGCTACACAGATACACACACACGCAGGCAGGCAGGCAGGCAGGCAGAGGCCCACACAGGCACACACCTGCCACGAGCCCGCTTGCCAATTTGTGTCCCGGGGCGGTAATTAGCGGGGCGGCGCGGGGCGGCCTCTCCCCCGGCCCGGCCCGGCCCTGCCCGGCGCCCCCAGCCCCACCTCCTAATAACGGGCCCTTCCTGCCACCCGGGATATGTGGGGGGGAGTTGGGGTATGTGTGTGTATGTGTGTGTGCTCGGGGGGCGGAGGTTGGGGTTGTGGCCGGGGCCCGGAGGGCCTGGCTAGCGGCGGTCGGGGGTCCGCGGGGGTCCGCGGGGGTCCGGGGCGGCCCTTCCCTCCCTCCCTCCCTCCCCTCCGGCTCGGCTCGGCTCGGCTCGGGTGGGCCCGGGCCCGGCCGCCAGGAGCGGCGCAGGCGGCCACGGAGGAAGCGGGGGTCGGGGCCGGAGCGGGGGCCGGAGCTGGGCCCAGGCCTCGCCTTCCTCTCCCGCCCACCGGGGACCCCCCTTTCCCCCCCCTCCGGGGAGCCCCCCCCGTTCCCTCCCTCCCTGCGGACTCACTCGGCGGCGAAGCGGGCAGGGCCGGGCCGGGCCGGGCTGCGCTGGGCTGGGCCGGGCTGGGCCGAGCCGGGCTGGACTGTGCGTGTCTCTCTGTCTGTCCGTCTCTCTCTCCCCGCCCCCCGCTCCCTCCTCCTCTTCCCCCTTCCCCCTCCTCCTCCTCCTCCTTCCGCTCTTTCCGCCTGCCGCGGGGAGGGCCGGGAGGGGGAAGGGGCGGGCGGAGCCCCGAACTCCCCGAACCCCGGCAAGGGGCGGGTGTGGGTGTGTGGGGAGGAGAGAGGGAGGGGAAGGGAGGGGAGGGGAGGGGAGGGGAGGGGGCTCCCCCGGCCCCAACAGGCGGCTCAGGCCGGAGCAGGGGCGCCTGGGCCACGCCAGGCCCGACTGCCCCTCCGCAGACCCCGGGAGGGGGTCGGGGGGTGGGGCCGCCCAGCTCCGGGGGTCGGGTGGGACTACGTGCCCTCCCGTGCGGGGGCCCAGCACTCCCCCTCCTCCCCCGAGCACATCCCCTTCCCCCCAAGATCCCCCTCCCCGCCCCCGATGACCACAGCCTCCGCTCTGACTTTCATCACTTCCCCCCCGGCGGGACCGGCCTGACCCTCCCTCCCCCCCGCCACCTCCCCTTCCGAGGACCCCCGCGTCCACACCGCGACCTCGACCCCTGTGTATGTCCTGTCTGTGTGTGTGCGCGCCAGGCAGTCACCCACAGGCCTTCCTGCTGCCGGGCGACACGCTGTTGTTGGGGGAGAGATGGCGGGGCGGGGGGTCTCGGCGCCCCCTGTATCTTGCAGCCGATTCCCTCCCTCCTCTGCCGGGGGCGGCAGGGCTGGGGGAGCCCGGTCTGGGCCCCCAGCTGTGGCCCGTGATCCCTCGTCGGGGCTCGGGTAAGGCTGGCTGGGGCCAGGAGGGACACCCGGTGGGCAGCTCGGTGCCCCTCCGCCCGCCCGCCCGCCCGGCTGGGAGGGAGGGAGGGTGAGCCTCGGGGCGCTCGCCCCCGCCGGGGGTGGAAAGGGCAGGGGGCTCCTCGGGGCCCCCGGCCGGCGGGAGGACGGCACGGGTGCCGGGCACGAGTCAACATGGCGATGATGATGCCACCCGCGTTATCGACAACCCGGCTGCCCGCCCCGGCTTCGGGCACAAGGGGCCCCAGGTCGCCTGACGCCCCGCCCCAAGGCCCTGCCACGCCCAGGGCGCCCGGGGCACTCACTTCCTCGGCTGGAGCCCGCGAGGAGTCTGGTGGGCACGGGCCTGCCACGGCGGCTACAGTGGGCACGGGGAGAGGATACTTGGGTCTTGGGCCGCTGGGGCCCTCGCTTGGGCGCTTGGCCCAGTGCCCCCGCGCTTCCACCCATGGATTAACAGGGTGGGCGCGGGGGAAAGCCCCCTAGGGACACAGGGGTCACTGAAGGGTGGAGGGGGTCTAAGCCCCGCTCCACTGGACCCCGGGGGGAAGGGGGAAAGGACGGCGCAGGTGGACACTAAAATGAGCCCACAAACAATTCTGGACAACGGGAAACGTGGAGGCTGTGGTTGGGTGGAAAGTTGGGGCCCAGGACACACACACATACACACACACACAGCTCACAACCCCCCGTCTCATGTCCAGAGCCCCCAAGGGCACGGCTCCCGCCCAGGTCCAGGTCACCCCTCCCGATTCCGCGGGCCCCCCGGCCACACTGACCCACGGCGGGGTTGGGGAGTGGGGGAAGAGGAGAGGAGAGGAGAGGAGGGCCCCGTCCCCTGCCCCGTTGGGCCCCGTTGGGCCCCGTTGGGTCCCCGCCCTCCGCCGCTCCGCACGTCGCCGCCTAGTGGCGCACTTTGGAATGGCTCCGGTGCCCGGTGCCCTATTTCTCCGTGGCTGGGCAGGCCGCGTGCCCCCGGGGAGGGGGTTGGGGGCAAGCGAGTGGCCTCATCTCATGTCATGTCCCCCCACGCCCCCACCCCGCTATTTCTGGTCGGAGGGGCGGGGGGGAGTGCCCGGCCCGGCCCTGCCCGGCGGCCGGGGGGTGATGGTGGGAGGGGAGGGCGGCGAGGCCTCCGCAGCGGCCCTCTCTGCTGCCCCCTGGTGCCACACCTGGGGAGGGCGGGTTGGGCACAACGGGAAAGAGGGGCGGGGGGCGGCTGTGGGCGCGGGGAGATAATAATGATCGTATTTGTTAGGCACTTAATACGTGCACTGTTCTAAGCGCTGGGGGGGGGGGGTACACAGGTGATCAGGTTGTCCCACGTGGGGCTCACAGGCTTAATCCCCATTTTACAAATGAGGTCACTGAGGTGCAGAGAAGTGAAGTGACTCGCCCCAAGTCACACAGCTGACAAGCGGCGGGGCCGGGATTAGAACCCGTGACCTCTGACTCCCAAGCCCGGGCTCTTTCCACTGAGTCACGCTGCTTCTCTGGATGTGTGCCCCCTTGGGGATGACAGGTTATGAACCCAGCAAAAGCAGCCTCTCACCTTCGAGCACATTTTAGGCGTAGGATGCAGCATTGAGATTGTGGAAGGTCACGGCCTTGGTGACTTTATGGTTAACTGGGAGCCTCCAGAGGAACAGATGACAGCCGAGCCCCACAGAAGGCTCCTCAGGACCCACCCCAGCTGTTGGTCACCTGGGCCACAGCTGGGGCCCCAAGAGGCCATCCTGACTGAGCCCCCCCCCTTCCCTCTTCTCCCACTCCCTTCTGCGGCGCCCTGACGCGCTCCCATTATTCATCCCCCCTCCCCAGCCCCACAACTCTATGTCCATATCCCTCATTTATTGATCTCTATTCACGTCTTCTCCCCCTCTAGACTGTCAGCTCATTGTGGGCAGGGAAACAGCCCGTTCTATTGTTATATTGTACTCTCCCAAGTGCCTAGTACAGTGCTCTGCACACAGTAAGTGCTCAATAAATATGATTGAATGAAGAACTGACTGAAAGGGGGTGTATATGTCTCAGACCCCTCTCGTGGAGGGAGGGGGGTGTCTGTGTTTCTAAAATCGGGCTCTTCTGAGGGGGGCTTCTCGGGGTGGGGGCAGGGGGAAGGTGAAAGGAGAGGGTTTCTATTGCGGTAATAGCAGCAACAGTTGGGGATACAGCCCAGGCCTGGGAGTCAGAAGGACCTGGGTTCTAATTCCGCTTTGCCACTTGTCTGCCGTGGGAACTTGGGCAAGGTACTTCGCTTTTCCGTGACACAGCTACCTCCTCAATCGATCGGTGTTATTTATTGAGTGCTTACTATATGCAGAGCTCTGTACTGAGTACTTGGGGGAGTACAACAGCTTTAAAGTGCTGAATCACCTTGCCTCCTTCTACCTCACCTCACCGCTCTCCTACTAGGACGCAATCCAGACACTTCACTCCTCCAATGCCAACCTTCTCACTGTACCTCCATTTCATCTATCTCACTGCCGACCTCTCGCTCTCATCCTGCCTCTGGCCTTGAACGCCCTCCTTCCTCATATCACACAGACAATGACTCACCCCTCCTTCAAAGGCTTATTGAAATCACATCTCCTCCTAGAGGCCTTCCCTGACTACACCCTCCTTTCCTCTTTTCCCACTCCCTTTATTCATCCCTCCCTCAGCCCCACAGCACTTACGTACATATCTGTCATCTACTGATTTATATTAATGTCTGTCTTCCGCTCTAGAACGTGAGCTCACTGTGGGCAAGGAATGTGCCTAATGGGAAGGGAATGTGTCTACCATCTCTGTGTCGCACTCTCCAACAGTACAGTGCTCTGCACACAGTAAGTGCTCAATAAACACGACTGATTGACTGATAAAATGGGGATAAAGACTGTGTGCCCCATATAGGACAGGGTCTGTGTTCAACCTGACTAGCTTCTATCTACCCCAGCACAGTGCCTGACACATAGTAATCACTTAATAAATACCATAAAAAACCCCAGCATATATGGAGCACCTTCTGAGAACAACGCATTGTGGTAAGCACTTGGGAAATGACAGCTAAAAGCACGCACATACCCTGTACACAAGGGGTTTATACTCTAATGAGCTGAGCCCCTCTGAGGAATGTCAGCGGGCCAGGACCCTGGTGGAAAGGTGCTGGGGTGGGGGGGGGGAGGGTCTCCACAATCTGGACCCTTCCCTTTGGAGAGGTCTGTGACCTGGACCTCCGAGGGATCCCCGTTATATCTAAGGAGAAGGGAACCTTGGTTCCTTACACCAATAGAACCCTGGGGCTCCCCACGGCCTCTGGTGCCTTTTGGGGATTCGAGTCCAGAAGGTCTGTGAGATGGAGAGTCCAGAGTTGGGGCAGACACCCCCCCCCTTAAAGAGCATCTGGGGGGGAAGGGGAAGGCCGAGGGTCCCCACCTGGAGGGGCCAAGGCTCTGGAGCCCCACGCCCTCTCCCACCGGCTCCGGGAACGCCCCCTCCCCATCCACCCCTCCCTCCTCCAGCCTGTCCTTCGCTGGCCCGCCCACACGCACACACACCCGCACTCACTCACACACCTGCTCCCCAGTTTCCCCGGGAGCTGTGGGGTGCGGCGGCCAGGACTCCCGGCCTTCGCCCCCCGCCCCCTGCCATCTTCGTCTCCTCTCGGGCCGGTGGGAAGGGGAGGACCGTCCAGGTCGGGGTGGCCCTCGGCAGGCGGCCCGGCAGGTTGGCTATCGACCGGGCGATCTGGGGCCCCGCCCCGGCCGGCCTCCCCTCCCTCCAGGACCCCCGGTTTGCGGGCGAGGGGAGGCGGAGGCAGGCCGGAGCTGGGGCCCGGGGTGGGGGTGGGCCGGGGGCGGGGGGCGGGGCGGCCAGATGGCCTAGATCGGTGGTCACCTGACCGGCCCGCCGCTCGCTCCCCCAGCCCAGAGGAGCCGGGGCCACCCACGGGGAAGGACGGACGGACTGCCCACCCGCCCGCCCGCCCGATGGACTGCCCGACCAGCCCGGCGCCCTCGCCCCGCCTCACGCGGGGTGAGCGGGTCCTTCTCGACGCTCCGGGCCGATTGGGGCGTCGGGGGGAGGGAGGGGAGCGCTGACCCCGACCCTCCCGGGGCTGGGGAGGGGGCGCCCCCAAGCTTGGGGGAGCGCCGTTGGGAAGGAGGGTCCGCGCGGGGGAGGCGGGAGCGAAGACGGCTCGGGGCTGCTCTCTCCAGAGAGAGACTCCTGGAGTGGGGGGCACAGGGGAGGGGGCGACCCCCAGGTCCTCTCTCCGTAGCTCCCAGGGAGGGGACAATGGGGGGTGAAGAGGAGGGGGAGAGGGAGAGCTGGAGGGACGCCCCCGGCCCGGCTCCGGGAAACCCGCCCAGCAGGTTGCCGCTGCCGTCTCTGGCCGCTGCCAAGGCGGAGGGGGCCGCGGCCCCGACCCACCCCTTGGGGAAGGGGCCGCGGGGGCCCCCGGCCCCCCCGGCTCAGCCCAGCCCCCGCCCCGCTCCGCAGAGCCGCCTGCCGACCAGCCGGCCATGCCCCCGCTCCCCGCGCACCCCGACCCGTCCCTGGCCGACGAGATCCTCAGCCACCTGGGCGTCACGGAGAAGGTGGGGGCCGGGCTGGGGGGCTGGGGGAGGCGCGGGGGGCGCGGTCCCCCTCCGCCCGGGTGGCTCACCGCCCCTCCGCCCCCCAGACGGCGGCCTGGGGGACCCTGGGCACCGTCCGCCCCTTCCTCGGCTTCAGTGTGGACAGCGACGTGCAAAGGCTTCTAGGAGCCATCGCGGGCCAAGGTGAGCGGCCGCCCCCCACCCCCCCTTACATGTACACACTTCACAAACATAATAATAATGTTGGTATTTGTTAAGCGCTTACTATGTGCAGAGCACTGTTCTAAGCGATGGGGTAAATACAGGGTAATTAGGTTGTCCCACTTGGGGCTCACAGTCTTAATCCCCATTTTACAGATGAGGTAACTGAGGCACAGAGAAGTTAAGTGACTTGCCCACAGTCACACAGCTTACAAGTGGCAGAGCCGGGATTTGAACCCATGACCTCTGACTCCCAAGCCCGGGCTCTTTCCACTGAGCCACGCTGCTCACACACATCTACGCAACACAAGAACACACATATCGACATTGGGGGAGGGGTCCCCTCCCGAAGGAGCAGGAAGGCTTCTTGGCCTTTCAAATGCATCTTGCTTCTGGAGCACCCAGGTCAAAGGTCCAGGGGGCACTGACCTCCCTCCTCCCCTTCTGTGACCCCACCAACCTCAACCATCCCTACCCAGCGCCACCAGCCCTTGCCCCTCTCCCCCTGGGAGGGCTGGCTCCATCATTCTGACCTCCGTCCCCAGCCCCCCTCGCCCCTGCCCCCCTCACCCTCCCCCGCCTCAGCTCTGTCCTCTGGCTCGGGTCAGGGGTGGACCAGGGCACCATCGTGGACGTGCTGACCAACCGGACCACTGAGCAGCGGCTACGCGTCGCCCAGACTTTCCAGGATCGCACTCGGCAGGTGAGGGGGGGCGGGGGGGCGGGGGTCCAGGGGCGTCCCCTCAGACGATCCAACGGGAGGGGACGGGGTGAAACCAGCCCATCCAAACCCTCCGTCCCCCTGCACCCACACCCGTTCAGGCCCTCCCCAAGCTGCCGTGGGCAGGGCCCCCCACCCCGAGTGGGTGGCGCTAGCCTCCCCCACGTTGGCCAACGGGGGACGGTGTTGCCCATAGGACCTGCTGAGGTCCCTGGAGGCGGCCCTCTCAGGCAGTCTGGAGAAGGCCGTGGTGGCCCTGCTGAAGCCCTCTGCTCAGTTTGATGCCCACGAACTGCGGGCGGCGCTGAAGGTACCGGGGGGGGGGGGGAGGATGCCTGGGTGGGGAGGATGCCAGGAAGCAGCCCTATGTGCCGCCCTTTGCCAGTGGGCCCCTCGGCGCCCGGTGCCCGCCCCCTTCCAGCCTCGCTTCTAGGGGCTGGCTCAGAGCCTTGGCCCTCAGCCCGGTTGGGGCCGGGGGGCAGGCGTGCAGAGACAGCCAGTGCCCGGTCCCAGGGAGGGGGGGAGGGGGAACGGCGCATTCGCTGCCCCTCCCATGGGCATCGGGCCCGCTGGCAGACTCCTCCACCCGGCTCTCGGCTCTCTGCCAGGCTCCGGGCACAGCCCGGGACACGGCCGTGGAGATCCTGGCCACCCGCCCCCTGCCCCGACTCCGCCAGTGCCTGGCCTTCTACGAGCACGGTAAGGAGCAGGGAGAGCAGGGTGGGGGAAGGATGACTACGATGACAACAATAACAACAACAAAAAGACCTGTGGAATTCATGAACCATGTTTCCTCTGGGCCTTCTCCTGTGCCTGGTTGGAGCACAGCCCCTGTCCCCACAAGGGGCTCACAGTCTAAGGGGGAGGACCAGTGGGGATGAAAGCCCCCATTTCCAGAGGGAGGAAGCAGAAGCCCAGAGAAGCAAAGTGACTTGCCTAAGGTCACACGACAAACCAGTGACTCAAACCTGTGGCTCCCGACTGCTAGTCCCGGGCACTAATAATGACAGTATTTACTAAGCCCTTACTGAGCACCAAGAATCTGGAGGGACCTGCTCCTTGGCCCCCACCTGCAGTCTGGGGGGGTGGAGGGGGGGGGGGTGTATGAGGGGGCGGGGAGGGAGAGGCTGGTAGCTTAACCTGGATTTGCAGAGGAGGAAACTGAGGCCCAGAGAGGTTACGGGCTTTACCCCAGGTCACACAGCAGGGTGAGGGCAGAGCTGGGATTAAGTAATTGTGGTATTTCTTAAGTGCTTACTATGTGCCAGGCACTGTACTAAGCTCTGGGGGCGATACAGACAAATTGGGTTGGACACAGTCCCTGACCCACATAGGGCTCACAGTCTGAATTGCCATTTTACAAGAGGAGGGAAGTGAGGCACAAAGAAGTAAAGTGACTTGCCCAAGGTCACACATCAGACAAGTGGAGGAGTCGGAATTAAAACCCATGACCTTCTGACTCCCAGGCCCAGGCTCTATCCACTGTGTTGTATGTGAGGGGCATTTTTAGAACTCAGGACTCCGGACCCCAAGTCCCACCAAGGACCAATCCCTGGAAGGATTGGGGGGGGGGGGGGAGGCAGGTCACTCCATTTTCCCTGCTGCACTCCTCCCATCCTCATCAATGGTCTTTACTGAGCACTTACCATGTGCAGAGCACTGAACTAAGTGCTTGGGAGAGGCTACTCTAGCAGAGTTGGTAGACATGTTCCCTGCCAAGCCCTGCCCAGGCCCCCAGCATCACGGCCTTGGGGTGCCCGGAGGGAGAGGGGAGCGATTAGCATCTTATCCAGCCGCAGCAGGAAGGAGAGGTGGGGTCGGGTAATAACAGAGCCGGGTCTCCCTGACCGCAGCCAGAGAGGAGCCCGGCTCAGCTCTCCCAGCTCCCCAGGGTCTCTGATTCACTCCCGGATTTCCCCGCCGACCCAGTCCCGAGGACCTCTAGCCGCAGAGCCGGCCCCGCGTCCCCTCCCCCACCATCCGCGGGCCTCCGATCCGACTCACGGGTCCAGGGCGGCTGCTTCGGGCACGGCCATGGCGCTGTGCTGGGGGCGCTCGTTGGGAAGGCAGGGCACCTCCAGGTTGGGGGGCACCTCCAGGCTGGGAAACAGCGAGGCTGGGGAGGAAGAAGGGGGCATTAGAGACAAGGCTGCTGGAGGCAAGAAACAGGTTCTCACGAGGCCGGGGGCCTGTGTCCCACCCGTCTCTCCCCCCTTCCTTCCCCACCCCCGGCCCTCCGTAACCCTGGTCAGATTTCCAAGTGGAAGCTGCGGAGGATGTGAGGTCTGAGGTGGCCAGTCCACTCAGAGAACTGCTGCTGGCTCTCGCTGAGGTGAGGAGGGCGGGAAGGAGGATCCGGCCTTGGGAACTGAAGGGGACAGTGGGGCTCAGAGTATGGGAAGAAAGCCCGGGCCCATCCAGGCAGAGTGAGAGGACGGCGTGACGGGGAGGCCCAGGAGACGATTTTGGGGGAGGGGGTCCTGGGAGCTGACCGCACCCCCCAAGCTCCCAGCCCCTCTCTGAAGTCAGACTTCCATTCCCCCTGACGCAGGGTGGCCGGGAGAGTTACTCTGGGGTCATTGACTATAACCTGATGCGCCAGGATGCCCAGGTGAGTGGCGGAAGGGGGCGGCCAGGGGCTTTCTCTCCTGCCTCTCCAACTAAAAGGGACAGGGAGAGGGGGAGCGATTGAGTGTTTAGAGAAGGGGTAGGAGGGGGTGGGGATCAGGGACTTCTCTTCACCCCAGAGGGGGTGGGGGGACAGAAGGGGGCCTTATGGAGGAATGGGGTATGAGAGGGATGGGGGGGGTGGTCAGGGGCAGTGGATACCTAAGCTTCCTCAGCTCCAACTCCTCTGGAAAGTCAAGCAATCTCACCGCAAAGGCGGCGGGGGGTGGCTCACTTAATGCCTCAAGGGACCTGAATTTGGGGGTGTTGGGAAGGTCACCCACCCTTCAGCAGAGAGACGTGAGCGGCTCTCACCACCACCTCTTAACCGGAAAAGACCCTCACCGGTGTGTCCCCCCCCCCACCACCACACATCCCAACTGTCTTCTTGGGTCAGCCCCCCCACCCCGTCACCTTGGCAACCGTGACACTAGTGAACCTGGCGGAAGCCCTCCCCACCATTTCCTGTAACATGGCCACTGCCTTGGCCATTGCCTCGGCGATGGCACCTATTCCCGCCTCTCCTCCTCTCCTCAATCAGGGCTCTGAGGCCTAGGAAGACGATCAGTTAGCTTCATTGGGGAAATTGGGGTGTCTCCAGGCCAGTGGACTCGCCTTTTCCCGGCAGAATGTTTGGTTTCCTATGGGAAGAACCAATTAGCACCATCCCCACATGGACCCCCCTCTCTTAAGGCCTCCTCCCTCTGGCTCCTCCAACTCCCTGGACAGAGTGACCAGGGATGATAAGACCCCTCCTGGATCACTCATAGGGCTTGTTTTTGGCCCTTGGCATTGACAACTCCCTGCCCCATTTCCTGCCCCCTCCGCCTCATCCACTCCCTTTTCCTCTGGGTCTGTCATTGACCACTGCACCAAGCTGCTCACATTTGCTGTGTGCTGGTGGCCCTCCTGGATACACATCTGTGATTGGGAACAGATCAACCGCCACCCCAACCCTCCTTTCTGTCCTCAACTCCTCCCTGTACCCATGACCCAATTTGGACCATCCAACATTCCTGACTCTCCCCTGGTGACCCAGCATGGGCCACTTAACACCCCCGACCCTCCCCTTTCTATCCCTGACTCTCCCCAGTGACCCAGCATGGACCATCCAACACCTCTTACTATCCCCCCCGGTGACCCAATCCAGAGCTCTCACACCCCCAACTCTCCCCTCTCCATCCCCAACTCTCCCCCAGTGACCTAGCATGGGCCATCTGACACCCCGACTCTCCCCCAGAGACTCAGCACGGTTCACCCAACACCCCCGACTCTACCCTGGTGACCTAGCATGTCTCACCCAATTTCCTCCTACTCTTGTCCAGTGACCCAGTAGTGACCCTCCAACACCCCTATGCCATCTTCCTCCCTGACTCCCCCCGGCTGGTGACTCAGCTTAAACTGTGTGTTCATGGGTTTGACCAAACCTCAGAGATCTGCTGATAATCCCAGCAGGGAGCAAATCCCCCACCCCTGCTCCACCCCTCATTCCTTTTCCGGGTTTAAAAAATTGTGCATAACAGGGCAGCACAGCCTCCCTGCCTACCCCTGGAGATTTTTGGAGAGTCCGATCCACCATGGGCCTGGCTGGGCTGGAGGTGGGTCAGGTAGTGCTGAGGCATAGGAGGGCACAGCAGGGCGGGGGGGACCAGGATAATTACAGGACTAGTCTGATTTGTCTAACTGCCAGGTGGTCTCACCTTGGGTGAGGGAAAAAATTGGCGGGGAGGGTGCTCCTCTTCTTCTACACCTTGCCGTGGGTCCCCTGACCATCAAGGGATCAGGCTGCAGAGACCACCCCCCCACTTCAACCAGTCCCTGCCCAGCCTCACGGGTCTCCGTCTCCTCACCTGAAGGAGCTGCATGAAAATGAACAACTGGATCCTGACGGGGGCTGGATCCATCTGTTCACCCAGCGCAGTATTGAGCATCTGAACCGAGGTACCATGAGGACACCCCCACCCCGCACCTCACAGGACCCTGGGTGGGCCGGGGAGGAGGAGGGGAACTAGAGACTGCTCCGCTCTTCCCCCACACTGCATCTCCATCCGATCCACTCCCCTCTCCAGTGTTTGACCAGTACAAGGGACTCAGCGGGCAGGAAGTGGAGGACACTATTAGGGACCGTTTCCAAGGTGATGCTCAGGTCACCCTTCTCTCCCTTGGTAAGAGCCCGGTCTGGGGTGGGGGTGGTTTTTGTGTGTGTGTGTTTGGGGAGGGTCTCCACCTGGGCTTTAGGACCCTGACCCACTCCCCCAACTGTGCTCTCCAGCATCCGTGATCAGGAACACTCCACTATACTTTGCTAACAAACTCCACCAGGCCCTGCAGGTGAGTGGGGGTCGTGGATGGAGATGAGATGGGGGAAGGAGAGGGAGATGCGGCCTTGCAGGATTGTGGAGAGCCAATGAGCCATCGTGACCATAAGTGCAAAGTAAGGCAGCGGGATGAGAAGAAATCATGCAGCGGGGCAGGGAAAAATATGAGCTATCCCCCTTTGGCCATACAACCCCAGCTGGGAGCAAGTGGGGCAAAGTGAATGGGGGGGGGGGGTAGTCCCAGGTTCAGGGGCCCCGGCCCCGGTGCCCTTCGTTCCCATGTCTGCGCTGGACGCTCCAGGTGGGGTAGTGGGGAGAGCCTGACTCTCCCTCCCTGCTTCCCACCCGCCCGGTCCAGGGACCGGAACCCGACCACGGTGTCCTGAGCCGCGTCCTCATCTCCCGCTGCGAGACGGATCTCCTTAGCGTGCGGGCAGAGTTCAGGAAGAAGTTTGGAAAGTCCCTGTACTCCTCCCTCCAGGTGAGGAACCTTGACGGAGCAGGGGAGTAGGGGGAGGCATGGATGGGGTGGTTCTCCCCTTTCCCCACTCACCAGGCCTGGACTCCCTGTCCCAGCACACCAGGCCACCCCTCCTCAAACCAGACCGGGACTTCCAGGGCTGGGTGGTGTCTCCTTGGGGGGCTATTGCTAGGGGCAAGCTGGAGTCCCTGCCATCTCTGGGAAAAGGGTCAAAGAATTCAGGTTGCCCCCCCGACCCCAGGGCCACCAGCAACAGTCCCCAAATCCTCTGGGAGTAGCCTGAACTTTTTTTATTTATCTTCATGGTATTTGTTGAGCACTTTGTGACGTTCACTGTACCAAGCTTGGGATGGTTACAAGGTAATCAGGTTGCACAGGGTCCACGTGCCACTTGGGGCTCCCAGTGTCCCTCCCCGTGTTTCAGCTGAGGTAACTGAGGCACAGAGAAGTGCCTTGCCCAAGGTCACCCGGCAGCCGGGTGGTGGAGGCGGGTCCCTCTGAACCCCAGGCCCGTGCTCTATCCACTAGGCCGCACTGCATCTCAGCTCCTCATCCGGTCGGGAACCGACCCCAGGTGGGGGTGCAGGGGGGCAGTGGGGGGGAGGTGGGGCCGTAGAGGACTGACCCCCCCCCGTCCCACCCCTCCAGGAGTCAGTCAGCGGGGCCTGCCTCCCGGCACTGCTGGGGCTGTGTGGGGGCGAAGACTTCTGAGTCCCGGACCCTCGACCCCCCACCTCGCCCCATCCCACCTCAGCCCTTCCCACCTGTGAGGGAGCCAAGATCCCCCACAGGGAGCCCCAGATGGAATCTTCCCGCCTCCCCCCACAGCGAGCCCCAGATGGAGCCCCCCCCCGCCCCCTCCCCCCCCGCAGCGGTCGTAACGGCTCCTGCCCGTCGCCCCTCTGAGGAGGCCATCAAAATGGAGTCTTCGCACCCCACGAGGGGGCCGAGATGAAGGCCTGCATCCCCTCCTCATCTCCAACCCTTCCCAGAAGGGCCGGGCCCAGGCCGCGGCCCCCGCCCCCCTCCCCCCGTGTGGTCCCGTGTCCGAGGCCCGTGTCTCCCCCCCACGCGGAGAACGGGGCGGGGGCGACAGACGGGAGGGGTTTTTTTAAAGGCGGATGGGTGGGAGGGCCGCGGGCGGCGGGGACGACGGCTCCTACCCCTGTGGGCGGCGGAGAGGCCGGGCCGGGCCGGGCCGCGCCGGGCCGGTTGAAGCAGGAGGGCGGCTGAGGCGACCCGGCTGACGGGCGGCCGCGACCGACGGCGGCGCGCGACCCCGCCGCCTCACGGAGCCGGCCTGAGGCCAAGCCCCGCCCACTCACAGATAGGCCCCGCCCATTGGCCCGCGGCCCCGCCCGTCGACCGTTACGCCGCGCCTATTGGTCCAAGGTCCCGCCCATCAGGCCTCGTCCGTTTGCCCAAGGCCCCGCCCACCGGTCGATAGCCCCCCCCCCCCCCCCCCCCCAGAGCGGGCCACCACTCGGGAAAGACCCTTTTATTCCAAACCCCGCGGGGGCCGCGCCAAGGCCGGAGAGTGGAAACCCTGAGGAAACTCGGAAACCGCGGGGGCCCCGGGAAACACCCCCATCCCCCCTCCCCCCAGCCCGTGAAATAAGTTACCCTGTGCGTCCCGAGGGGCGGGGGGTGGGACGGGGAGGTTTGGGGGGGTCGTCTACAGGAGCGTGCAGTCCGACTCCTGCTTGGGCCGCTGCCGGCGTTCCTGGCGTTCCTGCCGTCTGGGCGCAGCCCCTCGGGCCTGGAAGAACACAGGACGACAGTCACCAGTCGGCTCGATCCTATTTATTGAACGCTTTTCTGTGTGCTGAGCACCGGGCTGGGCGCTTGGGAGAGCATGCGATAACAATATAACAGACTCATTCCATCCCAAGCGCTTAGTACAGTGCTCTGCACATAGTAAGCACTCAACAATACTACTGAATGAATTCCCTGTCCACAACCAGCTTACAGTCTAGAGGGGAGGACGGACGTGAATAGAAATCGATAAAATTAGAGATATGGTGTGAGCCGTGATTGGGTAGGGACTGTCTCTATCTGTTGCCGACTTGTTTACTTTCCAAGCGCTTAGAACAGTGCTCTGCACACGGTAAGCGCTCATAAATACAATTGAATGAATGAATGAGTGTCGTGGGGCTGGTTCGGGCAACGCAGAAGGGATGGAAAGAAAAGGAAAAAAGGACTTAGTCAGGGAAGGCCTCCTGGAGGAAGCTTTGAAGCGGGGAAGAGATGGGGAGGCGCCGTGCCATCCTTGTATGTAGTAATAATAATAATAACGATGGCATTTGTTAAGCGCTTACTAGGTGCCAGACACTGTACTAAGCACTGGGTTGGAAACAAGTAAACTGAGTTGGCACACAGTCCCTGTCCCACATGGGGCTCCCAGTCTCGTTCCCCATTTACATATGATGGGTAACTGAAGCACAGAGAAGTGACTTCCCCAAGGTCACAAAGCTGATGGGGCAGATCCAGAATTAGAACCCATGACCTTCTGACTCCCAGGCCCGTGCTCTATCCATTACTTGCACACATCATGCCAATGAAGTACTCTGAGGTAATTTACAGTCCTCTAAGACTAAATTCATTGTGGGCAGGGAATATGTCATATTGTTTCCTCCCAAGCGCTTAGTACAGTGTTCTGCACATAGTCAACTGTATTTATTGAGCTCTTACTGTGTGCAGAGCACTGTGCTAAGCACGTGGGAGAACACAAAATAACAACAGACACATTCCCTGCCCATAAGGCGCTTATAATCTAGAGGGGGAGACAGACTTTAAGACATAATTACACATATGGACATTAGCCTGTGGGACTGGGATGAGGGGATGAATAAATGGCACAAGTCTGGGCGACACAAACAGGAGTAGGAGAAAAAGAAAGGAGACTTTAGTCAGGGAAGGCTTTTTGGAGGAGTAAGCGCTCAATAAATACGACTGACCGATTGGAAGAGCCGTGTTACCTGGGGAGGGGGTGCACGGGGTGAAGGGGGTCCAGCCGGCGGCTGCTGCTGGTATTCTTCCTGCTGCAGCTGCCGAGCCAGCTCCAGGTCGCTGAGGGCCGAGGTGCCCCCCGCCATGGCCGGTTGCTGCTGCTGCTGCAGGGAAAGTGCGATCATGTAGTCCTGTGGGGAGGGGGATAACACCGGGTCAGGGTGGCGGCTTTAGGGAGAGGGACCCGAGGTGGGGAGGGCGGCCATCCCCTCGGTCAGAACGTCTCCCCGCCGCCCCCACGCTGACCTGGTCCACTTGGCGTTGCTGGTCCTGGGTGGGCAGCGGCCCCGCGGCCCCCGGGGCCGGGCTCAGGTGGAAGTGGGCATCGCAGAAACAGCCGTCGCCATCGACGCTGTGCAGACTCTCCACACCACCTGCTCCTCCCGCAGGGAAGCCTGGGTCTGTCACCAGCAGGTACAGGTGGCCCTGTGGTGGGGGGGCGGGAGGGGAGGGTGGAGACGGGAGGAGGGGGGGCCGGGGGACAACCGTGGAGCCGTGTGCATGGGGGTTTGTGTCCGTGTCTGTCCATAAGGGCAGGTCTGCGGGTATTGTTCTCTCCCAAAGCACTAGTACAATACTCGGGCTTACAACAAGTGCTCAATAAATACCACTGTGGGTCCACAGTTCTATGTGTATATGTGTGCGCGTGTGTGTGTGTGTGCCCGGGGACATGTATGAGTGTGTGTGCCACAGGGAACTGGACTCCATGAGCGGGAAGCCGAACTACAATCTCCACATCTGCCCTCAACCTGTGTGTGGAGTCGGACCCGCTCGGCGATCAGGGTCGGCGCCGACAACCGCACAGCTGCCCCGGCTAGAACCCGGGGGCCCACGCCCAACTCACCTTGTCCTTGACCATGGTGCTAAAGTGGTTGTTCCGGAAGAATACGCTGAGTTCCCCCTCGCGGACGACGGCGTTGAGCTCGCATAGCCCGTGGTAGGTCAGCTGGGTCGCCGCCCCCTCCAGGAACTGCTCTGCCACCAGCCCTGAGCAACGGGGCCAAGTGACTGGGGACGCTACCAACCGGGGGTCTCCTTCCGCCACCCACAGAGCCAGAGATCCGGGGCCTCCCTCTGCCATCCACAATGACAGGGATCCGAGACCTCCCTCTGCCACCCACAAGGCTAGGGATCCGTGGACTCCCTCCGCCACGCAAAGGCCAGAGGGAGGCTCTACCTTCAGTTACCAGCGCCGAGTCGCTCGAGTGTTTGCAGGCAATGATCTTCTCGACCAGCTGGTTGTAGCTCAGCTTGCCAACAGCACTTGCCACCTCAGGGCTCTGAAGGGAGGGGGCAGAACGTACCATGACCTGCAAGGCCCTGGATCCCCACCGTAGGGCATTTGTTAAGCATTTATTATATGCCAGGCGCTGTTCTAAGCGCCAGGGTGGATACAATCTAATCAGGTTAGACACAACCCATGTCCCACATGGGGCTCTCAGTCTTAATCCCCATTTTATAGAAGAGGTATCTGAGGCCCAGAGGAGTGAAGTGACTGGCCCAGGTCCCACAGCAGACAAGTGGCAGAGCCAGGATTAGAACCCAGGACCTTCTGACTCCCAGGCCTGGACCCTGCCCCAGGGCCCTCTCCTCCCAGGGCCTCTAGCCCCTGCCATTCATCCCTCGGCCACCCCTACGCCACCCCCACGCCTGCTCGCTCACCTGCGGGTCGACCAGCCAGCCATGATAGAGGGGGATGCCGAGGAGGTCGAAGACGCTGCATTCGGGCGTGTACTCAAAGTCGGTGACGCCCGTGAAGCGTACGTTGACATCCAGCCCCGTGGACAGTTTGGGCAGCACCGTCACCGCGTCGGCCACGTTCTGGGGATGGGACAGGAGGGTTGGAGGACCGGGGGGGACGGCAGAGCCCTGGGGTTCCCTCCCTCGCCCTCATCCCATCCCCTCACCTGCTGGAAGTTGAGCTGCAGCGCCTCCGCCTTCTCCTGTGGTTTGATGGACAGCAGGCAGTCTCCTGGGGAGCCGAGCTGCCGTAAGCCCCCTCTTCGCCTCTCCCCCAGATCCTCCGCCCGACCCTCGCTTCCCAGCCCAAAGGCCACAGAGCAGAACCTCCCATCTCTGTTTCTGTTCTACAGGCCTGGGCCTTTGGCTCTCTGCAAGGCTTTACTAAATCTCTCTTTCTCCCCTCACCCCCCCGACCCTATTCCCGGTCCTCTGCCCTCCTGTCCCTACTCACCGAGGTGGGCCATGAGCTCATCGGATGTGACCACTTCCTTCTGGGGGGTCAGCTTCACCTGGGGACGGGGAGAGGGGGGAGATTTAGACATCAGATTGGGACAATCCGCATCCCCACTTTTTTTCCTTATGATATTCGTTAAGCTCTTACTATGTGCCAGGCACTGTACTAAATGGTGGGGTAAAAACCAAGTTAATCAGGCTGGACACAGTCCATGTCACATGTGGGGCTCACAGTCTCTATCCCCATTTTGCAGCTGAGGTAACTGAGGGACAGAGCAGTGAAGTAACTTGCCCAAAAGTCACACAGCAAACGAGCAGCACATTAGACCCCGGGTCCTTCTGACTCCCAGGCCCCTGCTCTATGCGCTAGGCCGCGCTGCTTCTTTGGAGAACCCTCAGCATGGGGGAGATATCTCCCTTACCCCGAACTGAGGGTAAGGAGGTGGGGGAAAGAGGAGATAAGGAGATTCTGAGGTCATCTCATCCCTCCTTCGGCCTCAGAGTCAAACAGCTAGGAAATTCTGGGACCGTGAGCCATGAGCGTCCCTCTCCCCAACTGTTTCCAGGGCTGTTTACTGCCCAAGTGGGCCCACCTTCCACTGCAGGAAGAGCACGTTCATGATGGCGAGGAGCGGGCAAGGCCCGTTGGCGTTCTGGGTGATGATGGGGGTCTGTTCCCCCTTCCACGAAATCCATTTCACGCAGTAGAAGTCGGCCTCGGGCCGGGGGGCCGGGGAGGCCAGGGCCCTGGCGGCCGGCGGCGTTGACCGGCCGGGGCTGGCCTCGGGCGGTGGAGACTCCCGGTTCTCCTGGTCCTGGGTCGGGGGTGGGGTCGTGGCAGGGGACGGGCCTTCAGGGGTCCGGTCCCCGGCATCCGAGACCGTCGGGACCTGGTGGTTTTCGGGAGGGTCCCTCTCCAGGGTTCCGGCAGAGGGCTGGCCGGGAGACTCCATGGTTGGGGTGGGATGGGGGACCTCGACTATCGGCGGGGAGGGTGGCCAGGGGCTACCATGGAGACTAGGGGGAGGAGGGCGGATGGGTGTGGATCGGGCGCCGGGGAGGGCAGGAGCAGTCGTTCCAGTCCGGGCTGGCGTGTAGTCTTCCTCGCGCGCGACTCCGCTTATCCCTCCCCACCCCGTGCTCCTCCTATCTGGCCGAGGCCGGGTGGAGCCGGGGACAGGCCAGGCCAGCCAGAGCCGCCTTTCAGCTCCCCTGGGGCAGAGACAGGGAGAGACAGACACAGAGCACAGAGTCGGAGGGAGACACCGGGGTGGGGAGCGGGGGAGAGGAGATGGAGAGAAATGGGGAAAGTCAGCGGCAGAGAGGCGAGGAAACCAACTCATCTCTTGTTTCCCTCCCAGCTCCTCCCCTGAACCCACAAACTACATCTGGCTTCCCACCGTCCCCACACTACACATAGATGAAAGGGTTAATAGGCATAAGGTGCTGGGGGCGGGGGTAGGTGCCTTGAGGGATGGCTGAGTCAGCACCAACGCTCTCTCTGCCCCTCCCTGAGTTGAAAGGCCCTTCCTTCTGCCTCCCTGCAGCAGGAGGGAGTGAGGTTAGACAGGAGGGACTTCCGTGAAGTCGGGTGCGGGGAAAGCATGGGAGCAGGAGAGGTGCCGTTCATCACGATCCCCCTCTCCTTCCCTCCCTAGTACGCCGGGCCCTCCTCCAGCCTCCTGGCCCCCTCGCAATGGGGACAATAATAATAAGACTAACTGTGGTATTTGTTAAGCGCTTACTACATGCCAGGCACTGTTCTGTTGAACACGGTCCCTGTACCACATAAGACTCGCAGTCTTGATCCCCATTTTACAGATGAGGGAACTGAGTCCCAAATAAGTGACTTGCCCAAGGCCACAAGGCAGACGAGTGACAGAGCCAGGATTAGAACCCAGGCCCTTCTGACCCCCAGGCCGGTGCTGCTCTATCCATTAGGCCAACATTGCTTCTTAGAGACCTCTCCACTCCCTGGCCCGAAGCCTCCACCTCCACCCGCCCCCACATTCTGGGGGACCAGAATGGCGAAAGGGAGCCGCCACAATGAGGATGCACCCCCTCCCCACACCCCATCTTTCGACTCACAAAAACCAGGCGAGGGGGCAGTGAATGGGGAATACTGAGGGTTCCCTCAAACTCTCAGCTACCCAGGCTGCTCCTGCCAACCACCCCCCCCAAAAAAACTCACCAAGAGTCTCACGAAGGAGAGGGGGTGAGTGTTCACTGGAGGCACAGAGGATCGATCGATCGGCTGAGAACGGTCAGGGTGATTGGCCAGGAGAATTCAGGGCTGCTGGCTGCGGGGTGACCAGAGGAGCTGGGGGCAAGGGATTGGGAGGGAGGGGGCGAGGGAACCTCAGAGAGGGTCTCTGCATCCTGCAGCGTTAGAGGGTGGGTCCTGGGGGGTAGGAGGAGGTTCTTCGAGTGAGGGGACCGTGGAGAGTAACCCAGCCCCCCTCCCTAGCATTTCCCACTTACCGACCCCCCAAACCTCAACGCGACCTTTCCCCTCCTTCCCTCCCCAAATGAGGACTTCAGGAATCCAAGCCCAGCCCCTGTTCTCTCCCCCGAAAACCCCCTGCCCCGTCTCCCCCTTATCGATCGATCAAGACTATTTATTGGGCGCAACGCAGTGTACCGAGCACTGTCTCCGCCCGTCTCCCCCTTGCCGTGCTGGGCGAATAGTCTCGGGCGGGGAGTCGGGGTGGTGGGGGCCGGACCTCGGAGGGGCTTCTGCCTCCTGCGAGGGCTCAAGTGGAAGCCCCCTACCCCGTGGTGAACGCCCCCACAAAATTCCCACGTCTCCCTGGCCCATCCCAAACCCTCAGCGCCCCGGAGGCCCATGTGCTAAGGAATCTCATCGGCTGGGGAGAGAATCGAGGGGGTGAGACGCCCCCCGGAGGGCAGGGACCCTCCCCCGGGGTGGGGGAGAGGGAAGAGACGGAGACCCCACGCCCCCCACCCCCCAACCCCGGAGCCATGCGGACCCCGGGGCGGATGAAGCCATCAAAAGTTTTACCTGGAGCGGGTGGGCCGGCTGGGCCGGGGGTCCGGGGGTGGGCCGGGAGGCCCGGGGTGGGGGGCGTGCCCGTTGCCGCCCCCTCCCCTCCGCCTGTCCGGGCCGCACGGCCGGGGTGGGAGGCGCCGGGGGGCTCCGCTCCGGGTCCCCGGGCCCCACGGGACCGGGCGCGGGCCCGTCCGAGGAGAAGTTGGGGGGGCGGGTCCCCCCCTTCTTTCCGCCGCCGCCCCGCTCCCCGGGGTCGACTCTCCTCCCCGGTCCGGGCGGGCGGGGGTGCGGCCGGGGGTCCGGCCGGGGGTCCGGCCGGGGAGGGAGGGAGGGAGGGAGGGAGGGAAGGAGGGAAGGAGGGAGGAGCGAGGGGAGGAAGGAGTCGAAAAAACAACAGCGTCTCCCCGCCCTCTGCCACCGCCTCCTCCTTTCTCCCTCCTTCTCCTCCCCGCCCGATTCCTGGCAGCCCCGAGCCCGTCCCGGGACCCCCGACTCCTGCCCTTTCTATCCCGGTGCCCTTTCACCACCCCGCCCCCCCCCTCCAAATTCCGGGGCGAAAGAGAGCAGATGGACAAACGAATCCGGCCAGAATCGGTGGGCAAAGGCCCCGTGCCGCAGTTTAGCTCAAAGACCACCCCCCCACAGACACATACATACACACGCTGGGGTTGGGGGGGGTCAGCCCGAGGGGTCGGGCAGCCCGGGGACCGGCTGCAGAGGCAGTTGGGGGGTGGACAGCCTGGTTCCGGAGGCTGTTGGGACGCCCACCCCCATCTTAAAGGGGCGGGGAAGTAGGTGGGGGGAGCGCGACAGGGCAGGCCGCGACGGTGACGGGCCGGGGGCGGGATGGCCAGCGATGGAAGGGACAAGGAAGGGGACCAGACTGGCCTCCGGCCTCTGCTAGCTCCCGAGGGGGCACAGGACACATCCGCGACGGGATTCACACAGACCCCTATGGACGAATTAGGGTGGAGGGGGGCCGGCAGGATCACGGTGCTCCAAGTCAGAAGGGACTGATTTGGGAAAGCGTCCTGGGGAAGGAGGGCTCTCAACAGCGTTTAAAAGCCGCGGCCCAGAGGAACAAGAAGGGCACCGAGAGATGGGAAATGGCTGGGAAGCAGGGGAGACCTCGCCTAAAGTGAACCGGTTGACCTTACAGGCACGGATTGAGAGGAGACTCGGATGGATGGAGGGCCGATGGTTAAACCTCAGGGCCAGCGCGTGTCCCCTAAAGTGTGGAGACCGACCTCTCCCGCCTCGGGCCCAGGGAAACGTCTCTCGCCCCGTTCCACTCCCCCATCTTCCCTCCCCGCCCGTCATGGACTACAATTCCCAGGACGCCTTGCGGCTGGGGGAGGTTCGGCTTCCGGAAACGGGCGGGGTGGGCGGGGCCGTTACCCGCCCTCAGAGCGGACGTAGCTTGCGTGAGGGGGGGGGCTGGAGCTGGGGCCTCGTGCGTGCGGATGACGTCACTCCCCCCTCCCGCTCTTTAGCCCCAGCGGGCGGGGCCCGCCCCCCTCCGGTGCGTGGCGGTAAGGCGTCCCCGCCCCCTTGTAGGAATTGGGGGCGGGGCCGTGGGCCTGCGGGGCGGCCACGTGGCCCCGCCCCCCCACCCCACCCCCGGGCCCGGGGCCAGGTGTGGCGGGTTCGAGGCCCGAGTCCCGCCTCCCGCCTCCACCCGCGGAGAAGAGGCTGCGCAGCGCCCGGCCTCCGCCATGGAGGCTTTCTTGTGGGGCTGCCGGCCCGTCCTGCAGGTACCGGGGTCAGGGGTCGGGGGCCGGGGCTGGGACCGGGCCGCGGGGAGTAAAGAGAGAACAGTCTGCGGAGATCTGGGGGGGTGGGAGGAGGTGGTGGGGGTATGCGGGGCTGGGAGGGGGCGGTGGGGATGGGAGGGGATTCAGAACAATGAAGGGGGGCTTCTCAGAGGCCATTGGGAGAGGCTGTGGGAGCCGTCTCCGGGGCTTTGGGGTTGACAGGTGGCGGGAGCGGGTGGGGATCGGCGGAGGGGGCCGGGAGAGGTGAGTGGGGGGCATTCGGTCCGTGTCCAGGGCCTGGCCGCCGGGGGAGCGGTTGGGGCCGTTCTAAATAAAGCCTGGGGCTCCCGGTGGTCTCTGAGCCCAGTGAAGAGGGATCCTGGAGGAGAGGGGGTGGGGGCAGTGGTTCTGAAGGCTCGGGGGAGGGCAGGGCAGGGGAGGGGGTCCCAGGCCCCTGACACAATCTTGGGGGCGGGGGAAGGAGCAGGGCCCGGCCTCAATCATTTAAAACAACATTTCAGCGAGGCGACCTCCTTCTAAGCCGACCTCAGCCATTAGCAGACTGCTCCCTTCTCTCCGCCCGGTTGTGTGTATGTGTGTGTGTGTGTGTATGTCTGTCTGCACCCACGCCTGGATCTCTCTGCCTGCGGTGTGTGTGTGTGTGTGTGTGTGTGTGTGTGAGTGACGGCACCCACGCCCGCAGCCCCGAATCCCCCCTGTGCTGCCTAGAAAGAGAAACGCACAGTTGAAACAAGCCGTTTTTCTTTGGCCCGAGAGAACCGCTCCCGCCTGCGACTCTGCTCCAGGTCCAGTGACACTGTGTGAGCGCGCGTGTGTGTATATGTGTACGTGTGTGTCTGAGTGTGCGTGTCCCATGAGGAGGGGGTGTGTCCAGGCGGGAG
The DNA here is from genome assembly GCF_004115215.2 of Ornithorhynchus anatinus. Lineage (NCBI taxonomy): Eukaryota > Metazoa > Chordata > Mammalia > Monotremata > Ornithorhynchidae > Ornithorhynchus > Ornithorhynchus anatinus. The sequence continues at coordinate 2,187,234 of NC_041753.1, read as the reverse complement.
AGAAGCTCTGGGGCAAGGGTCGGGCCGGGTGGGTCCAGGCCTCCCTGCAGTGAGAGACCGGGGAGTGGTGGCCAGTGCCCGAGGGAGCCGGGCTTTCTCCACCGAGCTGATGGGCCAGTCCTGGCCACCGGGCTCGGCTCCCTCCTGCTCGTCTCTGCTAGCCCCCATCCCCCGCTCCCCCCCACCCTGAGGCTCTACTTTCTTCGTGGGCCCTCCCCTCTGGACTGTAACCTCATGGTGGGCAGGGAATTTATCTGTTTATCGTATTCTCTTAAGCACTTACTACAGTGCTCTGCACACGTAAGCGCTCAATAAATACGATTGGCTGGCCGTCCGAGGGCCGTATTGGCCCACAGTGGCCCTAATCTGACGTGTGGCCGGTCTTTGGGGACATTCCAGCCGATGGGTGACCCCGTTCTGGAAGCAGGACCCCGGCCTGGTTGGCCTTGGGGCTACGGGCTGACCGGCCCCCACTCCTCCGACCCGGGCCGGTGAGGCGGTACTGATATCTGGGCACAGAGGCCTCGGGAAACACTTGGGCCCCAGCCCACTCTGGCCATCTGCCTCTGTTTCTTCAGGTGTGGGGGCGGGGGGTGATGCGGGGGAGAATCCGCGGGGACCCCCTCGCTGGCCAGCGGGCACGGCTCAGCCGTCGCTGGGAAACGGTGGCGTTGCCTGGCGTGGGCCGGAGCGGAGCTGAAGGCGGTGGCGGCCCTGGACACCTGTCTCCCCTCCCCCTGGGCCACGAGCCCCTCTTTCTAGCCGCCCCTGCCTCCGGGAAGAACCCTGGGATTGGACCCACCCGGGGAACGCTCTGCCGCCGGGACCCCCCACCCATCTCTTTGGAATTTGAGAAGGTGGGGGCCGGGGGGCGCCGTGTGTGTGTGTGTGTGTGTGTGTGTGTGTGTGCGCATGTGTGTGAGAGAGAGCCATGAGGTGGGTGCTGTTTTCTGACACCTTTGGTCTCAGGCAATTTGAGACAGAAGTCATTATGACAGCTGACTGTCCCTTCCCCTCCCCCAGCAGAAGCTCAGATTTATGAGGGCTTTTAAACTCTTTCTGTCTCTTGTATATAGCACAGTGTCTTTCCCAGCTGCTTCTTCCCTTCCCCTCCCCTCGCTCCAGCCCCCCTTCTCCGGAAGGAGTCGGTGGTCAGGAGGAGGGGTCCCTGAGACTCAGCACCCCTTCCTCACCTTCCCTGCCCCATCCTGTTTTTTGTGGGGCTGGTGGGGGCCTGGGTCCCCAGTGGGGACAGGCTCTCGAGGTGGCCCCAGGTTGCATCTCTGTGTCGCGGCAGCTCTTCTGAGCCAACCTACCATGGGCTCTTCCCCCCTCCCCCTTTAAAACAAGCAACATCCATGATCCTCCTTGTTGCCCTTCAGGAGGGTGGGGCTGAAGCCCAGAGAAGTCAAGCGACTTGCCCAAAATCACACAGCACTGGGGAACAGGTGGAATGATCGGTCCCGCCCTCTCCTGTCCTCCCCTTCCCCCCGGGCCCCCGAGACTCCACTGGATGGGACCCCCCACCCCCAGCTTCTTTCTGCCTGTCCGCCCCCCACCCCTCCACACCCTGACAGGAGCAGAGCGTCGGTGAGGTGCACGTGGTGTTGGGAAATGAAGCCTGTGACCTGGACTCCATGGTGTCTGCCTTGGCCCTGGCCTTCTTCCTGTCACGGGTGAGGGCCGGCCGAGGGGCTTGGGGGCCTGGGTTGGAGAAGAGTCACCCACCCTCTGGAAGCTCCCATCATCTGTGGTATTTATTGAGTGCTTACTGTGGGCAGAGCAGTGTACTAAGCGCTTGAAAGAGTAAAATGTACAATAGAGTTGGTAGACAGTGCTCCCCGCCTAGGACAGACACTGGGGTTGAGGGTGAATCGGGGGGTGGGGAGGGGTGTCCGGGCTATGGGGCGGACAGGGTGGTCGCGGTGCCGCCCCAGCATCCCCCCACCCCCCCACTCCCTCCCCGGCAGACATCGGCCCAGCCCTCTGCCGTGCCCCTGCTGAACGTGGCACGGGGTGAGCTTCCCCTGCGGGGCGACAGCGTGGCCCTGCTCCGTCGGCTGCACCTCCCCGAGGCCGCCCTCATCTTCCGGGACGAGGTAGACCTGCACGCCCTCCACCGGGCCGGACGGCTCTCCCTCACCCTCGTCGACCACCACGTCCTGCCCAGGCACGCCTCCCGCTGCCAGGAGGGGGGTGGGGGGCATCGTATTTCTGTACAGAGCGCTGGGACCAAACACCCAGGTGGGAATTGGACCCGGTCCTGATCCCTCGGGTCGGGGCGAAGCCGGGCTGAGAGGAGCGAGGAGGGGGGCTATTAACCGAGCCTGGAAGACCCCCCCAGGATCACCATTCAGCCGGAGGGGTTCCCTCAGAGGTCCGAGCTGGAGCCAGCTGGGAGCTGGGGCGGGGAGAGAGATGCTGGCTGTGAGTAGGGAATCCAGGGCGACAGGGATGAACCGAATTCCCAGGGACCCTAGGTTTCTCCCTTGCTGCCGGGTTCCAGTACGTGCCCCCCACCCCCAGGCTTATTTCTCTCCCGCGACCCTCGTCCGCCCTTCTTCCTGACACTGACCTGTGGACACTATCCTGGGTGTTTGACAGCTGAGGCCCCAAGGTGTGAGCAAGATGAGGGGGAAGGGCAGGGTGGTGTACTCAGGGTCTCGATAGGGGGAGGCAAGGCTCCCCTCACCGCTTCTCTGTCCCGTCCCCTCCCCGCAGCAGCGACGCGGCCCTGGAGGAGGTGGTAACGGAGGTCCTGGACCACCGGCCCCTGGAGAAACAGTGGGCGGCCCCCTGCCGGGTCAAGGCCGAGCCCGTGGGGTCGTGCACCACGCTGGTGGCCGAGCGGATCCTGCAGGAGGCGCCCCACATCCTGGACCCACAGCTGGCGGCGCTCCTGCACGGTCAGTGTCCGGGGGCTGCAGGGGGGCGGTGGGGAGGTCATCCTGTCCCTCTCCCTGCCTCGGGCCCTCCTGTCCCCGCGCCGGTGTCATCCCACCCAGAAAGTCTCAGGCTCTGGGGTAGGGCAAATTCCGCCCCACCAGGGTCATCCTGTCCATCCCCATGCCCCTGACGGGGAGGACGACCCTCATCAGCGGCCCTCCCGGCTGTCCAGGGACCATCGTGCTGGACTGTGTCGACCTGTCCCCCGCGGCCGGGAAGGTGACCCCCAGGGACGCCCGCTGCGTGGAGGAGCTGGAGTCCCGCTTCCCCGAGCTGGCCCCCCACAGCCGCATCTTCCAGGTCCTGCAGGAGGCCAAGTTCGACGTCTCGGGTGAGGCCCTTCCCGTCCTCTGTCGGCTGCGGGAGACGGAGTGGGGGCTGAGGGTGGGACCCTCTCCCCCCATTGGGTGGGTGGAAAGAAATCAGGCATAGCAGGTGAGAAGTAAGGCGGCGACCAGGTGGTGATTTGAGCCTGTAAGGGCCTTACTGGACACCTGAGAAAACGCAACAGAAATTGGAGATGAGTTCCCTGCCTGTAAGGAGCTTCCAAATCTTGTCGGGAGGCTGGCGACGGACGCAGATCGTTTACCGAGGGGGGAGCGGAGGACGGGGATGAAGGAACGAAGCTCAGGCCTGCCTGTGGGACGAGTCGTCCCTAGATGATGAAGTGGAAATTTTCGGCGGCGGGTGACCTCGGGCGAGTTTCTCTGGCCTCAGTTTCCCCAGCTGTAAAAGGGGGAGCCTATGCCCTCCCTCCCCCAAGAGGGCGAGGCCCGTGGGGAGCAGGGGCTGTGAAGGAGCTGACCCTTGCCGTCCCTTTTCGCCCACAGGCCTGACCACGGAGCAGATGCTGAGGAAGGACCTGAAGGTCATCTCGGGGGAGGGCGGGACCCTGGCCCTCAGCGCTATCTACCTCACCCTGGAGGTAGGGCCCCGAACGGGCCGGGCAGGGGGAGGAGATGGGTCGTGGGGGGTGGGGCCCTCTGGGTCCCCCTCCCCACAACCCTCCCCACAACCCTCCCACCCTCAGCTTCCCTCTCCCGACCCCCAGGCATTCCTGCAGCGGGCGGACCTGGCCCTAGAGCTGGCGGCCTTCTGCCAGGGGCGGGGCTACGACGGGCTGGTGGCCATGACCATCTCATTTGACGCATCCGGCCGGCCCACGCGGCACATCGTCGTCTTCTGCCCCCATGCTGAGCTGCGTGCCGCGGTCAGTTCCTTTCTTCCCCCGACGGGGTCCACTCCCCTTCCTCCACACCAATGCCTCCCTTTCCCCCCACCATGTACACATACACGGTGCTTGGAGAGGAAGGAGGGATGGAGGGAGGAGGGGAGATAGGCCCTGCCCATCTTATGGAGGAGACAGGAGAGAGAAAGAGACACCACACTCTGTCTCTCTCTCCCCAGAATGAGGAAGAGACGGGGCCCTGCCCATGATGGGCTACCTATCTGATGGTGGAGATGGGACACACACACACACACACACACACTCTCTCTCTCTCTCTCTCTCTCTCTCTCTCTCTCTCTCACTCACACTCTCTGCTGGGTACTGGGGAGGGACAGAGGGAGGAAGAAATGCAGCCCTTTCCCCCAGGTCCCCTGTCCCTTATTAGGCAAAGAGTGGGGGCAGAGAGTTGGTCTCTCCCCGCTTGGTCCCCTCGCCGGCCCCTGACGGGCCCCTCCATTCTGTGCCCCCTAGGTATGCGAGACACTGGAGCAGGCCCAGAGTCCAGCCCTGGGCCTCAGCCCGGTCCCGAGTCCGCACCCCGACCTCAGCGCCTTCACCCAGGCCAACGCCACGGCCTCACGCAAGGCCGTCCTGCCCCTCCTGCGCGCCCGCCTCGCGCCCCCCGAGGATGACCCCCCATTGCCCCCAACCCCCATGAACAGCTTGGTGGACGAGTGCCCGCTGGCTCGGGGGCTGCCCGGCCTCTCGGCCGAAGCCGTCTTCGAGAAGTGCAATCAGATCACCCTGGCCCGCTCTGCTGCCAAGTGACCCCCAACCCCCGTGTGTGCCCCCTTCCCACCTTCCCGGACTTTGTGAATTATTTAATTTAGTTCTGGAAACATGCACTGATTTTCACCCCCCACCCCCCCTCACAAACACACCCCTACCCACCCTCCCCCAGGACTGAAGAAGAAGCGAGGAGTGGTGCCAGCAGACAATCGTGGGCAGGGGCATGGGCTGTGGACAATCATCGGCAGGGGTGTGGGCTTCTGCCTCCCCCCGGGCCCAGCCCCTCCTCCCCGCCAGGGGGACCCTCCCCAGGGGTGTATGAATCCGGCTCGCCCTTTCCCCAGTGGGGTCTCGGGACTGTTGGAGACTCCTTGGGGTGGTGGGCTTGGGCCCCGGCCCCCCGCATCCCTCCTAGGGCCGGGTTGCTGCAGGTTTCATCAGTGGTGGGGAGGGGCCCGCGGGCCAGTCCCGGAGCCGAAGGGAGCCGTTGGAGCCTGTAAGCTGACGCAGAGGCCTCTCGGCGTCTTGTTCGGGCAATAAATGAGGTTTTCCTGTGCTCTCATGTCCTCTTTACACAGACGCGTGTACACACCCGTTGCCCACTCCCTTCACAAGAAAAAAAAAATTGCCGTCTCGACTGTCTGAAAAATCTCACCTCGCTCCCTCCCGCTGCAGCTCCTGGGGAATGGTGGGTGGGAGTGGGGGTGGAGCGGGTGGAGAACCCCCTGCCAAAACCCAAGGTCCCAACGGCCTCAGCCACAACCTCCTGCCTCTCCCTCCCTCCCTGGGCGGAAGGTCCTGGGGAGCAGGGGGGCGCACCCCCAAAACTGAAGCCCGGTCTGCCCTCCGCCTTGGCGCAGCCGGGGACCTTCTGGCTGAGGACCTCCTTCTCCTCCTTCTTCCTCCTCCTCCCCCCCCAGGGCGGGGAAGGGCCCCGGGTGCCCTCCCCACCTGGCGCGTTCTGGTTCTTTGGGCGAAGTCTCGGCGCAGGTGGGGAGAGGTGGCAGAACCTGTTTGGGAGAATCGCGCTTCCCCCGCTCCGGCTCCAGCTCCGGTCCACAGTCGCCCGGCCCGCCGGACGAAGCCGGCCCGGAACCGGGCCACCACCCCCCCGCCGCCCCTCCAGCCCCGCCGCTTCTGGCCACCTGTCCGCCCGCCCCTCCGGCCGGCCGCCTGTCCGCCCGCCCGCCCCTCCGGCCAGAGATGGAGCCCCGGCGGGAGCCTCCAGCGAGGGCGCCGGGACACGGGTGAGTCCCGACCCCCGGCTCCCCTCCGGGCCGGGGGGCGGCCTGGATTCTGGGCGCCAACGGGGGAGGGGTCCGGGCTGGGCCGGGGCCGGGTTCCGGTCCTGCCGCTGCCCGTGCGCGCCCCCTCCCTCCCCCACTCCCACCCCCACCTAGGGTGCCCCTGCCTGCCTCCTCCGGCTGGGCCTCTCTGCTCGGGCCTCGCCCCCCGCTCTCTCCCCGGCCCCGGCACCCCTGACCCCCCCGGGCTTCTCAGCCGGCTCTGTGGGGCCCGACACCGTCCCCCACCTACACACACACCGGGGGACAGCTGGATGGGGGCGGGCCGGGCCCGGGATCTCCCAAACACCGCTCCCCCTCCTCCCCAGCGGCCCCCTCCCCCACCTACACACACACACACACGCGGAATGGCGGGGAAACTGAGGCTGGGGCAGCAGGGAGGAGGAAGATGGGGATTGGGGGAAGCTGGTTGTGGAGGGAGGGAGGGGGCTGTCAGGGCACCCACCCCCAATCCGCCCCCACCCCTGCCCAGGGAGATCCCCGCGGAGGCAGAGGCAGAGGCTGAGGCTGAGGCTGAGGCTGAGGCGGGCCCGGGGGTGGAGGCGGCCACTGGGCCTGGGCCGGGGCCTGGGCCTGAGCCGGGGCCGGGGGCGGCCTTGGCCCTGCAGCTGGGCGAGCTGGAGCTGAAGGAAGAATGGCAGGATGAGGAATTTCCCAGGTGAGGCGCGGGGCGGGGGTGTGAGGAGCCTAATGTTGGGTGGGGGCGGCGGGGAAGGGCGTCCAACCACCCTTCATTGCCCCCGTGCCCCCCTCTCCTCCGGCCCCCAGACCGCTCCCCGAGGAGACCGTCTCCTCCGAGGATGCCGAGGAGGTTGGGGAGGGTCCCCATCTTGGTGAGTCACATCCCAGACCTCCCCAAACCCCTCCTTCCCTCCAGGCCACCCCTCCTTCCTCCCCAGACCTCCCCAACCTCTTCTTCCCTCCGGACTCCCCCTCCTTCCTCCCTAGAGCCCCCCAAACCACTCCTTCCCTCCAGGCCACCCCTCCTTCCTCCCCAGACCCCCCTCAACCCCTTCTTCCCTCCAGCCCACCCCTCCTTCCTCCCCAGACCCCCCCAACTTCTCCTTCCCTCCGGACCCCCTTCCTTCCTTCCCAGAGCCCCCCAAACCACTCCTTCCCTCCAGGCTACCCCTCCTTCCTCCCCAGACCGCCCCCCAACCCCTCCTTCCCTCCAGGCCACCCCTCCTTCCTCCCCAGACCCCCCTCAACCCCTTCTTCCCTCCAGCCCACCCCTCCTTCCTCCCCAGACCCCCCTCAACCCCTTCCCTCCAGCCCATTCCTCCTTCCTCCCCAGACCCCCCCAACCTCTCCTTCCCTCCGGACCCCCTTCCTTCCTTCCCAGAGCCCCCCAAACCACTCCTTCCCTCCAGGCCACCCCTCCTTCCTCCCCAGACCGCCCCCCAACCCCTCCTTCCCTCCAGGCCACCCCTCCTTCCTCCCCAGACCGCCCCCCAACCCCTCCTTCCCTCCAGGCCACCCCTCCTTCCTCGCCAGATCCCCCTCAACCCCTCCTTCCCTCCAGACCACCCCTCCTTCCCCCCGACCCTTCAGTCCACCGCTCCCCCCGATCCCCGGCTTGTGGGCCGTCGCCCCGCAGGTCCCCGGAGCACGCTGGCCCTGTGCGGGCGGCGGCCCATGAGGAAGCGTCTGTCGGCGCCGGAGCTGCGGCTGAGCCTGGGGCCGGGGGGGCGGCCCGGCGGGGGCTCCCGGACCCCCGGGCCCGCGGCCAGCCCCTCCCCCAGCAGCGGCGGCAGCAGCAGCAGCTCCGACCTGCGGCTGGACGAGCTGGAGACGCCCTCGGACTCGGAGCAGCTGGACGGCGGCCACGACTTCGACTGGGAAGGTGGGTGGGGCCGCCGGGGCCGGGGCAGGCGCTAACCAATGGGAGCGGGACTTTATTAATAATAATAATAATAATGTTGGTATTTGTTAAGCACTTACTATGTGCAGAGCACTGTTCTAAGCGCTAGGGGAGATACAGGGTCATCAGGTTGTCCCACGTGAGGCTCAGTCATCACCATTTTACAGATGAGGTCACTGAGGCCCAGAGAAGTTAAATGACTTGCCCACAGTCACACGGCTTTAGGGGTCTGGGGGTGGGAACCAATGGGGGCGCCAGTTTAGGGGTCTGGGGGCGGGGCTGGAGACACTAAACAGAGGAAAGTGAGGAGGGGTCGGTGAGGTTGAAAACTGGAGGTCCTGAGTAGGGGGGGGACAATGGGCGGGGAAGGGGCTTAAATCCTTTTTGAAGGGTACTTATTGAGCATTTACTCTGGTCAATCAATCGTATTTATTGAGCGCTCACTATGTGCAGTGTACTGAGAAGTAGCGTGGCCTAGCGGCTAGAGCTTGGGGCCTGGGAGTCAGAGGACCCGGTTGCCAATTCTGGCTTTTCCACTCGGCTGCTCTGTGACTTTAGGCAAGTCATTTCACTTCTCTGAGCCTCAGTTACCTCGTCTATAAAACGGGGATTATGACTGTGAGCCCCATGAGGGACAGGGACTGCATCCAACCTGATCTGCTTGGATCCGCCCCAGCACTCAGTACATCTGGCCCACGGTAAGCACTTAACAAATACCACAATTACTTATTTTACTATTATTATTTGAAACGGTCACAACCTCTTGTGGCATTTTTATACATAATCTTACACTGACCCCCGTCCAGACCATCAGCTCATTATGGGCAGGGAACGTGTCCACTAATTCTGACTTACAATACTCACCCAAGGGCTTAATACAGTGCTCTCCACATAGTGAGCACTCAATAAATGATTGATAGTCCCTTTCTCATCTACCTCTTGTCCTCTCCCTGGCACTTAGTACTGCCCTGCCCACAGTAATCGCTCAATAAGCCCCATTGAGTGATTCCTCCTACTATAGTTAAGGTATTAAGTGCTTACAACGTGCCAGTCACTGTACTTAGTGTTTGGATAGATCCAAGCTGAACAGGTTGGACACAGTCCACGTCCCACAGTATCTTTGAGCCTCTGTTCATCACTATTTCAGCGACGTTCTCCCCGCTGCTAGATTGTAAACTCCTGGAGAGTAGGGATCGGGTCTAAGGTTATGGCACTCTCCCGAGCGCTTGGCCTGGTGCCCTGCCCACAGCAGGTGTCCATTCGAGGCTTTTGGACGGACAGTTGGACAGATGGACGGACTGGTGGGTGTGTCTCGGTTCCCAGATGAGCTGCCACGGGCTGGGTCGGAGCTGGGGGTCAGCGCGGCAGCGGAGAGGCTGGGCCGGGGCTGCGTGTGGGACATGGCCGGCTCGGACGGGCGACACTGGAGGGTCTTCCGGATGGGCGAGCGGGAGCAGCGGGTGGACATGTCCGTCATCGAGCCCTATAAGAAGGTCCTGTCGCATGGAGGTGATGCTTACCCTGCCCCCACCCAGCCTGGGGTACCCCCCCCTTCCCTAAAACCCTCTCTCCCCCACCCTGTTCCCCTCTCTTTTCCTTCCAGTCTGCCCCTACCCTTAGTAACAATAATATTATTCATTCAATCGTATTTATTGAGCGCTTACTGTGTGTAGAGCACCATACTAAGAGTTTGGAAAAGTGCGATACAACAATAAACAGACACATTCCCTGCCCACAAAGAGCTTACTATGGTACTTGTTAAGCATTTACTGTGTGCCAAGCACTGTTCTGAGCACTGGGGTAGATATAAGGTGATCAGGTGGGACACGGTCCCTGTCCCACATGGGGCTCTCACTCACTCCCCATCTTACAGATGAAGTAACCGAGGCCCAGAGATGTTAAGTGACTTGCCAATGTCACACAGCAGACACGTGGCAGAACCGGGATTAGAACCCAGGTCCTTCCAACTCTGTGGATACACTAACTGAACGACTGCAGATGGAGGTGGGGCGTTTTGGGAGAGATGTGTCCATGGTGTCCCTACGGGTGGAGATGACTCACAGCATAAGACAAGACAATACCTTCCAACTTCCAGGCCCAAGTTCTTGTCTACTAAGCCTGTACTGCTTCTCAGTGACCCTTGACCCCACTTCCAGGTTACCACGGCGACGGCCTCAACGCAGTCATCCTGTTTGCCTCCTGCTACCTTCCCCGCAGCTCCATCCCAGACTACCCTTACGTTATGGAGCAGCTGTTCAGGTGAGGAGGGGATCTGGGGACATGGGGCGGGGGGGGGGGGGGGGGGGGCGAGCAAGGCCCCCTCCACCCTGTGGCTCGACAGTCCACCCTTCTGTCCCGCCCCCAGGTACATAGTGGGGACCCTGGAGCTGCTGGTCGCGGAGAATTACCTCCTGGTCTACCTCAGCGGGGCCACGGCCCGTGGACAGGTACCCTCCCTGGCCTGGATCCGGCAGTGTTACCGAACCCTGGACCGCAGGTGAGTCTGGCCCGGCCCCATTTCCCCCAACCCAGGCTGACTTTTGGGATCCCCGTGAAGGAACCTGGGGAGAGAGACGAAGCCCTGAGATGAGAAGACTTTGGTGGGGGTGTGGTCAGCCCTAGCCAGGGAGGAGGAGGAGGACACAGGAGAGAAGGCAGCCGTGTGTGGGCACCAACTTTCCTAGAGCTGGGACCGGGGAAGACGGGGAGAGGACAAGATGGTTCCGAGGACACCCCCACCCTCTCTCCTGCTTCCCCCCCCACCAGACTTCGCAAGAACCTCAGAGCCCTGGTGGTCGTGCATGCCACGTGGTACGTGAAGGCCATGCTGGCGCTGCTCCGCCCCTTCATCAGGTACCAGCGCCCTGCTCCTTCCTACACCCCCATGCTCGGGACCCTCGCCCCCCAAATTCTCTTCTTTCATTCACTCATTCATTCGATCAATCGTATTTACTGAGCGCTTACTGTGTGCAGAGCATGGTACTAAGCGCTTGGAAAGTACAATTCGGCAACAGAGACAATCCCTACCCAACAACGGGCTTGCGGTCTAAAAGGGGGAGACAGACAACAAAAGTAGACAGGCATCAATACCATCCAAATAGATAAATAGAATTATAGATATATATACACATCATTAATAGAATAAATATTTACACATATACACAAGTGCTGAGTCTGGGAAGGCCTCCGGGAGGAGGTGAGCTCTCACCCCTGCTCCCTTCCTGGCAGCTCCAAGTTCAGCCGCAAGATACGGTTCCTGGGCAGCCTGCGGGAGCTGGAGCAGCTGGTCTCCCTGGAGCACGCACACATCCCGGACCCTGTCCGCCAGTGAGTGCCCCCGGCCCGGGGCTGAGGGATGGGGGAGCGGGCGGGGGGCGGGAATTGGACCGCTTCACCCCTCCCCAACTACTCCCCCAGGTTGGACCAGGATCTCCACGGGCCCACCGACGCTCAGGACTGAGACAGGAACAGGACCGGGAAGGGGACGGGTCAGGGTGTATGCCCCACCACCACCACCCTCCACCCATCCGGGACTTTTCACAGCTGCCCCCGCCCTTCCAACGGAGGTGTGGGCAGAACGGGCCGGGTCACCGTGTCCAGCCCCCTGCCTCCAGGCCGGCCTTGGAGGGAAGCAGCGGGTCGGCTTAACTCTTTCCTTTCGAAAGGGGGGGCGTGGGGAGGTTAAGGGCTCTCCGGGGTGGGGTGCAGAGCCGCTTCCAGATGCTTGCGACCCCCTACCCCCATCCCCACCCCGCGCAATTCCGTTGTCTCCAAATAAACCGATGTGCAGCAGCAGCAGCAGAGGCCGCCGCTCTTCTCCCCCCATCCGTCGGTCACCCAGTGGTCCAGGAGGGGGCGCTGCCCCGGGGCCGGAGGAAGGGGGGCGCGCCCGCTCCCGGCCTCGTGGGGGCGCTCGCCGCAAGGATGCGCTGCCCCGAGGCCGGGAGGTGCGCGCCCGCCCCCGGCCTCGAGGGGGCGCCCGCCGCAAGAACGCGGAGAGGGAAGGTTGGGGGGTGGCGCGGCCCCGCGCGCCCGGAGCTAAGGGGAGGCGAGGGGCGCGCACCGGGCGTCGGGGCCGGCGGAGGGTGGTTGGAAGGGGCTCGCGCCCCCCGGAAGCCCCTCGGCGACGCCGCCCTCCCCGCGCCCGCTTTAAACGAATCGCCCCTGGAGCGAGCCACCGCGGCAGCCGGCCGCTGGGCCCGCCTTCCCCCATGGCCCCTCCGCCGGGGCCGCTGCGGCTCCGGCTCCCGCAGCGGCGGCTACTGCTGCTGCTGCTGCTGCTGCTGCTGCCGCCGCCGCCGCCGCTCCCGGGCCGGGCGGGGGCCGAGCTCCACCGCCACCCGACCATTCCCCCGGCGTGGCGGGCGGAGGCGCCGGACCCCACCGAGGAGGACGCCGAGGCCGTGGCCGACCGCCTGGCCGCGCCCGCCGCCGCCGAGCTGCTGTCCGCGTCGGAGGCCACCGCCAACGCCTCCCCCGGCAGGGCCCCTTCCATCCCGCCGGACAAGGCCCACCTGCCCCCGCCCACCGGTCCGGGTCCGGGCCCCGCCGCCGCCCGGCCGCCGCCCGCCCTGGAGCTGCGGCTGCAGCTGCACCCGTGGGGGTCGTGGCACTGCCACTGCGCCTCGGGCTTCATGAGCCGCTCCCGCCGGGTGTCGCTGGCCCCGCCCACCGACGTGCACGTGCGGCCCGGGGCCCTGGCGCGCCTGCGCGGCGAGCGGCGGCCCTGCACCTACCGCCAGTGCCCCGCCTGCAGCGAGGCCCAGGGCCAGTGCCCGCAGGGCGCCGCGCATGCGCGGGGCCGGGGCCGGGGGCAGGGCCAGGGCCAGGGCCAGGGGCAGGGCCAGGGGGCGGGGGCGGCCCTGGAGGAGTCCAGCCCGCTGGCCCTGGAGGAGGCCGCAGCCTTCTGGAGGCGCCTGCGCGCCAACCTCGAGGACATCTGGGCCCAGCTCGCCGCCCTCCTGGGCACCTGGGACGTCGAGCCCCCGGTGAGCGGGGGGCGGGGGGAGGGAGGGGGGAAGGAGAGAGGGAGGGGAGGGGCCGGGGAGGAGGAAGGAAAGGAGGGGGAAGGGGCAAGAAGGTGGGGGAGGAGAAAGAAGAGCGAAAGGGGGGGCAGGGGGGCACAGTGGAAAGAGCACAGGCCTCGGTGTCAAGGGACCTGGGCCCAAGCGCCAGCCCTGCCACTTGCCCGCTGTGGGACCTTGGGCAAGTCGCATAACTTCTGGGGGCGCCTCGGTTTCCTCATCTGTAAATTGGAGATTTAATACCCACTCTTCCTTAGCCAGCGAACCCAGGGTAGGGAGTAGGGGCCGGGGACTGCGTCTGAGGTGTTTTTAGTGTGTCCCTCCCAGCGCTTGGCAACAGATGAAGCCCCTAATGCAAAACGCAATGATTATTAGGGAGAGGGGGGAGGGGTGGGGGGGCGGTGGGAAAGGAAGACGGGAGAGGGAGACCGGGGAGCGGTCGGACGGCTCCGGTCCATCGGTCACGGGCCCGTTACCTATCGATCAGATGACTGGTCACCGATCCATTATCGAATGGCTCGATCACCCAGTGTGAACGGTCAGCCGCCCGTCTTCGATCGGATTTCCGTCGGCCGAATGACTAGGGCATCACTGGCCGCCGACCCATGGCTATCGATTGCTCGTGGAGTCTCTGCCCCGCGATCCAAGGCCACTGACCACGACTGGTAGCTGACTGTTGGGTTCTCCAGCCTGCCCCCACCCATTGAGCCCCCAGGGGGCTGGGGAGGAGAGGGGTCATCACTCCATCCGTGGGTGATCCATTCATTTCCTGTGACCAGGCTTCCAGTTCTTGTTCCTGATCCGGTCAGTCCATCCCCTCCCCCCAGGGGGGCGGGTGGGCAAGCAGCCCCCGGAACCACCGGTGAGTCTCCCTTGGGCCCGTGGTGGGCGAAGGGGCATTGGTGGGGCAGGCCTCCCAGAGCTTACACTCTCAGATACCACCCTGCCTCCTTTCCCCTGGTTATTCAGGGGCACAAGCCGACCTGTCACACAGTCAGTTGCATAAGTTACCCAGTCCCCCCTTATCTCCCCCTTCTGGGGAGGGGAATGTGAACCTAAAGAAGCTAGCATTGGTGGTGGGGGCGGGGGGGGGGGCAGTATCTTCATTCTCCCTCCATCTCTTTCCCCCCTTGTGCCAGTGCCTATCCCCCCACCCCCCCAACCCTTTAAAGGCCTAAGAAGATTCTGGAACGGAGGATTCACGCTCTGATGAAGCTGGGGGGGGGGGGGGGGCTGTTCTCACAAGCCCATCCCCCTCCTTCTCTCCGAGACCCCACCTACTGCAACTTCTCCTTTTCCTCTCCCTTCCCCTCGCAGAAAAGTAGAGAGAAGCCACAGGTGGTGGTGGGTGGGGGAGGGCAGCCCTGTTTTCCCAGTCATTCTTGGGGGTGTTGGGCGGTTGGACAGTGCCAGCCCCTCCCCAAGGTTGATGTTTTTAATAAACAGCTGTTGGAGAAATCGTTTCCAAAAAGTGCTTTCCTCTGACGTCTCACTGTAGGAGCAGCGGGGGTGAGGGTGGTGGAGGCCCCTGGAGAACACAGAAGAGGCAGCGGGGGTTGGGAGAGCTCCAGGCTCTCAGCCAGCTCAGGGCCCAGGCCCGGACCAGGCACAATGTCTGTCTGTTCGTTTGTTCGGCCCTATGTGCCAGCCGCCGTACTAAGCACTGGGGTACATACGAGCTCATCGGGTTGGACACGGTCCACGTCCCACGTGGGGCTCACGGTCTTCATCCCCATTTTCTAGAAGAGGGAACTGAGGCACACCGAAGCGAAGCGATGTGCCCACGGTCAGGGTTAAGGTTACTATTCATGTTCCCGCGGCGGGGACTCTGCCCATATCTCCGAGGTGGAAGAAGCTTCTGGAAAGGGTGGCCTCTGAGGTTCTGAGCTTCTGGACCAGAATGCGCCCCGCCCCCCTCCCCCCCTCCCCCCTTAACCTTTCCCAACTCACAATGACCCAAGTGAGCCCCGGACAGATTTCCTTTAGAATCTTTTATTCGAAAAATGTGCTTAAGGTTTGACGGCTCTGATAAATTAAGACTCTCAAACCCTACCCGACCTCGATCACCCCCTCACCCTACCCCCACTCAGATGGGGGCCGGGGCGGGGGCCGGCACAAAGCAAATATCAGTGAGCCAGGAGAAGAGGCTGATGGCACAAGAACATTAGACGAGAGGCACAGCAAGCCTCTCCAGCCTAAACCAATTGGCAAAACTCAGTAGGGGCCCCCCTCCCGCTCCCTCCCCCATCTCCCCCCACCCCCAGTCAGCAGCATGGCTCACACAGCCCTGCAGACAGATCCCAGCCCGCAGCCCCCGCCCTGCTGCCACCGGGTGAGACAGAGCCTTAAAGCGCTTCCTCGAATCCATCGATGGCATCTGGGCTAGCGCGGGCTGGTAGGTTATCTGCGAGGTTGGGGTAGTCCCATAAATTACCATCCAGACTCTCACCCCTCTGAGCTTTATGAATCCCTGGTGGGAGGGAGGTCCGCTCCCACCTCTGCCCCTCTCCCCATGCCCACCCCACTTAAGCATCAAGTTAATTCTTCAACCGTTGCCTGAAGGACAGAACAAGAAACTGACACCAAGCTGAGAGCCTTCTGGCAGTGTCTAGACCCCCGGGCTGAGCCCAGAACCCTTTGGGAGGCTGCTCTGTGTTGCCTGCCCCTCCTGGTTGGGGCTGGGGCCCGCCCGCCCGCCCCAGGGGGGCCGGCCGTTTGAAACCAGAGCTGCCAGGGGCAGGTGGGATGCGCCTTTTAGACGGAGTGTGCTGTTGCTCGGGGCACCAGTGTAGACCTAGTTGCTCCCTGCTCTGCCCTGCCCTGCCCGAGTGAGCTGGGAGGTGGGACGGTCTGGAGTCGGGGAGCGGGGGCGAGCACGGATCAGTAGAAAAGCCTCAGACTGTCCAGGGCCTGAGGGGGTTGGGGGACCCAGCCGGGACCCTCCCCCACCCTGCTTCAGGTCTCCTGGGACAGCGGGAGGGAGGGACCGCCCTCCCCCAGACCGCCTTGGGGACACACACACATGAAGTTCCAGAGGCACGCATGCACCCCCAGTGATGCAGGCACACATACATACACACACGCACCCCCAGATACACACACCCAGAGAGCGCCTCAGAGTCACCCCCACAGGGTGATCATCTCTAGGTCGTACAGAGTGCGGGGGGGAGGGGGGCAGGGGCTGCTGGACCCCAGCTTTCCAGGACTCTTGTGACCACAGGCCACGCACACACACACACACGTTTTAATGAGTGAAGAGTCGCTGGTCGACTCTCCAGGGTCCCCCGACCCAAGCCTCCACGCTCCCAGCCCACCTTCTCTCTCCTCCCCTCTACCTCCAGAGGTCTACGAGCAGTCCTCCGTCAAGTCTCCCCTCCCTCCCTCCCGCTGCAGTTGCAACCCCTTCTGGGGTCGGTGCTCAGGGGACACCCCCCACCCGCTCTCCCGCCTCAAGAAGAAGTCCGCCAGCGGCCTTCTGCAGCTCAGAGGGGCTGGGCGGTAGGACGGAGGAGGGGGCTCGGGGGAAGACCTCGTTTTACATGAACTTTTAAATCTGGGGTGGATCCAGAGGCTGGGGGCAGTTAATGCTATAAAAATCTAAGGCCGGGGGCAAAATGTTCCCCTCCCCTCCCCCTCAGGAGGCTGGGGTGGGAACGGACAGGGCACCGGTGTCAGGGTGAGGGGGATCCCAGGAGGCCTTCTGAGGGCAAACAGATAGCGATCGCAAAGACCAAGAGGCCGGAAAGCAGAGGGAACAAGAGCAGGAGGGAGTGGGGGATGGGAGTGAAGATGTCCCCCGTGCCCACCGCCCCCTCCCCCCCCCCCACCCTGCCCCAGGACCGTTAGGACACAACTCACAAGTCCTTACTGTTCCACTATAAGGAGCCCGGGCCCCGGGGAATGGAAGGAGGGAGGGGTCCTGCTGGTGAGGTCCCAAACAGGAAGAAGGGGCTCCAACGCTGATACAGCACCCCATCCTCGGTCCCCCTGGAGGGGAGGGGCATCGGGGAGGTCACGGAGGGGAGCGAGAGTCCATCCGAGTGCCCAGGCCGTCATTCAGGAGGCAGGATCTGCAGGCCTGTGCCCGCCGCCCGCAGGCTCCTGGGGTCAGGTCGGTGGGTGCCCGAGAGCCCTGCTACCCGCCGCCGGGACAAGGGGGCATGGGCCAAGGCGGGGGCACCGTCGGGGCACCCAGCCCTGAGAGGGCACAGACCAGCAGGGACCCCTCCGGGCATGGGATGCTGGGGCGGGGCGGCGGGGGGGCGGGTAGGGGCTTCCAGGGGTAGAGTTGGCAGAAGGGGGATGACCGGGCGGGCAGGGGGGTGGTGTTGTCCTCTCTGGGCGGACCTGGGGAGGGAAGGAGAAGAGGGGGGTCACTAGCCTGGGGGAAATGGAGGGGCTGGGAGACCAAGGGGCCGGGGGAGGCGAGGGTCTCTGTCCTTTGAAAGTCTCCCCTCCTCCGGGAAGCCTTCCCTAATTAACCCCTCATCTCTCCCACCTCCACACCAACTATAAGCCCTTGGGTGGTGACCACCACCCCTGCCCCGCTCCACATGCTCAACACTTCCCGTCCAAATCTTCACACTTGGCCCCCCGGGGAACCTCTCCTTTAATTCAGTGTCTGCCTCCCTGCACCAGACTGGAAGATCCCTGAGGGCAGGGATCGTCTACCACCTCTAATGGTAGAGAAGCAGGGTGGCTCAATGGAAAGAGCCCGGGCTTGGGAGTCAGAGGTCATGGGTTCTAATCCCGGATCCACCTTTTGTCAGCTGTGTGACTTTGGACAAGTCACTTAATTTCTCTGTGCCTCAGTGACCTCATCTGTAAAATGGGGATTAAGACTGAGCCCCATGTGGGGCAACCTGATTACCTTGTATCTACCCCAGGGCTTAGAACAGTGCTTGGCACATAGTAAGCGCTTAACAAATATCATCATTATTATTATTATTATTATTATTAATAGACTCTCCCAAGGGCCTAGAACAGGGCTCTGCCCCGAAGCAGAGCTCAATAAATAGCATTAACTGAGTCAGTCCAATGCTAGGCCCACAGTGGCCACTCGGTGAATGCTGCTGATTGTTCTGTCTGTCTCCCGCGGAGTGGGGGTCTCTGCCAGCCCTCCTTTTTCCGAGATTCTCCGGTGTGTTGGGGTGGGGGAGGGTTGGGGGGAGGTTTTCCCCTAGACTCACCCGAGCCGGCAGGCTACAAGCCCCGGGAGCTGCTCCACGGCCGATCGCGATTCCCCTTGGATCTCATCTGCTCCTGCACCACGCCTGTCTGCAGGGGACCGGGCCAGGCGGTGGGAAGGGGGAAGACACATAGCCACTCAGGCCAATCGCCTCTCCTCCTCCATCCGTCCACCCCCAATCCCTCCAGACCGTCCCCTCGGCCTTCTCTCCTGGAGCCCACCCCCCAGGGGCAGCTCCCCCTGCCCCGGCCTGCACTCCCCCGCCACCCGGCCATTACCATGGAGAGTCCGTCCCCGGCCCCCATGTCCCCCGAGCCGATGTGAGTCAGGTGGACGAAGTTCATAGGCTCGCCGATCATCGTCCGGTCGATCCGTCTCCGCTTCTTTTTCTGGGGAGGTGGGCGGGGGTAGAGCATTAGGCCTGGAGATCCCAACCGCCAGCTGGGTCAGCCCAGGGAGAAAGGACTGGGGGGCGTTGGTGTGGAGGAGGGGAAAGAAGGGTGGAGGCAGGGGGAGGTGGGGGGTGTCCAGGGGCCAGGAGCCCAGGGCTGGGGTGGGGGGAATGGATGAGGCCCAGGAGGCTCCTTGGAGAGAAGGCAGAGGGCACCCCCACCCCCCCGCCCAGCCTGTGGGCAAACCGGGCAGGTGGCCGGGCCACAAGGGCACACCAAAGTCACAGTGATCTCTTGGGTGACCTCTAGTCCCCTCTGGGCGGGCCTGTCTTCCCACCCACAGGCGTCCCCCTACCCCCTCCAATCAGTTCCTTCGAGGTGGGCTAGGCCATCAGGGCGACCTCCAAGACACCGACGACAGGGGAAGTGTGCCCCCCCCCCGCCCCCTCCACTGGGCCCGGGATTCCGTGGGGGGTGGAGGCAGGGGGCGGGGAGGGATGGGGGACGGGAGGGGAGGGGAGACGGGAGGAGGGGGTGCCCACATAGCACTCACTGGCTGGGGCTTCTCCACCACGCAGCAGCCCAGCTTGTGCCAGAAGTCACTCATGTTCTCAGCCGGTTCCAGCTTCCCTCCTCTGCCCCCCGAGGGCAGAATCACCGCCGGCAGGGCCCCAAGATGTTCGCCCCCCCCGGGGGACGCCGTGGGCAGGGGAGGAGGGGGGGAAGGGGGGAGTTGGAAGAGGAGGGGGCAAGAATGAGGGGGGCAGGCTCGTTCAGTCCGAGGTAGGCAGGGAATCCAAGTGGGGGCCGGCGGCTTCAGGGTCCAGAGACCTGCGGGGAGGGGAAGATGGGGGTGAGCAGGAAGCAGGGTTGGGGTTACATACACACAAACACACTCTATGCCCGCCCCCCGCCCCGGGAAGGAGTGATGCAAGCAGGGGAGGGCCCGGAGGAGAGAGAGTGGTGCCCGGGGCCAGGATGGGAGGGGGAATTGTTGCAAGAACCGCCCCCTCCCCCCATCGGCGGCGGTGGCGGCCGGGTGGGTGGGGGCGGAAGGGGCGGGCACATCGGTCGAGAACAGGAAGCCACCACCGTTCTCGTCCTCACACAAACAGGGCCTCGCCCAGACCCCTGCTTCCTCTCCGCCCCCCCACCCCGGGGGGCCCCGGGGACCTCGGTCAGCAGCACGGGGGAGGGAGGTTAGACTGCAGTTGAGGACAATGCGGGGGGGGGGGGGTGTCTTCTGTCTGACCAGCACCCCCAGTGAGCTGCCAGTTCCAGACCAACTCTACCGTCTTCCTTCTCCCTCCTGGGGTGCAAAGCGAGACACTTCCCAGCTTCAAAAGCCCTTGAACTGACAAGGGGGAGACAGTGTGAGAGAGTGTGTAAGTGCGAGAGTGTGTGTGTTGTGTTTATGTGTTTCGGGGGGGGGGATTGGGAGGTGGGGGGAGGAAGGTTGGGGTGCCCCCGGGGCAGCTCTGAAGGAGCTCAGGTCTGCAAAGATCCGCAGAGCCCAGCGTGATGTGTCAGTCTGAGTGTGCACGTGTGTGTTTGGTATGTGTTGGGGCATGTGTGCACCCGTGTTTGGTACGGGCTGGGCACGTATCTGTTTGGGGACATGTTTGGGCAGGGTGTCCGTGAGGAAGGGGGTGGGGGGAGAGAAGGGGAGGACCAACTCCCATCATGGGACACCCCCCCACAGTTTCTCCCCCTCAAGCCCCAGCTCTGTATCAACCCAGGGGTGGGGCCCAGCCACCTGCGGCCCCCCAGGACCCCAGACCCCGCGCCTGGGATGGACCTCCTATTCCAGACTCTATCCTGGACCCCAGACCCCAAACTCCAGACCCTTAGTTGTCACAATTTCAGCCGGGACCTCTGAAGGAGAGAAAGCCGGCGCTCTCCCTCCCCATTCAGAGGGGCCCAGACCAGCAGCCCCCCTCCCCCCCCAACACCCAAGCTCAGTTTCTCTCCTTTCTACATTTTACAAGATATTTGGAGACAGAGAGCTGGCCTTGGGGGGTGGACGGGGGGTGGCCGGGGTGGGGGGAGATGTTCCCTACCTTGTTGTGGGCAGGGAGCACACCTACCATCTCTGTTGTACTCTACTCTCCCAAGCGCTTAGTCCAGTGCTCTGCACACAGAAAGCACTCAGTCAATACCACTGACTGACTGACTGACCAAAAAAGGGGCAGAGCCTGCTGCCGGTGAAAAATCCAGCCTGAGGGCCCTGCCAGCTGGCCGCCTCCCCACAGCCAAGCCAGGCCCTTCCAGGTCCATCGCTCATTAGCATATCATTAGTATAATGAGCTTGGCCCTCTGACCCACCCCTTCCCCCCATCCCTAAACCAAGCCTGAGGCAACAGGTGAGGAGCAGTGGCTGAGCGAGGACACACACACACACCCATCAATGTGGCCTGTCCCTAAAGATACACAACCTTGGCATAGCCCCTCAATGACACACATCAGATGTGTGCACAGTTATAAACCCTTCTGCATGCACGCACCCACACACACAAACACACAGCTGCACTCCCACGTCACTCCTAGCTCCACATGCCCACAAACCAGCCCCCTCACTCCAAGCGATCAGCAGGATTTGTTGAGTGCTTACTGTGCACAGAGCGCTCCATTAAGCACCTGGGAAAGTACCATACAGAGTTGGTAGCTCTGCCCACAAGGAGCTTGCAGGCCGCGGGGGGAGGCAGGCATGAGAAAAATGACAGGCCCCAGATGGCAGGGCGGTGGGGCTGAGGGTGAGGTGAATAAAGGACAAGCGCACCTGTCATCTGGGTCTCGTGGGAAGGCCAGAGACACCCGCAAGCCCCCGCCGTCACAGAGACACCTAATCACACCCCCACACAGCCTCCCACGGACGGGTTCACAGCCAGCCGTGTACCGCACATCTACAAAACACACACACGCTCGTCGATGCAGACCCACACTCCATTACACAACTGATGTCTCTGGTCAGGGAGAGTCCTAACATGGGCGGGGGGGGAACCGCACTCCAAGCCACAGAATTCATTCAATCGTATTTACTGAGCGCTTTTTGTGTGCAGAGCACTGTACTAAGCCCTTGGGAAAGTACAGCAATAACAGTGACATTCCCTACCCACAATGAGCTCATAGCCTAGAGATGGAGATGGCAGGTGGGGGGTTCCCTACACTGCCCCCCCCAGCTCTGCCACTTGCCTGCTGTGTGACCTCGGACAAGTCACTTAACTTCTCTGTGCCTCAGTTCCTCCACCTACAAATTGTAGTATTTGTTAAGTGAGCTATGTGCCAAGATGAGTTAACTGAGGCCCAGAAAAAAAACAGTGACTTGCCCAAGGTCATACAGCAGACAAGCGGCAGAGCCGGCATTAAAACCCCTGACCTTCTGACTCCTAGGTCGATGCTCTTGCCACAAAGCCACGCTACATCTCAAATACCAAATACCAAAATAATAAATACCCCAATTATCATCACCACCACCATCTCCGGGGTAACATTGGGAGAATCTGTGAGGAATGAGGGCCGGGCTGCAGCAGAAGGGAGTGAGGCTAGATCTCAGGGGGGCCTTTTGGGTGTGGAGATGGGCAGCAAAGGGTAGGGAGGGTCAGGGCCTAGCTTTCCCTGGGAATCTCTGAGTTGGAGGGGGGGCCCTTCCTGGGCAGAGCTGGGGAGGGAGGAACGGCTCAGGGCGGGGGGGGGGGAGCAGACTCAGAAAAGAGTCAGAGGCAACAGGGAGGGGCAGAGATGCCACATGCGTGCCCGCATCTCTCTCTGCCCGTTTCTGCCCAGTTCTGCCCTTCCAACTCCCATCCGGGACCAGTAAGTTTAGCCGACAGCTCGGCACCCCGGCCTCCCCCTCGAGGCCCGGGACCACCCCGAAACCTCTCCACGGCCCCTCGTCCGTCCCCCACCCCAGATTCCTGCCCCTTCATGCCCAACTAATGGGCGGTCCTCCCCTCAGTCTCACCTCACTCCCTCCAGCTGCGGCCTGAGGGCTTCCCCTCCCATTCCGCCCCGAGGGGAAGGAGGTGGAGGCGATGCCCCGATGTTGGGGAACCCTCGCTGGGCGCCGCCCCCCTGCCCCCTGAATCTTCCTTTAGCAGCGTCTGGGAAGCCCCAGTCCCAGGCGGCGGAGGCCGGCCGGAACCCCGGACCCTCCGGTCTCTGCTGCCCCGGGGAAGGGAGGGGAGGGGAGAGGAGGGGGAAAGACGGTGCAAACACAATGAAGAATGAGAGGAAGCCGCCCCCCGCCCGGGACCAGGCCGCAGGCCTCCCGGCTCCATCTGGAGCGGAGCGGGCCGGGCCGGGCCGGGCCGGGCCGGACCGGGCCGGGGGAGAGGCGGGCCGGGCCGGGAGCAGAGAACAAGGGCTCCTTCTGTTTCCTCCCCCGGGGCCGGCGGGGCGGGGGCTGTTCTGGAGGGGAGGGGGGACACGGACCCCCGCAGCTGGGTGGCCGGGGCCCACCGAGGCCCGAGAGGCAGCTGCGGGGGCTGGGAGGGAGCGGGCGCCTGAGAAGCCCTCGGGAAAGGAGACGCCCCCAGCCTCACCCCCAGCTGTCCCCCACCGTCCCGGGGACCCCGCCTGGGCGAAGGCCGCGGCTCAGGGGGTCGGGGCGGCTGCGGCCCCAGCCCCGCGGAACCCGACCCGGTGGGGAAACCGAGGCAGGGTGTTGGGCCGGGGCGCGGAGGGAGGGAGGGGGCGTCTCCCCTGTCCTTATCCCCATCCACCCTTCGCTGTCGAAGCCCCGGGGGTGTCGGGGGGTGCCGGGGGATCCGGCCCCGAGTCCGCTCTGCCCCACAGCTGCCCCGGCTCCCCGAAACCGGTTCGTCCAGTCCCGCCGCCCCTCCTCCCCTCCCCGTCCCTCCCGTCCCCCGCCCCCCCGGGCCGCCGCCCCCCGCCCTCCCCGACAAGCCCTCACAAGATGCGGCCTGAAGGGGAGGAGAAGGAGAAGGAGAAGAAAGGAGAAGGGAAGGACCGCGCAGAGAAAGGCGGGCAGGCAGGCGGGCGGGCGGGACACGGGGCTGGGGCTGTCACCCCCCCATCCCGCCCGGCTCCATCCCCGGGGCCGCCGGGAGGGGGGCACGCAGACACCCCCCAACGGGGCCGGGGCGGCAGGGACGGGACGTGAGTCTTTCCGGCCTCAGGATCCGCTCGCACAAACACACACACGGTGACACGCACCACCACTTCCTGCCTGGGCCTCCCCCTCCCCCCCGCCGCCTCGCCCAGGCCTCCACGCCCCCCGCCCCCAATTCAAGGAGGCGGGCGGGGGGCGGGGGTCGTCCCCTGCCCCACAGGTGACCGTCTCGCTCGCGGTCCCCGGCGGAGAGAAGAGAAGGGTCCCCCGCTGTGGGTGGGCCTTTGTCTCCGGCCGGGTGGGGGGGTCGAGGCGGAGGCCTCGTCCCATCTCCGGGACCCCGGGGCCCGGCCTGCCCTCACTCCCGGACCCCCGGCCTTCCTTCACCCCCGGGGCCCCGGGCGCCCGGCCTCTGGAGACTGTGAGCCTCACACAGCACAAGGACTGTTCCAGCCCCCTTCGCTTCTAGCCGCCCCGGCGCTTTGTACAGCGCCCGGCACACAGTAGGAGCTGAACAAACAGCCTCCTTCTTCTTCTTCCTTCCCCTCCCCGGGGCTCCGGCCCTCGGCCCCTCCCCGGTCCCCGGTCCCTCCCCGCCCCCGGGCCGGCGGCCGGGCCCGTCCCGGGCTCTCCCCGCCCCCGCCACGCACAATTGCAGGAGGAAGTGGAGCAACCGACGTCTCCCCTCTGGCCGCCGCCGCCCCGCCCCGCGCTCGCCCGCTCCGCTCCGCTCTTGGCCTCTTTCTCCGCCCGCCCGCCAGCCCCTCGACCCCCGACCCCCGGCCCGGCCCCGGGACCCCCACGCTTCCTGCCCGGCCCCGGGGGCGCGGCGGGAGCGGGGGCGGAGGCGGAGGCCGGGCCCCGGGGGAAGACGAGGACGGTTCCCCCGCCGGAAGGCCCGAGCCTTAGCCCGCGACCACGGGGGGTGGCGGAGGGGGTGGCGGGGGAAGCCCCGAACCCAAAGAACCCCCTCCTCCCCCTCGGCGCGGACGCCTGACCTTGTGGGCCGCCGTCCGGGCGCGGGTCCCGGCGGGTGGGGGGTCGCGCCTTCCTCTGGGGCCCGGCCGCTCTCCGCCCTGGCTCCGGGCCGCTGTGGGACAGCGGAGGGAGGGAGGGCGGGGGCGGAGCCTGGGGGCGGGGCCCGGCTCCGGGCCGCCGCCGGGAGCGGAAGGCGGGGGGCGGGGCCTGGCCCCGGGCCGCTGCGGGACGGCGGAAGGCGGGGGGCGGGACGGGGCCTGGCTCCGGGAAAGCGGGGGGCGGGGCCGGGGACATCGCCCCAGTTGTGCGGGGGGAGGGCCGAGGGCGGGGCCCGGCTGCAGGGGAGCGGTGGGGGGGGGGGGGGCCTGGCACCCGAGCTGAGTGACGGGAGGTGGCCGGGCCCGTCTCCTGAGCGACGTGGGCGGGGCCCGTCTCCTGAGTGATGGGGAGGTGGGCGGGGCCCGTCTCCTGAGTGACGTGAATGTGGGCGCGGCCGTCTCCTGGGTGACGGGGAGATGGGCGGTGTCCGTCTCCTGAGTGACGGGGAGGTGGGCGGGCCCCGTTTCCTGAGTGACGGGGAGGTGGGCGGTGCCCGACTCCTGAGTGACGTGTGTGGGCGGGGCCGCCTCCTAGGCCCTGTGGGAGAGATGGGCGGGACCCGTCTCCTGAGCGCTGTGGGGGGAGAGGGCGGGGCCTGAGTGGGCGGGTCCCATCGGGGAAATGGGGTCTCTTAGGCCCCACGGCTGCTCCCCCGGGCGGGGGAACGCAGAGCGGGGTCCCCTCCTCACCGGACCCCCGAGAGCGGGGCAGCGACCCCCGGCGCCCGGAACAAAGGGGATTCCAAAATCTGACTCCCCGGGCCGCCAGGGACAGATCGATCAATCAATCGTATTTATTGAACGGTGCTTGACGCGTAGTAAGCGGTTAACGAATGCAGTAATTATTACTACTGTGTGCAGAGTACCGTACGAAACGCTTGGGAGAGGACAGTACAATAGACACATCCCCTGCCTACACTGAGCTTACAGTCTAGAGGACGAGTTTAAGGCCTAGGGAGCAGCGCCGTATGGCCTAGTGACAAGAACACAGGGTTGGGAGGCAGAGGACGTGGCTTCTAATCCCGACTCTGCCACTTGTCTGCTATCTGACCTTGGGCAAGTCTCTTAACCTCTCTGGGCCTCAGTGACCTCATCTGTAAAACGGGGGTGAAGACTGGGAGCCCCACATGGGACAACCTGATCACCTTGTAACCTCCCCAGCGCTTAGACAGTGCCTTGCACATAGTAAGCGCTTAACAAATGCTACTATTATTATTATTAGAACATTGCTTGGCACACAGTAGGCGTTTAATAAATAATTATTATTACTCACCGACCCCTCCTCAAGCTCCCCAGCTCCTGTCTCTCCCCCCGGATGACCCCAGGCCCTCTCCCTCCCGACAGCTGCCAATCCCTGGCCCCGGCTGGTCCGGTCCTGGAGGCGGTGGTGTTCGAGGGGGTCGATCAGGGAGGGACAGGGCCTCGTCTGGGATGGGTTTCGGGTCGGCCAGTATACCCTCTCTCCCTCCTCCCCCTCTCCTCCATCCCTTTCCCCCCCGCTCCGGTCCGAGCGGAAAGGACCGGGCAACCCCGAGCTGGACGCCCTCGGCCCCAGCAGGGGGGTGGGGGAGGATCCAGCGGACAATGAGTTTTGGCCTCGTCTTTCCGGGCCCTTCCCCCTCGGTCCCTGCGGAGGGTGGGGGTGGGGGGTAGGATGGGATGGGATGGGATGGGATGGGATGGGATGGGATGGGATGTGGGGGGTGGGCCGGGGTCCTTGGCGCAGCCCCGCCTCCGGCCGGCCGAGGGGGGCGGGGTGATGGGGGGAGAGGAGGGGCGATGGGGGAGGGGATCTCTCCCGCCTCTTTAGGAGGGGCTGCATTGCAGGGGGAGGCAGGGAGCGCGCACACGCCCGAGGCAGAAGAGCACGAGCCTCGGAAAGGGACAGAGGTGGACACAGAGACAGAGAGACAGCGGAGCAGCCAAAAACCCGCAGCCTCTGCGCCGGACCCCCCTGCCCCATCCCTTCCCCGCAGCCGCCCGGGAGACCCTCACGCCTCTGCCCACAGGTGAGAGGGCCCGAGAGGTCTGGGGAATGGGCGAGGGGCTGGGGTTGGGGAGGGGGGCTGGAGAACGGGCTGGGGACTGGTTTGGGGGAGGGGCACCGGGGAATCGACGGGATTGGGGTTGGGGAGGGCCTCTGGGGAATGGGAGGGGGCGGGAAGGGGGAAGGGGTCTGAGAGGTGGGCAAGGGGTGGGGGAAGGAGCGGGGGACTCGGGATGGGGAGGGGGATTGAGGAAAGGGCGGGGTTGGGGAGAGTCTGGAGAATGGGTGGGGGGTTGTGGAGGGGTGGGGGACTGGGGTTGGGGAAGGGTCCTGAGGAATGGGCAGGGTTGGGGAGGGGGGTCTAGAGAACGGGGGGGGGGCGGGATTGGGGAGGGGGACTGGGAAGTGGGTGGGGGTCTGGGTTAGGGGAGGGTGTACAGGAAATAGGCGGGTGGATTAGCTGGGGTGAGGGCTGGGGTTAAAGAGAGGATCTCAGGATGGGTTGGGGGGTTGGGGCTGGCGTGGGGGATGGTCTAGGGGCTGATTTCCCGCTCCCCCTCCCCCCGGTTTCTCTGCTGGACCCTTCTCCCGGCTCCCCACAGACCCTCCGACTGCCCCCACCCTTGCTCTCTCCTCTTCAGGCGTCTCTTCCCTTCTTCCCCATCTTTGCCCACCTCTATCTCCCTGGCCATCTCTGCCCATTTCTGCATCTCTTTCCATCTCCTTCCCTGTCCATCTCTCTGTCCATCTCTGCTTCTCCCCCAATCTCCCTCTCCCTCCTCTCCCCGCACTCCACCCGTCCCCTTGGTTCCCAGATTCCTATTTCCCTGCTCCAGGATGGGGGGATGGGTGAGACAGAGGAGGGAGGGGGACCCCCACCCCACCCGTGGCCCCCTCTTCATTTCCCACCCGTGGCTTCTGCTTTAGGGTTAACACGGGGGTCTGCCCCTCACATCTCGATTTCGGGCTAGGATCCCACCCAAAGAGGCTGGTGGAATGAGGCGGGGTGGGGCTGGGCCCCGCAAGGTTTCCCCCCTATTTGCGAGCCAGCCGTTGTCTGGGGTGGGGTGTGGGATGGGGTGGGGTGTGTGACCGACTCTTTGTGTGTCTGAGAATGGTGTGGTCCATGCGCGTCCACGTGGGTGCCTATAAGTGGGGGAAGGGAGAGTCTCTGGGGGAGATGAAAGCCCTCAGACCCCCAAGGGCCTGGCTCTGGCCTGGCCCCTACCCCTCCTTGTCTCCTCATCCACCCCCACCCCCAGCCCCAGCCCCTCCCTCCGCCCTCCCACCCCCCATCCCTCTGCTGACTCACGCTCACTATTTCGAAGCTGGGTAATAAGAGACTGGTGACGGCCGGGAGAGCTCTGCTTTCACCCTAAAGAAAACCTCTGCCCCCTCCACCCACCCCTCCCCCTTCTGAACCCCCCCCACTCTCCCCGTGCCCCCTCCCCTCCTCCCAGGGAACAGATGGGCTTGGAAACTCCCCCATTAGAAAGTCACCCCCACACAAGCCCCTCCTCTCCCTCTTATTTCCCAGAGTGGCAGAGGGGTGAGGGGGCGTGACCGGGGGCCTCCGGGGGCACCATCCAGCCATATTTTAGCTCATCTTCCTTCCCCTCCGTCCCCCGGAAGGCGGGTGAGGCGGAAGTCCGAGAAAACAGCTGGTGAGGTATTCTGGGCCTCTGCAGTGGTCGAGAAGCATCGCTGAGGAGTCTTGTCCATTGCCACAGGCCCAGCCCAGGGATGATGTCTGGCTCAGAGAGAAGCATGCCCCTCACCCCTCTACTCGTGCAGGCTGGTAATTTAGCTGCCAGGGTGGATTATTTGGCAAGGTGTGCAGGCTTCTCTTCTGGACCCGATCTGACCACCCGGGCAGAGGGAGAAGGCATCAGTCAATCATATTTATGGAGCACTTAGTGTGTGCAGAGCACTGTACTAAGCACTTGGGAGAGGACTATATAACACTAGAACAGATACATTCCCTGCCTACAAGAAGCTTACGATCTAGAGGGGGAGACAAGAGGGAAGTCTAGAAGGAGGAAACGGCTCTCTGATTTGGATGTGGTCAAAGTGAGATTTCCACTTGGCACCAGAGTGGGGTTTGACTTGGTAGCCGTTCTGTGTTGCTGAACAGGGAGGGACAGGAGCCTCTTTTTTAAGGTATTTGTTGATCGCTTGGTAAATGCCAGGCACTATTCTAAGCACTGGAGGAGATTCAAGCGAGTCAGGTTTATCACAGTCCATGGCCCACATGAGGCTCACAGCCTTGATTCCCATTTTGCAGATAAGGTAACAGGCCCAGAGAAATGGAGTGATTTGCCGAAGGTCACACAGCCGACAAGTGTCGGAATTAGAACGCAGGTCCTTCTGACTCCTGGGCCCCGGTTCTAGCCACAAAGCCATGCTGCTTCTCAGGGTCTTCTGAAAATACTGCGGGGAGACTTTGTACAGGCATTTGCCCCCGGGGGCAGGACATTTGTTGGTGGTGTTGCTTCTCTCGGTGTAGACAGGGCAAGTCCAGCCCAGCGCGCTATAGCTTGGCCTGCTTCTCCCCATTTTGTCAGGTGTTCCAGCCCTCGCTCATCAGCCCTCCCTTTTCCTGCCAGCTCAAGGCCTGTCTCCTCCCCCTCCAGGAAGCTGCCCTGGATTAACCTTTCCCATTGCCCCAAACCACTCCCCTCTTCCCGCTCCAGTCCCGCCCGGTCTGGGCCGTGGCCATCCCATGTCCATCGCCTGAATCGCCACGGGCTGCCCGGCGATCCCAGCCCTCCACCCCTATCGAATCGGGATGCCTCCTGGCAGCAGGTGTCAGAGGCCAGACAAATAAGAAGCAGCCTTCTCGGCCTCTTCCCTCCCCACCCGCACCCACCACGTGCCCGGCGGTCAGCTGACGCTACTTTTTTTTTTTTTTCTTCCAAAGGCAACATGCTGGATTCAGTGAGTAGCCAGTACAGCTCCTTCCTCTTCTGGAGAGCCCCCATCCCGGAGCTGGACGTGTCTGAGCTACAGGGGCTGGGCCTGCCCGACCTCGTGGCCTACGAGGTCAGGGGCGTCGGGGGCAAGCTGGGCGGGGCCGGGCGTGAGGACCCGGCCGAGGACGACGCCCTCCTGCCTTTCAACGCCTTCAACTTCTGGAGGGTGCCCATCGCCGACGTCCACGCCTTTGAGTTGGACTTGATCTGATGGCAGAGCCCACCCTCTCCCCATCCACCCCTCCTCAACCCCACCCCCCGCCCTCTGTCGAGGTTTGGGGATAGGCTGTGGAGGGGCCAGGCGTTTATTTATTTTATTTATTTATTTATGAGCATTTCCCTTCCCTTTTATTTATTAAGCTATTGTTCTTCTTATTACTGCCGCTTTCCCTGTCCTCATCACCCACTCCTCATGATGCCATTTCAGCCACTCAAGGTGAATCCACGAGTTTTTAGGTAGAGGGGAGCAAGGGGTCCGGCCAGGTCTGAGAGCTGAGACCACTTCCAGGACCCCTCCCTCCCTTCCTCCACCCCCACCGGTCTTTTTCCCAAGTTTTATCCCAGCAGAGAAGACGGCTGTCAGTGAGGGAAGAGGATTGAATCTAAAGAGTAGCACTAGCAGGGAGGGCATGGGAGGAGGAGGACAGAGAGGCCTGGTGACATTCTGCACCCCGACCTAGGCCAGCGTTGCAGATACCTCACAGACCCACCAGCCCAGGCCAAAAAGCCAAGAAGGAAGAGTGGACTGTGGGCTGGTAAATTCAAGTCTTCTCTGCAAGTTTGTTTCCTATCCTAGTAAGCCTCCCATTTGAGCCAAAACAGACCCATTAATGTCCCCAGAGTTTACTGTTTCTGGATTCTGGATCAGTTCAGCTGTCAAGGTCCCGCCCCTTTCCGAAGGCAGCCCCATTGTCCAAATGAATCGGAAAGCGGAGGGCTGGTGACAGTCAGCAAGCCGAAATGGGTTGGGGTGCTCCAGGAGACCCAAGACAGGAGTCTTCTCCCCTT
Source organism: Ornithorhynchus anatinus (assembly GCF_004115215.2). Lineage (NCBI taxonomy): Eukaryota > Metazoa > Chordata > Mammalia > Monotremata > Ornithorhynchidae > Ornithorhynchus > Ornithorhynchus anatinus. The sequence continues at coordinate 2,156,448 of NC_041753.1, read as the reverse complement.
TTCCTCCGGGAGGGTAAGGGAAAGTCAGCTCTTGATATCAACCCTCACGGGAAAGTTGTACAGCTGAATTTATCGGAGATGAGTTGGGGGAGGCTGGGTTTTGGGGGGGATTAGGAGTTGGTCCATGGATGAGCCGCCCACAATGGGCCACTTGAGGGAAAGTTGGGAATGGATGGAAGCAGGGAAAGATAGGTTGAATGGTCCAAGAGGGCATCCATCACACAGTTCCTCCAGACATCCTGTTGACCCGGGCTGAGGTGGAACCGGGGTCTGAATGGACTGTTGGTCTATTGTTATAATTTTTAATAATACCATGGTATTAAGGGATTTCTACAGGCCAAGCCCTTTCTCAGCGCTAAGGTAAACTCAAGATTAATCAGGTTGGACCCAATCCCTGTCCCACACGGGGCTCAACGGTCTAGGAAGAGGAGAGAGAGTGGAACGCTTCTCTCCATCTTACCAGAACCCAGATTGGTTAAATGACTTGTCTCAGGTTTCCTCAAATCACCAGGGGACCAAACCCTGGATTTCACCCAAAGAATGTACAGTTTCCTTCCTCACACTCTCTGGTTGGGTGTGCCTGTCACCTCAGAGCTAGGGGGTCTCGGCTGAGTTTGACCGATGGGCTGAGGAGAGGAATGGAGAGTACTTATTACCTTCCCTTCAAAGGAAAACCATCTCAAAAGAATCCTGCTGGAAGAAGACTTGATCAATGGGATTTTTTTATTATTTTAAAGGGTATTTGTTAAAGGCTTACTGTGTGTCAAACGCTGGGGTAGGTAAAGTTAATTAGGTTGGACACAGTCCTTGCTCCTCGTGGGGCTCACAGTGTAAGTAGGAGGGAGAACAGGTATCCCCATTTTATAATGAGGAAACTGAGGCACAGAGAAGTGAAGTGGCTTGCCCAGCAAGTCAATTGGCAGAGCTGGGATTAGAACTCAGGGCCTTCTGACTCCCAGGCCCCTACTCTCTTCATTAGGCCACACTGCCTCTCCAAGCAGTGGGCTTGGAAAGCGCTTTTTCTTAGCACTTTCTGTGTGCGGGTGGGGCGGGGTGAGAGATACTTTTTGGATGGGTACTGAAGGCAGTATACTATACTAAGCCCTTGGGGAAGTCAGTCAGTCAACTGCATTTACTGAGCACTCACTGGGTGCAGAGCACCTTACCAAGTGCTTGGGAGAGTCCAATATAACAATAAAACAGAGACATTCCCTGCCCACAACAGGTTTACAGTGTAGAGGGGGAGACAGACATTAATAGAAATCAGAAAAATTACAGATTTTATTTACAACAGAAACACAAGGCACATTCCCTGCCCACAAGGAATGTCCACTGTAATTGTTGTTAAGCCTTGAAAAGTCCTGGTTTTTATTATGATTTTATTTCTGGAACCTGAGCGTCGAAACAGATGGAAGTGAGAGCTTCTGATCTCCCCCACCCCCCACCTCGTGCTCTATCCGAAGCTGCCCCTTCCTATCAAGATGGACCCCGTATCCAGAGGAAAAGAAACATTTAAACACCGCATACCCAGCCAGCCCTAGAAATAGTGACCCACCCTCTCTGCGTCCCATCCCACTGGGATATTTTCTCTCCCTCTCCGACGGCTCTACCCCCTGAAGAAATGGAGTCCAGATCCAGTGGGGAGAGATGGAAGAAAATGAGGAAAAGGTCCCCTTCTTTGAGCTCCGTTGGCTTCTAAGCTCTGCCTGTGGATGGATGGATTCTTGCTGTCGTTGCCGCCTTCTTGTCAGGAGTCCCCCGACTCCACCGACCAGCAGCTGTTGGGGGTTGGCTCACCTTCCTCCTCACAACCGGCTGGAGAGCCTCCAGTGTCCTCAAGAACCGTCTCCAAGCGGGACCGAGGGGGGCTGAGTAGGGACTGGCTCGACCAATGGATGAAATGGTTCCTGCTCCCCTCTGCCTTTCGATGCCCCCTAACCCCATCATTCCCCCGGCTCCATCCCTCTTCTTCGTCAGAGTGGCACCCCTGAGTCCCCCCCACCCCGTCATTCATTACCGCTTCGTTGGGCTGCCGTTTTCCAACATAGAATAAAGTTGTTGATGATCTTCCCAGGTCTAGGGCTATCTATCACCCGTGGGAGGACTAAGCCATTCTCTAGGGGAAGATTTGTCTTTTCATGGATGGGGGGGACCCCCTGGGTGGGCTCTGGGGGCAGGGAGGAGGCCCCATTCTGACCTGGTTGGGGGATTTAGACTTTGTGGCTCTTCCCCTAGATTGATAAGCACTTATTTTGTGCCAGGCATTGTACTAAGTGCTAGGGTAAATACAAGACAATCACATTAGACCCAGTCCCTGTCCCACATGGGGCTCACCGTCTTAATCCCTATTTTGCAGATGAGGGAACTGAGGCCCCGAACAGTGAAGTGACTTGACCGAGGTCACACAGCAGAGAAGTGGCAGAACTGGGATTAGAACCCAGGTCTTTCTGATCCCTAGGCCCATGCTCTGTCTACTAGGTCACAGTGCTTCTCCCATCTTGAATGGAAGGGCCCAGCTGAAGGAGCTAGCTCTTTGAGGGTGTTGGGAGTGGGAGCACACCTCTGGGTTCACAGCTGAGGTTGGGTGGGGAGGGGCCAGTGGTTGCTTTCAGTTTGGGGACTGGACCCCAACCTCACCCACACCTGGTCTATGATGAAAGCAGTGTGACCAAATGGATAGAGCCCAGGCCTTGGAATCAGAAGGACCTGAGTTCTAATCCTGGCTCCTCCACCTGTCTGCCGTGTGACCTTGGGCAAGTCACGTAACTTCTGTGTGCCTCAGTTGCCTCATCTGTAAAATGGGGATTAAGTCTATGAGCCTTGTGTGGGACAGGGACTGTCTCCAACCTGATTATCTTCTTACTCCAGTGCTTAGTACAGTACCTGACACAGAACAAGCACTTAACACATATCAGAATTATTATTATTGTGAAACATAAGAGATCCCAAGTGGAGCCTGAGAGACCCTGAAGAGGTCTTTCTGATCCATGAGCTCATCAGAGGTCCCAGCCCCAAGTCCCCCTCCATTTCTCCCCTGCATGCTGAAGGACACATTGGCACTTGGGAGGGTCAGGCAGTCTTAAGTCAGTCTAAGCGCATTAGGCGCTTAACAAGTACCATGATTATTATCAAGTGTTTAGTATAGTGCTCTGCACACCGTAAGCGCTGAAGGACACATTGGCACTTGGGAGGGTCAGTTAGTCAATCGCATTACCATGATTATTATCAAGGGTTTAGAACAGTGCACTGCACACCGTGAGCGCTGAAGGACACATTGGCACTTGGGAGGGTCACTCATCAATCGCATTAGGCGCTTAACAAGTACCATAATTATTATCAAGTGTTTAGTACGTGCGCTCTGCACACCGTAAGCGCTCCGTAAACACGATTGATTGCCTGACGGATCCCCCGCGTCCAGGGGGGCGCTCGGCCCTTATCGCGACAGGAAAGATGGGGACAGCCTGACGCGCAGACATCACCTGAAGACACTCCTGCTCAAGCCCCGGGCTCCGGGGCCCCAGGCCGGACCGGCCGACCCCGTTCTTGGCGCCCAAACGCGCGCCGGCGCCGGCCCCGCCCTCGGGGCGGAACTACAAACGCAGCCCACGCCTCTCCCTCCGCCACCGGAAATAGTCCCCCTCCACAGCCCGGGGAGACTCCCTTCCCCTCCCGGATACCCCAGAAAAGGGACGATGGTGCTCGGAGGGGTCGAAGGCAGCCCCCGGAGGGCGTGAGGGGCGGGCCCGACCTCACCCCGCCCGTTCCCACCCGGGGATCCCTCCGCCCGGGCCGAGCTCCGCGGAGAGGCCGGCACTTCCGGTCCGCCATCTTGCGGCCGCCATCGTCCCACGAAGGGGGGGGCCCCGACCCCCCGGGACGCCCAGGTCAAAGGTCTCCCGAGCCGCTCCCCGGTCCTCGGGATGGACGGAGGGTCCTGACCCCCGGGGGGGGAGGGGGCTGAGCGGAGGAGGGAGGGGACCGAGCTGGCGGCGCCCCCGACGGCGCGGAGGTGAGTGAGGGGGGCGAGGGGCGAGTTGAGGGGTCAACCGAGGGGAGGGGGCGTTGGAGCTCAGCCGAGAGCAGGGTCCGTTTGGGGTCAACCGGGGCGCATTTAGGGGTCAACTGGGGGGCAATGGGGTCACCGGAGAGGAGGGCGCGACTGTAGGCGGGGGGAAGTTTGGGGTGGCGAAGGTGGGGACGGGGTGGAGGGCCGAGTCTGGGAGGGGGGTGATGCCTGAGGGGAGGAGAGGTGGTCTTGGGGTGCACCCCGCGCCTTTAGGATAGGGGGTGCGGTGGGGATGGGGCACGGTGGGTTAGGAGGGACCAAGCGCCCCAAGCCGGGGGGAACCTTCAGGGGGGCATTTGCGGGGACGAAGGCAGCAGCAGCCCGGCTGACGGGGGGGAAAAAACCCGGGCTGGGGAGTCAGAAGGTCATGGGTTCTAATCCCGCCTCCGCCCCTTGTCAGCGCGGTGACTTTGGGCAGGTCGCTTCACCTCTCTGGACCTCAGTGACCTCATCTGGAAAATGGGGATGAAGACTCTGAGCCCCACGTCGGACAACCTCATTACCTTGCGGCTATCCCAGCGCTTAGAACAGTGCTTGGCACATAGTAAGGGCTTAACAAATACCATCCTCATCGTTATTATGAAGAACTCGGGGAGCCTTCAGTAGGCAGGGGGACATGAAGGGTAATTGTGGGGCTTGCATGGGCCAGTGCACACAGAGGACTAAGCACTTAGTACAGTGCTCTGCACACAGTAAGCGCTCAACAAATACGATTGAAAGAATGAACACAGGAAGCCCTAAGTAAAGCAAGCTGATCACCTTGTATTCCCCCCCCCCCCCCCCCGGGCTTAGAACAGTGCTTGGCACACAGTAAGCACTTAACAAATACCATCATTATTATTAAAGCAGCGGGCCTGGGAGTCAGAAAACCTGGATTTTAATCCCGGTTCCACCCCCATCACCTAGCACCAGTGCCTGGCACATATTAAGTGCTTAACGATGAACAAATACCATAATTACCATATGTCTGCTGGGTGACCTTGGTCAAATCGCTTCACTTTGCTGTGCCTCGGTTACCTCATCTGTAAAATGGGGATTAAGGCTGTGAGGCCTATGTGGGATAGGGACTGTGTCCCCCCTAATTATTTTGTAATCCCGATCTTTAGTACTGTACCTATCACATAGTAAGCACTTAACAATTCCCATTTTTTAAAAAAACCCCTTTGACGGTAGGCTCCTCTCACCCCCAAAACCCACAAGGGCTTGGGGTTCCGCCGGTGTGAGCGGCTCGAGTTGCAGCCAGCGCAGCCCCTGCGGCAGAACCCACGGTGCCGCCATGTTGTCCCCCGTGGGCCTACTGGAGTTTTCAAGTCCCACCAGCCCCAGGCCAGATGGGCAGGCGGGCCAGGCCCCATCCCTTGCCCGAGAGACTTCGATCTCTGACCCCCTCTCCATCCCAGGTCTCCCGCCAAGCTGAACCTCAGATTTTCACACCAGTCTGCGCCTCTCCTCCCCAACAAGTTGTGATCCAGGCTGTGGCCTATGAGGGGACCTGGGGCTAAGATCGGAGCAAAGGAGTGTGGGCACGGGGGCTGGAAGGAGTCTTAACTGTCTCCCAACTCCACTGTTCCATACTCTCCCAAGCTCACAGTACAGTGCTCAGTAAATAGCCTTCATTGATGATCGATCAGTTGATCGGTCCTTTCCCTTCTTCCTCCTCCCCAGAGGGGAGTCCTGGGGACCGGGGAGCTGAAAATAAAAGAAGAGACACCCCCTGACACTCCGCCCGACATTGTTACCCTCCTGCCTGGACACAGGGGGTTGGCCCAGAAGGACTCTTGGGGCCCTTGTAAGAGTGAAGATCCTGAATTCTCCGGATGCCATCCCCAAGAGAGTCGCCTGACCCCCCCCCTTCCCGGTGAACCTAGTTGACCCTTCTTGGTGGCGGGGGTCCGGTGCCCTCCAGGTCCTTCTGCTGGGATCTATGGAGTCAGGTCACTGCCTCCACCCTATTCCCCCCGCCCCAACTCCTCATTGCCCGGTGGCCCCGACCAAATGGTCCCTTCACGTGGAAGAGGGTCCAGTCAGTCATATTTTGAGCACTTACTGTGCTCAGAGCGTAGTACTAAGCTCTTGGGAGAGTACAATATAACTATAACAGACACATCCCCTGCCCGCAACAAGCTTACAGTCTACAAGGTCCAGTCCACGGAGAGTGAAAAGCTTGTGTTTGCCTAGCGGCTCTGCCCCCGGCATGTGGGTGGAACACATGGGCGGCATATGCAGGCGGTGCCTATAAATCATTCAGGTGTCCCTCAGGGAGTGCGGGTCCCAGGCCACAGCTCCCGGGCCATTGTGGCGGGGGGTGGCCGTCCAATCGTCCGGTGGAGGAAGAGACCTGGCTTCCCTCCGACTCCTGGGCCCCGGCCTCTTCGCAGAGGCCTCTCTGCCCCAGTCACGCCGGACCATGTTTGGCCTCGTTTCCTGGGAGAAGGCAGGAGGGCGGAAGGGTGGAATGGAAAGAGCCAGGATGGTTTCCTAGACAGAGAGCAAAGATAGCATTGTTTCCAAAGCTAGCGGAGAGGGCAGAATGGAGGGAGCTTATAATAATATTAATAATAGTTGTGATATTTCTTAAGTGCTTACTGTATGCCAGGCACTGTATTAAGTGCTGGGGTAGGTACAAGGTAACTGGGTCGGATACAGTCCCTGTTCCACATAGGGCTCACATTCTTAATCCCCATTTGACAGATGAGGTAGCTGAAGCCCAGAGAAGTGAAGTGACTTGCCCAAGGTCACACAACAGTCAAGTGGCAGAGCCGGGATTAGAACCAAGGTCCTTCTGACTCCCAGGGTCGGGCTTTAGCCACTAGGTCACGCTGCTCGTCTAATGAACCCAAAGAACAGTTCCCGGTGTCCCCCGCCAACACTCCTACCTCTTTGCGTGCCCCCAACAGTTGGCCCAGGACACGCTCCGGCCCCTGCCCCCCACCTCCTCCTGGGAGCAGGTAGCCACCTGGGTGGGCTAAAAGCCTCCCACTTGGAGCCAGCATAGGGGCCTGTTGCCGTGGAGAAAAGGCAGTGACACCGAGAGACGGGCAGGGACGCAGCCATTGGGACCCTTTGATGCAGGCCAGGAAGTAGTGGCACCTCTTCCCTCAGGCCCTTTCACATTGCCCCCTTGCGGGTGGCAAGTCGGGGGAGGGGAGCGTGCACCCATTTGGCAGAGGCAAAACTGAGTCCCAAGAGTGAAGGGTGGCATGCCGGCCTTGTCGCCTGGGAGACAGTTTTGAGGGGGCGGTAGAAGAGGGTGGAGAGGTTAACAGCCCCAAAAGAAGGGGGCGATCCACTGACCCCACCCTCAGCTTCTTGACACCAGGGCAGGGGACCGGGATCAGGGTTGGTCCGGAGACGCGTTGCGGGAGGGAGGGCAGGCAGGCAAGGCGGGGGTGGAAGGAGGACAGGCAGGCGAGCGGTGACGGCAACGGGTTTGTGCTCTCAGCTTCCCGCGCCCCCCGCTACCGTGAGCCAAGATGTCGCTGGTGGACCTGGGCAAGAGGCTGCTGGAGGCTGCCAGGAAAGGGGAAGATGACCAAGTGCGGGTGCTGATGGCCAACGGGGCCCCCTTCACCACCGACTGGGTACGTCTGGCCCGCTGGCCTGCCGTGACCCCCGGAGACCTCGGCCCATCGATAGAATGACGCTCTAGGCTCCGTGTGCTCCCTCCCAGGGAGCTCGTCTTTTCCCCCCAACACACATGTATTTAAAAATGGGTGCGAGTGCACACACCCTTTTTCTTTTGATGTTGAAGGATTTTTTGAAATTGATCATAAAACTCTGCTCTGGGAATTGAGGCTCGTGAGAAAAGCTACCGGGAACACGAGTTTTCCTAACGTCCGGCACCCCCGGGGGCTTTGTTGAGATTCACTGATCGGGGAGGGGTGTGGGATTCTCTTTCCTTCATTTGTTTACTCATTCAGTCATTTATTAAGCACTTACTGTGTACAGAGCTCTGTAATAAGCCCTTGGGAAAGTAGGATACAATGATAAACAGTGACATTCAATGCCCATAATGAGCTCACAATTTAGGGTATTGCACCTCAACCCCCCATGTTGAGGAAGAGATTCCTCAGTCTCAGAAGTCAGTCAGCCCTTCCCCTCTCTGCCCCCCAAAGAAGCCCGGCTACAATTTTACCCAGGACTGAGGGTGTCGAGGGCATGGAGGACATTAGTGGGGATTGAGCCCCCTCAGGCCAGATGCCATGGGGAGCCCCAGACCAGGCTGGGGGAAGGCGGTGGTGCCAGCGGGCACTAGTGGGGAGGGTTCCCCGGCCGGGCCCTGCTGACCTTCTCTGCGCTCCCCCAGCTGGGCACCTCGCCCCTGCACCTGGCGGCCCAGCACGGTCACTACTCCACAGCGGAGGTGCTCCTGCGGGCAGGGGTCAGCCGGGATGCCCGTACCAAGGTGGACCGGACTCCCTTGCACATGGCCGCGGCCGACGGACACACCCACATCGTCGAGCTGCTCGTCCGGGTGAGGCGGGGGTGCGGCCGGCCCGGGAAACGCCCAGACGGGAGGTGGGTGGGCGTTGGGAGGGCCTAGCCCCGGCCTGAAAGACCCTGGGTTGGGATGGAAGCGTGGAGGTCACGTGGTCCATTCCCCCGCCTCCCCTCCGGAATAGAGCCCGAAGGGGCCGAGTAAGGTCGCCTGAGGTCATCGGCGATCCTGGGGGACGTCCACCTCCATGGGCCAGGCCCCGGGTAGTTGATAGTGGCCATCATCACCTCCCCCCTCCCACCCCCGAATCCATCGGCTCACCCAGTGAAGTCCACCAGCCCGCCCCCTCCGTCACCACCCTCCCCGCACCTCACCGGTCCTCCCCCCGCCCTCCCGCAGCACGGCGCCGACGTGAACGCCAAGGACATGTTGAAGATGACGGCCCTGCACTGGGCGGCGGAGCGCCACCACCGCGACGTCGTCGAGCTGCTCGTCAAGTTCGGCGCCGACGTCCACGCCGCCAGCAAGTTCGACAAGTCCGCCTTCGACATCGCCCTGGAGAACAATAACCCAGACATCTTGATCCTCCTCCAGGTGCCCGCTGGCGGGAGGGCAGCGGGGCGGGAGGGCGGCTTCGTCGGGGCCCAAATTAATGCGGTAACTCACCTGTGGTGACCCCGAAATCCAGCGTTATCTTCACCGCCCCCCGTGAGGTCGGTGGATCCCCTCGCCCCCGCAACCGTGTATCTCGCCCCCACCCACCCCCGTGTCAAAGGCCGGTGACCGACCTACCGTGGCGTGCCCGCAGGAGGCGATGCAAGGCCAGGTGAGCGCCGACTCCGACCGCGCCAGCCCCGTGCCCGCGCCCTTCATCCTCACGGCCGGGGACGTCGTCGGCCTCGCCGGCCTCGTGTCTTCCGTCGGGGCCAAGGACCCCCCAGGTAGCGTGCCCTCCCTCTGACGACCCCCCCCCACACCGTCCGTCCGTCTGTCCGTCCGGCCGGCCAACCCCAGCAAAGGTCCCCTCCCACCATCCCTTTGAGGGCCGATCGGGATTCCAGCCTTCCCTGGTGCGACCACAAGGAGGCGGCATCGCTCTTCCTTGACCACCCTGGGGGTCACTGCAGTAGCTGCTACTTCTAGTGCCCCCCATCCCCATCCCCCCCCGGCCTAAATAAGGGAGGGGCGTGTGGCATGCCACCCTCTCCCCCACGCCCACCCCAACCCCAAGGAGAGCCCGTGTAGCCGCGGCGGCAGGCATGGCTGCAGTCCGTCCCTCTCCACGCTAGAGCCCGACTGTCCCGGTTCCAGGGTGCTGGGAGGGAAGGGGCCATTCCTCCGGCCGGAGCAGGGTCTTCCCCTCCTCCGGCCGTATCGGTTTCCATGGCACCAGGGTCTGCCCGGTCCCCGCCCGGGGACCCCCTGTGGGGGCCGCCTCCCCACCGAGGAAGGGGCCAGGCTGGGTCAGCGTGACGACCGGCCTCCTCGCCCCCTCTCACCCGCTCTCTAGGCGACTCCCACTCCTCTGGCCTGCAGTTCTCCCACTCCACCACGTCCGTGCTGGCCACGCTGGCCGCCCTGGCGGAGGCTTCGGCCCCCCTGTCCGGCTCTGCCCGGATCCAAGGTAAACATCCAGCTGCTCGCTTAGCTTCGCCGCCCCGGCGGGCGGAGGGATGGAGTGAGGCCCGGGGGTGGCGTGGACGGCCCAGGGAGAAGAGGGGCCGAGCAGTCTCGGGCTGACTGGGCTCTGTACCCGCCCGCGCCGCCTGCTTCTCCAGGGCTCGTGGCCTGTCTGTGTCCCCTGCGTCCTGCTCGCCGGCTGGCCCCTGACCCACACCGCCCATGCCCCCCCGTCCTTTATGCCTCTCCAGCCCATGGCGAGGAAGTGGCCGAAATCCACACCGTCGAGTCGGCCACGCAGCACGTGGTGAGCGGCGGCCAGAGGGTCATCGCCATCGTGGCGGACGGCGTCCCCCTGGGCAGCCTGCAGGCGGCCATTCCCGGCGGTGGCATCGGCCAGCCCTTCATCGTGACGATGCCGGATGGGCAGCAAGGTGAGCCACGGGGCCGGACTTTCAGCGGGTCGGTGGGGCCGGGGATGCGGTGGGCTAGTTTGCGACCTCGCCCCGAGACCTGAGCGATGGCCACGCCCCGATTTGTGGTGGGGGTGGGCGGGGGTGGGTACGCAAGTGTGTCCATCTGCCACCGTCACCCCCCCTCTCAATGTCTTCTTCCTGCCAGCTCCCCAGAAGAGAAGTGTGAGGGCCCCACCCCGCAGTGCAGGGTGACGTGGGGACTCCGTCCCAGCCCTTGTCAGGGAGGGCCAGTGTGGTGCCCAGCTGCCTCAGTGGTCACCCGGGTGACACAGCTGACACCAAGGCAGCAGAGCCAGTGGGCAGAGGTGGAAGAGGGGACCTCCAGCCCTCCCACCCGGCCCACGGCTGTCATCCCACCCCCCCCAGACGGTCAGCTCCCTGTGGGCTGGGATCCTGACTCCCAACTCTGCCAGATTGGCCTCTCCCAAGTACATTTGGCACTCGCTCAACAAATGCCATCGGGCGGCGGGTGGGGACGGTGAGTGAGCCGGGGGGCGGCGGGCGGCCTCCTCGGCACCTGTGACTCTGCCTTGACCTCCTCCCCTTTGCTGTCCCTTGGTTCGTAGTCCTAACTGTACCTGCCGGTCAGGTTGCAGAGGAGACCGTGACCGAGGAGCAGCCTGAGTCCGAGTCCGAGCCCGACTCCGACCCGCCGTCCCCGGGGGAGGAGCCGCCGGAGGAGGGAGCCCCGTCACCGGCCTCCCCGCCGCCCGCCAAGAGACAGAGGACCGAACGGTCATCCCCTGGTGCCTGGGACGGCAAGGTAGCCCCCTTGGCTGGGGACACCCGAGCACCCAATGGGGGGGTTCTTGCCCGAGAGCAGGGGGCGGGGGTGGTGGTTTGCAGTTCCAACTCGGACCCCGCCTGCGGTCGAGATCCCCCCAAGATGGGGAGGGGGCTCTGGGTGGGTCTCAGTTCCGGGGTTTGGGGCCAGGCAGTGGGCTGAGCGCCGGCGGGGAGGCAGGCGGAACAGAGCAGAGCAGGCCCGGAGTCATCGGGTCCACCGTGCTGCCCCAGAAAAGTCGGGGTCTTTTCAGACCCTCTTCCGACTAACCTCCAGGGGCCAGTGGGGAGTTGGGCCTCCCCACTCTGAACCCCACCAGATTCTGGGGGAGGCCTCTCCTCTCCCTGCCCCCACCCTGCTCACCCACTTTTGTCTGTGGAAACTCTGACTGTCCATTTTTCACGGTCCCCAGAGCCCGTCCACATCCTCAGGGCAGGGATGGGTCTCCACGTGCGAGGGCGGGCACGGCCCTCTGCGGCCTGGGCTGGACGCCCTGTAGGGTCACAGGGGAGGGTGGCCCGGCGGCAGCCGTAGCGAGGGGCAGTGTTGGCCGAGCGGCCCTCGGGTACGGGGGCCCCATGCCAAGTGCTTGGCGTGTGCCCGGTCTGGGTTGGCGCCTCCCCTTGGATGGGGATCACCCGTTTTGGGGGGACACCCGGCTGCCCCCCCCACTCCCGGCCGCCCTCCTGGCTGAGTGTCCGTTCCCTTCTCTCTCACCCCCTATTTTTCATCTTCTCCGTCGCCGCGTCATCCGCATCACGTCGCTGAGGGCGGGGGGAATCGGGAGCCCGGCCTCGGGTTGGGGAGGAGACCGCCGAGCGGAGTCGTGCCGCCCATCCCCTCGTCGACAAGGTCGGGGCCCCAGGCCATCCGACCCCCGCCGCCGACCGTGTCGTGTCCCCGCAGGAGGGAGCCGAGAGGGAGCTGTTGCAGCAGCGGCTGCGGGAGGCTGACCGCCAGGCGCAAGAGTGCCGGCAGCAGCTGCTGCAGAAGGAGCGGGAGGCGGAGCGCTGCCGCCGCCGGCTCGAGGCCATGGCCCGGGCCCAGGTGCAGCCCGACGGGGACACCGTGGTCGTCGTGGGGCCTCCCTGCGGGACCTTGGACCTGCACCCGGGGGGCCTAGCAGCTGAGACCGGGGGATCCTAGCGGCCCGCTCCCCCTGGGTTTCCCCCGGACCCAGCCTCGGGGGCGGACGACGCCAGCGGGCCTCCAGTGTGGCGGCCTGCTCGACGGAACCGACGGGAGAACAGCGCGGGAGAGGCTCCGTGGTGGGGCGGGGGCCGCGGAGCAGGGCGGCGGCCCCGGGGCCCTCGAGGCCCGCGGGGCTGGGGTGGGCCCAGGAGCCAAGGCAGGAGCCGGCACGGTCTTCCATCTCGAGGAAGCCCCGGGCACCAAGCGGAAACTTTTACCTATTCGGGAAAGTGTTTGCAGCCCAGGCCCCTGGGCAGCTCCACCCCCAGTGGCTTCGGGTTTCCGTTGGCTTCTCAAGGAGGCCTGGTCCTAGGGGCGGGGGGCAGTGCCCCCCTCGTCTCACGCACGTACGCGCACGCTTGTCTGACCTCGTGAGTCGGGCAGGAGAAGGGTTCCCGGGCAGGGGCGGGGGTGAGGGGTTCCTCCTTCCCCATGGTCTGCCTCTGTCAGGTCGTTCCCAGGGGCTGGGCAAGTTTGGATCAGAACCGGCAGGAGGCTGGGCCTCGGGGACAGAGCTCAGTCACCCCTATCCCAGCCTCCCTCCCCTCCCCTCCCCACCCCACTCTGCCCGGCTGCCAGCTGGAAACGGGAGTTTTCCAGAAGAGCTGCCTGGAGAAGAGAGTGGGGGCAGGGAGGGGATCCGATTTCAGAGCTGCGGCCGCTGCGGCAGGGCAGCGAGGAGGCCCGAGGTCCGCCTCCCTCCCTCCCTCTGGGACGCTTCTCCCAGCGGGCCCCATATGGAGCACGCGCCCCAGACGGGAGATCTGGCTCCAAGTTGCAAACCAGGTCTGCCATATCTTCTCTTTCGCCTTTCAGGAGGTGTCTGTTCTGTCCCCCCGTGTCCTTCCCCCACCACCCCTGCACACATATACACACATTCTCTCTCTCTCTCTCTCTCTGTCTCTCTCTTTCTCTCTCTTTCTCCTTCTCCCCTCCCCAACCCCCCAGTAGATCCCAAACCCCATCAGGTGGCCCAGATTTCCCCAACCAGCGCCAGACCCCACGGGCTGGCAGACGCTCCGTGTCTCCATCCCTCCGACCGCCCCTCCCTCCCTGGGCGGGCCGGGGGGCCCAGTTTTCCTTCCTTCCTTCCCATTCCTGAACAAGAGGCGACACCGTCCTCCCGCTTGTCCCAGGGCCCTCGCCCCTGTGCAGCCGGTTTCACACAGGCCTGATGGCCATCCGGGCCCCAGCGGCGGCGCGCCCTAGGTAGGGCGGAAGGGGAACAATTTCCTGGAAGCCCCCAGGGACGAGCCTGGGGCGGGGGCCCTCAGCCCATTGGACACTTACTTGCAGGCAGGGAGGGCTTCACTGACGCCTGGGCAGTGGTGGGGGGGAGGGAGTTGGGGGGCATCCCTGCCCCCAGGGCCAGGTTTCTCCCAGTCTGATCCCTCGCCCGCCACATGTGCCAGGCCAGGAACTTGGCCCGGCACCCGCCTCAGAATTCCCGGGAGCCACCGCTCACTCTCTGCCCGGCTCCCTACCCCTGCCTTAATATCCCAGATGCCCCCTCCACTGGGAGGGGCCCAGGGGACCCCCCCCATAAGGAAGGAGCCCGACATAGCGGGCAGAGGGAACCGCATGCCTGCGTCTCCACATACAGAGCTCTCTATATTTTATATATATTTTATAGATATATATATATACGTTTTTGTACTATGATTTTTAAAGAACATTTCTTAATAAAATGCCAAAGGTTCCCCTTGGAGCTGGATCACGACTCGGCTCAGTTGGCAAGGTGGTCCCGGCCTGCTCCAACGGCCGGCCCCTGTGGGGCAGGTTTTCCCCATGGTGGCCGTCTGTCTTCCGCCAGACTGGGTGGTCTCCTCTCCCCCCACCAGCGGGGGGGTAGCAAGTACATGCACACCTCCATGTTCTGTCTCCCTACCAGGTCGTGGGAAGGAGCCGAGTCCCCCCTCCACCTCTAATTCAGCCCCCAGGGTGGAACTACAGGATTTTTTCAATGTCCCAGGTAGGGACCGGCTGGGGGGGTGGGGGTTGGGGGGAACGGATCAGGGACTGTCTAAACCCATTTGTTTGGATCGACCCCAGCACTTAGTATAGTGCTTGGCGCACAGTAAGTGCTTAAAAAAATACCATGATTACTATTATCGATAGGGATCAGAGAAAAGAGGCCAGAGGAGCTCAAATGGGGGCCTGGGAGGGCTGTTGAGAAGCCTAGGGGGTTGGGGAAGAGGTGCAGAGGGGTTTGGGAAAAATTTATTGGTTCCACATTTCCCCGCACCCACACACACACACACTTCCCCATCGGGGACAGGCCGCTGTACATATAAATATATTTACAATCAAAACCCCAATATATGAAACGGGGTGGGAGAACCCAAGTCGCCTCTGAGCAGGAAGGGTCGGTCCATCCCTCCCTCCGCCTCCACGCAAGGCTAGAGCTGAGGGAGAGGGGGCGCCTGGTGGCCTCGGGGGAGGGGGGCAGATCTGCACCTTTAACTTCCCATTACAGAAGGCCCACCCAAAACCCCAGAGAGAAGAGGACAGCAGAAACTCGGAGCGGGGGTTGGGCAGTGGAACTAGATTGAGTAGAGGGGGCCAAAGGGACGGACATAGGGAGTAAAAGAGACAGCTGGAGACACGGGGCCGTGTGGAAAAGGACCTGTGGGGGAGAAAGGATAGGCCCGATGCAGTGGTGAAAAAGCGGGACGGACGGGGTGGGAGGGCCACTCTCCCGGACCATAGGGTGGACGGACCGACAGGTCTGGGTGGGAACGGGGAAGCCTGAGGCGGACGCTAACACGGGGCCGGTCGGGTGCGGGGGCGGTAAGCAGGCCGGAGACGGGTGAGAAGAGACCAGAGAGACTCAGAGAAGAGACGGCCGCGTCTCCCCTCCGGCCCGACTGGATGTACTGTCCCCCAGGGGGTAACGGCTCCTACACGGTAGGAGTGTCTGACGTCTCGGGGTGGGGGGGCCTCCCCGAGAGCTCTGTACACTGTACACGCCCCCCGCCCCCCGGGGGAACTGGGGGTCTGGATGGCCGGGGAGGAGGGGGAGGGTCGTTAAGGCAACTCGGCCCGGGGGGGGTCCGTGAGGGGGCGAGCCCCCACCCCCGGGTCCTTCCGGAAGACAGTGGAGTTGATGAATACGGGGATGGCAGAGTGGGGAGTAGGGGCGCCGTGCCAAGGGAGCCTCCGGTCTGCCTCATCTGCAACTCCTCCCTCCCTGCTCCCCCCCACCACCCAATCCCCGTGTCTTGCACGATGGGTCCTCACACCCCCTCCGCCCCCCAACCGGCGGGGCAGGGTCAAAAGTCAAAGCGTCCGGTGGGGGGCAGCGGGCCAGGAGAGACCAGAGGATCCAGGGGGGCCTTGGGAGGCGATGAGGGCTTCGGAGAGGGGCCCCCCCTCCTCTCCCAGCGCCGCGGGACCCGGGTCAGGAGGGCCGGGGGGGCCCGGGGCCCCTGCACCCCCCCGCCGCGCCCGTCCCCCAGCCCGAGCCGAGGGGCGGGGGCGGAGAGCGGGGGCCGGGACCGCGGGGCGGGGGCCGGGCCGGGCCCATCGGGGGGGATGTCCAGGCGGCGGGGTGGGGCCAGGTCGCGGGGGAGGGTGGAGGCGCTGAAGTAGGAGGCCGGGCCGGGGGGCTCGGAGAGCTCGAGGGGCTCAGGGGCCGGGGGCTGCAGGGGCCGGACGCGGTTGGCGAAGGGGGCGGTGGGGGTCGTGGGACCCGGCGACGAGGCGTGGAGGTGGCGGAGGAGTTCGTCCAGCGTGGTCACCTCCACGCCCTGGGTCGGGCAGCCGGGGGGCGGCGGGCGGACCAGCACGCGGGCGCAGAGTGGGGGTCCCCGGGGGGAGCGGGCCCTCCCCCCACCCGCGTTGTTCCCGTTCTGGTTCCACTCGGGGGCCGCGCGTAGGCGCTTGGCGGGCAGCTCCGGCGTGGCGTCGGGCGTGGGCAGGCCCGAGAGGTCGGGGGCGGGCGGGGCGGGCAGGAAGGTGGCGTAGAGTGGCGGCGGGGTCGGGACCGGGGTGGGCTCCTTGCCCGGCGGGGGCGGCGGCGGCGGGCGGGCCAGCGAGCGCAGGGATAGGGCCCGGGGGAGCCCGCCGGCCTCGGGGTCCTTGGGCGCCTGGCGCTGGACGAGGCGGCAGGCGCAGGAGACCAGCAGGCCGGAGACGGCGGCGCCCAGGGCGAAGGCAGCCGAGACGCTGGCCAGGAGGAGGGGCACGGGCAGCGGGCTGGGCGGTGGGGGTGGCGACGGCTCCTGGCGGACCCCTGCCGGAGGGGCGGGGGAGACAGGCGGAGACGGACCGGGGGTCAGCAAGGGCCGGGGGAGCCAGAGAAGTCCCTGCCCCACCCCCCCCCCCGGCCCGTCTGTGACGGGACGGCTGTGCCGGGGGAAAGGGACACAGAGACTGGGGAGAGACAGAGACACGGGGCCAGGGGAGAAAGGCAGGCGGTGGTCAGGGGAGGACAGAGGCCAACTGGGTGAGAGACACTGACCAGGCAATGGTGAGGGCGAGAGAGGGAGAGAGACTGACCAGGAGATGGGGAGAGTAGGCCCCACAGCACTTATATAACTCTCTGTAATTTATTTCTCCTAATGTCTGTCTCCCCGCCTCTAGACTGTAAGCTCGTTGGGGGCAGAGAACGTGTCTGTTTATTGTTGTATTCTACTCTCCCAAGCACTTAGTACAGTGTTCTACACATAGTAAGCGCTCAATAAATACGACTGAATGAAAGAGAGAAACGGAGAGACAGACCGACCACTCAGGCTACTGGGTCCAGGGGGTTGGCAGCAGTGGTGGGGGATGGAGAGAAGCCCCCAGCCCTGGCAGCCATGGGGTTAAGCTGGTGGGGGGCAGCCCGCCAGGGGCGTCCTAAAAATACCCCCTTCCCCTGCCCACCCCAGCTGCTCCCTCACTTTTCCCAGGAGCAGGTGGGGCTGGGGGCAGGGGACGTCTTTCAAGGTCAGAGCAGCCGACGAGGAGGAGCCAGAGCCCGGGGACCTCCCTCCTCCAGGACCGGCTGGTCTGGGGGTGGGGCGGGGTGGGGCGGGGTGGAGGGAGGGGGAGGCGGGAAGAGGGGCAGGGCCGAGACAGACCGGGAACTGACCGAACACGGGGTCCTCAGGGCCGGAACGGCTCCCCAGAGCTGAATCTGCGAGGGAGATCAAGTGTGAGGTGGGGGCGGCGGGGGGCGGGGGGGCAACAATAGATTGGAGTCGGGGAGGCCCGAGTCGTTTGGGGGGACCTACCCTGGCATGCCCCAAGCTCCCCGGCAGTCCCTTCCACGTCCTGCTCGAAATCGACTCTGGAGGGGAGGGGGAGAGTAACATCTCAGATGCAGCACCCCCCATCTCCCCCCAGTGCCGCCCGGGGATGCTGCGAACCCCTTCCGGGCCCCCCGCTCCCATCACTCACCCCTGGAGCCCGCCGGAGGCCACACACTCCCCGGAAGGCAGCCACACGCAGTACGGGTCCCGGGAAGCCAGGCAGGTCCTGAGGGGAAGGGGGATGGAGGGAAGGCAGAGACCGTGTGGGCAGGGCTGGGGCGCGGGGAGTGGGGATCCTCGCCCGCCCTGCCCCCTCCTCCACCCCGCCGGGGATCCCCCACCCCGCCCTCTGACCTGCGGCATCCCCCGTGGGCCGGGCAGCGGCCGAGCGGCAGGCGGAGGAGGCAGCCGGCGAAGGCCACGAAGAGTCCATAGTGGGCCGCGTCCAGTTCCAGACCCAGGACCCGCTGGGGTTCCGGCTTTCCACGGCATCTGCCGGGGACGGGGCGGAGATGGGGTCAGCTCTCCGGGGTCCAGTGAACCCCGGCGACCCGGGCCCCTGCCCTTTCCCACGCAAGAAGCTCCCCCTCCCCTACCCCGCCCCCGGACGGGCACCTCACTAGGCCGGACCGGGGGGCCGGGAGCGATCTCCGAGGTCGGGTCGGGCTACGCTCCCCTCCCCGGTGTCCCCCGGTCTCCCCTGGGTCCCGAGGCCACGGGGTCCCTCACCGGGCCGGGTTGTAGGCGTCGATCTCCTCCACCAAGATGGGGGTCACAGATGCGTTGGGACCCGGGAGGCTCAGGACCTTCAGGACCTTCCCGTCCTCCGCTCCCAGAAACAGGACCGTGGCATTGCCGTGGGGCCCCGCGTAAGGATCCACCACCACCTGGGTCAACCGGGACCTGGGGATGGGAACGGGGAGACGGGGACGGCAGGGACGGGGTCAGGAGACCCCGGAAGGCCTGGGGAAAGGGCGACTCTGGCCTCCTTCCTCCCTCGCGTGGGTGGGGAGCCGGGGGAGGGGCCGTACCTGCTGCCGGTCCAGGTGAAGAGCGGGTGGTGGCCGGCGGCGGGGACCGCCGGGTCCAGCAGGGGGTGGGCCTTGACGAAGGTCAGGACGTCATCCGGGAGTTCTTTGGAGGAGCGGAAGGCGGCGGCGGAGCCCGTGCCCGCACAGGAGCCCGGCCTGGAGATGGGGGCGCCGGGGAAAGGGTGGGAGAGGGAGGAGGAAAAGGGAAGGGGGCATTCTGGTTATTGCCTCATCTCCGCTCCCAACCGCCGCCCCCGGCCCCCTCCACGACACCCCCAGCGGGAAAGGGAGATCTACGGACAAAGGGGACCAGGGACCCGGTGGCGGGCGGGAGTTGGGGGTCACACCTCGGGGAGGGGACCCTGTCCTCGGGAACGGGGTTCCAGGTGACGTCCGGGCTCCGCTGCTCCTTGAACCTCCCCTCGAACGCCCGCTCGATGTCGTCCAAGTAGAAGGCGCAGACGGCCGAGCCGGGAATGCTGGGAATAACCCGTGGAGGGGAGGGAAAGGGAGAGGAGTGATCCACTGTCGGGGGAGGGGGCTCGTTCGCCCCACGGCCCTTGGAGCCACCAGGGAAGATCGGCCACCATGTCGGTCGGGGGCGGCGGAGGGTCGGTGCCATCGTAGTAAAGGTGGAGGACGCCATAATGGTTAATGAAAAGACATGGCGTCATCTCGGTCAAGGGAGTGGACACCACGTCGGCTAAGGAAGTAGGAGGCGAGTCCGACGTTAAAGAGGGACGGCGCCGACAGGAAGGGGAGGGTCGCAGAGGGGGAGGGGCCGCTACCTGTTGGGCTGAGTGGTGAAGACCCCGAAAAGGGCGGGGCGGCCGTGGAGGAGGGTGGGCCCGCTGAGGGCCTGCAGGACGTCGAAGTAGAAGACCGAGTCTCCGGGGATGGAGCAATTGAGCCGGGCCTTGAGGAAGGACGTCCAGTAGCGCTCGAGCACCCGCGGAGAGCCCCCCACGTCCCGCTTGCACACGCGGCCCACACGGGAAAACTGCACCTGTGGGGGCAGGTGGGGATCGAGTCGGAGGCCTCCGGAGCCCCGGCCCCCCCCCCCCCGCCATCTCCTCGGCCTCAGGCCCAACCCCCCCGCCGTCTCGGCCTGAGGCCAGTTCTCAGGGCTGAGCGCGTGCGTGGTGGCGGGCATGTGGGGTGGGGGTGGGGGTGGTCCCCCGCCGTACCCGGCCGAGACGCGTAGACTCCACGGAGACTTCACGGAAGAAGAAATAGACGTGGTCCCGGTGTTCCAGGGCATGGACAAAGTGGGGCTCTGTGGGAGAGGGAGGGCCAGCCGAAGCCGGGGGGGGGGGGGGGGGCGGGGAAGGGGGGTGCGGCGGGCAGACGGGGTCAGTACAGACCCAGAATGGAGTTACGGGGCAGGGGGCCTATTGGAGAGGCGGAGGGACCGAATCCCCCCTCCCATCACCGCCCCTCCGGGGTTGAGCCTTCCCCTCGGCCCCCTCCCCAACCGGCGGCCTCCCTCGTCCAGCCCGGCCCCTCCGCCTGCCCCCCCGGGGCGCCCCCTGACCTCGAAGCCACTTGGAGTCGTACTTGAGGGAGCGCAGGGGCGGCTGGGGGCCCAGGCTGCGGTACAGGACCGCGTCGCTCCCCTGGAAGTCCGCCGACGTCGCCGAGTACAGGCTGCCGTCTGCGGGAGGCCAGGGGTCACCGGCCGCCAGGAGGGGTCGGGGGCCGCCACAGGAGGGCACGGGAGGCCGGGGGCCGCGGGAGGGCACGGGGAGCGCGGAGCATTATGGGGAGGCCCGTGGGTGGGTGCGGGGACCCCCGACGTACCGGCGAAGAGGGCGGCGCTGGACTGGGCGGTGTCGTACGGACATCTGGCCTGGCCACTCAGCTCCGGCCCCTCCTGCTCCAGCGTGGACATCTGGGCGGGGGTGGGGAGTGGGGTGCAGGAGTGAGGCGGAGCCAAGCCAGTCACTGGTATTTATCGAGCGCTTAACGTGTGCAGGGCACTGGACTAAGCGCTTGGGAGAGGACAATAAGACAGTAGAGCAGACGCATTGAAGCTGGGGGCTAGAAGGGATCCCTGATGACCCCACTGTGCCCAGAACAAGCGGCCCCCTCCCCAGCTCCAGTGGCCCCCCTCCCTGGGCCCAGCAATCCCAGCAACCCCGGCGGGCCCCTACCCGGTAGGTGCGGCAGGCGGGGCTCAGGGCGTTGGTGCCGCAGGCGAGCAGGGTCTCGGGGTCCCGAACCAGCAGAACCCGGATGTAGTTGTAGCACTCGCTCTGCGGGGGGAGAAAGGAGGGGGATGGCGGGCGGGGTGACTCCGCGGCCCGGGGGGCAGAATCCGGGGGGCCGCCCCCCGCCCTCCCCACGGCTACTCACCCTCCCTCTGCCGCGCACGGCACAGTTGTCCACATCCCGACTCTTCCAGGTGAGATACTGCGGGAGACCGGAGGGAGGGGAAGGGGGCTCAGAGACCCTCCCCTCCGCCCACACACACACACCATCCTGCCCTGGGATCACTGGTACCACCCTCCCCCCCCCAGAGATCTCTCTCCTCCCCGGCCCACTGCGGCCCCTCACCTTGTCAGGCACCAACCCCTCCTGAGCTCTCTGGAGATCAAAGGAGAAAACATGATCCCTGCGGAGGGGCGGGGGGCCGAGGGGGACGGAGGACAGGGGCAGATCGGGAGGAGGGGGAAAAGAAGAGTCACAAATCAAATTTACAGGCCCCCCGGCCCCAGCCCCCGCCAAATGTCCCCATCACCACAGCCTTAATGACGGGTGCCCGGGGAAGGGGTGCCCACATCTGTTTGCCCCGCGGCCCCCCGGCCCATCCCACGCCCCCACGTGTCCTCACCGCCCGGCCACCAGCAGGCTCCCGTTGACCCTCAGCAGGCGCTGGAAGTCGAGGCCCAGCTCCCGGGCCGCTGGCTCACCCGCCGCTCCCCGAAACCACGACGGCGAGGCGACCCCTGGGGTGGGTGGAGAAAGATGGACGGAGAGAGTTGGGACGGGACGGGGGTCAGAGCCCAGGGAGCGGGGGCCGGGAGTCGGTGGCGGGGGGCACTCACCGCGGAGGTCGGAGGTCAGCAGAGGGGGCGGGTCCCGGGGGAAGGTAGTCCAGGCGGGGAGGCCAGGGGGCGGCAGCAGCAGCAGCAGCAGCGGCGGCAGGAGGGGGGGCGTCGGGGTCATCGTTGGGGGGGCGGGAAGGGGGGCTCGGGGCCCAGGAGCCCAACACCCCCATACGCCGGCCCTGGGGGCGGGGGAGGAGAGACAGGCGGGGTGGGGCCCAGAGGCCCAGCCCAGGTGAGGAGGGGGCTCGGCGTGGCGGGACCCTCCCGGTCTGTCCCCGGGAGACCCGCTCATCCCCCCACCCTCTCTCTGCCTCCGGCTGCCCGTGTCACTCACACGCCAGCCCAGACAGGAGTGAACCAGCCTGGCGGGATTTGGGCGGGGGGACTGCGAGGAGACAGGTGAGGTCAGGCCCCCCCCCCAAACACACACACACACACACACACACACACACACACACACACACACAGAATGTCTCCTCTCCCTCCCTGGCTGGGTCTGTCAGCCAAGTTCTCTGGGACCCCCAACCCAGCCCATCTCTCCCCTCACGACCGTCTCCACGCTCCTCTGTGCAGCCCTGAGATCTCTTTCCCCTAGAATTAAAATTAGCCGCCGCCACCGCGGCTGTGGTCAGCCTACACGGGGTCAGGGATTCGGGGGGGCCGGATCGGGAGCCAGGAATAACAGATCCCACAGCCCGCCGGGCTCCGTCGGCCCCTCCCCGCAATCTCCGGGGCGGCAGGCTGTGGATGGGGGGCGGTTAGAGGCCTAGGCCCCCACACCCACACACCAACAGCCAGGCCCCCGCCCCCTCCGCACCCCCATTCTGGTGGCAATGGGTCATGTGCGGGCGGGCGGGGACGGCACCTCCGAGCCAACATCGAGCCGTGAAGGAGTCCGAAGCTCTCTAAATTTAGCTCCCGCAAACAGCTGTCTCCTCCTGCCTCCCTCCCAACCCGGACCTCCCCCCACCCCCAGAAAGCTCCCTAGGCTTGGGGGAGGTTTGAGGGGGGCTGGAGAAAGGACCCCCCCCCACACACACACTACAGCCCCCACTCCCCCGATCCTCACGCTCCCTCTCCCCTACCACCCACCTGGCCACCTCCAAAATGGGCACGTAAATATTTCGGGGTCCAGCTTCCGGGAGAGGCCTGATCGGCTGGGGCGTGATGGACGGGGGGACGGAGGGGTCTCCCCCCACCAAAGGATATTGAGGGGGTGGGAAAGGGAGGAGGCGGGGAGAGAAAATCCTGGACGGGGAGCCAGCACCATGGCCCCTTCTGCCACCCTGGTGCCAGGGGAACCATAGGTGGGCCCCCTACCCTCCGTGGGGAACGCCCCCCTTCCTGATGTCACTGCGAGGGACCCCGGGGGGCGGCGTGACGTCAGATGGGGACCGGGAGGCCGGAAGCCCGTGCGGATGGGGGGGGCGCGACACACGTTAACGACGCCCCTCCCTCGGCCCCCGCCGCTAATAAGCTTCTGTTTCCAAGCCCCAGGGGCTCCTCCCCTACAGCATCCACAGGGGCTGCTTCTGGAAACGGGGGCATCTCCGGGGGTTGGGGGGGGGGGGGCGGGAGGGGGCGGGGGGGGCGGACGTCCCACCCTACCCAGACCCTCCCCCCACCCCCTCAGTGTAGGACAGTGAAGGAATCCTCTCCCCCACCCCCGGCTCCACCCGGGCCCGGCCGGGCCGGGCAGGGCCCTTCCTTGGAGGCCGGAGCTTGGAGGGGTCGAGGGGAGGGGGCTGACCGGTGTGGGAAGAGAAGCGAGCGGGGAACGGAGGAGCCAGAGTCAACAATAGCTGCTCATTTGCATCTCATTTGCATGTTCTTAATTTCATGATGAAATTGGCAGAAAGACACGTTCTCCTCTCCCCCCGCCACCTCCCGCTTCCCCGCTGGTTCCCCGACCCCTGCCCCCCACCCCCCAGATACCCCCAGCACGCCTACCCTTCTCCCCAGATGGGCCCCTCTCCCCGCCTGTCCCCCGTTCTGCCCACCCCCTTGCCCTCCTCCCGGGCGCGGGATCCCCCCGGCCCTGCCCCTCTCCCCGGGTGCCCCCCGATGTGCCCACCTCCCGCTCCCCTCCCCCCGATGTGCGCCCCCCCCCGCCCCCGCCCGGGGTCCTCAGCTCACTCTTAATCTTCCAAGTAGGTTGGGAGCGGGGAGGAGGGATGGAGAGCGGGAGGGAGGGCCAAGGAGTGGACACGGGGCCGGCGGGTGGACAGGCCGGCAGGGGCAGGCAGGGCCGGGGTCTCTTGGGTCGCCCCCAGCTAAGGGGGAGGAAACGGCTGGTCCCGCCACCCCCCCCCCCCCGGCCCGCAGCCCCCCTCGGAGGGGAGGTCGGGGTCACCGGCGGGGGCGGGGGCGGAGGCCGGGACGGAGACCCGAGCGGAGGCCGGGGACAATGACAGGAAAACCCTGGGCCCGGTCCGGGTCTCCGCCCCGCAGGCCTCGGGGCCTGCCTGGGTTTGGTTCGGCCCGGCCCGGCCCGGCCCGGCAGGTGGGCCCGACGGCTGGGAGCCCCTGAGCCTGGGTCCCCAGGTGAGATGGAGAGGAGAGGGGAGGGGAGGGATCCAGCTGGACCCCCGGGCGTCCGCAGCCGGATCCCCGGCTCCCGGCTCCCCAGCTCCCCGGCTCCCCGCCATCTGTGCCGGCCCGGGAACAGCCCCGACCCCGGCCTGGGAGGCAGGCGCCCCCCTCCCACCCCCCACAAAACACACACACACACACACATACACACACACACACACACATACACACACACACACACACACGGGTCCCAGGGCAGGGGGCTGTGGGCCACGGAAAGGGGGCGGGGGGAGGCCTCGGGCCCAGAGCCACGTTAGCGAGGTGGGGGCCAGGCCGGGAGGGGCGGGACCATGGGGGGAAGGGGGACTGCCCGTTGGCAACCCTACAATAACAAAGCAGGGTGGTCGAGGGAGGGGGCTGGGCCTCTAGCGGAGCGGGATGAGGGGCGGGAGGGCGGGGGGCGCTGTCTCCCCTCCCCACCGCCCACCCCCCCGCACTTGGGGGCCAGGGCGGGTAGAGTTTCCCGACCCGCCTCGCACCCCAAACACACCCACGTGTTCCCACCCCGTCTGTGCCTCAGTTTCCCCTCCCGGGACCAGGCGGAGTGAAGTCGGAGGTGGCTCCCGGGCGCCGCCTCCCCCGCCCCCCCCGCCCAACCACGTCCTCCCCGGACCCGGGACCAAACCCGCCCTCAGCCTAGGCCCCCCCTAGGCCCCCTCCCCCTCCTCCCGCCGCCCCTTCCCCCCGTCGCGGGACGGCCCGGCCCGGGCCGGATCCGGGCGGGCCCATCCCGGCCCCGGGCCGCGGGGAGAGGAGGGGGGCGGGAGGAACGCCGAGATCCCCCGCTATACCGCCAGCCCCTTAGCGCTCCCTCCTCCTCCTCCCCCCTTCCCCCCTTCCCGACCCTGGCGCCCCACCCAGCCCGCGACCCCGCCTCTGCCACCTCCTCTTACTTCGCGCGACACCCGGTTATTCCGCTGTCCCCCCGCGCCCGGTTCTACCGCTCTCCCTTGTCCCTTGTCCCCCCGTTACCTGTCCTCGAGCTCCGGATGCGCGGTATTACGGGGCGGGGGGGAGGGGAGGGAAGGGAAGGGGGACGCGGGTCTCGGCGATGCCGCCGGAGAGGAGAAGCCGGGGGTCCGGGGGTCCCGGGGGTCCGGGGGTCCGGGGGTCCGGGGTCCGGCCCGCAGCGCCCGCTCCGGCCGCGGCTCCGCGGAGGAAAACAATGCGGCCGCCTGGAGCTCCGGGCCCCGGCCCCGGCCCCCCGCCCCGCCCCGCCCCGCCCGGGCCCCGGCCCGGCCCCGCCCCCGGGGGCCCTCCGCCAATCGCCGCCCGCCCCGGGGCCCCTCCGCCCCGCCCCCGGAACCTCCCCGGCCAATGGCGGCTCGGGGCGGGACCGGGGCGGGGCCACGCCAACCCCCCACCTGGGGGCGGGGGCAGCGGGACGGACGGTCTGCGGCCCGGGGTGAGGGCCCCGGACACCGACCCGGGGACACAGAGACACTCACACACAGAGACGGACGAGACACCAGGCCCCAGAGACGCCCGGGGGTGCAGAGAGAGCAGAGACCCTCAAGGGGGGGGCGGGGCACTCGGGGAGAACAGAGACACGCGGGGGGGCAGAGACGTAGAGACCCCCAGACACAGGCAGGGCAGAGACAAGCAGACACATACAGAGACACACGGAGGCGGAGAGACCAGAGACACACGGGGGGACAGAGACGTAGAGACCCCCCAGACACAGGCAGGGCAGAGACAAGCAGACACATACAGAGACACGCATAGAAGGAGAGAGCAGAGACATACTGGGAGCAGAGACGTAGAGACCCCCAGAGACAGGCAGGGCAGAGACCCACGGAGAAAGGAGAGACACGGGGTGGGGCAGAGACACACAGAACGGAAAGAGCAGAAGCCCCCAGAGACGGGCAGGGTAGAGACCCACGGAGACGGAAGAGAGCAGAGACCCCCGCAGAAACGGAGAGAGTAGAGAAGACAGAGCGAAGAGACACATCCAACCAGAGTCAGAGGCCCGGACGGAGGGGGCCTGGAGACAGAGACGAGAGACAGAGACCGACACCAGAAGGGGGGGGAGGGAAGGAGGGGTCAGAGACCCGGAGAGCAGAGGCCGGGACACCCCCCCCCCCCCCCGCAGAGAGACCCCCGAGGACAGAAGGCGGACGAAGGACGGAGGGACTGGAGGGACGGAAGGAGAGAAAAGCCGGAGAGGCGGTGACCCCTGCTGAGCGCCCCTCCCAGACCAGGCCCCTCCTGCCCCCCACCCCCAGAACCCCCGTCAGACACCCCTCCTTGTCTCACCCCCACATACAGCCCGGGCCTGGGAGTCGGAAGGACCTGGGTTCTAACTCTGGCTCCGCCACTTCCCTGCAGCGTGACCTTGGACAAGTGGCTTCGCTTCCCTGTGCCTCAGTTCCCTCATCTGTAAAATGGAGATTAAATCTGTGAGCCCCATGTGGGACCGGGATTGTGTCCGACCCGATTAATTCATGCCCACCCCAGCTCCTAGAGCAGTGCTTGACACACAGAAAGGACTAAACCAATACCATTACTATTATTATTATTAATAACCTCATCCAGCTATCCCTCCAATCTCACCCCCATCCCCCGAACCCCAGTCAGACACCCCTCCTGCCTCACCCCGCCAACCTCCTGGGTGGTAGCCGAAGGGGCAGGGGGTCGCCCTGGGTAACCCCATCCCCACCCCGCCTCCGGGGACCTGCAGTTAGGGCTTACGGGAGATGGGGATGGGGTCGGAGGAGGAAGTATGGCGGGGGGCACTTTGCAGGCGAGGTCAAGGGTGTCAGGAGGGCAAGGCAGTGGGTTCTCCCCAGGGAGAAGCAGAGGCGTAGACACAGAGAGAGACTAAGCGACAACGAGAGGAGACAATTCATAGAAAAGGAGACGAGAGAGAATGGGACAGAGAAACCAGCCGAGAGAGAGAGAGAGAGAAAGAGAGAGACAAAGGCAGAGAATCTCAGGGACAGAGGCTGGCTAGAGAGACCCGCCCTGAGAGAGAGGCAGAGATTCTCAGAGACAGGTATGAGACGCACAGAGAGAAGTAGAGCTTCTCAGAGACAGAGACGGAGCAGAGAGACGAGCACAGAGTGAGAGAGGCAGAGTTTCTCAGAGACAGAGACGGGACAGAGAGACCAGCCCAGAGAGAGAGAGACGGAGATTCTCAGACAACAGAGACGGGACAGAGAGACCAGCCCAGAGAGGAAGCTCAGCAGAGATCGATAGAGACGGAGGTCCAGGGCACAGGCGAGACCCCGTGGGTCTCCCGCGCTCCCCCAGTGTCCCGCCCCCCGTGGGGGTCCCCCGCCCCCCGCCTCATCCCTGTAAGAGGCTCAGCAGCAGCAGCAGCGGAGGAGGAGGAGGAGGAGGAGGGAGACCCAGGCGCTATTTTTAGGTCTCGCAGTTCAGTGACCCCTTCTGATCTCCTCCCCGCGATTTTCCCCTTCCCCGGCCCCCCGTGACCTCCGCCCCTCCCCCCTGAAGCCGAGGGGTCACCGCCTCCCCGGGCCGCACCTCACCGCAGGCCGCTGCCCCCCGGGGACCCTCACCAGCCCCGCGGCCCCCCCCTCCCGGCTCCGGTGCCTTCGGGGACAGCCCTCCCGCCCCTCCCGCCGTGGCCGTGGCCGTGGCCGCCACCGCGGGGGACAAAGCCCCGTTTGAGGCCAGGAATGCGGAGCTGGCGGAGGGAGCCGCGGAGGGGCCAGCGGGATTCCTCCCCGCGTGGGGCTGGAATGGACGCCACATTCCCCGGATTCCCCCCGCCCCAGCCGGGCCGGCCAACGACACCGGGCCTGGTCGGTCCCGGCCCGAACCGAGCCCAGGGCTTTGGGCCCCGAGGGGGGGAGGGCCGCGGAGCCCCAGAGCAGCCTCTGCCCCACAACCTGCGGGCTAATCCCGGCTCTGCTGTGTGACCTTGGGCGAAGCGCTTCTCTTCTCTGCCTCTCGGTTCCCTCATCTGCAAAACAAGGATTAAGACTGGGAGCCCCGTGTGGGACGGGGACTGTGTCCAACCTGATTAGCTTTTATCTACCTCAGTGCCTGGCGTATTGAAAGCGCTCAAGAAATACCATTAAAATCAAATCCAGCGCTCCCTCTCTCATTCTCTCTCTATCCTCCCCACGTCCCCGTCCCCCCCTCCAAACAGTCAGAGACAGAGAGACAGCCTCGGAGACACGCCTCCACGTGCTACCGATTTATTACTCTAGATTGTAAAGGCAATAGGAGCAGAGAATGTGTTGGCTAATCCTGTTGTGTTGTACTCTCCCGAGTGCTTAGTGCAGTGGGGCCTAGAGGAAAGAGCCCTGGCCTGGGAGTGGGAGAACGTGGGTTCTAACGCCGGCTCTGCCACACGTCTGCTGGGTGACCTTGGGCCAGTCACTTCCCTTCTCCGGGCCTCAGTGACCTCATCTGTAAAAGGGGGATGGAGACTGTGAGTCCCTCGTGGGACGGGGACTGTGTCCAACCTGATTAACTTGCATCTATCCCAGTGCTTAGAACAGTGCTCGGTGCATAGTAAGCGCTTAATAATACCACAGTTAGTAGTAGTAGTACAGTGCTCTGCAGCTCAATAAATGACCTCGACTGATTGATTGATCTCCACCCCAGGGGGGTTCTCGCCTCTGGGGTGGATCTGCCATCTTTCACCCGACGGTCTCCCCCCTTGACCGCAGGCTTGCGGGGAAAGGTGGCGGTCAGAGCCGCCGGGGGCCAGTGACGGCGGAGATGAGGAAAGGAGAAGAAGGCGGAGGAACTCGGAGGCGGAGAGAGGCAGGGCGGAAAGAAGGAGAAGTTCGACGACACATACAGAGACAGAGACTCGGGAAGCGACAGAGAAACGCGGGGGTGGGGGGTGGGGTCCACTCCAGGGTCAAAGTTCGCCCCCCCAACCTGCCACACTCAGGGTCTCAGCGCCACCTGCTGGTGCCCCCCGGCACTGCGCCCGGGCCCCGGCTTGATGGGAAGATGAAGAGATTGGGGGGGTGGGAATGGGGGGGTGGGAGGGTCCTGACCTGCCCCATCCCCTGCACTTCCTTCTGCTCGGGCCTCGCTTGCTGCCTCAGCCACCGCACTGGGGTAGTGGGGTCGGGCCCACCCCCCGCCCCCGCAGCCCCCCAGCCCCGAGTCTGGCCAGAGTTTGGGCCCCCGGCCCAAAAGGCCGACCCGCCAGGGGCCGGGTGGGTGGGGGGAGCAGGCAGAGATCCGGAGAGACGGACCAGAGAAAGAGAGAGAAAGTCAGAGAGGGGACAGCAGGGGCAGAAGGCCGAGGTGGAGAGACTCTGTGTGACCTCGGGCGTGTCACTTCACTTCTCTGTGCCTCGGTTACCTCAACTGTAAAATGGGGACTAAGAGCGCGAGCCCCATGTGGGACGGGGACTGTGTCCTACCCGGTTAGCCTGCGTCTACCCCAGCGCTTAGTGTGGTGTCTGGGGCAGAGTAAGCGCTTAACAAATACCGCCCCCCTCCAAAAGGGAGACAGAGACCTAGAGTGGAGTCAGAGACAGAGAGACGGTCAGAGAGGCAGAGAGACCCAGTCAGCTACCCCTGGAAGCCCTCCCCAGCCCTGACCTCACTGGCCTGGCCTGTGACACGGACACGGGGTGGCGGAGGCGGCGGGGCGGGTGATGGGGTGGGGGCGGGGCCCTCCCCCCGCCCCTGCCCCCTCCTTCCTGACCCGAGCAGCCTCATCCTTCTGCTTCCCCTCAGAGCAGCGGTGAGCCGGAGGCGGGCGGACAGGCGGGAGGGCGGGCGAGTGCAGGCCGGACGGGGCCAGGAAGGTGAGACCCCGAGTGGAGGAGTGGGGAGGGGGTGTGCGTGGGCCTGGGATTCCCCCACTCTGGACCCCCTGGCAAGAGGGGACATCTGGCCCCAGACAGAGACAGACGCCTTCTTCGGATGTAGGGTCACCCCTCTCCGCTGGCCGCGGGATGTGGGACCCTGGGTGGGGCACAGGATGTCCGCCTCAGGGGTCTGTGAGGGCGAACCCCACAACGAGGAGGTTGGGGGCTGTGCGGGAGCGGCGGGAGTGGGGGGCAGACCCGGTTCCGCTTTGCGCAGAGCTGGGCCTTCTCTCACTCAGGGCCGAAAAAGCCGCTGCTGAGCTGGATGGGGGGGGTGCTCCCTCCCCCGGGTCGGGGGCTTGGGGTGGAAATGGGGGACCCCGGCTGGAACCCTAGCGTGCACCCCCTTCCTCGGCAGAGAGGGGAAGAGGGGGAGAGCGGGGCGGCACCTCTGTGGTATGGCCACATCCTGAGGGAGGGACGGGGAAGTAACGAGCAAAATAGGCAGTGACACCAGAGACGGGAAGGAGGGGAAGAAACTGTGGGGGGCGGGGAGGAAGAGCGAGACCCCTACCCGGGTCACCCCAACTCCCTTCAGGGATCCTGAGACCCAAACTGAGCAAGGGGGGCAGTTACCACCCTGTCTCCCTACCCAGGGAACCCCTAATTGATCCCAACCCTTCAGAGGGGGCCCCCGAGCTTGCCGGTGGAGGGGCATGACTGGTCTGACCCCCCACCCCAATTCCCGCATCTTGCCCTGGTTGGGGGAGCTGTAGGGGGGTGGGGGCGACAAAGGCAGAGGGTGAAAGATACACAGAGAGACACCGAGACAGAGACAGAAAAAAACAGAGAGACAGAGGCCTACAGAGATATCCTAAGCTCCTTGAGGGCAGAGATGGTCTCTATTAACCTGGATGGACTCTCCCAAGCGCTCAGTACAGTGCTGAGGGCCAGTGGGCGCTCAGGCACCTCTGGCCATTGACGGAGAGAGAAGCTGAGTGAGAAAGTGGGGAAGAGATGGGGAGGGGAGAGACGGAGCGGAGCGGGAGGGAGAGGCGTGAGCCAGATGTGGAGGGCCGAGCTCGGTCTCCACTTGACACGGCTCAAGTCTGAGATTCCCCCCTCCCCATCTCTGCTCCCCCTTCCCCCTATTCCGCTCCATCTCCGGTTTCCCCCCACTCGCTCCGTCCCCCCGAATCCGGCCGGCCCCCCCTCCCCTGCTCCGGACCGCCCGGCAGGCGCGGATGGAGCCGTTCAGCTCGCGCAGCCTCGCGGTGCAGGCGGAGAAGAAGCTGCTGAGCGGGGCGGCGGGCCGAGCGGCGGCCCAGCTGCTGATCGACGAGACGAGCGGCGAGGTGCTGGACGAGCTGTACCGCGTGTCCAAGGCCTACACGCGTTCGCGGGCCGAGGCCCAGCGGGTCATCAAGGACCTGGTCAAGGTGGCCATCAAGGTGAGCGTCCTGCACCGCAACGGGCGGTTCAGCGGGGCGGAGCTGGAGCAGGCGGCCCTCTTCCGCCGGAAGCTGCGCCAGGGGGCCATGACGGCGCTGAGCTTCGGCCAGGTGGCCTTCACCTTCGAGGCGGCCGTGCTGGCCGGGCTGCTGGCCGAGTGCCGCGACGCCCTGCTGGGCCTGGTCCAGCGCCACCTCACCCCCAAGTCCCTGGGCCGCATCCGCCACGTCTTCGACCACTTCGCCGACCCGGGCCTGCTGGCCGCCCTCTACGGCCCCGACTACGACGCCCACCTCACCCGCATCTGCGCCGGCCTCAGCAAGCTGCTGGAGGAGGGGCGCCTCTGAGACCCCCCCCACCGGGCCCGGACTGCTGGGGCAGGGGAGGCTCTCAGGCAGACTGCTGGGGGGAGGGGTGGTTCTGAGGCCCTCCACCCCACCCCGGGACAAGAGGAGGTGCCAGCGGCCCCGACTGCAGGGGGAGGGGCGGCTGGGGATCTCCCCCACCCCACCACCCTCGGGCCCAGAGGGCCCTAGACTCTGAGACACCCCTCCCCACCCTCCGGCCTAGAGTGCTGGGGGTGGAGCACTCTGAGCGCCCCGCACCCGCAGGTGGGGAGGAGGTGATCCTGACTGCTCTGGGGGCAGTTGTGGGAGCCGGGGTGGGGGAGGGGTAGGCGGGCACGGCCTCCGAGGGGAGGAAGGGGACATCGCCTAAGCCTGCCGCAAACACGCACGCACGCACCCACAGGATGACACCCAAACCCAGACACGCACACACACACAGGCCAACAGTCCCACAGCGTCAGAGGCCGCACAGCATACGCACCCTGACACAGGCACCCAAGGACGGACACACACACACAGACACACACACACACGTGCACACACACGCTCAGCCCCACTCTCACACTCGGCCGGGCTCTGGGCGGGTGGGGGGTGGGGAGCTGCCTCCCCACTGCACTGGGGGGGGGTCTCAGCACGGCCAATGGTCGCCCCCGCCCCTCCCCCGCTCCCTGCCCTTCCCCCACACTCCCCGCCGACCCAGAGAGGAACTAGGAGCGCGGGTCCTCGCGGGTCCTCACCGCCAGCCGGAAACGGAGCCGAGCAGGCAGCCAAAGGCGAAGTGAAACAGGAGCAGCCGCTTCCCACGCCGCCGGGGGTCGGAGGTCGGCGAGGCACAAGACAAGCCACGAGGGGTCGGAGGGGCTGAGGGGCTTCCCCCGGGGATGGACACGAGGCCCCGACGCGGATGGACACACGGGGGAGGGGGCAACCGCACGCAGGAAATAAAAAGGCGTGAAACCCGGCCCAGGCTGGCTGTTTAATGCCTTCCAGGCCCGGCCCGACCTGGGGAGGGGTGGCCCCCAGCTCCCCCGCATCCGGCAACCCAGGCGGCAGGGGCTCCCGCGGGACCCCCGCCCGCTCGGGAAAGGGAGCAGTGTGGCGTCCCCTCTGCACCCAGGGGGCTGGAAGCCCCTCCGGGGGCTGGAGACGGGGTGGGCCGCCGCCACCGTGGATGGATGCCGCCTCCTCCTCCGCTTGCTTTTGGAATAGGGCCAGGGGCCGGGGGTGGGGGGATCTCCGCAGACAGATGCATCCAGCCCAGGGGGTCGGGGGCCGTGACCACCCCGTCACCCCCCCTTGGCCGACGCCTCTGCTGGCCCAGATATGTGGAGGTGGGGGGCGGGGAACAAGACACAAACCAAATAAATATCACCAACATAGCACCAGATAAATTAGGGGAGGAAGAGAGGGTGGGGGCAGTGCAGAGGGTTGGGGGGCTGGGGGAAGCGCCCCGCCCCCCCCTGCCCCCGGGTCAGAGTTTGAAGATTTCATCCTCCTGGTCTCGAAGGGAGGCGGTCCGGGAGGTCCGGGTCAGGGGGACGGGACCCAGGAGAGCCCGCTGCTGTTGCTGCTGCTGCTGCTGCCGCTGGGTCTGGGGCGAGCTGGGGCTCACGGGACGGGCTGCTTCTCCGGGGATCCTGGGGAGAAAGGAGCCAGGTCAGAGGGGAGGGGGCGGTCCAGGTCGCCTCTGGGAGGGAAGAGCGGCATTGCCTAGTGGTTAGGGCCCAGGCCCGGGCGTCAGAAGGACCTGGGTCCTCATCCCGGCACCGCTACTAGTCTGCTGGGTGACCTTGTGCAAGTCACTTCACTTCTTTGTGCCTCAGAAGACTGAGTCCCAAGTGGGACACTGACTGTGCCCGATCTGATCGGGAAGCAGCGTGGCTCAGGGGAAAAAGCCCGGGCTTGGGAGTCAGAGGTCATGGGTTCTAATCCCAGCTCCACCGCTTGTCAGCTGGGTGACTTTGGGTGAGTCAACTCACTTCTCGGCGCCTCAGTGACCTCATCTGTAAAATGGGGATGAAGACTGAGCCCCACGTGGGCCAACCTGATCACCTTGTATCCCCACCCAGCCCTTAGAATGGTGCTTTGCACTTAGTAAGTGCTTAACAAATGCCATTATCATTATTATTAGTAGTGCCCTGAATCAACCCCCAGGGCTTAGGGCACATAGTGTGGCTCAGTGGAAAGAGCACGGGCTTGGGAGTCAGAGGTCATGGGTTCGAATCCCGCTCTGCCACCTGTCAGCTGTGTGACCTTGGGCAAGTCACTTCACTTCTCTGGGGCTCAGTTGCCTCATCTGTAAAATGGGGATGAAGACTGTGAGCCTCACGTGGGACAACCTGATGACCCTGGATCTACCCCAGTGCTTAGAACAGTGCTCTGCACATAGTAAGCTCTTAACAAATACCAACATTATTATTATTATAGTAAGTGCTTAAATAACCTCCCCTCTGCCCCCCCCCCCCGCCGCCCCCCAAGAAAGGAAAGACCCCCGAATCCGGGTCCCGGGCGCCCCCTAGTGACTCAAGGCAGCACAGCAGCCTCTGCCACCTGCCTGCCCCCTCCCCAAAGAGGCAGACTAATAATAAAAATAATAATAATAATAATGGCATTTATTAAGTGTGGAAGCACTGTCCTACACGCTGGAGTAGATACGAGGTAATGAGGTTGTCCCACACGGGGCTCACAGTCTTAATCTCCATTTTACCGACGAGGCAACGGAGGCACAGAGAAGTTAGGCGCCTCGCCCAAGGTCACAGGGCAGACGAGCGGCAGAGTCGGGATTAGAACCCACGTCCTCCGACTCCCGAGTCGGTGCTCTTGCTACTAGGCCATGCGGCGTCTCTGTACAGTTCATAGTATAGTGTTTAGTACAGCACTCCGCACATAGTAAGCGCTCAATAAATACCACGGACGGACAGCCTAGCGGGGCGGGAGGAGGTGTGATGGATGAGGGTGAAAAGACCCCAGGCTCACCTGCCCTCCCCCCTCCTCAGCTTCCTGGCGGCCGCCTTTTTGGACAGGCTGATCTCGGAGTCCAGCTTCTTGAGGAAATCGGAGGCCGAGAGGTCGTGGGTGGGCTGGGGGCTGTCCCCGTTAGCCTGGCCGGCGGTCGGACCTTCCTCCTTGGACCCGGCCTCGACCCCCGGCCCCGTCGCCGCCGCCGCCTCCTCCTTCTCCTCCTCCTCTGAGTCCGAGTCCAGTCCGTGAAGCAGCCCGCGGGGCTGGGTGAGCACTGGGATGGTGAGGCTCGACTTCAAGAAGATGGACTCGTTGGTGTAAAGGCGGTTCGCTCGCTTGATCTGTTCCATCTGGACACACATCACCCCCACCCCTACGCTCAGGGGGCGGGCAGAGGCAGAGCGCCCCGTCCCCCCAAGGGTCAATCCCACCGCCCCATCCTCTGCCTCGTGGGGACAAGGGAAGCAGCGCTGGGAGATTGATAGGTGGGATGGGGGGCCGGGGATGACCAGGGCGCCTCGGGGAGTCGAGACCAGACTTGAGTGTGGTGTCACTTGCATCCCCTCTATCACCCACACCTCCCAAAGGGTTTACGTACGTCCCATTAAAGCAGGAGGTGCTCGGTAAATACTGACTGGCTCAACCTCAGAGAGAAGCAGGGCGAGAGAGAAAGGGCACAAGAGAGAGATGGACCGGGGAGGTTACCGTGCAGGTTCTAGGCCAGGGACCGGGGACGGGGCAGGGCCGAGCAGGCTGGTCAGGGCCAACCTTCCCTGCGAGGCGGGGTCAAAGGTCGCCCCTCCCCGGGGGCCCCCCGCACTCACCGTCACCCCATACTTGAGCGCCAGCCCGGCCAAGGTGTCGCCGGGCTCCAGGCGGTGCTGCAGGAGCCGCTGCCTCGCGGGCGAGCAGGCCGACTGCACCAGGCTCCCGTAGGAGCGGGTCCGGCTCCCCCGCAGCAGGCCGGAGCCCCCGCAGCCCTCCTGCCTGGCCGGAGAGGACATGTCCCCGCCTGGCCGGGGGCGGGGGCGGCGAGGGGCGGGGAGGAGGGCAGGGGGCTAGGGGGAGAGAATAAAGAGGGGGTCACCTCTCTCCTGGGCCCCTGCCCCCCCTTGCGCCCCTTCCCCAGCCCCCGGGTCACCCGCTCTCAGTCCGTCCCGGCGCCCCCGCTGGAGCGGTGACATCTCCCCGGAGACGGTCTCTCCGGTGGCCTCCCGGGCCTGACCTCTGACCTTCACCCCCCCACCCCTCGTCTTCGACCACCGCCCCGTCCCGGGCCGCGCCTCTCCCCTCCCGTCCCGTCCCGTCCCGTCCCCAGCCCGGGCGACAGGCCCCCCGCCTCCGGCCCCAGCGTCGCCCCGGCCCCGCTGAAGCGTCGTCGCCACGGCCTTCGCCCGGGGAGGGGGAGGGGAAAGGGAGAGGGAGAGGGAGGCTGCCGCTGAGGCCGCTGGGAAATGGAGTCCACGTCCGCCCTCCCTTCCCGCGGGGAGCCAGCGACTGCCCCGCCCGCCCTCCCGACCCCCATTTGTCACGGCAGCCACCACCTTCTCCCTCCTCCCTCCGCAGAGGGGCTCAGATTTCCCCCGCTCCGGGGGGGGGCCGCAGGGCTTTCTCGAGGGGGGGGACTACATTTCCCAGAACGCACCAGGCCCCCCCCCCCCCGGCTGTGGAGAGGCGGGCCTAGAGCCCGCGGGAACCGCCGCTTGAGGGGGGGGGGGAGAGAAAAAAGAGGCGCGCACTGCCCGACGGGAATCGTAGTCCCGGCCCTGAGAGGCCGCGGGGCAAGTGAGGGGGACGAGGGGGGGGAAGGCGGGAGAAAGAACTACTCCTCCCGTGATCCTCTGGTTCCCCTCAGCCTCCCCCTCCCCTCCACCTACGGAAGCCGCGAGGGGACGGCTAGGGCGGGACCCCCGAGCCCGGCTCGTCGCCGGAATGTCGTTCAAGAGGGAGGGCGACGACTGGAGCCAGCTCAATGTGCTCAAGGTGTGTGGGAGCGGGGAGGCGGAAGGACACCCACCCCACCCCTCCCCCCGCGCCCTCCTCTGGTTGCCGTGGTAACCCGGAGGGAGGGGCCGGGGGGAGGCAGCATTCATTCATTCCATAGTATTTATTGAG
The DNA here is from genome assembly GCF_004115215.2 of Ornithorhynchus anatinus. Classification (NCBI taxonomy): domain Eukaryota; kingdom Metazoa; phylum Chordata; class Mammalia; order Monotremata; family Ornithorhynchidae; genus Ornithorhynchus; species Ornithorhynchus anatinus. The sequence goes on along the minus strand of NC_041753.1, from coordinate 2,119,341 downwards.
CGCTTACTATGTGCACTGGACTGAGCGCTTGGAATGGAATGGAGTCTTCCCCTCGACTCTATCTATTTATTGCCATTGTTCTTGTCTGTCCGTCTCCCCCGATTAGACTGTAAGCCCGTCAAACGGCAGGGACGGTCTCTATCTGTTGCCGACTTGTTCATCCCAAGCGCTTAGTCCAGTGCTCTGCACATAGTAAGCGCTCAATAAATACTATGGAATGAATGAACAAATTGGTAACATTTAGAGACAGTCCCTGCCCTACGACGGGCTCCCAGTCTAATCGGGGAAGACGGACAGACAAGAACAATAGCAATCAATAGAATCAAGGGGATGAACAGAGACCCTCAACGGAGCCCCCCTGCTTCCACCCCACGCCCCGCCAGCCTCAGGATAATAACAGTCATCATCATAACAGTGATAATAATGCTGGTATTTGTTAAGCGCTTACTATGTGCAGAGCACTGTTCTAAGCGCTGGGGGAGATACAGGGTCAGCAAGTTGTCCCACGTGAGGCTCACAGTTAATCCCCATTTTACAGATGAGGTAACTGAGGCCCAGAGAAGCTAAGTGACTTGTCCGCAGTCACACAGCTGACAATGGCGGAGCTGGGATTCGAACCCATGACCTCTGACCTCTGAGGCTCACAATCTTCATCCCCATTTTCCAGATGAGGTCACTGAGACCCCGAGAAGTGAAGTGACTCGCCCAAAGTCACACAGCTGATGAGTGGCGGAGCCGGGATTAGAACTCATGACCTCTGACTCCTAAACCCGGGCTCTTTCTATTGAGCCACGCTGCGCTTACTATGTGCAAAGCACTGTTCTAAGCCCTGGGGAGTGGGGGGGTACAAGGTGATCAGGTTGTCCCACGTGGGGCTCATAGTCTTCATCCCCATTTTAATAATAATGATGGCATTTGTTAAGCGCTTACTATGTGCAAAGCACTGTTCTAAGCGCTGGTGGGGGGATACAAGGTGATCAGGTTGTCCCACGTGGGGCTCCCAATCTTCATCCCCATATTACAGATGAGGGAACTGAGGCCCAGAGCAGTGAAGTAACTTGCCCAAAGTCACCCATCTGACAAGCAGCGGAGGCAGGATTAGAACCCACAACCTCTGACTCCCAAGCCCGGGCTCTGTCCACTGAGCCACGCTGCTTCTCGCCTGCATATTGTAGAGTGTCCTGTTACCAGGGCGTAATACAGTGCTCAGCACACAATAAGTGCTTCATAAATACCCCATTCATTGATTGATTGTCAGGAACTGTTCTAGTTTTTCTCCTGGATACCCCTCCCTCCCTCCCTCCCTCCTCCAACAATGGACTCCCCCCCCCCATTCTTGGGCTCCCCCCCAGGGACCCCTGCGCAAACCATCTCGCACCCCTGACTCTCCTCCACCACCCCTGACTCTCCCCAAGCGACCCAACATGGACTATCCACCACCCCTGACTCTCTCCTCTCCATCCCTGACTCTCCCCCAGTGACCCCAACACAGACCATCCCACACCCCTGACTCTCCCCTCTCCATTTCTGACTGTCCCCCAGTGATCCCAACATAGACCATCCACCACCCCCGACTCTCCCCTCTCCATCCCTGTCTCGCCCCAGTGACCCAGCACAAACTATCCCAAACCCCTGACCCTCCTTTAGTGACCCAGACTGGTCTGCTCATCCTTGGGTCTGGGGAGACTGTAAACTCCTTAAGGGCAGAGATCCTGTCTTCCTACTCTCCTCTCCCAAATGCGTAGTATGTTGCTCTGCACACACTAAGTTTTCCAATAAATGCCACCGGTTGACCATCCATTGGTCCGGACCCCTCTGGGATCAGCTAATATTTCCGTCGGGGAGTGCATTCCCTCCCCTCCGCCCTACTCCTCTGGGAATCTCCCTCCCCCAACCCCTCTCTGTCCACCCCTTCAGAAACGGCGAGTTGGAGACCTGCTGGCCAGCTACATTCCCGAGGACGAGGCGCTGATGTTACGAGACGGGCGGTGAGGGCAGGGGCACGGGGGAGAACCGGGAGGGTGAGAGGGATCGAGCAAATGATCAGAGGATCTAGACTGTAAGCTTGTTTTGGGCAGGGAACGTTTTCTATCACCTTTCCCAGCCCCACAGCACTTACGTATATATGAGTAATTTTATTTATTTGTATCGATGTCTGTCTGCCCCCTTCTAGACTGTGAGCTCGTCGTGGGCAGGGAATGTCACTGTTTATGGTTGTACTTTCCCAAGCGCTTAGTACAATGTTCTACCCACAGTAAGTGCTCCATAAATACGACTGACTACTCTCCCAAATGCTTAATACAGTGCTCTGCACATAGTAAGCGCTTAGTAAATACCACCGATTGATTGGTTGAGAGAGTTAGGGGATGGGGACTAGAGAGGAGGGGTGGGCTGCGCGGGGGTCTTGGCTGGAAGGTGTATTCGCAACCCGCCTCCCCCAACCTTGCCCCCATCTGTCGTTCCCCAGCTTTGCCTGTGCCGTGTGCCCCCACCGTCCCGTCTTAGATACCTTGGCCATGTTGACCGCTCACCGGGCTGGCAGGAAGCACCTAGCCAGTGAGTGGGGTTGGGGGGGAAAGGGAGGGGCTGGATGGCACCCCCTCCCCTCCCAACTGGACAATGATTCCTTCTCCCACCCAGGCCTGCAGCGCTTCTACGGGAAGAAGCAGCAGCATAGAGACAGAGGGGAGCAGGGCCGGCCGGTGGAAGGTCCCTTGAGGGAAGAGGAGAGTGAGGTGCGGGTCCCGCGGAGGTGGGAGGCGGGTGGGTGGTTGGGGTGCAGGGCGGGACAGTAGCCCGGTGGTCCCTGCCGGGGCTCCCCGGGGGGCTAAGCCGAGTCCCCCCCTTCCCAGGGCTGTCCAGCCCCACTGCTGGCCCAGACCCGCCTGCTGACCCAGAAGGCCTTGCGTCCTGCTGCCCCCTACAGCAGCTGCTCTAGACGCCGCCCGGACAGGTGAGAGGCCTCCGCTGGGCCGCAGGGAGGGACGAGGGGGGCACCGGGGGGGCAGATCAATGGGGGTCATGGAGGGGCTCCCCGGATCCCAACCGATCTCTCTGTTTCGTTTCCCCCAGGTCGGCCGGGCCCGCCGCCTCCTCCGTCCCCACGGCCCTCTCCGTCCCCACGGTCACCCGGCAGGCGGAGGAGCGGCCCCCGGCCAGGGGCGCGGAGCCCCCGGCGCCCCCGGTTGGGGAGGAGCAGGAGGAGGACGGGGGAGTGGAAGAGGGGGCGGCGGCGGCCCGGCCCCCCAGCCCAGGGAGACGCCGGGCCCTGGACCACTACCTGAAGCTGCGCAGGTGAGTGGAGGGGGGTGGATGGGATGGAAAGGGAAGGGGCAGAGGGGGAAGGGGAGGGTCCCGGTCCCTGCGCCGCCGTGCCCCGTCCCCACCCCTCACCCCCCGCCCTCCGCAGTGCCGGCTGGATCCCCGACGGCAGCGGGCACTGGGTGAAGGACGCCAACGCCGAATTTGACTCGGATGAGGAGGAGCCCCCGCTTCTCCCCCCGGATTAGCCCTCCCTCCACCCCCCCCCACCAAATAAACTCCTTCCCAACTCTTACCCGGCTGCCGCCCCCGCCCTCCTCGCACCGCCCCCCTCCCCCACCACGGGAGGGGCCGGGGAATGGGGGGTTGCCGCTGTCCAGTACCCCCCACCCCCTGGCCCCTTGCAGGAGAAGGGGTAGAGAGGAGCCGGGGGGGGGGGCGAGGCCCACCGGCTGGGTCTTTGACAGGATCCTATTAATAAAGCGCCACCACGGGGGGCGGGGGCGGACAGGCAGGCGGCCGTGCCCTTTAGGATGCCCCCTGCCCCCGCTCTTTTACTCCCCCGGCCTGCCAACCCCCCTCCCGAAAAAATCTTTAAGATCTCTCCGTGCACCTGGGAAGCCCAGCTCCGGGGAGGGTGCCTGCCACCCCTCCCCCCCTTTGGAAACCTGATACCCCTCCCCCCACTCCGGCTGGTCTCTGGGGGTATAAATACCCCCTGGGCGCCAGCCAGGGCAACCCCAGTCGGGGGGAGACGTGATCCGCCCACCCCCACCCCCGCCCCGGATAAGGAAGAAAGGAAGGAGGAGCGGGGTTGGGGGGGGGTCACGTTGGGAGGGACTTTTATTTACAGGACGGGGGCAGCGAGGACGAGGACGACTCCTCCTGGGGGCAGAGGACTCCCGGGGGCACGGGAATCCTTGAGGCAGGGACGTGGGGGGCACCGCCCTCCTTAAGTCTTCTTCTGCTTGCGGCCTGGTGGGGCAGGGGCAAGGATGCAGATTCAGTCCCCGCAACCACCGCCCGCCCAAATCTGCTTCCTTCCTGCCCGGCCCCCACCGGGCCCCGCCCCCTCCCTCCTGCCCCACCCCTCCAGGCCCCACCTCCTCACTGCATCTCCTCTTCTGGCCCCGCCTCTTCACTGCATCACCCCTCCAGGTGCCGCCTTTTCACTGTGCCACCCCTCCGGGCCCCGCCTCCTCACTGCATCTACCCTCCAGGTCCCCCCTCTTCACTGCCCCACCCACCCAGGCCCCACCTCCTCGCTGCCCCACCCTTCCAGGCCCCGCCTCACTGCCCCACCCCTCCCACCCCGCCCCCCAGCCCGGCCAGGCCTCCCCACGAGACTCACGCAGCTCGTTGTTCCGCGTGATGGCGTTGGCCGCCCGGGCCCTCGGGCCCTGCTGCGTGAAGTGGTAGCCGAAGCGCACGATGGCCGGACACTGCTCCAGCATGGCCGCCATCTCCATCTCCACCGAGTCCCCCGGCCACTGCCTCTGCGGGGAGCGGCCAGCCCGGCGCGCCGCCTCTTTGCCTTGCCCTCTCCCACCCGGGCCCGCCCCCCAGCCCCTCTGCCCCACGCCCCCTGCCTCTCATTCATCCAGTCGTATTTATTGAGCGCTCACTGTGTGCAGAGCACTGGACGAAGCGCTCGGAATGGGCAGTTGGGCAACAGAGAGAGACCACCCCACCCGACAAGGGGGTCACCATCTCTCAAGCCCGGGAGGCTGGGTGCCGCTCTTCTACCCCCTGCCCTTCAGATGGGGCCACCCCCCCTACACCTCACCGCCCAGCCACCCTCACTCCCTTGGGCCCCACCCCCTGCCCGCCTCAGTAATAGTAATAATAATAATGATGGTCTTTGCTAAGCGCTTACTATGTGCAGAGCACCGTTCTGAGCGTTGGGGGAGATACAGGGTAATCAATTGTCCCACTTGGGGCTCACATTTTCTAATCCCCGTTTTTCCAGATGAGGTCACTAAGGCCCAGAGAAGTGAAGGGACTTGCCCAGGGTCACATAGCAGACAAGTGACGGAAGCGGGATTAGAACCCACGACCTCTGACTCCCAAACCCGGGCTCTATCCACTTTCCAAGTCCGGTCCCCGCCTGGCCGTCCCCATCCACCCCCCCCCGCCGCCCCCGGGGTGCGGGGCTACCTGGTTGTCGAGGCGGAGCTCGGCCAGGGAGGGGTGGGCGCGCACGGCCCGCAGCACCGCCATGAGCCCCGCGCTGCTGATGAAGTTGGACTCCAGGTTGAGGCTCTGCAGTGTCTGGTTCTCCCGCAGCATCTCCGCCACCGCCTGCCGGGACGGGGACGGGGGGGCGAGGGCCGGGGGAGGGGACGGCGATGATAATAACGATAATGATAATGATGGTCATCATCGTGTACTTGGCGAGCGCTTATGATGGGCCAGCCATTGGACCGTGGATCCCAGAAAATCGGGTCGGACTCGGGCCCCGTCCCTCCCGGGGTTCACAGCCTTGATCCTCATTTTACAAATGGGGTAACTGAGGCCCAGAGGACCGAAGTGACCGGCCCGAGGCCTCAGAGTGGACAAATTGGAGGGGTGGGATCAGACCGGGTCCCTCCGACCCCCCGGGCCTGAGTTCTATCCGTCGGGCCACGCCGCGGTCGGGCAGGGAGGGGGCCGGGGGGGACTCACGTTGGCGACCGGATCGTTGCTGCGGGTGGCCACGAGGCTCAGCTTTAGCACGTGGGTGTTGGCCTTGAGGGCCTGGCACAGTTCGGTCAGCGCCGTGATCCCGACGTCCTGGGGGGCGGGAGGACCGGCAAGGGGTAGAGTTAGCGGGGCGGGGGGCGGGACATGGGCCGCGGTGGTCGGGACGCGGGACCGACCTGCATGTTATTCAGGTTGACGTCTTCCAGGTCGCGGTCGTCGCTGCGCACCCGCCGCAGGGTCTCCCCGAGGTCCGTGGGGTTGGGGGGCTCGTCGGGCACCGGCTTGTACTTGTCCGGCTGCACCACGCCTGGGGGGGGGTGGGAGAGCGGCACGTGGCCCCGAGACCCTCCCCCGGCGCCTGACCCCCCCGACTCCAACCCCCACCCGCCCCACTCACTGCTGATCCCCTCTGTGTTGCAAATCTCGCCGCTGCAGATGGCATCGTAGTATTGCTTGTTGCTCATGAGCGTGTACATGCCCAGGATGGCTGCCGGAGGAGAGGGACACGTGTGAGCCTGTACACGTGTGAGCCTGTCTAGGCCGAAGGGGGCCGGGGGGTGGGGGGAGAGGGCATGTGCCAGCGGGCATGTGGCTTGGATGGCTGGGGGGGAGAGAGTGATCCGTTCTTACTATGTGTCGAGCACTGTACAAAGTCCCGGGATGGGTACAAGCAAATCAGGTTGGACACAGTCCCTGTCCCACATGGAGCTCACAGTCTTAAGCTCCATTTTACGGATGAGGCCCAGAGAAGTAAAGTGACTTGCTTAAGGTCATACAGTAGACAGGTGGCGGAGTGCGAGCCTGTACATGTGGAGATTGGCAGGGGGAGGACACGTGAGCGCATACACGTGGAGGTTGGTGGGGTGAGGGGGGAAGGCAGGGGCACGCAGAGGAAGGGGACTCCCCCGTCCCGTCCCCACCGCTGCACGAGCTGGGAACGTGCCGCCCCTGCCCCCCGGCCCTTGGCTCCCACCCCTGTCCGCCGCCCCCCACCTGCGATGTCACACATCTCGGCGTCGGTGGCCTGAGCCAGCGCGGCCTCCAGCTCCGGCTCCAGCGTGATCTGCTCCTCGGCCGGGATCTCCCGCTTGGGCTGCAAGTATGGCTTCCCTGGGCCGGGGACAGTGCGTGGGACCGGGCCCGGGGACCCTCCCCCCGCCGCCCCCCGCCCCCCAACCCGGAGCCGCCGGCTAAGGCGGGGCGCTTGGCACAACGTAAGCACTTAACAAATACCCTCGGCGGGGACGGACAGTGAAGGACACCCCAGGACGGGGGACTCGGGGGCCGGTCCACCCCAGAGAACCCCCCTCACGCACAGCCCTCGGGGGTCCGGTTAAGGCAGAGGCCGAATTCAATGCTCTCGGCACCTACTACGGCGCTTGGCTCAACGTGAGCGCTTAAAAAATTCCCGTGGCAGGGGCAGGTGTTCACGGGCCGGGAGGTATCGGGGGTCTCTCTCGGGGTCCGTGCTACCTTTCTTCTCTCCGGTGAAGGGCACCAGGTCGTCGCGCTCCTTGAACTCGAGGGCCTGCCGCTCCAGGTACTGCATCAGCGCGTCTCGGTCCAGCGGGCCCGTCGGGCTCTTCTTCGTCTGGTCGCGTTGTCGCAGCCCCGCGGGCAGCAGCATGTTCTGGGGAGGCGTGCGATGGCAGCTCGACCCCCGCCCCGCCCCCAGACTCACGCTCTGCCCCCCGCCCCCAGCTCTTCTCCCGGTGTTCCCCCAAATCTCCCTCTCGCACTCTCTGCACCAAATGCCGCAAGCAAAGGGATGGTGGTCCACTGTGACCACCGCCTCTCCCCTCTTTTTTTAATGGTATTTGTTCAGCGCTTACTAGGTGCCAGGCCCTGTACTAAGCGCCAGGGTGGAAACAAGCTCATTGGGTTGGATGCAGTCCCTGTCCCGCAGGGGCCTCACAGTCTTAATCCCCATTTTACAGATGAAGGAACTGGGCCCCGGAGAATAGTAATAATAGTTGGGGTGTTGGTTAAGCGCTTACTCTGAGCCGGGCGCTAAACTAAGCGCTGGGCTGGTTACAACCAGGTCGGGCCAGACACAGTCCCCGACCCCCGTGGGGCTCATGGTCTCCACCCCCATTTTACAGATGAGGGCACCGAGGCCCAGAGAAGTGAAGTGACTCGTCCGAGGTCACGGAGCGGACGGCTGGGGGAGAGAGGATGAGACCCCAGGTCCCCCAGACTCCCAGGCCGGGGCCGTAGGCAGTGGGCCCCGCTGGGTGACCCGGATGGGTGGGCGCCGGCCTCGGCACCTCGGGATCCATCTCCTGCAGTTCGCAGTCCAGCTGCTCCAGCTCCTCGGGGCTGAGGCCCCTCAGGATCTCATCCTCGTCGATGTCACGATATTTCTCCAGCTCCTGACGGTACGACGACGTCATGGCGGGCAGCCCCCTCCCCCGGCTAGGCCTTGGCTGGGGTGGCCGAGGGGTGGGGGAGAGGGGCCGGGGGCCGGGTCAGAAGTCGCCCCCGGACCGACCCCCGGCGCCCCTCCCCGCGGGCAGCCCGTGCCCGCTCCCCCTCCCCTTCGCTGGCAGCTGCCCCCGGGCCCTGCCAAGACCCCTGGCCCCCGGCCCAGGCCCCACGGGGAGGGGACGGGAGGGGGCCGGGGCAGGACGACTCAGCGGAAACCCGGGCCGGGGGGGAGGGGGTGTCCGGACTGTTTCCCTGTGGACACCCCCCCAAAACCCCCATTTCCTCCGCCAGCACGGGGAAGGTGACACAGGCCCAGTGGGAACAGCTCGTTAACCGGGCAGTAAGGCTCCCCCAGGGGCCGAGACGCACACGGACACACAAACTCTCAAAAATAGTGCCGGTCTCATAGCTCAGCCTCCCCAGCTCTATGTCTTACACACACTCCACCCCTCCACACACACACACAGTCAATAATAGTGTTAGTCACACAGCTCACACTCCCCAACTCTCTCTCACACACACCCCCACACAATAATGGTGTGAATCGCACAGCTCACCCTCTCCAGATGTCTCTCTCTGATACACACACACGTACACACTCAGTTGCCAGTCACCCAGCTCACCCTCCCCGGGCATGTTTACGTGTCTCTCGCGCGCACACAAAGTGTCAGTCACCCAGCTCACCTTCCCAGGTCACTCACACACACAGTCACCTCTGAATGACACACACGGGGAACACCACCGTTGTGCAAGGGACCCCCAAGCCCCCTCGACTTCTAACACAAAAGGGAATGATCCCGTGGACTTGACACACCCGAACACACACACACACACAATTAAGTGCGAGTCACCCAACTTACCCTTCCCAGGTGTGTGTCTCTTTCACCCACACACGGTGTCAGTCACCCAGCTCACCTTCCCAGGTCACTCACACACACACACAGGGACCACCGCCAGTGGGCAAGGGACCCCGAAACCCCAATTCCTCCCACAGAGGGGAGCGATCGAGGGGGCCCGAGACACCGACGCACGCCCACGCAGCGCCTAGGACAGCCCCGGCCCCCCCCACCTGTCCGGCGGACGCCCCCGTTTCCTTGGGGGGCCTGCGGGTTGGGGCGTCTCCCCTCTCACCTCCCCGTCCGTCCGTCCGTCCCCGGGTCCGTGGGTGGTCGGGCCCCCCTCTGGCCGGGGAGTGGCAGGGGCAGCGGGGTTGGGGCCGGGGGTGGGGGGGAGGGGGCGCGTGAGCTCAGCAGGTTATTATTTTAGCTCCGCTGAGGGAGGGGGTGGGGAGGGGTGGGGGTGGGCCCGGGGGCCCGCCCAGGCTCCCCTCTAGCGGCCACCGGCGGCCACAGCAGCTCCCACCTTACCCGGGTTGGCACCGGCCCCCAGCCCCCGGCCCCCGTCACACACGCTTTCTCTCTCTCACAAGCAATCCGAGGCAGGCCCGAGGTACTTTTATTGGTTTAAAAAAACCAGGCGGGATAGGGCCGGGGGTCACTTGAGGGTGATCTTCTGTCTCAGGCCGCGGGGGCAGGGGGGTTCCGGGGGCCCCGGGGGCGCGGGCCCCAGGGCGGAGGCGGCGGGCGGCAGGCCGTGGGCCGCGATGTACTTCTTGTAGGCCTCGCGGATGATCTTGAAGGCCCGGGCGGTGGCGTAGGGGATGTCGGTGACGGGGTCGCGGTAGCGGGCGGGCCGGTGGGTCACGGGGCAGACCTCGCGCACGGGCACCCGGGGCGGCCGGCCCCGCGGGAACCACGAGCCGAAGGTCTCGTCGTCGCTGAACGTCACCAGGGTGCGCGAGCAGAGGGCCGGGGTGGCCGGCGGCGCGGGGGCCGGGTCCAGCCTGAGCGGGGGGCGGGGGGACGGAGACGGAGAGAGGCGCCCGGAGGGACCGGTTGGGGAGACGCGTCCACGCGGGGACGGGGGACGAGGGGAGGTGGCCCGGGAGATTCGGACGGGAAGAGGCTGGGGGAGGGGGAGGAGCGGGAAGGGACGTGTGGCTGTCTGTGTGTGGGGGGCGGGAAGGAGGCTCCCCACGTACCCCTCGACATCCACGTTCTCCTCGCGGGCGCCGGGGTCGGCCAGCAGCGGCACGGTCAGCGAGTGGAAGGAGATGACGGGCCCCGGGCAGCGGCGTTTCTTATGCACCTGCTTCTTCTTGTCGGCCTCCAGGCGCTCGTACGTCTCTGGGGGCGGCCGGGGGCGAGGTCAGTGTCGCCCTGACTCTGGGCCTAGCCCTTCCCCTCCCCTTGCCCCCTGCCCTCCCCGACCCGGTCGTCCCCTCCCTGCCTCCCCGGCCCGGTCAGCCCCCCTGCCGACCCCGTCACCCCCCGCCCCCTGGCCTGGTCGGTCATTCATTCCATCGTATTGACTGAGCGCTCACTGGGTGCAGAGCACTGGACTGAGCGCTTGGGAGAGGACATGACAACAATAAACAGTCCCATTCCCTGCCCACGATGGTTGAGCCATCCCCGCCGCCTGCCCCGACCCAGTCGCCCGGTCATCCGTCCCCGTTCTCCTGGCCCGACCCGGCCTGGTCACCCTCCGCTCTCCTGGCCCGGCCCACTGGGTCATCCCCACCTCACCTGCCCCGGCCCCGTCAGCCTCCCCTGCTCTCCCGGCCCAGTCTGGCCCGGCCCGGGCATCCTCCGCTCTCCTGGCCCGGCCCGGTCGGTCGTCCCCGGCCCGGCGGGGTCACCCGCCTTCCCGCCGCGGCTCCTGGCCTCCCTGCAGGCAGGCGGGCCGGCAGGCACGCACCCAGCGAGCGCAGGTTGAGCTCCTCGGTGTCCTTGGCCTCGCGCAGCAGCTCCTCCTGGGTCAGCGGCCGCTCGCAGTGGGGGCCCTTGCGGCGCCGGGACTGGCCCTGGCGCTCCTGCACCCGCAGGAAGGTCTGCCGCGTGTGCTCCGCCGTCGACTGGCGCATCGACTTGCGGCCTGCCGGGCCGGAAGGGCGCCGTCCGCTCGGGCCGCGGGTCCGCGGGCTCGCCGTCCGCCCCCGGCCCCGCCGCCCTCCGCCCCCGCCCACTCACCGTCGCTCCCGTCGTCCAGCAGCTTGGGTGGCAACCGCCCCTTCTCCTCTCGAGCCTTCTGGGAGCCGCCGGGCGGGGCGCTGGCCTTGCGCGGCCTCAGGCTCTTGAGGGGTTCCTGGGGTCAGGGGTCAGTTGGCTCAGAGGCCCGAGTGGGGTGGCGGGGGTCGGGGGTCCCTCCTCCCTCCCCCCGGGCCGTGCCCACCTTGTAGGCCTTGAGGACCACCCGTCGCTTGCGCTTGGGCTCGTCCACCTCGCCGTCGCTGGCCGGCTCGTCCCCCTCGTCGATGTCGAAGTCGGAGTCCACCTCGTCCTCCGTGTCCGACTGGTCCCCCTGGTACTCGTCGTCCCCGGACTCCTGCGGGGGGGAGGGAGTTGTCGTGTGGGACGCACCGTGGGGGTCGGGGAGGGCGGTGGTCTCCAAACCGCTACCGTCCCCCACCCGCCACCCGACCACTGGACGGAGCCCCAAGCTCCACCCTGTGCCGGTCAGTGGGCCGGGGGCATCGGGCCCGGGGACAAGAGGGCAGGATGGGAGAGGCAGAACCGGAGCCAGGGGCCCCCACGGGCTTCGAGTCCACCCGGACCCACCCTAATGTCCTCACCCGAGCGCCCAGACAGTGCTCTGCACGTTAGGCCCCCAGTCAAGGGCACTGATTGATTAAGCTCGTTGTGGGCAGGGAATGTGTCTGCTAACTCTGTTGCGTTGTATTCTCCCAAGCGCTTAGTATGGTGCTCTGCCCATAGTAGGCGGTTGATTGATTCGGGCGGGAGGGAGGACCCTCCCACCACAAGGGATAGAGCCGCGTCTGCAGCGGGATGGAGTGAGGTGAGACCTCCAGGAGGACTCCCCAGCATTTGTGGGGGAGAGAGGAGGTCACAGCCCTGGTCCAGGAGATCTCTGTGAGCCCTCCGTGGCCGCAGGGAACGTATCAATTCTTCTAGTGTACTCTCCCAAGCACAGTGCTCTGCTCACAGTAAGCACTCAATAAATACCACTGACTGATCTATCTCAGGACTTAATACAGCAGCGTGGCACAGTGGAGAGAGCCCGGGCCCGAGAGTCAGAAGGTCATGGGTTCTAATCCCAGCTCTGCCAGTTGTCTGCTGTGTGACCACGGGCAAGTCATTTTACTTCTCTGTGCCTCAGTTCCCTCATCTGTAAAATGGGAGACTGAGACCGTGAGCCCTTGGTGGGGCAGGGACTGTGTCCAACCCAGACTCAGCCCCCTTTTCCTTCCACTCCCCCCCACCCCCTGCTCATCCCCCTTCCCCTCCCCCCAGCACTGTGCTCATCTGTATATTTTATTTATTACCCTATTTATTTTGTTAGCGAGGTGTACATCCCCTTGATTCTATGCCGCTTGCCAGCTGTGTGACTGTGGGCAAGTCACTTTACTTCTCTGTGCCTCAGTTCCCTCATCTGTCAAATGGGGATGAAGACCGTGAGCCCCACGTGGGACAACCTGATGACTTTGTATCCCCTCCCCCTGCGCTTGGTACAGTGCTTTGCACATAGTAAGCGCTTAACAAATACCACCATTATTATTATTATCGATTAGACTGTGAGGCCGTCACTGGGCAGGGATGGTCTCTATCTGTTGGCGAATTGTATAGTCCAAGCGCTTAGTACAGTGAAGCGGCGTGGCTCAGTGGAAAGAGCCCGGGCTTGGGAGTCAGAGGTCACGGGTTCGAATCCCTGCTCTGCCACTTGTCAGCTGTGTGACTGTGGGCGAGTCACTTCACTTCTCTGGGCCTCAGTTCCCTCATCTGTAAAATGCGGATTAACGGTGAGCCTCACGGGGACCAACCTGATGACCCTGTATCTATCTCCCCCAGCGCTTAGAACAGCGCTCTGCACATAGTGGGCGCTGAACAAATACCAACATTATTATTATTATTACGGTGCTCTGCACATAGTAAGCGCTTAACAAATACCATCATCGTCATTTATCTTGCTGCTGTTGTTCTCTTTCGCTTTGCCGCCCCTCTCCCCCGTCTGGACTGCGAGCCCGGCGTCGGGCGGGGTTGGTCTCTAGCTGGTGCCCAATTGTCCATTCCGAGCGTTTAGTGCAGTGTCCTGCGCATAGTAGGCGCTCCATAAATACGACTGAATGAATGCCACCCGGGTCCTGTGGCCGGCAGGGGTTTGGGCGGGGGTACGGGCGGCCTCCCCCAGGCGTCGGGGGAGGGGCGGCCCGTCTCTGAGCGCCCCCCGGGGGGCTCTGGGCCCTGCCCCTGCCCCTTGGCGGCATCCCCCGCCCCCGCCCCTCTCTCTTGCCTCGGTGAAGCCGCCATAGGTGGTTTGGTAGAACTCATCCTCCTCCTCGGCTTCCAGGAGGCCGGACAGACGGTTCCCCGCCGTCTTCCGGGGCGCGCGACCCCCGGCCAGGCTCATGATGCCGCCCTCGACCCCCGCCCCCCGCCAGGCCCCGGGCCGGTCCTAGGCCGCTCGGCCGCTCGGCGCGCCACTACTCCGCCTGCCTCCCTGCCCGCCGCCGCCGCCGCTGCCGCAGGGGAGGGGGAGGGAGCAGGCAGAACCAGCCGCCCGCCGAGCGCCTCGCCCGCTCTAGACCCGCCCCCGGACGTCTGACGTCACGACGCGCCCAGCCCCCTCCCTCCGGGCCCGTCAGTCCCTCACTTTCTTTCATTCATTCATTCATTCATTCATTCATTCACTCATTCATTCATTCGTATTTATTGAGCGCTTACTATGTGCAGAGCACTGGACTAAGCGCTTGGAAGGGACAAATCGGTAACAGATAGAGACAGTCCCTGCCCTTTGACGGGCGCACAGTCTCTCAACGCTGACAGTAATTCCTCATAATAATAATAATAATGTTGGTATTTGCTAAGTGCTCACTATGTGCAGAGCGTTGTTCTAATAATAATGTTGGTATTTGTTAAGCGCTTACTACGTGCAGAGCACTGTTCTAAGCGCTGGGGGGGATAATAATGCTGGTATTTGTTAAGCGCTTACTAGGTGCAGAGCACTGTTCTAAGCGCTGGGGGAGATTTACAGGGTCATCAGGTTGTCCCACGTGAGGCTCACAGTTAATCCCCATTTTACAGATGAGGTAACCGAGGCACAGAGAAGCTAAGTGACTTGCCTACAGTCACACAGCTGACAAGTGGCACAGGATCATCAGATTGTCCCACGTGAGGCTCACAGTCTTCATCCCCATTTTACAGATGAGGGAACTGAGGCCCAGAGAAGTGAAGTGACTTGCCCCCAGTCACACAGCTGACAGGTGGCAGAGCCGGGAGTCGAACCCGTGACCTCTGACTCCCAAGCCTGGGCTCTTCCCACTGAGCCACGCTGCTTTTCGAAGCGGTGTGGGAGATGCAGGGTCATCAGGTCGTCCCGCGTGAGGCTCCCAGGCTTCATCCCCATTTGACAGATGAGGTGACTGAGGCCCAAAGAAGTGAAGTGACTTGCCCACGGCCCTACAGCTGACAAGTGGCAGAGCCGGGAATCGAACCCATGATCATAATGACAATAATAATTGTCATAATAATAACAACAATAATAATGACGATGATGGTATTTGTTAAGCGCCTACTGTGTGCCAGGCCCTGTTCTAAGTGCTGGGGTGGATCCGAGCAGCAGATAGAGAAGCAGCTTGGCTCAGTGGAAAGAGCCCGGCCTTGGGAGTCAGAGGACGTGGGTTCTAGTCCCGACTCAACCACTTGTCTGCTGGGTGACCTGGGGTGAGCCACTTAAGTTCCCTGGGCTTCAGTGACCTCATCTGTAAAATGGGATGAAGATGGGAAGCCCCATGTGGGACAACCTAATTACCTTGTATCTACCCAGCGCTTAGAACAGTGCTTGGCACATAGTAAGCGTTTAACAAATACCATCATTATTATACAAGCACATCAGGTTGGACACAGTCCCTGTCCCACCTGGGGCCCGCAGTCTCAATCCCCATTTGACAGATGATAATAATAATGTTGGTATTTCTTAAGCGCTTACTATGTGCCAAGCACTGTTCTAAGCACCGGGGTGGATACAAGGTCATCAGGTTGGCCCACGTAGGGCTCTCAGTCTTCACCCCCACTTTACAGATGAGGTCACTGAGGCAGAGAGCAGTGAAGCGACTAGCCCAAGGTCACATGCAGACAAGTTGGAGAGAGGGGATTAGAACCCATGACCTTCTGACTCCCAGGCCCACGCTCTATCCACTATCCACGCTATTTCTCAGCTTGGCCTAATGGATGGAACCAGGGGCTGGCAGTCAAAGGACCTTTCATTCATTGATTAATTCAATCGTATTTATTAAGTGCTTACTGTGTGCAGAGCACTGTACTAAGCACTTGGGAAAATACAATACAACAATAAACGGCGACATTCCCCACCTATAACGATCTCACTGTCTAGAGGGACCTGGGTTCTAATCCCAGCTCCGCCACTCGTCTGCTGTGGGACCTTGCGCAAGTCACTTCACTTCTCCGGGCCTCAGTTACCTCATCCTTAAAATGGGGATTAAGACTGTGAGCCCCGTGTGGGACAGGGACTGTGCCCAACCTGATTAGCTTGTATCTACCTCAGCGCTTAGTAATAATGATAATAATAATAATTGTGGTATTTGTTAAGTCCTTGCTATGTGTCAGTGTACTAAGCGCTGGGGGGGATATAAGCAGATCAGGTTGGACACAGTCCCTGTCCCACATGGGGCTCACAGTTTTAATCCCCACAGTGCCCGGTATCTAGTAAGCACGTAACAAATACATCACACACACAAAAATCCATCTATCCATCCATCACTTTAGAGCGCTTAGATCCCATCTCTCAGCAGAGATTGGGACATGGGAAGTGGGGGGGAAAGCGGAGCTCTCCGCTCCGACAGAAAGGACATCTGCCCGCTAATCCCTCCCCACCTCCCGCCCTCCCTTCTCGTCATCGGAAGGCTGAGCCAGGGCCAAGGCGATGGTTCCGGGAATCCGGGAGACCCTTTCCCCCCGGCCAGAGCTCCGTCACTACGAATAAGGGAACGTCGCCCGTGCCCCCAGCCCCTGTGCCATCACCTGGCACTTGGGGAGGGGCCGCCCTCTCTGCCTCCTCCCGCCCCCGCCTCCGCGTCTCCCGAGCCCCATTATAGGGCAGGCCAGGCTTCTGACTCAGTTCCTCTGTCCCCTGCCCCACCCAACCGGCTGTGCCATGTGGCCCGGGATGGGGAGAGTTGGCATGTGGCAGAAATTGATGAGCAGGGTTGGGCCCTCGCGGCCGCCTCATCGCTCACCCCCAGTGACCCGGGCCCGGTGGGCAGCAGGCACAGGGCCCCGAATGCCACGGAGATGGCAAGGTCCGACGAGCCGGGAGACGAGCCCAGAGCCCTCCAGACCGGCCGGGACCGGATCAGCCCCGACCCGGGCGGGACTCCGGTCAAGCCGTGGACGAGCTGCCTCTCCGCCTCCTCATCGGTCAGGCGGAAACTCCCTAACATCGGCTCGTCCCCGCCTACCTTACCGAGTTGATTTCCTACTGCAACAGAGAAGCAGCGTGGCCTGGTGGATGGACCCCAAGCCTGGGAGTCAGAAGGGCCTGGGTTCTAATCCCGGATCTGCCGCTTGTCTGCTGTGGGACCCTGGGCAAGTCGCTTGGCTTCTCTGAGCCTCAGTTACCTCATCTGTAAAATGGGGATGAAGACTGTCAACCCTGTTTCGGACAGGGATGGCGTCCAGCCTGAGGAGCTCGGATCTTTCTCAGCGCTCAGTACAGTGCCTGCCATATAGTAAGCACTTAACGAATACCATTAAACGAAACAGCCCACGCACTTTGCTCCTCTAACGCCGACCGACTCACCGAAAGTCGATCCCATCTATCTCACCCCCAGCCCTTTGCCCGAATCCCTCCTTCTCCCTATCTGCACCAGACCGTCTCTCTCTCTACCTTCAGAACGTTATTAAAATCCCATCTCCTTGAAGAGGCCTTCCTCAACTGAACCCCCATTTCCCCTACTCTTTCTCCTTTTCTGCAACACCCTCCGCACCTCTTTTATTTTGTTTGTTTCGTTAGGGTTTGGTTAAGCGCTTACTATGTGCCAGGCACTGTTCTAAGCGCTGGGTTGGATTTAATCAGGTTGGGCACGGTCCCTCCTCCCCATGGGACTCACGGTCTCAATCCCCATTTGACAGATGAGGTAACTCTGACACAGAGAAGTGAGGTGACGTGCCCGAAGTCTCACAGCAGGCAAGTGACGGAGCTGGGTTTAGAACCCAGGTCCTTCTGATGCCCAAGCCCGGGTTCTAGCCATTAAGTTACGCTGCTTCTCTAGTTGGATTTGAACTTTTCCCTTAGTAGCCACCCCAAAGCACTTAAGTCTCTAGTCATAGCTTAGTTTAACATCCGTCTCCCCGTCTAGACTAAGCTCTGTGTGGGCCTGAAATGTCCACCATTTCGGTTGTATTCTCCCAAGTGCTTAGTATGGTACTCTAAGGGCTCAATTAATACCACTGAATGATTAATGAGGTGTACAGCTCCTTGATTCTTTTTATCTTGATGATGTTGTCTTGTTTCTTTCTCCCCCGTTTAAACCGTGAGCCCGTCACCGGGCAGAGCTTTTCTCTATCTGTTGCCGAATTGTCCTTTCCAAGTGCTTAGTACAGTGCTCTGCACGTAGTAAGCGCTCAATAAATACTATTGAATGAATGGATGCGAGGCTCATCTCCAGCAGTTCTTCAGAGACTTGGCACCAGTCAGTTGATCAATCCAGTTTATTGGGCGCTTACTATGTGCAGAGCGCTGTACTAATGGCTTGGGAGAATACAACAGAATTAGTAGAAGCGTTCCCTGCCCATAACGAGCTTACAGTCTAGAAGGGGAGTCAGGCGTTAATATAAATGTTACAGTAAGTGCTGTGGTGCTGAGTGAAGGGTCAATATGATAACTGTGGTATTTGCTAAGTGCTTACTACGGGCCAGGCACTGTACTGAGTGCTGAGGTGGATACAAGCAAATCGAGATGTGTATATATCTATAATTCTATTTATTTATATTGATGCAGCGTGGTTCAGTGGAAAGAGCCCGGGCTTGGGTGTCAGAGGTTATGGGTTCAAATCCCGGCTCTGCCGCTGTCTGCTGGGTGACTTTGGGCAAGTCACTTAACTTCTCTGTGCCTCAGTTACCATCTGTAAAATGGGGATTAAGACTGGGAGCCCCACGTAGGACAACCTGATCACCTTGTGTCCTCCCCAACGTTTAGAACGGTGTTTTGCACATAGTAAGCTCTTGACAAATGCCATCATTATAATTATTATTACTTGTTTCTCCCTTCTAGACCGTGAGCCCGTTGTGGGCAGGGATTGTCTTGATTTGTTGCCCAACTGTCCTCTCCCAAGCGCTTCGTACAATGTTCTGCACACAGTGAGCGCTCAATAAATACAACTGAATGAAATACGATTGAATGAATGGGTGGGACAGACTCCCTGTCCTATGTGGGGCTCACAGTCTCAATCCCCATTTTACAAATGTGGTAACAGGGTCAGAGAAGTGATGTGATTTACCCAAGGTCACATAGCAGACGAATGTATAGGATGCAAATCTTAGGGCAAGGGTGATACAGAAGAGAGCGGGAGAAGCAGTGTGGCCTGGTGGTTAGAGCAAGGGTCTGGGAGTCAGAAGCACCTGGGTCTAATCCCGGCTCTGACGCTTGTCCACTGTGTGACCTTAGGCAACTCATTTAACTTCTCTGTGCCTCAGTTCCCTCATCTGAAAAAATGGGAATTTAGATCATGAGCCCCATTTTCGTTCATTTATTCAATAGTATTTATTGAGCACTTACTATGTGCAGAGCACTGGACTAAGCACTTGGAATGGACAGTTCAGCAACAGATAGAGACAATCCCTGCCCAATGACGGGCTCACAGGATAGGACAGGGACTGGTCCAACCTGATCAGTTTGTGTCTACACCAGTCCTTAGGTTTTTTTTTCTTTAATGGTATTTTTTAAGCTCTCAACAAATACCATTAGAAAAAAAATCCACAATTCTTATGGGTCCTCCAGCCACTTTTTGCACTTTTGCATTTACTCATTTATTCATTCAATAGGATTTACTGAGCACTTCCTATTTGCAGAGCACTGTCCTAACATTTATTTATAATAAACAGACAGAGATATTCAGCCGTCCTGAGTATTTGTGTATATATATCTATAGTAATCAATAGTTCTCCATTTTACTATTAGCAAGAGTAGAAGCTCTTGGGAGGCAGGGAAAGTTTTTTAAGCATCTGTTATATTGCCCGAGTGTTTAGTACAGTGGATTGCCCTTGATACATTCCACTACTATGATGACTCCTCTAGACTGCAAGCTTGTTGTGGGGAGGGATTGTGTCTGTTATGTTTCTTATACTGTACTCTTCCAAGCGTTTAGTACAGTCAGTAAGTGCTCAATAAATATGATGGACTGACTCCTGCTAATAATAATTATGATGATGGTATTTCTTAAGTGCTTACTGTGTGCCAAGCACTGTTCTAAGCACTGGGGGGGATACAAGGTAATCAGCTTGTCCCACAGGGCGGCTCACGGTCTGAATCCCCGTTTTACAGATGAGGTAACTGGGGCACAGAGAAGTGAAGTGACCTGCCCAAAATCACACAGCTGACAAGAGGCGGAGCGGGATTAGAACCCATGACCTGTGACTCCCAAGCCTGGGCTGTTTCCACTGAACCACACTGCTCCTCCTACTGTACTACAGTCCTCTAGACTCAAAGCTCATTATGGAGAGGGAAGATTCTGCTAATTAATGATAATAATGATGGCATTTGTTAAGTGCTTACTACGTGCAGAGCACTGTTCTAAGCGCTAGACACTGCTCTTTCTGTTGTAGGATTCTCTCCCAAATGCTTAGTAATAATAATAATCATGTTGGTATTTGTTAAGCGTTTACTACGTGCAGAGCACTGTTCTAAGCGCTGGGGTAGATACCGGGGAATGAGGTTGTTCCACGTGAGGCTCACAGTCTTCATCCCCATTTTACAGATGAGAGAACTGAGGCACAGAGAAGTGAAGAGACATGCCCACAGTCACACAGCTGACAAGGGGCAGAGCAGTACCTTTCTCTGCACCCAGTAAGTGTTCAACAAACACCACCGATTCCCAATTTATTTATATTAATGTCCGTCCTCCCTCTAGACTGGAAACTCATGATGGGCAGTCAACGAGCCTGCTAATTCTGTTGTATTGTACTCTCCCAAGTGTTTACTACATTGTTCTGCACACAGTATGTGCTGATTAAATACCACTGATTGAATCCCGATTTATTTATTTATATTAATGTCTGTCTTCCCCTCTAGATTGTAAACTCATTAGGGGCAGAGAACAGGTCTGCTATTTCTGTTGTAATGTAATGTAATGTGCTGTTAGAGAAGCAGAATGGCTTAGTGGAAAGAACACGGGCTTGGGAGTCACAGGTCGTGGGTTCTAAACTGTGTTGAATTCCCCTTTCTAGACTGTGAGCCCACTGTGGGAAGGGATTGTCTCTCTTTGTTGCTGAATTGTACTTTCCAAACGCCTAATCCAGTGCTCTGCACACAGTAAGAACTCAATAAATAGGATTGAATGAATGAATGAATTGAATGAATCCTGGCTCCGCCTCTTGTCAGCTGTGTGACTTTGGGCAAGTCGCTTCACTTCTCTGTGCCTCAGTGACCTCATCTGTAAAATGGGGATTAAGACTGTGGGCCCCATGTGGAACAACCTGATTACCTTGTATTTACCCCAGCCCATAGAACAGTGCTTGGCAGATAGTAGGCCCTTTACAAGTATCATTATTACTATTATTATTATTACTCTCCCAAGCTCTTAGTCCAGTGCTCTGCACGTAGGAAGTGCTCTATAAATATGATTGATTGATTGATAAGCACTTGGGAGAGTAAAACCAAAAAACATTTACAGTCGATGGAATCAGAAAAAAAATCAAATTGAATGTTTAATCAAATAAACGTATTCACACGTGTGCATCCATGCAGTACCTGGTGGTTGGGTTGGAATGTCTTGGGGTGTCGAGGGCTAATCAATCAACCCATTGTATTGATTGAACGCTTATTGGGTGCAGATCACTGGGTAAAGCGTTTGGGCGGGGACGGTCTAACAGAGTCGGTAGACACGTTCCCTGCGGACAGGGAGCTTACAGTAGAAATAAATATGTGATGCAGATGGATGTTAGGGTTGTGGGGCTGAGGGAGGGATGAAGAAAGGGAGCAAATCCGAGGGTGAGGTCGGGGCTGGAGGGAGGGGGTGGCATTTCAGGAGGGCTTTGAAGATGGGGAGGGCTGGGATCTCGTGTGCTAAAGCACCCTAAGGCCAGGCACTGCACGGTGGACCTTCCCCACATCCTCCCCCTAGCCTGGAACTCCGTCCCCGTCCATAAACACCAGACCACCACTCTCTCCACCTTCAAAGCATGACTAAGGTCACATCTCCTCCAAGAGGCCTTTCCCGATTAAGCTCTCTTTTCCCCCACTCGCTCTCCCTTCTGCGTCATCTATGCTCTTGGCTCTGTGACCTTTGTACACTCGGTACTCGCCCCACCCTTAACCCCACAGCACTTATGTATGTATTTTGAATTTATACTATGGAATACTATTGAATTTATTTATATATATTTAAATTATATATTATAAACAAGTTATTTATTTATATTACTGTCTGTCTCCCCCTCTAGACCGTAAGCTCGTTATGGGCAGGGAACCCACCTGCTAATTCCATTCTATCATGCTGTCCCAAGTGCTCAGTATAGTGATCTGTTCATAGTAAGCGCTCAGTAAATTCCACTGACTGATTGGTCCCTGACCCTTCGACAATCTCTGGTAACCCACGATGGGAATCCAGGAGCCTTTGATCCAATCCATCGCTGATCCTTAGACTCCGTTAAGGGCAACCCACTAAGGTAGGACGGTGTACACTGTTTCTTCCCCTGGATGGATACCCTGACCACACTCCATCATCCTGATATCATCACCTCCTCTCCGACAACTACTCTCCTTCCGTGAAACTCCCCCCGTTTCAGGGCCTTATTGAAGGCCCATCTCCTCCAAGAGGTCATCCCAGATTAAACCCTTTTTTCTTTTTCTTCAACTCCCTTCTGTGTTGCCCCGACTCGCTCCCTTTATTCACCTCCCCTTCCAGCACCGCCTCACTTTTGTCCGTATCTGTCATTTTATTTATTTCTATTAATGTCCGTCTCCCCCTCTAGACCGGAAGCTCACTGTGGGCAGGGAATGTGTCTGTTATATCGCTCTAGCGTACTCTCCCAAGCGCTCGGTACAGTGCTCCACACACAGTAAGAGCTCGATGAATATGATTGTGTGAATGAATGAAATACAATATGAATGAGAAGCAGCGTGGCTCAGTGGAAAGAGCCCGGGCTTGGGAGTCAGAGGGCTTGGGTTCAAATCCCAGCTCAGCCACTTGTCAGCTGTGTGACTTTGGGGGAGTCACATAAGTTCTCTGGGCCTCAGTGACCCCATCTGTCAAATGGGGATGAAGACTGTGAGCTCCACGGGGGGCAAACTGATCACCTTGTAATAACGTTGGTATTTGTTAAGCGCTTACTATGTGCAGAGCCTTGTTTTAAGCGCTGGGGTGGATACAGGGTCATCAGGTTGTCCCACGTGAAGCTCACAGCCCATCCCCATTTGAGGGAAGGTGTCAACCTTGTAGCCTCCCCAGCGCTTAGAACAGGGCTTTGCACATAGTAAGCGCTTAACGAATAGCACCACCATGACTAGTATTAGGGTTGACGGACAGACCGAGGCCCTCTGACCCTTGACCCGGAAGGTGAACTCCCTCTCAGCCCTTCGAGTCTAATAGGCTCCTCGGAGGTCACGAGCGGGGGGGGAGGGGGAAGGAGGGGAGAGTGACGTCACGGGGCGGGGCCGGCCGGGGAGCGCGCGCCGCCATTACTCGGAACGTAGGGGGTTCGTCACGCGCGTTTACGTCTGACGTCACGGGACGCACGGCCGCTCCCCGATCGGCGCCGTCCCCGCCCTCCCGAAGGGCTGGGAGCGCATGCGCAGGGTGCGGGTTTTTTTTTTCCCCTCCTCCCTCCCTCCCTCCCCCTCCCTCCCCTTTCGCCGCCTTCCGCCCTCTTCGGCCCCCCGTGGGGAGCCGGACGATAAACAGGCGGTGGCTGGGCAGAGGAGGCCGGAGCCGGACCCGGGGCTTTTCACCGTCCCCTCCCCTTTGGTTTCCGAAGTGTGGCTCGTCCGGGGCCAAACGAAGAGGGCGGCCCCGAGGGAGCGCTTCAGCCGGCCGAGGCGGGGGAGGCGGCCCCCTCCACCCCACACCCCCCCGCGCCCGCCGAATGGTTTGTTCCTGAGCCGGGGCCGGAGCCCGCCGGGCGACGCCAAGTGAGGAGGCCCGGGGGGAGAGAGGGGGAGAGCGGCCCGCCGGCCACAACCGGACGCCGAGCGTCGACGCCCGCGGGACCGGACAGATTGAGGCGGGCGGAACCGGCGCCGGCGGAGGAGGAGGAGGAGGAGGCGGAGGCGGAGGAGGAGACGGCGGCGGGCACGGGGGGGCCGGCAAGATGGCGACGGCCTCCTCAGGGGCCCCGGTCGGGGCCGCCCCCCTGGAGGCCGGGGCCAGCGTCGGGGCCCCCGCAGGTGAGAACCCGGGGCCCTGGGACCGGCGGCGGCCCGGCCCGAGCCGAGGGGACCCATCGCGTTTGGGGGACGCCGGGGAGGGGAGGGCAGAGATCTAGGGGAGCCCCGGGCGGGGAGGGGAGAGAGCAGGATTTGGGGGGGGAGGGAAGAGATGGGGGGAGCCCTGGGAGCGAGGGGAGACATAGAAGGGAGCTCTGGGGGGGGGGGAGGGGAGAGATGGGGGGAGCCGGGGAGGGCGGGAGCTGAAATGGGGGGGGGGAGGGATGGGGGGAGCCCTGGGCGGGGAGGGGAGAGATGTGTATTTGGGGAGGGGGGGAAGGATGAGAGAAGGGAACCCCCGGTGGGAGATGAAAGGGGGCGGGGGTCTGAGCAGCGCTGCGGGGGCCCGGGGAATCGGGGGGCGCGGGGGGCTGGGTCGGGGGAGGGGGGGGGGCGTGTGTGTGTGTGGCCGGAAAGGGGGGGTCCCTGTGTGTCCGAGGATATGGGGGGGGGGTGAAGGGGGCCCTCAGAGCCCGAAGAGGGGAGGGGACGGTGGAGCTGAGCCAAAGGAGGGAGGGAAGGAGGGAGGGAGGGATGAGGGGGGTGAGGGGACTGGGGGGGCAGCAGGACCGGCCCTGGCCCGGGGCGGTGACGGGGGGCTCGGGGAGGAGCCGGGGTCCCGGCAGGGAGCTGGGGGCGGCCCCACCACCCGCCGCAGAAACACCCCGGCGGCCCCGGGCACGGAGGGGCGTGCGCTTGGCCGGCCCGAGGAGCTGACGGGGCAATAAACATCATGGACTGATGGGGTTGGGCAGCAGGGCCGGGGCAGGGGTAGGTCGGGGGGCCGGGGAGTCAGGCCCCGAGGACCCCGTGGCCAAGGGGGGCTGCCCCTGGGAGGTGGCCTGGGGGGCTTCCGAGCGGGCAGGGGAGAGATCGGGGGCCTTGGGGGGCCGGCCACGGTTTGGGGGCCCCGGGGGGTTCGCCTTCATTCTGCCGTCTTATTTTCCTGGACGTGTGCGTGTGTTTCTCGCGCGGGAGTAACGAGAGAGGGGTCCCAGGCCCGCCCCCTCAGCTCCACCCATTGAGGGGGACCCCTTCCCCCCACCCAAGCTGGCCGGGCACAGGGAGCGTGACTCCGCCCGCCCGCCTCAGATAAATAACGACGACGACGATAGCGATAATAATAACAGTAATGACAACGATAGCGATAATAATAATAGTAATGACAACATCGACGACGGTAAGCGACGGAGAAGGGGGAGAAATTGCCACCTTCCCCGGCGGGAAACTGGGTTAAACCTGGAAGCTCCTACCAGTGGGGAGCCCGAAGGGGTGAGTCACGGTGACCCCGGGAGGACGGGTTTAGGAGTGACCGTGGCCATCAAACATCCGCCCTCGGTGACTCTTCTCTCCCTCCCGCCACCCCCGCATCCTCCGGCCCCTCCCTGGGACTCCCGACGCCGTCCCTGGGTGGGCTTGCGTGTATGAGTGCGTGTGGGCGGGGGGGTCTCGAGCGTAGACGGCTTCGTCGTTTTGTAATCCGAGACTGGGCCGGGGGGCGGAGGGGCGGAAATCCATCTCACAAGCTTGAAACTAATAATTAGCAGATCTACCGAACGCTCACTCTGTGCTAAACGCGGGGTCGGTTGCGACACGATCGGACGAGCCGGGTCCTCGGGCCCACCCGGGGCTTGCCGTCGGAGAGGGAGGGAGAACCGATGTCTCACCCCCATCTTCCAGAGGAGGAAGGCGAAGCCCCCGAGGGGTTTAGTGGCCTGGCCGAGGTCGCCCAGCCGACCGGGTTCGGGGTAGCTCGGGACCAAACCTCCGGCCAATTTCTCCTCCCGCTCCTCTCTCCCACAGTTTCTGGACCTGGGGAAGAGGGGTGCAGCTGAAATATGTGAGAGAGACAGAGAGAGTGCGTGCGGACCTGTGCATTTTATTTTGCTTCTGAAAATATGGCTGGCAGCTTTTGGGGGGGCAGGGGGACGTTGGGGGCCATTGGCGGCTTTTGCTGTGCCGTCCTCGCCGCCAAAACACGTCCCCTTCAGACCTGCAGGAGCCAGGGTTGTCGGGGGCCCGGAACCCCGTCCTCTTCTGGTGGGTGGCGGGGACCCCCAAACCAGAGGCCGGAAGGTGCCCAAGGAATGAGTTGTGGGTGACTGGGCACAGGCCAGAGTGGTTGCCCCCGCCGGTCGGCCGTTTGATCGCCTTGCGTCCCCTCCCTTCCCCCCACAGCCTAAGACCCGACGCTCCCTCAGGTCGGGGACCGTAGTTGCTGACTCTGCCTTATGCTTTCGAGCGTTCAGTCCAGTGCCCCGCACGCGGTAGAGGCCTCAGTCAGTCCTGTCGAGTGAACCACTGAGGAGGCAGAGGCTGGGACCTGTGGGTGGGCGGAGGGGGCCACCCCAGGGGTGGAAAGTGGATCTCATCATTTCAGGGTTTGTCCCCAATCCAGTCAAGGCTGGGGGTGGCACATGGAGGGGGTGGGTGTGTGTAGGGGTGGGTGGGGGGGTCTCGCCTTCTGTCCCCAAGAGCCCCAGCCCCTCCCCACCCCATAAAATGACCCCCTTGGAGCCGAGCTCTGACGGGGATATCCCCAAATCAGAGGCGTGTACCAACCCCGCCACCACTGAACACGGATTTAGGGTTTCCTGGCCGGACCGGGTCCCCCAGTCTGCCTCTCGCTCTCTCTCCTTTTCTGCTCCCTTTCTCATGGCATCGGTTAAGCGCTCACTATGTGCCAGGCACCGCATCAAGCGCTGGGACAGATACAAGTTAATCAGACACAGTGCTTGTCCCACAAGGGAGCTCCCAGTCTTCACCCCCATTTTGCAGATGGGGAAGTGAGGCCCCCGGCGGGCAAGCGGCGCAGCCGGGATTAGAACTCAGGTCCTTCTGACTCCCGGGCCCGGGATCTACCCACCAGGCCACGCTGCTTCCCTCCCTGCCAGGCAGTGAGTGTGGGAGGCAGAGCGAGGAGGGGGCCGCAAGTGCCGGGCGGGTTGGAGCCCACGGATCCCAATCGTCGCAAGGATGGTGGCGTCCGTTAAGCTCTTCCTCTGGGCCGAGCACTGTTGTAAGCGTTGGGGTAGATATAGGGTAATTAGGTTGCCCGCTGTGGGGCTCACAGTCTTAATGTCCACTTTTCGGACGAGGGCCGGAACGCCGGCTAGCGGGGGCCCGGGCCGGCCGAGGGGGATGCCGAGATCGGGGGGCGTCGGGGGTCGGGGATCGTCTCCGCTCCGGGCGGGGGTCCGCCGCCCCACCTCTCCCCCCCTCCTCAAGAGGGTCCGGTAATGGCGGGTTGTGTTCTCCACCCCTCCAATCCAGGTCTCCGTGTTCTGTGCTGTGGGGTGAGCTGCGAGAGAGGTAGAGCCGGTGTGTGCGTGTGCGCGCTCTCTACGGCTCCTGCCGCACCCCAACCTCCCCCCGCTTTCTCGGAGCCCCGAGCAGCCAGCCTCCCCCTCCCCCTCCGCGCCCCCCCGTAACCCGCTCGGGGTGGGCAGGGACGGCGCTTGGGGCGCAGTGTGACGGGGGCGGGGCCGTGCAGCGTTGCGTTTGCGGGGAGCCTCTAACTCGCCGTAGCCTGCCGGGGGTGGGTGGGAGGGGGGTCCCCCGAGGCCGCAAGGACCCCCGCCTTGTGCCCGCCGCTCGGCAGAGCCCGGGGGCGGGGGGGCCCCCGGGACCGTGCGGGCCCGGGCACGGCTGGGAGTCGGTCTCGGGGCCGGGAGCGGCCCGATCCTCGCGGGAGTCCCGGGTGGGGTGGGGGGGTTCAGCGGGACGGCCGGGGGGACACGCGCACACACACCCAGAGTCTCTCTCCACCCACCGTCAGTCTGTGGGGCCGAAGACAAACATCCACCGGAGCGAGGCGTTCATCGTAGATCAGCGGGGGTCGTTGCCCTGCCGGGACCACTTGATTCCCCGGGGGGTCGGGGGCGTGTGCGCGCGTGTACTGCGCATGTGCCTGTTTGCACACGGGTACATAGTGTCAGGGCTTAAAAATTCCTCCCTTCCGCAGGCTGCTCCTCGGGACAAGGGGAGGGGCCGACGGAGAGGAGCCCCCTCCCTCCCCATCCTCTTAGTCTCCCCAGCAAACTCCCAATGTCTCGGGCGGCCGTGGCCGTCCGCTCTCCGCCCCCTCCCGCCCCCCAGGCCCATCGCTCCCACCCTTGGACGATGTAGTGCCGTGGGGAGGGGTGGGGAAAACTGAGAGGCCCCCCCCCCCCCCCTTGGGTCATAGAAGACCGTGGGATGAGCTAGAAATGGCAGAGGACCGCGGGAGGGAGGGGGCCGGGAGCAGGCCGGGAAATGCCAGTCAGTCTGCGGGTCGTATTTATCGAGCCCTTACTGTGTGCACGGCGCTATACTGAGCGCTTGGGAAAATGCAGTGTAACAATACAACAGACACACTTAGAACAGTGCTTGGCGCACAGTAAGCGCTTAACGAATACCATCGTCATTATCGTTATTATTTCCCGCTTATCAGTTGATAGGCCCACCCCACCATCGCCGTGCACGTGCACACACGTGCCCACACACACCGCGTACACACGGTTGTGTCATTTTGAGACCCCCAGAGGGTCTCCCGGCCTCCCCCGCCCCTCGTACACATGGGGGACGGGGTACCGGTGGGAAGGGAAGGTCGGAGTGGGGGGTCAGGTCGGGTTCGGGGAAAGGGCTTGGGTTGGGAGGGTCATATCCCCCTCTCTCAGGGAGAGGGAGATCGCGCCTGGGCATCACGAGGGCACCACCAGGGCAGGGCCGGGCCGGGCCGGGCCAGGTGTTCCCCGGTCGGGGGGCTCTGAACAACCTGTTTTCTCTTCTCCCCATCGCCCACAGGCTCTGCCACTTTCAAGAAATCCCTGACTCCGGAGGTAGGGGCTGGGGGCGGAGAGGTGGTGGGGAACCTGGGGGGCGGTGGGGGACCCCTGGGGTCGGGGACTGGGGAGGCGGTGGGGGAGGCGTGCCGAACTCTGGTGGGTCCTTCCCTCGTCCCGTGACGGATCAGCCCCCTCCCCGCCCCAGGGCCCGGAACGAAGAACCGAAGCAGCCTTGGTTGGCGGGGAGAGGGGGAGGCCCCTCAAGAGTGGGGTCGTCACCCTTTGCCCCGGCCGTCCCCGACCTTGGCGTCAACCAGCCGGGGGCCTCGTCCCCCCTCGTCCGCCCAGCTGGGTGGGGTTTCCTGGGTGGGGGGTGGTCAGGTCGGCCTCGCCCCCTCTCCCTCACCCCGTCCTGGAGAGACGAGGGACGAGGGGCACCTGGGACCCCCCAACCGGGCCCCGGCCCCGCGGGGCCTCACCTCCCCCGCGCCCCCCTCCCCCAGGTGCCCGGCTCGTCCAGCCAGCCCGGCCTACTGACCATCAAGAAGATTGGCCACCGGGGGGTGGATTCCACCGGAGAGACCACTTACAAGAAGGTGGGTCCGGCCGGCCCCCGCCCCCGTCCCCATCCCCCCGGCCTGGGGAGCGGGCGCCCGTAGGCCCACACCCCGCTTCCCTCCCGTGCCCCTCAGAGGGCGGGGAGCGGTGGGGAGCCAGCGGGCGGTCGGGGTCCCCGTCCTCCCGGCCCCCTGCTTTGGAGGCAGGCCCCGGGGCCAGGCTGACACGGACACACGTGTCCACGGGCTGCTCGCGTGGGCTGCTTGCACGGGCTGCTCGCGAGCAAGCCTAGGATTGGGGGAGAGGGAGGTGAGGAGCCCGATCTTAGCGCCCAAGGCCCTGGTCAGCATAGTGATGGCCAGGGGAGGGGGGTGGCTCATCTCACTGATTCCACGCCCCCCCCCCCCCCAGTCTCACACACACACACACTCTGCACACCAAGCTCCGTCCCTCTGGCGAGCTCCACTCCCTCCCCTCGTTCCCCACAGACCACCTCGTCCGCCCTGAAAGGTGCCATCCAGCTGGGCATCACCCACACCGTGGGCAGCCTGAGCACCAAACCCGAGCGCGACGTGCTGATGCAGGACTTCTACGTGGTGGAGAGCATCTTCTTCCCCGGGTACGGTCGCCCACGGGCCCCGACCCGGCAGGCCGGGGAGCGGGGACGGGCGCGGGGGCGGGGTGGGCGCTCCCCGCTCCCCGGCCGGCCCCGGCCTCACCCCTCCCCTTGTCCGCAGCGAGGGCAGCAACCTGACACCCGCCCATCACTACAACGACTTCCGCTTCAAGACGTACGCCCCCGTGGCCTTCCGCTACTTCCGGGAGCTGTTCGGCATCCGGCCCGACGACTACCTGGTGAGCAGCTGGGGGCGGCGGGGGCGGGCACGGACTCCGCGCCCTCCCCGTGGAGGCCGAAGGTGCCCCGGGGGAGGGGGATCGGCGGGGTCCGGGCGGGCCCCGGGCCTGACCCCGCTGTCCCCTCCCCGCCTCCGTCGGGCGTCCTCGACCCGGGCCCGCCAGTACTCCCTGTGCAGCGAGCCGCTCATCGAGCTGTGTAACTCGGGAGCCAGCGGCTCCATCTTCTACGTGTCCAGCGACGACGAGTTCATCATCAAGACGGTGCAGCACAAGGAGGCCGAGTTCCTGCAGAAGCTGCTCCCCGGCTACTACATGGTGAGGGGGTCCGCCCGCTCCGCCCCAGCCCCGGGATTGGGGGTGGTGGGGCCGGGGCCCTTCACCGACCCCGCCGTACCCGGCAGCGGGGCGGACCGGCCAGAGCACGGGCCTTGGCGTCAGAAGGTCACGGCTTCTAATCCCGGCTCTGCTGCGGGTCTGCCGTGTGAC
Source organism: Ornithorhynchus anatinus (assembly GCF_004115215.2). NCBI lineage: Eukaryota > Metazoa > Chordata > Mammalia > Monotremata > Ornithorhynchidae > Ornithorhynchus > Ornithorhynchus anatinus. The sequence continues at coordinate 2,088,631 of NC_041753.1, read as the reverse complement.
CCTGGGCAAGTCGCTTCACCTCTCTGGGCCTCGGTCCCCTCTTCCGCAAGATGGGGATGAGGACTGGGCCCCCCGGGGGACGGGGACCGCGTCCAGCCCCATTTTGCTCGTATCCCCCCCGGCGCTTAGTAAGAGGCCCGGCGCCTAGCGAGAGCTTACCAGAGACCAGTTAGCGCTGCTCCGTGAACGCGTCCCTGACCCTCGACCCCGGAGGGCACGGGCGCCCCCGCTCACCGGCTCCCCGCCGTTCTCTCTGTCCGTCCGTCTCCGTGTGCGCGTCTCCCTCCCGCTCCCCGGCCCGGCCCCGCCCCGCCCCTGCAGAATCTGAACCAGAACCCGCGGACGCTGCTGCCCAAGTTCTACGGGCTGTACTGCGTGCAGGCGGGCGGCAAGAACATCCGCATCGTGGTCATGAACAACCTGCTGCCGCGCTCGGTGCGCATGCAGGCCCGCTACGACCTGAAGGGGTCCACGTACAAGCGGCGCGCCTCGCCCAAGGAGCGCGACAAGACCTTCCCCACCTTCAAGGACCTGGACTTCCTCCAGGACCTGCCCGACGGGCTCCTCCTGGACACCGACATGTACTCCGCCCTCTGCAAGACCCTTCAGCGCGACTGCCTGGTGCGGCGACGGGCGGTCGGGGAGGCCGGGTCCCCTCTTCGATGCCCGCCTCCGGGCCCGGGACGTCCCCCCCACCCTTCGCGTCCGACGGACGATCGCTCTCCCCCCGCCCCACCGTAGCCTCCTGTGTGCAGAGCACTGTCCTGAGCACTTAGAGGAGTACAGCGTGACAGTGTAACGGGCACGTTCGCCGCCCGCCACGAGCCGACAGCCCAAAGGGGGAGACGGGCATTAATAGAAACGAATGATGGACGCGGACGTAAGCGTCGTGGGACCGGGACGGGGGCCGAGTAAAGGGAGCGAGTCGGGGCGACGCGGAAGGGAGCGGGAGGAGCGGAGGGCTCAGTCAGGGATGGCCTCGTGGAGGAGATGGGGCTTCGATAAGGCTCTGAAGTTGGGGGATAGTTGTCGGATACGAACGGGAAGGGAGTCGGCGGTATTTATCGAGCGCTTACTCTGCGCTGAGCACTGTATCACTTGCCTGGGAGAGTACAATGCAGTATAGCAGACGCATTCAACCACGGGTCCGCCAACTCTGTTATCCCGCCCTCGCCCCCGCGCTTAGTTCGGCGTTCCACACCCAGTGAGCGCCCGAGACACCCGATGGCTCGGTGGCTCGGCTGGGGGCCGATGGGGCCACGAGGACTCGGCTCTGAGTGGGTCCCGGCGGGCGCCTTCCCCGCAGGTGCTGCAGAGCTTCAAGATCATGGACTACAGCCTGCTGGTGTCCATCCACAACATGGAGCACGCCCAGCGCGAGCGGGCCCCGGCCGACCCCGGCGGCCCCGCCGCCGACACGCGCAAGCCGGCCGCCCAGAAGGCCCTCTACTCCACCGCCATGGAGTCCATCCAGGGCGAGGCCCGACGCGGGGGCACCGTCGAGACCGACGACCAGTACGTGCCGGGGGGCCGGAGGCCGGGCCGGGGCTGGGGAGGGCGACCGGCGCCCGGGCGCCTCGCCCTGACCCCCTCCCTGTGCCCCCCAGGATGGGCGGCATCCCCGCCCGCAATCACAAAGGGGAGCGGCTGCTGCTCTACATCGGCATCATCGACGTCCTACAGTCCTACAGGTGAGGGGCCGGGCCCGGGCGCCCCTTCCCACCTCGGGGAAGACCCGGGCGGGCCGAGGGAGGATCGGGGGCGGCGGCCGGGGACCCGGGTCGGGCCGAGGGAGGGTCGGGGGCGGGTCAACTGGCCGGCGGCTCCCCTCCCCCGCGGGGGCAGCTGCCTCGCCCGAGTCACTAGCCACCGCCGGCCTCGTCCGGCCTCCCTCCGTCCCCACCCCCGTCCCCTTGGGGAGCGGGCCCGGGGGTGGACGGAGCTCCGGGCCCCCGTGGCACCGCCCTTGTGCGGCCCGGCTGACTCCGGTCCCCCCCCCCCGGCGCCCGGCAGGTTCATGAAGAAGCTGGAGCATTCCTGGAAAGCCCTGGTTCACGACGGGGTGAGTGGAGCCAGGCGCGCGACCCTTCCGCCGTCGGCCCCCCGCCGCTCCCCTCCCCTCCCCCTCGGGACGCGGGGACCCCTCTTCCTCACCCCTTTCGGCCGGGACCCCGCGCCCGTCCTGACCCCCGGCCCCTGCCTCTCCCCCCGGCAGGACACGGTGTCGGTGCACAGGCCGGGCTTCTACGCCGAGCGGTTCCAGCATTTCATGTGCCAGACGGTTTTCAAGAAAGTCCCTCGTAAGTGGACCCCCCCCGGCCGGCGTCCCTCACCCCGCCCGCGGACCCCGGGGGCCGCCCGGCCCCGGCTCGGCCATTCGCCTCCTCTTCCTCCTCCTCCTCCCGCGTGGCAGCACCCCGAGGTGAGGGGTGTCCGGAGGGCGGGGGGACGGCGGGTGGGAGGGCGTCGAGCCGAGTCTGGGAGGCAAGAGAGGTGGTTGGGGAGAGGCCAGGTAGGTCCACGCGACAGCCAGCCCGAGGGCCCTGGCGTCCGGTGGCTTCTGCCCCCCCCCCCCCCCCCCCCCCCGCCTCGGCCCACCCGGGCTGCCTCCG